>NC_051040.1:3707268-6209768 GCF_904848185.1 Acanthopagrus latus
GGTTTTTTTTTGCTTTAATTGAGGTTCAAACTGCAGAGAGGGAAGTGGAGTTTACAAAGACTCGCTCATTTCACAACCGACACTTTCGCTGGATGTTTTGGGAGCTTGTCATCCGATGAGGTCACAGGGTGAGGTCAGAGAGTCGTTAAACAAGTTTGGTTACAGTTTTAGAGTCTCAGAGTCTCATGCATAAATACATACATTTTACACGCTCCAAGCACAAATTATATCCTAAAAAAATGAGGTTTTTATTTGACTTTTTGTTCGTTTTCGTCAGATTTTCCTGCATTGTCACAATCCTTCAAATAAAACCAAAGACAGACTTTCTTTTAGACCTAAATAAACCTTAATTGTGTTAAACTCAAACCCTCAGGAACCGAATATGGATATTTTCTGCTTTTTGTTGTTTTAACTGGTCAAGAGATTTTCTCATTAACCAAGTGGAAATGTGTCAAACCTGAAGAGACGAATGAAACTAAAGGTCCTATAAAAAGCTTGAGTAGTAGAAAGAAATTGTAAAAAAAAAAAAATCAGTAAAACGAAACACGACCCTTCATCTCTGCAGCATCCGTCACAGTTTGTAGGAACTCTCACATTATTATCTCTGCGTCTGTCTGCTGTAACACTCAGCGAGTCGCTCAGCCCTCGAGGCTCCGAGGCTGAACTGTAGCCATAAAACTGCGACAGGACGGAAGACGGAAACTTTGACGACATCAATACTAATTCATTTCCAGCTTTGAGTTCGTCTTTATGGCTTTTGCCTCGGCGTCCGAGCGGGAGGTCAATACCTCGACGGCGAGGAGGAGGAGAGGAGGAGAGCGGGTCGATTCTAATTATAAAACAGGTGTCGCGAATGAATATTTCATGTGCGACCAAACAGCGGCTGTTTGTTCTCCTCGCACACTGATGAACCCACGGATGCACGAGTTTCACCTCTCTCAACTCAGAATGTGAGGGAGTTAAATATGTATTTTACAGGCATTTTATTTGATTCTTCTGTTTTCATTTAAAGAAATTAAAGCTGCGTTCAAGACCAAAGTTATCCAATCAGACGTTGTTGAAACAAACTACAACAGGAGGAAGAAATAACATTTGTAAGAATAGAAGAAGAAACGGCAGTAAAGCTTCCAGGAGACTCGTCTGTACAAACACACGTGGTGTAAGGGCTCATATTGTTATATTACATTAATATAAGTGTGTGTTTTTATGGGTAATTAAAGTTAATTAGCTGATGAGTCAGTGTCGCCTCAACCACTGAAACCTGTTAAAGGAAAAGTTGGAAACACACCCTCAATCTTCCTCTACCTCTTTGTCTGTAATATGCAGAGATAGTTACGGCTGGCTCTTAGAATTCAAAAAGACCTTAATTTAAGTGATCCAATATCAATAAATCTTTTAATATACAGTATCAGGGTCCAAAATGAACATCTGCCAAGCACCAAATGTTGGTAGATTTTCCTTTAAGCAAGTAAATCTGTGAAGATTATCGGCCACACTGACGGATAAACGTTTGTACCAGAACGATACCGAGTCTCTGTCGCCTGCTGTCTGTCTGAGTTTTACACTCCATGGTGCGTTCAAGTGCGCCTGCTAAACTCAAACGGCCATTGACGCCTAAATCATAACAATATCACATTACTTTTTCAAACCACAAATCTGCAGAATCATAGAAATCCATTCTGAAATCAAGTTAACATGAATGTTCTTTTAATAATGCACCAGGTTAGATGATTCCTGGTACGACTTACAATCTCGTATTGTCAGTGAAATACCTCCAAAATATATCGAGATCGAACTGGGAATCGAAATCACAGAGGAACACCCGGCTGAAGCGATGACACAGCTTTTCTTTTGTCTGCGCTGAACACAGATTCCTCTAACATTTGTCAGTCTCACGCCTAAATGAAAAGAGGTTTTTTGGTTGTTGTTGTTGTTGTTTTTTAACAGTCTAGCTGATTGCAGCTCTGCAGACGGAGCATTGTCATAAAAAAAAACAAAACAAAACAAAACAAAACACTGTAACGTCCTTTTGTATCCAGAGAGAGAGAGAGAGGAACAAATAGAAATGGAGGGCGAGACAGGGAGAGGCTATATTTGGAAGCGGCACTGCCTTGTACTGTATGGGTATGTAATAAATCTGTTGTGCCATAATAGTGAATGGTGGGTCGTACAGCGCTGTGTGTGTGTGTGTGTGTGTGTGTGTGTGTGTGTGTGAGGATGAATGGTGGCCTGTCTCGTCCCTCCGTTCTGCTGCTTCTTGCTAATTGGTCGTCGGCTTAAGTGCTGCTGCTGCACTATTCTCCAGATAGATGGGGATGGAGGGAGAGTCGGAGAGGGAGGGGGGAGGAAGGGCGGAGAGGAAGGAAAAGAGAAGGAAGGAGGAGGAGGTGGAGGAATAATGCAGCGGGGAGAAAGAGGGAGGGAGGGATGATTGATGGGTGAGATGGAGCTGGATCGAAGGATGCATGAATAAAGAGAGGAGGAAGGTCTGAGAGAAGGAGACGGAGGAGAGGAGGGATGGAGGGAGAGGAGTGTGATATATAGGTGGAGGAATGTAGGCTGGAGAAGAAGAGGGTGAGACAAGGTCGTCTGTGTGTCCTGCTCAGATTCAGACTTTTCTTCAGGATGTTTCTCACCCGATTCTCTAAAATCTGTTTGTGTGAATAAATCGATACCTGTGAGAATCTCCCCTCGTCTTCCTCCTCATCTGCTGGGAACGTGTCCTCACAGCTGTTTGCATCCTGTTATGTTGATTTTCTTTGTCTCGTCGCTGCTCATTGGATTCTCTATTTTTAGCCTCATGTTGTGTTTTTCTTTTGTTTCTCCACGCAGCGTCCTCTCTTGTCACACTAAGTTTGCCGCCGCAGCCACTAAATTCCCCACAGGGGACAATTATGTTCCACATACTTACTGCAAAATGAGGGAATTTAGTTTTTATCTCGCGCTCATCTTTCAACAGCTCTGACCTGCAGGATCCAGCTTGAGATTTTGCCAATTTTCTGTCCTTACCATGCTGCCAAACACTGTAAAAGTTTTGCAATAAAGAATGTCTGTAAAAGAGCCAGAGGTGCTTTTTATTTTGGGTTAAAATGATGATCTCATTTTGGAAAGAAACTCACATTTTGTAGCGTCTGTGTTGAAATATTAGATTTTCTTCTTGCTGGATCTCATCTAGTTTTTGGGCTCGGTGCAACTCTCGCTCCACGGGATCTATAACTTGGTTATCATTATTACTTTAAAGTCTCCAAACAAGCAAATCTTATACAATAATGTATCCGGCATACATGCATGCACAGCTTTTATTTTGAAAGGAAAAAGTAAAAGAGCTCAAATTTGAGCCAAACGTTTCTTCCATTAGTTTTATCTTAATTTCCATTACGATCAAGTGCATAAAGATTAATATCCCAAAACTTCAATGACCTCTGCCAGGTTTTCCATGACAGCTGGGATGTGTGTCTGTGTGTGTGTGTGTGTGTGTGTGTGTGTGTGTGTGTGTGTGTGTGTGTGTGTGTGCATGTGAGTGCATGTAGGGGGGAGTAGGGGGGGAGGAAGGGGGGAAGGGAGGGAGGGCGACTAATGTCTTCCGAGGAGCGAGAGGAGAGGAATGAGACGCTTTGGCCAAGACACAGCAGTAACTCTCTACTCTGTTCATTAGACTGGCCTGATATTCCTAACACATACACACACACACACACACACACACACACACACACACACACACACACACACAGACGGGCCCTTGCAGCAGGTGGGCCTTTTGATTTGTCACCCAGGAAGAACCGTGTCTCATTTGCATACAGATGCCCCCTTCAGTGCTTAGGAAGGGTGCACACACACACACACACACACACACACACACACACACACACACACACACGCATAAACACACACACACACACACTGCTCCTTCAGTCCTCCCCTCTAGACTGGGGCCCATACAACCCTCTCTTTCTTTCTTTTTTCTTTCTTTCTCTCACTTGTCTCCCTTCCTCCCCTCTTTCTCAGCTTTGCAGTGATTTTGGCGAACAAACCCCAGGAGATTGGAAACCATGTCTGTTTCTGTGTGTGTGTGTGAGTGTGTGTGTGTGTGTGTGTGTGTGTGTGTGTGTGTGTGTGTGTGTGTGTGTGTGTGTGTGTGTGTGTGTGTGTGTGTGTGTGTGTTTGTGTGTCTGTGTGTGAATAGTCTTGCAAATTTAGAGGCACTTCCTCTGCAGCGCCGTAGAAACTTTCTATGGATTTATGTGCTCTTGTAAGTTACTGTTTGCGTTTCTTGCATATAATTGTGTTCGATTTCCTTTGCATGCCTGTGTGTGTGAGAGAGAATGTGTGTGTGAGAGAGTGTGTGTGTGTGTGTGTGTGTGCACGTGTGCATCTTGGAGGCTCTTGCACCTTGCATCTGTTCTAGCTGGCAGAGCTTTCAGGAGTCTCATGTGCCGGTGTCAAACAACGGCGGCCTGTTTGCAGACCCCAACACTGCACTGATACACACACACACACACACACACACACACACATTTACACACACACACACACACACACACACCATGACAACAAGAATGGGAGCTGAATTTCAATCCAAATAAATACCAGACCACGGAGGGGTTTAAAGTGGAGGAGAGAGAGAGAGGAAAGGCAGCTGGGCTGAGCGGAGGACAGGACGATGTCCAACGAAGCTTCACAGGAAAATAATTCCCAACATTTAACGACTGTTATTTCCAAATGACATCATGTTTCAGACAAGCCAGAACTGTAGCGTGTTTCATTTAATTCAAATTCAAAAAACCTTGTATTCAATTTTATTTGTCTCCAGAGAGTCCCGCAGAACAGCGACGTTACACAGATCGACACATTTTTGCGAAGTGTTGTGAACGCGTGACGGTAGAAACTCGTTCTCTCTCTTCTCCCTCATTAAACGACTCACTCAGCAGCTCTCTTCAGCCCCTTATTGCTCTCCACAGACCACCTTGAATTTCCAACGTGAATTCCAGGCTGAAGCTCTGAAACATATTTCAGAGCGGCACACTGTGTGTCCGACACGTCTCTAGCAGAGCTGGGGAAACCTCACGCTGTGATTGGCTCGGGGGCAGCGATTACATCAGAGACTCCGCGGGCGCTACGACAACACTGGAGAGTCGCGGGGAGTTTAGCTGGAGGTGGGATTATTTAGCGCGACTGCTGACGCCTTGTTTTAAAAATGAGCATGTGACTGTAATTTTATCTCTGAAGGATATTTCGCCATTCACAGGAACCCTGGAGGCCGTGAACATTATCTCAGACAGACGAGTGTGTGTCGTAGTAATAGATTTAGGTCACACTAATATGTTTCACCGCTCTGAATCACTCTGCCACCTGCCAGCATGTGAAGGCACTTAAATCAGGACCCATCACTGTTTTTCCACTTGGTCTGAGGTTCTACAAGTGGAGTCAAACCACAGAGAGACACATGTTCTCTTTCACCTGATATCCTTCTGGAAACGGCCGTTTGTCTGGATGAATTTGTGTCGCTACAAACGACTTAATCTGCGGTGAAACCCTGAAAAAAACCTTCTCGCTGACGTATTCATTTCACAGCAACAACCAGAATCCTGGAAAACGACAGCACGAGTAATGATTTAATGGTTGTGTTTGGGCAACTCTAAGCACTTGGTTGAGGTTAGGAAAAGATTGTGGTCTTGGTTAAATATTGAGAAAGTCAACAGCGACTTGTAGCAGAATATGGGACGTGTTTGGTTTCTCAGCGTTTAACCAAACCACCATCTTTTCCCTCAAACTCACCAGGAGTTATAGTAGCCTAACCCTCAACCATGCAAAGCTCTTCCTGACGGCTGCTGTGATTAATGAAGATGTCACAGGGTTGTTTCAGGAAGCATCCAGGGAAAATGCACGACATCTAAAACACATTCAGCCGAGTACATAAATGTATTTTTTATAGCAGATCGGGTCGCAGCACTTTCACACGTGTTTGGATAGAAACATCACGGACGCTGCTCGACATGTAATCTGTTCCACAGCTCAAATAAACAACCAAAACCTCTGACTAACAGCAGGCTAACACACACACACACACACACACACACACACACACACACACACACACAATCACAGCCTCCCCCTCCTCACCGCTAGAGTCACATGTCACATCAGGGCAGAATTAAGAGTTTAGATAAATACAATTTCACCTCTGATCCTGTAATCCTGATCTCTGGTGGGCCGTGTGTCCGTGTGTGTGTGTGTGTGTGTGTGTGTGTGTGTGTGTGTGTGTGTGTGTGTGTGTGTGTGTGTGTGTGTGTGTTATAACATTATTACATTACAAACTGATGGATGAAAATAATGAAATGTTTCCTCGATGGTTCAAAACACTTCCATCTCCTCATCCCGACACACTCGGTCCATCCTCCACTTTCCTTTAAAGGTTGGACGGACAAATGCTCTTCATCTCCATCCATCCATCCATCCATCCATCCATCCATCCATCCATCCATCCATCCATCCATCCATCCATCCATCCATTCACAAACTCCACCTTCAACACTTCAGCACTGTTACACAGGATTTTTCTGATGCATGTAGCATTTCTTGTGCAAATAGTTTGTTATTTTTTGTGCGTCTAATTGGCCAAATGTTCACACAATTACATTTAAATCATCATTTTTCAGGATGTCTAGAATCCTAGTCTGACAAAAACAGTTTAAAAGTGTGTGAGGATGATGTTTTCCTTCACTTTTATCACCCTGTCATCCCTCCATCCGAGGCAGCAGTGGTGCCTGCGGCGTCTTACCGGGGTAGAAGTCTTTGGATTTGGACAGTTTGATGGTGGCTCCAGTCTCTTTCTGCAGCTGGACGATGGTCTGACCTCCCTTCCCGATGATGGACCCCGCCGCATAGCTGGGAATCAAAACCTTCAGGAAGTACTCGCCTTCCTCTGCAGCAGGAAACAGGAAACAGGAAGTCAGAGAGAGAGCTACTGTGGATTGTGTTGCTTTTACTTCAAATAACACTGAAAGAGAAAAAAAATATTAGAACAAGCCACAGAGAGAATTATCAGTCTGTTTGAACCTTTGCCCTCATGCCGGCCCTGTTTCTATATCTTCTCCTGGTTTTTGTTAACGTTGTGAGAGTTAGCAGAATCCAAAATATAATCTCTCATCCAACACAGGGATCATCTTGTTGGAATGAGTGTAAACTGTGAAGTGGAAGCAAAGTGTTTGTCAGTAATCACAGTCTGACAGAACAGATGCGAGCTGGTGCCGCATCACCACGCCAAAGCGGAATAATTTGTCTCCGTCCGTCTCCCCCTCTTCCTCCTCTCGACCGACCGACCATCCGACGCTTCCCGAAGCTGCATGAATCCACCCAATCACATCAGACGATGACGGATATCCATGACAACTAATTATTTCCATAATCAGATGATTCCCTGTCGGCGTTATCTCTCCCCTTTCTCTGCACGTCCGTTTGTGCGAGCCTCTAAACACTCTCTCCAGATTGGTCTGATCTAATTTCAGCGTGGAGCCCGAGGAATCTGGTCCTCGTCACCGCCTCGGCGCGATGGGGAGGGAGCCAAGGAATATGCCGCTCGTCGGTTTAGTTATTACAGCTAATCAGATTCAACCGACGCTTGTGGATGCTTGCGAATGCATAACACCACATGGCTGCCATGACACACACACACACACACACACACATGCACTCATTAACATGTGCAGATCAGCTCACGTAAACAAACAGAAAGCAGACGAGGACTCACTGGGAGATTTCCGTCATGCTAACGTGGAGCTGCACCTGCGCCGAGGAGCGAAGCGTAAACTCTGAGTATGAAAGGAAGATGTCGTCTGTTTCATGTGGTCTCGTGCTTTTCAGAGCAGATCTCAGCTAATCGTCCTGATGGGATAAAGATGTCTTTGACTGTCGTCACGAGCAGAAACTGAAGTCAGACTTTAATGGAAAATGTTGCTTAATCGGCCTGATGGAGGAAAACGAGGTGGCTTTAAAACAGAAGTCAGCAGCCGTCCCTTCATTTAAAAAGGGCCAAAACTCTGAGGCCTCCTCAGTGACCTTCAGCTGCAAAATACAATGTTCTACCTGATCCTGTAGCAGCTGTACAGCTCAAGCACACACAGTAATCATGTGTAAGATACACCGTTCGGTTAGATGAGTCCAGTGTCTGGCCCATCCAACCACCTCCATTAGAGGGTCACTTCCAGATGTGGAACTAAAGAAGCTACCCGCAGTGCCAAACCTCTCAACAGACCATATCTGTTGTGTTGACAATGAGAAAAGGCAGTTCTGTTATAATGGATCAAACCTCTGAGCAGGATGTTTCATTTTAATATGCTGGTATGTGACATCTCTGTATGATTTATATCTATTATTTCACCGTCGTTAAGAAATAATTGATTATAAGCACCGTGAGTCGAGACACCTGGATCAGACTGCGTGTCATAAATGCCGGCGGCTCTTCAAATCATCTCGGATCATAAACATGTTCTCCATTGGTTCTCTGTTCTCTGATAAATGCTGTTATTTGCATGAGAACTGGAATCAGCCTCCATTACATGTGTGTCGGCTGATTTAGCGAGGTTTGACATTTTCAAGTGAATGTTTGTCGTTGAGGAACAAACTGCTTCGGTTTTTGTTTGAATTTACCAACAGACGAAAACTCCAAAAGGTCATTTTAATCATTCTGGGTTCATCCGGCGCCGCGACGCATTCAGCAGCCTCGCTCAGTGACACGCTGGCCTGAAGCAGGACGGAGACCTTTTGGTTGCAGCCTGCTGCGTTCTTTGACAATGCGGTGAAAGAGAGCGCTGACTGAACCTCGCAGGCCACTGTAGTTCTCTCTCCCTGTCTCTTTCAGGAGGGAACACTGACCCGCCCGTCGGTACAGAATCACAATAACAGATATGGAGGCGTCGTGTCAGAGGTGCGCCGGCACTGATGTATGTTTGTGCGCCTGGAGAGACAGGAATCCCTCCCCTGCTCGTGTTTCCATGGCAACGATACCAACAAGCCGCGGGTCAGCTAAAGCAGAGCAACACCTCCGACTCACTTCCTCGTTCCTGAGCCGTGAACGGGCTGTTTCAGTTTGAAACCAGAACATCACTGGTACCGTCTACAGGGCATCAGTGATGATATCAGTGGGGTGAGATGTCTGCAAAGAGCCCAATGATACTACAAGACAACATCCGCTCCAGCTACAGTGTGTTCACCCTGCTGATGTCTAACAGGAGATATCTGCTGCCGTACAACCAGAAGCAGCTTCTCCTGAACTCATCCTCTCCTTCATGATACAATCTTGACCTAACAAAGTTGTTTTGGTGAATAAACCTAATTACACTTTTTTCATAAAAGGCTTTCTGGCAGTAGATGCAGCAGGGCGTCTTGTGCATCCTCAAGAGGAAAGTCAAAATGTTGATTTTTTGGATAAGAACGTGTGACGTACTTTCTAATAAAACAGAGAAATATCAAACAGTCATTCCACCAAACAGCAGAGGACCACGAATGGTTTAATCAGTTTGTGACTTTGTAGCTTTTCATGATTCAATATGAAACTTGACTCTGTTTTGAGAAGAACAGCTTGCAACAACTCACAACTGGAGAAGAAATCTATAATCTCTTCAACCTTCATGTCAGCAATATTTTTTTAGGAAGGGAGATTTTATTTTTCAGCATCAACTCTTCTTCTCTCAGGCTGTTGATCTGATGACGGCTCTGCACATCGACTCTAACATGGTTTTATACTGCAGCTGTTTCACTGCGCCTCTTCGTATTTGATAATCCAGGACACATAACCTCAGGAGGCAGATTAAAATAGGATTATTATTACAGGGGCACACTTTCTCAGAAGGGGCGCGGCACCTTGTAACACCACCACTCTCTGTCGGCGACACAACCGGAGACACTGACACTGTAAAAACACAGATGCATAGAAAATATCCTGCTCTTCCTGTGAGGTGGGCAGAGCAGCTACAACCAGAGAGGAGATTTATGATCCCTGCAGGTGCACTGAATATTATTTAATGCCTCCTGAAAGCTATAACTCCCTTTAAATCACACTTAAGTTGCAGGAAAGTGGAACTGAGGTGTTTGTGACACCTCGCTATGAATAAATTTAATCAGTGAATGGTCCGACACAGACACGCGTGTTTTCAGGCCTGGTATTCTGGCTAATGTTTCATAAACTATTAAAATAAATGTACTTTGCTTTGCTCAGGAGGAAAAGTACTATTGTCAAGCAAAGAGACGCTGAGAGATGGCTAAGTAAAAGTAAAAAACGAGTTTATGCACAGTATATATATCCAAGGAGTCCTATGGAAATCAAGTGCAAGTGAAACACCTGTTTGGGTTCAATCAGGGTGTGTGAGGCTTTAAATATCTGACACACGGAGGCTAACGAAGGTCTGCTGAAACCTGAGTCCTCCTCTGAACACCTCACAGTGCCTCAAAATCCCTCAAACCTTCCTTCAGGATCTCCGACGATGATATCTGACCTCTTGAACAAACAAATACCCATCTTAGTTTAAAGATCGGATTAGCCCGGTCTGAACAGGCTGGACTCAAATCAGATGATTCCACATTTACGTCACACGTGAAATCACAATTTCGCACAAAAGTTGAATGTTTTCATGTGTGACTGGCTTTTTTCTTGCACGTGAAATAAAATTTCCAGATGTGCAAATCCACCGACTCGACACTCGAATCATCATGAGGCTTAAAACAGTCACACTGAACTGACAATATCACACTTGATTTGTTTAGTTGCACTTTTTGATATCAAAGAGTTCAGAAAGCTTCCCAGTCAGACGCAAACTGTCACTCTATTGATAATAATATAACTCAATGAAGAAGTTGACTTCTTGTAAACGAACTGCAGAGAATATGTGACATCGGGTCGCTGCAGACTCGGCTGCGTGTCGGAGAGATAGGTGTGGTCTCTTCAGCGTGTTTATAAAGGGCCTGCAGTAGTAAGATGGTTCAAAGCGCTGAGTACTGGGTGGGCTCTGTTCTCATCTCCGAGTGCTCAGCCAAGTCAAAGCATGAGCACACATACAGGAAACCCGACACTCCCCTGCCCTTCCTCAGCTCCGTGCTGATGGAACACAAACGGCAGGGAGCTGCGATGTGGATGCAGCGGAGAGACGAAAACAAGCTAACCGCAGATTTTCATTTGTCAGAGAAGGTTCAGCCTCCTTTTGTCGTGCTAACTGAAAAATCCCTCGCGTGCTTTAGTTAGAAATCGAGCAGATTTTGTGTTAAATTAAAGGCGTAACTGGAACTCTGGCTGGATTTTACCAAAATGAAAACACCTACACGATGACTATCTTCTCTCTTCTTCGTCCTTCTCCTCAGGTCCGACCATGCCACACATCTATACATCCTCCTCTCGTCTTCCATCTTACTTAATCTTCTAAGCAGAGCTGCTAACGAGGTATAAATGATATCATTAGTTGTTAAACATTCAGTTGTGGCGGCCAAAGATTCTTTGAAAGTGCACGTACGCTAACGACAAACTTGTATTTTTGAAAGTTCGGCTGCTGCAACTTCACAATCTAACAAACTAATTTATTTAACTTCAGCTAGTTATCAACTTTACAAAGCTTCATGACATCAGCTGGATTTCATCTGAAGAGAGTTACGTGTTGGTTGATCTACACACGTCTGTTGAGCGTGCTGCGACTCTTTCTTCAGGTATTTTTAGCAGTTTGGTTGCAGCAGACTTACTTCTCCTGCAAACCCTGAGTGTGAGATGGATGTGGCACATTGTTCGGGGCAGCCTCGGGCACCTCGAGTCAAAGTTAAGCTGCACTGCGGCATGTCGCGAACCTCTTTCGGTTTCTCTGATGAGAAACAGTATTTCATTCCAGAGCAGGCTCTAAGTTCTTATCTCTAAACTGTGAGCACGGCCAGTAACTCGCGTCTGTTTTTATATTTTCATTTCAGTCACAAAAACCTTATCTCGGGAACCTCGGGCGAGCTGGTTCTCCATAATTGGCCTCATAGTAACAACAGTGATGTAATGTTTACTGTGCTGATACGCTCACAGCAGCACTTTGTTTTTGAAGCTTGAAAAAACTGCCACATGGTTTCGGCCTAAAACTGTCCATCATCCGTCCACTCCTCCTCTTCGCTCTCCTTTCTTCTCCTCTCACATCCTCCTTTTATTTCCTCTCATTTTGCCTCCTTTTTCCTCTCACTTCCTCGTCACCTTCCTCCTCCTCCTCCTCCTCCTCCTCCTCCTCCTCCTCCTCCTCCTCCTCCTGTGCTGCAGTGACCCACTTTGAGTACGAAGCCTTGGACTGACCTGCTTTAGATAGAGGCTAGCTAATTATAACCAGCCCGTATTAATGAGGCAGGGGAATTGGTAAATACGAAACACACACACACACACACACACGCATGCATGCACACACAAATACAAAAGCGTGTCTGCAGCAGCATCAAGCGCACAAACACCTCTTCCCCCAAACAGAGCGCTTCCGACGTCTCATAAACAAGCCTACACACCTCGGCGCCGTGACTCATCACGTATATAAAAGGATGTAATGAGTGACTCATGTTCGTCACTTGTATCTGTTGCATGGTAACACTCGGACGTGTTACCATGGCGAGCATTAAAAGATTTATTTATATACGCAGCATAAATCCTCAGATATGCAACATTTGAATTGAACGACTCAAAATTTAAAAAGAAAAGCTCATTCATCGCGCATCCTGTAGCAACACATTCACCGTCGGAATCTTTAGATTTCACATCCTGATATCAAGTTATTTCTCATGCAGACGAGCACACTGACAGTTTCTACGCTAAGAATGCATAAAAAACAACAACAACAACTAGAAACAATAACCTTTAAAAATCTCTGTGTCATTAAATAGCAGCACAGAGCTCCAGCATTGAGTCTGCTGACAAGGTTATGCAACGCAGATTGAATTTCACTTTCAAAATGAGCTTTTAGCAGGTTTGATAACTGCCATGACTCAATTTTCATAAATATAAACTAACTTCTGCATATAAAAACCGCGCTGCACTCGCTGCCTCCTCCTCCCACGCTGCACTTTGCTAGATGACACTGTTTACGTGAAGACTTATCAACGTTCCTCAACTTATATCAGCTTTATCTGCTCTGTTTTAAAAGCCTTTGACATGTAACGGTCCGCAGAGCGACGCGTCTTTGTGCTGAGCTCGCTCTGTTTTCGAAGCAAAAGCTCTCAGCCTGCCACATTAAAGAGCATTTCATACAAACACATTAGCCGAGTCCAAAGCCTGCTCTTTACTTAAGTATGGGATGTTTTGTGTACTTTACAGAAGAGCTCGGTTTAAACTGGTTTACTGAGAAATGCCTCATGAATCAATGTGATCCTCCAATAAAATGTGTGTTTTGATGGTGGAAACAGAGTCCTGACGGTCATGCTGCAGCCTGATAACAGCAGGAAATGTCAGAACTGAACCTTCAGCAAATCACAGACATGTTAAATCTCTTCCTTTTGATTATATGTTGTGACATCACTGTGGTTAAAGGTGCAATATGTAAGGTTTGGGCACCAGTACTCACTAACTGCTGCTAACTGTAGCTAGTTGGCTAGTTAGCCACATTAACCATGCAGACAGCGGTTGTATTAGCTGACTTTACTATCCGACTGGCACGTTTTGAGGTACAACCTGGTGAGGTGCTAACTGGTTAGCATGCTAACTTCGATAGCTTTCTCTGCACCACCAATGTAAAGATTTTCAACATCAAAACTGCTATTTCGTCACATTCTGTTGATGATTTCAGTTATTTATTTTTTTTTATGATTTGAGGTCCAGTTAGGTTTATATACAAAAACTAAAATAAATAAAATAAATAAAAGTCATGTTTTGGGTCGAAATACTTGTTTTTGTTGTGAGAAAGACAGCGGCAAAATGTCCAAATGTCCCAAGAAATTGTTTATCTCCACATGAGAGTCGTCACACTTCATCATCACTTTACAGTGTTGTCAAAATGTTGATTATGCTACATACGATACACAGATGTTCAACGTGTCCATGGTTTGCTGAAACGACCAACACCGACATTGTATTCTGCCCACTGAGCTTCATGCTTCTGTTTCATGAATTTCCAACATGATCGTTGCTTTGTGTAGTGAAGCCGCTCCTTCTGTCTCTCACGTATCTTTGTTCACTATTTCACCCCAGTCGTTGCCACATCAACGCCGCTGCGGAGAACACAAAGGTAAATCCTAATTTGGTGAAATTATCCTGCCACTCATCTCACTGCTGTCACCCGGTGCTGACACCCGGTGTGAACCTCGCCCACAAACAGCACAGCCAGGTTACATTCTTACCAAAGTTTCAGCAAAGCCATGCCACATTTATCTGACTGTCACAGTTGCAAATTCTAATTATGTGTAATTATACCCCACGCTCCCTTCGGCGTGTCATCCCACATCCCAGGGGTGCAGGTGATACTCATGCTTGCCGATCTACCCGAGCATAATAAGCAGCCCGAGGCTCCGCTCGCCTCGTGTGACCCCTCAGCGTCGACGCCGACCTCACAAACCGATGGAGGCCACGTACGGCTCACCCACCTCATATTCACTCTCACGGCTGAGAAAATTATAAAGTAATGGACAAAAACACGTCTCCACTCGTGGGCGTTTGAGCAAAATGCAAGCTGAAATAATTAATTCTTTGGGGGCAAAAAAAAAAAAAAAAAGAAGATGACCATAAAAAGTTCTGGTAATTCTAGTTTAGTTTAACAATAAATGCTCATTAGTTCTCTGAGGACACAAACGTGGTAGTCAAACCTAGTTTCACCTACAGGCTGTTAAAATGACACAAGCAGCACGCTGCGTCTCGGCGGAGGAACCTGGTGCCTCAGCGTGCTGTCAGACTCATTGTTCTCCGCTACTATTTTCTGCACTAGTTAATATGAAGCATCATCAAACATCCCGCCGCCTCAGCTCCCCCTGTGTGCAGACTCTTTCATGCTGACAACATAATGAGCATGTAAACTTTCAGTCCAAATAAGAACAAGAAAAACACCATAATTACAGATGTGGTGATTGTTACTGATTACTTCTTAATGCTTTAGCTGTCAGACAGCAAACAGGGAGTCTTCTGTGGGGTTTCTGCAGGACGCACAACGCTTCAGGACCCGGAGATGACCTGAATGTCACATAGAGAGCAGCAGCAGGTTGTGCTACATAAAAAAAAAAATGTCTTAAAACCGTTTTCCAACAGTGGACTCACCCACACAAGTATTTGCAACTTTCCAAAAAGACAATAAACGTATCATGCAGAGGTCTCTGGTTTCAGTCTTCACACCGTCACTTTACATGTGACTGCCTCAGAGAGTAGAGCTGCAACAACCAGACGATTGAAAGAAATTGTGCCAATTATTCTGATGATTGATAATTAGTTTCAGTCCTCAGTCAGACACGTTCTGGTTCCAGCTTCTTAAATCTGAGGATTCATCGTTTCTCTTTGTCATGTATGACAGTAAATGAAGAGTCTTTGTGTTTCCCAGTAGCTGTCCTACTGTACACTTTCATTCACTATAAGTTATTCAAAGCTACCTTAAAATGCTGATAGTAACAATGTAATGTATTTGCATGTGTGCTGTACTCCTCCTTGTTTTCCACTAATATTCAATCACAAAAGATTCTCCTCGTAGGTTCGATCACGCCCGCAACACAAACCACAAACACACCGAGACAGAAAATCTTCAAACCACCAACAACTCCAGTACAGAGTGAGTAATGGTGTGTGTGTGTGTGTGTGTGTGTGTGTGTGTGTGTCTGCAGCTGAGTAACTACAGGGTTCCCTCCTGGTTGCTGTGATGAGGGTCTTTGTTTTCATTACTCTGAGCAACACACTCCCTCCACAATTCCCTGCCGTTACAACACACACAGGAAGTGAACACATTTCCTTTGACACACCAAAAGGTTTCGGACAAAAAAACTCTTTTTTGTCTGTTTTTTTTTTTTATTTTTTTTAAAAAGGGTGTGTGTGTGTTGAAAACATGGCCAACGCACCACTCCCAGACAGCTTGTCGTGAGGGACACGAGCACGCTTGGTGTTGCCACTTCACCGTCCTGCTGTGTGAGTCTGTAATCTTCAGTTAAGTTTATCAGAAACTGTGTGTGCGTGTGTGACGGGGGGCTTAGAGACGCAGAGGTCGCTCACAATAAATAATAAATGGTCCTCCACCGCTACATAACTGGATGAGTAAACAGTCCAATCTGTTGCTAAGGCCCCTGCGGACTCGTCAGGCCCAGAATAGGCTCTCCATGCTGGGGGATTGGAGGCTCAAATCCTGGGATCTGGTGTCCACGGGCCTGCAGGGGCAGGGCAGGGCGGGCTGAAGATCACAAATCCAACCGAGCATACTGTTACTTTTCCTCACACGCTTCACTCTGACATCATAACCATAAACCTAAAGTCGCTTCTTCATGGCTGGAACAGAGAAAAAAAAAATGCTCTGAGGTTTAAAGAGCTGTAGTATTCTGCAGCTTTATTTTTTTTTTTCAGTTTTAAAATATTTGTGGTGTTGCCTTCTCCTCCCAAAGCTCTCAGCACTGACACATTACAGTACGTCTTAATAAAAGGAGAGTGTGCAGAGAGCTCGACTTAATGCCTCCTGACCATGAGAGCTGGAAATCCAGAGTTTACAGTCGTCAAGCTGTCGTCAGGAATTCAGAGAACTGTGGTCACATAAGTAACTACTTAGAGTCTTAATTAGGCGTGCAGCAATTAACCAAACTCACTGTTAACCACGGTTTAAAAGTGTGAAGGCTCAGATACACGTGAGCGTTTCTCACTTTTCTCACTCTCAAAAAAGGGAAATTATCCGACATTATTTCATAATATGCTGTCACATAATACTTAAGATATAAGAGAAGAGATGCTTTAAATTTCTCTCATTTTTAGCAGAATAAAACTTCTCTCCTGATCTCATTTTGTTTTCATTTAATTTCTTACGTCACTCTTCTATTCTGTATTATTTCAGACGGCAACTGTTAAACAACAATTGCCATCAGAGAAACGCTGCGCGGACAAAATATAATTAAACCTCCTGACACCAGCGCGTTTCTACAACTGTATCGTCAAAATCTCATAATTGTGGCATCACTAATCTGAGCAGAGGATCCGCGGACGGAGACGAGGATTCGCTGAATGTGTTGAGAAGTGCAGCAGTGTGAACACAGACTCAGCTGAGGGGGGGCGGAGGTCTGACCTCTGGGGACTTGGAAAATATTCATCTCCACTAAGCAGGGAGAGTTAAGGGGGGCTGGCTTTGTCTAACACACCCCCTCCAGTCCTCTGCTCTTTTGTTGGGAGGTAGCATTCACACACACACACACACACACACACACACACACACACACACGTAAAGCTCTCCAGCAGTGGGGCTCTGACCAGCTGTCTTCGTTCTGAAAGATGGCCGCCGTCACTCATAAACACAGAGAGCTCGCAGGAGGAAATATCTCTGATGTTATGTCTCTCTCCTCTGCAGCGTCTGAATGTTTTCACCGGTCAATCTGACATTTTAAGGCGGTGACTCCAGTTTGTTAATCAGCTGATTCAGAGGCCGAAACATTCCCGTGAAGGTTCGAATAATCAAATATTTAGAGAGTAAACGTGAGACGGTGATTATATTCAGCCCAATCACTTTCTCTTACTGCTGCAGGATTTAACTCCTACATTGTGAAGACTTCTGATCAAACCACTGATGAGTGTGTTCTTTAAAAAAAAAAACAGCTTTTTTCCTTCCTGAAGGTATCGAGATGACTCACAACACCGGCAGCATCTAATGCCGGGTTCTGTTCTCATGCCAGCAGTTGCTTTCTCAAAAATACTGTTTTTTAAAATGGAGGACACTTAAATTTCGACATGACACCTGGAATAAAAAATGGATCCTGTTACTTTGAAACATATTGCAGCAAACATCGGAATTAATCATCGAATCTTAAAGCGTGATTTAGAGCCGGGGTCGCCTCACACTGCGAACGGAACAGACAAGAGAGAAAACAGGCGAGGTAATACCTCCATCTGTTTATAAATAGAAACCCAGCGGAATAATCTGACAGCAGAACAACACCCTACAGGAATTCAGTTTAAATAGAGGTGTAGGATGAGCCAATCAAATGCCTCCGTACTGAAACGCTCCCGATCGTCAGGGCGTCTGCATAGAAATCGAGGCAGACGCGGTGGCTACGCTAACAAAGATAACCGAAGCAGCCGCCTCCTTTCTCTCCCTTCAGTGTGTGTGTGTGTGTGTGTGTGTGTGTGTGTGTGTGTGTGTGTGTGTGTGTGTGAAACCCGGCGTGTATTGTTCATGGACCAGGGCTATTTCAGAGGAGGGGGCCCGTCCAGTCGTCCTCGCTGCATCGGCCCTTTCATCGCTCCCTTATCCATATTCATCGCCGCCCCGCTCTCCTCACCTATCAGCGACCAGCTAGCTGTGAGCGGCGTCTCGCTCCACCAATCGCGCGCTTCCCTTTGTGGGAACATTCCCACCTCTCATCCCCTTCACCCCACCCTGTACAATGGCTTCCCTTTTTTTTTTTGCTTTGACGCAGTGGCTTGAAAAAAAAAAAAAAAAGAGGTAGGGGAGAGGGTGGAGGAGGAGAAGGAGAGTCGCAGCTACCACGGGCAGAGTCCTGCCGACGGCGGCGGCTGCGAATCGATCGACAGCCCCTCGGACACGGTTGCCGAGCGAGCGTCGTCAATGGCAGCAAGCGATTGATGAAGGGGGGTGGGTGGAGGACGAAAAGATGGGAGGACGAGGGTGAAGGAGGACAGGAGGAGGGCGCAGTCGTGATGGTCTGAAGTAGAGCATGATTAGTATGGATGAGGAGGAGAGGAACACGGAGAGAATGGGAGCAGCCGAGAAGCGCTCGGGCTCGCCAGCGAACAAAAAACAGGCGTGTCGCAGACGAGAACGCCGTGTTCTACGAGATACTGAGGAGGAAGACGACCGAACACTTTGCTTTGGGTCCAAAAAACTGCTTCACGTTCTGATACACAAAGTGTGACAAATACAACTCTCCTAAATTGTGTAAAAAAAGGTCTCAACTGTTCCAATAAGTTAGAATTTCCTCTAAAAACTCGACTCATTTTGATGCATCCTGTTCTCAAACTGCTGCGGTCTCAGTGACTGAACCCCCTCGATCCTCCTGCTGTCTATCTGTGTTTGAAAAGCCAAATGTGGGGCTTCTTCTTCCTCCTCCTCCTCTTCCTCAGCCCGGATAGACAATCAATACGAGGAAGGCAGCTTTCCTTTGTAGGGACAACCCAAAAAAAGATGCTCCGCTCAGCTCCAGCCACAGAAAACACTCGGATCGATATCATCAAAGGCCGCCGAGGCTCAATACACAGCATGCACGTGTGTGTGTGTGTGCGTGTGTTTGTGTGTGTGTGTGTGTGTGTTGATTATGTGCATGCATGTGTGTCCATCTGCAGTGCAATAGATCATTAACACACCTCCTCGCCTCTCATTAAACTTAAATATCCGGAAAAACACAACGACACACACAGAAATCTTCCTGTCTGTCCCCTAATGTCTCTTGGCAAGGGCATTTCAATCCTCCTCCTCCTCTTCCTCCTCCTCCTCCTCTTCCTCCTCCTCCTCCTCCCCAACATCAGCTTGCCAGTCCATCCATTTACTAAATGAATGTATTACATCTTACAGACGGGAGAGGAGAGGGGACAGATGAGGAAAGAAAAGAAAGGCCGATCACGTAAAGCGAGGAGCAGGACCGTGCGTCCGGGTCACAAAACTTCTCCCCGATGTTTAAACCCGGAGGCGTCTCCGCTCGCGTGTTCAATTTATTCTAACCACCTACATGAAAAGCAAAAAAAGAAAGCCTCCAATTTATTTTGTTTTGTGCTTACATAAGACCTCCTAATGCCTTATACAAGCACTTATTTTTCCCCTGAAAGCTGCATTTGTTTTGAATGGACTGAATCTGAGTCATTTTCTATTAGGCTGAGAGGCTGCTGGAGGATCAGCGCTGCTTACATGAAGCACCCTCGACGCATTTTACAGTTCTGGCTTCATGCGGTCCGGATGCAGCTTGTTTTTCCTCCAAGAAGAGACAAAAAAGCAGAGACTTCCGATCACATTGGAGATTAGAAACAACTTTTTTCGACCTGTATGTCTCCTGAAGGCTGGAACTGTTCAAACATCTGACAGTCATCTCTCTTGTCGACGCATCATTCTTGTAATAAAGTGATTTAGTCACATATTTAAGGTTATTTGAGGAGATTTATTACTTTATTTCCAACTAATGCTCAGTAACCTCAGACGTCCTCCTATCTTGAATCATTCTGATAACCTGATACTATAAAAGCATGCAGCTCAGCTCCAGGAAAGATGGCTGAGGTCCATTCAGATTTCCACTGTTGCTGTCAAACACACCGACGAGTGTTTTTTTTTATTTTTTTATTGTTTATATTATTATATATATATCAGAATCATTAGCTGCCACATGTGACTGACACTCCTGCTCCAAAATGTAATGTCATTAAAGATTTAAAACAAATATGCTTAGTAAAAAATACTGGACCCTGACTGGCCGGCAGCAGCAAATCCTCACGGATTTAAAAAAAAAAAAAAATACTGGGAGACTTTTACTCTTTTAGCCAGTCGTGCTCAGACTGACTCTGAAAATGATCAAAGTTCAAACTTGTGGAACTAAATCAAATATTAACAATGACCTCATTAAACGGCTCTGATCATATATGTACATGATTAGAGAATCTGAATTCCTTTAATGTCGGGAGGGGGAGACGCCTGCTGGGTCTGGAGGGGGTGAGGGGCAGCGATAAGAATGGGTTCTGGTCGGTGGATTAGACGGGTGGAGCGGGTGGAGGGCTGCAGAACGGCAGCTACTCACTGAGCTTCTCTTCTTAGACCTTAAGACCTTCAGCGTTTTATAAGAGGTGGCTGTGATTTACGACCCTCGGGTGTTACAGATCGGCTCGGTCCGACTGTCTGACAGCTGACCGGCTCCCTCTCGCTAGTGTCGCTTCTCATTTTCCCCTTCTCACAAACACACACACACACACACACACACACACACACACACAAACCAGCCTGAAACTCCACGTCCACACTCTCTTTGAATTAAACGTCTGCTCTCGTTTGTCATTAACACACATCTGAGTGAAATCACTAATAAAAAAAAATAAAAAAAACACTTTACATTTTTGATATATTTCAAAGCTGCAGTTGTTGGGTAAATAAAAGCATGACTGGAAAATGATCATTATCATTATTATTATCACGATAATAAAGGAAAATGTAAAAGCTCTCTGGCTTCTTTTTGAGCTCTGCACATTAAGAGTCATTAAACCTGTGAAAAAGGGAAAAACAATCATGTGATTTTTACCCAACAGCAGCAGCAGCAGCATCATACATCACATCAAACAGGATCAGCACATGAACATTTCAACAGTACACCAGCCAGCCATAAACCCAAAAACGCTGTGATGATTATGTCTGGCATGAGGTCAAAGGTCATCAGGACTCATCTGTGCAGAAATGTTGAGTATCATGACAAAAGGAAAAGAAAACACTGGATTTGTATAAAAAAGCATGAAAATGAAGTCATGTCATGGAACTGATCACATACAATATAAACAATATCAGCATGCATTATCCTGGATCATGAGTAGAATATGAAGGTGTTAACATGTAACTTTAAATCCTATTTAAAATGTCAGGCCCTGCAGCAGTCAGTCCTCCTTCAAATGCCCCTAAAATTTAGATTTTCATCTCTGCACAATTTGGCCTGAGAGAACACAATGCTGCTGAATCAGTCCTGCATTGAAGAAGGGTAACAGGTAAAGATTAAAAAAGAAAAAAAAAAAAAAAAGGTAGAACAGGTAGAAGATCAAAATCAAAGTCTCTCTTACCATGAGTCTCAGTTTCTTGGTGAGGGAATACAATGCCTTCAGTTTCAAAAAGGGGCTGCAGGAAGGCCACTACAGAGAGAGGAAGCACAGGGGTGGGGAGTGTGTGGCGTAAACTAATCATTCAGAGAAACAAAGAGCACTTTTTTTTACTTCTATAACTTTAAAAAAAAAAACTGCAGCCTGAGTGCATCTTTAAAATAGTAATGACAGAATCTCAGAGAAAATCAATTTGGAGTCAAATGTTTTCTTCTGCATTCGAGGGCCGGAGAGAGAAATATATATGTATATATATATATATATTATGAACACGTTCTGCATCGTTATCATGAGTCAAATGTAAGAATCGTTACGGCTCGTCTCGTCTGTAGCTGCTGGTTAATTCAGGCTGTGAATATCAGTCACGATAGAGATCGTCAAGACCAAATTCTTCCACCATGTAACTGGAACCAAACGGATTTATTTAAAAAAAAAACAAAAAACAAAAAACAGAGCTGAATTAATAGTCAGTGCACAGTTTTTATAAAAGAGACCTGCAGCCGAGCTCTGTTTTCCCATGTCCTTGTTTATCTCGGGGGGGCTTGTTGGGAAGTGAAGTGTGTGTGAGAGCGACTTGTTCATATTCAAACAAATGTCACCCGATCATCGGCTGAGGGAGCGCTGACCTGGCTGCACGGCGGCCGTCCTCCCTGCCTGAGTAAAAGCCTTGCTCATCACCACCACCACCATCATCATCATCATCTCAACCTTTTCATTTGTCTGAATGGACGAGCCGTCTGACTGTTATGCAGGCAGGAGGATGGTTCCCCTGAGGGGCAGCCTCAGGGTGTTTTACATACAGCGTGGAGTGCTCCGAGCGCTGCATCGATCTGCACTTAAACAGCGCTCGCTAACCTGCAGCTCAGCCCTCCCTCAGCCCGACACTCTCTCTGTCTAATTATGACTCCTGAGGACAGCTGTCGCGTCTCCTGACAGGCGAGGAAACTGTTAAAAACGACTCTCCTCTACTGGAACATCTATGAGGAGATGAAAACTAATTGATCCTCGGGACACTGGGACGGGTTAAACTGTGCCACCTGTCACTGTGCACTTAAAGGGAGAATCCCCTCAAACTCCACTGATCTGTTAGGATTCACTTTATTACTGTGAGTATCACAGCTACAGTGTTAACTCACTGAATGAGTAGATCATCTAAAATTTAGAGATTTTTTTTTTGGGGGGGGAGTTTGGTGGCAAATCAGGCCGATAGCGACACCTCAGTGGTGACGAGCTGCAGCGGTGTACCGTGGTATCAAAATGGACTGTTTGCTAATTCACAGTATCGAATTCTTCTATATTAGTGTCATTAAAATATATAAATATTTAAAGTTTGTATCAAGCTTCAGAATATTTTGAGAAATTGTAATAAAGCGTTTGATCGTCCAATAAGACGCCTCTGCTTTAATTCCTTTAGGGGTCACTGTAACCAATAATAATAATAATAATAATAATAATAATAATAATAATAATAATAATAATAATAATAATTGAGTAATATTGTATTCTTTGATAATTCTTCATGGTTATCGTACCGTGAAAACATGGCACCGCTGCAGCCCGACAGTCACGTGATCACATTCACAATCACATTTTCTTTCCATGTGTTATTAATTAATTGTCTTTATAAAACTAATCGCATATTTGTATTCTAATTCAGGCTTTGGCCATTTGACTTCATTAATCTGTGTTTCTGTGGAAGATTTAACGTCTCTTTAGTCTAATTTAAAGACATTTCTGTCGACAACAAACATATTTTTGGGCAAATCTGAATGTTTTTTGTTGTTGTTGTTATTGTTTTACATGAAAACATTCAAATTCACACATATTCAGCATTATATAACAGATGCATGCAACTTCATTTATATAACATGACTAATAACAGGAGTCTAAGGAGGAGATAAAGGTGCAGTTCACTGAAAAACTGTAGTTTTTGTGTTTTGTTTCCAAACCTTGGTGACCATGATCCCAAATGAGACTTTTACCAGAACATCTCTGCGTGTTTACACTGAACACTGTTCTGTTTGTCTGCTAACATTATCATAAAATGTACAAAGTGACAGTCAGGTTTAACAGTCTGCACCAAAGTTAGTTTAAAATCTGCAAAACTCCTACTGAACATTTCTGAGGGAGTGGCGGATAAAGACTCGTCACCATCTCTTCACCTGGTCGTTGTGTCATTAACACATTTAAAAGTGCAGTGTGTGTCCAAATGTCCATGATGGGGTGCATGGCCAGGATAGGCTACTGATGGTTGTAATGCCGGATGATGGGAATGCTTTGGCGCATGACAGCATGTAAACAAAAACCAAATATGGTGATCGCCATGGTGACATATCCATGTTTCATCCAACCAGAGGATAATGAAGAGACATGATTGGACAATTTTTTAGAGGAAAAAAAAATAATATATCTCTCCCTCCTCGCTGTGAGGTCGTTAAAATCAGGAGAGCGAAGCATGATAAAAATATACAGGCACTGACATGCTGCAATAACACAGAGACACTGTCGCATTCTGAGCCGCTCTGGATTCCCCCTTGTTCTCTCCCTCTCCGGCTCGCCACGGGCCTGCTGTTAATACGAGTCCGCTTGTTTATCCGCTTGTGTAATTGTACACAAAGCGGCCGATGGTGGCTGATGTGTGAGATTATCACAAGGTCATCCGTCGACGGGATGAGAGCCCTGCGATCACGCACCAGCCCGATCTGGCTTTCACTTGTTTACATCCTTATTCTGGCTCCAGCATGGCCGCGGAGGCTGCGCGTAAATCTTGAAGACGCAATAAAATAAAAAATAAAATAAAATAAAGAAAACACCCAATTTATCTCCTCGACAGGCTAAGAAACAGGCAGGATGTTTCGCCAGGGGGACCGGCGGCTTCCCTCCAAATCCCCCCTCAGCCCCTCTCATTGTTTCCTTTCCATCTAAAGCGGCGGCCCATGATTGTTTTAATGCTGATGGAAAATGACTGTCGCTCGTTAGAAAAAAATAATAACAATCATCGTGCCTTCTATATTTTTATCACTGCGTAACTGAAGCACAGCTCTGTGGATCTGGGGCTGTGAGCATGCCGCTGTGTACGTCAAGAATCAACCTGCTCCCCTTTCTGTCTCCCTCTGCCTGCCTGCCTGCCTTCCGGACGAAGCAACATTCACCGAAACCCGAACAAGCTCCCCGCATCCCCATCGCTGCTCTTACCTCCCGTGTTTGTGCGTTTGGTGCTGCTGGCCTCCGTCGGAGTCTCCAGGGGTCTTTTACGTGAGTCCGGGGGATCGGACTCCATGTGTGGTTGTTGATTGTGATGGTGAGGATTTGAGAAAATCCCGTTTTGCTGTACTGCTCCGCCGGCCATCATTTTCGAGCTTGCTCTTGGATGCTTGGGCTGCGTTTGCGTTTAAATCCCCCCTTTTCCCGTTTCGTTCTTTTTTTTTTTCTTTTTTTTTTTTTTCTTACGCAGCGCAGCCGTGAAGATGAGTCCTCGGTTGAAGGCGAAAGCGATTTAGGAATTGGAAAATACGCCTGTTTCTTACGGACGGGGGAAGGTTAGCTGCGCGTTTCTCCGTGGTGCGCCGTGCGTACAGAGATGCTGCGCAGGGACAGAAAGAAAAGAAACGCTGGAGCGGCGGATGATCGGCTCAGAGAGGAGGGAAAGATCCGAGACCTCTGCAGATGGAGAATGAGCTAGGCTACTAAAAAAAACGTGCAAACGGAGCGTCAATCTTCCATCAACCTTCTGATATGCGGGGCTACGATATGTGTGTCATTCCGCTGCAACCGGATAAAAGAGCGTACTCATGTCAGGCGGTGCAGGATGGTGGCGCTCCTCCGCAACAGCCAGCGGGCAATAAATAAAACAAAACCAAAAAAAAAAAAAAAAAAAAGAAAAGATAAGAAAAGCACAACCGATAAAGACAAAGAGGCGAAATCAACCGAAGGAGGAAGAAAGAAAAAGGAAAAAGGTCGGTGAAGCAACAACAATAATAATAATAATAGTAATACAAAAAGAATCCGATGCGTTACTGGTGCGCTATTAGAATTTCTTTCTTCTGATCCTGTCCTGGCTCCGATCGTGAAGACACCCAGGGGTGACGGGGTGTGTGAGGAGGGTCCAGAGACACGGAGCTGGAGCAACACGCAGAGAAAGAGACGTTTTTTTTTTCCTGCTCGTCCTCTCGGTGAAGATGCTGCAGTCTTGCGTTCAGAGCATCCCTTCTCTGACTGGCTGCTCGAGGGAGCGCAGGGGAGAGGCTGACGTCACAGGGCCCCGCGATGCCTCCAGTGGCATCGCGTAAACTCGAGTCTCCAAACACCGTGAGGGTCGAGGGGTCCGCGTTTATGTGCGGGAGTAACGCATACATCACTGGAGAAAAGTGATCTGGAGGAGTTTAGTGTTTGGTTTGAGCAGGTTTCTTTTGGTTTATAGATGAACAAGCACGATATTATACTTATTATATCTCTTAGCCCCAAGACTCAAACGCCTCAAATGAAATTACGCAGCAGTGAAACGGATCTCCGTGAAAAGAAACGTCCAGGTCAAACATAAAACCAGGGTCCCGTCCCGCTGTGGCTGCTTTACCAGCTCTGTAATTGTAATTTCCGACGTCACGTGAATGCCTCACGAGAGAGAAAGCGAGAGAATGAGAAGCAGAGAGACGCCTCCGCCGAGACGCGATTGGCCGAGGCTGCATTTCTCCGGCGAAACGAGCAGGACGCAGATATATTCGCCCGGCGGAGTCACATGACGCAGAGGGAAAGGATGCGGCGGCGGGTTCTGACTCCGTTACAGCCGCGGCAAATGCAATTATGGTTGAACGGGAAGCCTGAAGGTCCCGCTGCGGCCGTCTGAAGGTCTGTAGCCGCTGCCTGCCCGCCCGCCTGCAGGCCGAGGAGCAGTGACACACACCTGGAGGTCTGCAGGAGGAGAGCTCGTCCTCAGCTCTCTGGACCCAGTTCACATGTCAGAAACCAGCAACAGAATCAAACTGGTGAGAGTTTGAGATCAGTGTTTTTATTCAGGCACAAATAAGCAGCAAAAAATAAAAAAAATACACAAAATAAAATCTTTTTTTTTTTTTTTGGCAGTATTAGTGGCTGTTCGCCTCATTTTCATCCCCACTATGTCACACTTGACAGATTTTTGTTTCCAAAGCACCGGAACCGAACCTGCTGACCCCTCGGGCCCGACGGCAGGCCCGTCCGCCTCCACCTGCACCACGCAACAACCCATCTGAGCAGGTTTGGCAGTTTCTGCATGGTCATGACACAGTTCAGACACCGAAAACAATCCAGGACGCATGACACCTGAGCACCGGCCCCGTCTCACCTGTCCCCCCTCAGCCGCCGTGTGACCCACCTGTGTGTGCTGCGCCTGACATCTCTGCGTCGCCTCCGCCTGGATCTGAAGAGGGATCCTCCAGCACTGTGAGCTGTCTGAGAGAGCTATACCCGCCTCAGTCTTCCTCTCTCTCTCACACGCACACACACTCACACATTTGGCATATTCTCACACACACTCCGAAAGACACGCAAATACCTTCGGCTCCCTCTCTCCTCCTCTGTCCAGCGCCGTACAGATGCGGTGCGCCCTCAATGCCCGCCGTAGATTGTAGTCAAGGTGACATTGTGCTTCCTGTGCACACATACACGCACGCACGCACGCACACACACACACACACACCGTCGCACTGAGCAGCTCCCTCTCACACTATTTCACATCGCCATGAGAAACGCACCGGTGAGCCAGTCTCCTGCTCTGGAAATACGTGGCAAATCCGAGGCAGATGGATCCCAAAGCTGCAGTCTGAAACAGATTCTGCACCACAAATAGCAGGCGGCCGCTCAGAGGGACAGAAAGGCCTGCTGGACGCGGGCTACTAATTGTATGAGCCACTCTGCATAGTGTGAGGAGTGCAGCACAGCTTCAGCCGGGCACATGCATAGATACACTTGGAGCAGAGACAAGATGTGTTGGGTCCAACAGTGCCAGAGCGTCCAGGCTGCTGCTGCTGCTGCTGCTGCAGCATATGGAAAAAGTGAAGTAGCCCCACAAGCAGTAAAGCACACAGACTTGCAGCATTCTTGAGCTTTTATTAGGCTGGAGCTATGAGCAGATGTTAGTGAGATGGTTTTCAGAGATTTGGTTCTGCAAAGTCCTGTCCTGTTTTGGACGGTGACCCCCATGAACACGTCGAACGCAGCTCTCCAGAAGCTGCCACGAGTTCTCCTGAACACCACAGGCCATGTGGAAGCACCGAGGTTACTGTAATAACTCACTTTTTCCCCTCCGCTATGACATAATCCGAAAGCAGGAGCTTCAGTCGAGCCAAAAGGCAAATGTTATTCCACATGAGTTTTACTCTCATTGGATCAGTTAGGAAGAGGAGCTTTTCCAGTGATGGATTTTTCTCTGGAATTCCCAGTCACTGGATAAAAATGTTTGGTAAGTGACTCAGAAGGCAGAAGGAAGAAGAGCCGTGATACGAGCCCAGCTGCAGGTCAGAGTTCAGACCTCTGACAGCCAAAGGTGTTCACATCTGACCTGGTGCAGCAAGCATTTCACCCATCTGACCATCACCAGCTCTGTGCTTAAACACATCATGCACTCAGACTGATATACCCTCCAATAAATCAGACAAAGGCAGCCTGAAGTCTGCAGAAATGAGTTTTCTCTGAGAACAAGGTCATACTCAGCAGGTGTGTCCTGCTCACACCTGTTTTCCCTGCAGAGTTCAGCACTGTACGTACACAGTATGCTCTGACACTGGGTCAAGGCTGACTGCAGCTAAATGGATATTCAGGATGTGAAATCAGCAGCATGCTGCACAGATGTTGGGCCTCTGCTGCCCCCTGCTGCTGGAGGAGCAGCACAGCGTCTGAGAGTTGACTGGGGGTAAAGATTTCCAGATATCTCACTGCTGCAACTGACTGTTTTTATCTCATGTTTGTGTTTGTTAACGCTTCATCTCAGATATTTAGTTTTTTTTCATGTGCAGTATGTTTAGATATCTATAAGAGTTTGCAGTATAATAATGTTCAATGCTTCATCACATTCAAGAAACGTCGTCTCCAACACTACAGGAAAGAAGAAGAACGTGCATCCCTCAACTGTCCCCGTCAGATGATTTAAGACGTTCTGGAGAATCATGTGTCCCCTCCCACTTCTGTGTAGATGTCCTCCAGCCTGGCACCGGTTCAGTTCTGTCCCTGGGATCAATAGAAACGTCGATGCAGAGGAGGAGGCTGGACCACTCTGTGAGATTGGACGGAGACAGATGTGATGCGAGTCTCTTTATTTCTGTTGTCCCTGACCTCACTCACGCCAACACATTTAGATTTATGACTGAAACCAACAGGACCGGACTGCGTTGGATGGAGCTGGACCGCAACCGTGTTATTTATAATGGCTTCATTACTATTCCAATCTGCACAAACATATTTTTAGAAACTACAGTACCTGCACAGTGAGCCAGCTGTCTTTACAGGAGAGTCTTGAGTATTTACTACGACTAAGTTCTGAACCATCGTCCAAATGATCCACTGTTGAGAAGAGGTGGTCAGAACTGAAAGAGAGCTACAAAACTATAGGGTGAATCATAACCGCTAACTGCTGCTAACTTCACTTGTTGCTGTATCTATCTTCTACTGTAGCGAATAGGTAGTTTAACAGAGGGATTCACTGTGGGCCCACTCAACAAACCACATGGTTGGATGCAAGACTGGAACTGAACACAGCCTCCAAGACTGTTTGAAGACGGGGGGGGGATAAAGTACAGAGGCGATTTACAGCGGCTCTGACCAGGACTGTGACTCCAGAGACAAGAAGACTCGGCAGCAGAGGACAGAGTGAGTTGGGCCACAGCGGCGGATCTTTGCATTTTACATCAAGTCGGACTGAAGCGTCCTTTACAATGACTTAACACAGTAAGATTAAGTGATTAAGGGTTTGGTAAAAGACAGAAACTTTAAATCAGACGGTGAATGTTTGTATTTTTTTTTTTGGTTTAATAAGGAAAATAGTTTAATAATACCTTTCTAGTCATTTTCATTTTGTTAAGTTGATACATTTCCCAGCTGATATTCCAGAGAGCTATCAGACTCTGAGGCTAGCTGGTTAGCATGCTAACTTCAGCAGACGTCTCTGTGACACAGTACAGACGTCGACATCATGTCAACACTGTCGTTTCTACACACTATTGACACTAGTTCATTAGGTCATTGAATACTTAAACTGCAACTCTAAGCTTTATCTTACATTTTGCCCCTTAAAGGGTAATTTCACCCAAATTATACAAATGTAATCTAGTCATACAAATGATTTTGGGTTTATTCTCAGGTTTTTTTGATCCACATCGATGTCATTTCCTTTGCTGACAGCGACACAGTGGAGGTGACTGCATTTCACTGCTTGGTGCTGACGTCTGAAAAACAAAACAGAAGCATTTTCTTTTGTCCTCGTAACTCTGGTTTACACACAAAACACTGCACACTGGAAAGACAAATGGCTGCTGAGATTTGCATGTAAGAGCATGTATTATGGTAATTGTGGACAGATGGTGGGGGGGCAGTCTGGGTGAAAAAAAACCATCATTCCACCACCTCTGGTGGAGGTTTATGAGGTTTTACATAAATCCAAACTGCTCTCTGCACACTGTCTTTAAAATGCTGCTGTTTGTGTGTCTGCACAAACACACACACACACGCACACACACACACTTTGAACCTTCATCTCTGAAACGGTTTTAATGATCTTGATCTTGCTGTTGCCGGCCTTTTTTGTCACTCTGGTCTAAAATAATTGTAGTGTGAGAGTGTGAGAGTGTTTCAGAGAGAGACAGTGGGAGACAGTGGGAGAGAGAGATAATGGGGTTGTAAAAAAGAGAGAGGAAGAAGGATAAATCACATCTGCTTTCTGAATCATTTTGGCTCTCATCCCCCAAATATGAATCTCTTTGTCTTTGTAACTACCTAATGTAAGTGAGCATGCACAGGAAAGTGAACTGTGAAGGATTCAGGTGATTAATTAAGTAGAGGAGCAGGTAAAACAGACATTATTCCACAGTGAAGCTGGAAAGTAGAGGACATATTTCCAGCTCCCCTCCTGAGAGCAGCTGATGAATAGGGGGAGCTCATGTGTCTGGCCAGCAGCCATCACAGCCATTGTTCTGCTGCAGCAGACTGATGTGCACAGACTGACACACATCTGGTCAAGAGTGCCTCTCTGTGCCTCTGATATTATGCTTTTTGTTCAGCGGCACTAAAAGTGAGGTCTGTGGTGATGTTAGAGCCGCTGTCAGGATCAACGTTTAAACTGAAGCTTCACAGTTTCATCACAAATCTCTCAGCTGTGTAGCATTTTTTGTGGATTGTCACTGGACAGAAACGTACAGTAAAAGTCTCTGTATGAATTCAAAGAGGAGGTAGCTGAGAGAGACACACGTCAGCCGGATAAACTGAGCAAAGAGTGTGTTTTGCGTCAGCAATCAGCGGGATCGGTTTACACAGAAGGATAACTGCTGCCAGTAAATACAGCCGCAAAACTAACTCCTGTCTACTTGTTACCAGATGAGCTGCACACACACGGTGTTCAAAAGATCAGGTCTGTGAGCTGCAGACTAACGAGGTTTCATCATCTCAACTCAAAACGCAGAAAGTCTCACTGGTGGTAGACGTTTTGTAGTCTTAACGGAGGGTTCTGTAATCATTCTGAGTATCTGAGTATCTGGTCTGAGTATCTATGCTGCTGGGCCTGCAGGGATGAGAAAAATACAGTCATATGTGAATCTGTACCACCAACACTGCTCGTACTAATCTTATATTTATTTTAACTGTGGCACATCTCCTGAACAGCCGACCCTCCTCCAGGTTCACTTTGTTGACATTACTGATGTTCTTCAATGACCTAATTTGACTAAGCACTCATATTTCTGCCATAATAATCCATATTATATCAAATCTTTGTCTCTGCTGTACTCCAGTTTTCATGTTTCAGTGCATCCATTTTTACTTAGATTTTCCGCGTGCTGACAGTTATTCTGTTGCTGATATAAATCATCAACCATCACCTAAAGTATTCCCATTCCATCCAAACTGAATGACCACACCAGGTTAGATGTTGAGAGCTGCACACTCTGCATACACCAGGTGGTGCTCTTGTACAAGTTTCACTGCATCAACTATCCACACAGAGTCCACAGTTCCTGATATATAAACCAGGAAAGGTCAGATTTTACAGATGTTGGTGGTTTATTACTTATTATCAGTATGTTCCTCTAGTTATTCACCTGATGTGTAGACTTAACTTGTTTCAGTGTTGACCTTCAACAGAACATAATCTCGTGTCCCACTTAAATTCCTTTCATTTTCTTGTCCTGATGCAGCTTCAGTGCCTCAGACGGATCGTATATGATCAGGATGACTCATAATATTTAATGAGAAAATACTTGTATCCACTCTAAAGGCCTTCAAACAAACCAGCGTATAAACATCATCTCAGTCATTGTGTTTAAGAATGTGAAATATGTGCAGGAGCACAAAAATGTTTCGGGAATGTCATTTTTGTTTTTACTGTTTCTCGACAGTTTCATTTACAGAAATATACGATAAACCAGAACTAAACAATAACAGTATCAACATCTGAGGCGGACTAAACACCTTCTTGCTTACATTTCATTTCAGTAAATGATCTGTATCATATTACAGCCATCACTCTGCTGTAAAGTTACATAAATGTTGTTCATGTGCACTAATACAGCCTGTCGGCCATCTTGCGGGGGGGGAAGGTAAACATGACGGTCACGTAGATGATATTCTTTTACCACACCAGTTTGTTTGTTCAGTCTGGGTACCGTGAGAAAGTCCTTTCTTACTGGTTCTTCACAGAGACAAACACAAACACAAACGTTCATCCTATATGGAGCCGAGAGCCGACTCACAGGCAGCGTTTACATCAAGAACGACATCATGAATGAATCTGTTCGCTCAGACATTCAAACATGTTGCCGAATGATAGTCCAGCCATTCACTGACAGAAAGGTTGGTGTGAAGGAAAGGAAAGTGGGATGATCTGGAATTTTAAAAAGATTTAATCATCAGTAATTTGACTTCTGAGGTCAAATTCTTAATCAGTTGTCTGAGATAGTGTGGTCTTATTTTCATTTCTCAAATCAAAGTTGATGAACTTTAAACTTTGATGACAAAGCCCATTCAAAGCATGCTGTTGGGCACAGATGTGGGAGCAGCAGTTAACAGTCTAACGTTGAACCATTGAATCTCCATTTTGTTTATGTCTGCTTCCCCGTGAGATCACGTAAGAGGGGTCACGTGTGAGCCCAGGTTCAGTCTGCAGAGACATGAGTACTGAAGCCACGCCCACACAGCTGCACAGATTGGTGATCGCTGTAAATTAAAAATGTAATAAAATCAAATGTTTCCCCAAGCCAAAAGTGCACCAAATTGGACATTGCACTGACTTGGATCCTCAGCAAGACACCTGCCAAATATAAAATAGGTCAGATGAATGTTTCTTGAGATATACAAGCAACAGACAGACAGACAGAGAGGGATTCTTGGTTTTATGGTCAGATGGAAATGCAGGATACTGACAGGAAGTGCAGGGCTATACTGAAAGAAACAAAAGATGACAACGACCACATTACGGGCCTGAGCAAAAACATCCTCACATCCAGAAATATGAGACTGTAAAGCATCACAGGCCAAACATTATAATTATATAACTCGGATGAAATAAGCCTGGTTATTGGTTTAGCGATGAGATAATTCTGAATGGAAAATAAACCCAAACAGAATGAGTGATCAGAAATAGCTGGAGCCCCGGCTGAGGAGAAACAGGAGGAGACGCTGTGTTTGTAAACAGCGAGCGGGATGAGATTTCTGCCCGTCGCGCTCACAGATAACGGAGGCTGTTTATTTTCTGAGCCGGTGCTGTTTACGCTGGACGTTCTCCTCCGTGCCTACTGGTTCCCGGCTGAAGACGTAGATGCTGAACCCTCTGCTCCTAAACAAAGACCACATGAAACATCCTGAGGGGTTCCCTCCACTACTGCCTGAGAACATCACATGTTCAGATCCCGACGGCAGAAAGTTTATTTGACTGTCTGGTTGGTTTTCCGCAGGTTTGCGTAAAGGACAGACTCAAAATGACCAGGATATGTCCTATGTTCCTTCCTCTCTTAAGCCTTCACAAAATGGCCTCCGTGCACCCTGATTGGCTATAGGAAGATGCCTCAAGCTGCTCTGGATCAGTAATCAGGAGTCTAGTCTCCACACGCGGCACAGCAGGTCACCTAAACCTACTGCAATCAATCAGAGAGAGGGTTTTTTCATTCAGGTGAAAAGAGAGCAAGTAATGATGTGAACAGGCTGCACACTCAGGAGATGTTGAAATCATATTTCATTAAATCCCTCAATCAGATTCTATTTTCAGCAGAGCTGTGACTCAACTGTGCTTCAGAACAATCATGTGGGTGGATCCACTGACAAAGTGTTACTTGATGAGATTCCTTTGAAAAGTGACACACCCAAACTCTCCTTTGGAGCGTGTGTGTGTGTGTGTGTGTGTGTGTGTGTGACTCTTTCCTCAGGTCGACCTATTTTAAATTAAGCCTGTAAGTTTATGGACGTAACGTATTTAAATACCTGATGTGGTCTTGGTTGCCGTAACGTAACCAGACTGTGACCATCACACATTTTAATTTTTGTTACCATGACGACAAAGGTCACACCTGACTTGTGATCTTGCCAACTCTCTCTCCAGGTCTCATCTCAGTCCTATTTCCACTGATCTAAATCCAAATCCCACCAAGTTGAAGTCTACGTAGGTAGAAACATCAGCCATAATCCCAATTTTAATTTCTCTCTTATTCCACAGGCCTCATCCCAGGTTCTATTCAGACCCGATATCTCCCGGGTCCAGCTCACCTGCTTGCAGCCCCACTCTTAATCCCAGTTTAAATCCCTCTACCAGGCTCTAGAACCCCTGTCTCTGAGTCTACTTATGGATCTGTATCACAGTCTTAAGCCTTCTGTCTCGGCTCCACTTCCACTCTCGGTCTCTCACACCAGTTCTTGTTCCTGTCCCCATCTCTGATCTTAGCCCTGCTCTTCCTAAATTCACAGACCCGGCGCTGACACAGCTGGACTATCACTCTGTCACCACCACGGGGACTATCTGTTAACAGGAAGTGGGCTGGCTCTGCGCTTCGGGGCTCGTTTTATTATTTCCTCTACAGGCCCACCAATCAGAAGGAGGATTTACAGCCGGGAACGGACCACCAGCTCAGCGGCCTGTCGGGAAACATCTGCAGGGGTTAGTGAGGGTGTTGGACGGTTTCTGAGTAAACCCAAGATAACTGAAGCTGCCGGGTCACGACTGCTGGTCTGACAGAAGAGGGGACACTTACACAACGCTGTTAAAACATGGCTGTGCTTTAAGCTCTGCAAATTCTTTAGCATGGTGTTGGTTTACTTTAAACATCAACAATCCAAATGTGATGTTGATTTCATTGACTTTTGGCCCCTGTTGTGTATGTGATGCCTCTGTGACGGATCACTGAGGGATTTTTGGTGAATCTGGTGAATAAACAGTTTATGTGAAGATAAGTCAGGCTGTGGGCGAAACAACGGATATCTTATTTCTCTTAAAATAGTTTGTTTATTCTGCTAAATGAGGTGGGACCAAGAAATGATGACACAAATTGTAGCCTTTGTCCAAAGGGCCGAGCGACTGGATGACGGTCGGGGTAACCAGGAGTGGGCCACAGTTTAGAGAATGTGTTTAGGTTTTAGGTTTTGGTAGGTCCAGCACTGTCAAACTTCATAGTTTACCTCTCAGCTTGGCCAGTTGTGCAGCTCTCACTGCCAAGTACAGCATCCTCCCGTTAAAAAAACAGATTAGACTACCTCTTGAGCTACAGGAGAACAGTTGTGTAGAAGGAGAGCAGCTTTGACGAGACTTTTGGTGAGTTTTGGCAGAAAAATGTGACTGGATGTAGATATTGTAGCGGAAGAAAGATGATTATTCCAGGACAGTATGTCTCCAAACAACAGGAGGTGTGCAGATGTTAAAGTCCAGATAATGATAGTGATGATGCAATCTTCTCATGGTCTCTGCAACCTAGATACTCAAATCTACTGTAGATATGTCTACAGAGCAGATAGCTGACGAACCAAGCCAAAGCTAAGCTGTTTGCATGAACTTCGTAAGGAGGCATACGATCTTAGTTGCTGTGTCTATATTCAGGGTCTGCATCCTTTGAAGGACCTGGCCTTAGCGGTCTTCGAATGCAAGTCCTTCAGAGATCTTGTTAACCGCATCAACCGTTGTTAAATGGGACGGTCTAGCCTTTGGAGCATTTCCTGGTTGCGTTACCAGATGTTTTACCCTTTCGTCACGATTTCTGCCGCCCAGGCCTGCGAAAGTGACGGTCTACGCCACGCGATGTCGCCAATTTCTCTCTTTCTTTCTTCCTTTTCGGGCGCACAAAGAATTTTGGGATACGTGAGGCCACGAAGGATCGTAGCGGTGCACCCTCCTCCTCCAAAAACAGGGTGAAGAAAAAGCATTTGTAGGCTGCATCTGGAGGAGCCTTCGGATTGGAACAGCCTTCGCGTGGCGTTGTGACGTAACTGTCACAGACCTATTTTACCTCTCAATCTTCTGGCTACAGGGGAGAGATTCTGCATCACCCCCCTTGCTGTGATATTAAACAGATAACCCTGTATGGAAGCACTGCCTCCTGAAGCTTTAAGATATAATTTGGACACTTGAGAAGGTTCGTTAGGATTGTCATGGCAGCGCTCTCTAAACTATCTCAATGTAAGCCATCTGAGTCTTCTTCATCTCAGCCAACCGTCCAACTTGACCAACACCATTTAAAAGAATATAGGTCATGCAAAGTACATCTAATGTACCACACATGCAGTAATATGGGTGCATATTAACACTAACAAGGCCTTCTTGTTGCAAACATCCTCCTTTATAAGTCAATAACTCCCTGTCTAACATTCGATAGAGAGACAGAGGTGGTATACTGAAGCATCATGTGATGTGAAATATGTTTTCAGGTCACAGGGTCTTGAGATAATCACATAACAATGTCACGAGGAGCCAAATCACAAACGCTGAATAACACTAAGTTCATTCAGACTCACAGAAGGACACGTTTGTTTGTTTTATCCCCTCCTCTCTTTTCACCAGCGGAGGCACAATGAGAATCCCTCCAACGTGAAGTTCCTCGCAGATAAAATGATGATCGGAACAGGTCTGGTGTTTCCACAGATTCAAAGAGATTTGTCTTGTCTCCTTATTATAGTTTAAGTTGTGTATTTAATTACTTTAGAGGAGAAAACGTTTGTCCTAGATATTTAGACAGTTTTAGTTAGAGGGTGATGTGATAATGTTAAACCAAAGCCACAAAAATAGTTTCAAGTTTCATTTTATGTGTGTTTCATGTGTGTTTTCCAGGTTTCTGTGGAGTCATTGGTCCTTTTTCTTCCTGTTACCTGAGTTCTTCCACACCTGCACTGCACCTCCTTCATCTGCTCCTCCCTGTTCGCACTGTTTTTTCAGCCTACCAGCTTCTTCCTTGTTTCTAGTTTTTTTCCATTCCTGACCTCACTCCACCTGCAACTCATCACTTCGTTAGTTTGGTTTGTATTTAAGTCCGGTCCTTCGTCCAGTCATCTGTTGTTTGTCTGTTCCTGTTGTGTTTCCCAGATCCTGTTGTGTCTTTCTGGAGTACATTTTTGAGTCAGAGGTCTATTTTTAATTTGCCGTTTTTTCCTTCGTTGCAACTCTTCTGGTTTCGATTGTGTGTATTGAGTGTGGGGAGGAGAGCATGGAGCATCTCTGCTACGGATCTGAAGGTGGCAGCTTGAAGAAAAAGAAGCACCACCTGTCTATTGACAACAATACAATGATGATGGAGCCAAACCAACAGCTACATGATGAAGTATCTGCTGTGCCTCCCGCTTTAAAACTCCTCTTCTGACCTCCACGAGCATTTTGAGGTAAGTTGACAATACTGCAGGTGAGTACGTGACGTCAGCGGTCTTTAAATGTTCTTAAACATTTAAGCTAACGTATTTCCAATGCTAACATTACTTTAATAAAAGCAGTTGATTAAAAATGTTAATAAAATTAAATGTTACTTGTATATTGAGCTGTTTTTCCTTGTCCAGAAACATGTCAGCTGCTCCGATCACTTGCTCTCTTTCTCACCTCTCTCCTCATTCTTATTTAAATCGCCTTTCTGGCCTCAAATGAGCTGAAAGTATTATCCCAATCCAATATTAAAAGCAGTTTCATACAGTTTATTCTTTCTATTCCTGGGCCTAATTGATTTCTCCCTCTCAGGTTCATTGTTGAAGAGGCAGCGGAGGAGGAGATGATGACGGAGGTTTCGACGCCAGACGTGAGTCAGACTTTTGGACATAATGACTTCATGAAGCTAAAGCAGAACTAGCCATTGTTTCTTTTCCTTTCCCCCTCTTATCTAATCAAATAACAACATGTGACACACGATAACCTACACCGCATACGAGTTTCCACACTTTGCCAAAAATGCATACGGTGCACTCAGTCTAACACACGAGTAGTCGGCAGAGTCTCAAACAGGCGAACGCGACTTTTGTTTCTGGACCTTTCCACATGTGTCCCAGATGGTTATCGACATGATGCATTCCTTTACCTCTAACACTAATATTGTTCATCCCAGTTATAACTTTAACCCGAAACCTGATCTGAGTCCGACATTAACCCCTATAAAAAAACAAGTCTCAACCCTCAAACAGCCCTTTGAAGAAGTGACACTCGACCAACTGTCCTCACAAAGAAACTCAAAGTTTTGGACCAGAAATAAAACACACACACACACACACACACACACACACAGGACATGACACCACCTCCTGTGAATCTTTGAGGCTGTAGCGTCTCGGTGACTCACCGCTCGATACTGTGAAGGAAGACTGTAATTCACAGAAGCAATTTCACCTCGACATGGACACGGCTGGTGTTTATAGCTGCAATCAGCAGGATTATACTGAGGCTTTGGACTTTTCCATTAAAGCATCCACTCTTTTAAAAATATATATCTGTCTTTTCTGCAGAGGCAGAGCTATTTGTTGTGCCTATTGCCTCGGTGCTGTTGCCTCAGTGATACTGGCTTTGTTCGGTATTCCTGGCTTGTTAGCTCGGTGAGGTTCGTACCGTTAGCCGTCGTACTAACATGCAGTGGTTGCTAGCTTTAAGGTTGGTGTTTTCCGTAAAGACAGAGATACTGAAAACATAAACGTGCATATATAAATACCCAGTGGCAGGCCTGTTCCTACAGCCCACATCCAGTGAGTCGTAGTAATCCACGTCTGTCACTGGAGGGTTTTGGTGTTGCTGCACTTGTTGGTTGTTTCCGGCTCTTTGCTTTGGATCCTTGGTGAACTTCAGTCTCTCCTCAACGACCACATTAACTCTGTTTGAAGGCTGCAGCATCATTCTTCATAATGTAATGTAGGACGTCGCTGTGTAGGAGTAGAACAGCTTGACCTCGAGCACAATCTGTCCAGCGTGGAAATGAACACGAGCCGAGAGCATCTGCTTTATGTTGCTCTGGGTTAGTGTGTCAACATGCGAGATGCTCAGTAAACACGCAGCTAAATTAGTAATAAGACACATGTTAATGTGTTTAGTGCGCTCGCCTGTCGAGTGCCACAATCATGCAAATGTCTCGACCTTAACGGTGGAGGAGCGCGGTCGGGGCTCAGAGCACATGAATTATTGATGGTCATTTGCAATTCTCCAGCTCACTGTCAATCCAGAGCTCACAACCTACAGCCTCTGTGTGATTCAGCCGCCAGGAATTTGTATTTCAAATGAGCAGCGACTGAATAATGAGCTCGTGGATAATTTGAATAAATATGGTGGAGTTTATCGAGAGGCTTCTGAAGCTCATCCATTGCTCTCTTTATTTAGACATCCATATGAACTCCATTGTATTTGTTGTCCTTAGAGATCTGTGAGATTTAGAGCGCCTCCCTAAATCTGTGATAACATGTGAAAACACTCACGACTGTCAATCAGGAATTAGCTCTTTTGTTCTCAACTCGACACGATTCACGATGCGTGGTTTCCACCGGAGAGCAACGGCAGTCTATTTTTATTGAGCTGTGCGTTTGTCTGGGCTGTTCGGGGGCTGGTGACCTGCTTCCTCTGCCAGGATGGAAACGCGACTGAATGACTTACTAATTCGATTAGAACGTGCGTCTTAAAAATGGATTCTGGGTCACATTGGTCACAGTTGTAGGAGGCATAAACAGCTCAGCAGTGCTACACAGAGGTTACGGTACATTGAGATATTGGTAATTCTGCAGGATTGAAGGATTTATGTAACGCCTGAGATTGTTTCTGTGTGTAAGGCACTTAAATCCTTCTAGTTGTGTCCTTTTATCTTTTATAACAAACCCAAACGGGTTGCTGTTAGACTTCATCTTCTTTCACATGGTTTGATAAACTTATATTAAAGGGGCTTTATGAAACAATTTGTGACAAGTCTCATTGACCTTCCCCACATCTCTCAGTTGCCTTTACAAGCCTACGGATGAATCGTTTAAGATGTTTTTCTGCTTGACTGTGGATTTCTGTGTGAAGGACTCAAATTAAACTTTCCGTGTCCGTCTAGAGGACGTGACTTTGTGCTCGTTCTCATTTCATCGCCTCTCTCTGCCACACTAACAGAGCAACAACGAACCTAAACTAAGAAATGTGTTTCATTAAGCATCTGTCAGGACAAACCAATGTTTACAGCTGCAACTGAATATTATTTTTGGGATTTAAAAATCCCGCGGTTGCATCTGATTGTTTTTGCTGCTCCCATGTGGCCAAGAAAATCCGTGAACGCTGATTGAATAGAAGCATATTTTGCTTTAACTTAAATTGTTCGATTGAAAACGTAGGAATTACGTTGATGTATCCACTAATAGCAGTTGAATTAATAATTATCTTATTCAACCAGGAAGTTGACCTCAGAGAGAGAAACACTTAGAAATCAAACAAGAAAGCAATGAAAAACAAAGACTGAGACAAAGCAAATATATTAATCAACTAATGTGGAGCCTGAGTTTTGCATGAGGCACGATTAACAGAACCAAATCTTCAACATTAATAACTAGTAACACTGATAAATATAAAGGAGCATTTCACCTGAATGCTGAGGGAGAAACTGAAGCTCCTTTTAATAACTCAGCTGCACTCAGACCGGATATAAATCTGAATATCCAGCGAAAATAACAGCACAATCATTTTTTATGATCCCGGAGGTGTTTCTGCGCCCTTACCTGATAATAAATCACTCTAATAATCAGGTGAGCCTTTGGTAATGACAGCTTGGCCTCTGGCGAGCTGCTATAAATAGACTTATAGCAGAGGTGACCAGCCAAGCATAGAGGACGAGAGACAATGTTCCCTCAGAGAGAGCCAGTCGTGTCCTTCCTCTCCTCTCAAGAACACAAAGACATGTGCAGGTACTGCGTCCTCCCCTCGTCTTCTCTCACACTCATACACATGACAACACCTGTGCAGTTTCCACACACTCATACCTGTATGTTATACATGCTTTGTGTCTAGGTCTTCTTTCTTGTATACGCCGTTGTGTCTTGTGTAACCCGTCCCCGCGAGGACAGGTCGTAAATATAAGGCTGTGCGGGGAGAGGCTCAGATGTGCAGACACACACACATTGTCAGCGATAAATACACAAGCACACATAGTACTCTCACTGAAATGCATGCACACACACACACACACACACATGCAGAGACCTTACAGTATGTCATTCATTAGCTGTACACCTCTGGGCGTCTGCAGCAGGACAGGAGTGAGGAGTGAAGAAGGTGACTTTGTGCTGGCAGCATCCCAGAGCTGCTCTCCACTGATCCATACAGTGATGTGTCACCAGAGGATATTAACAGTGTTGCAGGAGTCTGCAGAGTTCTTGGTCCAACGTCCTTGATAGGCATAATCAATTGCACATTAATCTGTCTTGGATTTGTCCTCAGACTTATTCTGCCGCTGCCGCTCACTGCATTCTTGGACGCTTTACAGTTTGTATGTGCTAAACAAACAAGCACGCGTGGATGCAAAGTTTCATATGCATAATTTATTTCTCACTGACACTGTGGATGAACAGATACACACTATGAAGCCCGGTACCTCGTCTCCCACACTGACACAAAGATGCACAACCAAAGCGAAGCTACGAGGAGCAGCGAGCTCAGAGTGTCCAAACATCAACATCATCATTGCACTGAACATCATTTCATGCTGAGAAAAGTTTTTTTTATTTTTATTTTTTTTCAAATGGTGTCACTGGGATCACTGAGACATTTATCATCCTTGACACATTGTTGTTGGCCAGTGGAACTGCAACATGGACACTCGCCGTCTGTCATGAAGTCACCGTCGCAAAATACGTATTTGAGCCGGAACACTTCACACAAGGTAAGCTTCTCATGCCATTGTTATATATATCTCACATACAGCAGGCCAGTCTGGATGCACACAGACAACCTGTTGAAATGTTACGACCACAGATTCACAGACACCGTAAAAGAAAATGAGAAAATGAGTTTTTGGATTGCACAAAAGAGCAAACTGAACAAACTAAATGTGAGAAGATGTTTCTGCTCTGACAGCTAACAGAGAGACACCTGCACTTTCCTTTTGTACTGTCTTCAGCTCTCTGCTGTAAAAGCTGCCGTGACGTTTTGGGATCCCTACAGCTCTGACTGCTAAAAGAAAACCTGTGTTTTGTCACTTTGTGTTGGATTTACTAGAAGAACAAGCTGACGGGTGAAGGAAGACCTCTCATGTCTCTGTCATGTCAATTCACGGTGAATAAATGCAGCACCTGAACATTTTTACTGACGATCTCATTGACATCATGATTTAAAAAAAGAGTCAACACATGGCAACTTATGGCATCTAATCCAGCACTGGTGGATTATGATCGGATATATTTACATGTTCATATACAAAAGGAGAGACATGCTTGCTTTACATTTGTAATCACTGATTTTGAGATAAATGAATGTCATCTTCTTCTTCTGCAATAGTTTAATGTTCTTCTGACTTCTGCTCATCTTGAGGAACAACTTCCTAATAATCACATGTTGGTATTGGATGGAAAACATTCATTTACATTTTCTTTTTGCCGATTCTCTTGAGATTTGGCTTTTAAGTTTTGCGATACGTTTGGACAAACTTGGCAGATGTCAGCAGGAAGCAGCGTCGCTCACATCAAGGCATCACGAGAGATTCTTACAACTTTGTTGTGCAGCGTTGTGTGAAGAGAAAATACGACCGTAAATGAAAACAGCAGTGTTCTTAAGTTAGAAGGCATCTGTCTGAAATATGAATGTAAACAGTATCAGGTCGGCTGTGGGAAGCCTTCGCCAAACGCCTTTCTGCGTGTAGGTGAGCGATGGTTGTCTGGAAACAGCTTCAGAAACTTTCAGGAATACAAATCTAAATTTTATAGCATGCACGGCCACATTCTTTAATTATTATTGGCACCTACAGCATGCTCTCACATAAACTCAAACTAATAACCTGTTTCAGTGAACTGTGACACTGAATTTCTGCTCCACGGTGCTTCAACGATGTAGTTGAAAGAACTGATGAATTGGACTTTCGAAGCCGAGCTGAATGCAGTGTAAGGCTTTGGTTTAGGATTGTTTTCCCCATCGTCTCTGCGCTGAGTTATTTTGCCGTCTGCTGTAAAAATGAAAGAAGAAGATAAAACGTTGCTCACATTACATAAAAGACTACATCTATCACAGTTTACGAGCTGAGGTACTTCATAAGGCTTCATCATCTCCTTCAAGAAACTAATAAAACGAGAAAATTCTTTTTGAACAAGCATTGAAAATGTTTTTGACCAGTAATCTACAATCGTCATATCAACCCTCTCCTCCTCTTCCTCAGTCCAAAGTGGTGCATTTGGATGTCAAACCCCAACATACTACATCCACCCGGCGTGTCCAGTTGGGTGTGAATTCAGAGGAGTCACAGTCAATACGCAGCCATGCAGTGTGGTCTGTTTTAAATAATTCAATTTAAATATTCAAGAATGTCCTCGTAGGCATTTCACTCCTGGAACCGTTGGAAATTGTCCAAATTATCCATGTTATCCTTAATTGTCAGCTGGTCTGTGATCAGTCGGCCTGACACTTTGGTCCATCTACTGGATGGATTTGCATTGAGTTTGGTTCAGACATTCATGGTCTAGTGTGGCTGAATCCTGAGGACTTTGATGATCCCTCTGATAGTATACAGCGCCACCAGCAGGTCAGACTTTGCCAACACTTCATGATACCTTTAATGATCGAACCCTTGTCAGCTACAGCTACACTCCGGGATCCATGATGGCGACATCAGCATGCGGTGCAGCTGTGCAGATGCTGACAACCTACAGCTTGAAGTACTGAGAGTGTAACCGTATCAGCAACGAAGATCTGAGCCTGGTGAGCTGTCGGTCGGATTCGTCCAAAACCGGACAAATTACAAATAATAAACCTTTCTGATTTACACGATGACCTGTCCTCCGGCACCGCAGACGGGCCGAGCTGTACATGTTTTTGCCTCAGTAGTGGTAAAGATCTAACAAAAGCAAAGTGTCTTTATATTTCAATCACCCAACCGTGTTGTTTTTCTGATGGATAATCTTCAGAGGCTGCTGCCATGGCTACAGGCGATTTGTTTTCCATCTCATTCTCATTACGGCTCGTTAATTTGCCATCTCGTGGAAGCTATCACCTCCAGGCATCTACAGCCTCATAAATACATCTGAATTCAACCTGTCAGCCAGTGTTCACTGAGCTGAGCAGTACAGTATGCTCCAGGCAGGGGTCACTTCTTAACACTGAGGATGCTCATCTGCAGACACTCCTCCTTCAGAGCAACCAGTTCTGTCTTGTAGCTGCTGGTCTTGTTTCCATCAGCGTAGACACAAGGCTGCTTCTTAGCTGACAGTGGTGTTTCCATAGTCACTGAACCAGCATTGAGTATGTCCACATGTGATGGTGATGATGAGGAGCCCCGGTTGCAAGCTGCAGACAGCAAAGCTGAGAGAGCTCGGCCGACGTCGTGCCGAGCTCCCTCGTTGACGAAACAGTACAAAATGGGGTCAGCGACACAGTTGAGGCTGGTCAGCGCCAGCGATACGTGGTACGCTGCAAACAAGCTCTCCTCCGAGCCGCAGTCACATGGCTTCCTCAGAAACATGACACTCCGCACCAGGAGGAGGATGTGGTACGGTCCAAAGCAGAGCAAAACGATCAGGATCAGACTCAACGCCAGCCGCTGAATCTTGGCCTTCTCCTGTCGCTCTGTTGAGACGTTACAGCGCACTGCTGCCAGGATCCCTCGGTAGGCAACAAGCATGGCTGTCCATGGAGCGAGGAACCCCAAAAATGTCCTGTAGAGGTTCATCCCTGCTACCCAGTCCTGCATGGGATACTTCTCAAAGCAGAAGGTGTGGTTGAACCGGTCCTGGAAGAGCTCATCGTGGAAGAGCGGAGCAGAGTTGGCAATAATCTCAATGATCCACACCATGGCGCTGACCATGACCGCTGCAGGAGGTCCAGAAGAGGACGGAGAAGAAGAAGAGAGAGAAATATTAGGCTTTGTAATAATCTGGGGAGCTCTTGTGAATATGTTTTAGAGGTTTAGAAGTGATCCCATCCTTGATCCTACATACCTGTTTTGATTCGTCGGACCTTGGCGAAGCGCAGAGGATACGCCACAGCCAGGTACCGGTCCAGTGATATACAGCAGAGGAAGGCGATGCTGACGTAGATGTTAGTGTAGAAGATGAAGCCGAACAGCTTGCAGCTCTCCTGACCGTGGATCCAGTTATCGTGGTGGAGGAAGTAGTCGATCCAAAGAGGAAGAGTGATGATGTAGAGGAGGTCGGCTACTGACAGGTTGATCAGGTAGACGCCGAGCTCGTTGCGTTGACGGACCTGGAGGAGAAGAGAAATGAAGGTTAGGGAGGAGATAAGAGTGTGTCATGTGTTGTTTAACTTCAGCGTCTCATACAAATGATCATATTCCAGAGAGGTGGACGGATATTTCTGAGACAGCAGTTCAGTTTTTCTTCTCTTTTGGTTTCCTTTCATTAAGCTTTTCTGATTTGATTTGTCAGCTCTGGTTAGAAATCAAGCTACAAGGAGAAATGTTTCCCATGCTGTATTCAAATTCCAATGTTAATATTTAGGCAGAACCGCCCTGGTAAATAAACTGCACGCCAAGTATATTCATGTTTTTGGATTCAGTTCAGGTGTTAGTCAGTAATGAAATCGATGGGCTCTCATCAATGACGAGCACCGAAGAGAAACCAAAATGCACCTCTGACACAGCGATCGGAGAAGTAGCGCTGATGCCAAGATGGAGGCAAAACAATAATCTAAAGTTGAACTGTCGATTGCTTTTCATAACGTTTGTGCCTGAAAAAATATGAGATAGTGAACTCGCTTGAATGAAAAGTCAATAACAATTCATCCTGCTGCTGCCAAAGCAAACTGACAGTCTGTGGGAAATGCTGGAAATGTTTGATGCTGGATGGGAAAATATCCCCAGAACTGTACAGCAGCGTCAGACACGTTACATGGAAAATCTCTTATTACACAGCGTAAACATAAACATGTTAACTTTTACTTTATAGTCACAGTGAGTAGCGAGATCACACATCACATGACTTCTGAAGCAATTTACAGACAACAAAACACTGTTGTTTTAAATCCAGCACAGAGGACAGCCAGCATGTGGAGGCTGGTCACCGACCATCGACAGCCAAGTGTTCATTCATAAAATATAGAAACTGACAATCAAAATCAAAATGTCAAGTCTAACTTTAGCATTGCTGTTAGTGCTGTTAGTGCGTGAATTGTGAATTTCAGGACATCATGTTGTGCGTTCCGCTGTTTGAAACCACCGTATTACAGACACAGGTGTGTGTGTGTGTGTGTGTGTGTGTGTCTCCTCACCTGCATGTAGGCAGCCCACAGGGCCATGCAGTTAGTGGGCAGCCCCAGAACAATGACTATGATGTAGAGCGTGGGCTGGAAGAACAGGTCCACCTTACTGTCCACATTACAGAACGAGATGTTGCACATTGTCCTGTGTGGAACACTCTGGGTGTGTGTGTGTGTGTGTGTGTGTGTGTGTGAGAGAGAGAGAGGTGTGTGTTCAGCTACTCTCAGCTCCGAGTGTCCCTCTGTAGTTTCACTATATTCCAGCTCCAGCAGTTTGACAGTGACATGCCGACTCTGGCGTCCTGCTCGGCTACCACACGGCTGTCCAACCCATCATTTCGGGCGCATTTCATGGTTCCTCTCTAAACCACCGTCCTTCTCACCCAGAGGGCTCGATGTGTCATAATCCTCTCTCGCGCTTCAAAGCCAGCCCCCGCGTCCCTCAGCACGGGGGAAAGGAGGAGAAGAAAGGAAGGAGCGAGGGATAAAATGTGGTGAAATGGAAGCTGCCTTATCGACGCTGTGCCAGGCCTCCTGCGCCTGGACAGGGCCTCATCAATCTTTTAGAGATTAGAGGTCTGCCAGGTCCGCTGTGAGAGGGAGAGGCTCAACATCAGTGTGTGTGGGTGTGTGTGTGTGGGTGTGTCTCAAGGCCGTGATGACACATAAAACTCCTCCGGGATGCTCCAACTGAAATACAGGAATGACTTTACAGAGCTTCACCACTCTGGAGCCGACAGGCCGTCCATTTACTCTGGACTCCCGAGCATCTGCAAGAGAGAGAGACGGAGACACACTGTTAGATCATGATGCATCGCAAATACACGTCCTACAAAACGTCCTGACCTGCTTCAAATAATGAAACTTGCACAGATAAAGAGGACAGGTTCAATAACCCAATTACAATTAAAGGTGTCTGTTTGAAGACAGTATGGAGGTGATTTACAGCCCCTCTGATCGGGACTATGACTCAGAACACAAGGAGGGAGAGTCGGGCATTAAAATGGGTGAAAACAGAGCGTAGAAATGGAATATTTTAACATCTCACATCTGTGATTTGAGGATTTATTTTGACCAAACGAGAAGTGATTGTGGACAACAAACAAGACGGTTTCAGTGAGTTTGATTTTGTTCATGACGAGTTTGAATGACGTGCATGTTACCAATGAGGCAACTACACTTGTCTTAGTTTGGTAATGAGAATACAGATTGTTTTTCATCTTCTTCTTCTGTGAAAGAGGATCTGGGGGAAACAGCAGGTTCACTCAGACCTCCAGCTTTTTTTTTTAAGGCACTTGGTTTGGTTATTATTGAAATGAATGGAATCCCTCTTGCGGTGAAAACAAACCATTCAGAACTCCCTGGAACGAACACACCCTCAACGCAAACAGTCCGACCCCCTTTTTCTTCTAATACATCGAATTCTGCTGCCTCGACGGACTGAGATACAGCAGAAGTAGAAGGAGGAGGCACGGAGAGGAGGACTTTAAGCGGCGGGTGCAGTGAAGCAGCTGCAGTTTATCTGGGTGACATTTGTACAGATATTTTCTAACATCTGCCGTGAGAACAGAGAACATGCTGACACGCTGTGCAGGCACAAAAAGGTCCTGCAGACAGAGAGTCCCGGACGTGATAATCATTACGTAATCTTTCCTCAATATACATGTACAGTAGAGAAACACAGAGAGGCACAGAGGATCTCTTCCACTCCTCCACTTCTCCCCTAAACTGTTTGTACATCTTGGAGCGCCCTGATATTTTTGCATATGGCTGATGTGAGTCCACATGTGCTTTCAATCACTTTACTTGAAACGTGTTCTTAAGCACTGTGAACCGCCTTTCCTCCACAGTTTATGTGTGTTTCAGCTTCTCGTCATTCCTCTCAGATCAATAGATCTCAGAACTAACTGTGAAGGTTTTCAGCTTCAAGAGCCAACATTTAGACATTTTAGTGAAAATATTTATTTGAATTAATAACATATAATCAGATCCCGTAAGTCCTGCTGACACCAGCCACAGGCTGTTTTTCATCATCTTAAGTTTGACAAACCTTTTCATATAATGGGAAAATGCCACAGGATCACCAAAATCAACTGAGTTCATCCTCTGTGGACCAAGAATATACACAGAACATGTCATGGCAATCCAGCTGGAGTTATCTTCTTTATAATCTAACCCTAATGCAAATGAATAGAGATCTGCAGTGGAGCAGGAGCCAGTCATTTGTTTACCTTAGTACAAAACTGACAGTTAGATTCGTAGTGTCTATGACAGAAAGGGTTCCTGTGTGAACCACCAGTGTGCTTGCAAAATGTTGCGCAAGAGGTAAAGTGAGTAAAATAATCAACTGTTAAGATAAACAAAGGATTTCATGGAAATCTAACACATCATCGCAGTAATGACTCAACACAGCAGATGCTGGTTGTCAGGCAGTAAAGTGAACCCTGTTAACCCTGTTGTTACCCTGGATCTGAGAGAGACTGATGGCACTGAGCAGCCACCACGCGGAGGCTTGATGACTATAAGACAGAGAAGTCTCCATGTCCAGCCTGTCAACATCAGAAAAATGTCCACATAGGGAGCAGGACACAGGACACAGGGTGGATGTGAACTAGCACAGGACTTTCACCCAGGAGACTGTTGTTACTGTCACAAGTAAAACCAAAAGTTTACAGCAAAGGTCTGCTCACCTGTCGCTGCGTCGCATGTTGTTTTGGGAGACACGGTATCAGCCTATTTGGTTGTTTAGGTATGAGGATGTGTTGTTACTTCTAAAGAAAAGTGGCACACGCGCTGAGTCAGTGTTGACTTCCTGGTTGAGTCTGTCAGCACAGTTCAAAACAGTTTAGAGATCTGTGAAGGAAACAGCTTCTGCCTGAGATAATGTGACGATCACTGGTGTGGAACAGTGACTCTGGACAGAGCTGACCCAGTGCCACCAACATGTGAGGAAACACACACACACACACACACACACACACACACACACACACACATATACATGCGGTCATTTCTACGGTGGCCTTAAGTCTTTGTTGGGGGAAACACCCATGTTGATAAGAAGAACCACAACTGGGTCACAACTGTGCTGTAATCTGTTTTCACACACATCAGAACCACAGTGCTGATAACTGATGCAAGTAGAAGTTCAATACTGCACATTGCATTGAGGTATTTCAGTATGTATGTAGTTAAAATGCCACTTTGCATTCATGTGCACACTAACGATTAAAAAACATGACCAAAGAGCATTATTACTCCCAAAATGTTGATTTAAATTCAGCCGTAAAAGACACAAATAAAGAATGTAATCGCTTGTATCTCCAACTATCTGCAACTGATGAGACAGACACAGAAAAGAAGAAGCAAAGAAAAAGAAAGACGAAGGAAAAACAGGAACTTTAAATAAAATAGAGGAATCAAGGAAAAAATAGTGAAATGAGAAATTGTGGCATTAAAAATTAAAAAACAACTAAAATAAAAATTGTACTGGGATTTTTTTATGGATTTGATTTTAAGTTTTTAACTGCAGCAACTTTCAGAAAACGAACCTTTCCAACAACGTGTCGTGTCTCTGCTCCAGCCTGCAGTCACAGCGCTTTTCTACCCGACGACTGAGATCACATCTGTCGCTGCTGAGCGCCACCCAGCGTGACCTCACTTCCTCCTCAGATAAAACAGCGGGGGCCACATGCCAGTGACAAAATCACTGTCAATCAACCTTATCACTACTTAAAGTCTGCCCTCAGTGTGTGTGTGTGTGTGTGTGTTTAGGACAGGGTGTGATTCTGGCTCTGAGCTCACATCAGACTCTGTGAACTTTCTGGTTACAGTAGGAAGTTTTTGGGGCGTCATGTGTTGCTCAAGGACACGTTGTCAGTCCTCGTCCACCTAAGCAACATGACTTAACACAGGCTGACGTGGGGGAGTTTTGTCTCCCAGCGTGCAGTAAACATCACTCATGTTATCTTTGTCGACACTGTTACAAGAAATGTGGTTTGTTCTGTCAGTTACAGATGTTTATCGCGTGGCGCTTGCGTGCGATGGCCCCGCACACGCAGCGCTCCGCTGGCGTTCGTGTGGATGTGAGTGACGATATGTGTGTGTTTGTCCTCCTGGGAGGTTCCTGTAAGCTGTCAGGTCAAACATTCAGCCTGTGCGTGAGTCATGTTACACACACCTGCAAGAGTGTGCGGCAGTACAGTATCACACCGCTTTGTCCTCTTTAACTGAAGAGCCACTCGTCTTTGCATCCACTGACACTTCTGGTTTACTGTAGTAAAGGGCACCAGAGGTGTTCGATGACTCTGCAGGAGTCACAGGTATTTATTGGCTCCACCCCTTGTGATGAACACATGAAACAGGGGTGTACACACTCACTTTCACCCCTTTTCCAACACAAAGATAACAGTTATCCATCCATCTTCGTTCAAGTCGTCTCACACATCGTTCAGTCTGCGTTTGAGAGACTGAAGTAAAAAAAAAAAAAAGAGAGAGAGAAAGTAACCACTGTGTCATTTTCCCCGGCCTCCATACTGCTGCTACCATTTCCTGTTTTCAGCACATTTGAATGTGACACACCAGAGAGACGACCTTGTTTACAAAAACTTGCAGACGCGTCCTAATTTTGGTTTAAAAATGGAGCAGCTCTGTAGGCCGGGGCGGTCCGATCTGTATTATGTACAGGCATGAAGGCAGCATGATTTATATCTGCCATGGCCTTCAGACTGTCCCACTGACGGACAGTTAGTTAGCCGTGCACCAACACATACAGCAGCTGGTTGAATAAAAATCGACAGGATTCGTGTCCATCGACTCATATTTCAAACTGTTTTTGTGACTTTTTGTGCCTGATCCAAGTTTGTTTGACTGATCTAAACACAACATTGATGAATCATGCCTGAGCCCACTGTGCTGCCACAATCCAACTATTCAAAAATAACAGACTTTAAAATAATGTGTCAACTTACTGCTGAGCACATGGATCGTCATCACAGCTGTCACACTGCCAGCATACGATCGTCAGAGCAGGACTGTTATCTCTGTCACTCTTCATGCTCCAGTCAACTTAAACCTACTCCTTTAAAAACAAGTGGCTGTGAAGACTTAGTGTCTCAGAGGTAATTCAGGAGTCATCTTGAGATTTTTTACACAATCCTGTGGCTCAGTTTTTTAAAAAATCTTAATCTTAATTCTTTTCTTTCTTTCTTAATCTTTCTTTTTATCTTTCGTTCTTTCTTTCTTTCTTTCATCGCTCTGTCTGTGCTGACTTGCATGTATTCAAGAGATTATTTGCAATTTGGAAAGTTCTTTCATTTCTAATTACAAAAAAAGTTGTGTATTACATAAAGTACAGTGTACTGTACCTGAAGGTGTGAGGTCACACGTCACAGCTGGAATTCAGAGGGTTTATTTGTGATTAAAAATTAGGAATGTGTGTGTGCGTGTGCGTGTGTGTGTGTGTGTACAATGGAGGCCTATATCAACCTGTTCTGTGCTGTCCGGTGCAACCCAGCAGCGTCTGATCTGCTGCCAGAGGAGATTAGGTCAAGGCAGCCGTGCAACACTTCATGCTGGCTGTCAGAACACACACACACACACACACACACACACACCCTCACATGTTCTCCCTGTCATGTACAAACACACACACATGGTTTTGCAACAGGACACACAAACAATACACCTCCCTCCATCGTTCACTTGCGATGCAGTTTTCGTCCTCTTTCACTTCCCGCCTGCACTTCACTCTTATTGTTCGGACCTTCAGCTCTCATGGTCTCGATCCAGGTGAGCAAACCTCGAATATCACAACTCGACCTTCTCAGACTCACTTTCCCAGAGCAAACTGGAAGAATAAACAACATGATCAACTCGAGCCAAACAGTCAAATATGCTTAAAAGATTTTTTGTTTTGCAGCACTACAAGTTAAAATCAAGCTGTTAAGGTCGTTGTAAGGTGAAGTCAGAGTCGCTGAATTCACGGTTTGATAACGTTTAGTCTCACCAAAATGCAACCTAGGCTTTATTTGTGAGTGTATGTGAGTCAAACCTTTGTGTAAAAGCATAACAATGACCAAAGAGGCACTTTTAAGCACTTTTTCGCTATTTTTAAAACACTAAGCAGCTGTTACTTCAGCGCGTCGCCGTCATGGCAGACAAAAAGTGTTGATCCCCGAGTGCGATCTCACAGGAAGAAGACTAATGGTGGACCGCTCCTCAAGCCTTCCTGCCTTGAGATACAGCTGCTAACGTGAGTTGTTCAAAAAAAGTCAACTCTGTGCACACAAACAATGTTCTCAATGCTTGTGTTCATGTGTAGAGACCCTGGTGATGCTACGAGCAAAGTTTCATGTTGTAGCACTCCCATTGAAAATCAGCTTGCCCAAAAACAAAACTATGGTCAATCTTAAAAGTGCCTCATTCGTCGTAATTATGCTTTCACACAAAGGTTTGACTCGAATACGATCACAAATAAAACCTGTGTTGCTTTTTGCCGAGAGTTACACTTTAACACAAGTTGTGTCATAAGTAGGTGTTTTGTGACCACACTGTGGAGGATGTGGTGTGTCAGGAGATTTTATCAAGAATCTACACGTGAAGCTCATCCACTGTCAGTGAGGGAGAAAACAACAACTAATTTTCCAAAACAGTGAAAGTCTTTAAAATCAGCGACTCTGCTGCTGAAACAGACAAATGAAGCACATTTTACACACCACTGATCAGACCACCTTTGTGTATTCACTCTCGTGATGTCAAATCCTGTGAACCTTTGTAAGTGGAAGTGTCAGGATACAGAGGCAATACAGTCCGTTCAGGTTCAGTTAAATGTTCCTTTAATTGTCTGGATGTGTAAATACTCCTCGTGTCGGTACAGAAACACTTGAGATGGCGGTGCCAGGAGGGAAGACGACACAAACACGAGCCTGACCTGTGTCCTCGAAAACGGAAACGTCAGGGTCGTAGTGAAGTCGTTCACTGTTAGACTCTGTGTGTGTGTGTGTGTGTGTGTGTGTGTTTCCAACCTTGAGAGCTAAGACATTTTTTGTGTCGTGGATTTCAGTCCTTACTTCTTCCTCGCACCGTCTGACTGTTTGACTAATGGGTCATTGATGTTTCCTCCAGACAGCCATTTTAGGGTCCAATTTATCAATAACACAAAGTTCAGTGAAACAAGAGATGAAGAGTCGGACAATCAGATGCATTGTATACAGCCAGGTCATCTAAAACACTTAATGTAGAGGTAGTACTGGAGTCACTGGACAGTATCGGATATACAAACTAATAATACGTCTTTGTAAAACGATATTAACGACGGTAGGATTCAGTCTGACTTGTTTTTAGTCACTTCTTTGGGTTAAAGTTGAAATTAGGATAAACTGAGGGTGAGAGAGGGGCGGAAATGCAAAATGTCATAAGTGTATATCCTTGTGTCCTTGTGTGAGTGTGTGTGTTTTTGTGTGTGTGTGTGTGTGTGTGTGTGTGTGTGTGTGTGGCTGTTTGCCAAACATTCCTGTTGACAGTCAAACAGTAGGAAGCAGGAAGACAGTAATGCTACACCATCAGACATGTCAACACACCTTCTATTCACAACTCGGTCACTTCCTGGAGACACACACACACACACACACACACACACACACACACACACACACATGATCTTTATGTGTGCGTGTTCAGTGTCAGCGAGCTCTGAATGAATATCACACTCATTTGAAGGCTGCACATCTGTTTTCCAAATACAAGTGCGGCCATCATGAATCACTGACCCTGAGCGGTTCAGCTGACGGGGTCTTTGATATGTGAACGCCGGGAGACGAACGACTGATATTATGTTTTTGGCCTTGTGACCGAAACTCGTTCCAAGCGTCAGTGACACTGGAGGGTCCGGCCCCTGGGTGTCATCACGCCTACACATCATTTTCTTTGGCACGAACCACAGTGGAAACATTCCCTTTACTACTATATCAGTATTTGGTTTGTTTAGATCTATTAAGTAACCAAACAGGAGTCGCGTGGGGTCACCCAACCTGTTTAGGGGGTTTTTGGTAACCTGTACGGTGCCCGGTCGGAGTTATGGCAACAAAGAGAGAAATGTGAATCCATGTTGGGTGGCTGGATGGTTGGTCTGTTTCTTTAATTTTCTCTTCGAGTCTCTGTTGCCCTTTGGCCCTCTAAGAGAGACAATAAGGACAAGAACTTGAGCTACAGCCAAGCAGATACGAGAAAAACAGGACAGCTGTCCCACCCATGTTCCTGACTCCACTTCCCAACATTTATCACATTTTTGATATCAGGCGTCTCCTCACAGAGGTTCAAGTCGGTCATCGTGAATTTTAGAAAAAGACTCCTGTTGTCTCCTCACTGTGTGTGTGTTGCGGCTCTGGGGAATTCAAAGCGAACCGGACGGCGTCAAACTTTCTCTACGAACACATTCTAAAGTGATCCCGATCAGATTCTGGTTGTTTTTATTCAGTTGAGACGAAGCAAACATCTCCGTCGCCTAAATGAAATGTTGGCAGTGTCACATCAACATTTCTACAAGACAGCTAATTTACTTCTATATGAGCGGATTTGCACAAAGGCAGTTTTTGGTGAGACGACGGGACATTTGGCAGCCGTTTTTAGTGTTACCTGTGCTGAGATTGAAACATAGAGATTCAGCATATCTGTACCAACATCATTGTCCTGAATGACATTAGATCCTTAAGTTAGTCCTGTATGATCCTTCTGTGGACTGTTCGTCTCAACAGACTTTGTAATGTCAAAGACTAAACAGTCTGAAAGTGGCTTCAAACTTCGACTGAGTGCATCCAATGTCTCCTTCTAAACACTAAAACCTTCCCTGCATCACCTCAAGAGTATTTCTCTTCAGCCTGAGCGTCAGTTCAGTTGGTTTATCATATGTCAATTCGATGTGTGGAATAAAGAGACCACTGACCCCGAGTCAGCTAGTCCAACTTATACTGCACACCAGAGACGCTGCTCGTTCCCACCAGTAGCAACATGCCGCTCGCCGTCCGGTATCACCACAGACGAGTCTCTCTCTCTACGATCCTGCACGTCTGCACTCTGCAGGATGTTCATTTTCATTATTTCCATTTCAAATGACATTCTGCGTTGAAGTATTTCCATTTAAGCTCTTCCAGATCACAATCTCAATATGAAAGGATTACTTTTGTTGTGTTGTCTTCTTCTGGATGTTATTAGTAAATTATTCATGTTTGATTTTACGAGTATTCCTGTTTTGAAATGATCCTCCACTCAACAAAGTCAGACTCCTCTGACGTTAATACATCAGGGTTCAAGGTTTAAGGCTGTCTTTATTGTCTCATGAAGGAAAAAAATTGGTCTTGGATGAGGTGAATTAATAATAATATTTCCAACTTTTCAATATTGTCTGGATGTCAAATGATTGAAACTGCTCCGAGGGACTGGGAATGTAAAACTAATTTAAAATCTCCAGAGCTATTTGTACTGTACATGGAAATAATGCAAATATGCATCACGCAGTTATTAATATTCTTTTTAATCAAATAAATATGCTTTCTTTGCCCAGTGCGCTCTGATAGCTGTGTGCCTGTGATTGCAGAGCTCCCAGGACGCCTGTAAAGATGTGATCTTTGATTAAACATGTCAGTTTGTGGTTGGTTATGAATATTCAGGGCGGAGGGTGATTCCACCAACTCTTCTGGGGTCTCAAACTGGTAACCCTCCGATCACAAACATGCTTCCCCTGGGGAAGAATAAAAGATGACTGGAGGAAAATCTGAGGAGGAATTTGAAGGTCTGGGGGGAAATTAACATTTTTCTACTGACACAGAGACCCGTGGGTGATGGCTGCCCTGAAGCGTCATATTTCCATGACTGATTTCCGTCAGTGTGACTGCGACACGATGATGGTGGTGGTGATTCAAATCTCAGAGAAGCCGGAGAGATTTCCACTGGTCGCTCTGTTCCAATCAAAGATATTTTTTAATATTCCAGGCGGGGAGCTGCTCTTTGTCATGTTTATCTGACTGTGTGTCACTGATTATTGCTTTTTAAGGCAACCCTGGGTGCATATTTCACATCTGGGCCACATCTCGCTCTCATTCTTCATATGCTCGATTCGATGATATCACCATCAAAAGAAAAATGTGGTTTTGTTCGAACGAATCATGTGTGCAGCAATCGTCACCTTTAGAAACAGGTGAAAGATCAAACCATCTCAACTTCTAGCTGCATGTGGCCATTTTTAGCCGTGACTTTACATGAGGAGGTCTACACTTCTCTAACAAAGGCTCGGGGTAGAAGACTGCATTTCTAAATTTACATGCTTGAATGCTTCCACTTCTCATAGCTTCGTTAAGCGGCCGTGTGTCGATCGAGACAAACTGTAAACCGCTTTAGATAAAAGAGTTTATAAAAGCAGCCGTTCTGATCAATGGCTTCTTGTGAGAAACTGAAGATGGAGGGCAGGAAGTGATTTATTTGCATTGTGGGATTTGTGAAAATGTAAAATGTTGAGAAGCAGAAAGTCAAACATGCTGCTGCGACATATCTGATGTTTCTACTGTGATGATTTCATGGACTTCTGGACAAAGTATATTCTCCCGTAGCTCTAATTTTGAATGTGCACTAAACTGCGTTTGAACACATGGGGCTTAATTAACTATAAATCAAAGGCATGTTCGCGTTACATCACTTGTTTGGCTCCTTGTCAAACCCGAGTGATCAGTTCTGAGGCGCACTGACAGTTTCGTTGAGTCCCTCATGAACGACACGTCTTCCTTATGCTCCACAGACATGTTGGCAGAGAGCAGCAGGGACAGTCGGGCTGACGGAGCAGAGACGGGGGACGGTGGGTGTTCGCTTCAGCAGCCAGCCTCCGACAGGAGGATGGAGCCGCCTCCACAGTTCTCACTGAGCGCACGGATGATTTGATTCACTTCAGTGTTTGTTCTCTTGTTTATCGTGGCTCGAGCTGGATGATAATCATTTCCACAGCAGCTGTATACACATGTACTGTATACACAGGCCGAATAATATTGGATGAGTTATTCTTTCCTATTAATTTAAATCAGGTTTAGTGGGCCATCGTGTCATCTCAACAATATATTCCAGCCTTTGAATATGTTCTGTTTATGCTCATAAAGCTCGATGAAGTCACAACAACGGCATCGAACGGACTGTGTTCTGTTGCGTGCACATTTTCATAGCCGGAGTAAAACCCTGCTACACGTTTCAGACAAGACAAACACAAAGACGGACCTTCACTTTCAATTATTTTCTACTTTTCCTCTTGTAGCAGCTGTCGACTACACGAGACCGCCGACACATTCACAGCGTCCAAGACCTTGACCTACTGCCACCGTGCAGACTATTCCTGTACTGAGAATACAGTAACGTTCAGGAAATATGTTTTTTTTTTCTTCAGAAACATCACAGCTTACACTGAGCCTTTGCACTCCCTGTCAATCTATCTGCCTAAGTCATAAAACTATCAGCTAACAGGTGCAGAAGAGGAATAAACCTCTCTGCAGCGAGCTTCTGCAGGATGAGCCCGGCCGTCCTCTGTGCATCATCATGAAAAAAGTCCAGAAATGGTCCATTTCTCCAGGCAGATCTGTCCTCTAACCCACTGGCTGTATATTTAACCATTACTTCCACACAGTCAGTTTCTCCCTGGTGGCGGCAGACATGTTTGTTACGAGATCTGTGAAACAACTGCAGAGCAGAAAACCAACAGAATACAACCGCGGCAGCTAAACTGAGTGGTTTCAACCAGCAGCAGCAGCGATGTCGCAGCAGCTCTGGACTCTTTTTGTTTGATTTCAGCCGTTCACTCTCACCAACAACCTTAATGGAAAAGAAAACATCAGTTTAACAGCTTTACAAGAGACTTTCCCATGTCGTCGTGCCGATACAGCAGTAAAGATAAGAGATGAGATTAGATAAATGTTCCTGGAATACAGAGTTGTTACAGCTGTAATACGACACTGAAAACAGCTAAACGTCATCTCACAAATGACTCAGGTTGACCTGATTAAACTTAATACAACAGTCCTGCAATAAATCACAGCTTCATGAAGATTATTTCATTCTGTTTGTCATTTTGGAGGCTGCAGTTTGACTTCAGAGGTGTTTTTTTTATAATTTGTCCACCTCATTTATATAATTGAAGAGAAGCCATGCGGCATGATTGCACTTCCTCCTGTTTTCACCAAAACTGCAGGAATGAGTCGGTCACATCTGCCAGGTTTTAACGTGTACCGCCTTTCAGGAAGTTAGAGACAATATCTCGTAAAACCATCATGATCGCCAACAGCATCCGAGACAACAGTTGGGCTGCGTCTCGTGTCCTCGCTGCTCAGAGTCTGAGACAGATGTCCCCGAGGGACGGACTGTCATAATGAGTTGTAAACAGGAGGGAGGACGGCTCCATGTCAGCTCCCATAAGTGTGGTGGGAAAAGCCCCGACATCATCCTGTCGAACCTCGCAACAATAAACAGAGCAGGAGGAGAGGAGAGGAGAGGAGAGGAGAGGAGAGGAGAGGAGGGGAGAGGAGAGGAGAGGAGAGGAGAGGAGGGGAGGGGAGGAGAGATGAGAGGAGAGGAGAGGAGAGGAGAGGAGAGGAGGGGAGAGGAGAGGAGATGAGAGGAGAAGAGGGGAGAGGAGAGGAGAGGAGAGGAGAGGAGAGGAGGGGAGAGGAGAGGAGAGGAGAGGAGAGGAGGGGAGATGAGAGGAGAAGAGGGGAGAGGAGAGGAGAGGAGAAAGTTGATTTAACAGCTCCATGACCGAAAGTGCAGATAGACAGACAGTGTGTGTGTGTGTGTGTGTGTGTGTGTGTGTGTGTGTGTGTGTGTGTTTAGAGTCAAGATATGTTTTCATGTAGTCACTTTCAGAGGGCTGTATTTCGGGAAATACACTTATTTGCATTCTTAGTGCTCTTAAAGAGGAATCATTTTTGGAAAGTAACTCATTAACGAGAGGATAAACTGAGGCTAATGCTACGTATGCTACATGTCATCAGAAGTGTTTGCTGGCCGGTCGATGAGTTTGATATGAAACTCCCTCCCCTCACACACCTGTGTGATGTCACATTAGCTGTGCAGAGGTGAGATGCTCCCTACGCTGACTGACTCTTCACCTCAACTTCCAGGACTGAACAAATGGTTCGTAACCTGACCCTCACTCCTCATTCAGCTGCTGAGAGCTAGCAGGACATCAGTGTGATCTGTACAACTCTGCAGTTTTAGGGCTGAGGCATTGTGGGAAACTGCATGAAATAAGATGAAGGACTGTTACCGAAATTTAAATTACTTTTTTTTTTTTTACGGAAGCCAAAGAGCAACTGCTTGTTCATGCACAGCAGCCTCCAGATGGCTGATGCTTGTTGTTTGTATTTTGTTTTCCTCCTGCGGGACTCGAGGGAGTCTGCCCTGCTTCAACACTTCTTACTGTAACTCCCCGGAGCGCTGCGTGAAAAAAAAAGCCTTAACGCACCAATAAACACCCACAGCTGAGGTCTCGTAAAGAAGCTCTTTACGTTAGCACCATATCATCCAAATGTGAGACTGTGACTGTACTTTACTGTCACATGAAACCTGCGAACACGAGAGAAACTGTGCTGTGTAGAAGAAGACGTATGACTGTGTTCCAGTGATGCTGCTGCAGATTAGCAGCAGGTGTAATCGATATAGTCCAAAGGTTACAAACTATTTTGTTTTGTTACTTTGTCGACAATCCTGCCAAACCAGATGTGTGACGACTACACGGCTCGGTCTGCAGAATCAGTGATCTTACAAAGAGAAAGTCATCAATTTAAATTATGCAGTAAGTAGCAAAAGAAGGACTCTTTAAACTCTTGTGGTGATTAAGTGTTTCTTAGCTTCTTCATGACTTTCTCAGAATGATTTATGATAAAGCTGAATAAATGTCGAGGGGCCTGTTTCACTCAGACACACCATCAGCTCCAAACTGCATCCCGCGGCCTCTCTGAAACACTTCATACATCACAGTTCGACACACCGGTCCACATTTTGTGTCATTTGTTTCCCTCCACTGGCAGCTCCCTAGAGAGATAAATAGATATTCTTATGATAGTCTCTCTTTTTGTTGCGTTATCATAAACACAACATCTGTGGTCAGACGTATCTGCTGCGTCACGTGGGCGCGGGCCAGCGGCTGTAACACCAGCGCTCATGTTACAGAGAAGACAAACGAGCGGATGTGGCAGGACGGCAGCTACAGAGGGTCGCTGACGAAGCCACAGGCTGCAGTCCTACAGCCGCTGTAAAACATTTCACAAATCTGATTTAGACATGTCAGGCTTCTAATGAAATTACCCTCATGTCATGTTATGTTATAGTAGAGGCTACAGATGTACAGAGAATTGTTCTCTCACAAGAGACACTGATACTGATCCAAACCAAACTTTAAACACTGCTTCCAGCAACGATCTATAAAACTGTAATACTGTCGATAATGTAACATTCATGCAGAGTCTGAAAACACAAACGATCCCATCAGAGTCGAGGCTTCTGCAGCTGTGTCACAGTGATCTTAGATGGTTGCAAGCATTTATTTTAGAGAAGTAAATCAGTTTTATTTATTGGGACATTTGACCTGTTATTTATGTGACATCTTCTTTATATACGTACAGTAAATGTAAATCTAAGAGACAGAAAATCTAAGAAAGTTTCTTTTTTGCTCATCAGGATGCAGTGTTAGCTTTACATCCAGCTGAGGATGATGGGAGTCATCAGGTTCAGAGAGATCCTGTTACGAACCGATTTTAACCCTCACGACGTTCATGATCAGTGATTATTCTGGGGACCATGAGAGGAAAAAATCTCAAAAGTCTTGATCAGATAAATTCATTACGGCATCTTGTGAAATGTTGCAGCTTCAACTCACCTCTCAGTTTGTTTATCGTACGCTGTGCTGATGTCATAATTTGCGACAGTTTCCACGACCTGTCCAGCACCTTGTTTAAATTGTTACTCTGTTACAGGAAGTGCTGACAGCAGGTTGTCACCAGCAGTGCGGCTGCCGCCCAGGGTTACCGTTATTACAACGATCCATCAAAGGCCTAATCCTTTTACAGGTGAGTCACAACAGACGGTGACTTCAGATTGGATTACGGTGGAGATGATTGGGTATATCTGGACCAAACAACCAGACTGTATTATTAGAACGGCTCAGTCTCCAGCAAGGTAATCAGTTTCTGTAATATCTTTGGAGGAAAAGGCACTACTATGGCATCTGACTTCAGTGTCCCTGCACAGTGTGAGTCAGCAAAGACCAGAACATGTCTGTCATGCGCCTGTGTCACATTTGTAAAGCTCAGCAGGGAAACTGTGTGTCACATTGACCTGCACTGGTCCCCAGCAAGGTGAGTGGAACATGTCACAGGCTCTCAGCTGTGAGTAATGTTGTGTGTCGAACCAGGTCATCTGTTACATGATGTCTCCCAGTCGTCCCGCGCTATGATGTATCAAATAATCACAATCAGCTTTACTGATATTTACGCACCCGAGGAATCCGACTCCAGTGTCCGGTGACGCGTTGTTTTCATTCTCTGATCATAATCCTCTCTGTTTATATTGTCTGTCGTGGTCTGATATGAGCGTCAGTCTGCTTCACATGGCTACTCCTGTCTCGCCTGGTCGTGCAATGCCTCACTATCAGGTTCGTCAACACTGGTAAACTAATACACAGGAGGGCTGCGGTGTCACCAGTGCCAAACCTGTTGAATTACACGCCCAAGGAGCTACTAGGTCAACTACTAGATCAGCATCTATCGTGCCAGGACAGCGTGACAAAGGGCAGCTGCCATTAACACAATGCTGTTATCATCACCGCCTCACAAACAAGATGGATAAATCATCAACTCATACTGGAGAGAAACAGAAATACAGTCTCACAGCGATGATGAGAGTTCCCTCATAAACGCTAAAAGTGATGAGAAAGTTATGACTGCAGGGATCTGAACCGCCGCTGTGCTTCACCTGGTGACCACATCACCTGCAACCAGGGATTAAACCAACACAGAAGCCTGATGTATCTGTGCTGATCCTTCCCTACCAGGATCTCATCAATATGCAAAGTGTAGCTTGAGGTGCTGCCCACATCTTGACCTCCTTCTTGTAACTCTGGTCATGATGTCATCCACCTGCTGCCCACCTGTCGTCCGCTCTTTAAGTCTTTAAACTTGTAATCAAAGCTGTGGTGACCGTACAGACGAGCTGCTGGGAGGTTTTTTCCTGCACAGACATTTTTCCTCCAGGATGCAGATATCGACAGGATGACAGAATCAATCACTGCCTACGTCTCCGTCTGTGTTCACTTAATGTGACCTCAGAGAGCAGTTGTCGAATAATGAAGCACACATCACAAAAGAAATGAAAGCGTGTAGTGATGGACAGAAAAGAGAGTTCTCAGGGTTCCTAAAACAGCACATACAAACAAAGCAGTTCCCAAAAAACGTCTCATCCACAGAAATATATAACGATCACATTCCGATGGCTTTAACTTCCAATGTAAAGAGGATCATGACGGAGGAACCATGTTTGGAGAAGGAGCAATGAGACGATCAGCACCAACGAAGCGGTGATATTCTGTTTTTAACAAACAGGCCACGACGAGTCCGCGTGAATCCAGCTCTCTCCTGATGTAGCTGAAATCAATACAGCAGCTCCCAGAGGATGTGCGGTTCTCCCTTTTTTGTTTACTCTGTATACAAATGACGGTGTCTGCTTCCAAGCCTAATCAATTTATAGTGAAATTCTCAGATGACACTGATATTCTCAGTTTACTCGGATGACTGCTGGGAGGATTCATCGTTTGAAACTGAAGACGTCGTGTTGGATCACAGATTTATTGGTGATGAAGGCTCTGTCAAACCAGAATGCTCCACGCGAGATGAAGAAGAAGTATTAACAATCGCACGTATTATGACGTCGCTGTCGCTGATAATAATCAGTGAATAACAACAAAAGGAAGTCTTAGCGTGTAAGTTTTTCCACGACAGCTCACCAGCGACAAAGTTAATGGCTACATGCGAGCGAGCGTGTCACACCACCAGAATATCAGTGAAAATAATAATCAGGACAGGATGTGTTGCTGTTATGGCACAGGCCGAACACGCCGTCTGTCACCACAGCACAAGTTCGACAAGATGACGCCGAGCGCAGCAGAGAACAACAAGAGAGAGCGACCGCATGATAACAGCCTCCAGCCCGTCATCAGCTGCTGAGCTGAGTCATGAGGCTGAAGCCCGAAGGACCCACGCTGCCGTCATATGGCGGTCTCACCTGTGTGTGTGTGTGTGAGTGTGAGAGACAGAGTGTGTGTGTGAAAGAGAGAGAGAGAGTGTGTGTGTGTGTGTGTGTGTGTGTGTGTGTGAGAGAGAGGAGAGAGGACTTTTGACAATTTCTCAACAACCCTATTGATCAAATCTGATTAAATGTCGACCGCACACGGTACAGTCTTAACAGTGTGGGAAGAAAGGAAGGAAACAGGAAGGAAGGAAGGAAGGAAGGAAGGAAGGAAGTTAGAAAGAAAGATGAAGAGCAGGATCACACACACACACACACACACACACACACCAGTCAATAATCTGTTTAAAGCTGAGACAGAAAACATTTTCTGACTGACAGGAGATGAAGTCTAATTTGTCAAAGATGATGTTTGATAGTGAGAGTGACGAAAAGATGGATGAGAGATTCTGCCGACACTAACGCTGCGACTGACGAGTCGACATATATCAGCGTATCCTGAACAACGCAGTGTACCAGGAGGACAGCAGCACCGGACCTTTGTTTGGTCAGGAAGAGGCTGAGCTTTAACCCACAGCTCTCCAGGCTGCAGATCGTAGCAGAATGAATGCGCAGCAGCTGAGTTTGAACCCTCAGAACTTTCCAGCAGCAGAACAGTTACGGCCCGAAAAAGAAAGACAGGTATGAAAACATAACCTCAGTTCCTTCCTTGGCTTTCTTTGTGGAGCTAACTTTAGCACCGATAAGGGATCCAAGAACTTCTCTTCTGACTCTGCAGATTTATACCTCCTCTCGTTCACAGACTCAAAGTGTTCTCTTCCTGCGTTGTCACATGAATCACACCGAGAAATATTTCAGGAATTTGAGGTACCTCTGCAGACCGGGTCACTCCCTGCAGACCACAGCGTCCAGCACACACTCAGATGTCGGCCCTCTTTCATGTGTCTCACTTCCGGTTTCTCTATCGATGTTCCTGAACTCAATCAACCAGCAACCATTTCCATCCACAGGCCCACTGCTGGCCTGCAGCCCGTTTACACTAACACACGGCAGTAAAATGAAACAAAGAGAGGCCGATAAGCTGGATAAGAGACCCTGATAGGACATTCAATGACGGTGTACTGGACACAGGAACAGGCTTTGATCCTTTGTGTAACTGTTTTGTTAATGACTAAGCCAACACATTTTTTTTCCAGAAACATCTATATGACGAGAATACTTTTTCTATTCCCGAAATTGAAATCTGAACCGGAGGAAACGTTAAGTTGCATCATGAATAAATGTGAAGTTTCGACACACATCCGTGGTTTACAGAAATTGAGAAAGTCAACATGTTTTCTGCAGACCGTGTTTTAATAGTCAACCACACACTTTGCACTTCCATGTCGGAGGATACAGTTTGGTTTCCATCATCAGTAGAGAGTGAATGCAAATGTTAGTGGATCACAAATGCTTAACTGGCTGGGTGTGTCAGGATGATTGGTCTGTTTAACTACCCATACAGGCTGCTGCCCTCATTTCCATATGCAAACACACATCCACACCGACGACATGACGAATCAACACTGCAGCACAGACTGAGCGTGAGATTTACAAGAGCGGAATACAAAAGTTCCTTTTCCCGTTTCCGCTTCATTACCACCTCATCATTTACCTCCGAGTCACATCGAAGTTATTGCCCACGACAGCTACGATTAGCAGAGACGGCTGCTCTGCTGTAGTAAAACCAACACATGTTGCTCAGACATTTCCTCTCCACAGCATCATCACTTAGCCCTCCTAACTGCATGATGAGGGTCTAATTCTGTCCTGCCTGCTGATTAGTTAGCAGGAAAATCCAGAATCTACCCACATGGTTCTGTTTTTAGCCATGAAGAGTGCTGAGATTATTACCTCGTGCTTGTGACACCTCGCTCGAGACGGCCGACCTGTCAGCGCAGGAAGTTCTATGAAAAATCGGAGACAGAAAACTGGTCATCAGTATCTTAACATACGTCTCCAGCATGCAGCGATGTCTTTACTTTCAGAACAGTCTCAGGTTTGAACGTATCCAGGGTCAGCGCAACAGCACAAAACATCGGTGTAGGAGATGAGATTGCTTTTGTTGACGAGTGGAAGATGTCTGCACGCTGCACAAACGTCTCATTGTACAAACGTTGACGCAGTGCAACATGGGGACGGCTCGAGGGATTCCAACCAGACCAGGTGACTTCAGATGACTTGTGTTTTGGAGAGGATTCTAGATCAGATCAGCCCCCCTGACTTCTTTCCTTCCTTGCACATTAATCTTGATTATTCTATGTCTTTATCATGATTGTCTGCATAATTCCTTGTGCACTACATACCCTCGAGTAATATTTTGCTTTGCAGGATCACAAAATAAACGCTATTCGTATCTATTTTGTCTTCTCTTCTCACAGTCTTTACTTGCTTCGATGCCAGGCTGTGTTTTTCTGTCCTCTTTCAGCTGGCTACAATCAAGACTCATAATTGATATTAATACTGGCATGAGAACCAACTGGCAGCTCAAGCTGACCAAAGAGTTTCAGCTCTCCGTGTGGTATTTGTAGCTGCTGTAGACCCAACGTGTTCTTTTGAAGAGGTGCACATCAGTCCGGGGGTTAAATTGATGGATGTTTACATCAGTGTCTGTAGTAAATATGTCATGAGCAAAGGATGGAGTCAGGCAATATAAAAAACGAGAAAGTCAGTGTAGGGAGGAGGTCAAACATGGCTTTTCATGTGAAACTGCAACAGTTACATAATGTTAGCTACGCAACATACAGGTCTATTCTGTTGTTCAGGTATGAGGCTGTGCTGAGTGTAGCTACGGGCTCCTGGTGTTGATCTCATTGATCTTGCCTGAATTATGTGTCGAGCCTGTTTGTACTTGACACCGTCTGAAACTGTGACCATCTGGTGCATTGAGATTAGTAATCACCACGTAGGAGGAAAAGAAATGACACGAGTGTCATGGAAGGAAAGAGGCGGGTTGAAGAAATCAGAGAAACTGAAGAGGAAAGAAGAAAGCTGGCTGAGCCGGCCGGAGGCAGAGACAGAAGGCAAGTCGAAGGCTGCAGGTAGTTAATCCCGGCTGTTCATTTCATGCTCGGGTGGCCATGCAGCCCTCCATGTTTCAAAGACCTTGTAGGCTCAACCTGACGCCCTGCAGGGAAAATTAATGACTTCAATAAAACTGCCTCATTTTCCTGCAACGTTTCCCGCATCGAGCTTTATTGGACAAATCTTAATTTGGCCCTGATCAGATCACCAGAGCTTGTTACTGTACGTCTGGAGAGGAATGAATGAGGCACTGTGTGTGTGTGTGTGTGTGTGTGTGTGTGTGTGACTAACTCCTTTCCTTTCAGCAGCAGCCAATACAAAGTACATGATGTATGATACTCGTGTCTTTTCAGCTGAGCACCTGTGTTGCTGTAGTCTTCCGTTGGATGACGATGCAGGTTTTTTTTCCAGTGGGCCGCTTTGTTTTTGTCCACTTGATCAGATTTTCAGCAAATGAAATAAAGCATTAGCATTTCAGATTGATGCATGAAAACTCAATCAGTACCACTAAGTTTTGTTTGAACTTCTTTCCCACAGATGGACTAAAAGCAGCAGATCCTCTTTGTCCCCAACAGTCCACTTCTGCGCTAAATTCTGACCATATGTAAATGTTTTTTTGACCCCGTGGTTTGTCTGTGGGTGGCACGTTCATCATATTTCATCCCCACCAATAAGATTTTAACATAAACATAAAATGTGAACAGGGTGTTCTCATGTGTTGTACTTTTTTCAACCCCCCAAAAAAGCCCTCCTCACACCTCTCCTGCAGGATAAAGCCACTGCTTTATTAGCTGTCTAACATGTTCGGTGTGCGTGTGAAGTGTTCTGCAGCCTGTCGGCGGGACACAGCGGTTTGTACGCCGCGTCCTCGGCTGCTCGCTGCACCTCAGACAAATGATATTCCAGTGGAGGTTTGGATGTGGAGGTGTCAGCAGTTTTAATGACAGGCTGCAGAAAACCTCCACTCATTTCTGAGGCGCTGCCTGCCAGACTAATCCCACCGGAGCTCTGTGTTTGTGTGTCAGAGGCACAGAGAGGGAGAATGCATATGATTGTCTGAATTTCTGTCGAGTCGAGGGTATGTGCGGGCGTGTAGACGAGCGTGTGTGTGTGTGTGTGTGTGTGAGCGTGTGTGTGCGCTGACGGATGGGAGTTAACCCGGGTGTAATGGCCACGCAACAATATGCAGACAACAGCAGAGGTCAAACCTCGTCAGTGTTATCAAAAAGAAAATAAAAAACAAAATACATGACACAAGTGTACTCAACACATCAGTCAGGACTAATTTTAGAAGTGATGTATATCTGAAATAACTAGGGTATAGGTCACATGTGCAGCAGCTTAAATTACACTGAAATAAAGATTTGAAAATGTATGAAAATGTAAACGCAGGAGCAAACAGGAGGAGAGATAAGAGATAAAATCAGTTGAAAGATATAGTTATTATGACCTTTATGTAATAATGATTATAAGTCTTTAATCTGAGCGTGCATGTGCTCTTGTACTTTTATCTTTGCAAGGACATTTTTGAAAGTGTGGACATTTTATCTCAGAGGGTTGAGTCACAAACTGTGGTTAGTTTTCAGAGTTTAATGTAAATGAGGGTCCTCATTAGCTTACAAGCCCGAGCGTGTGTGTGTAATTATGTGTTTTGTGAGAGCAAGCCAGGATACGGCTGCTTCCTGTGCCACTTCCTGTTTTGTCTCTCCGCATCTGATTGGTCAGTTTCTATTCTGGTTAGTCATGTCGAGTGACACGAGGGCACGCAGGGCAAGAAGGCTTATAAAATCTTTTTACTCTTTGAACTCCAGCTGAGGTGGGTTACTAATATCTGACATAAATCAAACAACTGACTGGCTGTTACACGGGCTTGTAGACGAAAATACAAGTAGATACACGCAGGATCACATACATGACAGATGTGGTGCAGCCGGTAAATACAGCCTGATGCAGGCGTTTTACAAATTATTATTATCGAGGGAACTAAAACAAATCCTAGCAAAAAAAAAAAAATCAAAATGTGCACCAATAGATGAAAATGTAAACTCTCCTCTCTGCGGAGTAGTAAACTCTTCTGTAAACCAAAGTGCCTCTCAGAATGATTTAGTATATTTTGAATTTCATTTAAAACAAACAGGCTTCTCTGTCAGCTCGGCTGAGGCACTAGCTGGCGGTCAGTCAAGAGCAGCGAGGTTAAATCATGAGCGCGCACACAAATCTGCAGGCTGCCATCGTGGAAAATACAAGTTACAGCAAATCAGAAGTGACGGGGTGAGATGTCTGTGCAGGACATGGATTCTCTCTGAGAACAGAAACGTCAGGAAGAGAAAACGCTGCCATGTTGGAGGAACAACGGCTACAGTAAAGAGAGAGCGTCGTCACCTTTTCCCTCATTGCTTATTTACGTTTCCCCACCTACTGCTCCACCCGCACAACGCTGTGAACACTTTTAATGTAGGATACTGCTGCTGAAGGAAGAAACCACCCAGGAGACTGACTTAACTTGAGTTTGTCAGTCTCATGCTAAAATAAAGCACTTATATCTTATAAACTGACATGAGGCCTTGAAGTCGTTATCTTTAAACTGTCAGTCCCGGTCAGTCCGTCAGCGCCCGTGGTTACCTCGACAACAACAAGTGATATCCAACACTACTTTGTCAGAAATACAACAGAGGACCACCTGGTGCATCTATTCACAGCGCCGCCAAATAAACTCAGTGTGTTTTAATAAAGAAGTCAGTCATTAATTATTACAGCCGTGATCTGATCTCACGCTGCGCTCAGCAGCCGGACACGTTAAAGGTTTGTGTAGGTCGCTGAGAGGAGTTGGAGGTGTTCAGCGAACAGTTTCCTGAAACTCATGATCTCACAGCTTGCTGAGTCTAATTTTACTCGTTCCATTACTCACTTGTACACATTTAAAATGCCAAAGATTGGCATCTTGAATTTTGCAGCAAGTGCTAACTGCTTATCCCCTGATACAATACATTTGACTAAAAGCCATCCAATGTGTCACTAGTTGAACGTGTTTAACGTGAAACAGCAGAGAAAACACCACCCATAACAAATATCTGGAATAATATTTGATTTAGCAAAAAGGTTTTGAGAACTATATATCCAGCTTTAAAACCTGAACTCCCTGTGTGAAGTTCCTGTGTGAAAGTCAAGTTTTCTGACCTCCATTATTTTAGTTGTGTGCTTGTATATTGAATATTCCTAAATATGGGGCCTGTGCATTTTTTCCCAGGGCAGGTTAATCCGACCAGCTGCTATAGACTTTAGGCTCCACTCCTTTTTTTGGTCACTTCCAAAAACACGTCATACAGAGTGAAGCGGCTGAAACTGAAACTTTAAAAATATGCTGTCTCCCTGCCTTCAAACCAGTCTGACAATGTAATAAATCCTTCAGTCCTTTGTGTGAACATTTATCCAAAAATGATGATAAAGAAAAAAATAAGCCATTTGCTTTAAATATAAAATCAGAAATAACTCTGGTCACCAAGACAATGTTTAAAGTTTGTGTTGAGTGACTTTTTTGGCTCTTGTGTCCTTTAAATCTGTTAAACCTTAAACCGCATTTACCGTATAATCAAAACAAGCTATCTTTATTCTTCTGGTTTAACACCAACAATTACACGCTGCAGGATAACGACTCAGCATGACACAGGACAGGCCACACCATATCTGGATCAGATATACATTTAGACCTCAATGTCTTCTTGGATCCATTTCATCAGAGAGACAATGAGAGCAAGAAGTAAAAAAAAAAAAAAAAAAAAAGATGCCTTGTGGGAAAATCATAGTATGAATCTGAACGAGAGCTCAAGTGTCGTGTTTGGAGGAGTTAAAAGTTAATATAAATGTAAAATCCGATGAGTTTTATGACAGCAGCAGTAATTTGATGTGTCTTATTTCATCCTGCCGCTGCAGCGTTCCCATTCTTCTGCTGGGATCATTACAGTTTCGTCTGATCATCTTCAGTACTCCATTACTAAAACAGTCGATAGCTGCAGAGCTGATGAGAGACTGAAGATGGGAGAGAGACACAATGAGGCTGATAGAGATGGATAGAGGAAGAGAGGGATATCTTATTTCCTCTCCTTTCGACCGACACTTTAAATAACAAGACATCATCACACTGTCTGTTTCAGATTTCATCCAGATTCACTCCGAGCATTTTCCATCACTGAATCGCTCTGACTCCTTCCCTAAATTGTGCCAGTTATATAGCAGATTACTAGTCTTTGTTTTCATGTCAGCATGTGGTTTTGAGAGCAAGAGTTTTTTAATAACCACTAATCTGATTTCCTACACCAGCCTTTCTACTATAACTTTTTTTTTTCCTCCTCTGGCAGATATGCACAATTGGTCAGTGCAACCACATCAGCCGCCTCATTAATTTCAGTGGGGTGTTGAAGCGAAACATCTGGACGGGACTCAACATCTGCTGGAAGTGCCTTTGAGTCAAACCAGCAACAGGAGAGACAGAAACAGAGGAGAGAAAGTGAGAGAGCGACACTGAAAATGTCATTAACCCGACACGCCAAACCATCTGGAAACTGTCAGGCACGTGATTGGACGAACCATCTGTCCATCACCGTGTTTCACTGACTAACTTTGACCAATCAGATTACAGTTTTTCATGTAACTCATGCACCAACCCCCTGAACCAATTCTGCTAAACTACAAGCACAATTCCTTCTTTACACTCAAAGTGCAGTTTTGAATGTAAAGTTTCATTTTGCAGGAGAACTGAGGGGTTTTGACCATTGTGAGTGTGTGTGTTTTTTGACTTGTGTGTAGAGTTCTGAGAGTATGAGGCATGCTTTCGTAAAATGTGTGTAAACAATCGAGAAAAACTGCAACAGTAGGAGAGCGTCACCTCCAGCTGAGTCAGTGGGCAAATCAATCTGCTGCTGAAGTCGTTCGTTGCTGTTTTCCAATGAAATAAACGAATAAAACTGAGCAGCGAGACTAACGCGAACAGTCGCCTCGCATGCTGGTCGTCACACCTAAACCACGCCCACAGCTATCAGCAACTGTGTGTTCGGCCACAGGCACATTAGCTCGAAGCCTGGTGAGGTGGATGACCACGTTTATCTTGTGAATCCAGCTGCTTCACGGAAAAAGTCCATCTGAGACTTTAAGCCAACAGCCTGAACACAGCTGTCATACAGTCTGCAGCAACCACAGAAATACAAGTTCCAGTGAGATCGCCATCTTCTGTGAAACCCCAGAAATAAACTTCACGGCATTTTAAACGCAGCTCAAGCGGTCGGAGGGTTTGAACGAAACCATGAGAGAAATAAGAGAGCAAGAAGAAAAATATTGATCAGAGGGAAAGTAAAGAGAGGAGAGGTGAACGATACTGAACATGGGAGAGATAAGAGACAGAGAGATAGAAAAATGTGAGAGATGGAAAAAAAAAGTGGGTGCGCCGAATGGATGGAGAGATAGAGAGGGTAATTTTAGATTTTCTTAGAAAGGAGAGAGTGAAAATGAAAGTGGAGAAAAAATGATGTGGTAGAGGAGAAAAGAGAGGGAATAAAAAGAGGACAAGGTCATTGATCTTCAGAAAAATAGAGAGGGGGGTAAAAGAAAGGGACGTAAAATGGAAAGAGAGAAGAAGAGGAGGAGGAAGAGGGAGGGAGGATGGAGAGATGGAGGTTAATGGGAAAGAAAGAAGGCAAACAGGGAGAGAGTGAGATGGTTATCGACCATCTGAAACTGCTCTAATGCCGGCCACAGGTGCTGCTGTCTCCACACTGGAGACATCTGAGTGTGTGTGTGTGTGTGTGTGTGTGTGTGTGTGTGTGTGTGTGTGTGTGTGTGTGTGTCTAACAGGGCTAACAGTGTTTACAGACAGACAGCAGTGACCTCATCACGCCCTGGGTGCATTTAGACGCGGCGTCAGACTATCAGCAGTTACACAAACGCACGCGCACACACACACGCGCATGCAGAGAGGCTAACACACACCTCTGCACTTTCCTTTTTCCTCTCTTTTGTTTAAATCTCTCTCTCGGTCTGCAGGCCGTCAGCCGTATCATCCCATCGACACACAGAGATGAGCTCCGCGGCCTTTCAAAGTTTATTGATACCAGGATCCTTCTTTTTTTTTTTTTCCATTCGCAGAAATCCTCCAATGATTTGCCTTAAAAAAAACAGCTGCGTCGGTTGTGGCGTGTTGTCGAGATGAAGAAATCTGAACCAGGAAGTCCAGTTCGAGTGACGGATGAATGACTTATCAGAAACCAAAACACTGCACAGAAGGTTTGTAACGCTCAGACAGGATGTTACAACTCTGGATAGTTTTCACAGCTGAGTCTCGTGACACTCTCTGAACACCTTGACACTGATGTCACGTTGCGTCCTCACGAGCTGCCCGGACTATTCTGCCCCTGTCAACGCTGCGCCAGTGCCACGGGTGGATCAGGCGAGAAAAAACAGTGATAATTAATCAGAAAGAGTGTCAGTCCTGTTTGTGATGACAGGTCAGTCCTGTCCTGATTACAGAAAGGAAACTGTACTGAAATCAGATTCAGATCAATTCAAAAACAGTTCGATCGCACTTGTAGACAAAAAGAAACGCGATTCAAATTCGCCAGAGCTTCAAAACTCTCAGCAGTAACACTTGGATTTAGTTTTAAACTTGAGGCATTAGCTCACAGACAGCTCCACTTAGACAAAGAACCAGACCATTATCTCAAAATGAATAAAATATGTCTGACACACAGCTCGTATCATCCCGCCTGTCAGACACCCATTAATCCTGGTTTCAGACCTGAAAATGTAATGAGCTAATGACGCTAATTAAAAACTTATTAGTTCTTGACCCCTTCACTGCGATGAATTACAAGAAGCTAATTACCTTCTCATAATCACTTAGTTAAAGAAGTGATAGAGCTGTAATGTGTCACCTCACTGATCTCAGACCAGTTAACTATTAAAATTAAAATGTCTTTTAAGAACAGAGCCGCCGGTGACTGATGATGACAGGAAGGGAAAATAATAGACAATTAATTTCGGATAATTAAACTGGTAATTCTGATGTGCCGTGACGAAAGAGATTTTTTTGGAGATAACTAACAATTATCTTATCACCATGACAACAAACAAAGCAGAGGTTGACTGGAGATGCAAATGAGCTGTTGACTCTGAGGAAACAAAAGCAGAGTCGCCCACGACGAAAGTACTCACCGGCACAAAAACACCACAGACCCCCAATTAAACACGTAGCTGCACTTTCACCACTGGACTGTTCTGGAAGTGTGTGTGTGTGTGTGTGTGTGTGTGTGTGTGTGACTCAAACCGCTGCCACCTTCACTTTTGTGCATGAGTCATCCCTCTAATTGAGAGACCAGAATCGTGACACCTCTCAGCGTCTCTGCAAAAATTATCCGATTAGGAGAGCGGTGAGCCTGCAGGCCGACGTTTATCCGACTGTCTGTTTGTCCGTCCGCCAGCTCGACGTGTGTGTTTAGTTTTAGGGAGATTGACTTGTTGGTGCACGTGCCAAATAAGCATCAATAACTTCCCCCGGTCGATCAAGTTACTCCAGAACATCACTGTTACATGCCCTCCCCCCCTCCTGCATTTCTGATCATGTGATGCCGTGATGTCACTGACTCATGCTGGCTGTTGTTTTCCTCCTCTCTCCAGGTGAACCTGCTCAGGCTGATTGAGGAGTCGATAAAGAGAGGAGGGGACACAAGTCTGGCTTCTTATCCAGTCGTGGCCCGACAGCAGCAGCAGTTCAGACTGGCCATGTGGAGCTTTGGTTGTTTGTTCTTTTTGTCTTTTCTGGTGGGTCCGGTGGTTCAGTTTTGTGGCGCTATTTCTTCGTAGGGTTTAGTTTGGGGAATGTCTGGGGTAGGGAAGTGGGGAGAGCCCGGTTCCGACGGCCCTGTAAGGGTTGGACCGAGGTGGCTTCCCTTCTTTTGTTCTTTTTCTGCCGGCCCATCCGTTTGTAGTTAGTCTGGAAGGCTTTGGTTTAACTTTTGTTTGTTGAAATAAAATTTCTTCTATTTTTCTCGACTTGTGTAATTATGTTAAACCTCTTTGGGCCACAAACTTTCTCTCTGGGTCACCTCGACCACACTAAATCAGTGTGTCACATCATAGTCACATCACACAGATGTTTGAAACTTTCTCTCCAACTCACATAACCTCTCCTCAAAAGCTTTTGTCATTTATTTTTTTTTTCAAACCTCTTTCTCTTGTCCTGTGTTGTGTCCTGCGTGAGCTACACTGCTACACTCCCCCCGACATGACTACTAGAGGTACTGCTCCACTGATCCGTATCCGCTTTCAGAAAATGTGCAGAAATATGGACAGAAGGTCTGGTGCTGTGACAGCAATAGGATGCTATTCATGTAAACATGACCTGACACTGCAGCATGAAACTACCATGCAAGATTCAGTTGTGCCCATAGATGGGGGGGTGGGTGGGTGTTGTCATAACAGCCTCAGCAATATGATCAGCACTGTGAACAACAGACCACAACCATTGCCTTTCAACATGCAGGAAACAAACAGGAAATGAGCATCTTTCTCATGTGTACCACCAAGTCTACGTTAGACAACAACAACTGTCTGGAAACGATGTGAGCTGCAGCTTCACGAGCGGCCGGACTGAAAACCTGCTGCTGTGTGTCTGTTAGTGTGAACGCAGCATCACTGTGACTGATATCTGATGTTCTGTCATGTGTGGATTCAAAAGTATCAAGCCGTTTATTTGCCCGTCGTGCGTGTTAAACACTGATCGTGTCGTTTACGTACGTGGCACAGAACATGCAGGAATCTCCTGCCGAGCCTGGCAGGTGAGACGTTTCACAAGCGAACCGAATCTGTGTTTTCCACATTAAACAGTGTTGTGTTATGTTAATTTGACAGTATAATGTGATAATGTGGTGCAGTGGGTGTCCTTCCTCCAGTCGGGCTAGCTGTTAGCATCGTTCTCGAACACAGTAGCTGTTTTGGTCCTTAATCACAGTGATTACTTAACCACAGAGGCTCTTAAGTGCTGCTTATCAGAACTCCTCTGGAGAGCAATTACACCATCAGTGCTCTCTCTTTCACATTCACCCTCCTCCGAAGATCCTTTTTTATCCTGCCGTCTGCTGCCAACTGGCCATCCATCACCCGTGTCTTGTTTCTAGTCTGTCTCATGCAGCCCTCCCCTCCTCTCCTCCCTGTATCTTCCTCCCATTTCTCTTCTGCTCCCTTTTCTCTCTTGTCTCCTCTTTCCAGTTGCTCGTTTTTCTTCTCTTCTTGTCTCATCCCACCCCGTCCTTGAATTTCCTTTCCTAATAAAAATGTTTCCAACCCATCGTTTTCGAGATACTTTACAGGGCAACTTTGACCTGCTGACGATGCTCGATAAAAAAACAATGGGATCACAAATCTTGGGTGCAGAGATATTTCAGTCTTTGCTACCCCAAAAACCCAAGACTGCTAGAAAACAAACTACACTAAAATATGAATTACAGAGACGCTAACAGCCAAGTTGTTAAGTGTCCTGTGTGGTGCAGGCAAACGTAGCGCACACCGATGATACAGTGAGCTGAATGAGTGTTTGTCTCCAAAACTTCACCCAAGGGTGAAAGCATTTTTTTAAGGGTCACACTAACATCTGACTTTTGAGGGACACAGTGAACAAGGAGGGAGGAGGGACAGACATCTATCTGGGCCGAGGAGGTCGAGGAGGTGGCGGTGGTGTGTGATTGGTCGGGGGACTGGTAGGTAAGTGAAGCTGGGGCTCTTTGCTAACCACAGTCATTCTTTTGCCCTCAAGGTCGGAGCTAAAACAGCACAGATTATCTTTCCTGAGAGGGTCAGAAATAGTTCAGAGCGAAGAGAAGGATGGAGGAAGAGGAAGAGGAGAGGCTGGTTTACTCAGAATGTTGTTTTTAAAGGAGTCAAAGAAATAGAGAATACAGAACAGAAGGAAGTCGGTGATACGTGCAAATTCTGCATTTATCAGTCAAAGAAGCTGTAATCATGAGAGACACATAACAGCAGAGTGTGAGGGAAGAGAGAAAAGAGGACAAACTGTCTCGGATGTTCACAGAGGGTTGAAAGAGAGCGACAGAGTAAAAAAGAGGGGAAGAACAGAGAGAGCGGAGAGAAGAAAAGGAGATTCTACTGATTTTAATATTAAGTGTTGGAGTTGAAAGAAGGAATTCCGGAGGAGGAACAGCGGACTCATTGTTCCGACTGTTTACTAAGAAGACCATTAAGATCTGTTGAAACGTTTTTTTTTGTGTTTTTTTTCCCTGCAGCTCGATGAAGCACGATGCTTCCTGGAGATCTCAGCGTCTCCGTCTCTCTCTGCCGGAGCGGTTCGTAAGGATCAAGCGGCTGCCCTTCATCCTTTCTGCGGCACCAAAATAAACTTCCATGGAGTAACGATAATCCATGACAGTAAACATGAATTCTTAATGTGATTTGGCCAAACTACATTTATCCTCCTTGAACTTGTGTGGTTTCACATCCCCGCTGTTTCTATCTGACATTAAAAAATGACGACTCCTGCCAGGAAATAATTCTTCAAAGAGATGTTGTTTTATAAACTTTTACTCTCACATCTGTATCCTAATAATTCAGAGTATCAGTGTCGGATCAAACACCAGCGAATTCACAACCAAGACACCTACAAAAAGGACTTAACACTCGCAAACCTGCAGCCATCTCCCTGTCACGGTTTATGTTGGTTTCTGAGAGAGAAACACGTGAACGCAGCTCCGTCGAGCAGAAGAATCAGCAGCCGCACCTTTTATCTGAGTGAACGCTGCACAAAAATCTGGATCACCACCAATTTCTAATCGACCGATTTGTCAGCCAAGGCCGATGTGTTCTCCAACTTTCAGTCACGTCTGTTTGTTTAGGAGAGATCTGACTGACAGGCAGCAGGATGAGGCTTGAACACTGAATCTTCCTCATACTTTGAGATAAGTAATACATCAGCTAAACCTCTGCGTGAGACAAATAATCTCTAACTTAAACAACGATTCAGAGAAGAAGCCGTCCGCACAGAGCTGCTAGAGTTGAATTTGGTACAAAAAGCACAAAGCACGTTCAGTGGCACAAGTGGCTGCTTTAGTGGTTCAGTCTCATGATTTATTAATTGTCTGCAGACAAAAACCCCTGGAGGCAGAGACACAAGCACCTTCTGTGCTGCAGCGTCCACGCTTCAAGCTCGCTCCGTTTTCCGTTCACTAATGCAGTTCTACTTGCAAGAAGTTAATGGGAAGCCAAAACCCAGGCGGCTGTGTGCGGAGTGGAAGTGATGTCAGATGTAGAAACACAAACTGGGTTCAAAGTCAGGGGAAAGAGCAGAGGAGCCACTTCTGAATTCATATGTTTCACTTTGATGTCTCTTAAAACCCCCTCCGAAGGTTTATTATGTGTACAGTAAGAACATTATGTTCACTTACTGTGCAGTGTTTAATCCACATTATAAACACCATGTGTGACTGAATGCTATGGGATGTGAATACGCTGACATGCTGACCTAATGATCCAAGTGCAGAGAACAAACCTAACAGCTACAGAAAATGTACAGATAGATGACTAGATAGAGAGATAGAGTTATGTGGATGACTTATATTATACATGTGTGTATTTTATCCATGTGGTAACATGCATAGAGCGCCTGACAGCACAGGATTATAGGATTATAGTTTATGGCTATAGAATATTCCAAAAACCTCAAAATAACACGAAATATTCACATTAAAGCCGATAGAATATGTTGAATTTACTGTGATTAAGTCTTGTTGTAAAGACAGCAGTAGTTCGCATTACTCTGTGCGCTTTAAGGTGTTGTTCCACCTGCTTTACGCACACAAAGTGCACGTTGTAGGTGACCAACATGTCTATAAATATTAATGTTAAGCGCTCACACTTCCTCGCAGCGCACAGAGCTGAATTTCAGCTCTGTGCGGCATGTGACAGTTTCACTTCTTCCTCTCTGTGTAGAGAAAAAAGAAATGGAGAGGACACAGCTGAGTGAGGGCGCAGCGCTGCTACTCACGTCCAGCTTCCCGGATTCCTGCTGTCAGCTCCCAGAGCGGCGCGTATCCATCCAGAGAGAGGAGAGGGGAAAGTCTCTCAGTGTCATCCAGCGTCCGAGAAAAAAGGTTTAGTAGCCCGATAACAACAGCAGCGGTGGTGGAGGTGGTGGTGGTGGAGGTGGAAGTGGTGGAGGTGGTGGTGGTCCGGTTTAACAGCCACCAGAGCGCAGGACAGTGTGAGGAGGAGAGCGGCAACAGACGGCAGACTGAGCGAGAGAGAGAGGGAGAGAGAGAGAGAGAGAGAGAGAGAGAGAGAGACACAGAGGGCGTTATTATGTCATGCTGAATGCCGACTCTCTCTCTCTCTCTCTCTCCCCACATGAACATACAGTATGAATCTAAAGTCTTGTGTAGGAGAATCCTGTTCTGTTGATGCATATATATGATTTTTAATGCAATATAAAATCAAAAAATTTAAAAAATGTGTCCATCTGATTTCAGCTGAAGATGCAAAGGAACAAGATGAACCAGCATCCCAGTAAAAAAAAAAAAAAAAAAAAGTAAAACATGTGCCTGGACTCTGCCTGGTTCTGCCACCAGGAGACTCTCAGTGAAAAACAGGACAAAAGATGTAAGTACCAGGGGATCATGGGATGAAATTCTATCTTCGTCACTCAGGCAGAAACGTTCGGAGATGTGTGGGAACTAAACAGGTTTAGATTCCGGGTGAGGGGTTGTCAGGGTCTGGTATTCAGAGGAGGGGCAGTTCTCTGTGTCTGAAGGTTTAACAGGAAGGAAGACGAGACGACTGGAAACATCAGAGGGTCGCTGCCTCGGGGGAGGGCATGGTTAACTCCTGTCACGAAGTATGAAACCACTGTTCTGTTGTAGACTTTATATAAGTCAAGACAACCTGCAGGACTGAGGAGATCACTGTGGCTCATCTTAACACAGGATCATGTTTTAAAGTTGTGTTGACATCACTGTGGGTGACGTGGTCGGGGGTCTTCTTTATGCAGCGACAGCACCAGGGACCTGATTTGTGTTTGTGCATCTGTGTGCTGGTGTGAGAAAGGTGAGCAGAGGGCATTCAGAGCCATGTCAGAGCATCGAGGGCAATCGCAGAGCTGATGTCCCTTGAGTTAGTGCCAGATGACGTACGGAACAGTGCTGCTGACTGTCGTAATGTCTTTCGCACCGGTACAGTTCTGTGAAGGGGCTGCTAGGATCCAACAAAGACTGTTTAGTGCTTGTGATATTTCAAAAAGGATTAGCGAACGAAATGACAAATTCAGAGGATAGTGAAAGTGAAAACTGCGATCACTGATGGTCGTTTACATGCAGCAGATTCACTGCCCATCTCGTCATCCTACAATCAAAACCACATGAACATGGAAACTGATTGGACTTGTGTGTGTCATGAACGAACAGTCCCTGCTTTTTTAAAAGGTAAGCATGAAGGACAGATACACATAACCTAGTAGGTCAGTGAGATAAAACTACCTGAATCTTAAGTCCATGTTCAGGATTGCGGACATGTAAAAATGTGCATATTTTGCTGCAGATCTACTTCTCTTCACCTGATAGAAGACAGCAGCGTTTCAGCGCTGACTGTTCCAGAACAGGGTCATGTGGACGGCACATGCAGCCCGGTGGCGACACAACGCTCCCCGGCCCGTCTGGAATCTGGAGCTGGGAGACGATGGTGTCGTTTCTGTGGAGAATCAGAAACTGATGTTCTGCTTTCCTCACAACGAGCTCCATGTGTTTTGTGTTTGATGCTCAGACTGTGTGAGAAGAGGAGGAGGAGGAGGAGGAGGAGGAAGATGCTGTCTGTGCAGCTTCACTCTTTCTGCTCTGCTGTCTGTCTGTTAGATAACTGTAAATAGTATTACTGGTAAGTGATCTGTTTGGTTGAACCTGCAGGAGCAGGGTGAGGAGGTTTTCATGTCCTTTCTACCCTGTGAAGCTGTAAATGTGAGCCGTGTGTGAGTTTTCATTCTTTATTCTAAACGTTCGCGAGCTGCACAATGTAATAAGTAGTGTGGGAGAGAAGCGTTGACATCTGTCGACGGCGGATCTGCAACAGCTGCCATGCTTGTAAATATTGCTCAGTGACTGATTTTGGTTATAATTGGATTCTTGCTCGGGCGAGTTCGGCTCCGACAGCAGAGGAGACTGAGAAAGTATTTGACTTTTGAAGTGATCCTAAATATCAGCGCACAAAAGAGACATTTGCAGAGACAAATGCTAAAAAAAGTTGCTGCACATACTATGTTCAACTACTTTTGTCTGTTGTTTGAAAACAATGTGGGCTGTAAAACCAAAACAATGTGCTGAAAGATGCCACAACACAGCATGTTCCTGAGGAAAACTGCATAATGGGATAAGTGGTGGCCAGTTGATCCCCTGCTAGAATAAATACTGCAGCTTTAAGGTCAGAATTACAGTTTAGGTTTGACAGGATGAGTCTCCAGGAATTAATGTGGGTAAAGTGAGTTTGCGTTGCATCTGTGTGTGTGTGTGTGTGTGTGAGTGCAAGTATCTCAACAGCAGTGAAGTGAAAGCCAAGCTGGTGTGAAACGTCTCCCAGCAGTGAACCTCATTACGTCCCATTAAAACACCATCCAGCTCATTTACTCTGTGTTTTTTTGGTTGTTTTTTTTTATGCGCAGAGCTGCTGAGTGCCTTCGACTTACTGCTCCGTCTTTACCTCATTTCTTCGTATTTACGTGGCTCCTCGTCTGCTTGATCTGTCCCCATAAATGTTTCAAGATGCTCCAAAACCATATGATAAAACACTCATCGGGCAGAATCAGACACGGGATGCTCCAGAATAATGTTTGGAACGGTGCCAGTGAGGAAGAGGAACAGAAAACTGGGATAAGGGTGCTCGCTGCAAAGTCACAACGAACAGCAGACAGAAAACGTGTCACAGTATTTAAAAAAAAGACTTTACAAGCACAATGAAGCCAACAAATACACAAAATGAGATCATTTATTTGCACAAATGTAGATTCCCAATGTGAAAATGTGTCATTAAAACAGCACAATGATACATTTCCCAAAACTGTTAACATTTCCTATGACAGTTCCTAAGAAAATGTCGGACTATGAACACAACTTACGGTAATTTGACTCATTTCCTTATATAATTTTAAAAAAAAACTGCCTGGAAGAAAAAGTCGCCTGATGCATGTGACATCGTTTAACACAGTGTGTCTGTCCACTTGTATCCACACCCGTCACCCTGAGCCAGCTCTGTTGAGACAGCTGCTGTCTGCAGAACACGAGGCCAATGTGAAACACAGACGGATCAGCGCCACGCAGAGATGAAAGATGAAGCTGATAGAGTATTTTTATGACTTTCTGAGGAGAAGCAGAGTCAGTGAGGTGGGCGAGCCTGGAACAATAGCGAAGTGCAGCGTAGTCATCTGCAGCCCAGCACCAGCTCACTACAGGGTACTAATGTATTTCATTCTCTGGCTTCAACCTTGTTTTACGCACAGTGTTGTACAGTGAGTATGTACAACAACCTTTGGAGAAATTGCAAATGCTAAAGTTACTTTGTAAGGTCCAAGAAAATATCACGTTTTGTGTTAAAAGAAGATGCCAGTTAACTTATATTACATACGTTTTATTCGCAACTTGAGTTATTCACGTCATGATAAACATCCTGTGTTTGATCCATCAGCCTCACCCTCCTCCTTATGCAGACTGTGATGCTCTTTATACCAGCTCATTATCATGATGTTTACTAGAGGCCACAAACTAACAATAAACTTGAATTTGTCTCGTAAGTAGAATTGGCAATGATTAGGCCCACTGCCAAGGCCAACAGTCCACTCTAATCAAGCATAATCCAACATTAGATACATTCGATACCAATCTAGATAATCTTGATTGCCTCAGAAACTGTCCAAAAATGTTGAAATATACCCGATCCTGCAAAAACTCCTGGATCTGTCCCTTTATATGGATCTGCTCCAAAATATAAGGGGGTCAGTTTTGGGCCGAGCACCATCCTCCATGCAGGTTTCATGGAAATTTTCATGGACAAACCAACAGATGTACACAGGTGAAACATAAGCTCATTGACAGAGTTCATCAACATATTATAATCTCTGCTTCACCTGCCCGTGTCCGGACATGTACACGGTTTTTAAATCAAGGAATTTCACGTTCACTTTGTCCAGTGAACGAATGTCTGAACAAATAGCTGTAAATCAAGTTACATTCTCATCACCCTCAGTTGTCGTCTGTTGCTGCAGACTCTTAGTTTTTGTTTAAATCGATGTCACAGCTTGAAGTGAAGCTCTCTGTGAAGCTGAGTGAAGCTGTGTGGGTGCAAACAGTTTACTGGAGAGTTTACTTTGTTGTATTTTTGCATTTAGTTTGTTTAGGTTCACGCTGCTCAAGTCCGAGGAGGTCTGACCTCCTGGAAGTCATTAGAGACAAACTGCTGCCGTCACTAACAGATTGCATCATGTTGAACAACGTGTGCTCTGCGGCTGAGTTTAAACAAAATGATCGTTTAATGCCTCTGATGTTCGTCTGTCACACGTGAAATAGAAAGTTTAGACATTTATTCTGGGTGTTTTGTGAGTGTGTTCAACAACCAGCACATATAGAAAAGATTCAGTTCCCTAAAGTTGGATTTGTAAATGTTATCTGCACCTGCATCACTTCTCCAGCTCTGCACATGCCGACTGAAGGACGAGTGTTCAGTTACTCTCATGTGCTTTCATAACAGCAGCCAGTGGAAACCTGCTGAACACGGAGCGATTCTCATGTGGGCTTTTATTTTTTTTTCCTCTCTGCAGGACCTCAAGCAGACAAACCGCTGTTATTCAAAAACGCCCCATACATCAACAACGTTGCTCAACGGGCCGTCGGCAGCGGCTCAGACACCCTGGTGGTTCAGAGAATAGACTGTTAGACACAATCTGCATTCTTGACCTTCTCCCTGAGCTCTTCCTCTCCTCCACTCCCTCTTTCTTTTTTTTTCTTTTAATCCCCTTCTCGCGGCTTTTCTTCGTCTCTCTGAGCTCTTTCTCAGACGCGAAAAATCCTCCTCAGTCTATACGTAAACTTTAAACACACGACGCATTCACACGTAACACGATGATCTGGTTCATTCAGCGAGACTGAATGTTGCTTCGTCTCTGAAATACATGACAACAGAAATTATAAGTGGTTTACCTACACATCCAAAGTTCCTGTGTCTATGAATTGTTTTCCAAATGATTCCAGAGATTAGATGCAACTCAGAGTAAGAAGAACAAGTGCAACAAATCAAAAGTAAATCAGTTTTATTGAGTGACAATGCTTTCGGTTAATTCACAGTATGTTTTCGTCGTCTTTATTGTTAAACTCACATCAGTGGTGATGAAAGTCTATCTACATGAGGTAGAAATGTTCAGGAAATGTTTTAAAGTCACAATGTTTTGACACATTTGGAGATGTTCGAGATGATATAAGCACACACACAACAAAGTTCTTGTCGTGTTTTGGAAAGTTTGATGCAGAAATGTTACATGCCGTGTCTTTAAGACATGCTCAGGTTTAGAGAAATATCATGTTTTACATCAAAATGAATTTAGTTAAGGTTACAGAGGAGTATATGTGGTTTCAACACATTAAATCTTCATACAGTATAAGTACAATACAAGTGTTTTATACACCTCACTGCACTGGATCGACTCCCCTTCCTTCTCTCTGTCTCTCTGTGGTATTGTTATGAAACTGTGTCTGGAATATTAATTGATGTTTGCATTATCTCCAACACAACATTCTGGCAGACGCTGTGGTGTGTTCACTGAACTGCACAGACGATGAAGTGTCGTGTGACGGAGAGCGTAAACCTCCCTCACAGCAGGATATAAAGAGACGTATCATCGAGAGAACTGTGTTGAATATTGATAACTGATGATAAGGATCTTCCTTAATTCCTTGTACAGTGTGTATGAAACATTTATAACTCAGAAACAAGAATGGAGCACTTAATCATATCGAATATTTGTTAGAATAACAGTAAAATTTGATTAACTTCATCATTTGTTTTACAAGCTCCCTTACTCTTCGTGTCAAACTTGGCAAGAAACAAAAGTAAGCCGTACATTTAGAGGTTAATCTTCTGAAATAGCAATACCCAAATATTGTTGGAAGCAAAGAGCACTGTGCATCAGCAGCATTAAATGGTATCACTGTTGTTGATACAAAATGTCATCCGTCATTATGACCTTTAAAAAGATACACACAGTTTTAGGAGAGATTGTTTTCCACACGTCAGACGGAGATATCACTCTGTTTAGAACATGAAGAAGATTTCAGTGAGAGTCACACAGTTTGTCTGCCGTGCTGTGGAGGAAGCCATCGTATCTTCGTAGGAAGTGAACTGGGTGGGAAGAAGAACGCTGTGAACCGCAAAGATCTGCAGCTTTTAACGAGTGTGTATCAGAAGCTTGTCGTGTTCATCGAGCTCTAGATATGCAGGATGTCTCTCTGTTATCTGTCATCAGTGAAGGCTAACAAATGCTATCACACTAAGCTTTCACAAGAGGGTGGTTAGGATCTCATTAAGTCCACGTAGGTTTTCGATATCTAACTATGAGCACGCCACAAACACAAGCAAGCCTGTGGCAGCAGCACGGAAATGTTATGAAAGAAGAGCAATCTGTGGAGATGCTCAGCACGTAATACAGGCTGAAGACGCACAGTTGCATCTGATGAAAACAGGAAGGAGAGCCGACCAGACGGCTGATGGTGTGAAAATATAAAATGTTAGGCTAATAATATCACCCGCGTGTGAGAATGTGTAAGAAGTCATCTTGAGTGGTGTCTTTAATGTTTGACAGAAGGAATAAAGTCTCAAAACCCTCCTGAGAAGTTGTCTTTTCCTCCACCGGTTGTGTTTCTCCTCTGATCACATGTCAATCTGTTGTGTTGTCGCCGTAATGCGTAACAATGCATGTGTGTGCGTCGTAATGAGATTTGTCCTCCTCAAACCTGTGAAAACTCCATTGAGACATTTTTCAGCATGTGTCTCTTTTTATTGTTTCGTTCCCAGAATAAGAAAAGTGTATGTTTGCGGTGGCCTCGGGGCTGTACATTTTGGGGTTGAGACCTCAGACTGTCACAATATTCCATCCTGTGTTATTTGATTAAGTGTGTCTGAGAACAGCTCGCTGTTTTCTGTTCTCATGACTCGCTTCCCCTCAGAAAAACAAAAAAACACACACAAAAAAAAAAAAACGCAGATCTGCAGCACTTTCCTGTCGAAAGGCGAAATGGGGATGAAAAAATGTGAAAGCTGTAAAAGTGTCATAGAAATGGATCATTTCAAAGCAGCAGGAGTGACATTTGTTCCTCACATTTGTTGGATCAATACTTTTTGAAACGACTGATGGATCTTCTGTTTCTGCCGCTTTGTCTCTCCGTCCGTCCGCTCTCCTCCACTGAGCTGATTAATGCCAAACATATATTTACTCTGCTGGTCCCTGCAGAGGGAAGCTAACAGTACGACTGCATTAATCTCCTCTAATATGAAGCCTACTCCATCTCTCTGTTGTCGCAGTGAAGAAAATGCCAAACAGAGTAGCCTGCTCTCTCCCTGCGAAAAAAAAAAAAATCAATAAATTACAGCCCACATCTTGACTGATTTGCATTATAAATCCACTTTATTGTCGTGCCAAGCTTGAGCCCCCTTCAGTGTTTGGAACACATCTTGTTCTTTCTCTCAAGTGCTTTTGTTGAATCCACATGAAGCTGCTGAATTGATTAAGGCCTAAATCAAGCACAACACCTCCTCTTTTATTGAGAGGGATTTACTCTTGTCGTCCATACAGATGTTTTGAAGGGTTTTACCAGGCAAAAAGTTGAGATATTTTATTATCAAAGCCCAAATTACACGGTATTACCTCCCCAACAAGTTATATCTGATAGTTGAAGAGAGCGTCGTGCCTGGACGTGAGCCTGGAAACAGCTCTAGATGATGTGTTTGTGTCCAGCAGTGTGGCTGTTTGGCATCTGAGGGGAATGTGGATAAACATTTGTTTGCAATAAATCTCCCGTAGATGATCATTTGTATGAAAGCAGCGGACGGAGAGGAATGTGCTGCTGCCGAGTCCACCGGCTCTGCTGGGAAAACAGGTTGTTGTCCATGTGAGGTGACACAAACCAAACCATAATGACCTGAAGCTGGACATTAGATCTCTACCTGCGCCTGTGCTGATGAACTCACCTGCCCTCTGAGGAAATACATGTTGGTGCCGGGAGTCAGCAGGCACATTCCAGTCATTCTATAGGGAAATAACTAAAGACTCGCCCTCATGAAAAAAAAAAGCTCTGCCAGAGGACTGAAGGCTGAAGGCTTGCTGTCAGTGAACTGACTTCATCCCTACTTTAATTTACCATCACACTGGTCCTAACTCGAACGTAGATGTGTCCAGATGTCCCACTGAGCTGTTTAACCAATAAAAGTCATTATCCGAAGTCTTCTCCTTCTTCGTCCTAAGAAGCCCCGGCGCTCCTTCGTCTTCCTCTTCGTCCTTGTCCTCTGCGTCACCCTCGTCCTAAAGGTCGATGTTTATTGTGTTAAAGTTTAGGATGTCATGTGTCTCACGCTCTTCCTTTGCGCTGTATGGGAAATCCTTTTGTCCTCGTTATGTTCATGTTGTCCGTACGTCCTGCGAAGCTCACAGAAGCTACTGAGACAAATTCTTGTTTATTTCTTGCTCTACAGTGGCATGTAAAGGAATTCTGCCTCAACGTCCAGAAGGAAGTGGAAAAGAGGGGAGTTTACATAGAAAATGTAAAGTTAAAACGAAGAAAGAACGAAATGAATAATCAAAATGATTTGTTTTTCATTTCATACTGTAGTGCATTAGTGCCTCGCCAGAAAAGGAAAAAACTATTATTACAAAGTTAGAAAGCAAATATTTCAAGTCTGCTGGATCTACAGTCGCCTTAACGGGTATTTTATATTGTAACATAACAAAAACATGACAAAGAACTGAGGCTGTCTTTTATAAACCCTGTTGACCGTAGGCTCTGTTTTATCTCCAAGGATCAGTCACACTACAAACCTCCTGACCACCTTTGACGTTCATGTTTTGGTTTCTTGCGAGGAGCTCCGGGGTCACTCGCTTCTCATCCTGACCGAAGAGGTGTTGACAGACAACAGGCCGTTATCACCACAATACCAACGTGACCTGACCTTGGTCACTGCCCGCTCAACGCTGGATAAACACTGGAATCTTCCTCTTTTGGGTTCTGACCTCAGTCTCCCCATCTCACCCCTAATTTACACATATTCAGTGTTGAAGATGGAGTTCTGTCAACACACACCTGCTTCAAGATTTGTGCACCTTCACTTGAAAATGTCCTCGAAAATGTTCCTGTACGTGCTGAAGGAAGCTGGTTTATGATGCAGCCACCCAGATTAACCCTGAGTGGACTTGGTATTTGAACCAGCAACTGTCCGGGCCACAAACTGACTGACAGTCAATAGAGCACAGAGCTAACTAACTTATCATCAGCTGTACAGGTTTTCAGACACAATGGGATTTATCGAATGAGGATGTCATTGATTTGAGACCTTTTAAAGATCATTTTTAACCCAAAATACTTTTTCATACACCAGAATTGCCAATAGGTATGAAGGTATAAATGTAGGAATATGGTTACTGGAGAGAGTGAGGTCGGTCTACATTTTGCCAACAAGTAAGTACAAGTATAAAGTAAAAAGATAATTTAATGGTCTGAGGCAGGTTGAAGGATCAGAAATGTGGACTTTCTCGCAGAAGCGCTTGACAGATTTTGACAAAAAAAGAATTAAAAGATGGGGAAACTAAATAAAATTATACCTAAAATGTAGTTAAGGCATTTTAACCTTGCAAAAATAAATCGGGATGATTATTAAGAAACGAGCCTCCACTGAGTTCTACTTGGGTAAAAACTTTATTAACAAAACAGAAGGCAAAGCACAGCTCAAGCTCACTTCCACAGCACAGCAGCCTACATCACCCTTCTGTCCATCGCTAAAAGTGCCACAGGAATAATATAACATCCATCATCGTTACAGTTAAATATTAAAATAACACAGCCACTCGGATATACTGCATAATACATATATATTTACTTTTTATAGACCTTTTTGCGACATTAACAGCATCTACAGGAGGAGGGGCGGCAGGCGGCCTCGGTCATGCTCATTCTCTTGCATCGTTACGCCATCTAGTGCCTCCTCAGCACAGTTACAGTAGTAGTACAATCAGAAACACAGTAGGCGACGCGAGAGGCTCCGGACTGAACAGCCACTTTGTACCGTTTACAATCTCCGACAGCAGTAATCTGTAATACTTCAGAACAATCTGCATCGTAAGAGCTTTGAAATCAGGGTGAAGGATGGAGGTGTGAGATAACAAGGCAATGGGGTTATTGTCTTTTTTTTAAAAAAAAGGGGAATTCCACCCATTTTAGGAATAGTAATACAATCTTTCTTTGTGTGTCAGTTAGTTCTTTTTGAGTTTGAGGGGTTACTGTAACTTTGAGAGGCTTCAGGCATCAGGAATGTTCCCAAGAAGTGTTTTTCCACCAATAAAGTAGACTTTACAAAAGCTCACAATATGGACAACCCGAAACTGCGATTTTCAAGAAAGTTAAATGCATTTTTTTTCTTGATTTTTTAAGAATCCATTGTTTCTATGCACTCAGTATGATGTGGAGATCTATCAGAAAATATTTTAGTTCAGTCTTCTTCTTCTTCTTCTGGGTGGGTGCTGATGCTGTTTTAGTGTAAACTGAGTAGAAAACTGCAGTCAGCTGAAGAAAGTTTCGGAAGTCTCGTAACTGATTTTCGTACATTATGGAAATTAACTGACATCAGTAGTCGCTTGGAAAGGAAGGGCAAGTTCTCTAATATTAAACCATCAAATATAAATACAACCTTTATCGTATCATGCACTCAAAACTAGTCGACAGTGATGTAAGGAACCAAACACGATCTTCCTTTAAAATAGGTGGAATTCTCATTAAAGGGGGTTAAGATAAATATAGTTTAGGCACAGTTAGTACTAATGCTAAAATCACAGGTTTGCTGTGCAGTCACCTCTAGTGGTTCCAGCTTGGTTGGTGTTGCAGAAGTAGTTTTTTTTTCTCTTTCTTTTTTTTTTTATTTTTATTTGGGACCAGTTAGGATTCAAGTCATTTTCTCTACATTCTATTACAAACAGCAGGACACTAAATAATATTCAATTTATTACAAGAATACTCAATCATCTGATCTGGTGTGACATCGTCGGGTCGGTCAAGTTGTGTTTATGTTTGTGTGTAAATTTTTTTATTTTATTTTTAAATTTCCAGTAGGCACAGCGGAGATACTGCCCCCTGGTGGCAGGAGGGTAAAACAGTGAAAAGGTGAAGGAGGGTCAGAGAGGATGCTGGTCCCCGACTGTGGGGGATTAGAGATGTTGGATGGATACTGTTGCCTAGGCGACCACCCACTGCAGGATGCTGGTGTCTTTCCCACCGGTGGAGATCAGGTGACTGTTGTCGTGCAGGAAGGCAACGTTGGTCACGTGACTGCTGTGGCCACCGTACTCGTGGCTCGGAGCCTGGAAACGATGCATGAAGTCAACAACAACAACAACAAGGTCATGCTGCATGCACGCTGTGTAGAAGGTGTCCTTTAGGAAAATGCTTAACATTAATGTAACCAAAAGATTTCAGGTGTATAAAAAGACACCTCGAGTGAACCTTGGCTTAGAATATTTAACTCAGTGTGATACAAGGATATTATAGTGAACTGAAACCACACAGAAAACTACAACTATGTGTGAAAAATGTTTTTCATAATCAATAACTATTTTGATACTTTGGGCTCTGGGGAAATTCTAATTAGCATTTTCCGCAGTTGTTTGACATTTTATAAATCAGCAGATTAACTGATAATGGACCTAATGGTTAGTTGTAGCCCCAGTTTATCAACTTGTTGTAACTATTTACAGCCTCAGAGTCTCTGTGCTAATGGCAACCAGCTTGTCTGAATGGACAATTAAGTTTACAGCTCCAGTTTAAAAAGGGTTTTGGCTAAAAACTTGTTGAAATTTATAAAAAAAAAAAAAAGGCTGACAATTAAACTTGTTTGTGAGAACAAAATAAACACCTGGGAGAAATTGTGCACATTATAGGTCTGGTGGTAATCCCACAGAGAAGCCCTGTGGTTGAGTATTTTGTTATTTCTGCTGAGCTTTCATGGTGTTTTCACAGCGTTCATTAACACTTAATGACAAGGTTGGCAGAGAAAACCAGTGTGGCTGCTCGACTGGCTGGAAGTGTAAAAGGTCAACGCCTCCGCAGAGGAGGGCAAGTTTCAAAGACATCCAAGCAGACAGTGATGTGCTGTGTGCTACTGCGAGTGAACACGACTGACCCTTGGTTGAGAGCAGGGGAAGGTGAACAAGTGCACTTTGCCAAAGTCATCGGCAGAGGCCAGCAGGGAGCCGTCATGTGACCTGCACACGGCGTTGATGTCTGTGCCGTCTGCTCCATCTGGCCAGACTCCTGAGAGGGAGGGAGGGTGAGAGAGCGAGAGAGTGAGAGAGAAACAGTCATGTTCTGTTTCAGGCGGCGTCAAAATGCTGTGCAGCGGTTTGATCAAAGGTCAGGCTGGACATCTCACCAGCAACAGAACTGATGAGTCAAATGTAAAAGAGGACAAAACTGTTGTTGCTAACAGCTGTGGGTGGATGCATCATCCAGAGAAATCTGGACTTTACAGGTTGGTAAAGATGAAAAAAAAAATATAGAGTTTGCTTGGTGCAGCTTGATGTTCATTCTGCTTTTACTACCACTCTGAGCCAACAAAACCTAAAATGTAGTACAATGCTGGTCGCTCTGTTGTTTTTACTATTTTTTTTTTAATTCCCTACCGTCCTCTCTTGTGGTCGGCTGCTGGCTGCAGGGCGTGATGGGAGTTATTCTTCTAAGATTGGGATGGGACAGGGGGAATTTTGTGGGGTGGATTTGGACAGGAGTGATAATCCGATCCTGTGTGACCTTCTGCTCAGGAGGAGTTGGTTTGTTGATCCCAGGTGGGCACAAAGGCTTCATATCATTAAATCACAGAAGGAAAGCGAGTTTTCTCAACCTACCAAAGGTGCTGAAGGCCAGAGTGCAGGTGGAAGTGGCCCACTCCAGGTTGCGCACCGCGTCCATGTTGGTCACGTGTTTACCACTGGATGCCTCCCCTGAGAAAACAAACACAAACGGATTAAATTCTTTATTGTCAATGACAAACAAAAGGGTAAACTTTAAGTGTATGTGAAGAGAGACAAGAGGTAAGACATACAGAAGAGGATCTCGTAGTCTCCTGAGTTAGTGACGAGGTACTGGCTGTCTTTGGACCAGTCCAGATGGGTGACGAAGCTGGAGTGGCCCTGTGGACCAGAGAAGAGTTTATTTGATTGATCACACGGGTGTCAAGGGTTTTATTCCAAACACATGTTGGAGAAGAGTGTCCTTGATATTCAGATAAATAAGGAGGGAGACTTTAATTTCATTCATTCATTCAACTTCATCCTTTAACTTCAGTTTTGTGATAGAGTTTTGCATCAAGTACACTTACAGTGCATTTCCCCACGCGGCTGTACTTTCGGCCGTTCTCCGTCACAGCATAGATGTAAACATAGTTGTCATGGGAAGCAACAGCCAGGAAGTTACCGTCTAAAAGCAAAAGAGTCCAGAGTTAACAAGTGTAACGTGAACCAGCTGCCTCTTCACTGTGTCTGCTGGATGTGTTTCAATGGCTCTGTCTCAGGGACGTGAAGGACCAGGCGATGTTTTACCTGGAGAGTACTTGACGTTGGAAATAATCTCATTGCCGTCTGTGTGCATAGAAACAAGATCTCTCGTGTCAGTGTCCAGCACCAACCACCTGCAACACACACAGAACCACAATGACGTCTTAACGGTTTCGTCAAACCACCAAAACCCCCAAATTATTTACACTTTATAAAGCAGAGAAAGCGGCAAATCCTTAAAACTGAGAGCGTTTACATGGTTGCTGCTTTTAAAATAAACATTAGTTGTCATCTTGTATAATCGATGTTTGACTGAATTAACTGACCTTCCAGTCATCGTCCCCACAGCCAGGACAGCCCCGCTGGGATGGAACCCAGCAGACCTCCCTGGATCCTGGAGCACAAGAGGGAGCAGAGAAGAAGATGATTTAGTCCATTTCAGCAACTGTCAAATCTTCTTCAAAACTTTGTTATATTCCAGTGGTGTATTAGGCCAGTCACCTCGATGGTCTTGCTCCAGAGGGGCTGATGGGAGTTGGTGTCCCAGAGGTGAACCTGCCTGTCCTGGGAGCAGGTGACAAACTGCTCCATGGAGGGATGGATGTCCAGACCCCACAGCTCATCTGTGTGCCCCTGAAACAGGCGTCCGTGTTAGCACCACACACACACACACACACCGAATGATGTGTTCTTCCTAATATAAACATGCACACTGTGTGTTTATGTGTGTGTACCTGTACGATGGGAGTTAACGTGTCAGGGAAAGCAGCTCTGATGATGGCGTTCTTGGTGGTTCCTACAAAGAGCTCTCCCGGTTTACCTTCAGCCAGAGCCCGGACCGGACCGAACGACTCGCCCACCTGGACAAACACACGCCACAGACTGTAGACAAGCTCACACTCTCCTGTTAGAGCATTACCTGATAAACAGATCTCATAATACAAATCCAGATTGCTTTAGTTGACTTAACAAGTGCAGCATTTGGCGGTATGCACCTTTAAAGTTGGTTTGCCAGCCACCAATAAACTCAGAGAAGAAGAACAAGTCATATCTTCCTCTGAGAGACTCTCCAGGGACCGACTGGATAGAAAAAAAAAAAAAAGATGTCTTTGAAAGACACCGGACACGTCACGTCTCTCACCTCCATCTCGGCCTGTTTCCTGTAGTCGTGGCCCCACAGCACCACCTTGCGATCCTTCCCTCCTCCAGACACCATGGTGCCGTCCTTCAGGACACAAACGGAGAAGATCCCGCCCTCGTGGGCCCCCGACACCTGCTGGCTGATGCGGTTACCACCTGTCAATCAGAACAGAGGACAGCCCGTCTCTGATGGACGCTTGACATTGCTTGATGATGACTGACAAGTTATTATTAAAATAAGACCTCCTCTAAAAACTAAAACAATCAGATAACACAACAGTTTTAATGGATATATTTACCGTAAAGTGTTTGGGGATTTGAACTAAAAGGTTGAGATTATTGGGAGTTATTTAGATTCTACCTTTGCCCCAGACGTAGATGTTTCCACCGGAGTCTCCTGTGATGGCGTCTCCGTTCTCAGCGAACGCCACGCACAACACATACTTTGGCTTCTCATGTTTCTGGAGACAAAGACAGAGGGTGAAGTTGTATTGCAATGAATCAACAGGCAGGTTTATAGGCTTTTGGTGAACTTGAGGTTGGAGGGCGGGGTGACACTTTTGAAGCAGTGTCTATACCTCGAACAGGCCCTGCCTCTTGGTGAGAGTGTTGCCCTCCATGGTCCAGAAGTTGATGTGAGACTTTCCACAGGTGACGATCAGGTTGGCATCCATGGGATGAAACACAGCAGCCAGTACAGAGTCGTTGGAGCACTGGAGACACAGACAGGAGGCATCTGTTTTGTCCATGCTAGTAACCCAAACTGTTGATCAATGTTTAGAACCAGGAGATTTTAAGCTTCATAAATAGGATCAGATGATCAGAGGGTCGAGGTACCTTCACATCAGCCAGCTGCTTCTCCTTCTGCCAGTTCCAGACCGACAGGATGTGATCGTTAGCATCGTCCACTGCGCAGAGGAAGGTGCCGCCGTTCTAACAGAACAATGAGGAGTGAGATCTTCATCCAGCGAAGCAGCAGCTACAAGTGTTTAATCATTTGACCAAAGTCTGACACTCGACAGGATGTAAAACTGCTCACCGACTTGGAGAAAGCCACGCAGGTGACCGCTCGGTCGAACACTCCCATCCCGATCACGTGCAGCGTGTTGAGGCTCACAGAGTCCCAAACTCGAACATGAGGAGCCAGCAGCTACACAGACGGGTGGAAGAGATGAAAAACAGTGTTAGACAAACTCATTTCATATGTAGAAATGAAAAAGGGGGAGTAAATAAAATGAGGAACTGCCAAAAGAATTAAACAACTTTTCTAACTATCAATAATGGAAAAAATCTGGAATGTTTCTTGACTGTAATCAGCTGTTTTCACTTTTTTTTCAAACACCTGCAGTAAACTGAACTGTGTCTGTATGTAGCTGTGAGTAAAACTGTGAAACTCTGCGGGAGGAATGTAAAGTGTTGTTTTCACGGCACCTTTCCGTCTTTGGAGTTTCCTGCCACTTGCCCCGTTGCTATGGTAACCATGTCGGGATGCACGCTCAGGCTGCGCAAGAGAAAATACAGATTATGACTTTATTCGAATATTTTTCTAACACCGCTTCAGGCATCTTTGTTAAAAATGATGAGTGGATCAACTGTGGATGTAAAACAGCTGATTCAGGCTCAAACAATGAAAGTTAAAAGTATCTTTGAAAATATAAAAACACAGAACGTCGTCACATCCGGCGACATTTTGAGGAAGTGCCATCACTTGCAGTTGTTTCCATGAAAGACATTACAGCTGCAACAATTCATAGATCACCAACTGTGGACTTTTAATCAGTCATTTCTCAAGCAAAAAATATCAAACATTTGCTGCTTCCAACTTCTCAAATGTGAGGATTTGTGACTTTTCTCTGTCATTAATTAAAAGTCTCTGGGTTTCGGACTGTTGGTTGGATTAATTAAGATATTTGAAGATGTCACTTTGGACTTTGGGAAGTTGTGATGAGCATTTGTCACAGTTTTTTGATATTTAATAGAATTAAACAATTTATAATGGTGAAAATACCTTTCAAAATATAAACTTGCAAATTCTGTGACTAATTTGTGTTTCTAAAATAAATAAATGACAAAAACTGCAGTTGTTAGTATAGAATCTTTCTCATAGCTGAAGAGGAGAACTCAATGTGATGCCGTGGGAGAGAAGAAAATGACTGTCTCCCTGTAGAGATGAGTACTTTTCCCAGCATGCCTCGGGGGGATTTAGAGTGTTTACATCCTGGAGGATCCAGTCACAGAGCTTGTTCAGGATGTCAAGTAGCGCTCATCAAGTAAACCAACAAAAAAACAAAAAAAAAATCACATTAATGAGAAACACAGCCAGCGGCAGGAAGCTGAAAAATTCAAATGATAAAAGAAACAGAATCTGAAACATTTGTTCACTTTGTCCCGTCGTGATGAATCTTCTTATGAACCAACCAGGTGTGAAATATGTGAATTCGGGTTTGACTGAATAATAGACGTGTCATTTCAGCCTTTTAGTGGACATTTACAGAAGAACTGCCTGAAAGACGTTCCTACAATATCAACGTCTTGCTGAAAAGCTCTATCACAACACATCGAGGGTCTCTCCTCTGTTTGAACAAATGTTTTCACATCTTGCTGTCAGCGCCTCTGTATTATTTTGCATGTGGAGCGACCACACAGTCGTTCAGTTGTTCATCTTTCAGCAGAGCCTTTTGAGCAGAGGTGACACGCTGACATGCAAACAACAACCAGAGCGTGAAAGGGAGCATCAGTCAGCACGTCCCTCCACCGTGACCTTATGTTAACTATCAAACATCTGAAAGGAAGCCGCCGCTCTCACCATTTGACGTCGTCGTTGTGGCCCAGGTAGTGTCTCTGCTGCTGCTCCTCGGTGTTGTACAGCACCACCACAGAGGCGTTGAAGTAGACGATCTCTCCGGTGGGCAGCAGGTAGAGGTTGGAGCGGCAGTCACGTCCACGGTAGCCGTACCTGGTCAGGGCTCAAGTTAGGGAACAAGATGAAGGTGAAGCTGGACGAGCACAGCAAGAGAAAACCTTATATATTCTTATTCTAGACATTTAGTTCATGTTCCAAGATGAGTCAGAGACTGAAGCTTGAGTTTTTGCAAATTCTAGGATAAAAAAACTGAAAGTAATGCTCAACTTGAGGGTTTGGATTATTTCACCTAAACCTGATTTATAATAAAAGAAGACACTGAAATCTGCGTCTTCCAGAACCTAAATAATGTTTCTGACTCCACGCTCCCCCTTCAACTCTCCTTAAGAAATAATATTTCATTCATCAGCTCACTCCTGATCCATCAGAGCAACCGTTCCTCAGTTTCCACACTTTCCCTCTTCCCTGAAGGATACACCCACTGCAGTTTGAGCTTGCGGTCGGGTAGCGCCACCTTGTGGTCGATGCTGTAGCTCTCCCTCTGCTCATCGGGGATGTGCATGGTGACGGGACGACCTCGGAGGAACATCCTCACGTAGCCGTCCTCTGGAGGGAAAGGAGACAAGGGAAGACAAAGAGAGATGGAGGTCAGGCTGCAGATCGAGAAGAAGAGACAGAACGATTATCTCTTTCTTTAGAAAGTAACAAAACTACATTAACTGAAGGTTTAATGAGTCAAATTCAGAACAGAAGACGAGAGAATTTTGTTCTAAACTGAAACGCTGACAGTACTTTGTTCAAACTTTGTTAATACTGTGTCTTATTTTCCTTTAATTCCTCACATTTGCTCTTTATTTCCTGGTTTTCATTCCCGAGTGCCAATCCATGAGTAACCTTTATTCAGTGTGGATGCTTTAGGAAAATGCAAACATAACCTCGATTACTGAACACTAGAGGTCTTTTCTATCAGAACTACAAGCTTTAGAGGTCAGTACTCTTCAGCTCGGTAATAATTCTCATGGATGTTCAATATTTCATATGAGAAATGTTTGACAGCTCAAACTGACAGTCATAAAAATAAAAAAAAAATCTGTCACGAGTTCTTCAAGGACTCCTGAAGGCTAATTGAGTTTCACACATCAGAGGCTGCTCATCCTCTTCACAGTAATGTGAGGGAAGGAAGACATAATTACTAATTCAGACTTAAATTAGACACACAGACACACACAGACATTTTAAACTCCTCTCACCTGCATTGAGGGTGCATTCTTTGGATTTGCTGAAACAGAAAGAGACAAAAACAATAATGAAATGCTTTGGGAGATTATTGGGCAGCAGAAGATGAGTTATGGTCCTGCTGTCGTTGAGTGTTTTCCAGAGCTCATTACACTTTGTTCCATAACATCAGGCATTCCCAAAAGATCCTGAATTATTTATTTTTCTGCTCTATAAGGCTTGGCAACCCTCACTGCTCAATTTTATGTTAACTGGACAACAGGGATGTGTGCGGAGGAGCTGCAGCCAAACGCAAACAGCTCTGATGTTATTGCTATTCTTGTTTGGGATAATGGACTCTGGAGGCCGGATTAAGGCTCCTGCTGCTTGGAAAAAAACTGTGTGCACGTACATATTAGATTTAAAGTGAAACTGTGAAGATCTTAAATTGCTGTGAAAATGATTTCCCCCACTGATGGCAATTAATATTAAGTTTATTTTCTTTAGGTTTTCTTTCAGTGAAAACACTTGCTAGATTTGTGATGTTTTGTTTCTTTATCATGCAGATTGTTCAGACTACTAATTTTATAATGTAACATCACCGTGGTCAGGATTTGGATATTTTCATTCACAAAAACAACTCAAAAACATCATCGTTTAGAGATCATTGTAAAATTATCATCTCATGAGTCTAATTTGAGGCCCTTTCCTGTGTTGAAGTAAAATTTTACAGCCTTTATTTATTATTTCTGCCAAAATGCTGCATATTCTTACTCATATTTCCACCTCCGCCTGACAGAAAATAAAACTGTGCAGAGTGTTGTGTGTGCTGCACAGCGATGATTCATAATTGATGAACAGATAGTGGGAAGACTGGAGGATCAACAATGGCCAACAGCTCACTTTAGTCTCCAACAGCAAGTTAAATCCTGAGCAGACATCTTTGTTATTTAACACCATACAAAGTTAAGGACACTGTTTGTCAATGCAACTGTGCACAGAGTCAATAAAAAGAGAACCACTGGCTTTGATGGAGTCAGCAGATACAGAGTAAACAGAGTCCTGTGATGTGTAATCAAACAGGGATGGTGACGCTTATTATCACTTAAACAAACGATGAATGTTGCTGCTGAGCCGAACAATGTGCCGGAGGACGATCAGAGCCGAGACGAGGAGGAGAAAAGCTGAAAAAAGTTGACTAAGTACTTTAAATTCAAAATGACAGCTGGTGTGTCAGCCGCTCCGCCAGAATTCATAATCACACCTGTCAATCAGAACCTGCGTCTGCCTCGTCAGTCCGGAGCAGCGGCGCCACATCCTCAGCTGTTCCTGAATCAGCTGCCCGTCAACCAATCGGAACTGCCCGCCGAGCACTTCGGTGGCATGCTGACCAGTCAACCCGAACCTGTCAGGACGCTGTCAACCAATCAGACTGTCAGGATTGTTGAAGCGCTTGCCTCAGCTGACAGGTGGATATCGCCATGGCAACAGCAGTAAAAGTAAGCCGTGATAAGATAAAGGGAGCGGAGGGCTCGTCTCTTCCTGCACAGCCGCGGGAGAGAAGGCAAACTGCTCCATTCAGGAAATAATGAACCGTGTGGGCTCCACAGATGGTGAATGACATTAACTGAGGAGATGTATAGCTACACTGGACTGTGGAGCAGTGTCTTTACAAATTAATCCCTTTACTTTTGTATTTTTCATGTATGTGAACATTCATACAAACCGACATATGGACTGGCTCTTATTCAGTGCTGTCTGGTCTGCCTACAGCTTAACAACTCTTGCACATTCACCCATTTATGTTCATACGCTGCCGGCCATCAGGAGCAGTTTGGGGTTCAGTGTGTTGCTCAAGGGCACTTTAACATGAGCCAAAGATCGAACCACCGGCTCTCTAATCAGTGGACAGCCTCCTCTACCTTCTGAGCCACAGCAGCCTAAATCCTGATAAACTGACGGATGCAAACAAATCATGTTTAAAATATTTAAATAAATCAGCTTTACAAATGTTTGAGGTGGAACTGCTCGATCTCAAATCACACACTGAACACTGAACACTGAACACTGAGCGCAGGCGGGACTTTTGTTTGCTGACAAGTGAACTCAACAGGACACCTTCAAGCACCTGACATTTGTTTAACAGGGAGTTTCCTGAGAAAGCCTCAAGCGCTCGGATGTCTCAGTGCATCGCTGAGCTTGTCTGGTCATGTCATGTGACATGCACCCACAAAGTCATTCATACAGTAGGTCTGCCATTATCGGTTTCATAAATCAATAAAGGACACAAGTAGAAAAAAGGGATCAGAATAGTTACAGAGCTTGTGTGTGTGTGTGTTTGAACTTCACATAAAAGCATCTGAGGAACATTAAACGAGCGCAGAGTAAACAGGCGACTGATCTGAAGACCTGACTGGCGTCTGTTGTGTCTCTGGGCAGCTGGAGGCAACCAGGCGGGTGTCGGCTCTTCAGAAATACTCACATAAAGACCCGTTTGTCTCTTTGACTGTGTGTGTTGTGTGTGTGTGTATGCATGGTCTGCCAGGACGATGAGGCGTGGCCTGGCTCTAGCCAATGGGAGGACAGGATTGATTCAGAGCCAGTAATTAGTGCAGGGCATGCTGGGTAGCTGGCAGCCGGACAGGGCAAATAACTGTGGATCAGAAACCCATGCGGCTGCAGTCCCAGTCAGCAGGTTACCAGGGAGAGGAAGCGCACAAACACACACTAACACACTCATTAACATGCGGACTGAGTGTGTTGTTGACATTTTCTAGCTGCCTGCAGTCTGAAAACACAAATGGGTTCTTGTAAGAACAAACGGGGACTAATGAGCATCAAACACACTTCAGGGTTCCTCCGAGAAATCCTCCGTCGCATCAGACATCCAGAAGATGGCTTTCTTTAAAATTTCCTCGAAGCTCAAGCTCTCCGAAAAAGTTTCTCGTCTTGGTCAGCGAGGCAAAAACATTCGTCTCTCGTTGTGGTCTGGAAAGTCTCAACAGATATTTTCTTGATCCACACTAATGGGCACAGAGAAAGCTCGGCAGGTGATTAAACAGGCTTCACCCAACAGGCAGATACAGTAATTAACATGCTGTGCTTCTCTACAGACGCTCGGCTCTGCTTGTCACTTTGTTCAAATTGGAAAAACATGGCGAGCGTTCTGCACAGCTGCTTCACAAAGTTATTCAGCAGAAGAAACTTTTAGATAAATCTGAGGTAAGAAAGAAACTGCTTTACTACTTAACGATGAATCATTTATGTTTAACTAAGTTTTTAGATTTTAGAGTTGATGGATTTGCGTTCAACATCCCAAATCCAGAGCTGCAAGATGTCGTCATCCAATCACAGACCAGAGTGTAGCATAAATAATTTAGCCAGAAAGATAAGAGACGGACTCTGGAAAGCTATAAAAAGTTTGAGTGAAAACTTTTAGGCTGTCGGTGTGTACGCACAAGGAAGGACCGCAGTGTCACTTATAAAGCTCTTATATAATCTTGTGTGTTATCTTCTTTATTTGTTTCCACATGCTTTTAATGTCTTGGAACATTTCAGAGCCTTCTGCTTGATAACTGAATCATTTGTGTTTTTCTCTTTTCATTGCTAGCTGGTTGGCAATGCTTGACTTGCTAAATACTCAAAGACTCAATCGTAAATCTAGCGTGCATAATTTTATTTCAGCCCTCAGGTGAGAAGTTTGTACAACAAATACAACTAGGCAAATGTGACATGATTAGAAAGATTCCTCATCAGTTTATTGTTTTAGAGGAAGCTGCTTTATCCAGCAGGGAGGAACTGCGTCAAAGTGATGCATGTGGAGAGAAAATGGTTGTTGCGGTCGGACTGTTTAGTTGTGGCCCCCTGAACTGTGGGAGCGGTCGAGCGTGCGTCCATTTCTTGGTCCATTATGACTGAAGTACTGCAGTGCTTCAGCTAATGGATACAAGAACATCTTCACTCAGCTCATACAAGAAACACACTAAGAGGCTGAACTCTGTCTCGTATGACATCAGACTAATGTGATGCAGAGAGACAGAGAGAAAATGAGAGAGAACGACTGACAGGGAGACAGATTTGATTGGATGCAGATGTTTTTTCCTTTCTTTTCTATGCCATGTTTGGAAACACACAAGTATTCATTTAAATAGAAAAGCATCCGCATGAGATTTCCCTCGGGATCAAAGCTCTCAGTGGGACGGAGCGAACGTGACAGAAATCTTTTCCTTTTTCCTCGTATTTGCATAAATCCAAACCTGTACGGCAAAACTCGACTCTGTACGACGTCCTTGGACATGGAGGCTTCTCAACCTCAATTTACCTTTCCACCTGGTTTTAGTGGTGCAATGCGCCTCTCTGCAAATCAGCTGCACGGTCAATATGTCGGTTGCATGTTAATGCAAGTCCAATCAATGCTATCGGTGATTTTGCATGCTGAGCAGAATCGGTAATCGTAACATCAGCCCGACAGCTGCATCGGCCTCCTGTCTGCAGTCACAGTGCTGCAGGGTGATAATGGAGAGACGTTTAATTCCAATCTCATTTCAGCACATTAATGTTAATTAAGGTACAAATGTGCATCGCCCACCGTGACACACGCAAGTAGAACTACAGTAGGTGATGTGAAGCAGCTGAGGAACCAGAAAACACAAGATTTTAGTTAGTTTTTTTCACGTGAACTGATGTGAAGCCGGAGCTGCGACCTGTCTGCTGCCAGAGTCGATCTCATTTAACTGGACAGCCAGTGAACTGACAGAAGTGCTGAGCGCAGTGTGACTGTTCTGTCACTTCACATTCACTCATCCCACATGTGTGCGATTGTGTATGTGTGTGTGTGTGTGTGTGTGTGTGTGTTTCGTAACTGGACAAAAATGTGACATGTTTGTTTGTTTCCACCATAATTAGAAGCCCGAGAACAAAAGGAGCCACTAATTACACATAAACAGGCATGTAAATTCATTCGACACATGCGTGACATAATGAGAGACTCTTGCATAAGAAATCCACTTCAGAGAAAAGGAAAACGCATTTGCTTCATTCTGGTTTCCATAAAAGGCAGATTTTAGTTTTTTTAAGCGGAGGGACAAAGTGAAATTTGTCTTCCGAGAGTTTTCTTCATGAAAAAACACGTCAGACAGTACGAATCACTTCTTCCTTCCTTGTTCGAACAACACAATTAAACCACGACAAACAACTAAAATGCCATTTGATCCGCTTTCCACTAACACAGCTGGCTCTTGTTACTGTGGTCTACATGTTACTATGCAGCAGCCACCTCCCCACAGCCCTGCAGACCAGGATCAAACTGTTTGCGTGACAACAGAGTCTGTCACGCAAACCTCAGATATCACAACTTCCTCAGGCTGTATGGCAGACCGACAAAAGGATCCGACTGACTTTTTTAAAAACCTTAACATGGTGAAGCCTGAATGCATGTTGTTTTTTTTTTTCAAACCAAACCACACTGTGTTTCATTGTGCAAACCTGTAATCTATTTAAATATTAGTCACCAACAAACGCAGGACTAACTGGGTGTGACACACAAGAAAAAACACGGTTTCCTTTTTTCCTGAAGTTCTTCTGGTGGACTTTGAAAACAACTTATGCATTTTTAAAAGTGTTGTCAGCACTGAGCAACGAAGGACTAAAGCTAAACATTTTCCTTCTCAAGATACAAGCGGTTACTTCAGTTTTGTACTCTGAATCCGTCAGACCTCCAAACAACTTCTCTTTCCAAAAGCTTTATCAGTAAATCCTCTCTGCTCGCAGTCTCACGTTCACTCTGTCAATCATTGATTGTGGATCATAAAGCAGCAGTTTACCTGGAGGATCTCTTCATGGCTGCAAGGTTCCCGTTAGAGTAACAGTCGACAGTGGTGAGCAGTCAGAGCGGTTCCTGTCCCGTCTAACAGCCGCAGCAACACACACACTTCCTCCTTCACTCTGCAAAGTTTTAGTTCAGCCTGTAGAGGCCTCGTCAGCCAATCAGAGTGCATTTCCCGGCTGTGAGGACCCCTCCCCTCTGCCTGCTGACCACTCCCCCCTTTTACCAACAACTACTGGAAATGTGACCCATCAGCAGAAAGACGGGAGAGGAGAGGAGAGGAGAGGAAAGGAAAGGAAAGGAAAGGAAAGGAAAGGAAAGGAAAGGAAAGGAAAGGAAAGGAAAGGAGAGGAAAGGGAAGGGAAGGAAAGGAAAGGAAAGGAAAGGAAAGGAAAGGAGAGGAAAGGGAAGGGAAGGAAAGGAAAGGAAAGGAAAGGAAAGGAAAGGAAAGGAAAGGAAAGGAAAGGAAAGGAAAGGAAAGAAAAGAAAAAAGAAAGGAAATTGCAGGGGAAAGAGAGGAAAGAGGAGAGCAAAGGACAGAGAAGGAGAAATACAAAATTTAAGAAACAGAAAAAAACTATATGAGAAGGAGGAAAATGGGGAAAAACAAAAAAACTGGAAGCAATTAAACGATGAAAGACGGTGACAGATGTATGAAAGGACAAACGTGTGACTATGATTAACCAAAGATAAACTTCCTCTGGTTTGTTGCGACACACGGACGAGCAGCTGAGGCATCACAGAGACAAACAGCCTGTTAACATCAGAAGGTAACTCATGGTGACATCCCAGAGAGACTGCAGGCCACCAGGAAGTGCTGACTGTGGAAGCGTAACAGCCACAGATGATGATGCTGATGATGATGATGATGAGACATAAGACGACACTAATAATGATGATGTTGTGCAGAATCCATCTCACACATCCTGACTGAGCTTTAAACTTCAGAAACTCGGAGTCTGTAAATGCAAAACGCCTCCATCAAACTCAGCTACAGATGCTGATGAGATTGAGGAGCAGAGGCAGTCGCACAAGTGCTCAAACACTCATGAAACTTTGCACAAAAAGCCAACACCGTCATCCATCTGAGGACTCCTTCCATCCGGGCTTGTCTTTTGTTTGATTGAGCCATCGTTCTGGTTTTTAGTGATGTAAGTGTAGCTAGTGTTACGGGAAGCTCAAGCATATCCAAGTTTGCATTGTGGGACAGGTCACATCCTGGACAGGCTGCCAGTGTATCTATCATGTTCAGTAAACTGATATCCAGTTAGTTAAATACCAGAAATCTAATATCTGAAATAACTCTTGGTGTTGCTGTAGCCAAACACTCTCAGGCTTGACTTTCTCTCTCCTCCTCTGACGGGCTGCACATCGTGTTCAGACTGTGTGACAGAGTCGACAGCTCGCCGGCTCATTACACGACTCTGCTTCGGTACAAAACACAAACATGCTCTCTGGGCTTGTTGGAGGCAAAATGAAGAGTTTCCAGTTTGTTTTCATGCCGACATATAATACAGACTTCTGCATTCTCTGTAACATCTGGGTCTGCAGAAAATGTGACTGATGATTGCTTCTCTCACTTCACAGGCAAATAACAAATAAACCAGGTGTGAGAAGGTGCTCATGAATATAGAAACACACTGTATAGTTTACAGCATCATGCTGCACAAGGCTGATACCTTTTGCCTCCAGAGGAGCTGCTGGAGGAGGTGGTTCGACTCCGACTCCCCGCTTCCATCTCTCTCCTCACCAGGGTGAGGCGCTCTGTGGACATACTCTTTCTGAAGGAGAGGAGACAAAGGAGGAGGAACAAAACTTAAATCAAAATGTTCTGATGTGAAACTTATCTTTACCCTCCTTCACCTCGTCTCCCTGAGGCCACCGCTAAAAATAAAGTTCCAGTCCCAGTTAATTTCCCTGGTTAGACGGGGTCTCATAAATGAAACGAGGGGTGACGGATACGAAAAAATTTAATGTGAGAGAGTGTAGAAGGTGAAACACAACTTAGGATGAAACAGCAAAAACAGTCTCTGGACTTTTACCTTTTACTTGCAATATATTTCTCACCAAATATTTGAGCCTTAATTGCATTTGTTGACCTGACAAATGAAGCATTTACAGACTCTGAGTCAAACTGCTGCACCTGTGTAGAGTCGTGCAGTGAAGACTACACAGCCCAACATGAGTTTTATCAATTATTATCTGAGCTATGGAAATCAAATCATCCACCATTTCTCACTACGTCTCATAATTTCTTACCCTCAGGTGTGCATAAACTACAAGGATTGAGTTTCTTTAAAAAAAATGTAAAAATGTGAAATTATTGGTTAGCTTATCAAAAAATTAGCTCCATCCCCGACTTTAAGTCTTGTACTTTTCCTCTGAGATAAATGTTTGTGATATTTGCGCCAGTATTTCTTTTTCTTCAGTGTTTTGTTCACCTCTTAATAGACTGTAGCACCTCCTTCTTCGGAGAGGACGGGGATGAGAGGAGGCGTTTCTGTTGAACGTAGCCGTTACTCAGAGGTCTGGAGGGAAGAGCCTGCAGGAGCTGACGCACTGAAAGGTAACACATTATTATCAGCTCCAGCAGAAGTGGAAATGACAGAATTAGTAGCTCGAGGAGGGTGCAGGGCGTTGGCTGCCTTTCAGTGGGTTACCTTACTGACCTTTGGTAGGTGGTGCTGCAGCTGTGGTGGCCAGAGATCTCCTCCCAGCAGCATGGACGCCTCCTGGCTGCTGCCCCAGGCTCTGCTCCTCGCAGTAGCCTAGTCGGCGCAGAGCGTCAGCCAGGGCTGATTTCAGCAGCTGGATCTCATCCTCCTGCAGCTGCAGCTTCTGCTCCAGGTGAGACACCCGGTCCTCCATGTCCATGTTACTGCTGGCTGACACCGTGTCATCTGGGCAGGAGGAGAGAGGGTTCAGTTAAGACTGTAGTTACTTAGTGACAATATATTACTTCTATTCTTTATGAACAGAAACACTCTGTGGTGACGACTACAACTGAGTACCTGTGCACAGTCCAGTACACCACACACAGTCGCCTTAGGTTAAACTAGATTACATCCCTTAGGAGTCAAGTACAAGACGGATTAAAAGTGAATTACTGCTGAACTTTACTCCAAAACATATCACATGCAGCTGTAAACATCACACAAAACACGCAAATACACTCAAAGTTCAGCCCACAGTGTTTGACATCAGAGGGAGTGAATGAAGGTGAGAGAATGATTAATACTTATTAATATAATATATATATAGTGGATATTCTGTCTCAGTTGTTTGTATATAAAACACAAGCAGCTCCTTCAGCCGAGTGTTACGGATATCTTCCACTGCTGCTGCTGCTCTGTGAATAAAACGGTTTTGGGTTTCTCAGATGTTCACACAGGAAACTTGACTGGTTTAAATAATTCAGACTCCGTGTGTGAGCGTGAGTCAGAGAGTAAGAGAAGGAGAACAACACCTGGTAGCAGGTTGTGTGGCTGTTTTGTGTGGACAAGAGGGGAGAGGAAAAAGAAAGAGGGATGGAGACTGAAAGCAAAGCTTGGTCAGTACATCCTCCTGCAGTGAGACCTAAAGCTGTCCTGTGGAGTCTTTAACCACCTGAGGTGCTTTGGGCTTGATGTGATTAAGAGTTCCCTGTTCTGTTTTTTACGGTTCTGTTTGCAGCACCGGCGCTGCCAGCTGCAGAGGGCAGCGATGCAAATGTGAGAGAAAGAATTGGATTGTTAGCTGATGTCCCACGGATGTAAATGATGCGGGAGTTGTTTGCATTTATGTTTTATGAGGAAGAAATGTATTCAACATGTTTGTTTGGCCTTAAGGACACACACACACACACACACACACACACACACACACACACACACACACACACACACACACACACACACACACACACACACGCACACACACACACACACACACACACACACACACACAGAGTGTTTGGGTGATAAACACTGATTGTGTGCATAAATATTTCCAAGGAAACCGCAACAGAAACAATACATGAAATAATTAGCAGTCCAACTCGTGCACAGACGGAGTGCGTGCTTACACGTCTGGCTTTGCAGCCGAGGTTTCAACTTTAAAAAATGGTGTAAAGAACATGTTTTCAAATCTATTTGGGATCTTGGGACTTGCAGAGACAAGAATACAGCATTAAAACAAGTCTCCAGTCACTCCAGCTGTTTGGGAGAATGCTGCAATCTCACTTGAGGAATTTTATGTTTGGGTGAATTGTTCCTTGCATCCTGCTAATCATCAGCATGTTGTCGTAGTGAGGCTCCCGTTAAAAAAGCATACAAAACCTGGTAACTGTTCAACTGGTGCAGTTCATCCAGCAAAATATGCTTTTTATCAGTAATTCATAATATCTGAGCACTAAGCTGCTGTTGATTTCAGCCCCCTCACATCCGTCCGTCCTCTGCCTCTTTCCACTCATCTTGAACTCTTTCCACTCAGCCTAATCGTGCACCGTCCTCCCACCCAACACGCTGACATCACCGCGGGCTGACTAGATTACAGCAGGCAAACTGCCCAGTGTGGATTATTAATCCGTGGCCTGTCAGATTACAGACAGCTTCTGGTTGAACGGAACATCTCGACTCTAAATTCTGAACCTCGTCTCTTCTCTGTCATGAATCCAGCTCTGCAACAACATCCTCTTAATCCTTCATTCATTTATTTATTCATTACGCCAACGACAAATACATTATCTCCTACTTGAATGTGATACTAATAAATAAAATAACTTATACACTTTTACAGGTTAGGTGCTGCTTCCTCTTTTTAATAAAAGGTCACATTCATCATGTGCACACGACTCATGAAGATGAAAAGCCACACTACTACTTTCTGCACAAGCCAATACAGGACTCCCAGCATGCATCAGTCCAGCGCTGTAAGCTGAGCCGGGGGACACAGGGAGCCACTGTTACTGTTACTGTATCACATCTTGCAGTCAAATGAGACAGAAAGGTGCCGCAGGGAAAACAATTGTCAGGTTTGCATACAGAAGTGAAGCACAGGAGAGGTTTGCATTTCAGATGCTGCTGATAATAGATTAATTCCTCCGTCACCGCTTCTCTTCTGGAATGTCTCCAACTTTCTGCTAATTTGTCTGATGTAGCAGAACCAGACATCAGCCCTTGTTGTCAGAAATGAGACAGATGTGAGGTTGTGTCCTCTGACCACAGACTAAAACCTTTTATAATGAAAAAATACACATTTTATTATTAAATCTTCTTTTCACAGACATTAATCAATAATTCAGTCTTGGCATTGGGTTGGGTTCGCGTTTAAAAAAAAAAAAAAACAGCTGCCAGTTTCTAAAACCCCTTAATTTGTCTTCATTATGGTCCAAATGCAGATTCAGAGTCGATGACCCATTTTGAAAATTAAAACTCAAGAGGATTCAATTAATCATGGAGAGCCAGTTTCCATCTAAGTTTTCTCTCCAAGGATGTTTTTCTTCGGTATAAGCGTACAAATAATGTGATGTCTCGTCATGAGTGGTGCTATTACACAAACTAAATCTCCTCTCATTATATCTACGTTAGAAAAACATCTTAGTTGTATTCATGTGAGGTGAAAACAAACAGAATAAATACAAATAATGAAAACAAACTGAATGAGAGAAAGAAAGTTGACAACAGAAAGAGGAGAGGACAGACTGTAGGTGGGAGGAGGTGAAGAGCAGGAGGAGCACAGTGAGACAGAAATAGGGTGAGAAGGATGATTAATGTTTAACTATACACAGTAATAATCGTGTTTATCTAAACTGCCGGGAAAATTAGGCCCACTGATATCAAACCAGGAAGTGAAAGAGTGAGAAGGAAGCAGGACAGAGAGCGAATGAAAGAACCTGGAAGAGACAATTTTACTATCCAGAAAGATAAAGAAAGACACACAGCATGTTTATTAAACTGCACACAGCCATCGACTACTGATCCCTGACCAGTGTAACGTCATGACTCAAAGGGCTTCACACACTTCAGAGATGTGTCCCATCAGGGCTGCTGTAGTTGTTGTTGTTTGTGACGTGTGGGGAGAGGAAATGAAAAGAAGTGTGTTTCTGCTCAGTGCACCAACATCACGTCTCCACGTCCTGTTTATTATTTTCCTATGAAAGCAATAAGAAAGCTGCTGATTCTCTCAGTCGGGACGTTCATACACAGTTTTCTTATCTTTGCGTCCTTTGCTGGTCGGCCAACATTGTTTCACGCGTACAAGGCTGAACAAAGCTAAGTTATGGGTTTAAACCCGGCGCAGGGCTGCATGTCGGTGGTCACAGGAGAAAGTTTCCTCTGCAGGGTGAGACAGGTGGAGGCGGCTACACTGGAGAGCAAACACACAACTTCTGCTGTACGACGACACTGAGGAGACACGACGCCTCAAACGATGTCAGGATCCATCGTGATGTTTCGCTGTAGACCCTGCAGTCAGGCAGCTGTCTGTCTAATACTATATGTTTCAAGTTGCATCATTTATAATAGTATGTTGTGACTCAGTTTACCTTTGTTATAAAAATGCCTGCCACTTGGCAATATTGTGATGAGCTGTTACTGTGAGACAGTCTGGGTGCTTTTAGCTGATTACAGAGCTGCAATGATTTAATTGCTTAGTTGTCAACTATTGAATCGATCGTGAGAACAGATTTATTGGCTCGAGTAATTCTTAAATAACAAAAAACTTCTCTGATTCCACCTTGTTAGATGTGAAATGTTCTGGCTTCTTTCTGTGACAGTAAACTGAACGTCTTGTGGATGAAACAAGACATTTGAGAGTGTCGTCTTGGACTTTGGGAAACTCTGATCAACATTTTGAATTGTTAGACTTCACCATCAACAATAAGATCACTGCCAAAGAAGACTGAAGCTCTGTTGGACTAAACTACTTTACCATACAGGCTATGAAACCACTAATCTACAGTGTGCATAATTGAAGACTTCTTGTTCGACTGTGGTTTTAGCACGGTGCTGTGGGCACTGTGGGAGGATGTAGTTTGTCTTTTTGTCACCTTCACTAACTGGCAGGGCCACAAATGAGAGGATTGTCTCTCGGTCCAGGAACCAGATTACCCAGCAGACATCGAGCTGACAACCCAGCTCACACTGGATGTCCTTTTCTCTTTGGGTTAGAACGATGCTAACATTTAGCATGTTTACTGAGGAGAAGAGCGAGAGTGAGAGAGAGAATAAGGATGCATAACAAGTGGGGAGAGAGAAGAGAAAGAAAGAGCCAACAGATGGAGAGACGAGCAGAGTTCACCTTCGTCTGCTCTCCTGTCAGGACACCTGTTAAAAAACACTGCAGAGCCGGCTACTTTACAATTCGCCCTTGAATTCTCAGACACACACACACACACACTAACAACAGCTACACCTCAGCATTATTCAATTACATTCCCTATAAACCTCATCTATTTGATATTCAGCAGGCGACACACATTGTTCTTTACAAGCTCTCTCCCTCTGAGCCATCCCGGCTCAGCTCAGACAGACACGATCTTCAGTGTTAGTTAAAAACCAGCTGACATGAAGCTGACACAGACACATGGCTGCTATCATGACACAGAGGAGAGGCGGAGAGGGAGGAGGGATGGATGGAGGAGGCGGGGGGGGAGGAAGCCGGTGAGGAGTTGGAGGGAAAGGAGTAAAAAGGGAGACAGATGGAGAGATATGGATGATGAAATGCAGAGGGGGGGGCTGAGTGAGTGAGAGAAGAGGTGGTGACAATGGGAGGTCGGCGCAGGGCAACAAGAAAAACTGAAGGCTGCTCAGATATTCATGGTGCGGTGAAGTGAGGATGATGATGATGAAGGTGGAGCTCGTCTCGCCTACCTGCCATCATGCTCCTGCCAATCAGACCCCTGTGTCAGTCCACGGAGCAAACACTCACTCAGGTTGTCCACTTGCTCTCACTCTTCCTCCCCCACAGGCTTCCTGGACTCCGACTCCCTCCCCTCCCCGTCTACGACCGTTGCTCGATCACTCTCTCTCTCTATTTTACACACACACACACACACACACACACACACTCACACACTGTCTCACACACACATTCACAAACTCTCCTCTCCCGTCCCATCCTCCATCTCGCTTCCTGGACCACTCCCTCTTCCTCCGATCATCCCCTCCCCCTTCTCTCCCTCCTTCTCCTCCTCTTCCTCCTCCTGGCTCGTTAGCGATAGATGGAGGCAGAAGGGGTGGAGCATGGCTCAGGGCCACGCACACACACACACACACACACACACACACACACACACACACACACACACACACACACACACACACACACACACACACACACTGCACCAGCATCAGCATCTGTACAGCCAGGCACCACCAGGAAGAGATGCTGCAGAGCCGGACTCCAGGATCAGTGACACACACACACACACACACACACACCAATACACACACACACAAAGGTGACACAGCACTCGTGACCATCGGGATCTTACTTACTGTACAACTGCACAGAAGTTATACTCACTACAGCACCAATGAGTATTAATCCACAACTGAAAATAGTCCATTCACTCAGATTTAAAGGGTAACGCCACCTATTTTACACATAAAGTGAGTTTACAGCTCTTACAGGGGTGTAAAAGATGTAATCTGATATTTATATGTCTGAGTTGCATTCTGGGTAATGTAGGCAGCAGGACTGAAAAGGGAAGAAGAATGTGAGGGTAAAAAAAGTCATTATCTTCTGCTGTCATTTGTTTTTAAAACTGTCCATCGTGAGTCCAACAGTGTCGCAGAAGTGCAGTATACGCCTACATTAACCACAATGCAACTCTGCCACTGAGTGACATCACTGGAGGCAGTTTATCAGATTACATGCAGATTCCTCTGAAGTCACAACAAGTTTTAAACTACTTTTTTTCACATACGCATTAGAGCTTCCAAAAACCTAAACAAATTTGAATGTGTACACGTGGTGGAGTTTAACTTTAATCTGCTGCAGACTGATTTAACGAAACACATTGATCCTTGATATCAGGTGATTAAGCACTAATGAAAACATCATTATGAATGTTCACAGTTCTGTTCCTGAATCCTCCTGAGTTCAACACACTGGGCGTATAAAACCATGTTGGATAAAGTGAAAATCGACTGTTACTTAAAAACAAGATATTTATCTGACTAAAGAGAAACACAATCAGCTGAGAGATGTTTTACTCTGCGTTCAGTGAATGCAAATAAAGTTGCTAAATCACACGTCTGTGCAGCGTTAAATGAACAACAGCTCCTGCTGCTGTAACACTGCGAACACTTCTTCAGTCTTCATCTCCATCTACAGCTGAGAGAACACTCTGTACTCTGCACGCCTCCCAGAACACGTCTATGATCCTGTTACACAGTAAATGCAGTTCTGATGTAATTCCTGATTGAGGAGCTGCACTATATGTCCACCGCACTCCTACCAAGCTGAATCATCAAGATGAATCCCATCCTCCTCGCACAAATCAAATTCTGGATGTGAGCACAGTGAGAAGTATAGTTCTCCACGCCCTGCTGCTGCTGCTGCTGGTTAAATGAAATATAAAAGTGAACTGAGGACGCTGGAAACACCGACAGCAGCTGAACATCTTTCAAAGCTCCTGCAGACCACAGGACTGAGAAGAGAGCAGCTCGGTTACCGTTTACTGCCATGTGGGGCTGCTGGTGTGCAGATTCATTTAACTTCAGTGACTGAAAGTATTAACTTAGTGTTCAGTTTCATACCACACAGCCTCTTATTTAATTATTCATCATATGTGTCTGTGCTGATGACGGGACGATTTAAAGAATGAACAAAAAGAAAGGATAAAATAGACTCTTGATGAGGAGGAGAGGGAAAACAAATACTTTGCGTTTGTTTTATGCTTCCTGGAGTCTCAGACGGGCGGTTAATTATTTTGCCCAGCGGATCGACGCCACACCTGAGAACAATAAAAACTTTACAAACTTCAAAAGGCAGAACAGAAACTGCGTCTGGCTCAAGACGTGAGCAGGTGGCCGAGGAGAGCAGCTCCGGTTACCACGAGAAGACAGATGGCAGAGGAGGAGCGACGGATGGACACAACAGAAAAGAGGAAGAAAGGAGTCGCTCGATTGAAAAAAGAAAACTCACTCGCCAGATGCTGCGATTAACAACACATCACGACTCAACATGGCCGACAAGACGACACACGTCTTCTCTGATGCACCGCCGTTATTCTCCACCTGCGTCTCACCTGCTGCAGCACCGCAGAGCGACACATCACACTCCATGATATTCTCTCTCACACTCACACACACACACACACACACACACACACACACACACACACACACACACACACACACTCCGAAACCTATTTTCAGCATCAATTCAGCACCTATGATTCCAAGTGTGAAAGTTGTCCCGTTCAGCTGCAGACAGGTTTCTAATAAATATCTCACAAGCTATCGGATCAGAACATCAGCGTCCCAGCATCTTTTACTCTATAATCTTCACAGTAATGGGGCAGGAGGTGGTCTAGTGGCGCCGGGAGAGTCCGAGACGCTCACAGAACCAGAGAGTCCAACCTCTGATCTCTGAGTGGAGGAAGACAGATCTTATCTTTCCTCCTGAGCATCAGTTCACACTCTGTAAATGTCAGCACACACATACAGGCTTATTTTCTTACACCGGACCCTCTGAGATCCGACTCAGTTTAACCCTCATGTCAGTTCTGAATGAGCCCTGAGCCGCAGCTCTGGCAGATATGAGTGGGGGATAAAACATTCGCCTCATCTTTCTGTCGCCGCAGGAACATTCGGTGCTCAGAAATCCACAAACACACACACCTCGCTAATCTACCTGTTCGTCCCAGAGGCGTTGGAGTGACTGACCTGGAATCAGTCTTCCATCTGCAACTGTGAGTCACAGCAGAAATGTGTCGTCCAACACTGGACCAGAGACACAAAGCAGCCGGGTCAGGCAGCTGATCCGTCACAGCAGGACCAGCTGTCACTCACCGAGCTCATATTATTCACTTCATTCATTCATTGTGTTTTATTCTGTCACCTGCGTTCAGCTCCTGCGTGCAGAACCTCAGCTTTGCCTTTCACGTCATATTAAATCTTTATGTTTTGGACCCGACACTCACCCAGTGGCTCAGATTATTGGAACACGCTACATGTTGGATGACGGACACCACAGCTCCGATCAGACTCCCATGACCCCTCGCTGTCTCTGCACCTGCCGCTCAATATGGCCGTCTGTGAAGTTCAGTCGACTGCAGGGACGATGTGTCCGTCCACAGACTGACCGTTCGGATAACAACAGCAGTTTACATGCATCTAACCGACCTCTTTGTGGTTTATCTAAAATCCATCTATCTGTTTGAAACAGCTGGAAGAACCTGCACTTCCTTCCTTGTGTTGGGGACAGAGGAACAATCCTCCATTGTCCCCACAGATATGATATAATGAGCAGCAGCATCAGGGGGATATTTGCATTATATTTGTGAAGCAGGATGTGACAGATACGGACAGAGGAGGATATTAAAACAGCCAAATGATCATCACGTATTCAAATGAGAGAGAAAAGATGGATCACGTGAACATGACGAGCTTCTGGTTTGAGACACACTGATGTGTTTCACAGACTGCTGGAGATATTTCACGAGACAGGAAATGACCCTAAATGTGTCTGATTCAAATGTAACCTGAGCTGATTTCTACAGTAACATCAATACAATGTGTGGGGGGGAAGAGAAGAAAGACAGAAAAGGAAGTTAAACACTAGAAACTGTTTTCTTCTTCTACACTGAATTAATATAAATGTACAAATCCACCATGCCAGTCCCATTTAAACACATTCAGAACAGTCTGTGTTCTAAAATATAACCTAAACACTCGCCTACATGACTTAAATATATGATGTTATTGTAATATTAATATCAAGAATCTGATTAATATCCCAAAACATCTTTTTCTGCCTTTGAAAGGGAAATAACCCCTTAAAAATCTTGAACATAATCAATGAAGAAAGACGAACAAATTGAACGATATATCTGAATATCTGACGCGATCAGATGAAGCTGTAATGTCATGCAGGTTAATGTGCGCAGTCACAGGACGTGAGCAGCTGTGGAGATTCTCCTCCAGTACATTCACAGTGAATTAATGGGATTGTCAACACGTTTTCAGGTGAATTTGTGCAGATTTCCAAACAGATTTTACACCAAACTCCATTGAGAAAATGAGTGATTTAGCGCTCACCGTTGTTGCAGTACTGTAGCAGCAGGTTGGTGCTGTCATACAGGCTCCCACACGAAGCGATCCTCTCCGACATCCTCCCTCCCTCTCTTCTTATTCCTCCCTTCTTCCTCTCCAGCTCTTCCTCCTCTCAGTCGGCTCCTTTGTCCTCCTTTCACCCCTCTCCGTCTCTTCTTCACGCCGTCACCCCTTCTTCTCTCCCCCACATTCACATTCACATTCACAGACACACACCTGTACCTGCCTCAGCTCCCCCTCTATTCTCCCGCTCCTGCCTCACCGCCGGCTCCAAGCTGCACCCTATCAAACTAAAGGCACTTCCGCTCCACGCTCTCTAAAGTAAAAGTCACATCCGACGGCACCGAGCAGCATCCTACTGACTGACGGGATATATTGCTTGAAGAGGAGTCTTTATTTTGTCAGTCTTCACGTCCTCTGCTCTTATATTGTCGATTATATCTTATAATTATTTCTTTTCTCATGTAATCTGTACACAGAGGTGGATAAACAAGATGTAACACATTTTCAAATATACAGGTTGATCTATAAATGTAGAGGTGTGAAATATAGTTTTTGACTTTGCTTTGTTGTTGTTGTTTTATAACATTCTGTTCTGTTCTTTTCGTTTTACTTTTAGTCTGACTGGGTGTCTGAAATATGAATCCAAAGGGAGAAAAATGAATGTTAACACAAGAGACATCCTGTGGCCTTATTGACAACTGAACTAAATCCAATAAAAGTTGTTTGATGTTTTGAAATAATTATATCTTTAGCTACTTAATATATTAAAGAAAACATGCCAATTTTAACAAGACAGATTATTTTGTTAGTGGCTGTCAGTTCAGTTTACTGTTGTGCAGATTTTTTTTTTTTGTTAGTTTGTTTTGAGGTTGGTGAATTATAATAACTCAACGATAAGAGTCACACACACTCTATCTATCTATCTATCTATCTATCTATCTATCTATCTATCTATCTATCTATCTATCTATCCAATCATCTAATCGCTACGTGCTTTTATTTTGAAGCAGTTTTTCCGGCGATGATCTAGTTGAATCTCGTGATATTGACGACACATCCTCGCCTACCGCTGTTACTATAGCAACAGCCTCTCGGCACGCTCCGGCTCGTGCTCATTGGAGGCGACAGAGACACGCAGCTGAACGACGAGTGTGTGTGTGTGTGTGTGTGTGTGTGTGTGTGTGTGTGTGTGTGTGTGTGTGTGTGTGTGTGTGTGTGTGTTGCTGAAACAGGAAGTTGTGGAGTCGGTTGTAAACACGCGCTGGACTCTCCGCACAGAGAAACGTGACGCCGGTGTCGGAGCTGCTCCTCCATTATTCATCTGGACAGGTGAGCTGCTGTGGCGCGCGAGCTCGTTATTGATGCCAAAGACGGTTGAGTCAAAGCGAGATCTTAAAGTGAGAGAAAAAATGAAAACAATATTTCTCGACTCTGATTCAGTTGAATAGGAGTCAGCTTATTAATTAAAAAAGTTAAGAGAGGTCATATTTAGATGTATATTTAAAACAACAACAACACACACGCTTTTTCATTTATCGCTAATTGCAAAGCCGCTTGGATTTATTTTGAAAGTATTGACAGGAAGTTATATTCTGTCATCATGTCTGACTTGATTGTTCGGCTCATGTAGTTCCTTAGTGTGGCCACTGGAGGGCAGTAAAAGCTCGTCTTTTTCTACACACTTCTTTTTCAATTTAAATATCTGTTGACTGGAGCTGTTGACCTCTAGATAACAATCAAAATGATTTCACCGTAACTTATATAGATTCATTAGTTTTTAACATGGTAATCTAGATTTATGTAGAAAGTATTGACTGTAAGCGTAGCTATTATTTCATTATGACTAATTTCACATTTAGCCTCAACGTAGTTCTTCACTGTGGCCACGGGAGGGCAGTGAAAACTCCTCCTTCTTTTAATTTAACCATCTACTAATATTCTCTCACTTTGTGTCCGTCTGAGCTTATATTCAGCGAGATAACGATAATATTTATTAAAATACATGATGTGCTGCTGGAATTCATCATTTTGGATTGTAAAATCTTTGTAAGCAGAAAAGGTATTAGCACTAGCATGAATAATTAACATAACTTCATATACTTGTATAAGATAAAATAATCATCATGTTTTATAAATGATGTTAACAAAATTCTCTGCTGATCCAACTGGAGAATGATGAGCTGTTGACCACTAGATAATGATTCCAATAATAATTTCATGATAATCTGTTTAGTAATTTGTTTATTTCAGCGTGATCATTTGGATTTATTTAGAAAGTATTGACCGGAAGTGTATATTTTATATAATTGTGTCTAACTTGACACAACTTGCTGTAGTTCCTCCCTGTGGCCGCTAGAGGGCAGCAAACATTCACACCTCTACAGAGAAACATTCAACAGTCAACCCCACTACAGCTAAAAAGAAAACTGAGTATGCATCTAAATGCATTTGTTAAATAGATGAAATACTATGTTTACAGTTTTTATATTTGAGTTGACAGTAAAATAAGATACTCAAAAGAGGTAGGCATGTGTTTATGGAAAGATCTCCTCAAAGGTAGCTAATACAGGGTTCTTTAATGATATACATTGAGCAGGGGTCATTGAAGTGTTTGATAGTATTACTGTTATTAACTGTGGTACTTTAATAGGACAGAGTAGCCTCTGGAGGCTATAATTCACATTTCAGGGTATAAGTTTTTGTTAAGTTTTTGAGAGGGGCATATAGAAAGGCAGGAGAACGTCAGCGATGAGGGCAAAAAGGAGCATGAGTCAAAATTAAATTCAAATTATTATGTGGTCCACTTTGGTTTCATAGCTGTAACCATTAATTATAACACCAAACCAAGTCTTCACATGCAAAATTCTCCAGGTGCAACTGGGAAAAAAACAAAAACAAACAAACAACAAATGCAGGAAGGAAGAAACTAAGTCAATCGTAACACTGTCTGACCCTAAAATGAGATTATGAACGCAAAGAATCATGACAACCAAAGAAACATGATAACACTTTTCTTCTGCAATAATACATTTAATAAATATTTGAATAAAAAGCAACCTGCATTACTGACATATGTCACAGGCTGAATATGTTTAAATGGCATCTTCAGGAGAAAAAGAACTGATGAGGAGAAATCCATCACTGAAAACCAAAGAAGAAGATCCTCAACGCGCATGCGCCGCTACGTCGGTTTGTTATTGTCACGTGACAGCTGACTCAACCGCCAACTGTTGCTGAGTAGCTTCTAGTTTCTGCTGGAAATGATGAAATATGAAGACACACACTCGGCTGACGTGTTGTTTAAGATGTTTATAAGCGCAACCTCAACTCGTCTGTGAGCGGTGAACCACTGGAAGCGGACTTTACGTGCCAAACGAGGTTAAAACTCCCAACTGATATTTAAAGTTAGCATTAGCATTAGCTTAATCGCCACAGAAGGAGGAAGTGGACTGAGGCAACAGTAAGTTTGGTTTAAGTTGTCGTGGATGCTGCTGATAAACGCGTGTTAAACTCTGATGTGAGGCTGTTGACTGGTTACCTTTAAGAAGGAGAATAGAGATAAAAACCTGCCTCGAAGTTTAGTCACGTCAGTTCTGAGTCTAGTCAGTCTTTTTTAAGTTTTAAGTGAAACTGCGTGTTGGTGTGTGACTCTATCTGAGCAGCACAGAGACAGACAGGTGAAGTCCTGAGACAGTAAACACTAGAACAGCAGCTGCAAATCTCAAATCTCTTGAAATAGTGTTGGAGGGCACCAACCTGAAACAAACACACATTCTCTGAGCCAACACAGATGAGACTTGTTGACCAGAAATGTCACAGATTCACAGAAGTCTTGATATTCTGTGTTTTGGTGGATATTCAGATTTGCAGTGTACCTACTGAAACTCACTACCGAGCAGCCAAACTTCATTCATTCTGGTAAAGCAGGAAAAGACTGAAACATAATCTGTCAGTCGTCTCTCCACAGCTCGTTTTCAGTATGAGGAGAAACCGACAGAGGGGATCCCATCTGGGCCTTCTGCTCCTGGCGTCCCAGCTGCTCCAGGTGGGTCTGGACAACATCCCCCCCGTCACCCTGGCTGTCCTGGGGCTCAACACGTACCTCTACCTGTTTCCTGCAGCTCCACTCATGCAGGTAATGCACTAATATGGCGCCATTCACACACAAAGTACTCCACAGAGGCACGGAATTACATAAAAATTAGGCATTAAGAGATGTTAAAATTCTGTTTTAAAGAGAGTAAAACAAGCAAATAAACATGAATACCATCCACTCAATCCTCAGGCCTGTGTGAGTGTCCAGCAGGCGTACTGGTTTAAAGACTGGCGCCGTCTTCTGCTGTCGCCGCTGCATCATGCTGATGACTGGCACCTCTACTTCAACATGGTGTCCTTCCTCTGGAAAGGTATGAGGCTGGAGAGGCGGCTGGGCGGAGCCTGGTTCGTCTACCTGCTGGCAGTCTTCTCTCTGCTCACCGGATTGGTCTATCTGGTGCTGGAGGCGCTGTTAACTGAGCTCACCCAGGATCCGTCCTACAGCATGACCTGTGCTGTCGGCTTCTCAGGTAAAGACTCAACAGCAGGCTGACAGAAGCTGGACAGTACAGGTGGTCAAAAAGATTTTACTTTTCATTTAATTCTCTAGAGTGTATTTGTATTTGTGGAATTGTGAGCATCTGTAAAGACTCTCAACTGTCGACTAACTTAAAAACTATAACATCCAAAATATGTGGAGAATTGGTGAACAAGCTGAAGAACTCACTCTAAATCTGATTCTGATTTTGGTGACATTGAATATACAGTATTTTCTTTTGTGGTGGTTTTAATGACTTTGTTTTTTGTTCTACGTTCTCTAAGCACCCTCTCTTTATTCTGTCATAATTGATCCATCCATGGGTTTATTGATATTTTGTGATATATTTTGCTGTAGGAGTCCTGTTCGCTCTGAAGGTGCTCAATAATCACTACCACCCTGGAGGTGTGACCTATGTGATGGGTTTACCTGTTTCTAATCGCTATGCCAGCTGGGCAGAGCTGGTCCTGATTCATATAACATCACCAGGGTGAGTAACCAACCAGGATGCACCAGTCAGACACACTGTAGAGACACTAGTGTGAACAGTTGCAGGGTAACAAATATTTTAGCATCCATATTGGCTTTTCTCAGCCATCGTGAGAGCTCACATGGCCACCAGTTAATCTGAGGGTAGTGGACAGCGAGCTTGAGCTTCACCTCCCAATGACAATGAAACTACATATATCGACCAGCCCTGTACAGTAATAAGTGATAAGTTCTGAAGTACATATGTAGGTACAGCCATTGAACAGAGTTAAGTTTGACAGCAACATAAATGAGATAAGCAGCAGGCAGCAGCAGTGGTTCTGTCTGAGGAAGCGGAACTCATTTAGGTTCAGACCAGACATCATGTTAGTATTCTACAGCTGCTTCATAGAGAGTGTTATTGCTTTTTTCCAATTATACAGCATCTGTCTCCACTCACTAACTACCCAGAATCTGAGGAACTGCATAATGTTTTATGTATAATGTACTTCCAGCTTCCCACCACTGACTGATGTGACATGATTGACAATTAGTGAAGTCCCGTTGATGCACTCTCGCTGGTGCAGTGGATGAAAGTGTCCACCAGGTGTCAGTGTTTCATTAGCTAAGAGTTAATCGGTTTGCCTGCTTCTTCTTCAGGACCTCTTTCATTGGTCACCTGGCAGGTATCCTGGTGGGTCTGCTCTACACTGCTGGACCACTGAAGGCCATCATGAAGAAATGTGCAGGTCTGAAATTATGTGTGTGCGTCTGTAACCTTAGACCTGTGTATCCTGTTTAAAGCACTGTATGATTTAAGATGTCTGTGTCCATTTACTGGCCTCATGGGAGCTCTTATCATCAGTAACAATACAGGTTTGTTGAGTAATATAACGTCAGTAATCACTGGAAATGGCCTGTAGTCCATGTGCAGACATCTGTGCCTCAGTATTTATCAGTATGTAAACCTAAATGCACGCTCCGTTTGTACTGAAGTCTGTTTGTCTGCATTTTCACCAGAGTTTGTGACAGCAAATGGATATAACTCTCAACCCGGTGCGTACTACAGCTCTACAGGCTCTTCAGGTAACAGCATTCAAGGAAAGTTATGATATGTACGAAGAATTTGATATGCTTTCGTTTGTCTTTTCAATCAGAGGAATATAACATTCTCCAGCTATAATCTTTTAACATGTTTCTCAAATTTGAATACTTATAGCATGAGTGTATGTGTGTGTGTCTGCAGGCTACAGTGGGATTCATGGAGGATACTCAGGAAACCACCAGTCTGCACCATATTACACCACAGCTCCTACAGCATCTTATACAGGCGGACTGACGGAGGAAGAGCAGATAGAGGCGGCCATTAGAAACAGTCTGAATGACAGAGGTGAGGGAGGAGATGAGAGAACTGGTGATTGAGAAAACCTTTGACAATTAAAAGTCACTGTAGATAAGAATCATCTGAATCACTGTGAATACTGTAAATCTAATAATATTTTGTTTTTCTAGGACAAAGCAACCAGACAAGCGCTCCGCCTCCTTATGGATTCAATCTCTCCGAGGAGGCGACGGCTGAGGAGATCAGGCAGAGGAGACTGAGGAGGTTTGACAGCTGAACTGCCAGCCAGCGGAGACGAAGGACAATCCGTGATGAGACAGAAGAGGAATTCCCTCCTGAGGCCTCGTCCATACTCTGCTTCCACAGACCGACGGAGAGCTCCCTGAATGCAAAGGTCTGACCACACAGTCTGACACAGTAAACAGCTCTTTTTTACTGTGTGGTGCCTTTCTGTTAAAGTGCCTCTGAGTGTTACCAAAGAGTTAATGTAAGCTATGGAAAGCTACTTTACTGCTTCCAATCAAAATAGAGGAAAGTTAATGAGTATTTGTCTTATTTCTCTGCCAATTTTCTGTTGTTAAACCACTTAAAGTTTTGAAAAGGGCACCGGAGGTCAAAATAGATGCCATAAAGTTGTTTGATCCCAATTATAATTTCCCTAACCCATCCAAACTACAGTAGACCAGGTCTAGATCTATGTGTTATATTTAGACTTGTCAAACATGGACTAAATAAAGTAGATTTCAGAGATCCAGGATCTGAAACCTTTATTCTACCAGTAAAAGCAGAAGAAAAGGTCACCAGTTTATTTCTATCTAGGCCATGTGAGACCCGGTCCATCTCAAAGACTGTGATGCTTTGACTTCAGAAGTGGATTATATTGTGTCAGTCAAGGATAATTCAGTACAAAATGGTCTTAATCCCAGATTAGAAGTGGCACCTGTATGATTAGATCTCACACTTGCTGTGTCGCTAACAAAATGGTCAGTCGTTGACGCCTGAAGCTTGTGAGTTTTGCTCACATCACATGAGCTTTGCAGGAATTTTAATACTTTCTGATGTCTGAATATTTTGGCAAGTGATCAATATAAGCGCTGCACAGCATGTTGGAATTTTCACTTTGAAACGGTGGAATGAATTTGGCTGGATAAGGGGGGCGCATGTGTCGGTGCGACGCTGTCGATAATACTGAGACGGAGCGAAGGAGATCGATGGATTCACACAGAGACAAACAAACAGAACACGCCACTTACTTTGTGTTTGCAAGAGAGACCATGAGAGAGATGCAAACCGTGAGCAGCTTTCTCTACGTACCTCCTTCTGCTTATTGTGAACACACTGATTAATACATTTGAATAAATGACGCTGTTTGTTTTAACATCCAGCACTGAGGCGTTGTTCGATGTGCTCCGGTCCCTGTGGATCTTTGATTGATTTCATGACTTTTTTTCTCCCTCTGACCTGTCAGAACAAAACTTTCTTTGTGTTCTGAGTCCTCCTGATTTACAAATTAAGCACTGAGAATAAGTTCAGAGGTTTTTTGATCTACACTTTTATCATATGTGATCTGGATACAAAAAAAAAACCTGTGAATTCAACCCTTTTTCTGTTCTCACAAATAGAAGAAAGGTATTTCACTTTTTGAAAAACTGAAAGTGAAAGCTAATGAACTGGATGCTGACCTGGCAGTGGGTAAGACTTTAAATCTCAATAGGTTTTTAAAGCTATTACTAAACTTCAAAAGGCAATATTGAGAAAAGCAGTGGGATAGCTTCAGGCAGAAATGAAGCTGGAATTTAAATCTTTAATGGGGATGCCAATGAATTTCTGCTTCTTTTTTTCTTTTTTAATGAGATGTTAAATCCGAACCAGCCAGTATTTTCACAGTGGGCTCAGTCAGTATATACCAGCCATACTCAGAATGATGCTTTTGAACTGTGTCTCTCTCCATGCTGTTCACGCTGTTCTGACTGATTCCTTTTTTCCTTTCAAATCAGCATTTATCAGATTACCAAAACACCACACTATTGAGGCAAGTCATACATAACCACTGCAGAGGTCCCATAGCTGATGAATGCTGTGCTGATGTACGTTAAAAGGTCACACATCTGTTGTCATGCATGCCCAGTCTGTTCCTGTCATGCTACATCTCTAATAAATGTTCTTTTGAGAATAGAAAATTCTGTTTTTTAATCTGTCCCTTGTGTGAACATACCATGACTTCATCCATTGGTTTGTGGATTAATCAGCCTAGAGTTTGGTAATATGGCTGCAAGACCACCAGACGTGTAATGACTAGTATTCCTGTTCTCAGTATATTTCTATATTACTCAGAGTTCTTACTTTAGGTAAAACATTATTTTCAGAAAAGCATGAAGTTATGCAGAATCTCCTCTTCTTTGTCAAACTCGACATCATACTCTAGACTCTCTAAAAAGTTGCCACGCGGGAGTGACACTGACTGTAAGCAAAGATACAAAAGCAACGTTGAAGAAGTACACTGCCTGCTCTGAAGCCCTGAGGCATGATGGGAAGTAGGACAATCTTAAATTAGAGCCAGTGAGCCATCACCCCACATGGGTCTGAAACCACGCTGAGGAAGATCCAATCAAACTGTACGTGCCTGTTCCCGACATGGAATCTCATGCAGGAAGCAGGGGTGGGTGAAAAGGTTGTGTGTAAATTACCCAGACACCAGAGGTGGATGGAGAACTGTTTCTGATATCTGATGCATTTGACAGTTTGCGTAGTTTGATTTTGAATCCTGCCAAGGGGAGTGCGGGAGCTGAGTGGAGCGCAGGACCCTCGCAGAACATGACTGTGGGAGGCTGAAGAGTGACGGAGAGGATGACAGGATGAGGACGGGGGTGACACACACACGGTGCAGCTGTTGCTGCAGAGTGCGCGAGTGTCTGAAGCATGGGTGCACTTTAAAGACGTTTCTTGACATGTTGGTGGATTTATGTCTTTCTCTGTGTTCAAACATTTCGGGGGAAGTTGTATCTCGGTTCGTCATCTCACATCTTGTCTCCAAAAAGATCAGACTGCTGTGATACTGTCACTGAGCATCAGAGGCAGAACCGTGAGAATCTGTCCTCTCCTGGTTCACTCATCTGAGTTCAGTTAGCCGTTTAGGATAGCAATGAGGCTCGGTGAGAGTAGATCAAGTTTAAACCACTTCGACAGGCACCAGATGTACTGAGCGGGTCACTGAATGCCTGCTGCACACTGTAACTGAAGCTATTGTCTACTTATTTTGTTCAGTAATCTCTTAAATTGTTATCGTCAACAAGCTATTTCCCCACCAAAACATGTAATTTTGTGTTTAGGCTTTATAGATGAAGACAGAGGATACTGGCCTGGTCAGAGCTGCATGTAACAAGTACTTATGTAATAAATTAATCCAATGATTACTTTCCTGATGAATCCAGTTAATCAGTTAATCTCAAAATTGCCCAAAAAAAAATGTAAAAATGCTTTAGAAAATTCCCCAGAGCCCAAAGTAGCATCTTCAAGATGAGCAGTCCAGAGCCCAGAAACTCTTCATTCACATCATAAATGATAAAGACAAGTGGCAAATCCTCACAGTTAAGAAGCTGGAACCAACAAATGTTTGATGTTTTTTGCTTAAATTATGACTGAAACGATTATTACTATTACTAATCTTCTTTTAGGGTACCGTGAGTCACAGTCTGTCAGAGGGAAGAGATTTTACGGTCATGATGTTTGATTAGAGTCCTTCCAACACGGTGACCTTGATTCCGACGGTAACCGAACACACCGTGACAGGGCTGGGTGTTTGAAGGTGGGCCGAAACCTTGACTGACCTGACGTACCCCTCGGCTCTCTGGCTGAGCTTGGCAGAGACATTTCACCCCACTGCCATGTGCTGCATACCCTCTCTGATCCTTTGTAGAAGAAAGAAAAGAGAAAAAGAAAAACAAAACACCCTCCACTCAGTTCGACGTGAAGGTCAATTTGTCTTTGCATCTGCCAAAGCCAGCTGAGATCACAATAGACCCCCACAGGACCCATAATTGTACCATTGCATAAATGACACGAGCTTTTGGTAAAAGACGGAGCCGGAGGTTTTGGATTACTTTTTTTTTCCTCTCTCTCTCTCTCTCTCTCTCTGTCCCCGCAGTGCAGTGATTAACTTCATCTCACTCAAATCCTGCTCAGCAACACATAAAGTCTCATGGAGAATGGTATTAACTTGTGCAGAGGTATAAGCCCAGGGCTAATTTTTCCAACAGTTTTATCACTGGTGTGCCAGAGTTACATACTGCCGTTGATGACTAAAGAAACTTGCCACACTATTTATAGGATAATCTCATGAAATCCCCCCCATCACTCCCAGCCCACCCTCACCCTCCCACTTATAATTATCCTGCTGACTTTGTTCTCCGCTTTCCCTGTTCTTCCTTGCCCCGTAGTCGAACTTAATGGAACTTCCTGTCTCGGTATCAAAGCCCCTGCACACCCACGCGGGTCTCTTCAGTTCTTCTCGCTGATTAGAGCTCTTGTTCTAATCAGCCAGAAAGAGCCGACTCACTGCAAGCGATAACGTTGATGGAGGTGTAGGTTGTCCCGTCTCGGGAGGCTCAACAGGACTGTGAGCGAGTTGTCACTGCTGGTTAATCCAGGTTTTTCAAAGGATAATGTCAGGTGCACATAACAAGTCAGCAGTCCCATAACATCAAAAATATTATTGCAAGATTAATAAAAATAAATTAGAAAAAAGAGGAAAATAATGTAATTATTTAATTACATGTGAAAGAGCGTCTTGTTATCGGAACATCGCTGGTTCAGTTCCCATGGTCTGCATGTCCAAAGTGTCCTTTGGCAAGAAACTTCTACTGAGGAAACTCTAAATTGCTCCTGATGTGCTGGTCGACACCCTGCATGGCAGCCACCGCCGTCAGTGTGTGTTTGAATTACTGAACGTCACCTTGGATAAAAATTCAGCATCTGCTAAATTTAAACGTGAGCTTCTCGTTCAGGACCATCGTCAACACAACATGCTAAACTAAGTGTAATTGTCTGTGTGTATCAGGGCAATGTTTTTTTTTATTTTTATTTTTAAATCATCGTATATTTGTCTGATTTCTGGTCAAAATGTGTTTTTTTACACTCAGTGTCAGACCCAACACACATTTTAGTACAACACTTGTTCCATCGGAGGATATTTGACTCATGACAAATGAGAAACATCTTATTTTTAATTTTGTATTTACTGTGGGCTCCTTGTTTACATTTTACTCAAGTTTTCAATATCTAGATGTCTCAAGGTCACAAATATGAGCCATATTTTGCAGGATAACCAGTCATTCATCAGTCAGATCAGTTGTTATATATAAGAAAGACTATACAGACTCACATCTCTCCCCGTGTGTGTCCTTTTCATCCAAAACACGGCGTGAACTCACAGATTTGCTCTTCATGACGCTGAGCTGCAGCGTTCACCGTGAACACCGAGTGTCGCAAAGCCTCGAATGTTTCTGCTCCTCTTCATTTTACTGCTCCTCATCTTTGTCATCGGTGTAGATTTTTAAACATCAGTAGGTGATATCAGGGATCAGTGTTTAGCTCAAGGACATGCAGACAGGATGAAATATAGTAAATACGAACGCTCAGGGATGTAGTTAAAGATCAATATACAATCTTATTCAATAAACTGGAATGAAATAACGTCAGAGCATGAAATAAAACAACTACAGTATAAAAACTGATTAATATACTGTCCACAGATGAACACACATAATACAGACGACGCAGGTTCCAGTTTTCAAATCCTTTCCATCATTTATCTCTTTTCAACATCCTTCAGTGTTGAATAACTTCTAAATAAAGCACCCTGGAGAGGCAATATGCAAAACTCCAAAGCTAAACAGGCAGAAACAGAAAGCTTCCACACCGACAGACACACTCAGATTAAATTGATTGCGTCCTCAGAGCACAAGCCTCGGAGTTTTCAGTTTTTCAGGGGTTGAATCCAGTTCAACTCGCCTGCTTCTACATGAACTGTCCGCCTCTTTTACTAACTCCTCTACCGCAACTTGATGGGTTGACAAGGGTACTTGAGACATTCAGCCCTTCAACAAATATCAATTCAAATCTACTCTTACACTTCTTTTTTTAAAAACCCCGGTTGTCTTCTGTGGAGCTGTCATGCAATCTCTCCCTCTTACATTTCTGTCTTTTGTTCTCTCCTGCATCTCGGCGCGTCTCTCTCTCTCTCTTTCTCTCTACTGCTGTAGGAATTTTCCTCCCTTTGAATTTTGATTCCTCCCCAGTGTCTTCGCTTTCTCCCGCCTTTTCTAAAACTCTCTTTTTGCCTCTCTGTCTGTTTCTCTGCCTCCTCGTGTGCGCCTCACTGATGATCTCTCTCTTCTTCCCCCTTGATGTTTCTTTCTGTTTCTCGATTCATCTCACAATCTACCACCGCTTTTTGATCTCACTATACCTATACCTCTTTCTCTCAGTCTCTCTCTCTCTCACACACTCTCTCTCAGACTGTCTCTTTCCTCCTGGGTTGCCTGCAGATCAGAGTTGGCATGGTTCTCAGTAAGCTGCAGAGTTACCGAGCTCCTTGATTCATCCCAGCTAACTGGGTGACCCATTTTTTTGCACAATCTCGCACATTTTCATGCTGTGAAATGAAGTACTGTAAAGTGTTTTACCACATCAAGTTCAACAATATATCTACACCGCCAACATTTGACTCTTTTCCCACCAAACATCTATAAATTAAGCCTCTGCGTGCTTTCAGAATGGAGCACCACAGAGGTCCAGTCTTGGTCCACCGAGGATCCAAACCCAGGACAAAGTAATAAACCCAACTAATGAAATACATTTTCCTCCTACTTCGGAAATCATTGCCTTCAAAATGATCCTGCAAACACATCTTAAAATCAGATAAATATCCCGACATCAATCCCACCAGAGCTCTTTTAAGCAGAATTTAAATGTTGAGTGGTGATGCACAAAACATCTGCCAACAACTGATAATGACAGTTATTATCGATAATATATAAAGCGTACCATCTACACACAGATACAGCGCCTGGTGGGTTGCACCTTCAATTCTTTGTAATCCAACAATAAACACAAACGTGTTGTCGCTGGTGTGGACATTTTTTGCAGTTTCAGAAGAAAACAACACGATACCTTTTTGTAATACATGTTTTTTTTGGGGGGTCCAATACGAGGGAAAATATCCTGTGATATGGAAAATTACATCATCCAGTCGGCTCACTACATCTTTACTTTCTTACCCTCGGGTCTGCATAAACTTCAAGTTCTGAGCTTAATGATATTGGCCATGAGAAGCAGGTAATTATTGGTTGAAAAGAAAATCCATATTGTTCCTCTGGAACGTTCAGTCCCAGCAGTCAAGACTGTCTAAGTCAAGTCACTTTTTGTGGAAACACAACGTATCTGGGCCGTATATCAGGCCACGTCGAACAGAAGGACAATCCCTGATATTTGTCTTGTAATTAATTGATTGTCAGTGAAAAAAATCAAACCAAAAACATTATAAATGATTATTTATTTATTAACTTCTGCTCAGTAAGCTCATCTCTTTAAAACAGTGAAACACTGAAAGCCAGAACAGAGTAAAACTAGAAATCTTAACCTGACAACATAGACTGAACACAGAGAAGTCAGTCAAGTCTTCACCTCTCAAGTCAAGTCGCAAGTGTTTAATTTCCAAATCCAAGTTAAGCTGCAAGTCTTCTCAGGTCCAAGTCTCAGTGACTCGCCTCCACATCTCAGCCAGGAGTTAGACGAGTCCTCGCTGGTGAAAGAAACATAAAGTTTGTTTTCATGACCAGTTTGTGACTTCAGATCACAGGGTGAAACTTAACTGCACATGATCTGATGAGGAAACATAGACTGCTGAACTCTCCTGTAATGTAAAACATCTCCAAGATAAAATGGTTTGTAGGTTCACTGAGTTCTTCCTCTCACGCGCCACGCTTCAATGATAAAAACTACTATTTGACATTTTGCCTAACGGTGATGACATTCTGTGAAATACTGCTGTGTTCTTTGTAAGTTTAATAGTGGCTAAAAGAGTTTCTCACTCTAAACTGGGTCACAGTTGTATTACGGAGAATATACGACGCAGCAGCAGAGACTCCTTCACACACTTCAAACAGTCTAATGACGTGCAGACGTCGCATTCTGACTGCTGTGTGACGGAAATTATGAGCTTTTTATTCACATCTTGTTTCCTTTGCAGATATACAGACGTACCAGTTTAATTCAGCGTGCAGAAAAATAGAGAGAGAACAAATATAAATATATATATATATATAGAGAGAAAAATCAGTGGAGCACCACCTGCAGTTACAACATTAAAATGCTGCTTACACCTTCACGTGTCATTAATTTAACACTTCTAACATTTTGCTGCTGCACAATGAGACACTTTAACTCGACTTGGACTATTTATGCATTCTGGTGTGTTTTACTTTTATCTCAGTGGGAATATCTTTCCACCACAAACCACAGGGTGTCAGATCAGCTGATCAGTGTCCTCTTTGTGAGGAGGAGCACAACCCGAGACCTGCAGAACTGTCGGTACTGTTCGGCTCTGTGAGGGCGGTGATGATTTTTCTGCAGAGTGTTTTAAACATGATCCCAGCGTGATTATCTCTGAAATGACAAAAAAGTTAAGTATAAAATTACATTTCTAGTCTTAAAAGATCCCCAGTGCACTGTGGGAACCCCTGTGAGACATTTGAATATTCCCCTAATTGCAGATGATGAGGCAGCAGTGAGCAGACACCCCACCCACCGGCGCTGCCCTGCTGCGAAGTGAAACGTCGCCGGATCCACTCCACGTTTTTCCGTGCGCCCTTATTAAGCTCCGTGTAGGTTATAAGGAGAAGTAGAGGAAATAACAAGGCGCAACAAACAAGAAGGGGCGTGTAGAATAACAGGAAAGGTGTCGGTGTGTGTGTGTGTGCTGAAGGAGTGATGGAATATGTGAAAAACGAGAGATCAGGGCGCGTTTCTCTGCTGCCGCCGCGGTCCCGGATCATCTGAGCCTCCACCGGAGGATGCTGCGTCTCCTGAAGCGCTCACATCCCGCAGCTCCGCTCTGCTCCGCGGCAGCTCACTGAGAATATTACAGCGTGTGACGGCCGGACGACGATGTACGAGCGGACAAACAGGGAGCACGAAGGTTGACTGAACATTTGGAAGGTGTTTTTCTCTCTCTCTCTCTCTGAGTGTCTGAGAGGATTTTCCTGCGCGCAGTGCTCCTCAGTCGCATCACTGCCGACTTCTGTTACAGACGCAGCAGGAGGAGGGAGAAAAAAAAAAAGAAGAACGGACTTGATTTTTTTTTTTCTTCTGCTCTCTTGTTAAATAATTTAGGAGTATCTGTTCCCTCAGGATCAACATATGCTGCTGGCTTTGTTTAACATCGTCCGTGCATGATCCTGCAGCCCGGCTGGAGGTGGCGCTGACACGGATGGAAGCCGATGGCCAGGCGCCCCGAATTTGCTCAGAAGGGGGATGCAACCTAAAATAACCCCGGTGCCAAATGGTAAGAGAGCAGATTAATGACCGGGGGTCGCTGCGGTAACGTGTGGTGTTGTTTCTCTGTGAGCTTTAACCAGAATCATTATGCTGAATTATCCCCGCAGCTTCCCGCACGTCAGCCTCAGGAGCCCTGAATCTGTGACACCTTCGGCTTCTCCGGAGAGACTCCCCCCCCCCCCCCCCTTCCTCCTCCTCCTCCTCCTCCTCCTCCTCCTGTCCCCCCCCCCCCCCCGACACTCGGAGCCCGGACACCGGCGACTTTTTAATGGCTTTTGTGTTCAGAAGATGGAGGGTTTTACTGGTGCTGAACGTGCTCGCTGTTGCTGGCTTCATGACTTTCTGGGCCAAGTGCAACACACGCAGCGTCCAAGCCGCCGGTCCGGAGGCTCCGGCTGACGGGAAGAGGCCCCGGGGCAACGGGACGCAGGGGCCCAGCATCAGCCATGAGGTGCTGCTGAAGAGGCTCAGCTCGCTGGAGGACGTGGTGTACCGGCAGTTAAACGGTAAAGAGCAGCGTAACATCTAAACTGAAATAACACGTCGACATGATCTCCCTCCAGGAGTCTGCAGAGGGAGGAAGAGTTTCTCCTGGAGCGGTGGAGATGTGACAGCATGATCTGACCTCCTCCTCCTCCTCCTCTTCCTCTTCTTCCTCCTCTTCCTCCTCCTCCTCTTCCTCCTCCTCCTCCTCCTCTTCCTCCTCCTCCTCCTCTTCCTCCTCCTCTTCCTCCTCCTCCTCCTCTTCCTCCTCCTCCTCCTCCTCTTCCTCCTCCTCCTCCTCTTCCTCCTCCTCTTCCTCCTCCTCCTCCTCCTCCTCCTCCTCCTCCTCCTCCTCCTCCTCCTCCTCCTCCTCCTCCTCCTCTTCCTCCTCCTCCTCCTCCTCTTCCTCCTCCTCTTCCTCCTCCTCTTCCTCCTCCTCTTCCTCCTCCTCCTCTTCCTCCTCCTCCTCCTCCTCCTCCTCCTCCTCTTCCTCCTCCTCCTCCTCCTCCTCAGACTCCTGACAGTATTTCATTTTAAACAAGTTTGATGAGATTATGGAAGAAAACATCCTCTATTTAACTTCTGCAGCAGGGCAGCAAAGATCACCGATGAAATTATAAATGATTAATGAAAAAAACATTTAATTTTGAAAACCTACATCAAGGTCAAATCTGGTTTTAGTTGGATGAATAAACATTTAATTATCCTGAATTCATGACAAAGTCATCAAAACGGAAATTAACTTTTTAAATGGTGATTTTATGTTTGATTAAACTTCAGTTAATCGTTATTTCACAGCCAACAAACAATAAAATGTGTTATGAATGATGTATTATGACTTTTTTTATCGTAAAGTTGTAACTCATCTTTACAGCATTTTCTTTATTAATGTTTTATACGATTTTTCACAGCTGAAATAACTGTTAACTAAAGTTTAATGAACTATAAAAGTAAAGAACTTTTATTAATGATAATTCATAGTTAAAAGTTTAAACACACTGCAGATGCCTTTTTCCAGGATTTTGTGTTTTCACCTGTGTCCTCGTGTTCGTTGGTTTGTCAGTGTGTTTACACCAAAACTACACAATTCCCATGATTCCCGGGAAACTTCGATGGAGGATCTCGTCCCAGAATAGACCCCAGTAACTTTTGGTGGAGTAAATCCTGGATCTTTTCTGCCCTTCGTTGTATTTAATGAATCCCTGAGGGAGCCCTGGGGTAACGGGGGGGTCAGAGGTCAGGGTCGACTACAGATCCGGAGCTTTTAGGGATCCGCTGCCTTCAGGACTCTTCAGCAGGATGTTTGCCAACGCGGAGGCTTTGAAACACAGCTCGCCACGCTGAAGGAGTCACTTTAATCACACTGCCGCCCACAAACACATCCAGTCACACAAAGAAGAAGCTTATTTTATCCCTCATTTCAAACAGTGAAATCCTTGAAGCTTCATTAACAGTTTGCAGCCTTGAATTGAGTGTTGTTTTTTTTTTTAACTTTTATCATTAAAAGTGTTTCATGTGGTGTTCCCACACAGGAGCCGCTGACCTCAGTGAGAGGAGGAAGTCCTGGAATAGGCCCACACACGTCTCTGTTAGTCGAATATATCTGCACAGGGAAGGTGCGCTGTGTGAATCTGTGCCAGCGCTTGTCATAATGTGAATTCAGCTCAGAGGTTTCACCTGCTTTGACAGCCTCTGACTTACACACTGCATGTTCCTGTGAGGCCGGAGCCGTGATGTGGAGGCGGGTTATCGGCTGTAAGCCACAGAGCGCCTCACTGAGGGGAGAGTGACTCAGCCCCGACTAAAGGATCCTGACATGTAATCTTGTTTTGCCTCACCCAGGTCTGTCCAAATCTCTGGGTCTGATTGAGGGCTTCGGAGGTCGGGGTAGAGGCGGCCTGGCCGCCACGCTGTCGCCAGCTGAGGAGAGCGACGCTAAATACCTGAGGGAGAAGTACGGCTACAACGCCTACCTCAGCGACAGAATCTCTCTGGATCGGACTATACCCGACCACCGGCCTGGAAAGTGAGTACGAGAGCAGATAAACTTAATATTTAATGTTAGTTCAGAGGAATAACATGCTGTAAAACTTATTTTCATATAAGTTTTATCCCTGATAGAGAAACAATCTGTCTCTGAGGTTTCTGCCTCTGACCAGTAAACTAGAGATAAGGGAATTTGTTTGTGATGCTGTTTGGTGAAATTACATGTAAAGAAACACTGTGCAGAATTATTAATTGTTGTTTGTAGACACATAATTCAGAAGTGGAGATAGTATTTGATGCTTTGGGTCAACGATCTATTATCTTTCTACAGAAATCACCCAGAAACACCCGAAACTGAGCAAAAATATTAAGAAAATAAGAAAAATAAGATTCAAAACTCGCTTCCAATGAAAAGTGTTCACGATGATTTCTGTGCACTGACCGGATAAAGTGGGATCCTGGTTATTGGAGAGACATTCACTCTGAGCTCTGACGTCCGTCTTTGCTTTAGCTGATTCATTCATGCTTCACAATAACGCACCACGCAGCCCACCTGACACTTCTCACTGTTTCTCTGTGGGCTCGCTCATGGCAGCTCCCCACGTCCCTCCATCCTCCTCCTTGTGTGCCATGTTTTAGATATCAGGCTGTCTCGGAGTTTCTCTTCTTATCTTTGTCTTTATCTTTACATACATACACAGAAACTGAGGGAAAATATGCAATTAAAATGGAGTTACCAGTCAGATTTGTGGTCATTACCTAAGTTATATCCAAATATGACATATATATTTTCGGTAAATGTAGAATATAACATTCAGTCCACTGTTTTACGTCTTTTTCACATTGCTTTTTGATGTAATACAGCTGGTTTATTAGGAGTTATTGCCTGATTTAAAACATCTTTTAGAAAAGTTATCAAACAGCAATCAAACGTAAAAGTTTCATTGTTTTTGATGAAATGATTAAAATAGTGATACTCCTCATTATATTCATACGATTCAGATTTTCGTTGTTACCCATTTGGATGAAAGTTGAGCGTGCATCATCTGTGTGAAAAGTCCAAAACGTGCACGCTTGAGTTGCACAAATGTGAGATTTGTTTTGATGACCGTTCTCATGTGATAAGGCCGACACACACGCAGTGCTCGTCCGTCCCGTTGAATCTCTCCCTCCCTCGCTGCCTCTTACTCATGTTTGATGCAGACGCAATCACAGGCTGGCTATTGATCTCCAGCCATGCACGGATGCTCCAGCCACACATTAAAGCAACACTTTGAATCGTGCTGCTTATTATTGATGAACATGCAGATCCTCGTGTGTGTATCGTAGCGGCGTTCATGGTGCAGGTCCTGTAAAAGAGTTTGTGTGCGTGTCTCTGGCCCACATTGCTGGTTAATCGAGAAACAGCCCTTCTTTTTGAAAGTCAGCGATGATGAGAAAGCCTCGGGCGTAACGCTGCCACCAACTGTGTGCGAGTGTGTCGGGGCTGCGGAGCGGAGGAATCAGGATCCAGCACTCTCGTTTGTCACTCGGGGGGGTCTTTTATGTTGCCGGGATCAAAGCGGCGTGTGAAGCGTGTTGGGGTGTGATATCTTCAGGCTCAGCAGCAGCATGTATGATGGATTCTGAGGAGTCGCCTATGTTTAACTGAAGGTCCCTTTACAGGCGCCCACAGCCGGAGGTGACGGTGAAAAGACGGAGATGTAAAGAAACAAAGAAGAAACGTAGTTTAGGGGAATTTTTCTAAATCTGCTTACTGTCTCCTCTGCAGCTGCTACTGAAACTTTCTTTCCCCAGAATTATGAAATAATACGCGCCAACTGATACGTAGGCGCAACAGATTTGAGCTGTGCTCAGATATGTCAGTATATATCGGCTGATAAGAAAATACGTAATTCCAAAAGAAAAGCCAGCAGCTGATGAGCTGACTCTTGCAGTCACACTCAGATTAGTCAATGAAGCTGTGCTTGTAAAGTGACGAGTTCACGCTCTCACACTTGGAATCATTCATGCTGCTTCCTTCTATCTGCTGCACGCTGCTGTCACTGGTTACGCTGCTTTGCACCAGCTCGGCCTCCTCCTGTTCTTATTACCATAATTACCGCGGCGTCCCCCGCCTTGTATATTACGAACATAGATTCTCCATATCAGTGCCTAATGCATCTGCCCTGAGGGGGGGGTTGTGTTTAATATGTTCCCCTCAGACTTTTACACTTTTAATTGGCTTCAGCTGGAGAACTTCTTCAAACACAGAACCTTCTCTGGAATCAATGTACTTCATTAAAAAAAGAAAAAACGAGTATCTCAATCATATACATCTGAGGGCTCGGCAGGATAGCTTTAAGATAATGTTGCAGTATTTTTAGGCTGTACAGGAAAAACAATATATCTCTATATTTTTAAATCTTTTCAAAAGGACTTCATAAATGCTATCGTGATTTTTTTTTACTAAATATCTCAGAAATCTATAGTATGACAGTATTGCAGGTATGACTTGATACTTTTCATAAAATATAAACACTATATAAGAGAGTTTTGATAAATAATCACCAGTACAACAAGTCTGGTAAGTTCAGAAGATACATCACGTTACTTTAACACAGCTGTTAAAACCAGGAAAAGAAAACACTAATGCCATATCGTGATGTATCAATATTCAACATCAACATCATGTCATCGCATTTGTAATATTCATAATTAAAGCTGTTTTCTTGTGGAACGTATGCAAAACCCCACAGCTTCATGTCAAATATCTCAGAGGGTAGAATAAGAATATATTATGATAACAACCAATGCTGAGTGTTTCCTGCCGAAACGCCGGTTTTGCCGATTTCCATCAAAACGTTGGATTTATTATAGGATTCCTTGTAATTAGAATTAAATTACATGTAGGAAATAAGATTGCTGATACGAAAGAAGACAGGAAAAGGGGATTAGTAAAGGAAAGCATTTCCTCTCCCACCCTTACTAAACTTAGAGCCGGAGCCTCGCCCTGCCTCTTTCCTCTTCATTAGAGCTCCTTAAACTAAACGGCAGCGAAGAAAAAACAGGCCTCCTATCTGCAGCAGACAAACTATGAATAGGCCAATTTGGTTGGCAGAACAGGAAGTGGCACGTGGTTTTCCTTTCAGCCTCATCGAACAAGATGTCAGCAGCCCCATGGAGGCAGTTTGGTCTTTTACAGCAATGATGGAGGATAAGTGGAGCGTGCAAAGCCCAGAATGTGGCTTCACAGGCGAGCGTGGAAGGGCTCTTGTGTTACAGATGGTGTGGTGTTGTTTGCGTGTCTCCGTACAGATGCAGAAAGGTCAGTTACCCGAGAGACCTCCCCCAGATCTCCCTCATCTTCATCTTCGTCAACGAGGCTCTGTCGGTGATCCTGCGCTCCGTCCACTCGGCTGTCAATCACACTCCGGCTCACCTGCTCAAAGAAATCATCCTGGTGGACGACAACAGCGATGACGGTCAGTAGAAACGGACGATTTCTTCTCCCAAATCACAAATAAGGAAAATTAAATAAAACATTTGCCTGTAGGGGCGGATGAAGAGAGGACTAAACAACCAGAGGGTGACAGAAGGCCTCTTAGTCTGATAGATGGCCTGTTCTCTCCTGACCAGCCACCAAATGATAGACATTATTTCACCCAGTTAGCTTCCTCAGAGGTTGTTTAAGAACATGCAAAGATTATAATTACTTTTTGACAGAGGTGTTGTTTTGTGTCTGCGATCCTGTTTGTTTTGGTTAGATTTTGTCCATTCTGTAAAAGAGACATGTACATTGAAGTGATATTGAACGATACGGCGGCGTTTCAGGCAAAAGATTTGTTTCGACTTTGCCGTGAGTAGAGGTGTATGAATCGTGGCTCATCCGGATCTTTAACCCGGGTCTTTAGAATAACCCCCGAGTTGCGAATCTGTAGCATCATTAACTCAAATCACTTGAGTCCTACTGTAATCAAATCTAAAATGATAAATAGCGTCACGCAGAGTCGTATACATAGCAAGCTCGTAGCCCATTAGCCCGCGAGCCGATGCTGGAAACACTTGTCGTCATAGCTCACGAGCCTCGATGCCGGAAACACAGCAGCAGACTCGTAGCTCGCGACTCGAGTCAGAGCAGGATAACGCAAACAGCCTAAACATAGCAGATCCAAAACAGTGAGTGGGTGTCTGCAACGAGTGAATCCACAGATCCTCCTACTCCGTTCGTGGAGTATGGGCTAGGACTGATTTTCCGTGGTGATTAAGCAATACTGACTCAAGTGACTCGCACAACCCGGTTCAATTTAGCGAGTGACTCAAGTGACTCGAATCCTTAAAAGGAACCGTATTTACCAGCTCTTGGCGTGAGAGCTTAGCTGAGATGATTCACTGAGATTAAAAGTTTGAAAGTAACACACGGACCAACAGGATCTGCTTTTAGGACACCGTGAGTGATCCTACAATCATGTATAAAAATCATTTAACATTCTGGAATATATGAATATTGGATGTCTTGGCATGAGATCATAATGTCGATAATGCTCTCACGTTTTTATGGTCATTATGAGGCTCCCTCTTATTGATTCCATATGTGTTTCCCACACATATACATGACTTGAGCAGGCCACACAGGTATATTAACGACCACTCAAGTATATCTGCTGACCCGTTTTCATATTCTTTACCTTCTTTTTTTTGTTTTATCTGTCTGAGACGATGACGTCATCCACAATCGATGTACTAGTGCGCAGTCTGCCCTCGCTCTACCCTTCCTGTCTTCTGAAGTTCGAACGTGCTCTGCAGAGAAACAGAGCAAGAGAGAGAGAGAAAGATGTTCTCTGTGATTGCGTCCATCCTGTGAACGCACAGATCGTGATACAACCTCTCCTCTTCACTGAGGGCCTGCTCCAGCCGCTCATTTCCTACAAGTGCACCTGGTTGTGGCGATTCAGTGCAGTTTCCAAAGGATTACATAATTAATGACAAGCCCCCTCCACATGCAAATCACCTGCCGTTGTGAAAACGGAATGAGAAAAATCCAGAAGTGTGTTTGGAGTGTGTTTGATGGGCGGCTTTATAAAATATACTGCTGATGAAGGGAGTCGTCAGAGCAGACACATACAGGGAGAGCTGAGAGGGCCTCGCTTTATCTTAATTGTGTAATGCGCACAAAACGTGGTGGTGGTGATGGGGGGTTTCTGTGCTGGTCTATTTTTGGCTCTGAGCAGTTTCCAAACAGCCAGCAAAGACTCCGGGAAGTTATCGGTCCTGGCCACTATTTAACGGGCAAATATAAGATATGTGTTATCAATCTAGACTTACAGCTGTCTGCAAGAAATCACATATTTTCCAAAATGTGAAACTGTTCCTTTAAAGCCACCACCAGTGGAGAGTGAAAACATGTTTGTTTTTTTTCGTTGAGGGAAGCCTTCACTGTCTTTCTTCGCTCTTCTTTCAGTGAAGAAATACTTTCCAGCTCTGGTGTAACAGATGCTGTAGTGCCGTCTACACTAACCTCTTCAAGATCTGTCATTGTTGTTCTCAAACGAACAGCTGCTTCTCTCGCCGGTCGTCGTATCGAAACCACAGCTGCAGCGTCCAGCAATTCCTCGTAGGATGCTGATTGGTCAGAGTTTGAGGGAAGGCAGGATGGATTCATGAGATTACGTGTTCTCGCCTCGTACAGGGAAATAAACTATGGTTATCATCTGTACTGTAGGAAATGATTGACACGTTCCACCTTTCAAACATAACTCACCGCCTGTTTTCATCCTCATGTGTTCCTCGTGAACATGCCGACGTGTCGCTCTCTGGAGTGTTATGGGATAAAGGCGTCACACTTGTGATGCGCCTTTGTCGGCCTGACAAGGTGATAAGCATCTCCTTGACAAAAGCCGTGGTCATTGCTTTTGAGGAGCAGCATCTGCCGAGTTGACTGATGGTGTCGGATTTTTGCAGGGGCAGACGGGCAGATAGAGGCGGAGCGCCACAATTGGATGTCACAGGAGAAATGTCCCTGTCTTATTTATCGGGCAGGGCTGCCAAGCCGGGCTTTGTGACATCAAGGGACGGTGAGAGAAAGACGAGGGGAGAGGAAAGAGATGAGACCAGGCAGCGCGTAAAGGAGAGAGGAGGTACAGGAAAGATAAAGAGCGAGGGGTGTTGGAGAGAAATTCAGGAAGAAATAAAGGAAGGATGGAAAGGTTGAGTGAGGAGAGTGGCGAGGGGTTTTGAATATAGACATAAGTGAAAAAGCAGGAGAGAAGAAGAGAGGAGCGGAGATGAAGAGGCATCAGAGGATGAAAGGGGAGGCTGAAAGAGCAACTAGGCTATTAGAGAAAGTGGCGGGGACGGGGAGAGGATGAGAGACAGAGAAGCTCTAAGATAAATGAGGTTGGACAGAGAGGAGGAGAACGAGCGCGAGGCGATGGAAATCCAGAATAAAGAGGGAGAGAGGGAGCAATCAGACAGAATGGAGAGCACACACAAATAACGAGGAAACGGGAAGATAACGACGAGATAGTCGAGGATTAAAGGATAAAGCTGATGTTATTCTGTCTCTCTTATTTTCCACAAATCTCATGAAAAACCAACAAAGCCATAGTCTGTCATTCAACTCTTTCTGATTTCCCTGCATCGTGTGCTTCAGCCCTGAGCCCCGCTGGTTCCTACCAAAGAAATAAATCCTCGCTTTTAAATCATTTCCTAGAAGAGACGGGCGCTGTAGCTTTTGCAAACGTTACTCAAGCATCCAATATTTATTGGTGATAAGAGAAATGTAGAATATTGCCATTCTTCTCCCTCAGAGAGTGTTGGAGGAAAGAAAGAGGAGGAGCAGCAGGAAGTGGAGGCAGTCGAACCCCATCTCGCCTCTCTCACATGAAACTGCTGATTGGCTGAGAGCCAGCGATCCATCACAGCGGGGAAGAGATCGCAGCGGCGCGGAGGGCGAGGCACGCAAACAAATAACGCTCGCCACTCTCACTGCCTGCACGAGTCTCCCGGCTCCGTGGCCTTGCAAGCGTACACACCCGAGTGTGTATGAATGATGTGGTGTGTGTGTGTGTGTGTGTGTGTGTTTGTGTGTTTGAGAAAGAGAAGACACAGCATAGGAAATGAGTTTGTGATCAAGAGCCAGTGTGAGTGAGAAAGAAACAGGGGAGAAAAAAAAGAAGCAGAGAGAAAGAGAAAGAACAGAGAGCATGAGAAATGTGTTTTTGTTTAAGGGAATTTTTAAGTGTGCATGTGTGTGTTTGTGATGCAGAAGAAGAGCGATTGTGAATGTATGTGTGTGTGTGTGTGTGTGTGTGTGTATCCGGGGGGGAAAGAGGCTGATGGGTTGATGGAGAGATCAAAGGTGGAGCAGTCGATGACACTCAGGAAGCTGCAGACTCTGATTTGTGTTGCGTGGAGTGTGTCGGAGCTGAAAGCAGCACCGCGGAGCACCGAGCCGACAGATTTATGTCATCTGACTGTTTCTGTTCCTGTGTGCGTCATTTGTTTTTCTTTCTCGACATAAAACTCATCGTGTGCTTGTGGTGAAACTTTTCGTTTCAGCGTCGGACCTGAAAAATGCGGCATCGCAAAAATCAGTCCTACAGAGAGAGAGAGATGATATAATTAGCATTATCCTTATAAATGGGCAAATAATTAATGAGAGGCTATTAAATGATTATGACGATCCACCTCAGCTTGTACAGTTCAGTGCTCCACGTCAGGTCAGATCTGCATTAATGATGATTTTTTTTATAAACGGGAGCTTCAAGCTTAATTTCACGTATTTTACTCCACTGTATTGATTTGGCGTTCGAGTCTGTAATTAACAAAACACGAACACAATGCATTCATTGATTAATTACAGTTTAATAACTGATGCATTCAAACATTTTTCATTACAGGATTTATGGGATTTAGGAGGATGTGTTGGCAGAAATGGAATATAATATTCACAGTTGTGTTTTCATTAGCGTTTAACAACCTGAAACTAAAGAGTCAGTGTTGTCGTCTTAGAATGAGCCTTTTATTTCAGGTCGTCATCTGCAAAGTCACGTTGCATCACCGTTTTTCTACAGTAGCCCAGGATGGACAAATCAAAACTGGGAGTAGATGAGGGCCTGAAACAATCAAATATATTAACACAGCAACTAACAGCACATGACTAGAAAGGAAAACTAATTTGGTGTTGGAAAAAATAAGAATTTAGAATAAAATGAACTCATCTGTGAGCGATATACGTTCAGTGTGAGATCAGAGCAGAGGGTGAAATAGGACACAAGTGAGTTATTTTATTATTTGAAAACAGTCTGCAGTAAGTGGAAAGGCAGAAACTGGAACTATCAGGACTTCAATATGTCTAACTATCACTATCATACGATGTTTTGCTTGGTGTTATCTTCGTCTTTCGGACTGCAGAGCAGCTGAAAGGACCGCTGGAGGAGTATGTGAACAAGCGCTACCCCGGCCTGGTGAAGATCGTCAGGAACCAGAAGAGAGAGGGACTGATCCGGGCCAGAATCGAGGGCTGGAAGGTCGCCACCGCCGAGGTGACGGGATTCTTTGACGCCCATGTGGAGTTCACCCCATCCTGGTGAGTAAGACGGGAGTAAATAATGATACCTGCTCTTTTTAAGAGTCAGTGACGTCTGGAATGAAAACACCTCCTTCCTCTTTTCAGGCAGAACTTCACTTGGACTTGAATGTTAGAAATTAGTATTCCAAACCAAACGGTGTGACAACCACTGAATTACAAACAATGATAAGAGCAATAACAAGAATAGACTGTAGGTACCACTTTAAAAAGAAAGTTACAAGGTGCTTTACAGAATCATTAAAGGAGAGAACAAAGGACGGCAGCGGCAGCATAAAGCGAACACACAAAAAGCAATTTCACACCTGAGAGGCTTTAAGATAAGGAGTGACGGAGAAGGGTGAAGCCCGTAGAATCAGGATTAAAAGATACGGTAAGACGTATAGCTCCTCAAATAAACAAAACATAAAACGAGCAATAAAATAGGGCATTCTTGAAAGTACATTTCAAGAAATCATTTAAAAGATGAAAATGATTTGGCTGAGACGGGAGCTCTTGACTGCCTTTTTGTAAATCCCACTGACACCTTCTTTTATAGGTCTCTTATTCGTTTTCAAGCTCAGTGTGTACTTGAGAGTGTGTACACAACCCAGTTCACTCAGCATAAATAGACACATGCCCTCCAGAGCTGCACTGAGCCGAATCAAATAGAATTTGTAATAAAGTTGGTACAACTTGAGGGACCGTATAACTGAGCAAAGTGGGTGAAAGAGAGGGGGGATCTTAAAAGAAGCTCCGTGCCGTCTGACTTTCATTTTGTGTCTGCAAAGTCTGGACGTGTGTGTGTGTGTGTTTATTCTCCCCCGTCAGGGCCGAGCCGGTTCTGGCCAGAATAAAAGAGGACCACAAGAGGATTATTCTGCCCTCCATCGACAACATCAAGCACGACACGTTCGAGGTGGAGCGCTACGAGAACTCGGGCCACGGCTACAACTGGGAGCTGTGGTGCATGTACATCAACCCGCCCAAACAGTGGTGGGATGACGGAGACATATCGGCTCCCATCAGGTGAGCCAACCACACCGCAACATCAGAAAGTCATACTCGAGTAAAAGTAAAGTTACCGTGTCGTAATATAAATTTGTAAAGGTATCAGACCCGATATTCACCTTTGTTTTGATTTGTTTTTTATCCAATTGCTGATAAAAATGAATTAATTTTAAATGTTGCTGTGATGCAGCGTGCAGTCTGCAAAGTCACCAATAAGAATCAAACAAATGTAGTGGAGTGAACGTTTAAAGTAGCAGAAAACAGAAACACTCTTATATTTATTAACAAGTTTTTTTTCTCTAGTGATTTTTGAAAGAAGCGCAGTTTTGTGTTAGTTTGTGTCTCTGCATATTTTCAAAATTTCTTGGGGGAAAAACTCATCTGACAAATGAGGAATCAATAAGAGGAGAACGACATATAAGATGATAAATTAGCACCAGACTCCCTCAAAGTAATTTAAAAACAGCAGTTTTTGTGCTGAAAATTAGATTATCATCATTTGATGTCCACCCAGATATTTGCGTAAAATCATATTTTTCCGTTTTTTTTTTTTATTCCAAATAAACACTAATGAATAAGCTGATTTTATATAATAAGAAAAGAAAATCAAAATGCATATTTTACTTTTACACACGCATACAAACATCTTTATGCTGCATTCTCACAGACAAATGCAAACAGACAAATGTCCTGATTTACAGTAACATGTCCACACACAACACAACACACGTGCAGGATCAAATGTTCTTGGTCACTTGTCCTCATATTGCTGCGTTTCCCTCGTTGCAGGACTCCCGCCATGATCGGCTGCTCCTTCGTTGCCAACCGCGACTACTTCGGCGAACTCGGCCTGCTCGACTCGGGCATGGACGTCTACGGGGGGGAGAACATCGAACTGGGCATCAGGGTTTGTGTGTCACCCAGTTTCCTCCTCTTCCTGCTCCCTTTCTACCCCTGTAGGTTTAAGTGGAGCAGTGGCCACCGTAGCGTGGCACCGCTGATAAATGAGGCCCCATTAGGAGTCCTGGAGGACCAGCCCCGTGTGTGCAGCTCACAGCAGGGCAATGGAGATAAATAGGTCACATGGAGCGAGAAGGTTGGGAGTCTGTTCCTGTATATCCAGAGAGATGGAGAGTCAGTTGTTGCTCTGCAGGGTTTTTGTGGGGTTTTTTTGCCAAAAAGCAGAGGAAAGAAAATTGAACATTTTCCAAATGTCAGTGATAAATATGAGAAAAATAGACTATTTCTAGTTCTGCCGTTGGATAAGTGAGGTAAGGGTTATTTAATCAATTACTGTAATACCAACTTTAAAGATTGAAGACTTGAATTATCCCAAACGTTTCCAACAACCAAGAGAAATCTGTCATTTTGTCAGCTGTCTCTGTAACTTCTGGGAAAACATTAAGTAACGTAACGAACGTAACGTAGCTAGCTTTGATTTCATTCCTTTTTTTAAACCTCCTACCTGCAGGTGTGGCTGTGTGGAGGCAGTATGGAGGTGCTGCCTTGTTCCAGAGTGGCTCACATCGCACGGATGAAGAAACCCTACCACAGTAACATAGCCTTCCACACGCGGCGTAACGCTCTACGCGTGGCTGAGGTCTGGATGGATGAGTACAAGTCCAACGTCTACTTGGCCTGGAACATTCCTGTGGAGGTGAAGGATGATGTTTTTTTATTGCACATGAACAATGTTTCCCACATGGCAGAAAACAGAAATGTCTAAACTTTGATGAACTGGGAATTAGTCGACTCATTTCTGTGGGAGTAATCAACAGACGATAGCAAAGTGGAAATTTGTGTTAAAATATTCTGTGGCACCATTTAAACTATTCATGTGGGGGGGAAAGAAAAAAAAAATGCCTCCGTAAAGCAAAGACTTCCCATAATGACTCGCTGTGCTCTTGCAGAACCACGGTATTGATTATGGAGACATCTCTCAGAGGGTTGCACTGAGGAAGAGTCTGCAGTGTAAAAGCTTTGAGTGGTACCTCGACAATGTTTACCCGGAGATGAGGAGGTACAACAACACGCTCTTCTACGGCGAGGTGAGTCAGCAGTCAAACCAGACATTAAAGCAGGAGGGGGGCGGAGACAAGCTTGTACTTTTACGGTGTGCTGCATCTGTACATATAGATGAAACCACTGAAAATGGATGAGAAAAATAAATCCTTATTAAAAAAATATAAGAGAGCACATCCCCACACACTGTCTGAGCTGCGGGATAAAAAATAATACAACCCTGATTCCTGAAAGGTTTGGACTCTGTGTAACCTCTGCGCTCTGCAACATGTTCCAAACAAGCCGGGACAGAGCAGCAAAACAACGGAAACAGGGCTGTAGAAAATGTTTAATATGTGAACTTGAACACCTGAATACAAAGATATACAAAGATAGAGAGAACTGTGGCAGGTGAAGGCGAGTGGGATTATAAAAGACGCTCTGTGATTTCAGATTCGTAACTCTAAAGTGAGCCACCTGTGTATGGATCAGGGTGTGAAGGAGAACCACACGGCCACCCTGCACCCCTGCCATGGATGGGGTCCTCAGGTAGGACATGGACACAGGGGCCATACACCTGTGTAGACTCATGACCAAAACTGTCTGTATATGTATAAAGACTCATTTCTGCAGACGCATTCTTTTTGTCAGATTTATGAGGCTGTGTGACGAGTTATTCTGGTCGTTGTCTTACGTCATTTGTCCATATGTTGATGCAGAAACACATACATTTGAATTTGCATTTTGCTACCTGGACCCTCTCTGAGTCAGCAGACCCAGAAAAGAACAGTGCAACCGAGCGTTTCATCAGCGAGGTTCTCCGACATCATCGAGACAGCTGTCACGACTGTTACGCACAGCCGTGGCTATTTATAGAGCCCGTTCATGTATCTGTAAACCTACATTGCAGTAATATCCCAGTCATCATTAATAAACATCAGGAGGGTCATGACTAATATATTTTACTTAAGTGATTTGCAGCAAAACGCCCGTTGCAAGTTTTATTTGCAGGCTCCATCTTTCCCGTTGTATGACATGTATGACGTTTCAACTGCAGCTGCCTTGAGAAAAAAAACATGTGCATTATTTTTTTCCTCTTTAAATACGGTTCTATATGTGGGTCAAGGCGTACGTGTGGTTTTCATACGTACACGCATTAATACATCCGGCCCCAGACAGAGTGCATCTCTCACCACTTTCTTTGCCTCCCTCTTGAAAACACACTCAGCTCATTAACACTTTTCACCAGCGACGTGATTTACAGTTGTGTTTCTCGCACAGGCTCGGCTGAAATCCTTTTAGGATTTGCTGTCAGGATAAAAATGGTTCTGTGTTGCACTTTTTTCGTGCCCTGAGTCAGCCAGCGTCACTTCCTCTGCCCTTCAGCCCGCCGGGGGGGGGGGGATCTCTTCTTTAGCCTGCGGTGGTAAACTGGCACTGGTCTTTGTTTCAGTGGTAAAACGTTAGAAGCTTGCAGAGGTAAAAATAACTTCAAATGTGGCAGTTGTGCAGCACAATACCCCCTTTCTTCAAAAGTCACACTTCAGGTGTATTTTTAAGTCGTCTGCCTGATGAAACCAGAGCAGCAGTTTCTCACTTGCACTTTATGCAGGTAATTGCTTCCCAAGGTGTCTAAAGAAGCAGCAGTGACCTCTAGGGACTGAAAGAGGCATTGCATAATATACCTACAACACCTGGTTTAGCACTGCTGCAATCATACAAAGAATTTGAAACTAATCTTAAGGTTTGTTTGGAGCCCTGTGATTCAGACTGATGAGATGGGTGCTGTTTTAAAGGTGAAACTCTCGGCTACAGTGTATCACTCGGCAGGAAACACGTGTTAGTCATTCATATTGGACGGGCTGAGCCACAATCTCGGCAGGAAAACGCAACAGTAAACACCATCTGGCCTGTTTGTGACCCCCCCTTCCACACTGTTGAATATGTGCCATCTCCGTTTTTTGCCTCAGCTGGGACGTTACACCAAAGAGGGTCAGCTGTTCCTGGGCCCACTGGGCAGCACCGGGGAGGACACTCGCTGCGTGGTGGATGACCAGATCGGCAGCTTTCCTCAGCTCCTCAACTGTGACAAGGTGACCAACGTGAAGCAGAAGACGTGGCATTTCTCTCAGGTGAGAAAAAGAGAAAGGAAACTGTTGTGAGTGCTAAATGATGTGAACCTGATGTGGAAATGAGTGTTTAATTGGTGGCATCACACTCTATCCTGTGACACTTAAATGTTTGTGCTTAATAAAGGCTCAATATGTCATTTATGGTGTAATTAGTCTAAACCAATAGGCTGATTTTTGAGGACACAGGTCGTCACTTTTGACTTTTGGCACGTCTGACTTTTATTTTCTCTTTTTTTGGACACAAACCCAAAAAGTACATTTTCCATCAGTCTTTCATTTTTCACCTAAAGCTGAAGAGTCACAGCTTTGAAGCACTAGAAAAAGAGAGTTCACACAGAATAAAGCAGACTTTCATTTAACCGCAGTGAAGAATAAGTCCAGCAGAAACAGGCTGTGGTTTCCTGCAGTGGTATTCTTCACGGCAACAAGTCTTTACACTAATGTGTCGATGATTTTTCTGTTTTTTTTTTCACAATTAAAACGCTGTAATTAACACCTGAGAAGGTTAAATGAGAACCATCTTCCCACGTCAGGCCTGTCTCATCCCATCACAGTCACATGTGGTTCACAGTCCATCTGTTAAACCTGATAAAACCAGCAGGCCGTCTCTCCTCCTGCCCTGCAGAATGAGTCCATCATAAATCGAGCCACGGGGCGCTGTCTGGAGGTGGTGCCGGCTAATGTTTACTTCGGCCACCTGCTGGTCCTGCAGCCCTGCTCGGGGCAGAGGTGGACCATCAAGAACACCATGAAGCAGTAGCTGATGAGCCAATTTCACTGGGACCAATCACACCAGAGGCCACTTTCAAGAGCTCTCAGCTGAGCTCAGCTTGGCCGAGCGGCACCTGATGAGGCCGAGGCTCCTCGTCGTCTCAAGAGAAGACTTTTGTGAAAAACTTTTTTTTTTTTTTTTTTTTACAAACTGGACGTTCAAAGTGATGTAAGTTTAGGATGAGGACTGTTTCTCTCTCCATATGAATTTGACAAACCTTCGATGTGACGTTGCCATAATTCCTGTGCGTGCCACTTTCTCCACGGTGTGTTTAGGTTTAAGGATGAAGATTTGATCAGCCGAAACTGTGTTCTGTTTCATGTGGGGGGGAAAAGTAAGATTTTATCTTCATTCTCAAAATGTTTCTGCATTATTTCATTATGTGTCATGTTAGGTCTTTTAGAATAATTAAAATTAATTTTAATTTTCAGTAAGCGCTGATCAGAAAACATCGGCAGTGTTGTGAAAGGCTTCATCAGTGGTTTGACATTTTAGCTTAAGATGCCTGAAAATGAAGATTAACCCACAAACTATAACGCCCAAAAGTGATTTTTTCACAGAAGTATAGAACCCTGTAAATATTTATAATTTGAAGTAAAAGGCATTAACAATAAATATTACTTGGCGTATTGGAGCCTATTTTTTTTGCAGCTGTTGTAAATCATCTCAAACATCACGCCGTCGAGGGCTACTGGGCTGAATCATGGTTTTATAAATGTCGTGGACGCATTTGTCTTTTTTATTGTTAATTTTTATGAAAAGCATTCGGTAGCACCAAATGCAGCACATCCTGTAGCATGATTGTAAGTACTGTATGCACAAGGGGACAAAGTTGAGTTGAGCCGTTTTATTGTGTTACCTGCTGAGTGCCATAACTACTGCAGACGGCCAAAACCTGAAGCACTTTCTTGGACACGGAGATAGAAGTGTGGACTCTGAGAGAAATACTGAGTCGGTAACTGAAAAGTGCACAAGTGCAACGATTGTGGAAATGCTGGAGGCCTTTGAGGCCGGTATCGTTAATGTATTGAGATGTATATGATGTCATATAATCAATTAATTCAATGTTATCAGTTGGATTTTTGCTCCCAAGATTGTCTTCCAATAAACAACTGATTTCCTGGATTTTTCCTTGTACAGTTTTGATTCTGATTGGTTAAACTTAATGTTTTAGGTAATTTGATTTGTAGAGTCACTCAACCTGTAGATCAAATATTGTTTAAAGATACTAACGTTTGTACTTTGTTATAAACTCCCCGTACGATCATGCCCATGCAGGGCGCCTTTCTTTTCAGCTGCTCCGTCCACTTGCTCGGTTTTGGTCAACATCTTTTCTCCTTCTGTTGAGATTCACCCTTTAAACCGTCTCTAAAAATAGACGACTTCAAAAGAGATTTCACCCTCTGCTCAAAGCCGCGTGGCATCTGGTGCGACCGAACACCAACTTGCCTTATGAATAGTTTAATCACATATGCTTTATAAAAGCGGCACGCCAAAATATTACACAAGCTCATCTGAGGCAGCCAGGTGGCCCGACATAAAAGACACTGTCCTATAAAAGAGAAGTTATGGAGTCGGTCCTTAAAAGGCCGCGTGTCCTGTGAAAAAGTGTCCTTGAACCAGACGCTGAACTCTGTCTGCTCGCTCGCACTAAGCTCCTCTGGATGAAGCATCAGCTAAATGCTCAGGATGTAAATGAAACAGGAGGAGCCTGCTGGGAGCACAAGGGCCTGATTTTAGCAGAGAGCTGGAGAGGGTGGTGCAGCTCTGGAGGACAGAGTCTGCATGCAAACACAACACAGACTGCTGATCAGACTCTTTAACGACAGAGGGCCAGCTCATCTCTTCCCTGCATTAAACAGGATTAATAACAGGGCGGTTAAAATCCTGCTAAATGTCAACAGTTACTGTAATTAACACCAAGGACAGTCGGATCAAACGAGCTTAACAGACGCTCGTTATGTTACTAAAGTAGTGTATCAGGCGGGTTGCGCAGGGACAGGAGTGTGGCTACTTTGCAGATTTTAACATGCAAACAGGAACATTTTACATCACATTAACATTCTAGCTGATTAAAGGAATAGTGTGTAGGATTTAGTGGCATCTAGTGGTGCAGTTGCAGATTGCAACTAACTGAATATCCTCTCCTGTGGTGGAGGACAAAATGACAAAGCTCCTCTCTACAAGTCAGTGTTTGGTTTGTCCCTTCCAGGCTGCTGTAGGAACATGGTGGTGCAACACAGCCGACTCTGCTGGAGTAACTTTTTAACATTATTTTGGATGTGAAATCTGAATATAGTTACATTACTCTGTCACTGTGGGTGAAATCATTTAAAAATGAATCATGAGAATCAGTGATAGTGTTGAGCGCTGCGGGAATGAATCCTAAAACTCTTAAAGTCAGTGTGGGGTGTTTTTGAGCAGGTTTTCAATCAACTGCCTGAAATACGTTTTTAACACAAGCTTAAGATGTTTTCTGCTCCAAGATATAAAGTACGTCAGTAAACACCCTGCTTGTAAATTTTAAAAAAGGTTGGTAAATGAGGCTACAGAAGTTGTTGATAACATTAAAGGTCATCACAGCCAACACAGAGACTATTCTACTCTCTGATCTGTCTTTACATGCTGACTAGCTGCAAACTATTGAAAATCTAAATATGTAGACAGATCAATTTATTGTAGACGTTTTTTGCATCTATTGAGCTAATTTCTGCTCCAAAAATCATAAAAATGTGTTTATTATCTTGCCGAACAAAATGTCTCTGATGGTGGTTTGATCAGGGTGGTGGAAATAAACCTGTAATGATTAATAATAATAACAATAATAATAGTAATAATAATTAAAGCTGCGAGCAGCGTTGGTCGGGCCCTCGCAGTACACGCACCTCGGGGCATGCTGCCGTCAGGGCTTCCGCACGCAACGCCTCGAAGAAGCCGTTTCTTTATAATATTTCGTACTGCTGCACGATTCCCCAGACATAGACTGAGATGACGGTCCGCTTCTGGAGCTGGCTGACGAAAATGTCCACATGAGGCATGATGCAATGAAATAGTTTAAGGAAGAAGCTGAAAGTATCATCGTCCAGTAGCTGAAGAGAATTTTTTCTCCAGTTCTTCCAGCTGCTCTACACTCTGGCGATGATGTCACGCACTCTAGCTCACGCAATACACACCCATTATAAAATCAGAAGAAGGCCTAAAAATCCGTAAAACTAAAACTGTGATGATTTGGAAACCGTAAGAGATTTTTAAAAACTGAATACATGCCCAACAGTTCAAGGTCTTCTCACTCTTTAAAAGGTGGAATGGTATCTGTAGCTCAAAGCATGAAGCACAAGAAGAGGTTGAAAGTCGATGAGTTTTGAAGAGGATTTTAAGATTTTCCCATTTACTTTCCATTCAAACTAATCAGACTGCGACCAGATCACCATCTATTGGCCGATTTGCACCAAATTTTACACAGAGCCTCATCAGTCCATGGAACACAATTATGAACATTTACGTGATAATCAGACCGTATTTTGTTTAGATGTGCAAGATTGTCTGCTTTCAACACAATATGCAGGAATTTTGTTGCAGGTTCCCTGCTCGGGCCCTAATAAAGAATCGCTTCAAAAACAATAGTGTCCTCGCAGGTTCCCTGCTCGGGCCCTAATTAAGGATCCATGGCGGGACTCAAACCCAGAGCAGAAGCAAAGCCTCCATTCACATCCTGCTCTATCACCTGAGCTAAACACCATTATGAGTTCACACTGGATGAATAAACACAATGAGTCCCGCCCACAGACTTTCTGACGAATGCAGGTGGAGCGCGCCGAAAAGGGGCGGTCTCGCTCGTTTCCCGCGTGAAATTAGTGGATTTCCCTCCAAAACTGTAGATGTGTATTTAAATAGCTGTTGGATCATCACTCTGGTTCCAGCGGCTCTACTCTGAGGACACGAATACGGTCAGTAAACTCTTCTGTACGAATCTGCTTTATGTGTGTGCTTACCTGCTCAGTTCAGGTGTGTTCATGTCTGTGTGGGAGTTGTATAGATCTCAGGTGATTAGCCCAGGTGATGTTCCTTTATATCAAAGAGCTCCACATTGCAAAGTAACCTCCATGTTGTCTCAGCCTAGTGCCGGTTAAAATGGAGCCAGCCTCCCTCTCATGTCGGTCAGATTTGTTTTTGCCTCAAATGTTTCTGAAATAACTCTGAACACGAAACTGTAGACGTCTTGTGTAACTGTTTAGTGTTGAGATAAATTCGGCTGGAACATAATTCTGTAATTACATCCATTTAAACGCGCCGCGGACTGTATGTTTTGCCCAATGCACCAAACTCCATTGTGATTTTGGCCGTTTTATATCTGCGGTGTTTATTACATGAACACTGCACAGTTAAGTAAATTTGGGTCACTGTCTCAGAACAAGTCGCTAGTTTCGTTAAATTCGGCTTGAAGTATTATTTATTTATTTATTATTTTAAACGGCATGAAAGCTGGTTAGCTAACGTTTACTGGTCAGTTTAAGTCAGTGGTTATGTTAGCTAGCTGAGTTTAAATTTGTTGGAGATGCAATGCAAGGTTTGGAAACATGTTACCAGCGGCTCAGCTGCTTTATTAACGGGCTACTGACACTATAATGAGCTTATAAAGACGTCTGGGTCATTTCATCGTTGTGTTTTTACAGACGGGTTTGCATGTTAGCTAAGGTGTGTGTCTGTTGGAGAGTGTTAGCATGACGCCATTATCGTGCTGTGTAATGTTAGCTTGTTAATACTATCATCTTTACAGCTGAATATCTGAGTACAGCACAGTTAGCTAACAGGCTCCAGGTGCTTAGTATGTCAGCATCTAGAAGGTCATTTTGAGCAACTAAAGTAGTTTATACACAAAATAAGCAGCCTCATTGTAGCTGCACAGCATGTATTCAGTGTGTTTGTCTCAGTTTTGGTTTAATGTGTTACTGCAATCACTGCACTGTGTGTCAAAAGATAGACTTTGAAATCATATTACTCGTGTATAAAGCTCTTAATGTTCTCAGAACTTATTACATTTGGTTTACATTTGTTTTACCTTTAAAAAAAACACATTTATTAAATCAGATGAAAGTAGATTTTATAGTGCAGAGTGATGTGAGACTCCTGAGGTGATGTCATGCACGTGGTCACAGACCGCTATATCATTCTTTATTATGAAATGATAATCCTGTAAGAAATCCCATTTTGCCAGATGTGTCTATACTCTGTCTATACGTCTTTTTTCTGCTTACAATCAGAATATGTGTATACACACAGACATATATGCATGTAGTCATCATGTTATACTAAAGTGCCTCCTCCTCTCTCGAGGTGAACAGTGGGACTTGTCTTCAGCTTCAGGTGGAGCAGCTCTGACCTGTATGGTGATCAGACCCGGAGAGGAGACACACCTGGTCCAACCAGGTCAGTGCAATATAGGTGCAAAAATTAGAGGCAGAAAGTGTGAGTTTTGTCAATTTCTGCTCATTAATACTCTATGATCAGTAAATGATTTTAGAGGATAGTCGAGTCTCATTCACAGGTCGTTGAATACCGACAGTTTGGGTTGGCAGAAGCCATGACAGTGTCACTGTTGGGACACTAGTCTCTCTCCCTCTTTTTCTGTTTGTCTTTAAAAAAGCTAATTAAAAAGGCAAACAAATTTGCAAGCAAGCAATGTACAGGTTAGTTCAATGGGGAATAAAAGAAGGAAGTCATAGTATTTTAATATTTACTAAGCGCGATATTGTAGCCAGCTGGCATTGTTTCAGTTTAACGAACACCTGCATTTATATATATTATGAATTATATAATTATATTTTATTTAACATGTATATCTCCACTGTTCAGCCACAACATTAAAACAACTGACAAGTGAAGTGAGCATTGATCATCTTGTTACAATCAAATGTTCTGCTGGGAAACTTTGAGTTCTGTCATTTCTGTGGATTCTCTTTGACAAACACCAGCCACCCAAACACCGTTCAAACCAACTGCACCCCCTCATGGCAAAGAACCCAAGGCCTCAAACTGGCCTCCTCATTGTCCAGATCCCACTTCAGCTGAGCATCTGCTGGATGCGCCAGAACCAACTCCAATCCATGTTGGGGCCCCCATGGATCGGTCTTGGCTCTGACTGCATCCAGTGGAAGCTCAGCTGGATTGAGATCTGGGGAATCTGGAGGTCATGTTGACACCTTGAGCTCTTTCCCACGTTCCTCGGGTCGTTCCTGAGCAGTTTTTGCAGCGTTGCAGGCGCGTTGTCCTGCAGGGGGGGCACTGCCACCAAGGAGTGCTGCTGCCATGAGAGGGTGTACTTGGTCTGCTGCTGTGTTTGGGTGACTGGTGTTTGTCAAAGAGACATCCACACGAATGCTGGGACCCATGGCTTCACAGCCGAACATGACATTGGAACAAAATCATCCATGTTATTCAATTCACCTGTCACTGTTATAATGATATGACTCTCAGTGTATACACATGTTAAATACTCTATATATGTCTAAAATATCTATATGTCTATATTTCCTGTCAGTAAATCAAAATCTGATTGACCTGATTTGATTTGATAAAGCAAAACCTGTTTGAAATACTTGTACTTCCTTTGAACCCTGTTGGTTTTGAGCTGGGACTTTTACATTTAAATGGACAGCTTCATTTATGTAGATTCAACACTAACATTAGCCTCGGTGTATTCCCCTAGCAGGCCACTAATAAGGATCCTATTCAGTTTCTGACGTGCAGCTGTGTGGTGGTGAAGTTTTTGGTTTAGAAGCGGTTCTTGTGGTCACATTCATGGTAGAGGTGCAGCAAACTGAGCTGTAAACACCAGCAGAATGACCGGAGACATGTTAATTTTTGGTGGCTTGTGTAAGGTTTGTTAGCAGTAGCATTCTTATTCATGGTAGAAGTGCAGCGGATTGAGAGCTACGACACCAGCAGAACTGAGCTGAGACGTGTTGTTTTGGAGGCCTTGTGGTGTAGAGCTTTCTGGGGACAAAAGTTCAGTAAGAGCAGTCCCGTTGTTAGTGGTCTGCCAGGCAAACCTGGTGTTATTGTAATTTATAGTTTAACTTGGCCAGACTTCAGCTATCTTCAATGGCAAATGCCCGAGTGCTGTCCATCGGAGCTGTAAGCAGTGTTTTCCATGAATGGCAGTAGTCAGGCCTTTGATCAGTTGCTGGTATTGGTAATAGCGTATCTTACGAGCCCTCGTGCGATCCCGCCAACTTACAGGTCCCTCATGTTCAGACACCTATGGTATGGTAGAAGCGTGCCCAAAGTGTGCGCTGTTTAGCTTGGGCTTCGGCCTGGCTAGGGACATGCTCAGGGCCACGGTAGAAGCTAGCCTGACGCCACTAAAGCGGCTTGGATCTCTGCCCTCAACTGTCCATGACGATTTCCCTCGCGAGTTCAGTGTGTATGGGCGCGATGCCTTTGCTTGAAGATAATGTTGAACCTCTGTGATAAAACTAAATGAAAACAATTGCAGGAATTCATTTTCTTTGCAACTGTGTGCAACAGCATCCTGCTTGATAACACCAAGCAGAGATCATTACAAAGCTGTTACAGGGCCCTCGGCCTTAATGCCCAGCAGACCACTGATAACGATCTGAATGTGTTGTGGTGACATTTTTTCTTTGGAAGCTGTTGTTGTTGTTGTTGTCATGTTAATGGTAGAGATGTAGTGAAATGATAGCTACAGATACTTTGAGTGGTTGTTAATTTGTCTGAGTACTTCTGAGTGTATTGAAGGTTTGTTTTTAGTTCTTGTACATGTGCACTTGAGCGTGCAACTGTGTGCTCAGAGAGTGCTTGATAAGCTTTATGAAGCCTTTGGAGTTGTTGTCTTGTGAACTGATAGCTACAAACAGCTTGAGCGGTTGTTAGTTATTTTGCACCCTTCTTAGTGTATTGAAGGTTTGTTTTTAGTTCTTGTACATGTGCACTTGAGCGTGCAACTGTGTGCTCAGAGAGTGCTTGATAAGCTTTATGAAACCTTTGGAGTTGTCTTGTGAACTGATAGCTAGGAACAGCTTGAGTGGTTGTTAGTTATTTTGCACCCTTCGGAGTGTATTGAAGGTTTGTTTTTAGTTCTTGTACATCTGCACTTGAGTGCGCAACTGTGTGCTCAGAGAGTGCTTGATGAGCTTTATGAACCCTCGGAAGTTGTTGTTCTGCTGGCGAAAACATCGTGGTATGAAGCTTTTCAGGCTAACATTGTTAGCTAAACAATGTTGAGTGCCGTAAGCTACAATAGCCAGTTCGCCACTGTAGAGTTCCAGGCACCAAAGTTCAGTAATAGCAATCCAGTTGTTTGTGGTCAGGCTTGTGTGAACTGACCAACCAGACCAGACTTAAGTCCCACCTCAAAACCCACAGGATTCAAGGAGAGTTTTTACAGCCACTGGATAATCACAAAAAATGTATATAAAAAAATGTATCTTGAAATAAAATGTAATTGAAAATACATGTCTTCTCACTGTTAACAACTTGACTCTCTATGAGTCCTGTTAATAGCTCACAAAGTGCGTTATTTGACGACCTGAGAATGAGACTCAAAAAGCAGCTGTCTTTGTACAGAATTGCTTTATAAGTATGCCGGCATCATGCAATATATCAATTAATTAATAATTGTCCTCCATAATGCAGGACACTGGCTTGTCTCACATGGCCTCTCTAAGATCTCAACTTTCTGCTTTTAATGCTGATTAACTTAATCTATAATAATATATCATGTTTCATCAGCAAATGTTTAATATTGATATGAATCGACAAAGTAACTAGTAACTAAAGCTGTCAGACAAAGTACTGTGAAAGTATGAATAATATAGTTAAAACAAAATTTATGCAAAATATGAAAATTATTTAACATATATATATATATATATATATATATATATATATATATATATATATATATATATATATATATATATATATATATATATATATATATATATATACACTGTTCAGTTGAAACATTAAAACAACTGACAAGTGAAGTGAGCATTGATCATCTTGTTACAATCAAATGTTCTGCTGGGAAACTTTGAGTTCTGTCATTTCTGTGGATTCTCTTTGACAAACACCAGCCACCCAAACACCGTTCAGACCAACTGCACCCCCTCATGGCAAAGAACCCAAGGCCTCAAACTGGCCTCCTCATTGTCCAGATCCCACTTCAGCTGAGCATCTGCTGGATGCGCCAGAACCAACTGCCATCCATGTTGGGGCCCCCATGGATTGTTCTTGGCTCTGACTGCATCCAGTGGAAGCTCAGCTGGATTGAGATCTGGGGAATCTGGAGGTCATGTTGACACCTTGAGCTCTTTCCCACGTTCCTCGGGTCGTTCCTGAGCAGTTTTTGCAGCGTTGCAGGCGCGTTGTCCTGCAGGGGGCGCACTGCCACCAAGGAGTGCTGCTGCCATGAGGGGGTGTACTTGGTCTGCAGCTGTGTTTGGGTGACTGGTGTTTGTCAAAGAGACATCCACACGAATGCTGGGACCCATGGCTTCACAGCCGAACATGACATTGGAACACAATGATCCATGTTATTTATTTCACCTGTCACTGGTTCTAATGTTGTGGCTCTCAGTGTTTACACGTGTTAACTGCTTTTTACAGACACACTCAAAACCTCCCAAAAAAGGCTAAAAACTTCCACAAATACAAACAAAACCTCCACAAAAAACTTTAACAAATTCACTAAAAATTTCCATAAATTCACTAAAAACTTCCACAAATAGACACAAAACCTCCACAAATACACTCAAACCTCCACAAATACACAAAAAGTCCATAAATTCACTAAAACTTCCACAAATATACACAAAACCTCCACAAATACACAAAAAGTCCATAAATTCACTAAAACTTCCACAAACATACACAAAACCTCCACAAATACACTCAAACCTCCACAAATCCAGAAAAACTTTAACAAATTCACTAAAAATTTCCATAAATTCACTAAAAACTTCCACAAATATACACAAAACCTCCACAAATACACTCAAACCTCCACAAATCCACAAAAAACTTATACAAATTCATTAAAAATTTCCATTAATTCACTAAAAACTTCCACAAATCGACACAAAACCTCCGCAAATACACAAACCTTCACAAATATACTCAAACCTCCACAAATTCACTAAAAACTTCCACAAATAGACACAAAACCTGCACAAGAGACGTGAAACTACCACTGCTCTTCTTTCTCATCTTGCAGGTGATGGACAGTTGAAAGGACGAATCACCAAGATGAGCCAATCAATGGAGACGAGCCGCCACAGGAGCCTGAACCTGTACTTCACGAGGGGGAACAAACATGGCTGATATATCTGCAGTTCACTGCTCGTTTCTCCAGAACGAGAGCAGCCAGGAGCTGAAAGTTGTGGGCAGAGGAACAGGCTGCTGAGGACGAGTTGGACGACGGTTTCCTGAAATGAATCCTGATTTCCTGTAAATCAAGTTTTTTGGACTGACATGTTGTTCTCAGACTGTGAGACTCCCGAACATCCTCATCAAAATAGACTTTTTGGTTTCTGTCCGTCTGTGATGAAGCATCAAATGAGTCTCTTGTGAAACAGACCTGGTTCAGTTTGTTCACTTAATTCACATCATCTTTCTACAAACTCCCCTGTTTTTTATTGGCATTTTGCTTTTATTAAAGCAGAGAAGATGGAAACAATTAGGCAGCTACCGACCTACTCATCCTGTACGAGAAGCTTGGTTTTTTAAACTGAGTACTTACTAATAACAAATAGAAGATGAGACCTGGTGAGCAGAAATGTACTAATTTGAAAAAAAAATCAAATGAGAAAACATTTAAAAATATGTAATGAAGAATATTTTCGATATTTTTTTCTTTGTAACCAAATGGAATCAAAATAAAGACATTTTCTTTGTAACTGTGACTGAAGTGACTTATGTGACTGGTGCTTCTTGTCAACACCGTTTAGCTCTTGTGTGGGACATTTAATGTCTTAAATGTAGGCCACATGTTCACACCTTCACATCTAAATGTTGTTTAAAGTCTTATTTCACCTCTCAACTTTGTTTTTATTCCAACTGTGTTATGTTATTGTATACAGAATCGCATCCTCGCCCATGGAGAAAGTGTTGCAGAATAACTGCAGACAAAGTGAACCAGAACATACAGTTCACATTTCCATTCACTTTCAGAGAGCTGAATGTGCTGAAAGGGAAACACTACAGCTTGTTGGAACTTGTTCATCACTTCTTTTATTGAAACTTAAGCAGGAATGTGCAGGTTGTGTTCATCTTTGACATTCTGGACGAGTGTCGACTTCCTCTGGACTTTAGTCATCATCAGATCCTGTCTGATGTTACAGAGTCGACGTGCTGCTGACAAGCCTCATCAACTGCTTCCCTCTGCCTGTGACAGTTTCACTTGTGTGGGTCTGACTTAAGTGTGGGCCACATGTTAAAGTCTTCAAGTCTTATTTTACCTCTAAACGTTGTTTTTGTTCCCAACATGTGATGTCATTACTGTACAGAACTGCAGCCCCACCCACCGAGAAAGAATTGCAAAATAACGGCAATGACTGGAGACAGTCACAGGAAGTTACGTCATATCATTCTCAATTATTAAGTGATTATTATTATTATTATTATTTAGCTGTTTTATTAAACTTTACAAGGGGGACAAACGTACAACATCTAAACTGCTCTCACAGTTAACATATAAACCTTGACAGTGGTTTACTTTTAATTTATTATGTTAATATTTATTTTTGTAAGGAGCAATATTTTAAATAATCTAGTGTGTGGTTCTTTGACCTTAAATGTTCAGCTGCTAGGACAGATGTCATCTCTGTTTGTCGGTCAACATTTGAGGTGATGAGGGCGGCACATGACCAGGATGTATGTCTTATTGACCTTATTTATAAAAATAATAATATGTATAATAATGTATTTATTTTTAGAGCACCTTTAAAAACAGTTTACATATTTAGTTCCATTATGATTTTGATGATTTACCACACAGGCAGTTGAGAGTCACAGTAAAGTTCAGTCCAGCCTGCTGAGATACGAATCACAAAACAAAAGGTGAAACACCTGAAAACAAAGGAGAAGAAATGGAGGAGGGACGGAGGACAGTGTGTTCTTTAGTGTTTAACGGTATGAGATTGTAAAAATGTCCACATTCCTCAAAGATATGTACAGATACGTTTGTCTTTTAACTGCTTCAGAAACACTGCAAAGAAAAAAGAAATTAAAAACTACCTGACAGGTTATATGACAGCAAAAATATAAGAAACACTCTCACAACATAATAAATATGTACAATGAACTCTGTAGGTATAATTTGCATTATTATCTGTACCATCTAATTATTCCACAACAAGCTCACCAGGTTAAAATAAAAAGATGTATAGTTAACTGAACATAATTTATGGTAAAATAATGTGTATTGCTCCATAATGTACTTAAAAAAATACACTAAACTGTATGTGGTTTTTTTTGTGTCTTATTTAACTTATTTAAAGAAAAACTCTTCTGTCTGCAGATGAGTCGGTGCGTCTCGTCTCAAAGACGCACAGCAACCACAGATTCAGGGTCTTAAATAAGAGCTCCAGAAGTCCCTGAAGCCCTTACAGGAGAACCTAAAGGCTCAAACAGCAGAAGGCATCAAGGTCCAGGCCCGACACACACAGGCGCAGATCAAAGAGCAGTTTAAGAGCTTCATCAGTTTCTACAAGAGGAAGAGGAGGCCAGGATCTCTGCTCTGGGCAGAGAAATAGCGGCACTTTCACAGTCAGAGCCACAGAGGAGGATCAGACAGCTGAAGACGTCTCAATCCTGCAGAACTACAAGGCTGAAGTGAAGAGAGTCCAGCAGCGCCTCCTCCTCCTCCTTCTTCTTCTTCTTCTTCACTGACATGATCTGTTTAAAATAGCAACATAGAAAAATCATTACTCAACAGAAACTGATGAATCTGCAGATATATTATAACATGAGTCACTGCAGCTGGACCTCAAGACGTTTTATGATATAAAACAATTTGTGTTTTACATTAAATATGGCTGACATGGCTGTGCACTGTGCCAGATCAGTGCCTAATGCCACCCTCTTGTGGTCTAAGTGTGTCCCAAATAGATAAAATTCACTTTATTAGATGCACTTGCACAACGTCTAATGCAATCTAATACAACAACCAACCTAACAAATAAATAAAATGTAAAGTTTCTAGTATAATTGTTGGAAAAGTGTTTTTCAACCTCGATTCCATGAAGAGGAGCTTGTATGTTGTCAATGTTTTTAATTTAAAAACAAGTAACTATGTATGTTTCACAGACTTTTACATTAGTGATGAGGGGGCGGATTTAAAGGATCAGTTCACCCAAAAATGAATATTCAGTCGCTATCTACTCACCCACAGTGCTGATGGAAAGTCAGGTGAAGTCCACAAGTTCTGGAGCTTCACAGCAAAACAGTGTTTCTCCTAAACAGAGAATCTGGGGCAACACTGAGCAGTTAAACTGATTAATTTAAAGGTTGACACACACACACACACACACACACACACACACACACACACACACACACACACACACACACACACACACACACGTCCAGTGTCAAATAAAAACGAGGAACACGGTTTAAAAAACACAGTTTATTGCCTCAATGCTTAATCCTTTAACTTTTGTACAGATTTCAGTATTTACAATTTCATAATTATTATGCCTCTAATAAATAGTACAACTTAAAGTCTTTTTCTAGTCTACAGGTTTAAATATTGCACATGCAAAGTATGTATAGTGTGTGCTTGTCTAATAGATATGCCGTCTTATTAGCTATGTACAAAGTTTTATAACAGAAACACTTGTGGGGTCCGACCACCATGCTACTGAAGAGACACTACGCGGTTCCCCTCCAAAATAAAACTCTACTTCAATAGATAGAGACATGCAGGGGGAGGGACAACGCAAATCCCAAATAACATACCCAAATGAAAAATATGACTTTTTTTTTTTTTATTATTTTAAAAGTTCTTCTTGAAGAACAAATAAATGATAAAACACCTTCTACAGTTAACCACTACATGGCAGCAGTGACTCGCTGTGGATTTGGTGGGAAGTTTCCACCAGTACTGTACGAATAACAGATTTTTAAAAAAAAAGAGAGAGAGAGAGAACAAAATTAATTTTAATCAGTGTGAATTTTTTATATTAGAAAAAAATAAAAACCAGTGTGACCGACGAGGCTTTGCAGACGGTTTTTGCACAAAGTATACTCTTCATTTCAGTCTCCAAAACGTGATGTCTGTAAATCATCCGCGGATGAAACCTTTTACAGGTTCAAACAGAGTTTTCTGCCACAGGCAAGAAGTCTATTCCTATAAATACACTGCGTTTAAATATGTGTCCACATACGAGTGCTGCTCTACCTGCAGTGTTGGTAGACCAAAGTCATCCTATACAATATACATAAAAATCATCATATTTTAACATTTAAGATCAAACGCTTGCCAGACACTGTGAGAACGATGCTGTGAGTCCTGGCATCACATTCCCCTGGTGCTTAAGGGAGTAAGAAACACACAAACACTGTGATGGGAGGACAGCATGGACGATGTGATCTCACTTCAACCTCTAGATGGCGTTCTCGCACACGACTAACAGCCCTCCTTGACATTTCATTGGAACGGATGACAGGTACAGTGCAAAAACAAGAACAGGGACAAAACAAATCCTACACGACAGACAGATTTCTGCCAGCAAAGGGCAGTTTGATCTCGTGTTTCCACGTGGGAAAAGGGAAAAGCGTCTATATTGTGTTGTCTGGTTCACCTCTGCAGAGTCTTATGGCTTTGGCAAGGGGGTGGAGAGGAAGCAGAAAGGGCCTTCACCGCCTGCTGCGTTTGTGATGAAGCAACCGCCTCTCGACCTGCTGACCTCCCTCCCTGCGCCTCTGAACCCGAGTGAGCAGAGAGAGCACCGACGGTCATGCACACACAGAGATACTGTTCACCTTCGACAGACACTTTGAGACACATCAGACGTAGGTTACGGTATTTACAGAAGACACTGACTTGATCGCATGCACTTGATAACACGTGTGTTTCTGAGGCCCGGCTGGGTCCACAGGTTGAGATGAGATCCAGCACACGAGTTCAGAGCCGACCCCAGAGGAGGGACTCGGCCGGGGTCTGAGAATGATTCAGTGCTGTGAGACAGTTACCACCCTGCAAGTCTCTCATAGTTCTCCTGCTTCAAAATGATTTAAAAGTGAAATTATTAAATGTCTTCTTAACAGTGATTATTGTTTTACCACCCAACAGGAAACATGTGGAGGAGAGGGCTCTGTTTTTTTTCCTGAATCAACAAGATAATTATCCTGGAAATTCAGAAAAACAGCACATTTTTCTTCCGGTCTGTGAATGCAAATCAAATAAGGTGAGTACTAAAGTGAGCAGTGATTTTAAGTCACGTAATTAATCAACTAATCATTTCCGCCAACAAAAGATAAAAACAGATATTAAAGAAATCTGTGACGAATTTTTGTTGCAGGATGTATTTAAATTCAGAGAACACAAGAACTGAGATGTTGATAGGATGAAGATAAATCAAATGGTGCCTCAGTCTTACACACCATTTTACTTTCAAGCTTAAATGTAATGAAACTTATACACTGAAATATCTAATTTAACATAAAAGGCAATTTTAGAGCCGTTTTTGAGTGCGAAGGCGATTCCACTCTCACAGCACTGAGTTATACTTCATTAACTTAATTCATAGAGAACTGAGGGACATTAAAAATCCACCCTAAAAACACTTCACCGCTGTTAAATCTCTATCCTCTGTTATAGCTTCGATCAGCAGGTCAATGTCTTTTACTTCGCTTAGTTTGAGAGCAGAGAAAATGTGTTTTAAAGGTCCAGTGTGCAGGATTTAGTGGCATCTAGAGGTGAAGTGGCAGATTGAAACCAACTGAACATCCCTCACCTCCCGGTCTCCTTAAAATCACTTAAAAACGTCTCGAGAGTCGAGGTTTGGTTTGTCCGTTCTGGTCTCGTGTAGAAACACTGTGCTGCAGCATGGCGGACTCTGTGACGGTGACGATATGATACGTTTCTGCCCCTAAATCCTCTAAATCGCCCCAAAAAGTCCTGCACACTGGACCTTTAAAACCTCAATGACATGCAGGTGAAAGTATGTAAAGATGCCAGAATGGAAGGTTCACTTCCGGTTGTGTTGATTGGAGAGCTTGTTGCTGTTTTTGCTCTTTCTGCTCTTTCTAACTCACAGCTGGATGTGACACGTTCACTCCTGTTCTCTGGAGTTTGTCTAGAGTCCTTCTGGGGAAAAGTTGGAAAAATCCCAGACTGAGGCGGACTGAGAGAAAGTCGGTCGACCAAGAAGTTGAACTAAATCGCCTTACAAAGGAACTCCTGGAGTGCAGTGAACACCACAGACAGATGATATATAACAGTGTGAGAGCATTGGAAGGGTGGATTTATTCCCTTTAATGGGACACAGAAACCTTTTCTTTTCACTCTGGACGCTGTCCATCCAACAGCGTCCAGGAGAAAGAGAAGATCTGAGACTGAACTTTCAGAGCTTCTGAATTCATTCATGAATTCAACAAGTCTCAAGTTACATTTTAAATTTTTATTCGCTTGACTGCTTCGCTGGTAGGGCCGATGAACTGATGCCAGCACCTCATACCAGCCCACAGACGCAGGAGTTGAAAATAGAGAGTTGGAGGTTGCTTGAAGTATCGTAGCACCATGAGAGCTCCAGGAGCTGTGGCCTGACACGTTCAGATCCTTCTATACACTCGAGTGGCCGCGAGTTCTGCAGCCGTCCTCGCAGGAACTTTAATAAGAGGGCAATTGTTCCCTTCCTCTCTCCTCTCTCGGGGCCCAGACTGCAGCCCTGGTGGCTCATCAGACTCCTGGTGGGTGACAGATCTGCAGACACACACGTCAAATCTCGCCTGCTGGGAAAGCGAGCGGCTCTGAACTCGTGCACTTTTTTTTTTTTTTTTGTTCTACATCTTTTATTGCATCAGGGAAACAGACAGGACAGAGTGTTATGTGTGATGTCAGCCCTTGAGTGTCCCTGTCAGAGTAAAGGGGGAGGAGTCCTGCATGACTCCTCATGCTGGCTTCATGGTTTCATTGGACGTCGGGTGGAGAGGTACCACTCCTTCGAAAAAAAAAATTAAAAATTAAAAATCAAGAATAATTTCAAAAAAATGGATTTTTGTCAGCGATTAGTTTGAGTGTTGTTCCTTGTGGTTCTTTTTCCTATCGACGGGGATATGACCTCACCCACTGGCATGCACATGCAGGCTGGCTTGTCCCCCCCCCCCACTCACAGTGGGCGCCGCTACTCCATGCCGTTCCGCAACATCTGATTGGCTGCGATGAGCATGACGCTGATGATGAATGCCATGGCGAAGGCGCAGATGAGGCTCTTCCTCACGCACGTCTGGCGGTTCTTCTTCGAAGGGTGAACTGAGGAGACGGGCGGAAAGACGAAGAAGAGAATTAATAAAACGTTCCTCAAGGGCCAGTTTAAAAGATGATAACACTTTAGTTTCTGACACAGCTCTGGATTTATCATTTTCAGCAGCCAGAGAGGGAATATAATGGAGATAAAACAACAGAGTGCAGCGAGCATATCTGGGAGAGCTTATTTATCCTCTGTTTACTTCTTTAGTTTATTAGCTCTCCTAAACTATTTGAACATAAATAACTGCAATACGATGCCTGAAAATGCAAGAGTCGTTAGCAGACGGATATTGACATCTAGTGCTTAGAATACCAGCAGCACAACAAAATAAACTACAGAGGCTCAATTTCATCTGTTCTTATTCATATATTTTGTAAGAATTATTCATGGCAGAGAAGGTATATTTCAGCAGTGAATGAAGTTATTGCAGTTTGTGCTTATTTCATCCAACTAGAATAACACACTGTTGGATTCTACCTCACCAGGCAGATGAACCTTTGAACAGTAAACAAGTCATTTGTGCATTCAGGTAACTTTGGTTCACAAATCTTCTAAATTTGGCCACACGAACAGGAACTGTGAAGTGACATTTTCCACTGCAGCAGTGGCCAGAGGAAATAAGCCTGAGGTGTGAGCTCACATCAGTGTTGCCAGGTAGATTAACAGCTCTGCGTTGGATCGTAGCTGAAGGAGCAGCAGGCCACTGATTTTACAGATGATGTTTACTTCACGTGTAATGAGGAGTATTACTCAGAGTGTGTAAACAGCCGTATAAAGTTGGTCAGATGATTTTCTAGTCTGAACAAACAGCCTGATCTCTGACTGGACCGCAGGCTCAGCATCTTTCAAACAAAGCCTGTTAAACTACTCTGAGGTGAGAGGTCTGAAAGAAATCGGGGAAGCATTTAGGAGGAGGGGAAGATTAATGATTGAGAGCAATATTTTTTAAAATCTGATTCTTGTGATTTCCCTGATGTTCTCAAAGTGGAATATTAAAATCACTGGGGTACCTGTTTAATATTATCTGTATTGACAAAGATCATCAGATAAAGTCGAAAGGAAGGAAGGAAGATGTTTACTTGTCTGGTTCTCCATTTTCTGAGCTTTCAAATTTTGTTTTTTATTTGTGAAACAGTGATTTTTTCTTTCTTTTCATGTGTCCAGACAATTCAAAATAATTTTTATCCACAATTATTTTTTCTACATGGATCAATCCGAGGAAAAAAAAGAAAAAAAAAAGAATATTACAGAAAGAGACACTGAGCCTTAATTTCCTGCTGATTTTTTATTTTTTTTTCACAATTTGATTTTTTAATTTGGGGCAAAAAAAAAAAATGTGTCGAGTAAAAAAAAGATTTTTCTCACTTGTGAAAAAACTTTTTTTATGTGTCGACGAGTGAAAAAATGTTTTTCTCACTGTAGAAATAATGTCTTACTCGCTGCGACACATGAAAAAAAAAATCTTATCTTATTTAGTAGGTTAGCAAGCCTCAGTTTACTCTTAAAAAATATGTTTCCACTGGGTTTCACACACGGAACAAAAGAAATACAGCCATGAACATTTTTTTAAACACTTTTTTATACTTCTTTTTATACTTAACCTAATCCTAACCCTCATTAAATTAAAAAAAAATCACTCAGGATCTTTTTTTTTATGTGTTGAGCCAGGTGAAATAATCTTTTTTTCATGTGTCGAACATTTTTTTCTCACTCGTGATAAAAAAAATTGAATTTTTTTTCCAGTGTCGAAACAAGTAAAACATTTTTTTCACATTTTCATGTGTTTCAGAGTAAATATATATATATATATATATATATATATATATATATATATATATATATATATATATATATATATATATATATATTCATCATTTTCAAAATAATTTTAAGAAAAAAAATGTGTTGAGCAAAGTAAATTTAGAACTTGGAAAATGGACCACCAGAAAAAATTCTCACTTGTCCTTCAGGGCTTCCGTAGTTCTGACCAGGGTAAAATAAACAAATGTGTGCGTGATGGATCCACTTTAAGATGATCAATTGTTTTTTTCTCCCTTTCAAAGATACGACACCGTGTTGAACTTAAGGACAGTATATCGAAGTCTGAGCTGACACAAACATTCACACAGCAGCAGTCCCGTCTCTCCCTATGAGATCATTTTCTGGTTCAATCAATCTCCGGCGCCGACCGGTAACTCAGCAGCTCTTCCTCCCTGCGGCAGGTCGGCGGACCGCGAGCGGCTGAGACAATTTTTACCGAGCCGAGGTAATTAGAGGAGCTGGGCCAATGACCCACAGCCACATGGCTCACACTCTCAGGCGCTCTATTTATAACTCTCAATTCAAGAAGCACTGAAGTCATCAAAAATGCTTCTTGACTGCTGTTCCAAAGAAAATGCAATGTGGAAAGTAGGGCAGAAATTGCTACATCGTTCTTGGCTCAGCCGCTCAGACGGTGTCATTAGGAGGCGAGCTCCACTTGAAAAATACTATTCCAGACACTCACATCACATAAAACATGACCTGAAGTGATTTTTTAGCCAAATGGATTATCTAAGAATGAGCTCGCAGCCAATTACCCGAGGTTATGTAACTCACAAGCCGTAGTAGACAATGTGTTTTTCTTTAAAACCTGAATTAAAACGAACAAATCTCTTTTGCAGGAATGCCATCCTGACACACACACACACACACACACACACACACACACACACACACACACACACACCTTGAAGCTGTCAATATCAATCTGACGTAACATTGTAGCTCAAGATAAAACTTTATTGATCCCTGAGGTATAATTAAATATATCTCCACCTTTATCAGCTGCAGCATTAAAGTGATTAAACTCTTCATTGAACAATATAATAAGCATTATGCTAAAATATGCAATTCTGCGTGATGAGTACTTTTACTGAACTTTAAGAATATTTTCATGCTGGTAATTTTTTTTTTATGGTAGAGTTCAAGATCTGAAACGGTTTGAAATTCTCTTTCAAAAGTCTTGTGTGAAGATAAAACACAACTTGTTCATTGTTCTTTCATTGTTCTGGATTTCCACCTGTCTTGAAGATCTTGATCCGCCCGTGTGTGCAGTCTCTTTTCCTCTGACCACGAGACTCGTCAATTAATCCTCAGCACTCTGCCGTGAAAACACATTTAACATCTGGGATCCGACTCCATGACGGGCGTTAAGATGAACTGCAGTGTGTAGAAAAAAAAAAGTCTTCTCTTGTTTGCTTATGTGGTTTATAAAGAGGCATCAGAATTAAAGTGATGAGGATTAATAACCATAATACATAATGAACATTTTGTATTTTACAGTTCTACAGAGGTTTCACGTATCCATCTATACAGTTGTATAAGTCGGGGTGAGTTGAGGAGGGTGTCAATGGAAAGTCCATGTGTTCAGCTGCCGGTGGGCCGTGGAAATGGGAGGAGAGTTGTGGTCTAGACATTAGTTCTCAGTCCAGTCGCCTGAACCTGCCGTCAGCCTCATAAAACACCTCCTCAACCGCCCAAAGTAACTACACCACTGCCAGATATCCACAAAGGGTTTTCTTCAGCAGGCCACTGTGGTCATGAAGGTAATGAAGTGTACGCTGGTTTCCAGGCGGCTGAATTACGGCCGTCTACCTTCAACGAAAAAATGTAATTTTACAACTCAGTCTCACATTCATCCCTCAAGACATATTCTTTTCTTCACAGAAGACATTTGAAGGATGACTTTAAAAAAGTGCCGTTTTCCTTTGTCTCCGAAGTTTTCAGAAATGACTGTCACTGTCGTTAAAAAGAAAATTTGACACCTTGCTGCACTTTCACTCAATAAAATCGTAGTTATTATTATTTTGAAATAATTATGGCCTCAAAGTTCAGGAAGCAGTCTGTGACCAGGCTGGTTCAAAAACTACTGGAGAGAGAAATGATACCACAATTCAGAGAAGGATCTCTGGTGTCTTCATGCCACTCACAAAATAATTTAGTCAAATTTCAATTCCAGGTGAATTTAGTAAGTAATTTAGTTCTTCTCCTGAAGCTGGAAATGTTAAAATGTGTATCATCTAAGAATTCAAACTCCAAACTGCATTTCATCCAAATTAAAACTGCTGCTAACTTTAGCTGCTGTTAGCTTAGTTAGCCGTGCAGCTAGCAGTCAACACTGTAGCCTTGGAGATTCAGATTCAGGAGCTTTCGACAGACAACTTGAGGAGGTTTAACTCCGTTTTGCTCGCTGGAATGAACACCAGAAATAGAAGCAGAACCTGCCGCACCACTGAGCTCAGAACAGCAATGAAAATTTGATATTTACATAAATGAAAAAGTAAACGAATACAGCTTCAACTGGTGCAGCTGGCGTTATAAAACATGCACAGTATGAACGTACTGCTAAGACTTATACACGTGTACGGCAGCTGTGACATTCACGGATCAAAGTTGATTTCCACGCCTGCGTCTGGCTGACAGGCGCTCCCCGGACATCTGCTGCTCCCCGTATGTTTCTCTGCGCTTTACGCTATTGGTGCAATTTGTTCAACAATGAATCAGCGCCTGGTGAACTTCTATGGATCGGTGGTTACATTCTGTATTCTGTTGTTTTTTATTATTTTTTTATTTAGCTCCACACCATATTGATTCCAGGGCGAGGTGAAGCCAGGGGGAAATCAAGAGCCTTTTATCCCACCTCATATATCAGCGAGCTGAAGCAGTAAGTACCAGGGTAGCATGATGAATTGTGCTCAGTATGAATCGCACTGTGACACAACGTATTGATTTCTCCGTGACTGAGCAGTTTTTGGTGTCCCTGTGTGGCAGGTGGTGCTCGTGGACCTTGGAGTGAACAAATGCGAGCGCTCTGGATGATCCCGCGCTGGTCAGTCTTCATCATAAACCCGGCACGAGCATCATGTTGTCATCACTCCACGCCAGTTTTAAGACCCTGATAAAGTGCTGGCGCGATCTGTGTCCATCCTCACTGACACCACCGGCAGCCAATTAAATTCCCTCCAGGACAGGCCAGACTCTGAGGCAGGTGGCGTTTGGTAAAGAGGGACATTAAGGGCTTTCTGGCCACGCATGTTGGCCCACAGAAGAAATATTCATGACCTCGACTGGAGAGAAAAATCTCAGTGCAGAGGAATTTCACACACACAGTATTATTATTATTAATAATAACAACACCTCTGATGAAGACGGTCGCACATGACAAACGAGGTTGAGAACCGGCTCGACCGTGCTGCCTTCAGGTTATGTAGGAAATGGTAGCGTCATGACTCAGCCTACATCCAAAAATAATGTGATTGCTGTTGGTGTGAAAGGGACAAGACTGCAGTTTTTTTTTTGTTTTTTAGGCAGCACACATGTCATCAGTCAAGTTACAGACACACACACACTCCATAACGTCACATAATGCAGCTCAGCAGTCACATTTTTCAGTGTGACATTTCTACCTAGACATTTGTCTGAACGCAGCGTGAGTCGGTGCTGAAAATGTCACAAGACTGCCAGAAGGTTGCTCCAAAGGTTCAAGATTGATGCTTTAAAATTTAAAAATTGCAATTTTGTTTTCCACATTCATCTCCTTAATAATCTGTTTTGACTTTGCATTTTAAAAACAGACTGAAGCTTTTCAATCCGCTGGCAAAAAAAAAAAAAAACCAGGCCCAGTCTGAGAGCGAACAGCAGGACGTGCATGGATGTGTTATGAGGTAAACGAATTAAAGTGACTGTTTATCTGAACTCTTAAGGGTTGTTGCTCAACAGCAACAAGCATCTGCTCAGTTTCATCCAAACAGATGCCTGATAACACTGAGCCCTGCACATACGCTGGTGACAGAGAACTGCCTGGACCGCATACTGAACACTGTGACACGAGGCTGCCTTTATGTTTCATTTTCCATCAAACTGAAAATGTTTTATGTAAATTCAACTGCTCTCTGATTCATTTCTCGATAAAGCCCCTGAAAGACTCACAGAGCTGACTCACTGAATCTGAATCCAAAGAAGTATGACGTCAAAAATACTTGTGAAATGGTTTGAAATAGAATTTGTTTTAGAGAAACAATAACCCATTTTTATGGCAAGAGAATGAAGACGTCCTAGAATACCCTCCACTGCTCTCCATAAATTTTGGATGGCTGGTTTTGCAGAGCGAGTTCATGCATATTTCATCTGAGCCACTTCTGAATTGGTGACCAGCTGACGCTGGTCCTCGCCACCAGCCCCAAATCAATTAATCAGCAGGTGTGCTGCGACTCTGTAGGCTGTACATCGCAAATTCTTCCTGACAGCACGGATTACTTTCTCTTTCACTACACTCCCACCACGACCTGTATATATCTATCAAACACACACACACACACACACACATATTTGTACGTACACATTTGCCTAAGTGCCTGTGCTGTGTGTGAAGTTAGCTCAGGGACATTCGCTCACCTCCCTCAAACTCTGTCTGACAGTTCCCAGAGTTTTCCTTCAGGCTCTCCTCCTCGTTGATGATGATGTTCTCAATGTCCTTCATGGTCAGGTGATCGCGGAAGGCGTAGAACAGGATGTGTTTCAGCTCCTCCAGGGTGATCCTCTGCATGTCGAACTGCAGGAGGACAGAGGTGAGACGGGGAGCTTTTCATAAAAGAGAGACAATTTTGCTCCGTACATAAATAAACCGTTCTGCAGTATTCCTGGCAGCACACAGGATTAACTGAGCAGGAACTAACTCGAGTGTATTCATGTGTCAAAACTCTTCTACAATTTTTGGGACTAGCGCTTCAGCTTTAATAAAACAGAGCCAATAATAACTTGAATTTGACTTTCTGCTGCCAACAACTTACAATAAATAATTTGTGCTAGAAAGCTCAAACTCATAAATCGTGACGCATGTTCCAGAACGTCTTCGCCGTTCTCGTCCCGGTAACTTACACACCTCGCGCTCTAATGCATTCACTTTAATCAGAGTGCGTTGATGCATTGATGAAATTGAATGTGCAGAGGTTAAAGCCTGAAAGTGATTGATTTATTGTTCGGTTTATAGAATTCACGCAATTCAAACATGCACATACACGCGCTTGACTTGAAGGTCATACGAGACCGACCGGCTGCTGAAGTTTTTGTCTCTGAAGTTGAGAGAAACTTGCAGCTTGGAGACACTGATGAAAACGCCACGTCACCAAAATGCTTCAGAGCTGTAATGAAACTGATTTAAATGTCTCCGTATCAATGGCGGGAAATGAGTGTGATGACGTTTTAATCAACACTCAGGCTCACTCGGAGTCCAGCGGCAGTTAAAAAGACTGATTTTCCCTGATTTGCTGTGAATGTTGGCATCAACAGCCGCTCATATTTACTGACTCAGTGAACACAACTCATTTTATCAGGCCGGTCTTTGCTGTACACATCTGATTACAAGCTGATTATGAACACGTGTTATTTGCCTGCCGTGATACGACAACAGAATTAGCACATAATGGATTTTCCTCTCCCCGTTCTCTAAATCTGGCACGACGTTGAGAAACCTTTTTGACAGATTCAGTATGAGAGAAAGATATATAACACGGAGGCATCTTCCAAACTGATGTCACAGACTTTGGACTGACATGAATGGGTCATCTGGGACGTCTCCATCGATCCCTGAGCTCCCCTCAACAAAGCAGCCGAGCGGCTACGAGGTCCAGCCTTCAGCGCTCCGGGTAGCTGGCTCTGTTTCTGCGCTCTGCTCTCACAGTCTTAAGCACCTGTTCCATGCTGGAATGGACACTACCCCCCTGTGACCCTGAGCAGAAAAGTCTGCACAGAGAATGGATGGACACGCACAATAATAAAGAGTCAGACTAGTGAAGCCTACAGAGCTGTGGCAGGCAGAAGAGCGAGCTGAGGTACGAGCTCTAACCACAGCGGGCAGTGAATCAGGGCAGGAGAGACGTTACACCATCAACATTTTCTGATTCCTGAAATACTAAATGTGAATATTTCCTGTTAGGGCTGCACGATAAATCGAATTTTCATCATCATGGCGATTAGAACATGTGCGATAAACACATCGCAAAAGACTGCCTGACTTGCGATGAGTAAGAAAAATCTTTTTGTTTACTTGCGCAACATTTAGCCTATCAGACTGAACCCTGGATACAACGGCCAATCAGATGAAACCCCAGCTAGCCGTTAGCTTCCCTGACAAAATGAATCGGCATCAGTTTGGTGGTGGCTGCCAGGTTATGATGGCTGAGGGAGGAGAGAAAAGCCATGAAAACGTGGTCGACAAAGACCTTGCGGTGAAAAGAAAAAGCTCTTCTCATACACAGCCGACATCCATCACCACCTGCAATACAACCATAAAGACCGACAGGAACAATTCAGTACTAACGTTAGCCATCATTAACTGTATGGTTAATAATATGCAAACCGCAATATTTGTTTATTTATTTGTTTGTTTCCTCCTCAGTAAGCTAAACGTCTGCACAGACATAACAAGACGTCTCTGGCTTTCTCTTGATCTTTGTCACCTTAGACATTAGATCAACTCATCAATTAATCAAGAAAATAATGGAAAATAACATTCGGCTGCAGCCTCTACAACCGAGAACAGTGACTTGCAGCCTAACGCCCACGTCACAGGAGAGACTCTCAGCTGAACATGAGAGCGTTCTGACCCTTTAAAATTTCAATCACTGTAATGGCCTGATGCCAGTTTTAAGGACAGTCTGCGGCGAACCATTCCAGGGTTTTTGTGCCCTTCCATGGCCTTGTATTTTTCAGCCTGGACTGAACCTCCGGATAAAAGTTTCTTCCGCATTTTGAAACCGTCAGCGTGGATCTAATCTGTGACATCAAGTCGAGTCTCTCTATGAGTGATGAAAAACGAGCTTGCAGAGGACAGATTTAAAAGTGCCTGGGTGGATCTGACGGCTGATCTGGACTCATTTTATGGCTCTTAACAGTTCTACTTTTGAAATAACATCTTCCAGGGTGTGAAAAGGCAGAAAGACTTCAGCTCGGTTCAGATAAAGAAGCCCCCAGAGAGCGCTGATATAGATGGAAATGGATCTGAGACACAAGCTGGTGATTATATTGATCGACATTAGGCCCCGACATTCTGCGAAGACAGGTAGGATAGAAGTGAAAAACTCTTGAATGCTATCTACTCCTCACATTCAGTCACATCCTTCAACTTATTTTCATCTTGATTTGTACATCCCAAATCCCAGAGTGCATCTGTAGCACTCATTAATACCGAGATGAATTATATACGTGAACAGACAGAGAAGGGGAAAAAAAAAAAAAACGTTCGCTGCACTTCCTCGCAAGCCTGCTGGGTAGATAATTATATAAATCACTGCATAAATCATGCTGGACATAAATCACACTTAGCATCAATAGCATTCGTTATCTCTCCACCTCAGAGACGGCTAATGAACATTCATACCCATCATGCCTCCAATGTTAATCAGCCTCCATAAAGATTCATTATCAAAGCTAATTAAAAGTTAGGGGTCAGCGGTTCACCCTTTGTTTGCCGGGTCATTAATCAGAGGAGAAAGTAGAAGTAAGTGTTGGCAGGACAGAGGTTTAATAAAAGGGACACAATGATAGATAGATAAATCACGTGTGTTTTTGTAAGACGTAAATTAAAAAGAATAATTATTCCACATGTTTGCTATGAATGTGAGTATGTAAGCTGTTGCAACATCCTCCAGACGGGACTGAGCGTTTGGTTTTGGATCAAAATGATAAAAAAAAAAAGCTTCAGATAAACGTAGAGAACATTCACCAACAACGCTGTGATTAGGGTCAAATGTAGGTACAAAAACTACTTAGTTAGGGTTCAGATAACTTCATGGTTTGGCTTAAAAAAACAGTTTTGGTCAAAAGAAATATAGCAGAAAGGTCTCAAGGGCACGAACGCGACTGTTGATTGCCCAACTTCCAGCCGAAAACATCTGCATTTGTCAGCACAGTTCTCAAAATGGTCTGTTTGGATGTTGGACAGTTGCAGGGATTTCACACTAGCCCCATTCACACAGGAGAAGATGTATAAATGTCGGAGCCTCAGTTCGCCAATTCTCCGCCGCTGGTGATTCACACAGGAAGCCGGCGCTGCGGCTCCTAAAGAGGCGTGACGGTCCACGTCATGATGATGACGTCGGTGCGTTTTCAGGTGTTTTCCCCTGTGTCCCCCTGTCAATCACCGCCTCCGAGAGATTCACACTGAGACGGAGGCGGATTAAAGACGCACCCAAACACCCGTGTGAATGGTTCTACTGATAAATGCTGAAACTCAGACTCAAACTGCCGTCGGCATCACAAGTTTATATTACAAGATATCCAACAGCAAAAGACTCATGTCAAGTTTCAGATAATCATTATTCTGTCCACACACATCCACATCCACGACCTGAAACATTCACCACAACTCATCTAAAAACCTTGCCAGGCCCGAGTATAATCGCCGGTATATATCAGTCTAATATCTCCCATCATGTGGAGCAGCATCACAGTTTCTTTTGCATCAGAACAAATGAGACGTCCCGCAGACAGAGAAGCTTTGTTTACTTCTCCTCTCCCCCGATGAAACTCTACCGCCGTCCTAAACAGACAGATCCACCTGGAGCGCGTCGGAAGCATCTGCCACTTAAACCTACAGCCAGCTCCTGTGTCACCTCTCCCCAGGAGAGACGGGTCGGCAGCCTAATTGTGTTTACTCGACCTTCGCGCAACCTTGCTGCTCCTAACGACACCGGCGCCGGCAGACATCAAAGTCTGCCGGCGCTTCATTTGCCAGGGAAAAGAGAGACAAGCCGGAGGATAGATTCATTCACTGAGAACTCCAGTGGCAGATAAGAGAAAGCCATTTTATTTTCTCCTTTCACATCCCACGACTTGCTCAGCCTAGATTCACATCCAGGCATGGAGTGACCTTTACGGGAGAATATGGTGAAAGAAAGGAGTGCAGAGAAGAATGACGCCTCAGGATCTGAAGTGACTCCCACAAAAAAAAAAAAAAAGATCTTTAGTGAGACACCCAGTGTTGAGTGACCTACAGTTCTGTACTGAACCTCGTGCACAGAGAGGAAACCTTCCACCATCTTTTCTGCCACACAGTCTTCACAGAAGTTCCCTCTGAAGTGTAATCACATGCCTCGGGCGCAGACGCTTTTAATGACTCTGGAAGAGTTGGAAATGTCAGGAACTGCAAAGAGCTGCTGGGGTTACAGCTCAGAAGTTTCTCTGTGTGCTGACACAGGATGTGACGACGGAGATCTGCTTTGTTACCCAAAAAAAAAAATCAAAAAAACAATCTTCTCTGAATTGAATTAATCTTTTATTCGTGCTAAAAAGAATTCCCACAAAATAAACCGACTCCAAATATAATCTGTGACATCTGAGACACCATCAGTCTGATTCTTAAGACGACAGATAAAACAGGCCAAGACATCCTCTTCCAGGTACTGGTCATCGTTTCCAGTCCAATTAGCGATCTTAACACCCGTCGAAATCAGTTAAAGTAAAAGATATCCGCTGGCTACATCAGGAGCCCTCACACATCAGCTGACGCTCCCCGAGGCTTCTTCTTCATCAGATGCCAGCCGATGGACTCAGAGATTACATTTCCCCCAACGTGTTTCGTCTCTGCTGCTCTCCACACAGATTGTTTACCAGCATGCAACCATGATAAATCAATACAACTCGGACTACAAATGGAAATGAGGATGCTTCTGGCACCCCCAAAATAAGAAGACACCATGTAACTAAGAATATAAAAATGGTCACTGACGAATGTTTTAATCTAATATCTGCATTTCAGATAGTGTCTTTAAATACCTGGAGATTGTGGGAGCCTGTGATATGTTTGATAAATTGTGATAATTTGATTATAGTACTATTATCTTAAACATTATCAACTAAAGCAATATCTGCACCTGGGTATCAATCAATGAAAGTATTATTGCCATGAGCACAATCAAGCTCAGCCTGAGCAGATGCATGAGAGTGATTTTCTCACCCTGGCAGGAACACCGTCCTTGGATTAAACCATGAACTCTTTCTTTTTCTTTTTTTTTTTTTTTTTTACGATTTTGCTCAATCGATTACGCGCCTGTCCTTCACACCGCAGAGTGGATTCGGGACTCGGCCTAACGAGAAAGCGCCGTTCTTCTCTGCACTCGTAAATGAGGCGTGTTCGGCTGCTTTCACACACACAGGCGGTGAGAAGGTGCCAAGAGCCAGCATCCATCCATCTGCTGAGTTCAGCCCTCCGCGAGCACGGCCAAATTATACGGCTACAGATAATGCTCTGCACACGCTGAATCCAATTACATGCATTTGCTAATCTAAATGTTTTATTTTTTTTTTTAAACGCAATGGGCTGGCAAGCGTTTTGTTTTAACAGGCAGAAATATGAATGCATTTGAAACACGCTGCAGCAGAGGACATGAGGGTCTGAATCCAGAGCAACAGAGAGGAGCAGGAGACAGACAAGGATTTTTATGGGCTCTGTTCTTTAAAACAAGCCCTTAAAAAAGAAAAAGCAGTTTTTATACTTGGGCCGTATTCGCTGTCTAAATGACTAACAAGCACACAAAAATGCGGGAATTGGATCAGCCTCAAAATGCAGCTGCAAAACAGGCTGCAATGGCTGGATTGTCCTCTTAAAGTGCTTGTTTTTGACAGTGACAGGTTCAGATTGTTTTTCTAATGTCCAACAAATAAGTTGAAATCATGAAATCTTTGTTTAATTAACCGGACTCGCTGACAAACCTGGTGATTTCACAGTGAAATGTTAAAATATTCCTCCCTCTTTGCTCCTCTCGCGATCACATTTAACCATTTTACCATTGTATAAAAAAAAAAAAAGAAAGAAAAAAGCAGTTTTACAGATCATCATAAAACACGGCTCATTCAAACTTAATGGAACAAAATGAAACGCTCTCTGTTGCTCGTCCTTCCACTGACACAACAATCACCCGGCTCTCATTCAGTGATTATTTTCTCATAATTAAACCTTCATTTATCCAGAAAGATGTGAAAATAGCAGGAGAAGGGAGGTCAGGAATCGAAATGAATCGAGGGGGAAAACAGCGTTTCACATCCAGCTTGGTAAAACTGCAGTTAAATGACTGAAATTTTTTTTGTCAGTGAAGTTTGGTGAGAGATACAACAAGGATCTTAATCTTAAGCAAATAGGTCCATCGCTGTAGTGACCTTTTCCATGCTTAGAGGAACAATCTGAGCTGGTCAGTTGCTAAAAAAAGTCACTTTTATGAGAGATACGCAGTTGACCTTAAGGATTATGTTGCATGGCTGCTGGACGAGGCTATTAACTGGACACATTTCAAAACAGTTTTGTGCCTGTTAGTCATTTAGATAAATAAATGTGGAAAAACTGAGCCCAGGTTTAAAACCCTCGATTACTCTCTTTCTTAGATGTGTCATCTCCTCATTGTCTGTGCCTGAAGTTTATCTTTGTGTTGTTTGTCTGTGAACTGATGGTTTTCTATCGCTCACAAGCAGTGAAATCTCTGGATGTGGTTGATGTGTTTGAATGGGAACAAAATGCAGCTCTGATGACGATGACGGCAGGATTTCATACACGCCTCACAGCTACTGGAAGCAGAAGTGTGTCAGAGACAGGAGTCATATATTTTCACAAGGTAAACAACGGTTTGTAAAAAATTAACTACACAAACCTGCAAACGTGCATGAACACAGACACCTTGGCGAAACCTCTGAGGTGGTTAGAAAAGCTTCAAATCCTGCGAGATCATTCGGTCTGAGTCTCAACGCTACAGTGACAATATAAACATGAGATGTACATACAGTTATGTCTTTACGATTGCACTGCATTGCCAGACCATGAAATAAAATTTGATAGGGGAAAAAAAATAAAAAAATCTTATGCAACCAAGCTGATGTGTCATCCAGAAGAGGATGACAGTTCTCTACCCTCCACACAAAATTGCACCCTCTTGCACTTTGGGAAGTTGCGGCTGTCAATTTTAAAATTTCAACATTTCCTTTGGATTTTGTGGAGGCCCTGCTTGCATCACCACTCAGCCGGGAGAGAGTGAGACACAGTTCAATCCACCGACGGGACGTGTGCACTGTACACTGACGGTGACAATGAAAATTAGCAAGTTGACGTTTCGACAGCTTTATGTCAGTAGGCACTGACTCCATCGGCTGCTCCGTGTGGGAGAAGTTGTACAGTAATGACTCGTCATCACTTGATACCATCGAACCGTCTCTGAGCTCTCGTCACTCTTCAGGACGTCCCTCCTGTAAACTTTTCCCACCGCTGACGGCTGGTAATATTTATTGCCGGGGCATTTATTATTTACAAAGCAGTTTATATACACTCCTGCATTATTCACAATACAGTATCTGAATCTGCTCACAGTCTTCCCATGACGACCCTTCTCACTTTCAAGAATAAACATGTTATCCAGCTCTTTCGTTCTTCTCTTAGCTTTCTTCTTTGTCTGCCGTTCTGACATTTCAAGCTTTTACTTCCACATCATGACTTTCAAAGTAACTTCTGTTTGTAGCCATAACACAACAACAATAAGGTTGTTATTCTGCATTAAAGACACTAAATTCCAGCACATTTATTTTCCTTTTCATATGATTCATTATTTCAAAACACCCATATTAACCTGGAAATTAATGAAAACGTGTTAAAGAGGACCCATCATGCTCATTTCCAGCTTTATGTTCTATTCTGTGACTACACTGCAGTAGATTTTCATGATTCACAGTTGAAAAAAAACACCTTTTTTATCCAATCCTGGCCTTCAGACGGCTCCTCTGTTCATCCTCTTTCCTGCCCCCTCCTTCAAAGTCCTACTTGATGAGGTCCAGCGTCAGCGATTACTGCACGAAAAAACCCAACTTCACAACTGTATTCACTGATTTTGTTGAAGCGGGGACAGAATCAGCTAATCAGACCTCTTACTGCACAAAAGCTGAGCTAACGCGCTCATGGTACAAATTGTCATGTTAGAGTTAGCAGCAGTTAGCGCTACTTTTAGCAAAAGGTTGAGCTATCTTTCCTTGAAACACTGTATATTTTACAGAAAGTTCACTCGGAGCAGCTGGGGGACGTCAGAGGGAAAACCAGAACATATTTTCCATAGAATATGAGCCGCTATGAATCACCTCAGCGTGAAGAACTAGAGAGACCGAGCGGGTGGACGGTGCATCCCTGTACTTTGTAGGCGTTCTGTGTCTGCAGAGTTAAACCGGCAAACGAGTTGGCGACAAAGTGCCTTCAGATCATCCTGAAAGCAACTGTGATTGCATTCGGAGCTTTTTGCTCACTGGGATTATTTTATCATTTCACCCGATTATGTTAAACTTTGGAAACAGCTAATATGAACATCGTAGCATCTATCTGTCAGAAAATACGAGACAAATCGCTTTTAACGAGGATGCAACATTAGGCAGAACATGACTGCAGTGTAGCTGTATTTCTGCAGGTTTTTCCCAGGACATGCTACAGGTAATAAGACCAGACCCGGCTCAGTATATTCATTACGTCCTCTCCTCCTGCTTAATGTCTGGGTCCAACACGCACACCCCCGAGCCATCAGGGAAAAAAAAAAAATTATGTCTCCATTACCACTGCGTCACCCGCCTGTCAAAGGGCAGCAGATTAATTGAGAAATAGAAAACATAACATGCGCCACGAGAGTCACAAACAGGCAGAAAAATGAATTGGGGCTCATATCTCGAACGAGTCACCAGTGTGTTGGAAGTGACAGAAACATTGGCCACATGGGCCCCTGATGAAAATGGATTTGTACTTTGATTCTTATGGAGGGAATCTATACACATTCAGGCCCTGAGGGAAATAACCAGACCTGTGCTGATGCCTTCACCCCGTGTGCTGTTTTTATCCTCTGCGACAAAAACAACTTATCATGCAGTCGTCTTAAGTATTTCCGCTGCCTCTTCAGACACAAACAGTCGACAGAAAACTGATCAAAGAGGCTCCGATAAACGCTCGCATCAGGTATTTAACAGCCTGTGAGTCCTTCGGGGAAATCCATTTGTGTGCACAAAAAAGGTAATATTCTCCTTTGAAGATGTTCACTTGCTTAACATTTGCTTTTCATTTGCTGCATAATGACAAAATGCTTTGCTAGCATCGAGTCATCAACGGACTTTATGGCTTCAGAGTCACAGGGGCAATGAGAGGAAAGTGAGAAAAAAAAAAAGAAGCGAAACTGCCTAAAACCACTGAGCAAGCTATCAATAGCCAATTACTGTTGATATGATTAATCAAGGAGAGATTACTCGCATTAACCCCTGGAGAGGAGCAGGCGCGAGGAGCTTGCCTGAGGGTCACAGTCGTCATTAGTGCGACTCAGTGGATCCATACGGGCTGCCTCGTATAACGCATCGCCTGTACTGAGGAGGAACTGAAGAGGCAGAAGGCGAGACAGATAGCCAATAGAAGAACAGCGGGGATCAAGAGATGGAAGAAAAGTGGGAGACCAAATTAATTCCAAGCACAATTTTACTTGCGGGTTTAACGTTCAATCGCAGCTCGATCCAAATCCTGGAAACATTCAGCGCAGGTTTTAATTAAGCCCAAAGGGCAGCAGCAGCTTTTGTCAACAGGACCGATACTCACGCCTGGAACTGATTATAGACCATATTTCTCACCTTAAAGTGGTCGAAACTGACACCAAATCCAACCCAAGAGAACCAGATGCAGTATCAGCAGGATCAAGGCATCAAACTCCCCCGGGCTCTAAAAGTAAGCCGAGTCACCTTTAGACTTCTTTCCTCCTAAACCTGAGAGAAGAAGATCCCACACGCTCTTCTTCAGCATCACAATTTAGACCACAAAAGTCCAAAAGGACCAAAGTGATCAGTATATTGTGACACTGAGCAGGAGCAGTGTCTGAATTAGTTGGACGTGTGAAAATCTCCTGCAAAATAAAATCCTCTTAAACGTTCAAAGACACTGGACTGATGAGACGTTGGACTGTTGGGCTGTTTTGCCTTTTTTTGTTTTTTCTTTCTGCAAAACAACACCCAGCATGACAAGCAGGGAGAAGAGGGAGGGATGTGTCAACCCACCCGCTAACTCGCATTATCGGAAATTGAAATAATTTTCGCCGAAATGTCACATTAGGTGTTCTGTTTTAGTATTTTCGAGGACTGCATCACCGAGGAGTCGAAGCCTGCACTTTAAAAGCCGGGGGAGGGGAGGGGAGGGAGGGGGGATGTTAATTCATGCAGAATTATGAGTTCAGCTCGCAGAAAAATAAAACCGAACTCCTTCCATCTCAGGAAATGCTAACAAACTAAAAACGTTTAATGATGAATGACGAGCGATGGGGATAAATCTCTTGAAGTCACGCATCCATATTCACACTTCACCCTCGCTGTCTGCAGCCCTGATGAGACTTTGAAGTACAGCTCAGAGTAAAAAGGTTAAACCCTCTCAGGCGATGTTGGCACATCCAGGCTACACCGTGAAGTGGCGAACAACTTCGATTGCCTTCAGCTGACAATTTTTTTCTCTAAATTCAGTGAAGTGTGATTCTACATCGTGATTACTTGGTAGATAAAAATGAAGAAGGTCCCCTCTCGGAAAGCCAGCATTTTACTGACTGACAGGTGCGTCATTAAAATTCTGGGCACTCAAGAGCACAAATGATCCTCCGGTGTGTGTGTGTGTGTGCGTGTGTGTACGTGTGCACATTTTAAGTTAAGCGACTGTGCAGAAAATGAAGTAATATGTTGCCGACACTTGTCGGTGCGGCGGCGTGCATGAGAATGAGCTGTAATGAAGTGAATCACTGAGGTAGCCGAAGCTGACTCACATGTAATTAAAGCTACACGGAACATAAGGAGGACGGGTCAGAAAAAGAAGAAAAACTGACACATACTGAAACGCGAGAAAGGTGTCTTTTAAAAAAAAAAAAAAAAAAAAAAATCACACAGAGTGGCTTCATTTGTTACAGAAAGCAGGCGGATGATGCCCGAGGTTCTGCTGCTGCAGCTCCTCCACATGCAGCAGCAGCAGAACTTCAAACGGCATCGTCCATGTTCTGTCAGCGCCGCGAGAAGGAGCTCGACTGAAGTCTGCAGCTCAGCACTTCACTTCACCGCAGACTGACACACGGCCTTCACATCCGCACTGTACTCCGGATAATAGCTGGAATATTTGAGGTTTCTAATCTGTCTAAGCTTCTTACTGTGCACTGTATAATACTCGGCTTTATTTATGTCTATCCACAAAGTTCTTCATGCACACAAAGGTGATGTTCCTCCTGCAGTAACCTGTCTGATTTACACTTCTCTCATGAAGTGATGGGTCCTGCAACGAAGCTCCGAGTAAGTTCTATCTGGATCTTCATCCTCTGACTATCTGACTATGGGCTTCTTATTTCTCCATGACAATGCAGCTATAAATCTGTTCTCCTCTCTTCATCCCCCATCTTGTTCTCCTCCGGTTCTTCATATCCAGTGTCTGGGTCGAACCCACCAGAATCAACTCTGCTTTGCATCGGATCTACAAGGTTTCCTTCTCCGATCAGAAACACCACCACCAGCGTCTAGACTCCACTTCTTATTCCACACACACCTTCACCACCTCTTCAGATATGAAAACATTACGATGGAGTCTAACCTGACCAGGTTTTTATAAAAGGTGTGCATAGTTGTGGGGAAATAAGTCAGTCCCCTCTGCAGGAAATTAGATATATTAACCACTTCATTATATTTTCATGGGGACAAACCCTTCTGTGAGGCAGCTGGGAAAAAAAAAAACAGCTGCCAGAATTGCTTAAATATTAAACTCAAACAGGAATTTAACTATTCTCTCCTAAACTACAGAAAATGAAAATGAGACGGAGGACATTTGAAACCACGATATTAAACCCTGCATGGTCGAGACCAAAGTGAGTGCTGTGCATCTCATCTGGAGGGCGTCATGAGAACACCACTCTGTCTCACGGTGAGGACGAACATCTCAGAGGAGGCGACTCTGGCCAGGGATCAAAACGATGCTCTTTACTGGCATAATGGCGCCGTAATGCCCGGCGCGATTGAGACGAATGGCGTCGTTTTCACTTTGATAATCCTCCATAGTTCACCTCCCAACCTCTGAGCTGGAATCTGAGGAGGAGCACATTACAGGGACGATACTCAAAGTTGATGCGACTTTTTGAAGGAGGGTGATTATGTTCGGGGAGGGGAGGACGTGTGTGTGTGTGTGTGTGTGTGTGTTGATTAACTGTAACATCACATCTCTGTGCCACCTTCATTGCTATTCAAGGCCATGCCTGGCAAAGGGAATATGATTTTTCTCCCTTCTCTGCTTTCTAAGCAGGCATGTGAACGTCCCTCTCAGTGTGTTTACCTCCTGCATGGCCGACTGGAATCCATCAGACACCTTGCAGCCGCTCGTCAGAGACGAACCAGCCCTCCTCATATTACCTGCCCGGAGCAGAACTACTGACTGTCAGCAGTTCTTCATTTATATCCCGAGTTTCAGTTTGGGACACTTGAATTATTTCTACATCGGTGTGACCAATGAGGGTGAAAAAAGATCATAATTGAGGTTGTTTAATCATCATTGGGTATCAAATGGGCATATCCACATTCTGTCACGTCTTTTACGAGGCTGGAAGAGGGAAAGAAGTTCAGCGTCGCCTCTCTGTGATGTGAAAAAAGAAGAAAATTATGTCTGAATGGCTGCAGGAAATCATGAATAACGTCAAATTAATCTATAAAATCAAACAATTTGACACCTGACCGCTGTAGAACTTACGTCACTTACATTATGTGAGCAATGCCGCGATGCCAATTTAGCATTACGATACTGAACGTAGTTATTTTAACACAAATCATGATCTTTCCCTAAACCTCACTAAATAGTTTTTGTGCCTAAACCTCGTCAAACTGAGACGGCTTGACATAAATCACATTTCCAAAAGACATTATATGTCATACAATGTTTAACCGTGTGTCAGCAAGCTTCATTCTGAAAGTCTGATGTTTTATATGACATATTATTGCTAACTCGATTTGACTAGACTTCATATATTGATCTGCACAGAGACGATTACAGAGCTCATGACTTACTCTCATTTTCTACAGAGAATCAGACTAACACTGGAGGGGCCAGCATAAATATTAACCTGCTCCTATCTCTCTGTAGGAAAATCATTGCGCCCCATGTTTTATTCATCTCAGATGAATTGTTTCAAAGTCATTATCAATCCGAAAAAACGTGCCCTGGCTCAAAGGACGGGACGAAGGGGAAGATAATAGATCTGAATTTGGATGAAAGTCAACATTTAGAAAGCTCGGATGAGGCCGAGGCTGCACACTCGAACAGCCAGGTGTCCTAAAGTCTGGAGCTGGGACCAAAGTCTAAAGCCAGATCCTTTCACACTGCAGGTAACCAACAAGATTTACTTTATTTGAAAATGTCAACATTTGCGTAGCACTATTTAACACAACATGCTAACAGCTTGTGTCCTGAGTTGATGCTGCCTGATGTCTGACAGCATACCAGCCAACATCAAGCTGTGAAAAAGAGGGAGATTTTCTGGGTCTCTTTGTTACCTGGGAGACTTTTAATTAGTCTTAAACTCGTTGTTTAAAAGGAAATATACAGATAAACAAGCAACGTGATCAGAAGTGCAGGACTGCAGTCCGCAGAGTGGAGACAAAAGGACGAGCAAGTGCGACAGGAGGTAAAAGTGGTGAAACATTTTGAAAGCTTATTTCTTCGTCTTTGGACCCGTTTCATCTCATTAAAATGGAAGAAGACGACGGCTTCAGCGAACAATGACACGCGTCAGGTACCAAAACTCACACGGAGACTGACATCAGGAGATTAATGGGATAAAGTGAATATCAGGAGCACAGCGAGAGAAAGTTAGAAACACGGAGACTCCCCTGAACATCTCAACAACTCTAACTCTGAATATGTGAAAAGGACGAAAACCTGAAGTGTTGCAAGACCAAAGAACAGCTTTACGACCCACTGAGCTACTTTACAACTGGTAAATATCTTAAATGTAGACTACTCTCACGGAGGAACCTGTCACTGTTCAAATAAGTTCGATGCATCAAACATTACTGACTGTCGGAAACAACCAAAGCCTGATCAGTTGTTTTGTTAATCTAAAGGATTCACTGTGAGCCGAGTGTAATGACTGATCTGATCTCCTCATTAAGGCTCCTCACACATCTCTGAGTACTTCTTCCTCCTGACATCTGCTCCCCAAAAACACACACTTCACCTCCGAGAAACCAATTCTAAACCCTCTGCTCCCTTTTTTTTCTCCCCCTCGTTAGCTTGGAGAAAGTTCTATTTTTGGAGAGGCTTCCACTGATGGTTTTTACAGTAGGAATTATTTTAATTACACTTGTTTAAAACAGCCAGAAACTTTATGCCACATCTGCCAAAGTGGGATCAAACACCTGAAGCAATTAAGACGAGGTGATTACATGAGGAACTAGGCTGCACGATACCAAACTTACTGCTCGACTCTGCTGGAAATTCAATGAACAGAGGAACAAAAACAATAAAAATACAGAATCTAATTTCAACATGTTCATGTGAGTCTTATGTTACACAGTGTAGATTGAATTCAACACTCAGGGCAGATGGATGAAACTTCAAATTGTTGTTCAGTTTTTGTAATTTTTTTGTATTCACCATGAATTGAAAAAGGGACACACGTTGCTACCACACGTATCAGTGAAGATATTTTCTCTACTATACTTTTTTTATTCTCTGAAAATCTGAGCAGCGGACAAAACGGATGATCAGAAATAATAATTCCCCATTAAGGATATTAATATCAGTGTGCAAAAAAAAAAAAAGCTCAAAGAGAATAAAGACTGACTGATCCACATTCAGACTGTGTTGTGGCATGATGAAATTCATTTTCCATGAGAAAAATTCTTCCTCAGGGCTGCAGAATCGTATTCGAAATGGGCGTTCGGTACGACAGCACAGAGAATGATTACAGTGCGAACAGCTCTAAAATAATCTCAGTCATGCTGTTCTGTCAACGAGGCATGTAACCCTTCATCAGTCATTTCTGCTTGGCTGTCAGTTCACCTGTGGGAAACATGATCAGGAGGCAAAATCAACAACAAGCACATCAGTCTCTGTATGGACGGCTTTGGAAAATAAGAAATTCATTTAAAAAAAGGGGGAGAAATATGCCAATTTTTTACAAATCAGAGTGTTGAGAGGCATTGCACAAAGTCGTCTTTAAATGGGATTTACTATAAGAGGGAGTGAGAGTTTGAAAGTCAATCAAGTCAGTGCTGGACGGTACAGGTTGGGACAACACGGCGATCATATTTATGTTAAAATGACCATGTTGAGACCTTTTGTAGGTCTGGACTTGACCCTTCACCAAACTCCTGTAGCTTGCTCTTTTTCTCTGATTGCATCTCATGACACAAGGCTTCATTAGCTCGTCCAAATAACCAAACTCTCAGTTCCATTTCAGTTGCACACCTGTACGGTTTCGTGACGCTATTCTGCCAAAAAAAATTTGGTTGAATCGATGGAGCGCTCGTTTAAGTACAGGTCACTGAGCACCACCAGTCTGATCAATCTCAATCTGCTGTGGATCCACTGGAGCATCACTTGATGGTCAGGACATGGCTCACATGGCAGCGTAGAAGAAAAGTCTCCCAGATACAAGACACGCCTGCCTGCGCTCATCCTGTCAGTGTTGTCCGTCCTCCAGCTGCCAGGATCACTGATTTTAGGGATGATATCATGCATGCATATTTCCTTTTATGAGGACACACTGTACAAATTTGAAAATACGAGGAAAGCCAACACGAACTCAACAGCTGAGGCCGAACCAGAGAGACTCAGGGGGCTGAGAAGGGAGGGGATAGATTACATACTTTAATTACAATATGGCTGGCTAATTATCATACCTAAAGAAAGATTGTGTTATTTTCTGCCACATTTATTCTGCACAAATTAAAAAAAAAGTGCCTTAAATACAAGAGAACACTTTGCACACTGTGAAAAATGAAAAATTGGTATAACAGCGTACAAGCCCCTTTGTTTAAAACGCTAAATGTGTTGCGGCTGCAGTGGATTCTGCTCTAATGATGCGACAATTAGCTGAGAATCTGGCGCTTCCTCAGTTCCTGTTCTGTGATGGTTAAACATCTGAGTGTAAATAATGGGTTCAGGAAGCAGCCCTCTGGTTCTCACGAACTGATACCAACACATAATGTTTGTTGCTTCCACGGTACAGATGGACGCAGATATCTGAGGAAACTTCCAATGACAGGAAACATCATCGGTTCCTGTCTACAGACCATCGGTGATATCAGTGACGCCCCAAAGGAAACTAAAAGATAAACACCCAGCCAGCCACAGTCTGATCACCCTGCTGCTGCCCAGGCCACGAGACTCCTCAGTTCATCATCAAGACTCCTTCGTCTAAAACAGAAGTAGCTTCTGTAGTTCTGGAAAACAACCACAAGTCTGACACGCTCCACTGCTGCATCCACTTTCTAAAGCTGCGCAGAAAGAAAGCACGACACACGCTGTGTACATTTTTAATTACAACGAGCAGGAGTACAGTCCTCCCCCCCTGCGTGCCTCCTCGTCCTAACGAGCGCGGGCGTAAACTCAAAAACCAGAAAAGTTTTCAAGCCAACGGTTAATAATGAACAAGACACTGCTGACAGGGCACAGACGACTGTAGCGAGCCCCACACTTCTGCACAAACACGCCGAAGCACAGGTCACCACAGAACAATGCACATTTGAAAGACCATTTATCAAACTATTACCTGCAGACCTGCAGTACTTAGAGCAAAATAAATTACATCCCTGTGATGCCGAAGTTATACTGTATCACAGACTCTGTGGCTTTAAAAATTCAGGTGTGCGTGTCCGGTTTAAGCCATCAACTGCACTGTACCTGATCAAAATTCAACTTCATATATAAGATATGAGCATCAGTTTTGCAAGTGAGGAGCAAAGTATGATTCTGTAATCGAGATATTAATCCTTAAACATACCTGCAGATGTGTAAAAATAAAGAAGAATAAATGAGAGTATAATTACGACACCAAAATCCTTAAAATGATTCTGTCTCCCTCATTAAAAACTCCAGAATGTGTTCACCTTAAAATCCGTTCATGATGTCTGAACACTGTGAAGTTTCCACATCACACCTGTGTGCGCTGAATGATGGACCAAACAATGTGTGATGTTCCCAAACACGCTTCTTTATCCTGTCGTTAGGTTTGATGCCAAGTTCCCTGATGTTCAACAGATCATTACTTTCCATTCTGCTCTCTTGTAACTCATCACTGTTTTCTATGCATTACATTTGTTTTGTGTGCAGTATCGTAAAGTGTTCCCAAATTTCATCATGACTGTTCTCACTGAGAATCACTTGTGTAGCTTCTAAAATATGAGGAAGTTAAAACTTCACTGGGTTCATTTTCAGAAACAAAAGAACTATTTGGCACCAGAGTGCAGGCGTATTGAACCAGCACCCAGTACTGATTATAGAACAGTATGTTCCAGACAAGCTCACGAAAATAGTCTTTGTTTTGGACACAATCCCTGTTATACAAATGATTCTCACCTTCAGAGAAAACATAAAAATTGAGGAGCGAAAGCCAAAAGCTATAATGAGAATGTGTTTTATTAAATGAAAACCAGCCGACTCACTTCAGCAGCTCGCTCAGTGACGAACCCCACACAGACACGGCGTGTTTGACAAGTTACGACTTTTGACACATATTTCCTTGTCAGTTTTCACAAGTTATGAATTATTAAAGCACATCCATGTGCATTTCCTCCAGTCTCACTCAGACCAGAACATCACTGTACTCGGGTCAGCTGGAATAAATCACCACCTCAATGATGAGTCACAAACCTGCTCGGGGATTAGTTAGTACAAAGTAAGAGGCGCTGACCTGTAATTAAAAGCACAACGGAGACTTGATCTGCTCCACATTGCTTTAATATTTATCATACACGGCAATAAAGTCCCCGAATGTGACGTGTGTGAAACCAAAGTGATCAATCAAGTCAAAGGAAATGTTATAGAAGAAAAATTACAAGTTGTATTAATTAGAAAACGTTATATACACACGTCTTAATGAAAGACTAGTTGCTAATCACGTTGCTGATGATTAACAAAAGGAAAATAGATGTTTGCTTGCAGTTGTTCAATTACAAGCTCATAATAATTATCCGGATGGGATAATTAGATACATTAACAAAGTGTTGAAGAGCAGAGACGAGTGAGTAGGAAGGTGAGCGTGTGACAGCAGATGAATCATTATCCCGTCACTCCAGCTGGTGAGGATGTGACACTTTTCCTGACATTAGTGGAATGAGAAAAATCTCTCAGCCGACAGGAACTCGGCTGCTGTCACGGTCCAGGACGACAGAACCAGAACATAACACGTGCTTCATATAGGACTTAGTTAGCCCGGCTCTGATGGAGACAAACTCTGACAGCCCCCGGGCTGAGGTAAAATAAATACTTCATGGTAAAAAAAAAAATTTAAAAAATCCCACAAAATGCCAGATGGAGGAAAATGAAATCTGTGAAACTCTGTCAAATGCTTTGATAACGGTGGGATTTAATGAGGGCTACACGAAAACCCCTCCAGCTAAATGCTTTCAGCGTCGCGTCGTTGTTGTGTGCTTGTCACGGTTCATGTTTTATGGAGGAGTCTGGATATTCAGCCGATCGGTCGTGAAGCTACACAGGGTTCATTGTGGATTCATTAAACAGCTCCGAGCAGTTTGTTCTTACTCCTTAGTGTCTGCTCGGCTCGCCGTGATGAATGGAAAGGCTGCTGCAGTTATAAAATTGAAGAAAAACAACAATTACTTGCTTTGAATCTTTCCAATAACTCCACAATGTGCTGCGGCTGACCGATTAATTCTTAGATATGAGTCTACTGGGCTTTTATTCCTCACAGGCAGATCATTAAAATTAGATGTGCTCCATGAATGTCCGGCAGTAAAGCTCAAGAAAGATTTAAGATGATGTTAAACTGATATGGAGTCTCCCTTTATGAAGAAAATATGAAAACCATCTCAGCATTATTGTAGAGTCACAGTTAAAATACTAAAACAAAATCAGAGAATTAGAGTTGTTGCTGTTATTTTGGTTCACCGGTGAGTACAGAGGCTGTTTTCTACTGATTTATAATTTATCATATCCAACAGTCAAACAGCTTGAAGTGTCACAGTTTCCTCCCTATCTAACAACTATTTTCTCTACATACTGTGTAGATATTACTCTGAAATGACTTTTATCTTACTGCCAGGTGATCTTTGCTCGAAAGAATGAAGGAATATTTCAATCAGAAAAAAAAAAATCCTGCACTTTACATCTAAATGTTAAAGCAAAACTCTCGCCAAGGCTTTTTTGTGTGAATGTACCCGAGTCAAACCTTCGTATAACTACAACAAAAGAGGCACTTTAAAGATTTACCATGACATAAACTGTCCTCCATGTTATGTCACATTCAGAAATGGACTCTTCTCCACTGGCAGGACGGCAGCTAGCAAAACAAGCTACTGCTAACATGAGTTATTCAAAAACTTTCTTTTTAGTAAACTCTGTGTACACAAACAATGTTCTCAGTGCTGGTGTTCATGTGTAGAGACCCTGGTGATAACTAAAAGCAAAGTTTCATGTTGTGTCAAGAGTTCTTACTGTTTTAAAAATAGAGATTTTGATGCTAGCGTTAAAGTGCCCGTAGCACTCCAATTGAAAATGAGTTTGACCCGAAAACGAAAATACAGTAAATCTTAAAAGTGCCTCTTATGTTGCATTTTGGCGAGAGTTTCACTTTAATGAACAACACTGCTTCAGTTGTTGCTGGAAAGAATGAAGGAATATTTTAATCAGAATACAAATCCTTTCCTTTACTTCATCAAAGTGTGTTGACTCATCAAATCATTGTAAAATAATTCATCACAGCTCTACGTGGAGATTTAAAGATGTGTTTTTGAGGTCGGTGTTAGGTGGAGGGATTATATTCCCCGTCTAAAATAACCAGGTTTCATGTGAAGCCCTCTCGGCTGTGCCAGTTTCTTCTCACTGTTACTACATTTTAGAGATGCATTAATCACTCGGTCACTAGGGAACAGGAAAAACTCCAGAACAAGCTGACAAATAGAGACCAGAAACACGCTTATAAGAGCTACAAGAGTGAAACATTCAGTTTGTTCTTTTCAGGAAGTTGAAAGAAAATCTGAAATGTCAAAATACTGGCAGCTTTGTTTAAATCACTTGCTGCCTCCCTCCACCACATGTCCCAACATGTATAAAAAGTGACATTAGCCTAAAGCTCGCCCACAATTCAAAGCAAGACGGCTTCATTGTCCTGCAAAATCTTCCACGAAGACAAAGTGATGCATTTTAGAATCCAGAAATGTCCACAACTCGTCTGAGAAGTGCAGGTTAAAGGACTCAAATCTGCACAGAAATTAATAAGATATGTTTATCCTACATGCTACATATTACTTACACATATTCTTATGAATCCTGGAGTCAGTTGTGAAGGATAACTTGTTTTTATGAGCCTGCGTTAGGAGTGTGCTGTAGTTTCTGAATGCTGATGAGTGGGACATAATGAGCCAGCAGCATGAGTTGTCCTGATAGATGGTTTATTCAGTGTTGGCAGAACTGTTGGGTGGGCTCCTGAGCAGACAGTGTTATTTTTCTTCATGTGTACTTGCAATGTTAACATCATTTCCATTATTCTCCTGTCACACAGAGGCTACACTGCATGTTCTGTCCAGCAGAGCTGATGTTGAGCTAGTTTTATATACTGTGAACTGAGAACAGGACACTTGTTTGGTGGCCTCCCGGCAGGATTTAGAGCCAAAACGCTGCATCTAATCCTCCGTTCTAAGGCTCCGAAATACAGATATTCAAGCAGGACAGAACGCAAAATGAACACTTAGAAAGAGGCTGAGGCACACACCACAGTCCATTTACAAAATAAACTAAGAACAAAACTGTAATACCTCGAGCAGCTACTCATCTCAGAGGCATGTGGATGAATAATCATGAAAAAAAAAACAAGGTTTTTAATCCAAAAACGCTCCACACATCAGATTCCTGCTGAATCCCGCTCCAGGCATGAATTCATCAGACTAGAAATGTGGGTTTGCAAGTGTAGAAGCAACAAAACCTCAACCCACAACCGCCAGTTTTACCTACTTGGAGGCAAAAAAGCAACCTTTTCAAGCCAACCACTTTCCTGCACAAGCCAAGGTTACTGCAGCAGCCAAATGGGGCTGGCAGCACATTCACCCAGACTGCACTCATACCTCCAAAGACTCGTGTCCTCGCGGTGTAAACCACACGCTCCTGCCCCGCAGAAACAGCCCGGGTCAAGCCGACGATTACATCAAGAGGACAGACTCGCCAAGTGTTACTATCAGAGCCAAATGTCTCGTTCTTTCCCCTCACACCTGCTCAATCTGTCATCCTTCCCGTTCATGCTCACTCTCTCTCTCTTTCTATTGTCTGTGCATTCATTACTCTCCGTCCCTCTCGCTCAAAGTCAGTCTTTGTCACTAACATGCTGCCGTTCTCCCTCGTCTTTGTTTCTTATGCGACCGACTTCTTTGAGTCTCTTGAGGTTTTCTCAAACCCCCTTCAGGCTGTGCAGAGGCACATCCGTCAGGGTCACATGTAACCATCATCAGTCACGATATCACTCAGAGGACGTCAGGCGCAGCACAGAAAGCATCTGTTTGGCACCGGCCTTCAAAAGAGTCACAGTGCGAGTAATGGAGACAGAGTCAAATAAAGTTACACTTCCTTTAACGTGATTTATAGACGGCATTATCACAGAGAGGCAGAGAAGACTCTCTCTGGACTCGTCGAGTCTGGACCCAAAAATATCTCTTTTCAGTAACATTAAATCCTCTAAACTCTGGCGAGACCCACGACATGTGCAGCAGTTCACTCCTAAATCAAAAATACATATTGTTCCTCTCACCCGCAGTGAATTTATGATCTACATTGTTTTGGTGCGAGTTTTAAAGATATCGGCCAAATAGAGATGTCTGCCTGCTCTCCAGTATAAAATGACTAGATGGAGCTCAGCTTGTGGTGCTCTGAGTGCCTAAAACACATTTTTTAAAAACTTTGTCTCTTTCCATCACCACCCGCATCACAATGACTGCTTCTCTGAACCACACCTGGATAGAAAAACTGTTCTCATCTGACAAAAGCTGAACAATATTTTGGACTTCAGTTTCCAGAAAATCAAATAATAATCAGCTAAGACTGTTACAACCTAAATCACTCCAGTAAAATCAATATATCAGCAATAACGCCAGCTTTATGCACAAAATGCACTGAGGTGAGAGGGGCACTGTTTCATTGTGTTTGGCAGAGCAGTGAGATAAAAAAAAAAAACCCCTTTGGGGGGGAAGTTAGATGAACTATAGAAAAGATAATCTCAAAAAGACATTTCAGTGGACAATGTTTTATTCCAATAAAGTCTGCAGTGTGCTGAAAATGAACAAAAGAAGAATATTTTGGAATAAATGAAAGACAACAAGTGCTACATTTTTGTAATTATTATAAAAAATAACTAAGAACTTTTCATTTACAAAGAGTGATGGACCGACCAAATAAACACAAAACAGAAAACCAGATATGATTCAGATCAGATCAGGTGATGAAGAGAAGCGATGAGTATTCATCTGTATAAAGTCGATGATCAATCATGCTTTAAGGATTCATGTGTGAACAAAGGACGGTTTTGAGTCTGAGAGGTTGTACTTTGTGTTTCCTGCTCATCTGTGCCTCGTACGTAGAGGAACATTTTAATAAATACTGTATATTGTCAGAACCAACGCATCTTTGGCTGAAGATAGACATAATTATGTTACTTTCCCCACTCCACTTTGCAGTGATTATCATTCAACTGAGTCACACAGCATCCGCTTTACCGTTCGATTCATGACTCAGCAAAGTTCCCAGCGCGGATTTAAGAGGATAAAGTTTTACCTGCCAGAAGATGGTATCTATTGTGCTGCCCAGGAAGCCCTCTCTCGTTTCCGACGACAGGAGTTTGGGTCCGAGGATCGTCATGAACTCGTTGAAATCGACCTGTCCATCACCTGACACAATGAAAAAAGTAAAGATTAGGGATTTGTTGGAGTTGCTGATTGTAAATAACTCTTGGTGATATCAAACCAAAAGTAAAACTCATCCCCAATCAATCCTAATCAAAGCTGCAACAAACAGGCAACCTTTCTTGTTTCTGGTCTGCATCCGAGCTCCCTTCACATCCCTCTTTAAATGCAATTTCACTGATATCCCTTCACTGGTCTGGAGTCTGAGGTGAGGTCGGGTGAATGACAAATGATGTTCCTGTCCTGAACAACTAAGGCTGATGTGGCTGTGAGCAGAGCACTCAGCAGCCAACAGCCTGCAGCTGAATGTGTTACTGCAGGGAAGTGAAGCCCGATGCTGAGGGCAAAGCAGGACACGGCTATGAACCTTTCCTGGATTAAATACGTATACAGCACAGACATAACTGAAGCCTCTGGAGCTGCAAAAAGGTTTCTTTAATTATATATTTTTTCAAGAATGTGTAGAAAAGTTACATGTGTTTGGGCTTGAAGAAGAAATATGCTGTTTTTTTTTATGTCTTTGTTGTTATGATCTACTCCAAGCTGAAAACAGCACTTAGTACTGAGAGAAGACGCAGTTAAAAACAATGAGCGATGATGACTAGATGTATAATACAGGATGTGAAGCTGATCAAAGTGTGCAGCTACTGTATCAGCCACAACAAGAAGCTCCTGCTGTGCACATTGATCTGGGAGCCTGCTGATAGCTGCTGAAGCTGCTGCCAAAATAAATCATCTAAATTCTGCAGACAGCGGCTATTTCAAGCAAACAAATCACAGATCCACACCGATGTGGTTGAATATCCTTGAATCCTTTGAATTTTTTTTTTCTCTTTTCTTTCTTTGAGTGGGAAGTTTCATAAGCCGAGGAGGTTTTTCTTTATCTCTGCAGCAGGGCCGGTCTGGTTTTGCTTTTGAAACTGTGAATATTAGATGGGTTAAGAATTCAGAGCATTCGGTTTTAAAATAATGTGTTGACCAGTAAACTCACTCAGTTTAACATTTATCTATTAATTCATTCATTCAACCTTTATTCATGATTTAGAGATCGATTAGGGGCGTCTGAGACTGAGAATAGGAACAAAGAAATCAGCAAATCTACTTTAGTACTCGACAGCGGAGCACCTCATGGCTGTGTGCTCAGCTCCTTCGTCTTCACGCTGTAAACCCATAACTGCACTTTGAGACATTAAGATAACTCTATTATGAAATATGCAGATGAAATATTTGGTTGGGTGACTTGAGATCAAATAATAATTGAATATAAAGCTGTGATGAACTGCAGAGAAAAGACAGAATTCTTTTCAGTCCGTCATTCTTCCAAAACCCAGTTTGTTCCGTCTCCTCTCTTCCTGTTGTCTCATGCGTTTGGTGTCCTTGTTGTTAACTCTCATCATACTTCTCTGATCTTTCACTTCTGCTCTTCCTGTCTCAGCAGACGAGGCTGAGACCTCGTCAGTGGAAACTTACCGATGCAGGACGACACAATCTGTCCCGACCGGCAGACTGTACCTCTGCTCCTGCTCCGACTGTGGCAAAGGCTGCTGACGCCGTTTAATGTTACTGACTGCACTTCTGTCCATGCATATTCAGCAGGGCAAGTGCAAGGCACCGGGCCAGGTGAAGCAGAGTTGAGATCTGAGAGCGTCAGGACGGGAGGATGGATGGGAGACAGTGGAGCTGAACAGGGACTGGGTGAACGAGTTCAGGGTTGTGTTTGTTTGTGTATCAGGAAAAGGCTACAAAACACAAGCGAGTTGTTTAACTGTCCAACAAGTAACATTTCATGTAAATTATGGAACTGAAGTGATATATTTTCAGGTAAACCACAATGTTTTCCTGAACCTAACCAAACTGCAGGTATATGATGAAGGTCCTGTTGCTGCTTTGCTGTAAAGTGTCATGTTGTTTTGAGAGTGATCGACCTGTTCGGTTGTTTAGGACGAGGATGTTCTGAGCAGTGCTGAGTGGAAATGAAATGACTGAATGATGGCTTTAATTTATATGTTTATATCAGAATCTGTTGATTTATTGGATCAAAACAACTTCATGTTGGGGGGTTTCAACCCACTGGTGCTGGGTAAAATCAACCCATTGTGGTGTCTGTCCTTATTTCTTTAATCTCCAAGACCATCAACATGTCTTCAAATTACTTCTTTTGTCCGACCAACACCTTAAAATCTGAATATTTTCCATTGACTGACATTAATGACAAGGAAGAGCAGCAAATCATCACATTTAAGAAGCTGGAACCAGTAAATGTTTGACATTTTTGTCTGACAAAATAACTGACAATTAATAAATCAATTTCCATCAATTGTTGCAGCTCTAAGTTCCCAGATGGAAAAAAATATTGACACCCGAGGACAAAAATTCTGCAGAGTTTTTGTACCAAATGTAGAGTTTAAGATTCCAAACACCCCTCAACATCAGGTAAAACTGTCCAATATTTGAGGTTTGCCCTGAAAGCCCTCTTTGCGTTATGCTGAGCCGTCACAAATGCCAGAAACCTCAAAATGAGAGGAAAAGCAAAGTCACTGAGTCACTTTCTGTGTCTGTCATCGTCCAAAGCACCTGCTTCAGACCGCTCTCTTCCTGTGCTGCGTCACAACCGAGCATCCTGTTTCGGCTCGAAACAGAACAATGAATTATTGAAGGTGTGAAATCCTGCAAACAAGTCAGATTCAATGCGATGGGAGATAAACACAAGATACTGGCTGCTGTTGGTATTTAGCTCATTGGCAAGTCCACACCGATCCAGAGTTAGAGATTAGAGTAGAAGTTAGAGAGTGACGTTATCAAGGCCATCAACACCAGGAGAGAAAAAAAAAAAGAGGCTGGTGCAATGCTGAGGAGTAGTCACACCTCCTCCATGAAGGGCATACAGAGCTCAATAACAATCACATGGATTAGTCTTGACAGCGAAGGCGAGCAGAGAAAATAACCCATCACAGTCTTCGAGGTGGACTTGGCCGCTGGGCTCAGAATCGACGGCTGTGGCCGCGGATCCGATCCTCACAGCTGCCCACTTGGACCAGATACAATCGCTGTCATCCATTCTCATCCATCTGCTAATGCCTCTCCTCCCTCCCTCCCCCACCTCCTCCTCCTCCTCCTCCTCCTCCACCACACCGTGTCCCTTTGATCGCTGGCTCTTTGTCATGGTGTCAACACACATGCATATGAGAAGATAATTTCACAAGCGGCTCTGTAAATTACAAAAAGGAAGAAAAAAAAAACCAACAACAACAACAGGCCAGATTTTTTTACACCTCAGATTCATCATTCATCAGAATATTGTGGGGAGCAGTTCTCACATTGTGCAAACAATTTCTTCAAATCAGTGTGTGCTGGATGTGGTTAAAGCCCACTGCATACATAATGAATGAATGAATGAATGAATGAATGAGTTACGTCAAACAATTTACGTTGCGATCAAATTGAATAGGTCTCACTTTTTATTCTATAAGTAGTGTAATGTAAATTTCATGTTGATATTTAGTTCTTTACTATAAAACTTTGTGGGTAGCAGCTCAGTAATAATCTGGCTGCAGCAGAGAGCCTCTATAAACACTCTCTCTGGCTCGTACAGGCGACGGTTATACGCTGTCTTAGTTCTGTCAGCCTTTTTCAAATCCCTGTCACGTCAATCAGACAGACACCTGCACCTGAAAGAAGTCAGGACCACTCTCTTCATTTGTTTGTCTCGACCTTTTACATCACATCTGAGTGAGGTCGCTTTATTGAACAGAACTTTGGCAAATCAACAAACACGAGGACGTGACACCTTTCCAAGCTACCAGTCGATCCTCAGATTCGATAATGCCTAAAACAAGAGAACAAGAGTATTTCAGTAATGATGGCGATCAATACACGCAGGCTGACCCGGGTCATTTAATGAGGAAGTCGTTTCTCCCAACAACTTCACCAAAGATTGGATTCACTACACAGAAAGGCAGAGAGAACGATGAGAACCGAGCGCATAAATAAATAAACAGCGTTACACTTCACAGACTTCCCGAGACAAAAGCTGCCGCGACCTTCATCGGCGTCGAAAGTCGCCTCTCCTGCATCTTCAGGCTGCGGCAGACGATGCAACAAGAAACAGCCCTGAGGCGCAAAAGCAGCTACGCTCTCCTGAGATTCTGAAGCTGATGAGTCAGAGCAGGAATAAAAAGGCAGTGTAACTTCTTAAACTTTAATATCCAGCCTTGAACATTTACAGTATTTCTCTCTCCGCTGTGAAGCTGAAAAGCACTTATCAAAGGCTGTGATAGCAGCATGAAGAATTCTTATATTTTCCCTGTGATCTGACATTTGCATACTGCATTTCCCCATCCCCGTCTGAGACACTTTTAAGAATGTATCCTTTGTAAAATGTCAGTCACAGTTAAGGCAGACGGCTTTACCTGAAACTGCACAAACACTGTTCGATAGGAGAGGGTCGTGTTTGTGTTTGCATGCAGCTGAGTGTTCTCGCCAAGGACGAAAGGTTAAATGGTCACAGGTGAGGACGGTGCAGCAGAAATAAACATGTGCACTCAGCATTTCCCCACAGATTCAGCTGCTGCAGGAAATTCATGGATTCAGTCAGATCTAAACTGAACAACCGATCAGAAATGTGTGTGCATGCATTTCATTAATCTCACATGTCTCATGGTTGCGCTCTCCAGCAGCGTCCCTGTTGTACCTTCATGTCAAGTAGAAAACGGCAAGTGGTTGAGATTGAACTATGAGCACACACTCAGGCATGCATGAATATTATTTCATGCATGACACAGATGAATGTGTAATCTGTGCATCTAAATGTGACATCTCACATCGGTCTGTGGAGGTTTTGGTCACATCGGTTTTGGAGCCAGAAGTGAGAGTTGCTGTATCTCAATTCAATCTTAAGGCCAATTACATCACAATGCCAAACATATCCCAAAATTCTTTGCGCGCACGAAAAAGAAGACAGAAAGAGAGAAAATGGCGACAATGCGTGGCGTAGATCGTCACTTTCGCAGGCCTGTGCGGCAGAAATCGTGACGTGGGGGTAAAACATCTGGTGACGCAACCAGGAAATGCTCCAAAGGCTACACAGTCCCATTTAACAATGGCTGACGCGGTTAACAAGGTCTCTCTGAAGGACTCGCCTTCAAAGACCGCAAAGGCCGGGTCCTTCAGAGGATGCAGACTCTGAATTGAGACACAGCAAATATTTGGCTGAGAGGGTGAAGCTGGGGCGAATATCCTGACTGGACCTCACTTGGAGCTCAAGTCAAGCTGTGGAAGTGACGTGTCAATCACAAGGTCATCACAGCCTAAAGCTCTGCATCGTGGTATATATATGACTCTAAATGGGACCATTGTTTACAAAATGAACTTTATGCTGCATTTAAAATATGAAGACTTAAAACTGAGGATTGAGTTCATAAACTCCTTTGGGTCATTCCGCCCCAGCTCACCTTGGATCTGTCAGTTCACGTCATTGAATTTCTTGAAAGAAAATGAGTAAAAACGTCTATTAAATTGCTGGAACCTTGCAAAATCCTAGCAGTGCTCTCCAAACACAATTTCAGTTATGAAACTACATTTAATCAATTGTTTGGTTCTTTGTTTGTATCGTCTGAGACTCACATATTTCTTATTTTTCACTGGAAAAAAATTGAATGCCATAAATCTTGCTGAATTATAGCCCGGGAGGTGTGAAGTGAAATACACTTGATGTAATCAATGCTAATGGCTGCTGATTGGTTATCAAATACCTTGAAATATGAAATATATGAAAGCAGTGAATTGGTGATGATTTATCAGATTCCTCACGTTTATGTGACTCTGAACACAGCATCAGGACCGGCTGTGACGTCAGAGGAGAATGGCCGCCGTGTGAAAATACGTCAATGCTATTAATATTCTTATGAGGTGGGAAATGTGTTTGTGTATGATCTAACACATCAGCATCACACAGTACATGTTTACCCGTGTGTGTGTGTGTGTGTGTGTGTGTGTGTGTGTGTGCACATGTGACTCACCATCCATGTCTAGTCTCTGCATGATGATGGCCAGCTCCACCTCACTGGGCATGTAACCCAGCGAGCGCATGGCCATACCGAGCTCCTGTTTGGAAATGAACCCGTTTCCGTCACGATCCAGCACCTTAAACGCCTCCCGGATCTCTGCCGAGACAAACAGGAAACTGAGTCAGCATCTATAAACAACGGCCATCTCTCCTGCTTCCACAAACATAAACACTTATTCATATTCATTTACAGCATGGTGTGTGTGTGTGTGTGTGTGTGTGTTGGTCTGCCAGACATCCTCATATCTTCACGCAGCCCTCTGTATTTTTTTGGGTATTAGGTTCTTTGGCAGTGATGCACTTCTCACGGCTTGGAATTCATCTCGCAATTAATGAAGTCAGTTGGCATTTCACCCCTTCCCCCTCGATCAGCATCACTCGCACACCTCTCCCCAGCTCCCGCTCTCTTCCTGTCTGACCCAGCTTCGGGCTGAGCATTATGCAATTGGTCTCGCTCCACTGCCTCAAGTTAACAAGATCAATTCCAGCCATCGATTCATTTTCTCCACCTGCTGTCACAGCCGCCGTCATCTCTCTCCATTCTGCAGCCTTTCGGTGTGTTTCCTTTCTTCTCTTCATATTTGGTTTCCTCATTCATGTATTCTTAATATTTCAATTACTGCAGTCCATCATCCAAAGTGACGTTCAAAGACTCAGTGATTTAGATTGGTGGGGTTTTTGCGTCAGGGCACTTTGTGACCTTCAGGATAAAAAGACATTTCCTTCCGCTACTTCATAGGTTATGGTTCCCACTGATGCGACTCTATTCATAACCACTCCTGCTGTGTGCAGTTAACAGGTGGCGAGAAATATTCTCAGCTCTTATTGGTGTCGCATCATGTCTGTATACATGGTTTAGTCATCAGAGGGAAAAAAAAAATATACTGCTTAATGTATCAACATTTATGAAACAGATTTGTTTTATCTTGCTGTTCTTTCACTATATTACTATTAAAAACAGGTCAGAATATCTACTATATACTTTGAAAAGACAAAAAAAATCAGTTCAGTTTTATTTACAGGGACCAAAGTCAGACGTTTGCCTCAGAGATGTGACAGGACGAGGATTGTGATAAGTCAGAAACACCCGTTTGTAACAGGAACACAGTCCCTCATCTTTCCTCTCCTGTTAATCATCTTGTGACCCCTCAGATTTATGCTGTGACCCCCGAGGGTCCGACACACGCTGCAGTCGTAACTCCACTTGATGAAATTGCTTCGTCTTCGGCTGCAGTGTGGAGCAAGAAAAAGACACCTCAGAGGCTTTCCCTAATTCAACTTTTGAAAAATATTACAGGAGCATAAAGCAAAAGTGCAGGCTGTATAGACTCTGTACGGCAGCTCATTCATCTCAGTGGTCAAAGATGGAGATGCAGAGGGACTATTAGCAGCTACTGTTTTTTTTAATGATTTGAATATGTTCTAATACTTTTGGAGCATATGGATGTCCTGTTCACGACCTCACATAGATTTGCTGCATTGGTGACCAAAGCAACAGCAATTTAAGGGCAAAAATCAAGTCGCAAAATCAAAATCACAAACATGATATTCGCTGTTCGTTTCACTCAGGGATGGGAAACGTCCTGGTGACAGATAATTAGACATTGTCGTATTGATAACCTCTAATGTTAGTGGGTTTTTTTTTACAGTACTTCTGAACATTTTAGTATAATTCATTGTAACGCCGTCTCTACCTGCCGTCTGTGTCTCGTCACGCAACGCATTCCAACAAACACAAACATAAGAGCAGAAAGTCTGTGGTGGAGACAGTGAGCTGGTCCAGCTACAGTTGTTAACCTGCAATAAAAACCTTTGTGAGTAAAAAAGACCAATACTTAAATCACCACACCTGTTCAACAAGGAGGGAGCGATGTTTGAATCCAGCACTAGCTGAGCTGATAGCGATTGTTACAAACAAGTTAAGATGTATTCTGTTTATCTTCTTTTGTTTAGTTTAGTTTGGGAACATGTAATTGACACAAATATGTGTATATTGATAAAGAACCGATCCAATAAGGAGGATAAATTAAATCCTGACAGTGGCAACCGTTAGTTTTACCCCTGGTAGCACAATGGAGCACAATAATCCAGCTGGACACACAGGTGATCAACACGATCCTGCTGGTGGTGTCACACTGTCCCCCTGATCTTCAGGTGGTGGTGACAGGCCGAGATGATCTCAAAGCACCAGCCAATGCAAAAATAATGAAGAAATACACCGAACATGTTTGTTGGATCTCAAGGATCCACACATTTTGATTAGTAACACTGAAGCAGCAGAAATCTACATCCCGTCTGTTTGTTTCGGCCGCGGAGCGCACACGCTGCGCAGCTGAAGCTACATTTTACTAGACGGACTCTCTCCGGCAGCAGAGGCGAAAACGCCTCGCTTGTACGCAACTGAGTCAGCAGCTGGTTCACCAGCATCCCGACGTGTGATCAAGTCGTCAGTGGAACGAGTCAGCGGGTTTCTATGTGCTTTAATAAATGCATATTTCATAAGCGTGCCCACAGACAGGAGAGGGTGTGTGGCAGGAGAAGAGAGAGAGACTGACAGGCATCTGGTGTTTTTTAAATAGAGGTGGAATGTCACTTCACTGAAGAACACTATGACTGCATGACATGCATGAGCACACTGTTGAGCACTGAATAATTTCAGACTGGGACGAGGAATAGATGGTTTAACTCTTTCCCTCCCAGGCACCAGAGAGGCAGGGCTTCATCTCTCTGGAGATGTTGGATCCAACAAAAACAACAAACGACAAATCAGTTGTATCCAACAATCATGATTCAATATGTAAACTTGCAACATACGAGTTTTTACCTGTAACCCTGCGTTCACTATGCTCTTTAGTCCAACACCAGGCACAAAATGTCCCAAGAAAATGAAGCCTGACTCGCAATCAAATCAGGCTGAGAGCCCGGCACTATTTCTGTCTGCTCTCAAGTCCCCACTGTAGAAGAAATGAATGAATAAACTCACATAATACAACTTGAAGATGCTGCAGCGGGAACATTGTCTGCTTCCACTTTACAGAAATTTCATTATATCGTCAACTAGACAACTAGACCTTTGTTGTATTTTATTGACTTGTGTGCTTAAATCAACCCAAATGTTTCCATCAACGTTCAAACCGAGAGAAACCTGTAATTTTATTCCATAATACCAGAAATACCAGACGATACGTGAGAGAATTAGGAAGGAAGTCAGCAAACGTGACAAAATATAAACTTAACAGTGAAGACAACATCTCCCATGATCCCACGCTACTGAACAACATCATTAAACTTCATCTTCTGCTTTCAGTGTTTTGATTAAGAGACTTCTGGCAGCTGAAGTTAGATACTGTGCTTTTTAAAAAAAAGCTGCCAGGAATTTGTCTTAGCGCTGTCGAAAAAAAAAAAAAAAATGGCAGCAAGACCAGACAGATCAATTTCATCGAATTAATGTACAGAGGAAAAAAATAATCCATCCTAACGGAGTGGAAAATTTATTGTTATCGAGGGCTTCAATTCAAAATTGCTCAGGGAACAAACACACTACCAGCATTTTCTGACAGCCTGAACCAAGAAATTGCCAAACTGAACCAAAAACCCGGTCGTTAAGAAATGAGCCCATCAATCACCTTATTATCTGCTGCTCTGCTACCATTCTGAGCCAGTCTGCTGGCAAATTGTTTGAAACAACAAACCGTAAATGGAGCGTGAATTATGAATCGCCTCGTAAAATTGTGAACATTGACTCTGCGGAGCAACTCCAGGAGATAATGAGAGGTCACAGTCTCCGACCTGCATCCAAACAACGTGTTACTGCATCCCCAGACAGCTGGTCCTGAGCAAATACAGCCCCATCATCATTCGTGACAATACAAAGTGTAAGTTTTAGAGATGATTCACACACGCAGATGCTGAAACACATCAAAAGGCGAACAGATTCTTTCCCCTGCATTAAAATGAGCGTCTCATGAATAAATCTATCGGTGACTCAGGCCTTTGTTGAGTACTTCCCTGTGTCTGGAGCGTGTTGGAACAGAAGAACAACAACACGGAGACTCGGTTTAGATATTCAAATGAATCAGTCCATTTCATGCACAAACGCTCCCATCCATCAAAACTCACGGCGCACAGAGGATACGCAGCTCACAATCTGACATTCAGCACGCCAATATTTCCACCAAGAGGACAGGGGGAAACAAAAGACATCCCGCAAGCTCCCGCTAAAGTGGAACAGAATCCTAAAGTGGCAGAGTTTTTTTTTTTAATTCTGTATGCAAATGATGTCTTGAGGTGTTAAAATATTTATGGAGGCATGTCTTTTATTGTGGCTGGGTTTATGACTATATGTCTGCTTGAATGACTGATGCCTGTTTACTTGCATTATTACAAGTAACAGAACTGTGAGGAAACGAAGATCGTGTGCACACAAATCTACCAAATCTATTTTCTGCTGAATGTGCAGACAACGTGGAATCACAACAGCATCATCGATATATTCTTTAACAAAGAGCTCTGCATACTTTATGTTGTTTCGTTTTTTTTGTCCTTATTTTAATGCAAGCCACAAGCTTCTCCTTGAACCTAACCATAAGCTTTGGTGCCTAATACGGTCCCTTAAATCCAGTACGACTGCCGCTGGTATTCTCCGATGGTCATGTACAGATGGCCGTGTCGTTTTGAGAGTCATTAGCAATCAGTCATTAAGTTACGAGGACGTGCTGAAGAAAAACTGTATATTTAGGGCTGAAAATTCTTTTCAACATTGATTAATCTTTAATCATTATGACCAATGAATCATGCCGCAGATAATATTTCAGATATTAATGAAAAGCAAATCTTGAAATGTGAGAGGCTGGAACAGGAAATCATCTTTATCCTCAAAAACAGTTGATTGATATTCTCTTGACTGACTGGTTTCATTTGATTAGTTTTGCACTACATTCCACTAAATATCCCATTTTATATACGCCTAATAAAACCATCAATATCATACAATCATGAAAATGTTAAATCCAAAGCTGAGTCGATATATTTTTTATGGGCAAATCAATCGACCAGCTACTCAGTTCTAGTTAGACTCATTAATAAGCTTCATGGAAGATAAAGTTTTTGTTTGTTTTGATTTGTGGCATGTTTGCACACAGAATGATTTTGATTTTTTGATGTCAGTCTGACGCTGTGTGAGATCTGAAGACGAATCTGTTCCATCTTTGTCACCTGGCAGCAGCAAGGCCCACACTGTCAGCACTCTGGACAGCTCCACACACTCCTGCTGAAGAGAGGTCATCTGTCTGCTGCACACCTGATGGTTCCAGTTCCAAACCCAGTAGCTTCAACCCCAGAACCGGTCCTGTAAATAGCCAATTCTCTGAGCCAAAGCACAGAAACTGCCAGGTACGGAAAGAAAGCTGATTTTATGGCCATGGAGTTGGAAACAAGCTGCCTAGTGCTGCTTTCCGTCAGCCTGCCTGTTCTTTCTCCCGCTCTCCTTCATAGAAAGCTCGGCGCTGGTGGGCTGAGCAGACACAAGCCTCCCTGCAGGCTTAGTGCTGTCTGTTTCAGCTCAGCGTGCTGAGTGAAAAGACGGCCTGAGTGCCGACACGGAAGGATTTCTTTCACTGCCCTTTCACTAAACCTTTAATAAAATAGCCTATTTTAGTTTTCGCTCTAAAGCCCGTCTGCAGGACTTCTTTATTGCGAGGTCTGCTTGAAATTCACCGCTGTGGATAAAGATTCAGCTCAACATGTGGCGGAGTGTCTTGATGCTGCCAGACTGTGCTGGATATTATGCTGACTGCTGCAGTCTGCTGTTAGAAACAGACCGGAGATTTCAAAAGAGCTAAATTACAATTATTTCGCTGATGATCATTTCAGTCGTATTTTCTGGTTCGAAACATCTTAATGGCGAGGATCTGCTGAGGAAGAAATCTGAAGACATGACTTTGTGCTCCGGGGTATTTTGATGAGCATTTTTCTTTATCTTTTTTTATTATTCATGGTCTGAAGTTTAGTTTCAGCCTTAATGTACACAGTCTATACACAACACTCTCCAGATTACACTGAATATAATCAGCTGTACAACGTATTTGGTGAAAAAGTGATATTAGCTCTCAGTCATAAAGCTCCTCTATGTCCTGCTGTCCCCAAATTTAATTTAAATGCTGGCTGATGTCTACTCAAGTCGGCCTGAGGTCAGAGAAAAACGTATTTAACATTTGATTTGCATAAAACTGAAGGAAAATACGTTTCCCAAAGTGCATAAATGCCACCAAAGGTCACTGGCCTTGTGCAGCTCTTGGCCCAGTTTGAACCTCGCTCAGCAACAACGGGGCTAAAAAAAAAAAAAAAAAATAGGCAAAAGCTTTCAAGCGGGGACTTTGTTCAGTTTAGTAATACTTGCATGTAACGACGTACCAGAGGGCAAACAGAGAGAGACGGTATCAAGGTGACTCTTAAAGATGCATGAAGTAAAGAACAGTGCATCAAAACAAAAACCCACAACGAGACTGTAATGCTCGACATCCACTGTGTTACACACCGAGGTGAATGATTGACAGCTGTGGTGGTGAAGACGCGAACACTTCGGCCATCGTTATAAATTTAGCTCATTACTTTCAGACTGAACGGGGGATGTCGTCGCTGAGTGTGAAGATGGAGCCGCTAGATTAATTCTAACTGACACTCGGGTGTGAAAGCTCAGACTAAATCTTCAGAGCGAGTCTTCAGACGAGTGACAGCGGAGCTCCGGGTTCTGGCTTCTGACCGGATCGGATCAGACGCTCCGATCTGCAGCCGGGCTCGGTAGGTGGTGCGTACGCGTGTGTTCGCACATTCGCTGGAATTTGTATGTTCAGTGGAACGTCTTGTGAATGTTTCAAAGAATTAAATACCTGCCCAACATCCTTCAAGTGACATTTGAAAAAAACAAAAAAACAAAAAAAACAGTCCTGTGTTGGCGAAGAGACCGAACAGAACACATTTAAGTCTCCCTTCCTGCTGAAATGACATACTCAACTCTACAGGCACCGCGAGGAGTGAAACAAAAGTAGTATGAAGCCTTTTGTGGACGCATGTCATCTGAGGAACTGCCTCCAGTGATGTCGCTCAGTGTGACATCGTGGGTAATGTGGGCACCGGAAATCTCGAAAATGAAGACGAATGTGAGGAATAAAAAATATCTTATATCTTCCTGCCTTTTAACAATTTTGATAATTTGATTTTAAACTGTCCATAATGAGTCCGACAGGTGTTATATGAGTGTAATAGTAGAACAGTGGGCTGTCTTTCCAAATCCCAAGTGTATTATCTTTGGGCTCAGGCACCACTTGGCGATGCTTCAGCCATGTATTGATCGAGTTGGTCTGAACTGTATGTTCAGCATCTACTGCATGTCTGTCCGTCCAGAGAGGGATCTCTGTCCGGTGGCTCCTCCTGAGGTTTCTTACGTTTTGGTTTTTTTTCCTGGGAAGACTTCCTTTCTCGAATTGAGGGTGTAAAGACAGAGGATGTCGCTCCCTGTACAGACTGTAAAGCCCACTGAGGGAGTATGGCTGCGATTTTAGGTTACAAAAATAAAATTTGACCTTGCACAATCCTCTGGTCATCGAAATTAACACCCATTTGCTTTACGTAAAGCCCGGTTCAGGCCAAAGAGCTGCAACAAAAAAAAAGATTTCAGAGCGCTGCAGGAGTGAACCCGCCCGTCTCAGCTCGACTCATCGCGGCTGATGCTGCGTTTCACACCCCAACGTTTGCGCTCTTTCAGTCACTCAGCCACACACACCTTTTGTTTTTGCCGTTTCATCACGGTAGCAAATAACTTAGACAGTTAGATTCGACGTACACTCATCGCTGTGGAGATGATGCACTACTCAGCTAGTCGCACTGGTGTGAAACGGAAGGATGCTGATGTCACATTGCAAGTTTCAACTCATCTTTGTGTGTGTGTGTGAAGCAAACAACACATGGACAAATGCATTTTTACGGTTAAGTCTTTTAAAAGGTCAGTTTAAGGTAAAAACCTGCTGTTTATTTGTCATCATGTTGGTGACATTCTTATATAAACACACATGACAAACACGATATTGAGGTCATCAAAAGGGATGGATGTCTTTAGTCGATGGCGTAATTATGTTGACATCCTATTTGAGCGCCAGTTGTTCTCTTTATAAATCCCTGCAGGCAACAGCAGCTCCTCCTGAGACACGAGACGTTTACAAAAAACACTCCAGCTGACTGATTCCACACCGCTACGAGTGTGACAGCTCGGCCGGCTGCTGCAAGCTTTTTCTAATGGCCTGGGACAAATACAGTAAATTGCTTCTTTAAATATTGTGAAGCAGAAGTGTTGAATGTGCAGAATGTGGAGGCTGTGTAAGCTGAACCGGGAGGAGGAGGAGGAGGAGGAGGAGGAGGAGGAGGAGGAGGAGGAGGAGGAGGAGGAGGAGGAGTACAGGAGCTCTTAATGAAGCTTGAGAGAGAAACGAGTCAGGTAACTTCTAACAGTGTCTGATGTAAACCTGGTGTGTACAGACTGGAAATATACCACCCACTTACTCTATTCGGCACAAAACTGTCACACCACTGAGCATAATCGCCAGTTTTTACTCAGTTTTCAGTTCATGTTTTTGCAGATTTATGTCATAATCACTACGTATGTTTGGGAAACGTGCCACATACCCATTTAAAATACGCTGCGATGTCAGTTAGAGAAAAACAATGGAAATAGTTTGGTGACAGATTCCAGTTTACATCCAAATATCTGTTTCCTGGATAGCTTGTTCCAGGGAGAGCTGCATCTAATGATGATTAAGCTGACGAATATTAAATATAATATATTGTGTATATATATATATTGTCCAAAGTGACGTCTTCAAATGTATTTTTTGTGCAACCAAGACTCTTTATTTTCTTTGCAGCTCTTCTTTCTAGGCACATAAAAACCTTGTTGAACGTTGAGTCTGAGATTTAAAAAGCTGCAGTTTGTGTGGAATCATTCCTTTGCTCCGGCTTATCTCACTTTGAGAGAGCGATGTTTTCAGTTTTGGTGTGATAATACACCTGCGTCCTTCTCTTCAGCATTAATACGTCTACACTCTGCAGCGTTCACGTCCAATATCAACGTCTGAATTTGAGCAATAGAGGACAAGATCTTAAGTTAAAGTGAAACTCTCACCAAAATGCAACGTAGGCTTTTTTTGTGAATGTATATGAGTCAAATGAGGAAAGTGGAACGCTCCTAAAGCTTATTTCCAGATAAATGCACAGATAATTTGTTGTTTTGTCATTAGTGAGAAACAATATTGACCTTAAAGTTGAAGAAGGAGCCTCATATAAGAAACAATACTAAAATCAAAAGCCAGAAAAGTCACGTGAGACATCGCGTGGATAGTAGTTCCACCTTAACTGTCCTCCAGGTTACGTCACATTAAGAAATCGACACTTCTCCACTGGCAGGACGACTGGGAGCGGAACAAGCTACTGCTAATGTGAGCTGTTAGAAAAACTTTCTTTTCAGTAAACTCTGTGTACACAAACAACATTCTCACTGCTGGTGTTCATGTGTAGAGACCCTCGTGATACTACGAGCAAAGTGTCGAGTATTCTTACTGTTTTAAAAACAGAGATTTTGATGCTAGCGTGCCCCTTGCACTGAGAAAATGAACTTGACCCAAAAACAAAAATACAGTTTGACTCGTATACATTCACGAAAAAAAGTTGCATTTTGGTGAGAGTTTCACTTTAAGATAAGGGGGTTTTTTTTTCAGGATATGTATATAAAGTAACTCAAGGGAGATTTACACTTGAGGGACATCAACATTTCAGCAGGATGTGGATGTGTGACATCTGTGCACTTCAGTGTGACTAATTTATGACACTCCGAAAACGGGTGAGATTATTATTTTTTTTTTATGAGGTGAAGTGCCTCGGTGACAAGCACTTCATAACAAGAATGGATGTTATGAATGAGTAATTTCTCCCACTCAGATCTCAGATGAACTACAGAGAGTGGAAACATCCTGATCTGCTGTGATACCGTCGCTCAGCAGACAGCATGTAGTAAACACTCGTAGTAATTATACAGGTGACAGGTTCCACTTTCACAGTGTTTAGTTGACCTCGTGAAGACCCTCTACACACGAGCCGTTTCTTATTCTCCAAACAACATCAGCGCCCTGGAACAGGAATGAGTATTTCATACGCTGCAGATATCTCCATACATATTAAAACGGGACCCTGACAGAGTATCTGGCTATTACCGTGAGCTCTGCAGCCAATTTTCCAGGCGGCAGCTTAATGTTGCGTCGATGGATTAATATTTTGGAGATCCGGAGGAGCTGAGTTTGTGTGCCAGCTGAGAGGCTGCTGCCGCTGCTGCCGCTGCTGGTTTCGTCGGGCTGTAATTGATCAGGCTTGTGTTCTACAGGCCCAGGTGATTACTCTCAGACAGACTCCAAAACAAAAGGTTCATAAACAGCCGCTGCTACAGACATGAAGCCAGAGGCAGAAGCCAGCAGACGTGAATGCTCCTGGTGAGATAAGGTACCAGGAGAATAGTGCAGCGCTGTGCTCTGTTGGCTCAGGTGAGGCGGAAGCTGGAGGTTTCGTGGCATCGTTTTGTCTTTGAAGCACTGCCGACTATTAAACTGACTTGGATCTTTAAAACAAAAACCCGTCACAAGTCTCTCTATTAGCCCTCTGGGATATACTATCTCATTTGAGGCCCGTTAAGCAGCCTGAAATGTTGTCTGAAAAACGAAGCTCCATATGGTTTGTGATTCTGCAGTGTGCAACAGGCTCGATGCCAGAAAATATTCATTTCTGTGCAGTGGCTCCAACTGTGTGACCGTCTGATCTGCACTCAGATCACGTGACGGGCCGTGGGTCTCCTGTTGTCCTCTGCGTCATTATCTTTGTTTACATGCTGTACAGTCAAAGACCATCGAAATCCTCCGTGTCTTTTTTTTTTTTCCCCCCTTTTCCACTGCAGCCAACGTTGTTCTTTAAGTGCCGCTAACGGTTTCTCTTAGCTTTGGCTCTGCGTCCCCCTCCAGCTGGCATGAAGGGCAACTAAACATAAAGCTGCAGAGAGTTCTAATCATTTATATGCACAACTATATTCCATTTGCAACCATTCTAGTCCAGCTTTGTTGTTTTTTTTTTTTATTGCTCAGTTGAAGCTGACCCAAGCATCGCTTCTGAAAATAAATTGACTGAAATTTGGCTACGACTGAAAACACAGAGCAAAGACACGTACTTTATTATTCCTTCCAGACCACCACGACAGAGACACTGTGAGTGTTTGGGATTTCAACAAATACTGAAACACAGGCATTAACAATCACTATATAATAATATCTGATGGTCTCCTCTGCTGTTACAGGTCATTTATAACCATCAGACGATTTACAAGACTGGTTCATAAACATTTAAACGTTCCTTGTAGCCACTTTAAACCAGCAACAGACAACTTCTGTGCTTTAATTTCTTATTTTGAGGTAAATCCTGATTGCACATCTTGATGTCCATAGAATAATAACGGCAGCTCCAACAGTGAAGGTCGAATTATGGGCACAAAAGGGAGCATGTTACACAACCTGAACAGGAAGAGACATTGTTTTTCCTGTGGTTGCCATCCGCAGGTAACAATGGAACACCTGGAGTTACAGTGGAGACTTTACACTGCAAAAGAAAACAATGGCAGTGATGGAGGAGGCAAAGACGATGAAGTTATAGAGGTAAAGAAAAGAGTAAAAGGACGAGACTGAGCGCTCTCCAGCGTTTTGTCTGTTCCTCCAATGATATTTGTTTCCTTTTACCACACGACATGTTTCAAAACCAGTTTTAATCTGATAGGACAGTTGAGAAGTAAACTAAAACCGAGGGAGAGAGTGAGGGAAGGCATCTGTAACAGACTTTCAACATGAGTTCTGGATATCATTTACGCTGAAATGCTACTGAATCAATGTGTCAGATTACAGTAACAACCTCCAGTAGCCTCCATGTTTCGATATAATCATCTGCTCACCTTCATTTGTCGTGAAATGGTGCCAATGATTATGGGGTAGAAAGGCCGGCGGCAGCAGCCAAATCACTTTAAAAGCACATTAAGCGTACGGCAGGACGGCAGCCAGACGGTTTACGGAGAAGTCTTACCGTCAAGCTCCTCCACGGAGATGCTGGCCAGCACGTCGCTGTCGCTGTCCGACAGCGAGCGGCTCAGGTAGTTCCCCTTGTAGAGCAGGCCTGCCGTCACATGGTGGAACGGCATGTTCTCCTCCCTGAGAGACAACACAAGGACACGTTTAGACACAAGTGAAGGGAAGAGAGGCGCTGAACAGATTTCTCTCTTGGGGTTTGTTTTTTTGAGGGGGGAAAATTCATTCTGAGCACAAATTAAAAGCTCCACACATTACACATGGCTCATCACTGTTGTCAGGCATTCAAATTAGCCACTTATCAAGAATAACATAATGAGAGGTAACGTGAGAGGTGCATAAATCCTCTTTTCAACCCAACCAAAGTAAAAAAAAAATTTTTAAAAAAACGAAATGTAAAGCCATAATCAGCAGCGAGGAGCTGATGTGACCATTTGTGATACCAGTGAAGCTGAAACAAATTCAGGTCCGAGGGGCACCGCCAAAACGAGATCGATAAATGAAGCAGAACTCATTCGCTAAATGGGAAGTCACACAGTGAGGAGAGCTCATATAACTAGAGGTAAATGTGGTGTGTGTGTGTGTGTGTGTGTGTGTGTGTGTGTGTGTGTGTGTACTGTATGTGCAAATGTGAGCGAGGCAATTAATTATTCAATAAATCGAAGCCCAAGGGCACAGGGGGAAAATAAGAGCACAGAGAGCAGAGAGATTTGGGCGCCGACTTCCGTCTCTCTAATTGGATTTCGTCTCGATGAGCACCTGGAGGAGACGCTTTTCAGACAGAATGAGGAGTTCAGAATGGGCTGAAACATTACACCCAGAGAGCTCTGGGCTTCTCCATGGTTTTTTTTCTCTTTATCAGTTGAACTTTACAACACGTTTCTGCGGCTTCGATAACACAAACCTTTAACACACATCCAACGACGACGCGCGCTCTGTTTGGAAGACGAGCAGCAGTTCTGCTCTTTGAGTTTTCAGCAGCATCGCGTCTAAAACTCGATGAACATTCAGTGTATTCCTCAGCGTGACACGTGCGGCCTGCTGTTCAAGGTTGCTTCACAATTTCACAAACGCGAGCTCTGTTGAGGCGAATGAGTCCAACTCGTGTTGCTAGTTCATACATTTACATTATGAATCGATCAGGTGAATCATTGCTGCGCTGGTCGTACTGCTTATACTGCACACTTAATGTAACGAGGTTGTTCTTGTTGCAGTGAATGTTTCATCAGTGTTATTCATGCTTTATCAGGAGGAAGCCTCTTTTTATTTGCACAGACAGATAACAGAAAAAAAACAAAAAAAAAACCCTCCGCTTGTTTTATCTGTTTAGCTCGCTCAAACTCGTCCCGCAGGATAAACGTACGTCAGCTCACAGCATCATTCTGGTGTTCTGTTTTTTGTTTTGTTTTTTGCAATTAAAAGATAAAGGGAAGAAGGGAACACAAACTCATTACGACCTCTTCTGTGGACGGTTTTGCCACTTTGCAACATTCCTTATAACTGCAGATACGAGGCCTTCCGAAATTAAGATGATTTAAGTCATTCTTCATGTTGTAAATGTTAGTAAGTCACGGTCTAATAAACCATCAAGATCAACATTAAAGGTCAGTCTGGAGGAGGATACAAACCAGATGAGGGATTTTTCACAACCTGGCAACTAAGAGAGGTGGAAAATGTCTAAGTTGCAATGTGAAGTGCACGTATGAGATTCCGTATCAATGCAGTGACGGAATTAGTCGATTGCATAATGTTTGTTATCGACACAGTTCAGTTGTAATGCGACCGAACAATGACGCTCTCTTGCAAAACAGCAGAGTGAATAATGAGATCTGAACAGAAACGACACAAGTGCCACACATGTTTACAGAATGGGTAAAAATAATATCCACGATCAACCAGATTTTATGTTTTCTAACTTTTCTTGCAGCGGTCCGTCTGGTGTTCAGGGGTTCCCTCTCTCCTCTCACATCTTCAGCAGTTCTATCAATAAAAAGGCACAAGAAAGACAAAGAAAAAAAAAGATTCTTGGCAGCAAAAGTATATTATATTAGAATATCTGTCCAATAAATGGTAAAATATATCTTTAATTTTTCGTGCTCCCATTATCCCCTTTTTAAAAGGCTTTTTACCTCCAAGTCCGGCACCAACCAATGATCATGTTTCACTAGTTAAAAGCTGTCGGCCATCTGTTACCTCACAAATTGAAAAAAAGCTCCCCTGCATCTTTCTTGTTTGTCAGTTTAATAAGCATGAATATTAAGACGTCTGCACCGACGCCTCAAGCCTTTTTATGACCAGCTTCCCTGCATGTAATGTCAGGCTTTTTTTTTTTTCTCTCTTTCATTTTTTGATTCATCAATTATTCAGTCATCTCTCTGCTGTCATTATGAATATTACAATCATCGCTCTTGTCTGTTCTGTTACCGGCCAGACCATATAGCGGTTATATACACACAATGTCTGAAGTCAGCTGTTTGGCGAAGGTGTAAACTATCCTGCGTTTGTTGGTCAGAAGGATTTACTGTGCAGGGACAGAATTTACATACATGTCATTACAGTAAATCCATCAGGACTGGGCTGCATTCAGTGCAGAATAACTGAGTTTCTGGAAATCTGTAATTACTTTGAAAAGCTGAGAATGGAAGGAAACGTGGAAAAATAGCACTTTGCCTCAGCAGCAGCAGAAGTGTGTGCTTTGTGCAACATTGTCAGTCCTCTCTCGTTTCTGTCACTTTGTCTCTGCATCCTTAAGTAATCTGCTTATCCAGCTAAAAGCTCGTGCTAACCAGCGCTGAGCGGAGGACGGACGTGTTCAGCAACGAGGAGCTAAACGATGTTGAGCAACACTGAGACAAGCTGAAGAAAACAAACTTGATGGTCTCCTTATTTTGTGGCTGTTCTAGGCTAAATGGACTTTGTGGTGACAGTTCTCTCAAGTGAGAGCGGACTTTAAAAACTACTCATTATCCATCAAACCAAAATCAAACGTGCCGGTTCAAACCTCTCAGGTGTGACGACTGGCCCCTCTCAGGAGGGGCGGCTGTGGCTCAGGGGTAGGTTGCTGGTTTGATTCCCCAGGTCTGCATGCTGAAGTGTCCTTGGGTAAGATACTGAACCCGGAAACTGCTCCTGATGTATGAATTAATATAAGTAGCTTTGAACAAAAGCGTCGGATAAATGCCTTAAAATGTAAAAGACTGTGCACCTTTTATCAGTCAGTCTGTTGTTGCGAGCACCGTCTTCTTCGCTGTTGTGTCCTGAGGTGCAGGCAACAAAGCGAAGGACGCCAACAGACTGAATAAACTCATCAAGATGGCAGGATCTATTGTCCGCTCCAAGCTCGTCACCCTGGAGGAGGTGGTGGAGGACAGGATGCTGGCAAAACTGCTGGCTGTCATGGACAATGTCTCTGACTCTGGACAGGCTGAAGAGCTTCAGCTTCATCAACAGACTCTTTCAACCTGCTGCCTGAAGGAACGACACTGGAAATCATGCCAACCTGGTGCCACCAGACAAAAGCAAATCTTAGTGTGTACTCCACTAATGGACTGAATGAAGCATCACATATGTCTTCTGCTTTATACCACTAGGGTTGTACAGCAGATACTCGCTGAGAGAGAGAGTCAAGATGGCAGACACTGAATGTATGACACCAAGCGTCAACTTTGATTTTTTGCCTGCTGAAGTAAACGCTGCTTGTTAAAGACTCCTTCAGTCACTCGTCTCTCCTCGTTAGAAGGAAAAACTTGCGAACAGAGTTGCGTCTCAGCTGCGTGTGGAGCGTGAGAGAGGCTGGACGCAGAAAGAAACATGTTGGTCCTCCAAACAGGACATCAAACTAGATCAACTGATGGCATTGTCTTATCGTACACCTTGTTTGGAAATGCGTCGATATGCCGCCAAGAAAGTCGATGCCTCCCGGCACGACTCTGGCTGCTGCTGCACAGGTTCTTTTGAACGCTCCCCCAAAGAGCAGAGCTTTCTGCATCAATTCAACAGAACTGTGTAACGATTTGCTTTGACAGCTGCGCGCCGCTTCGCAAAGATGAGCCGACTTCTTAGAGTCCCTGACACAAGAACACTTTCTGTAACACCGAACAACACCAATTACACGTATTGACGTACTTGACCTTTCCGAACAGCTGGAGAGGAGCCCGGGCAAACAAAGACCTAGTTGTGCCTATAAGAGCATCCATAGAGCGAGCGTGGCATCTTAACAAGACGTCGGGTTTTACTGCAGTGTAAGTCACAAGGATATCATGTTTTTAATGCAGCAGACGAGCTGTGAGATAATGTGCTGAAACAGTGAAACAACTGATCTCCAACCCCTTCAGGAAGACAGCGTTGAACAGAGCTGCTCACATCCCTCAGCATCATTACACTTGATTAAATTGATCAGGGTCTCAGCTGAACAAGCTAATTTGCCCTTCAGGAGCAGAGCAACATACAGTAATCACTTAAATCAGGAAGTAATCACCACCGCCTCGACCAGGACCACATCCAACGTTTTTCCCTCTTCTTTTTTCTCCTCATCTGATCTCTGTTCTCTGCACACTGGTGTATCAGTTCAACAGAAGAAGAGCCGAGGATTCTGGGATTTAATAGTCAGATTGAATAGCCGATAAAAATGAGCCGTAGAAATGACTCAGAGATAAAATCACCTCAGTATTTTACTGAGCGAGCTGCTTTGATGAGTTCTACATCCCTGGTTCTTTAAGGATACGATCAAGATCATTTTTCCGCCTGACAACAGAGCTGCGATCACCATCCCTGTCTGTATCACTGTGGATCAATTATTTGATTGATCGACTGTTTATGTTATCTGGTAACATAAAACGGAGAAAAAGTGCTGATCACAGCTTCCCAGATCAGAAAAGCAGATGTATTTACACGCATTAATTCCATTTTAAAATGATATAAAATTATGGGGAAAAGACTGTTCACTGATCAATTAATCAACTAATTGTTTCAGCTTCACTCTTTACCTTTAAACGGTTGTACAGAAGTCTATCTAAGAATGGAGGCCTGACCCGGGTTGACTATTTTAGTGGTGCTGTTGCATCCAGGCAGACAGAACATCTCAATAATGTTTAAAAAAAACTTCACATGAAACACTGAAAGCAGAATAAACCTGCCGTGGTTTCACAGGGCAGTCAATCAAATGTTACGTCAGGTTCAGGCCATTAGCTAATGTGGTTATCCAGAGTAACTTTCAGGGAGCGGGTAAAGTCAGATTCTGGTGTAAAGGCTCAAGGACGCTCACGGCGGCACTAGCTGTGATTGGACCTGTGGAGTTTATTCAGACGCGCTGCTTAAAAACGTATTTTATTACAGTCTGATTCCCGGGACTTGGTTTCCAGGTGATAAACCAAGAACCAGTTTTTGTTGCAGAAATTCAAATACGGTTGCCACTTTTAGTCACTTTATAATTATGATTAATACGTAATTATACTTAATGAATGAGCATAATAATGAAAACGTGACGTGTAATAATGTTTAAATGTTTTTATCTGATGGTTGAATGAAGGATGTACAGATGAAGTGTAAAGCTTAGTCGAATATTAAACATGTAGCTGTTTTTCGAGGGACTTTTTCTGTTTTCTGTCCCTATTTTCAACGTCTTTAATAGCTGCTGATGGAAACTGAAGGCCAAGTACTTGATGCCAGTTTCTATACTGGTTGCCAGTTGCATGATCACATTATCAAAGTCTATTAATTTCCGAAAGCTGGTCAGAATGATGTCAATTCATTTCAGTAATCAGACACACAAAAAAGGAACAACTGATATCTTTGACATTTAACAACATGTACCTGAGAAGAGGTGACAGGAGAGTACAGGTTACTCAGCCCGAAGAGTAACAGCAGAAAACTTTCTGCATGATATCGATCGTGATGATCTAATTAACTGATCGGCGTCTCAACATGTTTGAACACGATTAATGCTCCTTGATTAAAAGCTCTAAATTCAGTGGGCAGCGTGCAGAAACCATTAACGTAACTAAAGACCCAAACATTATACACAGAGGGTGGCTGCGTTTATCACCGGATTCGATGATGGGTGATGAAATTATGATGATGATGATGATTATGATGACGATGATGTGCAATTAGTCAAGAACCACTAACGATGTTTAACGTGGTGTGAACGTACAGTTCAAATGGATTTTCCAAGGACGCCTCCTATTAGAAACTGGTGAACTTCAGAGCAAATATAAGTTTTTCTTCTGAAAGTGCGTTTCCACTCAAACGCAGTAAAACTATTCTGAGGTAGACCGACAGTTGACGAGCGATTACTGCGTCATTAAAGCCGCTTTTCAGTCTTTTCGGTGTTGTTAAGACTGGGTCACGGTGAAACTGAACCCAATTACAGCCGAGACATAAATAAACCCACCTACACTGAAGTCGTGTGCATGCCTTGCAGGAAAAGCACTACCTGTACCGACACTTCAAGGATAAGACAAAGATGACATGACTAATCAAAACACTTTGACCCTGAAGGAGGAAGCACTGAGCCGCAATTAAGCTGTGACCACTAAAAAGCTGCGTGTCCTCAGAGCGCCGATGAGGAGAGCCAATGAAATCATTCCTCTTCTTGTGTCCAATCAGACATCACTGACGAGAGTCACATGTTAACGTGGAGGTGTTGTTCAAACTCAGTCAAAATCAAACAAAACTGTAAAAAGCAAATAACTCTCACGTCAAAGCATCCAGAGAGAGGTGTGTGTGTTGTCTTCGTTAATTTCTTAAACAATGGATTGATTATCAGTCCTGTCAATGTTTTCTATCGATTAAACAGCTGATAAATCGTCTGCGTAGCTGCTGCAGTTAGTCGTTTGATCAATTAGTGGATGGAAAGTTACTATTTTGATGATTGTATAATCGTTTATTTTCAAGCAAGAAGTCAATCATTTCTTACTCTGGTTACTTAAATGTAAAGATTTGCTGCTTTTCTTTGTCAAATATGATCCTGAATGAAGAGTCTTTGGGTTTTAAACTGTTGGTCGGACAAAAGGAGGAATCTGAAGATGTCAAAACAATTAATCAGCGTATCAATCAATAAGGAATCATTAGTTGCAGCTCTTTGTTTATCGCTAAGACACCATCACCATCTCACAGACTAAACACTTGATATTTTGCACCTTATTAGACAAACAGGCTGCGTCTCCTTTTGAAATACTGCATTATAATCATGAAATGATCCTGAGAAGAAAGCGTAGTCCGACAGTAAACCACACACTGTGATCTTCTCCTCTGCATTTAAATCTGACATGTCACTCTGACCTGCGAGTGCCAAGCCTCTCCCTCTCTCTCTCTTTACGACATGACTAATCAAACGGCCACGCCAGAGCTCAGAACCAGACCTCAGCTCTGGGTCTCCGCTCCTGGAGAGTGCAACCTGATGAGGAGAGCGCAGCTTTTATTCAAAGCTTTCTGCAGGACAAGGAGGCCAGATGGCAATTTCTCACATCAGACCCTGCAGCACAACAGCCAACAGCGATGGTCCGATACTGATGGGGACACAAGCAGAACACGGTGTACTGGCAGCAGAACCTCTAACCACAAGAATCGTTTGTGTGAAAAGGACCAGGGCACAGTGACATCTGTATGAGTGCTGTATGCATCGCTCCTCTATGTTGAGAAAAGACACCAGCAGTTTCAATAATTCCTCTTCAAGCGACAGAAAAAAAAAAGACTCCATTTCCATAAAACTGACGAATTGGCATTCCTTCCCATCACACTGACAAACTGCTGGACTATCATACCAAAAGGAAAGGTGAGCTTCGCTCTGAACGTAAATCCCCTCTGAATCACACGGGGCAGTTAACACGTTCTGCGCCGACTCTCTGCCGCCTCACATTTCTGTTTGGATTCAGAGATGTGACAGCGAGCGCAAAAATGAAAAAAAACACCTGCGAAGACGTCACACACTGAGGTGTGGCTACGTTAGAAGAATACTTTAAAACTTTCCACCCACAGAGAGAAATGTAGCGGCAAGTTTTCAGTGTGAGTGTGTGTCTTTTTTTCTTTTACCATTTTCCATCGCTGTCTGAGAAAAAATGGAAACAGCCAACCGGTCATAAAAATGACCAGTTCAGAAATCGGCGGCATTGTTAAAATATAGCCAAGATCCTGATGTGTGGAGAATCTATTAGAGCTGCGACAATTAGTCAGTCGAGACTTTTTTGGATAAATTAATCACAAATCTCAAACATTGTCTGGTTCCAGCTTCTTAAGTTTGAGGATTTGCTGCTTTTCGTTGTCATTGTCGACTCAAAGGCGTCACTTTGGGCTCTTTGGACTAAATGATTAATCGATGATAATAATGATCGTAAGCTGCAGGTACTGAATCTATAAACTTTATATCAACTCAAAACGGAGGTGTTGCAGTTGCTCTAAAACGTTATTGACTCGGCCTGTGGCGTTTCCATACAGCGAAGCAGCTTGGTGCCGTCTGATGACTCTGTCTACTCACAGATCTGTGCAAACACCTTTGAAAATACTCTACACCGCTGCAGCAAACACACAAACAGATGCTTTAAAAAAAAATCATCAATGTGAAAACAAAGCAGTTTCTTTTAGCAAGTCATGATGAAGATGGAACAATTACCAACTGTTTTCAACCACATCTGATCTGAAGGTGTGTACAGTGACACCAACAGAACAAATGTGTGTGTGACGATGGGTCAGTAATGGAAATAACAAGGTGAAAATCATCACTATCGATCAGTTACGCCTTCTGTTGGAGCAATGAATGGTTAAATGACTTCCCCGTGCTGTGGACTGTGCAGTACAGGCACACATGATGCTTTAAAAAAAAACGCAGCCAACTGGGTGCAAAGACAATCCATCAAACGTTCACTGCAAACAGGAGTCAAACTGAGAAAAGAGACGGGAGCGTCTCACAGAAGTGCCACCTCTCTGCACGCATTACCAGCTGCCTCCTGCAGCAACAGACTCTCTTTCTCTCCATCTCTCCCCTGCTGATTCTTACCCATACTGGTGGCTTTCACTGTACTCAGCAGGATCCTGCAGCACAACAGGCTCCCTCGCCGGACTCTCCATCACGTCCACAGCCCCGTCCCTCAGGTACGGGTTGCCTGGCAAGTCTCCATTTACCTCAGAGTGCGTCCCCGGCGGCGGCATGCCGGTGGGCTCCACTGTCTGAGGATCGGGCTCTGTGACCTCCTCCTCCATCGGACTCCTTTAGATGCAGCTGTGCCTCCAGCAGCAGCAGCAGCAGCAGACTGCCTGTCCACAGACCACTGAGCCAGGCTGCCTCCACAGTTTGGGCTTGTCCCAGAGCAGCGGCATCGGTTCCCAGAAACCCGTTGTTAATATTTGAGCAGTGAGAGCAGCAGGTACGACAGCTCCTCTCATGCTCCACTCCTTGGCTCCTCACTCTCTCTCTCTCTCTCTCTCCCTCCCTCCTTCTCTGTGACTCCCTCTCTCCCCCTTTGCTCGCTCACTCACTCTTTCTCCAGTGCAAACATTCCTCCACATGGGGAGACAGAGTGGAGGGCTCATTAGTGAGTCCCAATGACAGACCCAGCCCTGCCTGCCTGCGGCTGTGCTCACAAAATACACAAGTAGAGGGGAGGGAGGGAGGGAGGGAGAGAAGAGGGGAGACAGTTTGCAGACAGACAGTCAGAATTGGGTATGACAGACCAGCAGGAGCGGACAAGGACGAAAAAGTAGGGAGCAAAATTGACAGTAGCTGAAGACGACAGTGTGTGTGTGTGTGTGTGTGTGTGTGTGTGTGTGTGTGTGTGTGTGTGTGTGTGTGTGTGTGTGCAGGAAGAATACACACACACGCGTTTATATCCCTTCTGATGATGCTTACAGTGCGCTCTGCAGGTCAACACGGGGATGCTGTGAAGGCGCGCCGTGCGTAACAGCGTGCGCCACCGTGAGCAGCAAGAACGCGCGTCGGACGCTGCGCAACGGGATGATGATGATGATGATGATGATGGTGGTGGTGGTGATGATGATGATGGTGGGTGGCCGGCGGGGGGTCCACAGTGAGAGCTCAGCCCCTTCACAGCTCCAGTACATCACATCGACCCCGCACACACACACACACACACACACACACACTTCCTGTGAGCTGCTCGTCATCACTACATTAATGCAACAGCTCCGCTCATCTCCAACAGGCGTTAGTTACTGTCGATATTCTCATTGAAAGATCAGAAATCTGTGCTGTTGTTTTGTTTTTCTTAAGAAACAGTCACACAAGCTTCTCTCTCCTGAACGCAGCACTGCGTGCGGGAGACGCCACATTATCTCCAGACGGCTGATTTAAAGCAGGTCAGCTGTCAGTAATTCATTAAAAAAAAAAACTTTATGAAACACGGATCAGACGAAGCTGCAGCCGCTGACAAACCTCACTGCACAGGGAAACATTTCATTCGACTTATTTTATAACCTGAGACATAACATTTAATATCAGAGCAGATATTGTTCGGACTGCTGGGATGCGAGTGGACACCAGCGGGTCCGGACCGATCCGAACAACAGTTGTTCATCTGGCACCGAACCAACAAAAAAAAAAAAAAGAAAAAAAAGAAAAACCCGAACGAGCTGCAGCTTGTTTATCATCACACAGAAAGATAATGTATCGTCTGATGTCCCAAACTTACCTGTAAAAGGATCTTGAGCGTGTGTGTGTGTGTGTGTGTGCGTGCGTGATGATATCCGTCAAATCCGCTAATCGATGCTGGCGGTAGGATCCAGTTTAGACACCTGTGGTGGACCAGGCTCGTCGATCGATCCGGATTGATCGTCGCGCTCTCAGAGTTAATCCTTTTCTTTTTTTTTTATTTTGGAGATGCAGCGCTCACATCTTCAAACATGATGAAGATGTCACAGATTCGGTTCTTGGGTTTTATTTCCCTCTCATGTGAAGTCCAGCAGCAGCAGAGACGCGCCGCGCGTTCAGTCGAGTTGCACTTTTTTCGCCAAACTCTCATCAATTAATTGAATTCCTCCTCTCGCTCGCGTCGCATCCGGTGATAATCACGCGCGGTGAGGTCCAGTCAGTGTTCACCGCGAAGGTCCGTTCATTCAAAGTTTAATCCACACACACACACACACACGGACACACACACGGACACACACAGGTGCTGCTGAGTGTGGTTCTGATGGATGAGAGCAGCCCGGCGGCGACAGGAGACTCCGACCCAGATCAATACGCAATCGAACAGGAGAGCAGTGATTGGCTGGTTTCACTCCGGTTTGCCTGAACACGTTTATTGTTTCATCTTCAACCGGAGAAACTATGTGAAGTGTTGATGTGCAGATGTCCTGCACGACGGATGTGCGCCTCGTCTTCAGACCCACCTTTAAAAAAAATAAATAATAATGACGATAATCTGTGTCAAAGGAGCTAAAACACGATTACATTTTCCGGTTCATACTTTCAAAATAATGTGTTCATTATTGGCCACAGACACAAAACATTTTAGAATTGCTGTAAAAAAATAAATAAATAAAGTTTCTCCTCATAATTTATCTAAAAGTCTTGATTTATTTAAATCTGTCTCATGTCATCGTCTGTGACTTTCACAAAGTTTATTTTTTAACTTTTATTTCTGAGGTTGAAGCGTCCAATTTCCGGGTTTTCTCATTATTCCTGCCAAACTTTACAAAACTCCCAAACTACTTGTTAACCTGTCAAGTCAACGATGAACACTGACGTCATTAAATAAATACAGATACTTGTACTTTACTTGAGTATTTCCAGCCTCTTTAACATCCACTCCACTGCATGTTTGAAGGCAAATATTGTACTTTGGACTTTCAGTGGCACATTTATTAATTAATTGATTTTATCAGCTATCAGTTTAAACAAACACTGGTTCACATAACAAGACCAATCCACAATATCCAGCCTCCATGACATGTTGACCCATAACATACAGTATATAAACACATTTTAAATAATTTACTTTTACTCTTATAAAATCACTGTTGCTTCTTCAGTACATTTAATATCAGATATCTCAAGTAGAATTCATATCAAAGTAATATTTCAAGTTTGACTTGCAGGTACTTTAAACAACACTGATGTGAATATGAGTTGGTGGATTTTTGTATTTTGATGTGTGTTTTCCTCGTCATGTGGACCTTGACTGACCGTGTCATCTACATCCATCAACGGTTCTGATCTGGTTCTGGTTCTGCAGGAACAGGAACAGGCAGATCTATATGATCAGTTGTGGTGAAGGAGACACAAAGAAACCAAATGGTTGTTTAGATAAATCCCTCAAATGTGTTTGGTTTTTTTTTTATAACTGGCTTCTGTGTTGACTTTCAGATGACCATTATTTCCTTCCAGCTGAGAACGTCAGTCTTGTTCGGCTGATGCACGGCCCAGTTCAGACTGCTGCACGCTGACTGATGTCTCCCACAGACAGAAACAGGAGCGATGAGACTCAGCAGCCTCCGACTTGATGCGATGAAAGACTGAATAAATCAGAAATGTTTCGCTCTGACACGCTGCAGGTTGGTGTTTCTCTCAGGATAAAAAGGGCTTGTTATGAAACCGGTGACATTGCTGTAAGTGATGAGTTTGTGTGTTCGAATGGAGCTGAGTCAAGAAGTGACACCTGCTCTGCAAAATAAAAAGTTACCCGGGGCTTTTTAGAGGACAGCGAACGCACCGCTGACAAACTGATGCCTGCTGTCTACACGTGGAGCTGTGAGTGAAACTGTCAGCTTCTCAGGAGAACATGGACGCAGATATCTGAGATGGACTCAACGTGTCCCTGGAAGTCTGTGAGTACCTGCTGAGCCTACATGAAGGTGAAGCAGAGGAGGTGGTTTGTAGCCGTCGCTCTGCTTGCCCTCCTCACCCCGACCTGAATAAGAAGAAGTAAACAAACTACCTGAACAGGTGGTTGTGCTGCGGCCAACAAGCACGCCACATTTTTCCTCCTAATTGGTGTTTACCGAGCATGTTCCTGAAATGTGTTGCACTCAAGGAAAGCACCTGTTGGAGTGATTACATTCATTTAAATGAAGTGCTCAGTGTTGCAGATGATTAATACCATAAAGTGGAGATTATTTTAACAGCTGATTAAAAAACTTTTACACTTCAAAATTAGTAGATCGTTCATCTTCAAAACAAATCTTGGACTTCACAGGAAGTGTGTCACCAGATGTCTTTGTTGTTACAGAACCATGTCATTGGCCATTTTCAGGTCAAAAGAAATCTAAATAAATATACAATGTCTCAGCAGTAGTGAGGACCACATGGTTTGAAATACAATCAGCTAAATGCTGTTTGATCAAATGTTTAAAAAAAAAGTTCACTAATCATTCAAATGCAGTCCAGTTTTCATCCAGACGTCTTGGCATCCTTTGACGTGTGAATAACCAAATTAACTCTCTCGCTGGACATTTGAGCCACACAAACATCATTAGATAAAACTATACAGGACTAAAAAGTCCAACAATTAAACAATAGAAATGTAAAAGATCAAGAGAAATCCATAAAATAAATACCAGGGATGAAATTTTGCCAAACCAATGATTAAATCTAAGGCTATAAAAAAAAAAGTTTATGGGCATAGAAACCGAAGGCAGTCTCACCTGAACTGTCACAGGACACATTCAAAAGAAAAGCAGCGGAGGTTGTTAGGGATCCAACTGGAACATAAAATGATAGAAAAACTTTGATGCTGAGAGGAGCGAGGTCGGATAGAGTTCTATAAAGAAGTCAAATAACTTCAAAACCAGTTCTGAAGGACGTACGATGCAACCAGTGCAGCGACTTCAGAGCTTTGAATATGATTCATTTCCAGTTTGTATGTCTGAACTAGCTTTAGTCAATCCAGGGAAAAAAAGGGAACTACAACAGAACGGCTTGTGATGAAAGTGTGAGTGATGTTTCAGCTCAAAAAAAGGTGTGACCAACATTTAGCAAAAACAAAAAGTCTTGACAATCACCTGTTAAAATAAAGCGAAGGAGAATCGGTGGAGTTCTTTTCTGCGAGGAGCCAGTTCGATTTCTCCTGAAGGCTACACGGCTGACGGCGGGGGAACTTTCTGAAACGCCTACTCTCTTTTTTCTTTTATTCCCGTTCCTGTCAGTTCAGATCAAATGAACTCGTAGTCTGACAGGGTATTGTGAGTTCAACGGTGGCAATCTAGATCCAGGGTAATGTGCCCACGAGCAATGACGGAGGACAAAAGAAAAAAAAAAAAAAGGCAATGCCAAAAAATGCCACCCATTATTCTACTGTCAACAATTAATTTTCACATTTTAAGGTGTTGTGAGTCACCATGTAGGAGTCAGATGGACACAAGTTGGTGCGCTATACTTCTCTCACTGCATTAGTTTGTTTTTTTCTGAGTTACCAGGAATGTCTCTGGATGTCGGTGTACATGAACCTCTATGTGCAAAACGTCCTGGTCATAATTTCACAGACAATAACGTACACATGGTTAAACATCAGCCTGTGGACCTGCAGGAGAAGTCAAGAGTTCGTAAAGGAAGTCGAATCTACGGCTGAAACAGAAAACAGAAAACGTTGACGCTGCCGCACGTTAAACCAACGATCTGTATGTAACGCTGGTGTTTTTACAGTGCACTGTACACACGGTGCTCTGAACACTGTAATCAGAGCTACAGGAGGAAAAAGCTGCTGTTCACCTGATTGTAGGTTCCAATCACCCAGGCCTGTTATTTACATGCAGATTGATTCGGTCATGTGAGCGTCGTGCTATTATTAGTGCATGAGCGATTATTTTTGGCAGGAACAGCCTGTGACTTCTGTAGCCGAGCTCCCGTTCAATGAATAAGCTGTCTGCATTTTAAGACAATAACGTAACTTTACGGAGGAAGACAGGTGATGGTTGAGCCTCATCACCTGCAGGGCAGAAGTTAGGTTGGTTCTGTCGATATTTGAACGCAAGTGAAGCATTTAAAGATATAACATTTAACATTTTTGCTTTACAATGTAGTAAAACAAAGAGACCTTCAGTATTTACATTGTCCAGGATGTTCGAACCAGATAAATTCAGTAATTTGCTTCAGCCCAGAAAATTAAACATATAAATCGACTATGAAATCAGCTTGTTATGATCCATATTGATGTTTCTTGTTATGCGGTGTGGCCCTTGTTATTATCACAACTGTAAAGAAAGAAAGACGAGTGGAGGAGCAGCAGAAAGAGCAAAACATCCACACAGAGAGGAACGAGATATTAACTCAGGAGGCCGCTGGTCACGTCCAGAGTGAAACCAGAAGTCACAAGTTATTTTAACTTAAACACACTTTAACATGAATAATGGAACGTAAGTTAGTTACGTAATGAAGGTACGTTTTTAACTGAAGTTATAGAAGTAACATAGTGATTTAGGATATAGGTAATCGATTTGTTCAGTTGTTAAGACAGGAGAATGTGCTGGTTTACTCGAGGGAACATTTCATTTTTCTGTGGCTGTACGATGGTACGTCAGAGATTGAAGTTAAACAACTTGACTTTACCTAGTCGCTGAATGTTTCTGCCTCTGTCAGGTAGATTCTCATCATCAGTGGAGACGATGGAGACAACAACTCCCATGAATCCGCCCGACTTACATCTCCTGTGTAGTCTTGATTGACGGACACCTGGAGGAAGGAATCACACGCACCGTGTTTGAATCAGAATCACCTTCTTTAGTGAATCATCACAATGACTTCTGTAACAGCCGTGACTACGTGTCCCACAAGGAATAATGATTAATAATAAATTACAAAAGAGACAGCAGTGCAGAGAAACCTGCAATAAGTAAACAAGTGAGGTATCTGGGCAATTACACACTCTGAGCGATGATTTAATTGTGACAGGTTGATTCTGCTTCTAGGAGTTAAGGAATGTGGTGGATGTTGGGGGGCCGTACATGTCCAGGGAGCCCCGGAGTCATTAATCAGCTCTGTGTGTGTGTTAAAGGTCAGCAAGAGGACGAGATCCATACAGGGCGACTGAGTCAGGAGCTGACTTAACGTATACATTTCCATATCAGTACAGAGACACAATCCGGTCAACTTCAGGTTGCAAGCTGCAAGGACTGACATTATCAGAGTTACGTAACGGACAGAAGAGGAGATATTCCAGAGGGAGTCGAGGCAGATCAGCTCCTCTTTCTCCTGTTGGATTGTGAACCAATTAGAAGAAGCAGGTAGGTGCGGGCGAACAGACTCGCACAGGCAGAGAAAGTTGTGTGGATACTTCTGATCGTTCTGGAGGATCTCTGGTAAAACACTGGGCTGAACTTTGCCGGATATTTGGGAACACCATGATGCTGCCACACTGGTTCAGACTGTTTCAATAAAGGTTGTACTATTACTCCATCCAGGATTGCCTCCGCAGACTCTTTGATCACCAAACTACACGCCGACACCGTTGATGGAGACCGCCCAGAAACAACACAGGTGAACTTAGAAAATCATTGTCGAGGTCATTCAGAGAGAGAACTGTGAAATAAACTGCAGTGCTTGCAGATTTATCAGGTTTGTGTTAAATATGTGCTTCATGCAGGAAACACTCTGAGCTGTTCTGATCTTTTCCTTTCATGCAGACACACACACACACACACACACACACACACACACACACACACACCATGTATCACATCTCCAATCTGTGCTCAGTTCCTGCACCAGTTACAGCCTTGGAAAGCTCATCACCATGAGGTGTGTGGCGCATGTGTAACTGTGACTGCATGTCTGAGCAGTGTACTATATATGTGTGTGTGTGTGTGTGTGTGTGTGTGTGTGTGTGTGTGTGTGTGTGTGTGTGTGTGTGTGTGTGTTCCCTGATGGAATGAGTCACGGCGTCACTGTTTCTGCAGTGGCTCGGTCTAACTTTTTCAGAAGGGAGTCTAATGAGTCAATACGTCTGTTCTGGACTCGCTGTAATGAGACTGAAGTCTTGGTTGATACGCCCGACAGCTGCCGAGGACCACAAAGCCTCTGGCTGCTGAGAATCTTTTGTAGGGGACAAAAAGAAGAGGGATCTGCTTTGTAAAGCTGAGCCAACAACACCACTGTGATACATGCACACAGTGAACATTAAAGGATTATTGTCAACGCTGTGATCCTCGCTGCTTGATGCATTTGAACGTCACTCTCTGAAGTAAAATGAAGCCTCAAAAGCCCCGACGGCGGCAATTAAAGGTGGTAAAGAGAGGGATTTTCTAGAGTCATTGTTTGGATACCTCATTCTAAGGTAACAATGATACAATGATTTGTTGTTTCCGGTCATTATAGTCTGTTAAAAACATGATTATTACTACTAAACATGACTTTTGGCGCCTTAAATCCGACACACTGAACCTTTAAGTGAGCCTGAGCGACAACAACAACAATAATGACAACACATTTTGATCAGCAACATCACAAGCTTCACCCCAGTCAAAACATTTTCTCTGCTGGTTCATTCCCATTCAAGGTCATGGCAGCAACAGCCTTTTCCCAGCATGCATTGGCAAAAGGCAGGGCACACCTAGAACGATCCACTGATCCATCACAACCAGAGTCCGACACATTCACGCTAAGCGTTCAGTGTCGGTTTCCTCCCACAGTCCTCAGTCAGGCTCCATTAACACTGCCTGCCTCGTGATTGTTGCTGTGAGGGAGTACGAATGTGAATGAAATGTAAATACGAAGAAGCAAGTCAATATAAACTAATCCCCAAAAAACACCTTGGTCATTTTGTTCCCTTTTTAAAATTCAGTGAGTAGGTGAGTATGTTTCCTGAGCGTCGCAGTGAAGTCACCTCATCTCCTGCAGCAGCCACCTCGTTAGAGACGGAAAGAGCCGGAACCAGAACCACAGTCACACGGAGCAGGTGACAGGTGACGCATGATGCCAGCGTGTGACCGCTGCCCTGCTGGACTAACAACTGTACCCAGAATAACAACAGTCGATTCATTTACAGCCTCGTGACGACCAGAAATGTAGTGAACACTGTAAAAAGCAGTGAGACAGAATCACCACATGGATGGAAATAAAGAAACTGTTAATATTTTCCTTCTCTCGTTGTTTATAGAAAAAGATAAATCCTGCTTAGAGTTTCATTGAGCCCAGAAGAAATAAAACTGAAGCAGAAGAAGACTTTAATGTTATGTAACCTCTACTTTACATCTCAGGAAAAAAACCAATATGACAAATGTACTTCCTGCAGAAATATCACTGCCAGATTGAATAAAGCAGCCCTGATGCCAGTGTTAGTGTAACACTTTGCATTTCAATAATGTGTGTTATATTTCAAAATCACGTATTTACGTGGCAGGCGTTTACAGGCTGAGTAGTATTTACAGTATCTTTACTCCCAAACCCAAGTTCCTACAACATGCCCTCATAAGTGAAATAAGATCTTATCTCAGTTATTCAAAATAAAAACTTTTAAGCAGGCACTAAAAATGGAAGGAGACCTTCAGAGGCTATATTCGCTACACTTTGGATGCTGAGATTCAGATAACTGTTTTTATTGCACTGTAGGAAGTCCTTAAACCACCTTGCGATGTTTTTCAAAGTAAGTCTTGGAGCCAGTAGATAAGATGTACCCAGCACTGCTGCCGCTTCAGAATAAAAGAAAGGTCTCCTCAGGCAGTCGAGCATCAGTGTGGCTGCTCCTGCCGGCTCAGCAGCCTCCAGCAACAGCATATAAAGACAGCTCGTCTTCACTTTACTGCAAAATATCGCAGTTCTTCTGCTGCTGTATTTCTGCTGTTTAACTGTCATTCTTCCTCCGTTCATCAGTCAGAAAGCAAAAACAAAACATCAAGGTACTGGAATCCTTTTTCATGCATATTACTGGGGGCTCAGCTGCCCAGACAGAGAGGTACAGGTGTGTTCTGACCTAAATAACACACATAAGGTGAATAAATAAAACAACAGTAGTCTCCTAGTTTACATGATTCAACTGGGAGCTGACATACTGACAGATGTTTTTATTGACATACTTAAGACTTACTTTATCACTATACTTCTTGAGTTGGTATTAATTTGGACTCTGATGAATTCTGGATTTCTGTTATTTTAGATGTTCTGTCTTATCACGTAATCGCCCTTTTTTGTTTTTTATCAGAGTTAAAAAGTATGCAGAAGTCATTTTAGAGTGAAAGTCATCCAGGAGAATATTATTTGAGTAAAAGTAAAATTAAATTATACAAATGTAGATTACTTAAGAATCAAGTAAAAGTAAATTATACATATATTTACATGTTTACTCTGTGTATACTATGGGGCGACAGGTTGGCCGATTATTGGATTTGACATTCTGCATTTTTCTGATGATCAAAATCCTTTTAAATGTGCTTCTTTGGCTCTGAAGCTTCAGGCAATCTGCAAAGTAAACAGTAACTAATGTTATCAGGAACAATTTGTGAGTTAAAATACAATATTTGCCTCCAAAATCTATCAGGATGGAAGCATAACATAGCAGAAATAACCAAGTAAAGGACGTCAACTTACTGCATAATCAGCTGCACAGCAATTACAGAAGTCTGCATCATTTGTCTGACGAGCTCCCATGTGTAGCCTCCTCTCATCGGCTTTTCATCCACAGTATAATGTGCACAAACATGTCTTCTGCAGTGACTTTAATGTATTGCATGACAGTTGCACTTCTGATGCAAATAGGTGTAACATCACCTATCTCTGTGTGCTGTTTTTCCAAGTATTCCTTTCAGTGTTCTCACCGACACACACACCAAACTCCACAAACAGCTGGCAGACATGTGGTGTAAACATACAGTCATTTCAAGGAAAGTCTGTGCTTTTTATTCTATGTTGAATTATGGTGTTTTTGTAGATCAACTGCAGCCTTTCAACATGTTGCAGGAGCTCTGAGTGTGTGTAGCAGCAAATGTCAGCAACTTCATCTGTATGCTGCAACAATCATGATCCCAGCTGAAAGATTTCAGAGAATATCGGGATGATATCTTCCTCAGCGCTGCCTGCTGTCGCCATCCGGAGCCTTTACTGTATTGACATTTCCTCTAATTTCATCACACCTGGTGAATTGCGCTCACAGTCCCACAGTCCTCCTGTTCCTATATTTGGTTTATCATATATCTGCCAAGCCCGCTGCTCACAGACGCAGCACATAAAGTACGCACAGTTTCTCAAGACAACAACCGAATGTGAGGCATCTGTGCTCGGTGACTGTTTGCATGTTCGACGTTGTGTTCACGTGCAGGCAGAAGACCTACAAAGTGCTGCAGACTGACAGCTATCGACAAGCTCAGTTTACAATTAAATTCAAACAAGAAAAAAATTAATTCAGATGACTACTAAATCTGCCACAGCGGTGTCAGCGCCACACATTCAGGAAACAAAGATATGATGAGCACCACAAGAAACAGAGAGAAGAATGCAGGTAGAGAACGCTGAAGATTAAAGACATTCATTCATTATGCAAACACTTTGCTCCAACTAGACTGAAATAAATCTTCCTGTGCTGCCTGTTTACACACTAACAAATGTTTTCTCCACACAGATTTGCATAGTGAGGGAGTATTTACATAGAGTACACACACATTCATCACTGGCTGTCGACATCATGAAGTTGTGCACACTTCCTGATCAAATAACACGTGTGCAGAAATGGAACCATACCGTTAACTTCCTTGTTGATGACTGTAATCAAATCAATATATGTGTCTCCCTTTTCTCAAACACACATATCCATCCACACATCCTCATCCACAGCATGTGCACAAACAAGTAGACCACGGTAACTGTAACATGTTGCGCAACAGCTGTATTTCTAACGTAATTAGGCATAACGCCATGTACGCAGCCCACCTGATGCACCTCTTCCCCCTAATGGCTTCAACAATTGTGTGTCAAATGTCAGTTTAGTATCTCTCAATCACTGCCTCAGTTCTGATGGAGGATTCACCTTAGTTGGTTTATTTATGGATCTGATCAGCAGAGTCTTATTCAGCTTGTCTTTTATCCTTAGCAACCTGCCTGAGATATAAATTCCATCACGTCCAACAGACTGAGTGCCAAACCACAGGCAGCAGTAAGAATAAATGTCAGGGGTGAATAAGCTTCAGCTCAAAGGTCCGTGACTTTTTACAGCTGGAGGTATTTGGGGCATGTACACCTGGGAGGAGACCCGGAGCAGAAGCAGAACCTACTGGAGGGACTACATGTCCCATCGAGCCCGGTTGGGATCCCCCCTGGAGGATGTGGTTGGGAAGGTTTGAATAATGAATGCAGATTTAATCTAATCAAATTACACTTTCCTACTGTGCCACTGGAACCAGACCAGGTTGGATAGATCCTGACGTCAATAAATGTGAAGTTTAGATGTGTTTCTCTTTAGTTCTGACCTGGAAACAGCTTTCATCACTGATGTGTGGCTAAAAATATACAGAACAAACAGTTCCTATTTCAGCAACCCTCCCTAATTGGCCATTATTGGTACAAAGCCACACACACAGTGTAACATTGTGCTGTATTTGTAATCTACACAAGTGCAGAAAACATAACACACCTGTGTGTCACAGAAGTGGAATCAACAGCCTTTCAGTTTCAGGGTCAATAAAAAAACACCTCTCACTTAGAGCTGATTCAAGTGTCACAGGTCTTTATTTCCGTCCGTCGGTGTGTGATGGATAATAATCAGCTCAGTGTGATTCAGCTCACAAGGCGACCTGGCTCCTCGCCTGCTAACCTGCCCGCGGTTCATTCATCAATCAGACTCTCTGAGCTCAATAGCACGGCGCAGACCGCAGGACACAAAGGTTACAGGAAAATAGGCTTCACTTGATGCCCACCGGCGAACTCTCTCACCCCTGCAGCGCACACACATGTGAGCTCTCTGTGGGACAGTAACATACAAGAAGTGAGGAGACACAGCAGCTTTATTTGGTTTTCATTCAGCTCTTGGTATCATCTAAAAGGTCTTCTCTTTTTCTCTAAATACCTCTAATCTTTCCAATGATTGTGTTAGTAAACACAGATCCTCGTCGGCATCCTAAACTAAACCTCGGATAATCGTCTGTTTTACTGGAAATTAGACCATAATTCACAAAACGAACATCACGCTGCATTAAAGAAGACTTGAAACCTGCGTTTGAGACTATAAACTCATTTAGAAACTGTTTGCTGAGGTAATATATCAAGTGAAACATATTTCTTACAAGCTCACATATATCAGTATTTAGAAAGAAAGCAGGTTTTATACAGTCAGTAATCAGGAGATAAATTGTTTCAGTCACCTAGATGGATGAACAACGACTCCCATGGACCCACGCTACTTACATCTTTTGTTTTGTTGTTTCATTGAGACTCCTAGCAGAAGAAATTACATACTGTGCCTTTAAAGACCATAAAACTGAGTCAGCACCTAAACAGCAAAGGTAATGTTTCTTTTTACTTCATGGTGATTACTGCAGCGCTTCATACCATGATGTCAAAAACAACAGATGATGTAATAGATAACCTTTCTTTTTTTTTTTCAGTCTCCATCAATTAGCCACCAAGGAAATGATGTAATCTGGATAAAGGGCCTTAACCTTCAAAATGATCCCTTAATTGCATTTGATGGTGCAAAACTTTGGTGCGGACTGTTCCCCTTTATCCTACGAGTTGTGAAACAGAGCATATGACAGCTGAGCCTGAGGAGAAAAAAAAAAAAAAAAAAGAATGATCCAGGACACACAGCAGGCAATTAGCACATATCTCTTCTAATCGCTCGGCACCCAGAACACATTTCAACACTCATTATTGAGACAGATTTTCTATGATTCATCGCATTCGCCGTGTGATTTACCACCAGCCAGTTGTCGGGCGAGAATTCATTACGCCATTAGAATGCAAATCCTCCCTCGAAAATAAAGCATCAGTATGCGAGGCGATGCCTTCGTTAGACGGTCATTTGGTTAATTGAGTCTCTCTGTTTAAAGAGGGGATTAGCATATGAGCTAATCAAGGTCGTTCCCCGCAGCACCTGTCTCACACAGAGCCATGTGTGCTGGCAAGAAAATGATGCGGCAGCTTCTGAGGGCAAATGTCAGTTTTGAGCCAGTTGCTTTTTTTTTTTCCCCTCTCTCTAATAATACACTTCAAAAAGGAGGTTATTAATTAGTACAATTGATTAATAGTGAACTCCCACAGCACAGGAGGTCAGGTGTGTTCGTCTGTTGACAGAACATTTGTGTCGCTGGCTTGTAATCACAGCTGAGCTCCACTGATGCCTCAGCTGATGTGAAAAATGAACCGTGGTCCAGGAGAAGGAGGGCATCAATACAGCTGGGGCAGAAAAATTACAGATCACAAACACATCGTCAGCGTGGGAACTGTGCCTCTGTGCTCCAGTATTTATCACATTACTTACAAAAGGAATAGTATTAGGACTGAAAAGGGGAATTTAACTGCAGTGATAAATGTTTCAGTGGTATACAAGCAATAAATAACACATTATTATGCAGTAAAACATAATAAAAAAAACTCTGATCTAAGCATTTCTCAGATGCTCATTGAGAAGATTGGATATAAAGCGACAGTGCAACAGGCTTCAACACCCACATTCTGCAGAGTCCACTGAAACAACGACCAATAAACCACCAGCCTCTGTGTCTGCAGCGTGGCACCAGACAAGAGTCTCCATTGTGTTGTAATTTGTTTTGGGCTGCTCAAGTCATTTTCAGCAAATTTCCTCTTTGGCAGAGGGCAGCCCAGCATTTGGTCCCCGCTCCCCTCAAATCTGTTGCTTTGACAGAGTGCCGACAAGCTCGTACCCGCGAGTCTGAAGGCATTCTCGTACAGACAGAGAGGAAAAAGCACCGCGCATCCACGCCGGCGTCTGAACGTATACAGGCATAGATATAAACACGAGAGGGTGCAGGCAGTTCGTCCGGTTATAGGCCAACATTTTCAGATGCTTTAAACGACAGATACAAATTCTCTCAGGCACCTGAAGACGTGAGCGAGCATGGATTCACACAGGTGGACGCAAACATACGCTGCATCTAGTTGAACACAGCAGGTTCTGTGTGAGGAGAACGTAACGTAGAGAGAGAATAAAATACTACAAGTGGTGATAAATATTTAATGTAACAGCAGCGCCATGAAATGCAAATGAAAGTAAATTGTATTGTATTGTATTTTACTGTATATTGTATTTAAAAGAGGCCTCGTTCCCAGTCAGCAGAAACTGATGCTGACACAGGATGCTGGAAATCGATCCGAACTGTACAAACAAGATTAGTCACAGTACAGTTGACATAAATCATACTGTGAATGTAAAAATCCATAAAAGATCCATCAAAAACAAATTTAAAACAATCCAATGGATGTTAATTGTGATTAACTTTGTCCCACTATGCTTTCCATAAGAAAACTACACGGCTTAAAGGTGCAGTCTGTAAGATACGGCCATCTGTTCAAAGGGGGCAATTAGCCGTGCAGCGTGTTGTTAGTTAACTGAGCCTTGGTCGAGAGTTTGAAGCCACAGGAAGTGCAGGTAACAGAACCTGCAAGTCTGAAGACTGGGACTGAAGCAATGAGATTATTTACAATGACTTTGACCTCGGGGGTTGACAAAGACAAAGCAAAAGGGAACAGGAGAACCGTGAATTGCAGAGGAGAAAGACGAACGTCGGTTACTTAACAACACACATTAGTCCCGAGAGGTTCTGGCTTACAGATGGACACAGAAGAGAGAAACTGTAGAGTGGACGTCTGCTTTGAGCCCAGATTGTCGGGACATCTGGCCCAAACAGGACACACACATACATACATACAAACAGAAGCTGTGGAGAGGAAGGGGCCTCAGTAATGGTTGGAGCTGGTAGTGGAGCAGAACAGACTGTTTCCACATCTCTATCTGGCAAACACGAAATCACACCGATGATATCCTCCAACACGCTCAGCAGCCATCTGTAAGAACCCTCATCACTTTCACATATCCCTGAGTTCTGGGCGCATCATCGTTAGACACGCAATACGGAGACAAACTTGAAGACATCACCTTCATAAATACATGGATTATCCTCCGAGTCCGAGCAGAAGCTGACAGGCAGCGTGACACATGGACTCGCACACAAACTGTTTACAGTCCTGCCATCACAGGCCGACTCTGAGCTCGTACAAGCAGCAGCAGCTTAAAAACGGATGACAGAACCTTTGGGAGGAAAAGCAGGAAAATAAAAACATCACCACCTACTGCTATTTTTCAGCGGTCTCTACAGGGCCGGTGACCGTCTCCGAGCTCAGTGGACCCCCTGCTGTTCTAATGACGGACCGCCAGCCGGACTCCTGCTCCACAATATCACCCTGAGAGAATATCAGGCTTACTTTGTGGGCACATGTTCAACTTTTAATGGATATCCTGTCAATATTCTGACTTGTGTCGTCGACCTCCAGAGAGGTTTCCTCGGGCTCCAAACTCCAAACTAGTAAAAGACTTCAAGTTAAAATACGTTCAGTACTCTAGATGCTAAATATGTCTCCTGTCTTTTGGGGTCTTCGCTTTCAAATGTCACCAAAATCCACAAAGGAACGACAGTACAAAGCATTCTGGATGAACTGAAGCCATTTAAGTCTCCATCTGTCATTGTTTGGGCACAGCCAAGTGTGTGTGTGTGTGCGTGTGTGTGTGTTTAAGCTTCACATATGTTCTAGCTAAATGCTTATTAAGAGGCTTTGTGACTTATGATCCGGGAGATTTTAAGATATGAAAAAAAAAGATCAGTCCTCAGCAACGTGTGTGTTGTGTGTGTGTTGTGTGTGTATTGTGTGTGCGCGCTTACTATGTAAGACAACAAAATCAGATGGCCTCCCCTTTCTGTTCCTCTCTCAGCCCTCCCACAAAGCACCAACAGTCTCTCTGTTAAAAATAATTACTCTAATCTTTTCTCTTTCAGTTGGCCTCCATTTATTAATTATTTATTATTTGTCTCTTTGGTGTGCTTCGAGGGAGGATTGCTGGAGGACGATAAAAAAAAACAACAACAAAAAAAAAAATTCTCATTGAATAGTCATTCACTGCATGCATTCACATCATGAAAAATTCATCTTACACTTCTGGGGAATGCGCCCAGACAAAAAGCTTGGATGACGGAGACATATTCTGTGCCGGTGAGACGTACTGTATGTGACAATAACAGAGAACAGAGTCGGGACAGATATAGTTGCCGCCGTGATTTACTGTTCTAGTATTAAGCTCATGTTTCTCCCCCTCGATGTTGGTTTTACTTCATTTTCCTGGGAATGTTTTCATTCTTGTTCAATTACATTTTTATTGTCGTGTTTAGCTCAATGGCCTTCATGCAAGCCTCAGTATCTGGATTTTCCTTGACAAGGTTAAGTAGACATATTTAAAGATTGGAATGAAATGTAAGCTCTCTTTAGCAGACAAGTCAACTGGATAAACATTGTCTTTTTAACTTCTAATGGTGTATAGAGCTAAATTTATCAGTACTGTACAAAAATCTCTACTGAAACCATTAATCATTATATATTTCAGTCAGCAAGCCGCGTAAATACGAATATACTAAGAGAGCAGAAAACATTAAAGAGTTCTGATGTCAGAGTCAAAGACAATAATCATTTTGAATCCTACAAAAGTATTTTTATCGTTCCACTGTGGACAGAATCACACATTTTAAAATAACTTATTCCATGTCCCTTAAGTCATTAACACTTCACCTTCTGTGACAACAAACATACATAAAATACCCAACAGCAGACGCAGACCCTTGTTACATGCTGATACTTATTTGTTTTTAGCAGTGATGGAGGACAAGGACGCTTTATCTCAGTAAACATATTCATCATCACACTGTGAAAGAACTAAAAGGAGGCAAGTATTGTGACCACACTGTACTCAAAGTATGACAAGTAAAGATAGTCGTTGTGCAGTTATAAGTTCCCTGTCAGTGGTCTGATATGTATGGATTAATACGAATGCTGCATTCGTGAGAATGTTGCATTTTACTGCTGTTTAAAGTCACGTTCATTTATACTTTTGGATCATCTGTATCATAGCGTGGTCGTCCTGTGAGAAACGTGCATCTTTAAAAAGTTTCATGGTGTCAGAAAAAAACAGCGTATTTTTAGATGTTGTGCTGAGGCTTTTTTCTAGCTAATCCATGAAGGTATTTAAACATTATTAGGAGATTAGGATTATAAATAGGGAGGATCATGTTCTCACACACTTAGAGGAATACTTCATTCAAATTCAAATCTCCCCTCAATTTGGAGATACCGTACATGGTTTACACTGGATAGGAAAGGTTTGAAAAAAAAAACCAAACAACTAATAACTATTGCTGTCAGAAACTGGAGTGGAGTAAAAAGTATAATATTTGCCTCTGAGTTGTCGTACAAGTACATTATTTGAGTTCATGTACCTCTCAGCAGTCCATCAGCGTCTTTAAGTGACATCCTGGTGCTGTGTCTGAAATAAAATGGATGTTTGACAGACATGAGTAATCATCTTCAGAGGACCTTAAAAAAAAAAACAATAGGCAGCATCAATCAACTGACACACAGGGCGCTGTGGAAACATCCTCCCAATATTTTACCTCTCCTGTGGGAGCATGTGGTTTCTCTCCTGAGTGGTGGCGTGTCTGACCAGCGGCGCGGCAGCACTCAGAGCTTGTGTTTAAGGTGATGATGCCACTGACAGAAGTCCCTGCAAATGTAATATTCTTCAGCGTATTCAAAGGAACGTCGAAGGTGGAGACTCGTCTGAATGTCTCCCAATCCCAGAGGAAGTGCTGGAGGAACCTTGATGGAACATATACTCACATTAGAGCGACTGTCCCTCGACATGATAACAACCAGCTCTCGCTGACAGCTGCACAACACTGTCTGAGAACTGCCTCGTGTTTTTGAAACGGCACCTGAACATCTAAGAGAAGGTGACAAACTGTCAGTGCCGGCAGAAGATGCACAATCACCTAAACAACCTGTTACCTTGTGTTGCCTGGGGCACTGTAGCCATTACCCATCATCCCCCAGGGCCTTCTCACCATCTCCAGGCAGGTTTTCTCCTCTGAGACGTGCAATCTGCTCCCGTCATTTATCTCCTGACACGAGCTGGGACGTGTGGAGTCAAACGAGCACAGCTGGAAGCACAGGGTGGGTAAACCAGCAGCGTCAATTCAAAGTGACTTCTTTTAATCTTCATTTATTAAACGGGGGGTTTGAATGTTGCTGCTGCGTGTTTATATTAACACACACTTCACATCCTGCAACCTAGATCATAGTTTACCCAGCAAGGAACCTGTTCTCTTCTGTGGTTTGTGTCATCTCACATCAAAGAAAACCCAATTAAAGATTATTTAACGAGGGATAGTTTGACGAGTCGATCACCAAGTGCAGTTTGAAACGCTCAATTCTGTTCTTTTCCCCGTCTGCGCTCAATGATAATTGTTATAAACTGGTAGGCAAGACTCGTGAACTTTTAGTGCATTTCCATGGAGTAATAATCATATCTTTTCATCCTTGAGCTGCACTCGGTAATCAACTCGTCAGGGCTTCTCCACAACGAGCAAGCTGCTGCAGGAGAGTGGTGAGCTGCGTTCTCTTTTCAGTAGAAATCCGGCAAAGCTAGCTGATGTTTGATGCCTCGAACTATGTGCTGGGACTCTACTTGTACTGTTGCTGAAGTTTGGTGCTGTTCTGAGATTTATTTGTGGCGTTTTGATGGCGTTTTCTTGCTAGAGGCGTAGACCGCAGTGTATTGTTATCATGCAGTCTTTTCTGAGGTTGCTAAAACTATGTAAGCTAGTGGTCGGAAAACTTGATCTCTCAAGGGGGGAGTCTTTCTCGGTGTCGCGGTGTGTTAGACCGTGGATTAAACTTACACATTACATTACCTTTAAGAGCCAGTGAGAGAAAATTACCATTAGAATTAAATCATTTTGCATTATTTATAGGGAGTGGACCATCGACTCTGTCATGGAGGCTGAAAACAGTGATTTATTGTTTGCCTGTGGTGACGATACTGATGGAAGAGAAGATCAAGCGGCACCAATCTTCTATTTTGATCTTTAAGTTTCCTGAACATCGTCACCAAGACAACCTATATAAGAGTGGAACAGGAAAGTTAGTACGACCCGTGAACCAATTACAATAATGCCTTAATTATATATAATAACTGTGCTTGTGAAAGAATGAGCATCAACCACTTATAATATTAACTTACTGCAGTTTTACATCTCTAAAGTACAGCTGTATTATATGAGTGTACTTGAAAAAGGAATAAGAGAGCTTCTGTTCTGCCTGATCAAGCTTAACTCCACCTCTGACTCCATCCTTGGCAGAGGGCACTTCTGTTGACCTTTACTTGCAGCCCAGAAAGCTCTTGCCAAAATAATAGTGCTCTTAAAATGTCAACCTACCAGGTTGCCAGAAAAAAAAAGGTGTCTGCCGGAAATAGAGTGCGACACACGTGCGTTAATGCGCTTACATGTGTGAGTGTGTATGTTGCATGTGACAGTCACAAAACACGAAGCAAAGTATTTCAAATACATTTACTACAGTGATTAATCGCACACCTGCTGTTTCTCCCAACATGGAGTTGCTACGACATTGAAGAAGGTACAAAACAAATACAAAAGGGGACTGAAAGGTTTACATTCAAATAATAATAATAAAAAAACAAATTCAAATGGACTTCACTTTTACATCTGGATTCACTCAAATATCAGTAACGGCTAAATTCTGGTGAGGAGTCCATGAGTTAGACCAATGTGAAGCTACATTACCTCCCACGTGGCTTCTTTTGGACTGCTACCTGAAGGTATATTTAACTGTATACTTTTGGGTGTTTACACTATAAATGTGTTGCACATTGGTACAGTAGTTTTCTATAATTGTGTCCAGTGGTATGTCTATTTAAAGCGACTACAAGAAAGGTTATTTTTTTTGCTGATTCTAGCAGCGCCTTTGGACAAAAGTGGTATGAGCGATCAGATCTTGACCTGGCTAATGTGTACAGTATATTTGTACTGTACAAGTTTGAGACTTTTGTCATCCCTCCCTAGCAGTGACATCACATCCAAAACGTTCAGAAACTTGATATAAAGTTACTAAAATAAGTCAAAAACTGTATGTTGTGATGTTCGTTTTTTAAAATGCTGTCTACCTTTCACTAACGTACAGCCAAACAGTCAGAATGGTAGATTCACCTGTCAAAACCTGCTACATTTTCCTCCTCCAGGCTCAGAGCTCTGAAACCAAGCAAAGCTGACATTGCTGGGAATGTGCTACAGTGCAACGTTTGGACTAAAAAAAATAAATAAATAAAAGCACAAAGAGAGCAATAAGAAGCTTGACTCTCCCAGAGGAGACGCAGTCTGAGAGCTTTTCTCTCACTGGCAAGTTAATAAAACCACCGTCCTAATGAGTGGGAGGAAGAGCAAAGGTGTCTGGGAAAGATGTGCCGCTCCCACAGACGACACGAGGAAAAGATCTGCTCCTTACATTCTGATCATGTCCCGAACTGCACAGCTGCCAAACTAGGAACTGGATCGTAAGAAATGAGGCAGGCGATGAAGCCACAGCCAGGTTCAACTTTAAGAGTATAAAGTGCTGCCAGAAGGTTCTAATCGATCAAACCCACTGACGTTAAAATAACGACCCCTTCAAAAATAAAGAGAAGTATCAAAAGATCAACAAATATCTACAAAGCAAGAAAAGCGCTGACAGTAAATGAAGGGGAATGTCTAGAAAACGAGGGTAAAGTAACTGATTCTGGCAGGTTTCATCTGATCTTAGAATAAAATGCAAATCGAAAAGAAATTAAAAGAGGGAGAATGAGTTTCACATCAGAAGAGTGCAGCTGCGGACAGTAAAAAAAAAAAAAAAAAGAAGAAGCTGTCCAGCAAAAGGAAACAACGAAACTCAACTACTTCATCTTTACTATCCCTCTTTCTCTCTCTCTCAGCATCCTGAGATGTCTTTGGTTTTGTTGCGTCGTTGGAAGCGCGTGTCGGCCGGGTCGAAGCCCTGCTCGCTGGCTCCGAACAGAGCCCAGCTGGGAGTCTTGGCTATGTAATCCAAGGCTGAGAAGCTCTGCAGTCCCCCACTCTCCTCGTGAGTCTGGACCAGCTCCTGGAAACGCTCGTAGTCGATCCATGTCCACCACTCGCCGTCCACCTTGAACTGAGAGAAGGGAGGGAGAGAAACAAAGTGGTAGATGAGCTCTTAATTCAACCTTTTCTTTGAATAGTTGGTGGATTCACAAAGTCCACCTCCTCCCTTCTCCTCACATCTCCCCTGTTATCAGTCACTGCTCCTTACTCCTCCACCCAAATGGCCATCCATCTTACTAAAAGAGAAAAAGGAGGGAAATAAATGGGACAGAAGGAGAGTGAGGACCAGGAGAGTGTGTGTGTGTGTGTGTGTGTGTGTTTATTTGTGAGAGGCACACTTACTACCAGCGAGAGAGTGAAGAGCTTAAGTGTTTGACGGTGAGGAAAAAAAAAAAACCCTCTCACAACATTCTGCTTCTCTAATCCTGCTTGTTTTCCCAGACCGGCTCTCCGAGTACAGAGTGTGTCACCTCTACTTTCCCAGCATGCACCAGAGCACTCCGGTTGATACAATACCATGTATTCCTTTGGTGTCAGTAAAAGGTGGGAAAGAATGACAGAGAAACAGAACAAGCAACATAGGAAGTATAACATGAAACACCACTTGTCCTCTGAAGTTTATTGGCTTTTATGGCAGCAAGTAGCAAAAGTTTGATGTTTGAAACGCTCCTTGGTGACTTGAAGTCACCCGCGGGTGTTGTTTGGAGGTTTCTGATAAGCTGTAACTGAATGCAAAATGTTGGTAAGGTGTCACTGGGGACGACTGTTGTGCTTTAGTGCTCAGCAATTAGAATTTAAAAGCTCTTTCTGCTTTGACCAGACCCCCATGTGTGCACTGGAGCCGGCTTCTTTTAAATTCTCAGACTTAAACTGCTTCCACTACTGCAATTCACACAACGGGAGGGAAACGGAGTGGCGTTACATCATCACTGACCGAACAAAAAACAGCAGCAGCAGAACGACACAAAACGTACTCACAAAGAGCAAACATTTATTTGCGGTGTTGGAGATGATGGCCCGCTGAGGAAGCCATGGCATTAAGCGTCTGAGCAGTAGCCTTTAGATGCCTTGCGCCTGCCTCGGCCATTAGAGAAAAGCTACGCGCCGCATTGCTAATGAGGCCTGAGAAAGGGAGGGGAAAAAAAAAAAATGAAAACGGCGCCTATAGGGAGTTAATGTTTCTGGTAATGAGAAAGGACGATATTTGTTCAGCCGGCATCTCAGGCAAACAGTTTATGTCTCTAAGCAACAAAGCAAAGCTCGGCTGTCTGGGACGAGAACAAGACGGCCTGTTGTTTCTACTGACAGCGTATTTGCAGAGGATCAGTGAGGATGCTGACGACAGCGTCTTCACCGAGCGCCACAGGAGGTGTCTTCATGTATGAGCTCATGCCAGTGAGCAACACAGCAATATCACAAACACACATGCGCAGAGAACTAATGGAGGATAATCGCATCCGATCTCTGGCTTCAAGAAAATTCAATTACATACTTTTCTATCCCCCGTACGGAGATCTGCCCTGTAAATTACATTTCTTCTGCACTCAGAGAGCTGCTGTTGTTTGCATATAAAGTGACATTTCTTTGCATCTAACCTAATAATTTCAGACTTCAAACCTCAACCACAATAAAGCAAATGTCTTTTTCTTATCTCCAGGCAGGGACACAGATTTCTTTATGCATATTGTAAAGCAAACATCCACCAAAGTAAGGATGCTGCCTCTCTGCCACGCTGCACGGATGAGCAGTCACGTGTGAAAAAAACCTTTTTACGTGTGTCGTCGAGTTATAATTACGAGTCAGGGGACAACAACAATACGTCCTCAAAGAATTCAGGCTGCAACTCACCATTATTTTCTTTATCGATTATTTGTTTTCCTATAAAAATGTCAGAAAATGCAAAAGAAAAAAATGCTCATTGTGATTTCCCAGAGCCCAACGTGATGACTTCGGACTAAACCCAAGAGACTCGTTATCTAATATCATACATGACAAAGAAAAGCAACAATTCCTTACATTTAAGAAGCTGAAGAGCAGGAAATGTCTGATATTTTTGCTTGGAAAAATCATTGAAATTATTAATTAAAGTTTTCCTGTTTTGTTCGTTGCACTTATATAATATGATGTTTGACTGCCAAAGGGGAGGACCTCTCTTGGACATTGAAACAAACAAACAAACAAACACAACAGGTGAGAGTCAACAGGTGTTTCAGGGCGATTATCTCTGGGAGGTTTGCTGTTTTTGAATGGGACTGAGATGGATGGAGGAGGACGGAGGATAAGAGGCAAAAAGAGATGGTGGAGGAGAAGGAGAGACGAGAGAAGGGGGAGATGAAAGAGAGAAAACGGCTGGTGGAGAAAGTAGAAAGAGAGAACGAGAGAGAAATGCCAATCACGGGGAAGATCCCAGGGGTTGAAAAGGAACTAATGATGATGATGATGTGTCAGTGCACGGAGGATCTATCAGTAGCTGCTGCTAAAGTGTGATATCACACACACACACACACACACACCTCTGATGTCTTTTAAAGGACTACATCAAACAGTGATCTCATCTAACTGGAAGATCTGAGGACTGTGCAGTCAGCACACACACTCAAAATGAGACTGATGTGCTTTCCTGTGCTGCGTTTTTCTTTTCTTTTTTTTTTTTTTTAAACTCTGCCGTTATATAAGTGAACATTAAAACTTGGAGGAGTTCATATTCTCTTTCTGCCGAGGCCGAGGCTGCAAAAAACAAGACATTCAGGACGCAGGAGACACTTAACAGAAAAAACATCAGACTCTGCGTTCACAGGAGGAACCTCAAAATGCGCTCAGCTCCCAAACTGCTGGATAATTGACGAGAATACGAAAACAAATGACGAGTGACTGATTCTACACATGCTGTTGCATTTAAAGAAGAAAGTAATGAAGCCACAATAGTCCACAAGAACAAAAACACATTATCCATGAACAATAAAAGCCTCTCCCACATTATAACTTCTTCCTTAATAATCCTAATTTTTGCTCATATTTTACAATAAAAACCTTAAGGCATTTTCTTCCTGTCAATTTCTACAAGTGCATGCACATCCATAAATGGATGTAGAAAAACACACACACACGCACACACAGTGAGGGGAAGAGAATAATTGGAGGTACCAAGCGTGTGTGCATGAAAATGAAGCTCCACTGCTCTGGTTTTTTTTTCTTGTCAAAGTCTTTGTGATGCTTAAAATGCCTCAAAAGATGCCGTGAGTGCAAAACGCTGTTCATTCTTCTCACGGTGGCTCAGCTGGGGCTATTAGTTAACAGGCAGATAGATCCCGCTTCAGAGCATCAAGCACTAATACCGCAATCTGTGTGGCTGAAAGCAGGAAGACTCGCAGAGAATGTGAAGGTATGAGTGTGTATAATAAGAAATACTGACAGTTGTAGACGAGGAGGTGCAAATGAATTACGGCGTCTGAAGCAGGTGCACAAACGGCCCCTGTTATATTTGTGTTGGAGAGAAAATGATGGAGAGATGAAAATAGAGACGACAGAGGAGAGAGAGAGGGGGATGAAGAGAGGAACGTGGAAATCGGTTCAGTGAAATATCGATTTGTATCCTTAATGGTGGGCCATGTTATGACACCAGCAACCCCAGAAGATTTGAGCTGCCAACATCCTGTTTAAACCTCCTCTGGATCTTGAATTATGGAAGTAAGACGCAACTGTACCATTTTTTTTTTTCTTGTGACTGTAAAACCACTGATTATTTTTTCCTCAAAGTGACTGAAAACATGAAATCCACTGTGTGGCAAAAAACCCGCAGAATGAAGTGTAAACACCCTGAGCCTTCTCGCTCTCTCCTGTTATCCCTCGAGGCATTACAGGCCCAGAAAGAGCCTACAGACAGCTCAGAGGTAAACAAATCTGTACGCAGTCCCATGAAAACAAAGCTCCAGTAAATAAAAACAAACGAGGATTAGGAGTTTGGATGCTTATATAAACTGCGATAACACATCGAGCACGACGTTTATGTTTGTGTGTGTTTTCTGTGTGTGTGTTTGTGTTCAGGAGGTGTGGGTGACTAGCTGGCTGGCTCGAGTTTCTACTCTGCCAGGCAAAGCCAAGAAGGCAATTAATCATTCATTAATTATTGATGGACAGTTGCCTTGGCAGAAACCCACCGCAGCCTGATACGTTCTGGGGCGGGGTGAACCTGAATAAAACCCTCTGATGGTTGCATATTTCGATAGGAAGCCAGACAGGCGACGCAATAAGATAAATAATGAAACAAGACTAAATCAAAACAATGGTTTAAAAAGTAGGAACCTGCAGAAAGTTATTGAGCTGTCTGCAAAAAGCTCCTTCGAAAGAAAATGGAGATTAAGGATGTTTATGTTTGTGTCTGAGCAGAACTCCTGTAGAATCACAGAGGATCATCAGGTACACATTATTCATGATTATGTGCGAAGGGATGCTTAATGCAGAATCCACTGTCTGGGTCCGCTGATCATGACTTAGAAAAAAAAAAACAGCAGCCTCGTGAACATGCATGTGTCATCTTATTGTATTGAGTGTCAGAGCTGTGCAGATTCTGGTTCACCGCAACAAAAAAATAATATAAATATAAACAAAATAACCTCTGAAAGTACTAATTTATCTGCTATATCTCTGGATGTGATATACTGAGCTGCGTCTGACCCGTCTGATGCCGAGTTCCTACCTTGGTGTGCGCGATGAGCAGACAGTTGGAGTGCTCGTGCTCGCAGGCAATCTCATACTGAGGCAACATGTCGGCCAACTGCTGGACGAAGGCGACCACTTCCTGGTGCCAAGGCACGTTAGCCATGGTGAGACTGCTGGCAGAGCTTTCCCCACAGTACGTCACTCCCTGCAAACACATAAGCACACGATCAGAAGCAAAGCACACAGGAGAGGCAGGTTTTGCAATTTATTAACACACCAAAAAAGGATCACACAGAATCACCAGATATAATCTGAAAACAGGCTCTGATTTTGAGGAATAAACTGCAGATATCTGACAAATAATCATTGTTGTTTTGAGTTTTAGTTGGACTATAGTTTGTATATTTCAGAAAGCAGAGCCTAGAAGTGAGACTAAGTCACAGGTTGCTGATTTGAATCCCAGAAAAATCTGCCCACTGAGAGAAAATGAGATATTCTCCTCTTGTAGTACCCATTTTTAAGCAGCTTCATGAAAATGACAAACTGTCAGTGACATCCCAGTTAGCGAGCCTCTAGCTAGCAAATGTCTATGATGCAGTGTGTCACTGCTGTATCAAATTGAGGTGTTTATAATTCACACACACACACAGTTGTAGCACCTGGCAGCACTATCTCTATTGTTTCAAGGTGCCAGAGCATCAGTAATTAATTCAAGCTTCTTGGATGTGTCCGCCTGCCTGATCAGTGGTGAAGTACCAACAGTACTTCAGCACCAAGCAGAGGCAAAACACAATTTACCAGTTCATCCCAACATATTACACACAAACAAGCAATCCTACCAAAAGCAGATACTAGCTGTACATAACAAGAATATATATTTTGCCAGGCTGGAGTACAATGATTGACGAAAAGGCTTCATTCATGGTAACAGCTACTAAAACTTTGGGAGCACACATATAATTTCCTGTTCAGCAGGTGAGAGAAACGGAGTAGGAGGTGCAAAACCATCTGGCCTTGGATACAAAAAAAAAAAAAAATCAATCAAAACAGCAGGCTGGATTGCTGAGTGTTTTCTGATCAATACTGGAGAAGTTGAGCTGCGGTTACAAGTGATGAGGAGAGAGAGAGAGAGAGAGAACAACAGCTCCCGATGGCAGAGACGTATTATTGACGAGCTGGGCTGAGAGCAGAGAGGTGTGAGGCAGCAGCCTCGACACAAGACCTGCATCAGCAACCTGATTAATCATATAATACTGTGTACTGTACAGGAAAATAAATGAATCTGCAATTACTTTTACAAGTTTAAAGACTGTAATATGATTGATGAGTAGTAGGAATGCTGTTTTAGCATCATCATTTTCATATACACTTAAAAATCTTTTAAGTTTTGTGGAGTTTATTGGGGTCTGTACCATCTGGAGAACAGAATTAGTGGGCCGAGGCATCTCTGTAGCACCACAGTGGTTCGTTATAATGCTGTTCTGTGACACATTTTAACCTTATCAAAGAAAATTTCAGCTTTTAGCGATATTGCGCTAAACCATAACGAGATTTTCACGTCATCTCAAATGTATTTCAAATTAATTCTAATGTGTTCAGATGTCTGTTTCAATTCCTAAAAAGTTAAATAATCATATTGTTGTGTAGTTCATTGATTATTGCAGTTGAGCGTCAAGCGTCAATTAAAAACCCAGACTGATGTTTCTATTGATATACAGAAATTGAGCTCTTGAATTTCATGGCTGACATATTTTAGAAGAGAGGAGCAGATACAGCTGATTTAGAGTCTGAGAGGATGATTCAATGTTGTTGCTTCTGCAGAGTCTCCAAAAACTGGAAGAAGAGAGAAAGCAAGCAGAGAAGCACAAAGAGAGAGTCGATCGTGGGAGTAATTAAGATTTCAGGAGTATTTAGGAGAATAATTAGTCACATGTGAGCTGACGACACACTTCTTTTTTTTAATGAAAGTGTAAAATAATAAAAGAATAAAGTGGTTCTGACATATCCATAACAGCAGAAGCATGCACACCATCAAACACAGCAGCATGATCGTCTCTGAAACGTTTTACCAGAAATGGTTTCCGTGTGCGACAGTGTGTGTAACGCTTTAGTGTGTATGGCTTAACTGAATTATACGGGCTTTCTTAAGACTGCCTACATATCATGGTGTGTGTGCTTACAGAGCAGGCAGCACTGCAGTTGTTTTCTCACCAAGTAATGGTTTGTTTGGGATTCTCACTGACACCATGTTACCACATCCCACTGCTGCAAACATGCTGAATCTAAGTCCTGGTTGTTTTACTCACTTAGACATTTCTTACCGAGTTTCAGTCTTAAACACACAAATATCTGTGCGTGCACGCACACACACACACACACACACACACACACACCACCTCCGTATAAATGTGCTGCAAAAGAGCCAAGAGAGCAGCTGTGCTCCCATAATCCTCTGATCCGTTGGCCAGGAACAACGTCTGATCCTCACCCAGGGATCTCGTGGAGGAAAACCAAGAGTCACTGTCTGTGTGTGTATATGTGCATGTCTGCATGTTTGAGGAAAAATAATGATCGTGAGCATGTTTAAAGTTAAATCAGGCATCTAGGCATTCTCCCTTCTGTCGTTCTGGCAGGGGATCCATCACCAAAAACAGCAGCAAACAGGAAGCTCCCCACTGTAAATGTAAAGATAGCTGCACAGGCCCTTTGTTGGAGCCAGCCATTCAATATCGACCCCTGCTGTACCGCTGCACAGCTCACACACTCAATCATGTTCCTGTGGATACTCGCAAAAATGTCATTCTCGAACTGTGGAAAGAAATCAGCAGACTAATCGATAATTATAAAAGATTAACTAAAATAAATAAATATATTGTGAAAAATGCTTGTTGCAGTGTCCCAGAGCCCGAGGTGACGTCTCAGATTGCTTATTTTATCCAACCTACAGTCCAAACACAAGTTACTGTCATCAGTGACAAAGGAAGGAGGCAAATCTTCACATTTAAGAAGTTCGAACCAGTAAATGTTTCAAAAGTTTTTTTTTTTAAGTTGACAAATTGTTGAAGATCTTATTTAAAAAGAGTGAAACCATTGAAAAGCTCTGACTGGAGTATATCAGCCACACAATCCATAATTAATAACTTAGTATTTATATTCTGGTTGTTGACAGTCTACTGCACAGAGAAAATAACTGGACAGGTCTGTACACGTTGATGAGATCTCCTGAGACTCACTGATCAGATTTAATGTCCAGGATCCATTTTTAAACATTAAATTCACAGTATGAATTTTGAAATAGTTTTCGTTCAACGGTGCTAAAATTATGAGAATCTCAGTTGGTTAAATCTGTTTCACCTTGTTTAGTAAGAGGTGACTCAACACTTTTCTGACTTTGGCCAAAAATATAACAAAAACCTGAATTCTCGGAAGTCAAAAAGTTCTAACCACTGAAGAAATTACAGGTTTCGTGAAGATGAAGTACCAGATGTTTCACCTTTCCACCCGAGCCAGACATCAAAAGTGCAACAATCTGCTGGCTGAGGCCAAATCCCTAAATCGCAAAAGCAGAATTTATATCCATGGAAGAGATGATTTGTCTGAGGAGACAGTAAAACTCAAACTCTGTGACAGACTACACAAGAAATACCCTCACAACTGATCTCTTTCTCCCACCAGGCCAGTTATTTCAGGAGCGTCGTTCACATGTATTCGAGCCCGTCCACTAAGCAGTCACAGGGGATCTTTGTCTCCACTTATGAACCGCGGCCGACCACATGTGTCTCGTAGGGGCCGCTTGTGAATTCACCGCACAAAAACAGAACCAACACAAACAGAGAGTGAACGTATCTTTAGAGGTTGAATTTGGAGAGAGTGAGAGAGAGAGAGAGAGAGTGAGGATGCTGCTGGGGGTAAGGCAGGGCAGGGGCGCTGGACAGAATTGATGGGGGACCTTGGTGTTATCAGCCTTGCCTGGAGGCCCCGCTGAATAAAGATCAACTATCCAGGACTCAGTATAAATCACCAGGAATGGGCCGGGCAGGAGGAGGGAAGCAATGGGAGGAGATGGGGAAAGATCTGTGAGATACACGGAGGGAATGAATGAGGTGTATCATCAGGGAAGTTATGTGCGAGTGTGCAAGAGACGGAGGGGAAGAGTAAGAGTCCTTTCACCTCTTCACTAATAATCTATGTCTTTCGCCTTCTATGGAAATCATAAATGCTGATCCTCGAGGCCCCCCTCATGGTGCCAAACATACAGCAGTGTGTGTTTGAATACATTTATCTCTGTACGTTCACGCCCTTGCCTGGTCCCTTCCTCTCTCTCGCTCTTTCAGTAATCCATTTCCTCGCTGGCCGAGTGAGGGACCAGTGGCATGTAAGTGGTATTGATGCAGCAGCGAGATGATAAATCACACGGTCGGACAGTGGATGGTAAATTTGCGTAGGCACAATGTGTTGCACCATATAAGATGACGGACTAATAATTAATGGGTCAATAACAAAGATCTTGCTGCCGGCGACGGTGGACACACACACACACACACATCCATGTAATACATCATTTTTACAGATCAACACTTCATCTTGATCAAATGCACACACACACACACACAACACTGGTGTTTCTCTCACTCTCTCGGTAAAGATGGGTGGCAAATTAATGGATTACGCCAAACAAAGGAAGGGAAAAATATAATGTAGTACATTCTTTAAATCTGTTGATCTCAGCTAAGAGAGAGAGAGTTTTTTTTCTGTACAACAAAAGGAGCAGTAACTCAATACCTGAGTACATTCTTGCATGGTTTGGGTCCTTTATCAATCTTTGTAAGAAAAGTCTCCTCCATTGTGACCATGGCAGCACTCACAGGGCATGAGGGGGGTCGATGAATAGTGTAAATAATATGCTATGGCGTTGAAAAGTGCTGCCATGGGCCGATACAGCTCTTCTAGTGGATCATTCTGGCCCGACAACCAAAAACTCCAGAACCTCACCATCATGGTGACCACTGAGGCGTTAGCAGAACATGTCTCGTTGTCCTTTCAGATACTTATTTTCTCACCAATGTTTATTTTCAGCCCTTTCTTTCTGGTCATGTAAGTAAAAGCTTTCTTTCCTCTGCAGCTAAACTAAAACACAGCAGAAAGATTTTAATCTACACCAATAAGGAAACATCACATATCCTCCATTTAAGCGTTCCTTCTTTAGCTCGCAGGGGGTTTTCAAATTGCTTTTAAAATCGCACTAATTACTACAGTTACTAATTAGTTTACTTTCCGTTTGTCCCACTTCGACTGAAATTGCATAGCTTTTATGTCCTTTGTCTCCAGACCCAAATACAATAGAAGCTTTAATTTCCATCAGCTGAGATTCTGTTTTATTACTGCAGCTTCTCTAATAGCTGTGTGTATTGATTAACATGTCTGCAAATGGTTTATCATTCCTCCTGGTCTTTAAGGCCCTATTGCACTTCCATTATAGAGTATACTGAAAATATATACCCTTTCAAATGTTTGGAATCACCCGTTATACTGATGTTTTTCTTCTTTCTTTCCTAATGGCTTCTTTTACACAGATAAAAATTGCCAAAATAGGACACCAAATGTATTATTCTAGTTGAATTAATATTGGCCCCAAACAGAAAAAGAAAAGAAGAATTAAATCATTAAAAATCATATTCAGTCGATGTCCCCACAGTGTTGTTTTCTCCCCAAATCATGCTTCGATTATGAGTTATTTTCCAGTCTGTCAAGGCAAAAGTGAACCTGGACTATAATAACAGATTGGGCTCTAAACATTTTAGGAAACCTTTGCATAAACAACACACCTGCTGATTTCATCTTAAATACGAAGCACTCCTCGCAGCCATCTAAGTGTACACAATCATGATTCTGCAGCAGGTAACTCTGAGCATTTGAAGGGGGCGGCGTACTTTTAAAATAGACCTGTTGGTGACACCCCCGTCTCCCATCAGTCAGCAGCGAGGGCTTATTTGAGAGCTGGTGATATGAAAGAGCCTCTCACTCCATCATACTGTCACCAGTTCATCCTGGGACGCACTAATTACTGAGCTCATGATGCTCAAGTCGATAGCTGGCCAAAGGCTCAGCAGCAAGAGGGGCTCATCCGTTCAGTGAAGGAAGATACAGTAAACTGCTCGGAGGCAGGAGGAGGAAAGTGAGGAGCAAAGAGATAAGAGAGAGACACAGTGGAGATAATTTAGGGAGGAAAGACGAGAAGGAGATAAGAAAGAAGGAGGGTTCACCCTGACAGCGACCTCTTTACCTGTGCCAGTGAGACTGGGTTAATAATTGATTGTCCAGATTAAAAGGAAGAATCTTCTGTGATTTTTACAGTCCTGAAGGTCAGACTTGGACGACATTAAACACTTAATATATAAAGACAGTGACATTAGTCATTCTCAACTGTGGACTGGGAGTATTGAACAAATGCCAGGGCAAAGGTGGGTATAAAGTGTGAAAATTAAACACACCGTCACAACTTCTACCAAGAGAGCGCTGAAATGAATGTAAACGTTTATAATCTCAAAACTATTTCTGAATTTAGCCAATAAATAATGAAAGAAGGTCAAAGCCGCTGTAAGTATTATACAGCTCAATATTCCAACAGTAATCTCTGCTGTGGAGTGTTTTAAGCAGCTTTAAGTCACCTCACAGTAAGTAATAATTATTTTCATTATAGATTAATCTGATTATTAGTGTAAAAAGAAATAAAACAACAGTCCAAAACCAAAAGACTTTTCATTTGCCGTCATAAACTGCACAAAAGAACAGCAAATCCTCATATTCAAGATGAAACTGCTAAAAAAAAGACTGAAACTGTTCACGATTATCAAAAACGTTTGCAATTAGTTGTCTTTTAACTGACTGATGGATTAACCGATAAGCCATTGCAGCTCTACTTCACACTGATGCAAAAACAAGGCAGCAGGAAGTATTTGTACTGGTGAACTGGATAATTCTGGGCACTGATAAATGACACGCAATTAGCTGATTATTATATTGTTGAATCCATTGATCGACCATAAAGGTGTTTACAGTGTTTCTCTGTGTGTGTGTGTGTGTGCTTCTTGTTATCCATCTTCATTTCCTCCACAGCGTTAAGAAAAATGCCAAGAATTGATTTGTTTTGATTTTGTTCTCTGCTCTCTCTCGTTGTGCGATGAAAGGAAGCAGCACATGAACAAAGTGGGAAAGTGCGAGTGCAGCTTAATTATATTAACATCTTAGCTCCTGTGTAAAGCTACATTTGATGGGTAGCCATATTACCTGCCCGATCCAATGCTCCCTGCTGTCTTGTTAGTGTTGTGCTCCCTCTGATGTGGTGAAATGCCACGCAGCAGTGGATCAATGCACACTCCTACGAAAAATCTTTAGTAGAACAGCCAGCCACGTCTCAGGGGGGCAACTTAAGATTCAGTGTGCGTTTCTCACCCATTAACATTATAAACCTCATCATAAAGCCAGTTGTTGATTACTCAAGTAGCGATAAAACACAGCATGTAAGTAGACAAGATTAGCTTAATGTAGAGGAAAGAGAGAGCGAGGAGATGGAGACGGGGAACATTTAATTGTCACACAGCTGGGTCGAATCCATTTTTGCACAGATGGCAAAAAAAATAAAATAAAATGCCTTGACATTTACAGCACATGACAAGTTTGAGTAGAAGAAAGAATCTGATCACAAGGAGCAGAAGAGACAGAGGGAGAGAACAGAAGAAAGTTGAGGGAGATGAGTTGAGGATGGGTGTGTCACAACACAACAGTGCAGAGACATGAGAAACAAAGACCAGGTCACAAATGAAAGAATAAAGGACAAAGTAATTAATATGCTAAGATAGTTACTGAGAGGAAATAAGCTCTTTGGAGAGAGTGAACTGAATATATTTCAGGCCTGACAAAGACTGCTGGCTGTGTGAATCTGATCTCTGCACAATCTGTGTGTGTTTCTGAACCTACACTATAATTTTTAAAGGTTTGTATGCTCGTATGCTGTCTAATAACTCACCAAGCCGGGCTGCATCCTTACAGCGCTGCAAGGATGCAGCCCGGCTTAGCAAGGCCCCTTCAAATGTAATATTTAATTTAGATATAGAAAATGGTGCATAACAAATACACGGCGGTTGGGAATCTTATGATAAAAGTGCCGGTTTGGGAATTCAAGTGCACAAGTGATGTCAAATCCATAGCAAAAACTAATTACTCCTTATAACATGCAGGAGTAAATGGTCACCAAATGTTATTAAACAGTGTTAACAGTTAAACGCGTCACCCTGATCTGATGATTTCTATCAGTGTGAACTGTGAGCTCAAACGGGTTTCACTCGCTTGAGAAAACAGTGTCAACACCTAAATCAAGCAACAACATTATTACTTCCAGCAGTCCCATATGCACATTTTCACCAAAGTAAGTTCGGTCGTAACTAATTCTAGTGCGAATGTGTGTGTGTGTGTGTGTGTGTGGTATAAAAAAACTTATTTCTGCATCGTCAGCACCGTTCTGCAGCACCAGAGGGAAAATAATACAGAGAGAGGAAGGAAAATCAGGTTGTGTCTGCTGCTTAAGAAAGAAGAAAAATGTTTCCTAGTTAAATTCATATATTCAGTAAAATTTTAATGAATCAGTCTTTTTTTTTTTTAATCTTTACTGTATTTGTAAAATCTCCCTCATTATCTACAGTTTAGGTGTCCTTGAATAAGGAGATTTATCCTTGAATACTCCTTTCTGCTGCTGGCCAACACGTAAGTGCCTTTGAATGGGCAGTTCCCAGGTGAGGTTCTGTGAGCGGTTACACAGAACCTACACATTTTGCACAGAAAGAGGCCGTTCAGCTGTGAAAGCCTCTCCTTAAAGAAAGTAATAGCGGTGAGAAGTGGGATCCCAGTGGAAAAGTGGCCAGTGATGGAACTGTGTTAGCACAAGAATGAGATGTGCTCTGGATTCTGAATGAGAGGACGTGTGGAGGTGTTCCCCTGTGAAGACGGTGCATCATGAATGCCAACTTTGCCTGTGGGAAGCCTTTCTCCTCTTTTGCCTCTACTGCATTATGTTCAGGATGAGGGAAGCATGTACTGGGACACACAAGGTGGTGGATGAGGTGCATCGCAGCCTGTTTATTCATGTGTTCGTGTGTGTGGAAGGTGGAATGAGGCTGGAAAAATGAGCAGATCACTTGTTTAAACCAATTAGCCTGCACCCCTGCAGTGAAATTAAAATGGAATACAACTGACTCAACTTTATTTGATTTCAAAAGGTCAGGGCTCTCTCTTATCTCTGCAGTCTGAGGAGGAGACAATTAATTGTGTTGGCCGAATTTTACAGAGTCGAGGCTCTGTTTAAAAGAAACACTGGGTAAACTGCACAAGAGAGCAAATTCATGTACAGTTGTTTTTACTGTAAAGGTGGCAGAATATATTATCGAAACAAAGTCCCTCTTCCAACTATTTCACTACGAGTACAGTATTTCACTTTTAAAGGCAACATAAGCTAAAAGGGGGTCTATAGAGTTGTAGTGTATGCAGTAATAATAAAAAAACAGCACCGTAAACACAAAGTGCTTTAAAAGAGTTAAAAAAAAAGTTGATATACCAACTGACTGAGCAGCTATAAATGAAGAGGTGCATCATTGAGTCCCTGATTGAGGCTGAAGCTCATTTAGCTCAGTACATACAAATATTGTGACAGCAGAGAACACAAGAAGAAATGAAGCCCGCACTGCTGAACGCACCTTAACCTCGACGAAGTCCGGCTGGCCCAAAGCGATGAGCTCCGAGTAGGCCTGCATCTCCTCCACGTTCCAGGCCTTCACCAGCGTCAGTCTGTACACCGTCCTCTGTCTCTGGATGGACAGACAGGCGTCAGGGATCAGTGGAACATGTTATTGTTGCAGTGATAGTGTGCAGCGTATCAAATATAGGAGACCTAACTTTATATATTCCCTTAGTTGAATCATATTTGATAAAAACATTCAATTTATTTGTTAATCAAATTGTTTGTGCAACACTTTGTCCTTGAGAAAACTCCTCTACTTTAGAAAAAGACTCTTCTTTATAACTGAATTCACAGTTTTTTCAGTGCTACTGTAAACACGAATTAAATAAAAGAGTCATAACGCTGAGTTCGGCCATAAACTAAGTGGTTTCACTGTGGTGGTCCGATCATCATCTCAACTGTAAAAGCTCATCAGAGCAAAACCAAACAACACACTTGCTGGAGTTCAAACTGTAATTTGTTTGCGAAATTAAATAGCTCAATATGACGTCTCTTAAGTGCTAGCACAGTTAAGCTATCCTCTCGTCTTTGATTATAAACCAATGATCAGGGAAGTTAGCTGTCGCAGACATCTGTCCTCAACGGGCAACACAGCAGCTCACAGATGTCCTGCCAGCCACCTCCTCTCTGTCTGAATCATAGATTGTGTGTGTGTGTGTGTGTGTGTGTGTGGGGGGGGGTTGTTAATGCTCAACAACTGCTGTGTTGCAGCAGAGCAGCATATGTTGCATATGCATTTCCCAATTTTATCTGAAAAATCAGGGGCCAGTAGGGACGTTTTTTTCATGAATAATATTACTATACATCAATTTTCCAAATAACAATTCCAACACTTTGTTTACTCTTCCAGCTGTCAAAAATATCCTAATGGGCATCCAAAAGTATTAAAACACAACAGTATTCTCAGCAAGTGATCAGGGAGGGAACCGAGGTTTCAGCATGTTAATGTCAGCCTGCTATGCGTTCTTTGTGCAATGTAAAGATGGTTTAATTAGTAAATGAAAAAAAAAACTTATAAATAAAAGATATGATAGACGTAGACTATGATTATGTTTTGGCTGATAGTTAAAAAATACAGATTTGGCTTAAAGGTCAGAGCCAAGAATATCCGATCTGTGCTCAGCTAACTTTCCCTGGGTATATAAAAGTACTGAAAAAAAGCCTTGATCTCAGTTCAATGGTCCAGATTCAGGCCATTGTTGTTGCTGTATAGCAGGAGGAGAAGGATTACTGAGAATGTGATGAAGAGAAATAAAGATCAGGAAAAAAGTTAGAAGAAGAAGGGGAATGATAAGGACACAGGACATGAGAAATCGATAACAAAAGAAACAGGTAATGACGATGGGAACGGAGAGAGCACCCCTTCCCTCATCTCCTCAGTCTCTCCCTCTCCGACTGGAAGGTTATCTGTAACACTCGGTCCTTTCAGCCCAGTAGGGGAGGGGATAATTGGCCAGTGAAAGCAGGGAGGTGAGCTGCCTCCATTCCAAATCTGACACAGAGGCACAGCTCTATCAATCCCCCAGCGCACTGTCAGGGAGGCCAGGTGGAGGAAAACAGGAGGGCTAACAGAGAACAGAGAGGGATAAGCACTCAGGAGGGATGGAGATAGAGCCCACCATGAAATGGAGACTTAGGAATATGGAGCGGAGACAGGAAGGCAGCAGGGGTGGTGGTGGTGGGGGGGGGGGGAACAGAGAGTTTATTTTTGGAAAGTTGCACGCAGCAAAAAACATATTGCCACACTGGCTGAAGCAAAAACAACCAACCAAAAGTGCAACCTTCTGCGACAAACATAATCATATTAATCTATAAAGTAAATAACCACATATGTGCACAAATGTCTTTTTAATGCACTGTTGTCTTTCAAGTATAAAACTTCACTGACTCAAGGGTTTGTTATGCAAATGTTGACTTTAATATTTAAAGCATTACTAAAATATTCACTAAAAAACACATCCAGGGCTTTCCATTTCATTTTTAACTTTGCTTGAACATGCCAGGGATCAAACCATGCTCCACCACAGACGCGACCGTAAATTATCATGACTGCTTCAGCATCATCTCATGCAAATCTATCACGACGCAGTGAAATACATCAGTAGTGAGACTGAAAGACTCACTGTCATGACCTCAAAACCTACCACAGACTTGACAAAAGTGCTGACAGCAAATTAAATATCTTACTTCACATTTATAGCATCTAACACAGGGCTAATTTTTCATTTAATTCCAAAGATGTTCCTGTTCTTCTGTCTACTCCTGCTGCTACCTCACACTGATATCTGCTTGTTGTCATGTGGAGAAAATGGGGATCTAGATGCAATCACAGCACAATGATCCATCGCCAGTGATTTGCCTCAAGCAGCGCAGTCTCCAACACCTCAGACTGAGTGGTAATGAATTTGCTCATTGTTTGCAAAAGGATTAATCAAGAGGAAGTTGGTCCATTACAGAGAGGTGTAATAGAGGCTCCATCTTCACACAGACTTCACAGCCCAGATCTCCCTCAAGGTCATTTTCCCGTCGCACCAGAGCACCATTTTTTCCTCACTTTGGCTTTTTAGGAAACTAACACAGCGAATCGATTTACACAGAGGGTGTGGTGACTGAAGGGAGACTGTGATAATAGACTTTCCCTCTGCTCACGAATGATGAAAAGGCGTGCAAGGTTACAGGACGCACTTTTCGGAACTGCTACAAGGTTATCTGGACACAGATCACACATTTAATAGAATAACACCACCGGATGTTTTCATTCTTCTGGTGGCAGCAGCAGCAGCATTATACACGCTCTGATAGAGCCAGACTGTTAAAAGGTTCAGAAATCAATACTAAGACACCTTTCCCCACTTGAGTAAAGTGTTAAAGGTTTGAACAGTCTATAATTCATTGGCATCTTGCTGTCAGTACATAGAGAGGAAACCTCAGCGTTTTCTGAGAGGACTCAATCAGACATCAGCTGCTCTGATTCACTCAAAACAAAAATAGATGAATCTGCACAAGAGGTAAGAATCTGTCTCATCCTGCGTTGGTGATAAGACATTACTTTTGTTGAAATAATCAACGCAGCATATTTCTAGTCACGGCTTTCCAAGGAATGAGCGTGTTGTCGAGACCTTCAATTGTTGTAGAGCTTCAGTGCATTTTCATGGCAGGCTGAGACAGAATAGTTTGAAAGTTTAAAGCACTATGGACAAAGTTTCTTTTCTATTCCAAAGATTAATAACAACAAAACATTTCCTGTCACCAATCCCCCGAGGGTGCGGAGAAGATATAAACTCCCTCCATCCCGAGATTTGAGTCTGATTGTTTTGTTCTTGGTGCATCTGACAAGTATTTAAATAAGACACTCTTATCAAGGACTATATACGAAACAATCTCGCAGACAAACTCTGGGCATTTCTCTGTGAGCCGAGAGAACAACAAACCATGACAAAAACAATTTCGATTAGAGGAGAAAAGCCACAGCAATGTCAGGATGATGCTTTCGAGTGTGGGTAAAATCAGGAACTGGAAACTGAAGGTCGTTATTAATTCACCTCCGGCCTGCTATCAAATCTTCAGATGTCAAAGAAATCACCTTCATCTAGGCTCCAATTATCTATTTCATAATGAAACATTTGATGTTGAGTTTAATGTAGGATACCAATATGTGTATACTTTTCCTTTATATCTGCCCTCATGATACAGCAAGATAAACAGCAGCTGAATATGAACGCAGGGGTCATAACTTGCAGCGTGTTCAATCCTCTCGCACGTCTCAGTTTGAAGTAAAGGTGATGACAGAAAATGGTGAGAACTGGTGAGAAAACTCCCAGGATGCCATGTGGCTTAGGAGTATGAATGTGCTGGCAGAAGCTTCCCTCATTAATTTATCTGGTAAAACAGATGAACACAAAAGATACTAAAATGTATTGTATTTTGATTTATATTTCACTGACAGCAATCATGTGATATTTGCTGGATCAATGTTCTGGAAATTTTTCTTTTCCAGATATACAGATTCTGAAGATCAGGCAAGTGGAAGAAGAAGAAGAAGAAGACGAAGATGAAGACGAAGAAGACAAAGTAGAAGAAGACAATAACCATAACATGTATCAAACAAAATGAATACAAGTAGTTAAAAGTGGATCAAGTTTTCCAGGGGACAATTAATTAATTTTACCAAACAACCAAGATCGCCCTGCTTTATTTGACAAACTGATGAACAATGATTTTGATTGGTGGTTGGCTGTGCATGCAGACTATCCTTCTCTTCTAGATTAGTCACGGAAGATGAGTAATATAATAATTTCTAAAATTATTATCATTTGATTGTGAAGCCAAATGTAACCTTTTTTTTTGCAACTGTGTAGAAATTGTTTTCACATTATTAGAATCTCTCTCTCTCTCTCTCTCTCTCAAAACCAAACCTGCTCTGTGGGCAGCTTACCTTCTCTCCAAGAGCCCTGAGGCTGTCCAGGAAGCGCGGCCAGAAGTCCTTGAAAAGTGGCCGGTCAATCTTCTTCAGACTGTCTTTGGTGCTGGCGTCCACACTAACATACAGCTGGGTAACTGGCACCAGGCTCCTGGAAATTACAGAAAGAAACGGCAGAGACATGAGGATAAGAATGACCCAATTTGAGAGAGAAAGGTAGTACAAATCCCAGGGGGCATTTGAAAACATTTGAAGAAAAGCAATATATATAAATGTTTTACTTGAGTCTCTGTCTCCCTCAGTAGAGAGGCTCCTATGAACACAAGTGTGTTTTATCAGCTCTTGAATCAAGCTGTTGTACCTCTTCAGTCTGAGACACAACAGAAAACATCTGGACTGAACACAGACCTGTCGCTCAGCTCCACTCAGTATATACTTCTTATACAATGATGGTACAATAATATATGCACAACAACATGAGGTCAAACACTCGCTGCAGTTGTGCTAAATGCAGCAAATTTGTTGCATAGCCGGATGAAAGCAAATTTAAGGGCGCGGAGAAGGAGAAGCTGTAGGAAAAACTCGGAGTGCCTCTCATCAATAATGAATGAGGGGAGACATCAACTTATTTGTGTGTTACTGCACTCTGACACAATCTGTGAGGGAGGCAGAAGGCACCAGAGCAGCACTACCAAAAACAGTGTGAAAGAGTCTACTTAAACATGAAGGGCAATACCCTTTCATGTGTCTTTAGATAAGAGCGGCAATTATGTAAGGATGCAAAACTCCAAACCAACAACCTAAATGAGCAAATCCAGGAAACACAGTGTTTCTGGAGAAAAATATCTCCCCTTATCAAAGCAGAGCTGTAGGAGACACTCGATGAGCTGCTCAGCCAAACTGGCTGATGGCTGTTGTCCTTGCCTTTGACCTACTCAATGAGTGTATGACATGTCAGCGTGTGACAGCTAAGTTAGCTGAAATATCGCCCATACTGTCGGTGTGTGTCTTGATGACAACTTCCAAGGCTTCTGGACTGAGTGATGTCTGTAGATTTGAGAGTCAAAGGGCAGAAACCAGGATAAACATAGCGTTCATTTCAAACAGGTTGACAACATACAGCCTCTAGAGTCTACGTTGTTTGAGAAATCAGTAACTGTATACTAAAGTTATATGGAAAAATATTGATGACAAAGGATTTGAGAGAGTAAAAACCAAATTTAGCCTTTTGAGATACAGACGATATACTTGTCGTCAATGTGCTTCCTGATATATATGAGAATATACATGAAACAAATATTATTATGATAATAAGCAGTAGTAGTAGTATAAGTTCCTTCTTCATGTGGAAGTGAATGACTCCGTAAAATGAAAACACACATTAAAATTTGATATATGAAACTGCTGATCTTTCAAAAACAAGTAACCGGAGATAGATTTTCAGTTTTTGGGCGAGTTCCTATTTCACTTCACGCTGTTTTTACTGTACTTATAATGGAAAAGGGCTCCATTTATTTTTTTATTTTCTACACAAAAAGGGATGTCAGAGAGGTAACAGCTCAGTGTTGAGCTGACAGCGTGCTGAATAGAAGCCATAACGCAGAGAATAATGACACTCTGAGGTCAATTCAGTGCGCTTCCTCCTCAGACACAAAACTTTGTGTGTGTGTTTGTGTGTGTGTGCATTGTTGATCTGTTGCAAATAAAGCAATCTGAGGTGGTGCTGTCTTTTATAAATTTTTCACACTGTTTCTGTAGGTGCATAAGGCGCATGCCTCTAGGACCTGACCCTGTGTTGAACCCCTCTGTCAAAGAAAAATCAATGCAGAACCTGAATACCAAAACTCTTCTAGCTGGGACACGATATACAATGCGGCAAAAAGAATGGTTGTAGCATCTGTGGCATCAGCTACAGACCCTCTGTAGACCCCCAACTTCTCCCTTCTCTTCTGTGGCATCCGGTCATGCAGACAGAAAACTTGTCATGTGTATCGGACTGATACATTATCTGCCCAATATTGGGAAACTTGTATATTATTGAATATCAATTGGTATCAGTGAAATTCTATCATTAAACAGAGTCAGTAATATGAAGCCAAGTTGCTCTCATTGACTAAACAGGAGCATTTGCAAACTCTGATACAGTAGGTGGCTGATGGCACCTTAAAAACTGGTTCGAGATCCACCGATAAATACAGAAGAGGAGAAGAAGAAGAAGAAGAAGTACCCTCAGGTGTGAAATGATCATAAATTAAATCATTAGCAGGTAATTAGAACTACTTATGGAGCCTGCCTAATAAATTACTGTGACTTTGTTTGTGCTGCTCGCAGCTCTAAAAGTTTAATTTAGCTCAACAAAGTACTGCTGATTATTTATGTTCCAATACAATAAACAGCTCAATTCAACAGCATTGTATCCTCATTGTTAAGAACACACAGAGCACTTGTGGAGGCTGAACCTTTGATCCTTCCCGCTATGGAATAATCTACTTGCTCAGAGCCTAAGACACACTCACACTCCCTACTTTCCAATTCATCCTCTGAGACTTCAAAGAAAAGAGCTTGCGAATGGCAGTGAATAAAAATATATCACTGAATCATACTTTGCCAAAACAGGTTGGCTGGAATGGATATTTTGAGAGCAGAGAAGAAATAGCAACATCCACACAAGCAAGGTGTGTTTGCGTGCGTCTTGTTTTGCCCGTACCTGATTTCCTGTGGAAACTGTGCATTGGTGACCAGGAAACTGGAGATGTGGTGGGAGTGGAGAAGGCGGATGAAAGTGTTGATTTCGGGGTACATGATTGGCTCACCCACCAGGGAGAGTGCACAGTGTTTGACCGCCAAGCCCTCCTCGTATCTCTCTGGCTTCACTCCGGGGACACCTGGAGTGAGAGAGGTTCTGGAGTCAGCTCCACCTTTTGACTTAATCAATGTCTCCCAACGATAAAATAAGGAGCCTCACATCTGGAGGCATAAATCAAAGCACCGCAAAGTTTAAGAGCAACGCGAGGGCGAACAGCATGAGGTCAGACTTTGAACTGAGGTCAAACTGAGCAACTGCATACAACCCAAAAAGGCAGAAATGAGACATGTGGTGCTGCTGAAAAATGGGGAGAGGAGAAAGGAAGAAAGGAGAAACAGTAAAAGTTTGAGCTTTGAGAAATGGGCTTAAAGCCCAGTTCATCATCTCTCTTCCACTCCCCCTCTCTCTCTTTCCAGTGGGTGGTCTTGGACTCTCCCTATGTTCAGTGAAGCAGAAGACTACAGGGTGCTGTAAAAATATGCTCAGCGCAACTTCCTGAGTATGAAGGATAACTGTTATAAAGTTTAAATAACTACAGCTAGAAGATCATTAAATACAATAAAAAGGAAAACAACTGAGTTACAGTTGAGAAGACAACCAAGAAGCATTAAACACATTACGAGTGAGAAGAACGACATGGTGGATTTGGCCGTCCTCGACTCCGCCCGACTCCTGGCTAATCTAAAACTGGGCAAAGAGGTGCAGCATGGGTGGAGATGAGTGGGCCAAATGAAGCCTGATTGGACAGCTAGCGTTTGCTGTGACTCAAAGCGGCCACACCCTTAATTAAATTTTATGCTTTGATATAACTTAAGTTATACAAATATTCCATCTCCTGTAGAGTTTTAATGAAGAGGAAAATTAGCTTTAGAGACCAAAACCGTGTTTTATACTCGGCTGTAAACATGATTATTTCTACTATAAAGTTTGACATTTCAATTACGGGGATTGACTCACTGTTGGAGCCTCAAGTGGCCATTTGAGGAACTGCAGGAAATGTTTGTGGCACTTCTGCACCGGGTTCATTTTTCAGTCCCGGAGGTAACCGCCTCATCAAAACACAGTTTAAACCTCAGCCTTAGGCATTAAATGTTGCAGTAAATAACACTGATTTCCTCTGCCAAGCAAAGTTAGATTAATGAAAAAAAAACCCACCTGGGACATTTAACCAACAAGGAGCAGAGAAATGAGGTGCATCTTCATTTGAATATGCACATCTTTTGGGATTTAGAGGGGGTGGGCAGGTACAGAGTGTCAAGTAAACATACAAGAAGCAATATATAAGCATATTAGCCTGCTTTCTGCCCACAGTATAAAGTATAGGATTTGATGGAGGCAGGAAAATAAACAAACAGTAAAAGCTTGAGGGGAAAAGTTTCACACTCTGTCATGGGGATTTAATGTGATATTACTGAAGCTACAGCAGCTGCCAGTTAATTTAAGAGTACATGCAGTGAATCTTAATCAAATAAGACTTTGGACTGTTGCCTTCACAAACTTTATAAAACCGTCTCTGAATTATTGATACATTTGCAGCGTTTTCTACGGATGAAACAGAGAAAAATCAGCTGTTACTCTGCCATCTATCTTTCAAGGACAAATTACACCCAACAACAGCCACAAAGACACCAAACTGTCCCTCAGGAGAAATCCCACTTAACTGTGCTCATAACAACCAGCTGAGGAGGACGGTGCAAGTGTGTTAAGACAAGTGTGAGAAACCTCATTAAAAGTATACATCTTTTGGTATTAGTGATGTGAAATCCCATTATATTCTAACCTCCCCGGAGGTCCTTTGGGAGGGTGAGGGGTGCTCTTTTCTGAGGTGGATCGCTCGGATACAGAGTCTGTCAGCGAGAACGTAGGGTGCTGATACAAGCTGTGTAATGATCGTTAAGGAATCAAAGACCTTCAGTGTCGTCTGACCTTCACCTGCTTCACCTTTGGTTTGACACCGATACTCACAGGAGATGGTTTAGTCATTATCCTGTAGTCTGATGCATTTTTCTCCTCATACAGTTGCCCAAGATGTGCAATTCAGGAAATTCACTTCACAACTTTGTTTGGTGTCTGCTCGATGCATTTGCTTTTTAATATTAAACCAGGTCATCTGTGCTTGGATGGAAGGGTGTAGTGCAGAAGTACAGTATGCATGACTGACTGGAGTGAGTCATTTTTAAAAATGTAAGTGTGTTAGGGTTAGGGTTAGAAAAAAAAAAAAAAAAAAAATCACAGAGCAGAATATTTAATTTATGCAATGACTTGCATGCAAATGTACTGCCTTGTGAGTTCTATTGTTTTATAGTTTAAAATAATCAAATTAACAGTGTTATATCCCAAAATAAACCAAGTTTCTGTCTCCGGCAGCACAATAACAACATGTTTTCCACATTTAAATGATGACTATTACCTGCTCATTATAAACAGCTGATGGATGTTTAAAGCTGCTAATTGATGAGACCTTTTAAGCAGCAGATCATCGGGGAGTCAGAGCAGAAAGCTTAATCACACCGTGGGTTTTCAGAGACATTGTCTGGATAGCTCATTGTGCTAGATGTCATAAAAATGTACCTCTGTCAATGGTAAAAGGAGATGACGGCTGCCGAATGTGATTTTATAGTGCGACTGGAAAGAAAATTATGGTTCAAAGTGCTCTAGCTTGTTTCTAATTGGAGTTGCAAAGCCTAGCTGAAAATGTATGTTTTGTTATCTTATGCACAAAACAATGAAACCATAATCCTTTTTGCGACAATGTGTTGTTTTTTTTAATGCCAAGTGAACTTAGAAGCAGCTTACTGTCAACATTAGCTTATGTGTCCTATTGTTCCATTACAATCACATCAGGAAATGACATCTACTGTGATGACACGCATTGTGAAACATCATGAATGACTGCTCTGAGAATGATATTAGCTATATAAAAAAAGTAGCCCTTTGAAGAAGATACGTCTCATAAGCTTTTAGCATTTGGCATCTGTGTCATTTCCTGAGTACAACTGCTTCTCTGTTTTATAATGGGATCAGCAGTGGCTTTGAGGTTGGAGAGGCAGCCGTCTGACTGTGAGGTTGCAGAATCAAACCAGGCTGTATGAATATAGGGGCTGAAGGTACTTTCATATATGTCAGCTATTTAATCTTTTTTTTTTTTACATCAGAGTACTGTAGGTACCGGCTGCTGGTTTCAGTTTGAGTTACGCAAAAAACACAAAAAGAAATAAACAATAAGATTAACTGAAAAGAAGACAAATTGAGATTGGGCTTGAGAACAGTCTTTGTGTGCTTGTGTGTGTTGTGTGTGTGTGTGTGTGTGTCTGTGCCGACAGGGATCTGCAGGCTAAATCTGTTCCAAGTCTCGACAGGCTGCACAGCCAGAGTCATGCCACAAAAAACCAAGTGTTAACTATGCAGCATAACCTGTTAAATAATGAACAGGATGAAGTTTAGAGGGGGGCGATGCAAGAGCTTATTGCTGTACTTGCAACTGATGCTGCAGTGAAAGAGGCTCAAAAGACAAACAGTACTGAGGAGGAGAAAACTCATTTTTGCCAATTGTTTGAATGTGATTCATTGTCTTCTAAAATATGGTGATGAAATAAATATCTGTAACTTTCTGTAACAGGTCACAACACGAACACAAACACACAGTTGAAGAAAAAAACATCGTGTGCTGGAATGATCAGTCAACTGACAAAAAAACTAGATCAACAGGTAAATATATCGAATTTACATGTTACAGCTGCTGTGAGAAGTTGTTGATTCTCTATATCATATCACTGTAAGTTGACTTTTGGACTTATGATCATAGAAAGCAAGAAACGTGGAACCATCGCTATCAAATTCCTCACAATACCTTGCAAAGACATTCATTTACAAATCTTTTAAGTGAAAAACGTACCGATGCCTGAATTTCCCCACAATCCATCAACAGCAAAGATCTTGTTTAAAACCTTTAAATCTATCTGGAACACAAGCCAACCAATACTTGTTTGCCTTCATAAATGTCTGATTAATGTGTCAGCACCATGTTTTGACAACATTTATCAAAACCTCTCTAAGAAAATCTGCTTAGGGAGGACTGACAGGATGATCACTAAATTCAGTTTTGACTGAGCTTTGGGCGTCCAACCAGCCATCCTCAGCCAATACCGGAGGCCGCCAGAGAAATTAAGTCCGAAATGCCAATAATATTAACACAAGTAGCACAAATGGAGCCGAAAATGTGGGGACAGTGGGCAGATTCTTGCACTATAAACAATAACATGCTGTAATTCCAATTGAGCTCATTTTCTATAGAACCCTGAGTGCAGTTTAAGCTCAAATGTTGTGAGTAAAAGTTTGGAGAAAATAAAGAGAGTCAAGTTTTCACAAATAATGCACCAGATGGGGAAAGTTTGTGTGTGTGTTTATGCTGAGAAGTGATTGATGAGGTGGTGCAGACAGGTTGTGGTGCAACAGCTGACAGAACATCAGCGATTTGATCTTCACTGTGCTTCATTACACTGGAGGTTACAAGAAGTCATGAGCGGTAAATTGAAGCTCATAAGGAGGCAAAATGTGCAGATGTGCGCTACAGAGTCCAGTGTTTATTTTGACAAGGAATATAATGCATGATGTGAGCTCAACGGTGTAGCTGATGGATCGACAGTCTGCTGGAGAAAGTCAGAGAAGGAGATAGAAAAGGAGAGAACACTCACGTCTCAGGTGAAACTATGAGTTGATTCAATGATTAGTCAAATCAAAGAATATCAGTTGACAACTTTTTTTTTAAAGCTGATTAATCATTTCAGTTATTTTGTTCCGGGAAAATGTTCCAGCTTCTTAAATGTAAGGATTTGCCATACATTTTATTTTCTAAACAATGGATGTGTAGTATCGTCCTTGTCTGCACGTGTGACCCGCTTAAGGACCAACCTCTGAACTGTCGGATCATGTTCTGATGCTTCTCCAGAGAGTCCTGCAGGATTTTTTCAGCAGGATCCATTTTCCAGCGCCACTCTGTGCCCACAGGATTGGTGTGATGTCTGTCGGTGGGGCACACAGAAGAACAGGTAGGTAATAACAGCAGACACATTGACACACTGAAGATACCACTTGTTTACTGCCTACTGGAGCTCTTGACTGACAGATAGTATCACTCCAAGGCGTTACTTAGATTTAGATAGATTCAGGCCATTAGACTTGACACAAATAACAGTTATTTCACTGGATTGACAGGAGCATCCTTCTAACAATGTGACAAATGTCAAGACCAAAACAAGTTTATTCACAAACTGAAAGTGCATAATGAAGGCTAATGCATATCCTCACACTACAAAAAACCTGAAGTGAATGAGTGCATCCTTCTGTAAAAGATCGCACCTCCTTTAGGTGTTAATAACACCCTCTGACTCTGTAAGTGTGATGTCTAGGTGCAACAACAAATCCTGAGGGAATTACAAAACTGTCGGTTTGTCGCATGCATATGCACACACTCACTCCACACATGCTGGCCTCACACATCAAGTCTTATTCCACCTGTTGCGATAGAAAGAGGTGGATGGAGAGGGCAGCTGCAACAATACATCTAGGACCTGAAACTGCTTATTTCCTGTCATCCCACATTTCTGCCTTAAGAGACACTGGCATATCTGCGGTGACAGGGAAGCAGCTCACCGCAGCACATTCTGACAGCGACCTTTCAGTGCTCAACACAGTCACCTTTTCAAATGGAACTTGAGGGGAGTGAACGGGCCCGTCTCGCACTAATGTCACAATGAATCAGTGTCCACCTTTAGGCCTCACAGTTATCCTGGCCGTTAGTCTCCTGCACGTAAATCAATTACTTGCTTGACACAAAGAGATCATCGCTCAATGACAGCTAGACTAACTAAGGTAAGGTGTAGAGGAAGAGAAAGGTACCCTGGATGTGTGGTGAAGACAGCATCAGTTGTTTTTGTTCAACCGAGGTTAATGAGTTAGCAGAGGTACTTGGCCTTGTTCATTAATAAGTCAAAGATTCTGGCTTTATCCCTCAGGCACGTACCTCCAACAGAAGACACACTTGTTAGCACAGGCGAGGCTGGGGGTCGTCTCCATGCAGCGGTGGGACTCAATACCATAGAACGTGTGCTTGTAACAGCCTCCTCTCCCCCGCAACATAGACTACCAATCAGACACAACAGCTTTATTGTGATTCATGCATGCAGTATTTCACAAACTCTAATGTTTTATTGAGAAGAGTAAGATCCATTACCTTGGTCCATCGACACAATTTTACTCCCGAGTGGCTTCCAATTAGTTTGTACCCTGCGCAGAACGAGACAGAACAACAACATGTGAGAGGAATTTTTTAATCAGTTAAACACTTCTCTGGCCCAGAACAACGAGGCCACATTCGGCAGATAATCAATACATATACCAGTAGAGATAATATCTGCTTTGACTGGTGCATTAACAAAAGCCCTGCTCAACATTCACAGAGTCATCTTCGTTCACAGTCCTCTGATAGGCCACTGAAGATCTCCAATAAAGTGACTAATGGCAGCTCAAGGGCACGTCCACAGTTAGAAGGAGGGGATGGCGTTTCAAATTCCCCCTCAGCACAAAAGGAGGATAAAGTGTTTCAAATTCACTTTCTTCACAAGTCTGCCTCTCTATCCTCTTAAATTACCACAGCCTAAAACCAGAAGCTGTGAATGGTCACGTCTGGGTGAGTCCCTGCAGGTCTGCGCTGTAACAAACCCTCCTCTGTGACGTCTGTCAAAGAGAACACTTTTATCTTTTAATCGTTTAACGCTTAATCTGCTCAATAACTAGCAGAACATGGGGACTGCTTCTGGGTGAATCAAGGAGGGCTCACTTTAAAGTCCCAGTATTCAAAGAGGCTTTATATTTAAGCTGAACAGCCTGATGTGGAATCCAGGTGGTGACATTTTATTTGGACCATTATATGTTTTGATTTTAAATCCTTGTAGCTGAAATACTCAATTAAAACACAGGATAAGTGTAAGAGTGTGTAAGATCTCCCTTAGCTTCCACAGATCTCAAGTTTGATGCTAGATAAGTCAAATACTAAGATGTTTATTTATAGGGAAGGCTAGAGGACGAAAATACAAATTCTTTGATTTACCACCTGAATGAAACAGCTTGACAATAATCAAGGATGTTTTTTTGAGTTTCTTGATAACAATAAATGCACAAACACAGAACTGAGTGTCTTATTTCTCACCAATGTTTGCTTTGCCTTTTTTCTTTGGGGCAAAAACATGCTGACTAGCATCAAATTGTTTTTCCACTTGAAAAATACCTTGAGAGCACACGTCCTCTTTTAACCTCCAGCCTAGCAACCGCAAGATACATAAAAATATATAATCCCAGGCCAACGAGACTGTGGAAATAACAGTAAGGAGTTGGACCTGCGGGCAGTTTATTTAACTATTAATGATTTTAATGTAAGCAAGGTTTCCCCTCTTGTGTTTGTTAGGAAAATTGATTTCCAATGCCCTCACATCCTTTAATGTGTCACTGGAGAGGATGGAGCCAGAGTGAGTGGGAGGTGGATGGAGAGAAGAAAAGAAAGTCTGTTCCTTTCCCCCCTTTCTCTGTTATCACTGCAAGAGGAGAATATGTGCTGTGAAATGTTACACTTTAACGTGTAATGCATCAAGGAAAAAGACCAAAAGCTTCACCAGGAGGCGTCACACAACACCGATACAGCCTGAAAGTGCTGATGTTCGTGGCCTCATGCACAGGTGTTCATTACATGTATGTATTTGGAGATGTGTCATCAAAACCCAAAACAGATTGATAACGAATTCAAAGCCTGTTGATAAAACATCTGTTTCTTTGATTATATTAGTGACCACCTGCTTCTCTAACAACTCTTTAAAAAGATAAATTGCCACTAGATCTAATCAACCGAGGCTCACAGACGGCCTGCTGCTACAAATAACTGCTAAAGAGAAACAAGTCTTTACCCACAGGGCCTCTAATTTGTAAAGCACAGAATCAGAGGTGCCCGAGCGATTTGGGTACAACACCACTGACAGTTCTGCAGACAATTTATACTTTGATTTTTTGATATTCTGTCCTCTACTCTGAGCTTTGAGGGAAATAAAAATGAGCAAAGGGAGGATGTGAATAATCAAAGAGCTGGAAAATAAGCCCAATTTGTTTGGACAGGTCTGCAGCATCCTCTATCAGGATCTCACAGGTACTAGATTTCCACCAATAAAACAAAGAGACACTTGGCAAAATAATGTGTTTCAGTGTTTCAGCTGCACAATCTGAATATTCTGATGAGAAATGTTTTACAGCCCCGCTGTCCTGTAAATTCTTATGGACCTGGATATGACCTCATTTTTATCTCCTTACTCACACGTGTGCCAGCTCATAAATCATGTGGAAGAAAGAAAAACAAAAAAAAAACAAAAAACATTCACCTCAGTTTATAGTTGATGAGATTCCTGTGGTCTAATCCGTTACAGTGACTGTTTTTAAACGCATGTCTGCCCTCTATGTTTATTCTTTGTGAATGCATTTTTAAAGAAACAGATTCTGGATGCAGGCGTACACGTTTCAGCCTCATCTTGTGTGCAGCACTACGTTCAAACGTTCTTGGACGATTTGATTGGATGAGTGACTTTTGCATCCGTGTCATGCCAGAAAATGGCGGCACAGAAAACAGCCCTCAAAAGACACAGTATCATTAAAACAATGCCAAAACTTTCATCCTTCATTCTTTTATTGCAAATATAACAAACTGTCTCCGGGGACTGACTTTTGCCAACACAATCACCATGAAATAGGTCACCATTTGGTCAAATAAAGTGAAGTCTTGCTCACAGAGTCCTATTTATAGACTGTTGTGTAAGCAAACAGTTGGAGGGGGGGGTTTGGCTGAAAATGACTGGCCTGTGTTACGCTTGTGAATGGACTAAAGCGAGGAGAGATTGTAAAATGTTTCAGGCTGCGCTAATGAGTCAACAACTGAGAGTCTCGAGCCTTATGAGAGGCAAACACCTACACAGAGAACATATGGATACACTGCATGAAGCTACATGTACTAAAACACAGATGCAGTATCATAAATATTGAGCTTCACTCAGAGTTAAGCATTCACATAGAGGCGAGGGGCACTAAGGTTATCAGATGTGCATGTGTAATTAGAGAATTGAGAGGTTTCAGTGAGTAAATGCAGCAGACGTTTCATCTGATGAAACAGGTATCAAAACATCTATTCAGGACGGATACAGGAGGAACTTTCTTCTCAGACAAGGTGACATTATGCAAGTTCAACTACAGGCTCTGCATGATGAATTAAGAACTTTATGACACCAGCTAGGAGTGTTTGTGTGGGAGGAGAGAGGAGTGAAACTCTTGGTACTGCACCCTGAGGACAGGTGGAGGCAGAGAGGCTAATTGGACTGCAATGCATCATTAGGTGCCATTAGATAACACACATTCACCAGCTCAACATTTCTCCTCACAGAGCACCTCAGATTAACCTTAAAAATATAATATGTAACATTTCCACATATTGTAGGTACCAGACTTAAAGCGAGCGGACGCCTCAATCAGTGACTTTGATCACGAAACAATACTTTTAAGGAAAGAAAATCTAGATTGATTTCTCGGCTGGCAAGCTGCATATTTGACATGACATGACTCATAATTCATGTTTTAAAGTGAATTATAACTCTGCTGCCCTTGTGGAAAGAGCAAGGTTAAGGATATGCTGACAAGCAGCTGGTGTGCAAGGTCTGTAATGTGATTTTTTTATTGCGGAGCAGAGCAGCTAGATAATATGAATATATTACCCAGTGACACTTAGCAGATGTTATTTTGGAAATGAATACACAGTTTTACACGCATGAGTCAAAGATTCATATCAACAAATGAAGCGCTGTCATTTACAGACCATACTGACAGCGTGTTCATCCTTGTTTCTAATTTGTTTCGTATAAACTCTGTAATTTATAACTTTAATTACCAAATTATCATTTTCCTCACCTTGCTTTGTCAGCGCGTCTCTAAGGGCAGGGGTGATCATCTCTCTTCTTTCCCCTTCATCTTCAATCTTCCTCGTTCCGTTCAATTTGGATAGTTTCACCATCTGGCCGTCTCCTCGACTCTCATCTTTACTCTGCGGCAGACAGAAAAAACCTCAGTTATTGTTTATAACCTTGCTGGTATCCATGAAGATCAGACTCTGCTGCTGTGTCGTGATCTTTGAGATCGTACACTCTGACATTAGCAAAGAAAAAGAATAATTCAGCTGCTCTTGTAAAATGCATTCACTACAAAAACCAACACTGTCTCAGCTGACAATAAATTCAATCTATTCAATAAAAAATAGACCAACCAGATGCCAATAAATCATTTAATAGACACGATGAGGCTAGAAGCTGAAACTGATGAAAAGAATACAATGTGCATTTCTTCAACCAGACGCCAACAGCAGAAAACATCCAGAAAGGCTTTAATAAATCCATTTTTGAATGTGTCTTACCTGCTTGCCACATGATTTGATGCTTAACACTTAAAGGAACTAAGTTAAAAGTAAGAAATTTTAATGAGCTCCTCTAAGTGTCTGATGTTTGACAGGAGAGAAGATCAAGGATTATGATTCAGCGGTCCTCGCATGACTTTGTATGTGATATAACCATTAACCAGTGCGTGACAGCTTCATTTGTCTAATACAGGACCATGTTCCTGTCGAGACAGTGGAAGGTAATGTTGGTTTAAGTTCTCCTCAGGGGCCCTTTGAAAGTTAACACAAGAGCTATTTAGATTTATCTCAAAAGCTCTTTCTTTTGAATGTTGAAACAGCAGCAGCATCTGAAAGATTAAAAACTTCCCTCAGGCCAGGACTACTTCATTGTGGAGTACGATGTTTGTATGTAAATCTAAGTATCTCAGAAGATGTGCTGTTTACAGATGCAACACTGGTGGATGGGAACAGGTAATACTTTCAGAGGAGCGTGATGGACGAGACGTCTCGGAGATTAACCAAGTTAAGTGACAGCTCCACCCAATTATGGTACTGCTGCCACTGCTTCGGCTTGTCTGTCGGGATCTATATGTCATCTTCTCAGCACTGCGGCGTCCATGAGGGGCTGATACTCTGTCAGCAAACATTGACGAATGTTTGTGTGTATATCTGAAGAAAGGAGACAGTTCACTGGTTTCTGTGCAGCATGCTGTAGGGCGCTATCCCTTGTTTATTGGACACACAGCTCTAAGTGCTACAGACATGCACCACTGCGTCTAAGTAATGGTTCTGAGAAGACAGCTGAAATAAGATATGCGTTTAAGACAAGTCAGTCTGATTACCACTTGATTTAGAGAAAAGTAAATATTCATATTTATATCAACTAATCCATGCGTTGTTTTACACTCCCCCAATTCCATATTTTCCAAACGATTCCTCCTGGATCAGAGTGTTTAGACTCCAGAGTTTATGGACTTTCTTTCTGTTAGAAAGTTCATTTGAAAAAAAACTTCTACAACTGCACTAACACATTGTTTTGCCTCAAGCTGTGAACAACTTTAAAGTTGACGTGGCGAACAGTTGCTGTTAACAGTTGTCTATTTACACACCCAGTCGGACCGACACGATCATTAATTTGAAGGGTTGTTTTTGGCCATGACGGTTTCTTCCAGCTTCTGAGGGACACGTCTGCTGCTGAAAGCTAAATGTTAAAGGGATTTTGTTGTAGAACGGGGCAGTGAACCAAAACAGTAAAGACAGACAGACAACAATTCTAAAACAATATGAACATTTGGTTACTTGCAAATCATCTGTAATGTTTCAGTTTAACAACTGTGACTTGTTGCTGCTTTTTTTGTTTTGTTTAACTGCAATGAACCACTTTGCTAAACAATGTTGTGCAGCTGCGACACACTACTCAAAGATCTCATCAAAATTTGCAAAAACAAAAGAACAAAACATATATGTGACCTGCTTCTTGCATCCCACAAACTTTGTAAAAATTAATACTGAGCATCACCTCAAAGAAACCAGGCTCCAACATGTGTGTGTAATTACAAAGCACATGTATTGTGAATCTGTGCAAGACCTCAGGTAATCAGAACCAATCTTCTGCTGAGAAACCTGACAATGGTGCTCCTCAAACTAAACCCATGCAGCCCAAACTGCTCTGTCCATCCGAGGCCATGTGTGCCTACCATTAAGAGGCAGATCACAGTACTCCTGTGGTCCCCTGGATGAGCAGCTCCTCTGCTGAAAGGAGACACTGTGAATAAGTAAGCCATCATGCTGTGTAATCCACCCACATCTTGTTCCAAGGTGGAAAAAGGATTTTGAGACTTAATTTGTCTCTGCAAATAATTCTGCCTTACTTCAGCTGGCTTAAATGATGCTCTAAGCCGTGCTCTATTCCATTTCTGGTGTACAGTAACTCACTAAAATAATCAATTTGTAAAAACATCAGCCACCCTGAGGTTCACTCATCAGGAGGATGTGGCTCAAATAGCCGTTCAGGTCAGGTACAATTTAAACCCTAAAAGGGGATAAGACTAGTTTGACACCATCAGCCATCACAAATGTCCACCTTCACTTACTGCATGCAAAATTCTGACAGCATACGCTACATGTAGCCGACAGTGCAACAATCTGTCCCTGTGGTGTTTGCGTGCAGCACCAGCGATTCATCTGGCTCCAGTCTCTGGTTCCCACAGCTCCGCTTTCACCCTGCGCTCGAGAGCTCACAGACATCCAGTTATGCCCGGATGTGTCTGGACTAACAGAACTGGGACATCTCACAGCACCACGTTGTGCTCTGGAACCATGACGCAACATGGGGTTGATGCAGACGGACAGCACAGCGACAACACACAGTGCAAGCAGGTGATCGAGGGACAAACATGACGGTACATGTGGGACAGACGGCACAAGCGAGACGGATGAAGAGGAAAGAGGGAAACAAATACGAGATGAAATGTGCTGAAATTCTAAATCTGAATGCATCAAAATGTATCCATGATCATTTTATAATCCCTCTGATTCAGAATCTCACTGAATCGTGAGGTGCCTAGAGATCTCACCTCGACTGGACACTGAGCTGAAAAAAAATCAAAATCCAGCCCAGAAAGCTGCGTAGCCACCAAGTTGAATGATCCGCCTGACACAAACGCTGATCTGCTAACAGTCCCACAACATGAAAAACACAAAAAAAAAGCCTCCTTTGACAGAGTTTAGATGCTGGTGCAACATCTTTTTTGTGCACAATCAATTAGAAAATCAAAGACAGTGAAGCTTTACTGGAACTTGGCAGAAAACAAATAAAACTACAGCCAAAGACTGATACTGACTAAGGTCTGGCAAAACGAGCAAATCATGTCATCAGGTTTAGCAGCGGTCCACTCATCCTCACTCCTGCCTGGCTACAAGCTCCACTGACATCAATACAGACATCCATCACTGCCATTTTTAGCTCTACAGCCTCCTGTTCTTTTACGGGTCGGCCTCAACTAAAGCAGTCATGATGGCAAAAAGACCATTCGGGGTTGGGTGTGGTGACATACTTAGACATGACAGCTACTGACACTTCATTTCAGTAACTGTAAGATCAAAATCAACTGGAGACAGATGTTCATTTGAGCGTAATGGCTTTGAGAGCATGAAATGGCACAGCAAATGAAACTCATTAGTGGGTGAAAACAGCCCTAATCTCTGGACGGCTCAGTTCAATAACAGGCCGACTGATCGATATTGTGTTTGAAAACATTTTCCTTGTGTCAGTCTGGATATTTACACAAACACACCCCTAAAACAATTCTTCTATTAAATAATAACATTACAATCATGCCTATGAGCTCTCTTGGACATCTTTTGGGAGTGACAATTACAGCTCCAACTATTAGCTGATTAATGTATTAATCGACCAAAAGAAGATTAGTATGAGTAAATTGAAAATTTAATAATTTTTAAATCAGACATTTAAAAGATTTGCTTGTTCCAGCTTCTTCCTGTCATTTATAAGAGTACATGAAAAGACGTCACGTTGCGTTCTAGGAAATCACGCTGGCAGCATTTCTCACAATGTTTTTTTGACAGTCAGATGAAATAATAATAAAACTAATCGTTATTTGCATCCCTACTCACCAGTGTATATAGGGAACAGAGACTATGAGGTATGATACAAATTAGTACCAGTGAATGGAAATGTGCTGATGTTTACTGCATTTCTTAACGCAGCCCTCGGGGATGATATAGTTGTGTAATAAATACGAAAAGAAAACAAGAACGTTAGCAAAGAAATATGATCAAACATTGCCATCACCAGTAAGGAAATATATCATCATGTTAAGTATTTAATGTGAAAACTGATCAGTCTCAAAATCCAAACGACTTGAGATAAAATCACAGTCACCTGCAGTGCAGTCACAGCTGTTAATCTGTTCCACAATGACATGAACATAATTTGTTCTTCTGCATGTGTGTGACTGGTGTTCATAAATCACTTGGACATAATCGTGGAGGAATTCACTAAAACATTTACCAACGACCTGATGATTCAAAGCTCTTGAATACAGCCTCAGTCGGTGAGGTTTAGCTTCAGGCTGGAGACGAACGTAGAGAGAGAAAATGTTATGAAATCTGTTAAATGTCTGTCCTGCTGGTGTGCACAGAGCATTAAAGCAAATCGCTCTGGAGGTGAAATGACAGCATGGTGACAAATGTCAGAGCCGTGGTTCATTCTGAGACTTGAGGTGTCTGCAACTGAGAGTCTCTGCCATCACCTAGTGGTCAAATGTGGCCAAAGTGTGCTTCCACCTGCAGTTATGATGAAATATTGTGTCTCCAGCTCCCTTTTGAAAGATGCAACATAAGTGTGTGTGAATTATATTTAACCTTTATAACATCAGATTCAAAAAAAGACATAATCCAGTTTATCAAAAAAAACAGATATCAAACTTGCAGTCAGCTCCACACTGAAAATTAGCCAACTAACATGTTCCTGTCATGGGAATTTCCTTGTTCACACTTAATTTGCAGCTTGGCTAAATACTCGTCGTCTCTTGGCAATAGCACATCTTTAGTGTACAAACTAATTACATCTTGCACTGCCTGCTCTCTGTGACCAAATTATGCAAAAACACTAATTTGTTGCCGCAGACACGCAAGCAAAGTTGTCATCCTGACATCCAAGTGTGATGATACAATTACAATCATACTAAAATGCTACAAGATAGTTAGAATAAATTCTATTCAAAGTCTGTGTCCATGTTTGTGTTTGGCCATCACAAAAAAAATAAACTGGAATATCCTCAGAGGGAAGAATGACAATGGGAACCCCACGGCTTCGTCATAAACACTAAATAAAAACACTTTGAAAAGACGTCTGCCTTGTTCCACTGCACTGAGCTTCCCAGACTCCTCGAATTATCAACTGATGCCTCTTCAACTTTCCAGCTGTGATGTATAAACACGTCCATGTCGAGTTCACAAAGAGGCCTGTCCAAACCTCACAGCGCCGACACACAATGTACTGCAATATTCATGTGACGTGAGACGGGACGAGCCGGCGAGAACATGTTGTTAAATCTGTGGTAGACGTGGACACTCCCACTGCAATCCAGAACATTTATAATTTGTCGTGAACAAATTACAAACTGCAATATTATCTCTGGTATTCTCTGGAGTTACTGATAAACACAAAAATGATTCTGTCCAAACAAAACAGAAGTCAACACGTTCAGCGACTTGTCTCTTAAGACCAGGGCCACAACCAACACCAAGGGGGCGCGACTGTCAAATATAAAGTATTAAATTCAAACAAATTCTATGTCACTTGTATGTAACTAGATATTAAACAATAAGCTGTCAAACCACTACAACGGTGACACTGTGAATGAAATCGAATCTCTACTTGTGGATCCCAGACAAGTAAAGTGAATGTCACACTGAATACCTCCCCGTCTTTTCCTTCCCTTCCCTTAAACCCGTCATGTTCACTTCATCAATATATTCTTTACACTACAGCCTATAAAGGAGCAGATAATGTTTCTGCCATCTGATTTTTTTCTCCTTGACTCACTCGTTCCTCACAAGTCTGTGAGGTGGGCGTCTTCGCTCTTATGCAAGCCTCCGCTTCTCGCCTGCCGGGGGTCTGGTGTCTATCAACCCATCTGCCATTTCTCCTTCAGTGACACCTCTTTTTTTCTCCTCACTCAACACACTTAGATCAGGACTAAGGTGGTGGAAGCTTAATGCCCTGATGGTGCCTGCTTATAGGCATCAATGTGGAAAGGCTGAAAATAAACCTGCTGGATGATGACTGGACCTCCAGCTTAAAATAATTATACAATCATTTAACTGTAATACTGTGAAGCAGTACTATATATCTAATTTGTACAGTTTACATTTTGATTCTGAGGGGTCGCAGCATTTTGTGGCCAATTTAAAGTACCAATTTTGTACCAGAAGTGCAGAAATACTCTATTACCAGTAAAAGTTATGTATATAAACCTTTACTTACATGCACCAACAGTGAAAGTTTTCATGCAGGATGGCATATTTCATTATACTAGACTGTAATAACTGATGCATTCCAGCTGAAAAAGGAAATTTATCTTAATCTTTAACATTAAATCATTATATTTTGTATAATTAAGCTAAACCTGCAGAGGGAGCTAGTAGCTTAGTGCAATACTTGAGTAAATGTACTTAAGTCACTTGTATCAGAATCTGACCTTTGCTTTCTTGACACTGTTCATGATGTTGCCCAGATCCTCCATGTCGACCACTGAAGCAGATTTCTTCTCACGCTGCTGACCAGACTCCTCGTCATCACTGCTGGACTCCATCAGCTCCTCCTGAAACCAGAACAAACAGAGTCAGAAACATCAAAATAAGGTTAAACAAGCTCAAGGACAAATGTAAATGATCCTCCAGCGTAGAGAGACTCACATGTGTCCCATCACATAACCAATTAAAAACCTGTGACGACTGACATGATTGAGTGAGGGAGCCCATATGGAACACATTTATTGCACACTGTCGTCTCCTCCTGGGCTGCCTGATTAAATAACAAAAGCCATGAGCATGTTTATGGTCTTTTAGAGGATTTATCACAATGCGGTGTTGAAGATTCTGACCACACACACTCGGCGGCGGCAGGATAAAGTGTATGAGCTGCACTGTGGGAAGATAAATCACGATGATGATCCACTTCGCCACAGTTCTTCAGCTGCTCTTGGTTCCGGCTGAATGTCACCTCAGCTGAGTGCACCGAGTGTTGAGGACAGAGGGGAAGAAGTCTCAGCTAGATTTGGCTCTGAGGTGCCTGCTACCATGACAACTGGTCATCCGTGTGTGCAGCGATGCGTATGAATGCTATTTTGACGTGACGACAGTGTTGACAGTGATGACAGATTTCATGTAAGCTGTGCAGGACATTTATAACAACGTGAATACTATTGAAATTGCACAACATCAGTGCTGATATAAAGAGAGTAACACTCATCTTCCTGAATCCTCATCAGACGTTGATCACATAGTTGAAGTGCAGCAGGAGGCTGTTGGCCCATTCAGACTACTGAGCCTGCTGGGATATGGTGTGTGTGTGACCTTGTAATGTTGACAGATGACATCGTAAGGCAGAGGACATTTTCTTTGTTAGACATCAGTTACACTTTCTCTGCTGTTCTTACTCTCATCTTCACCATCTGCTTGCTTGTATTCTGGGTCAAAGGGAGAAGATGGAGTCTATATAACAGATTTGAACTATTAGTGCTACTATATCCTTCAACGAAACTGACTGATTTGATGGTACATATTGAGTTAATTTGTTCAAAGGCTGAAGAATGTGGTTGTGTCCTTTTGTTCTGTGTTTTGTTACGGAGCCAAGTGGACTTATCATGCATTTACTGTCTGTTATAAGAGTTTGAACTACTTTAATTCATTCATTAAAACGTAAATCAAGGTATGTTTCCATGTTTTTATTCAACAGTAAACACTCTCTTATATGACTGTAAATACTGTAATTCATTAAAGTCTTAGGCAGAAGCCAGGAAAGTTTTTTTTTTTTAAATAGGCTTTTTGGAAAAACAACTCACTGTCGTCCTCAGTCAGGAGGCTGTTAGAGGGAACAGCAGTCAGACTGCAACATCATCAGGTCTGTGATGTAGCAGTCTGGATCTTTAATACACTTTGTTTTTATGTTTGCTTATTTCATTTAAATAAGGGACAATGCACAGAAATTCACATGAGCATCATGAGTCAGACTAGAATCACTGCCTTGATACGGTGTGTCTCTGTACTTCAGGCTGGCTGCCGTTTAGATCCATGTGGTTATTGCAGTTGTAGGAGAAATGGCAGTTATCACTATACTGACGCGTATGATTTCAGTGAATCATTTCTAACACCTTTGCTTGGAGACGCTGTACCTATGTTCAGTAAATCCAGATCAGCAGAGCCCATTATATAAAGGGAGATATGATCTGTGACAGGTAACTGACAGGTGACCAGATGCGTTGCCCCCAGTTATAAAGAAAACATAATTGTCAACACCAGAACTCTGCTCCAGGGGCAGATAGACATTCATTTTGCTCAAGGGCACTTCAGCAAAGTGAGCTCAACCGATTGACACAACTATTCACCTTCTGCCCCAAAAGAAAAAAATGTTCGGTGTGTCATTAAAAACACATCAGTGAAATAAACTTTGTTCTTCTGTCTTTACCTCAGAGCTGTTATTCTTCAGCGCTGCCTTCTCCCCCTCCTCCTCCTCCTCCTCCTCCTGTGTGTCTCTCCTCTTGTTCTTACAGGAGCCTCCAGTCTTACAGTTCCCACTGCAGCTCTTCTTCTCTCCCTTGGTCAGAGCCTGGAGGCGGTTCAGGAACTTGACCTTCCAAGCCAGGAAGTCCGCCTGGACGCTGCCATTACGGCTCTTCACCACATTGCAGTCGCCCTCTCCCCTGGTCATGACTCGCATGCCGCTCAGCATCCACAGCCACTTGTCCACGTTTTTACCCACCTGGTGAGGAAAAGAGCATTTAAACATTTCTGTCTGGTCTTGAGTTTTGACATTTTTGACCTGAAATCCATTTCCCACCACACTTTTACATTTTGGATAACCCTTGAATATCTAAAAGCACATTATCAAGCACCATTATTCACACAGAAGAATATGGAAACCGTTTCTCACTGTGTTGTAGTGGCCAACATAGACGGAGTTGCCGAGACCAAACACTGCATATCTGAGGCCTTTGAGGTAAGTCTTCCCGTATCTGAAGTCAGTGGACGCCTCCTCCAACCACTTGCAGAACCACTCAGCGTTCTCTGTGGGCCGTCCGTCAGTGTAGGTGGCCACGAGGAACACACAGACGGACTTGTTGGAGCACTGAGTGGAGACATAAAAGATAACAGGGAAACGATTAAGTCTAATTAAAGATTCATTAAACTCAACGAGAGGAGATCTTAGACATTATTCAACGATATTAAAAAATAGGGATGTGCTCGAGTAGTAATCATTTAATTCTACACATTTAAATTACATATTCACATCTTCCATTAAACGTCAGGTAAATGAGTCATTAGGAACGTCTCTGATTAAACATCATTGATTATCTGGAATAAAGGGGAAAGAATTGTGTAATAATGTATTTCACCACACGGTGGAGCAGAACAGTGACAACAAAAACAACTGGAGTTAAAAACCTGCCCACCTACTTTAAGTCCGAGCAGTATTACTTATGGCAGCTGTGTGATGAATGATGATTAAACTAACATTGATTTGGCCGACTTTCCTCCAAGAATCAGATTTCATGCAACAGCCAGCAGGAAATCAATGAACATTAAACCAAAAGTAAGCAGACCTCGTGTCCTTGACCTCATCTCAACAAACAGAAAACTTCAGCGTGTTCAAACACATAGTGTCTTCTTGATTGATGGCTGGTCAATGTCTGGTGTCTGCAATCATTTCCCTTCTGGAGATTTTCCGTCATTGAAAACTTTATCACGGTCCTATAGAGCAAAAAGACATTTTCTTTCCAGCGGTGTAGCAGCCAACCAATATATCCCATTCCTCTCTTGATGCACCGTCTGTGCCTGCGCCCACAAAATAACAAGGGAGCGCTGATGAAAATAATCCATCTCTCTTCAGCTGAGCAGGATTTGTGTCCTCTGTGACAGCCGTTTGAAAAAAGCTGAGCTGGAACATTACACGACGTGAGGCTTACTGTACAGTTTGTTGTCAAGCTTTCATCAAAAAAAAAAAAGAAAACAGTTATGATTTATTTCACTTTGATTAATTCGTCTCTAATTAAGCCTCGCCTGTAAAAGACACATCGCCAGGTCTTAGAGATTTAATTAACACCCTGGAGCAACTTCTTAGTGCTGTCTGTACACTGTGTTTATCCTCTTAACAGAGACGCCATAATTCACAGATGCATTAATTATTCACTTTGCATTATATAATGCCAAATTCAAGGGTTATGCAGCGAGGAGCAGCTCTGTAAGTTGGCAGGAGTTTAGGTTCTAATTTAAGAGAAGTGACATCCTCAAGTTGAGGGCCATATGTCTCCACATGCTGCTGGGTTTTTTTTGCCATTTTTCTGTGCTTTAATAAACAAGGAATCTTCTTCTTCTTTTTCTTCATCTTACCTCATCAGCAAGCCGATCGTCGGGATCGTAGTCTTTCATGTCTATCACCTCTGCTGGTATTCCCAAAGTCTTCACCTCCTCGGACAGCTCTTGTGCAAAGCTCTAAACAAAAGAAGAGCCAGAGATGATGCTTGTTAGACTTCTCAGAATGGTGTATTTACTTTGTGTGAGTTGCCGGTCTGACTGGCCTTGGATTAATCAATTGTGACCTTTACTTTTGTATCGTGATGAATTAAGTGTTTTTGCAATGTTTTTTTATTGTGTTCACATTTGGTTTGTGATTCAATCAGATTTGGGTGGCCGTGCTTGATGGCGTCATTATATAAACTTTTAACCTCATTTCTGTTTTCCTAAGATTTAGAATATTATGAGCCTTACTGGTCCGCCTCCCCGGAGTTTACATCATGTTATTATAGCATCAAGTTGTTTATATTTTATCATCGTAACCTGGTGAAGATCTGTAAGTGTTCAATAAACAAATTATGTACCTTTGCTGTTCCAGTTTGTGAGCCGTAGAAGATTTTAACTCCTGACAGGTGAACCACAGTGTCTCGGTCATTGTTCTTCACAGCTCTGTACACCAATGTGCCGACATCTTTGGAGAAGCTTTTCTAAAAAACATACAAGGGATGACAAATAAATGTCAGGTATTTTTGTATGCTGAGCTTCCCTTTCCTACTAAGACAAAGACCTCAAATGTTTGGAAACAGGAGCCACTGATAACACAACATACTAACAACAACAGCAGCAGCACAAACTGGACAGAAATGAGCAAGTGATGTGATGATACGAGCAAGTAGAGAATTCACCTTCTTCAGCGCCACCTTCAGTGAGAACCAGATCCCAAAAACAAGTGCAGCAGCCGAATACAAATACAGCCTGTTGTGCCATATCGACATGAAATAGCTCTCAGTGGGGCTGTAGGCATTCTGTGAGACTGGAGGGAGAAAAGACAATGCATCACGTCCTCTGTTTACACATATAAATAAATAAGAACAATAAAATGTTAGCTAGCTGCGTGCGTTTGTCTTTTAATCCAACGCAACAAGACAAACAACATTCAGGTCGGCCACATCAGAAGGCGGGTGACAGGTTAGCATGCTAGGAATGTTACTAACATTAGCTCAAACATCACTTAAAGTTCGTTCCCTGATCCGTTAAAATGTGAAGTGAGCTCACCTTTAGTATCCGAGGAAGACACCCGACCTACGAAGAGCAAAACAACCACGAAGAAACTCGACATGGCTGCAAATTGTGAGGTTATATTAAAGTACACAATCCTCTGCAGCTGGTGCAGTGTATGACACCATGTTGTCTGGCCGCGGAGCATGCCGGGAAGCGTAGTTCTTTGTATTGTTGACGTTACGCTCGAAGCAGTCTTTCAAGTATCGTGGCAGAAATATATAGAAAGACAACAAGGACAATATATTTAATCTTTCGTAACGATCCCCTGAGACAGAGCGCTAATTTACACGTCTGACTAATTTTAAGTTTTATTCAGAATTTCTTAACCGGAAGTGTTGCTATGGCTACATGCTGCCTTGACGTTCACCTCTCGTTTAAGGACAGGGACGCGTTCACATGAACAACAGACAGCGGGTCGTGTCCACGGTTGTGTGTCAGACTTTGTTGTCTTATTAAGGGGCCCACATAAGGCGAGAAAGCCGATATGGCTGTCGACTGCGGTCAGGCAGCTGTGTTTCGTGTTTGCTTGGTCAAATCAGCGGCACCTTTTTTGCAGTGCGCAAACGCACGAACGTTTACGGTAATCGTACTGAAGCCGCTCTGCAGACTGTCAGACTGCAGTCTCACAATCAGACCCATGAAACATACCTTTACTTTTACACTTTTACTTTTATTTAACAAAGTGCTTTTACTGTGTACTTTTCAAGTAATCATGTGTCAAAATCCTTAACATTGAACAAGAGTACATATATTTGTACACACTTGAGCTGAGGTGTCCAGATTACCTGCATTCACCGGTTAACAATATGAAAGTAATGTAACTTGATTACTTTCTGTTAGTTTGGGATTAATAACAAATACAGGCCAGAGAAATGAATCATCAATTAATTAAAAAAAGAGCTTTTTTAGTCCTAATTGTTTATTTGTGTTGGTCCTATAAATATTCGTTTTATTGTTATTTTGCCCTCTATTGACAAGACAGATTGAGAGATCACAGGGAACAGAATGCAGCAAAAGAACCCAGATTGGGTCTTTAACCCATGGAAGAGACAAACCCTGTGGTTACTGAAGGCCTGCTCTGCCAACTGAGCTGAACTGCACTCCACAGTTCTCTGACTCTTGATTGGCACACAGCAGCAAAATGAGTCCCGCCCACAGGCTTTCTGAAGAATACAGGTGGTGCGCGCCGAAAGGGGCGGTCTCGCTCGTTTCCCGCGTGAATTTAATGCATTTCCCTCCAAAACTGTCTGATACCTAATATCAGTCACTGGTGGATCTTTACTCTGGTCAGAGCGTCTCTTCTCTGAGGACACGAACACGGTGAGTAAACTGTTCTGAACGAATCTGCTTTATGTGTCCAGTTACCTGCTCAGCACAGGTGTATGCATGTCTGTGTGGGAGGTGTACAGGTCAGTTATTACTTACTGATCTCAGGTGAAAATCCCAGGTGATTTTCTTTTATATACCAGCAAGCTCTGCATTGTAACTACATTCATGCATTGTTAAAGTTAAGCCCAAAGGGAGCCAGCCTCCCTCTCATGTCTGCGGGATTTGTTTTGACCTCAAGTGTCTCTAAAATAACTCTGAACACGAAGCTGAAGACTTCTCATTTAACTGTGAAGTGTTGAGGTAAATTCGGCTGGAACAAAATCCTACTACATCCAATTATATCCGGATGGACTTTATGATTTGCTCGTGCACCAAACTCCATTGTAATTTTGGTTGTTTTATCTTTGCCGTGTTTATTACATGAAGAATGCACAGTTAATGAAACATTGGTTAGTTTCTCAAAACATATAGGCAGTCTCGGTAAAATCGGCATCAAACTTTTTAAAAATGTATGTATTCTTTAGCATGAAAGCTGGTTAGCTAAAGTTTGCTGGTCAGTTTAAGTGAGTGGTTATGATATGCTATGTTAGCTAGCTGACTTTAAAGTTGTTGCAGATGCACTGCAGGTTTGGGAAACATGTTAGCAGCGGCTTAGCTGCCTTTATTAACGGGTAAGGACACATTAAGGAGCTTATAAAGACGACTGAGTCATTTAATCTTGTTCTTTAAGGGACAGGTTTGCATGTTAGCTACCGTGTGTGTCTGTTGGAGAGTGTTAGCATGACGCCATTATCGTGCTGTGTCATGTTAACTAGTTAATACTAGCATGTTACAGCCAAATATCTGAGCACAGCACAGTTAGCTATCAGGCTCCATGTGTTGTGCTTAATGATGTCTCATTATGTTAGTTTGTCAGCATCTAGAAGGTTATTTTGAGCAGCTAAAATAGTTTATACACACAATATGCAGCCTCACTGTAATCTGCACAGAATGTGTTCAGTGTGTTTGTCTCAGTTCTGGTTTAATGTGTTGTTTAAATCACTGCACTGACTCCCTCTGTGTCAAAAGATAGTCTTTAAAATCATATCACTCTATAAAGCACTAAATGTTTTCAGGACTTAATACATTTAGTTTATTTTTGGTTTACCTTTAAAAAACTACATTTATTAAATTAGATTATTGTTGATTTTACAGGGCAGACTCTTGAAGTGTTGTCATCACACATATGCATGTAGTCATCATGTTATATTAAAGTTCTTCCTCCTCTCTCCAGGTGAACAGTGGACTTCAGCTTCAGGTGGAGCAGCTCTGACCTGTATGGTGATCAGACCCGGAGAGGAGAGACACCTGGTCTAACAAGGTCAGTGCAATATAGGTGCAAAAATTAAAGGCAGAAAGTGTGAGATTTGTCAGTTGCTGTTCATTAATACTCTGGAATCAGCAAATGATTCTACTGCAGCCACTACAGTGTCACTGTTGGACACGAGTCCCTCTCCCTCTTTTTCTGTTTGTCTTATATTAAAAAATAATAATAATAATTAAAAAGGAAAACAAATTTACAAACAAACAATGTAGAGTTTACTTCAATTGGAAATAAAAGAAGGAAGTAAAAGTGGTATTTTAAATGGCTTTTACTTTTAAGTGCTATATTGTTGGCAACTGGCCTTGTTTCAGTTCAACGTGTTAAATGGGTTTTGTTTACTGAGGGGAAATATGAACAGTATGTCTGTTTAGCACACCTGAATTTATTTGATCTCATTTATGTACAATATAAATTAAATAATTCTAAGTAATTTAACATGTATATCTACACTGTTCAGCCACAGCATTAAAACAACTGACAAGTGAAGTGAGCATTGATCATCTTGTTACAATCAAATGTTCTGCTGGGAAACTTTGACTTCTGTCATTTCTGTGGATTCTCTTTGACAAACACCAGCCACCCAAACACCGTTCAGACCAACTGCACCCCCTCATGGCAAAGAACCCAAGGTGTCAAACTGGCCTCCTCATTGTCCAGATCCCAATCCAGTTGAGCATCTGTTGGATGCATCAGAACCAACTCCTATCCATGTTGGGGCCCCCATGGATCGTTCTTGGCTCTGACTGCATCCAGTGGAAGCTCAGTTGGATTGAGATCTGGGGAATCTGGAGGCCAGGTTGACACCTTGAGCTCTTTCCCACGTTTCTCGGGTCGTTCCTGAGCAGTTTTTGCAGCGTTGCAGGCGCGTTGTCCTGCAGGGGGCGCACTGCCACCAAGGAGTGCTGCTGCCATGAGGGGGTGTACTTGGTCTGCAGCTGTGTTTGGGTGACTGGTGTTTGTCAAAGAGACATCCACATGAATGCTAGGACTCATGGCTTCACAGCCGAACATGACATTGGAACAAAATCATCCATGTTATTCAATTCACCTGTCACTGGTTCTAATGTTGTGGCTCTCAGTGTGCACACATGTTAAATACTTCATGAATTAGATCAAATAAATGCATTTTGGGACTGTAACCAGACTTGTTTATATTTCCTCTCAGTAAAACAAAACCTGTTTAAAACACTTCTACTTCCTTTGAATCCTGTGGGTTTTTAGCTGGGACTTTACATACATTTTAAATTGAAAGCTTCATTTATGTAGATTCAACATCAACATTAACCTCAACCTGTTTGCCTAGCAGGCCACTAATAAGGATCATATTCAGTTTCTGACGTGAAGGTGTGTGGTAGTGAAGTTTTTGGTTTAGAAGCGGTTGTTGTTGTCTCATTCATGATAGAGGTGGAGCAAACTGAGCTGTAAACACCAGCAGAATGACCGGAGACATGTTAAGTTCTGTCAGCCTGTGTAAGGTTTCTCTTGAGCAGTTGTAAGTTTGTCTATGTCCTTCTGAGTGTATAAACTATGATGAGCAGAGCCTGGTGTTAACATTGGTGTTCTAATTCATGGTAGAAGTGCAGCGAATTTAGAGCTACAGCACCAGCAGAACTGAGTGGAGACGTGTTGTTTTGGAGGCCTTGTGGTATAGATCTGTCTAGGGACAAAAGATAAGTGACAGTAATACAGTTGTTAGTGGTCTGCCAGGCAAACCTGGTGTTATTGTAATTTATAGGTTAACTTGACCAGACTTCAGCTGTCTTCAATGGCAAATGCCCGAGTGCAGTCCATCGGAGCTGTAAGCAGTGGTTTCCATGAATGGCAGTAGTCAGGCCTTTGATCAGCTGCTGGTATTGGTAATAGCGTATCTTAGGAGCCCTTGTGCGATCCCGCCAACTTACAGGTCCCTCATGTTCAGACACCTATGGTATGGTAGAAGCGTGCACAAAGTGTGCGTGTTTAGCTTGGGCCTCGGCCTGGCTAGGGACATGCTCAGGGCCACGGTAGAAGCTAGCCTGACGCCACTAAAGCGGCTTGGATCTCTGCCCTCATCTGTCCATGACGATTCCCCTCGCGAGTTCAGTGTGTATGGGCGCGATGCCTTTGCCTTGAAGATAATGTTGAACCTCTGTGATAAAACTAAATGAAATAATAAAAAAAAAAATTGCAGGAATTCAATTTCTTTGCAATTGTGCGCAACAGCATCCTGCTTGATAACACCAGGCAGAGATCATTACAAAGCTGTTACAGGGCCCTCGGCCTCACTGCCCAGCAGACCACTGATAAGAATCTGATTGTGTTGTGGTGACATTTTTTGTTTGGAAGCAGTTGTTGTGGTCACGTTTATGGTAGAATTGCAGCAAACTGATAGCTACAGACAGCTTGAGCGGTTGTTTTCAGTTCAGGTACATCTCTACTCGAATGCGCAAATGTGCATTCAAAGAGTGCTTGATAAGCTTTATGAAGCCTTTTGAGTTGTTGTCTTGCAAACTGAACAGCTTGAGTAGTTCTTAGTTTGTCTGCCTCCTTCTGAGAGTATTGAAAGTTTGTTTTTAGTTCTTGTCTATCTCCCCTCGGGTGTGCAAATGTGCGTTCAGAGTGCTTGGTTAGCTTAATGAAACCTTGGAAGTTGTTTTGCTGGAGCAACACCGTGGTGTAAAGCTTTTCAGGCTTACAGTGTTAGCAAAACAATGTTGAGCGCAGTAAGCTACGACAACCAGTCCACCACCATAGAGTTCTAGGCACAAAAATTAAGTAACAGCAACCCAGTTGATACTGGTCTGCCAGGTAAACCTGGTTATCAGACGTGTGTGAACCAACCAACCAGATCAGACTGAGGCCCTGCCTCAAAACCCACAGGATTCAAGGAGTGTTTTTACAGCTACTGGATAAACACATGAATATATATATCTTTAAATATATTTTGCTTTAAAATTTATCTGAACATACAAGTCTTCTCACTGTTAATAACGCGACTCTCTGAGTCCTGCTTATAGCCCCCAAAGTGCATTATTTGACGACCTGAGAATGAGACTCAGAAATCAGCTTTCTTTCTACAGAATTGTTTTGTGAGTATACCGACATCACGCAATTAATCGATTGATTGATAATTGTCCTCCATATGAAGCACACTGGCTTATCTCAACTTTCTGCTTTTAATGCTGGATAACTAAAATTCAATAAAAACTCAATTAATGCAAAATATGAAAAGTATTTAACATGTATATCTTCACTGTTCAGCCGAAACATTAAAACAGCTGACAAGTGAAGTGAGCATTGATCATCTTGTTACAATCAAATGTTCTGCTGGGAAACTTTGACTTCTGTCATTTCTGTGGATCCTCTTTGACAAACACCAGCCACCCAAACACCGTTCAGACCAACTGCACCCCCTCATGGCAAAGAACCCAAGGTGTCAAACTGGCCTCCTCATCCTCCAGATCCCAATCCAGTTGAGCATCTGTTGGATGCATCAGAACCAACTCCTATCCATGTTGGGGCCCCCATGGATGGTTCTTGGCTCTGACTGCATCCAGTGGAAGCTCAGTTGGATTGAGATCTGGGGAATCTGGAGGTCAGGTTGACACCTTGAGCTCTTTCCCACGTTCCTCGGGTCGTTCCTGAGCAGTTTTTGCAGCGTTGCGGGCGCGTTGTCCTGCTGGGGGGGCACTGCCACCAAGGAGTGCTGCTGCCATGAGGGGGTGTACTTGGTCTGCAGCTGTGTTTGGGTGACTGGTGTTTGTCAAAGTGACATCCACATGAATGCTGGGACCCATGGCTTCACAGCCGAACATGACATTGGAACACAATGATGAATGTTATTATTTCACCTGTCACTGGTTCTAATGTTGTGGCTCTCAGTGTATACACATGTTAAATGTTTTTTACAGATACACTCAAAACCTCCCAAAAAAGACTTTGACAGTGACACATAAAATAACCATAAATACACACAAAAACTCCACAAAACACAACAAATTCATTAAAAACTTCCACAAATACTCAAAAACCTCCACAATGACACACAAAACCTCCACAAATACAGAATCTCCAGAGACTCAAAACCTCCACAAATTCATCAAAAACTTCCACAAATACTCAAAAACCTCCACAATGACACACAAAATAACCATAAATACACACAAAAACTCCACAAAACTCAACAAATTCATTAAAAACTTCCACAAATACACAAAAACCTCCACAACGACACAAAAATCTCTACAAGCCTCCACAAATTCATTGAAAACTTCCACAAATACTCAAAAACCTCCACAATAACACACAAAATAACCATAAATACACACAAAACTTCACAAATTCATTAAAAACTTCCACAAATACTTAAAAACCTCCACAATGACACACAAAATAACCATAAATACACACAAAAACTCCACAAAACTCAACAAATTCATTAAAAACTTCCACAAATACACAAAAACCTCCACAATGACACAAAAATCTCTACAAACCTCCACAAATTCACCAAAAACTTCCGCAGATACACAAAAACCTCCACAAAAACACAAACATTTCCACAATGACACACAAAACTTCACAAATTCATTAAAAACTGCCATTAATATGCACAAAACCTCCACAATGACACACAAAATCTCTACAGACCTCCACAAATTCACAAAAATGTCCACAAATACACTAAAAACTTGCACATAATCCCCACAAAACCTGCACAAAGAGACGTGAAACTACCACTGCTCTTCTTTCTCATCTTGCAGGTGATGGACGGTTGAAAGGACGAATCACCGAGACGAACAATGGAGACGAGCCGCCACAGGAGCTGAAGGGAACGTGTGAGTATCTTTCACCTGGACTTTACGAGGGGATCAAACATGGCTGATATATCTGCAGAGTGCTGATGGTCACTGTTGGTTTCTCCAGAACGAGAGCAGCCAGGAGCAGAAAGTGTGGGCAGAGGAACAGGCTGCTGAGGACGAGCTGGACGACAGTTTCCTGAACTGAATCCTGATTTCCTGTAATCAAGTTTTGTGGACTGACGTGTTGTCTGGTTGGTGCTCGGGCCAGGACAGGAAGGCTCTGCAGCAGGTGATCCATCCATCCACAGAGCATCCGTGACGGAGGAGAAGTGAGGTGACTGATCAGAGCTCAAAGAATACTGAAAAGACTAAAAGAACCAAAAGTAACTGCTGACGTAGCTTCTGTCCTCAGGCTGTGAGACTCCTGAACATCCTCAACAACACAGACTGCTTTTGGTTTCTGTCCATCTGTGATGAAGCAATAAATGAGTCAAACTTATTTTATAAGCCAGGTGTTGTCAAATGTTTTCTATCAGATCAGTAGGAAATGTTGTGCTGCTTGCAAACAGACTCACACTCTCAAAAACAAGAGTGCCACCAACCATCAGAAGCTCCTGTGTTAAATTCCAAACTTAATGTCTGGAGGAGAACAAACAGTACCAGTTTTATTAACTTCATTGTTCCCGATCTACATCAGTTCATTCAGAATCTCCTGTAACATTTTGTCAATAAGAGTTTTGGTGTTTTAAATACGAGCAAGAGGTGTTTTCTTTATTTAAGCAAACTCACAAACATTCTTTCATTCATCAAGGCAGAAACTCCTCTCAGATATTAATGTTCCCATCTTTGTTTTTAATAAGTAAGTATTTTGTAGTTAATGAGCACGACTGAGGGTCAGTCTAATGTCCATCGCTGTTGGACATTTTGCCCCCCACTCTCTCTCAGACAGACAGCAAGTGTCACGGAAAATAGTTATAAAGCATTTAACTGATTGTTCAAGAAATATAGGCATTCATAAATTATTTATTAGTCTAAATTAAACAAAATTACAACATTTTCAAGATCATTAATTAAGGATTTTGACAAAGTATTACTCGAATTGCACACAGTAAAGGTACTTATAATTATGCATGCAAATAGTCTGGGAAGTAAGTGCAGCAGTATGTGAATCTTGGACTGATTATGGAAACAATGTTTTTTTGAGGGGGGGGTCTCACGTTGACCTTTACTTTGAAATCCGGAAGTATACCTACGTGATACCATCAGTTCATTACTGGGAATAATTACTATAAAAGTATCATGTATCATGGGTCTGATTGAGAGGCTGCAATCTGACCCATAGTTAGAGCAGCTGCATTATTTACGAGTACCGTAAACATTGGTGCATTGTCGCACTGGAAAAAAAAAGTTGCCGCTGACTTGACCAAGCATGCGCGAACCACAGCTGTGATGAGTCTTCACTGCCCTCTAGTGGTCACAGAGAGGAACTGCAAGATCAAATTAGTCAATGCGGAAGTGACAGCGTGCCTGAACTTCCGGTAGATACTTTCAAAATACAGAGACCAACGTTAAGACCAGGCGCTAATGAACATAAATTAATCAATGTCTTCTCTCGTTTAAACTCATGATTCTAAATGTGCTCATGTAATGATGTAATCCACCAACCAAACGTTAAGCAAACCACAGTAGTGCGCTACATATTCGTGTAAAGTATGTTGAAATATAGAAAGTTGTAGTGACGCACTTGAACAGTACACTTTACACGATTATTGTATTATTCTTATCGTTATATCCTATTTTAAATAAGTCATTAAATGTATTTTCGATTGCTGTTTTTAAAAGATAATTCACCAAGTATTTACAAAAGACGAAAAAAGCGGGAGCGGAACTGTTGTTCAACGTCGTTTCACTGCGGATGCATTTGAGAGACGTACTCGGCGCTCAGCGAAGGCGTTGTTAACTGTCCGCGCAGCTTGTTTGTTTTGGACGCATTAAACACAAACATGTCGATATTCACGCCAACAAATCAAATCCGGCTGACGAACGTGGCGGTGGTGCGGATGAAAAAAGGAGGGAAGCGGTTTGAAATCGCCTGCTACAAGAATAAAGTCATGAGCTGGAGATCAGGAGCGTGAGTAACGTAACGTCAGCACCCACACTGTTCTAACCCAGTAGTTAACTAAATGGTTATTATCTGTTTAGGTTAGTTAGCTGGTTTGTGTTATAAAGGTCGTATTAAACCAGTCAGTTAAATGCCTCTCGAAGCTTCTTTGTGAAACTACGGAGAACAAACATGTCTGAATCCAAAGTGCTCGTGTGTTCTTCCAGAGAGAAAGACCTGGATGAGGTTTTACAGACCAGCTCAGTTTTTGTCAACGTATCCAAAGGACAGGTGGCAAAGAAGGATGACTTGACTAAAGCGTTTGGGACAGATGACCTGACAGAAATCTGTAAACAGGTACAACATGTTTTTTCCTTCCACCTCATTTACACACTGTATCCTCTCCCACTTCCTCTCATTTTACCTGCTGTTTCCTTTTTTTCCCAGATCCTGGCTAAAGGAGAGCTCCAGGTGTCAGACAAGGAGAGGCAGTCTCAGCTGGAGACGATGTTCAGGGACATTGCGACGGTCGTGGCAGAGAAGTGTGTCAACCCGGAGACCAAGAGGCCGTATACAGTCAACCTGATTGAGCGGGCCATGAAGGACATCCACTACTCCGTCAAGACCGGCAAGAACACCAAGCAGCAGGTCCAGAGACACAGGAGCTTTATTTGCTTGTTTTCTGACTTGGAAGTGTGCATGAGAGTGTGAAAAAGTCTCAGTCAAGTCCTCACCAGCTGCTCTGTCTTGTCTCTCGCAGGCTCTGGAAGTGATCCGGCAGCTGAAGGAGACCATGGAGATCCAGAGAGCCCACATGAGGCTGCGGTTGGTGCTGCCAGCCAAGGAGGCCAAGAGGCTGAAGGAGAAGCTGAAACCTCTGCTGCAGGTCGTGGAGAGTGAAGACTTCGACGAGGAGCTGGAAATGGTGAGGAGTGATCCACTGTACAGTTACTGAATGATGTGGCACAAACTAATTTAATTTCAAGACCGTTGATCTCTGCGGTGGGGGAATTACAGTCAGACACCAGCTGAGTGCTCGCTGCTTTCACTCGGATGACTTTAGTCTTTTGTCGTCTCTGTATTCACCGTGGCCTCTGTTTGTCTCTCCTCAGGTGTGTCTGGTGGATCCCGGCTGCTACAGGGAGATCGACGAGCTGATCCGCTGTGAGACTAAAGGCCGAGGTTCTCTGGAGGTCATCAGTCTGAAGGATGTGGAGGAGGGAGATGAGAAATTATAGTGAACCGAGCCAGTCAGGACTCTGCACCTTATCCACACTAACAAGCTTTCACTGCGGCACATCCGCTCATTTAAGAGACTATAAACATGAAGATGTTCATGCTCGTTTCAGCGCTCCCTGTTCCCCTGCCTCTCTATATTTTAAAGGATTTATTTGACTATTATTATTTACCAGATTTGTGTGCTGGGTGGACTTTATTTTGAAAATACATGGGAGTGTTTATACCTAAACTCACAGATCAGAACATTTCTCCAGGCTAATTTCAGTGTCTCTGGATTCTTAACAGAACATCTGGACAAAGTATTTTTGCCTTCCAGCAGCCTTGTCATGTAGTCATGCTCAATATTCAGTTTTTATGCACAATTCCTTAAATCTAATAAGTTATATTTTGTCATAATGAGTGTATTTCCTCTGTCGCAATAAATGTTTAACTGAGGAATTTTTTTTCTGTGTATACAAACTGACTTTTCTCAGATCAATGCAGTCGATTGAGAATGAATGAAATCGACTTTGCAGGAATCTCATTCTCTGTCTTTGACTTTAAATTATTTTTAAAAGGTGTTTTTTAATTGAAAAATTGTATTTTCAGACGAAACAAGACACATTTAAGTATAACTGCAGAAATATGAACACAAAGACCTGAAGAATCAAGTCACAGTGAAGTAGCTAATATTATTATTTTCATGCTCAAACTGATCTGAGGGCTGTGACTAAACGTTTGGGCACATGGTGTTGAGTCATCTCTGAATCATATCTTCATCATTTGATGCAAAAATAAGGGAGAAGAAACATGAGGAAACACGGATGTTTTCCTGTCAGGTTTCTATCTTCGACTTCTACTTAGAACGAGAGAAACAGTTCTGAGTTCACTTTTACTCCGTACAGTCGAACTTTGTTTCCTGTGTTCATCTCACCATCTTTTCTGTGTTTTACCCTCCAACATTTGTGTTTATTTGTGTTTAGCCTGAAAATTCCAGTTTTACATCTGATAATTTTACAATCTCCTCTGAATAGTTATAAAGTATATCAACCTGCTCACAAGACATTGGCTGCTTCTTCTTGTGGTTTTTTAATATTTAAATTTGTTCCTCCAGTGCTCTGTGGCTCAGTGGTTCTCAACTTTTTCGAGTTTTTTTAAAAAGAAGTTTTTGTGGTATGTATCGCGTCAGTACTCTTGTAAAATATGTTGTTTCGTTCTTTCTCTACAACCAGCTGAACCAATGGCAAAAAGAGTCAGAACAGCTATAATTTAATACTTAAGAACATCCAATAACTTCTGTAAACAAATGTATCTGAATGTTTTCCAATGCTTTATTATTCCACAGTGTCCTTTGGTGCAGAAGAATTCATCTCAGGAGAAAACACTCTTAAACAAAAGCAAAACAAACATGAAACTGCATCACTCTAATGTAGGGCAATGTGTTTGTGCAGTACAGCATTTAGTCTGAAGATCAATATCAGTTCTGTCACATCTAATATATAACTGTATTAAAAGAATCAGAGGGCTTTAATGTTGTAATATCAGTTACTGCATCAAGTAAAGCACACAAGTAGTATTCTACAGTAATATGGAATCCGGGGGGGAAATGGTGATTGAATGGAAAACTATACTACACAGTACATTCAGTTTGTTAAATTGAGTAGTAATGGAAGAAAATTCAAAGTGCTATTCACTCACACCTCTATCAACAAACCTACATGACACTTCCCTGTGCTGAAACTCTCTAATGTTCATGCTAATTGAAGCCAGTGCATCACAGCTCAACATGTGCAGCCACACGTTTCCCTCAGCTGTCCAATCTCTCCACAGTCATTTCACACATTAATGATTATCCAGTTTAAACTCTCACACCCTGTTAAATATTACACCACAGTCCCCTCAGATCGGCTCTGATCTGCGCTCGTACTGGCTGTTGGTGAACGCAGTCCTGCTGATCCTGCTCAGCGGGTGATTAGATTCATCCTGGAGATTCGGGTACCCGCTCCCTCTGCTGCCTTCAGGCTGAGCCACCTGGGTCTCCCTTGTGGGGCACCTGGTGGTGAGGTACGCCCCGCCAGCCAGCATCAAAGCAAAGGAGATCCATCCAAGGTACAGTGCAGGTCCCCAGTCTCTCCTCAGCAGTTCAGCCCCCTCCAGTGGCTGACTGGTGTGATGACACGTCCAGGCTGTGGGGATCAGCAGCAGGATCCCAGACAAAACAAAGAGAGAACCAGAAAACACTTTGATCTGACCCCGCTGAGGGAACCACACTGCTCCCGCCGCTCCGATCACCGAAGCGAAAGCCCCAGCACCCACGGCCGCCATGATGAGCGCCCTCCACGTCCGAAAACTTCCAGAAAGAGACATGAGAGACTGGTAGAAGGAACAGTGCAGGCTGCCATCGTGGTTCAAGTCCCAGTGATCCCACTCCAGCCACACCCCGTCCCAGTAGGCAGGCAGAGTAGCCGTGGTGTTGTCCAGGGTGCCGCTCACCTTCCACAGAGCCAGGCAGCGTGTCAGAATGGCACAAAGCCACCCAGTGAGGGCCAGACCGAGGGCAGCGAGCTCCAGCTGCCGTTCCATGACTCCGGCCGGCCTGCCTGCTCCTCCTCTTCGCTGCAGGCCTAACCAGAAACAGCTGGCAGCAGAGCGGGGTGGGGTGTTTTTTTAACTAGTGTGTGCACGAGTGAGGGAGAGATAATAACGCGTGTGTGTGTGTGTGTGTATGTGTGTGAATAGGTGTGTGTGTGTGTATGTTTTGCATGTCTGCTCAGAAAGGGGAAACCAGTTTGCTGGTATTCATGGGAGGAAGAAGAAGAAGAAGAAGAAGGCCCTGGGTGGAGGAGGGAAATCCCTCTGTTTGCTCTGCCATGGTTTCAAAACAATCCCTTTCTCCCTGTTTCTGCAGCGAGCGGACAACAAAGGATCCACTGTTGTCTGATTCCTCGGCCTCTGTGTCATGTTTCCGAGGGAATTTGAATTAAAGAGCCACGAGGTCTCACTTCTGTTTGGATCTGTGTTACAGTAGCAGTGTGTCGGACTCCCTCAGGGGAGCTACTGGGTGGAGAACAACACTGACACCTTCCATACTGCAGAAGACTGAGTCAAGTGGCACATGCTGCACACTCTGCAGAGTTTATTTAACACTCTGAGACACAAATCACAAACATACAAGTGTCATTTAACTAAAAATACTAACTAAAACATGATTAACTAGTGAAAAATGCATGCACATTCAGCGACTTGAGAACAAATCAATGATTATTCCTCTGTGACAGCAGCTGGAAGTAAAGTCAGTCATCATAAAACCAAAAAAGACAAATTGTAGCTATTTTAAAAGTGAATTAATTATTGAAATGTTCCCCATAAAAAGATCTAATAATTCAGCCGCATGTTTCAAGAAAACCACCTTGACAAATTTCTGTAAATTGCTGGTTTTATTCAGGATACTGTGTTGATAATGGTCAAATCTACGTCACCCCTTATAAAAATGTATAAAAATACCTACAAGTGAAAAGAAAATAATGTCATGTGAACTGGACATTTTCACAAGTGGAATCTACATTTTCACACATGAATTAACTGCATACATTCATATGTGACTGGACATATATAGACGCACCGAAAAGCCAAAACATTAAAAGAAGCCAACAGGTGAAGTGAATATTATTGATCATCTAGTTCAAATTACATGTTGCCACTTGACATGTTCCAGCGAACCTGACAGCGAGGATCACAACATGTCCGGGCACGTCTCGCTCAGATTCTCAGTGGGATTGGGATCTGGAGAATTTGGAGCCCAGGTCAGCAGCTTTGTTGATTTATTATTTTTCATCTGTGCAACTCAGCAGAGGAAGGAGACCGAGGAGACTGGAACACAGGCTGACACAGCACATGTAGTAACAGTGTAACGCAGTGACAGTTCTGAGGGAGACTTTGTCATCCATGTCTAATTAAACCTAATGAAGAATATCCATATAAAGCTATCTCTGAACCCTGAATATATCAGAACCCTCTGTTGAGCACATTCAGTGGACACATGCTTAACTAAACCAGGTTGATGGGAGCATTTGGAGTTCATGGAGCTGATGCATCTCTCGTGTGAGATGTAGTGAAGATGTTAGAGGACCAGAAATGCTCCAAATGTGAGCTTATCGACCTACAGCTGCCACAACAAGTGTTCCTCCTCCTCACTGTGGATGAGATACTGTTCAGGGAGGGGAAGAAGAACCTCTGAACACAGAAGCTCGTGAATCTGAACATGATCTTAGCGTAACTCTACCTTCTGGGCGGGCAGAGAGGGAGATGTACGTCTACAAATCTACAACTACGAACTTATAAGACTCAACACACGCTCCACAGGTCGTTCCTTCCTGCAGTTTGTCAGGAAACATTGACAGGAGGAACAATGATATTGGGGAGTGCTGTGGCCACGAGAGGGTGTACTTGTTCTGCAACAGGGTTGATGGTGCGTGTCACCCACATGATACCAGAACATGGCGTTTCCTCGCAGGACATTGCATCGCCACACAATCAATGTTATTCACTTCACTTGTTAGTCATCAGTGTATGTACATACGGCTATTTGCTTCTATCACACAGTTTCATCCTTTAATCCTGAAGTGGGAAATTGTTTGTGACGTGTTTTCTGATCTGATCTGTGTTCGGCCCTCAGTCGTCACCTCACACGTAGTTCTTGACGGCGTAGCTGCTGTGTGTGGGTGTCCTGGCTAGTGTGTACCCACTGGTGGGGAACCTGGGCCTCTGTGGGGGGCAGCTCGTGCACAGAATGGCTCCTCCTATAAACAGCAGCCCAGAGGTGACAAAGCCTATATAAATGGCCGCTCCAAGCTCCCTCTTCAGCACCTCAGGGACTCGTGGGTTGTGAAAGTCGCTGATGATGGAGTTGGCCGTCCAGGAAACAGAAACTATAGTGGTCAGGGCTCCCAGACAGAAGGTGGCCCCCGAACTCAGCACCAGGCGAGCCTTGATCCTCGGGTGGCTCAGGCAGTTGGTGCAGCGAGCTCCCAGGAGGAAGATGAGGAATCCCAAACATCCCAGCACCAGGCTGATGCAGATGAGGCCTCGAGCTGCCTGGAGGTCCGGCGACAGGTCCAGCAGGGCGTCGTAGAGCTTACACTGCATCTGACCCGTGTACTCACTGACACAAGTCATCCACAGACCCTCCCAGAACACCTGCATGACCACCAGGTGGGTGCCGATGAACGCGGTCACCTTCCACATGGGCAGAGCGCAGATCAGGATGGTCCCAGCGAAGCCGATCATGGAGAGGCTGATACCCAGCTCCTGCAGAGCCATGGGGCCGATGAGGACTCCCACACCCTGACAGACGCAGAGGGAGGAGAGGAGCAGAATGGATCGATGTTATCTTCCTTTTATCACATCCTGACATGTTGAATATGTTGCTCTGTGATACGTTTCACTGATTAATACAAAACTGAAATGTTAACGTGTGGCTTTTCACGTCAACAAAGGCTATGATAAGAACACTATACAGATAAACCAAAACAGAAAGGATAACAGTGAGGCCAGAGAGAGTTTTCCATAAAGCTGAGGCTGCTTCCTGCTTCCAAAGAGCCACTAGAGGGCAGAATGTCACCAAAGACAAACTGTGATTGGATTTGAACTTCACTTCCAAACAGCTGCTCAAATCTAGTGTTTGCTTGTAGTCACTGAATCTATTCAAACTTAGAGGTTGTGCTGCTGGAGATCAGAGAATGCTTCTATGTACTGTTGAAGAGGATGGTTACAAACAATGCATCCACACTGTGTGACATCCAGGAAATCATCTCTGGATTTCTGTCATGTTGCTGTTCTTTTTATATTCATGTGTGCATATAATGTGGAGGAACTCATGTCAACTACAAGTACCCCAAATGTGCACTTACAACACTCAATGAGTGCACATTTCATCATCAAAATGCTGTTTCCTGACTGAAGCTATAAGGACATTAATGCCTGAGATAAAAGCTTTATTACTTTAACTTGTGCATGTATTGTTAGTTTCAGTTTTATTTTGAACATGTTATGTTTGTATTATGTGTTATGTGTTCCATGTGTTACTCTTGTTGTGCTCAGAGTCACTGAAGATAAAACTGAAAGTAAACTAATAAGAACAAAGACACATTTACTGGAGGATTGTGTCATTTTCAACATTTTGAGTCATTTCTTTGCTCTGACAGGTAACAAAAAACCACACAATACTTCAGTAATTTGGGCGTTACAGTCAACTAACCATGTCAGCACTTCAAATCAAAACCATCTTTCTAAATCAACTCATGTCCAAATATTTAGTTAAATAGTTTAAACTTGTCATTAGATTTAGAAGACCCTCCTTTAATTACTTAAATCCTTTTTCTTTTATTAAGTATTTACGCAACAAACACTGACAGTGATTTACAAAACATTCTGAAGGAGTTCTGTCTTTACTAAACAGATCAGCCAGCAGGATCGTCGGTCCCTGAGTCATCGTGTTTGTTCCCTGGATAGAGATCTCAGGTGAGGACCTGACAGACCGGTTCTTTGTCTCAGTGTTTGGTTTGAATCACCACAGGTGCATTTTTCAAATGTACATAAACAAAGAAGCGTGAGAGGAAAAAAAACATATAGCAAGAGATCGTTTATTGTGAAAAAAAAAGAATTACATATATCAAAGGACAAAACGATGCACAGTGCAGTTACACAGAGGTTTCTTTTCAACTGAAACCACTTTCCCAAACATGTCAAAGTACCACATAAACAGGACCATCACCCAAAGTAACAATATTCAGAGTGAACTCAGACGAAGCATCTTCATACATCCAAATTGATTCTCTCATAAAGACAAAGTGCATATTTCCTTCATCGCCGGTTGACTGTTAAATGTCCTTTTTCTTCATATTCCACAGCAGGTATCTCAACTTCAAGCCACAAAACAGAAATCCATGAGCCAGACTTCTGTTTGTCCCTGTAGAGATGTCAAATGTACGTCTTTGTCGGTGTGGAAGATCGGAATGAATCCACTTTGCTGTTTCCTCCAGCCTTGTTTATGAGATACTTCACCGAGGGAGCCTCGTCCTCTTTGGGGGGGCAGCTGGTGCACAGAAGCGCTCCACCCAACATCAGCAAACCCCCGGCCCCCCAGCCGATGTACAGAGAGGCCCCCAGTTCTCTTTTCTGTGCGTCTATGACCTGAGGGTTGTAGAAGTCCCTGATGATGATGCTAGCGGTCCAGGAAACGGGGATAAGACAGAGGAACCCACAGATGATCAGCACCACACCTGCTGCCACTGAAGCCCTCGCCTTGGCCCTCTCCTCCGGAATGAAGTTGGTGCACTTTCCACCGGCGAACGCGATGAGGAGCCCCGCGATGCCTGTGATGATGGACACCACCACCAGAGCTCGGGCGGCTTGGAGGTCAGTGCTCAGAGCCAGCATGGAGTCGTACACCTTACACTGCATCTGGCCTGTACTCTGGACCACGCAGCTCATCCAGAGGCCCTCCCACATGGTCTGCGATGTCACTATGTTGTTGCCAATGAAGGCAGTGACCCGCCACATGGGCGAGCCGCAGGTGATGAGCACCCCGATCCAGCCAAACAGAGCCAGGGCGCAGCCGGCCATCTGCATCCCCATGGAAGCCATCGTCCTCTATCCCTGAGCGTCTCTGAGAGAATATCAGCAGCTGATCAGGTGTTCATGTGCACCTGAAGCAGACGAAGACTGAAGAATAGAAGGGCGTGAAAACCAAGCTGCTAGAGACACATTAGAGGCCCTGCCAAAGAATACCAGCCGTGCAGGATTCTTTGTGTGCGGGGATAATAAAGGTTGGAGTTTCAATTATTCGTCTGGATGGAGACGAGTATTGTGTTACACAAGGGTTTGTTTGTATTCTTTTACGAGGAAAAGGATGAATGTGACAGAAAACTGTCACATATATACATGTAAACATCAAACACTGCGTTTCATTTTAGTCGTCTGTTGCGATGACTTCCGGGAGAGAGTCAGAGAGTGAGGGAGGAAGTCAGCAAACGTGACCGAACATAACGTTGATAAATCTTTAAATCAGCATCTCGTTCATAAACAGGCACATAAGATAGATTTCCACTGCCGATGAATGTTTAACAGCGATGACTCCCATCATCCCACACGACTCATGTCTTTACATACTGCACATTTAACCCAATTAATATATATTTATTTCAAGTTTTTTGATTACCTGAAACTATAAACATTACACATAATAATCTGAATTATCCATGTAAATACACCTTTAGTGCTTTCAGTTATTAATATGTATAAAAGTAAAAGCAGAAACTAAAGTGTCATCAGGTAAAACATTTATGAAAAATGCATTATTCATTTACCGAAACCCTTTTTTTTTTCCTGATCATTGCTTATTTAGTGGTTGACTTGTGATTCATTTGTTCCACTGTGTAACTCTGACATCACACATCCCTTCATATCTAACAGGTCCAGGTAGATTCACTCCTGCGTGGCACAGGGCAACATAGGAATGTGAAACCAGATCATGTGCAGGGTGTGTTCACACCGGTGAAACACCCTGTAATTCTGCGCTGACATCATGTTTTTGATAAGGAACATGATAGAAAGAAATACAGGTTATTTCCTTGATGTCACAGGATGCAGGATGACATCGTGAGTTTTTGCTTTCCAACAGTTACAAAAAAAAAACACTTGAAAACTAAATTCGCTGTATGATTTAGTGAGATTTTGGCAGAACAGCTCAGTCATGGTCACGATAATAAGCACTTGAATGAGGTTTGGAAATTATTGTGGTCATGCTCTGACTAAACAACATTTACAGTTGGTGTGAAATGAGAACAGAGCAGCTGTGTCCTGTGTTTAAGTCACCTGACGTCCTCTTTTACTCTCAACGGACACGTTATTATTACTTTGTTCACTGAACGGCTTTTGTAGTGAATGTAAACATTTCATTTTGGGGCATTTGGAGAGGAAAGTCTTATTTGACCAGTTAAATGTTTTCTCCGGCCTGAGGCACATTTCTATGACAGATAATATAATATCCTGACTTTGACAAAATAAATAGTGAAGTCACTGACTTTCAGGACAAAACAGCAGTGACGGTGAGGTGGGCTTCAACTGCTTCAAAGCTCACCAAATCTGTATGTAAAAACCCTAAACTGTCTGTTTTTAACTTTATTAACATATGTAAAACTTCCACAAACACATCAATGAGTCATTTCACCGCTCGTGATAAAAAATATATTCTATATATCTATACTATATAATACTTTACACTTGTGACCCACATTTAATCACCAAGTAAGAAAAGATTTTTTAGTTTTGGGAGATGTTTTTGTTCAAGTCGCACTATGTTTTGATCCAGGTGGTGTTTAAAGGCTGGTGTGTGTGTGTGTGTGTGTGTGTGTGTGTGTGTGTGTGTGTGTGTGTGTGTGTGTGTGTGTGTGTGTGTGTGTGGGTACGGCTCTTAATACGTATTGAAACTCACACACTGTAGCCAACTCTGACTGGCACTCAGCTCCGCACGACTGGTTCAACCAGTTCAACGTCCGCATGAAGTATTCAATGAACTGCTGCATGTTTATGAAGTTTCACTGTATTGTGCCACAGTTTCTAGTTTGTGACCTCTTTACATTTTACAGCGTGATGATTCAATCACCAGCATGTGAAGTTGGGTCACCAGTGATTTCCTCTTCAGACGTGATCAAACTGAAAGTTTTGGCCACTGCTGCATCTGGATTATTTTAAATGTCTTGCTCACAATGGGTCACACCCCTGACCTGGTTTGAGTTTACTTTGTGATTCTTCTTCTCTTAACCCCGAACTCGTCTGACGAGTTGCTCTGGACTGTCAGTTCAAACCCACAACCATTCATGTAAACAGAAAAAAAAAGAAGAAGAGAACATAATAAATCTTAAATCGACTCTCTGTGAGCTGAAAATAAATGCTTTGACAAAAGAATTTCATTTATGAAATATCTTTATTAAAATCAGAGACTTCAGTGAACAAAAGCAGCCTTATGGTATAACTATTCAATCATATATATATATATATTCACAATGCATCAGTGTACTGTACAAGTTTTCTTCAATACATTCCAACATTCGGTTTGATACAAGCTTAAAATGGAATAACTCGGTCCATTCATTGTGACGTGCTGTAGTTTCACACCACGTCCTTCTGCCACCACAAACACTCGCTCGCTTCCAGAGAAATCGGGAATTTCTCAGACAAGTGTCCTCACTCTGTGTCGAGACACAGGTTATGGGGCTATCAGAAACTCACAATGAGGAGGATTCACTCAAAAAAACAAAAAAAAAGTAAAATCATTTGCAGTCTTTTTCAGGAGAGCGGGCCTCTCAGACGTAGGCTCGGCTGGTGGCTGTGGACCTGGCACCGGAGTACTTGACTGGATATTCTGGGCCATCTTTGGATGGGCAGGAGCTGCAGAGGAGAGCTCCACCCAGGAGGAGAAGTGCAGCAGTGCCCCAGCCGATGTAAAGCGCGGCCCCCAGCTCTCTCCTCTGCGGGTTGGTCAGGATGGGGCTGTAGAAGTCCCTGATGATGGTGTGGGCAGACCAGCAGACGGGGATCAGGATGAGGACGCCGGCACAAATGAAGATGACTCCGGAAGCGATGGCCACCCTGGCTTTGGAGTGCTCGTTCTCCACGAAGTTGGTGCACTTGCCTCCTGCGATGCCCAGAATGACGCCGAAGACGGCAACGATGATGGCGACGACCACGAGGGCTCTGGCAGCCTGGAGGTCCTGTGGCAGGGCCAGCAGGGAATCGTAGATCTTGCACTGCATCTGGCCTGTGCTCTGCGTCACACAGTTCATCCATAAGCCTTCCCAGATGACCTGCGCCGTCACGATGTTGGCTCCGATGAAGGCTGTGACCCTCCACATCGGCAGGGCGCACACGATGATGGTCCCCAAGAAACCGATGATGGCCAGGACGAAGCCCAGCATCTGCCGTCCCATTGACACCATGATGAGGTCTCGTCGAGTCACTTAGATCTGAAGAATTGAAGATTTCAGGAGCAAGATCAGCTCAGCTCGAGTTGTAAAGTTGAATGAAGTCTGTGGGACACTTCGTCTGGTTATAAGGATGCCTCTCTTGAAGGTGGAGTCAGGTTGCCTCTGACCTGAAACCGATGTACTTTTACCCGCCCAACCAGATTCTTGACATTATTCGTATGTGGACGAAAGGAGTTTCGATGAGATGAACATCAGTCGGAAACGACTCTATGTTAATGAGGGCCGTAAAGAGGCACCACATTCGTCACCGAAACAATACTTTCTCAGTGACCGGCCTCTCGGATTTGACGGGTTACCGGAAGATCAGGTCCTGTCACTGGTTTCAGGTTTTAAAAAAAAACACCGACAAGGGAGTGAGTATCACCAGACGCCAGACGTTTACGGAAAGAACGGCCATTTATGTTTCCTTTTCCCTGTGGTTATTCATTACTTCTGTTTGATCAGAGCTTTATAGCTTCCAAATTATTCTATTAGTGTATTTTGTTCTAATCAGGATGAAAGTGTTCCCACTGATCAATGTCACAGTTGATTGGATCAATATTTGTCTTTATTTTCACAGGCTCATCATTTGTGGTGAGTTTCTCAGAGCTCATAGCGAAATGACGCAGAGATCTAAATTTAATAAAGATTTGTTTTAGGAGGTCCGTTGATATATTTCTGATACAGTTTCTTATTTATCTCAGACCTTCACGTACCCATGAAGTAGCAACAGTATTTTGATAATGACTCCACAAACACACGAGTGAATAAAGTACAAACGTTTTATTGGAACTCTTTCATATAATCTCAAAAATAAAGTGGCATTTACAGAAATCAGACACATCACAAATCTTTACTATTTACAAAATCAGCTCTGTGTGACAAGGAAATAAATATATTGACACTGATTTATTGGAAAAGCAATGCAACTCTCACAATATTCTTCTTGTCTCATGACTTCATTAACTAGAAAAGAGCACAGCATCAATCCAAAAGAGAAACAGTTTACAGTGATTGTTTTTTTTTCTTTTTTTTTTCAGCTGATTAATTTTCAATCCCGTGAATGTTTCGGGATACATACCATCCTCTAGAAATACACTGTGCATTTTGGTGCAATTTTACGCTAATGGGACACAGTTCCTGGAAGCAGCCTGCCAGAATTTACAGTCTTTATCCCTCTTGTGTTGTTTCAGTTCTAGATGTATCCGGCAGGAGAGTATGCATTTGGTGCTGCGTACGGTTTGCTGGGTATGTATGTCCCAGTAGCTGTGTATGGGCGGCTGGATGGGGGAGCGTACACGGGGCCGTACGCTGCCGGGTTTCCCCCCGGTGCTGTGTAAGGGTACAGCGGGGCTCCTGGGTAGCCTTGGTATCCGTACGCGGGTCGTTGAGGAGGGCAGGATGTGGTTAGGATGATCCCACCGACCAGAAGAAATACAGCAGAACCCCAGCCGATGTAGATGGAGGCTCCGATCTCCCTCCTCTGCGTCTCGATGGTCAAAGGGTTCTCGAAGTCCGTGATGGTGATGGCTGCAGACCAGCAGACGGGGATCAGCTCCAGGACGGCAGCGAAAATGATGAGACAGCCACCCACAATCACCACGTTGGCCTTCGATGATTCCTTCTTCAGGCAGCCGGTGCACTTGGCTCCGATGAAGGAGACGACGAAGCCGATGAAGGCGAAGATGAGGGAGATGATGACGAGGGCTCGGGCGGCCTGCAGATCCCTGGACAGCCTGATAACAGACTCATTCAGCCTGCACTGCATCTGCCCGGTGCTCTGCATCACACAGTTCATCCACAGGCCGTCCCACACGATTTGTCCCGTCACGATGTTGGCTCCGATGAAGGACGTCACCCTCCACATGGGGATCCCGCATGTCACCGCCACCCCGACAAAACCTATGAAGCTGATGATCTGGCCTGCCACTTCCTTGCCAATCCTCCCCATGTTGAAGAGGCTTTGTCCGCGGCAGGAGAGAGAAGTGTTTCAGGTCTGGTTCTCCTTGGGAGTAACGCAGCTCTCTCACTTGTTGTTTGTCAGGAAATGTGCAGGCGGAGGGCTGTCATGTTGTCAGGAGAGCTCTTCTGGCCAAACAAGATTCCTTCTCTTATACAGCTGAAGGAGTGGCACTCATTGTTCAAACAATGCTGTGTTTTTGTTCTTGGAAAACGCACTTTCATATGCAGATTTCAGTTAGGATGTGTTATTGGCTGGAGTTACAGCCACTCTGTGTTTTCAAAGATCCTGAAACCAGTTCAGGCTGTAAAAGATGGTAAATGATTATATTATATCTGGTTGTTTTATTCGCAAACAGGCTGATTTAAAATCAGAGCAGTGGGGCAATTTAATACAATCATGAGATGATCTCTTTTTAATGTCAATATTTGATTTTAGTCTAAAGACTCTTTATTGTTTGGACAAGGGAAATGCACAGATTCATTTAAGTCTCCTACACTGTTTCATTTGCCTCAACATTGAGACAACCTTTAAGGAAATGATGGAGGGAAATTGTGAGCTTTTTTCTTCTTCAATTAGTTTTCACACAATGGGATTTTGTGACAGTAATTGGTTTGATCAAAGGAGGCTGAATGTGTTTAGGTTTTCTGTTGACTCGTTGAATTATAGCTGTACATCACAGTATCTTTCTAACCACAGCAGAGGGCTGCATTTCTCATTTTTACCAGTGAATGTGCAGATAACTATAACAGTGGAGATAATGATATGTTAATTCCATCAACATGAGGAGACGTTATGTACAATATCACTTATCTGTATATTTTTCCACTGGGCTTGTTAGATTTTTTTTAAAGGCCACATAAATAAGACACAAGACTTAGTTGTGTCCCTGATGTCGGCTGTAAGTCTGAAAGATAATCGAAAGCCAGCAGATCTTAATGTGTCCCGTGCAGCGACAGAAGACAGGATGTGGCCCAGGTGATAAAAAAAGAAGCCTTAAGCTGAGGAGGAGACTTTATCTGTTCAGCACTGCAAACAGTCAGCTTGGAGTGATGACACACAGGAAGCCGGACGCATCCAGTGACGCTGTCACTTTGCATTTGAAAAGACAAACACAGATACCGCTGTTGGGTAAACAAACAGACACTCCATTTTCACACACCTATCCCAGTGATACTGCACTGGCAGCTATTTCCATTTCCATTTCATTTTGAAGCCCAACAGATTTTAAAACAATGGCAGCTTTTCTTTAAACTGAGTCTGAGTATATTATGTGTGGGCTAATGTCTCTGCTGAGCATCTCCTCAGTGATGAATTTGGCTGCAGACAATCAAAGATAAAGAAACTCTCATGTATGATATTCTAATAATGCTGACCAGGGTGTTGATGAAGATCTCTGCTGGACTAAAGGTGTGACAGATGTGCAGGTCTCGTTTATGGTTTATGTCAATCTGGTCTCTCTTTTTTTTTTGTGGGCATGTTATGAACACAGTCACATCACGTGAACTGCAGTGCTGCAGAATCGTCTCTTAATTTAACACCTCTTCCCTCCTCTTTAATCTCCATAATGCTATTAAATACTGATGCTTTTTTTTTGTTTTTTTTTCATGCACAAGTAAACAGTCATCATCCGGTGAGTATATTGTTTATTTACAGCAACATCACAAGATTCAGAAACACAGAAATATACATGTGGTATCTGCAGGATGTGTGAGTAGATTAAAATGCACAGACTTTACTGAAGGTGTAACCATTACCAACATCCCTTTTTGTTGATGTAATTAAAAAATGTGATTAAGCAGAAGTTATACATGAAGGAAGCCAAAAAATAAATATTTACATAGATAAGCCTGATTGTAGTAACAATACTAATCCTAGTTATTCATCAGATAGCTACAATACAACTTGGATTTAAAACATTAAGTTAAATTAAAATTTAGACTGAGAAGGCTTTAGTCCATAGATGTGACTGTGAGCCAACCTGATCAATCTGAGGGCCGCGTCAGCACAACTAAATGGAATGAAGCCAGTGTTTATGCTTCCAGTCAAACCTGCCGGACAGGACAAAATGTCCGTTGTGAGAAAGGTCACTGACATTCACTAACCACCAATCGGATCTCAGGATTCAGCTTGCGATTTCACGTTTTACATTTCCAGGTCAGACACGTTTACGTTTTGATGCAAGAGTGCGTGCAGGAAGTGCGGATCATCTTATACGTATTCCCTCGATGTGGAGGTTGACTTCACGGGTGTGAACTTGGGGACGTAGTGAGGGTGTTCGTGTTTGGGCGGGCAGTTCCAGCACAGCAGCCCGCCTCCCAGCAGCAGCAGCGCAGCAGCCGACCAGCCGATATACAGCGCCGCTCCTAACTCGTACCTCTGGGCGTTTATAATTATCGGGTTGTAGAAGTTGGTGATGATGGTGTTGGCAGACCAGGAGACCGGGATGAGGCAGAGCAACCCCGAGACGATGAACAGAACTCCGGCCAGGATGCAGGCCTTCGACTTGGACCGCTCATCCTCGATGCAGTTTGTGCATTTCCCGCCAGCGATCGACAGCATCACTCCGACGACTCCAGTCAGGATGGAGATGATGATCATGGCCCGAGCGGCCTGCAGGTCTTGGGGCAGAGCCAGCATGGAGTCGTAGACCTTGCACTGCATCTGGCCCGTACTCTGCACCACACAGTTCATCCACATGCCCTGCCAGATGGTCTGAGCCGTGATGATGTTGGCCCCGATGAAGGCGGTGACCTTCCACATGGGCAGTGCGCACACCACGATGACCATGAACCAGCCAATCACAGCCATCGATATACCAATGATCTGGATCCCCTGAGAAACCATGTTGCCGCCTTCGTCCCTCACACGTGAAAATCCAAGAAAAAAGACGAGTGGAATGAGGTGAGCTGGTATTTATAGGGTGCTGTGTGTGAGAAGTGGGATGCACAAGACATGTGAGGGTATGTGATACCACAAACCTCAGCTCCTATTGGCTGGAAGGAGTTTACACACAAACACAGACCCACTGACCTTTAGTAGTGCTGACCTGCCAGAATCCAAAGCTTCAAGGTCAGACACAAACACAAGAAAAACTGTCGACAGCACAAGCACACACTCTGAAAGAACATTCTTGTGAATTCACGATTTTACAAAACCCTTAAAGTTCACCCGAAAGATGAAAATTCAGTCATTATCTAGAAAACATTTCTGGAGATTCACAGCATAACAGCGTAAAAGAAATTTCAAAAAAAAAGGCTCCCTACAGCTCATCTGGTGTCTCTGGAAGCCTACAGGTTTCATATTGATTTAAAAAAGATGTTTTTTACATTTATACATGCAGTCGAGCTTGTTCACTCACTCACACCGAGCTTATTGTTATTGTTTTTTTGTTCTCTAAAGCCCTTGGATGCCATTTATCACTCTGCACTAAGATGTATTACTGGTTATTGCAACTGCAGGTTTGAGAAACATGTAAAAATCTGCATTTTGTGCAACTTGGTGCCGCCCACAGTTTCTGACTGCGACACTTCCAGGTCCATATCAATTTGTCAGGCCGTGATAGACATTGTTTTTTTATGTATTTAAAAGGCCTTTACTGTTTTTTTAACGCCCTTACATCACTTTGTTGCTGTCTTCAATGAGTGGATTATGCTGCAGGTGCTTCAACAGAACATGGAAAATCTAGTTTTTCTTATCGTTCACGTCTCACCTGAAATAACAAGCAGAACCACCTAAAGCTGACCTCATTTTTATCCTGAGGGCACCGTGGTTTGTCTCTTTTAAACCTTTTCTATTTTAGCTTATTTTACAATTTCTTTCCTTGATTCAACACTATGTTTCTTGATGACTTCCATCTTGCTTTTTAATGTCTTTTAATGTCATTTTTATGCCCCTGTTAAGCATTTTAAGTCATCTTGTGTCTGAATTGTGCTTTACAAATAAACTTGCTGTGTTGTCTTCTCTTGTCTAATATGGATTCGGGGTTACAAGCTGAACACGAACAAAACACAAGTGATCTTGTTTATAAATGACAAACCACACGACATGTTGTTTTGTTTACAGCAAGGGGCAGTGTTGCACCTGTAATGAGTCCTCAGTCATCAGGGACACTTCCTGTTTAAAAAATAAAAACATAAATACATCCGTCTCATTATTCATCAGACTAACGTGAAGATTATGACTAATTTATTAACAACCTTGTATTAGATGTGTATAAAATCTACAGAGTTTTGTTGTTTGCTATAAAGTAGTTATTCATATAAAATCTCAATTCAGTTAAATCATTTTTCATACATCTTTTTTACTTTTTATCATTGCTTTTAGTTATTTATTTAGTTATCAATCAGCTGTAAAGATGTCTGTTAATAAAGTTGTTTTTAGGGTCGCTGAAGCTTATTAACACCGTCGTGTCTAGCGGTGCCACACCCTATGTCTTCCCCCCCCTGTAGCCTCCATTTTGGCTCAAGATGAAGCAGTTTAAATATGTTATAAAAATCTGAAAGACCACGCAAACATGATAATTAGATGTTGATACAAAAAAAATCTTTATTTACAGATTCGGACAGTCACAAATTACTCACACAATAAAATGAAATGATATCTAAAAGTAATACAAATTCAGTGACATGTTAAATGTTGCTCCAATATCTCTATGTATCTTTTTCTTCTTCTTTTTTTTTTTTTTTTTTTTTTTTTGCACTCTCATTGATTCAATCACTTCGACTCTCAGTCCACAGAGGAGGAGTTGTTGTGGGTGTGGTGCGTGTCTCTTTGTCGTGCCGATGATGAATCAAATCCTGAAGTGCCGTAACTCAACATGAAAGCGTCAAAAACAAGCTGTGATCTGTGAAATTCAAACCATGCTCATTCCGGCAGTGTGAATTAATTTCACGAGCCGTAAAAGCATTTGATTAAAGTGTCTTGTCAGTCCCCCTGTCGTTCCTCCTCAGACGTAGTCCTTGGGCCCAGATGAACGGGCAGCTGAGTACTTGGCGGAGTAGTTATCCTTGGGAGGGCAGTTGGCACAGAGGAGAGCACCGCCCACGATGAGGAGGCCTGCGGCCCCCCAGCCGATGAAGAGCGCAGCTCCGAGCTCCCTTTTCTGGGAGCCCATTGTAAGAGGGTTGTAGAAGTCGTTAATGACGGTGTTCGCCGTCCAGCACACGGGGATGAGGCACATCACACCAGCGAGGATGAAGATCACACCAGACGCCACACCGATTTTAGCTTTGGAGCTCTCATCCTCCACGCAGTTGGTGCACTTGCCCCCTGCGATGGACAGGAGGACTCCAAGGATGCCGATCAGAATGGCGATGATGATGAGGGCGCGGGCAGCCTGGAGGTCAGTGGTGAGCGCCAGCATGGAGTCGTAAACCTTGCACTGCATCTGGCCCGTGCTCTGAACCACACAGCTCATCCAGATGCCCTCCCAAGTCGTTTGAGCAGTCACAATGTTCTGGCCGATGAAGGCCGTCACTTTCCACTGGGGCAGGGCGCAGACGACGATGGTCCCAATCCATCCGATAATGCAGAGGGCGATGCCCAACATCTGTAAACCAGCAGCCACCATGTCTCCTCAGAAAGATTCTAGCAGTTGTCCAACGAAAAAAAAAAAGATCCAAAAGTTGCGTCTCTGGAAGTCAGTTAAGTCTTGCTTGAGAGATCCCCAAAGAGTGAATGTTTGGGCACAGTTGGATCGGATCTTTTATACATTTGACCCGGGAGGGGCTTGGCGCATAAACACATGCAAACTGTCGCACAGAGCTGTGACGTGATGGCTAACCCCCACTTCCCCACCCGAAGCTGTGGGCATGTGTCATCATGTCAGTTTTTGTACTCAGTCAGTTAATCGTTACAGATGGAATGGACACGTTTGTGACTCACAGGTGCTGGGATCAGTTGAGCAGACTTTTAAAAAATGTCATCGGCCACACCCCACGACAAGTTACTGGAGCATATCATGAGTCCTGGGATTTCCTCCTACATGTTTTCTGTTACACACTTCGATAACGATGAATGTGCGTCTTCGCTGTGGTCAAGTGGAAGAGGAACAGTATGGTTTAAAAATGACTGTTCATTCAAGTGGTTCTGAAAATGTTTCCTACATCTGAGCCTTGTACTGATCCGTCTATAAAGGAGCGCTAAATGTTTCGCTTGTGATTAAAACCAGAAATGAAGACAGATTTTCTCAGTGTCAGGGTTTTCGTGAGCAGTTACAGCTCTCATTTACATTTTTTTTTTTTTAGCCCGTTATTAAATAAACGAGAGTCCTAAGTTTTCTAGATTTTTAACCCTTTGTCTCTGTGGGATCTTCAGTTTATGACAAAGGCAGAAAAACATTTGTCCAGAGTTGTGCAGATTAAAAAAAACATGCATTTGACTGCATGAAAACACTTTAATTTCCCTTTGTTGCTTATTGATTTCTTGGTTAAGGAATACTCAGTTCACAGAATGTAAATAAACATCAAGAACTGTTGATGTGACGAATAGAAACACAGCATGTTGAACGTGTCCTTAATAACTACTAACTACTGCTATGACAGAATCTACACCAGCAAATGCAACTGGTTGTGTAAATGCTCCGACCAGTCTGGTGTTCATCAGTCCCAGAATCCCATTTACAGTAAAAATGTAAAGCTCAACTCCAAATTACATTAAAAACTGATTAAATTGATTTAACAGGCCTAATTACAGAGCAGTGTGACCGAACAGCCAAAGGACACGACCATGAAAATATACAGAAATATAGAAATAATTGCAATTCAGCGTATCCATCGTAAGGCGAAAAAGAGCGAGATAAGAGCTGACCTTGCAGTGATGTCAGAAGGGTTGTAGTCGACTCCTGCAGGTCGTTCTGGGAGATAAAATGTGGTGCTCTCCGCAGTCGGGGGGGTCCCACTCGATTTATCGATAGTTTTCCTCAGCGGTGAGAAGACATGCAGGAGGGAGATGTTGGGGAAATGGACAACACTCTGCCAAGTGATTCCAGTTGACAGGCTGGTGCAAAAAAAAAAGAGGGACTAGCGAGAGGGGGCAAAGAGAGGTAGAGAGAGAATCAGATTGTTTCAGAAATGAATGGAGGCAGTGTTTAAGAGCCAAAACTACCGTTAGGACCATAATGCCTCTATTTTATCCAAGGTAGGATCATTAAAGCTGCTTCGGCCTGGCTGAGGAGATTGGGTTCCACACACAAGGAGGCAGCGAGGAATTTCCACAATTAAGAATCTGAGGAGAGATGGTTTCAGGGTGAGATTAGTGCCGATAGGCCTCAGAGACGCCACAGTCACATGTGTCATGTTTTCAAAGGAACGCCACAGAAGTTACTGCACATGCTGCAACTTTAGTAACTATTAAAAAAGTACTAATGATATAATTTCAAATGTGCATGATCATTTAACTATCAGATGCTAAATGCAAAATGCTGAATTCAGTTTCTTTGATAAATCTTTGTGGTTTTGAGAGTAAAGGAGCTGAACAGTGTCATAACTTGAAAACGTTGACACTGAGGCAACTTTGCAGAAGGGAGCAGAGCAAATTTAGCAGCGGCAGACAAAAGGTTTTATTAAAGCTGCCGTGAGAAAGTGCCAGAGGCAGCCGGAGCAACAAGTGTCAGCAGGTAGTCGGAGGCAAGTCCAAACTGCACTGTAACGGCTGCCGCTGGCTGCCGCTGGTTCAGGTTGACACGCCGGTTCACCTGAAGGGTTGGACCAGTTCATTTAAACTGGCGGGGTTATTAAGCACATCATCCATCAGTGCAGACAACAGGTCAGGAGTCTAAATTTTCCCCATATAGTAGACGAGATATAGTTTTGAACTTGAATATTCAGGGTGTGTCACTGCAGTTAAAGACCTCAGATTCACAGTTTTCCCTGTTCTGAAAGCTTCAGTTCGCAGCTCTGTTCTTAGAGCTGCCGCTATTGTTTTTCTTTTTAGGTAAGTTAGTCGAGTCTGTTCTCCCCCTGAGTGAGAGACTTCCATGCAACTCTTATGTTCAGACATTTAGAAATCGATATTTACGGCACAAGTTCAGCCACTTTTATGGGAAAGAAAGAAAGTCTGGAGTGGTCAAAACTCCAGAAACACTTAAGATCATAGATCTGTGCTCTGTGTGAGGAAGTGCTGAAAGTTTCAGTCTAAGACACAAAACTGTGACACGTTAATAATTTGCAACTGCTGTCGTTAGTTTCACTGTTTTGGTAGTTTCACGCATCAGAGTGGGAAGTATGTTTGTGAGTGTTTGGTGATTTAATGGCAGCGAGCCCTGAGGCCCTGAGGTGCAGTCACAGTTTCTCCTCGGTGAGTCACGCATGTTCAGACGTGACCCGCTGTCACATGACACAAACACGCACCTGAAGCTTTCGAGAGTCTGCGGGACAGTGGAAAGAGATTATCTGTTCATATCAAACAATATACTATAACTTTCTCTAATATCAGGACACGACGGCTCAGATCTTTGTGTTCTTTGTGTTACGTTGGTGACTTGGACTCATTCATGAGCAGAGGTGTCTTGTTTGTGATGGTAAATGAATTCCAGGTATATGTGTGGAGGCGCGTAGCGTAGATGGTGTCTATGAAATAAAACAAACCGCACACAACCGCTGCCGAGCAAGTCAGAAGAAAAGTCATTTTGGTTGTGAAATAATGCGTGACTGACGGTTTGTGTTTTAGCCTGGCAGCACTTTCAGTTCCTCCTGAGTGTTAGCAAAACAAATTTGTATAAGAAAAAGGAACAACTTTTGCTTCCTTTTTCTTCAATAATTGCAACTTTCCAAAACATATTTTGCTTTTTTTTTCCCCCATCTGCCATATTCGACACAGCATGGACTTTAATAATGTACATTTTGTACACGTCGGTAGTGAAACACACACAACAACAGCAAAATCTGAATAAATAAAGGTTTGAATTGAACAAATAAGTCACAAATTATATTCTTATAGTTCCTAGAAAGGCGAGCGGGATGTGAAAAAACAGCGACCTACAACAGACAACAGAACCTCATGGAAACCGGTCTGACCCGCTCTTGTTCCCAGGACAGGTGAGTGTTAAGCAAGGTGCTCTGCAAGTCGCTGCATCTATATTTCCAGCGTGCTATAATCACAAAGCTGCACCTGCAACACAGCCTTGTAATCCAGAGATACAGATCTATGGAGATCTATCGATCGCATACCCATCAAACAACACATCTGTGCTCACAACTCTCAGTAAACACAGCGTGACATTCACTGGATGTGGTTAATTTAACATTTAAATACAGTTTTGCGTAGATGTCAGTCATTTAAATTGGACAATCACAAGATTTGTTGTTCGAAATGAATGTTAATTAAACAATTCATAACATCTGAAAGAGGCGTCTTCATAAACAACACTCAGCTGATTAAAGGTGCAAATCAGAAGCTAAATAATGCAAAACTCAAATGTCACACATTGTTGCATAATATATTACGTTTTGTTGAAAAGTCCGTATTTTGTAATACTACGATTTGTGTGTTGTCTTGGCAAGTCAAGACACGACTTAACGGCAAATGTGAATCATTTTCCTCTCGGTCGCAGTGAGTAACATTGGGCCTATTGTTTGAAAATAGGAGCGATGTTCTCGTTTTGTTTTTAAAACTAAAGTTGTTGCTCGTCTGAAGCCACACAAACAGCCGCCGCCGCTAAAGGTGTCTGGACTCCATGAGGGGATTTTTCTAGATGCTGCTCGGTTTCATCTCTCAACCACCAAATCTCTCTGTAGACTCTAAGCGAATCTAATTTACTGCTTGTATCAGGGTACTTGCACCAGTGTTGTGTTTTGAGATGTTTTGGTAACAGGTTTCTCACCAGGGGTTTTTGAGCGGGTGTGTTAAGCTTGATAAAGGTTAAAACTACAGATTATGCCCGTAGGGACAACGCCTCATCCTCCTCCAAATGTTACGATGATGTTATGATTCAAGCTGTATCTGGTTTTATCTGACTGCATCTGGCAAACCAAAAGGGAAGCACAGTGTTCTGAAAACCTGGCTGTACCAAGACATGAATATGTTTTTCTTTTTGTTGGAACTGCCTAATACTGAGAGCTCGTGATACAGTGACGGCTGCCAGCTGCGAGTTGAAACAGGTGCTACATTTGAACACTTCCGTTGAACCAGCAGTGTTTTGTTCCCAAAATAATAAAACATTTTATTCATAGAGATTTTTTTCAAACTCAAGATACAGAGGGATTCACACAGGGCAAGACTTTTAAATTAAAAGAATCATTGGATGAACAAACGAAAACAAAAGATGTCATAGAAATAGAAACAAGGAAAAAGACAATTCAAATAATCACAAATCCACCTGTACTGTAACCTGGCAGACAGACAGACAGACAGGTGCTTTCTCCTAAACCAAATATAATCACTGATCAAATGTAAAAGTGGCTCCCCCTGCCTGCACAAACATACATTTACAGTATGACGCACACGAACAGCAATTCAGCAGGCTTGTTTTTAAATCAAGTCGCCAAAGTCACGTGTCACATTGTTTCTGACCTCCATCTTTAATCTGAGCAAACGTTTTTAACAAAACCAATATAAAGACATTTTATTACAATATTACTCTGGTAAAAGTGAAAGTCACCCATACAGAAAGTACTGAAGTAAAAGTCTGAAAGTATCTGACATTAAATGTATTTATGTAAAAACCAAAAGTGCCAGAAAAAGTAAATTAAACATATTTACAAGTATGTTTAAACTGTAGTCTGTCTGTTGATCAATCATCAGCCTGGATGTAACGTTCAGTATTTCTCTGACAATCAGAATCAGTGATTTGTTTCCTTAAATTCTAATTTCTAAGAGTTATCAAATACATGTAGTGGAGTGGAGGTCTAAAGTATAGTAAGTAAAGTAAAATGGAAATACTCAAGTGAAGTACAAGTACCTCAAAGTTCGAGCTGCGTTTTCTGAAATGTAACTTTTCCTCGGCAGTGGAAGTAATGATGCCAAAAACTACCATATTAGTCACACGTCCACTGAGATCTGATATAAACAGACTGATAACATCTACAGAAAAGATGAAACAGTCACTCAGAATGAAATAAATATTCAAGCTGACAGAAAAAAAAAAAAAAAAAACATTTTGTTCTGATGATGAAAGAGCTTCTTCTTCTTCTTCTTCTTCTTCTTCTTCCTGATGCAAACTTCAACAAAATGAAGTTCAGCCGTTCAGTGTTTCTGACGGCTCGATTGCAAACAGTGCAAAGACAATATAGTTAATGTTCAACTCATCAACCTCTTTGACTGTTGTAAATATACATGTTTATTCTGACACTGATGGCTGCAACACGGTTCAGACAAGCTGAGACAGGAGCAACAAAAGACTGGGAAAGTTACAGAATGCTCCAAAAAAAAACACCTGTTTGTGGACCATTTCACAGGTAAACAGCTTCACTGGTAACAGGATGAACGGGGCGTCCTTTGTGAATGTTGCTGTCAGGTGTGCGTCTGTGTGGGAGGACGGATGTGGGTCAGTGGAGGGAGGTTCACCACCAGATAGCAGAGATACTGATCCCGACCGCTGACCCCCGCTGACCTCTGTGAATAAGAAGAGGAGAGCCTGTAATGACACAGAGCTCGACTAACATCAACGTCCCCGTTGTCTCCAGAAACAACAACATATTATTTGTTTGATTCACTGTGAAGCACGATGATGTCGATGATGCATTTCCAGCTTCAGATAGAACGGAGATGAAAATGAAACATGAAATGCAGCTTCTGGTTTTTGCTCACAAAGAACGTGTAACCAAAAACAAAATGGCCTCTCTGTTGCAGCAAAAAAATCATACTATACAAAGGGGGAATTTACTGAGGGGATTAGTTACAAAGACGACCAACTATTAAGTCCCAGGTGTGTATTTATATTTTGACGTTTTCAACGCTCCTCCCATGGAGAATCAAAAGAGCATCATCTGCTCCTGTCCCGTCATAAAACTACCATTCTCAGTGTATTTTTAGTTTGTTTTTAACCGTACGTGCTGCATTTTAAGAAAAACACCTCAAACATGAGCAGGGAAGCTTGTTACCTCAGTGTGTGTGTGTGTGTGTGTGTGTGTGTGTGTGTTTCTCCAAGGAGGGATTATGTAGCTGACCAACGAAAAAAAAACAAAAAAAAAAAAAACAAGGCCTGTCATTGTTGCTCGTGTTTTCCTGCCCAGAGATCTCATTCAGATGGTGATTCAGCATTTTTCTTCAAGGTTGTCACACGTCACACATACAGACACACACACACTCTTTCTCAAATACACAAATAAACAGATGAGCACTTTTACACAGTGAAATCAGAACTGAGTGCATAAACAATTGGTGTATAAACTGCTTCTGTGTGAATGTGGTTTGGATTTAAAACTCTCCCAAAATCTATACTTACTAATTATGTTTACCTCGATCTAAGACTCTGCATGTACTAGTCAAATTCTTTGTTGGAAACATTTTTCAGTGGTGACACAAACTCCAGGTGAACACACTTTTGTAAAGAATATGACCACAAGTGCAGTTTGAAGGTAAACATGATGCCACCTTAAGCAGACTCCACCTTCAGTGGTCTAAGCTGTATAAAGAAGGTAGAATCTGTTTCTCCCTCTCACTTTCTCTCCCACTAAAAGTCTCACGCAGGACTTTGAGCCAACGGGATCCGATATCGCCTTCATCTCAGGAGGGTTGAGCCTGCGGACACAGAGGGCCTTCTATCCCTGGAAGATAATCTCGCTCAGCTCCAACTATGTACTCTGCAGGCGTGGAGATCCTCGGGATGATCCTGGCCGTGGCCGGCTGGCTCGGGGTAATGGTGGCCTGCGGCCTGCCCATGTGGCGGGTGGCCGCCTACATCGGTCAGAACATTGTCATCTCCCAGGTGATCTGGGAAGGCTTGTGGATGAACTGCTCGGTGCAGAGCACAGGCCAGATGCACTGCAAAGTCCACGACTCCATGCTGGGGCTGCCGATGGACCTGCAGGCAGCCCGCGCCCTGGTCATCGTCTCCATGGTTCTGTCCATTGTGGGCATCGGGCTGTCGGTGGCTGGTGCCAAGTGCACCAACTGTAGCCGAGATGTGAGCAGTAAACCTCGGCTCGTGGTTTCAGCCGGAGTCACGTTTGTGGTGGCCGGACTGCTGCTGCTGGTGGCCGTGTCGTGGACTGCGCACGCCATCGTCATCGGCTTTTACGACCCGATGCTGGAGGAGACGGGGAAGAGGGAGTTTGGTAATGCTCTGTACTTCGGATGGGCTGCCTCCTGCCTGCTCATCCTAGGGGGAGCCCTGCTCTGTTGCTCTTGCCCACAGACGGCAGCTACAGCGCCGAGTGGTGGCGGCTCCGTGCCTCCCCGGGTGAACTACACACCCGTGAAGACCATGTCAGTCAATGGATACACAAGAAGGGACTATGTATGAGCATGTGTGTGCACATGATGACAGTGTTAGTGAATCTGTGCTCATGAGAGGGTTGTGAATGCAGCATCTTGGGTTTAAATGTTGAATGTGAATTATTGCTGCATGTCTCACGATGTGTTTTTCTGTAGAGGTGCTTTTAATATTTTGTATCAAACATCAGTTCACTTTACTTGTTGATGTTCTGCTTTTTTTAAGAAATACTAAGACATTGTCTGATTCTGAGTAATTTTACAACACTACAATAAAAGAACTTGTTAAACAAGCCTTCCTCTTAGTGGAGACCGTACGTAACTTTGCAGCTCCACAATCTGATTTTCAGCAAAAGGCTGCACATATATGAACATTATTACAAATGTGTAGATGTGTTTTCAGTCACTTTTTCTGTAACAGCAACACGTGCAGGTTTCTGATTAAAGAAAAGAAAAAAATATACTATTTTGTGTGCCTAGGATTTCTTTTTCTTTTTGCCCTGACAACCTTTCTGAGATCAGAAACGGATGCTTCACTTACTACAGCAACTTTGTCTTCTTACGTGCGTTGGTACTTGGAAATGAGTTTAGATACCAGCTGCAGAGTTCAGCAGAGTCTGACCAATGAGAGCCGCTGGTGCACGTAGAAAATTAGGTATTCTGTTTCAGTGTAAGTGGAGGAAAGAAACAACGGGTGGCTTGTTTCAGAAGAGGGCCTTGTGTTTCCTCTCCATCGCAGCCTGTGCGAGGGTGAAACTGAGTCGGAGATAAAAGTCTCCAACTGCAACCTGCACTGTAACTGAGCCACAAAGACCCCATTGATCCAGTGGTTTGCAACTGTTTACCTTCCTGGCCGAGGTAGGACTCACTGGAATCTGTGTGTCTGAATGCTCAGAGAGGCTCTTGAGTTTAAATGGCAGAACAAAAAGAGGCGCAGGAGCAATAAAACAAACTGTTTGTAGAAGAAAGTTGCTAACAGCAGCAGGTGTTAAGCCACCTGAGTCAACTCTAACATTTATCAAATGTGTGGAAGGTATATAGACTTGTATGTAAATTCAGTGGTCCTTAACTCCCTACAAGCAATATTAAAAATATCAGAACAAGAACTAATGTTGGTGTTGAAAATGTTTCTTTGCTTTCTTTGGTTTGAACTATGAGATTAGCGATCTGGAGGATGGGTTCACGTCCCTCCCTCCCTCTGAGTGACCACAGACCCTGCTGGCAGGATTGTGTTACTGGCTGTGCAGTCATGTGTTAATGGGAAAGTACGTCAGTCCAGTCATGGACATTCACCAAAACTCAACAGACACCACAAAAACTACAGATTTAACAGAGAGTAATAAACTTATTTAGGTTTGTTCAAGTTGATGTCTTGTCTCGTCTTGATAAGCGACTTTGTTTTTTGTGATTTTATGTTGTGACATTGTGCGAAAGTTAAGAACACAAACATGTTTTGCTTTATTTTCAAATCTTTGAACCTAAACCTAATTTCTTGTAAAGTAAAAAATAATCCTGCTGCAGGGACAAATCATTTGACTGATATGAAATCACTTTGGTTTTTTTAAAGTCTTTCTCTTTAAATCAGAGTTTATTTCCTGTATTCTTTGCTTTTTTTTTTTTTTGCAGTTTGATTATGGAGTTGAAACTGAAATATGAAGACATCATCTCACAGAAAAGAGAGTATAAGTAACGAGAAAATAAATTTAATGTTAAATAGTGATTTTGTCCTCTTCGATGCTCATCTAATACACGCTGTGTTTAAAAGGTGAATTAATGCTTTTGACTGAATTCATTGCATCACGTTGGTGATCTCGTTATTTTTTGTTTGAAAACTACAAAGTTAGCTTTGCAGATTCAACACAGAATGATAAGGGAAGCTGGTAGAACTACTGAAGGTGTTTATTTAGGAGCGCCTTCTTCCGCGGCACGTGCAAAAGTTAAACTAAGGTTGAAGATCCTGATGCACTCTGGCCTGCAGAACAAGGACGCTGATAAGACCCGTCAGCTTTGTGCACACGCAGGCAGACAATTGTTTCAGCTTCGACACACTGCTGTCGGTGTGAATGACTGTTCCTCGGAATAATCATTACACACATGTCTACGTCCTGAGAGACATACGGATGTTACTTATAAATGATTTTCAACAGAGTTCACTGTATGCGCAGAGGGCTTTGTCTGATGTTTGCATTGCAGTCAACACATGTGGTCTCAGTCATTCACTTCCCACGGAGACAGCTGGGAAAAGCTGTTTAAAAAAAATAAAGATAAAAAAAAAACACGCTGAAGCACACACACCCCAACACTCATAAGTAGTATTTCATCACCTTGTGGTTTTTTAAGATCTGATATCTGAAGTTCCATGTGGTGTGGAGAGAAACCACACAATCAGCGTTTATAACTACTCTCATTTAGGGAACGTGTATCTGAACCGTTAATTCTGTCAGGCATTTTTACGGGAAAGATTCCAGGTCCAATCTTGTCAAACTTTCTGTATGATAAGATTGCAGATTTCTCCCACATACGTGCAGCTAAAAAAAAAAAAAAAAACACCATTTCCCATCACAGGCTTTTCAAAAGTTAAAAGTTACAGTAAATGAAAATCTGCAGACCTTCCACAGAAGGTGTGAAGGTTTTATCACATTTTTTTAACTACTGAGCAGTTTAAAACATAAATAAAACAGAATGTGATTATTTTTTAATCCTTTTGACATTTTTTTTTTCAAAATATATGTTTCACCTCATCGACTTTATTGAGATATAAAGACTTTTATGCATGAAATCCTGGAAAGAGGAAAGAGTGGGAACGTTGTGAAATGCTCCAAAAAACACCTGTTTCATTTCCACAGATCTTTGGAACCAGGTGATCGTGTCGTGATCGAGTTTGACAAGGGCTCAGATATTCACAAGCAAGGATGGGATGAGATTGTATAAAGGATATTACTAAATGTGCTCGGGAACAAGGAGTACATCTTAATGAATGTTTTATTTTTTATCCAATTAGGAGAGCATCGTGATGAGAAATCTGCAGGAGGTTATACGGAGCCTCCCACCGACAATCATTCATCCACTGATCTTTACCATGTCTGTTATTCTTTAACTACTCCAGACCTGAGATACACACCCTCTGTTTACTCTCCCCTCACCCAAATAGGTGGGAGAGCTACCGGCACAGAGGAGGTTGAATGATTAAGCTGGGAACCGTTTACATGCCAAGGCTGAGTTTTTAGTCAAACGAGGTGGGACAGAAGATGATTTGAACTCTTCCCCCCGGCCAATAACAAAGCGACTCCTCCTTCTGCTCTAAAGACATCTGCTGCTTATATCTGTAATCAGCATCGGGGAGACCCTCATTCCACTTTTAACTACTGAGCAGATTTTGGAGGACTTGCACTGACGCAGAGTTCGAACATGCCTTCAGCGGGACTGGAGATACTCGGCGTGACTATGGCTGTCCTGGGATGGATCCTAGCCATTGTATCCTGCGCCTTGCCCATGTGGAAAGTGTCCGCGTTCATCGGGATGAACATCGTCACAGCTCAGATCACCTGGGAAGGCATCTGGATGCACTGTGTGGTCCAGAGCACAGGTCAGATGCAGTGTAAAATCCACGACTCCATGTTGGCTCTGAGCGGGGATCTCCAGGCCGCCCGCGCCCTCACCATCATCTCTATCGTCGTGGGTATTGTGGGAGCTTTTGTCGCCGTAATGGGGGCAAAATGTACCAACTGTGTGGATGAAGAGTCGGCCAAAGCTCGCGTGATGATAGCTGCCGGGTCGGCCTTCATCCTGGCTTCTCTGACCCAGCTGATCCCTGTGTCCTGGTGCGCCCACACTATCATCATGGAGTTCTACAATCCAGTCATACCTGAGGCGCAGAAGAGGGAGATAGGTGCAGCTCTGTACCTGGGCTGGGCTGCAGCTGCGTTTCTGCTCATTGGAGGAGGCATCCTGTGCTCCAGTTGCCCCCAACAACCGGAGAAAAGGTACGGGCCTCCATCAAAGATGGCGTTCTCCCAAACCAGGTCGATCGCACCGGGTGGTTACGACAGGAGAGATTACGTCTGAACTCGCAGCTGCTCTTTTCTCATGACTCGAAGCGCTGCAGAACCTATACGCATCCGTCTTCATGCTGAGATGAGGAAAACTTCCGTACTCGTGGCTCCACACTGAGCAGAACCTGCATCAATCTGGTTTTCTTTTGTTTTCTTTATTTGTGTGTTACTATGAAGTTGTCGGAAGCACTGAGACCAACAACTGTTAGTGATGTGACGTGTCCTGCAATTTATACTTCACTTTTGCATGTACGCTTTGTTTTTTTTCACTGTATCCACTGAAGTGTGAGTGTTTTATGGAGAAACTTTGAATTTTGATTAAGATGTTTATGGACGTGATGAAGATTTGGGTTTTTTTGTAACAGTTCATCTGAAATGTTTTAATATCTGACGTGTTATTAATATGTTTTCAATTAAAGGCCGTGTTTTTTTATTCTAAACTGTCTCGATTATTCAAATCTTTGATCACAATTATCTTTTCAGTTTGTCTGTTTCACATCATCATTGGTGAGGATGAGAACCTTAATATAAAATATCAATTATTTTTCCAGGTCTGTTTTAACCACGTTCATGAACACACTGTGTACCACAATTAACTGCATAAATAACTATAATCTAATAACACATGTTTAAAAAAAGATCAGGAATGATTACAGTTGCTTATTTTTTGTAATCTGATCGCATAATTCCAATTAAATGTAAACCTTAAAAGTACACATGGACACTTGTATATCATGTGATCGAGCAGTGGTTATGACTGGGATTAGGATTACATCTAAGGATTGAGATTACTTGATCATCTTTTTAATTCTTGTCTTTAAAATACTGGAACTGGAATATTAAACTTTCTCTCCTGAAGTAAATAAACTTCTTTGGTAAGTGCTCTTTTGATTAAAAACCATCAGCAACAAAAAAAACTTTCACGAGAGAAACAACATCCCAAATGCAGAATGTGTTTGGATATTTGTTCTTATCAGGTGCGATATCTTCAATATTAGATGACGTGTTTTAAAATCCAGTGTATTATGCAACTGATGGTGAGTAAGATGACTCACTTTGGGTTGGCCAGTCAAACATTCAGATAAACTCCTCATGGCAAAACTGGTTCCAGAAGGGAAACTGCAACAACACGCTCAAAAATAGACTCTGTGAGATGTTTGATCTTCACATGAGCAGGTGCAGAGATGGTTTCTGGTCCCGTGCACCCTGCGTACCCACCCATCTCTATCACAGCCCCTCTCCACCTGGCTGTCTCCCACATGTCTGTTGGCTCTGTGATAACAAGAACCACGACTTTGTCAGCTTCCCCACACTCGACTGTCTGAGCTGCAGACAATGGATCTGTTTCATGGCAGAGGGGGGGGGGAGACTGTCAACGCCGGGTTACAGAATGCAGGAGGGGGTGGGGGGGCGATTTCTAGGGAGACAATCCGGGCCCCGAAGAATTTCAAGGGCATTCTGCAGACAGACGGAGTCATTAAGGTCCATCAGACAGGTCAGGTGAACGCCTCGTAACTCCAGCTCGAAGTGAAGGAGTTTGTGTTGCTGTAAACTTTGAGAACGTTGCTCCATACTTGGTCTCATGATACGTTTTCAATCCTGCCTTGAAAGCAAGATCAGTTGGGGCTTTTTTTTTTATTGCTTTCACAGTTAATTGATTGATTGTGTGGTCTAGAAAATGCCTAGACAGTTGTGAACGAGCCTCATGACAATTACACAGAAGCAAAAACTCAAAATTCATCTTCAATTAAATTAAATTGCAAAAGTCCAAAACACAAAGACTCTTCATTTAACACCATGAATGACAAAGAAAACAGACAAATCCTCACATTTAAGATGCTGGAACCAGCAAATGCTCAAATGTTACGCGAGAAAAGCGTAAAAGGAACAGGTTGCACAAAAAAGAAAAAGAGATTCAGCCTTTATCTTCTAACGGCTCTGTACGCTCATCCCGTGTGATCCAAGATGAACCAAACTCATTTGAAAAGACTTTAATTACACATTAGTGAATGTGAATATTATGTGAATATTAAATGTACAGTTTTATAAGAAGACCATAAACATGTTATTCACTGATCCTGGAAAGGTAAGATTACACTTGCAACCCGCTTCATTAGCACGATAAATAAAAGAGGTGAAATGAAATCGAATACCCTTATTTTCAATCCTACAATAAGCCCTCGAACCTTAGAACTGTTTCTTTAGTTATGACAACACATGCACACGCTTGTGTCCCCGTTCCGCTGCATAAGGCCTCTTTGTGGCCGGGCCCATTGTGAAGCTGGCCATGTAAGCTGAGAGCAGAGTGTGTCCAGGTTCCTTTCCTCCCCCTTTTTGGTGATGTCAGCTCCTTGAAGGTCTCCTCCCTCCATCTGATCCGCCTTATAAAGGATACTGGTGAAGTCGAGGCAACAGATCACCACACACGCACCGATGCAAGGCCTGAAATTAACTTAATTAGTAGTTTGGTCTCCGGTTGATTCTTCCTCTCAGCAGTTTTTTTCTTTCTTTCTTTCTTTCTTTCTCTCTTTCTTTCTGTGAACTCGTCTCAGGTGTGACACACATTCAGCAGCAGCAGCAGAGGAAGACGTCTCAGTATGTCTGTCGGGCTGGAGTTGATAGGCATCTCCCTTTGCATTTTGGGATGGATTATTGCCATTGTGGCGTGCGCCCTCCCTATGTGGAGGGTGACGGCGTTCATCGGCAGCAACATCGTGACGGCTCAGATCATCTGGGAGGGCCTGTGGATGACCTGCGTGGTCCAGAGCACGGGTCAGATGCAGTGTAAGGTCTACGACTCCATGCTCGCCCTCTCCCAAGACCTCCAAGCGGCCCGCGCCCTCACCGTCATCTCCATCCTGTTGGCCATCCTGGCTGTGCTCATTGCCATCGCGGGGGCCAAGTGCACCAACTGCATCGACGACGAAGCGTCCAAGGCCAAGGTGATGATCATCTCCGGCGTCTTCTTCATTGTTTCCGGTGTCATGCAGCTCATTCCTGTCTCCTGGTCGGCCAACACCATCATCAGGGATTTCTACAACCCTTTACTCACCGATGCTCAGCGAAGGGAGCTGGGCGCTGCACTTTACATCGGCTGGGCAGCTGCCGCCCTCCTGATCCTCGGTGGCGGACTGCTCTGCTGCTCCTGTCCGCCACGTGAGACCAGATACAACCCTTCACGAATGGCTTACTCTGCCCCGAGGTCCGCAGGAGGACCAGGGTTAGAAAGGAAAGACTATGTATGAACGACGGTCAAAGAAGAAAAGACTTTATTGAATCTCAAACCTGCTCTCCGCACCAAAACGAGGGCGAACTGAGGAACAGAGAGACTCCGCAATGAAGAATGTGTTTGATTTTGCCTGTAAATGTAACGTATGTCTGACGTAGGCTCTTTTCAGAGACTGAAAAAGCATTTTATAAAGGATGCTGGAGTGGAAATTTCCAATAATCATGTTGCAAGACAAAAAGTGAGGATAATCACGCTCTTTTAAAAGTCAACATGCTAAATGTTATCATCGAACAATCAAAAACCTTTTATACAGTCCTGATGTTTACCACTGATTTTTTTTTTTTTTTATAAAATCTGACATGACTGCTTCATTTGCCACCTACATAAATAAGGCAACACTGCCTACAAAGCAGGAAGAACTGGATGTGTTGAACAGCACGAGAGAGTTATGACCAGGATTATGTTTTATAAACACTGTAGTAAGAGCATCATTAATCACCTGCGACAGTCCAGACAGTTGATAAACGTGTTCAGCGCAGCTTTTTAGCGCAGTGTTGTGAAGGTTGGGATGGAGGGGAGGCTTTGAGTGCTATAACTGCAGGACATGTATCTCACAAGTTGTTTGCTTTTTTTTAAATAAACATGACTGTTTTCTTAAGATACTGCGTCTGTCTTATCTTGCGTCTTAACACGACTAAACTTTTCGATTCCTTCGTGCTTAAGCTCGAGCTCCGTGTTCACTCCCACATGAGTCAGCAGGCCGGTGACAAAAATGATGGTGTTTTCGTAAGAGTGGCCCGCGACATCTGATCCCCCGAGGGCTACGTTACCGGCAGCTGGCAACTCTAACCACACACGCTCTGAGCAATTAGCCGCGGGATCGGTTAACCGGCAGAGGTGAGAAGTGTGAGCACAGAGGAGTGGAGTCCTTCCAGACAGGTTACATGATTCATTTGTTTGTTTGTTTTTAAACCATAAGACATTAGTTATCTCTGGTTGCTTGGCTCTCCAACAGCCTGACACACACTTACACCACACTCATCATTCATGGGAGCCACCTGCCACTGGTTAGATCAGGAGTGCTCTGCAAAAGCACACAGTATCTTCTTTTTTTTTTTTTTTACAAAGTCATCCAGTGATTCAGCCTCGATTCTTCCAGCTTGAAGTCTTCAGATAAGTCTAGCTTCCCTTCAGTATATTTAACTGTCCTGTTTTTAATGACGATACACATCAAAGTAGTTATTCAGACCCCCGGCACATTTAAAACATCAGCCAGAGTTTCCCCCAGAACAGACACGAGTCAGGCCTGAAACACATGAAGTCACACCTGACGAAGGCAGCGGCCTGAAAATTTAATGAAGGCCTCATCGTAAATATGGGAGAGGCCCCTCCGAGCAGCATCGCATTACTTTCCAACTGTTGTCTTTTCCTGCCAGATCAGTGTCGCCTCGGACAAAGGACGAGACGCTGCCTGACATCTGGTCATGACTACAGCAACTACAGATTAGAGCTCATTTAAATTCTGATGACTTTCATGAAAAGTTTTTTTTTTTCTTTGTGACTTTTGAGGCACGTGACGCTCCTTTACAGCCCAGTTCATTTCATATCGCTGCAATACAAACACACAAAACTACAATTCAGTGTGCAGGCGATGCGTCAGTGCTTTTCTATTCCGTTAAATTCAGGCGCATCCAAATGCTGCACATGATAAATATCAAGTAACATGTTATAAAGAATAAGAAAGTTATTAAAAAGGGACTTTCACACAGCAGCTTTTTACTTAAGTTGTCTTAAAGTTAACAGATATGAGGTATATGTTCAAATATTTCCTAGTGCTCAGATTTTCACACATTTCTTTAATAGATTTGTGCACAGAAGAAGTCAGATTGTATCGCTCATCATCTAGGTCAGAATTACTTATTTCCTTGAGGTTTGTAACCATGTATTTCCCTCAGTTATTGTCTTTCAAATGCAATTTCTTCAAATCTTTAACTACTTATAAGCTCATCTGTTTGCTTTGTTAAATTATCTTTTAAAATCAAATTAAACATCTACAATAATCTATTTCTAATGTGTGCCTATGCCTCTGTAAAGCACTTTGATTTGCTTGTATCTGAATGGTTCTATATTCTGTAACTAAACCTGCCTCACCTGCTCAATTCTTATATTTAAAAAAGAAATGTGACACTACTCACATTAAAATCTCTACAGTCGTTGTCTAATTTAGTGTTAATGACAATTTCTCTGCTTAAATCTCTTCTTGGTCCGTGAACCAAAACATAAATCAGCTCCAAACCTGAAAATACAAAGAAGATAAAGTGAGCTCGTTCCTCAGAGTCGTGACGGAGCATCACGATGGCAGAGAAACTGTGTGTGTGTGTGTGTGTGTGTGTGTGTGTGTGCTGTTCCAGTGACTTGTTTAAGACCCTCGGGCGTGTTAGGTGATCGTTCAGCTAATCATTGATTCTCACACAGATGAACCTCGCAGCCATTCTGGTTTCCAGATGGAAGCACACCCTGAGGTGCAGCACTCAGATGTTGTATTTTAGCAGAAGTAGTAATAAAAACAGTGTATAATCGCTTTTACAATTAAGTATTAACATCAGAATACACTCACAGTATCGACGCAGTAAGGAGCACTTTTAACTCCTAATGCAGAACGGAACATTTCAAAGTCATGTACTGATGTAATGCCTATTATATCATTGGACTGTAAGTATGGATGGTTTATTATTTCTGTTTAATGTTGATGCTGGTAAGAGTGGTTTAAATAAGTTATATAGTTTATCTGCTGGATGGATCAATACAAAATATCTTCATCTATCAAGTTACATCATAATTCATCTGTTGATTGTTGAAACTTGAGTAAATCTATGGAGTAACTTCCGATAATGAGTATGTGAATTGAAACACTTCAAAAGAGTTAAATTGTTTAATGTGTGAGTTTAAAGAGAAGAAAAAAAAAAAAAACAACATGAGTACGGCGAAAACCTAAAGATCCTGAGGCTATAATGAAAATGAATCTCATCAAATACCTAAACCAGGTTGACTGTAAAAGAAAAAAAGAAGAAGTGAAAGAGTGAAGAGAGGAAAGAAAAAGGCCTCTGTGTGAGTCTCTGCGGTCGTGCTCCGCTGGCTCTGTCCAAACTTTTGGTCACATGACCGATACTGGGGAATGTGAAGGGCAGAGAGGTTGCCTGGCACCTGAAGTCAGAAAGAGAAAGCAACCTTCCCCTCCCTCCTCCTCCTCCTCCTCCTCCCTGAAAATAACAGAGGCTCCCTGTGTCCACTCAGTGGGAACGGAAACTCACCGGGGTCTTCACCTGCAACCGCAAGAAACCTAAATCCAAATCTGAACCACTGCAGACTCACAAAGGGAACCGACTCAACGAGAACACTTGTCTTCAAATCAAAGTTACAGAACTGAGTTAGTCTGTTTGTCAGCAAGCAGTTTTGTACTGAGACGTTTATCATGAAATTCTGAATAAAACCAGATGAGGAGGAAAACACAGACTTTTATTTTCAACCACACACCTGAATTTTTGTCCCTTGACATAAGAAAGAAACGTCCCTTCTTCTTTTTTATAGCCTTTCTTTCTCTCACTTTGAGTCATTGGTTCTGGCAAAGATTTCTCTATTGTTGCTACAGTTCTGGATATCAGTCATTGTCAGTGTACATTTAAAAAGATAAGACATTAATTTAAGGTTTGTTCACTGTGAATCAGTCATCGCAACAATGCAAAAAAAAAGATCTGATCTGCCACACTTGGTCTCAAACTTTTGTTATGTCCAGGAAACGGGCAACACAACAGCCCTCAAATCACAAATCGCTCATTAAATCTCTGAAATGATCGTAAATAAAGCTGCGGTTTGTCTTCACCAAAATATTATGAGGAGGTCAGGTACAGAGTGTGAGCCACAGGGTAGTTCGGGTCAGATTGTACTGCCAATATCCGTGTGTGTGTGTGTGTGTGTGTGTGTGTGTGCATACTTTGATGCATCTGTGTTTGCGGTTTGGTTGGTTGACCTATTAGCTCATTGGTGAGCTAACGCATCTGCCCATGAAGTTCCCCTCCCTGTTACATTCCAGCAGTGTGTCTCTTTCAGCCGAGGACAGATAAGAAACACTCGCCTTCATCACCTTTCACTCTCCCAGCTGAATTATTCCAGTGTGAGACAGTTTGGCTGAGCTGAGTGAGAGAGGAAGCTAAATATACTAGGTCAGTGGTTCAGAGAGAAACACCATCACAACAGAGAGGAAAGGAACATGTATAGAACAGTTACCAGCTGATAGATAGACACTTAGAAAAAATGGATATTGCCATTGTGCAAACATCAAATAAAAAAAAAAAGTGTGATCCTTTAATCATCCTAAAATATTTCCCATAATTTCTAAAAGTGTTGGAGATGGAGATTGATAGAAACAATCTGTCGTAGCACGAAGAGAAACAACCAGAGGAAAACATTCTGCTGCCCTCCAGTGGTCTGTGAGTGTGGAAGCAGTATGATAACTAACTTGTGGATGTTGCACATGAATGAACACAGTTGGGAAATTTTGGAAGGAGGTAAAAAGACCCAGGAAATGCAGGTAAGTCTGCAAAGGTGTAGTTTTTATCTTTGAAGAGTAAATGCAGAGAATTATGGAGCCCCAAAACTGGAGAAAGAAAAAAAATATATATATATAAAAGATAAGCAAACAGGGGCACCTTATCTCCATCACCTTCTGCTTGTCACAGATTAAAATATTTAATTTTAAAAAAAAAACATGATTAAATGGAAATCCTGTCCAGCCCATGTGGACTCAAAACATTTATTTCAGAGGGATTTGTGTATAACAAGCACAGTATGAACATGCACAATTAAGTTTTTTGCACACAAATCTCACATCTTGCAGATATGCAGACAAATCTTAAATGGATTTGCCAGCACACATACGGTAGATAACAGATCATTGTGGCTGGATTGTGTGAAGTTCAGTCACATTTACATAATCCTCTGAGCGGTAATCAGAGCGAGACGATAACTGCTCTGTTTATGTCGACAAACACTTAAAAAGGCTTTTCAATGAATGTGGAGAGACAACATGATGTCGTATCATATCAGATATTCTACTGAAGTGATGCAGCTTCTCATGTTGAGGAGAGCAACACTGATAGAAGATGAAGGTACAGATTACTCATCATAACACACTGAGCACCATCCTAACACGTGATACTGTCACGTTGACACGAGTACATTAAAAACACACTCGTGCTTTCATTCTTTTACTCTGTGATATCAGAGCGAATCAGTTTTGATCAGAATAATACCGTCGGGACATCACATCCACAACTTTTCACAAAGTAATTTCCATTTGTCCTGTTTAATAGGGCTTTTATTTCATCTTCATTACTTTGGCATCCCATAAAACTGCTGGAGGAGAATAAAAATCCCATCACCCTGCACTTGTCATTTGATTTTATCAGTACCATCTCTCTGCAACTGTGAGATGGATTCAAGTGAGACGACAGCCTGCTTTCATGTGCAGCTTACGAATACGTCTACACCACCTGCAACTTGGGTTGAAGGACGGAGGTCACAGGTTGGGGAACTAACAAAACTCTGGACAAATAACAAAAGGTTCAAATCAAACTGGTCCCTCAGCGTCTGAAAGGCGACGGTGGGAATAAAACCCGCAACTTCCCATTGATTCTATCAAAATGATAGACGAGCAAAAAACATTGGACCCAAAAACTAAAGGTGTAGTTGGAGTCACTGATCAGAGGAAAAATGACCAAAAGAAATAAATCTCAAACACAAACCACAGAGTCAACTGATGGTGTCGACTCCCTGAGAACACGCAACCACCCGAGCAGACGAGCCCCTTTATAAAACCTCCCAGCTGACTGATTGCAGCCAGCTGAGGGAGAAGATCACAGGTGAACCCGATAGCTTCTGATTACCTGAGACATCGAGGAGATCAATCAGTACCGTCCTTACAATCATGTCAAGATGACTTTTCATAAAGCTGCAGTCAGCAGTTTTGGGGGACAAATAAAGAAATAAACAAACTCTCTTTGTTTTAATGACTGAATACTGTGAATATGTGGCGGACCCTGCCACCTTTCTAGCTTCGAGCAGTGTTTTAGGGACCTGATGTTTATTCACTTAAGGGGAAAAAAAATCATATGTCTGAGTTGCATTATTGTCTCATTAATGGAGGAGAGAGAGACATAGACAGAGAGAGAGAGGAGGAGGGAGAGAGAGAGAGAGGTGATGCCTTCAGGAACAGTTCTGACTGCAGACTTCATTCCTCTCCTGAGCTGTTCTGGCTTCGGCTGCAGACTTTGACAGAGACGACATGACGTTTACAGAGGTGAGGCCACATTTCTTATTTGTCGTTACGCTCGTATGGTGCAGCTTTTGCCTTCACTGTGTTATGATGAACATGTTTACAGCACAGCCAGTTCTAGTGTTTTGATAAGCCTCCTCTGGCACATTGTGATTGTGGTTAATGTCGCATGATAAATCAGCCAGTGGGCAAAATGTGATTGTGTTTGGAACAGAAACAACAAGAAAAACACACAAAACAAATACAAACAAGTAATCAAAACCTCTATTGACAACTGAAAAAAAAACAACTGGATGCTCTTGTGAATATCTGCTCATTGCAGTGACGTGCACATGGTCACATAACGGGAAAGAAAAGGTTGTTAGTTGTTGCTCATCATGTTCAGTTACATTGTAAATATCTTACAGTGCAGCACAGACCTTGTTTAAACGTGAAAAGAGACTCATTCTAATAGCGAGGGCTTATTAAAACTGCATATGAACTTTAGTTAATCAAGATGATGTACTGAGCAGATCGCTGGAGGCTTATCAGCGTTCATTAAATTCAGAGATATTGAATCTTGATTAATACTTTCATCAGTGTTCTTCTCGGAGTATAAAAGTATTTTTATTAAGCAACAGTCGACATGATTGTACAGTTCTCAAGCTCCGTCTGAGTGATAGATAAAACTGTGCGGATTTAGAAATCTGTAGATGAGAACCATCTGGTTATGGACTCCAGTTTGGTGAAGAATGACTTCACACTTACAGTTGTGCTGTTGTGTTTCTAACCCGAAACACAAAGTTGTGAAGAAACTCGTACAGTGAGACACATTATCACACGACATTAGCACGTTAGCTCGGATTCATTGGACTATAGAGAATGTTATCCAGTCTGAATATTTAGGTTTTACCTATAAATCAAACACTGAAAATAACAACTAAAAATATCAATATTCCTGAATTCCTTCTTGTAGTTTGTCGAGTGTTCTTACTGTTTTTCCAGCCTCGTGGTTAAAGCTCCTGCTCCCGAGTGATGAAGGCTTCTGACATGTTCCTCCTCATCTTCCTCGTCTACAGGACTCTGGTATGTGACTACAGACTTCCTACTGACATGCCACTTTATGTGGTACCGTTGTATAAATGTAACACAATCTAGTATAGAGTCCTTCAAACATCCTGTCAGTCAGATCAGATTTTACGATGTCATTCTTCGTTCACACCATCACTCCGCTCCGTCTTTACGTAGCAAACAGTTTGCTGCTTTATTAAAGTTGAAGACATCATGTATTTAAACTTTACCTGAATGTTTGTGTAGTGTGTGTCAGGCAGGACGGTGAAGGACACGATGGAGAAATGGAACCGCTACCGGACCGAATGTCTGCTCCAGATGAGCACAGAACTCAGACCCAAAGGTAACAAATACCAACATTTTATTAATTAATGGATGACAACAAAAATGTTCAGCCACCCAAAGACGTTCTTTATAATAACATTAATGAAGGTGCCACTAACTTTCTCCACATTTTAACTACAGTTTCTGCAAATTAAACTGTAATTACACACACATTGTTTCTCTGCTATGTAGAATAAACACTGTACTCTCCTCCTCTCCTCTCCTCCTCTCCTCTCTCCTCCTCTCCTCTCTCCTCCCCTCCTCTCTCCTCCCCTCCTCCTCTCCTCTCCTCCTCTCCTCTCTCCTCCCCTCCTCTCTCCTCTCTCCTCCCCTCCTCTCTCCTCCCCTCCTCTCTCCTCTCTCCTCCCCTCCTCTCTCCTCTCCTCCTCTCTCCTCTCCTCCTCTCCTCTCCTCCTCTCCTCTCTCCTCCCCTCCTCTCTCCTCTCTCCTCCCCTCCTCTCTCCTCCCCTCCTCCTCTCCTCTCTCCTCCCTCCTCTCTCCTCCTCTCCTCTCTCCTCCCCTCCTCTCTCCTCTCTCCTCCCCTCCTCTCTCCTCTCTCCTCCCCTCCTCCTCTCCTCTCTACTCCCCTCCTCTCTCCTCCTCTCCTCCTCTCCTCTCTCCTCGTCTCCTCTCTCCTCCCCCCCTCCCTCCTCCCTCCTCCTCTCCTCTCTCCTCCCCTCCTCTCTCCTCTCTCCTCTCTCCTCCTCTCCTCTCTCCTCCCCTCCTCTCTCCTCCCCTCCTCTCTCCTCTCCTCCTCTCTTCTCTCCTCGTCTCCTCTCCTCTCTCCTCCCCTCCTCTCTCCTCCTCTCCTCTCTCCTCCCTTCATCTCTCCTCTCTCCTCTCTCCTCCTCTCCTCTCTCCTCCCCTCCTCTCCTCTCTCCTCTCCTCTCTCCTCCCCTCCTCTTCTCTCTCCTCGTCTCCTCCCCTCCTCTCTCCTCTCTCCTCTCCTCTCTCCTCCCCTCCTCTTCTCTCTCCTCGTCTCCTCCCCTCTTCTCTCCTCCCTCCTCCTCTCCGCTCTCCTCCTCTCCTCTCGCCTCCCCTCCTCTCTCCTCTCTCCTCCTCTCCTCTCTCCTCCCCTCCTCTCTCCTCTCTCCTCGTCTCCTCTCCTCTCCTCCTCAGGAGTGTTTTGTAGTCGTATGTTTGACATGTACGCCTGCTGGTCGGATGGAAAACCAAACTCTACAGTTAAGGTGCCCTGCCCCTGGTACCTGCCCTGGTACAATCAAGGTAGGAACGCCACACACACACACACACACACACACACACACACACACACACACACACACATTATGTAATCAAAGCTGTGTTTGTGCAGTGCGTAGCGGCTTTGTGTTGCGGGAGTGTGGACCTGATGGTCAGTGGACCACCAGCAGCTCCAGCAGCACCTGGAGGGACCATTCTCAGTGTAACTATGACAACAGCCAACAGGAAGCTCAGGTACACACACACACACAAACATAAATACTCACGCAATGTAACTTTCCGCTCCTGCCCACGATATTAACTCACTTTCTCGCAGGAGAAGCAGATGATGATCTTATCCTACTTCAGAGTCATGTACACAGTCGGTTACTGCGTCAGTCTGGCGAGTCTGTCTCTGGCTCTGATTGTTCTGCTGCTCTTCAGGTAGCTGCCTCTTCTTTTCTGCTTTATCATTTATTTGCACAACCAGTGTCAACTCACAGTGAAGCACAACCAGTATGTTTCTGCAGAACATCTTATCATGCATCGTTTAGTGGCATTTAGCTTCGTGGTTGCAGATTGCAGCCAACAAAATACTCCCCTGTATTTTTCTCAGGTAACAAATACAACATTATTTTAAGTTTCAGGTGATTATTACACTAATGAAAACATAAATCTGAATATTATATTCCCTTTCTATGAAAAGATCCCCTTAAATTCTCCACACTGGACCTTTGATAAAGTTTTCTCCCATATAAAGAGAGTAAAAATAGAATTACGGAAAAACTTTCAGAGTTAATTCAGACCTGCTCAGACCAGCTCAACGCTGCTGAGCATCACTGTGTGTGTGTGTGTGTGTGTGTGTGTGTGTGTGTGTGTGTGTGTGTGTGTGTGTGTGTGTGTCTCTACAGGAGGTTGCACTGCACCAGAAACTACATCCACGCCAACTTGTTTGCATCGTTCATCCTGCGAGCGGTTTCCATCCTGACCAGAGACGCTCTGCTGAACGGAGACATTCCTGAGGTCAAAGACAGTCAGGACATCTCAGATGTACTCAGTGATCAGGTTAGGACACAGAAAACATGGATGTATTGTATCAAAAGACCAGGTCAAAACCTGGAAAACAAAAAGGTATTGCTTTTTTAAATTTCAAGTCTCAGTAGATTGAGTCCCACAGTCAACAAGTCCAATCTGTTATGATCCAACACTTTTTATATCAAGTATCTACAAAAGTCCTGAAAGGCCAGTGAGAAAAAAAAACAAAACATTTATGGTGATCCATCTAAGTCTGAGCTACACATGTTGACAGTAATGTTACACAACTTGCTAACACACAATATTTGAACCTCGTGCACCTTTTACATGGAGGAATTAAACCTCACCTGGAGGAAAACATGAAGAACATGAAGTATTGGTGCGCTTCTGCCTCTTGTGGTCAAATTGAGTATTACAACAATAAATCCTACTTATCACCTGCCAGATGTTCTTGGTCATTAACGCAGGAGATCGATATCACAACTCTGGACTCGTAGTCAGACTTGTTGGACTTGACTCTCAAAAGTCTGGACCTGGAATTTAAAAGGTGTCCTGATCGTGTTTTTTCAAGGTTTCACCTGGTAAATCCAGGTAAATCCTGCAGTCTTGACTGGGACTTGAGCCACAAGACTTGTTGTGATGTTACACAGAAAAATCACTTAAATCTTCTAATGAAAACTTTTTATCTCTTCCTTCACACACACACACACACACACACACACACACACACACGCACACACACACCAGGCAGTGACAGGCTGCCAGGTGGCTCAGGTGCTGATGCAGTACTGTGTGGGAGCCAACTACTACTGGCTGCTGGTGGAAGGTTTGTACCTTCACAACCTGTTGGTGATGGCGGTCTTCTCTGACGGCCGCTACTTCTCCAGATACCTGATCATAGGCTGGGGTATACACACACACACACACACACACAGTCACACAAATACTCACACACAATACAGCTGAAATGGAAATAAAATTAAATAAAAAAGGAATTGGTTTTGCTATTAATTATCCGTTACATTATTATGAATTAATCAGCTGAATCTGCTGCTGAGTTGTGAACTTTCTCTCCTTGCATCACGTTTTGTTTTCGTCAGGCGCTCCGGTGTTCTTTGTGGTTCCTTGGATTATTGTACGTTACCTGTTTGAAAACGTGAGGTAAGTGTCACTAAGTTCTGTGCGCACCGTTTCCACAGATTTTAATTTGATTTGACCCCCCTGAATGTGTTTGTTTCCTTGTAGATGTTGGGAAATGAACGTGAACATGGTGCACTGGTGGATAATTCGCACTCCCATCCTGCTCGCCATCCTGGTAATGTACACACAGGGACACTCACACACTCAGACAGACTCACTCGGTGTAAGTGGCAGGATGTGTCAGGGCTTATTACTCTCTACAGTAAATATGAGATGACAGCAGACGGCATAAAGGAGCAACATCACAGCACTGGGAGCTTAAAGGTTCGTCTGTGCAGACATCAAACCTTCACATCCATAACATGCAACACTGTCTCATTCAGATTATTCAGCCATGATCACACACTCCAGCAGGACATTTGTTTCTTGGCTGACTCATGGAAGCTTCCATCAACAAAGCATTAAATTACTGAAAAAAAACGATTTGAATTTGAAGTTGCATATAATCTTATCTGTAACACTACGAGTGAGAAATTGCATGTTTTTCTCGCTTCAGGTGAACTTTATCATCTTTATACGCATCATTCATATTCTGGTGTCCAAACTGAAGGCCCATCAGATGAGATACACGGACTACAAAATCAGGTGAGACACGTGGACGTGGCTGTAGAGCCAAAGTTATTCAAGGAAGCGCACCACAACAGTATGCGGTACATTTTTACATAAATATGCTAAACAAATGCTTCAGTAGGAGTAACTGAGAGGATATCTAAAGACTTTAGGAAACCGAGACAAGAGAAGAGGCCTCTTATAATGTCCTGACATAACTTTGTTCAGTGTAAATTTGAAAAAAGAAACTTCGTCTCTTGTGTTCAATCTCTCCAGACTGGCCAAATCCACACTGACCCTGATCCCTCTGCTGGGGATCCATGAAGTGGTCTTTGCGGTGCTGGCGGAGGAGAACATGCAGGGCGTCCTCCGTTACATCATTCTCTTCTTCCAGCTCTTCTTCAGCTCTTTCCAGGTACGGTCAGGACTTTATATATCATTTGGAGACAGATATCTGCACTTAGACGAGTTTCCCTCGATAAAAGCAGCATTTCGTGGTGTTTATATATTTGGTTTGACATTAAGAGTGATTTCCCCTCTTCACAGGGTTTCCTTGTATCCATCCTCTACTGTTTTGTCAACAGGGAGGTACGTGGTGTGTGTGTGTGTGTGTGTGTGTGTGTGTGTTTGTGTAGTGAGGAAACACAGCGTTGTCATTTCTAATGCTTCCAGCGTTTGTGTCATTTCTCATCTACCCCATCATTGTAACACTTGGTCACTCCTCTTTCTCTCTGCAACTCAGGTGCAGGCAGAGATAAAGAATAAATGGCAGAAGTGGAAGCTGGGGACGACTGACCTGGATGACCTGAGAAACACTGGCAGCCACACGCCAAAGGTGGACTGTGTCGATTAAATACCTGCTGTATATTCACACAAAATCTCTAAATCAAAACATTTGTGTGCAGGCTGGTAAAACAGGCAGAATAGTAAATATTGAAACTACGCTTGTATTACAAAAGCGCACTTCAGAAGACGAGCAGCAGGAACACTTTCCTGCATATCTCACATTTTTTGTTTAGATGTTACTTCAGTCATTTAACACATTTCGAGGAGGTTGTTTGTCATCATTTGAAACTGATACTGTCACAAAGAATATAGTCCATTTTCTCCTCATGAGCCACATAGTTACAATTTGTTAAACATACTAATGAAGCTAAAAGGAAAAGGGACTTTTACATGTTTTTTCCTTTCACAGAAAACTGAGATGATGTCTTGTAATTATGCAGGTTGGCAGTGTGCCGGCGTACAGCCAGTCCCACCTGCCCAATGCCGACCTGCTGCCTCTCCGACCCGTCCCGCTCCTCTGCTCCTCCCTCTCACCATAAGCTCCCCACCGTCCTCACCCCTTCAAACATCAATGAAGACCTGCTGCTGTATTTTCTGCTGACGGCCAGGATGGATGAGGAGAAGGAAAACAGTCTTTAACACAAAATAAGGAAAAATCAGTGGTGAATGTTTAAATGGAAATCACTGTGACTGACTGACTGAGAGGGTTGTCGATCTATTTATTCTGAAAACTATTTCATTAGGATGTGAAGACGCTTGTTTTGTGTACCAAGATAAAGCAGATAGTGGCAGACAGTGGTTGAAGAAGTAGATTCATGGATTCATATGTTCTTGATGAGATTATAGAGAAAGGAGAGTGGCCACAGTCCCTCAGCTAAAGGATCTTTATTTTGATATTTCAGCCATCCTCTTAAGTCCTAAAGGAAGCCTTACTCTGGGGCCAGAACTGCGGTCCTGGTTGTATTCAAGTACTGAGTCTATGCATGGAGAAACACTAAAACCCGACATATCTACACCGAATGACGTCTGATGAAGAAATGGCTCCAGACAGACAGAATATGTAGAGAATAGAGAAACGACTCTCAAGTGATGGAGCTGATAAAACGTCTCACACAGACTTCAACACAGCTGGGACCGTCTGACTCATCAGCATTTATGTCTTCTTCTGCCTCGGTGATTGTTTTCTGTTTCCAGATGGGAATGTGCCAAACATGCTAAATTGAACAATTTCACCAGGACGTGGATCAAATCACTTTGTTATTCTCTTTCTGAGAAAAGCCAAATCTCTATTCAATTATCTAGGATGTCCTTAAATCTGCTGCTGGTTATTATCAACCGCCCTGTGAAGTATTCAGTCATCACTCCACTCCCCACAGTACACTATTACATATTCATTTCCTGTTGTGGAGTTCATTTTTCCTTTCAGTATTAAAACTCACATTTTATTACTCTTACAAAATCATAGTGAATACTTGGATCACAATCCGAAATTCAGGTGAAACAGCATCTACTGCCATCTAGTGGAGACAGAGAGTGAGCACACTGGGAAAAGTTCTCGCTGAATTCAATCTTGAACACTGACTGGAGTAAAAAGAACATTTTACAGGATTTAAACCACAGATTTGTTAAGAATCGCCCTGTTTCAGATAACAAAGTATTCCCCTAATGAGATTTCCTGAATAAAACTGTACAACTAAAACGGTGTTGTTTCATATTTCAGTCAACAATGAGGAAAACAACTGGAGCAACACTCAACACGATAATGAATTGTGTGCAGTAATGAAAGAAATGAAGAATACGCCAAAATGGAAGTTGTTTTTTAATTAGATATGAACATTATCACCAACAAAAATACTTTAAAAGTCAAACAAAAGTGGTAGAAGGAAGGAAAAAATAGGTAACGAGTGAAACCCATAAAAAAAAAAAGAAAAAACACACACACATTCAACATTGTCCCTTATCAATCATCCACATTAGTGCAAAGTTCACCACAGATCTATCCAAACATTACTACATGTTAACACATAGATGCCATTTTGTTAAAAGAAAAATAAGGTAGCATTTAGTTGCCAAATGAATTAGTCACATCTCTTTTGGCACAGTGGGTCGCAGTCAGTCCGGCCTCACAGCTTCTCGTCTACGTTGTTCAGCGGTGTGTACAGGTACGCAGCATCGTCCTCTTCATAGATGATGGCGACGGTCTCGCCGGCATCCGACACTGCTGCACTGGTCTGTATGTAAGCCTGAGAAAGAGGAGAACACACAAATGGGAATTTACTGTTTCACGTTTTCACTACATATTTTCACCCAGATGTGTTCAGTGCCTTCACCTCGTCATCTCTGACTGAGCGGACTGTTGCGCAAGTTTCACAGGAAATAAATAATCTTGTCTAACTTCGTGTAAATACTTAAAGCTCTTCACCCTCTCGAGCAGCTGCAGTCGCTCTTCATTCAGCATGTTGTTTTGTCTCAGCTGGCTGACTGTGTTCTCCAGTCCCAGGAGTTTCTCCAGGTGTCGACGGTGTCGCTGCTGCAGCACTTTGACCTTCTTCTGCAGCTCCGACACGATCGCCTCCAGCTGCTCCTTACTCAGACTGTTCCTGTGGTAGCTGCTCATTGGAAAAAGGAAAGCGATTGTAAAAACTTGAAACAATCCATTTTAAATATTTAGTTATAGATCTTTATTGAAATTGAATTCAATACTTCAAGATTGCCAACTTCACTAGTTAATCTGTTGATTATTTTCGTTTACTCTGTTAATCATTGCAGCACCTTTGCTTGCTGAAAAAAATTAAACATTTGTGATAATTCTAAATATTTCCTTTGTCCTGTATCCTTGAAATCGCTCACCAGTGCTCCTCCAGCTGGTGATCCAGCTGCTCTACACCGTCGTCCTCTGACTGGCCGTCGTCGCCCTCTCCCTCGTCTGTGTCCAGTCTCTCCACGGTGAGGACCAGGGACGTGGAGGAAGGCGGCACATGTTTGGACACTATGGGCAGAGTGGATGTGATGGGTTTGGAGCTCAGAGCTGACGACAGCACGGTGTCCGGAAAGACGGTGATGTGTTTGGAGGTTTCACTGGGGAAAACGCTTGGTACTGTCTCGAAGTACGCAATGACTTGAGTTTCGTGGCCTTCGTGGACGTCTGAGAGCTCCTCGGTGGTACAAGTCAAATCTTCGACGCAGAGAGAAGCCACGGCCTCGTCTGCACAGCCGATCGTGGATTCATTCAGGACCAGCCCATGGCCCTGAGTTAAAATGATTCCATTCAGCAGCTCATCTTGCCCTTCACCAGCAGGGCATTCAGACATCACCACCACCTCGGCGTTCTCTCCACTGTGACTTAAATCACTTACTGTCTGGAATAAAGTCAAAGGGAAGTTGGCCACCGTTTCGAACGCGTCCACCGATGCCAGCGGGTTTGCGTCTGTTTGGAGAGAGCGGTCAGATTCTCCAACATCGATGGACTCCGCCAGGCTGGGATCTCCCTGCTGCGCTGGATCCACAGTGATCTCATACAGGTGCACCGTGTGCAACAAACTCTCCATCTCTGCAGCGTCGACAGCCTCCGTCCTGTCATCCGACACCGTCGCGCTTTCATCACCGTCAGCTCGAAGCCGCTTTGGCTTCTTCTCACAGAGATCAGTAGCTTTCCGTTTCTAGAAAGAAGCAGGAGTGTGTGTTTGTCAAACGCAACATGATATTGATCACAGAGCAGGTGAAGTGTTGCAAACAAAACTGTCCTAGGAACTTCAGAAACCTCATCGGAATTGGCCACAGCAAGGTCTTTACATACTGCAGCTAATCAGCTCAATCAGTACATTGGCAGATCTCTGTCTATCTATCTTTTTAATTAAGTACCTCGGCCTCCAGGAAGACAGTGGGCACAGCATCATTCTCCAGGTAACGGATACCCCATCGCACCTTGAAGCACGAAGGTGAGAAATGTTCGTGGCAGATGTACTGGTGTCGAGAGGGAGTCCAGTTCTCCCGTCCAATGTTCCTCAGCCACTGATGCAGCCGGGCCGTGTCCTGCAGAGGGAACCTGGAATACGATTAAGACCGGTGATGTGAGACAAAGAAAAAATGAATTTACGCAAATGATATGACAGTAAAGTCAATATATGTGAGCGTTATAACTTCCTGCCTCGGCTGGAAATCAGAGTATCAGAACCGGTGCTGGTATCAGGTGCCTGACTGACTCTGTGGACTCATCACATTTCGGCTTGTGCCGTTACACTCTGTGTAGTGTGAGGCAACAACACTGCTAGTTTATGAGGCTGAGTTAGTGATGATTACACTGAGGGATGTCTTTAGTATTTTGTGTGAGGTGGACAGAATATTAATTAATTAATCACAACAGTTACTAACACTGATTTCACTCTCTTTAAACAGTTCAGTGACCCTGAATAGGAACATTATCATGCAAGAGACCAGGATAAAAAGGCTTCATCATAAGATCAAGGTGATCACTTAAACCCACTTTGATTGATCAATGCTGGGAAAATGCTCCTGACAGATCAACGGAGGCCCCAAATTGTAACGTCTCTACTCTCCTCTAATCAGGTTTTTCCTGTACCAAATAGACAGACACGTACACAGAATACTTTGTTTTAGCTATGAGACAGATAAGCTGGTAAAATCCTTCTTTGCCTCCATAAAACAGCAGGAAATCAAATTATAGAAATGTAAAGATTCACTTATAGAGTTGGAAATCAAGAATTTCAAGTGTAACTACATGAATGAACACCACCAAACTAGCCTGTTTTACTGTTGTCATTTATTTATTTATTTATTTACTTTATTATCTTCTGTAACTGTTTTAAGAATGCTACAAGTTTGGACATCATAGGTGCTTAAAGGTCAGTGTTCATATACGCTCCTACACTCTTACGCACAGGTATCTTTAAGGTGTGTTTGCCTGTCAGTTAACCTCCAGATTAGCTGAGTCACAATTCCTGATTCACTCCGGACTCGGAGTGTCACAAAGTGCAGAGCGAGAAAAGTCAAACTTTAGCAGGTGATCGAAAAAGAAAAAAAAAAACGCGTCGAAAAATCTGATATTTCACGACAACATTGATTTATTTCATGCCAACAATCCTGCTGTAAGAAAGGGCGCTGCTGAAGTGTGACAAACAGGAAGACGGTGAAGAAAGTTAGATGACGCTTCTTACCTGAAGCACCTGAGCTCTGAAGTAAGCTAGCAGCTCAAAGACTTGTTTAAAAAAAATTAAAATAAAATCTTACTTGTAGAAGCTTTTCCTGTCGCTGCCGCTGCCGGAGTCGTTCCTGCAGTTCGGAACCGAACAATATTTCGGCATCTCGGTTCGATGTTGTTGTTGTTGCTGCTGCCGACGGTTTCGTGTCCAACTGGGTTCACAACAAGGTGAAACTCGTGCTGTGTTGTCAACGCGTGGCGCATAGTTGACGAGCGACGATCAGCTGTTGAGGCTGGTGACGTCAAATACATGCGACTGCCGCACAAACCAGGAAGCAGCGTGAGTCAGCCTCTGTCGCTCGTGAATCGGATCGATTGTGAAACCCCACAGCAAATTATTTATGATCAAATAATAAAACAAAGTACTTTTTTTTTTAATTCATCGACGTGTTGACATCAGGAGGTGGAATGTAACTAAGTATAATTAGTATATTTTTTTTACTATTATACTGTACCCAAGTACAGTATAAATACCTTAAATTGTACTTATTTCCATTTTTGCTGCTTTTAAAAAGGTAAATATTGTACTTTTTACTGCTTACATGACATTTACATCTGTTTCTTTGCAGATTACGTGCCACATCAGAGCCAGAGTAGCACTCTTTGATTCAATTTATTTAATTTATGGTCAATTAGATAAAGACAACCTAATATTTCTGATCATCACACAACTGCAGAATACCTGATTACATAATCTGTTAGAACCATAGTATAAAATATAGACATGTAGGTATAAGGTGCATTTATAGTCAGACAATTACTTTTTACTCAGGTGTCTCACTATTAAATAAGCTTTAAGACTTTTACGGAAGTATTATTTACATGAGTAACTCTCACATTAACCAAAATAATATGATACACACAATATCTTTACTTTTACTCTAATATGGCTTTCAGTTGCGTTTCCAACACTGCTAAATTGACAAAGATACCAGCTTGTTTCTAAAATCACCGGACTGTATTTTTTTTTTTATTCAATAATTTTCTCCAAACAATACACGGAATCTTTAAATGATACAGTATATATACATACACATCAGTGTATTTCTTTATCTAAAAAGTTGAGGGCCACTGGACAATGCAGCTGTGCGTTTCAAGACAGGATTGCATTTTGGACGTTTGTGTACTGAAGAAATCCACATATGGGGATAATAAGTCACCAGCAATCGAACATGTATTGGAGACGAGTGCCATCAGTGTTTGCCTTTACACCAAAGCTAGTCTGGAGAGGAGACTGTGCGGGAGCTGCCAGGTGAGTGGCACAATGACGGTCAGGGATGAAAACATGGAGAGCAGCAGTATCTTCCTAAACAGGAAGCAGTGCAAAATAAATGTTACCAGCTACATGACCGAACTGACTAAATACACCACTAATGGCAAACAGCACCTTTAAGAGTGTACCCAGGGACAATCAATCTATTTTTCTGGGGGGGGGGCTGGGATAATACATGTAATCATAGTTTGTATTCCTGTGAAATAAAAAAAATCATGACATACTGCAGGTTGGTTTGAGAAACACTGATAAACATGCTGCTCTTAACCCAGTTTACAATGCTCTAAGCTGTGTACAGAGGCCAACAGTGCTAGGTTTCAGAATCAGAGGATGCTCCTTGTAAAAACTGAACAATCATTTTCATTACAGATCTTTGGTACATACCAGCTATTTGATCCATCTGCCGAGTTTATCAGATATTTAAAAACCAAACAGCTCCAAGGAGACTCATCTGAAATTCTCAGGGTTGGTTTTTTTTAACCAGTGATGGAACACATGAGTGGGTAAATGGACAATGGAATGGGGGGATTTTCCAGTTTTAACTGATAACATGAAAGAACAGACCCAGTTCTGAACTGGGCTGGTGTAAGTGATCTCTTCCCATCGCAATTACACCACGTGCTTTCGGCACACAACTAGTGGAAGTTTGTTGGGGAGAGGGATCCCTTAGGCTAAGCATGAACAAGAGCATGTCCGAGCACTGGAGGGAGTGTGGTGGCTGGGATGGTTCAGGTCAGATGGGAGGTCGTCAGTGTCACAGACAGGTTAGCATGGCCTCTACATCATCCCCAACTGCATTAGCGTGTTGGCATACGCCATGGGTTTGACGTTTGGATGAGGCTGTAAAAGAGAATCAGAGGCAGACAAAAATTAGATTGAGATGCAACAAGCTTTCTAAGCTTTCTATCAGGGCTTCTGAACATTATGCTACCATTTTGCCTTATATTAAAACACCTGAATATCATTTTGATACAACTTGGGTTAGAGGGAATGAGAGGTGCAAGACACTACTTCACCCCCAATGTCAGTGAAATTGATCATATCTTATTGAGAAACTGTTTTGTTTTTTTTCCTCTGATGTCAGTGGCTGCTGGCTCAACTCTGTGATGTACAGAGTGTCATCATAGACAGACAACTTTACTTAAAGTAACCGCTGACTGCTGCTAACCGTAGCTGACGTTATCTGAGCTCTGAGCACCAGAATGCTGTCATTTACACTTGAAGCACAGGAGTTTTGAAACAAACAATGGGAGGAGGAGGTTTTCAGGTGCAACAGAACTGGAGCTGGATGAGTGGGCTCCAGTTCTGGTTAACCACAGCTGTGCATTGGGCTGGCTGAATTCTAAGTTATATCAGCTGGCTTGCAATAGTTTCTGTTGTCGCACTTGTTACGTTTGGCTGTGTTAGCCACAGTAGTGTTTAGTGTTAAGCAGTAGACTGTCTAATGACTGTCTAGTCTTTAGAAAGTTGACTATAATGTAATTAAACAATGCTCCTTTGCAGCTGTCAATATTTACATCAGCAGGTTTTAGATTAACCTTCAATCCAAAACTGCTGCAGCATCAAACTGCAAAATTTGTTTTGATCACATTTTTCCTTAACCAAAGTGGCTCTGTAATAAAATTGCCACGGAAGTTTTCACTTTCAAATTAATTTTACTACCAAATAAGCAGCTGGGCTGAACAGGACCGGTTTACATGAGGTCCCAGTAGAAGTCACTGCAACATTATGAACATAACCTCATGTGCAGAACCTGGGCCATGAAGCCTCCTGGTGGATAATTACCAAAACCAATGATGGCGTGTTGACACAAGGTGACAATTACAATAAATATAACAATTGAGAGTTGAGGATACTGACCACAGCAGTGAACTGGTGAAATTCTGGCTTGAGGTCTGATCCCCTGAGGTGGATATAAGCTCCTTTGTTTCCCATCTGATCACTGAGGAGAGGCAGGATACAACACACAACAGTTGAAATGAACAGTAACAGATGATTTTATACTCTTAATTAGGTTAGCCAGCATGATAACGTACCAGTAGTTGGGTGCTGAGAACACGGTGATGCACTTCCCTGAATGAGTGACCTCGTAACCCTCAGCTTTGACCTCATGACTACGCACAATGAAGTCCAGCTTGTTCTGTTCCAGGAAGCGCTCTGTCACATCTGGCCCGAACTGACAGCTCACTCCTCGCTTGCTGATGGACCGGCCATTCTACAAGACACAGAGAGCGCGAGAGAGAGAAGTGGACAATTAATTATTAATCTGAGGAAGAATTAGATTGAATAATGCTCTAACAAACTACTGCAAAGTCTGACATTATTGACCTAATGATGTTCTGTGCGGGAACTGACCTGAGGCTGTGGATCTGACCAGAGGAGGTCACACATGGGACCTGTGAAAGAGCAGAGGAAGGTGTTGAAACGGACATATGTTCCTTTTGATTAATGTATTTTTAAATGGTGCATTCATCCATTTAGATTAGTTCATTTGGACTGGTGTGGAAACCGTCATTCGTATCCTAGTGCTGACCAAAATACTGGTCAAAAAAGTCTCAGTTTGGTTCCAAGTGAACTCATACATTCATTGTGTGAAAGCAAACAAATCAACCCAACCAAGGATTATGATGATTATGATTTCAGCACGATTTCAAAAGCTAAACTACTAATAAATCTTTCTGCTGATCATGAAATCAAGCAATTTCATAGCTGATAAGTGAAACCAAGTTGTAATTATGCAAATCAGTTGGTGCATAAAATAAAATGCAACTACAACACATTTTCCTGTCCATCCAAACTAGATCAGCGAAACTATGGGTGTGAAAACACTCTGAGAGCTCGATTTAGACTCATGCTGCATTTGGAATATGACCCTACCTGAGTCTGGAGGCTGTCTGTTCCTTTCAATCTTCCTGAGGTCGTCCAATGTCACACCATCTTCACTGAACAGTCCACCATGCATGACCTGAGATGGGGAATCTTATTAGAACTGTGTACACAGTGAAACACATCAAACCATTGTGCTATTAAGGGTTGCAAAAATTATTTATACTGGGAAGACTCGGGTAAATTATGGCTGTTTGTCCATTATACAAAAAGAATGCATTGCCTGATAAAAGCATCTTTTAACACATAGACTGTAAATAAAGACAGCTTGTAGGAGTCTACTATTTTAACCAGTTTTCCACCAACAAACCCCTTTTTTTAATGTTCTACTCTTTCACAAAATCCTCTCTGAAAAATGAGCACAACTGTCTGTAGAATTTAGTAATAACACAGACTGCACACGTCAGCAAGAACAAAACTAGCTGGGTGGCCCGGTGAGTACCACTGCTTACCAGAACTTTGTTGTTGATACACTGTGCAAGAGGCAGCCACTGGAAGACCTCGCTGAAGAGCTGGAACATCTGGGCTGTGTACTTGGCTTTGACCTCCCCTTCGAACCCATACATCTGGTTCATGTTGTCTGTCTCGTGGTTACCTGTAGGTAACAATCTTGGTTGAATGTCACAATATGAAAAAGGCTTCAGTGTTATATGTAACCCATGTAATAAGTGTGAGACGTTAACATGGCTCTCACCCCTAAGCAAGTGGAAGTTTTCAGGGTAGAGTAGCTTGAAGCCGAAGAGAGTGAGAATGACCTCAAGAGAGAAAGAGCCGCGATCAACAAAGTCACCGTTGAACAGCTGAAATCTGTGGTTAAGAATTATGACAAGCAAGTTTTGGATTTGAGGCTGTTGGTGGTTTGGACACAGACACAAATTCTGAGACATACATATAAAGTGTGATATGCACTAAAAATACTGTGTATTCTTCACACGGCCCTTGGCAGGTAGACCCCTTAGTTAATCATAAACGTGGACACAAATTTTCTAGCCGACACGTGGCTGCCGCAACAGGAAAGGATACATAAGGGTTGGTCTCTGAGGGTAAGCCGTTCAGCTTGAAGATGTTGAGGAGATCGTAGTACTGCCCGTGGGTGTCACCACAAATAGTTATTTTTTCTGTCTGTGGAAAAGAAGAAAAAAGGGGGGAGGGGGGGGTCACAAAAAAGATGACAGACAGCCATGAAGAATAACATCTTAGACCTGCAGGGTTTATTTACTGTCATGCGGTGACTAACCGCTGTAGAGTTATTATGTGCTGATCACAGAGTCGGTAACTAAAGAATGTAATCATACTGTTGCACTCGCCGTATATAAAGTAAACACAAAGTCCTCACCTCTTTTAATGTGATTTCAACAAGACTTGGTAGTTTTGATAGAACATCTTTAACTTGCACCAAAATCTGAAAGGAGTACAAAAAGAAACATTAAATGACACAAACCGATATGTTTCCTTCAGTGAGTGTATTTAATAAACATCTTTACCTGATAAGCACACTTTCTGTGCAGCTTCTTCTGGTCTTTGAACCAATCCATCATCTCCTTCATGAACGTCAATGTGATCGTCCCATCTTCAAGTTTGGGGCCTACGTAGTCATCCTCAATCGCTGCAATTAGACATAACCTTGATTTCAGATCAAAAATCACCAAGTACAGTAAAGAATCCAATGATTTAGATGATGTGAACACGACTGGACTTTGTTATAATTAGTTCCTGTTTTATATACAACATGTTTTGCTCAATCACATATTTTTTCATATATTCATCCGATGACACATATACATTTAGGGCAACACGGGTAACTTACTCATGTTTTCAATGTCCAGAGAGTCAACAACAGATTTCTTTATCTCATCGCTGGCGATGGCTCGCTCAAAAGCCTTCTGTTTCACAATCTTGTTACATTCCTGATACTTCATCTTTGCATCCTTGTCATTCGGTCGAACCCTCACTACCTATTATAAGAGAGGGAAATGACAGGAATTAAACTGGTTAATCATAAACTGGCATTGGGGCCTACAGGGCAAATTTAACCAGATGAAAACAGTAATTAAAGTATATCAAGGTTTTAATTTCTTAAATATGCAGACAGTTTAAAATGGATAATACATATTTTGTTCATTGTGGTGCTGGAAATGAAATGAACAACATTTAAAACATTCACACTCTTTTGCCTGATACATTTCAGAGACCTATAAATACATATACATTGAGCTCTAACCTCTCATCAGTTCATGAGGATTAGCTCTCATGTTCTGTTGTCATGGTGCTTCGTCTAGTTTGCAGGTCTTTGTTAGCGCAGCCTTGGTATATTTATATTCCTAATTATGAGAACACCATGAACAATAGACACCAAATTAGCTGTGGTATGAGTGCCTGTACACAGAATCTAATTGGCATCACGACGGGATTAAAGGATGATCCCTATTCCAAGCTGTCGAAGCAAAATGAGGAGCCTAACTCGTGCCAACCACAGATGGGATTGTAGTGTTCTTTGTTTTGAGAAGAATCATGGAAAAACATGTAGTTCTAATGTGCACATTATTCACTTGTTCTAGGTTTAGACTGCATGGAAGCTAAAGTGTGCAGCTGCTAAAAGTCAAAGATGCAGCATTTCTTACCGTCTCGTAGTCCTTAAGTGCAGCCTTGAACTTGCCCAGTGCCATGTTGGAGGTGGCACGGCGGTAATATCCTTTAATGTAGTTCTTGTCTATCTCCAGGGCCTTGGTCGCGTCAGCCAGGGCATAGCCATAGCACTCTGTGCGTAGGTATGCCAGGCTGCGGTTGCTGTAGTAGATGGCATTGGATGGATTGAGCTCCACAGCCTCTGAGTAGTACTTGATTGCATTTTCATAGTCTTTGTCTGAAAAAAACAAATGTCACATCTTCACTGGCAAACAGGGTTTGTCTCACAAACAATGCAGGCAGTACAGGTATATTTTATTTCCAACTTGGGCGATAGTTCAGCTGATAGTAAGGCCAAAATACAAGGAGTGCTGAAACAATCGTGATGACATTTTGGCTCATGTCACCGCATCAATCTCAGTGATATGTCAGCGTTTGGAATTAATTTGCAAGTGCTTGTTTCCTCCCACTTTGTTATACTCCAGCCTAATTGTTGATGGAAGTTTTATAAGAATAAGTTATGTTTGAAATGAATTGTTACAAATAAAACTTTCATGAAAACCTAATGGTATGCTTTCCTTTTCCAATAGTCAAGAAAATCTGAATCAGGTTTTTACAGTTTATACAATATTCACCAATAAACGTGGAAAACCTTGCCAACTGCTTTGATAATCAATTAATCATTTCAGTCATTTTTCTAGCAAAAATGTCAAACTTTAACTTGTTCCAGCTGTGAGATTTGAGGATTTTCTGCTGTGATTTGTCATTTACGAATCAGAAACTACTTTATTAGTCCTACAAACTGGCACTGTTTGACATTTTCTACACTAAATAATTAATCGACTGATTCAGAAAATAACTGTCAGATCCAAGTCTGCTAAATCTGACATGACAATATTTCTGCCATTAAGTGATAAGTTCTATATTGGGATCGATGAGGGGATATGCAGACAGCAACTATCCGGTAATTATGGGTATGAATTTAACCTTGTCCCTTATTTTTATGCAGCATAAGATATAAAAAAGACAGCATGCCCATCCTTCAGCAGACAGCATTCACATTACATCTGCTATGACTCATGAGGGCATCAGTCCTGGTGATGTTCAGGCCTACAGCAATCAAACTTCAACAGGGAATATCTTCAGAAGGGAGTAAAAATCCTCTAATGCTTTGCGTTAGAAGTACATTTTGAAATGCATCTGAATGAACAATCAAATATTAACACAGTGGAACATAAACTTTCATTATTGATGCTTCCTTTGGATTAAAACGGAGGCACAGCAACATGACTGTTAGTATTTATATCCCACCGCTTAGTAAAAAAAATGGATGTATATAATGTAAAATGTAGGAATAATGGCTCAGAAATACTGATGCTGAACATTAAAACACCTGTTTCCTCTGTGAGTGCTGTTAAAACGAGGCTCCGCCGTGCTGCTGGCACACACGCGCCCGCCGGTTAGCAGAATATTCTAGGAGTTGTGCCTGATGCTAACCTACAGCTAACAGCTAGCTACACACTAATCTGACAGCACCACCCAATACAAACAAGATGGGTGATCACAGCAGAGGGCCGTGCGGTTCAAGCCCAACGATGTGACCAAATCTGAGAGAAGTTTGCGGTGCACTTCACATGACACGCGTGACAGCGTGGGTTAACACGCTGCTGCCCGCTGGTGTTAGAACTAGCTGCTAGCTAGCGTTAGCCAAAATCCGGCTAACCTCTTTCAATTCAGCGCCGCGTAATCCAATGAATGGGGGTTTACAGTTAGCATGCTGTCTGAGCCGTGTTAGCTTAGCTTAACCGTTAGCGGCCGGTTCCAGACGGAGCGTGTTGCAACGTAATTAGGCTGCCGCTGTAATTAGTGGTCACATCTGTGTGTGTTGTGAGCTGCTGGTAAAAGCCACCGACCTGACAGGTGTGTCAGCTTACCTTTAAAGTACTTATTCGCCTTCTCCTTCAGCAGCTCTGCATCATTACCTCCCTCCGCCATCTTCTTCTCTCTGCCGTTTACCGATCCGTTCGCCATTGACGGTCGCAAAGGTCGCAAAGTCTCCCCTCCCCCCCATCTATTATTATTATTTTTTTCTTTTAACAATTATAATAAATTATAATACTTATTTTTTTTCAAAGTGCACTTTCAAGTTTAACCTAAAAAAATTGTATAGAGAAAAAACAGTTTGATTTATTTGTGAGTTAATTATTTGAGAAGTGTTAAAATGCCTGTGAAGACAGCTTCTGCTTGAAAAATACAAGTACAAATAGTACAAAGATGACTTACATACAAAAACAAAAAAAGAAAAAAATATAAAGAATTTGACTGAGTTTCCCTCAATTGAGCTTAATTGTGAAATCCCATTACACTAATTAATCAGGTTATTATGTGGTTAAATCACAAGTGTAGCCCCTGTTGAGGGTTTTTATGCCTCTGTTGAGGAAACTGCTTGTTTTGGGGGGGGTTCTCTGTCTTTATTGTGGCTTATAGCTCATTTTTGTGTTACACTGTCCAACAATAATAATTAATAATTCATTGGCCCAGTTATTTTTGATTAAGTGTCTGTACGTGTGTGTGTGTGGATTGCTAGGTGTGAGACAGAGGCATTGTCAATACAGTCAGGATGGTAGAAGGGAGAAATATCAAAGAGGAATAATATTTACATTTTAGTTGTTTAGGTTTATTAACCAGCAGGGGTCAATATAGACCTTCACTGAAATATCCATGAAATTCTCACTAATCCGAGCAGCCTAACTGGTTGGGAGAGGGGCCTAGAGGAAAATACCGGTGCGTTCATATGAGGTTAACCAGAAGAATATTCTGACGGTGAGTAATGTGTTACAACCAGATCATTAGTTTAAGATTAGGTAAATGATTCATGGGGGAGCCAGTTCTTCCTGCCTTCTCAGGAGCAGTGACTTTAATGAAGAGTGGTAGCTTGTCATTCAGTGCTACCTCTGTGGCTCAACTGCAATAACATTCCCTCAATTAAAACCAACTGGCTCCTGTGACACAAAAAGTACAGCCTCAGTCACATTTCCTTTTGGTTTTCTTCCAGTTGCCTCGAGGCCTGAGAGTGTTGAAGTGGAAGTTTCCTGCCATCCGAGCGCAGCAGTGTCGGCCCGTCGGCATCCACAGATGTGGCAGCGAGGGGACAATCATGGCACAGGTGCACATCTCCACAACTTTACTCACTCGCACACATGGCATCTGACGCACCCCAGCCTCAAATAACTGGTTTGCAAAAACATCACGCAACCTTAAGCAGAAACACATCCAAGCTTGGACACCTTCTCTTTGCCAGAAACTCTCGTCGAAATGGTACTTTGCGTCACTGGAGTCAGGAAAAGGACATCTGTCATGTGCACCAGAAAGGAAAAGTCAACAATTTTCGAGACGTAGGTTTTGTGGTTTGGTGTGTTTGGGTTTTTAGATGGTTAGGGTTAGAAGTTCAACAGAGTATGAGATGCTAAAGAGAAGCATGTGACACAGAGGATACAGCCCAGTCCAGTCTGCTGCCCTGACTCATCAGCGACATCCCGCAGTGAAGAGTAAGAGGCCAAACAGTCGGGTGACTCACTGTGACCCCCGTCGAACACTTCGCTCACTGTGGAGTGTGAGTTCACTTTCTCTTAGCAAGATTATCTATGAGTCGTCCTTTTCTTCTGTGAGCCATAACACGTCTAGTTCTGTGATGGTTTTTACTAGTAGCGCTCGCGGGGAAGGAAAAAAAAAAGAAAAGAAAAAAGGATTGCCTCAGACTGAGAGCTGACGTTAACAGCCTCAGCCCCACATGAGTGTAAACGCAGACAGAGAGTGGGAGAGACAGTGTGGGAGGAAGAGAGGTAGAGAAAAATCTGGCTCTGCTGCGACTGAGGACCAAGCGGGGAAATTGCCATCCTCTTGGGTGCGCGATGCATGAGCGTGGGCTTTGGAGGGGTCCTGAGAAAGTTAAAACAAACACGAACGGAGGAGCCAGGAGATATACGAGCAACCAGAGAAAGAGACGGATGAAGGTCAGGGCGAATGTGAGTGACATTCCAAGGTCGCAAGCCAATGAATGATGAGGCCGCAGAGCGAGTGGAGTATACGTTACATAGGCCCGATCTAGACCTTCTTACAATTTATTATCCTGTAAGCATGTAAGACCACTGTGTAGCGAGTGTTTTGAACACCCCCCTTTTAATCTTTTACTCCACTACTTTAACTGTTTTGTCAGACTTTGCCAGTGTTTTGTAGAGGCCAAAAAGGTCTTGTTGCCCCGTCTCTTGCTCCACGCTGCCCAAATAATTCACTAATGAGAGCATGACTTCAGGGGGTCTGTGGGGGGTCGCACTTATTTGAACCACATGTTATTCTAGTGGGCAGGGCAAAGGACAACATTAAAGATAAATTGTGGAAAAAAAACTCATCCTCTTGCGCTCCACCCTTCCTCCTTTTTGTGTTTCCCTCTATCTTGCTTATGCTTGGTTTGGCCATTTGGTTCCTCTATTAGCTACCAGCTTTCCTTTTTTTTTTTCTTTTTTTTGCTGATAGTCTCTTTTTGAGTCATCTACGAATCGCAAGGGATTGCTCATATTATAAAACAGCATTACCAAGTCTCTCCTCCTCGTTTGTGTGGGGGCTCCTGTTGTTGATCAGTGTGGCCATCAGTCAGTGTGTAACTCAACATCCTGAAATGACACATCGCACGTTCACTAAAGTTATTTGTGCTGCGGGGGAACGAGGAGTTGGAAATTTCATGGAAATGGAAAAAGAAACGTGATGCATACCTGCCTAAAGACTCTGCTGCTGGCTTTACCTTTCCACATTAAAACCCCCTCTGTGTTCTCCTTTGTCTCTGGTGGTTATGGGTGGGGACTGGAGGAGGGTATATAACGCAATTGTGTTTATATTTTGTCGAGCGTCTGTTTACATTTCATGTAGGGCTGTTTTACATTTAAGGAAGGCTGTTACCTTCAGCTCCTGCAATAAAACCAGCTGCAGTGTAAACCCTGGTGACCAGATATGATTTTATAACAACCTTAATTAACAATAACAAAATATTAGTGATTTGCCCAGAATTAATTTCAAACTTTCACATTTCAACACACATTTTTTGGCAACTATGAAGCTATTAAAGGGGCTGAGTGAAAGGGCAATGGCTGATGCTTTATGCTGAACTGAAAGTGGAAACAGACACATTAACCCCCCCAAGTGGCATTATTGTTGGCGCCACTGTCTGAAAAACAACTGGATTGCTTTATGTTCTCTTCAGAGTAGCAACTACAAACTACACAGAACAAAACGAAAACATGAGTTTATGAATTCAGTCCACAAGGAAACGTGAGAAAGCAGCTCGACACTGGAGAATTTGTACCCAGTGGCAAACAGAAAAGCATAATTAACAAAGTAAATGCAGATGGTGTCATTATTCTATAGCAATTACATTGTGCAATCAGATATGTCTTTGTTCTTTCTGTCTTTCTTCAATTCTGCAACACAACAACAACATGAAATAATAAACTTGTGCAGGTGAGATCAAGAAAATCCACAGAGACTTATTATAAGCAATTCCAGAAGTCGTGCATTTCACCAAAACAAGCAAACAAGCTGAAGCGTGCGTCTGGGTGTGTAATTGTCAGATACGACTCAGTTCAGATGTTAATTTGGTTCATCAGACACGACTTAAAGCTGCAGTACAGTTTGAATATGACTGTTCTGTACCCTGAGCCCCCTGACATCTCACAGAGAACTTTGCAAACTAATACAAGTCAAGTCAGGATTTTTTTTAAAAACTAATGCAATAAGAGTAGTTGCATTAGCCACTGAAACCACAGCTCCATACCTGAGTGTAAGCCCACACACAGACTGAAGGGAATTCTTGACTGTGGAAATGTGAAACAGACTATGGAAGGTTGTGTTTTTTTGTTTTTTGTTAGTTTTTTTTATGGCTGGAACTGAGCAGGCTCCCCCGCCGATCGACTGGCACCACAGCCCTGTTAAAGCACATTTAGAAAATGACCGACTAAACAGATAATTGAAATAAATAAAAACAAATTGCCACGGGAAGTGAAAGCGGGCCAGATTCTTTGGAAATTAGATTAGGATTTAAAACAATTCTGCTGTATTAACTCTGCTTGGCATGAGTCTGGCCTTATTTGGCCATATCTGTGGACGGAATGATAATCAACCACTTTGTATTCTCTACTCCTTTTTTCATTTTCCATTGTATAACACTGTGTCATTACTCAGGATTTTCCATGTTCATCCTGATTACCCCCCCCCCCCCCCCCCCCCCACACACACACACACACACCCTCTCCCATCCACATCTACTTTTGCCATCTTTCCCTCATTTACATGCTTTCTGTGTGTCCTCCTTTCTGTCTTTTCTTGAGCAGCATGAGTGTTTGATGTGTGCTGGGCACGAGAACAAGGGATCGGATACACACCCCAAACAGGAAATGAGAAATTCAAGCAAATAGACCCGCGTCTGTGTGCGCCTCGGCAAGAAAGACAGAAAGCTGAGGGGAGGAATGCAGATAGATAGAGCTAGGGCAGGCGGCGGAGGAGGATGTGGAATAGACACAGTGAATCAAGAGGCTGTATATTTTTCGAGGTGAAAAGGTTGCTATGTGAGCGAGAGGGCAGGGAGAGGAGGAACACCCCAAGTATGATATTTATAGACACTGCCCACCCCAGATGCTGCTCTGCGTCGCCCTATGACATCAACCATCCCACTGAACCCACCGAGGGTGTCGAAAACCTCCATTTAACTGTTAACCTGTGATCTCATCTTCATTTTCATCAGACACTTTTTTTTTTTTTTTAGTTCTCACTTCTGCGGAGGACACCTACAGCTCTCTGGGAGTCAGACAGTGCAGTTGTTTGCTCTCTTCACCTGGAGGTAACACCGGCTTTGCGACAGGCTCTGCATCACACCCACGTCCCACAGTTGTACTAATGTGCCAGACGGCAACCCTCGAGCAGTTGAGCTCATAAAACAAGTCAGAGCTGTAGGATTATCTATCAAAGCGACAGTGGCGCACCAGCGGGGCAGCGTGACCCGCTGCAGCCCTTTCATCTGGCAGTGCGGTTGTTGTTTTCACGCTAGTTAACGGTAGCGACGACATGTTGTGGCAGCTAGTTTATTTTACATCGCAGGCTGTGCTCCTACTGTTTATGAGCAATGAACGATCGAGCGCGGCCCACATGGTCAAGCTTTCCCACAGAAAGGAACCCGCATCATAAGTGACTCAGGATGTCTGGGGCTGCAAATACTCGGACTATTAGATGACTCTGGGACTTAAAAGGGAAGGAATACTTCCACAGAGCTCCGCAAACAAGGTGGAGAGAGACAAGGATTGTTGAGGAAAAACACCCCAGCCTCTTCTGACGGGGCTGAATTGTCTCAAGTGGCGTGAATAGCTGCGATCTGATGTGGTGAGACGGCAGTAACAGTCGAGCACAGCGGCAGACAGACTGACATGTCACAAGTGTTTAAGGCGAACCGTAAATATCCGTCAGTAGAACAACATTACTTTCCTAACCGCAGCATAATAGTGGGCACACACAAACTGGAACACAGATGCTTTTTAAGTCGCTAATGATACACTAAAACTTTGCCATGTCAATACCAGCTGTGAGGCACAAATACAGGCTCAGAAACTCTACGCAGGGTCTGAAAATATCTATTCACACATAGGCAGGCCATCCAGGATGTTGTGGGGGAGAGTTTCCTCTTCCTGTTGCTCTTACTGTTGGACTTTCCTGTCAGTTAGTATTAACTACTGACAGACCTTTGGGTGCCTTCCAGACTCATCCCTGAGCCCCTTTTTTTATCTCCAGGGAGTATGATTCCTTACTGTAAAGTATTAGGTCACATCCTGTGCACTTGGGTGGCCGGGCAGAGGAGTCAGTGTTAGATGTAGGTATCCTCCGGAGCAGACGGCCTCTTTTGCACCTATTTGCACTGCAGAGACCAGCGGGTATATGTCTTAAAGAAAATGAGGACCACACTCAACGGCGTCGTCACATGTGTTCATCAGGTGGTGTGAAGCAGTAATCAGCCACAGATACTATCTACCAAACTCTCACTGGACTCCAGGGGAATGCAGTAGACTTTATGATCTCCCTCTTTATCATCAAAACGCTGATCAGCCAGAATTAATTGTGTCAAGGTTCGCTCGGATGCAAATAAAGAAGACGGGGCTGTGCGTGTTGCTCTCAGGGTTTCGGTGTGTTGAGCATTAGCCTTTGTGATTCAGCAGCGCCGCAGGGCCGGACTGTGGTGCTGATTCTAAGATAGACTGACTTGAATTAGTGCCCCGCTTTTAAAGTCTGGGTTGTGTTACATGTGCCCAGCCCTGCTCCTTTTTTTAATCATTGTGCAGTAAATGAAAGTATCAATACCACCACGTCATGTTCCCCAGTTTTATATCCTATATTTTATCATGCTGTGTCTTTGATTCGGCTGCTTTCTCGGCCCGGCGTCTCTTGTTAAACAGATCTTGATCTCAACGGGACCTCCTGGTAAAATAAATAAACATTTTCCATTTGAATTCCAAGTCCTGCATTCAGCCTTTCAACATCAACAGAATTTAACTCATATATTGAAAGTATTATACAGATTTGACATGTATGGAAGCCAACAAGGACTCGTACTATGCGTGCCATTACAGCAACATGTTTGTTGTCTTGTTTTTCTGGAGATAAAGGCTTCATTTATTTTATTATCTTGTAGGAAACATGTAGCCGACTTCACATGTTCACGAGATAATTTATCACAAGACGACTGTTTCATAAGATTTATAATAGTGCTTATAAACTGCTTTTGTGTGATGGGAGTTTTAAAGATAATGATATGAACTTTGTATTGTTCTACATTATAGCTAATCACTGTAAGGGATATGTTGGGATTTAGCCCTGAATAGTGCCCTTCATAATGGAAAAGAAAAAAGGTCGAAGTACAGTCCGATGCATTAATCAGTAATGTTGTAATCAGCCATCAGTTGCTGTCAGCTTCTGTAGAAATGATCTTTATCTAAAATACATGTTAATGATAATGGATCGAATCCCGGTGCATTCATGAGCAAACAGCATTTTAATGAAACATGGACTTAAAATTACTACATTGCTGGAGTTGAAGTTTAAATGCGGCATATAATTAAAATAGTCAAGTTGAGTGCAGGTGATTCAGAATTGTACAATACTGTGCAGTGAACGCACTCAGTGACTTAGTGCAGATGTGGCAGAAAGTTATATGATGTATTCTATTGTCCATACAGGAATAAGTTATGTGTGAGCACGTGCTGCACATGTATGGACGCGTGTGTCTAAAGAGTTCTCATGGGTGCACATGTATAATGTGATTGCGTGTGAGAGTGCTTGAGGAAGGATTGCATAAACCAAACACATCATTTCACCCTGCTGCCAGCTCCCAAAGTGCCCCGATCACAGGAAATGGGTGTAAAGGAATGACTCAGCTTGCTTTGACCTCCGCCACCCCACCCCCCCAACAAACTCCCTAACACCCCCACCCTCTCCTTCAGGGCTGCTTTAATTAGAAAAGCAACTAGTTTATTTTTCTTAGTCTCAACACCCATTCTGCCCCTCTCAATCTCTTCCTTTTAAAACGAGCGCATCCCATGTTTGGTGATGAGTCATAGCTTTCTCCTCCACCCATCGCTCTCATGCACTCTCCCTCTCTGTGTAACTCAGCTGGCCTAGATTCTCCCTTTTGGCATGGCGATGTAAAAAACAGCTGTTACACAGATGTATGCCCTTATCGTACCTGCTCAGGTGCGCCCGATTCGCAAAATACTCACAAAATGCTCAAACACGCGCGCCAACTTTGATAGCGTCATGCTGAAACGTTTATGTATTCACAAAGGCTGAGTTGCTCAAGGCTAACAAACACACACACACACACACACACACACACACTCACACATTCGTGCACCCAGGCACATACACGTACACAAACACTGACATGCTGCTTCAAAGGATGGCGTGTCATAAACAGAGGGACTGGGAAGGAGGAATGTGTTGTTCATTGGGGAATTTCGGAGCCAGTGGGGAGAGGAAGGAGGGGTGGGGGCACGCTGACCTAATGTCCAACTGAGTGTAGGCAACGGAGGAACAGGCTGCCGGGCCGTTCTCGCTGCTGTCGTAACCCTTGTAAGCCCATCAATACATGTGAGAGCTCCACTGACACAGGAGGCCACAGATCACGGCTGACTTAATCTAAAACAGACCCTGTACCAAGGTCTCCTGGAAAACCCAACACCTCCCTTACCTCCCATTTATCCAATATGAAGAGTCAGGTTACCGTGTGATACATTACAGACAGTATGAGTATATGTAGGTGCGTGTGTGTGTGCGCGTGTGTGTGTGTGTGTGCGTGTGTGTGTGTGTGTGTGCTTTCACAGAATGGGAAGATGATATTTCTTCCTGTCCGCTGTGTCAGATTGACGCCACTGTGTGATTTGTGACTTTAGTCACACCTCACTTAATTGGAGTCAGCAGTTTCTTACTGTGTGTGTGTGTGTGTGTGTGTGTGTGTGGGTGTGTGTGTGTGTGTGTGTCTGTGTGTCCGTGTGTGTGTGCGCTGACGAAGGACGCGGTGGGATGAGTAATAGACTGTGATTGAACCTCAGTTTGCTCCCACTGCTGTGGGTCACAGCCTCAGTTCAGCCAAGCTCAGGTTGTTGGCCTGCTGAAGCCCCGCCCCATCTCCCAGCATGCCTTTGTACCTGCTTGGCTGCGTCCAAGATCTTCCGCTCTTCACTATAACGTGCACTACATGGTGTTTAATGTCAGGTAGAATTAATATACCCTATAACAGGAGGTACAAACGGTTCGACAGTACAACAAAGTAGCGTGGGCTCAGGAGCTGTTGTCTTCATTGTTACACAACTACAGATCGTCTAGAAGGCATCAGAAGTCTTATCAGCATATATAGTGAAAACAGTACATCTATAATATACTATATCTCAAGTTTTACTTCATTAAATGTGGGTGAATATATCCACACATACTCTAAATTTGATGCCAGCAAAATGTTTCGAACAAGTCGGGACACGGGCAACAAGAAGACCGGGAAAGTTATTGATGTTCCAGAAACACCTGACTACCACAGGTAAACAGGTTCACTGATAACAGGTGATAGTATCATGACTGGGTATAGAAGAGGAAAACTCCAGAGGCTCAGATGTTCACACCTTTGTGAAACACACGACTGTATAAACAGGTTTTTTTTCCGATGATTTCATTCGGTTTTTACAGCCTCCAAACTTTTTGGGGAATCGTGATTGTGAAGCATTTAGTTTTTAATACGGACAGAAAACTGCATAAGGATTTCCAGAGATTTGACAAAAGACTGTTGAAAGAAAACCTGCTATTAAAAACTCATTGAGATACAGATGCTAATGTAATAGAGGCACGCTAGGGGCTGCTTCAGGGAAATATGGGACCCTCAGACCTCAGCAGGCTCCAGTTCTCCTCCCCTCCCAGCGTCATCATCACCCACTGGGCTATGTTATTCAGTCAGGGTTGTGAGATTAAACTGCTATTTAGGGCCTGCCTCTCCTCTGGGTGTAGCATCTACTTGGCCAGTGTTGTCCTTTCAGACCCCAGAGTCAGATCCTCCGCTCTGTTTATTATCCAGGGAGATGGTGGTGGCTGTTTATAGGGGCAGATTCGTCCCTCTGTGACCAGGGACAGAGAAGGAGAGCGTCAGAGAAACAGAGAGAGAGAGAGACTGAGAAGCGAGGAAATGGAGGGGCGGTACCGTGCGAAGGAGCCAGTCCGGAGATGTAATTGGTACCTTTCCTTTTTTAGAAAACATTTCTTACTAAGCGAAGTCCAGCAAATGAGTCAGGGCGCAGCATGCTTTATAACCACACTCAGACACTCTCACATGGTTTATCATACTTTCCCTTTGTAGTTTTCACTTTGAAGAGGGTTTAAGTTTCTCCTCTGCCTTTGATCCTCCGCGTATTAAGCTATGATGTTAGCTACTGGTTATGTGCTTGACAAAGGAACAGAGCCGCCATCTGGTGAAGACGAAATGAAAGATTCCCGTATGGGAATTTGTTGTTTTTCCCCTGTTAAACTTTTTATTCATTGTTGACATTAGTGTGAAAACAGTTTAGCCAAACGTCTAGCACGCAGGGGTGTGTGGTCTTTTATTCTGTCTTTCCCATTCATTCGCTCGCCAACATCTGTTTTTCTTCCCCTATCGCATGCATTGTTTAGTTCAGGTGATAATTCAGAAGTGTCTTCAAAGAGCTGGAAGGGGTTAAGAAAAAAGACAAGAGAGGAAGAGAGAGAAAAAAAGAGATGGAGCAGGCGATATGGTCAGCTGACTAAGACTGTGATAAACATCTTAGCTTAAACTGCAGGTGTGAAGTGAGAGGGATGCTGGTACAGACAAGACAGGTGGAGCAGGAGAAAACTGTCAACTCACATTCAGCAGTGCTGCCTTCACACACTTACACGTAGCAAATTTCTAAACACTCGCAAATCTAAGATGTAAGTCACATGTATCTCAACAACAACAGTGAGACCAGTTGGTGTGATAGCTTGTGTGTGAGTGTAAAAGTCAACATTTCAAGGACGATATTTATGTAACAGTCCAGTTGAAATAAATAAATAACTGCAGCTACCACAGATCCTGTCTGTAGGGCAAAGGTAAACAAAAAGTAAACATGTCACATATCCAGGATATGAAACATTTAAGGATGATCCAATTTATTCAACCCTGACCCCTCGTATCAGTATTTTCATTAAATCATGTTATTTTGAAGAAAATTGATTAGACATTCTATGGTAATGAAAACAACAATTCCTTGTAGTTTTAGTTCATTCTAAACTCATGAAAACATCATAATAGACAATAATAATGTGAATATTATTGTTGCATTTTAGCTGAAAGACTCCCTTAAATCCACACTGGACCTTTAAAGTGAGACAAAACTTTGTTTAAACGAAAAAAAAAAAAAAAAATCACAAACTACTCCTACAGGGAGTAGGAAGGCATGTTTGTTGATGTGTGTGTATTTGTGTGTGTGCGCACAGCTTCAGCACCTGGGGCAACAATAGCTTTGAGCAGCTGTATGATTGTGAAGCCGAGCTGAGCAGCAGCAGGACACCGGAGTGTGTTATTAAGGTCACAGTCAGCTCCGTCTGAGTCCACAGGAATTACACCAGGCCGCTCTACTGCTCCACTTTTAAAGACCGGTTTGTGGCAAAAGATCAGTGGACGTATAATTGCAAATGTCATAGATGTTGTAATAAGACGGGAACCCAAAATAGCATTTCAAGGCCAGCAATGTGGCGAATCAGCTTACGTTTAACATGATCAGTTTTCATTGTGAACTTGTAAAAGTGCCACAAAGAGAAAACGTTTCGGGCAGAGTTACACGACAGAGAGCCTTTCCCTTTTTTCTTTTTTTCTTTTTTTTTGTGGATGAAAAAAGACGAAACACAGCACATGGGTTCCATTAAAGGGCCAATTATGTCAAAAGTGAAGGACTTAATCACTCTGATGAAGTGCAGCAAAAGAACAATTTTCTGGTTACTCATGCAGTTGCATAAACCCGGCACGTGGATTGCGTTAGCGGTAAAAGAACACCTGCTTGACCTTGAAATGCTGCAGGCATCTAACTTCACTGTTGTGTAACACTCAAACATAGTATGGTGATTTCAAGAGCCCCCTTTTCTCCTCTTTGGACTGAACACTTTGTGGGATGTGCTTCGGTCTGCAGCAGGAGGTGTCAGCAGTTTGTTTCAGTCCCATAAAAAAGCCTCAGGGCTGGAAAGGAAGCAGCTGCTGAGAAATGAACATTGGTTAGAAGGACAAGCCTACTTGAGTCTGACTTCCCTCTGGGACTGTTCCATTAACACCATGATAGATTTATGAGCCTCTTGACATTCATCCCCGTTGTTTGGTTGTTATAGGGAAAGTAAAACAGGTGGAAATGCAGGAATTTTTAGAAACCATGTTTAATGATCAAGTCTCCTCCGACAAAATCTGTGTTGTGCATGTTTGTGTTTGGTAATGATGTTGTTTTCTCTGGGGAAAAAAAGGCCTTTTAACATTCCAATTACATTTGCCGTGCCAAGATAAAAAGTACATATTGTGTCCTGGCACCATTAAATATCAAGACCTGGCAGCAGATCTGACTGAATCACTTGCAGAGGTGAGATAAAAGGGGCTTCAATTATGTTGATCATGTTTCATTTTACTCTGATTATCTGCCTTCGGAGAACACCTTCAAAAACAATCTCAGCGTTGGCTCGCGGGAGGAAAATTCCTTTGCTTTCCAGAGGAACTGTGGGTAACACGACCAGCTTTGGAACAAGATCGCACAGATCACTGTCACCTTGTTTGCAGCACAAGCATCCCCCATACCACTCGCTTGCACAAAGCTTATATAAGGCGTTTGACGTTGATGTGCTCGAGCCGTGGCTGTGTGTCAGTGGGTTCAGTGTTTTCATGTGCATGTGTAGAGTATGTGTGTTTGATTTTCCATGTAGTCACTGCCCTTAAGTCTGGGACTTACCAACGGGTCTGGACCTGCTCGCCGCACTTCCAATTCAGCCTCGTGGGCTGCCAGTAATCCCTTGAGTACTGAGGGAGAGGGGTGGGGCTGGTAGTGTGGGGGTGGGGGTGAGGGTGGGGATGGACGAGGTGCTAGAAGATGGTAAAATATGTTTACAGGGATCCCAACAGGTATAGTGTCATTAACAGGCATTCATCAGTTCTAGTGTTGGTTCAGCCATCGGTGAAGCCCAGTAGAACCTGCAGCTCTTCCTCCGTCGGTCCATCGTCATCCAGAGTAAACAGAAAAGCGCTGCTTGCCCAGAAATAGACCACACGCACCTGGCATGTGCCATGCTTTTCCACTGTAAGATCTCTCTCCTGGCACAAGACAGCCAGTGCTAAGTTCAACAAAAATTATCTGAACGAAGCATCGTATGTGCAAGAGTCAGGTTTGGGTAGAAGAGAAGCTTCATACTGAGAAAGTGTAGGAGGGAGCTGCACCCCACACACACACACACACACAGTGACTGCTGGGTCCCTGAGAAAGTGAGTGGGCCCGTCCTCAAACCTGTGCATGCAGGTGCTCTCTGTCTCGTAAACACATGAACTTTGCTATCATCAGCATCATCCACTTTCTCACAGGTGTTGGTGGCTCCTGCAATGACTTGAGTGACTACTTGGCTAGTTACGTTAGCTGTAACGTTAGCCTCTTGGCGTTCAAAAAGTTAGTCATTGCATTGTGATGTGGGTCTGTACTGGGTCTTGTCCTGGCCATCTCCATCTCTTTCTCTCTTTATGTTTTTTTTGTCATCTCGATTTATGTGCAGGTTCTCCTCCAAGCAAGTAGTTAGTTTGGATCAGTACATTTCAGGCTGGGCGCATGAAACACGTTACAGTTTGCTAAAGCAACAATACATGTTTGTTTTTTATTGTTTCATAAGTAATGGTGCATATTTTGGTTTGAATAAGATTAGAAATAAATACAATTTGGTCATCATGGGCTATTTAACATGAAGCATGATTTGTTTCCTCTCTGTGCTTTTGTGAATGTGAGTCAATCTCTGTAGTTTCTCTCCTGACAAAGTGTCCCTGTTTGCACTTTCAAACATCTGCCTTACTTCACTGTTTCATCATAATTACTTTCAGCTGTGTCAGGAGTTATGGCTGATGAAAACCGAACACTTCCTAATTTTTCAGCCTCATAATAAAAGCTTTTAACCAACATCATAAGGAGGGACTTTTATTGTAAATGAGTTATCAGAAACAAAACATTTTGAGCTGTGTTAGCGGCGAGGCTTTGATAATACCGCAGGGAGGAAGAGTATTTACCGCTGTTGCTTTGACCACTACTCAGTTTAAGACCCGTCTTCAGGCAGGTAGCAATGCTTTACAGGAATTGCAAATCCCTTGCGGGCTGGGCTGACAGGCATCAGGAGCCAAACCGAGCCGAGCCGAGCCTGCACATGTTTATGGAAAAGCCCCACATGGGCGCCCCTCGGGGCCGAGCCACAAAAAGCTTGCCCCTTCAGCTCGCTGTCCGTTTCAAGTTCAAGCCACAGTTTTCAAAGTTTTGTTTGTCTTTTTGTATCAAATCTGACCATACCTTAAACACCGTGAATCAAAACAACACTGAGATAAAAGCTTACAGTCGTGTTTTCATGTGAAGAAGTGACCTGAATGTCTGAATGGTGCTGTCATTCATGCCCACAACACTGTAGGTGTGTTTTAGTTTGTGCTCATTTCGAAAATTGTTCTCTCCCCTTACCGTAATTAAAACACACACATACACACATGCAAGCACTGACAAGTGAAATACACACACACCTACATCAGCTCTCTGACAAGTGGAAACACTGCATGTCGTGCAAGCATTTTGCTTTCAAAGATATTCCACTCGTGACGTGATAATTTAACTTCAACTTTTATTTCAAATGTTTTAAATATTTACAAAAGCAAATTTCAAATCGTAAGCGCACTAATAAAAAATACGGTAAACTGAAAAAATCTTGGCTTTGTTCCTAAAACATATCATAGAAGCTGAATTAAATCTCAAGTAGTACAAAAAGCGTCACACTTCGGATGAAAGTAAAACCTTGTCCTGAAATAAAAGGCAATACATTGCCCCTAATTTACTGCAGTGATTAAAAAAATAAAAATAAAAACAGCAAATGTGTGTATTACGTCTGAATGGTTTCCCTGTAACCAACACCACAACCACACCCCCTGACCCTCACCATCTAAAGACAACTAACTGTCTGTAAATCCTGAGAGAGAGAAAAACATGGTGTCATCACTCTCATCACAACCGCTGATATTACTCATGGCTCTGACAGCAGGGGAGGCTTCGTGAGGACAGGCTGACATTCAATTATGAACACAAACACAGTGACATAAAAAGCATTGTATAAATCACATGGGTTGAAAAACAAACAGAACTGATGGACGGTTCGTGTGAAACGTTGCTCAGTTGGCTGACAACTCCAGTCGCTCAGTCAGAGGGAGTTTCCCCAGGTCGGACTGTCCCTGTGGTTGTCTGCTGTCCTTTACGGTGTAACTCTCATGCTGGCATTATCTTCCAGGAAAACCCCAACAACCACTGTGTTTCATACCTGGGATTTAGCACCTTTAACTATGACTTCATTAGGAAGACTGAAATGCCCCAGACAATCATCTGTGAAAACAAAAGCGTTCTTCCATCGTGGTCATTCTGGGCCACATGTCCTTTGGCATCATTTACCCAACTTTTCTGATTCTAATAAATCATTTTACTCCTTTTTTCATGTCAAGCTGTCATACTTTTATACATGTATATCACTTCTTTACAGATCTGTCTCGCCAACAAATAAATTAGTTCATTTCAAGACAGATATTTTACTACTGCAAAGAAAAAGTATATACACATAGAAAAGAAGATCTATAATATCTAAATAAAGACGTCCATGGTTTGATGTGCGTTCAACATGATAATGCAGAGTCCGCAGGAGGAAAAGTGGACCACCAAAATCCTAATGACTTTAAATATTATGTTCCCCTTGTCCACATTTCTCTCGTCCTCCTCATCTCTGCCACATGCTCCTCTCTGTGGTCTCAAACACGACCTCTTCCATCTCTGTATGTGTTTGAGGAGAGGCAGAGCACAGTGCCATGCTGTATTTTTTTAGCTACACTTGCAGGACTTCACAATCATATTGGACAGCTGCTCCACCTGAAAGTGAAAATCAACAGTAATGTGATAAATCATCTCTAAGTGTTGCTTTCACATGAAACGTTCTGTAAACATTTCACCCCAGAATGAGGTTGGCTTGGCTGTGGAATAGATACCTTGTGTTGCCTGCCCACGTAGTAGAGGATTGGCAGTGGCTCCAGTGCCTGAGGAACACAGCAGGGCTGGGCAGAGGCTCCTGGGTTGTGATGCTTATACAAGGCCAAAATCTGTAAACGGTTATATGAAAACAGAGTTTACCTCAACATTTCATCACCAACATGAGAGACAATTTATTTACATGTGTGAGTTACAAAAGTGCTTTTGTCAAGATCCAGTTGTTAGCCACAATGTGTCTCTAAGTGTTTTTTTTTTTGTTGCTGTTGCAAAGATCCTTTTCCATTTTCCTCAAAAGGATCAGTGACCAACAAAGCAGTAAAAACATGATTAAAATATTCACATTACTAACACAAAATACTAGTTCCTTGATGTGCGACTTCAAATGAACAAGCCCAATAGTTTATGGGCACTACAGTGGCTCTATGAGGCTGTATATCAATGCTCAGCTGCTGATTTTTAGCGTATACAATGTTTACAACTGTCACTACCCGATCTGAGTAGCTAGCAGTCTAAGTTTTGGACGTCTGTGTCAGAGACCAGCTTGGACAAGCCATATGCATTACTGTACGTACTGGACTCACCAATATACTATTCAAATTGGATGTTACACCCATGATAACCATGATAGTTCATTGTGCTGACATGCTAAACTATCACAATACACAGAGAACACCTGAGGCTGATGTGAATGCCTTTCGTTTTTGCAGGTATTTGGTTATAAACTTAGAAGTATGCAGACAAATTTAAAAGTCGGGCATCACAAAAGATTTTACAATTCATCCTGAGTTGGGCATGAATGTACAAACACAACTTAATGATAATCTGTTCAATAGTAGAGTGGCGGACTGACAAACTGCCAACACCATCTCTACAGCTGGAGAGAGCTTTTGGTCTGAGCAGTAAGGTGTTGTACTATACCTGAGAATATTTGTTTTCAGTATTCCAGATGTAAGTGCAGGATCCCATGCAGTAGTTGGCATGGTAGCCAGTTGGTTTATGTATCCATTTCCACCCCAGATCTTTCCTGAAGTCGATGTACAAGCTCCTCACGCAGCAAGTCTCTGTTTGGCTGCAACAAGAACAAAAGGGAAACATCTTTTGTGAAGTGAGATGTGCGATGAGATGCCACAGAGATTTTTTTAGAACATATATGCTTTGTAATTGACATTTTTCAGTTTTGAAGCTGCGTTGGTTATCTATACACAACACATCCTCTCAGTGTTTAGCGTTCATTGGGCGTGCTCACGTGTTTGGTGAACAGTGATCTGAGCCTATACATTTGCACCTAATGAACATGAGCGTCGTTAACTCCTGGGAAAGTTGGCAAAGCTCCCGCGAAGGTTCACTAGGCTCATGCTTCACAGCGCGTAATCAAAGCAAAGAAGCTCAAATGTATTGCAGTTCATTACCAATCCAGTAGTGGGTGAAATTGTACAGCCTAATAGTAAAGGTCAACATAGACACCAAATATCATGATGAAAACGATATTCAAACCGTCAAACTGTCTGAGGAGCTAACACTGATGTTAGCCTGCGGGAGAGATGAACTTGGATGTTTATCTGTTGGCTATAAATTTACCTGACAATGCATTTATATCATCTATTTACATCATCTATATCGTGAAACTGTCCGGCCTAATAAAAGTTTCTCAGCCTCTGATTGGACGTCAGACTTGACCCAATGCATCATGGGATTGCCTAACATGCAGTTTTCCAGAGATATTTAATTTGTCGCGTACAATCTTATTTGTTGTCGCATCAACGTCGCTCCCAGACAAGAAGGTTAGGCAGTAACACAAGACCTGACATAGTAAATGCAATAATATTACCATAATCCTAAAAGTAACATGTTACATTACTTTGTTCCTGCTGAGATTAATACAATACTGTATCATGTATCCTGCAACAATGGTGGTAATATTTCTGGGCCAGAGTTGGATGTGTAAGAGCAGGCTTGGAGCAGCTCTTTTTCTTTTTTTTTTTAAGACGAACTTCATGAACTTTGTTTTTGGAACTGAACTTAATTCAAAGCATTTCATCCCACTAAGACTGAAATGCAGTCCATTTACCATATAGCAATTAAAATGGCCACAGACTAGTCAAGAGGGTAAACACTGTCACTGCCCTTTGAAGCTAACAATGGGTTAGGCTGCCAAGTGCAGCAGTCTTTAGGTCAGTGGAATAAAACACAACAAGATCTATGTGATGTGTAGGATTGCTTACGCTGTGCAGGTGTCCTTTGTGTCCGTGGAGCGTTTTTTGCGTGAGGTGAGGTGGCTGCTGACGTTTTGGGGGATAGACATGGTCAGGATGTATGGTGGTTGCTTCGTCAAATCATCTAACACTGCTTTGTCTCCCCTACCCTTCGTCATCCCAGAGATGTCAAAATTGAAGCTACTGGCGTCGCTAGCCTGGCCGCATTCACAGTACAGCCGAAGTTGGAAACCCTGCTCATCATCTGCCAAAACACAAAAAATGTACAACAAAAAGCAGTTTAGTGGCTGGTTACTTTATCTGTGAAGGTAACTGTCCTCTGGAAATTGCAGGAGATTGCACATGAGCTGACCTCAACAAATGGACAGACGTGATCGCAGAAGATAATTACACAAAGCTTGTTTTAGCTCACCGTTTCCTTCGAGCCATTTCTGAAGCGTCTCTGTGACATCAAAAGACAGCCATTTGTCTTTCCACTTGTTGGTGATGAAGCGTGAGGCGAGGTAGCGGGCGGAGGTACCCAGACCCTGGTACAGCTCCACTCGCTGCTCAACAAGTATCGCGGTTGTCTTGATGAGTATCCGTAGCTCTGCAGTGGTCAGCAGGCGGTAATCTCCAATACTTCCTCGTATATCAGAGATGTTGAAAGACATCGAGACGTTTTGGAGGGTCCTCTGCAGATCTGTTCAGCCAAGAAAAATAAAAAGACTGAGTTTCTGCATGTACAAACACACATTATGGCAAATATAAAGGCATGTCAGAGCGACAAATGGAAAACACGTCCAACTGGGGTGTGATATATAATCTGTTAAATGTTTTAATTTTATTAAAACCAAACCTTCCTTGGACTGTTGATTAAAACACACCTTGACTTACTAACTAACACATTAGTTGTGAATGTAAAGAACACAACAATGGAAAATGGATGCTGTAAGGGACCAATTAATGCACATGAGGTTCAAAGAAATTCGAACTCCCAGATAATGACATTTGGGAGTTCTGGTGTAACAGAAACATGTTTTTCTATCTCGTCTTAGGATATGCATTTGGCCATCCAAACCTATGAATTCCTAGGAATTCATAGGTCTGTACGTTAATGACAATAAAGATCAACATAGACACCAAATATCATGGTGAAAAGGCTATTCAAACCCTCAAACTGTCGGAGGAGCTAACACTGATGTTAGCCTGCGGGAGAGACGAACTTGGATGTTTATCTGTTGGCTATAAATTTACCTGACAATGCATTTATATAATCTCCTCTAATGACACAGATAATGCACCTGACTCATCTTTTCTTATATACTGTAAAAAGCTTGTTAGCCAGCAACAAGTAAGGTGAGCAAGCCGTCGTGGTGAGATAGAACAGGGCACAGCCGTGAGTTTAGGAATTGCTTCTGTGATAAGAAGATACGATTTTACCTTACTTTAAACCTTAGTTCCGATTTTTTTTTGCCTCTTGTTTGCTGCATTATACTGCATGAAAAGATTTGTCATAGTTGCTTCTATGTACACCCATAAATATGGAACAGCCAAATTCAGAGTGTTACTCAATAATCTTAACTGCAGCCAAACATTCATCCACTCCAGCTGCTGTAAAGTTGACCATAGAGAGGGTTTTGTTTTCTTACAGTATCCCTGCCCATATTTGCAACTTTTATTCCTGAGCCTGCCCATATGATGACAGTAGGAACATTCCCCTTCAGAGCCTGATGCACAACAGAGCCAAGCTACCGATGGCTTTAACACCATAAATCTAGCAGCGTCACATTACAAAAGGATTACAGAGACGTGCAAAGATAAGGGCAGGAAGGCAGATGATCGAGAGTGAAACACCGTGTAGATAGAGACAGTGGGAGAGGGGGGGGCTGTAATGGTATCTGCAAAGAAAACAGCAGAAGTGAAGAATGCATTCATGAATATAACTCAACAGTTGTCAGTGGTGGTGGTGGTAGTGGTGGTGTGAGTGGGGCTGCAGAGAAATTGGAGATGTGTATCAATGTAGCCCGGGTCTGGCCCAGGTCCAAACCCTCTACTCTGTCTCAGCCTGTCAAAGCCAGGACTCTCTGCTATCAAATCCCGGAATTACTCCTTGACAGCGTCTACAACCCAGCCTTGCATACTTGAGCTGCAGATCTTGGCTGTACCAGGAACCTCCATGTCACGGCTGTTTATGTGTATCATTTACTGGTATCGCCATCTGTGTCATTGTGAAGGTAGTGTTTCAGCCCTTGTTTTGAAGCCAAACTGAAACTGAAAAGGGCTGGTGTGGAGTGTAAAGGGAAATGAGATGACATTTTACTGGTCCCGCCCAGAGCACCCAGAGTCAAATGTTTGGTTGTAAGTACATGAATGGAAACACAGAGTGTCAAAACAGTGTACAGTATGTGGGGAGCAATGGATTGGCAACGGCGTACCAAGCAACACCAAGCACGGAAAGTCATCGTCTCCAGCTCGTTTGAGTAAACTGAGATATGCGTGTTAAGGGTTAGAGAAGTGTTTACGAAACAGGAAATTCCGTCACTTCCTCTAAGCAGCATATTGGCTGCAGTACTACAGTTAGCTACGATGGACCTTAATCCTCACTTCTACTTTTCAATTAAGGGAGCTTGCATCGTCTGAGGAGCCCTGTCGCTGAACTGCTCATGTGATCAAAATACAACGCTTTGAAGGAACAAAGTGTGAAATCTCTTCTTTATGCCTGACTTGAGAAAAGGCCTCACTCCTCCAGTTAGGGGTAAAGATAGCACCCTATCCTTGGTACTAACATGGGTGTGGGGGGGGATTTGTGTGTTGAATCAGGGCCTATCCGCAGGTAAGCCGGGGACAGCTGTTGTGACAGGTAGGGAGACAGCTCTGTAATTACCAGTTGGAGGAAACAGATTCCAGCAACAGCCTAAATACCTGCCTCCTTCAAGCGCTCAGCTCCACCCTCCCACAGCCCACTCCACAGTGTCTCGTTTCCCCATCTCACCCTGTTTTACACGTACTGTCCGAACCCTGTTCCTTACTCCTCTTCATCATTCAGTGGCAGCAGCTTGATTTACTCTTAATTATTTCGGAGCAGTGAACTCACTTCACTCCCAAAGTGGCTTTTTTTTTCCAAAGGAGAAAAGAGTTCCCACTGTAAACAAGCTGAAAAACACTTGGACCAATACCATCGTAAATGGGAGAGGTGAATTGTGGGCTTCAACGGACGGATGTAACTACTAACTGGCTGGAGGAATTTAGCCTAATACCGCCACACAATTATCATAATGGAGACTAAAACTATTAAGTCCTAAAATGCTCTCCACACAAATATGCATCCCTGTAGGCTGTTCTGGAGTATCAGGAAAGTGTGAGTCGTCATATAAAAAGAACCACAAATTGAAATGACGGATCAGATTGTTAATGAATATTATAAAAACAACCCTGTTATAATTACTTTGTTGAAACACGGTTCCCTGTCTTTTCCTTCTTTAACAGCAGCAGAAGCTGGATTGTCTTCCACACCCCTTGCGTGTGGGTTTTTTTTTTTTTTTTTTTTTTTTTTGAATAATTGCAAAACATTTCATGCTGAGCCTCCACACGTACTCACATACAGCTGGTGTTCACCCTTTTCCCAGTGTGTGGAGGTCTGTTGAGTCTGTTAAAGGTACAGTTCACCCCAAAATCAAAAATACACATTTTCCCTTTTATCAGTAGTGCTATTTATCCATGTACATTTTGTTTGGGAGTTTTGGGAGCTACTGTCAGTAGAGATGTCTGCAGTCTCTTGAAAATAATTAAACGATATGACACTTGCACATGAAATGTGCCAAAAAATTACATTTGAAAAACTCAACAGCAGTTTACCTAGTTATTCAAGATAATCCACTTTTCTGTGAGTGGTTTCGTGTAGGACTATTTTCTCTCTACAGAAGTATACCCACCAAGTGTATCACCATGCAGAAGGAAGAATGTATCTTCTGCTGTGTTCCAGTAAAAATCGGGGGTTGGAATTTCCTAGTTGAAATTTCCAATTTCCGACCTCCAAGCGTTCCAGGTACATGACGCCAAAGTTAACAAAAATCTTGGCTGACCGTGACAAAATGATGTCTCTTTGGCAATTTTATACGCAAGTGAACTTTCCTAGCATATATAAATGAAACAGCGGAGAGAAAACCACATTAGGTAAGAGACACCATCATACATTTTATTTTACGGCACTTGCAAATCGAAATATTCCCTGCACTAGCCTAATGCAAATCATGTCATCTGTAAAAACCCTTCACCATGGGTGCTGCCGTTGTTGTGTGACGTCAGACAACTGCTCCCACATGAAGTAGGGGTAGATGAAGGTTTACAAGTAGGAATTCCTACTTCAAGAGACACTCCATTGTAATTTTTACAGTAGTAGTTCTGAGTTGTCTGAAAAGTAGCATTAGTAACTAAGCTAGCAAACATTACATTTTAGCTGAGGAGGACGGCATTAATGTCTACATTCCATGCTGTCACAGGCACAAGCCTCTCGTCTGTTGGCAGATCCAAGTACTTCTGTTGAATTTTTCAAATTAGTATTTTTTTTCTTTGGTGCTTAGTTCTGAGAGAAAGCCGACATCTCTACAACTCACACCAAAATAATTTAGCTAGATAAGTAGTACTACAGGTAAATATGTATTTGTTATTTTTCTACTAAACTGTCCCTTTAAGGAGCTGTGCTGAGGGTTAAGACAAGTGTTCTCTGGCATTCCGCAGAGGTAGGAAACACACGCTCCCCATGGGCACCGCTTGCACCGGACCTGAGTCACTCAAGATCTCAGTGGCCATCAGCCTGCCTTCCTTCCTGCCAAGCTGCCCTGTCAAAAACATGCTGCAAACACACTGATAATACGCTCAGGAAACCCAGCAGAGAGAGGAGCAGGAGCAACGAAGAGAGAGGCAGAAAGCAAGAAAGAGAGAAACGGGTAATTGTTGGCAGAGAGATATGGAAACGAAATAGAAAATGGTCAGGGGAGAAGAGAAAGATATGATGGAGAACAAGTGACAGTATAAACAAGGGAGAACCCGATGCTCAAGTTACAGGAAACCCCCAATCCCCGGGAGACAGGGAGAGCGAGAGAGAAAGAGAGAGAGAGAAAGAGAAAAAAGAAATGAGACAGGGTGAGGGTGAAGGAGTGCATTTCATGTCTTCTCTCATCTAATTTTTCCATTTCCCTCCTGTTCTTTGGTTTCCATCTAACCAGAACAAAATCATTCCCTTCATTTTGAAAGTTCCTTTGTTCTCGTTTTGGTCTGCACACTCCTGAGCATGGTCCATCCACGCTAGTCTTTCTTTTGATGTGGTGGATAAAAGAGGGATAGCGTGGATGCCTTCCTGATAGGGTGAGAAGTATAGACATGTAGAGAACAATGGAGCTAAGACACAAAATGAAAAAAAAAAAAAAAAAAACTGTTTATCATAATAGTTTGGGAGTCACTGCACAATTACAGCCAAAAACCATTTGGCTGAAAACACAGCGTGTGCAGCCCAGCCAAACAAACAGCGCTAATACAGCAGTAAAAATGCCATACACACCACGAAAGCAATTCTGTGCTTCAGAACATATGCAACACACAGTCCGGCTAACTTGTAACGCCTGTGATCTCTGAACTCCTCAAGCTGCCTGAAGATGTTGGATGGAGATCAGAAGGTGTACACATGTTGAGCGAATTTATGGACAAGATTGGAATTGACGCCAGCCATGGGGCACATGCTGGTTAATTTGGGCTGTATCCGCTAGGGTTGTCAATCCCAGCGAGTGCTTTATGGCTTATTAATGCGGTATTGTGGTGGGCCAACAAAATGACAATGTGAAATATTGATTTTGTCAGCAACAAAATGCCTTGACTCATCTTTGGTTTTATATAAATGTATATATCGTTGTTCTTGTCCCATAGTAGCTCTTGTCCAAAGGTCACCTGTTGATTTCACTCTGTCTTAGCAACTGTTAGGTTCAATCAAAGTTACAATTTTTAAACATACCCCTTGTTTTTGAGTACCCCTTTGCTCCTCAGAACAGAATTAACCAACTGGGCAGTGACTGAATTCTCCCCTATGAAATGAGGCAACCCTTCAAGACTTCCATACGTCATCAGTCGTCATTGATTGCGTAAGTGTAAACAGATGTGAAGGTACATTTCCAACATGCCATCTTCAGTTGTACTGATTTATGGCAATCCTGGTATTACCACAATGCCAACTGCAATTTCTCTGATGGAGGTAGAAAAGCATTGATGCTCGTAATTTTTTCACAACTTCACACTATCAATCAGCTCATCAAATGAAAAGAGCACGGCCTCATTAAAAAGCCACTAGCGGTGCTTTATGGGCCAACAACAATGAAACATATCAAAATGCTCAGTTTGGAGCCCAAACACGCCCTACCCCTCTATCCCAACAAGAATCGGATATCCTCCCCCTACGCATGAAAACTGAGGTTTAGGGCTAAGTGGTAGTGGCACAAGTGTGATGTGAAGAATGATCATTTTTCAAAATATTCTCGCTCTATGCTCTTTGTTTCAATGTGTGTGTTGAGCAGTGTGTCTCAGGTACCTGTTAATATAGGAGCATAAATCAGTCATACTGTTATTTAACATTCTTAGTGCTGTAGTTAAACCATCAGCAACTGCCTGTCTCTATGTGTGTGAAATACATGACTGATGTATTGCTGTTCTGAGTACTCACTGGTCATGTTGAACTTGTGCACCACCTTGGCAAAGTACTCCTCCTCCTCCTGCTCCATGGAGATGTCGGTCTGGACCTCAGTCTGCTGCTCCTTCAGCATCTCCTTGGTGCTGTTGTAGAGGGACAACAGGGTGCTAGGGATTTCCTCCTCGTCTCCAGCCTGATGAGGCTCTGTTGGTAAGCGCAGTTTGCTAAGGATCTGGCTCCTGATGGCCTCGATGCGCTTTTTCTTCACCATCTCCAAGTCCAGCGTCTTACATGTAGACATACCGCTTACTTTGCCCACCGTGTACACAACCATGAACATCAAGAATATCAGCTTCATGGTGCCAACCTGACTGCGCACTTGTGCACTTTGGTTCTTCACAAATCCTCTCTCACTTTTTCTTTCACTGCCCGTCTCTGAGCAGGGATGCTTTGGCAACAGTGAATCACTCTGTAGTGAGGTGTGAGTGACTCAAGGTGTTTACACACGACAACACAATTAAAGCACTGTGGAGAGTCCTGAAATTTCAGGGATACTGGTGCCACTGCTGTCGCTGCTGCTGTGAAAACTACCTAACACTTGTGTCTTCTTTGCATAGAAGCAGGTGGAAAGAATCCTAGTAGGCAGACAGACATCGAGTGATGAGCCAGCCTCTGACTCAGCCACACAGGTAACACAATGACGTCCCAGACGCTGAGTGGAGCTGTCAAATGTGAACAGAGTCCAGCCAAACATGTACACAGACAGCGCCCCTGAGGCTCAGACAACACTGATCAGTCCAAAATAATCTAGGACTCAGATATCCAACAGAGCTAGTTATGCGCTCACAGATTACCTTGTAATTGGTATGATTTCAAGCCTCCACGCACAATATTAAACTGAATTCTGTTTTCCTTGAAGCAGCTATACTGTATACATCTCCACGTGTCGGCTCAGTGCTGTACTGTTCACCCGGCAGTCTCTCTCTCCCCACTGACACAAAATGAAAATGTGTCGTTAGCAGAGCCAAAGGCTTTCGGTTCCTGTCCTCCTTGTCCCAAAAGGTCTCTTCTCAATTTGTTTAAGACTATTGTTTTTGTATATAGTGCCAGATAGGCCCTCTCGAAATGTGTCCAAGGAAGAGAAAATAGCAGTAACGCGTCTTGTTCTCAGAGTAGAAAAATGTCCTTCCTATTTCACTGTTTGCCGTTTTTGAAGTTTGATCAGATGACCTCTGGCTTCCTTTACAGCCCAGATTGAGCTCTCGGGGGCTTTGAGTCAGCCCAGAGCTAATCAGATATCTATGGTGCTGGAGAAAAAAGGATGCCGTTGTATTTAAATATCTCACTAACTTATTATACCCCAGTCACAAACCTTAAACACAAAAAACATCTGCTAAACTTGTATCACTCTCCACTCTGACTACCTCTTTTTAGCAATAACAGCATGTGATCTGTGTACAGCTGCTGTTCACCCGTAATTGCCTACAAAACCTCCAACTCATGCCTACTTCAAACACAGCGCTGATGTCTCCATAACTGTATCATAAAAGATAAAAACACAGCAAAACTTCCGTCAATCAAAGACTCTCCTCCTGTAACAAAACGTATAAATTTGACACACCTTCTTCTTTAAATGAGAGTACCATCCAGACAGCAGCAGTAACGGCAGCAGTAGCAGTCCTCAGCTTACGCTGTTTTGGGAATCGGGACTGTGCTCTCGTGTCTGTCCTCTCCTCCTCTATCCATCCATCGGTATCACCTTGTTTATGCCCTCTGCAACTCCTTCATACCTTCCCTCTTGAGTCTCCTCTAACACAACTCCCTATTGGCACCTCTATTTAACTCCCTGCCTTGCTGCCTGGTGAGCTCTCTCTCCTGGTGCTTGTCAGAGCTTGCTGGTGACAAAGTGATTTGTGTGAGCTCTGAGCTCAGCTAACTTTTCTCTCGCACTCACTTGCTCTGCCTCTTTCTCTCTCTCTCCCCCTAACTCTTCTTTTTTTCTGGTTCCTGTTACTCGTCTAATAGAGCGAGCAGCTCTCCGCCCAGGAAATGAGGGTAACGGCCGCAGTGTAAAACATCTGCTGTTTAACAGAGCTCTGCTGCCTGCCCTGTGTCCACATCAGGAAGCCAGAAGCTGAACACACTGAATAACTCACTTTAGAGGCACCAGCTCTCTCTCACTGTCTGGCCTGTCTGCTCCTGAGACAGTGATGACTGACAAGTCAATAAACCACGCATGGTACTAGAGTCTTGCCAAACTGGCAGACAAATTTACCTGGTGGCTGTGAAGGTGAACGCCTGCCAGGCCAAAGAAAGAGCCACTTGAGACTAAATGTCTAAAAGTAGATCGGTAAAGTTCAAGGGATGAAGAGGGCCAACAGGGCTGGACTGTGTGGTGCACTGTCCTAGGTCTGGGTGCTTTTTAGAGGTTGGATTGTGTATTTTCAAAAGGAAGGCAAGACTAAAACAAACCAGTGATGGTTTCTATCATATGTCTGTCTTAGAGATGATTCAACGTGGAAGTAAAGATAGTAAACTACTATTGTACAGTCTTTGTTCTTGGAATTTTTCAGGTTGTGTTTCCGATGATTTTCCATTCAATGGGTCATTTCCGAATAATAAGCTACTCATTAAACACTGGCAATGAATGGTGACATTTATTAGAAGGAAATCCAAGGTAAAAATCCCCTTATATACTATGACAACAACACAAACAGATACCATTGACGGTTTGTCCCACAGTGTCATCGACACTCTATCTCTGATTACTGTTAATGATAGGAAGGTGAGAACAAAATGACTGTGACTATCATATATCAACAAATCTAACTGCAACTTGTCCTGTTTTGCTGCTCTGTGAGAGCTTTGATGGGTGTGCACTGCCACCTGGTGGACAAAGATGACACAATATTTGGTATTATTTTCGTCATCCACACTTTTAAACTTCAAAGTCATTGTGCAGTACAAATGTACTCAACAATTCTAACAGTAGTTTATAGGAAGTGAAAAGGGGCCACAACAGTCAAAATTACAGATCTTCCTGTATACTTTTGGCTGAGAGATAAAATAACAGCAGCCAAATTAGAAGAATTTTTCACTGCACTTGGACGCAAAGTGAAGACTGAAAATTCCTCAAGTAATACACTAGTACTTGTGCTACAAATAAAGTGTAACTGCAAATCCCAAATCAATGTTTTGAGTGGAGGTTGACCCATTTATTGGTTCTGCTGATTAATTAGCATGGATAGGATATTACAAACTATAGGTAAGATGTTTATTTAGTTATGTTTCATTTCAGTTTTATTTTCACTGATGCACATTTATGTATTTTATTACGTTGACATCAATCAACCTCTAGTTTTTACCTATTTTCTCTGTTCTCCATTGGTTTTTTAACCTACTGCATGCGCCTCTGAACACTACGACCAGCACATCTTACCTGTCTGCCATGGGGCATTTCAGAGCCTTCACCACAAGGCCTCGATGCCAACACCTCAAGGTGTCTGTGTGTCTCTGAGCACGGGAGTGCAACATCTTCTGCTTTCTCATCATTGACTGTGAAGTCATAAATGAGAGCTGTGGCAAACCCCAAAGTCTTTGAGACAGACAAGCTGAGGGAGAATTTTGGGAGAAAGATATTCACAGTCAACAGAGAGTACAGATAGTCTATAAATCATGTTACCACATCAGAGTTTGTCCTGCAGACATTTCATATCTGTGGCCGGGTGACACAATGCTGTGGCTTCTTGTGACTGGGACAGTGAAAAGAGGATTGCTCTGTAACTTGTAACTGTAAAAACAGCTCATATATTAATTGCCTATAATGGTGTATGAGCGTGCATTCATAGCAGACAATAATATGAGGCAGGACTAGGCCATGTATTGATTATTGAGTTATCATGATCTGAGACTATATATGTATCATCATGCCATGTTATTTCATATGTGCTGTCTTTTCTTGGATTCAAATGCTGCATTTGTCCACATTACTGATGACTGTTTATCAGAAATCTCATTGTGTTAGTATTTTGTCAATGTAGCCTACCAATAGTCATCCCTATAATATATATTGATACTGAGTAATCTGAATTTGAAAGAGATTTGATTTTGTCTCACAGTCTTAGTATTTATAAAGGGAAAATATCAAGATATATTGTGTGTCACAATATAATCTAAAAATATCATATTATTTTAAGGCCACATTGCCCAGCCCTGATATGAGGCATGTTCCTGTTTCAGTATATTATAAGCAGTGGTGGAAGAAGCACTGAGATATTTTACTCAAGTGGAAGTAGCAAAATAACAGTGAAAAAAATACTAAAGCAGAAGTCCTGCAGATACAAATACAGAGATTATATCAGAAGAAAGAGTGTCAGAGGTACAAGTAGGCCAAGGTATGCAGCTTAACTGCTGCTTTCAGTTTGATATATAATTATTCTTGCATACATTTGTATAAAGCTTTTTTATTGCTGGTTAAGTTTCAGCTAGTTTTAAAATGGATCCTATGTTAAAACCAAATCCTATGTTTTGGTTTTAGTAACTTGAGCTGTCCAGGGAAGTAAGTACACCAGGTAACTTGATATGAGTTCAAGTACATTTTTCACAGCTGATTACAGGAAAAGTCCAAATAAAGGAGGCCTAGGTCGTAGTCGCTTTACATTTAGCATAAATGATTCAAACGGCCATTTTGATCAACATTAGCCTAAAAAGTCTACATTAAGCACATATAGCCTGCGTCCGTCTTAGAGAACATGTATGGTATTTTGCATCTGTTCTGTACTGTCCCATACTGAACATGTACAACAAACAAACTTAGTGGTATGAGCGAAGTTATTACCGAATCGTTAAGCTAAGCTAATTGTTTTGGAAAGCTAACATTTTGCCCGCTTCGACCTCACCTTGCTGCCCGTCCGCCATCTGTCTCCATGGTTACAACGCACGTTTATTCACATGCGCGTTCAAAATGGCGTAAGCGGCTTTGTGAATTGGTGTCCTGTAATGTGTTGCGTATTATTGTCGCTCATTTCTGCGCAGTTTCTTCTAAGGGGTAAGTTAAACGTCGCAATCACCAACCTATTCCTTTCTCTGTTATGAGTTATTGTCTTTAAAATATATATATATATATATATGTTTTCAAGATAAGAATGGATTCAAAATGGAGACTTCGGGTGAGATAGTGGACGGTGCTGAGCGGGGAACATTAGCCAGAGGTGGGTTTACCAACTGTGGTTACCAAGGCGACGACGCACAGGACGAGCAGGCAGGCGGCGGAGTGAGTAGCAGCTAAGACTTTAGCAGTTAAGTTAGCAGAGAAGGACCTCTGAGATCCTTAGCGCGACAATATTCACATTTAACGTTATGAAGAAGTGGCTGCGCACAGGTACACGTAGCTCTGCGGACTGTTGATGGACTGAAATCACCCGCAGACTTGTTCCTGACTTGTCGATGAGGACCCTCTGAGATTCTGGACAGGTGAGTGTGCCCACTCGGTCTTCTGGGCTGCTGGTCGTGACACTGAAAACCGGCTTGGTTTTGTGGCTGAGCTGGCTTGTCTACATACAAGAAATCTCATTTGGACTGTGGAATTATCTGGCAGGTGTCAGACAGGTGAAAACCTTTTCCAAACTGGAAGATTAGTTTCATTAATTTTGTATGTTTAACGTCGAAGGAAGACTGTGAGTCCCACTATGGAAATACCACATACACATGCATATATTTAAAGGCGGAAAAGTACCCGAGTACATCAGATAAAGAGTTGAATATTTCTGTTTACACAACCTTTCTCCAGCTTTACTACACTGAGGCAAATATCTTACATTCCCCTCCACTTGTCTGAAAGATTTCCCCCCATGTTACCTTTCAGATGACTTTTTCATACCTTTCCTATTCAAGTGAAATCTACTTCTTTTTAAACCAAATAAACCAATTAACAACACCTCCTGGGTTAATTAGATAAAGTCACAAAGGTTAAAAAACAGGCCTGTTTTTCTGAGCTAAAGAAAAGCTGCCATTGAGATTTGTAGCACCACTACAAACAAATGATTTTACAGAATATGATGCATTTCTGTAGATTAAACCAGCCAACAGTATATAAAGTAGTAAAGACGAGCTCAACTTTAAACAATCTACAGCAGTGAAATGTATAGTGAGTTTGTGAAAATTGTTTATCTTCCTACAGGTGACAGCTGCTGATCGCCCAATGGAGAAATATGAAAAGCTTGCCAAAATTGGCGAAGGATCCTACGGTGTGGTGTTCAAATGCAGGCACAGAGACACCGGCCAGATAGTTGCCATTAAGAAGTTTGTGGAATCAGAAGATGACCCGGTCATTAAGAAGATTGCATTGCGAGAAATACGTATGCTGAAGGTAAGGAGAGATTAGTATTACCTAATAGTATCAAGTTAGCACCACAGGTGGACGTGCACACACACACACATACACACAGGAACACATAGTCAGTCCACTCTTTAAGTTAGATTATCTTTTTTTCACTTTGTTAGGAGTGTCATGTACAGTTGTTGTTATTGTTATTGTTATTATTATTATTATTATTATTATTATTATTATTATTATTATTATACACAAGGCAGTTTAAAAGGGCTTAACTGACATGTAAACTTTAAAGGGGCTGGAATCAAACTGTTAAAAACTGAATAAAATAAAGTGTGGACAATTTTGGAGGAAACTGATATAAACATTAAGACCTACAATCAAACTAAAAGCCATAAACATAGCATTGGGAGGCAGCAGAAAATAACAGAGATTTAAGTCTGCTTTTAAAGATGACTCAGACTTTGGGCAGACCTTCGATCATCTGCACATTTAATTAAGCATTGTGTCCAGCATTTGGGCCGTTGAGTGCTGACACACTGTCCCTGTTCTCCATTGGCCCTGCAGCAGCTGAAACATGTGAATCTGGTCAACCTGCTCGAGGTCTTCAGGAGGAAACGACGGCTCCACTTGGTGTTTGAGTTCTGTGAGCAGACCGTCCTCAATGAGCTGGACAAACACCCTCGAGGGTAGGTCATGGGCATAACAGTGGCTTAAATGCGTAACAGTCATCTGCTGCCACATGATATGCTAAAGGCTGTTGAGTAACATTTGGAAGTGCCTGTTCCCTCTCTGTGAGTTGTTTAGAATTAGAGCAGTGTGGTATTGTACTTACTGAGGAGTTTCATACTTAGACTTGTGAAGACTGAATGATTATATTTGCCTTGCTATCTGTTATCTACATTGTTTGCACCTGTCTTAGAATTCACAATATTGCACTATGGTGGGCTTTAACTAGGTAAAGTTACTGATATACTGAAAGACATTAAAGCAGGCAGAAATGGTGCCAGTCTGACTGGATCACAAGAGGCAAAATAACATATTGAAAACAAGGTTTATAGAGACACCAGTGGTATCATTATTCCTTAGACATTACAATGTGCAATCATCATTTACTTCATAATGATAAGTTAAAGCATAAAACTTCTATTCTAGTTTAACTAAATAACTAATTATGTGTCCATATATTTGTCAGGGTGTTGTTTAAGTGAGAATGGCAGCAGAAAATAGCCGGGTGAATTACAAAGAGGGAGTTAAGACAGCTGCCAAAAGATTTGAAGATGTGTGAATGGTCTCAACAGAGTGAGGGAGGAAGAGCCAAGTCTAAGACTAAGTATTACTGGTGTTTGAGCCCTCTTCATGCGATCTATGGTCACAAGATCAGTTTGTAGTTTATTTTTTGTCATATGAAGTCACACAGCAAGCCTATGTCACAATGGCTGGCTGCTGCCTCACCATTTTCCCTTTTCCCACAAGGCTGTGCAGCAGAAACTCTAGCTGCTCCTGAAAACAAAGGCGCGCTTGCTGTTAGAGACAGGCCAGCGGTTACCCGGGTGACAAGAGGGCTGTGTAAAGCACCACTTCTTTTTTGAAATAGCTGGAATAATAGATGAGGAAAACACGACTAGTAAATTGGTTTTGTTTGTTCCTCTTACAGCCATGAATGTGCCTTTGTCTCTCGTTGTCTGCAGGGTGCCTGAGGCTCAGCTGAAAAGTATAGTGTGGCAGACGCTGCAGGCTGTCAACTTTTGCCACAAACACAATGTTAGTACATTTTTAATCCAATACTTACTTCTGTGCTTTTGCTTAATTAATTTATTTATTTTTAATTGTGTGATTTTCCCCCACAATGTTTGTTTCGTCTTATTTGTCTTGAAGGATAAGTTTGGAGGTTTTCAAGATGGTCTAGACCAAAACATTCTTGCCATATGTACAGTACATTAAAGTCGTAGTTTCCTCCTCCTGTATGGAGAGCCATGCAGTGATCCATTCCTGGTATGATGACTAAACTATAATAGATTGGGGACAAAATCCACAGCCTCATATAAACTCTGACTTATTGTGGAATGCAATTGTTTTTTTTGTTTTGTTTTTTTACACACTGAGGACTGTGTGTTTTGACATAATTTACAGTGTACTTGCAGCAACAAATAACACTCTCATTAATGGCCTTTGGTTGTTGTTGTAAGATTGTTTGAATAATCATAATTAATCTAGAGCTGCAGACTTCTTATGATCCTATATTTGCTTGAGAAGTATTTTCTGATTTATTTTATTTTTTTTATGTTCTGTGGCTGTAGATGTGTAAGAATTGGCTGAAGGTGTCCAGGCATTTGTTCCATCTCATAATACAAAACTTCTGAGCAACCATTCTGACTTGCCAAACTTAACTTAAGTATACAGTAATTGCAGATCACACAGAGCAAAGTCTGACTGTGTCTAGGCTTCAGTTCCCCACAACAGGAATCATTTAAGTCTCAGTGACTGCAATGTGGTATTCAGTTTCAATAGTGACATGTATAGGTTTCTGATCTCCCGCTATTGTTCCTCCACGCCTTCATTCCTAATTTGTCAGCCTTGATATGAGCCTCTGTGTCACTAAGAGACTGTGTATCATGTTGCTAAATCCCTGCTCATGAGCGTTTATCTTGCAGTGCATCCACCGTGATGTAAAGCCGGAGAACATCCTCCTCACCAAAACCGGAGTCATCAAGCTCTGTGACTTCGGCTTCGCCCGCATTCTGAGTAGGTCACCCAGGGGGCCGGTGCATTTATGTGCATTTAGTGTTAATGTACCTCTAATGACTTATTCAACACAGAGCCTATATCAGCTCCTGCTGATGGCCTCCTCACTTTCAATGTATCAATGAATGCATTGCACCGGATGACAATTCAGCCAGTTAGTGCTCCTCTGTGTGGTGTGTCTCTGTTTACTCTCCCTGCCTTAGGTTTCAGTGTCGTGTTACCATACATTAACATGTAGTCATGTAGTCATTCAGCATGCCATGTAATCCTTTCCTCTACAATGTTTGTGTTATTTAGCGTTCATTATTCAGTATTTAAGTGTATGCGTGTCAGTACAAGTTATCTCCCTCTGTCGTATACTCAGCAGGACCAGAGGATGACTACACAGACTACGTAGCGACCCGCTGGTACCGGGCCCCTGAGCTGCTGGTTGGAGATACTCAGTACGGTCCTCCTGTAGATGTGTGGGCTCTTGGCTGTGTCTTTGCTGAGCTGCTACATGGGAATCCACTGTGGCCCGGGAAGTCTGACGTTGACCAGCTCTACCTCATTCGAAAAACTCTAGGTACATTGATAGCCGACTACATCAAGAAATCATCAAAATCATCACCTATGGGTGCAAAAACTAACATGCATAATTGTGGAAATGATAACAAAGGTTTCCACCAAATCAGAGACACACGCTGATAACATTTTTGTGATTGATGATGATTTTGATTTCGGATGACAGGTGACCTGATCCCTCGTCACCAGCAGGTCTTCCGCTCCAATGTTTTCTTCAGTGGAGTCAGTATCCCTGAACCTGACACGACGGTATGAGTCCTGTTATCATTGCTTATGTTCTTTTTGGATAAGGAAGTGCAGTATGTTGAAGTGTGAAGTTTCTGTTCCCCATTTACTTTTGCTCTTAGGAGCCCTTGGAAAAGCGCTTCTATGGAGTGTCGCTTCATGCCCTCCAAGTTATGAAGGTATGTCCTATCAGCATATTGCGTATTGCATATTGTATATTAATGAATTAGTGACAATTAAATTTCACTTCAGAAAAAAAAAAATAGGATAATAAACTGTATTTATGTCATTTATTAATAGTGTTATCATTAGATACTGTAGTTTTTCCACCAGACAGCTCTGACAAGTTCATTTTTCAACAGTGAAATAATCCTTGAAGTACAGTCACAAATTTAAGGGATAATTTATTTAAAAATCTTTTAGTTTTAGCCAGTCATCATGTGACTAAACTCTTAGATATCATATCAGCCTTCAAAACTAGTTTGTAAGACTGTAGTGCATAACATACAACTACAGAAGAAACAATTAAAGTTTTACATTCTGAGATGCATACCTTCCACCATCCTTACTCTGTGTGTCTTCTTGTGGTCAGTCATGCCTGGTGATGGACCCTTCTCTCCGGCTGTCCTGTGAAGAGCTGCTGGAGCTGCCTTACTTCCAAGAAGAAGGAGGAGCCAACTGGGGCCGTGATGGTGAGCGCCTTGGAAGACGACACGACAAAGCCTCTCGACGTAGACAGGCAGGGGTGAGTATGAAACACGGCAGCTTAATCATCAAATCATTAATCATTAAACTACCCCAAACTAGCAGACTGTGCACATATGATACACTCCATACATTTGTTAGACACACAAGAGCTGCCATACATTTTAACGTGGCATGAATTCAAACCAACACTGTCAAAAACGACTCTTAATTAAAAAGTTTGAGAAATGAACAGGCCATAGTCATCATTCTTCCCCTTTCCTCGCTCTCTAGGCACAATACCTGCCACAGTTACCAAACAGCAACATTTCACCAGCGCCGGACGTCAAGAAACAGGTGAAGCATAAATATCACCTGCCCAACATTTAACAAAACATCAAACTGGTCTACAAACTTGTGGCTGAGCTGACAAAGATGGACTTCTACTTTGCTTTGTGCAACCGTTTGAATAAAGTCACATATGTTCTTCATGTGACTGTGAGGCAGTGTATTTCACTTCTTTGATCGGTTTCACGTCATTAAACAATGTCTTTTATCATTCTTAGTACAACATACAATAGTTAGGGCTTTTACAGCTGCAGATTAGGCTACAAACTTACTGTGTTATCACCAAAGAATACAGTAAGCGTCCAAGTTGAAGACACTTCCTGGTTCTGCACTTTCAACATTATTTTATAAAAGTTACCAGTGTGCCATCATCACTTGGACAAACGTACTATTGTTTTCTTCTTTTCCGGCTATGTCACTGACAACAACTGATCTCTACGCACATTAACACTGGCTACAAAAACATGTACTTCATATTATAATGCATATATTAAGCAAGATAGTTGAAAAATGTGTTTTAATGGCTTTATTTTTCATACATTTTATTAAAAATATAGAATTCATGCATTAGTTAGCTTTAGGTTGAGTAAATAAGATGTAAATGCTGCACAATAAAACCAAAAAGTACTGAATATATAATACAGAAACATACAATGCTGTATACATGATGTGTAACTTCCTGACATCGTCCATTTAAAGGTTTAATAAAACTTGACATGACAGTTGGTACTCTAAGTAATTTGATGGATTCTTAAGACATTGCAGCCTCCGTCTTTGACAACGATCCCCAGAGTCTGACATGGACATTCACTCTGTTGCTCAGACACAAGACAGTGATACACTGGAACATCCATCCATCAACACACTGACAGGTTGACACACACCTTGACCGATCACCTGACCTCAAACTCATCAAATTACAGATGTAACTACTCGCTATACATCAGTGAGCTAACGGCTGTAAAGCAGAGTTAATCTGGCGTCAAGACAGATACAACTGATTAGTGGAATTTGAACAAAACATTCAGTGTGTATTTTTTAATCAATAAAAATTTGATTACAATATTTTTAATGTGTATGTGAGTATGTAAACAAAATGCAATTGATATTATTACAGAAGTAAAGTAATACTGTATCTTGAGCTTGATGAAGTGTGCCATTACAAACAACTACATCAGAGGGGCTTCTAATACTTATCGTATCTATAACAGATGATGTGTGTGTCAATGATATACAAATTTGACAACTTGGGGACTTAATCTGCTCTTCGGGATCATTTTAGATTATTACTGGATAAGTGATCTTTCTGTGTAATGTGTCTTCTAGGGGACAATCTCAACAGGCTCAAAAAGACAAAAGCCATTGTCACATAACAAAAAAGAGGGCTTGAACACACAAGTGATCATTTCTGCCACTAGGGGTCTCTTTATCAAAACAAAAAACTTAATTTTCCATTTGAAGCAGGCTGAAATATTCATGAATACGATGACACACTGTAGATTTGGTTTGGGTACTTAAATGTAAAATACTGGTGACATGATTTAAAGCCATACGAGGAGAATAAATGATGAAAAATTACATTACAAAAACAAAATAATTAATTTGGCATCACTTAAACTGTTCAAGTGTGAATATCTTTGTGTATATGTACATTGCAAAGACCTTGTTGTGTGCGTGGTAATATTTCAATAACCAGTGAAGATTGTCTTCGTCACTAAAAATGTAATTGGATTTTTTTTTTTTCATATAGGATTGTAGCACTGTTGGCAACTTTGTTTCTACATTGTGAGGTTAATTTCCAGTGTGTGCCCCTGTGACTTTAGTGCTGCCATGGCAAAGTTTAGATGTACAGGCACAAGAGAAAGAAATGTTCACACGCAGAGTTAATCAAATCATACACACTTTGGAAGTCGTAAGCTTAACCAAGGGCTGAAAACATATACATACTCTGAAAAATATCTTTACAAACGGGGAGTTGCAATTATCTTGTACCTGCGCGGCACATTGGCGAAGCTGCTGTATTCGGGGCTGAGATCGACACTGTCAGGTCCTTCAGGGCATGATAAGGTGAAACGCTGCAGCAGTGACACCATGAAGAGGAAAATCTCCATCCGTGCAAGGGACTCTCCAACACAAGACCTCTTCCCTGAGAGAGAAAAAACAAACAAAATCGGCGAGAATTTGAATTTTATGCCCGCGCTAAGTGTAACAATCATAGAAATGAGCTCAACTGCAAAAACTAAAATCTCTTTGACGAGCAGGTCTGAGGATTCAGCCTAGAGAAAGATCATTAAATCAATTATTTACCTGCAGAGAATGGCAGGAACGCTGGATTATTCTTAAAGTTGCCATTCTGGTCCAGGAAGTGCTGTGGATTGAAGGACCACGGGGTCGCCCACAGTTTTTCTTCTTTCAGCACGGAGTGCAACAACGGAATGACCACTGTATTCTGTTGAGATGTGAAATTATATCAGGTAAAGCACATATTCTGCATCTGTGACACTATGATGATACACTGATGTATATAAACAGGGGCGACATGTTTTCACTTCCTCCCATTGTACAAAAAGCAACATTAATGGGTGCTGCCATGTTGCACTGGTTATATCAGTTGGAAACAGAGTCTGTGCGGTGGAGATGCATCATTGAGCTCAATTGTGAGCCAGGCTCAGCTTTCAATTATGACAATTTAACCTTGTTTTAAAGCAGCAAATAGTTCAAACACTTGAACAGGCAGAAACCGTTTTCAGGAAAAATGTATTTGACCTGTTTTCAGTTTTAATTCAACCCATGTCCCATCTGTGATCATGGAAAGAGTAGGTTTTACTGTATGTCCAATACTGCAGCCAGTCACCAGGGGGCGACCCGAATATGTTTGCTTCATGTCGTCCATCTTAGCTTAAGTAATACCTTAGGAATTGTGTAACCCCTGAAAGAGATGTCTTTGAGTGAGTAGTGAGGGATGTTCATGGGGACGATATCCATAAGCCGCTGAACTTCATGGAGGACTGCGTCTGTAAAGGGGAGGGATTTCCTGTCTTCCATACAAGGACTGCGCTCCTGTCCAATCACGGTCTCAATCTCCTGCTGCATGGCCTCTTTAAATGAGAAAAAACAAGGCTGTTTAACTGGTGCAACAGTGGTGAGAAAATACATGGATTGATTCATTAGTAAATCAGCAAACAAAACCTATTTTGATAGTCTGTCATGCGGCAAAAATACCCACAGTCGCGGTCAAGAGCAACAGTATATTACCTTAAGTCACTGAAAATAACGTGAACCTACAATGATCTTGTAATTTGAGACATATTTCAAACAAAGTTTGGTAAGAGGATCTATGTGATGTGAAAGTCATAGAGAGAGATATTCTTTCACATGAGCCTCTAAAACCTACCCTGTATTTTGGGATATCTGATCAGCACATTTAGCCCAAATCTGATGGTTGAGCTGGTGGTTTCAGTTCCTGCCAGGAACAGATTCAACACTGTCGACACCAAGTTGTCATAGTGGAACTCAGTTGTGGGCAAATTCTTCTCCTAGAGTAATGAAACAACAACCATTTTACTGACATAACTACTAACTATGTATTATTATTATTGTATTATCATTGTTATTATTAGGGCGCATGTGCATTTGCATCAGTGAGTGATATAAGAAACAAGCTCAACATGCTCAGGGACGATGAAGCAGACATGACTCTTAGTTCTGGTTGATGAATTAATGATGGTCACACCTGACTGAGTCTCGTGAGGAAGCAGTCGATGTAATCTCTGGGCGAGCTCGGGTCCAGAGTGTCCTGGTGCTCCTGTATTTTTTTTACTGTAAACTCTCTCAGCTCCTCAATTCTGGCAAACGCCTTGTGATGTCGACCTGGCAGCCACTCCATCAGCCGAGGGAAGACATTGTACAGCTGTGATGTAGAGCGGACAAGATCTGTGATGCTGCTCGGATTGAAATGTATGGACAGTTTAATTATAATCGCGGCCAAGATCTTGTTTAAATAAAACTCATCCTACCTGACCCCAGGGACTGCTGCCAAATCTGATGGTCTCTGAGATTATCTGCAGGAGGTGGAGGAAGTGGTCATCATCATAGCTGAAGCGTTGACCAAACACCAAGCAGCAGATCACATTCGACACAGTGCCGCTCAGGAAATAGCTGGGATCAAAAGGTTTGGCTGGAGAGAAAAAAAGAAAAAAAAGGAGAAAATGCTCAGTCCACCTTCAGTGTGACTGTTAATAAGGGCTAATATGACTTGGACAGTGTCTTTTATTCATCTTTTGAATTGTCTAAAGCTGGAAATATCAAAACGCTCTCAAAACGTATCTCACACCGTTTGGAGAATTTGTCTCAAAAATGTAAATATCATGTGCCTCATTTACAGTTAATGTAGCGTCTTATTTAATTTATAAATAGTCCGCTGAGAGGCAAAGCAGGCTCCTTTCTGTGACTCGCTGAATGAAAAACTTTAGTCCAATTCCAGATATGTTTCTTGAGTTTATTAACGAAAGTTATGATCAAAATCAAGTAGATCAAAATTACGGTCAAAGAAAAAAAATATAGGGCCTCACTCAACCTTCTTTTGTCTAAACAAACTGTGCAGGTGAAATAATGTGGAGGCCAAACCCACTTCCTCTTACCTGAAATCATAACAAGATGACAAAAACAAACAACAGTAGTAATAATAATGATGTGCACTGCCTAAACAAAAGTAAACAATTCAAAACAGATGCACATTTTGGCTCCTACAGTTAATTTAAGTCATTTTTAAGTCCATAAATATTGCTTATTTGGAACAAAATAATAACCTTTCAGTCATGACCCTGTTTACCAAACATGCAAGGCAGCACAGTCCCTGTCACACACACATCTGCACCTTTGGTAGAATTTATGCGGTCCACCAGATGTTTGCTCTCCTCCTGGATCCACGTTTCCATCCCCTTACGTCCCATCCCAAAGTCTCTCAGCGTTGTCAGGGTGAAACGTCGCAACTGCCGCCAGCGCTCTCCATTACTGATCCCCAGACCTTCAAAGATGTACAAATGGTAGATTTCAGTTTGGGATCTGGGAGACTTGGATTACATCCCCATCTACTTCAGTTGTTTGTGAGAAAAGTCGCAGCACTGTTTTTGCTGTGAAGTTCCAGAAATGTCCTGTGGACTACAAAACTCTACTTGACTTTCCAGCCACATGGCGAGAGTAGACGATGACCAAATTTTAATTTGTGGGTGAGCTGTTCTTTTAAACTACGGTGAAGTGGCAAGTTGAAGAATGAGTGTGGTGTGGCTGCAGGGAAAACAAACAAACCAACATATTGATTTTTGATGATTAGATCACACGTTGACATGTTACCATAGCCCCTGGTGGCTCTCATGAGGAAAGGAAGAGGACCTCTGCCTGTAAAATCATCTGCTTGCTCCACCAGTGCCTCCTTCACTGCATCATAGCCCACCAGAACCACAATGCGCTGACGGCCCAGGTACAGAGTCATCACAGGGCCATAGCTTTCACTGAGCTGAAGGTTAAACAGAGCAAAAACACAGCCCTTTGTGTCTTGTGCAGGCATGCAAGAAACAGAGCAAAGTCAATAAACCTGTACTGCAGGGAGCAAAACATACAACAACTAACTAACAAAAACACACAACTGGAGCTGCTGCTTAGACTCAGGTAAGAGTTCAAAAGTAAATGAGAAAAAGTAGACTTAAAGCACAGTGTATCTAAATATCTCTTATTAATAAGTGAGGCTGGCAAAACTCAGCCAGGGCATTTATGAACATAAGGAATTAAGGTCAAAGCCAAAGTAGACAAAGCTGATCAGATAATGTACAATGTATGACAAGAAGTTTAAATACGCCAAAAGAGTGCAGATGCAGAGGTGTCGTCTCACCTTAAGCAGAGTTTTGAACGGAGCTCTTTTGTCGAGCTGCAGCAGGTTTCCTATGACAGGCAGGCCCGAGGGTCCGGGCGGTAAACACATCTGTCTGCAGCTCTTCAGGATCAGCAGCCACAGCAGAACAACGAGCAGCCCTGCTGACATGAATGTTACAGAGAGCTCCATGCTGCCGCCCGAGAGAAGAGATCCGACTCCTGCAGCTGACGAGGGTCGCAGTCTTCAGAGAAAGCACCTGTTTACAGCTGACATACAGCTGTGACTGCTGCTGCTGCTGCTGCTTGTCACGTGACCAACTTTTCACCTGGTTGTCCTGCTGCTGATTTGCAGCCAACGAAAACTGAGCAGGAGGAGTTTGTGTCGTTCAAAGAATAAGTTGTTGTGGTCCCTAAGTAAAACCTCTGACCCAGTGAGACTTACACAATGCCGAACTGTAGTTCTGCACTGCACCGATAGGACACCAATGTTGTTATTGGCTTTTAGTGCTTCTTCTATTTTATATGAACTTGTAAATGTAAAATGCATCATTTCTTTTAGGAGATTTCATGTCAGTTGAATCCAAATCAATACCAGATTACTACAGTGGACAAATAGGAGTCACCTGAGGCAGTTTATGTATATATACATCTATCTCTCTATCTATCTATCTCTCTATCTATCTAAGATATGTCTACCTAAAACCGGTCACTAGTCCATCTTTGCAAGCTAACTTAGTTTACAAATTATTCTAATTTCAAGCTTTACAACTTGTGCATTGATCAGTTTAAAGGAAAGATGTATAGTAATTGAGTAGCACAACGCTTGTTGGCGGTGGTGACGTTTAAAGCTGTAGACTGTAACTATTTTTTTTATTATATTTGCCAAAATTGTCATTATGATCTAACAGTAGAATAAGATACAGGTCATCAGTGTATAAATCCACTGTCTGTGGCTCCACCCAGTGGCCCTAATTTTGATTTTCAAGAATCAATGGTTCCCAGTAGAATACAACCAGTCAGAGCCACGGGGAGCATTGTAAAAGGAAAGAATTGGGCCAAGCCAGAGAGAAATGAAGGAGTATTGTTTGTTACTAGGGATAGTTACTCTGGGAGCTGTATCATTTAAATTTTCTGGCTAAATCCATTTTATCTCAAAACTCCAGACTGCAGATGTTTGTTTATAACCTAACATCTAGCAATTAGTTTACAAGTTACACAGAGGTGGATTTATGAAGATTATCTTGATGAACAAAATTAGCAAAAAAGTATCTAAAATCTGTGTTTTCCACAGAGATAATTATATTCCATAGCCATAGGCTTTTTGTCAGTGGAACCAGGGGAATGCTAACTTCCTGGTTAGCCTACAATAATACATAATCCCTGCAACACTCTGTTGACAACTTTGACACATGACTACATTATTACACAAAATGTATTCATGGGTCTGGATGAATTTCAAACTTAAAACGTAGTTTATAATATTAAAGCCATAATATTGGAGCAGGAAGCTCTAGAATCTTAAATCTTGACATGAAAATGAATCGCTTGTTTGGTAGTCGAAAGTGCTTTTCACATGCAAATGTTTTTTTCTGTATTTCCTTCACAAACAAAATTCATGAGTGAAACTGAATCTACAAAACTTAAGCCTCAGAGTTACTCTGACAACAAATGATGAGAGAGAGAAGTAATAAATTAACATTTCAGTTTTTTTTTATTGAAACACTGTTTATTAATATTTGTATTTCTTCGTTTCCTTCTTTCCGTTTCCAGTTGTCTATTTCCTATGGAAAGTGGGAGAAGAAGTTGTTATTTTTAGTTTTGTGTGACGTTTTTTTAAAGCTAACCTGGACATCAAGGTAGCCTCCTGCTACCAATTAGCTTTTGAGGGCTTTAAAGCCCCCATCAGCCTCATGGTTGCAAGGAAAGTGGGAAAAACCGGAGCATCCCGGAGTAAACCCCATGTCATTACAGAAGAAACACCCAAATTCAGATAGGCTCAGGTCTCAGGCCATTATGGGCTAGTTTCCAATTGTCTATTTCCTATGGAAAGTAGGAAAAGAAGTTGTTTTTTTTAAGCTAACCTGGACATCAAGGTAGCCTCCTGCTACCAATTAGCTTTTGAGGGCTTTAAAGCCCCCATCAGCTTCATGGTTGCAAGGAAAGTGGGAGAAACCGGAGCATCCCGGAGTAAACCCCATGTCACGTCAGGTCTCAGGCTGTTACGGGCCACAGAACCTGCAGATGATGCAGTTATGTTGTTTTGGTGGTGGCGTCAGATGATCTTTGAAGGTGGGGGCAATTTCTCTCTGCCTAACCCCGTGTTTTACACAGGTTGAAAATTGTCAGTAGGCAGGACACCAATCTTTCGTCTACCTCTGAAGGATTTGGAGATGAATTCGCCCACAGAGGAGAAGAACCTGCTGATGGCGCAAGGTTGTTTTGGTGGTGTCGTCAAGTGATCTTTAAATATCAGTGCAATGCAACTATCAACTATTGGGTCCTCCATATTCAGTGCAAGCAATAGTGTCTCTGCACTGCCTGAAATTAAACACAGGTCTTTAAAAATTGCCTTTCTGAGGTTTTTTAACGATTTGATGTATAAATCTGCACCTTCAACCTTAGCCCATATGGTTTTAAATAAACGCTGAATGATGTCCTCTTTTTTTTCAGGAATCACATGGACTTTGACGAATGTGTCCCAAACCACCATCTCAACGAGCAGTCGGACAGACAATTTGTTTTGTACCACCTTTGGTGTCTCCTCAACTCTGGAGGCTGTCTTGGGAGACTTTGGCATCTGGTACAATAAAGTCCGTGTCACACTTTGACTGTGGTTGTCACTCTGAGTATACAGCCACCAGCTCATTAGGGCTAGAAAATTCCTCACTTGCATCTCTATGTCAGCGTACATGACAGAGCGTGAAATGGCAACCTCTCTGTTCGAGCAGGTTTGTGCCCCAGGTGTTTGTATTTCTTGGAAAACCTCGGGGGTGTCTCCATTTGTGAGGTGACTGTAGAGGACATCACTCAGTTCCCGTGTGACCTCCTGGGATTCACCGCTGGAAATCTTTTCGAACCAAGGAATCGAAGCCAGCTCATCCGCATCATTTTCACTCTGGTCTGTCTCAATTAAAGAGTCAATACTATCTATGAGCGACTGCAACGACTGACTGCTGTCATCGTCCGTGTCCTGAAGGAACTGTGCCTTTAGGTTTGCTGCGATGCGACAAATGCCGGCCCTGGCAAGACTCTTAGCAAGAAAGGTTTTTATCTTGCTGCACACTATTTTCAGTTTTTGCTGCTGTTTGGGTTTTGGACTGGAACTTGCAAAGCCTGTCTCTTCCAAACTTGCAGTCTTTTCAACAATCAGCTCAGCGATGTCATCTGCAACAGCCATAATCTGCTGAGAGCTTCCGGATTGCAGCGTCTCACATGCCGACACGTCATCCAAAACAGGTTCTGCAATGTCATCCAGCTCTTTCCTAATTATTCTCATGGCAGCTTTAGATGTTGCTCTCACAAAGCTGTCCTCTGATGAGATATTCTCTTGGCCGTCTGATTCCACTGTTTCAAGTGATGACTGACTGACTGACGCAGATTTAAGTTTTTCATCCTTCTTCCGTCCACCTAACACAGGACTGGAAGAAAACTTAATCTTGGCTGCGAATGCCTTTAATATTCTGCTGGCATGTTCAACCATAGTGTTAAGTCTGCTGGGGGGAGTGATGTGCTCCCTGCTGTCCACACTAGAGGAGAGAGCAGAGTTGACGGACTCTGAGATCTCTTTGTCAACCAAGTCTGACAACGCTTTCGAGCTGGCAGACTGGACTGGATCTGAAACACCCAGAGTCTCAGCGAAAGTCTGAGTAAGTCCGTCGGTAACATTGTACGCATCTAGTGTGTGACTGTCCAAAGTCACACCTGCACGTCTCTTAAGATGGGCCAGCAACTGTTTACTCACAGATGTACTTATGTGTAAAAGCAGGTCTGCCAGCATAATCTTTGTGGCCTCATCAGGAGTACCAAAACTCAGCATCCGCCATCTTTCTGGTGTCATCCTTTGAAAAAAGGATTCAACCTGTGGTCGATAAGCATCAGTGCCAAATGGCTCCTGTGTCTGAGTTGTGTCCTGTGTGGCTGTTGTTTCCATGCTGCCCGTAGCTGGATTCTGATCGATCATCTTTGAATCGTCTCTCAGTAACTTAACGTAGTTTCCACGTAATAGTCTGAGTTTTAACACTAGCAGAAAATAAGTCTACCACAAAATGTGTGTGATTCGTCTCCCAATGACAAAGCGTAGTTTCCACGTACTGGTCTGAGCAGTAATGAGGTTTACAACCAAATGTGCGTGTGTTGAAACCTGGTCAAATATTTTATCAGGTCAGACATCAAAGACATTCTGTTCACGTGTCATACTAGAGCCTTAGGTCATACATCAAAGCCATTCTAGAACCTTAGGTCATACATCAAAGCCATTTTAGAACCTTAGGTCATACATCAGAGACGTTCTAGAGCCTTAGGTCATACATCAGAGCCGTTCTAGAACCTTAGGTCATACATCAGAGACGTTCTAGAACCTTAGGTCATACATCAGAGACGTTCTAGAACCTTAGGTCATACATCAGAGAAGTTCTAGAACCTTAGGTCATACATCAGAGAAGTTCTAGAACCTTAGTCCCTCCCCCCACACAGCAGCATAGCAACTGTTGCTAGGAACAACAGCCATTTTTCTTTTGTCATGCATGTGAGGTTTCAAAATGGCTGTTACACAAATACATTGTGAATTTCCACGTTTAATGTAATAAAGAGGAAAAATCTTCAACCGAATAGCCATAAAAATTTTGACTTTTAACAGAATTAGTTTTAATGCATAAAAATACTTGTGTGTTGTGTCTTGCACTATGTGTCAAATAAAACACGGGAATTTCTCACTTTCGTTTCACAATGTGCTTATGTTTGCATTTTATTTCATTGTATTTTTTATATATATGTGACTTTTTTGCTGATCTGTCTGTAACATGTCCATGCTGGGAGCAAGATCCATATATAATCAAGGTACTCAGGTTGTTGAACACTTTTGAGGTTTTCATTGAGGCAAATCTAAATTTGTGATTCATAAAATGTACATCTCATTTGTAATTGGGCAAAGCTCCTTGTTTCATAGCTCTTCTTCCAAATGACTTATTTAGAATAACAGAATATTGATGGTTTATCATTTCATATTAAAGATAAAGGGGAAAAAATTACATTCACACAATTCTTCCACAAAAGGAATTGTTTTATTGCTTTTCATATAAAAGGATTTAATATTTTTACAGGAGTAATTTAGCAATGCATTTTATAGTAGTAATAAATTTGGATTTTGTTGTGTAAGGCAGCATATTCAAAACTTTAAACATTAGAATCAAGAAATGATTAAAAGTCACACAAAAGAAAGATATTTATGCAAAAATAACCAAACCAAAAGAAAAGAGGATTCATAAGGTTTAGATTGAGATAAGATTCTTGTGTTTTGTTGTTCTTGCTTAAGTATAGTTTTTATTATCAATAACATTTATTTATTTATTTATTCTGCATATTTCTGGGCTTTTGAATGGGAGCAGCTGTAACCCAAGCAATTTCCCTGTGATATCCTTGTGCAATATCCGTGTGAAGACTTCAAACATAAGTGTGTCTGAGTGGAGCTCCTCTTTTCACCGCGGCGTGGCGATGATCTGGTAGGAGCGAGGTAGATTTGCAAAGCCGCTGAACGCTGGAATGAGGTTTATACTGTCAGGGCCTTCAGCGCAGGAAAAGGTGAAGTGCTGCAGCAGCGACACAAGGAAGATAAAAAGCTCCATTCGAGCCAGAGACTCGCCAACACAAGCTCTTTTCCCTGTGAAGAGACAGAATGTGTAGTAGTTAATGTGTAGAATCAGTGGATTAACCCTTTAACTGCTGGTTTCATCAACTGACTGAGGACTTTATTTTACCTGCAGCAAATGGCATGAACGCAGGATTTTTCTTGAAGTTGCTGTTCTGGTCTAAGAAGTGCTGGGGGTTGAAGGTCCAGGGAGTCGCCCATTCCTTTTCTCCTTTCAGCACTGAGTGCAACAAGGGGACAATCACAGTGTCCTGTTGAGACAAGATATCATGTTAGAGTCATGATGCATTTGTTTCTCTGATGAATATGGTATTTTCGAATTGTATTAAGCCCCTAAAGTCTTACAAGGTGATATTATCTTGCGTGCACAAGATAGAAAATGATCCCCTTTCAGACTTTAGGGGCTCAGTAGAATCAAGGATACCTTGGGGATTGTATAACCCCTGAAAGAGATGTCGTGGAGTGCATAATGAGGGAGGCTGAAGGGGACGATGTCCAGGAAACGCTGCACCTCATGGATGACTGCATCTGTGAAGGGGAGGGACTTCCTGTCCTCCATTTTGGGACAACGGTCCTGGGCAATCACATTATCAATCTCCTTCTGCATTTTCTCTGTACAGGACAACGTTAAAATTATTTTTACTCTGTAAATTATATATGTTACAAGGTAGAAGTTTGTGTCAAGAGCTGGTAAAATAGGATGACCTACCCTGTATGTCGGGGTATTTGATCAGCACACTGAGGGCATATCTTATGGTGGAGCTGGTGGTTTCTGTTCCTGCCAGGAACAGATTCAGCACTGTAGAGACCAAGTTTTCATGGTGGAACTCAGTTGTGGGGATGTCCTTTTCCTGACAGGACAGAGGGGCCAAAGACAGAACCAAAAAACTGAAAACACACATTAGTCAGCAGGTGACAGAGAACATGTTTCAGCACTCAGGTATTCTAACGAAAACATTTTAACAGACAAAGAGGAGTTTTAACATGAAACACAAAGGATGAGGGAGCGTTCCCTTAACAAAGCAAATTATCCTAAAATTAATTCCAACCTGATTCATTCGAATAAGAAAGCAGTCGATATAGTCTCTCGGGGAGCTGGGGTCCAGTGTCTCTTTGTGCTCTTGGATCTTCTTCTCAACAAAATCTCTCAACCCCTTAATTTGGGCAAAAACTGAATGTTGCGGGCCGGGAAGATGCTCTACGAGCCAGGGAAAGACGTTGTACATCTGTGGAAGGAAGGCACAGAGCAAACTGCAGCTTTGCTTCTCAGGGATCAACATCAACATGTTGCTGCAATCATTCCAAAGTTTTTTTTTCAGGATAACCTCTTTTAATATTCAGTGAAGATGATATAAGGATACCATATGAAAAACAGATTTAAAAAAACACGTATTTGTATTTCTTTATAAGACCATCATACTCTGACTTTTCACATCCACTTACCTGACCCATGAGGCCACTGTTGAACCTTAAAACGTTAGCGATGATGTTGAGGAGGCGAAGGAACTGCTTGTCATCATAACTGAAGCGCTGGCTGAACACCATGCAGCAGATGATATTGGACACGGTGCAGCTCAACAAAAACGTGGGGTCGAATGGTCTGGCTGCAGCAAAACACAAAAGTACTTACAAGCAGAATAAAAGTGCAGTACAGTCGGCAGAATAAGTGTTGTTTTAACTACAGATTGCCGATGTTTAATTTATATCAACATTTCTGAATTATGTGTCATATCATGTTCATATTACATGTTCATGAGCTGAAGTAACGTTTCATCATATCGGTGGTTTGCAGAATAGTACATTTGTAGCATTTACTCCAGCGATATGATTGAATATATGAGTTTAGAAAGATTAGAAAACCCACTGAGAAAATGTTTTTACCTACTTTGCAAATTATTTAAAAATGGAAAAAGCGAAACGCTTTAACTTTGAACACTTTCCTGCTCAATTTGGATTTTAAACAGACTGATGTCATCCGTTCCAAACCACTAACTACTGGGATTTGGGTCCTGCCATGTAAATGTTTTTAAAGGATTTAGCTTGAAAGCACAACTTTTGGCATAAAGTCGTGCGAGTCTGTAGAAATCTACTCTCTGTCTGGTGCGAAGGTCTCTCTGAGGCAACTATTTCAATTCTGGTTGTTAGACTTTGTTCAATCATTAACCTGTTATGATCAATACAGAATGTAAAAAAAAAACATTCAATAAAACTATTATTTGAATTCACATTGATAAGTTGATCACAATTAATCACATGTGCTATTTGACCAAATTCAAATTGAGTTTAAAATGCACGGTTTGGTCTTAGTTCTGTCCAGGATTCTGCGTTTTAACATATTGTGTGTTTACTTTACAAACATCAGAGACAGATAAGAATTAAAGGGTGGAGCTAAGACAAGAGAGAGAAATGCATCAAGCGATCAAACAAAGCTTTCACAACAATTATTTTCATCCATCATACAGTTTTTGGTATTTATTAAGGCTCTATTTGACTGTCAGTATTCTTGTGCAGACATGCATGAAGTGTTTATTTACTTTTAGTTTGTCTAGAGGTGTTTGATTAATAAGTTTCCTGTGTTCAATAATGAATTGATATCTTCGTTTAAGTTTGCTGAGCTAAGACACTGGCGAGGGAACTTATCTGGGACTGAAGCTGTGATTTAGGGCTGTGCAAACATGACAGATTACGCAACCATGAACCTCCAGTGAAACATGTGCTCTCACAGCAACAGTTAAGAACACACCTTTATGTGTTTGTATGCGAGCTCTCAAGTGTCCGCTCTCCTCCTGGATCCACTCTTCCATACCCTTACGTCCCATCCCAAAGTCTCTCAGGGTTGACAGTGTGAAGCGTCGCAGCTGCCGCCATCGCTCCCCATTGCTGATCCCCAAACCTGACAAAAGGAGATGTGTGCTTGGAAACATGCAATAGAAGCCACGTGTATACAGACACATTAACCCAGGAGAAAATACTGATCCCTCTGCAGAGAAGACAGAGATTTGAAGTGTGTTGTGTTACCGTAGCCTTTGGTAGCTTTGACCAGAAACGGCAGCGGCCCTCTGCCTGTGAAGTCATCTGCCTGGTCCACCAGAGCCTCCTTCACCGCATCGTATCCGACCAGAACAACAACCCGCTGCCAGCCCAGGTACAAGGTCATCACAGGACCATAGCTTTTGCTGAACTACAGAAAGACAAGATTTCATAGAGCAACAATTATCCTGATTTTAAGACAATTCATTTTGTGTAAAAGGTTAACGTGCAATTCAGAGTGGCATTCATAACCAAATAAGAGATTAATTTCCCAGCTCACCTTCAGGAAGCTGTTAAAAGGTGCATTTTTTTCCAGCTGTGGCAGGTTTCCTATGAGAGGAAGTGCTGTGGGTCCTGGAGGCAAACGATACTTCCTACTGTTTTTTACCTTGACCAACCACAGCAGAGCTACGATTAGCCCTCCTAAGATCAGCGTGGTAGAAAGGTCCATAATGCTCTTCACACCTCTGGGAGCTTCGCTGGTTTGCAGGTCTCTTTTACACTGACTCTCACTCTGTGATATGAGCTTAAATAGATGATTTGTGTTTATATTTAACAGGGAGTTGGCAGGAGCGCTGCACTAGGCTACAGGTGAGCCATGTGACTCTCCTGTTTGTCTCAGTGCACCCTGACCTGAATATTGTTATAGATCCTCTGATTAGGTTGATTTGTGCTGAGCAATTAAAATATCTTTCACTCCCTGCAAACTCATTGCTTCATCCATCCACCAAACATCTTATTTATTCAGTAGATGCATGTGTGTATAACTTGAAAGCTCCTATGTGAAATGTATTCCTTTTTAAGAAGTTTGAGATTTTGCTTGCACTTGTTTGAGATGTAAAGTTTAACTGTTGTCTTTTTGGTTGAATTTTCCATCTCATTTCTTATCAAATCTGTTTGGAAAAAAAACAAATTTGAATGTATGTGCTCTCTCATTTGTTTGCTCCTCGATCCACTCATGCTTTTGCAGATCTTCAGATCAACCACACCTAGACAGGGTTGCCCTTTATACACACACACTCTGTTCAGGAAGCCATTAAGATACAGAGAAAACAAAGACTAGAGAGAAAACACTGATTCCATTGATTAAGGATTTGAACTCAACCTTTGTCACATTTTCTTATGCAAAGTTGAAAGCAGAATGACATTTTGCAAGAGGTGAATTCAGATGCGAATAAATTTGAACATGCTTTTGCTAATTTCCTTAGAATATATAAAATATACACAGTTCCATCACCAGGAAAATTTTTGTCATTTTAAATTTTGCAAACCACGGATATGTTATATGTGTATGTGTCATATATAACATATGGACACCGGTACATTACTCGTCATATCAAAATCACATTACATGTATTTGAGCTGACTTTCATGGATAATTTCTAGTCGTGTCCGCAGCAGACCAGTGTCTTTTACTTTTCCCAACCTAAAAGTGTTTTTTGTGCTGTCACAACATAAAATGAAAGGCTAGGTGGCTGTTTGGTCTGGTTGGCAGTCAACCAATATTGAACGATGATATGATAAACACTAGTGATGTTTGTGGAAAGAAGTCATTCGGAAAAGATTATCAAAAATGACTATGAAGCGGAAAGATCTTTTTGGGTTAGGAAATGCTCTCTCGGATGTCAACAATTTATTTTCATCTGTGTGAAAAATAAACATTTCTCTTTATTTATACTTTCATGATCACTTGAATCCAGCAAGAATCTGACAGCAGTTGTTCCACCAGGCTTTCCTTCCAGCAGGTACTCGCGCTTCACAGCAGCTAACAAACAGCAGATGGATGCAGAGAGAAAGACACACAGCATGTTGACAGCAGGATTTATTTGGAGTTCACCTTCGGACTGCATTTCTTATAAGATGATAGAATACGCAGATGGTGGATGAAAAGGAAATTGTGCAAATTGAACGGAAAGAAAGTGGATAAGGACAAAAATATCCACAGAGGTAAAATGTTTTTAAAAAAGTACAAAATTAACTTTGTGGTGAGACAAACAGTGGAGAAAAATAAGTGTTAAAAGTTCTGAGATTAAAATGTCCTCATAAATATCTGCATGGCTGTCTGGAATCATTATACTGCTCAACCTCGTGCCGTCCTGTGGCATGGAAAGACTGATACAACACAGACAGACAGTGTTCAGAGGAGCCAAAATCATGAATGATTTACCTGAGGAGCACGGGCATAAAGCCAGGAAGAACACCTTCATTAATCTATAAATTAGACATATAGATAATTAAACTGAGTGGTTAATTAATAACAATGCCCTTTTTTATAAAGGAAAACTAGCAGAGGGATTTTTATTAGACTAAAAGGTCTTTCAAACACATTCCCTCCCTTTCCAGTCAAAACTAAAAAGCAAAGCCTCCGCAGTCGAATGCATCGAAGTCGGAGTCTCCTTCAAAGTCGAAGCTGTTGAAGTGTGGGGAGTCGACGTCTTGGCTGCAGGCGTGGAAGGAACCTCCTGCGGAAAGCTCGGAGAAGCCGCCTGCACCGTGGGCCATCTCTGGGCCTCTGCTGGCGAGGGGAGAGGAGGGGGAGCAGGAGTTGAGGTAGCCCAGCGCAGAGGAGGCCGCTGCGCCTCCCATCAGCAGGCACACCGCCCTCACTGCCCGGGCATCGCTGCTGTTGCCGTGGCGAAGACAATCCGACATGCGATGAGGCGGGGCCACAGAAACGCTACGCAGAGAACGACGAGGGGCACTCGCTGAGGAGCAATTTGAAAAATAATATTAATAAAATGGTTCTTTAAATACGTAATTTTATTACGTTTGTGTGTTGTTTGGGGTTTTTTTCCCTGTCGTTAACCAGCACTGTTGCTTAATATCCATCACTCTTACAAGATTCCTGGATGTGTGTCGGATCAAGTAGCAGTAAATTATCACTTCATGAGATGAGACTACAACAATGTCAAACCAAACTGCCAGACAAGATTTTGGGTATTGTCTGTTTCTGCAAACACTTAAATCCTGGTTAGATTAAACAAAAAACACCAATTGTTCAGAGTAAAGTTAAGATTATGTTTTGGTTTAAAATATCTAGTTTTGTTCACACATGCATGTTTAAGCTTATCAAAAGTGAATGAGAGGCCAGCTTGCAATGGCATTATTTGTCTGATGCTTCAGAAAGTAATATTTTTGATAATATTATTGACTGAAATTGTTATTCACCCCACCTTTGCAGTGCTTCTAGCCTTTTGTTGCTCATTGTTAAGGGAAGAGAACTATACTAAAGAGATTTTCTTTTCTGAAATGCATCACAGGACTTGGGCTGCCAAACCAGAACTATATTGGAAACAATTATGATTTAACTCCATGTTGTCTGCTGGACGTTAAGCAGATCAATGTTAGCAAACAGCCGACTGCATCAGCTCGGAAAATACACAGATGAAGAATAAACTGTCATCCATTTGACATTAAATGCACAACAATTAAACATTTGAAACACTGCAAGTAACAAAACAAAGATTTTTCTGAAAATGCTAAAAAAAAACAAAAAACTGATGAACTCCTACTTTAATTCAGAAGCCTTTTACTTATTGTGGGTAAAAATACTTCTGTGTGCTTCCTTCATGCCAGAGAATGTGCTTCTTAATTTGCATGTGTTTTTAATTATTCTTTTAATGCATCCTGTTGTTGAAGTGGTGCCAATGAAAGTAACCACAGATGAGCTGATAGCGCACCTTGGTTCTGGCCTCGGTCTCTGAAGGAGCCTCCCCGCTCGGTGACTCGAGTCAGCGGAGGGGTGCCCTCACTAATCCTGGGAGACCCGGGGTCTTTATCACTGAAGGAGTCAGGCAGGGGCTCTCTGTCGGTGATGCAGGGAGTGATGCTGCAACGTCTCTGGAGGGTGAGGGGAGACATGACACCCTAGAAAATAAGGGGGGGAAAGGATCATATAATGTATTAACAGTAACACAGAATTTCACATGAACACACAACTACAAAAGAGGGTTGAGGTGCTTCAATGAAAACACAAAAACAAGGATTACCGAAGAGTCAGCATGACTCGACAAAAGCCAAAACTGATGACTCACCTCCCTCACTTTCCTGATCAGGTTCAGCCACAAACTGTCAAAGATAAAAATGACGATTCATTATACTTGAACCACATCCAACTTGGTAGATGGTTATGACAAAACAAGAGAAAGTGCAGGTCTGCTCTGAGCTGATAACCATCAGCAGTAAACATGTCTGAGAGTGAGTGGGCCAAAGGAGACGCCATTTCCAGCACGTGTAGCAGCTATAAATCTTTTTCCCCTCGTAAAAAAAAAAAAAAAATCACACTCCAACCCGCTCAGATCAGGCTCAGATCGTGTAAAATTCCGCCGCGCGTAGTGATGACGTGTATCAACGTCCGGTGGTGGCGCGTAGATAAAGAAAGAGTTTGAGACGCAAATATCCAAGGTTGTTTTTGTTATTACTGTACACAGAATTGGAGATGGATCCAGTTCATTCCTATCAAAGTTGCTAAGTGGTGTTTTGGAGCTAAAAAAAAAAAAAAAAAAAAAAAAAAGTTCGACTTCCGGGCTATCAACGTACCTGAGCCGGCTAACTTCCGGTGTAACGGATGAAATAAATAATGTCGTCGCGCGGCTCTTCTGGACTTTCCAAATGTTTTTGGACTGAATATGATCAATTTGTGACAGTGAATCGAGGGTTCGTTTTATAAACGCTTCTTTAATAATGGGTCTATTGTTGTTTTCTCTACTGTTACGGCTGTTGCCGGCGCATTCATGACGTAAACAGGACGTCGGTGACGTACGACGTAAATCTTCAGATAAACAAACATTGGGGATGGGGTCAGCAGGGGATTTTTAGCGGGTAGATCCGTTTAAAAACCCTGCTTATATCCGCAAATGTGGGTGGAAAAGCATTATATTATTATATTAGTATATATATAGTATTATATTGTTTGGAACGCTCTTTTCTATTATTTTTGTTGCATGTTCAAGAGATTCAAAGTGTTTATTGTCATACGCACAGTAAAGAAAAATGTTCTCAGTTATGCAGTGAAATTCTTCCTTTGCTGTCCACAGAATGACAACAGTGTGATAAAGAAATATATACAACTTAAATATACAATAATCAAAGTAAAGCACTTTTGAAGCACTTTTATACATGGCACATGTGATAGATAACAAAGAGCAGCAATAATAGTAATAATAATAAACTGTGCAAATCTGAAATCTGTGCAATTATGTATGTGCAAAAAACAGTCGGGACAGTTCTGAGGTAGATTAAACTCCTATCTGCTGTTTATTTATCGCCGAAGGGAGATTGGATCTTCATGAACATTCAGTACAAATACAATAAGGGAAAATTAAGCCATAAGAAACAATAAAGTACTTTATACTTTCTTTCCCACCGCCATCAGACTCATAAAGTTAAATATATCTATCTATATGTGTCAATATGTCAGCAGGTGCAGTACACAACTGATAATGACTGGGGCAAAGGACTTTTGAATTCCAGTGTGTGTGTGTGTGTGTGTGTGTGTGTGTGTGTGTGTGTGTGTGTGTGTGTGTGTGTGTGTAGGGGAGGGGGAGGACTCACTTGCAGTCGTCAGGATTGTCAGTGAGAAGCAGCAGGAACTTGTTCTGGGGCAGGATGAGGGCGAAGCAGCAGTCCCTCCTGCCCCCTGGAGGCAACTTGGGCAGGTCAAGAATTGCAGGTCCCTCTGCAATCGACTCGCAGTTGGTTTGTAGCGCCACCACCTGGTCAGGTGGAGACTCTGCATCGCGGCACACCAGCAGGCTCCCCTCCAAGGTCAGTACAAGGTACCTCTCCTTCCACTGCTTAAACATGAAGCCCCCTGCAGCAGAGGAAGATGTACGCAAGGAAGGGTCTGTTCATTTTTATTTCTTGTGCTTTTTTTGTTATTTTTGCAGATTTATGGTAAAAGTCACACAGGTTTAAATTTACTATGAATGACAATAGATGTGATAATCTGTACAGGAGAGGTTTATAAAGTCTTTACATGGAATGAAAAAAACATATCCACGTGAGATATTTAGATATTCACATGTGTATCATATATAATTATATGCAATTTGCTTTTCTTCACATGGGGAATGGAGTTTCCATATGTGCAAACAGTGAGAATGCTGACATGCTGATGTTAGAAACAAGCACTCGCAGTTACTACAGCTGCAGTCCATCCAGTAGACATTTGCTAGCTTTATATTATCTATCAATACTTAGAATTACTGCCAAGTTTACAGGTGCTATAGTGGAGAGTTTGTCATGTTTGGACCACTTCGATCATTGTCTTTTGGTGTTGTTCCTTTTTGGTTCAGCATGAAAAAGAACTGCCATGTGAAATATATTGTCTTGAGCTACTTATGTATGGGGCTATGTTTACTCCGCTCATCTAGTGTATCTTTACGAGATAAACACTTACTTTCCAAGTAAGGCCTCTTCCCAACATTTACATGAAATTGTCTCAATGGCAAAAGCAAGCCGCTAGACAATAAGACGACAGTGTTCAGAGCAGCATCAAAGTGTGTAAGCCTCGTGGAAATAATGATAATGTATATCTCTCTGTCAGACATCGAGGGCAACCCTATAGGAAATAATCCACTTTTAGTCAACTTTTCTTATTGCAAAAGGGGTTTGAGTGTGAGTGTGTATCTGTTAAAGAGAACCCTTAACCCTTAGTTTAGTTTTCAGGACGGGACACGCATGATGGCGTCAGATTGTAAGTGTCCCAGACAGCCGTCCATTGTGTAATAATGATAATAGATGGAGAGCACATGTTGATGGATGTGGAAGACCTGCTCCATTTCTCCATACAGAGGATTACAGGTGGATTTAGCAAAAGACAGATGGATGGATGGACCGATAGATAGATAGATAGATAGATAGATAGATAGATAGATAGATAGATAGATAGATAGATAGATAGATAGATAGATAGATAGATAGATAGATAGATAGATAGATAGATAGATAGATAGAAAAATGAATGATAATAACAAATAATGATATTATTATGCTGACATTGCTAGTAAACAGCATCTTCGGCATCAGTCCCCTGAGCCATCATGACGCCATTATCAAATTGAGTGGATATAAAACAGATGTAAACTGAACACAGAGACATGAAAACATTGGCTGAGTCCTGAATCGTGTCTTGGCTTTTGAAGCGAACATCTCATCATTCTATAAAAACACATCTGGGAGTTATTATATCACACAAAGTGACTCTCATGTTCATATAACTCATCTGGAGAGTTGGAGCGCTGATCGGATCTGAGACACCGTCCCTCCTCGTTCAGTGTAAAATCAGCAGCCTAATGAGCTCTGCTGAGTATTTAAAAGTTCAATCATGGACTGTGAAAAAAAAAAACAGTACTGCAGACATGGTGTCAAGTGTCAAGTACAAACTGCAGTGTACCACAGGTGAACAGGGAATAGGGACAGGTGAATTCACTGAAATTAAATGACCTATATAGATTGAGTGCAAAAAACAAAAAAAAAACAACAGCCAGGCAAATAAACACAGTCCATCACTCGTTACACGAAGGCAGAGAGGTGAACGTAGACGAGGGGATGAAAGTCGGCCTACCGTATTTCCTGAGGAAGCCTCGGTGAATGCCTGCGGTGGTCATGCCTGCTGTGGTCATCGCAGCGACAGGGACAGAAGTGAGAGGCAGAGAGCGAGTGATGCTGGAAAACAGGGTAAGAGAGAGCGACAGAGAGGGAGAGAGAGAGAGGCAGAATAATCCCCACTATTTAGGCCTTCCTTCCTTAAACCCGTGCTGTTCTGAGCTGAATTGGAGCCGTCCCTACTTATGCACACATAAACATCATAAGGCCCAAATAATCATAATAGCAGTGGATAAATCCCAGCAGAAAGATGCTGTCGTTTCCATCGCAGCCATCACCAGATGTCATGTTGGACCCAGCACTGCTCCTCTCTCTGGAGCAGACAGATTTCAGCCTCTGTCTGTTGTCCTGCACACACAACATATGTCTGATTCATAATAGCTTATCATTAAACTGTCATCAAACCTGTCCCTCAGCGTACCTCTGTACCCTTGGATGGCCTCCGAGCCAGGGCTTGGATCACGTCCTGCTCAGGCAGATTAAAACAGAGGGATTAATATTCTTGCACAGCTGGAGGCTTGTTGTTGCCGTACCGTAGATAGGCCCAACCAAGATTTGATTTAATCTGCCCAGACCTGGGATACGTGGCTCACTCCGAGCAATAACTTTCAAGATATTAACTGTTCTTTCAATGTCATATATCTCGGTGGGATTAAAACGACAATCGTCGCATCAGCTTGTGATTTCGTATCTCAGTTAGAAAAACATTATGTAACAGCGGCGATCTAGGAGAGACAGACAGCATCACAACACAATCATACACGTGCTATGTTTCACGAATAAACAGGATGGACGCTGGTGGCAGCCTGAAAGAGAAGAAAAAGACCTGCAGTTGATTTCTCCAGTGTTTGAGTTAAAGCCCTGTGAAGTCTATTTTTATTTAATTCTACTCAAAATATATCTTATTCACTGAAAATGTCAGGTTTCAAGCAACAACTGAACAACAAAAGGAAGGAAGAACTATCTTAGAAAGTCTTCAAACAGAAGAATGAATGAATCTGCATAAAACTCACAAACATTTTAAAATAAATCCCGATTAATATCCATTTAAACCCTCCACAGAACAGTCAGAGTGAAACGAAGTGAAATGTACTGCATAACGCCAGCAACATGCCAAAACTGTGTTTGTTTGAAGCCTGTTTCTGCTTTTCAGCGTTTTATCCCTCTGTGAAAAAAAAAAACTGGCTAATCATTGACAGATAGTCATTTAAAAAAAAAGGCAAGTGTTGATGGAAAAAACAGGCTCTTATGATTACAGTGAGTGTTATTTTCCCATCGGACAGATCTGCGCTCTGGAGTGGATTTTTATTAACTCTATAAATGTATAAAAGAAAGCAGATGTTCAAAATCAAGGGCTGTCGGACTCGAGTGAAGGTCGGGCTCATTCAGTATCTGCTCGACCGTAGCACTGTTACTGGTTTGGAATACCAAGCAGTATTCAGATACATAGAAATAAATAAATTAATATAAATAGCTCATTTTGGTTGCTTTTTGATAGTTTTTTTCTTAAAGGACAACATACTGAGGGCACTGAATTGCGTTGGGTGTTGTTTCTGGATAAAGGTGACGATAAGAAGTCTTAGAAATAAATATATCTACTGATCTTTCTGTGTAATTCTTGATGTTGCACAATAAAGCTGCATTTATTTCTCTACAGCCCTGATTCCCATGTAGTAATATACTTCATCCAGTGACGTGATTCTGAGTGACCGAGCCTTCCAAGGAAACCTGGAAACTGAATGTCATAAAGGATTTAAACGTTTGTTTTAAAACTGAGGGTGTTGAGTCAGATACACTTGTTCTTTTTAACAACACGAGAAGATGGCGAATTGAATATCTGCTTATATAATATCAACATACTGGAAGTACAAGTGATAAAAACATGTCTACAGGTTTCCATTTGCAAAAAGAGGAAACTTCAAACTAAAAACACTCAGATTAGCTTCATTTTAACTTCCACAGTCTCCACATCAGAACAAAGTCTGTGGAGTTTGTCTCCAGTGTCACTGTCTTTCTATTCTGGTGGCCAAACGTGTTATTTTCTGTTAAACTGCAGATAACTTCATGTGCAGTGCGAGGGCTTTGTGTTTGTCACCAGCAGGAGGCAGAAGAGTCTGAACATTCAGCAGTCACGTGTCACCAGAGTCTGTGATGCATCAACAGGTTGGGGGAAGTGATCTGTCTGGCTGCATCCAGTCTGCAAGAAGATGAAGAAGAAGAAGAAGAAGAGGAACAAGAGCAAGAAGAGGTTAGCTCATTGTTAGCATCCCCGGGTGGCCCTTCAGGCTGGGAGTGCAGGAGGAAGGTGTTTCCCATGTCTCCCAGCCAAGCAGACAGACTGACTGGGATATTGACGCTGCAGTTTGTCTTTGTGAGGGAAAATAACAAGCCGGTGGCCATTTAAATGTTTTGTTGATACGTGTGGTTGGATAACTGAAAGTGTGCACCTTCGACTCCTTTAATCCACTTTTTAGCCTCGTGCAAAAAAAAATCCCCCCAAAGTCTCTTAAGTCTTGTGTGGTTTTGGTGAATCATGTTTGCAGGATTTCGGTGTGGCTTGAACCTAAACACTGAGATGTGCAGAGCTTGAAGCCCCCCCCCCAAAAAAAAAACCCAAACAGTCACTCCTTCCAGTCGTCTCCAGCCCCAAAACTTTGTGTTTTTGAGCAGAACACCCCTCTTTCTTACACCGGACCCCCTCGGTGACCCTCCTCCCTCCCTTGCCTCTCTCTCTCTCTCTCTCTCTGTGCTTCTATCTGGGAGCAGTGAGAGCACCATTGCTCAAGCTCCTATTGAAAAGGGAGCATATACAAAGGGGTCTTTCTCAATCCCTCTCTGTCTCCATTAAAGACCCTGGGAACACAACACTGTCCAGAGAGCCACTCTTAAAGGGCCAGTGGGACCCAGGTTCTTTTTTTTTTTCCTTTTTTTTTTCCTCCCATCCCATCATTTTCATGGGAAAGGAGGAAAAAACAGGAATTCTACGCAGCAAATCAATTATTCATGAACGGTATGTGAACTCTGCAGAGCCTCGTCCCTGCAGGCACCGAGCACCACCACCACCGCCACCGCCACCTCCGTCCAAACAGACGCAGTCACCTCAGACATCACAGTCTGCAGCAACACGACGTGAACCCACACTGCTGCTCTGCGCCCCACATCTGATGGGAATCAGGCACAGCAGCTTTTATTTACACTGCAGCTGACGCTTCGGTCTGTTTTGACTGAAACTCTTACGTTCAAACAAATTCCCAGACACTCTGATGACATAATCCTGGTTATGTGGAGCGATAAATACATTTTTTTTGGTCACTTTCCTTTTTTCCCCAGCCTCCATCAACAGGCTTCATCCTGCTGTCATTGTAATTAAGATATTTATTTATGTTATGTTAAATTAAGGTTGAAACATTTTAAACTCTTAACAAGTTAATAGAAGTCATTGTGGGGCAGAAGGTTTTTTTTTTTGTTTTAGGTTTTTAACCGAGTTATTAAGTCAAATCCTTTCACGAAGTAGAAAAGCCGCCTGATTTTTACTCGTTTAATCTTCTTAACTTGATCTTTTCCCGTGAACGACGCGTGTTAATCAGCTAAACTGTTAATGTGAACGTGCGTTTTAACCCTGAACATGTTGTTAAACCTGTAAAACACATCATACAGATGTAAGAATGTCATCAAGACATCATGAATAACAAGTACAAACAAATATAAAGTTAGTAGACACCCACATAAATAAATCATAACAATAATGTGGGAATCAATTTGTTATACTAGTTTATATAAAGGTCACTGTAATAAGAGTTAGTTAAAAAGATATCAGCGTTAATAACAGCATCATTAACATGTTCACCTGTTTAGTTTATAGACTGTTTGTTTGTGTAAGAATATTAATTAAAACCTTGTGAGTCTTCTTGTAATTGTATAAAACAGCATTACAGAGCTGAAATAAACTAAAAGTCATGTTTACACTGATGCTTTTTGCTTTATTACTATCAACACATAGTCTAGTTGATTGTGTATTCATTAGAGGTTAACAATGTGTTTTTATAAATGTTTAATTATGCAGTTAATCCACTTATTTTTAAAGGGTTGCAGGACATGCAGCATATGTTCCACCACACTTTTCAGCAGTTAGTGTTTGATATAATTTGCTCATAATATCTTTTACATCACACATCTGATCTTAATGAGTTTACCTCAATCACTGCAGTCATAATTGTGATATTCTGCTTTTTTTTTCTCCAGCTCCCACATCTGGAAGGTTGAAGAAACAACATGTGAACACAAAATGTCACCTGTAAAACCCAAACACACACTTTTAAGACACCTCTGTAGTTTAATGTTGGAATAATGCGGTGAATGAGGATTTAATCTCACCGTGTCTCATTTATTCTTCTACAGAAACAGGCAGATTAATGTTCAGCCATCGATCTGACACTTTGTCTCCAGCCTGATTTATTTACAATTCAAATAAAGCGAATTTAGGGGGGAGGATTGTGTTTTGAGACAATCAGCATGCCGCAGGGTTTCTCACATCCTCGGAGGAGGAGGAGGGAGACTCGGGGCGGAGGAGGAGGAGGAGGAGGAAAGAACTTGAGTTGAGGAATTTGAATGGTGTTTGAAGGGGGAGAGAGGGAAAAGAAAGAGGCAGGGGGAAAGTCTGAGGGAGTCTGAGGGAACCGGTGGGCAGGAGGGAGACTGTTTGGACGACAGGCTGCAGGAAACACTGGTTTTAAAAATACACCCCCGGCTGCTAGAAATAGATTCAGCTCTGGACAACTTAACGAGGAGCAGAGAAACTTCGGTGCGCTTTTGGGAATCTAAAAAGTTTGGAGGCGCGCAGGAGTCCGTGCGGGATCAACCAGAACAACAGCGACAGGACTTTTCAGCTGACACTGTCTCCTTCAGAAAAAAAAAAGGAGGAACTGAAACGACGGGATCCGGTTTTCATTTCAGCGGATAATCACATTTTTTCAGCATCAGAGTCACAACAGCAAAACTTTTTTTTTTTTTTTTTTTATTTCCTTCCCAGCGCAACAACAACAACTTTCGGATCAGCGAGCTGCTGAGATGCGCTGATGGAGTCCTGCGCTGTTTCCAAGATGACTGCTCTTCTCGCGAAGCACATTTTCAGAACAGCCATGAGCCGCCGGTCCAAATGGTCGGTTCTGATCCTCGTCGTCCTTTTAACTGCTCTGAGATCAGTCACCGCCGGAGCAGTGACAGGTAAGTCTGGTTGTTGTTTGGTGGGGGAAAACAAAACAACCATAACGAGCAATTAGCACAGTCAGCCTTCTGCTTCTAACTCATTAAATCAATTTGCTTTGGGGTGGCGAGTGCAACCACAGCTGCAAGTGCCACAAACATCTGGGCAGCATGAAGGAATCCGCTGCACGTAGAAACCTCGATGAGAGAAATTCACTTAAAGTTGTAAAGACAGAAAACAAACTCAAAGTGGCTTGAAGCAGGTAAAAGATGACGGAGGAGAGTTTCCTTTTTGTGGAGCTGGAGGATCATGTTTATGAGATCAAGTGCAGCATGTAAAAATAAAAAAAATATAAATAAATAAAACATGGTTCTCTTCATTGTGGGAACTCATCCAAACCTCCAGGTATCCAGACCAAGATTCCCACCAAGAGATGGCATTTCCAGAAGACTGTGGAATTTTAAGAGATGTATTCCAGGCAGGGAAGAGGGCACAGCCTAAAAATAAATCCTGCTGGGAATCATAATACTTCCTGACATGTTTGAAGACACATAAAACAGTTTGTTCTGAGTGATATTTAGCTTCTGACACAGTTTTTTTGGGGGGGTATTTGTGTTGGTTTCTTAAGGTTTTTCCCTGCAGGACACGAGATTGTAACGTGTCCATTCAGTGTTTTTAGTACATGGAAGGCTTCGAGTTTCCACATCACATTCGTGTGTGTCCTGAATTTTGCACCAAAAATCAAATCATCATGCTTTTAAATATCAGAGAATATGTGTCCTTTTGAGCCTTCTCGTGTTTAACTCTGCACATACATCATTCAGCACAGTGGAGGTGTAGAAACAGGAAGACAGACACAGATTTGAATGAAAGGTAAAATTAGAACAGGAACACAACATGCCAGCCCTCATTCAAAGGTCCTTATCTGTTCTTACAGTCGGATCTGCTGTTAAATGTTTCGAATCTATCAGCCGCTGCATCAAAACACAGATTCCCTTCAGGGGCCTCCACCTGTCAGCTCATGTGTTTTGACCATTATGGCCCCGCTGTCTCTCTGGGAGCTGTACCTCTGCCCCTCAGCAGACATGTGACTCAGGAGACGCAGAGATCACTAGACAGCGCTGATTTATAAGACGATGGTTTCAAAGAGAATTTTTCCCGATGTCTCAGTTCCTATTTGGACGCGGCCGAGGGAAATGGCCGTGGCCCACGACCGAGCGAGGAGAGAGGAGGGGTTCGGTGGGGAGCGAATGCTTTGGTTTGTGAGTCAGAGGCCGGTCTGACTCAGACGCGAGCGAGCGAGATGATGGATGGGGTACGAGGGCAAGAGTGGAGGAGAAAGAGCTGGAGAGGGGAGGGAGGGGAGGGCAAAATGTGTAGCGATGAATCCGAAGAATGGCATGAAAAGGAGGCTGAATGAGAAAAGGGCAAAGGCGCGGCAGTGAATGCAGGGGCTTGAATGCGTAGCGTTAAAAAGCCAGGATAAAGATAAAGGAGGGAGTGAGGGGAGGATAAATGCTCAGATTGTGTTGGGTATTTTTGGTATGTGCACGTCCAGTGACATTCAACATCTGAGCTGTTTCTACAGAGAGAGAGAGAGAGAGTAGGAGTGGAGACGGGCTGGAAAGAGATAGATGGCGAAAAGAAAAAAAAAAGTGTGGGACCAAGAGGGAATTCAGGGGACAAAAGGGAGGAGATGGAGTAGTTAAGCACAAATGAATCACTGGAGACACACAAACACACAACCACACACACACAGTTTAACCCCAGTCTGCTCTCTCGGTCTACCTTTGCATCCTCATAAAAGCTTTACAAGCGTATTAATATATGAACGCAGACAGAGAAAAGAAAGAAAGAAAGAAAGAAAGAAAGAAAGAAAGTAGGGCTGTTTTTGTTCAGCGTGGTGCTGGAAAAAGAAATAAAAAAAAAAAAACAAGAGGTCAGCGGCTACACAGATTCTTGAAAGTGCTCAGCCAAGCTTAAAAATAAAAGGGAAGAATGACTTTTAACGCCAAAAAGCACAGAGAGACAGAGAGGCGGCGAAGCGGAGACTCAGCGGGCCTCTTCATTTATTGCACACTCCCAGAACCAGCTCTGAGTGCCGGGTTGTGCCTGTGTGATTGTAGATTACATGCACATTTACAGAATCAAGGGCAACCAATGTTCTACTTTGGACTGAAAAAAGAAAAATGAGTGTGTTTGTGTTGGTGTGAGGTGGGTTGACGTGTCGGAGTCCTTGTGGGGTCTCGGTAGCGACGGGGTCAGAGGTCGAAGGTTGGCCGTGAAAAACAGACGAGCTGGGCGGGTTGACAAGCTTGAGAAAGTCTGTATAAGCTTCACTCTGTGATTTATTCTCACCCTGAAATTGAAGGACACGAGTCAAGTTTACACTTTCTTATGTTGTGTCTTTCCTCTGTTTTTATCAAGATGAGGAGTAGCTTTTGTATTTGATGCTGAATCTGCAAAGAGCTTGAATGATTTTTTGGTGTTCATGATAATATTAAGAAGTTAAAGAGTCTGATTGTGATAAATATATATAACATCAGGCTGAAAGTTGTAGTGGAGTGTCTCGCTTGCTTGAAACAACCTCATTAGCTGAGTGTTAATCTCTGCCTGTCATTTGGATCATATTATCATTTAAACAGCATACAAGCCTTGAAAGTTCAGGCATACCTCTCATTTCTGTTAAATGTCTTGAAGTAAGAAAAAGCAGAAGCAGTTCATACTCGGCATATTAATCATGACCCCGCCTGAGTCATTTCTTTTTTGTTTTTTGGATGTTTAGCAGATTCACAGACGTCTTGGCAGACGAGCTGCAGGCTTATCTTGTTGTGTTTAAAGAGAAACCCTGAGTGTTTCCAGTGTTCGTGTGTTGAGCTCTCTGTGCTGCTGCGACCCTGTCGGAGCGGCTCGTCCTCTAACAAGGAGCCTTTGTTCTGGTATCAGCTCCGTCCCGCTCAGGTCATCCGCTCTGGACCCGAGATAACGCAAGATGCCACACTTGTTCAGAAAACTAGTGTGGTGGCGGATAAACGCTGGGTTCACCTGCTCAGGCCGGTCCAGCATGAGCAAACACACAATTTAATGAAGGTTAAAACGATTTTGGGTGATCAATTAAGTGTTTGTGCTGTAGACTAAATCCAAAAAATGCTGCTTCCACCTTCTTTGGGTTTTAGACAAAACAATTTGCTGGTGTCATCTTGAGCTAGGGTTGGGGAACTTGTTATGGCCTTTTTATTGTTGTCCTTTGGCAAAAAAACACTATATATATATTTATTTGAATGGCTTAAACCACTCAAAGGCAAAATAAATGATTTCCTTTTTTCACGTAAAGCAGCGCAGCAGCACCGTCAGTTGTCGTTGTTGTCTTTGGAAAATGGTTTGCAAGGTTTACTTGAAGGATTGTCAGGGAAAAAAAAACTAAACTGATCTTTCCTCTCTCGATCAAAAGATATGGAGTTCGAGCGGAGTCCCGCGACTGTCATCTCGTCGCTGGGCAAACCTGTGAAGCTGCAGTGCTTCCTGAAGGGCTCGGGCGGCGAGGAAGAGGAGCCTCCTGACGTGCAGTGGCTGAGAGACGGCGTCCCCCTTCAGTACGCGGACACCAACCAGTTCCAGCTCCACACCGGCAGCAACACTTGGACGGTCGTCAGCACGCTCAGGTAGGCAGCGGCTGACTCTGCTTGTGACGTGTTTTCGTGATGAAGGTTCGTTTGTTGTGAGGCAGCCACACCTGGCCCAAAAATGTCAGTCATGCCTCCGCAGCGATTGTGTTTATTACCTGTTCCCCCACTTTATCCGTTCACCTCACTTAACCAGTACTGTGGCTGGATTACAGTACATCAGCATGTTTACTTCCTGCCACTGGGGAGCACTTTGAAATTAAGTCTGAAAGAAATGATATAACCCTGTGTGCTCAATGTATTTAATCCCTGTTGGACTGGATGGCAAAAAAAAGTAAAATAATCAGGATCTGTGCATCTCTCTGCCTCAATCTCCCTGTTATCAGGTTTGTTTGTCCCGGCTTGATCTTTCAAAAGTCTGACAAATAATTTTCTGTCACTTTTATTCACACAACAGTATTGAGAAGGTCCAGATTCCTGACATGGGCTCCTATCGATGTGCTGTCGTATCAGAAAGCCACCAGACTTTGTCTGAGGAGGGGAGCATTCAGCTGGAGGGTGAGTTCATCTCCAGCTCAACAGTAACAGCTGCGTTAACGAGTTTCCTGTCAGTGCTACGGTTTTATTTGGTTTGTTAAAAGAAGCGAGACTCTGATTCAGCTAATTCTTTCATCAGGCCTTCCTCATTTCTCCGTGGAGCCCCACCACATGTCTGTAGTGGCCAACGTGTCCCTGAGTCTGAGCTGTGTGGCCCACGGACCTCCGGAACCGGTCAGGGTCATCTGGCTGCAGGACGGAGCGCCACTCAACTCGCTTTCAGACCCGGTGGCCCTGTCACCCTCCACCCTCAACCTCACAGGTATCATCTTTAACTCTGCACAGCCTCCATCAACTCCTTAGCAGCTCTCGCTCAGCAAAATGTTCATCAAAATGTGGAGAAAAAATGCTAAAATAAATGGCCATCACATGCTCGCAGAGGTCGCTTGATGGAATAGTTTAAGGATTAATCAGTTTGCAGAATGACTGAGAGTTTCTGTGGAGTTGATTTTTACTGCCTGCTCCGTTCAGCACCGCATGAGTCAGATAAGAAGCCGCTGTGGCTCCGAGCAGCAGCGTTTTTTGTTTTTTTTAAATAACTAGAAACAAGACAATTTCAGAGGAAGCATTGGTTTAATTTAATATATTTAGCCTGATTATAATGTACTGCTTGAAAAGACACACAGCAACTGCCTTCTGTAGTTTCAAAGGCTTCCAAACCCCCCCACCCTTTACATGGCCTAAACAAAACCACCAAATAACCAGCCTCCCCAGAGAGAGCCGGCCGGCTGGCTCGGATCCAGCGGGCCCATTGAGGACGTGCCTTGTGGTTTTTTTGCGGTTGATGGGTAGAAAGGCAGAGCAGCAGGCACAAGAGGCACTATCAGGGGGCGGAGGAAGGAAAAATAGATGGGCAGAGGACACAGGGAGATAAAAGAAGGCAGGAGAGAAAGGGATCTGTTGCTGTTTGAATGCAAACCACAGCTGCCTGCCAGATAGCTGGCCTGTGTTAGGTCCAGTAGTAAGAGCGGGGCGGGCCGAGTCAGGCCGGAGGAGGGAGGAGCAGGCGGCAGCGGCTGGATTTAAGGGATCTGGTTTGACTCATCAGAGCAGGCGGGCCGGTTCTGACCAGGACCCTTTTGACGGTAACGTACACTCACATCTCTGGAATGGGCAGCTGCGCCAGCAGACCTCGAGTCCAAAACCGAGGCAAACACAAATAATCTTTCAATGGGCCCATAAAGAGAAATGGCATGAAGCACATTCCAACCATGAAGGAATCAAAGGCGACACACGTCTTTCCATCCGAGAGTTTTGGAGCTGAAGCTCTTTTCTTGCCTGTAGTCCATCATTTTTAGGGCAGGAAGCGTTTAGACACCTTAAATTTAGTCCTAATATTAATTTTAATAGGTTTCAGGGCCTTCATACAGACAGTGACTGAGGTGTACGACCAGCAGACATCAAGACTTCACGTCTTCCACGGACGGCTGACCTGCAGCCGACTCGACTGCTGCAGCAAATGAATCCTGTCACAATACCAGAATTTTAAACTTTGACATAGTAAGAAAAACGATAACTCGAAAAAAGTCCCAGGCACACAAAACATGTACGAACACATCTGAAACTCTTGGTTGTACTTTTCTATGAAAGGTCATTGAGCGTCACGTTCCTCAGACCATCTGGCTGCACTGTAGAAAAGGAAGCGCAGGGTCTCGTTTATCGTAACTCCCAGCTGACATTACCAGATTGGTCAATACTGTAATGCTCATGAGCTCAGGAGTTCTTCCTAGTGACTGATTATGACATTTTCAGCTGATCAGGGGATTGTTGTGTTTGCTGATGGGGAAGGAAAGAGACGGAGCGGCGAGTGGCGCAACTTTGCAGATCGCCTGATGAGGAGTTCATTCACCCACACAGCCTGTGGTCATCCCTCACCCCTCCCTCACCCCTCCCTCCCTCCGTCACCCCTCCCTCCCTCTCTCCTCTTCCTCTCTCACAATCCTTCGCTTCACCCGGCGAGGATCGTACCCCCTGTTCTTTTTCCGGCCGCGGCACAATGGAGGCATGGTGCCGTCGGCGCAGAGCGACACACTGTGTGATTCTGTGCGAGTCACAGTTTGTGGCCGATTGACAATGTTAGGGTGTTAGATAACTGTGATAAAACTTGAATGTCACATGTTTTTGAGTGCCTGTGTGTGTGTGTGTGTGTGTGTGTGTGTGTGTGTAAGCCTGCGTTGTGTTGTGGAATGACTCGAGTGTGTGAGCACGCTGTGAGTCATTCTGTGAGAGGACTCATTCTCTGTTGAATGTCAGCGTGTGTCATCATGGTGTTTTGGCCCCTTCAGACGAGCTCCGGCCTCCTGAAGGCAGCAGCTCGGCCTGTCACACCTGCACCTCCACACCACCGCGCGCTTTGTTCTCAGATACCTCGCTGACTTTACCTGCAAACTAAAAATGCAGTTTTCACGCAGGATCTTTAGACATCAAAACATTGTTTGCACGACTTCATTTCATGGTGAAGGACGTCTGTGCTGAAGAAATAATTGCAGCCCAGATGCCTAAAAACTTTTACTTTTCGATCAAATTCAGCCCAGTTTTAACTTGCGTACATGCAAATCACCTGATCAGTGCTAGGTGTGTTAAAACACATTGATTATTCTCGCTAACGAAGGGGCTTCATGGTCCTTCCAGAACATGTTGTTCATCAAAGAGAATGAAATTAGATATTCTGGTCGAACGTGTAGAATGAAACTCAAATAAAATTGTGATACGGTATGATTTAAGTTAAAGGTGGCCAGGTGGATCTATAGGGCATCAGTGCATTGTAGTTTATAGTGGAGAGTTTATAATTTATATATTTTTTTACATTAGTATCAACATGACATGGGCTGATTATCTCTTGACATAAATTGGTTCGAGGCAGGTTTGCATAATTCTGGGCTCCAGTAGATTAACGGCGCACCAACACTGATATGTTTTTGTGGTGTTTTTTTTTTTTTTTTTTTTTTGCAGGCCAGTTTCTCAAAAAACATCCCCACATCAACAAACACACACTAACCCCTACACTAATCGTGACAGTGTTGACGGAGGGATCACGTTACCTTTACGGAAACTGTTTCTGTTCTCACTTGAGTTTGAACTTTCACATGTTAACGTTCTCACTTTCACGTTATGTGCAACTCAGCGCTGAGCACGGGTTCTTGGTTTCAAAAGACCACGAATATCTCCCGCTTCACACGCTCATGTTGTTTGATTTTTTTTTTTTTTTCCCCGTCCAGGTTTGAACAGAACCAGCACCTTTTCTTGTGAGGCCCATAACCACAAAGGCGTGGCCACGTCTGGGTCTGGTACCATCACTGGTAGGTGTGCAGCGACATTTGAGATTAACTTAAATATTCCTTTGTGTTTTATCCTTATTCATCATGTCTTTTGTGTCTCTCCTTCTTTAGTTCTCCCGTCGCAGCCTCACAAGCTGAGAGCCGTGGAGATCACGCAGACTAGTCTCCGTTTGTCGTGGGAGCCTGGTTTCGGAGGCGACTACCCAATAATACGTTGCACTGTTCAGGTGAGATAACAGCGAGAGGAGAATATACACATATATATAAAACTAGCCAGGAAAAAAAATCACTGCAGCTGTTTGACCTGCATGTTAAACAAATACAGAGAGCTCTCCCTCTGTTTGCAGACTCCGTTACCTTTCGAGTCTGAATTTAAAAGAAAGGAGAGCTTTGCTTTTCTTCTCTTCTGAACTCATCCTCTACCCCTCCCTACTTTATCCACGTACCAGTAGATCAGGTTTCACTCTGGGAAAGTGGCCTCCTGGACTAATCTTGTCGCACCACTCCCTCCCTCCCTCTCTCTCTCTCTCTCTCTCTCTCTCTTTCTGTCAGTGTCTCTCTGCCACTATCCCACTCTGCAGCCATTACAGCTCATAGCTGAGAGGAGGAACATTTTCTCCTGGAGAAGGGAGCAGAGCAGCACCACCCATAAACGTCTGGTTCTAATAAAGCTGCCCCTCATACCTCTTTCTGTTCCTGCCCTCCCCTCCCCCCCCCTCCGTCACCCCCTCACCCTCACAGGGGAACAAGGCGAGGGGCCGGCTTCAGCAGAATGGGGCAAAAATCTGAATTTAACGGTCCATTGTGTGGCGGAGAGGAACAAGAAGTAGGCTACAGTGTAGAGAGGAGAAAGATATTACTGTGCTCCACGACAGAGGCAAGAGAAAGAAAGAAAGAAAGAAAGAAAGAAAGAAAGAAAGAAAGAAAGAAAGAAAGAGCGATAAAGGCAGTGACAGCAGGTATTGTGGTCTGAGCCATGCAAGGAGAATGCAGACTGGAGTGTGACTCAGCGCTGAGCTGTACAATTAGATTAAACCGGTTGTTTACACGCTGGACGGTGATTCATGCAGTCAGGACTCACTCGCTTCTCTCTCACACACGTCTCATTCATACGGCTTAATATTCCTCGGGATCACTCCGCCGACTCACGCCACGAGGGAGAAAAATAAAAAATCACCCACCCAGATACTGACGTGACCTCTGAATGCTCATACTGTGTTTGAAGTAGCGGCACATAACAGCACCTGCTCACACACACACACACACACACACACACACACACACCGAATCTGTTTGTGTGGCTCCGATTATTTCTGCTTTTTTTTTTTTTTTTATTCCAGCCTGTTCTCAGCAGGAGCTGCTACATAATGAGCAAGGCAGCGGAGAACAATGGTGCAGACCGGCAACTTTAATGTGGTTTTTTTAAATTGCTGTAATGAAGGATTTTTTTTTTTTTTTACAGCCGTGTGTTCCTGTTTAAATGTGTTTACCACAGAGAGTTTGCAGAGACAGCAGTTCCTCGGTCGATGGGTTCTGCTTTCAGCGCACCTCGCTGAGCTCGCGTCACGTTCAAAACAGCAACCAAACAGATTTCAGATGTCGTATTTCAACAGTGATTTAATTTTTTTTTTTTTATGTGTGACCATTTTAATAGTAATTAAGATATTGACAGTAACACTATGACAGAACGATGGTGGTGTTGGTAGTGTTGATCAAGACATTTCCCACTTTCATCGTAAAGATTATATTTCTACATAGCTTTCATCGTTGTTCTGCAGTTATATATACTTATATATCATTGCTTGTCCCAAAAGAAGCTGAACAAGAGATCACCCACCGAATCTTTTTAATCTGAGACCGAGTGTACGACAGGTAGAAGCTCTAATAAAAAGTTTTCTGAATGTTTCAGGCCAAACACGCGGGAGAGTTGCTCAAAGCCGGCCCAGATCAGATGATCCACAACCAGAACGTGAACATCCCGCCGGCGACGCACCTCGTGGAGGATCTGGAGCCTCACAGCCTCTACGCTGTCAGGGTGGCCTGCCACAGCAGCCAGGGGCCCTCGGACTGGTCGCCCTGGGTGGAGCTACGCACCAAAGAAGGAGGTGAGTCTCTCAAGTGAAGAGATGTTTGTTTTCATCCTGGAAGTCTTGTGCATGTGTGTGTGTGTGTGTGTGTGTGTGTGTTCACCTCCTCTGCAGTGAGTCAGGGTCAAGGCTGTGTTATCTGACTGCCTCTCCCACCGCTGCTGTGTCCTGTAACCTGCTGAAGCAGCCTGCAGGCACGATCGAGACGCCTTTCAGACAGTTTATGTCTGTACCAAAGATCATCTCGGTGAACTATGTCAAACGTTTGCACTGAACATTTGCACAGCCGCACTGATTGCATTGATTTTTGTCGTGTTCTGTGGTGAATTCACTGCAGGCTAAACGCTTATTGGTAACACACGACGACGAGGTGAGAAGAGAATCGCAGTTACAGCGCGCTGTTAGTCATGATACTCCTCCCCTGTGCCCCTTAAAATGCTTAAATGTCTGTGTTTATGACGAACACCAGACATGAGTCGGTGTACCTTCCACAAACTCCAGTTTCAAATGTAAACTCCGGAGGTGGAGGGCTGACTGGTATTGAAGGAACGGAGTAGGTGGAGAGACGGAGAAAGGGAAGGAGGGAAGGAGGGAAGGAGGGAGGGAGGACGTTAAATTCTCCTGAAAGGCTTCAGTTAGGATCGCAGCGCTCGGTCCAAACTGTAATGCTAGGCTGCTGCGAGTTTAAACTGAGGTGGGATTTTCCATGCCAGCTCATGCTGTCGCTCTCTCTCTCTCTCCCTGGATGAAGAGGAGTGGAAACAGCGTCTGCTAAGAGGAGAGATATGCCACAGGAGGAATGACGGGGGCTTTCCGCTGCTTATAATCTGAAAACATTTCAACATAACATTTCTCATAAGTAGGAAAAAAAAAAAAAAAAAGGGAGAAGTAGCGCTGCCACTGTAATGGAGAAGGACCAAAGTAAGTGGTTTTGAGATATGCTGGCTACAGTCAGGATATTCAAGTTTCAGTTCCATATTATAACAAAGTTAAAGTTTTGTTTCAGTGGAAAAAAAAAATATTTATATATCCTCTTTTGTTTTGTTTCCCTCTGGACAATATTGTTTCGTTTCCAGCTCTGTGCACTTGTCCTAATGAGTCAGAAGATAAGATTCAGCTGCTGGTCAAAGATAGTTCAGGAGGCGATGGAGGTCAAAGGGAGGGAGAGAATGAAGGGGAGAGGTAGACCTTAGCAAAATTTTCCACGTCTTTTGTTTTTGGTTAAGTTCTGAAGACAAAACTCCCATAATGCTCTATTGTTGAGCCTGAAAGTCTCGTCTCTCCAGGCTTTATTTCTGCTCCATTTGTTCCTCATTAATAAGTCCTGCAAATACGCGCTGCACTATCTCTTACATGTGTTATCCTGGCACGGACATCCCCATCCGCCGCTTGTCTGCCTCCTCCTTGTTTCTTAAGTTTTTTGGTTTTTTTTCTCCACTTCATTACAGACTTCTCCTGCCGCCAGCTCTTTTTTCTCTTCTCATATCCACCCTCCACTTCCCTCACTACAACACCACCGAGGAATTTATTTCCTGCATCAAACAAGCTGAACGAGTAGTTTTTTTTTTTTTTTTCCCTCCCGAATCCAGTCTTTCAACTTCACTCCATCTCTCGTTCTCCTCCGCCGCCACCCCCTCCTCTTTTTTTTGACCTCAGATGACCTGTGATTTCTCTTTTCCAGAGCACACAGCTAGGCACTGTGGGAAAAAAACTAAAAACAAAAAAAAAAGGGGGGGGGGCTAATGGTGGGACCATGCAAGGACTGGATAGATGTGCAGGGAAACAGGGGAAGGGGGCGCTTTGAGAAAACACTCATTTTGCTATTTTCCCAAAGCCCACCATTTTCCCCGGAGGACGAGAGAGCAGAAGGGGGGGAAGGAGAGAGCTCGTCGGTGGGAGAGGAAGCGACGCGACCCGTGTCACCCTCCTGATCCGAGAGCTGCAGTGAGATTAAGTTTTACAGTCCAGAAATGCACCTCTCCAAGAAACCAAGCAAAATGAATGAACTGTGACGGGGTGTGGCAACACACGACGAGTATTCCCGTCTACTTGTTCCACTTCTGATTTCCTCTACACTTTCGTTGCATCACATCTGTCTGTACCCTGAAAGTGACGCCAGAGTTAAACCCAAAACTCACTGTCCTGATGGAAAGCACAGCACACACGCATGTGTAAAATCACCGAAAAAAAATGCAACTGCAAGCATTAAAGGACAACAGTCTGCTCTGACATCAAAAACTGAAGCAGCATGGACGTCCTGAAGGCCTGACGTTTTTTAATGACACTACAGTTTGTGCTCCGGGTGATCTGGAAAACATGTTTCCTGTGTAGTGACGTGTTTGTTTTCATTTATGGAGAACAGACTCCAGATCCCAGGCTTATGAGTCAGTTTTTGGCTTAAGGATGACCCTTTTCCATCCACGTGTTGACCCACGCTGAGACTGAGCAGACCGAGAGGACGAGGCGATGAAGCGCACGGAAAACAGAAACGGAGGAACAGCCCGGCCGCTAAACAGTGTTCGGATACTTCCGAGCGTGGTTATCTGACACTGTTTCTTCAATGGCAGCGCGCAACAGGAAGTGAAACAGTAGTCTGCCATGGATGCAGATGTTAACCTTTACTGCCGTGAACTAATTGTGGCTCTAAAGTGTTTGTTTTCTTTCGCCAAGCCTGGGCTGCTTTCACGAGGCAGATTTGTGTGTCGTTTCTGCCTTTCATGAAACGGCGTCTCGTTTTTTGTTTTTTTTTTTCCTTTTGAAACCTTCCCAAAATTTTGCAACTGGGAGTTCACACAAGTGCAACAGTTTCTTTCTCCTCACGTCAAACAATTAACTTCTCTGTTCTCTTGAAGTCATAGCGCCGCGACAAAACAAAAAAAAAGAAAAAGAAAAAGAAAGATATTACCACAGAGAGTGCAGCGAGGGAGCAGAAAACTCTTGGAAAGAGGGAGATGGAATCATGTTGGATGGAAGACAGGGGAGGAGGGGGAGGAGAAAGGGAGTAATGGGAGGAAAGGGTGGGTAGCAAAGAGGCTGAGAACGAGCAACCGATGACGGATCATAGGTGGAGACGAACTGCTGGAGCGAACTTTACTTCGAGGTTGTTTTTGTTGCCGCTGGCAGGCAGCGCAGGGACCGCATGTGGAAACAATCAGCCGCCAAACGCTTCCTGATAACATCATCCATATAGGCTGGGCCATGTTTCCCAAACTCACACTGACTTACGTGTATGTGTGTGTGTGTGTGTGTGTGTGTGTGTGTGTGTGTGTGTCCAGCTAGTTTGTGTGAATTTGTAAGCCTGCAGAGAGAGAGAGCAGCAAAAACAAAGAGAGCCTTAAATCTAACGGCAACAAAGGGGGAAAAAAAAGCACCGTCGTCTCCTCGTGAAAAGGTTCTTGCGTTTCATTGCCAATCAGCGCATCAATCACACACACACACACACACACACACATTCCTTACACTATTTCTAGCATGTTAGGTTTTCACTCCGCTGGGTATTTCTGCTGCCAGCAGCCTTTTTTTTCCCCCTCATTGCTCCAGAGAGCCAGAAGAAGAAAATGGCAGTGGAGGCAGAAATGAGGATGGACCAGCTTCTAAACTCCACTGTTCACCCCCGTCTGTGGTGCCCTCAGCTCACCTTTTTTTTTTTTTTTGGCCCTAATAAAGCTGAATTCTCCACATTCTCTGACATCGTCTCTCTCCAGCTGTTGTAGATATCCACACCCTCGAGGCTGCAGGCTGTCAAAACAACACACGCCTGGCCGACCCAAAGCCCACTGGCCTCTGGCCGCCGGGCCCACAGTCGCATTCATACCCCAAATCTTTGACACGCACGCTGCCACACCCTCAGCTGCATTCTTAGTAAAAACTCCACAAATAATGAATCCGTGTGAGTGTGAGAGAAGTGAAATGCCTTTTAAGTTCATGGGGGGGTTTTTCTTTGTGTTTCAGTGCCAGAAAACCCACCTGTTAACGTGACGGCGGTGCTGAACGGGACGGAGGTGCTGATGATGTGGGAGGGGCCTCCAGGAAAGCTGAATGGGGAACTGCAGGGCTTCATGGTGGAGTACAGCACACCTGCTGCACAGCAGGTGAGTCTGAGACAACACAACACAAACAGGTAAAAAGAAAATCTTCAATCCGCCTCACATTGACTGTTTCCCTGTTTTTTAAATACAGTTTGTGGTGGACACCGGATTGGACACTGAGCTGTCGATCAATCTGTCCCTCCCGCTGTCCAACGTGTCCTACCGAGTCTGTGCCTACACAGGGGCGGGACAGGGACCCTGGACCCCGACCCAGACTCTGACCCTCATCACTCCAGGTGAGTGACATCACACCCCGTATCCTGCATGATCACTAGAATACATTATTTAGGATCGCTTATTTGGATCCTGCCATTAGGGATATTCAGGTATTTCAGCAGCTCAATAATCAGAAGCAGAGGACAAAAAGTGATTTACTACATTTCACCTACATCACTTTTGAGGAACACCTTCATACGCACTAATCAGTGTCGTCTTTCTTTCAACTACATGTGAACAAATTATCAAAATGATCACACAGATTTGTGTTTTGTGACCAGCTGATGTTGTAACCGTGTGATAGCTGGTTGAAAAGATGTGTTAAACATTCAGACTGAATAAAACCCCAGGGTACATTTATACATGAGGATAATTTAAATATATTAAGGATATACGATATATTAGGATATGATAAACACTCGTTTATATACGATGTAATAATATAAAACCATCATTATTTTATAACATCATAATAAGGATGTCAGAAGCTGTAAATCCTGCCTGGATACACACAACAAAATATGTTGTTTTTCTCCTTAAAAGTCAGAGTATTGACAAGAACCTTTTTGTTTTTTTGTTTCCACAGAGATGGAGGAGTTTAAAGGTGAGTAATGATCATCTTCTCACAACCAAACCCACAAAACACGCACTTGTGTGACCTCTCAGCGTGGCACGTAATAACACAGGGAACACTGGAAGTGAGCTCATGGTGTTATTTGCGCCACAAGACTTCTCTTTTCTTACTCTGTGTCACCGGGTTTCCTTCCTGTGTATCTCAGAAAGAAAAAATGAAGGAACAGAGAAAAGAGAAGAGAGGATCTCAGAGAGACGGGAAAGAGGAAGAGGGGTGAATGGAGGAGGAGGGGGGAGACACATCATAAATATTTATAACGGGCCGGAACACAGTGGAGCATCTCTGTTTGCTTAGTCTAATAGAGCCAGACAGACAATTCAAACAACAAGAATGGCAGATAAAAACAAAGCGTCAGGGAAAGCTGGGGGAGGTTTTCGGTTTTCGAGTGTTAATGGTAGAAAGCGTAGACGACAGTGGGTGGAGGTGGAGGCTGTGACTTGAGGGTGTAGTTGTGTGAGACGGGACAACAAGGACACAGAGAAAGTAAATGTTTTGAGAATTCAGATTTAGCTCCACAAATATGGAGGTTAGGACTGAGGTCACTTTGTCTATTTGAGCAGTTAAATGATATTTTTCCTCACAATAACACTGGAGATGTTTGTAAGAAGCAAACATTGTTTTCTCACGACGGTGTAATCGCAGCGTGACTCGGCCGATTTGCTCTTTACAACCTGCCCGTGAAGATAACAGGAGTGTTTGTGATGTGATAACAACAGAGCTGCAGGGAAAAAATTCATCTCCAACTATTTTGTTCATGGATAAATAATTTCAGTCGTTTTTTTGTGGGGGCAAAAATGTCAAATATTTGCTTGTTTCAGCTTCTTAAACACAAGAAATTGCTGCTTGTTTTTGTCAGCTATGATAATAAAAGAAACTATTTGGGTTTTGAGCTGTTGGTTGGACAAAAGAAGCGATCTGAAGACATCCATTTAAACATCCTGAATTCTCTCTTCACCTTCATGGACCCAGGGGACTAAACTCTCATCTGTCTTTCCCCTCAGGTCCGATTTCGCCCCCGGCCTTTTCCTGGCACTGGTGGTATGTGGTGATGGCCATCGCCGGCGCCGTGTCCATAGCTGTGCTCATGGCTGTTTACGTGGCCAAGCTGCGGCGCAAGGAGACGCGCTTTGGGTGCGTAAGGCTGTTGGCGCTCCTCGTGGGTAGAAGGGAGGGACCCTGAAAGCTGTGCCAAACCAGAACGCCTCAGTGTTTTTCAGTTCCTTGACCTAGTTGCTTTACTTCTGCATGCATTCTGCAGCATTTGGATTATCGGCAGACATCTGTTTTGAAAGTCCTTCTTAAGCATTATGGAGCCGTGCCATGTGTTCAGCTGTGTTCAGACATCTGCTGGAGCGACCTCTCATTGTGGTGTGTGATTGTGTTTTGTATGATGCGTTTACAGAGAGGCGTTTGAGCCCATGATGGAGAGCGGAGAGCTGGTGGTCAGGTATCGCGCCCGCCGTACCTACAGCCGCAGGACTACAGAGGCAACACGTGAGTTCCCCTCGCTCTCTCGCCCCTGCATGTTACCCAGTAAGACGACACTTAGGATGCCTCCGACGTCTCTCAGCGTGCCCGAACCTGTCGCTGGCCCGAGGAGAGACAGCGATACAAAGCATCTCCTCTCGTGCCCCCGGGGGCCTGGAGCCGATAGTTTCCTTGAACGACATGTTTGACTGCACGCAATGGCAGAGCTATTCTCCACACTCCCAGTCAGGAATGGTTGACTTGGTTGATTACAGGCAGGAACACGAACAGTAAAGGGTTAATTCAGTTCCCCACAGCTGTAAAAACAGTCCCGGAGCGTTCAGTCAGCTGACACAGTGTGCCCCTTATTCTGTGCAACGTTTTATCTTCGGTTAGACGTGTAGTGAATCCATTAATGAAGTCATGCCCTGTGCAATCAGGCGAGAACAAGCGTATTATACTTGACTTGACGACGTTTCAGCAGAAGAAGGCGGTGTGACCGGGAAGGTGAAATCAAGATAACAGCACATTCGAGAGGCTGACGACTCCTCTGACTGGTGTGAAGAGGTCGTTCCGCCTTTTGGGGAGTAAAGGTGGGAGTTTAAAGTCTCATCCAGGCGAAGCATCGACCCACAAAAGTGGAATATAAAGCAGCGGTTTGTGTGCTATCACCAGTGAGCAGCTCCCGCGAGGTCGACATGATTACAGACACAGATACGCACCTGTAAACACAGCATACACGCTCACATTTCACACAGCTGGGTCACATTCAAGCCCTCACATTGTCCCTGGTGTACGCGCAATATTTGTGGAGACCTCGTACACAAGTCTCAGCTTGCCGCGGCCACAAAGAGGCCGGGGGGAGAGGCAAAACTGCAGGGAAAGAAGCAAAAACAAGACATATTCAGTGGGTAAAATGAGACCAGCGAGGGGAAAGAGATGCAGAGATAGCGTGTTCTCTGTATGAAAGGAGGAAACAGCACTGGGAATAAAGGAAGAGGTCAGATTGGAGGGATTTCGTCGGGATTTATCCCGCTGACGTTGACCAGTAATTTTGGCCAGTTCTCAGGGTAACGTCGTACCCTTGGGCTCCGGTTGTTGCACGCATTGCCTAATAGTTGGTCACGCCAGCATGTGTCGGGACGTGCCTGTGGACTGAGCGCATCGTTGTCCCGACGCGTGGCAGATTGATAGCGTGGAAGCAGCTGGAGCGGGATCTCTGAGCATGTCGTTGCCTTGTCGTATCCCGGCCCAGATGTGAAAACAGAGTGGACGTCTGCTCACGGCCACACGGCCAAATGACAGCCAGCTGGCTGATGGAAGTCAGGAAATCAGCTTAAATCTCCTCTGACCTCAGCAGGATCATGTGTGGTCATGTGTCCCACACCTGAAAGACGAGAGGCTCCATGTCGGACACTTTCTGCACATTAGTGTCCTCGTGAATTTTAAATTAGGCCTCGCTTTTGTACTGTTAGTTACTATTTATCCAGCTGCACTGGAGTTCAAATGTTCTTGTTATTGTAACAGAACATATATACTCATTTACACTACAGATGCTTAATAATTTATAGAATAATTACTGATTCCAATAATGTAACGTCAGGCCTGTTATTTCATTTTTGCATAACCAAAAACAGGAGAACTAAGAAGATTTAATGAAGATTTTATTTTAGGGAGTTTTACAAGTTCAGTTCTGGTCGTGTCTTCATTGTTATTCAAGCTGGCGCGGTTTATTAACACTTTGTTTTTGGCTTTGTGTTGTGCATTGTGGTTTTACAATCTGTGGCTGTTTTTCTCCCTGTTCTTTGTTGTTCATTAAAGTGCTTCAGGCCCCATTAAAATTCCTTTTTTTTTCCTCCTCAGTGAACAGCCTGGGCATCAGCGATGAGCTGAAGCAGAAACTCCAAGACGTGATGGTGGACCGGCATAAACTGACCCTGGGAAAGACTCTGGGAGAAGGTACCGCTTTGTTTTCTGAATATGTGTCCATTTGAGGAAAGCCTGGAGTTGAAGGTCACATTTTTAGAAAGTGAGATTTCAAGTGTCTTATATTATAAAAGCAGATTCAGGGTTTTTTTTTTAAATGAAAGTAGGAACATTTTCAGCCCACAAAGAAATGCACACAAAGCCTGTATTCAGTCGTCAGGACGTCTGTAAGGTTGTAACGTCACTAACATGCAGTCATCAGTCATCTCAGTGCAAAAAACACACACAGAGCCGATGTGGAAGTAGAGATCCTGCAGCATGAGAAGGACAGTGTGTTTCTTTGAACATTAACGCATTTAAACATCTATTAGACACCCAAAACAAGAATATAATCCTGAAAATAAGCGTTATATGTGATGTTAAGTGTTTACAGAGCGGCTCATCGGGAAGAAGCGCTGTGACAATAAAAGCCAAGCACTTCCTGAGAGACATTCACATCATGTCAGCGAAATAAAAACCTTTTTAAAAAGTCCCAAAAAGCATCTCAGGAGAAACAGAAAGAGGAAGTTTTAGGCTCCGGCTGCAAAAAGAGACGAGAGATGGGGGAACCGAGAAACCAAGTAGTGGAACCGCCTGACCAGCCTGAGATATTCTGAGATTTAAGGGCCGAAACGTAAATGTAGGACGGCTCTCAGATAAAGATCGACGTCCTTCAGGCCTTTCAACGTCAGTCTGTCACCAAACTAAGGTAACAGAACAGCGAGTGCCAGAGAGCGTAACACTTATATATCAAGGTTGGTACATAGTACATAGTCAGGGCTTATCTGCAGGCACCGAGGGTTTCTTTCCACACTTTATCTCAAGTACTTGCCGTCTGGCAGGAATATGTTTTGACCCTGGGTCCAGTGTAACAGTTCACGATGCTACAACATCGTAATCCTGTGCTCCGCAAAGTCAGGAGACGTTTAACGCTGTCGCGTCGAAACTGGAGTGTTTGACTGTGCTTTCATTTCTGTCTCCAGGAGAGTTTGGCTCTGTGATGGAGGGACTGCTGACTCAGGAGGAGTCGGTTCTCAAAGTCGCCGTCAAGACTATGAAGAGTGAGTAGACAGCAGAAGTACTCGGCAGTCACCACAATGAGTTCCCTTCGTCTTTTCGGGGAACACAGGGCCTTTTTGATAGACTGCCCTCTGGCATCGAAACGAAGCGAGGTCAGAGGGGGTGGGTTTGAGTTTTTGATCCTAAAACAGACGAAGCGATTCAGCTCGTTGAAAACACTGGCAGGAGACGTCGACCCCAAATAAACCGTCACGCCAAAATAAAGACAATTGCATAACAGCTCCACATTTGAGAGGGAAAAAAAATGAATCTTGATGGATAAAGAACAAATGTCTCGTCTGTGTATTAATTCGTAAGCCTGATAAATTCAGGAGCCTCTGAAATAAAAGTGTGTTTCTTCCCCTGGCAACATCTATACGAGCTGTACAAAACCACGTTGTCTCACCGCTGCGTCTCTCCACTCTAGTCGCCATCTGCACTCGCTCAGAGATGGAAGATTTTCTTCGTGAAGCCGCCTGCATGAAGGAGTTTGACCACGCCAACGTCATGCGGCTTCTAGGTGAGTCACGCTTCTCTCACTTGTCCCAGATTGTTGGGTTTCTTTTCCCAAGTGTTGAGGTCGAGAAATGTTTTAGAAGAAAGTAAATGTTCACCCAGAAATGACAATTGCCGGTGGAAAGTTAGTGGAAAAAACAAAACATTTCTTGTGCTTCACAGTAAAACAGCGTTTCTCCTAAACAGGTGAAGTAGACGAGGATTAAATTTAAGTCTCTGGCAGCCACATTGATTTGGGTATTTGCACCTTTTTTTAAGATGAAATCTTCACTGCAGCTGCTAAGAAAGAAGCGTCAGAGTTGAAATTAAGCCCTTCAGCTACTTCAGATGTGAAGGAGAGGACTGAATTCTCGTTGCTTCAACTTATCCTGAAAAAAATGACACTCAAAACATTAAACGGCGTGATAAACATATGAGAAACAAACAACTGAACCTTTTAAAATGCAGCCGTAGCTGATTAGCAAATTCAAGACTGAGCTGCGTTGAGATTCAGAGTGGAGCCGTGTTCATGTCTGATGCTGAGCTGTGGTGTTTTTTGCAGGTGTGTGTCTGCAGACGGTGGAGAGTGAAGGTTACCCCTCCCCTGTTGTCATCCTGCCCTACATGAAACATGGAGACCTGCACAGTTATCTGCTCTACTCCAGGCTGGGCGACTGTCCTGTGGTGCGTCTGATCGTCAGACAGTGGATGTACAGAGTCAGCAACACGTACAAACAGGCACACATTAACGTGCAAACGGCGTTTAACAACTTAATGGGTTCAGGGTGTAGAAGTTCACACAAGTGTCTGTCAGCAAAATCATATCCAAAGGTCAACAAAGACGAAGCGTATTCGTTACAGTCCCCATCCACGCCTCTTTGGCAGCACTCGCACTCTGAGATCATCTTCTGCTGTGTGCAGTTTTACTCGAGAATGGATGAGATGATTTCTTTGGAAACACACGGTCCCCGTTGAGAAACACGACGCCTAATCAAAACAAGATTTCTGCACCATGTTGAAACTTCCCCGAGTTGGGCAAACGTTCAAACACACGGCGGAGGCTGCTGGTATCTGGCTCGGTTCAGGCTGAAGAGTCGAGCTGTAGCGCCCTCTGCTGTGCTGAAGGTTAACGACAGCTCTGGTTGGACGTGTGTGACTGAAATCCCTTCTTCTTTTTTCTGTTTGTCCTGCAGTACCTCCCGTCACAAATGCTGGTGAAGTTCATGACCGACATCGCCCGAGGGATGGAGTACCTCAGCAGCAAGAACTTCATCCACAGAGACCTCGCTGCTCGCAACTGCATGTGAGCACAATCTCCGCTTCCACTTTTTTTTTTTACTCTCTCGGTTCCTGAGATTTGCCTCTGACATGTAGAAGCAGAAGTATAAAGTGTCAAAATAAATACTGACGTACAATTTTACTGCGCTTGGACTTCGGTCTCTCTCCCTCAGGCTGAATGAGAACATGAACGTGTGCGTGGCCGACTTCGGCCTCTCCAAGAAGATCTACAACGGAGACTACTACAGGCAGGGCCGGATCTCAAAGATGCCGGTCAAGTGGATCGCCATCGAAAGCTTGGCTGACCGAGTCTACACCACCAAGAGCGACGTGGTTAGTTCAGAAAGCTTCCAGGTGGTCCAGGAATATTTACTGTCAAAACCTGAGGAATGTGCTGTTTCGGTGACCTCATGGAGAGTTTTGGATGGATTGAAGCTGCAGCGCAACATCTGTGACAGATGTTAGTCAGTAGCAGCTGTTAATATCGCCGCGTGTTCCTACAGTGGAAGCACTAAAGACCACGTCCTGTACATTCCTTAATAATATGTTATTTCCGCAGCTGATGTTTGACCAGTGCAGATTCATGTTTGTGGAAAAGTGCGTAAAACCTGAAGGAATTCAAACCCTTTCCTCTCTCTCTCTCTCTCTCCTCCTCACTCCTTTCCTCTCTCTTTCTTTCTGCTCCGTCTCTGTCAGTGGTCGTTTGGCGTCACCATGTGGGAGATCGCCACGCGGGGTCAGACTCCGTACCCCGGCGTGGAAAACAGTGAGATTTATGATTACTTGAGACAAGGAAACCGTCTCAAACAGCCTCCAGACTGTCTGGACTGCATGTGAGTGTCCACATTCCTCACAAAACACACAGGAATCAGGACTTTTACTTCATGAAGTACCTTTTTCTTCTATGAAGCAGTCAAGTCTAGAAGCTACAAACTGCTTCAGGAGGGGCTCAATCCACAGCGACTTTAAGTGATTAGTTCACACTTAATAGGTCATTAGTTAAAGAACCTTAACTCTAAGTTACTTTATACATTTAATGACATGCAACCAGATCAGCTGGATTCTAATTTCAGAGAATTTTATTCCAAACCTGTGAATTCGGTTCCTGTCATTTCACCGACAGACGTTCACATGTGCGCCTGCCTGAATTTGCACGTAAATAGACTTTAATGTAATTGGAATCCAGCGAAGTTGATGCATATCAGTTCATGTATGAAGCACCACCGAATTACGATACATTCCTGCATTAATTCCTGCTAAATCATCGCGAGTCATGCACGTTTTAATTTGTGTTACCAACTTGGCGAGTTCCTAGAAAATGTTTATATGTTGATTATCGTGAGAAATAATAGGATATAACATTAGAATTACTCACAATAACTGAAGGACCTGCTGATGAAAACAAGCCGTTGAGCTGAGAGGTGCTCTTTTCTAAAATAAATAATAAGGAATCTAAGATAATAATGAACGTTTCTTCCTCCGCTGCAGCTACGCCCTGATGTTCTCCTGCTGGCTACTGAGCCCGAAGGATCGCCCGTCCTTTGAGTCCCTGCGCTGCGAGCTGGAAAAGGCCCTCGAGGATCTGCCGGACCCTCAGGACCCAGATGAGATCCTGTACGTCAACATGGACGAGTCCTCCATGGAGCTGGGGGCCGTCGGTGGCCGCGACCCCATCGGAGGGCCGTCCCCTCTCTGCCTGAAGGGCCTGGACTCTGTGACCACAGTGGAGGTCCACCAGCCGAACCGCTACGTCCTCTGTCCCCAGCACGAGACCAACCGGGCCCTCTCCGACTCCCTGGAGAGCCTGGACATGCCGGTGTCGTCCTCCACAGCCACGCTGCCTCTACAGCCGTCCTGCCACTCCACTCCGAACCCAACCCCGGCTCCCACCCCGACCGTCGAGCTGCTGGAGGACAGGGAAGGGTCCAGAAAAATGCCCTGGCAGTGAAAAAGTTCACTCGGAAAAAATGACAAGACTGGTCGCTGCCGACGTGTGCGAGATCCGGCCTCGTGCTACCGACTGTAAGACACCCGACGTGCCCCATGTTCATTTGCACAATTACACACACACACACACACACACACACACACACAACCGAAGGCATTCCAAGGAAGTGAAGGATTATTTCCTTCGTCGACCGCCTCGCTTCTAGAATGAGCACATTTCCAACCGAGAGTGAAAGTTAATGTGTCGTTTGTGCAGAAAACAGTGAGGCGAACGAGTTCAGAGCACAATGTTGTCGCCCACACACACACACACACACACACACTGCAGCACAATCACAGAAATAGTACCCAGTCGCTTTAGCAATAAAATACCAACCTACCTAAACACAGCAGAGTGATGAAGCTAAAAAAAAGAAAGAAAAGAAAAGAAAAGAAATCAAATGTCTCTGTGAACCAGCTCAGACACTGCCAGACTGAATCTACAACCAAACAAACTCAGGAGCTCGAACTTTACGGGGAGCAAACGCCGACATGGAGGAACCTCACACACCTGAATCCACCTGGATCCACCTGGATCCACCTGGATCCTGCTCCTCTGTAACGCAGAGCAAAAGCAGCTCGAGGATTTGGGGAAGGTTCTATCGATGGAGGTCTTTGAAGGACAATGAACGACTTTTCAGGCCAAAATCTACGACGACGTGGTTGTTTTTTGGTTTTTTTTCCTTCCTTCCAGTCGGTTTTTGACAGAATTTTTGACAGAATAAACACGTAATCGTTCGACAGGTTCACCACAGCAACAACAGCTGAACAATGATCAATTAAAGAGGCAACCAAAACTCCACCGCCGGCTTCAGAGACTTTCACGTGAAGCTGTTTTTGAATGAGAGGCTCCGTCGTGGCTCCTTCCATACCAACACACCTGCGACCTCCCGACTCGTGTCGCTGATTTCTGATAAGCTCTAATCCAAATGTTTTTCAAATTACGAATTTTTAATGTTTGGCCCTCCGAGCTAAATTTAATGATGTTTGTGTTTATTTGCATTTGTGTTTTAAGCCTCAGACGTGGTTTTTATTTCTCACCGGGTCGGGTTGAATTCATCCTGAACTCCAATGAAACAAAAAACAATTTGACTTTACTTTTTCCCACGAAGGTCCTTGACTTGACTTCATGGTTTTCTTTATTTCTTGATACCTATCGAGTCTGTTTTTCATCCGGTTCAAGGAAATTTCGCACGTGACAGTTGGGCGACGTCTTCGCTGAGTTGGTATGGAACGACCCTCACTCTTTAATCATGTAGCGCTCCAACAACTCCTGCGTCTTCTCCAGGAGTTCCACTGAAACGTTTACAGCTCTCTCAAGGAAACGCTTTTCTTACTGAAGTCCTGATTCTTTGTCGTAACTCAGGAAGCTGAGACTTTGCTCGACAGGGACGGAGGTGCTGGTCCAACGAAATAATCAGCGGCGGGCGTACGGACGGAGGGCAGGTACGGACACGATGGCGTTACCTGAGGCAAACGGCGGGATAAGCTCCCTGCCTTTGCTTTTGGCTCAAGCACAGTGTTATTACACATTTTGTGATTTTATTTTTTTTTCCTATGCTGATTTTTGTATTCCTACAACTTTGCACTAATGTTTTGAGTTTTTTTTATATCGATGTTTGTGTTTGTTTATAATTTGTATATCTTTTTTTTTTTGTTTGTTTTTTACACTTTGGGGGACATTGTCAGTCGTCCTGCAGACGTCTCTCATGAAATCACTCCACATGTAACAACATGTATTTACATAAAGGCAGAGAGAGAGAAAAGGCCTGTGAATGCATCCAAGGGCGTTGAACTTTTTTTTTTTTTTCCTGTAAATGAGCAAAGTAAAGACTGGGAAACATGACTAACCTCGTCATCTGACATCATCCTGCCCGCTCTCCTATTCTGGGATATTTGTGTTTCTCGAGGTTTGACGCTGTAAATAGAAAGTCTGTTTCCAGCCGAGTGGAGGAGCAGCAAGTGTGATCGTCCAAACCTCAGCGTCAGCTGCAACTTTGCATCATGCATGCACTTATTTTTATATATATACTGTACATATATATATATATATATATATATATATATATATATATATATAAATTGCTTTAGTTAATAATTCTGTCATTTGAGCGGGCCAATTTCAAAGACACATTCTGGGAGAGTATTTGTTTAAATGAGTTGTATACATCAGAGGTACGACCACATCAAACAGCACACAGTTTATATTTGTAGCATTACTGAGAGTACTTGTTAAGATATGAGTGCAGCATTTCTTACAAAACCTTTGGTACTGTAAACCCAGTGATAGTCTCACATTGTAGCCAGAGCTGTCGATTAATCGATCTGTCGATTAGTTGCCAACTTTTTTTAATATTTGATTCAATCATTTTCCAAAAACAAAAGTCAAACATGTGCTGCTTCCAGCTTCTGAAACATCAGGATTTGTTGCTTTTCTGTGTGTTCGTGACATGAAATGAAGAGTCTCCGGTTTTGGACTGTTAGTTGGACAAAAGAAGCGTTTGGAAGACGTCACGTTGGGCTCTGGGAAACTGTGATTGTGTAGACTAATTGATTGATTGTTAATGAAAATAACTGTTAGCTGAGACTGAAGCTCTGGTCCAATTTGGTCTGTAGGTGTATTTCACCAGTTTGAATGCAGACATTGTGTTTTTGGAACATTTCTGTCTTTAAAAGTGTCTCTGAACAGCAAGAAAAACTGATCTTCCAGCACGTGCCGACAGTCAATTCAGCCTTAAATCTTTCACAATTGAACCCTCAGTGCCTTCGGAGAGCCAGTATTTGTGAGTAGATCTACACACAGTGGACGTGTGTGTGTGGGTTGTGATTCTCTTGTTGTGTTGAACTGGGAGACGACTGCACCGTAACTGCCTTTATATTGTCACTGTCATGTTTTGTAAACAACTTTTTTTATACAGTACCTGCAGTATTTTGTATAAGAAATAAACGTGTTCATCATGATCGAGCGTCAGTATCAACCTCGTACATGTTATTGTTCATGTATTAATTCAGCTGACCAACAATACAGACACAGTGAGATGAAAACGTCATCCGACACAACTGAGGAGCCCGTGGAAAAGCTGAATAATGTGCAGAATAGTGTAGCTGGTCTCAGAAGTGGATGTAGGAAATCTGCACGTCGCCTTCTATCTCCAGCACGTCGATCTCACTGAAGGACTGCAGGCGGTGGAAGAAGTCGAACAGGTGCTGCCCGTTTACGAACACTTTGAACCTCTGGTTTCCACAGCGGATTGACATCTGAGGAGCAGAGGCAGAAAGATCAAGTAGTGTAAAACACAAGCAAAATCACAGAGGGATGGACTTTTTTTTGTAAATTATAAGCACTTACATCGAAGTACTGTCCCTCCATGAACGGGTTGAGGCTGAGCTCTCTCTCCTCCTGACCCCAGTTACCTCCGATCATGCTGTTTCTCACCACCATCCCCTCCCTCACCCTGGGATTCATGTGGAAGGCGATGTCCCGGGACCTGCTCACCATGAAGTTGATGCCCATTCTGCAGCACACAGAAGAAGCAGGAGGCAATTTGAGGTGCGTTCACGTGCTGCAGACTACATGTTTTTATGATACGTGGACGCTGGTCGCTCACACACACACACACACACACACACACACACACCTGTCTGCTCCGTAGGGCACCATGCCTCTGATGATGACGGTTCTCTTGGGAAACATTCCTCCCGGGATCATGTTGGAGTACGGCACCGGCTGAAAACACACAAACCATGAATCACACAACAAAACTAAAACTCTACGGTTGATTACACAGTACATAACTCTTTCATTTTAAAAGTGTGATCCTGTTGGAACTCGTCGTTACGTCACCAAAACAACACGAGGCCTCGCCGAGACTTTTAACGCAGGAAGTGCTCGTCGATCTGCAGCTGCAAAATAAATCTGCAGCACATTTTACTCACGGGGTTGTAGACCGGCTGTCCGCCCATCCCCTGTGAGGAGAAACACAATTTAAATCGGATTACCACAAGTAAGAAAATAGCACGATTTTGAATTGTATCATGATGTTTTCTCACCGGCAGGTTCGATCCCGGGAATCCTCCCTGACAAACACATCGTACAAATCATCAACACCACAGTCGTCTATATATAAGTTTACTGAGGAACAATCACACTTTTATATAAAACTACACATGCATCATATAAAGTGCACATGAATAATAAAATCTGGAATTATGAAATGGTTTCATACCCCCATCCCGCCCCCCATGCCGCCTGGATATCCGCCCTGTGAACATAATTTAACACAATTCAATATGATTTATTATCTATAAAAATACAGAATCTCAACTATATATGAGCTTGAATTTGAGCACTGGTGAAGAGCAGAAAAATAATTATTCACCCCCATGTCACCTCCTGGATATCCACCCTGTTGGAAAGTAGTGAACACAGTTAAAAGTGATTAATTATGTATTTAATGAAAGGAATGACTGCTGTCAGGCCTCATGAGTATACTTACACCCATTCCTCCTCCCATTCCTCCCGGGTATCCTCCCTGGAAGAAGAAGCAAATGTATTCACTCTATTTCCAAAATATTTCCAGGAATATTTAAAGAACGATTCAATGACAGACAGTCAGAAGTAACGTACCCCCATGCCACCTCCTGGATATCCTCCCTGTCACAAAGTAGTGAACATGTTAAATCCTGCACGCTGTTTTGTTGAATTTAACTGACACACACACAGTGAATTATGTTTACTTACTCCCATTCCTCCTCCCATTCCTCCCTGCAAAGACGACACAACAGTATCAAACTAAACATGGTAATAACAGCTGAAATGAGATAATACAGTGGTAATAAAACAACACAGGAAAAGAAACAAAGGCGCTGCAGCTGTTGAGTCTCACCCCGATGACGTTAATCGTCTGGATGGAAACATCTCCTGCGATCTGCATCGCGCGAACTCTCTCCACAGGCATTCGGTGCTCGAAGGTGTGGAAGTCGTTCCCGTTGACTCGGATCTGCAACGAGACATTTTCCAGTGTTAGGCAGAGAGAACTACAGCCAGGCAGGGACTGTACCATTGTTTATCGCACTGTATATATGGAACCGTTCAAGTAGAATGAACATTTCTTGTATTTTTGTTTTTTTGTTTTGTGTATTTTTTTTTTTTTATTTCTCTGCATATTTCTTGGATTTTGAATGGGAGCAGCTGTTGAACAAGCAATGATTCTGATTCTGATAAGCATATCTACTCAAGTGCTATATTTAAATATAATTTGGAAGTATTTGTACTTTACTTGAGTGTTTCCATCTTTACTTTTCTTCTTCCACTCCACTACATTCTTACAAGAACGACTTTTGCGTGCTTTTGACAACACAGGAAGCGACATGCACAATATAAACCAGTATTAAAAGGTTAACATCACACTTTAATGTAGTTGTAATCTGATATAATCATTTATTAGGTGAAGGTGTACAAATACTGAACACTAACAAACCACCTACAGCTGCATTACAATGTGTTATAAACCATTGAAGTGCTTGTGAATGGTAAAGAGGAGGCTTAAAGTCAACATCTGGCAGGTATTTGTGGACTTGTGGTCGTTCTGACCTGGTATCCCTGTGACGTGACCACGATGACCATCTCGAAGGCCTCGCCTTTGCTGAACGGCATGCTGCGAATCTTCTCCTCCGACTCCCAGGATCCATTCTGACAGGTGTTGAAGACCACCTTGTCCCAGCCGTCGAACCGAGGGTTGAAGTGGAGGGCGATGTCGCTGGACTCGGCCTCTCCGCAGAGCAGGTTGACAAAGAACCTGCGGACGAACCGGAGACATTACGTCACGGCGTCCTGCGGTGACTGATGAGGGGGTTAAATGTCAGAACACAAACAGTAAAGGTGGGGCCAACTGTGGAAACCTGAGGACTGTGCAAGAAATATTTCTCAACAAAGGAGCTGAAGATAAGGACGCGTATGCGGAGTGTTGACTCTGTCTGCTAATGGCCTGTAAATGTACCTGTGGAAACGCGGATATGACTATTTTGAAAAGAGGAAGAACTAACGACAAAGAGTTACGAGTCGGCTTTGAAACCTGCTCCACCCAGAGTGAGATTACACAAGGTGTTCCCTCGGTTTGCTCACAAGATCAAAAAATATCCCAGTGAATAAAACTCACAACACAGTTACCTCGAACACACACCAGAGTTTAAGCAGTTAGTGGAAGCTGTTGTTTGAAAGATGAGTTGATTTTACACCCAAACACATTTATGTCTCTCACACTGACCTGGTGATGTCCTCGGGGACGGACCCCTGGATGTAGATGGACACTCCCTCCCTCAGGCCTCCGTAAATGGGCCCCAGATAAGGAATTCTCTGTTTGGGCGACACAGAAACACTCAACCACACTGCACGATGCACGCAAGACACATTTCCAAATGTCACATTATACAGCAAACAAACTCCAACATGAGTAAAAGTCCTGCGAAATACAGACATTTTTCAGCACTGTTGCTTCTTAAATCTTCATCCCTGTCCATACTTACGGGGCCGTAGATTGGCTGATAACCAGGAGGAGCGACAAACGACATGGCGGCAGTCGGTGAGACGGAATCTGGAGAGCTGTGTCACTGTGTCAGGAGCTGATCTCTGCTGGAGGCCTCGTTTTATACAAATGATGGAGGGAGGGGCAGCGCTGGGTACCGAACCCGGGTCGGCAACACCATGTTTACTTTAGAGGGACGAGATGCAAATTCACCTTCGACCCAGCAGAGGAGTGGCACAGTACAACAAAAGACAGTGTGTGCACTGTGTGTGTGTGTGTGTGTGTGTGTGTGTGTGTGTGTGTGTGTGTGTGTGTGTGCTGCATGTGGCAACTGAAGCACCAAAATGTATAACTTTCTCTGCAGTCAGTTTTTCTCTAAATTACATTTCCAAGTACTTCAGTCGCACTCACATACACCAAACCTTCCAGTTTCATCAATAGTCGATTCTGATTTGTGTTTAGGGATGTTCTTGTGTCATTCTTAGCCTCATTTATTCCCCAAAACATGGAGAATTTCATTCATTTCTTTACTCCTTGACGAGATTTGTACGGGGGCGTATAAGTATGATTCATAAATCACCCAACTACCTGAGACAAACACGAGTAATCCTTATCTATAACCCAGATAAGCGTGTATTAAGTCATTTTATAAGTACTCTAACGAGGCCGTATGTTATTCCAACAAATTCTTCACAAAGGAAACCTTCAAGCTGATTGTGTACACACACATACATGCACACAGACATCCAGGCAACAAAGACTGTGATAGTTGTACATGGGTGGCTCCCGATAAGGTTTGAAGCGAAGCGTTGCACTGTTGATATTTGATCAAGATAAAGTTCTGCCAGAGTCTTCCAGAAACTGCAACACAGACGCTAAAGAGGGGGAGTGTTTAATTCAATAAACTATGAAGTCTCTTTCTTATCAAATCTTAAAAAGTGTTATTATTTTTATTAAGTCTGTCAGAACAGGAAAGAAACTGACTTTCTCCCTAAGACGAGTTAAATGATGTAATGTACGCCATGTCAATTCAAACTATTTCTTAAGGTATCGGCATCGTACTAAAATTAATTGATTTAAATGTGCTGCTTCGAATCTGATTCATCGTGTAATCTGCAAAGGAACTAGTTACCAAACTAATGTTATGTTACTATAAATGCAGTGAGGTTAAAAGTATTAGTATTTGCCTCTAACATGTGGTGAAGATACCAGAATACACAGCTGACTGAAACATAAACCAGGAGGAACGTTTGTCTTCACACTTGTCTGAAACTCGTCCTCACAAATACCAGAACGACAACATCGAACACACAAACGTTCACACAGTAAGACGCGTATTCCAGTTCTCCTTAAAATAATCTGTTTATTCTGTATTGAAACACAGGGTTCAGTCAGAGGACACTCAGTCAGGTGCAAAGTAGTGATCTCCATTCAGCTCAGAGTCGTCAGAGTCATCACAATAAATACAAGATGGTGAGTTGGTGAGTTTTTGTAACGTGAGCGAGACAGAACTGTCCGAGATCAACGCATCACACGTGACTTTTTCTGGGTTGAGGAAAAAAATAATAATAAAACTGAAAATGCTGGATTCCTAAAAATATCTATCATAAAATCCTAACTAGCGGAGGAGGGAAAAAAAAAAAAAGAAAAAAAAAAAAAGAAAAAAGCTAATTTGATCTTCTGACTGCAAACTGGGCGTTAAACTTCAGTGCGAGACGGATTCTTTCTCTCCACCGTTCACAAACAGGACACGTTGACTCGTTCGTGTCCGACGAGAGTCGCATGATCGTTTATATTCTTCAAAGCCCTAAAGAAAAATAAATATATGTATCTATGATTTATGTAAAATATGTCTTTTCATCAAAAGGCCTGTAAGCAGCCTAAATATGACTCAGTTATACAGATGACACTTTGGCCAAAATGTATACATTAAATACATTCATTACTTATTTTAATGCACTGACAAAAACTTATTTGTGCATAAAGTGTTGTAAAACAGACTGCTGGCCAGAAATACAGACGGGCTAAAACGGTCGTCTTCTGAAGAGTTGATCTGCATATAAACAATAAATAAATAAACCTTGGCATCCTCCTATACTGTATGTGTGTAAATCATCACTATCTTATATGGCACAGAGACACCAGTGGAGAACCACATACATCCAGGGACGCTTTGTAAGACTTCAGAGTGCAAACTGGGTCTGTCTATACAGCTGTTTCACACTGGCATATGTCACAATACGCAGATGATACTCCGCTAATTATCTTGGCAAAGTCGGTCCGACGAGAGTTTAACATTCGTCATAGTTTGTTTGAAATTTCTACGTCGCGAGAGAGGAAAAAAAAGGAGTGAGAGGCGGCCTAAGGATCTCAGGACACGACTGTGAGTTGCTGAATCATTTTCTTTCAAAAACGCTCTCTCACCGAAAACACCAGAAACCAGAAATGAAACAAACAAATGGCAGTAGCCACATACAAAAAAAAAAAAGAAAAGAAAACAACCCCAACCTTACCAACAATAAAAATAATCTGAAATTAAAGTGTTAAAGCTAAAATTCTCAACCGTCTGATAGCTAAAGCAGTGACATTGCTATAGGCACTATAACGTTTACAGCAGTAGCGACTGAAAGAGCCCGTTGTGTGTAAACACATCGGTATGCAAGGCAATCTACGTATATATCTTACACAAAAAAGGCCATGTAGTGAATTCATAGTGGAATAAAAAAGGCCCCTGGCTTCTTTTTATGCCTCTCTGAAATTATTTGTCTGCTTTTCTCAAATCTATTCCATCGCCGGTCTGCTTCAGGTCGTACAAAGGTGCAGTCAAAGTGTGCATAGCTTCAACAGAAGAGAGAAATGTGCAGACAAAATGACGAAACTAAGACATAAGACGTGTTCAATCTCTAAATTCCTGTCTTCTCCTCTCCTCCCCTCTTCTCTCCTCCCCTCTCCTCTCCTCCCCTCCCCTCCCCTCCCCTCCCCTCCTCTCCTCTCCTCCTCCTTCAAATGCATATTAACGACGTCGGACATTATCCGAGCTGATCCTCATATTGCTTCCTGAAGCAGTCGCCGGCAGGGAAGAAGTCCCAGCATCGCTCCGAGTACATCTTCCACACGTATGACTCCTGAAACAGAGACAGAAACAAGTTACAGCACGAGGTGGAATTGTAAGAAGAAGAAAAAGGGATGATTTTAGATATTTATGAAGACAAAAAGGATCGTTATGCCAAAATTAGACATATTTTCTTATCTGTTTTCTACATGTATTTTACAGCCCCTTTTTCTCTGTTTTCTCTGGACATGTAGCAATTTAAAAAATGTGAGTGTGCCACATTTTATGAGAAGAGAGTCTTTCCAGTAGCGAAAAACCTTTTTAAATATGTACAATTATATGTTTACTGACCTGTCCTGTGTGTTCTGTTTCATCTTTGTTTATGAGATACATCAGGAAGAACCTGAAAGAGAGAAGGGAAACATGGGGTAAGAAAATACATTATTCACAGTTTTCATGAGGACAAGAGGGGTCAAATAATCTATTAAATCCCAAATATTAGTCATAGTCGTCATCAGACATGTTTAATTCTATGATTTAATCATAAAATTAAAGAAGGTTACTCACTTGTTCGACACAGATAGGCATAATATTTACAAAAAATTAAGAGACTGCACTCACATGTAGTTGGCTAAGTTGTGTTCTTCTAACGTGTGCGTCTCGAAGCCATGCGGTGTCGTGTCAAAGTAGTCGCTTCCTATTCCACAGATGAAGCACTTTGTCTGGAGGGAGAATTGACAGGTGAGATTAAACGCATTCCTGCCGTGTAACTGAAGGAGAACTGAAGGTGGATTAAGAAAGGCGACCAGGTAAATCCCACTGAAACTCATTATCTTACCTCCATGTCCTCTCTGACCTGCTCCTGCTGGTCTCTCAGCTCTCCAAAGGCATCGATGATCAAACCTGACAGACAGCGAGACAAACAGAATTTCTTACGAGTCTGAAGATTTGAGTTCTTCTCAACAAAGTTAAAGTTTGCTCAGGGAGCTGAGTGTTCGTTCCCTGTCAGGTTTCAAGCTCAAGACTGCAAACCGTTCGTCACAAAACTTATTTACTCGATTTTTTCTCTAAGTTTCTGACTTCTCATGGGGCTTTACATCAATGAAAACACAGGAAAATTAGGTAACATATTTTCACTATGAGCTATTGATGTTTAACGGCCACTTCCGAAACAGTTTTCATGCATCGATTAAAAATCAGTGCATAGTCTGAGGTTTAAGAATTATGATTGTTATGAATGTGGCAACAATTGATGGGAGCAGTCAAAGCAACAAAAAAGTTAATTTTTGAGCCATTAAAAAAAAAAAAAATGACAATGACATCTGTGACAAAGTCTGTTCACCCATCATGCTCACTCATAGAGCTTCTGTCCAAGAAAATAACCACGACATAATAAACCCTACCCTGGATGATAGCCAGCAGGATGACGATGACGAAGAAGAAGAAGGTGATGTCAAACACGACTCGGTAGAGCTCGTATTCATCTCCGGCTGGGTCTTCAATTTCATCTCCTATGCCACCACCAGCACGTACGCCGACGTACATGTGGAACAGGTAACACTGCGGGAAGGAGACAGCAAAATGATGTTTCACGCAAATCAACCTCTCCTAAATCGTGCTCCACCTCCACCGTCTGCTTACAGTCATCATGTCGTCACACTTCATGTCTGGTTCATCCTCATCCTCACTCATGTTGTAGAACTTGCGGAAGAAGTTGAAGGCCACCACGGTGTACAGGTACACCACTACAGCGAGCAGACCCACTGTCATCATCAGCTGTGAGGAACAGACGGATGTGACATTAGTACAAGGTTCTCCCGTCGCTCTCTGCTGGGAGAACAGGTGTGCAGAAAGCCTCGTGATGCGTCATTACAGTGGAAGTGTGCAGACCTGCTTGCCGTTGTGGGTTACAGAGGACAGGATGGTGCGCAGGGTTTTGACACCCATGGCGATGTCCAGAAGATGACAGGCAAAGAAGAAGTTGTTGTAGTGTCCAAGCAGAGACATTAACATGTACCAAACCAGGTAGAGGAAAGTCTGAAAGATTAAAACAGAGGCTGTCAGTAACACTGTAGTCAAAACAGACTGTCTAAATCATACCAAGAACTGCTGCTTCAACTCACGTTGTCAGTGAAAACAACACCATTCTTCCAGATCTGGTACTTGATGTCAATAGATGTGATCCTGCAAGAAAGAACGGCCAGTTTGTTCTGTGATCTCACGTGCTATAAATTTGAATTGTTTATGCAAAGTGTGTAAAGCACAGCGCATACCAGCTGAACATCGAGGTGTCTGGTTCAGGTTTCTTTTCGTGTGTCATGGCGCTGACGTCCAGAGAAGCCAAGTCCATACCGAGCAGCTCTGCGATCCTCTCTCTGCCATAGATGTCACCGTATTTATCCAGCACCTGGGAATCAGGTGCAGATGCCACGTCACTGTGAGAACACTGACAATGTGCCGACATTTTGACTGGAAGTTTAAAAAAAAAACAAACAACAACTCACCTTTCTTTTTACAAACTTGTCCCAGTAATTGTTCGGGAAAGTTCTGCATTAAAAGAGAAACAAACATTTGCTGCAACAATCAGCCGGATTCAAGCACATTTTGGCAGATTTATTGATAATGAAGAGGTCTGGTGTGTTGTATTGCATCCATGAATCTATCTTACGGAGTGTTGAGCACCAGTCTGTCCCACTGGCCCTTGATGTCGTCGTCTTCAGGCTGCTCAGTGACATAGAGTCCATCAAACTCCAGTTTTCTGGCCAGTTCCTTCTCTCTCTTGAAGATAACCAGAGGGACCTGAAGGGTGCAGAGGGATCGTAAGACAACCAGCATGAAACCTACGAGCAGACACTAAACTGCAGCGTGGTGAAACAAAGCACATTAAACTCCACGTACTTTGAGGCAGTTGTAGCCGATGATGCAGAGAACGGAGATGATGGTGTGGACGATACCAAAGAAAGCCATGGCTGGCTCCATGTAGCCTGTGCTCTCTTCCAAGAAGTAATACAACGGACCTTCTTCCTCATCTTCTCCACCTCCGTCGTCTAACCCGGACCCATCCTCCTCAGCACCAGAGCCTTCAAATAGGCCAGAGCCTTCAAACAGACCAGAGCCTTCGAAATCCTCCTCGCCTGGAGGACTTTCAGATACCTTGAAGGGCCAGACACAAAATTAGTCCTGAAAGTCTTTTGGGTGTGTTTCATTTGTGTGACATTAATGCACTTTTCCAAAAATTATGGTAATATATCTATAAAGACAAAATGCAAAAAATGCTACCTACCAGATTTATTGCCAATGACATTTACAATAATACAGTGGCACAACTCTTGGACTTACACATGTGTCACTGAAATGTAGTTTAAAATGCACAGACCTTGTAGAAGAGCAGGATGAAATTCAGAGCGAAGGAAATGAACAGCGCCAAGAACCGAAGGTTGTAGAAGTTGCGAGAAAGGTAGTTCTGCAAGGAGGTGGAGAAGTGGTGATTAAGATTTGACTACTGCGCAAGCCAAGTACAAAAAGTCCAGCATCCCTCAACAACTGCTTGAGCATTTCAGGCAAACTACATTCATCTCCGACAATGAACCATGAGGTGCTTAACAACGTAACTGTAATAAAGAGCTGCTCACCATGAATTTAACCCTCTGAATCTCCAGCTCATTCCACAGATCAAAGCCCTCCTCGGCAGGTTTCTTTTCTTTCTTTGCCTTGGTCTTCACAGTCATTTCCTCCAGCTCCTCCGGCTCCTCCTCCTTCACCTCGGGTTCTGGCTCTGTCTTCTCCTCCTTCTCTGCCTTCTCTGCCTTCTCTGCTTTCTCTCCATTCTCGGTGCTGGAAAAGTAAACCACAGAAAAAAACATTCTATGAAGACCAAGACTGAGTGCAGTTTGATATCAGCCTGACACGTTATCTTCAGCCAAAAGCTCAGTTTTGATGTTGATGACTTACTCTGCTTTCTCAGTTTCCTGAGGAGCCTCATCTTCTGGTTGAACCTGAGCCTCCTCTCCTTGTCCTCCCCCTGTGGCCTCCAACTGTTGAAATAATAATAATAATCAATAAACTGATTGATGGAGAGTCTACACATTAAACGGCGGCAGACATCATACAGACCACCTCACCAGTTTTCTCTTCAGCAGCGGCGTGCCCTCTGGAGTTGGAGGCTCTTCAGTTGTCGTCTCTCCAAAGTCTCCGAGTCCTCCAGGAGTATTGAAACCAGGCAGGCGTCCACCTTCCCTCTCCTCGCTGTCCTCCTCTTCCTCCTCTCCTCCCGCAGCATCTAATAGGTCAGTCCCTCCATCTGTGTCTTGGACTTCTCTAGCCCCCGGTTCAGGTGGCAGATCCCCGTGAACTTCGTCCTGTGTGGGATCTGGCATACTGGCTAGGATCTCTGTCACTGTCATCTTCTTGGCACTCTCCACCAAGCCTCCACCGAACAGCACCTTCCATATGAGTGTGAAGAAGCCCTTACATATACTGTAAACAAACATCAGGATACCCATCACGACAGTGTAGATGAATGTAGCCAGGCCGATCACCATCTCCTTCACTGTCATTTTTCTTAGTTTGCGGTACCGACGTCGCAGGTTACGGAAGGTGAACATGTTGAAGAAGTCAACCACGCTCTTCAGAAAGTCTGCGAAGGCTGAGGTTGACTCAGGAGTTTCCCCTTCTCCATTACCTTCATCGCCTTCTGCCGACTCTCCTTCTTCTCCCCCACCCTCCTCTTCTTCTTCATCATCTTCTTCTTCTGCACCGTCTCCCTCAGGCTCAGAGATGGACGCAGCGATGTTCATCTCAAAGATGGTGTCCTCGCAGAAGTTCACAAACATCTCCATTTTCTCGCTCTCGCCACCCTCATTGACCACATCAAAGATGAACTGTCGCTTGGACTCTCTGACCTGTGGCATTTCCCACTGGTTGCGATTCGCCTCGCTGATCTCAAAGTAAATACGTTCGATCTTCCTGCTGGCTCCCATGATCTCAATGCGGCCAAGGAAAGGACGGAAGTAGTTGAGGACGCTTTCTGCCTGCTCCAGGAAGTTCTGAAGCCGAGTGTCATGAGGTACGTGCTCTGACAGGTTTGTCAGCAGAACGGCGATGTTGAAACCGATGTCTTTGGCCGGCTCCTGGAAGCGATCAGCAAATTCCTCAAAGTTGATCATCTCATTCTCATCAGCCTCCGAGCAAGACAGAAGGAACTGGATTTCTGAGGGAGAGTATTGCTTCTGGCTGTCCATGGCTTTGGAGAAGTCCTTCTTGGAGATAAGCCCTCGGGGGTCGGTCACATAGTCTCGGAAGGCATCGGATGCCACTATGTCCTTGAGCTTGAGGAACATGTCGAAGAACTTAAGGATCATTTCCACGTTGCTCGAGGACTCCACCAGCATGTCAACCATCTGTCTGGCAATTGTGCCATTCACCACATTGCCTTAGAGCCGAACAAAGTGAGAGAAGATGGAAAACATTGTGAAAGTAAGTAACAGAAAGTGGAGGAAACCACTCGACTAGGATAGAAAAAATACCTTCAAGCAGAGACAGAAGCATCACCACCATGTCCTTCTGCAGATCCAAGAGTTCCTTCAACAGTCCAATTTGACTGGAGTCCTGCAACAAAGCCAAATCAAAGAGAAAACCACAAACAAACAGCAGACAAAACAATATTCTTAATATCTGGACTGGCTGAAAAATTGTTATTTTGATAATGTATCACAATTTAATATATATGCTTCTTTCTGAGAGATAAAACAGAGAGAGATACTACCTCAGAGTACGTTCTACTCCAGAAATGATCCTGGGTTTGCATTTTTGAATAAAGAATGTGCATTTTACACATCACGATTATAACATTTAATGTGATGGAAAGAAAGACAGAACCTGGAAACACAGGTTGGTATGAGAGGAGGAAAGAAAAGGCCTCTGCTAGAAAAGCCCCGCCTTTCCCCTTTATCTGAAAAAGTGGCTGCAGCATGTGATTGGAGCAAGGAAGACATAAACACATCTGCAGACGCTGATCTAAGCAGTCCTGAAGACCTGGACCAGCCGATAACAAGAGCAGCAAATATTTTAGACAGTCTAAAAGTGGTTGTCAGGCTGGTGGAGAAAGGAGCTTCAGGATGAGCAAGCATTAGCCACCTGTGAAATGACAGCGGTACATAAATAGTACCTTCAATATCTCAATGACACAAAAGTACCAAATATGAAAACGTACAGCTAAATGAAAAGAAGCAAAGCAAGATGTTTAAACGCGTCAAAGGAACAACACGTAATATATTTAATGGCTAAAAACATTACATTAAGAGAATGTTAATGTCTCAGAATGCAGCTTAACGGTGACAAATTCTCCATGTAATTCAGTGATAGTTTAATCTTTTCACAGGCAACACGTATTCAAACACTCTCTTAATGTGCTGGTTACACATCATCCCTGCGTTCAGGAGCAATGTCTAACTGACTCGATGGCTTGTTAGAAAAACAACAAAAAGCAATGAGACCAGTGAAGCAAAGGACGAGCATTAATTGATGGAACACGTCACAAAAAGGCGAATGTAAATGATGTGGGTGCGTCATGAATAATACAATGAAGCGTGAGATATATGTAAAAAGAGAATGAAGGACATCTGAGTGAGACGGCAGAGAGACACAGATTCTTACGCCGTTACGTTGTCCAGGATCGGGGTGCATCTAACGAGGTTTAACATGAAAATAAAAATGTTACCCGCAAACATTTTCACATCATTTTCAACTTCATGCCTGGATATCTTTTTACATGTTTTACAAAAATGCTACTTCAGTTACTTAATTATATTGTTTCTGCTAGTTCGCATTCAATTTTAATCATCGGATGAACACTTTTAAAGTTTAGTTTTAATACTTTAGCACAGATCTGCTTGACCAGTACAAAAATACGAGATAGGACATTTTTTGCAGCGCTCATGTAACAATGTTTTCAGTGTAAAATAAAAAGTTTCAATATAAAAATCTAGACATAACTGCTCTCTAAGCGCTGACATGAAAGTTAGTCCAACTGGCTAATTTTAACAAACACTAATAACATTGAAACTGAGAGATATTCAACATACAGAAACAAGAAAATGCATTTTGAACTGCAGCATCAGTAGTAATCAACACTGTCACACAAGATTAGACTGAGTGGGAAGCACTGCAGCTCCTGGTTAGATCAAACAAGTTACAGACTGCAGACACACATTTATCAAAGCACAAGCAAAACTTACGCACCGGTCAGTGTTATAAAACAAATATAAACTTAAATAAATTAGATAAACTGGATTAACTGTATTATATAGAATCAGAGAGAAAATTAAAGAGTAAGAGATGAAGAGTATCTGTTTCATTTCTCAGATTGTTTCTGCCACCTTTACTGAATCCACATTGTTATCAGTGAATCTGGTGAAATGATCGATTAATGCAATTAGAACTGAAACGTCTTCAATACAGCACTTCGACTCAGTTAATGCAGGACAGGATGGAAGTGCACAGAGGACGGATGGTTTTTGATATTTAATATAATGTAAGTATTTTCAAGGACACACACATCTACATCCCCGTGAAGTGTGAGTCGCCTGGAAAAGTTATAAAACCAGTATTTAATAATATTATTAGCCTTTTCTACTGAAGTCGTAACTATGGTTTGTGCAGGTTTCAGGAAGCAAAACACTAGAACCAAACTCTAAATTAAAAGTAAAGAGACTATTTTAATTAAATTCAAACAACTAACACAGCTAATGAATGTGGTAACTAAGACAAAAATACCAAGGTTAGCTGAAAATTCAATTAAATCAGCATTTCCTATAATTGATAAATCAAAGTCTTACTATCAATAATACATTATATACTTTTTATAGGTTTGTATCCAACTAAAACCTACAGCATCATAAATATATGTTGCACAAAATGTAAAAACTCTGTCATATTCAATATAAACCATTAAAGTGTCTGTAAACTCGCTCAGTAAAGAGGCAGAAACAGTCTGACAAAACGTTGACAGGAGGGGAAAACTAGTTGAGACATAGAAACCAATTCATTAGACAAAAGAAAAATCAAATGAATACATACTTTACTCTGCAGGAACCACAAGAGAAACAGTTCACAAAATTAGTAAAGGCGTCAAATATATTCAAATGCACCATAAGGACATAAAATATATAAACGTCGACAAACAAATCATTGGACCATTCCAAGCGCTGAATTTTCTGTTCTTCAGCTAGAAAATGATTTAAAATAAACATTTACTGGGAAGTTTCTTACCTGAGCGAGTTTCATCATCATGTGAGCAAAGACGTGTAGGAAACCCACAACGGCGTCCCACAACCTGCTGTGTGCCAGAGACTGCTGGTTACCAGTACACGGACCCTGACAGACACAAGAGCACAGTAATGGAAATGTTTGCATGTATATAAGTAAATACACATTTAAACATTGTCTTTAATTTCAAAGTTAATGTTCAGAAACATCGGTGGGGACAGAAGTTTATTCTTGAAACATTAAAATGTAACTCGAAATGTAGGTTTTAAAGTGATAATTAATTGGAATTTCTTTATTTTGTTGCCTTTTCTTTTCTGTTGATGACTAAGCTGGAGGGTCAGTACCAGAAACTGGACCCCTGCCCCAGCAGGACCCGTGGAGTCCCCCTGAAATCCTGCTTTGCATCATGAATCAACACGTTCTCTATTCATCATTCATACAAAAAGCTCTCTCACCTGGATGTACTCAGTCAAGCTGTTGAAGACCTGCTTAGCCACGGTCATTGCTTTGGAGAAATTCCTTTTACCAGGCTCATCAATAATGTCTTTTCCTGAGTAGTACCAGTAAAAGTCACTGATTGACTCCTGAATACAGGCAGGAGGAGGAAAAAAAGACATTATGTTACTTTGGAATTCTTAATTACTATAGAACTAGACCAAAATAAATGATAGATCCGTCTTCAGTGAAAGAAATAGAGAAAGAAGAAAGACAAAAAGACAATAAATACATTTATATATCTATATAAATCCATCAGAAAGGAGACAATCTGCGTCAGATCAGAGAACCACTATCAGTAAATCAGACTGACCTGTAGTCGAAGCAGGTAGTCCACTGTGCAGATGATCACGTTGATGGTGGTGGTGCTGCCTGTCTGAGTTCTCAGGTAGTTCTGGAAATCTGAAAAAAATACGTCAATCTCATAAATGGCAATGAAATACTGAGTTGGGTTACTTCTTTTACCATCAGACACTGAATGTCAGTATCTACCTTTCATATTCCAAGCAGCGGGCAAAGCATAAGTACACATACAAGACAGATGCAGGACAGACGGTTCATTGTCTCCAGCGGTACAGTGTGAGGACGCGAGCGTTGCTGGAAGGTCACTTTAAACCATCTGGTGTTTGGTGAAGAGACTCACCGTTATTGTGGCCCTCACAAAGAAGCTGGAGGAAGCGGAAGAGATCACACGTAAATTCATCGTCCGCCATCACTTTCTCATCTGGGCAGAGGAACACAGGACAAGAAAATTAATCCAGTGTAGAAGACGCTTTCAGCCGCCCCAGTTAGGGGAATATATTTAACTGTGCTGTGTTATTCGGTTAGCGTACGCAGTGGTAAACACAAATAAGCATATGGGATTAGGTATGATATAAGAAAACACCAGCGTATTTAACTTTTCTTACTCAAGTCTTTATAAATCTAAGCATTTTCCTCATACTGTCATGCAGGAAATCTGTTATATCACTTAAATTTTTAATTTTTTTTAAATGAAAGAACAAGAAATCATGTTACCAACAAAATCAATTACAAATTATAATCTACTTTTCCTGCAAATGGCAATTGTCATTGCTTTGTATCAATGTATATTAAGTTTTTTACTAAAAGGAACAAGAAGGTTCCTGCAATAAAACAATACACTGGTAATATCTCCATCTTAGTATTCAGATTAGATTTTTAGAATAAAGCATCAACAGTGTTTAATCAAGAATCGACACTGATGAGTGATTGTGAATATCTAACTTTACATGTACTGATACACACTCAACTTTGTAAACAACTCCAGTGCAGTAAAATATTTTAGATTTAGCAGTAAAATATTTTCAATTAACACAAATCTTATGAACAACAATAAAGCACAGAGTGTGTGTGATGATACTGAGATAGATTAGTGTATTTCTATTACACGTATGCATGATTTATGCAAGTGTGAGTGACTGTGTGTAAGTGTGTATACACATTGGACATGGAGAAACAGTAAAACTGTATGTACATCACCTCAGACCACTTCCCTTCTCTCATTAGAATATCTTAGTAAAACCACAGAGACCTTGGAGTCCATTTGTCAGCAGGAAGTGGAGGCTGAAGCTTCCATGCTGGAAAAACCAAAAGCAACTTTTGGTTTTTCCTCCTGTTTACCTCCCCCAAACTTTACCTCTGCCTAGCTCTCCTGTTCTACTCAACACAGCTCAGTCAGGAAACAGATCAAACTCTTCACTTCACAGCACATCACTTTGAAATGGACAGGGAACACACACATAAATGAAGACAGGAAACCAGGGAATGACACACATATACAAATACAACTGACGAAACACTTGTGACACAAATGTAGACGGTGAAACACAGAAACACAGAGATAATTTCACGGCACACGATCATGCAGGACAGATCTACTGAACTCTTCAAACTCCAGCAAGTTATGAGTATGGATGTTTGGGAGAAAACACTCGATACACACTAAAATGCAGAATCAGCTTCTACCTGCTGTTGTCAGGGTGTAAAATAAAGAATAGCAAGTTATCTTCTTACAGCAAATAAGTAACTCTTTCTTATATGTGGGCAGTTTATCAACTACAGTACTAACTATAAAAGTATGTTCTTGATTTAAATATTGCACTTTTCTACATTTTAAATCTCATTCAGTACAAAACACACATTTTATGGTCCTGTGATAGCATGCCATCAGAAACGGTCCTCGTCAAAAATGCACAAGCATGCTCAGACTAAACCGTGACGGTACAGAAACAAAACAATGCAAAACTGTGGAGATGATTGTGGGTGTTTAACAAGGACACAGTCCCGAGGATAATCTCAGTGACTACAGTTAAATAATCCACTGTCCATAGTAAGTAAAGGATCATATAACAGAATCAAGAGGTTACAGGTTACGATTCAGTAATAGTTTTATTACTCATAACACTATCATATTTTGCGTTATTTACATTAAGCATTATGTGATGAATACTGTATTCATATACCAAAGGTAAGTGGAATTAAACTATTTTCTTTAATTTTGTCTGTTTTTTAGTTATGGTATCCAGTCATTTTTTACTTAATGATTTCCTACCTAATGAGACAAAATATTGGGTAAGTCGATGGTATCCTCAGTGCTTTACAGGATCAGCAAACGCTTCACAGTTTTTACTTTAATGTACCCTGCTGACTTGGAAGATTGCCTTGTTGAGGTTTTCAAAACAACAAAACCACAATTGAATGTTGTGACCTGATTTTCCTCAGAAAATCCTGTGACGCTGTCGTGATACGGGAGGATTAAATCAAAATAAGCAGAACGTAGGGGGCATTTTAGGGAATGCAAGGACTTTTGTGCATTTGTTTTTCACAGATGATCCAGCTTTGTGGGTCAACCTTGGACACATTACCATAAAACAGCTATATTTAAATAATGTGAACATGAGATATACAGAGCTTAGAGAGTCCTGACTGCTGCTGCAATTCATTTCAGAGTTTCTAGGACACTGGGTCAGTGTAGTTCTCTATGATCTACATGAGTGGGAGAGGAAGAATTAGGTTACTGCATTTCCTTCCCATCGATCAGTCACAAGTGTGTCAGAGTTACAGTAGATCTGTGGTAAAACACTCAAGGATGGAAATCAAACTTTAAAATCACTTCAAGAGGAAAAACGCAAAGATACACATACCAGTACTGTACAAGTACAGCTACAGCAGCATATGTATGATTGCGCAGGTTTCAGTGAGTTTGAAGTTTCATTTAATTGAGTCCTTGAGTGTGAAATGAAATGCATATTAAATTCACAGCAAAGGGAAAGACTAGTCAGGTCATTAAGAGCTAAAAGAGACAGAGAGGACAGAAAAGAGAGAAAGAGCGAAGGAAAATATAGGAGAGCAAAGTTTCATTTACCGCGTTCTAGCTTCTTATCTGAGAACCACGAGAGCAGCAAATTGACAGTGGGTAGGACATAGGTGTGAGGGGGTAAAGGGTTGAAACGGGCAAAGTAAACAAGATGTAGGAGAGAGAAAGACAAAGAGAGACGCAGTGAGTCCAGAAATCTCATGGCTGTCAGTGAGTGATAAACAGATCATCACCATACATCAACGGTCAAAATGCTGTGACTAATACTGGAGTCATGGCAACAACACAATCCCATGAAAACATACCTGCAACCCGGCATCCACAAACAGGCACACTTAGACACACACGAATGCATAAAAGAACAGACTATATAACAGATTATATAACAAACCAATGCAAAATGAAGTAGGAGAACAAATATGTGTGTGTGTGTGTGTGTGTCTGTGTGTAAATGTAGCAGTGTGTATGACAGTTGGTTCACACACAGTAGTGTGTGTCAGTACAGACGCTGTGGACCATACTCACTGGTGCCTTCCTCTGAAACCATCCCAAGTCCCTCTGCCTTGTTCTGTCTCTCGAAAGCATTCAGGTCCAAAACGCTGTCAACATTAAACACTCAAGTCAGCAGGGAAGAGAACAATTACATCATAAGGATGCAAAATCTAGTTTGCAAATTACAAATACTTGTTTATCAAAGGTATCAAATAAAATACAAAGTACGGATATCAAAGCTTTTCTAATTTTTAAGCTTATTTAATTTAATTTCCTATAAATCCTTCACAATAAATGTCTCCATATATATATATATATATATATATATATATATATATATATATATATATATATATATATCTATTTCAAAGAGTCTATTACAGGTATAAATTGTAAGTAGTGTTTCGAATATACATATAAAAGCTCTCTTGTATTGTGACAAACTCTATCTGATGTTTCTGCTTAGCAAATGAAAGGATGTTCAAAAGTAATTCAAGACATATCTTGAATACATTTGTTTGAAATCTCTGCTGTCAGTCAATCACACAATACAGTCAAAAAAACCATGTAAATGCATCACAGACCTGCAGGTCTGCATCAGAGCCTGAACGCTAAGGAAGAATCCCACATCCTTTTTATCCTTCAGATAGTCCAGCATTCTCTGCACACAGACAGGAAGATTTTCTTGTCAACAGAAATCTACCACAAAGATTGAGATCATACTGTTGAGAAATAAGAACTGTACATAAAACTTGCGCATTGTCTTTTTTAAGTACCTGCTGTACATCACTGTTGCCTCCGTTGAGGATGGAGATTCCCAGTTTGAGTGTGGAAGAAACCATGGCTCCAGGTTCACCTGAAATAAAGCCACACATCGGTGGTTTCCAACAGGTTTGGACCCAACAATGAAATCAAAGTAGAGAAAGATCTTCTCTGTTATCACAAAACATGTATCTACATATCAAGGTCCAAAATCTACAAAATTCTCTTTAATATCTCAAACACCACTGATCTGATTTTGACTTAACATTTCAAATAATGGGCTTGGGGGAACAATAATTACAATAATAAACAATAACATAAATCAACATACAAGTGACACAAACGTGTGTGTCAGTGTGGATGTCCACATGTGAGTGGGTTCAGCAGCTACCTTTGCAGGCGCTGATCATCTGCAGCACCATTTCAGCAGCCCCACGGTTGTGCAGACGGGACTGCTGGTACAGAAGCCTCTGTTTCTCCATCTCCTTTTCCTGTGGAGCAGAGCGGGAAGGACACGGCTGTAACCCTGTCAACAAAGGCTGCACTGCCCCCCGCACTCACTCACTCACACACAAACGGACAAACAAACATCCTCCTCCTCTGTCCTAATTATGACCACCAACTGTCTGCACCCAATACCATTCCTGATAAAGCTTAACTTAGCATGAAGACTAGATACAAATAGAATCAGCGAGCTCAGTTAGCATTATATTATGACACCAGGGTTCGTTAAATGTATGGAATTTGTATGAAAAATGTATGAAATAGCTGCAACAACTAAAATCACAATGTCTTAAGGAGATACAGTTAAGCTTGCTCCATCTGGTCTTTGTAATAAATTAGACTGTAGCCAAGATGGCTACCATTTATATTTCTCCAAATGCTGAGCTATGCCTTTCAGGGTGCTAAATTAACCCAGTTTTTTAAAATCACTGTTTTGGTGATGTAAATTGATCAAAATCATGATTTTGGCTCAGGAGCTGGCTGCAGCACTGGCCTCTTTTCATGGAGAACCCAAAATCTTAAAGACTAAAACTCATATGAAGTCTCACAGACATAGAAATACAGCAACACACACACGCTCTCTCTTCCATTTGAGCACGATGTGTATTAGTGATGTAAACAGTTATTCTAGTTCTTGATCATCTTTCAGAGGCAGCAAACGTTCGATCGAAGCAAACTTTTCTTCCAAGAGCAGAAAAACATTCACACATTCTTACGAGTAAGCAACAGTAGTTGACTGAGTAACACAGCATGCACATCCTGCTTCAGACAATACAACTGAGTGTCAGCTATCTAAAGGCCCTACAGTTACACTAGCTCCACCTTTGTGTTTAACTGGTTTAACTACAAGACATTACTGTGAAACTTGGCTGAAATTCGGGCAAAGGCTTTTATTTAAACTGACAGTAAGTCAGTTAGCGATGGATTCTTGTAAAGTTGTGACAAAAGCCTCCTGCAAGATAAAAATTTCAGACTGATTTAAAGCTACATAACAAGTTTCAGATTTAAATATTTAATGTTCTAACATAACAATTGCAGAGATATACAGTGTACTCTAATATACAGTATATAGTTTTATTGCGCTGTTGGTTTATAGTAGCATACACTATCACACTACTGTCATATCATATTATGTGTCTTTAATGCTGCTAGATAATGCAGCACTCTACTTCAATGCTCTTCACTGTCCTACATTAAACTACGGTACGTAACTCTCTTTGCTACAAATGATACAATAGAGCTGCTGACAACCATCCTGTTGACAGAAGAGGTTAGATTTGACCCACCCACTGCAAACCATGCATGAAGCCCCACCCCAAAGCACCCAGAACTGATTCTACCCCTCCCTCCGCCCCCCTCCCTCGTGAGCCTGACTGTGTTTTTAAAAGTTACATAATTTTTTTCCAGTTAGAGGTTCTGCTCATCTTTCGAGCAAATGATGTGTCTTTGCAGTGAGTTAAAGGAGATTCTATGAGATTATGTGTGTGTGTATGTCTGTGTGTGTGTTAGTGTGATTGATGCAATGTGTGTTTGCATGAATCTGTGCTTGTGCTTGGGACAGTGTATGTTCGGCTGACTGTGCAGGCTTTTACTGTAGTCCTTGGTGAGCACAGAGAGGGAGACGTTTTCCAATTCAAAGTAAAGACAAACAAAATCAGTTAACTTGTCAGTTGTTAGATTTTGAATTCAAGTTACCAGGTGAGTCCATAAGAGGTGAACACAGACCAATTAGCGAGTGAGTACAGGACGATGTGAGTCGAGGGAAAAAGGTGGTGCAAGTCTAGGAGAGACTTACCACAGACACACAAGATCAGTACAAGAGAGCTGGTTTTACTGTTAGGAAATCTTCTGCATGGCTTCGCTTGATAACTGTCATCAGTTTCCAAAAAGAGCTGCTCAATTAAGTCTTGGATAGCAACATCACATTTCTGAGCACATATCAGGTCCCAAAAAGCAATAATGCTCATTACATGAGAATAATCTTTATAATCAACATCGAAGAGATACTTTAAAGTACATTAAGAAAGCTGCACTGTAATGATTGTGATGCTATCCTCCAGGAAAAGCCACAAATCTCTATAGCAACAACAATACAGTGTCCAAATCTGACTTTTAAGGTAAAACAAATCATTGAGGTATTCATTAAAGTGACCATATTATGGAGTTGATTTACTAAGTTTTTGTTTATTTAGACACTATAAACCCTATAAACTGTGTAGGTTTTGTGCTGGCTAAGTCATATTTAAGTAGAAAGAAAGAAAGAAAGAAAGAAAGGAAGAAAGAAAGAAAGAAAGAAAGAAAGAAAGAAAGAAAGAAAGAAAGAAAGAAAGAAAGAAAGAAAGAAAGAAAGAAAGAAAGAAAGAAAAATCTTTTTTAAAATCTCTTGCAGTTCAGTAGCACTGAAATGCCATAAAAAAAAAAAATTCTCCTGCAAATGCATTGATATGCTGCTGAATTTAGCAGCTATTCTGTGATAGATCCAATCACACTCAGACTTGTCATGACAGGTGCTGACACAAAAGCCTTGTAATGCGTTTTGCCCAGTGCATGTTGGGAAAACCAGCATGGTGTGTCTGTGGAGCAGGGCTGTGTGCACAACCGAGCGATCATATGTAAGATGTAAAGACGAGAGGATCGCACCCCAGCCCTGTCGCACCATGAGATATAAATGGTTTGGCTGGCAAAACATTTCTAGCAAATGTCTCGTGAGATGTGATCCACTTAGTCAATCAACTCCTGAAAATTCAGAATCACATCAAAGACTCAGTGGTTTGTTTTGACCTGGGTTTCGTTTTGTTGTCTTTAGCTGCACCATCTCTCTGCACTCAAGTCATGCAATTTAACAAATAAAACAAATTGAGTCCGCAGCATTGATACGACTGGTGGGAAGAGTCCAGCAAAGGCATGCACAGGTCAGTCCACCATAGCAAGAAGTAGACAAGTGGTGTGAGTGAAGAAGTGAGAAAAGACAGGAAGAGAAAAAAAGAGAAATGTTGTAGCAAAGGTGGGTTGGGGGGGTGTGCTGAGTGTGATGCCCTGGTGTGATCACTGCGTGGGGAGCTGCTTCTCCGCTGACTCCCCTGTGTCCCCTTCCCCTGGTCCCCCCATACCATCTCTGTCTGTCGCACCTCAAAGGATGGCTCCTCCCCCTCCTGTTCTCCCCCTTCGTCTTCCTCACCAATGTGACAGCTCTGGAGGTAGATGACACATAGAACACAAGAGAACACACACAATTAGCAACCTTAGTCTTAAAAGCACACGTTGTAATGAAAAAAGGTTTTATGAAATGCTGATACTAATCACAAAAGCAAATTCAAGTGCTGCTCACTGACCTTTGCCATAATATCCGCATAAGACATATAGAGATGGTCAACGTCAAGTTTACTGAAAAGAGAAACCACATAACAGGAATCAGTGCGTCTTAGTCAGAGACAGGTGACAAAGGTGCCATGAAAAAGAAAAGCCAGATGCTCTTACGTCTTTTCTGTGAGAGCTGTACGGCTGAAATGAAGAATCAGCTGATGAAGGGGGTCAGGCTTCGTCTCAGTCTCCTCTTCCTCTTCCTCCTCTTCCTCCATGGCTTTCTATTTTAATTATAACTTGATGAGATAACATGAATCTTGACAAATAAAACCTTCCTATATACTCTGGACAATATGCCATTCGTGCTAAATGTATGACTCAGAATCAAAGGTAGGATGACTTACTGATAAGTCATCAATCATCTTGTCCTCAAATGAGTAACCCTCTGTCTCTAACCAGTTGCGCTTGTAGGCGTCCAGGAACATGTTGGTTGCCCTGTGCCTGTGTGAGGACCGATATTTAAGACTTAATACATAATTTGAACGCAAGTCAGAGGGGTTGAGATGGCATGTGTAAAGCCTTCTGATCTTAACAGGTTGTTTTGTGATTGAGTGTGAAGGGATTCCTTACGTGGGGATGTTGTACAGAGGCGTCATCCTGAAACAGGCCACCACTGCCCTGCGACGCTGTTTGGACAGCAGCTTGTGCCACACCATTTTCTTTGATTTGAAGGGATGCTCCGTCTATAGCAAGAAAAAAATGTCCACTGAACATATTGTTCATGAAAAGATGGGGTGAGGGAGAGATTTTTATTTGCTGGTAGAGCACTTGTGTCTTCTACTCACCACCTCAATGTGGTAAAGGACAGCAGACACCTCTTGCACCCTTTTTACCACCTTCTCAGGGTCCTCTGCATCTTCAGCCTTTCCTGCCATCTCCTTATAAAGAGCCATCTGCCAGCGCATAGCTGGGTCCTCCACCTGGTGTTAAACATGTATAATGAATGTAACAATAAGTGTTTTTAGTGTTTTATACATATTTGTTCTCTTCTTCAACACGTAAAACAATGTAAGCGTTTACCTACCTTCCCCTGCAGATGCAGATTGTTGTGCAAGAACTCCCGCACCTCCTCATCTGTGTCTTTCTACAAGGGAAGAGACCAAAGATTCACGGGACAATGAACTTTTATCTTTCGCTCAAGACAGTCAAAAACATAACAGGGTTTAGCAAAGAACAGTAGACTGAGTTTTAAAAGGAAAAAGTGACTGAATTCCGTGAATATAAACAAATGTGACTTTGTAGGACACTTTTATAAATTTAACATATCAGTGTGCCAGTTTTTCTGTGGTAGGACAAAATACAGTCAGCAAGTTGGCTTTAAACGCATTACAGTACCAGTGAGTATCTGATCTTGGCAAGATTGATGAGCTCCTGGTCTGCGGGGGAGCACATATTGAGGCCGATGGGAAGCAGCTTCTTTAACGCTGCAACAATAAGGGAGGTCTGCACAGAGTAGCGATCCCCCCGCCGCTTCTTCTTGGTACGCTCCTGCTCTGAGCCTCCAGACTAAAGAAAGAAAGACAAGTTCAGACTGATGCCTCACTGAGACATTTACATACACCTGCGCCTCAAACATGAAGCGTTTCCTTTTTCATAAAATATGTTTGTGACACCAGAGGCTTTTGAGTGATGACGTGAGATTGAAATACATCACAGGAGAATGAACCAGCTGCCAAGTAACATTTTGCAAAAAAAAAAAAAAAGAAAGATCACATCATGCTGACAAAGTGACTCAGCGACTCAATGAAAGTGATTTTTCATTAGCTGAAAAAAAACAAAAAAAAAACAGACCAACAACTACATTTTCTATTAAAACTTCTAGTGGTGTTTCAGGTGCTTCATTGCTGCACCAGCTACAGTCTTTACACACAATGCAGCCTCACTGTTAGTAGTGCAGAGGCCACAGCACAAGTCTACGGGGTCAGCTCCATCGCCCTGGAGCTCTTCTCATACACTCCTGTCCCGAAGCTTCCAATGCTCATTACCGACTGTTGTCTGGCCTCACAGCACCCTCTCTGCCCTCGGTGTGCATGGCGTGTGTGTGTGTGTGTGTAGATACATCTGCTCTTTGGGCAGAGAGAGGCGTTGTGGTGATCAGGTAACAGAAGCTCACTACAGTAATGACCATCTGATAGTCAAGGAGAGGAGGTTTTTCTTATTTATCTTACAGCAACCATGAAAAACATCAAACAGTTATTAGATATTCAATGATTTAACACTTTAATGGTGTCAATGAATTAGACATGAAGGAACGAGTCCAGTTAGTAAATATGATGACAGCTATCTGGTGACGTCAAGCTAGCTTCAGTTTCCGCCAACACCCAGCTAGCAACATATGCTACATGTATATGGACTAAGTGGATCTAATGGTGACAATGATGGAGGGTTCATAGCTTTTTTGGTTTAAACAAGTAGTGAACACAAAGTCAATGCTAATATTGGAAAAGAGAAGAGTCCACCAGCGCAGGAATCTTTACCACAAAAGCTGAAAAAAATCCAAGCGTCAACAACAACATTTTAAGGTCACAGATGGCACAGTAGCATCGGCTCCGCAGTTGTATCCAACAGGGACGATCTAGAGGCAAACTGTTTATTAATCAAAGAGAATCGGGTGATGGTGCTCGGCTGCAGGAGCGTTCACTCCAAATTAAATACGCAACTGCTCAACCAAGCACCATGAAACCTCTCAGGCCACTACGATCTACAGCAAAGAGCTTTCATCAAGCGACTCCAGACCCCGACTCACACACACATACAAACACACATGAAAATACAGACGCACATCGCTAACGCACGCACACACTCACTCTCAATATTACCTTAAGATAATCACACATACGTCCCACTCATGGAAAATACTCTTAATAAGCATTTTCGCCAAAATCTACATCGTACAGAATCATTTCACCCACAGATATCCATTTTAATTATATATTGCTATTATTATATTGTCTATTTATTTAAATAAGACTCTAGTTGAGGGAGCTGTATGAGTAGTGTAGTGTTTGATTTCAATCTTTTCATGCATGCAAGGGCTGCAAAAGGTAGCAAAATAATAAATTATTTGATCGAATATCATGATAACTATATGATTCACAATTAGTGGGAAAGAATTTTTTTTATCACGATTCTCAAAAAAAAAAAAAAATCAAAATAATGCTGATGTGACATTTGTGGAGGACTTTACCAAACATACGTTTTCTTCAATCAGAAGAACAAGATTGGGAGGCCAGAGCATCTCTGCAGCCCTACAGTTCTTTCATATACTGCTGTTCATCACACATTTGACCTTGCAGCTTTTGCAATTTGCATAATGCACATGGCCCAATTGTGACTTCAGTAATATTTCTGTTTATTCTGCAGTCCTAGCTTGTACTCATTTCTGTTTTTGTGCTGCTGTCACGCCCAAATTTCCACTTTTGGGGAATCATTAAAAGATTGTAGTGCATCATAATATATTTCAATTGTGTCTTGTCCTTTTTCCAGTTAGTAACTATGTATTTATAGTGCTGTATGTGTGTATGTATGTGTGTGAATGTTGGGGTCTGTGTGTAAGAAGTGTGCTAATCCATGGGAGAGCTTGATGAAATGCCTCCTCAGATTCAGGGTGCCATGCGATCAGCACAGCGCTCGTGCACAAACACAGTCTAACCTCTCCATCTCCGGCCTAGTGGCCCAGCGTCCAACCCCGACACAGGATATAAGGAGAAAACACAGTTAGCAACACTCCTACTACTGCCTAAACACTATCACATTGTCCTGGTGAAGGAATGTTATTAGTTATGTAATCACCTATTACTCTGACATTTCTAGAATATCACTATTTTTTACAGAATAATCATTTACCTGACTTTCTTATCCAAAGCAACTTAAAGGAAAGAAAGGAAACAGCAGCCGAGAATAAATCAAGAGGGGTTTCCTTGAATCTTTCCCTGCTTGGAATGGGTGGTGTTAGTGAAATATTAATTATTATTAGAGTTTAGTTCCTTAATGAGTTACAGCTCAAGATATGGAGTAAGCGAATAAGACATCTAATTACTGTTAAGTAACGGGTTATGTTTTACTCGACCATCTGTCTACTTGTCCACTCTCACCTTGCTCATCTTGCTCTTACTGTCAGCAGTCAGGAAGGACATGTTGTTGATCTCATTCATCACTACGAAGTTCTGCTCCTCCCTCTTGAAGTTCTGTAATGACAAACCAAAGGTTAGATGACAAATGACAGGCAACCATCACAAAATAGAATAAATGTCAAAGTTAGAAAAAAACATGTCAGAAAACAGAGGACTCACATGGGACTTGGACCAGTAAATGAAGACCTCGCCCACCATCCTAAAAAGCTCCTCTGCATCTGGGTCTGGACAGGTGAGCCACCTCGCCCTACAGAGAAAGACAAGTGCATGAATCAAAGTCTGAGTCACAGTCAGGAACTGGAAAGGTATACTCTTGTTGTCAGTTATAACATGATCACATACATGGTTGTGTGAGCCTAAAACATGTTATACTGGTGACATCTGACCATTGATTATAGATTGAATGTTGTCATAGTATCTATATTATTAGCTATAAAGTTAATGCCATGAAGTCTGACGGTTTTCCAACTAAAGCTACAATAAAATTGGTCTGGTGCTCATACAGATGATGCAGTAGTAATGTTCATCACATTAGTAAGTTCAGTTACCTGTTATTGTCCACGTAGCGGATGAGCAAGGGGTAGAGAGCATACAGGTCGCGACACAGCACAGCAAACTCATCTCGAATGGTCCCGTTTTCACTGTCCACCTCCGTCTTGCCCTCCATGCGCAGCTGATCCTCCTCCGCCACCACCTTTCCAGAGCGCTTCTTCAGCTTCTCCATGGTGGGGATGAAGTGAGATTTGAGCATCTCTGGTTTAGCTCTGCTTACGATGGGCTGGGAGAACACTGGACAAGGGAGATACAGGAATCAACTGTAGCAGCAATGAGAGTGAGTAAGAATTGTACCAAATATGAAAATACTGCTTATAATATACTGTTTAAATAATTAAGAATTCATTTAGAAGCTGTGAAAATCTCCCGGCTCATTGTGAAACTTCTGCTCACTGACCTGCCAATCTCTTCATCCAGGAAGCCTCATCAATACCCAGGTTGTTCACCACAATCTTCATGATGCTACCCAGCAGCTGGTTAAGATGCTCGGATGTGACAGAGGTGCAGATCTGACCTTCCATATCAGGGAAATTCTCCGGGCCTCTCTCCCACCAGCGAGGGAGGTAGTTACACAACATGGGCAGGGTGATCTCAATCACATGGGGCATTTCTGTGTAGCGAGCTCCAGACTCAGCCAGGTCATGGATCTCCTTCATCAGGATCTCCAGCTCCGGGATGTCGGGACACAGCTCCTCCACTTGGTTTGGAAGACCCAGAACTGGGGACAGAGGAAGGAAGGCAAGGAAACAAATGAATCATAACCGCATTCTAATAATTAGAACAACAATGTAATGTTGTGCTAGGGAGATAAACAAGGCAGAATGCTAAACCCACTGGATCTCTCTCTGGGAGTCTTGGTGGTGTAAACAGAAAACGTGTTGAACTCATTCAGCCCTGGCTCAAGGAAAGCCACTGGCATAGCAGCTGCTAAGTGGGCCAAGCACTCGCCAAGAGCTGGTCGCTGTCTGCAGAGGAGAAAAGTGCCACAAAATCCTCATGAAACATTCCATCAAAACAAGTAAAATCGTTGTACAAATCAATCTTTTGGAGCACATAATACATTTTTCTTGTTAGAGGATGTGTATGCACCCTCTAATGATTGATTTGATAATCAAATTCATATAAATGCAAATTGGATGAGGAAACTCGCCATATGTTTTTAGATTTTCATAGACATAAGCAGACTCTACTTACTTCTCTGCATGTGGAGTCTTCACAGTGCCCAAAGAGTAGATACTGCACATTAAACGATAGCAGGATATTTGCAAGTCATCCACTGAAGATAAAGAGAAGAGATGCATTGCAATTTTAGCCATTTAGGGAGAAACGATGACCCATTCATTCAGTGGGGAGAAGCACTTCACTCACATATGACGTCATCTCCAAACTGGTGCTGGGCAATGTGATCAAACAGTGTAGTGAGGACCGGTAGCAGACAAACGGTGGTGTAGTTGATGTTTTGGGATACACCTTTCACCTACAGGAACATAATACATACACAAACACAGATATCAGTTTATAAGAAGAGTGTAAAGCAATGTAAGAAAACAAAAAAACACAGTATGGTGCTGTGCCTGACCTGGTTTCGACTGGACACTTTGCCTAGTTTTAGATTTTCAACCATTTTCTCAATGTCATCTGCAGCACTCTCAAAGAACTGACGCAGGATCGCCTTCACGATCTCAGGGCCTGATTTCATAACCGTCCTTAAAAAGAAGGACACAAACAATGTGTAAAAAAAATAAAAAGCTACATATAATCTAATAATTGTGGTTTGCTTCTATTTTCATCCTGCCAGTAGACAGCGAGTTACCTGGCATCCAGTGATCGTGAGAGGATGTGCAGACAGTTTACCACTGCTCCTGCATCTGTTCCTGAAAACAGCACAATAAAGATGTGTTGTCAAAGCTTTCCTAATATAAAATCAATTTTTATTACTTTCAACACACACTTTGAATTTAATATAGAGAACAGATATAATCTGAAAGGCTCCACATCAAAAACAGAAAACAAGGCATACAGTTGTGGTACAGCGTGTTAAAAAACATTGACAAAACTCAAAATTACATTCACGGCACAGAGGATGTTTATTACATATTTAAGACAATGAACCCATATATTCCTTTTTGTGATACATGCTCTGATTTCTGCCTCAGACAACATTTACCCTTTACTTGTCAGGTGCTAATTTCATTCCCTACGTGGGCACATTTTAAAGCGGTGAATCAGTTACAGTCGTGCACTTCGACATCATGTACCATGTTGTAGTGGTGCGCCAAGCTAAAGGGCTCAGTGTGAAATGCTTGTCAGTGTCTAGTGAACCTTGGTTACATGAGAGTGACTGACTATTAAATACATACGGTGGTAAAGGAGAATGAGGATAAAGCTTACAGGATACTGCCTCATATAGGTCGAGCTGAGAACATATCACCAAGCTGCAGCACAATATAAATAGCTGATGCCACTACAGACACTCATGCTCAAATCACTCCTGGTTATGAGTGACAATCTGAGTTTAGCCCTTAAAAGCAAAAAAGACAACTTTTAAAACACCTGGGGCCAGATGAATAAACAACATACACACAAAAACCATGCATATGCCTCTCTGACATAAACAAAGATTAAATATACGATAATGTAACATAAAAGTAAATCACTGTTTTAATTAACTGCTCATTTCATTGATTGAGATTATATGTTTGCAGTCTTTAAATCTTCTGTCAAATGTCAAATCAAAGTTCCATTTCTTTGGACCTTTGAAGGGTCTGATGAGAGGCTGAGGGGCACAAGTGTGATAATAACGGGGTTAAAGGGCATTTCATATTTTTCATTATGTAAATTTCACATTTTAATGTTCTCTTAATATCTTATTTTTAATGTGAAACTATGCCACTGTCAAGCACTTTGAAGCCTTGTGTCTGAATGATGCTAAAAGAATAAACTTGCCTTGTCTTGCATCCATTTACAGCTAAATTAAGGAGTGGAAGTGAGGATTGTGCAAATGCGTCCTGCTACACAATGACTGAGATTAACAAAACAGAACCAGGCGTACATGCAACTTTCTAAATTTAAAGAAAATAATGCAGTTGTATATTTCTGTCTTTTAGTTTTAGTATCTACACAGAGTTGTATGCATCTAACCCCACGTTACAGAAAACATCAAAGCCAAGCAGTAGGTGAGCTAAAGAGAGAGAAGCGTTAGATGAAGAGATCCAGTACAGAGGGAATGAGAGCGTGGGACCACAGACTATATGTGAATCTGTGATACAATGTTGAATAGTATATATTGTACAAATGGGAAGGTAGAAGAATAAAGACAAATTAGACAGGAAAACAGATAGAAAGGGACAGGGATGGTGACGGGGCATAACACCACCATGCAGATTCCTTACCAAAAAGAGATACTCTGTGCCTCACCAAAGCAGCCAACTTACAGAAGATACTGAGGTGGGAGGAGAAAAGAGGAAGAGGAAGGAGAAGGATGTAGGACGGTAAGGGGAAACAGGGCAGGAAAGATATTTTGTAGTGACGCAGAAAGCAAAAGGGAGGTCAAGGAAATAAGGGACATCACTCAGTAGGAGAGAGATGAAGGGAGATGGAAGAGGTAGAGGACAGACACTGTCAGATGTGGGTACGACTAAAGGAAAGGTAAATGGTAAGAGTTCAAGTCACATATTTCAGAAAACAAACCAGTCTTTTAAATAACCTTTACTGCACATACCTTGCAATCATTTCCTTCTCCTTATTGGATGAATGCCCTCCACTACCCAAGACTTTAGCAGGAGTAGAGAGGAAGTAAAGGCAGTGGTTCTTGAAGTACTGATTAACCAGTGGCAAGAGGATCTAAAAAAAAACAACCCAGGATGAAATAGAAACACACTATCAACCCATTAAACGGGGACCATCTCTCAGTGTTCATTAAGTGCAGCAGGGTGGCATTGATCTGTTACTATTCATGACTTCCTTGGAGAGGCAGACAAGCAAAAGAAGAACACAATAATGCATCAAACAGCTCACCTTGGCAAAGAATTTGATCTCTTGTTCATGTGGCGACTTTTCCACTCTACCACTGCTAACCACAGCCTCTGTTAAAACAGAGATAAAAGTACGTAGGCTCTCAGTCAAACGTGCAAGCTGAAGTAAACAATACACATTGAAGTGCTGCTCCCATGAGAAGCTTTTGTCTCTAAAACCACAGTACCAAGATGAGCGATGAACTCCTGTGCGATGTCCATCCATTTAAGAAGCTTCTGGAGAAATCCGTAGGCGAAACGCTTCTCGATAGAGGAAATGTCCTGCTCCATATCCTTCAAACCCCTGAGAAAGAAGGGCAGGAGGGAAGACAGGGCAAAAAATAAAGGAAGGGAGAAACATTTAGAGAACTATCAGTAATTTCATCATTTTACTAACTCAGTGAAACGATCAGAATACTCTGTTTACCTTGTCACAGCATATCCATTGAGCTGGAGGAACTTCAGGAGGTCCTGGGCCTTCTCCCTGTCCCTGGCTTTCTCCTTAGCCGTCAGGGTGTCATAAGGCACAAGCAGAGGATGGGTGCCGCCACCTAAAAGAAGCAATAATTAAAAACGTTTTTGACCCAACAGACTGCAAACAAGCCACCACTAGAAATAAAAATCTCAGCTAAGGATATGTACAAAACAGAGCTGCTCTTACCTTTGGACTGTAGCTCCAACTTCTTTTTCCGGCCCCACGTGTTGTGATAGTTCTCAGCCAGCTGCTCAGCCATAGACTGCACGGAGAGAGGAAACAAATAAATTGAACAGTTGGGCTCCTGACAAACGTCTAACCAAAATATGAGACCTATTCTTGCAAACACTGAAGGAAAAATACATACCTGCAGTTCTCTGGACAAAGCCATTCCTCCGATGTCTATTGGCTGAGGGTTGTAGCCGTGACTGGGATCATAAGTAGCCTGAAGACAAATAAGATGAGATGAGATGACACAAGATGAGCATTTATTGATCCCAAAAGAAAAACACTCGAGTGTCCGGGCTTCACATAAACAGAATTCTGAGTTTACTTTTCTTCCTCCCTCTCGTACCTGAGCAGTTTGGGAGATCTTGCGCGTGGTGGTGGCCTTCTTCTCGACATCTCCCTCCCCATCCCTGGCTTTCTCCAAGGTCCACTCCCAGGCCAGCATGGCTTTGATGGATTCTTTGATGGGCCAACGATAAATCTCCTTGTCCTGAAAATCAGAGACAAGGAGGTTTAAAAATTAACTGGGTGTCTATTAACAATAATATACAAATAACTGTGAAGATCTAAAAAAAAACATGGAATGGGGGATTAAGTGTTCCTGGCTCAGCAATATTAGTTTTACATTTTGGCTAATAAATAAGCTTCAGTTTCAGTTTTGTACCTGTGTGCACATTGTCATGCTTCTGACCACACAGGAGGTTATGAGTCATTACCTTTTCAGAGAATGTTTTGTATGGCCGGAGCATTGGGTGAGTCTTTGCATTCTCATCCAACACCTCTCCATAGGTCCAGTTGTTCTGAATCTAAGAAAATAGAATGAACCATTGACATAATTAACATTACAACATACCAACCATTTCAAAAAACAAATCTGGACTTAATATATTATATATATATATATATATATATATATATATATACACATATATATATATATATATATATATATATATATATATATATATATATATATATATATATATGTGTGTGTTGATTTACCTTTTCAAAGGCCCATTTATCATGAGTGTGCTCTGCGTACTTGTTGATGAAAGCATCCAGCCTCTCTGGGATGATTGTGCTGTGAATAGATCAACTCACATTTTATACTGCATAGGGTATAAAAATCATTCACCTTTACATAAATTAATGACTTTATTAGCTTTTAATAACCCAAAAACTGCAAATGAAATGTATCTGTCAATGTGTGGCATTGTTATTTTTAAAGCATAATTTTGCATTAAAAGGCATACAACAAGTATCTAAACTACATCATAATGTGATTTTAGTCTATTTTCTATAGACCATGGTGAACTATTTTTATACCGCCTTGTATTTTCCTGCTCACTTGGTGGTCTCGACTGGTTTAGGATCAAAGTTGCCTTCTGCATCCACAGAGGCCTTTTTCTCTGTGTTAGAGGAGTAGCTGGCATCCACGTAGTCAGGTGGGATGGCTCCTGCTATAGCACAGAGGCACGGCATGGCGATCTTGAAGAGCTCTGCATCAAATTTCTAGAGTTCGGATGACATCAGAGAAGTCAATGACGTATATATTTCAACCCTCTGTAATTGTACAGAATAACAAGCGTGGAGGGACAGCAGGAGATTCCTCTCTTACCTTGTGCGCCAAAGATTCAAAGATTCCCCAAAAGAGTTTACGAGAAAGATGTAGCTCCTCCTCTGAGGTCACCCCAAAATTAGCCCAGCCGTTAGGCAAGCAGTAGTACTTCCAACAGCGCTCATAGTGATTAGTCAACAGCTGAAACAATTGAATCACAAAGGGAAACACAATTGGGTTAGGATTAGTGCTATATGTAGAAATGATACATTTTTGTTTATTCATTAAATTCTCCTCTAGTCAATATAATAAGAAATCCAATAAAAACCTTAAGAGGCATCTTTGCATATTCGTTGAGGATGGGCACATCAAATACCAGCCGCCTGAGCAGATGCTGCAGCATTGAGGGTCGAAGGTATCTGTGAATGTCATCAAAATGCTTCATTAGGAGTGCAAATGTTCAAAATGTGATATTGCTTTATGTATTTTCAGGGTCCAGTTACATAGAACACAGTGTTGCAAACTGGCTGTCTGTGTTCATACATCTGTGTATTCTCACGTTAACTATTTTTAAGACAGATATCAAGAGCCTTCAAGGGTAAATAAAGGTTTAATTGATAACATTTAAAAATGTTAAAATACTATCATTATCTTTCGAATGCCCAATTGTCATTATTTTCTTTCTAAATAGAGAAACTGGGACGAAAACTGACTTGCAGAGCGACATGAGGCACTCCTCAATGACGTCCCTCTGAGCCTTGGTAAGGGCTCGGCCACGGGACAAACGATAGATGGTGTGAAGCATGGAGTCGATCATGATGGCCCGGTGGTCCGTCCCAGCATAAAGTGGGGCACACTTGGTGAGCAGAGGCAGAACAGCCGAACAGAGGTAGCGGTTAAGTGCCAAGGCCATTTCAGTTGTACTGAAAGCCACCTTTAATGGGAAGAGGGAGACAGAAAAATTAGTTGCATTCAGTTCAATACTCAGACACACAGATAGCTAGTGAGTCACATCAACATAGACATTTCTGGAGTTGACAGAAGAAAAAACAGATCTTGCCGTCTGATTTCTCCCATGTGTCTTTTCCTACTCACCGTGTCCAGTGAGGCTGCAGCTCTCATGTCAGGCAAAAAGCCAACCTCCAGCACATGAAGCAAGAAGTCCTGGTTGTCAATACCATACACTCTGTCAAGGAACAGCACCATGGATGCCTTGTGGTCTGGCACAAAACTGGCTGACATCTTAGGCTCAATAATCTGACCATCTGTGGTGAAGACGGAAAACATTACATATGCAGGAAAATGCCCAAATATTGTATATTTACAAAGTGTGTCCATATAATCTGACCTTTGCCATAAGCAGGAATCTGCACAGGCAAGCTGATGACCCCTACCAGGTCCTCTATGGGCACCAGAGACCTGAGGATGGCTCTGATTCTTAGAGCCTCTCCCTTGCCGGCTTGAATCAGCTATGGATAAGGACAGTTAGGAAATACTGTGAGAGACTAATCACTGCTCTGCAACCACATACTGAGCCACTGTGCCTGGAGGCTTATATGAAACTGATGGTGTGAAAATCTGTCCCACTCACATGCATCTCAGGGGCGCAGCGACCGAGCAAATCAATGAGGGCTGAGTAGAATGACATAATGGCATTTCCCAGATGTACACGGTTCTCCTCATGCTGTTCCTCACCGCCAAACCTGCCAATCAAGAGAACAGTTTTTGTTTCACAGCTGTTCGTGCCTGTCTCAGCATAGCTTTAAACTAAACTAGACAATACACAAAAATGTCTGTTACTTAGTCAGTCCAGATTGCTACTTGTAGAGTCAAACTACGCAGCTTGATCAAAGTTTGTAGATATGAACTGAGAGGTCAATAAGTCTGGATGCATCAAGTATCATATCTGCTGTGCTACCACTTACATGAAGCGTCTGTCTTTTTTGACAGTGGGTCCATCCCTTGCTGGATCCTCTGAGATTTTGATGGCGTCCTCCATGGCAGCCAGCAGACCGTTACCACCCTCTCCTCTCAGGGCTGGGCCGAAGCACTCCGGCCGACGGATGAGCAGACGCACCACAACATTGGCGTTCTCCTCTACGCTCTCTCCTGTGAGGAGCAGGTGTGCAAATGTTAGTGACAGTTACTTAAAACTCTAAACCACACATCTAATCATTATGCGAGGGTGCTGACCATTAACAAAGACAGCAAAGCGAAGGAAATCCAGGTATCTCTCTCCTCCACAGGGGTTCCAGCCGATGTCAGGGTAGCCCTTAGAAAGGAGCATTGGACACATCTGCAGCCCGCAGCCTGCTAAGTATGTCACCACCTATATCACCACACGTGTGAACGAATCAAGAAGGTTATAACATAACAAGTCCAGTGTACCCTTTCAAGTGTTGTCCTTTCTTGTAATTTTTTTTTTTTTTGTAATTTTTGCAAACCATTTCCAGGTCCTGCTCTTGTAGAGCCAAAGCCAGCTCATTGTTGTCAATGCAAGAAGCCGCAGCCACATCCAGAGGAGTGGATCCACGCATGCCTGCAAGTTTTAAAATAAACACAGTGAGCCTATATGTATCATCACCGCCTAATATACAGCCTCATCATTCTATATTTTTCTAAGGGAATGGGTTTAGTAAGTTTACAGAAAATATCTGATGACAGAGACAGGTTAGAGTCTGATCTCTCTATCACCTTTTTAAAATAAGAACTGAAAAGGTTGTCCTATCTACAGTACAGCAAACAGGTGGCTGATACTGACCCAAGCCGATGCCACTGTTCTGTAGCAGGTAGCTCAAATGGTCAAACATGGAGCGCTGGTTCTGTCGGCTGATACGACAGAAGTAACACAGGAAACGACAGCAGTTGGTCACCATCTGGGGGAATCGAATCTCCTGAAGAGAAAAAGTAAAAAGATAACTTCTGTCTACTGTCGGCTGTGTGTGTACAGCAATGCTGCACACTCCAACAATGAAGTTATCATCAAAGTATCTTCACAGCTACCTTTGAGTCTCCTCCTCCGCCCAACACATTGACCATCACCTCCATGACAGTCTCATGCATACCAAGAGCTCTCATCAGATTGGGGTGTTGGTAGAACACCTTGTTGTTCATGATGTTCCTGAAAAGTAAAACATTCATATTTCTTTACTCACTTAATTTGAACTGGAAATTCCTAAGACGCATTGGATATTAGTTAGAGATTAGAGATTTTAGGGCCGGAGGAAAACCCACAGAACCTGAACCATTTACCAAAAATAGAGAACTGATTAAAAATATGAAATAAAATATCAAAATATTTAAATCAATATCACATGTCCCACCTTTGTCACCACTACAGATGCACATTAAGTAAATATCATCACCCCACACTGACCCGATGCTCTGGATCATGAGACGCTCCTCCTCTGGGCCCATCTGAACAATAAGCAGTGAACGAATCTGTCCCAAACACTCCAGCAGGTCCATGGTGTCTTGAACAGACACAGCATTGATGGCGTAGGCTTTCGGAAGTGCTCGGATCAGCTCGCCGAGGTTGTCATACTGTCTGTGGAGCAGGCTGAACATGAGACGCACCAGCTCAGGGTTCTGAATGAACGACTCCTGGGCCCAGTGGATCATAGTGTGGGAGATCAGTTCCTGGAGGGTGCCTTGTTGAAGCAGATACAGAGAGGTACAGTATGACTGCTGTATGATATCATGTGTTAGATCAGATTTATAAAGGCCGATTTTACTGCTGTTGGACAAAAGTGGACAATCAACCAAGTGCTGCAAATATTTAAGGAGTGACTTCGCTGTTACTCATACTTGGTTTTGGTTCTTCCTCAACCTCTGGCTTCTCCTCCTCCTCCTTCTTGCGCAAGTTCTTGACCTTGTCGACCAAACTGAGGAGTCTGCCCCTCAGTGAGGTGTCCACCTCTTCCTCCTCTGCCTCTTCCTCAATATGTATACCTATGTGAAATATGAACTGAGCATTAAGACCCAGAAATACTTGCCATAAAAACTAATTCACACCTGCAGAGCACCCAAAATCTTCTCACCACAGTGGAGCAGGAGGTTATTGTGGAAATCTGCTAGAGTGTCCCGCACCTCCTCAGGCACCGGACAGTCATCATCACATTGCTTGAAGTTGGTCAGTAAAAGGACCTTAAAGAAGAACGCAGTAATGATAAACCCAATTAACATATTTTGTTAACATACAATGCGTGTTCCTTTGCTGTTCTTGTGTTCTCCATGTTACATGTGACATAATATCTGTTGCTTTGCCTCTGAATTTCAGATCACACATTCAGAAGTAATGACTCACTAGAGAAATATTATCAAAATCCAATTTTAATTCAAACCGTTAATAATCACTACCTGGTCCTGTGGTGGTGAACGGAACTCGCGTGTCCTTCGTGCAGTCTCAGCAGCTGACATGGTGAAGGCCCTCATTAACAGGTTGTAACGGACACGTTGGTTGCTCTGAATACCGTTGACAAACTCGTCTGAATAGGCCACAATGGCTTCCACTCTGTGTCGCAGCTCGCAGTCACAGAAGTACTGCAGAAGTGTGCACATCTGAGAGAAGTACATAAGATATGATTAAGAGTTCAAGATGTATTATTTATATTACACTCCCATCTACAGCCTGAGCAGCTGACAATGTTTAAATATCTGACTCACCTGCAGTTTGACAGACTCTGGTAACTTCATCTGTAGTAATCCCTCTTCCGGACCCTCCTCCTCATCTTTCACTTCTGCCTCCACCGCCTCTTCCTCTTTCTCCTCCTCTGCCTTCTCTCCATCCACTTTTCCTCCTTTAGTCTCTCCCTCTTCCTGCTTTTCCTCCTCGTCTCCCTCCTCCTTAGGCTCAGCGTCTTCCTCCTTCTCCTCTTTTTCTATATTTTTCAGCTCCTCCTCCTCCTCCTCGTCACCGACCCCTTCATCCTCAAGCTCAGACCCCTCTTCCTCCTTTGCTTCCTCACTTTCTCCTTCAGCAGCTCCGCCATCCTCAGCTTTCTCCTCCTCCTCTTCCTTTCCGCTGAAAACATTTGGATCTATCATCTTGAGGATGTGTTTGGAGTCCTCATCATTAAAAATGCCAATGATGAGCAGCGTACTGATGAGTTTCAGGATTGGAACAAAGTGGAACTCCACACTGCCTCCTACTGGATCCCGCATAGCCTGACTACCATCCAGCACAGCCTCTGTTAACATGCTAATCGCCCTGGTCTTCAGCTCCTGAGGAGAGAAATTGATACATGATAAAAAATAAGCAAACGGACACTAAAATGTCATAATTGTTTTCCAATTCAACTTGTCTCTTGTCTCTTACCTGCAGGGGGAAAATAGGACTAAGGGTGTATAGATCAGGGTCTGTGCCGACAAAGTTGATGGATGAGAAATGCAGCTTGGGCCGTAAGCAGGTGGTGAGGCCAACACCGGGGAGAGAATGTGCCTTGACCTCATCTGGATAGAGGTGGATGCTAAGGGTCTCCTCAGTCATGGGGACGATAAACTCCCTGTTGGTACCCAGACGTGCCCGTTTGGCAGATTCCAGGTGAATGCTGATGAGCAAGTCGTAGTAGCCGCTGCGGAGAGGTCCAGGAAGGTAGGTGTTCTCGATGGCGTAGAAAAGCTGGGATTCATCCACATGGCTGCACAGGGCATGAGCCACACGATTATTGCCAAGTGCACACACAGCACAGTAGAGCATGAGTGTGTGGTAGTGGAATTTCATCAGATCCAGGCGCTCCGACAGCTCCAAGACATCAATACACCTGGGAAACAAAGACAGACTCAAAGATCAAAACTGATCAGCTAACACAGGTGACCAATTATCACAATTTTGTAAAAATGCATTATGTTGTAGTGATGGATCTTCCTACATTTTGCAAAGCAAATTCCTAATTTTAATTGCATTTCAGTTTCGGGTTGCTAGCGTGCAAATTATTCGCCAAACTGAATCATTTGCAATGCACTGTAGGAAAATGCTGGTAACTTGCAATCAGCCTGCTGTGGCTACTGCCTCTGACCTGTTCTCCTCTGGGATGTGCAGAGCCATCATGGTGAGAGGCTCAGTACACTCCAGCATCCAGCCCAAACGCTCATTCACTTTTCCCACCTCTGGGTTGAGGAAGTGATTGGGCATACGACTCCAGATAACCGGGGTCAGCATCTGTACATCCAGCCTGGGAGGGCACTGAGGGACGGGGTTCATGCGCTCACTGCGGAACATGGCTGCCGAGATGGGCATGATGTTCTGAGAGGGAGACAGAGCAAAAGGAGATGAGGTAAAGAAAATCACAAAAGGACAAAAAACAAGACAACAAGAAGACATTTAAGGTGCTGATACCAGAATAATACAGCAGATGTTCAGCTCAGCATTTAGTAGAATTTAGTGATGAATAAAAATGTTAGATTTTAGTTTAACTTTTCTCTTTGTGTCTATGGACTATTTATCTCTCCCTTGAAATCTTATATCAATGCTAATTAATCACTGTTATCCTAGAAACCCATGGTTCCTAATGTAAGAGACAGCCGAGGTCGAGGGTTGGCTGACATGCATTGGCCCATTGAGACAAACCACCAACGTGAGTTTGGGGATATGATGTTGATCTGAGTCGGCTATGAGAGGAGGAAGGCATGAAGAATTTTTTAACCAAGGTTGTTGGAGAATCTCAATCAAGAAGGAAACAACTGCTTCCAGAGAAAGATTTTTACTGTAGTATGTTCGCAAAAGCAGCTTCTGACCTTGAGCTTGCCCAGCTCCAGCTGCACCATGTTCTGATTGGAGGGTTGAACAAAGACAGCAGGAAACAGCTTGGTGTTGGGCTCCACCTGAAATGAAACACCTTGATTTTACAGCTCTGCAGTGCTTCATACTTTACCTGAGGTTGAGTCCTAAAAAACACTGATACAAATACACACATAACCTATAATGTGTCACTTCTCCTACCTGGTAGAAGGTGTTAATCTCCTTTCCATTTGCTGTAAAAGTCATGAGACCTGTTGCCAAGTCGACCAAGCAGCCAACCACCATGTCCTCCTGGCTGAAGCGGGTCTGCTGATTGCTGACTAGGTCGCCTCCCCACACCATGTAACAGTTACTATGTTTCATACTGCAGGAAAAAAAGCAAATGCACTGCAAGGTTATAACTCATCTTTTTCTGTACTGAAGTTGAAACACTACACAGTAGATCCAAAGTGCCTTATAGGGCAGAGAGTATTTAACAAGACAAATGCTGCTAGATGTCCTAATTTCCTGCAACATGATGTCTAAATTTCCCTCAGGATAAACAAAGTATTGATCTATTTCTATCCAAATGGGAAGAAAATGGAAAACAACTCACACAAACAAGGAGACGCTTCTAACAAAGTTAACTTTCTCTGATTAAGGATTTGATGTCCTGCGGGTAGTTTTAGTCATCCGTTTTAATAGCTATTTACCTTTAAAGCTTAGTAAAACATTTAAATGGGGAAAAGGGGGACCACATGTTGAACTTTGGGGGATACCACAGAAAATAAAAGCTAGTATAAAGTTCTTTTTTGCTTCACTACCTCTATTACTTAGTTAAGGGGTTAAATTAGATAAAGAGACCCTCTCATCTTCATGACAACTACCATCAAGGTGCCATTGACACTGTTAGCTAGAATTAGAATTAAGAAGATTAAATAGATAATAAATACATAGTTTTACCACTTAGAAGTACAGGCATTGCTCTTTTGAATAAAATACCATTGAAAGGTGGTAGAGACTAACCTGTCATGTATGTTGCCTTTGTCATCTCCAACAGTAACAGTGACACAGCGCACCTTGGAGAGGTCAAAGCTTGGATCATACTGGTGGTAGTCAGGGGTGACCCAGCCGATCCACACACCAGAGGGCTCCTGCCCAGCAAAGATCCTCACAGAATAGTAATACTGAAAATAAAAAGAGAAAATGAGACTATTACAAGGAGACATCTGAGTGAGATATCTAGAAAGAGGAATACTGGATTATAAACAGATACTCTAATAACTTTAGTAGTATGAAACAACATGCCAGCCTGATCTCTGGACTTTGCACTAATTAGAAGGATAGTTTTGACATCTAAGTTTTGCATTAGCAGAGGATGAATAGCTCACAGTGGTGGTATTCGTGATGATCTCAGGGTCATCTCTGTCATCAGGAACAACATCTTCCATCAAACGGGGCACCGTTGGAGGAGGAGGAGGAGCAAGAGGTGTCATTGCGGCCTTCTTGGCCTTAGAGAAGAATCTATTGTGCACAGAAGATAACATCACATAACAAAACTTAACAGAAACCACAAACAAAACAAAGGGGCAAAAGTCTAACTGTTGATGGATGGAAGAGTCACATGATGCTGTTTAAAACACAGTTTGTAATTCGACAGCAAGCTTTAAATTGACACTCCCTGCAGGCTGAAAAGTAATCACAACTGAAACAAATTGAGCAACTCCACAGAGTCTCAATTAGTGTGGATGCTCTTCACTGACCCATGTTTTGTTTTACAGAGAGCACAGATGATTTCTTTACATAATAATCTGCACTTTTTATTCCAGGCGGCTTGTTCCTCCACAAACGGCAACACTTACCCTTTTTTCTTCCCCTTTTCTGACATTGTGTCCTTCTCATTTTCCACAGAGATCTCCTTAGGTACAGATGGTTCCTTCTTGTCCTCCTCTTGCTCCTTGCGGCTGGCAGACTTTTTCAAAACTTCAAACTCTGAGTCGGGCTCTACCACTACCACTTCCTCCTCGGGTATGGTGAGGGCACGGGTGAGAGGGGTGGTGCCTGCTGGGATCTTGAAAGTCTCATGGAACTGCACAGGCATGCTCAGTCTGAGGAACAGCATATCAGTATTGGCGTTCTGCGAGCCAAAGGTCTTATGGGTCAGCTTCAGACAGGGGGCGCTGTCCACAGTCCCATCCACACGGGAGACCTGGGATACAACATGTTTAAAGATAAATAAATGATCCACTTTCAGAGTTCTCTCTTCATTAAACATTTACTGTCACTACTGAATTACCTCAATGTGATTGTGCTCGGCTGGTACAGGCACAAACTGGGGCAAACTTTTACTGAACCACATGGTAATGTCTCGCTTCATATTGATGGCAAAAGGTTCAAATCCTTCCTGCAGGCCACAGATGGCAAAGTAGCGCAGGCTGCTGACATTCTGACCAAGATTAATTCTTCCAACCTGAGACAGTCCAAGGGCACACACTGGGATAAAACCTGAGGGATGACAAACAAGGAAAGTAATACACAGTTTTATGTCAAGAGGTTATTCACTTATGTTACTGCAAATCAATCAATAAGGTAACATTAATATTAACTCTTACCTTCCCCAATTTCAATGTCTTTGAAAGCCATCTCTGAGCCCGAGTCACTGATCAACATTTCTCCGTTGAGTGTGAACATGATGTTCATCTCAGTCAGATCAATCATACAACCAACTACATCACCAGACTGCCACTGACGACCGAAGGGTTCATTGCCGATATGCCATCTTTGAGCCTGGAAAGGATGAAATCAATTAATCATCTTTGGAATACAACTTCATATTTATACTCAAAAAACTAAAATAAAAGACATCAGTGCTGGTGATGGAGTGGTTTCACTGGCCTGGATTCATTTCACAGCTGTTTACAATCACAGAGTTTTGGGAAAGTTTTGGAATAAAATCCACACAGCTTATTAGACAGTGATAAACATTTGCCCAGTCGTAGCTTTATCAAATCGGACTGACACTGGTTTAACTAAGGTGAATCTAAAGATGCGGACTGACCTTGTTGCCATTAAAGACGTAGGCCAATTCATCTGCTCCCAGTTCAGTGTCAGAGCGGACACAGGGACGTGCCCAGCCCACTCTCATCTCCCCCGTGGTAACTGCCTCAAACTCAAAGTACCACTTCCCTTGGGTGACAACGTACGACTTCTCTGCCCTGAAGATTCGCACCTTGTCCCCACGAGTGTTCTCAAGGCCATGGCCAGCTGAAGGGAAAGATGGAAAAGATGACAGATAAGATTAAGAAAGTTGGAAATATTGGAGATGGCTGGGGTGAAAGAATTTAGAATTTGCATGGTACTCTACATTCAGTTATCATCATGAGGTAAGCTGACTTACTGCTCTCCTGATCTGGAGGCTCAATGTTGTAGCCATAGCCAATGAGGGTGCGGACAGCGTTGTTAACACTGTCTCGGTTTGTTTTCTTAGTTCTCTCATCCAGCAGGTTATAAGGTACCAGACGAGGGTTTCGCTTGTTTAAGATGTCCTGGGAAGCATAAAAGAACACAAACTGATATATCATTTCAGAATACAATATACAAAACTTTTTGAACAGCTGATTTATGAGCAGTGGAATGGCAGCATGGCTTAAGGTCGACTAGATTTGACTGGAGGACTTACTAAATAAAAGTAAATAAATAAAGGATTTATTTAAAGTTAAAAAAAAGGAAGCTTACCTGCACAATACTGTAGGTCCATCCTTGCCGTACCCGGTCCCTTGCCCAAACATTATGCCCATTTTCTGCCAGTTTTTCTACAAGCTGGTTCTGGTTTGGTGTCAGTTTTACATGCGTGAGGTCAAGGGGGGCAGGCTTGTATCCATTGGTCATCACATAGCTAGAGGCAGACAAATTTATATTCAGATATAAAGATTATGCAGAGAGTTAGCTTATACAGACAGAAATATCTTTGCTGTCATACGTCTTGGGCAGCTTGATCTTCTTGAGATTCTCCTCTGCTTTCTCATCACCCATACCAACGTGGCAACCCAGAGCCAGGAGAGTCCTGTGCGATAATGAAAGGATGCAGGCATCAGCAATTGTGTTCAAGGACATGCAACTGCTCCTTTGACCTTCACACTCCTCAACCTGTAACCTCTACAGGAAAACTCAGTAACTCACTTTAGAGTCTCGCCGGACATCTGCAGATTGTAGTTCCTCTCTGGTTCAGGGAGACTCTGGAAGTCTACCAGACAAGGATGGAGTTTCTTGTTGTCGTCCCTGAACTGTGTAGGAAGACAACTGTAGGTTACACACCAATTAATATCATCTAAATCGGAGGTTGTCAAATAAATATTTTCTTCTGTATCTTTTCCACACTCACAGTCCCATAGGTCCAGCCCTGCTCAATACGGGTGACAGCCCAGAGCTCATGAATGTTCTCTGCCAGCTTCTCTCGGATACGCTCCAAGTGGGGCGGCAAAACAATCTATATAGAAAGGAAAGACAGCAAACAGAAAGAATCTAATATAACAGATCTTTTAATGACTGGATCCAAGTTTGATTTTTGGTTTTGGGCTTTCACCTGAACAGTGTCCACAGGGCAGGGGGTGAACGAGGTATGTGTGAGGGACTGGGTGGGACCAAGCAGATTGCGCACACCACTGAAGTCATGCTTGTACTCCTTAATGGGTTCAATACGCATCCTCTCCCTTGGCAGCAGAGCCTCATAGCATGGGGCATAGCCAGGCGGGGGCATGAACTTGAAGTCTCCATGACGGCCACCAAGGAGGAACCGTGCCCTGAGGTGACAGGAACAGAATAAATCCAAGTTTGTATCTATTTGACAAAGACATCTTTATACACTAGTTGAGTCCTTTGTGGCAACACTGCCTTGATCTTTATAAGACTCATAATAAAGAAAACATTGATTTAATTTCTGTGCCAGTTCCTGAGGCTGTGTTTCCGCTCCTGCTCTCATCAGTCAATTCACCACTAATCCCATCTCAGTACTGTGAGGAATCATTACACACAGCAGCTATAAAATCTTTATAGGGGGCAGAACACAGTCAGTGTTGGAAAGACCATGTAAGCAAAGGGAGATAATTGTAAGGACTTTACAGAATAACAATTGAAAGCATTACAAGTCATGCAAAATACAAGACTGTTCGGCGCTTAATAAATCACCTGAAATATTCTTCCAGTTCATTATTTCGATAGTCATTGTGTATTACTATTCACTAATCACTACTCAAAAATAGTTAGGATATTGAGATACGTGTGCATCTGTATGGATACGCAATCAAAGTCAGTGTGGGGACCAAACATATACACAGAATAAACAATCAGGTATAAAATAGCCCAGTATCCCTTACTTATTTTGAGTAGTGTACATATGTAAAATGACATCACTTCAAAAGCCAGTGACCTCCTAAGAAACTGTTAAATCCCTCTGCAAGCAAATGCACTACATTAATATTTGTTCCATTTATTTATTGTTAATTAAGGAAGTGAGCATGCACAAAGATAAAATGCATTAACACAGCAGTTTATTTTATACTCACTTGACTCCAGCAGAGAAGCTGATGACGGGGAAAAAGAGGCCGTCAACATTGAAGTTTTCAAACATGCCCTGAACTGGGTGGCCGTTGATACGGAAGGAGATACTGGGCACGCTCAGATCCAGACAGCAACTGACGACGTCGTCTGCAGCCAGGGTGTGTGCGCTGGGCGAGGCCACCTGGCGGGGTACGGTACCTGAGTGGCAGAGCAGGGTGTGTGGAAGTCGCATAACAATGCATACAGCATCACGGAAAATAGTATATTAAATAATGTATGGGAGCCACCATACCTGACCACAGATGCAGTCCATCATAGCCATAGGAGTAGAGGTCATCACCCACACCATTGCCTCCCCAGCCTTCTCCTCCTCCAGGGTAGGGGCTGTAGCCCTCGGTCATAGCCCATCCCACACGCAGGTGGGTAGCCTGTGCTGTCACAAAGGGTTCTACGTAGTCCACCATCATCTCATAGTACCACTTCTTATACTGTGTGGATCCCTCACATGTACCCAGGAAGATGTTGGGTCTTACACTGAGAGAAAAGAGAAAAGAAAGTTAAGAGAGCAGATAAAGCCCTGATAACCAAGCAGCAACTTAACAGCGACTCACATACCTGGTGACATAATTTACAATGTTGGTCTGCAGTAAGAGGTCGCGACCAGGTAGTAGGTTTTCAGTGATGAGGTTCTGGTTGGACCTCACAGCTACACCATTACACACACAAAGAGAGCGCAAGACATCCAGGACCTAGTGGAGGCAGACAATACTATCATCTCTTTGTCTAAATGTGGCAGAGCAGGGCAGACAATTTACACTTTCAATCCACTAACTACAGTTTCTATTAGAATTGCAAAACCAGGAAATGTTTTTTTATCAGCCAAATGCGATTACGAGGTTGCAATAACATTCCAAATCACCGCCTACAATAGTGTCTGGCAAAGCAGACAACACTGCCAGCTGGAGTCAATCAATTTGCAACTGGCTAATGTTACTCATCCACCAATTTCCTGGCAGTGAGAAAAGACAAACCTTGTGGTTCCTTCCATGCTTGTCCAGGAGAGAGATGATGGATTTTATGTGGTTCTCCTGGATGATGTTCAGAACCTCAGGGCTTTCAATTAGCACACAATACAGCACCTCGAGAATACCTAAATATATAAAGAAAATATGATAAGATTCAAGAAAAATTAAGGCATATCAGTTAAGAAATCAAATGGTTCAAACTACAACTACATAAAACACTTTTTTAATCAAAGTGCAAAGGAGATTTCTATTAAAAACAAATCCAACTCTTGAGAAAAAAAAACTCGACTGTGCAGGATGTATCAGTGAATAAGTGAGAATAATGTGATACCTGAAGAAGCCTCCAGACGGTCCAACTTGCTGACCAGCCAGTCCAGGTTGTCACAGAACAAAGCGCAATTAGAGCGATTGCCCCTGATTAGAGAAGCTGTTCAATAGTAACACAGATAGATAAATAATGTTATTTTATTCAGTTCAGACAGCATTTAATATGTACTTTGTGTTTCCATAGCATATGTGATTCTTCTACCCAGCAGCTCATATAGGAGGTTGACAATTTCCTTCCATGACTCTGCAGCTTCTTCCCCGGCAAACTCAGAAAAGTGGGCAGCGGTGTTGTACACATTCAGGCGGTCGATACACTCCAGCACGATAGTGATCATTCCCTAAGAACGGAAACAGAAATGTAAAGGTGGATACTTTGGTTAAGGTTTGAGTTACTGGATAAGGTTTGAGCTTCGGTGTGAAAGTTAGGGTACTGTGGTACAGGGCCAAGTAAACCTACAGGGAATACATTTAAGCTATCATAAATGTCCTGATAAAGTGCAAGTTTATGTTTTATATGTGTGTCATGTCGCAGAAACAAAATCAGATGTTTAAAAAAACCTACAAGAGGTCATAAAAGTCGTCAATGATGTCAACAGTGCAAGTTCCCCTTTGCATAGCAAATGTATTTTAGTAATAATCCCAGTCAGTAAAAATCGATAGATATGGATAGTGAGGGTGGGTGAGGCTGTGCAGGCAGCATGTAGATCACCTCCTCTTGGAAGAGGTTCTGACGGTTGCGCAGGGAACGAAGTTTGGTCTGCTTCTCCTCATGCTCCAGTTCCTCCTCAGGAGGACGAAAGTAGAAAATGAGATCCTGAAGAGAGAGGATGACCCCCTCCAGAGGAAGTGACACAGCTACTGGTGACTTGTTCTTCCCACTCAGGGAGTCCAAACCCCTGGAAAAACACAAACATATTGGCAAAGAGTGTCTTTCACACATTCTTATTCCTATTTTTTACAGTTCAGATCAAACGGGACCACATAACAACACTGTGCATCACTACATCATGACACAAAGAGGAATCACCCACCACTATTGCCACCACTTTTAAAGATGTATTTACTTACTTGATGAACTGCCTGAAGAGGCCCACAGTGCTATAAATCATTCGAGCAGCCTGAGACTCCTCAGTCTGGGAACGGGACACAGTTAGGGCATCGTCCATATGACCCTCCTGGTGCAGAATGACCTGGGGATACAAAAAAACATAATTTTACTGGAGATGATATCCCTTAGTTCTGGTGGCTGGTCATGTAACAGCTATAATGTTAAGATTATCTTGTGCTTAAGATACTGGGAAAGCTATGCTCTATCTAACATAGCTCAAAAACCCAAATCTTGCTAATTATCATTAAGTACATTCTATTGATTATCATGTATGCCTTTTCAAAATCAAAAAAACACACATAGCTTCAGCCAAACAACCTGTAACAAGGTGGTTACTTTGGTAGCAATATTTTCAGCTCTTTTAGTTTTTATTATTGCATGATTAAACATGTGAGACTCAGAACATTACAATTGTAATACTATTATACACATCATCTGCACCAACTTCTACTGGTATATTAAGACAGTGTTTGTATTTGATCCACCAGGTAGAAACTAACCTTTCTCTTCATCATTCCCAGACGAGCAGCTTTGGCATCCAGGGCAGCATATGTGAGCCACAGGCCTGTGGACACATGCTGGACGAAGCACATGGACTCTCCATACTTTATCTCTGGAATGCCCATCCCTTCAACATCACGCTTCTGAGCCACATCCACCTTCTCCTGCTCAGGGGAATCCAGGAGGAAAAAAAGGGTGGGAGAAAATCACACAGGTCAATGAGAGAAGAAGTCATAGCACAATAACAGAAACCGAAGGCAAGAAAATGTTAATTCTGACCTTTGAAACACGGAAACAGAAAGCAGAAAATTTGGTGTTGGCCTTTTCTGGATCAACCACCAACAGACCCTTCTCTTCATCCAGACACAGGTACCGGCCTGTGGTGATGTGGCGAATACGGAACGACTGCCCCCACTTCATGTGGCTGCCGCTCCAGCTGCAGGCAGAAATCAGAAGAAAACAGATGATGAGCAAAAGCTGATTAAGCCCCTTAATTACTACTTATTATAATGATCAGCTCCTGGTGTTTGCAATTGTAATCATTTAGGCAATTATTTTACTGATTTATAGACAATGTGTACAAGTAACAAAACAGATACTTTGTTTACATGCAACTGGGACAAACAGATATCTATGACTGTCAAAAAACAATCACCTGATTCTGAGAGGCTCCAACCTCCACAGGGACCGAGCCTGACTGCATACAGCACCACCTTCATAGTGAGCCATCCTGTAACAGAGTCAGGGCTTAGACACAAACAGTGATGTTGAATCAGGTTAAGAGGGCGTTTTTTTGCTGCACAGACGATGCTCTGCTTCCTCTTACCTGCGCTTTTCCTCTCCTTCTTCTGGGGTAGCGATGGCGAGACACTCGTCCATGTGGCCATGGAACAGCCTGATGACATGACCTCCTGTCAGAAACCCTGAGAGGAGAAAAACACACCTCAGTATCTGTGAGTGCTTTATGTACAGTACATGGTAACTATAGGGCAAATGACTTCTGACGGCACCCAGTCTGCTCACAGTTGATATTTTAAAATACAACAATAAAACATGCAGATCATTCATCTATATCAATGTGTGTTTATATATTCATATATTTCCAGGGCTGCACAGCATTGGGGAAGAGGTGTAAAGCAGTGTTGTACCCTCAGCTAGTTCACATCCTGACATGATTGGGTTCATGTTCCACAATGTCTGCATGAAGGAGGCATCCACCATCAGATCTCCACTGGCGTAGGACAGGTGCTGAGGACGGAGGACAAGAGCAGGACGAAAAGATCAAGTTACATGTCTAAATCATGCATTGTGTAAAAGCAAAGTGTTTTGAGTAAAGAGAGTCTTACCAGGTATCTCTCAGAGGACACGCTGACAAGGATGAGGTCGTCACCCACCCTGACCTTTTCACCTTCCGACCTCTGCTTTGAGGCTGGATGAATGGTCCACCAACATGCCTCACCTGCAACAAGAACAACAAGTAACCATCATCACAACAATGTTTCTATTTCTCAAATAACAATGACAAAAAAGGACTGCAATAGTAGGTATGAGAATAGAGAAGGCCAATGCAAAAATTGCATAACAGGAAAAAACAAAACCTTCAACAATGGTACTAAGGGATAACAAGTTTCAGTAAACAGTCACCAGTGGAATCTTCTTGTAAGCCCACGTCAAAGGCCAGCTTGTCCGTGAGTGACCGTGATGTAGTCAAACAGCTCAGGTACTGAGGGAAAAAGTTTTAGAATCAGGACAGAGATTTTTAAAAGTGCAGATACAAATTTGGATGTAAATTAAAGTAAAGAAACTTGAATTAGACCATCCTTTGTTCAAATAGCTTATTCTTTTCCTTGAACCATAATGTGGATGCAGTCTTACCATGCCTGAGTGGCTGTGTCTCAGAAGGATGGCATGACCGTACAGTAAGGTACGATGACCTCCACCTTGGGACGACTGGAGGAAGAGAAGATATAACAGAACAGCTTAACAAAACTTCAATTATACCTTGATCAGACCAGAAGGAAATGGAGATATTTTAGGTTTGGAGGTCACAGGTAATTTGTAATTTGATATTGTATAGCACTGTATGCTGGATATACATTTGCTGTATGATATTTATATTAACAGTACAGTACATTTGATTTGTAAGCATAGGGTGTCCGTGTCCAGGTATATCCTTTGGGAACCAATAAAACTCTTTTTGTTAAATTGTAAAAGAAGAGATACAGAGAAAAATAAGGATGGGACGGATGTGATGGATGGTGGCTGTGAACAAGGGTGGCAAGTTGAGTGATTGCTGAAAGTTTATCACTGTATTTTTAAGGAGAAAAAAAAACAACAACCCTGAGAAGAATACTTAAGTAAGTCATCTGTAGACAAAAAACATTCATTTGTGGACAGTGCCGCATCACTGATAAATGATTTTATCCAAAAACAAAAAACGTACAGAAAAGGTCTGGGTTAATCTTTATACGTACATATACAAGCTAAAAAACAAGAACCACATCAGCAATAAAGCAGCATAAAGAAAGTGCTGTAGCTAAGACTTAACTATACATCATAATTCTCAGACAAGGTATCACAATGACGTCACTAACAAAGTTCGATACAGTGCAAAAAAAATAAAATGCTGAGATTGTATCTTACACAACGGCAAACATAACATTAATCCATCCTACCTTTTCTCAACATCCAGCAAGGATGCAACAAGAAAACACAATTACTGCAACAGTTATAGAAAGATTAGCCAGGTTGAGCCAGCAGAAAGATAATGTCAAGCCTGTATGTAGGGTTAAGCACCTTTAATCCACTAGGATGATTCAGGGGCAGGTGAGTCGAGTGGTAGCACCATTATCGCTGATCGGCATTAGCACTAGGCTTTGTTACGACAGGTGGTGAGAGTGTGTGTGTGTGTGTGTGTTTTAGGGGGAGATAGGCCTGTCCAGAGCTCTGGGGGTGTCTGGTTTCCTCATCCACAAAGACGGGTGGAACCCTCCACTGGGCAGCGTGCCATGCCATTCTCATCCTCCAGCTAACCATCAGAAAAGGCCTCGCTCATCTACATCCTTCAAGTCCTGCGTGGTCAAGAGCCGCCCAAACGAGCCAAGATGATGCAACTAATGAGATTCTGCAAATAGAGAGTTTTTCCTAATGCAGAAGATTCACTAGCTACAGTGAACCAAGGTGTCTCTCATCTGTTTTTCACTGTAGCTGAAAGATTGGGTTGTCGTGTTCTTTTTCTTAGTCTCTACTATTGTACGTGCGAGTCATTCAGATGGCACAAATGGAAGATTTATGGGAGTCAAAACACTTGTTGTTTCATCTAGGTTTGACAACAAGGTACTACATTTTATTGTCTTTTAAAACATACTATACATTGATACACCCACTTTTCCTCTACTTTTTTTCAGTTTCTGATATCTAACAAATCTCAAAATGACTGTTGACAACCCAAGAGGATGGGCATCAACATTTTGCTTTAATCTAAAGTCGTAACATCATAAAAGCAAGAGCGTTTTCTCAGAAATGTCAGTTACACTAAAAACACAAAACATCTTTTGACTGTCTCATGTTCTGGATGGTTGAGAGTGCCGTAAGTTCATAATTTGATATTATTTTAATGACTTCTCATTATATGACTGTTATAAAACTTATTGTGTCAGAGGGACTTATATCAAACCTGGATTACTAAAAATATCATGACTGACATGACCTATGTTTTTTCAAGTTAACCACTGGAAAACAAAATATACTACCAAACATTTCGGCATTTTAGCTACGTGGCACTATTATACATAAAGTTGATTTTAAAGTCTTTAAGGTAAGCCGAGTTGGACGAGACTTAGAAGTCATAAAACTCATTCTGTATAAAAACGGGCAACAGGAATTTGTTTGACGTTGACAAGGACTAACAAAGAGCAATGTGCTGAAACAAAAGGAACAACATTAAGCAGGTTAAGGTCATATTGATGATAATGGTATATCAATGAATGGTGAAGCTGCATAAAAAAGCAAATGAATGATGCATTGTGACACCTTGCTAGATTTACCTGCTATTGTAAAAATGAGTTGGAACAAATGCAGTTGTCTTATCACAAAAAAATACAGATGTGCACTAAATACTGTTTGCCACAGCTTAAATAAAACTTACTTATTCACCAGTAACTATGCATTTTTCAGAAGACAAGGAACAACTCAGCAAAAAAAAGGGATAATTTAAAGACATACTGATAAGTGCCTGTAGCTGGAAAATAATGAAAGGTGTACAAAGTGATCACCACCTTAGAGGTGAGGGTTCAACAGATATGCAATGTGTGAATGACACAGCTCTATTTCAGTCAATAGGACATCCAGTGGGCAACAGGACAAGAACGAAGACAGCTGCCAGGTTGGTTTGGACACACGTTACAGGAAAAGAGACATGTTAACAGACATACCCATTTATCCAAATCGACTGCCTGCTTGGCAGAGAGCAAGAAGGGAAGGGGAGGGCATGTCAGATAACAGGTAAATAAAATCATACTAAAATAAAAGCAAAGAATAATTCCTTCTATGGCGCTCACAAAGACTGAGGGATCACAATGTATAATATGCTTTATGGTGAGCTTCATCACCAAACAGGATTATTACAGTTATGTTTAAACGCCCAATCTGCAATCTTAATATAACCAAAAGAGACCCAATAAAATAAACAGAAGAAGAGAAAAGACTAGAATCCAAAATCAAACCTAGTATAATAAAATATGAAACATAAAAACAAATTGCAGATTGCGTCCTGTGAGAGGGACTGGAGGCAGGTGCAGCAGAATGCATGATAAACAGAATAGGTACATTTTTTACCTGTCAGAAAAGATGGAGAAAATACCTCTACTATTTGTCATTCACAAGTCATTTTCTCTACAGCACCTACTCCATCTCTGACAAGCCTGCTCCATCACAGTCTCCATCCCATTTCCAAAAATTCCTCTATTACTCATTTCTTTATTTTCTGTTTTTGAGACTTACGTCGGACATATCCACCGTGTTGGCCAACATCTCCTGCAGAGCGCGGACCGACAGGGACTGCTCCAGAATGAAGTTACATATGGCCAGGTCTGGGGGTATACTCTGCAAATATATAAACAACACACAGGTAAAATACAGTTGATTAAAACAAGGTTTCGTACATACAGCACAGGACAAAAAGATTGAAGAACTTATCAGGAGCTTACCTGAGCATTGGATGTGGTTTCCAGGAAGCAGAGACGGTTCCCAAACCCCTCGCAGGACAGACATAGCTTAATCTGCTCCTTCAGGACAGAGGCAGTGCACTGCAGAACGACCTGGTCATCCTGCACCCAAAACACAATCAAACATTCATTCACTCTTCTTTCATGTTGGCACACATTAACTTAACTCTGCCACAACACATTTTGGCATTCAATCACACGCCTGTTCCCCTTAGATCTGATTTTTGCTGCTGGTTGTTCTTTCTATGCCTGCTTTTAAATATTTTATCCAACTGTGTTGTGTGTTTGTTGTCTGTTGTTTACTGACCTTTACTGACCTTTTCTTGACTAAAGTGACATACCTCATAAGGAGAGCTGAAGAGGAAAACTTGCCTACAGCACATAAAAACAGAATAAAACAATATAATACAATAATTGCAAATGTTGTGTTAATGTGCAACTGGAAGACTATCAAAATGTATGCAGAGTGTTATGTTAAGTTAACTTAAATGATAGAAATTTTTTGTTAAACTCAGTATCATCTAGATGTAGTTATTATGATATGTCTGAAACCATTTTATTTCCACATTGTGTAGATATCAATTACCAAACTCTCGCTTTACATATGAAATCCATCACAGTCTACACTAAAGGGACAGTTGCAAACATTTTCTCTCAGTAGTGGCCGGCACAATAGATACCCACAACCTAATACACAAGCAGAATGCTAACAGACAGTAATTTGTTGCTCCTCGTCGCTGCTTGGACCCTCCGGAGTGTGGTGTAAATACAGCGATAAACACCCCTCCCCTGTGAAACCCACACCTGACACTGACACATTCTCAGCTGCTCCTTCTACTCAGTCATTATGCAAGTGGATCTATCACTTAACCTGAGTAAAATCCCTCTCCACACTTCTAGAAAGATTTTTCTGACTTTTCTCCCCTCTCGTCTAAAAAACACTGAATTACACTGTCTTCTCTCTCTCGACCTGCTCGCTGTCTTGCCCTGGTGATTCAGCACCGCCGATGTTTCTTGACTTAGCGTTTAGGAGAATAGGCGTGCTCTTTAAAGCGAGGTCGAGGGTGGAATGTTTGCATGTCTATGTCTGTGGCACACTGCAGGAAAAGGGAAAGTGATGCAGATCAGTGACCTCATAACATCTACTCCTCTCTTAAACCCAGGGGCCTCTAGTGTTTCGTTGGCTGAAGTGTGCCCCCTCTTCCTTTGGCTAGGCTATCATCTGTCTCCTCTCAGCCTTGAAATGTCTCCTCTGTCCTGTCCTCGCGTTCCCTGCTTTGCGCTCTGGAAAGTGGAGCACTGTGCCCTCTCTCCTTCACTGCAGACATCAGCAACACCACTTCACGGCAAGTGTTACTAAACCCGTCGATGGACTACACAAAAATGACTTTTTCACAGAATTTGCAGAAAGACTGTGCAAAAGAGAGATCAAGTTCTCAATGATGTTAAAGGGGTGCACTATCTTTCCCACCTACAGCTACTGCACAGTACCACTTATACAACTTCAAAGCTTTTAAGACCAGTAGCTTTATACACTACAGTGACATGGATCCTTGTTTATCAGGGCTAAAGCCACAACTGTTCTGAGGCATCACTGCAGCGAAGTTGTAAGGTGACAGGAAAAGCTCAGCTGAAGTGGGCAGAGCAGAAAGGGTAAATTGGGCTAAAGTGGCCATGTTTTGAGGACAGTGCATACAGACTGCAGTCCCCCGATTAAGGAGATAGGGCTGAGCCTGTGAGCGTCTAAAAGCAGACTGAAGTAACCGAGTGACTCATTGCTCCGAGACAAGCTGTGCGATCAGATGACAACCGTAGGCGATATATGCACCGACGTTATACAGCAGTCCATCTATTTCCACAGCCACAGTCTCACACGACAGACTTCCTCTGCTTGAATCACTCCACCTCTGTAAGCAACAAAAAAAGGCCAAGAGACCGACTATGAGAGAACTCAAGGGTTCTGGCACCGCATGGGCACTGAGCCTGGAGAAAATATTCTATCTCAATGTCAATCATTTTGTAAACATTTTCAAAGTGCTTTAAAAATAAGGTCTGACCATGTTTAGCAATATTATGTAAAGATGATATCTGGGTTTTGATGAACTGCAGAACCAGCTGAAAATCCTCATTGAAAGCAACCATGTGAAACTATGAATATTATAGAATCAGATATTTCATGGGCTTGAGGACATCACATGTACCAAACTATAATGGTGAGCAGGATGACAGAATTTAGTCTAAAATGCACTGTTAAGCTTGACAAAATTGCAGACTTCTCTGGGTTTGAACACTGTTGGAAACATTTAAGATCATGTTAGTGTGACATTTAAATGCAGCAATGTCACAGATAACATATTTAACCAGTCAAATATGCCTGACAAAAATGACTGGTTACCTGCAAACTTGTGGTTGGATCAGACAAACACAAAAGCCTTGGCCAGTATTTGACCTGTAATTCCAACCTGAATGTTAGGGCACTCAGACAACGCTCAGACAACAGTACTCTGTAAAGTGCATGAGCAAATGCAGAGCTGTGCCCTTCCAAAAGTCACACTGTGTGAATCACTTCCAATGAGACCACGTGAAAAGCTGACTTGGAGACCACACAACCTGTTAACTCACCCTTATATTAATAGAGGCAGCTTTGAGGATTTAAAGGATGTGCACATGACACTTTATTGTAAGCCAACAACAACAACTGATTATTTGTTTATCTCACATGACCGGATCTGATGGAGCCAAGACAGGTAAACAGAGTGAAAGTTACACACCTGACCAACTGAATTTACACAAGGCCAGCAGGCAAAGAAGTGTACGCCGTTGATGCACCATTAACATAGATGGTGTAGGGTTACAGCTAAACCATGTTTGGACTTGGCGGCTGAAACATCTAGGCTATGTGGATGTTCGGGGTCAAAGGGAGATGTAGAGACAATTGGATGTAAACTGGCTGACAGTTACACAAACAAACACACCAGTGTGCTCAAATAGAGGTGTGTAATGCAGGGGAGATTTACAGCCAGGGGCACAGATAGAGCCTGAAAGCAGACACCTTTGTATATTCTCTAGGGCCGTCTGATCGTGAACTTGCAGACAGAGGGTAGCCAGGGTTCCCCAGACAAGCAGGCACGCTGCCCACCCTAAACAGGAAGCAAACAAGCAAACAGATGCAAAATGTTGACAGATATCCTCCCCCACCAATCTTCTTATGCTCTACTCGAGTGTAGGGTAGGGCAGGACGGGAACCGAGGGGTAATTCCTCATCTGTGAGCAAAGCTAATACACTTCTCGTTGTTTGACAGAGAGAGTGTTAGATTGTTCAGTTATGCGATCATGTAGTGACGCTTCTGTTTATGGTGGATATCCTGATATTCAGAGAAGAGGGCGAGGCCACAGAAATGTTGGGACATTTTTACACAGTCTGAATTGATGCAATAATGAAGAATGAACACAACCATCCAGCTGTGCTGATACATTTTTAACTGTAATTGGGAGGTTTGTCTTCTCTAGGAGCAGGTAAGCAGCTGATTCAGGATTTGTTCAAAAAAGTGTGAAAATGGAATGAGTGGCTTTAGTCACTGTATTACCTCCACTGGTTGTTGTTGGAGTGCCCAAAAAGCTCATTTCCTGGCTCGACTTTCAACTGCATGTCACAATAAACAACATTTTTCTTTATACATCAACAGTTGTAAGCCTTTCTTTTTACCCCCATAAGAAAACACGACAAAACACAAACCAACTTGTAATCATGAAGTTTTGGTAGTTTTTTTGTTTTTTTATTCCAGCTTGTGCATCTTCTAATTACTAAATGCAAAACATTTATGTATTTTCTAATATCTTAATAGATGTGAATCTTTATTTCAGTTGATGATAGATTTCTGATTATTTACGTATTTACCTATTTTCTAATATTTTAATACATGTCAATCTTTATTTCAGTTGATGACTGATTTCTGATTATTTTCATTTCAATATTCGCTCCCTGTTTCAGTTCACTGTTTACTTTCACGCCACAGTCTCAAAATTCTGAATTGATGAAGTGCCACATCCGCTCCACTGAAAAACCTGCCAAGTCATCAAATCACTCATCAGATGAAAAATATAACCATTCTTTCTTTGCAGTCTTGATTTCTGCCCAATGCTCTCATCAAAGTGTGCTGATGCAGGCCACCTCAGGCCATTGATTATGTTTCTGCAGACATAAAAAGAGTGAGGGACAGCACATTGCACAGTATGTGGGTGGCAGAGAGAAACAGTTCAATAAGGCGGACAGGGGAGTGGTGATGGGGTTTCCCTTTGAAAACTAGAGGAGGCCGAGCTGATGCACTATCGGGATTCTTCATCACAGACTGCAGTCTGAAGGGCCTTGTGGCATTCTCATTCTCCTAAATCATGCATTTTCACTTATGCTTTCTCCACTACTTATAAAATATCTCTAGGAATAAATCTCCCAAACAACCTTCCTCTGTTCTCTCTGACTGCATTTTGCATCTCTCTTTCAGTTTTTTCTGTCTTGTCTTATAATTCTGTTCAGGGGCTTTTCAATTAAGTGATTATTTTCAGAATCAGTGCCTAAAGTATTTCATAAGACCATTTTCATTGTCCTGATAAAACATCCACCCGTTCACCATCCACACTGTCTCATAAAGACTAAAATTAAATTAGATTAGATCTGATTGACTTGAAATATACACTTCTGCCGATCTGATAGGTCCATGAGATTACACTTTAATCAAGCACAAGTACATGAACTGTTGACTAAGTAGTTTTCTTGTTTTGCCCAGAGAATGTGTACATTTTGAAAAGCTTTGGTATGTCTGCATTTGAAGCATCACAGTAAGAGAAGGCATAACAATATGTACAGGAGGGACTTCGCTCTCTCTGCAATTAGTTGAAAGCAAAAAGAAAATATGTATATATATTCTGAAATCTCCACTCACATTCGCCGTAAATGATGTTGGAAAATATCAGTAAAAGGAATATGAGCAAAAATCCAATATCATGCATCCCTAATTGAGGGTTATGAGTCCGTGCCGAGGATATGAAATGAGTCAAGTGTAAATATAACATCTGCCTGAGAGAGTTTAGGTTAGATACAGCACACACAAAGCCACCACACCATCTCTCTTACATATCACCTCTAAAATAGCCAGAGCATCTCCTTAAATCACCACCAAGTCTAAACCCACTGTGACGTCACTGATTGGTTTGTGGACTACCATTTGAAGCCTTGCGTTTGGCATTATGGCTGCCACCATCTTGGTTTTTTGGAGCAATGAGTGACCATTTGGATGAGAAGATGGAGCTAACGAGGATATCCTGATTGGATCTGACTGAGAACCAGTCTTTACCATCTATTCCACTCTAAATGGGACCATAATTTACTACTTGAACATCGTGCTGCATTGAAGATTTGAAACTAGCAAGACTATAAATCCATTAGGAAACAGTTTAACTGAGGTAATAAATCAAGTGAAAAGTAGAATCATTTTGTTATCAGCTTAAGTACAATCAGACATCTTTCTGAACAGGTGGAGTCCCGCTGCCTGTTGGCCATTATGAAGAAGGCAGGTTTAAGGCTTCACCTTTCAGATCAGCAAACTTCACTCCCTTACATAAATGCTCACTACAGTGTCAGGGTTTTTGTAGCTGCAACATTAGAGGAAGAAGTCCCTGCAGACTGTCTGACAGCAGGACAATAAACAACAAACCAACGATTACTAATCCAATATATGAACAACGAACGCAATAACAACTTATATATAATGAGAAAATGTTTCACACTGCTGCAGTGATGCAGGGAGTCATTACATTCCAGTGACGATTCTGTGTATGTGGGTCTCTGCTCTGAGTTATATGTCTAATGTACTCTGGATGACTGAGTTGTGCAGATAAGTTATGAAGTACAAATGTTATAGGTGGCTTGAGACAGAAGAGTTATCGTGCTGCACTGAGTCATAGCTGATAAATCTCTCACTGCACACAGAAGAGTGTCGAGAACATTTAAAGCGTTATCTGTAGCCTTTGTCCTGATCATTTCACAGTCTTCTTACCCATACTTTCTCTCTTTACTCTTATTATTTCATTGCCATCCTCTTTTCTGTCCCTCTTTCCATTACCTCTACCACTCCGCTGTGGGCCTTTCCCCTCCACTCCTCTCCTATTTTAAGTGGCTGCACCTGTCACTATCACATTCCCTCCTTCTGCTGACCAGCAGATACTTAGAGGTCTCACTTGGAGATACTTAGAAGTCTCACTTGGATAAAGAGTAAGACTCTCTTGCTCACAGGGACGGCAGTGAAGCAGAGGAAAACTAGCAGATATCTTCTGATTCTGATGAGGAAAAATTAACTAATCACTACCTAAAAAATGTTTAAAAAAGAGATTGCAGTTTCCATAAATAGGAAAATGTAATTACTTGTATTTTTGCCATTTAAAGTACATTAATGCTTACTGGTTTGTAAATCTGAATGTGGATTACAACTTTCACAATGACCACAGAGCAAAATATTCATACACACTTCTGATAAAATTGTAAAACAGTAAAATTGTTAAGAGGGATGCAGGTTGATGAGAAAAATATCTACTAAATGGCATATAGTCCCATATTTTATGAGTTTCACCAAAAAATGAGCTACTGGGTACTTAAGGCTTCAACAGTGATAATTCATAAATCAGATTCTAAGAGATACCAATGTTTAATTTCATTGACACATTTTGTTTTGACAGCCAACGCCAACTTAACTCCCTTCCAGCTCAGTTAAGCTGCAACAAACTAGAGGACATCCAACATTAAACAGCCCCTGCCCTTTGAAAGACGATCAGTCTGGCAGACAGCAGCGATTCGAGGGAAAACACTGTTATAAATAAACTATTTTAGCTGGCCTTAATCCAGAATCCATACAAAAAAAGTCTATTTGCCTTAAAAGTAAGCAATGTATTCTCCTGTTTTTAAAGCTGATGCGTAGTGAGTTAAGGTGCAGAGAGAGATTTACTGTGCAAGACAAGCAACATCCCAGAGTCTAAAACTATTCAGCGATTTACATTCTTGCCTGTGAAAAGTTAAAATGAAGAGTTTGAACGAAACAAACACCCTTGAGCCTCGCTTGAAGTACACAAAACACACACAGTCCATCTTCTTAGCTTCATCTCAACTTTTGCTCAAAGTTATTATTTCATAACACCAGGTTCCTACAGCTCCAGAAAAAAACATTGTCCAATTTCTCAAGGTAATTTAGGCAGCCGAATTCAAACGCCTCGAGCCAAACGACCACACTGTGAATCCAAAATAGTCTCCAACACCTTCCTCTCTGACAAAACTCCCCCTGCACACATATTATGGAAGATATGGCATCTTGGAACAAAGTACTGAGAGTGAGAAATTATCAAGTAAACACTGGGTGTCTCGCCACAAAACACTTCTCAAGGGCTCTGAAGGATCACATCTTTTGTTCTTACATGTTTTAGACTATTCACTTCATCACACCTACATCATTAAATGTGGTAAATTAACAATTTTGGAGTCACCGACAATCGACTTATTCAGTAGTTTAGGCATGATGATGTGTTGCTGAAAATGTAAAGCCGTAGTACAAAAATCATCAGATACAGTATGTGTAATTTAGATACCCTTATACTAAAGGACGAGTATATACTTACAAGTGGTATGTTTTTATTTGTGTGTAGTTAAAAATCTGACCTGACTTCTTTTTATTTTACTGTAAAAAATAGTATTGTATCTGTCCGACCTGACTTTGAAGTCTTTGAACTATAAGTAATGGTTATTCTTCACACACACATGCACACACACGCACACACTCGCACACACACCAGTTTGCATAACAGTTGTGTCACTTTGTTAAACTGCTTCTACAGGATCCCTCCCTCCCTCTGTTTCTGTCTCGTGCCTAAGAAAGCAGACGACACCACCTGTTTGTTGTGTAAACTGCTGCAGACTAACAGGTGCTGTATATGTGTGTGTGTGTGTGTGTGTGTGTGTGTGTGTGTGTGTGTGTGTGTGGCTGTGTGTGCATGTGTTGTCCCGCTGTGGACGTGTTCATCTCCCAGGCTCAGCACTTCTAAAGCCTAATGCTTCACTGACATCCTCCCTAACCTCCATCACCCCTGTCCTGTCATTTGCCGTCTGAAAGTCTGCTGCTACTGTAGTTCACTGATGTAAGGAGTGTGTGTGTGTGTGTGTGTGTGTGTGTGTGTGTGTGTGTGTGTGTGTGTGTGTGTGTGTGTGTGTGTGTGTGTGTGTGTGTTTGTAAAAGGAACAGAAACAGAAACAGGAGGTAAAAATGACAGCTGTGAAAAATGGGGAGAGACTCTGTGTCCCCTTACAAATAAACAGCAGCAGAAACAAGCAAAACAAAATAAACTGTAGGTCACACTGCAGTTTTGAGTTTCCCTGGCCAGTGTCATATAAGCTGCAGCAATTTAGATATGATAGTATAACTCTCCATCTGAGAAAGAGAAATGACATTTTAAGGCAAAAGAAAGACAGAGTTTTGCAGAATTCAATCGGGATACCCTGTAGAAGCAGTGAAATGTTTTTACAACCTGCATTTGGAAGATGTTGTCCCCTGTTGTTGCCCTTTGATGATGGAGGTGCTCTGTTAATGTGTCTTGACTGTGATATGTAAGTATTTTCTATTCTGGAATGGCAAAAAGTTCTTGAAACCCCTAAAATCTTCAAATTTGCCACAAGTCAGCCAACAATCACCATCACCCAGTGAGCACTGGACTGTTTGCAGGTCAAAATGCGTTGTGAAATCCACATTCCAACTGGGATAAATGTAACTGAAAATGGAAGGTCATCTACATGTTGTGACATTCTGACCAATAAATCACTAAATCAGAGCTTCAGTAAGAACAAACAGGTCTGACAAAGCTACTATGGCGCCTGCAGACCTGCATTTTCTCACAAATGCCACAATTGACTGTCACAACAATGAACAAGATCTCTGTTCACTTGACTCGCACAGACACACACACCCACTATCTACACACACACACACACACACACACACACACACACACACACACACACATCAGATCACCCAAAGGATGCTGGCAAATAGGACACTGACTCCTCTGGTTGCTCCCTCCAGAGTGTGTGACTTATAGTGGCACACTATAAAAAGAAACTGCTGTTATAGACTGGAGCTTGAATACCCCTTCAAACTCACTTTGCCTGTGTGATTCAAACCGCAAACGTGGCATCATGAAACAGTGACGCAGCTTTTATCGTCACCAGCAGAGAAACGGCGCCTTTGTATGAAGTCTGGGTCACCTGATGTCGACTCTTGTGTGTTTATAGACATTTCAGCAGTCTGTTGTAATAGGCTTTTTTTGAAAGAGAAGGGAAAAGTCTGCCTGTAATTGCGAACTAAGCTGATCTCTTGACAGCCATTGTGGGGGCTGAAGTGCTTCCAAGGTGTTATTTTAAGAAGGGAGGGTAACACTAGATACCTGTAATCTAATTTGTGTTTGTGTGGGGGAAAATGACCTGCCACTGTACAGAGGGTGGCACACATAAACCACAAGCAAGTGTAGACTGTACAACTATTGGAGTATGAGTCATAGCCTGGGCCATTTTAGAATAATACAATAAAACTGTGAATAGAATAGAGCAGCACTGTGAGTAATCTGTGTGTGTGGCCTTTTGTGATGTGTAAATGATCACAAGAGATGTGTTGAAGAGGACCGGGAATATTTTCCCTGTGATCCCTGTCTCACATTGAGAAGGATTCAGTATTTAAAGGCTCTAATCTCCTTTTTTTTTTCTCCTTCTCTTACTATCAAACAAAAACCCCAAGGGATGGCAACACTGCATCGCATCACTCTCAAACTCACACCTCCACAGCGTTTCTTCTTATTTAGAGGAGTCCCAGCAGGGGCGAAAAACAAGAAGAACAACAGAGAAAGGGATAAAAATGACAGTATGATACTGCTAATGTTTTTTTCAGCTCCTTCCTCAAATAGACAACAATGGGTTTCTCAAGCTGCAGGAACACCTACATGTTCACAGTTACCCTGACAGGGAAGGGCAACACGTATAATCTACTGTAGAGTTTGTGAGTTTGCTCCAACATCATACTCACGATCCTGGTGATGGACTGTGCAAAATTTCAACTGAATATAGAACGTGCCTTACTATCTCAGCTCATGTTTGTGACAATTTAACCCTGCACAACCCTGAGAACACATTACAGAGAGCAGCTGGCCATTAAGTTGTGATTGAAGTTATGATTACCGCAGAATAATGGATTTTTCGGTGTAACAGCAACATAAATTTAAGCTAATCTGACCTAAAAACACTCAAGAGGGCACTTCTGAGGAGCCATCCTGAGGGAAGTTCTGTAAGGCAAATTTATTCTATCAGCAGTTTCCACATGGCGACCCATAAATTAACCCTTCCCTCTTGGTCTTATCTCATGCAGGGGCCACTTTTCAAGCTCTGAAAAGCTTTCGTTTTCCCTGAATTTAAGTTTAGTAAGCTTAAACCGAGCACACAGTCCATATAACGTCTAACTCCATATTGCTTGTCACAGTAAAAGGAGCATATGTTGTGTGACATGTTTAGTTTGGTAAAAAGACACCATTCTTCCTCATCTACCAGGGATTTTACTGTGTAAGACCTGCAGTAAGCAGCAGCTATCAATACACAGTCATTTGTTCCAAAATGTGCTTAGCTGTGGGAAAATAAAGGACTAACTATTTTGATACTCAATTAATCATTTGCTGCTTTTCTTTGTCCTTTATGATAGTAAATTCAAAGTCTTGGGGTTTCGGAGTGTTGGTTTTGTCAAAAGAAGGAGAAGAAGACTTTTGAGAAATTGTGATGGGCAGTTTTCAAATGTTTTTTGACATTTTAAAGACCAAACGATCAAGTGTTTGATTGTGAAAATTAAACGGCCAATTAATCAGTAATGAAAATAATTATCAGTTGCAGTCCTACTATATAGATTCCCCATCACGGATCTCTGCTAACCTGTCTTACTCTAGTAGAAACCATGATAACTGAAATTAGCTTGCAAGCTATAGTTATCAATGAACAGTAAATGTGCAAACGTGCTCAGCTTTGAGCTCACAGTGGCTGTATTTTGGGAAGATTTAATGGCATTTATTTCAAATTCTTGTTAAGATAATGTGACAGCTTCTAGACGAACATCTCAAGGGGCTGAGCTTAACCTCTGCTGAAAAGTGAGTCTTGACACACAAGATGTAAGCTGCCATGATTTACGGTTATGTAATGGTAAAAAGATTATATCAGCAAACCTTTAACCACAGTCTGCTGCCCCTGCTGGTCCAGGTGAGGTAAGAACTCCTCTGTGCCCACACACCACTCTCATCACACCTCCCACCTCCAATATAACTCAGGGAAAAACCCCAGCAGAGAGAAACAGCTGACTCACACGATGCCTCCCATCACTGGCCTCTAATTAAAAGCCTGATAACACAGACCATTTGGTGGATGCTTTAATCCAAAGGTCCTCACAGCACCACAAGCACTTACATTTTTAGCCCTGTATCCCCGAGGGGGATCGAACCCCTGACCCTGACAGTGTCAAAGATAAACCCATTGAAGCACACAAGACATTAATAATTCAGATAGTGCTGTATTGTTTTTTCCTTTTGAAGTGTCTAATAGCGTCTTCATAACTGAGCTTCTGAGCCAAAGGACAAACCCAATGAAGGCATTCAAACTGTTTAGCCTGTGTGTCTCACAATTAATTTGCCAATTTGCCACAAAAGATGCTGTTTATAGTTTTGCAATAGAGGGAACAGCTGCGCGACTCTGTAATGCCATCATCTTGTAGGTATTGTCGGCTGACTCCACAAGCTTGACAGGAATCCTGTCCGTAAATATAATCTACTTGTTGTCTTTCTGCATGCCGCTATCTGGGCTCTTTTCTACCTGAACTATTATTTCACACCAAATAAGATTAAAGTGACAGTGGGGTAAATATCATAGTAACTGTAGCTGTTAAGTAGAGCTCCACTTTAACAGAATCATCGATAAATTAAAGCAACAACATCAATAAAATCAAGGCAAACTGTCGTTAAAAACCAACACAACAGTTTCTGATTCTTCTGATATATTTAATTACTGTATGTCTGATGTAACAAATAGAACTCAGTTCATTGTTTTGAACATGATTTTGCAGTCCATGAATAAAATCCTTTCAATAAACTGATACTGAATTCATATCGTTATCTGAAACATATTATTTCGACATTCACCTCAACATATTGTCCAGCTCTAAATGGAAACACTCGATCTTGTAGGAACCTTCCCTACAATCATTTAGGTTATTACTGAAAATAATGATTCATTTTCCTGATTAATCTTTCTCAATTCGGTCTCCACAACCTAAAGATATTCAGTTTCCTGTCATAAAGGAGTAATGAAACCAGAAGACTAGGGAGCAAATAACAACAATTTCCATGATCAAATAATTGGTCAATCATTTACTCGATTAATCAATTAGTTATTTGGGTCATAAAAAGGCTGGAAACTAGCGAAAAATGTTCATTAGTTTTTTTTCCCGAAGCTGAAGGTGATGTGTCGTCTTGTTTTGTCCACAACCCAAAGATATTCAGTTTACTGTCTTAGCAGAGTAAACCAACCAGCAAATATTTACATTTACGAAGCTGAAATCAAAGAATCTTGTTCCCAAACCATCAATTATCAAAACAGCTGGAAATTAATTTAATACCACTAAATGATTAATCATTGCAACTCTAGAATACTGGTACCTGTTATCGAGGGTTTCCTGACAGTTTTCATCCTGAATATTGTTTTGTATGGGGAACAAGTATTCATGCTTCACTGCATTTATGACCTATAAGCTAATACACAATACCAGTTTGGTCCAAATAGCGGTTTGCTTTGATAAGGTGAAGGAGAGAGCACCAACTGGATCAAATGTTCATCATATTCAGACCAAATGATACAGTATGTCTCAGATCCATCTCCCTTCACTTCAGCTTTGACAACAATTTTCAACAACTCAGCCGTTTTAGGTCATTTTTAGGGTCATCCCCCCACTTTGAGGCTGTGACGCGGATATCTGTGTGTTGGCTTCTCCAAGGAAGACATGCAGTTTTTGGCCAGCTGTCCCCTGCAGGCTCTGAGTAGCTTGTTGCTCTGCCTCCTCACCCCTCACTGACAGGCTCTACTTTCCTCAGATATAAATAGATAACGATGCTAACAGATGCACCAGCCCCTGTCTATCTATCTGTGCTCGCGCTCACATATGCACGCATACACAGTTACCCCACCTATTCTTAAGCCAAGAACATTCTGGAAGTAATATCAAAGAGATTAGGCAAGACAATGAAGAGTGCATTCTGAAAAGATCAAAATAATGATCACGTTATGTAGGTTAACAACCCCGGATTTCTGCGCTCACGAGAGATTAAAGAAATCAATTACCAAGTTTAAAGAGAGCAACTAATAAGCAGGTCATGGCACATTCAGGGCAACGCAAAAATAGTCAACTATATACAGAAGCGGGCCTTGGCTCTGAGAACTGCAACTACAGATATGACTTAAATATCCACTGCCAGAAAAGCAAAAGTGCTGAAAGTGGAGAAACTGTGAAATCAATGGAGGAATAAAGTTGATGCTGGAAGATTATGAGTAAATTTTAGGTCAAGAGTTGAATCATAAAGGGTATAAATTAATTGTTTCCTTTCTTGCTCATTTCACTTCTCATAACTCCTCATCTTCTTCTCCAGCCCCAAACTCCCCTCCGGCAGCCGGTGCAGGTTAGCCTTCCCAAAAAAAGGAGAGTAAGCAGGACTCACCGTTCGCAGGAACTGAATCTCCTCCTCTCCCTCTCCCCCTTCTGCCATCCTTCACCGAGGGTTATTCGCAGCAGCTCCTCGGGAGAAAAAGAGAAAATCCTTTTGTTTTCTCTCTTCAGGTTTTTTTTTTTTATCTCCTTTGCTATGTCCTTCCCTCTCTCCCCTTCTCTCTCTTCGTGCTGTGCCCCTCTCTCTCACCCTCTCTCACTCTCAGCGTGTCTCGCTCTCAGTGCTAGTGTGTGTGGGTGTGCTGGAGGACAGCATGAGTCCTGTGGCTCTCACGGTGTTGTGAGAGAGAGTGACGGGAGGCGAGACTCTCCCCGACTCCTCTCCCCTCTCGCCTTGCATCCCCCAACCGCAGATGAAGGAGGGAGGGAGGCAGAGGAGGTGGGAGGGGTAAGCACCTTGTTACACATTTACACGACTCCCATCCCATCATGCCGCCATGTTTGTAGAAGTGGGCCACTCCTTCACACAGGCTGTCCCCCCTCCAGCACACACACACACACATCCCACCCCTCCTTCCACATGTCTGAGGCTATAAAAGGAAAGGGGGGTGAGGACTAGCCTTTTGGGAGTGTGCAGTAAGAACAGATGCACACACACACACACACACACACACACACACACACACACACACACACACACACCTTAACTCTTCAAAGTGAATAAGTCAGCTGCACTGTACAGAAACTCCTTCAGAATGAGGTGATCAAGTGCATTAGCTGCTCTGCCTCCACACAGAGCTATGTGATAAAAATTAAGACATCTGTGTCACCTGACAGTCAGCTGAAGAGGCTGTGTGAGTTTAACGTAATGAAACATCTCCTCAGATGTGCAGCATTTAAACAAGAACAGGTCACATCAAGAGTGATGCAGGACAAATTTCATTGAGGTGCATGATGGGAGATATGTGCAGTGGGGCTGTGAATTACAATTATTTCATTATTGATTCATTTGCTGATTATTCTCTCACAATTAATGGATCAATTGTGTATTCTACAGAATGTCTTGGCTGAAAGGCCATATAGGACAGTAGAATCAGCAAATGTTTTGTTTGAAAAATGACTGAAGCGATTTATAAATTATCAAAATGATTGGAAACTATTTTTTTTTTTATCAACTAATCAATTAGTTGGTGATGCATTGCAGTTCTAGTGTACAGTAACCAATTAGTCTTAATGGGCTACTACAGTTTGTGTCATTACTGTATTCCTGATTAAAATAAATATGATTATGAAATTTAAACATACACATTTTTGAAAAAGTTCTAATAATTCAGTATGTGTGACATGAGTATATATATCAGCTAAAGCAAAAAAAACACAGCTTCACTGCAAACTCACTTTAAGCCAGTTATTCAAAACACAAACACAACCAATTAGAATTGTTGTAAGCAGCTGATTATAAATCAATAATCAGATTGCTTATGTTGTCTGAACAACAGCTAACAAACACAAGGTGAATCATTTAACAAAGATATGATGCAGAGAAAAACTGCTGCTAATTTATCAATTAAGTGACTGATAATTTCAGCTTACTTTACAGGTATCATTCATTTTGTTTAATGACTCTACAATGGGAAGTTGTAAATAAGATAATCAATGTTCTTCCCTGGATGATCAGGCGATATTAACTTAAAAACTGCCGTTATCCAACCTATAATTTGTCGGATCAATGCACAGCTCAGCCTGATGACTGGCCCATTCAATGCAGTGGATTTACCTGACGCTTCAACAGGATGAGACACTGTGCACAGACAGAACCATTTCATCAGCTCTGTGCACTTTGGCACTTTCCCATAAAATGTTTAGATCATTTTATGCTTCTGCGTTAAAGTACCAAGCGTCACTTCTCTGCTGCCAAGTGAGAAAAATCTTTGTATTGATCTAAAATGGATTAAACTGTCCTGTGTCTTAATGAGTGTGCATGAACCCAGCGAGGTCATTAAGTTGGTGCACTTAACATAATAACACATAAACACATAATCTTTATCATCTTGTTTTCATTTAATTTATTCTTCTATTTAAAAATGGTGGCTGTGAGACTCTTTCTGTCTTTCTTCCTTTCTTTTATTTAGAGGTAGAGCTAATCAGCATACCATTTATTTTATTTGTTATGATTGATTAATTGTGTCAAAAATGCCACAAAGATTTGCAGCATTCAGCCTCTCACCTGTAAGGATTTGCTGCTGATCTGACTGAAAATTATGATCATTATTATGATTATTATCATTGACATTTTTTTCGTACTTAATCTTGCATCCTTAGTGGAAAGCATCAAATGTAATTTACCTGAACGTTACATGGTGTCCATCCAGCTTCCCTGTCAGTTCCCTTACAGCCCGTTTCACAAAAAATGAATAAAAGGACCAGAGAATATTGTTTTGCAGGGGACTACTAACTCGCCTTAATGCCAGGGCCAAGCATGCTATCTCTTTTTTTATCACAAAACCATCAGCTCTGTCTGCACTTGACAGCCTGATGCATCCCTGTGGGGGAGCAGTGGATCTGCCAGGGTGTCAGTGGCACACCCCTCCTGGTCATATCAGGCAGGATGCACCAGACAGAAAACCTGGAAGTCTGAGCGGAAAAAAAAAGCGCATCACACACTCAATCAGAAACGGTGGCCAGCCTGCAGACAGTGTGCACCAAACACTCACACATCCTTACCTTCTTAGACTCCATCTGGCATCCTTCAGCATGCTCGCCCTCTCGCCCATCTCCCCCCTGCAGCAGCAGCTGGCAGCCTATTACGGTGTTTTGGGACGCTGCTCGCAGGGATACAACTCCGTCCAGCGGGTAAAACGGATTGGAGGCGGAGAAGGAGGAGGAGGAGGAGGTTATACGCCACTGAAGCAAAACTAACATGAATTCTGGGAGTATGAGTCCTGACTCAGAAGAGACCTGCTGTTGCCTGTTTTTTTTTCTGCCAACTCATGAATCTGCCTCCGTTTACGTGCAGTTGCGGCGCCGCGCCTGAAGATGGCGACATTACACCGAGAACTGGTCTCTGAATCTCTTGCCATAGTTCTCCCAACAGGCATTAAAATGATCAACAATTAGCAGTAAATTAGCTTAAAACAGTCAGAGCCGTAAGATATCCGTATAATGGTAAGTCTTGGTTGTTAAGGTTGTCCAACAAAGCGTATCGGGCTGATTGTTTGACAATTAAATACAACAAAAGAAGTAAAATCAACTATATCCCCAAGAGACAGTTAACGTTAAGTGACGTTAACGCTAACGCGGCTAGTTAGCATAGAAGTTAGTTTGCTAACAACAACAAAAGTTAACCTATCACGAGAAAACTGCGAAATCCTTAAAAACATTATATGTATGCTATGTTAATTAAACTTTGACTTCTCCCAGAAAGTCACAATTTAACAGACCAACCGTCAGTTACTGTTCAGCTAATTTTACTTTTCGTAACGGTTATATAAATTAACGGTTCCGTTATTACGAGAAATTACAAAATAAAAGCCATCAGAAAAACAAACAAGGCCCTGAATTTGTTAAATAAACATGTTTGTCACAAAACAAAAAGATTGGACTAAATATTGATTATGATGTTGATTAACAATAAAAATGAGCACTTTTAGAGCTTTTCTTTTCTTATAGCATGTGGCAAGTGTCTTTAGATTTACCAGCTGAGTTGATTGCAACCCTTCCTGTTTGAATGATCTATTGCTTAATATTACAGTAAGATTACAACATTACCAGGAAAGACCATTGAAACTTTTTTTTTCTTCAGTTACGTTTCCATATACACCCTGTCCTCCAATGATCTCCCTTTCTAATGCAAATCCTAATGCATTTTTAGGTGTGCTGGAGTTTCCGTGCAAGGACTGCAGGATTCCTGCTCTGTGCATCTTTCCCTGCTTTTGAATGCCATATCACCCACTCTCTCTCTGCCAGCCAGTCAGCTTCCTGCAGCAAAAGAAGCCACCTCTGCAGACTTAGGGACATTAATGTCCCCTGTTTGGTCGCCTCTTCCTCTTGGTGCGTTAAAACAAGGATGCCTTTGAGTCTCCCTGTCCAGCTGCACAGCCACATTCACAAGCACAGACACTACCTCCCTGTGTAATCACTTTCTCCCCTGAGAAATGACAGAGGAAAAAAAAAAAGAAGAAGAAAAGGAAGAAATCAGGGTGATAGACGTGATTTGGGGGACACTGGAGACCTTGGATGAACAAATCTGGTAAGGAGACACATGTCACGATTCGACGATTTTATCAGACATCTAAGGATTTTCTTTTCAGGAACTGAATCTCTTGCCAAGTTCAGGCGACACTCCAGAAAACTGCATCATAAAGTGACATTTAGGTGTGGCCTATTTTTTTTTCTCTCTCTCTCTCTCTCTCTCTCTCTCTCTGTCTGTCTCTGGGTTGATGCTCTGAAAAAAACCCACAGATGTTGCTTCCTGGAGTACACTGATGGTGCTTAGATGATTGCTCATCACTATCTCTCTAACTCTCCTCCTCCTTCCTCTATTGGTACTGCATTTGTGCTCACTTCTCTCTCTCTCTCTCTCTCTCTCTCTCTCTCTCTACTCTCCCCTCCCCCTTGTACACTCACACACACACACACACACACACACACACACACACACACACACACACACACACAGAAACTGATGTGAGTTCCCCTATCTGTCAGAGCCAGTTCCTCCATTTAAGATGCTGACTTGTTTATGTTGAGGGGACAAGTGGATTACTTTTGTTCGCTATTGCAGTCCAGTTTGAGGCTTTTTCTTTTAAAGTTTCTGCTTTGTTGCAGGTGGAGGGAGCACTGAGTCGGTTGTGTTGTTAAGTTGTGTTTGATAGATATCTTTAGATAGAGAGTGGAGGGGGGGCTGACACACAGAAAGTGGTTTTGATAAGCAAGGTTTAGGCGTGGAGTTCAGACTAGTCTATGACTGGTTGGTGGGCAGCTCTTACCCCCAGCAGCTCTCCATCTTGTGCCCGCTCCTGCAGTCCTGGGCACATAAACACATAGAGGACACAGAAGAGAAGGAGGAGGAGGAGGAGGAGGAGGAGGAGGAGGAGCAGGGTCAACCATGGAGCTGTAGGGACACGCTCAGATGCCCGTGCGGATCACCAGTGGAGGAGGAGTGCCGCTGAGGAGAAGAGCTCTGCAATGAACAAGACCAAGAGGTAATTAAAAAAGAGAGTGCATCAAAACTGAGAGTCTGGTGCACTCGGACCCACTTGCAGCTCGGTGTCTTGTGCAAGTCTAAGTATGTGTCAGCAGCAAGTGTTTTGTGTGCAGCAGCAAAGTGTGAACCTTGAGGTTATGAGATGCAGTGTGGTTTGTGCAAAGCCTTTTGACACGTTGAAGAGAAATGAGGGCATTTAGTTTTGATTTTCCGCTTGGTGTGTATGTTTTCTGCCCTTTATTTGAATCCAGACAGTGTGCAGTGGAGACAGAAAGAGGCTCTGTGTTAAAAGAAAGGTTGCAGACACACATATCACACACACACACAGGCATACACGGTCACGGCTAATGTGTTTGACCTGCATATCAGTGAAGAATATCAACATCTCAAATGATATGTGTGTACTAAACACAAGCAGACTCATGACATTCAACAGTTGTGCATGCCTGTTGAGTGCTGCCTGCCCACCTTTCCATGGAAATGTGCTCTGCTTTTCTCTCCTAACCAGCTAATTTACATTCACATGTCAGTTCAGCGATATTTTTTTTTTGCATTTAAACGAAGATACTGCTGACAAATGACATATTTAGTAGCCTTAGTTTTCAGTGACACTTTTTTACTGCTGAAGTTGTGACCGCAGCTCTTATCAGATTGCCTGGAATGACAGGGTTGTGTCTTGAATGTTAAGGTAGTCAGATGTGTTTTATGTGTGACTTAACCACCTGAGTTTAAGGTGGACTGATGGAGCCTCCTTCAGTGGCATGCTTATCTTAAATCAGTAGCTGGAATTACAGTTTCTGAATGTTGGTTAAATAATAACTGGCATCCTTCAGTACTGAGTTCACTTTGCCAAATTCAGTCTCACTGTCGGCACAACAGAAGTTAATGTGGCCTAAACTGTGGGTCACTTTTCATTGCGGAGACACAAAATGACCAAATCATTCGAAAATTCATGAGCTATTTCTTAGCCACCTCCAAACCATTACACTGAGAATGTAAAATAACATAACACACTCACATTTTCTATAAAAAAGACATTTTTAAAAATGCATAAATTCCTATTTGGGAAATGCACAAGCTCACATTTTAAATCTTTTATTTGTGACCTGTGCCGCATGAAGAAAGGGGGATCCGCTGTGTTTTGTAATTGTATGTGACAGTGTTTCACCATTATCTTCCAGTCACAATGGTTTACAGCCAGGTGATATTTTGCAAGAGAGGGCAGAGGGAGTGATGTCGTTGAGAACAGGGTTGACTCGCACTTGTATTGCTACATCTGTAGCTATCCCGTACAAGTATGTGTAGTGAATATGCTCAGTTTGTAAATTACATACTAGAATTACCTTAAATTCATTTTGTGAACTTGGAATGATTCTGTGCCAACGTTGGCCAAAAAAACAAGCTTACTGAAGCATATTGCAGAATTTCTGTGATGTATACTTTTTAAGGTATCCATGCAGAAAAGCAATGTCTTTGTTTTGTTATGATAGAATACTGGTTCATGCTAAATAAATGTAATAAATGGACTTCAAAGAAGCACCCGTTGTTAGCTATTTATGGTTATCATGTAATGAGTGACACTGTTACTTTTGGAAGACAAGTCTACGATGAGAGCTGATCCTGAGATGTGTGTTCATTAGTGCATTTGTTGCTGTTAGATTAACTGTTGTGCTGTACTACGTGTTGGGGATCTAACAGTTCAGAAAAGTCATCTCAGTTTAGAGACACGCGTGTTACCAATCCTAAAAAAATAACATAACACATAAGGCCAAGATTAGGTTTCTGCTAAGATTCACAAATCATTAGAAAACTGCGAGACTTGCTGTTAAAAGCTTTGTAGAAGAAAAGGGATAACATTAAGCAGAATAACTGATATAGATCATGTGTGATAAGTGTGTGTGTGTGTGTGTGTGAGAGAGAGAGAGAGAGAGAGAACATAAGGGGAAGAGAAAGTATGTCAAGGTGCTGAAGGTGTGCATAGTTGTGCAGGTATGACTTCACGGTCCAACAGATTCTTGGCTGCAGTCCCAAACAGTTTATATGACTTCTTCTCCACAAAATAGCCCAGAACGTTTGTGAATAGATGTCGCTGTTTTAATGTAAACTACAATGGTTGGTATAGTGACTTTATTGTCGGCCCGAATGGATGAATGGCTCATTGCAGTGGATGCATCCTCTTGATGCGGAGGGTACAAGAACGCAGGTTGTGAGAGGGGAGAGCGAGAGAAAAAGAGCAGCTCACAAACAAGGCCTTCAAAGGACCCTGGCTTCAATTAATCAATTAGGGAAAGAAAAAGAGAGGAATTTGCATATCCCCCCGCCAGTGTGAGAGCGAGGGAGGGAAAAAGGGAGGGGGGGGGGAATGGATCTCTAGCCAGGAGTCCTGACACGGATGGGAAAGGGAGTGAGAGGGGGATTTCCAAAGAAGAAAAAGGAGAGGCAGTTTCCTGAATGGCTTGAATAGAGCAAGGATGAAGGAAGAGGAAAATGTGGGTGAAGGAAGAGCCAGTGAGGAAAAGGAGGTGTAAAAGGTCTTCCTAGAATAAAATCAGTGATATGATCGCCCTAGTTATTTAATGCTTCAAGAAACAATTAACCATTTTGAGAGTGTTTTTCCTTGTTATCATGCACAGTTTGCACTATCAGCAGTTATGTGGTTTCCAGGGATGCACTGTTACAGTACAGAGGGGTGACTACTATATCTGTCCAGCCAGTTACTGATATGACTCTTTGGAAAAAGGGGAATGCAAATGCTGTAACAGTAACAGTAACACCAACTGTGTTCAGATTTGCATTTGATTCCACCACATGCTGAGCGTATTTACCAACAGATCTCTGTCTCTTTAGCTGCGTAGACTCACCACACAGAGATCAGTGACTGCTGCGCTGTGCGTTACCTGCTCAGCAATCTTGGGGAAATTCCCTGACAAACGTCATGACATCAATAACATTTCCCAATCAGCACTTCTGTTTGTAGTAGCGAGCGTCTCCCCTCATATGTAAGACTGCTTTGACAGTCAGAAGTGGATTCGCTCTGAGTCAAAGAGGGAGATGACGAGTTGTAAAGGGCACTGAGATAAGAAAACCATCTATCAAAAGTCACAAAATGAATCCTCAGTTGTTTCATTTTTGTTTATTTACTTCATCAGTTTGCACATTTTTAAACAGTTTTTCTAAATTAAAAAAAAAATGCAAAGAACATTCTATGCAAATGATTTAAGACCTGCAGGCATATAAATATATTACTGTTATAATGTAGAAATGTAAATTTTACTGTTACAAAGGTCAATTTGAAGTATCTTATTATAGCCCAGAGGCCTGTTGACATCAATGTGTAGAAGCTGATGTTGTAGGGAGGTGAGGGGTATTCAGTAGGTTTCAAGACACCAGTACATTTTACACACTGTCCTTTAAATAATGTACACATTATTTAAGATTTAACATTCAGAAAAATCTACGTCCATCAATCCTTCAACCTCTGGACGAGACTGTAGAAGTGTAAAAGGTGGCTGAGTTATATGTAAAGTAGGGCTGGGCAGTATCTCAATATTATATTAGCACTCATAAGATTTTGTGTATCGTTATATTGTGATATGTCTTAAGTGGTGGTGGTGTAATTTTCTGATCCAGCCGGTGAATTTAGTGAATTCAGTCAAATATATCATGAAATTGAGATTTTCTGATTTGCTTTTGAGGAGATTTCAAAACATCAAGATTTATACTGTGTATCAGAATATAAGGGCAATAACATTTTAATATTATAATGCAGGCAGCCTCTGTGTGCGTGTCTGTCTTTTCCCACAAAGGTTTTCATGTGTGGTGAGGTTCACCTGTCTGTACTGTAAAGTAGCTCACTGTGGTACACGCTGTGCTGTTTTGTGTTTTGAATTCAGCAGCCAGCCGGTGTAATGAGGCGAAGAGGAGGGAGAGGAGGAGAGGTGTGCTTTTGTCGCCCAGCAGGTTTTCAAACCAGCTGCCTAAAGCAGGACTGCCAGGACGCAGAGAGATGGGGTCGTCACTGACATCAGGGTTTCTGAATCAAGGCATGGCTGAGGGGGAAATGTGTGGTGTGATAACTGTGACGGTTGGATAAAACGGCACGTACAGACAGGAGAGGAGCTTGTGGTATAAATAGATGAGTGAATGTCACCCTGTATGCCTGTATGAATTTGTGCGCCCATGAGTGTCCGTTCATGTGTTGTACATAGAGCTCTTTTCTGTGACCGGCAAGGATGTTTATGTTTAGTTATTTAATGTGTGCGCTTGCTCCTGTTGAGAACATGAGTGGGCTGGGGGGGAAATGAACCGCTCACACGAGCGCAGGTTAAGAGAAGGGGATGCAGATCTGGTCATTCAGGGAACTTGTCGGCAGTTCTCTGAACTCATAGCGTTTCCTGGTAATGTCATCGCTTTAGCCGCAGTAGACAGAACAGTTCACACAGCTTCACAGCGATACATACATGATACATAATGTTACAGACTCATGAGGTTACTACAGACACATGAGGACAGAATCTGAAACATATGAGCAGAGCGTTGAAAGATTTACCATATTTTTTTTAAACAAGGTTTAATTTAAACTTTGGCTTCATCTCAATTATGGAATTATTATGGATAGAAATGTGTATTTTTTTGCAAAACTGAGGCAAAGATATGAGCTTTAATGCAAGATATACGAAAACAGTCACTTACTGGTTATTGTGAAATGAATTCAAACGTTGCTAAACTGAGTCCCTGATCTGAAGAGGAAGCGTTAATCGCACAGTATTTGAAAAGCCCTGAAAGAGAAACTCTGTGTTAACACGCGTAGTGAACCATGACCTTCATTGATTCAACATTATTTTGCAGTTGAGATCACACTCACAACCAAACCAACTTCATCGTATGGTCAAAGGCGTGGTTATTGATATGTCTGACCGAAAACAAATGTTGTCATTCTGTCATGACCGTTGAAAGCCAAAGGAAACACAACTAATATCAACATTCTCAACCTAACTGGTTCAGAATCACTGGGATTTAATGGGGATCCCTCAAACAAGGTTTAATTTATAGCTCGTTACACCTTCTTGAGGTGTTCAACTGAGGAACGATCTTTCCTTCATCCTCTCTCAGATAAATAAAGGAAAATAAACAATTTAGTCCGACAGAACTATTTATTTCTCCTTATTTTCTTGGTAACACGTGGTTATAAAACATAACCTCAATGTATTTATTATTTATACATTTACCAGTGTTCTTGTCAACAATTAATGCTGTTCAACAAGCTTTTAAATAGTCTGCAAACATGTACCTCAGTTTTTACATGCTGCCATACAGTACAATTGCCTGACATTGCATTAAATAATACCTTCAGCTAGCATGCGTGCCACCAACAGGTCCTGAGAGGGAGTGGTTTTCTGAGGAAGTGCTCAAAAATTACAATGGTTGCAAATCAGTATTGCTGTAGGTGTGCAACGTATTATAAGAATGACTCCAATGTTATGTAATAGTGTACTTTTTCAGCCTGACGTTGATATTTTCAGTGTGTACTGTAACTACTGTTGAAAGGCACGCATCAGTACAACAAACACTTGGCCAATTATAAAAAACACCTAATAAACACAGCTGTTTTTAAACTCATTCAGGGGTTTATGGGGGTAATTATAATTATATATATACCCTATTATCAAATTAAGGTCCAGTGTGTAGGATTTAGTGTCATGTGGTATTGATTGCAACCAAATTAACACTCCTCACATCAGCCTCTCCTGTGGGAGCCACTTAAAAGACAAGCAATTGATATAGGACTGAATAGACACCACCTCTATATTCATTATCTAGTTCTCTTTATAAATATATGCTGTAATTGTAATCATCATATTGTTAAAACAGCCATGGTAGAAGATAGCTGCTAGCGTTTGTGACAAAGGAAATCAAAATTCATCAAAATATGTATCAAAATTCTGTTCGCTCTTAATTTAAGAAGCTTTTAAAAGCACAGATCAAGTGAAAATACGGCACACTTGTCTGTAACTGGGCCAGTTTTTCAGTGTAAACCTGAACCTGTGATGTTTGGTGACCAGACGAAGTGTCAGCACAAGTCCGAGTCTGTGACTAACTTGACAAATAATGAACATTTTCCAGATTGTTCTGCTACAATCTGTCAGGTAGCTTCGGGCGAAGAAACACAGAACGCTATGTAGTTGTTTTCAGTTGCTCTGTGAGTACGTGATGGTTGAGACAGCTGCAGCGCTGTAGCACAGCTTATCAGATGTGGGGAGCTGCATTTCCTCAGATGCTGACCTGCACTACCTCACCACACTCTGTTCTACTTATTTCTAGTCTAGTTATTCTCCCTGTCTGTGTCTGACTCTCTTTCTCTCTCGCTCTCTCTCAGGAAGCCCAAACTGGTCCAGCGGAGGAGGAATACATGCCCCAGTCCTCAGGACATCAGCCGGGCCCTGCAGAGCCCCAGCTCTGCTCCCAGTGCCAGCGCTGCCAGCCTGGATGAGCTCATACAGCGCTGCCTAAACTGCTTCGGTCAGTCTGTGTCCCTGCACGTGTTCCCAAAGTTTGTCATGTGTCTTTACTCTTTATCACAACCAGGTTATATAAACGAGGGATGAGGGAGGAATGAGGGGGGATCCAGGGTGAGAGAAACGGACAGGGAGGGAGGGAGGGAGGGAGGGAGTGAGACAAAGGGCAGTCTCATACAATCAAGCTTTGTTCTGCTGGGCTACAGAGGCCAACGAGCTATTCCCATGCAGTATAAACTATACAAATCTCTCTCCTCGCTGCCTCTCCGCCTCTCTTTCAGTGGTCTCACCCTCTTCATCGGTCAGTTCATCCAAATTCCAAAAACATGTCCGGATGCCCCTAATAGTATCAACCACACAGATAGTTAATGTTTAATTTGAAGGAGGTTTTGAAATATCCGGTCCTGTTACCATCACAGTGCCTTTACTGTGGGTGGAAACTGTTTTGTGATGTTTAAAAAAATGTAAGATCCTTATTTATCTAGATAATCATACAGTTTTCTTAGGGAATATTTAGTGTCAAAGGTAGATGATTAGAACAAAAAATGTCCACAGGTAGTGAGCAGGAACGGAGACACTGATGTTGAGTAGTTTTATGTTGTCATACAAATTTATATTTATCATAGTATTAAGCATGAAAAGTGTGCAGTAATGTTTTATTCTAGATGTGAGCTTGATAAATATCAAAAGCTGGCATCGATTGCTCCAGTGCTACTTGTTTTGAATTAGTTCTGTCGATTCTCTGTCAATTGCACGTAATTGTATAATCAAGAGTTGCAACAATTAATCGATCGGCAGCTATTCTGATAATCGAATAATTGGTATGAGTAGTTTTTTTTTTTTTTACTTGAATATAAAGGGCAGCTGGAGAAAACCAATATGAAAATCTAAACCCAACTCAAGTAGAACTGAACTGAACTGAACTGTTTGACCAGCTGATCGGTGCAGCCCCCCAGTTTATGTTGTTGTTTTAGCCCCATTAATCCTTTTAATGTAAAATGTGCTGCTCTGTTTTGGTTGCAGACTCAGAGGGGAAGCTCTCCAGCCCCAGAGGGTCCCAGCTGGTCCACATGACGCTGATGATGCACAGTTGGGTTGTGCCATCTCAAATGTTTGCCCAGAAACTTCTCACCCTATATCCTCCTCTGTCACTCAGTGCAGTACTCTGGTCCCACTGGTGCACTGCTCCCAATCACATGTCCACATTCATTAATCAGATCAGGAAACAGGCATGGCTTTGTTTTGCACTGCTTGTCGACAAAGCAGATTTAAAGTATATATATATCCCTGTGCGTGGTTTTTTTTTTTTCTTCTCTTTTGTAATGCTGAGCCATGTCTGCTCAGTGTGTTTAGATCCTTGACTCTGTCTCTCACTTATAAGGATTGTCCTTCAGACAAGAGAGGACCAAAGCGTTCGCAGATCTGCCACCTTATCAGGTGAGTAAGGACACCGGGCACATGAGCGTGTTGTATGACAGACTGTGATAGAACTGGTTATCCTGCTCTGTTTTGCGGGTAGTAAACATACTTTCTGTCCTGCTGTGTGGCAAGGCAGTGGATCAGCCAGTTCCCGGCGGTGTTTGAGGCCGACCCCCGCCTGGAGCAGACCATGGGGGACCTGTGGGCGCTGGTCCGGTCAGATGGAGAGGAGACGCACTCGCAGCTCATCGACACCTCCTGCCTGTGAGCCATGCCCTGGAGGAATTATAGTTTGCTTATTTGGCCACAACTCAAACAAGTTTTTCTATAAATAGAAAATAGAGGTTTTCTATAAATAGAAAAACCGAGTATTTTTGTCCTGTTGCTTGGCTTTCTTTTCCTAGAAGCCCTCATGTGAACATATTCCAGGCACCCTCACCCTCTGTGAAGAAGAGGAAGGTGTCTTTGATCTTCGACCACATGGAGCCAGATGAGATGGCTGAGCACCTCAGCTACCTGGAGTTCAAGAACTTCTGTAACGTTTCAGTAAGTTCACTGAACAGCCTCTTATTATTTACTGTTGTCACATAATAAGACCTCATCCTGTTGCCCTGATTTGCTCCTTCTGAAGGAAACAGGTGAAAGTGCAAAGAAGATGTGATAACACTCTTAACTGAACAAATACTAATTACAGTACCAGCGGTGACACGGATGTAATTATCTCATAATAACCTGGATAAGTGACATCACTTTAACCGACAACTAAGTAGACGCTGTTCAGTCAATCAATTTTTTTCTGTGTAATTATTAAAGTGAGGCTGAATAATTAAATGCACTCATACTTTTGTGCATCTTGATGCAGAACACAAACAGCTGTGTATAAAATGAAACAACAGACTGTAAGAGCTGGTGACAGGGAGTTTAAAGGCCACAGCTTCCTAACAACAAAACCTTTTTAAAATCACTTTATGTATATACTGGCACAAATCTAGAAACAGATATTTTTCCACACTCTCCTTTCTTTATTCTGTTCATAACCAGACCAATGCAATGAGTCAATGCATCTTTAGATTCTATCCCTTTCGAATTGAATTACCTCAGTGTAAAGTGTCACATTTATTAAAACATTTTCATCATGTCGAGTCAACATGACTAAGTTAAATTGACACAAATTAAGTTGTTTCCTGACTGACCACTGCTGATCTGATCGGCCAGTTCCTGGACTACCGCAGCTACGTGGTGCGAGGCTCGGTGAGGGACAACCCGGCGCTGGAGCGGTCGGTCATGATGTGTAACGGAGTCTCCCAGTGGGTCCAGCTGATGATCCTGAGCAGACACACAGCGCAGCAGAGAGCCCAGGTCTTCACTAAGTTCATTCACGTGGCGCAGGTAAAACGAGGCGAGGGATCGGACGTCACAAAAACTATTTGTTTTGGTTTCTAGGTTTTGTTTTTGGGAGAAACTGACTTGCTGTTTCACACCTCGCGGTCACTCCCTCTGCTCTCTCCACTATAGAAACTTCGTGCTCTGCAAAACTTTAACACTCTAATGGCAGTGACTGGAGGCCTCTGTCACAGCTCAATCTCCCGCCTCAAAGACACCTCTAACCTTCTGCCTCCTGACATCACTAAGGTATTTCAAATATTACTCAGGAGTCAGTCCGCCTCACCACAATGCCATCATGATTCAGCTTTTCTCTCTTGAATCATTGACCTTCCTGGACATTTTTAGTTTTAACGTATTCGTGTGTGAATTTGTTATTCATAATTGTACGCTTCTCTTACTTACTTACTTGTTATCATAGAAAGTGTAACAGCAAATTGGAGAATTATTTGATATACAGTAGGTCACATTTTCACTTCTTGTTTTCTTTTAGGGGACAACACAGGTTCCTTTCACTTATCCTTATATCAATTCTTTTTTTTTTTTAGTTGTTTAGTCAGACAAAAGTATAATAATTGAACATATAGTTTGATGCAAGGCCACCAGCTGTACGTACAATGTGTATTCAACACTTTGTGGACAAAATGTTCTCATTTGATCACTGAGAGATAAGAAGAAAAAAAAAGGTGTTTTTTTGTACAGTAAGTTCTGTAATTTAATTAAGGCAGGGGTGTTTTTTTTATTTGGTGGCCTGTCGTAATGACTTCTAAGAAAACAGCAGCTGATACATCAGAGAGAGGAAAGAAGATGACAAACGTGACTCGATGTAACGTGAATAAAACTTGATGCATCATCTCATCCATGAACATGTGTTGCCTGAGTGACATAGATACATTTATATCGGCAGTGCTGGTTCTCTAATAATGACTCTAGAAATGTTGTATATGGAATATTCTTTGGATCAATTTTTACACACAAAACTGGAAACATATGCACGCGTACGAACCACTTTTGAGGGTGATTTATACATTTGACCCCAGATGTGTTTACAAACCGAAACCAACAAATCCTGCACAGTCTGCCTTCGAATTACTAACTACAGAGACACACGACAGGCTCATTTATCTTTACCTTCTTGATCTTTGTCCTCTTTGAGGCCCTGAGTGAGATGACAGAGCTGCTCTCCTCACGCAGCAACTACATCAACTACCGGCGGGTTTACAATGACTGCAGCGGCTTCAAGGTGCCCATCCTGGGTGTCCACCTGAAGGATCTAATCTCGCTGAATGAGGCCCTGCCGGACTACATCGACGAGGACAAGATCAACCTGAGCAAGCTGCAGCATCTGTACAGCAACATCAACGACCTGCTGTCTATACACAGCTACACGCCGCCCTTCGAGGCCAACAAAGACCTTCTGCATCTGCTCACGGTACGACACAGAAACTCAGAGAGTGTTTTAAGAATTCAGATAAAAAGAAAAAGATTTCAACAAGAACATCTCAAATTATGTTCTTTAATGCTTCAGCTCTCTCTAGATTTATACTACACTGAGGATGAGATATATGAACTTTCATACACCAAGGAACCCAAGAACCCCAAGATCCAGGTCAGTAGAGCTAAACACCCCTCTCTTTGAAGTTGATTTATCTCTCAGGCCATCAGGCTCACACTTGCTATAACCTTTTTTCACAAGACGGGGGATATTTGTGTACTGTCTGTGGGCGTTACATCTTCAAAACAAAAGCATAGACTCAGTGTCGAAATATATCAAAATGAGCCACATCAAAGCGCCGTACGTTAGGGAAGCGTGTTATGTGGTGGGTGTGCTCTTTTTTTTTTTTTTTTCCTGTTTCTCACATGCGCAGTCCTTCGTGTCTCATCACTGCATCTGTCGGTCCACAGCCTGTAGCTCCTGTTAAACCGCCTGTAGTGGCAGAGTGGGGTTCAGGGGTCACACCCAGGCTCGACCCTGACACCATCTCTAAACACGTCAAACAGATGGTGGATGTGAGTATGTGACTCTGCAACAAAACCATGTCTTTCACTTCCTTATTACTTGGCAGCCTAAAGCAGAACTAACCAACTGCTCCTTGACAAGCGCAACTGAATATGTGATTGCTCTGTTGCCCCCTGCAGTCCGTGATGAAAAATTACGACCAGAATCAGGACGGCTACATTTCGCTGGAGGACTTTGAGAAAATAGCAGCCAACTTCCCCTTTTCCTTCTGCACTCACGAAACTGACAGGTGAGGAAGCTGCAAATTGTCAAAGGCCTCTCGTGTTGTTGTGGCTGCAAAACTGAGAAAAACATGAAACAACATGAGCTGCTGAATGGTTTCTAAAACCCTCAACTGACTTACTCACTGTTGTGTTGCACTTTGGAACATTTTCTGCCCAGAGAAGGACAAATCAGCCGTGAGGAAATCAACTCTTACTTCATGAGGGGAATGTCCGTATGTGCCAAGCTGGGCTTCAACTTCAAAGACGCGCATAACTTCCATGAAATGACGTATAAACGTCCAACGTTTTGTTACACATGTGGAGGCTTTGTGAGTATCCATTGTATCCATGCTTAGTCTTATATACCTGGCCAGTCAGACTGCAATAACATGTATCGTGTCTGCTCTCTTGTAGCTGTGGGGCGTCATCAAGCAGGGCTACCACTGTAAAGGTAAGATCACAATCCATGTGGTCTCAGTCTTCATCAAAGAGTAATCAGCTTCATCAGAGCAAGATGATACCCTGTATATAACTGTAAAACAAGAAAGCTCTGTCTTTCTGTCTGTATGTTCTCCAGATCTGTTATTAAAAACATTAATTTGGTCCACTTTACACTTGTTTTAATAAGTCTAGACAGTCAGCGTCGTGTTGGATGAGCAGTTCTCAAGAAAGCTGTGTGCAAAAAAGAGTGTTTAGCATATTACAAAAAAATATATTTATTATATATGTAATGTATTTTCTTACTTACCAGCTGAGAAAGTGATTTGGTTTGTGCCACGTCATTCACAGACCTATTTTTTCTTCTTCTTTGAGTGGACTGATCCTTTAAGTAGAAACACGTCTGTTAAAGTTTTTTTTGTGTTTTTTCAGACTGTGGGATAAACTGTCACAGACACTGCAGAGATCTGGTGGGAATGGAGTGTTTGAAGAAACACAAGAACACAACAGGGTCCTGCCCCTGCACCCCTGCCCCTGACTCAAGAACCAAGGGCAACAGCTGGAGTACGTCCTTTTCCACATCATATACAAAACATACAGCTAACACCTAAAAAACTGCCTTTAAAACGACCTTGAACCTTGCAAACTGACTTATTTTATGTTCCCTGTCAGGTTCAGAGGAGGAGGCGTTTGTTTTCCCCCAAAGCAATGAGACAGAACATAACAAGGGCACCTCGGTTTGGAAAAATAACACAGAAGATTCTGCGCTGTCAGACCGCTCGACTCAGACGGATCCTGGTGTGTGGACGCCTGAGAAAAAGGACAAGAGGGGAAACCACCACAACTCCCTTGTGCATGCGTCCCCAGACAGGAAGGTGAGACGCTGCAAGGTGATTGTGACTGAGGACAGAATTTTATTGGCCTGTTCTGGCTTTTCTGTGCTATGTTGCTGTTTTCATCACAATTGCTCTTGACCTCAGCAACTGAAGAATCACGAGTGTCAGTATAAATCTATAGAGTGACCACAGGTGGAGAAATAACACCGTAAGAGCTTCCAGCAGTGATTCACTTGAACACTGTGAAGTGCTACAACAAGAGAGATGAATCAACCACACATACTGGCTGTTAGGAGTTAGGAGAAATTTACTCCTCTAAATGACGCTCCTCACTGAGGTTTTCTTATGGGAAAATAATTCAAAACAGACCAGTTCAATTAAATCTCACATGATAGAATTTGTAAACTAAATCTATATTAAGTGCATGTGTCCATGTATGTTTACACTGAAATGGTTATAGGTGGCTGCTGAAAGTATCTGGCCCATCTACAGTACATTTCCTGGTTGTAAAGCCTGGCACATTTGAATTCTGTAATTGTTCAACCCTGATTTAAATCCTCTGTTTGAATAACTGTGGCTATAATATTGTTTTTCACTTCATTCCCCTCATAAAGCTCCTGTGCAGGTGTTGCCGCCGCACAGTAAACTCAACCAAGAAATAATCCTTTCTGTGCCGAGTGCCCTTTCCAAAAGTGAACTTTTTCTCTTAAACAATGGAGAACTGAGAACATAGCCTCTGTTAGCTCACCACTACCTCCACGAGCAGCCCATGGTTTTGGTTGTATTTACTGAGTTTATTAACACGAGGTGAATGGTTATTAAATAAGGCAAAATGTAGTCCAGCAAGATCACTGTCAGCAGTTTTTAAGGACTATTTTTTAAGGACTTTAAGGACTGTTTTCCCGCTAGAACCTAGAAATAAAATATTGTTTCTGAGTTTTCTGGATGATAAATTTGTCTTTTCTGGTTTTTTTCGTAGCTCAACACACTGCCAGCGAGAACACGAGGCAGCTCCATGCCTGTTTCGTTCCTGCAGGAGAAGATGGAGGAGCTGCATCTCTACAAAGACAAGAGCAGAGAGCCAGACTGAGCGCTCTTATCGTCAAACATTTCCCCCTCACGAACAAAAACATCCAGACACCACCACGTGTCTGACACAGCTGTGTCTGACTCCTGTTGAACTGATGAGATTTTTTTTTTCTCAATACCAGCGAATATACACGGACTCCCTCATGTTTCAAGTATGATTGTGATATGTTTTTATTATTTTATTTGTGTCTGTCTCATTAGTTTGGTTTGTTGTTTAGGCTTCATACATCAGTTTTCCCACTGTAATTTATAAACACCTCGTCTTGTTTTTAGAACAGGTGCCTTGCTTCTCTGGTGCTAAGACTCAACACAACCTCTATGAACAAGGTCATTAATGACAGCAGACATCAAGTTCCTGATCTAATATACGCGCAATTAGGGATGCACGATATTAACTTTGGCCACCAACCAATATGCCAATGTTTCCCAACTTATTTTGGCCAATAATAATATTTGTGTTTATTTTTTTTTCCCCAGTTGCCAAAAAAAAAAACATTTTCCTGTGTTGGAAAATAATAAAACCAATTAGTAAACTCTTCCTGTACACAAAGTGTCATCGACCTGTTGCATTGCCAGAAATGTTAATTTCATGCCAATATTGTAAAGACTTTTTCAGCCAGTACCGATCATGTGCAGATGTTATCGTGCATCCCTACGAAGAAAATGCAGGGTAGGAAATTAACACTAAACTCAAAGAAAGTCTGGTTCATTTTAACTTGGGCAGCTATACGACACCTCTCGTGAATTTGGAATTTGGTCAAAAATGTATAATTGGCATTTGTTGGACTTTGGCTTGGTTAATATATGTGCACCACGACACGATTTGTCATTTGTCAACCCGCGGGGTATTGCCATCCCATTTATAAGGTATCTATTCCCTTAATCTTTCGTTATTTTAGGCCAGATGATGGTGTGCGATTTTTCAAATAAGTTAAGCCCAATATTGGATATTTGCATGTGATTAACCGTGACATCATGATGTGATTATTCTTTTATACCTCCGAAAAAATCTTCTTGATTTCTCTTGCCATCACAGTGTGTTTGTGAAAGAACACTTGCCTCAGTCAGCCACCACAAATATTACTGGAGAACATCTTATTTCCTGCCCTGACAACATTTGACTTTTCAAATCACTCCTAAAAGTTCACTCAAGGTTCAGCAGGACTGCACTGGAACTATACATATGCTCATAAAAATGGCATATTATTTCAAGGTGAATGCTTTTCTTGTTTTGGTTTGTCCTTTGTCTTCAATTTCAATCTTGTTGAAAATAAGAAAAATACACCAACAGTGATGAATCATGCAGTATGTGTTGTTTGTGGCAGAAACAAAAAGGAACACATGAACACCTACCGGCGTATACAATTGCATTTATTGTATAAAGGCAAGAAGACAGCTTGGGTAACTGGTCAGTCAGATTTTCAATTCCAGGTAGAAAAAAATGGGTTTGACAACAAGATTTAACTACTGGACTCAATAAACACCAATCACAAAGGGATTTTTAAAAAAAACTGCACGTAACTACTAGGAGTGGCAAAATATTTTTCTCAATCAAAGACTCAATTAACGCTTAAATACTACAGTATCAACAACACCTATTAAAAAAAATGATGTATGAATTCTATTGGAGTAAATAAAATGTGCTCACTCGTAACTGAAAATTAAAGAGCAGGAGAAAAAGGGTCATGAAGGTAAAAAGCATGCATTTTGTTCTTTGTTAAGCTTCTCAAAACAAGCAAAATTATTCAGGCCTTGCTGTATTTATCCTGCCTTGTAACTTTTTCCTCACTATGCATCCTAGAAAATATACAATAACCTCTTCAATCTGTAGCAAATGTGGAGTTCGCAGTTCTACAGACGTCCACATTCAATGCATAATAGATAACATTCATTAAATGCTTTGATACCTATCATCTACCACCTCACAGTCACTGCGGAGGGTAAGACTTCATTCAGTAAAAAAAAAAAAAAAAAAAAAAAATGAAAAGACATCAAACTGTATACAGTTTTAAGTGTACACTGATTGGTGAGGAATGAAGGCTACTGTGTTAAACCCGACAGAGACCGTTATGATTGGGGACTTGATGTGAGACTGTACAAAATCGACTTGCTGCAGAGGTCAGAGGGTTTAGGACACAGGTGGATGCAGGTAGAGGTGCAGGGCGGAGCTACTGGGAACCAGAAGATGAGCCTTGGCTGCCCTGTCCAGGGTAGCTGCCATACTGGCTGTAATACTGGTTCCACTGATTCTGGTTCTGGTAGTACTGCTGCCACTGCTGAGCATACTGGAGGGAGAAACAGAGAGCAAGAACGAGCATGAGAATAAGAGCATGCAACAGTAAAAAAAAAAAAAAGCTGCTGCTTTTCAGTTTAAAATTCTGAAAAAGTCTAAGGTACTCGAGAAGGAATCGAGTCAAAACGTAACAACATAAACCAAACCACCACAGGGTTCAATTGTAACTACAGTAGACCTATTTTACAAGTTGATAGCAGATTTGCATTAAAGGCAGGGACAGGTAGTGTTTTATTCGCCTTTGCCTACCTGCTGATATTGCTGGTTGTAGCTCTGTGGTTGTTGCTGTGGCGCCGGCGCCTGCTGCTGCTGCTGTGGCTGTTGCTGGTGGTGGTTGTACGTCTGTCCAGCGGCAGGTGTCTGGCTGTAGCTCTGGCTGTAGCTCTGGCTGTATCCTGGGTACTGGCTGTAGTAATTCTGGTTGTAGCTGCCCTGGTTGTATCCTTGACTGTAGCTCTGGTTGTAGCCCTGGAAAAGAAGAATTGTTAGGGTGAAAACATGTATTTGACATTACATTAACATTTATCAGTTATTGTATTTCTCCACATATAAGTACCTGGTTGTATCCCCCCTTGCTGTACGGGGCAGAGCGATTATAACTTCCTCCTGACTGCTGGCTGCGGTTATATCCGCCACTGCGTGAATCAGAGCCTCCATCGCGGTAGCTGTTTCCCCAACGGTTCTGGTTATAGCTGCCACGATTGTAGCCTGCCAAATAAACAAATATCATGTTACAATATACGGTAAACACAACGTTAGTGTAAAAGCAGTCAATATGTTTAAGCAACCTCATATAGTACTACTAGTAGTATACTATAGCTTTACAAAAAAGGAAAAAACATGAGATATGTCGACTCCCTCACTCACCTCCTCTGTAACCACTGCCTCCGTCTCCACTGCGGTTCTGGTAGCCACTGCGGGGCCCATCACGGTTGTCATAACGCTGGAAGCTTCCACCGCCGCCGCGGCCCCTGAACCCACCCTGCCTGTTGTCAAAGCGTTTTTCAGGGGGTGGGCCAGCCTTGCGGCCCTCCTCATTGTACTGCTTCAGCAGAGTTTCAGCCTCTTCGCACTGCAGCTCAGCGTACGTCACTGCCTCCAGGAAGTCGCAAGCCTCAGGAAGAGTAAAGTTGGCTTGGAGAGTGATAGTGGTGACCACAGGAGGAGAAGAGAGAGGGACAGCCCATCCAGCAAGGGGCGGATGGAGAAAAAGAGAGAAAGAGAGAGGGGTAGGGGGTTGTAGTGAAGACCAGAGGAGGCACACCACCGGAAGACAAAATGAAAAATAATTACTACCATACAAAGACAGTGGACATCATAGAGCAGAAACTAAGAGCAGATAGATGAAAGCAGATGGCAGGGTAGAGGGAACAAACATCACCTCCAGGGGAACATGGAGGAAAAATTTGTTTAAGCAGACACAGGAGAGGGGGGAGTTCAGTAGAGGTGTGGCGGGGGGCAAAAGGGACAACTAGAAGGTTGGTGAGAGGAGGAAACAGCACTGCAAACCAAGAGCAGCTGATGTAACGCACTTACAAGTTAACTTCCAAATACGTCTGCACGAAACTGCTTGTAAGTTTGCTATTTGGAAACATCCTTTTCAGAGAAGCAAATTGGGCAATATTAGACTATTACATGGCCTCGACGAGGCCCCGAGTCTCAGTTTGCAGTGCATTAAAAAGGTAAGCTTTATGGCAAGGGGCAGATAGAGGGCAAAAAAATAAGGAGGAATCGAATTTATGTGGACCGTTTAAAAAAAATAAAAATGTCCAGGTCTGATATCTGGCCAAAGCCTATGATGGGGGAAGGGGGGAGGGGGACATCTTCCAAGTTTGATTTTAGAGACAACACATAGAAAAGTAAAAAAGTAGATCTGGTGTTTTATTTGTTTTTTTCCACAGCATTCCTACCTTTCATTTCTAAAACAGCATGATCGGGCACATCCTTCCCCTGCTCATTGGTTTGCTTTAATGTTCGTTCTTTTAAATCCTCGTCCGTGGGACAAATTACAATAGCCTTGCGTTGAAAACCTTCAAAAGGACGCATTTTTCGTCTCCTTGCTGATCCATATACATTTGTCTAGCAATGGTGACAAGAAAGAAGTAGAAGCTTGTTTGTTATTGTTTACTTGTAATGGCTTTCCACTGGAAGGAAGCTGGAACCCTGCAATAATGAAGTGAGAGAGGTTTGGCTTGGATGTCAGTCTACGTTTTTACTCAGGTTCTAATGGCCTCTCATCACTCCACAGACTCACCTCGTGGTCTGTGCATCCAGGTGACCTGTGACTCCTGATCAATGTTAGTTATGGACAACAGGGGGACCCCACAAGTATAACTGACTACACTGTACAGTTTGTTCGCTCAGTCACACAACATACGAAGTTCAGATTAATCAATAATAAAAAAAATAGATCTCTAAAGTGATCCTAGGCATTACTGTGCTTATTCAATCGAATTGTCTTCATGTGCTGCTTGTAAAAAGTGTTTAAAGTGTTACAACTGGAGTTAATGATGTCAGAGGTGACGCCACTATGAAGAATCTCAAATATACTTAATAAAAACACTGCTTAATAATTCTGGTTCTTCCACAATACAGGTTCATATTCTTAGCATATTATTGAAGAAAGAAAAAAAAGTATGGCCAAAGGACAATCTACCACAGGCAAGTGTAGCTGCCATAAATCATTTGCCAACTAGAAATACACACAGTAGAGCGCATACCTCTGCCATGTCATTACAGTTCCCTTTGATTCAATCAAGCCTGTTCACGAGGGTGAAAACACAACTTCCTTTTCAAAGGTGAAAATAGTGCAAGTAAAAACCAACACAGGGAAATTTAGGCTGCAATAAATAATTTGCAAAAACCAGCAAGATAGCAGCAGCTTCATATTTGTTACAGCAACTCCATTTAATACATATTCTATAAAATGTAACATTGTCACCTCAGTATTAACCATTTCATCACAACTGGGAACACCAAAATAACATATTTTCCGCACTTCAGCCACACTTTCAAATCCCCGTTTGGTTCTCTATGTTCTAAAAATATATTCCTTGACAAATCTGTGCAGCTTTAAGAAACAAAAATAAACGTGCAGCTCAAAATCACGACATTTCTTAACAAATCCTACAGTGTTAAAGATTTAAAATACACATTAGATTCAGAATTCAAGCTGCCACAAACCTCCCGGACAAACGCAGCTATAAAAATAAAGTCAGTATCACACTGTGTCACTATGCAAATGAAGGATTCACAGCCACCAACTTATGAACACACAATAAAGCTTCTGAATTGGCAACTCAAACTCAAGTATCAGCTGTAGTCTATCAATCTGTGTTCACACAACAGTAACCACAGGTTTCTATACTCACAACACAATCAGCACTAAATGTTTCTTCAAGTATGTTGTTAAAAAGAACTTCTATAGCAACGTCACACTAATATTTATATGAAAACTTGAAATCAATATTCTTTAAAAGCAGCATTTAACACTTTTGCTCTGAATGTGATAATAATATTAACAGTAGTGTCTCAAATTTAGCAACTAATATGACTTTACAATTCGATGGTATCACACTTCGGCATTCCTGTGAAGTGCTGTGCTTTTAAAACTAACTTGTTTACTTTAACACTTAAATGTATACATCAAAAATGTATAAAAAGTCTACATGCATTACTTTCAATCTCAATTTATAAACCCTAGTACTTCTTTCACACAACATGGTTTCCATTGACGACATCTACAAATCAACCACATGCATCTGACAATTCTTTTAAAGTAAAGTGAATTCTCTCTTTCTAAACAGCTCAATTTACTGTAAAACTGTGAATCTCATACTCGTAACAATAACACGCTACATTAAAACATCTTGCTATTCTGACGGGTCCCCCCAGACTTACCTCGACTTACCTCTTCTTCATACGGTCTCTAGTCCCAGTCAAGACAACAACAGACAGATATTACCCACCTGCATATACTCACAATGTCCACGGAAAAGCCAGTCCACAATCAGACCCACCTACCTGTTTTCACACTGTCCTAACAAGCATCTGAAAATCTAAAATCTGTTAGTCATTACTTACCTTCAGGGTCAATTCATTAAAAAACACACTCAAAAGTTCCATGTATCTCACTTAAAATAGCTTTTTAAAAAGCTATCAACTCTGTCTTATTAAATTAGCAACAGAAGGTGTTTTTCTTACTCACCAGTCAGAGCTTACTTGTTTCTCAACATCTTTACATAGTCATGGTTTACTTGTACATTGTTGAAATTCACAAGACAAACAATACTGTATTATGACAAGAAATAGCAAGTGCAAATATACTGAGGGATGAAAACATGAAATATTCTGTCACTTATGAGAGCCATTAATCATTTTCTTTTTCAATACATGACAAGCAAGTGACAAGAGGGTGATCAATGCTTCTTCTACTCTATCATACACAGAGCCCCCTGAAAGATAAATAAATAGTCCATTAGAGAGATTGATCATCAGGGCACATTGACTGACTGTGGCGTGTATCAGAGCAGAGTGTGGGTGGGAGGGCAGTACCTGATCTAGGATGTAGTTGCGTCTCTTGCGGGCAGCGATCTCGATCAGCCTGTTCAGACACTGGGTGGCCTGCTGGATCAGAACATCCCAGCGCCCGGCGTAGTTCTTCTGACGACGCAGACCCATCACCTGCAAGACAAATAGTCAAGAAAGACCGTGATGGACTGTGTAACTGTGTGAGGTCTGTTTAACTGGGCAGTGGGGACCGAAACCAACCTTCATCTTGTCCATGATGGCATTGGTGCCCAAGATGTTGTACTTCTTCTCAGGGTTGGCCTCTGCATGCTTCATGGCCCAAGTTGTCTTTCCACAGGCGGGCAGGCCAACCATCATCAAGATCTGAAATGAGTGCACAAAAAACATGTTAATTCTGCATCCAGGTGCAAAGATTATGTGATAATTGGTAAATTTAAACCTCCTCTCAAAAAGATATTGACTCAAAATACACTATGCCATATGGTAGCACCAGCAGTTGCCTTTGCCAGTTACATTCACTATGTGTGACTAATCCCAAAACTGAAAAAGGTTAAGGGGGATATTTCTGTTTTATAGGCACTGGACCCAATTTCAAGGCTGCTGCATCAATCACAATTTATTGACACTGGTTTAAATTCTCAGCGCTTCCTTACCTCACATTCAGCTTTGGTGGCAGGTCCCTTAGTGCCTCTGATTTTGTCCTCCATCTCAAGATTGTGGATGTAGGTGTAACCCTCTGGTGGGGGGAAGTATGGCGCCGACTTCTGTCCAAAGTTAAACTCAACGGCACAATTCTTCACCAGGACATGAGGGAACAGGGCACGACCTGCCAGCGCCTCCTTGGTTGTCCGGAAAGCCACGCCCAACGACACTCCATTTTTAGAATAGCCCATCTCCACCTCGTCACCACTGTCAAAGTCCTGATATTATAGTCACGAGTCAGAAAAAAAAGCATCATTAGTTTTACTGGTTGGTGTCAACTAGATGGACAAAACAATAACAGAATTACATCAATTTATTACCATAATTATTTGACAAAAACAACTTATTATTTATGAATTAACCTAACCAACACAGAGGACACTAAAGCAGCAATTCTAAATGATCTTTATACGCTACAATTGAAGTTGATTAAGGAATTGAGTCACAGCTGCTATTACTTACGATGTAACAACCGATGACGTCGTTTTCCCCAAACTTCTCACCGAAGTCTGCAAACTTGCAGTTTTCAGATTTCTTTCCAGTTCCTCCATAACCAAAGGAAAAGGGCTCCTCGCCTACAACAAGTCATAAACAAACACATTGTTTCCATTTCTGGCCACAGCTCTCTTTAGTGGGATTTTGTCATTCATGTCAAATAGAAATTTCTCCACTCACCAAGCTGAGTGCTGCAGTAGTTAAGTGACCATCCAATTCTGACCACATGGGGATCGGGCTCACTGCTGGGCAGGTGCTTTACAGGAATTTCCTCATTGATCTGAAGAGTGGGAGACATATCAGGGCAAAACAATTATAGAGATGACAGTCAGAACATATTTTTAGACAGTTCAAATATATGTTTAAGACCAACTTTGTAAAGATATTACGTTAACAGGAGAAACAAAGGAGCTGCTCATCCTCCGTCCATCAATTATGGACCATTATGTGCACACAGCATAGAGAAAATGTTCATTTACAGTATCTCCATATCTCAGCAGATGTGCTCCCTCAGAAAAAGTCAGCATCTTAGGGTTGTGCGTGTTGTTCACATTACCTTCATCTCGTAACACACGCGGCCGCGAGTGACACCATGTGAAGCTCGTGCTCCAGCCCACAGATAAGCAAAGCCTTCAATTGTCAGTGGGTAACCACTGTAGCGATCCCGGGAAACTTTGAAGTGCAGATCACAGTTGTCTGAAAATAAGACAAGAGATATTTTTTCTTTCCATGTACTAATAAGTCACCACAAAATGTATCAACAAGTTCTGTACAGATAACTTGAGGCGTATAAGCTGGCAGGGAACTTGAGAGTTACTGCACTACAGGTATGAAGTCGGGTGGAGTAAATTAATCTACCACCATGTATCTACATCTGTTGTTGAGGAGAGAGACAGAGGTCTGCTACACCGTCCCAACTTCTTTAATCCATCCTCAAACACCTCTACAAGCCAGGAGCAGTGGGGATGTTGGGTTATAAGTTCAGGTTGTAGCCAAAAAATGTTTGGTCTGCAGTAAAAAGCTACCATTGTATGAAACACTAATAACTTCCTCTAAATTTAAAAATGTAACTGAAATAGAGATGCTTATTGAGAAATCAAACCAGCCAGCTCAGTCTGATTGTTTACACATGGAACAGTAATTCTTAACAGCTGTAACATTTTTCACAGGTTCATCTTTATACTGGCAGATACAAAAAATCCCAATACTTACATGTATCGATTGTGACAAGCGTGTCATCTATGTTCTCTTCCTCATCTTCAGCAGGGGGCTGTGGTGTTCGGGATCTGTGCAATATCAGCAGAGTATTAAGTTTACAACCAGTATTACGTACAAAATACACATGAACACACTAGTAATTGACTATATATTTCTGCTGCTCGACTTTTGCAGGACTGTACTATTATGCTGACTAAAAGCCTAAGCTAGAAGTCCTAATTCCAAATATCACAATTTATAAAGAGCATACCTCTTTTCCTCACGATGCTCATAGTAGTTGTAACTCCTGTTCTCCTCATACGGTCTCTTGCGGCTTTGGTGTCCACCTTTGTCACCTTCAACCTTGACTTCTTCAGCCTGAGCTGCAGCATCTTGTCCATGCTCCCGTTCAGTCCCACGATTATCCTGCTGTCCCTCTCTAATAGCCTCAGGGTTATCTTCAATTTTGACCTCCACCTTGACTTCTGAAATGAAAAATCTCAGTGAGCTTCAGGGGTGGAACTGTACAAGCAAGTAAGTCAGGAGGTTCTTAATGGGATTTGGAATTAACAATGATCTGATGAAAAGCACTTCAGAGCAAAAACATGTCTACAGGGTATTTTTCATATTACATGTATAGCCATAAACATCACCTTTCTGCTCCTCAACAGTCGCCTCTGGCTCTGGTACAGGCTTGGTCTCTTCCTCAGGCATCATCTCAGATTTCTGTATGTCAACATCTGCTGTGAAGTCGGGAATGCTGTGACCCGAGTCTGAGGTCTGCTGACTTTCATAAGGCTCGCCCTCTGGCTCCTCGTCCTCATAGTACCCACCTGAATCTCTACCCTCATCTTCCTCTTGAGGAAAATCACCATCCCCATCACCTTCAGCTACAGCTTCATCCTCATCTTCCTCAGCTGCTTCTTCTGCTTCTGCATCTTAAAAAGGGTGGGACAAACTCTTAAGTTTTCAGGCTCATGAAAACAAAAAGATATGAATCTCTAGAACAATATGCATTAATTGTTTCGACAGTTTAATTTCTTACTTAATTCTGATCTGCAACTTCATAATCCATAAACTTTGTTAAAATAGGCACTTTAAAAATCAGGCATAATTGGGGCTTATCAAAGATTTCATAAAGATGAAGAAAGCTGACTATTTAAGTTCATACACCAGACATGTTCAACGCCAATATCAGATGGTATGGCAAAATATAATATTAAAGCATTAATAGGGGGATACCTTGCTGTTCTTCATCCTCTCCATCATCTATATCTTCTACATCTTCGTCATCTTCTTCATCTTCGTTGTCTTGGGTGTCCTGGAGGTACTCATCGTCCTGCTCTCCCTGATCTGGGGCATCAGCCTGAGCTTCAGCCTCCAGAGCGGCTTTCAGCCTCTCCACCAGGTCCGCCTTCAGGCCTCTGGTGTCCAGGCCGCGGCGCTGAAGCTCCTCTTTTAACTCGTTTACTTTCAGTTTCTTCACGTCAACGCTCATTGTGCCTCAGATGTTAACTGTCTTTAAATAATGCTAAAAAACAAAAGAAAAAAAATAGACACAAAGAACACGGTTAAGTAGAACCAACAACTAACTTTCAAATCTATATCTTATGGCGGCAGTCCGCCTTAGCCCAACAGGCTACATTAGCTGGTTAGCTAGACTAGAAGCAGCTATAGCTAATAAGTTACCACTGTACCTGGTTCCGCAGGACATGTATAAAATAAACCATGTGGTCCAGAGTTCATAACGGCATATGCATCTATTATTACTGCACGGCAAACCCATCTCGGTGATCTTTGTCAACGTTACTATGCACTCCAAGTTGTTGCTATGTCGGCTAACGTTTGTAACGTTCTTAGCCTAGCGTTAGCTAACATACCGCGGACCAATGCAGGACGTGTAACTTCAACTCTGAGAGCACGCAAGCTGCAAACGTTGGTCTGATTTACATGCAAGTCCTGAAGTCAATTAATTTTTGTTTGGCAGTTTACGACATAAGACACAAAATAAGACCAAAATAATGTTGAGGCCTACCTCTTCACACGCGAGTTGCGCGGGTCAGCCGGGATAGATGATGGAGACAGTCGCTACTGCCCTCTAGGGTCGGACACCAGACACAAACATTAAACCGGAAGTTAACTGGACCGACACACATACGTACACGGGGTTATTATCGGGTTGTGTTACTATTATCCCAAATAAACCGAGGTACTCATGTGGAAAATGCTAGTTTGTATTGCCATGTTATATTTGGAGAGATTAATATGAAGGAGGTTCGACATATGAGCTTAAGTAGTTTGCGTGTTCCCCGTCACGCACTTGGTATAGTCTAAAAAAGGAAGTGATGCAGTGTTTACATTGAACGAATGCTGGGTATTGTAGTCCTATAAGTGCCCGCCTTATAAGATTCAGATTCAGAGTACTTTATTAATCCCCAGGGGGAAATTGTTTATCACTTCTTACAGTACAGCACTTTAGAAGGCGCAAAACGCAATTTACTTACTTAATTGTATTACTTATAAAAAATGCCTATCTAATGTGTAGCGACTCAAAGAACAGGGGGATCATCTGGGATTTCTTAGGTTCCTAGTTTCAGTTTCATTTAAGTTTGCATTTTAATTTGTGTGAAATGTGACACAAACTCGGAGACAGCATACCATTTTATTTTACACCATCCATCAACACTTGTCATCACGTCCAATAAACCTGCATCAGAAAAGGTATTTACAGCAAAAACATCATGTTTATTAACCCCTAGGGGCAGACACTCAAAAATAATCCATTGATATGATCAGATGTTTGTTTTTATTATCCATTTTGGCATTCAAGTGCAAGTGTTTCTCATTTATGAGTCAATCTAAAATCTAGAGTCACTCACAACTGAAGTCAGTTAAGCATGACAATCCCTTTGATAAACTGATAAATGATTAAGATCCATTAAGCTTTACTGAAACAAAGAGGAAAAGTAATATGATGGAGTTTTTACTGTAAATCTTTATATACAGTCAGCTTTATGGAGATGCAAGATGAACCACAAAAATACACTATGAATATCATAGTCTATATCACAATCCCCCATTACTAGCTGTTGCTCAAAACATGAGCTAATGACAGCACCCACATTCCCTGTGCACTGATATGCTTACTTCCTGTCCACAGACAGGGGACACCATTTGAAGTAGGGCCATTATCAGGCTGTACATATGGCAGCACAATGTTTTTCAATCTTGTTCTTTCACACATTGACCAGCAAACCGGGCTATGTCATAATGCAAAGAACTAATTTAATCACTTTTTGCTGATAACAGGTAAGTACACCAGTTGCCTGTTGACCTCTCTCAGCTGAGCATCTAGGGTCTCAGTGGTTAGTGCAAGTTCTGCTATTTGAGTCTGTAGGCTTGTGATGGTCTCATTCAGCTCTTCTTCTTTGCGGCGTGAATTAGCAGCCTGCCTGCTGTACTCCAGCACCATGCATCCACCACCGATGAGGAAGATGATTGTCTCTCCCAGCAGTTCTGCACCCAGTTCTGCAGCCGCGTCCTCATTCAGTGGTTTAATGGTGGAACCACGAAAGCCCATGATCCGCATCTTTGTTCTCATCTCAATCCAGTGGTAAACTGTGAGAAACAAACAACATTGATGATTGCACAGGTCCGCTTAGATTATCAATATTGTATGTCGGTGTCAGTCTCATTTGAACTGGGATTGCAGTATGACATTTTGACTGTATAATAACCATCTCAGAAAATATCACAGTTTCACGATATTCAGTATTCAAAATTTATTATAACTAATATTATCAGCTACAATGGCACTTAAAGGAATAAAACTAGCAGAGTATTTTTTGTTTGTTTTGTTCTTTGGTTGAACAAGCACTTTATTACAATTTTCCAAAACATTTTTTCCTGACAGACATCAACCTTGATATTAACATTAAATATATATATTTATGAACAATTTAATAGGGTAGAATTCATTAAGAGATAAGCAAATACACACGATATAACATTCCATTTTAATACCACTATATACCTTGAGACAGGTATACAGCTGCAGCCCTAATTTGAATTTATGTGCCAGATGACCTGAATCACAAGTGAACAGCTCAAAATACATGTGAAAATGCAACTAGATGCATGTGTTCATACACAGTGTAAATGTAATGTAAGATATGTGTCAGGAAAAATCTTTCTTTCTTCTTGTAGTGCTTGTTATCCATCTTGATTGATTTGGTGTGAGTTGCCAGGTTTTGGAAGACACTGATTTTAGAGATACCGTTCTGTATCACCGATCATTAGAAAGTGTACATCACTTAGGGACAAATTTTCATTTTGAGGTGAACTGTCTTTTTAAAAGCAGCCAGTACCTTGTGGCATTTGTCCAAGTGTCCATATTATCATTACTCGTACCAATAGATCTGTCTTTGAATGATCATGTTTCTCTTTTTTCTTAATACAAATGTTTTCTTCCAAGCTATCAGTTCAATATTGGAAAAAATATTTGTTTTCCTCTTAATATGTCACATTTTTTGTATAGAACTACTTTATTTTGTGTTAAAAGTGTAAGTGTTTTTAAAATGAACTGTGACTAGTAAAGGATAGGCAGCCTTTTTTTCAGTTAAGTACTTAAAAGTCACGTTTGCTAGTAGGTAGGCATGTTCAGTGTACACAACACTGCATGAAACTAGCTCTTCCTTCTATTTTGACAGTGTTTAATGCGAATAATCATAACTGTCTGATGTGTCTAAACAACAGAGCACACTGGCTGGTCAAAAATGTGTTCATAAATTCAAATGCTGTGTCAATATCTGAACAGTACGTGGGGCAAAGGGGCAAAAGGCATTCAAAGTGCTGTCCTATGATGGTAGCATAGCGGAGCCTCTGCCTCATACAACCTGTTCAATGACACATAAGGCTCGCCCTCCGAGAGCTTTCCCGGTTCCTATTGGTCAACTAGATTGACCTATGACGCTGATTGGGTAAGCGCCCTTGACAGGCTCAATCTGATTGGGTGCTGCTACCCTTTCGCTTTATCCATCGCCCGACCAACTGACACTGAAACCTAGCGGTCACTGGCAGCCGTTAGCTCGGTTACTCACTGTTCGCTGGCGGCAGACAGATGTAATTCTTAAAAAACTCGCTCCTCCGGGCTCCTGCTTTTATTCGGTTCGCTACGGGCTTGCTCATCTGCCTAACTCCCAGGTAGAGGAGCTTGGCGATAGGAAAGGCACCAACAACCATCTTGGCGGAAACACTTCACCAGCGTGGGGCGGGGCACGGCGAGGTTACGCGATGACGTTCACAGATTGACAGAGTCAGCCGCCAATCCGCCCACGCGTGTTAAAGACAAAGCTTTATTCAGTGACTCAGTGTTAATCATGTGAACTTTGTATTGCAAACAGGTTTCTGCTGAAACAAGAGCCACTGTATAAAGGCATTAAATATACTATAGCACACTGACATATAACTGTTTTACACACCACTCGTACAGCATCATGCAAATATAGTTGATTCATTGATGAGTCGATCAAAAGAGTTACTTAGCAACAGCTAGTTTGGTAATTTACATTTACTGGTTCCAGCTTCTTACATTTAAAGTTATGCCGCTTTTCACTGACATTTTTGACTGTAATAAAGAATCTGGGGTACAGAAAATATTTAAACACGTCACTTTGGACACTGGGGAACCTTGATGAGCTTCAAAGACTAAACGATTAATCAATTAATTGTTAAAATAATCACCAGATTAATCTATAACAATATATGTTATTCTGCACGTGATATATTTTATAAGCCTACGAGATATTATTCAATTATACGACCAAAGTTTTGCATCAAAATTATAATTATCAGATTAAACAAATTACATAATTGTAAGTCACTGCGCTCATATATAGGTTGGATGTAATTTATGTAACATTTTGTTAAGTAGCTTATGTTTTGTTTACACTTTCGCATATGATTGTCTGGAACTGAAAGAGAGTTATAGCAGCTGGGGTTATAAAGCTGTCAATAGCTTTATGTACCTGTAGGAAATATTATGCACCCATGTAGGCTACCTGGCAATTAAGGAAAACATAAATAACTTTAAAAAAAAAAAAAAAAAAGAAAAAAAAAAAGACGATGGTGGGTTATGCTTTAGGCTACCTGTGCCAGCTGTGCTGCTGAGAAACACCTGGGTCGGGTTTCAGCAGCGGTGAGATCCAGAGGGGCTGGACTGTGAGCCAAAATAACTCAAGTCAGTGCGCAGCTATGACTAAATGTCTGGAGCAGCCGCCACCAGAGAGAGAAACTCAGACTAAGCAACGCAACTACAGGAAGACGAGAAACTTTTAGGGGGGATCAAGTTTCCCTCTCCACTTTTGGGGCAGACGAACAAAAAAGGCACTCATCTTTTGAGGTAAGGACTTATTTTTACTCGTCTCGAAGCGTGCGCACCCATCTGCGTAGGAAATACGGTGTGAGGTGAGGACACATTGTTTGACTATACGATCGAGTCTGTATTGCGCGAGAAGTCTATTGTTGGTTTTAGCTCTTTGAGTCTGTACAGCCGCGAAAACGCCCTTTTTCCCCCCTCTATTGAATAGTGCTTTCTATGGTTTTCTCGTTCATTGTGAGGGGTCATGAATGCGAGGAGGAGCCTGGTCTCTAACTAATGAAAATCAGATGTTACCATCTCTGCCTGGCATGCCGAGCAGGATTCAGCCACTGAGGAAAGCTCAAGTGCAACAGCCAGCTGCTGGTTATAGATCTGGGCCACTGATGTGCAGCCTGTACCTTCACCAATAACCACCCTGACTACAATCACCTGAGTGGATTTTGTGACTTCCTTAAAATGATTTATGATTATTTGATTAGGATTTAATAGTAGTCTTATCCGACTGAATGGTATTTTTATGATCCTTTTTGTGGTATTATTATTGGAGGTTCACCATAATGTGACTTGTGGTCTTTAACTGTGATTTTAAAAAGTTTTTTTCTTGCCACTGTCTCCAAGTGCTTGCTCATGTGGTGAACTAAAGGTTAAGAGTCTGGTCTTAACCTCTAATTACAAAGTGTCTCAAGATAACTTTTTTTGTGATTCGGCACTAAATAAAACTTACTTACTCACTTCAGCTTGTTGCCGTGATAAACAATCCATTGTAACATTTGTTTTGAGTTCCTCATGTACTGTTTGTTGTGGTTGGAAGGAAGTAATGTGTCAAATGCGTTAGTTATTTGCTGCACTGATTGAGCAGCGTTGATAAGTAAGAAATGAAATCCTCAAACAAACCCAAGCTTCTTGTCAGAGCAGGATTTAATTGAAGTTTATCCCACACGTGTGCTCTGTGCTGGTTCTTACTCAAAACCAGCTGGTCTGCACTGTGTGATTCATATCCTGCAACCAAGAAACTGAACATGCTCACCTGGAATTACTGTGATTTTCTCTTGAGTCATCACTCACACATGTATCTACATGCACGAGTGAGCACTCATGCGTGTAGACACATGCTAACAGACACTGCCTATGTTTGTAACTTCTCCTTGGTGGCCGTGCTTTTCACGTTTCCCTCGTGCACGACACACTGCAGGTACCAAACAGAGTATGTAACTTAGCAGAAATGTCTGTAATGTTGTGTAGCACTGAGAGATTCCTGAGTCACATGCTGTGGAGAGCAGTGTCGCCCTAGATATGAATCGGATAATCGGCATAGTGCTAGAAACGACTGTGCCAAAGAATGAAGGCAAGTCCTGTTGTGTAGCGATTAGTTATTATCTTCTCTAAAATTCCCTGCAGTCTGTACATATTTTGTGCACCTTAAGTGTCTGCACAGGCTGATTGTCACCCCCCCCAAGCTTGAGGGGATCAATCGAGCTGCATTGTTTAAGGATGTAGTCATGAACAGAATGTACTTTGTGTGTGTTCATGATTGCGCACATGCAAACCGCCTATTTATGGAGGCAGAAATGCTTTTCGGTGACTTACCAGGTCAGAGGTGTGGGTGTAGCATAATAAAGAAGAAGCGCTTTGGGTGGAGCTTTTGTATCTGAGAGAGATTACAGTTGGAGACATGATTAGTCAATGAGCCATTATAGGCTGAGGGTGAATTCATCACTTGGCAAAAGGTGAATTTTATTTGACAGCTCATGTAGAAGAAACAACTGCAGTTTATTGCATCACGGCAGCTTCGTCGTTGTTTCATAATCTGTAAGACCTGTGGTGATATTTTTGAATGCACTGTTTATTTGTTTGTGGCAGAAAGTGAAGATACAAACCATGAATTCAGCAGATTGTCTTGTTCCTAGAGCACTCTGAGTCAGATGCAGTAATCGCACAATACCTCCCTACTGGTGTTGCACAATTAGCCTTGGCCTTAAAATCTTGCCAGTGTCCAGAAATGCCAACAGCCTATTTCAATAATTCCAGTTACATGAGATAATGCTGAATCAATGTTGCATTCAGTGTTCTCTGTGTCTTTGGACTACTGGCATGAAAACACCTCCAATGGAGAGGAGTTTATTCTTGTTTTTTCATATATTTTTAGATCTACACTGACAGTAGTTTTGTGTTTATTTGTCTTTGTTCGGCTCTGTTGTCCTCAGTTTTAATTGCATGCTGCTTTTCTATTTCCATCCCTGTTGGAATTGTGTGTAACATGGAGTCCAATGAAAAACCAAAGTGTGTACACAGAGCTGCCTTACACAACTGAGTCTGATGGTTTTGATCGTGACTTATAATGAGAATAAAATCACCGCTGTGGGGATCAGGAGACGATGTACACACCTGTGGGACATTCCTTAGTTTGTGTTGTCAGCATGTTGACATACCGCTAGACTTTGGTCACAAGACACCATAAAAAAAAAAAAAAAAAATGAAAAGCAAGCCACAACGGGAAGTTTTACAGAGGAATTTCTTTCATCATTCAGTCACAGCCAAGTTTCCTGCCAAGAGTGAGCATGGACAGAGCGAGAACAACTTGGAGGAAGGATATGATGCATGAATGGAGGGCTGGATAGAAACACGAAACTAGAGACTCATTTTGTTGTGTAATCTGGAATTTCTGGTAAAGGGCATAAACTGAAAGAGGGAGGGACTGCATGTAGTCTTGGTCAGACACACCCTGGTATTCTGCAAAGCTAATGATTATTGGTTTTAATCGTTCAATCTCCTCTCTGCTTCTCACAGAATCACAGAATTCGCAGCTTTTTAAAAGTCTACTATGCAGAGGTAACCCGTACGCTTTCGTTCCTGCTTTGCGGTTTAATCTTGTGGTTTTCGTCTTGGCTTCACCACTCGACAGAGCTAATTGTCGCTTGTAAAAATGGGAGAACCAGCTGACATTGTAATCAACGGAACTGGAAAGAAAGTGAATGTGAGGTCTTCCAAGAAACTTCTCTTTAAAAAAGAAACCAACGTGCAACAGCAAGCCAGGAATAGAGGAAAGCACCGCTGCAGTGACCACAAGCTGTCAGTCCACCTTAAATCTTCTAAATGATTTATGTCTCTGTGTTTCACTACTTAAAAGACGAAAACTCCTCTCTGCTGGGTGTTTACTTCTATCCTCTGTGACAGCTCTGTGTATGTTGGCAGTTCACAGATAACATTAGAGAATATAGAAGCTGCTGTAGTCTGGCGGTACGGCACCAAAACAAAGTTTACCTTAAAAAATGAATGTTCCTTGTAGTAGCTTTAAGTTATTGCCAACTTATAATGCATTTAAAAGGTGAACTCACAGGTTAACAGACTGAAACAAGAGTATTACCTTTCCTCCCTTGTGATGTTATATGTCTTGTTCTGTCATCTGTTATCTTCCGATCTTGAGGATATAGATTGTTAAAATTATCTTGTTGTGTTTGTTCTTTATCTCGACAGCTTGTGTTGTCAATTTGCATCTTGTATTCTTTTGCTTTTCTTATCTATATATAGCATATTTTTACTGCACAAATAAACTAAGGTAAACTGAACAGCACTGACTAAACTTGGTAAAATGAAGATTTAAAAAAGAGATATAAGCAATATCTTCTCTAAAAGCACATTCTACTCTTTTCTCAGGCTGAGACACCTGAATTTCGTTCCTTGGCCCTAAAAACTTAATAGAAACAGCCAGTCTTCTTGCTGATAGTCGTGTTTGCTTTCACAGGTCATTACTCAGTTAAATTTCACAGCCAGTTAAAAGTTTCTTGTCACACATGTAATTCATTAATATGCAGTTAGACCGATTCTCCTATTAAGGACATTTTACTTACTTACAGCTCATTACAACAGAAAACATTGACCAACACAGTGGAAGAAGAGGAGGAGTGAATGAATCACTGGGCAGGAAGAGGAGAGTTCAGTGACTGCGTGATCGGCCTGACCTTTGTTAGTCAGTGAGAGTGTAATGTGTGTGTGTTTTTTTGTAAGCTGCTCTTGACAAAGATAAGTGTCTGGAGCTGTGTGTGAACTAAATGCCTCACCAGGAGGAGCGGTGAGGAATGTGAGCTTGTGACCAGCCCTGACTGCGACTCGGCCTGCCACAGCACAGCACACAGTCTGACAAGCAGCTATTATCCGACTGTGCTAAACATTCAGACTTCATGTCCCTCTAACATGTTTTCTTCTGCACTAGCTAATGCATAACTGGTGTTACTGGCTCATCCAGTAACTGAGGAAGATGAGTATAATCAAATCTTGGATAAGGTTTGTCTAGTTTGTACATGTTTTTTGTTTTTTTTAATCTACAGTAAGAATGCACCTTTTTTGCTCTTGTTTTTTTTTGTAGTAAGTTATTATTAGTTAATTTTTGTAAATGAGGGGCAGGTGTGTGAGATTGTCTCCATGCACTTGGATAAATTCACGATTAACTGTAATTTTAAGATATTTCATCAGCCCCATCACTGTACATATTTACAGTACTGTAGTGACATAACGAAACAGGTTCAGACTAACATGGTGACTTATCTTATCGAGGTGTACATGAAGGCCACAACAGGACTTACTGTTCTGTAAGTCTGTTACTGTTACTGTTCTCCTCCAGAAGTCATTCACTACATGTTCTCCACAATGATAACGCTTCTAAGTGCTCAAAAAAGAAAGATGCACACAATATTTTGTCTTTTAAGTTCATGAAGAACTTGCCGTTGAGTTGTTGGCTTTGTGTCTCTTTTAAGCATGAACCAAACTGAACAATTTATTCAGGTATTAAACTTATTTACACCAGGAACACAGTTTTCCCACAAATAGAAGCAGGCAACTTAACTTCAGGAGTCTTTTCCTCACAATGTGACAGCTGTTTGTGGATATGCAGGATTAATCACTGTAATATACCATGTAAACTTGGTTTAGTGCTGCACCTAATCACCAGGCTCATAGCAGCTTCTGTCCACAGGTTGTAAGACCTATTCAGAACTCTACCATGAAAATAGTTTTCATTTTAAAACTTATCCAGCTGGATTTGTCCTAAAAAAGAAAAATCTTTGCAGAGCTCTTGTTAATTTTTACAGAGTTGCAAGTGAAAGCATCTTGCCTGAAAACATTATGTCACAAAATGTCCACACCCGGGACATGAAGACACTGCAGTCATTGTTACCGATCTCCTGATCAGCAATGTTAGCGGTGAGGTGAGATTCTGTAACAGAGCCCAAATGATATTAAAGGACTCTGCTGCCTTTTGGCAAGAGATGCAGAAGTGTCTTCTGCCGTTCCACCAGACGACACAGCAGCTTCTGTCCTCAGACTGTGAGACTCCTCAGTTCACTTCACAAAAAATCTCAGTCTTTGTTTGAAGCATTATGTGATGACAGCTTGCATTTCATGGTACAACCCTGTGCTGAGTAAAGTAAAGGATAAAAAAAATCAATTCAGACTGATTCACCTGTTGTCATTCATACCCAGCTGTCTGGAGTATTAATATAATACGACATCCACTTGACTGCACCTGTTTCTGTGTCGGAAACTGGACAAGTCACAGACAAATCATATGTGGAGTTTGGCTGGAACACCTGGCATCACAGAGGATGCGGTTGAGTCACCAGGGTTCCTAAATTGGGCCTCAAACGGTTTGGATGTCGCTGAGTGGTGTGATCCGTCACATAAATCGTTTAAGCATGAATCCAGTGTTTATCTATAGTCAGCAATGTATGAGGAAATTGTGGCTTGTTTAGACACGAAGGGCGTTCAGGTTGCATGTTCCCAGAAAGTTGGCTCTCTGTCAGATCGGCAGAAGCGTTGATAGAGCTGGGAGCCGGCGGCAGGAGGGGAGGGGTAAACACAACTTTTAGTCACAGCATGCCTCGTTTTATTGCTTCAAGCGAATTATAAGTAAAAACCCTGGAGGGCAAGAGGCCAAGCATCGTTCATGCAAATATTAATGCTACTGCATTTTATCATGGAAGAGGCATGTTGAGTCCCATAACAAAAAAATGCTGAGTGTTAAAGTGCTGAATGTGAATCTATCTCATGAGATTCAGACTTTTCTCCTGACAGCTGTGGTGTGTTCCTTTTTTTTTTTTTTTCAGGAGCCGAAAAGCTGCGACCTCACAGCCATGAGTTCTCAAACAAGCTTTGGCAGCAGCTTGCTGTGTGAGTCCTTGGTTTCATTTCGGCTGAGTGCATATTTGTGCACCTGGGAGTGTTATCATGTGTTAATTTTTCTATGCTGCTTTTTGTGGTTTGTATTCAGTCCAGAGTATAAATGATGACCTGAACGCGTCGCTGGCTACAGCCGACGAGTTGTCCAGGGAGTTCAGTTCCATGCTGAAGGAGGCCTCCACCGAAAACAACAACACGAACTCTGGATCTCAGGTACACACACACACCTTCAGTTCTGACTTTCTCTTTTCAGCTTTTAGTTTGAAACAGACTGTAGTTATATGCTATGGAGTTTTTGAAAGTGTGCATATAGCAGCTCCACAAGCAGAATAAATGATGGTAATGTTTGTTTTTTCAAACCGTGGATACGTTGAAACTTTACATCTATTTAAGTTCAGTTTTTACTTTTACTGTTGTGACCATGCTGTGCTTACAACCGCTTGGTTAGGGTGACGAAAAGATTGTTATTTTTGGTTTACCTGGTTTTGTCAGCATGAACACAACTGTCAAACTGACTTTCTGTAAGGCCACCGCCATCTTTTCCACCTTCCCTCATGACAGTCAGCGCTACAAATTTGAATGTGTTTTGCGGAAACTTAAAATGCAAACATTTTACTCAGTGCCAACAAAAGTGAAATACTGTAGTTTGCAGACTTTACTATCCAGCACAGTGGTTATATAGAAGTCATTCCTCATAATACCTACTTATACCAGATAAATTGTTCCTGCAGATCTACTCTACAGTCTCCAGAGAGAATCAGCCCACCAGGTTATCCGACACCCCGATCACAACAAGGGAGTCATCCAGCAGCAGTAATGGCAGCTCCAGCTCTCAGCCTTTCTCCCCGAGCTCAGCAGCTTCCCATCCCACTGACTCCATCAGCTCCAGGAATAAAAACGACTCCCCCGTCTTCTTCAGCAGCCCGCTCTCATCCCCAAAGATCCGCACGGAGGCGAGCTCTCCGCTTCCTCAGACTGACAGCTACTCATACAACCAGCGGAGCCCCTTGCCGTCGCCTCACACCCCAAGACGGAGCACCTCCCCTAATTACAACAGGAGCCCACGTGGCTCGGCCAGTTACATGGACAGAAGCCCCTCGCCCAGCCCCACACGTCTGGACCGGCCATCTCGGTCTGCCCCGCTTCAACCCAGTTCCAACCTGCTGAGCCCCTATGACAGCTCAATGGGTCGTAGGTCGCCTCGGCCCGAGCGAAGCCCCTCTCCTCTGGCTTTAAATCTTTCAGGGTCCAACACACTGCCACGAAATTTTGGCGGTTTCAACCATCCTGGTGAGTGACTGTCGGTATCCAGCTGTAAAACAGTCAGACGGAAGTTGTGGGCCACAGATATTTATATGATGAACGAACCATATTCCTAGTTCAGTTAGTTATGTTTATACACCGTGACCCTCTCATGACTAGATGCACACTTCCCTCTGCACCGAGAACTGAAATAAAATAGTTCCTTCATGAAACAGAGCTGTCGCTCGGTGAAATGCCAGGTCTGGAAAATTGTGTTAAGGGGGTCGATCTCTTCTAGCGAATCATTCTGTCAGATTGCTGAACGCAACTTAGAAGGCTGCCCTGCTTTACCTGCTGTTACGTTAACCAACCCAAAACAACGTGTTTTCATTAGAGGTGGATGTGGAAGCTGCTGTGACCGAACTCTAGCAAAAATGGGCCCTAATGCGCGTACACAGTATAATAATGTTATAGCTTGCCATTCAAATTACAGAGTACTCCCACTTTTTAAACATTTAAACAAAAAAAAAAAAGCTGTGACAGTACACCTCGATGTCAAAGAGAGTCTTCTCTCTGCCACTCTTTCTCTACTTCTGTGTGTTTCTTTCTCACTTTCTCTTTTATTTTATCTCCATATCGCAGATGAGGGTGTGCAACGGCAAAAGACTCCTGCCAAGTGGAATGAAACAGATCTGGACGTGTCCTACGAGAGGAAGCCTCACCACACTTACGACAGTTAGTTCATTTTTGTTTAGTCTGTTATTTGTCTGCTTTCTAATTTGTAGAATTAGTCCAGGACAAATCATTTTTGTAGGAAGCGCAGGGAGCGCTGGCCCTCTGCCTGCACTGTATGTGGTCTCTGTTCTCTAAATCAACACTTTCCTGTTACAGAGACTGAGTGGCTGCGGCCGTCTGTGCCAAATAGCAGCTGGAGAGAATCCAACCTCGATGGCCCTCCTCTGGCCCCAAGCCCTAAAAAGGTGGGTGGTTGACAACAAAAAGAGCGAGTTTGAAAAGGCACTGCGAGAGATTTGTCTGCCCAAACCTGTTTTTGTTGTTGCATTAAATGGAAGTGACTGCAAGTCGCTTGCATTGTTTTTCACAGATAAGAACAGAGTGCTGTGGTTAACAGACTCTGGGTGGGGACACAGAAATGGCACACCTTTCATTAACTGCTTGAACTCAAACACTCAATGATAGCATTCATTTTTTAAAGATTAAGTTCGGCTTCCGCAGAACAGAAAACTGCTGAAAGCGTTCTGCAGAAACTATCGACGTTATTATCCCACTGGAGTCTTGTTGTTTCTGCCCGCCTAATGAAAAAAGGTTGTTTTTTTATCCTTTTGGCTCAATTGATCATTATTATTTCAAACAATTCAGGCACACAAATCTACACAAATGTAACAAACAAGTAAATAAATATTCATGTTATAGATTATCTCTGTCAGATTCTAGTGCTCAGGATGCAGTTTGCATAGTTTGTATCTTTGCCTGACAGTATCGATATGTAGATCTATAGTCACACAGCTGAGCAGGTCGCTTACTGACAAAAGTTGACAACTGGTTACCTAATTGTTGAGAGATTGAAACACATCTTATTCAGTGTATCAGGATTAGTAAGAGTTTATCCCTCTTTTCTTTCCTGCCCAGGTTTCTCTCTCTAAACCTCTCCAGTATTCTCATGGCTCTCTCCCCCGTAACACGCGGATATCAGTCCCTCCAGATGTTTCATCCCCTCTCCACTCCCCCTATCACCTTCAGCCCATCGTCTCCCGAATTTCTATTCCTCCCACATCCACTCAGTCCCGTCCACGCAAGCCCATCCCTCTCTCCGTCATCATGCGTCTCCAAAACCCTCACTGGGGAGCGATGGCGACCCGCCACCCCAGAATCCTGGAAGAAGGTGATATGGGACCCTACCCACCAGTCGTACCCTTCCCAAGGGAATTTATGAACCAACCTGTACTCCACCCACCTGAGCTGAGACAGCCAGCCATTTACAGTGATGGTAATGCATTTCACACCTGTGCACACACTCTGACAATCTCTCTGTTCACAGGATCTGTGTTCATTTAACTTTTTGTATCCATTGTTGCAGTGCTAAACCAAGGCGATGTAGACGCAGAGTTAGAGCGGCTGGACTTTGTTCATCACGTACCTGTGATTATGGAGGATCCCAGCATGCCGGAGGGCAGAAGGGAGGGTGAGCAGGCCCCACCCACAGCTCCCCGTCCCCTCAGCCCCACCAGGCTACAGCCGGTGGTGGCTCCTGAGGCCCAGAGCCAGGAAATCCCTAACCTGGAGGAGCTGCTCCGCATCCGGGCAGAAATTCCCCGAGCCCTGAAGAGAAGGGGCTCCGTGGATCAGTCGCAGCCCCTGAAGAAAGCCTCCCACTACCAGCCCAACCAGTACAAACATCTCATCGACAAGCTGTTTCGCAGGAAGGAAAACCGCCGGAAGGGGGAGCAAGGCAGCGAGACAAGCAGTTCCTCCGAGGGAGAGGAGTGTGCCATGCCGCCTGCTCCTCCACCGCAGACATCTTCACTGGTTCCCCATGACTTCAGAGTAAGAAATCCACACCACAGATATTAATAATAATGATAATGGGACGAAAGAATGACGGGATTTACCGATGAAATGTTTTATTTATGTACCACTGCATTTGACGTGGAAAGTCAAGTTGTTACTTTATACAAGCTCGCTTCCTGTTTGTTCCATCAGAGTTACCATTCCATTCTGCGGCGGTCCAATCGGGAACGCAAAGGAGGCGGGAGGCGAGCCCGGCTCAGCCCGCTCGTCCTGCTGCTGGACGGAGCGTTAGTTGGAGAGCTGGAGACGGTGCAGAGGGCCGTGCAGGAGGTGTGTGTGTGTGTGTGTGTGTGTGTGTGTGTAGGCCCAAACTAATATACAAACACTTACTAGGCAATAACGCACTTTGCGTTTGTCACTTTGTTTACATTGTTTATGATACAATACAACACAATGTGAGGCGATACGATACACTGGTCAGGAAATGTGAACTTGGACTTGAATCATGTGCTAACACAGCTGCCTCCATATTGTATTAAATTACAAAAACATATAAACAAAGCACAATATAGTGTAACAAAAACAAAAAATTACACATGTCCTTCAATAAACATATTAACACAACCAGTGGTGAGAATACAATTAACTATTGCACAATCCCTGCAGCCTCAAACAGCATTTAAACAGATTATTTCCCTTGTTTTCCACTTTGAGCTTGTATTTTAACATATTTCAACTTTTTAAGCTTACACCAGTAATCCCCGTAAATAAAGTTTATAGGTTAAAAACTCCTAAACTTTTTCCAGAGATAAACCAGTGAAGCACAGCATCCAAAGTTGGTGCTCCAGGATGTAGACTTTAAGAAACACTGAAAAATATGTTATATTTAACTTCTGTTTTCTCGGGGGAAGGTTTGCTGAGCCAGCATTCCCTTCTTCAACACGACCCTACATCTTCTTCGTGCAGGAAAAACATTTGCCTGGAAGTTGCTCATCCAGTAAAACAACACCGACTTCCATTTTAGCAGTTCGGCCGAGGGCGGTTTTGGAAGTTGCAACACAAAATTTCTTTTACAGTGTGCAGAAGTTCTTGTAACATAATTAACGACAGTTCAGCTGATATGTGTAAAATGTTCTCCGTAGATGACTGATCCGAGCCAACCCAACGATGAAGGCATCACTGCCCTTCATAATGCCATCTGCGGCGGCCATTACAATGTTGTGGATTTCCTGGTTCGCATCGGAGCCAATGTCAGCGCCCCAGACAGCCACGGCTGGTAAATACTTGCTTATTGCTTTCTGCATTTATAATTTGCATGTTAAGTTGTATTTTTTTTTAATTGACTGCCAGTGCTTTTGGCCCACAGGACTCCACTGCACTGCTCGGCCTCTTGCAACGACCGTCCTCTGTGTGAGTTTTTGGTGAGGAATGGAGCTGCTGTCATGGCCATGACGCAGAGCGACGGCGCGACCGCCTCCCAGAAGTGTGATCCTTACGCCGTTGGATTTGAAGATTGTGAGAGCTTCCTGAGGGGTGAGGCAGGCAGTTACACCTACACACACACACACACACACACACAGATCTACACCCTATGACACTGCCCTATTAAATGCTAAAAATGAATCACAGTGAATCATTTAATGACAGTTTGTGTTTGACAGTTGCACTTCTAACCACCGGTTAAAGCTCAAGAGTTTAGTATTTAGTGGGATCTACGGGCAGAAATGGAATGTAGCATTCATCATTATGTTTTCATTAGTGTAGAACCAGTTAGCCCACCGCTAACATGAATATGGATTAAGTGATGTAATCTTGCCGCTCTTATAGACTTTTCAAAATGTTATCGGACTGAATGGAGCAAATTATGATAGTGAGGCAAGTCATTTTGTTTTACCGAATAAGCTCATGGGGAAAAGTCTTCTTGGGCTGCTGTGCATCATGGGACGTTGTAATTTCACAGTTTAGTCGCCATGTAAAAGCCTGGTGCTCATCCTGGAGCCCCCATGTTGGGTCGCTGTGTTTCTACAGTAGCCCAGAACAGACAAACTGAATATTGGCTTCAGAGAGTTAAAGAAATAGTGAAATATGAATGTCAAGAGACACCACCGTTCTCCCAGAACACTAGTCGGGAAGACGAAACTGTCTCTGGTACTTATTTATTCTGCTTTCTTTGTCATACCAGGTGTGGAGGAGGCCATGGGGGTGGAGAACAGCGGGGTGCTGTACGCTCTGTGGAACTACCCGGCTCAGGCAGCCGATGAGTTGAGCTTCAAAGAGGGAGACATGGTCACCATCCTGCAGAAACCTGAAGGGTCGGACTGGTGGTGGGCCTCGCTCTGCGGCCGGGAGGGCTTTGTTCCAAACAACTACTTTGGGGTAAGATAATAATTTCAGTGTTAACGAAGGGTTGAACAATTAAAGCCTCCACCTCTCGATAATACAGAAATAAAGCATGAATGTTAATCTTTTGTTTTTATTTGTTTTCAGCTTTTCCCAAAAGTTCGTCCAAAATCTCTCTGCTAAGTGGTCGCTGGATGATCAGCCCTGGTCAAACTGGTGCAGAGGACTGTCTGAAAAACTGCTTTACAGCTTCACACTGTTGTTTTTTAAGGACTGTCCGTGTGATGATAACAAAAAAAGGCTATATTGCTGCAGGGCATGAAAAATGTTTTGGATCTGTCAGTCAGGGGAGTTGAAGGAGAAGTCTCAGTATTCATTTTTGGCCTCGCTGACAAGGATAAATCTTTTGTGCTGGCTCTGCTGTAGTGTATTTTTTTTCTTGAAAGCTACAACTCTGTATTCTGCTAAACCTTTCTGTCAAACATGATGTCTGTCCAAAGGTTACACAAAGGCCATACTATCTGCTGTTTTACTCAGCCTTTTTTTTTTTCTTTCTTTTTTTTCCAGTCAGAAATCGACATTTCTGACTCGCTGGCTGGTTATTAACGAGAATGCAAAGAGTCGCCGCTGGTGTTCTCTGTCCACGCATCAGCAAGGTCAATTCAGCTGTTTACTAATAACAAACACGACTGTTGCTGCTGCAATCGGAGCAGAATCAACCTAATCAATACTGGAACAGAGTTGTACGCTGCTTCGTCACGGAGGTATTGAGCAGGTGACAGGTGGTCAGGAGTTGACGCTGACCTTTTATTGTGCGAAGCAACTTCAGACCACTGATGGATCCGACTAACACATTCGTGATTTTACTAGCCAGATGTTTTTTAGACGAGCGATGTTGCATTCCAGTTAGCATTTTATGTTTCTGGGAAGCATCGATACTGTTCACATTACACGCACATGGACCGATGTTGTCACGCTGGGTGGTTGAGGGGATGGTGGTGGTCTTACAGTTTGGCGAGACGGCGGCTAAGAGAGAGGGTGTTTCGATGTTTGTCGGCATGAAACCACTGGATATTCTGCCAACTTTACACCCGGACAGGGACTAAAGATGAAAACTAGCCTCTGGCTTATGCTGACATATTTAAAGTAATGTTACATACACTGTCCCTAAGAAACAGTGGATATAAATTTTATTTTATTTTTTTAAACAGACACTTCCAGACAAGGCATCCAGACATTTTCCTGCTATGTATTTTAAGCCAAAAGGTGATAACTTCCAAAATGCTGTTTTTTTTTGTGCCTAAACGTAAGCACGAGAACAACATGTCTTCAGACAGAAAATGTAACGTAAATAAACGTGAAGTTACGTCATAAAGCAATGTTGAGTTTTAACATGTCCGCGGTTTGCAGAAACGTACATTGCCAACATTTATTCTGATGATAGGGTTGCATGTTTAGACTGTTTTTAAATGAATCTTGAAAGGGAATGCATGTTTTCTTCGACTATGGAACTGACCTTTTTGTAGATGTATGTGTAGTCACAGTCATTGAATGTTTGGTGACGCACTGTTGTTGAGTTTTGTATGTTATCAGTTTTCAGAGTAACACTTGTGTAGCGAGGGACTGCTGTGCACTTAACCTGTAAACCCCTTCCCGAGGGGCACAAAAGTGACCAAATGTTTAAATATTCAATAAATACTTGAGTCACGTGTTTTTGGTTTCCTTTAAAATCTTTTGTCACATTCTTATCTTTGTGGCTTAAATTTAAGACTGTGAAATGTGATTACCGACCAGCAGATGATGCTGTAGAATCAAGTTTAAATTCTGCACCAGCTAACGTTTACGTTCGTCAATACTCAGATATAAACTAATATATAGTAAAACAACATTTATTGAGGCAGCTTTGTGCAGTGTTAGTCCTGTATGCTGTGAATTACATTAAACCCTCTTAGTACTTGTTTGTGTCTTCTTTGAAGTTATATTTATTCTCATGTTCCTTCTCCCTCTCCTCTTCTTTTATACAACAGAGCACCCAAGCGACCGCTGTGATTCTTAATGAATCAATTAGCTGCACTATTATGCATAAGGGTAATTACCAAAAAAAAAAACTACACTCATGATTAATATTTTTTTAATTAAGTCTGACTCAATCCTTTTGATCTGTAGACTATCTCTGTCCCACTGGTACTAAGAAAACACCAGCGCTTGTATGCTTCATCACAATCCCCGAGGAAGATTAGTGTCAACATTGTTTGAGGCTGACTGCTGTTTTCCCTTTTAATGTCCTCTTTTTTTTAATTTTATGTAGATTAGCAAAACATATGATGATGATGATTATTATAGTATGCAAGGAGACACACATACACATTCATAATTTACTCACACACATGGTGGAGTGTAGCTGCGGTGAACTAATGCAGTGTTTCAGACTTTCTGGTGAATAATTCAGATGACTTAAGTGGAGTGAACTGTCCACTGGCCTGTGGCAGCATGCATAATGTCCCGCTGAAACAGATCTCCTCTTGGCCTCAAATGGAGGTTCTTCGCAAAGAAAAGTAGACCACGCTAGAAAATGCCCATGTTAAGTCCTTATAAATAAAATATTATATTCGATCCGAGTCAACACCTAAGCCAGGGAGGAGATAATGTGACTTCTACCAACGTGCGCCTCGGTTTCTAAGAAGAAGAGAATGAATGTATTGTAACTTAATCAGATTGATCATAATTAACTGCACAGAGGGGATTATATTTATCTGATCATCTCTTCTTCACATTTTTGTAAAAAAAAAAGACTTTGGTTTCAATCAGGGCTGTTGGAAGTTTTGGCGACCAAGGACCGATGCTAATTTAGGGACACAGCTTGCAGGTCACGAGAAGATTTAAAGAGTTTTTAAAGATTTAAAGATTTAATTCTCCTTCAGAAATTGTACTCACTTTTTCTGACTGTTCAGTAATCTTCTCATTCTTTGCAAGTCCTTGCAAATCCATTACATGTAACCTGGTGATGAGAAGGCAGTGGTTCAGTTTAAGGTGTAAGAATCAGGGTGATATAGGATGAGCTACTCCATGAAATACAAGATAATCACCCTAATAGGTTTTTATCAGCACACAATCACCTGAAACTAAGAATTGCTGCCTTTTAAATCTACAGAGTTAGCAGGTCTCCTCCCATGTTGCACCGCCATGTTTCTACAGTGGCCCAAAACAGACAAATTAAACAGTCTCACTTGTGAATTGTCAATCTCCTAACAACATTTCTGAGAACTGTCCTCTCTGAGATCTATCTATAACAGGGCTGTTGGATTTGATTGCCTCACATTGTATATTGCATAGGGTTTTTTCTTCTTCTTCTATTTTTCTGATCACTGAGTCTAGAAAATGTTCCTGCCTGTGACCGCAAATGTACATTTCTATCAGGGCCACAAACACTCAGTCACACTCGAGGCACATCTCTCTCCTCGTTGCTCTCTGACAGTGCTGCGCTGGAGAAAGAATTGTGTTTGCAGCAGTAAAGAGGGGGGGTTTTTTTGTGCTGAACAGTGATTCTGTTCAAGCAGAACTCATTTGATGCCTCATTGAAACCCCATTATAACCACGATGGAGCAAAATGAACTCTCACTGACATGGTCTGCAGCCAGCTGGTTCAGGGTGGCGGAGGGAGGAGGGTTACTTGCCCTGTCTGCGGTGTGGTCGCACATTTTTTTATTAGGGCCGGGGACCATCAGTGCGAGGACCCTGTGGTTTCTGTATGTTTGTCTCTGGAAAGCAGCTCAAAATGACCTTTTATCTGTCTGCTTTGTGATGTTACAGGCAGCACTTAAGGTATATTTCATATCAGCAGCTGGTAAAACCTCTCACTGAGCTGCTGTTAGCTTCATTAATGTGATAAGAGATGGAGAGAGGCTAACCTGCTCAGACATTATCAAATAACACATGTATTCAGAGGTTTTTCACAGATCTACAGTGGTGATATGACCATGTTAACATCTTGCGTCAGGATCATGGCTACATGCTAACACTCTTCACAGACACACAGCTAGCTAACATGAAAACCTGTCTGTAAAAACACGACGAGAAAATGACTCAAATATATATAAAAGCTCGTTATACTGTCGATACCTGGTTCATATGTCGTTACCAGTTATTATTAAAGGAAGGTGAGCCGCTGCTTTCCTGAACTCTGCATGCACCTGTGACAACTTTAATATCAGCTAGCTAACAGTGATCATAACCACCTAACTCTACAGTGAAGATAGCCAATGTTTAATGCTGTCTTTGAGAAAAAAAATCAATAAATTAATCATTATTTCATGCCGACTTCACCAAAACTAGCGACTTGTTTTAAGATAGTGTCCGAAACTGAATTTACTGTGATATTATTCTGGTAATAAACGCAACACAGGAAAAAAACCTTCAAAATCCCAATGAGGTTTGGTGCACCAAACAAACATAACGTTCATAATGGATTTATTTCAATGTGATACGATTATTTTGTCAATTAATTACAAATGCTTTCATGCCGACTTCACGAAACTATGCACTCATTTTGGGATATCGTCCCGAATTGAATTTACTACGGCATTATTCTGGTTATAAACACGGCAGAGAAAAAACCTTCTAAATCCCAATGAGGTTTGGTGCGCCGATCGAAACATAACATTGCTAACGCGTTTAATTCGATGTGGTTAGAGGATTATGTTCCGGCCGAATTTACCTCTACACTTTTATATTTAATGAGACGTATCCAGCTTTATGTTTAGAGTTATTTCAGACACATTTAAGGCAAAAACAAACCTCAGGGAGGCTGGTTCACTCACCTGAGACCACCTAACACACAGAAATAAACATACCTTTACTGAGCAGCTAACTGTAAAAACAAATACGATATACACAGAATAGTTCACACACCTTGAGTCATATGGAACCTGTAGGTGCGCGCCACCTGCTGTCGTCACCGAGTATGTGGGCGGGACTTATTTTAGACGCTGCGGAGGACGCGGGTTCGAGTCCCGGTCTGGCGTTATATGCAGCGTGTCACTCCTCCTCTCTCTCAATCTGTTCAGTCAATAAATATCAACATGTAAAGGACAGAAAAGGAAAAAAACACCTTAGAAACACCAACTGATTGTCAGAACACCTGGGTTGGGCTCTAGAGAGAAACAGGAGTGGCGAGGCAATGACAAAGCAGGATGGGAAACCTGAATGAAGAGAAATAAAGAGTGTGATTGAGCGTATGTAATTTCTCTTCTGTGTCTCAGTGTGATGGGATACCTGCCAGAGGAATGCAAGAATAATCTATAAGCCACTGAACCGTGTCAGATGTGCTCCATTACACATGCGCAGAGTAGAATTAAACATCACGATCTGAAATCAAGTCTGATGACGACGAGAAGAAAAAGAAAGAAAAAAATCCTATAAAAGGAAGAGTTCGTTTCATGTGGAGTTGGAGCCGCTCGTATCCACACACATGGACAGTGTTGCAGACATGACTGATGTATATGATGCCTCTTGCTTTCAGATGGAAGCCAGCCGACCCACAGGTCATCAATGTTGTATGTTTATGCCTTTTAAGTATTGAACAGAGGGCCCTCTCAGTTATACTTCTGAGGAGATTGGTTCTGTCAGACCAGTGGAAGGAAAGTATCTTATAATGTGATCTCAGCAAGCGATATGCTCCATTATTTAGGGACAACAAACAAGTGTGTTGTGTTGTGTGTGTGCGATCTCGCTTGCATGCCATGTCTGTTTTTTTTTTTGTTGCAGCAGTCCAAACCAGAACTAGACTGATGTGTCCCTATATTTGAGAGTATCGTATGTGACAGCCAGCAAACTGCCTCGAAGGGAGATCCTGGATGTGTGTGTGTGTGTGTTTTGTTTGCATGTCTGCATTTTTTTATTTATTTATTTATTTATTTATTGCATGTATGCTCGGCTCTCGCTCAGACACTGAGGTGAGCAGACAGATCCCTGCAGAAACATGACGCTTTACTCGACCCAGCCAGCTCTGCATCAAGCGCACACACTAAAAGTCAGGCCTAAAATATACTGTACAAAAGGAAGGAACAGCATCCTGCAAAAAAAAAAAATGTCCACTCCACATCTGCTTCTTTCTTTCTTTCTTTCTTTCTTTCTTTCTTTTCCTACTTTGGTTATGCTCCCACTCGGTGCTCCTGTAGAGTAATGAATAATAGAGGAGTGCTTGTCTTCCCTCGCTCTCCTAGTTAATCAGAGCTCGCCTGGCTGCCCTCTTCTCTGCCACTCCTCACTTTAATAAATCATTCAGGCCTTCAGGACAACAAGTCCGTCAGCGCAGGCTAAGCCAGGGCCATGCTGGTGAAAACCCCGTCGTGTCCTCTCGCTACAACCTCCTCGTCATCCTCCACTCCAAATCGAGCAAACAGCCCTGTCTCACTATCCTCTCTGTGTCCTTCACTTTTTCATTTACGTCCTCCTCTCTCTCTCTTTTTTTTGTCTTTACGAGACAAATCAAACTGGCAAGCAGTCCCACTCCATTTCTCTCCCTCCCTCTGTCTCTCTCCCACGGGGAACCATTTCACTTAAGCTCTCACTCTGCCAGGGTTCGACCCAATGGGTAATGTTCTCATTCCTCATTTCTTTCCTCCTCCTCCTCCTCCTCTTCTCACTCTCTCCGCCCTCCCTGTCGAAGCAGAAATCCCTGTCGGGGGTTGACGTCACATGGATGTGTCCCCAATGGATGCTGCTGCATAGACGGTAATAAAAGGGAAGAATACAAAAGAAACATCTCAGGATGTGCTGAGGGAGATGTGCTTGATGTAACGTAGCTATTACATCAAGTTATAGCTGTGTTAATCTTTTCAAGCGTTGCAGTAGCTTAATTTGCACCATCTTGGTGCCTTTAAGCAAAGTGATTTGGGGAAAAAATTCCTGTGGATTGTGTTGACTGTTGGAGTTATTGTGTCATGATCTGTTGCAGGTTTTTTTTTTCTGTTTAAAAATCTGTTGTTTTATTATATCAGTGCATTTAATTTGGTCACCGTATCTTCAGGGGAGAAAATCAGACAACACATCAGAGAGTGAGGAGGGAAGTTGGACAATGTGACTTTGAAACACTAACACCATTTTCATCAGTAGTGGTTGTTTGACAGTGACAACAACAACAACTCCCATGATCCCTTGCTTCTTCACAACATCATCAAACTATGCCATTTTTTGAAATTGTCGTGATCGATGTGATCGACCAGAAACTGCATACTGTGCACCTTGAGAATTATGAACGCATGGCAACAATGTGTAAATTAATTAACCTCAGTGTCTTTCATAAGCTGGAAACACAGAGGTGTCTTATGATAACATTTATTATCCAACAAGCGTTTCCATGCCTGTATTTGTTGGTCCATCCTTTTAAGAGGGGGTTATACTCAGATTCTGGATCAGGTCTTTAATAAGATGAGAACCAAAAACAAATTCCAGAATGGGTTTAAGGGGGCAAAAAACACATAAGAGCATGATTTGAAAGCTTTCACAAAAGCCCTTGTTTGCTCCCTGTGCTTGAAAAAGCTCTCTCGCTCGATGTTGTCCACTCTCTCCCTCCTTCCCTCCCTCCTCACCCCTCACTTCAACACACCCATACATCCTCTCAGGGTATCAGCTCTTCGTGCTAACAAGCTCTGCATCTTCTCCTCTCCTCTCCTCTCCTCTCCTCTCTCTTCTGGGTGTTTTCAGCCTCTTTCAGTCCTTCACAGACAAAACTGCCCGAGCAGCAGCTATTCTCATTAACTGAGTAGCCTCCAAACTCCCACCACCTCCTTGGCTGGAGGGTATTAATCACTTTAATTGCTAAAATGCACAAGACCCCCATCCCGTCTTAGATCCCTCATCCTTCTCCGTTTTCTTCTATCTCCATCCTTCACTCATTCGTTCGAGAAATGCTTTATTTAGGTTTATATCTTTCATATTTATACTTGTCTCGTTATCTTTATCCTTCTGTCCTCTTCCTCACTACAGTTGTTCCACAAATAACTCTGAATCATCCCTGTAGATCACCACACAAGCATTTATTCCATTATTTACCTCAATTTCACTGTGTAAAAAAAATCCAACAGGAAACTCTCAAAAGTAGGCGCAAGTGTGTGTCTGTGTGTGTGTCAAACTAGACTGTGTGTGTGTGTGTATGCCCTGGTATTTTCTCGCTGTCCGATCTGATTAGCGGCTGCTCCACCGTCCCTTTCAAATGCTCATAACGAGGTGCTGTGTCCGTTTGCTGTGAGGTTAACTAATAAAAGGAGAAAGATGTCGCCAAATTTTGCTGCATTTGGAAGAGGGTCGGGAAAAAAAAAAAAAACACATATTACAGAGCACCAAACACAATAAAAGGGGGAGAGAGGCGGGGGGGAGGACAGTGGACTACAGAGTGCAGAGCAGAGATGTGTTATATCATCATTTTGTGCGGTGACCTCAGTTAGATTGTGCAGTCGGCCTCATTGCTGTGAAGCACTCTACACCAGGCGGCTCTGTCCATGACTCCACTGTGTTAGAATATGGATGAGACCTCAGATGAAGTCCGTGATACATTTTAAAAAATATTTGCAACATACCTGCTGCAGAGAACAATTTCAACAAGTTCTTGTACGACAGGACGATCTGCTGTTAACGTTGCAACGCTACAAATAAGGTCAAACCAGCAGTTTTTTTTTACATTTTAATGCATTTATCAGTCGCTTTTGTCCAGAGCGACTTACAGTAATGGTGGTGGTTGCCAAGCAAGGTGCCGACCTGCACATCAGGAGCAGTTTGGGCTTCAGTAATCTTGCCCAAGGACACTTCGACAACCAGCAACCTTCCGATTGCTAGACGACCCGTGCTACCTCCTGAGCTACGGCTGCACCTACAGCCGGGGCAAAGCAGGTATTTCTGAGCCAAACCATGATGTTTTCCAAACCCTGAACATGAAGTTTAGTAGCACAGTGTTGTGATAGGAGAGAATAAGTAAGATGAACCTAAACAAATGTAAAGTTGCATAAAGTTTTGGGCTTAATGTATCACAGAAAAACACTTTTTTTTTCAGTTTGCCACTTCACGTTGAAGTAACTTTTAATATTATGGTTTATTTGTCATATGGCGGAAAATGTACTTACTTTAGCACCACCCCAACATCAATTACTTGTTTAATTCTGGATGTACTGAATAAGGTTTTGCTGTCTGGCTAATGTTCCTTTGGTTATTAATGTTTTGTTAAATTTGCATGTTTACCTTATCCCCATAAGCCCATAATGTTTTTATACCTCTTCCACCCACCATCTGGTCCAGGTTTGCTGTCAGGTGGGTGTGTTGTCTGCTCGCACATCCCTCACGAGGATGGATGTTAGAGAGGAATGAAACTGACTGTGACTATGCCAAAGAGATGGAGGACAGATGAATAATCCTCTGGAAGCTCAGTCCTATTTCAACAGGATCGAGCCGCCGAAGCAATCACAGCAAGCCGAGCGAGTCATCAATAAAGTGGACAGGACTGTTACTCTTTGGGTGGTCACTTTCCTGAACACCCTTCATATCTCTCCCTCGGTACATCTTTTGAGTATCAGACACTCATCTCTTGTCGACTGTAAATGCGGCTGCGGAAAGTTTTGTAGTTTTATCCTTCGCAGAAAGCTGCGGCCACGGTCAGCTTGATTTATGTGTCGAGATTGCTTCCAAGTTTTCGTTTTACTGCAAAATGTTCGTCCCTATTTCATGCACTGAATGTTCCAAAACAGTCTTCGTTTCACCAAAATGAACAGACGACTTCCTCCTCCTGCACCAACACATTCCTCACATCCACTCCTCCATCTTCAACATCCAATACTTCAATATATAAAATCTCTAAACTCACATTGTTGAGGCTTGTGAACACGGCCTTAAAAGAAATAGTAGCGTACATCTTCAAAGACCAGGACTTGCTTTTAATTCGCAGTTTGACTCAGAATACATGCTCCAAAACAGGTTATCTACAATAGTTTTGCACATAGTTTGCACAGCTTTAAGTGTTTTTAATTTATGACCAGGCATGTACCTTCATTTATAGACATAAACAAACACACAGCTCCATTAGCGAACACTCGCAGCCCCAAAATGTGAGTTCAGATCTGCCTCTGACCTCTTTGTGCTGCAAAGTCAAGCGATTTAAACAAGCAACCTCCCATCAAGAGGCGAAAACAGACACGTCTGCGTCCCGGACAGCACTGTTCCCAGGTGTGTACTGCACAACGACACAGTGTTCTTGTTCAGGTGGAGGTGAAGGCAAGAATGTGACGCTCCATCGATGTGAGTCATGATTCCCCTGAGATAAGACTCTCAGCTGCACTCTATGGATTGTTATCAGTGAGCTGAAGAAGTGCCAGCCAGCCTTCTGACCTCCTTTAATACAGGTGGTAAACAAGGTTTTTCTTTTTTATGTAGGTCAGTGATAATGTTAATGTTCTGTCCAGACAACAGTTAGGAAAAAATACATTTTAAATCAAACAAAGCGAGGAATAAGAAACTCCGAATTGAGAATCGTGGATTGAGGATTGAGGATGGAGGCTGCGACCAACAAGCCAGTGTTTGGTTTGGAAAATGTCCCGACCAGGGTTGGAAAAGTTACTAATTACCTGTTGGAAAATGTAGTCAGGGATGTAAAGTAGTTGTGACTTGGGTTGCATCTTCCTCCTCTTCCTCAGTGAACAGTGGGACTTGTCCTGTGAACCCAGGAGGTCATGAGTTTAGTGTTCAAATCTGTGCAACGAAGAAGCAGCTTCAAGTGGAACGAACTCTGACCGGGAACCAAACAAAGGTCAGCGGCTGCAGGTCGAGGTGCCAAAATTAAAGGCAGAGTTCGCAGGTTCACAGGTCGCTGAAGTCTTCAATGGGGAAATAACAGAAGAAAGTATTTTTGAATGTTTCGTTTTACTGGGAGGAAATGTTAACAACACCTGAATGCTTTTGTTTGATCTAATTTATGAGGTATGCGCTGTCTTCCACAGAGTTTCTGTCTTCAGTCTGTTCTTTTCTTTCTGAGGATGGAGGTCTGGTTGTCGCATTTTTCACCGCTCAGTTTGTTAGCTTAGTTGAAGCTAGCCTCTGCTTTTCATCTCACTGAATGCAGACAGCCATATCTTTAGATCCTATCGATGCTTCACTTTGATCACAGGTTGTCTCGCAGATATCACGGTGATGAAACTGTGATCCTGCTGGAAGTGTTTACATCACGTCAAGCTTTGTTTTGACTGTTTCGACTTGTTGGTCCCCAAACTCTCCTCCTCCTCCTCCTCCTCCACAGAGCATCACTTATTGTCCCCCTTACAGCTCGCCGTGTAATCAATTTACTGCTACATTTATCTCTCTCCTCTCTCCTCCTGAGAAAACCTCACCTCTCTCTCTCTATTCTCTCTCAGGTCTCTTCAGACAGACCGGCACTCCAAATATAGAAAAACCAAACCTGTCTCTGAGCGTGTAAATGATCATCAAACCCTGCATCAAACTCTGTGTGTGTGTCTGACATGTGAATGTGTGTGGGTGTGTTTGTGTATCTCACGCTGCTCTCTCTCTCTCTCTCTCTCTCTCCATTTTCGATTGTCCGTGTGTCTCTTAGCATTTCTTTCCTTATGTAAGATGAATAATTCAGGCCTTCAGAGGCAGCGAGTGGAGAGGGAACACTCATGGAAAAAATATGAAAGAGTCACGAGCCCCCGACTTCCTCCATGTATTGTCTTTCAAAGGCTGCGTTTCCTCCGTGATGGCGCGTAAACCCCAGCCACACACACACACACATGCACACACACACACACGCACACACACACACGAATCAGCCCTCATCAGCCTGTGTGCAGCCCAGACTGGAGATTGAGCTGCTGCATTTGCATTTTGCCCAAAGTGTTTGGCACACAAACAACATCTCTTGTTAGCCCTTGTCTGTGAAAGAAAAAAAAAAAAAAAAAAAAAAAAGAAGAAGGATAATAGATTACATCTTGCAAATAAAAAAAAATATATCAATACGTCCCTGCAGGGCTGTTTCACAACAACAACAACAACAAAACAAGCAGGGTGAGAAAAAGAAGAAGAAGAAGAAGAAGAAGAAGAAGAAGAAGAAGAAGAAGAAGAAGAGCATGGCGGATACCTCAGGACGATTCTGTTATCTTAATTGGATAAATTAAATATCAGACAGCCACACACGTTGTCAAGCAGTAATTATGTTTTAGAGCTCTGAACTGATTTTTGTTTCCTCCTCCTCCTGAGTATTGGATTAGCTGTGTTTTCCCCTGTTTAGCTACTTACCACCTCAGGCTTTTTGCTAATACTCCACTCCACCTATTTCATCCCCCTTACAAGGTTTGCTGAGGTAGCCGTTCACGTAGAAACGTTGCAGCTGCAAAAAACCAAACAAAACACAAGCTTACTTAAAATATCAAGGCTTGCTCTGTTTGCCTGCAGCTCTTTTCTAATCAAGAATGCTGTAATTGAACTTGATTTCACGGTTGTGTGAAAAATCCCGCGCTGTGTGTTGATTTGCTGCCGTGTGTTTCACCTCAGAGCGAGGAGGTCGCTGCCTTTTTCACCCAGAAGCCGTCTCAATCCCTGGTTAGCTCATTATTCTCAAATCGGCTTGGAGAAAATAATTGGGGATAAGAGTCTTATTGGTGACACTCGGTGACACTTTGACATCAGACGGTGACATGCAGCACAAGTTGGAGGTCTGGGTGGACCGGAGGTGACGGTACAAGGCAGCGCACACCTGAGGAGGACGAGCAGCCTCGTAAAATCTGTCAAACAAAGGATGCACACAAAAGAAATGATTGGCAGATTGTCATGTATGATTGAATGAATGTTGTATGTTATCTGGATCTGATGAAACGTCTTATTTTTTTAGATTCAATTTGCAGTTCACCACCTGGTTAGGATCAGGAAAAGATCATATTTTGGCTTAAAATATCCACTTCTGTTGCCACAAACAAGGCAGGAAAATATCCGGGCATCTTGAGAAAAACCAGACAGCGATTCCACGTGTATTATTCTCAAACGGTGTTCTCCGGCTGAGCGTCCATCTCACCAATCTGCAGTGCCACATCTGTAAATGTGAGTGTGCACGACACATAAACAATCAATATGGTTCATTTGACACGCCACAGAGAAACTGCCAAACATTTGATGGCGTCTGGGGCTGTAAGCTGGAAAAACATGTTCATGTAAAGCTTTTCTGCTGCATCCACCAATAACACGTGAGTGCTGAGAAGGCTGATATAGAGATCTTTGGGTAGAAGTCACTGATATCTGATCACAGAGTCAGTCAGAACATTTCGAAATATCAGATCTGGACATTGAAACAACGCTGGAGCCATGGATGACGAGCGTTACAAGCTGTTCTGTGTGTTTGTAGTCAAACTCTCGATCATATCCGAGATAGACAGCAGCGCTTGTTCGTGCTGCGCGATCAATATCGGTTTGACATGAACAAAGCCATACGTTGGTGTCACACACGAGGAAGAAGGGAGAAAATAAAGAGATGGACAACAGAATGAAGGAGGGAGAGGAGGATGTGCTCAGACTAAGGAGAGCGTATTGATCCGTGTTGGTGATGGACTGAGAGGCTGCCTGTCACTCTGGCAGCCAAAGACAAATGGAGCTTTTTTTTTTTTTTGCTGCTGCTGCTGCTGCTGACCGACTGGAAAGAGCTAAACAGCAAGAACAACAAAAACAAAAACAAAACAAAAAACAGCCCAGAGGTTAAACTGGGGGAGGGGGATTCCGACTAAGAGCAGCGCACCTCATTAAATACTCAGCGTAAGCTCTGTGGATTTCATTGATTGCTGGTGTCCAGCAACGCCTGAGCTTTATCCCGCACATCCTCCCCTGAAAGAGGCGAAGTGACGGGCACGAGCCCGGAGCAGGGATGATTGTTTTTTGCATCTTGAGTCTATTTCTGACTTGAGATCTTAATGTGGGCCGGCCCGGGCGGCTAAAGTGGGTCATAGGGTGAAGCGGACATGAAAGGGCTGACACAAAGTGGAGTCATCCTTGCTGGGGGGGCATCACTGCCTCCACCCTGCTGCAGCACACACATACACACACACACACACACACACACACACACACACACAGGAAGAAGCCACTGCTCAACACCAACCTCCCTTTTTTTCTCTCTCTGCCGCCCTCAGTTTTTCCTCCCCTGGCCTCTCTGTTTCTGCGTTTGCCTCACGAAGCAGCAACAGTGATGAGATTTCCATCACACTGCGGATATTACATTTGCAGCTCGTCCAGAATGCTGAGAATCAACCGGCATCCCAATAAACACACACACACACAAACAAACACAACATTTGTGTTGCTTAGGCTGACCTTAACCCCCCTCAGAGCTACATCCCTGGTCTTAACCCCAATCCATCCAACCTAAAATGACCCCTCTAATCCTCTTAAAGAAGTAAGAAAAGGCAAAATGCCCTCACTTTGCATATGTGCAGTCTCCCTTCTACCCTTAAGAGGACCTCGGAGTAATTGAAATATAACACACACACATACACGCTCAGGCACTTGCGCCAACAGGCTTTAGGACCCAGTGCTTGCGTTGTAATAATAAGGTGGCAGAGCTGAGGAGCAGCACGGAGGATACAGGGAGAGGTAGAGGAGGAGAGAGGGGAGAGGAAGAGGAGGAAGCTGTGTTTGGGAAAAGTCAGAGGAAAAAAAGCTGAGAGTGGCAGAAGAAAGTTGACACCGTGTGAGACGCTCCGCAGCCGCAGCGAGGATTAATCAAAGAGCCTCTCCTGTCTGCGAGGAGGAGGAGGAGGAGGAGGAGGAGGAGGAGGAGAGCCGAGCCGTGCAGAGCCGTGCAGGATGCGAGAGGAGGGGAGATGCTGTGTAGGGGGAAGGGGAGTCTGACAGAGAGAACACATTACTGCTGCCAGGCTGCACAGGTGTGTGAGAAGCATCTGCACGCTCGACGGAGGTGATGCCGACAAGTTTGTCTCTGTAACTCATCATCATCATCATCATCATCATCATCATCATCTCCTCCCTCTCTCACACACAAACACGTGTAGGATACACAAGCGGTCCATGTATAGGCATCACACACACACATACACACACGTACACACACACACCTTCTGCACATGCCCACGCGCAACGCAAGCAAAGCAGTGGATCCGTGCGTAAAAGCCTTCAGAGCGGTGGATGGTTAAAAACTGGGACCCCCGTTTTTCTTCTCGGAGGACCGGACAGGAGGACAGGAGGACCGGACAGGAGGACAGGAGGACAGGAGGACCGGACAGGAGGACAGGAGGACCGGACAGGAGGACCGGACAGGAGGACAGGAGGACAGGAGGACAGGAGGACCGGACAGGAGGACAGGAGGACAGGAGGACAGGAGGACAGCGACTAAGGTAAAGGTGAGATGATAATTAAAGGAGCACAAACAACTCGCTGAGCTGGAGCCTCGTGTGTGTCACTTTGTGTGAGGACAAAAGAAAAAAAAAAAAAACCTTGAATTTATTGCGTTCATGTTCTCCTGCTTTGGTTTCTTTGGCTTTATTATAACACTCCGTATTAACTCACTGTAACGTTAAATACTCAGGACACATAATTCGCTTTCGCTCCTGTCTGTTGTTGTTCTGTCCGCCCCCCCACTGCTCCCTCTGCAAAACAACATCTGCAAAATCTATTTCAGGTCTCCTGAAAAAGAAAAGAAAAGAAAAAAACAAACAAATGTGAAAGCCTTTATTAAAAAGGTCTACATGTACAGTAAGAATACAGAGTAATTCTAACTAATTATGAACCTTTATAAGCTACTGATTTACCCGTAAAATATATTATTTATTAGTGTGATTTATTTACTTCTTTACTTTGCTTTTACTAAGACACTCAACATGCCTCCAGGTCTGTTATTTTAAACTCATATTGCTGCCATCATGCGTTTTGAGCTCATATATTTATTAGAATAACATAAAATACTAATCTTTCTGTATAAATGTATGAATGACAGTCTGTAAAGTCCTAAAAATCTAAGATAGCAGGAGTGGAAAGTTGCTCCACATGTTCCTGAAGGTCTAAAACTCTTAATGTGTAAATAATTCACATTTTAACATCTTTAAACGTGTTCAGTTTATTGAAGTTGCTTTTTATAGCTGTAAAAATAACCCTAATGCTTAAAATAGTTGGTATAATAACAGAATATAATGAATATTATTGTTGATAAATTGCACAAATTCATCAATATTAAAAATGCTGGGTAAACTGATGTCCCATGGGGAAGGCAATTAACCTACTGATGCCTTGTTAGCGCGTCATTTGGCTGGAAATCTGTTATTGTGAACATTTTTTAACGCACTTCTTCTCCAGAACTAGAAACACGTTGTCGCTTCTGTATCTGTCAGCACGTGATCACCGCAAACTGCACATTTCTTCTTCCACTACTCGTGTTTTTTGCTTCTCTCGCATATTAAGTGAATCTCTTTCCGATCTCTTGACTTTCAATAATTGAATCGTGGATAACGTTGAATAATTAATCAACTATATCTGCTTCGTAGGGGAGTGAAACTAATTCAGTATTGCTGTGTTTTAATGAAAAGACTGATATCATCGACTCTCTCCACGAGGGAATTAAAGCTCCTCAGTTTGTTATTATAAATCAAACTGAAAATTAATTATTTCACTGTTTTCTGTGTATATTTATGAGGATGTAGAGGATCTGCTGTTTTGGAGTAGAAGCCCACACAGCTCTGCTCCATTGTTCTTGTTTTTATACAGCAATTTCTCGCCGTGTGACAAGCCGGTGTGCTGTAACATGAAACCGTGGCACGCTCGTGCAGCGTTCCTTGAAATCCCAGACAACCTGACACATCCCGCATCCCTTAACATATTTGTTTTTTTTGTTTTCAGACAGATAATCTGGAATATTTCCGCCTCCAATCAGAATCTGATTTGTAAAATGTGTATCTGGGGTTGACGGCAAGAGCAAAAGCAGTCTTGAGTGCTTTTTTTAAAAGGACACACGGGCCTTTTTTCACCATGATTAAGAGGCAGGATGTGTTTTCTGTGTGTGTGTGTGTGTGTGTGTAGGTCATTGTCAATTAGAGGCCAACAAATATGCCCTCCCTCTGTGATGATGATGAGGCCGTGTTATACATCATTGCTCATGTAAAGATCTGTGAGAGGCTAATTACCTCACTCGGCTCATTGCTGCGCTCGTTCCCCCCGGCAGACGATTGTTTTGGCTACTTGCGAGGACACTGCATTGATTATTTTTGTTCCAGTAAAGCTCGCAATCGCTGCTATTAGATTTATCCGGTAATCAATAAAGCAATACTGTTATTTGTATACGTTACGTGCAATGTCAGTGTAAAGTTCCATGTCATTTATTGATGGTGGTGAATGAATTAAGGAGTCTTAGAAAGATGATTTCTCTGTATGTTGGTGCTACAGCAGTGGAAACCACTCGCCAGATTTATTCAATCTCACCGCAACAAAAACCCTCCTCACACATCCTGTTTGTCAGTTTGTAATGTTTCCTGACAGGATGACTTTCTGTTGCTCCTCTGTAAAAGTTAACAACAACAATTTTGCTGACATTGAGCAGTAGTTTGCTCTCTGTGAACCACCAACACAAGATTGTGGGTTTTCTCCCTGATATGAAATCTCGGTGTGGTTTGAGAGGAGGCCGCAGTCGTGGGTACACGGTGTGAAAAAAAAAGGCAGGGGCCGAGTACACAGCCATGAGGTGCTCCGGTGTTGAGCACTCGAGCGAAGGAGGTGATTACAAATCCAAAATGTCTGCAGTCTGTGTATGAGGATGTTAATTATCCAGCTGCAGAGAGCGGCAGTCATGTTCAGCGGCGAGATCGTATCGAATGCTAAGCTGAAATCCACAAACAGCATTCTGATGTAGGGGTTGTTTTTTTCTTTTTTTTTCGTCCTTTTTGCAGCTAAGTCCGCAGATTTAGCCAGAAGGCGCTACATTGGGGGTCCGTTATGGTCCGCCAGTTTGACACCTCCATCCTCACCTCCATTTCTGTGTAAATCCGAGCCGCCGATGTGCCGGCAATTGCGTGAGGTGGGCGGAGGTGTCGATGACGTGCACTGTTGTGAGTTTTAAAACCAGGAAACAGCTGATCACAGCAGTCAGTCCATCACTTCATCTGCGGACGTCAAGATGAGCGACTGGACAGCCGCTGAGATCCTGGAGATGCAGCGTCTCCTCGGTCTCTGTAGCTGTCTTCTGTCTTCTGTCCGCTTGTTGCTGTAGTGGCAAGCTGCTAACGGTCACTACTTTCAAATTAAAAGCCCCCCACTAAGAACACAGTTCTAAACCCCAGTGGGGTGCAATGTAAAGCTCTTATTTTGAAGACAAGTTTGACCTGCTTCGCTGTTCACCTTGCTGCAGATGTTTCACCTTTTCCAGCTAAAATGTGCTGCTGATTTGCTGATCGGCTCATCGCTTCAGGAACAGGGATGTTATCAGGCCGAGCAGCTTTGCTTATATTCTCAGGAGGCCCCTGTCATGTGGACTTTTACAGCTGAGGATTTGTTGAGGACATCAGAGTGAGCTCTGTGATGAGTATCTGTTGTTGGTGTTGAGGTCCCTCTCCGCTCTCCTTGATAGCAGCTCTCAGTCTTTCTCCGCTTGCTTCCTCGTCACCTGACCGAAGAAAGCCAGCTCTGATAGAGCAGCTCACCTCTCCGTCCATCCGGGTCCTCTAGTTTTCCTTGTGGGCACCACATCGGCATCACATTTACCGGTGTATGATGTTACTGTTCATGTTTACTCATCAACACTGATGTGGTTCTCTCGGGTGGCAGCAGCTCTGAATCATTCTGTGTACTCAAAACAGTCTTGATGTGTCCACACGTTTGACACTTTTCATCAGCTAAGAGAAACATAACTCATGTCAGTGACAACACAGATTTATACAGCGCAACAAGCTACTATAATTAATCTGGTTTATCTCAACAATAGCCATAATTTACGTTAGAGGTTTAATTGAAGTTTATGGTGGAAAAACGACCCTACCAAGTCAAAAATATAATTTGGGTGGGATAAAGGATGGACAGCTAATTCATTTTTTAAACAGTCTGTTGCAGTTTTCTTCCTGTTTAAAGTGAAACTCTCGCCAAAATGTAACCCAGGCTTTTTTTTTTTTGTGAATGTACCTGAGTCAAACCGTCGCGTAAAAGCATAATTACGACGAAAGAGGCGCCGTCCTCCAAGTTAGAATGACACTTCTTGTTGTTCAAAAACCACCAGCAAAGTGTAATGTTGTGTTGAGCCTTCTTACAGTTTTAAAAACAGAGATTTTGATGCTATCGTGCTCATAGCATTGACCCGAAAAAGAAAATACGGTAAATCTCAAAAGTGCCTCTTTTGTCGTAATTATGCTTTAACACAAAGGTTGCATTTTGGCAGAGTTTTTCTTTAAATAAATTAAGATAACATGTTGATAATTGTGGTTTAAATGCTGTATTCAGTTGTTTACAATGCACTTTGACTGCCCGTATAAAATATGTAATCACTCATGTGTTGGTACACTGTGTGTTGTGTGTTACTGTGAATGTTCGAGCATATACAACAAGCTTTTAAGCAGCCTTATCTTCCATCCTCAGCTCTTTCTGTGACACACTAACATCCACATACAGCCGGTGCACATCCATACATGTAAACCCTGGGGCAAAGTGAAGTGAGCAGCTGCAGAAGAAGACACTGAAACATGTGACACGCGCACACACGACTACACAAACCATGCAACATTGTGAGGTACAGCGAGTCCCATGTGTGTGTCCGGCGATGTATAACACGGAGCACATCATACAGCACACTCTGCAGAGACGCCGGAGCCGTTTGCAACATATTGCAGTTTTCTCATTCCTCGGGCCTCATTGCACAGAAGCACCAGCTGTGCGAAAACAGAGTGTGTGTTTTGTGTGTGTGCGTCAGTGCGTTTGTGTATGATGTGTGTGGTTATGTATGTGAGCATGTGGGAGGCAGGACACGGAGGGCTTCAAAAGGTTTGTTTACCGCGCATGTGTGTGTGTGTGTGTGTGTGAGATGATGCAAAGCTGCAAAGAATTACATGCACGTTGGCTGGACTGTGTGTTTGAGTGTGTGCGTTTGTGTTGCTGGGGTTAGACTGGGGCACACCGTGGGCTGATTAATGAGCTCACACTGTCATGCACACATTCTGCACAGGGGGGGTTTCAGGTAAACCCCAGCGCCTGCGCGGCCGCGCTCGTTTGTTATTATAGAGTAATTCTGTGGAAATTATCCGTCCTTCGCAGTCTAATGTGACAGTAACACATCCTTACTGCAAGGCACTGCAAGGCTGGAATTATCCCATCCAGTTATTATCAAGCCGAGCAGAGGAACAGTACTGAAATGGCAAATTAGCCTCTGCTTCATTTATCCTGCAGTGAGCACTCCACTCCATGGTGAATTTGTTTCCATAGGAACATGATGTTACTTTGGGTTTTCACCAGCTATGCAAGGCGCTCCACGTCGCCTGCCTGTGTTCTGCTTATCTTTCCCCCGTTCACTTTCCTCTCTGCTCTTGTCAGTCACTCCACACAGACAAGGAGGAGAGAGAGAGAGCGTGAAAAAGGGACTTGGAAATGAAATCAATAGGGCCATTTAACCGCCACTTGGGTTTTTCAGATTTTTTTTTTTTGTTTGGCATATCTCGCAGCCGGCTCTGCTCTGCTCTTATCAGGCTGACATCGCTGTTCTTCAAGATGTCTTTTTTTTAAATAGAGCCTACAGGCGTTTACAGCACTGTGCCATGTCACAAGTGACTTCTCTGTATCTGCATCCCCCCCCCATCTGTATTGGCTGAAATATTACAGCAATTACTTCCAGTTCTGTACATGAGTGTCAGTGCGAGCGAAAAAACCCGCAGAGATACTGGAAATCTGTGCAAGAGTCAGCAGCAACAGTTCTCTGCAAGGTTTCACTTTGGTTGCACATTTCAGGGTTTTAGGAACCAGCTTTACTTCAAGTATGACAAGTTTTGAGTTTTGTACAGTGGCTGAATTATGAGGGAGGGAAGGAAAAACAAAAGTAGAGGGACAGAAGTAATGGAGGGAGGGCTGAGTAAAAAAGAAGGAGATAGCGAAGGAGAGAAGAGGAGCTCTTGTGATTTGCGGCGGCGTCCTTGCAACCTTCCCCGCTACCTGAATGGATGTTTTATGAGCGTCGCAGAATCAGAAAAAGGAGGCAGGCTCATAATACAGCTGACAGAAGTCTTTTTATGGTGGATGAGCAGAGGTGCAGCAGGGAGGGAGGGAGGGAGGGAGGGTGTAATAAAGCTGAGTGCATCTCTCCTGGAATGAAGCTGCAGCGATTGGGAGAGGGGGGGCAGAAAAGAGAAAGAGAGAGAGAGCGAGGGGAAGGCTGGTGAAGTGCTACAAATATTAGCGTGTAAGTGAGCACAAGTGCATGTGTGTGCGCCATATGTCCACGTATGTGTGTGTGTGTGTGACGTGGGGGAGGCAGTTCGCTCGGAGCTGCTGCTGACGTCAGTGTGCTGAATGATCACTCAGCTTGTTCGGTATGAGAGGCACTAGCCCTCCATAAAGGGGTGTGTGTGTGTGTGTGTGTGTGTGTGTGAAGAGGAGGGGAGGTTTGCACAGCGAAGCAGAATGCAGCCCTCAGCACCACGCCGGCCCAAAGACACCCAATTATTCCCCCTTTTTTTTTTTCTTTTCTCCCCCCCTCTTCGCCGTGCAGCGAGGCGTGCAACAACGAGTCACTGAATTGATCTCGAAGCCTGCGAAGCACTCTGCCATGCAGAATGAATACTTACTGATTAGATATTATGGAGTTTGTTGAAATGACTCTCTCTTTTCTACCGGGGAATGAAAAAGACCCTCGCCACACAATGATGAGACTTTTTTTTCCTCATCACTTCTCTCTTGTCAGCTCACGGTGGCATTTCCCCCCCTACTCACGCTAATTTTAGACATTCTTAGATCGGAAGTGAGTCACATTTGAGTTTAAGTTAATCTTTTAAACTCACTAGATAGTGTTTTTTTTTTTTTATCACTTATCACTTCCATGCTATTTAGCAGGTTCACATATGTCCAACCATACATCCATTTTCTAAGCAGCTTATCTGTGCAGGAGGGCTGGAGGCTGTCCCAGTGAGAGGCAAGGTACACCGTGGATAGATCGACACTGTCAGCACATATACATTCACACCAGGGCTGAACAATATGCAAAGAAGAATCATGATGCGATTTATCTGACAGATATTGTGAATTGAAATCACAGTTTGAGGAGAATTGTAAAGATGACGTGATCGTTGTTGTGACACGTTTTGCCGTTTTGATTAATTGTGCAGTCCTAGTTTACACTAAGCTGGGACTGAAAATGTAATAAGAAAATTGTGGAATCAGTTCTTCTGCCTGTTTAGTTAATAGAAATATAACTGTGCATTATAATAAAGCAGTTGGACAGATAATCTGATTTATCTTGTTGAGTCTCAGCTGTTTAAAGCTTTTGGTCTCTTTGCAATCGCGATGCAAAAAACTCAAAATCTTACCAAGTGTTGGAGCATTTCAGTGAGATAAATGAATCTTATTTTAAGACCAGATCACTGTTTTTATTCTAAAGTTGCATTTTCCTCTGTTGTTGACAAGTCTGAACCGGTGATGTGTTGTTTTATTCTATTTTTAGAGTTCAGTTTTCAAAGCGGGCCAGAGACGGTGGATTGAAATGATCTTTTTAAGCTAACTGCAGCTAATCAAAGAGTGCTATCCCTGTAAAAACTAACAAAGAAAAAGAAAAGAAAATAATTGATTATGGCTCAGAAATAAAACGTTTTAATCAGGCAGATATTATTATCCTGCACGGCTGCATTGAAACATCAATCAAATCAATGTGTTGTGAAATACATAAACACAGTTCAACGATGCTCAGTTGTGCTTTGTGATCCACTATATCGATATTTTATTGACACAGCGTCCTTGAACGTGTCTGTTTTCAGCTGACGTCAAAACATTACAAAAGACTTTTATTGTTTTGTCCTCAGTAAAACTCACTGTTGATGTTTTCAGACTTCAAGTGAGAATAAACACGTTAAGTGTCCCGAGAGAAAAAGGTGCATTTTGAATCTCAGCCTGCCTTGTGTGGACAATCAGCAGCTACAGACCATCAACTCAAAGCACTTTCTTATATTTTCCACTTTAAAAATAAGAATATATTCTTATTTGGCTCTTGTTGTCAAGGTCTCTTAATGACCTGTTGTGTTTAGGTTCCATTTTGCATCATAAAAAAATAGCATCTGTCAGTTTTAAAAGCTGTTAATTGTACTTTGGCTGATGAAACACTTCTTAAATGTGGCGTCAGTGACGTTCAGGCCACATATTTTCAGCACTGCAGCAGCTGATAACATGCAGAGTTCCAGTGAGTCTCATGTCGTGTTTCTGTCTGACTTCAGCTGAACACACGTGTATTGATCGGTGATATAGTGCTGAGTTAGCGAGCTGCGTGCCAGGAAGCTGCCACACCTGTACTGACTTCACTACACTCCACCTTATTACCTGTTTACCTGTTTGTTCTGTTGGAATGAACAGCGAAGGATTTTAAAGGTCTGCTTACTGATTTTTGATGATATTTGTGTGTGTTTTTTTTTTGTGTGTGTGCACGCTGACTGTTTTATGTAAAATTACGAGTCATGCTGTGAAAAAAAATAAAATAAAGCTCAGCTAACCACACACGAGGTTATTAATTAAGCCAATTCTACCAGTAGAGTTTGAAGGTTTTCATTGTATAAAGTCTTTTTTTGCGGTGCATTAACATATCATATTGTGGGATCAGTGGTAGATAGCTTTCACATTAATTAATTAAAAAAGAAAAAAAGAAAAAAGGAATTATCATCGGAGCCTCAGGCTGCTTTCGGGGTGCAGTGAGTCTGTGGACTCCAGTGGTTAGAGGAGAAAGTGGAAAGTTCTGAGGTTTTAATCTTTCTGAATTAAGATAAACACATTTTAATCTCTCAGATTAAATGTATTAGTGTGAATTAATTATTCAGTCTTGATGGACTTTATAAAGACAGTCATGGGGGAAACTGGTGTGAAGCCAAAGTCGAGTTATCATCCGTTGTCATTTCTGCTGCATTTCCTGGAGGTCCAACCTCTTTTTCTCTCAGATGTGCTTCAGGAAATCTAATCTCCACAGGCAGAGATTACAAATCACACTAATCTGCCGCTGTATACATTGTGAACGTATATCCGTAGTGATCAGTCAAAGCCCAGTTTTACACAATGAGATCACCGGCTTCACTTTGGGAATTTGAAGCTGTGAAATAAATGAGTCATTAAATCAACACGGTTCCATTTCCCCTCTCTGTGAAGCTCGTGGAGACTGTTTCCATTCACAGAGCTTCTGATAGTAATCAGCCTCTTTAAGACAATTTGTCCGGTCAACAGGAGCTGGACAGCTGGTTCTGAGGACGAAGGTCAGAGTTGATGATGTTTTCTGGGAGTTGGGGTTTAGCCGTGTAGCTCAGGTTGTGTGTATGTGTGAGGAAAGACTCAGCAACTGGATGCTGTGTGCAGAGAATTAGAGTTGAGCCGTAAAGTCTAAATGTTTCGTGTGACCTTGTCATTCTCTCAACAGACATCCTCGTCTTCATCGGAGGAGCTGCCCAAGTCCTCGTCTGTCCTGACGGCAACCCTCTTAAAGTGGACATTAAAAATAAATGTCCTAAAGGAGTCGCTGCCAGGGCCGTAAATCAGCACCGGAGGACTTTGATTTCGTCATTATCACTTCCTGCGGCAAACAACAGAGGAGCAGGCATGTCGTCAGGCCGGCTGACCTGCGGATGTGCAACATAGGATTCTATTTCTGGAGCCTTGTTGCTTTTACAGATTAACTGCCCTCAAATATGGCCCCAATCCGTTCATTGTGCCACTAGTTTGACTGCTGCTGCTGGAGGTCGTGCATATTCAAGCTTCAAAACAAACCCACCGTGCATCAGTCCAGTCATCTGAAGGCCTCTTGTTTTTTTTTATAAAAACTGTGGGAGTGCTCCTTTTTTTTTTTTCAGACTCCTGCAGAGAAACAAACATGCAGCTGCATCTCATGACAGCTTGAAATCTAGTTTGCTCTTCTCTTTACAATCACTGAAGTCATCACCCATTTCCAAGGGAAAGACTGACGTCCAGTGCCGTCACGCTCAAACTATGACGCTGTGCTTCGATTAAGACTTCTTAGTTTAATGCAAGAGTTCCAGAGGGGAAAATCCCATCGCCCAGTATTTTCATTAGCCTGTCTGGGACTAATCAAGGTCCTCCGTCATCCGAATTGACATTTCCATATTGTATGAGAGAGAAAGTAGTCGCGTTAGCATATTTATGAACACTGACACATCCAATCATGTGAAATGGAAGACATGGGGCAGACCCGGAGCCACCAAGCCCTGAAACAAATAGCTTATGACATGTGAGGAGAAGAAGATCTTGAATCCCTCAACGCAACTTCAGCACGTCACACAGCACACGCCGGTGCATCACGGGTAGTTCACTCTGTCCTAAACCTGCCGTGTATTGTTGGGCGCCGGACCAATAAGAAAAAAAAAAAAAATTAAAGAATAGGATTAAAGATGGATTACCACTGAAACACTAAAACCAGCAAAGCAGCTGCCTTTGCATAAACCCAGCGGACACTCTTCAGGGAGACGATTTGCAGACCGATTTGTAGATTACATTTGGTTGTTGATGCGGTGGCCTCTTGTGCGGTTGGTATTAAAAGAGAGGGGATGGAGAATCTAGATGAGCTGGAGCACCCTCTTCTGGGGGAAAGCGACAATAACAGCCGGGCGTCGGGGCAGGGACTGGGACTGGGACTGGGCCCCGGGACCGGACAGGCCCCTGGTGGGATGTACAAAGGCATCTTGGTGAAGTGTGAGGAGGACAGGGCCTACCCTCCGTTAGCATGGAGGGGCTACTGCGGACATCCTCCTGAGCTTCAGCAACAGCAGCTACTGGACCCTTGCTCCTTACCCCGCACACTGGAGTCGTTTTACCCACCGGCCCCCATCTGGGGCCACGCAGACTCCCTGCTCAGCAAAGACTACTTGGAGACCACCTTTGTGGACATACGACCCGGCTCCACGCTGGAGAGGAAGCTGCTGGCCGAGGCACAGGACTTCCACAGTGTGTCGTACAGTATGGATGATGAGGACGACCTGCTCCCTGACTCGGACGTAAGACAGGTTTTTTTTTTTTATCATATGCTGAGAGCTGAGTTTGAATTCCAAACTGAAAAAACAAGCATTTATGTTAAGCTAAATAACAAAGTGTTTGGGGAAAAGCAGTGCAACTCATTCCCTCACCACAGATGATCAAGGAAAGACCACTAACACATAAACAAGGTTGAAACCAACAATTAGTCTCCAGTTAATTGATTAAGTGTTTTATTGCAAAGGGAAAGAAACATAGAAACATAGGAAGGAACATACTGGCCTAACCCCCCTAATAAGTGAACAAAATAAACTCACAAGATATCGAAGATGAAAGTATTTTTACAAATATTCTCCTTACTGAGCAGAAAAATACAACTACAAGCTGCCTGACTTCAAGTTGATCTCTTTAACCGATCTAAGACTAGATTACGGCGGACAGTCTTTGTTGGTTTGTCTCTAGAAACATCATCTCTGGTTTGGTTGAATTAAATCCTAAATTCACAGAGTAAAATGTGAAAACTCAACTCTGTCTTCTGGTGGTCGGGGCATAATCCTGGTCAGAGCTGCAGTAAATCACCTCCATCCTGTATCCCATGTGTCCCAGTCCGGTGTCACTGGGAGGAAGCTGACCCCAGCTGAGCAAAGCCCAGAGGCCCACGGTGACTCCTCCCCCCGGGATCTGGGGTCGCAGTCTAGGGTCCTAGCTCCTCGGCTAACTGAGCTAATTAGCTAACGGCAGCCAGTCGCAATGTTCAGCGAAGATGGGCAAGAGGGCACCTGTAAATGTTTTGTCCAACCAACAGTCGAAACCCAAAGAGACTCAGTTTACAATGATATAAAACAGAGAAGAGCAGCAAATCCTCACACTGGAGAAACCAAACCAGGGAATAATCAGCATTATTGTCTGATGAATAACTCCAACAATGAAACAATCATCAAAATAGCTGCAGAAGAATGTACTAATTACGTCACCTCTACAGATAAATAATCATCTAATTCCTTCCAGATGATCTGTGTTGTTCAGAGAGAGACTCTCATGATCTCAGTACAGTCTCTGGGCACCACGGAGCAACTTAAAAATAGACGTATGAGCAATGCATTTCAGGGTAGGTAGCAATTGAATGCTTACTGTCAAAAAGCCAGATTACATAAAGCTCCTGTCCCGCTGCTGTGCAGGTAATGACACCACGGCTGCGATGGAGGATGCCAGTTCTATTTCATAGATCACTGAGCAAAGTCCACCCTGCAGTGAATGTAAATTAGCTTTAAGACTCTTACAGTGGTCATGTGATGCTTTGGGAGTCAACACGAGAAGCTATATGTTAAATTATTATGAAAAGTCCCTCAGCAAGGTTAATTCAAAAGGTCCAATTACCCACTGTGAACTGAAAGGCTGGAGGCTGTTTAACAACTATTACTTTGATTAAGAACACGAGCGAGTGGACAAACACACTGCGGTCGCACACACGCCATTAAAATTAAGAGCAGTTGGCTGCAGCAGAGTTTAGGTTAAGAGTTTGCAACCACAAGGACAAAAGAGCAGAACAGCACACCGAATAACTTTTTCTTTTTTTTTCCTTTTTTTTTCACAAGCTCATTCTGGATGCTGGCAGTCGTGCGGCAATGCAAAGGCTCAGGCAGGCCGGTGGGAATAAAACCTTGCAGTGACCTCAAAATAAAAAAAAAGAGCAACACGACATCTCCTTTGTTCCACTTCAGACACTCAGCTAAAGGACTCAAACTGCCCCCCAAAACTCCGTCATCGCTTCATGCTGAATTTTCACTGCATGGCTGATCAGTAAATATGATGCCAGAGCAGGAGAGGCGACCCTCGGAGTGTCCTGAGTTATCTTTGGTATCTGTTTCCCCGGCGTTTTCGTTATCAACAGAACTTAGCAGGGCAGTACGGCCTTTAGTGTCTCCACAGGTTGGTTGCATCCTTTACATTTAAGTCTTAGCAGCAAGGCATCTCTTAGTCTCACTTTGCTGCAGTGTGTTGTGTTTTTCGTCAGGGTCATCATGCTGCTGTCGGTTTGGGACAGCCTCACCTGAGATTCCTCTGAATCTGCACCTGTCAATCAGTGTCAGGGACGTATTTTGACAGACAGACTCGACCTACAATTGGGGAAAACATTTAAAAATAGTCCACCACTAACGTTCTGGTCCTGTGTCATCTCTTAAAATGATCTATTTTTAGCTTGAGGAAGGGACGGAAAAAAGGTCACTGATGAATATTTTTCTTTAACAAAATTAGCACAGCGTCAAAACTGCGTCGTGTCATCCAGAATGATCACAGATGATCACAGGCAGGACAAGTCACGCCAGGACAACCCAATCCCAACATCAGAATTCAGATAACCTTGTGAAGTAATCTTTCAAGTACTGTTTGTCATATGTTCTCTGATTTAGCCCCATTTAATCTTCATCAATGTTTAAAATCCCCGCAAAAAGAAAAGCTTTTTTTGAAAAAAAAAAAAAAAAGGGGGGGATTGCTGGTGCACGAAGCATCAGCTCAAATGTCAAAGGAGCGTGTTTGGAAAAATGCACAATTATTTTCACGCAGAAGATAAAACAAGCAGAGTAACGTGACGGAGGTCAGAGAGAGAGAGAGGAAGTCAGATTGAATATGCAGCTGTTACAAAAAGATGCGTGAGTCATGAAGCTCCCGGGGTCAGGAGAGCTAGTGCGCATCCACACTAACCCCATTCAGTCACATTATCTCACAGGCACCAGCAAAGTTTCTTTTTTTTTTTTTACAGTTGTTGTGGAGGACGTGAACACAACATAACAGAAAAGGCTACACTGAGTTGTGTACAAGCATATTATCTGTGTATGCACAGGACAGATCTGTGTGTAGAATGAATGTAAAAGCCAGTGCATGCTTTGTCCCTCCTGGGCTACCGTAGAAACACGGCAGACCCTTTAAAAGACGACTCATCCCCCTCTGTAGATATTAAAGGCTCATTTTAAGGTAACAAAAGCACATTCATTCTGAGTTCAGGTGATTTTAGACGTATGGGAACAGGATTACTAATCTCCGAATCGCATTTCTGGCTAAATATCCCTCTAAACACTACAAACTGCACCTTTAAAGCATATTATCTATGCATGTTTCATAAAAAAATACCTTCAAAGTGATCTCCTCAATTAATGACTAAAGGGTCAGTTCACTCAAATTATATTTAAAAAACAATCCCTCGCGTATCAGTTTTAAGTGGAACTACTTTGAAAATCGAAGAAATATTCCCTCTGAAAACTGTTCCTCTCTTTCTGTTGCATTGGTGTAGAACAGGGGTTCTCAAACTCAAATATCTGCATCTAATTGTTCTTGATTAGTGATAACAAAAAAAACAAAAAAACATGTATGTATGTACAAGATGCACCTGAACACAACATGAAGTCTGTGTGTCAAACCAGCAGAGGAGAGACGAGACGCGGAAACCTCAGAGACAAATATCTCAAAAGCTGAGCAATCGAAACTAAAACTATCAGCATGGACGGATGCCGTGAGAAGCTCTCTCAACTTCCAGGCCCTTTAACCTGAACTCAACCTAAAGTGCACTCTGTTTGAATCCCAGGACTCGTCCATTGATGACTTCAGTGATACGGACAGCGAGAGCAACTTCCCTCTGATGATCCCTCAGGACTACCTGGGCCTGGCCTTTTTCTCCATGCTCTGCTGCTTCTGGCCCCTGGGCATCGCTGCCTTCTACCTCTCTCAGAAGGTAAACACACACACACTGCTGACAAGATACAACCTGGCACTGTAGTTCACAGCCGAGGGTGATTTCGTGTGTGTGGACTACCAACAGGTCCGGTGTCTTAGAGTGTAGACGGGAGGGGATTACACCTAGATTTACAGGATTATACCACGAGAGCTTTGAAACAGCAAAGAGCTCAACGATCTCAATCTAAAGGAAAGATTGTGCATTGTAGTTTTTTTTTTTTTTTATACAGTCATTCAGTCCTCCGTAACAGTCACTTGTGCAGAGTTTACAGTAATTTGATAGCTGAGATGATTCGTCTCCTCCAAGACAAAAAGCAGGTGTGAGTATGGAAGCAGGTCAAAGGGAGAAGGGAACAACACCCCCGCACAAATTATCTCATCAGTCATTATTACAACCGGCAGCGTTGAAAATCCCTCAACACCTCTATCTCCAGTCGCCAGAGGCCCCGAGTTTATGCAGGCATCCTTCCAGCAGTGCAGGGGGAAAAAAAAAAAAAATCCCATTAACGCTTTTGCAAAGCTAAGTGGCAGCAGGCTGCAAAGGCCTTTTGATCAGATCAATGGCCTTCATTAAGGTTTAATTAGAGTCATAACAAGAAGCCCCAAGGTGATAGATTTCCAATATTGTTGAGTGCTACCTAAAACAGGGGTCAGAGTCAAAGACAAGGGCTGGAGGGGAGGGAGGGAGGAGAAAGTGATGAATGAGGCACAAACGGCGGCTGTGATTCAGAGATGGAACATACTATTGGCTCAGCTTGTGATTCGAATGAGTGGAAGAGGAAAGTGGAGGCCGAGGAGGACATTGACAAATGATGACGAATGCCTTCTCTCTCTCTTTTTTTTTTTAAAAATCCTTATCTCGCTCTCCTCTCTCCTCCAGACCAACAAGGCGTCGGCTCAGGGGGATTTTCAGGGGGCGAACGCAGCGTCTCGCCAGGCTCTGTGGCTCTCGGTGCTCTCCATTGTGTTTGGGATCATCACGTACATCTGTGCCATCGCCGCGTTGATCTCCTACCTGTCTGGAAAACCACCATAAAAGCACGGATTCTCTGTCACACACACACACACACACACACACACACACACACACACAGATCTCTCACACATTTCATGTCAACATATCACCTGTAAATGTAAAATAATCACAGTCTTTGTCCTGTCTGCACTCACGTCTTATCTTCTACACTGAGATACTGGAACAGTAGAGAATGGACAATGCTGCTGTGTAGATCGTTATCACGTCTAATTGGATTTGGACATAATTCTGCTCAGAGGACATTCGGCGCACGTGAAAAAGAACTGAAAAAGAAATCATACGTCATACAGAAGATCAAGTTACCTGTCATCCATTACGTCTGTGCTGTGGCCGTCATCACATGTTAATCGTTACTGTAGTAAGAGAAAAACTGTGACAACGAATGCAGATGTTATCACAGCACCGTAGATATCACTGTCACGATAACAGTGGACGAATAATGAGAAGCAGAGAGACAAGAGAGGGGGGCAGCGCACAGCGATGGATTCTACAGATTTATGAGAAGGTCACGGCAAGGACGAAGCATCATCAGCAGCGGCGGTGAAATCCTGATGGAGCTTGCTGTGGGAGGGCCTGAGCGAGCGCTGTCGCCGGTGGGGTGAAGGCTGGTTATCGTTTCAGAGCCCCAGAACTTTATTTATTTATTTATTTATTTTTAAAAACATACACGAGGGGCCAGGGAAACACTACACATGTACATCGATCAACCTGTCCTGACTTCACGTTCAGCATCACTCATTGTTTACCTGCAGAGAAGACAGATTCTGCTGTGTTTATGCCAAGTATCTTTATGTAGAAATACACAAAAAAGAAAACTAAATGAAAACTACAGTAGTGCCATTATATAAGAAAATATAAACGATGAGTTCATGAGTTCTTAAGGAGATGCAGGGTCGTGATGTGAGGAATAAAGGAGCTGCTGCTATTCAGCGCTACGAAATGACGACGGAGACAAAGGCGTGCAGACCTGCAAGGAAAAGTGCCAAAAATATAGAAAAAAGGTTTTATTTATATCCTTTTATTAGCTATTCCATTAATAGAAGCAACCTAGACTGCTACTCCACCCTCCCCAAATATAGATTCTGCTATTTTCTCCTCTGAGAAGAGGAACGAAACCCTTCAGGAACTCGCTTCTTATTGCTGTATGACAAACTTTTGATGTTGTCTACTTAAACTTATATAAACTAATACTTTGTTCAGACGAGCAAATGGGTAAAAAAAAAAAAAAAATGCTGCAAAAAATAGCCTGACCAGACATCTAACGTTCAGCCATGTGACGCATGACTCAGTAAAAATCTCCATTTGGGTCAGAAGAGAAACCTGCATGGCGAGCTGCTCCAAGCTTCAATCACTTCCTTCATTTGGTCCTCAATTACTGCAAAAAACAGCTTTGATACAAGAAGAACCACTCCGGCCATATTGGTTTGAGCTTAAATGTGCCATTAAAGGGACAGTCCACCCCAAAATCAAAAATGCATGTTTCCTCATACCTGTAGTGCAATTCGTCTAACTAGATAGTTTGTGTGTGGTTTGATATCGTCTGTAGAGACGTCTGCTTTCTTCAGTATAATGGAACCAGATGACACTCAGCGTGTTGTCTTGAGAAATCATGACCCAGTCACTCAAGATAATCAACAGACCCTGCTGTGAGTAGTGTGTCACTGTGCAGGTGGAGGTGTGCTTCTACTCACTGACGTGGCCGCAGTAACTATCCTACATAAGCTAGCTAACGTTACAGCTCAGCTGAGGAGGCAGCCATTACTTGACTCTTGACACACTGTGCCATCGAGAGCCAAGACTCGTCGATGAGTAAATACATGTTTCCTCCCGCATGGTGATATGGAAAGAAACTAGTAGAAAATATCAGGGGTCAATAAAAAATCTAATATCACACGTGGAGGGGGTCAAATGATTTCTTGAAGACACTGCTGAAGAGTTCTTCAAACACATTTTCCAGCTCGAATCTAGATGGAGAAACATCCACATACAGGAGGAATTATGTATTTTTGATTTGGAGGTGAACAGTCCACTTAAAAAAACTGTGAATAAGGGAACTCCAAGTAAATATTTTAAAAAATGACTTAAGGTATAAAAAAAAGTGAACATTTTCTATTTAGATGTATAGTTTTTATAGAATCCACAGCTGAACTACAAATAACTCAAATACTTTTGTTTTCTGCAAACCCAGTGTTGTATCAAGCTGATAATAGATTAAGGTCACTGTACGTGGTATTTGTAGACACACCTGTGATATGTCAGTGTCTGACCCCCGTCAGCTCTCACTGACACACCGTGTTGTACAGTTCTGACAATCCTGAACCATCCCGTCTCCACCGGACACTTCTGTCAGTGAGCCTTTGTTGTTACAGCTGAGTTACCACCAGTATTATATGGAAGCATTTACTGTGGATTACCTGGACTGATGATGCTGTCATGATTTGTCTCACTTGTTATAGATAACAACTGGGCACAGCGAAGAGAGTGAGTCAACTAAAAGTCAAATGTTGTGGGAAATGAGATTTATTAGTACAAGAGATATTATTTCCCAGTTGACACCCTTGTATTACATGTAAATATTAAACTGAAAGAGGAATCAATGAATCCCAAATAAATGCACTTGTTTGATTCATTTCCCCTGTTTTTTTTGCATTTAGTTTAATTGCAAATGTTCTGCCAAAATCATTCACTTCAAACACAGCTAACTCCAACTGAACTGAAGCAAAGGCAGCCCAGAGTAGTCTCTGAATATTTTATCACAACATCAGTACATTTATACATTGTTTAAAAAAAAACAGGCTAGAAAAGAGCTAATTCTTCATCAGAGGGTTTTGGAGTATCGCCGCTTGACGGAGTCTCTGTAGAACTGGAAGATCTTCTCTGATGCTTTCTGACTGACAGCTATACACTGCTGCAGCTGTAGAAGAAGAACAATGAGCGTCTGTAATAATCGCTTCACACAGAGCCCGAAAAATCATCATCAGACCAGAAGCAGATCACTAACAGAAGGCACAATAATGACAGAAGCTATCAAGAACAATGCAATACAATGAACAATGCTGCAGCATTTCTTAATAAGCTTACTGACCTCATGAACTGAAAATGATCCTTTGGTTGATGACATCATCACCCTGCATTCTTTACTGTCAATAGCAAATGTCATCAAAGCTCGACTTTCCTAGTGAGAGCGGAACCAGACGAGAACAAATTTAGTGAACGCAGCAAGAGTTATGACAGCGCTGACTGTTCTGGAAGCACAATGAAATATTCTTGGGCAAACACAAGAGACATTTTGAAAAAGTCATGCAAAGAAATCACTGATAAAAATAACCTGTCACAATGCATTAAAAGGAGTCTTTGCCTGCAAATGATGGTGAAATTTGGTGTCCCCATTTTCCCTGAATCTGCCTGGTTTTACTCTTTTTTTTTTTACACATTTCCCAGTGTGTCTTGACAACTACAAAGAAAACAGGCCTGACCCATTATGAGTTGAGTTATACAAGGTTCTGATGAAGTGAACTTCATAGTGTCACAAAACACACAATTACCTTAAGTAAAATTACTTAGTGCATTTATGAGACTGGCTCCTCTAAGCTGATTGACTAAAATATTAAATGTGTGATTTATTTTGTCCCTTGAGAGCAACCACCACAAAGAGCTTTGGGCTTTTGTTTAACTCAACACATGATTTACCTTCTCCTGAGCTGCAGTGGGGTCTGTGATGATCTGACCGTTTGCGTCGATGGCGCAGGTCACTCCACAGAACAGGCAGCACATGGGCAGGCCTGCGTCCATCAGAGCCATACAGGCAGCATTCAAAAAGCAGGATAAGAGCTGAGGAGCAGGTAAGGAAGAACACCCACCAACCTAAGGCAACATCTCAGTGTCCTACAAGCAGATTTTAAATCAACTTAAGAGCAGCAGGAGGTTTGACTGAAGGATACTGAACCATCATCATGGAGCACCTGAAGAACAAGAGTGAGAGAGGAGCGAGGATGAAGCGTCAAGAGGAGAGATGCCTCACACGTCTCTCGCACACATTGCTCTTGTGATCGTTCCCGCACACCTGGAAAATAAATAAAAGTTGGGATAAATACTTGATTCAGACTAGAAACTAACTGCCTCACTTATTCCATCTTGTGGTGTGTTGTGGTGGGACAACTTAGGGCAGCAAGGCTTTAAAATCAACAGTTACATTAAGTAAACTTGGAGAAACATTTTATTTATGTATCTTCGAGAATATTAAAAGGACAAATTATCACCCACACAAGAGAAAGATTTAAACCACCCACACTGAATTATAATAAACTTCAGGAGCTGCATTACACTCCCAGTTAACAAACCAAATAAAACTGCGTGATGAGAAATTAGTTTATTATTTGGATCATCACTTACTGGGCAGTCCAACTTTGGGCTGAATCAGCACCTCCAGTGTTGCTCGGTCATAGATTTCCTTGCTGACTTTGACCTCGGCTGGTCCGTACACTCCAGCCAACACACTCGTGTCTCCTTCAGATAACAACAACAACAGAGGAAATTATTCAACAGACAAAATATTATTGATCCTTGTGGGGGGGACTTATGATCTGTCCTAAGCACAACTGAAAAAATAAAAAAATACAGACAATAACAGATCAATATGAAAAGCATAAAAACAGCCATCATTAAAGTGTCCACAGCAGATGGAGCATCTCAGCTGTTTACAAGTACAGAAAATACAATACAATACAATACAATGAGAGGAAACACGCCATCAACATGACAGAGTTTGATAGGATGTAATATGCAGTACAGTAAAAGCTATAACATATCACCAACTATTGGATATTTAAAAGAATTAAATTCATCACAGAGCTGCTATGTTACTGCTGTTTATTGTGATCGAAGAAAACTACAACTATCAGAAAATCTGATTTATGTTACACATGCATTGTATAAGTAAGGTAGTGTGATGAAAAGTTCCGTATACATTACACTGTCTGAACATGCTAAATGACTTGAGTACAGCGAGTTTTGACTGACCGGACGCTATGAAACATGCTAACGACAGCTTGAGTCCGGCTCCTGTCTGCCTTACAGCCGGCTAACAAACTTCGTATGTGTCGTTACCTTGGACGAAGGACGCTGAACCGTCAGGCCGAGACAATAAACTCTGTTCACAGCCAAACTCTCTCAGAGAAACGCTAGAAGAGCCGCACGCCTCCATCATGCTGCTATCACGGCGGAAAACTAGCTCGTCGCGCGGGAGTGACGTAATATGTTTTCCTAGTTTAGGCCCTTCCTGATGACGTAGGAATGAGGAGGCGGTAAAACTTGAATTTCCCCTAACTGACGCTTTTAAATAATTTAAATGATCGATGTTAGTATCTATATATAAGAGTGGAATCATGGAGATCTGAAAACAGTTTATATGATCGTATATTTATTTATTTATTTATTTATTTAAAGTGTGATTGGTATCGGTTGGCTAGCTTTCTGTAGGTTGTAACCACGCTAGCTACTGTTTTTATTACCTCCAAATAATAATATTAGCTACAGCTATCAGTTTTAATTGGTATGTGCTATGTTATCTCTCAGGTGACACGCGAGTCAGTGAGGTTGTCACAGTACACCAAGTTTATTCAACACAAGCTTCAAACCTGCAAGATATTGGGGTCATTTGGGGCACCTGAAACAAACTGTCATCCACCTGACAGGTGTGGCAAATCAAGATGCTGATTGAACAGGATTCAGGCACAGGCTTCCCATGCTGGTGTTGGTATGCTGGTGGCCAGCTTCATCAGCAACTTCTTCCTCAAGACTATACTGATAGACCAGCGTAATCAGGTCCACCAGCTAAACCAGCACCTAACCAGCATAGACCAGCATGGAAATCATGCTGGTCTATGCTGGGTTTTCCCAGCAGGGCTTCATCCACTCAACTCCTGTAATGTCCAGCCAAGATGGCACAGGTGCACAGGGCATGTGATGAGATGAAGGGGGCACAAAAGCAGCTTAGGCAATGATGATGGTGGTAGTTTCTAAGGAGGCATGCTGCTGCAAAACTTAATCACTGAAGCACTTGGATGAAAGAAGTTTGCCCTTTCAATTCCTTTGAAAAATGGCGACATCTTCAGGTCGATTCTTGGTATTACATCAGTATTTCTATCATTCAAATCAGTGAAGGCAGACTAAGCTAAAGAATCACCTCTCATCATGAGGCAGCGCAGTTGAACAGTACCACACAACTGTAGCTTCAAAAATGAGCATGAAGTTGAATCAACTGTTAATAGGATTTATTATAGGACTGCATTAGACTGAATTACAAGTTTGAAAACAAGCTTATCATGATCGGGTGTCGAATCAGGAAGAACATGGAGTTTTGCAGGAAGACATCGATGCTGATGGTGATACAGATCTGGTAATACCACCCGCATGACACAAAAATTTGTCTGTTTTAATCCAGGTTGTCTTGTTGAACACTTTTTGGTTTGCTGTATTTCCATTTGCTAGACACTTCAGTACCTGAAAGAGTCCAGCAGGAAGTAACAGCTGTACATAAACCTGCCTGCAGTTCCCACATCAGAGAACTATCTGGCCTGATGATGGGAGAGACGAACCATGCTGCCTCTACTATCTAAACTTTCCCACTCTTACCTGTGTATCCAAGCATCGTCTACTCCTTGTGAGAGACCGTTTTCAACAGCAGGAGACACAATCAGCCAGGAGAGGTCAAACTTATTCCCAGATCAGTTGGATATGCAGATTTGTCTGCAGAAAAAAATGTTAAACCTAAAACAATCAACAATAAATATGTGCAATACTAAAATCCTGTTATTAATGTGTTCATGCACATCATTCACCTTACAGCTACATTAACCCTCACTGACCCACTCAGCCGGGTCACACTGTCATTTGTACCACTAAATCATGCAGTTTTATATGAGAAATCCATTGAGTTTTATTTAAGGCCCGTCTGAGTGCAGGACATACTGACCAAAACGGTCCTTGTCTTATGATAATCAATCAGTGGTTAAAGTAATTTATTTTTCAAGGAAAAGACAGGTTTTGCTTTCAGTCTCTCAGTTGTGAGGATTTGGTGCGTGTCTTTCTCTAACATGGCTGTAAAGTGAATAAGTTGAAGAATATTATTTGGATGAAAGAAGCAATTTGCCAGCTGAGGCTTTATTATCTCTTTGACATTTTAATAACCGAACAATCTAATGCAAAAATAGTCTTTATATTTTGATAGTAAAGTGTATATCTTCGGGTTCAAATGTGCATTTTTATTTATTTTCCTCTGATACCAAACAAAAGAGGTCCTGCCACAAGTGAAGGAAAGTGACAAGTGTGACCTGTCACAGGACACGACTGAGGCCAAATGTCGAAACTGTAATAAATATATATCAAATATCTCTGCAGCATGTTCCAGAGGCTTTTTAAATGTGAATAAGGTGACAAAGCAATGCGGAAAAGATAGAAAACGCGTTTGACGGCTTCAGGTAAACAATTACATACCGGAAGTGATGTGCTTTGCCTTCTAAATATAAGATTATAAGGCAAACTAAACCAAGTTTTTCGGTGTAAACCAATTAATCTTTTGTTATGTCTTTTGATTAAAATAAACGTGACTAACGATTTATGACAGATAGTCTTTCAAATCGACTCCCTCGCTAAATAAAGAGTGCACTGTTTGTTTTAATTTGAAGGTCTGACCGGATGTCGTCATCGTGGCTGTGGTCTTGATTCCGCTGTGACCTAGCGAGCGTGATTGTGGAGAGAGCACAGCTGCAGACTGAAACGCTATCAGACGGTTATTTTTGGCTGGTTTTGTCGCACAATTGAAACATATCTGCTGCGATAGTTTATCTATCTCTCCCGTCGAGCGAGCGCTCAAATCAGACGACTGTGGACTGTCCCGATGGCGGCTGTGAGGAGTATGAACAAAATGTATGGAGTATGTTTCCATGCTGCTCGTCAGACGGCAGGACTGAAGGCATCGAGGCTGCTCCAACACAGAGCCTTCAGAGTCAGCGTAAGTTCAGATGTACAGTTGCCTCTAAAGTTACTGTTGTGCTACATTTAGCGTTAGCTAAACAACGCCAACGGTCGCTTTTGCGGATGGATCCAACACGTTTGTCGGGAGAAGTGGTTCGATTCTTGACCCGGTTAACTGAAACGGTGCTGTCAGAAAACGCGATGTCAGCCTAAATTATCAGCCACTAGATTGTAAAGTTGATATTTGTTATGTTTATGATAGGATTAGAGTTTGGACCCATCAAGGATTCATAACGTTGCGTTGTTCGACATCAGATATCGCGATAGGTTGTGGGTCAGCTAGCTTTAGCTGACAACCTTGCAGAAAATAACGTAACCTTAACTCTAACCCAGTTATTCAACACAACATTATGGTGTCGAGGTGAATGTGCCACATGTGTGTGAACATATATGTCTAAAAATGCAATTGGCAAGTTAACCGCCACAGGTGAACCTTTGTGTTTGTTGTAGTGTCTCTGAAGCTCAGGTAGCTAGCTAGCCGGCTAAAGATGACGCTAGCTGCATTCCCATTGGTCGAACAAAGGGGCGTGAGGAGGACACTTCCGCCTTCAAGTTCAACCTGACTTTAAAAAATCCTTAACAATAACAAACGTGATGTCGAGAAAAAGTAGCATTAAAACTGTCAACGTCCAATCGAATCGTCAAGAAGTTATAAGAAATAAATGTATTTTGACCTGACAAAAGATATTTATACATTAGAATGTGATTAAAGTAGAAAACCACTTCCATACTGTATAGAAATAAAAATGCCAGCACTACTATTAAACATACTTAGTTTTGAGTGTTGTGCCATGTATGCTTCAAAAAGTTAAAAATAAACAAGATGATACTTGTGAACAGGTATATTTATGATTTATCTGTGAAATTAGCAGTATTTTTCTGAAGTAAAACTGTCACTAGACACCTTGGAGAATGTCCTGCTATTAAAGAACAATACTTTAATTTTTTTATATTCTCACTAGTGGATTATTATTTTTATTATTATAACAAGCAGACACTGTACTGTATGTTCTTAAAAATACAGTATTAGCGAGGAATAAAGACAACATCCCATCATGTTAAATGATTAAACATGTACATTATAGATCACGTTATCTGTGATTTACACAGTTATAATTTCAGCTGTTTTTTAAAACATGAAATTTGGCCATATTCCAGTAAAATCACCTTTCGTAATATGAGGTAATCCAAAAACTCAGTTTTCCATTTAGTCTAAGCTCAACACCTGCAGAGTTGTTTTTCTATGGAAGTCATTATCAGGAGAAAGATGAATCCCCCTTTGTGGTGTCAGTTTTAGAGAGGGCCCTTCTTTGCCACAGCCACAGTGGTGTTGTTAATAAATAATGCTTGTATTCAATCTGTCAGGCCGTGAGGCAGCAGCAGCCCTTTGACTCAACACTGGAAAAGCCACAGTTCCCTGGAGCCTCAGCTGAGTTTGTGGATCAACTTGAGTTCATCCAGCCCAATGTCATCTCTGGCATCCCAGTGTACCGTGTGATGGACAGGCAGGGCAACATCATCAACCCCTCTCAAGACCCTCAGGTACGGTCAGTCTGTCTCCTCGGCTGGTTATTTATAGTGGAACCATGCTCTCCATACCTGTCACAGCACATTAATTTGTTTTTTTTCTGTCCTGCTCAGCTCTCCAAAGAGACAGTCTTGAACTTCTATCAGAAGATGACCATGCTGAACACAATGGACCGCATTCTTTATGAGTCTCAGAGACAGGTAGGTGTTTCCTCGTGCATTTCCTGGTGTAACCTTAGAACAGCGGAAGAATGCTTAACAAAGTGTTAATTGTCTCTTGCCACAGGGTCGGATCTCCTTCTACATGACCAACTATGGCGAGGAGGGGACGCACATCGGCAGTGCTGCTGCTCTTGACCCAAGTGACATAGTGTTCGGTCAATACAGAGAAGCTGGTGAGGATCAGATGGGATTTGGTGTCAGATTGTCCCAAAATAATTGACCTTTTTAACATTTTGATAGTGATCCAAGGAATTTAATTACTTAGCCATCTATTTTGACATCTAATTTGTGTTTTCGCAGGTTGGTCATGATATTGGTGTTAATTTGATAACTGTTCTCTGACAACCATGTGATTAATGATATTTGAGGAAAACATTATTTTAGTCAGTCAGTGAATGACATAACACGCTCGCCACACATCTATTGTGGAACTGCATCAATTATTTAGATGCTCAGTCATTCAGAAAAATCAGTAAGACTTTATTTGCGCATCACGATTTGTACAAATAGCAGCAACATGTTGATGAATCACCATGCTGTTCAATGCAGCCAGGAATGCACATCTTTGTATATCAGGGAGGCCAAACAACCTCCATAAATGAATAGCAGAACACAGGAGAGCAAAGTCCTCAGGACGTGACTCTGCTGTTACAAAGAGAAAAATCATTCCTTTGAGGACGATGGTGTAATCATCTTGGCCAGAGAACACAGATGGTTTGAAAGAGAAGTAAAGGAATCCATCTGTGTCAAACTGAAACTACCTTCTTTGAACAGAGGAGGTGCAGTACGAGTTCCCTCCGCAGACAGCTTAACAACCTAAACTCACACCCGGGCTCACCTAGCCTTTGTTTGATCTCACTGCAAAAATATGCATCACATCAGGAAGAGTACACTGTTGTATTATTCATTTTACCAGCAGTGATGTTCAGAGTAGTCATCTGATTTAAGAACCAGTTTTGTCATCGTTTCACTATTAATTCACCACACAGCGCTACTTGAGCATCCTGTTTTATAAAATAGGTAAAGCTAGATGCAGTCTCTGCTTTCTTATGCCTACTTAACTGTTGCCTCATCCTTCTTACCCAAAGGCTTTGACTTCCATGTAACCTCTCCATTAATTCAGCTCTCTTGTCTTTTGAGTAACACTGTAATAACTCCTGTCCTGTGCGGCCCTGCAGGTGTGCTGATGTACCGTGGTTTCCCCCTGGATTTGTTCATGGCTCAGTGTTACGCCAACGCCGATGACCTCGGCAAGGGTCGGCAGATGCCTGTCCACTACGGCTCCAAAGACCTGAACTTTGTCACCATCTCCTCCCCTCTGGCCACTCAGATTCCCCAGGGTGAGCTGTACAACTGTTTGTTAACATTTTCTTTAAGTACACACATACACACACACACACCTGTAAATGTGTATTCATGTCTGATGTGTCTGTTTCAGCGGCTGGAGCTGCATATGCTGTCAAGAGAGAAAACATGAACCGTGCTGTAATCTGTTATTTCGGAGAGGGAGCAGCCAGCGAAGGGGACGCACACGCCGGCTTCAACTTCTCTGCCACCCTCGAGTGCCCACTGATATTCTTCTGTCGTAACAACGGCTATGCCATCTCTACCCCCACCAACGAGCAGTACAGAGGCGATGGAATTGGTAGGAAGCCTTGTTCTGTTCACAACTCTGATTTGAAATCCTCAGCTGCTCCCGATGAACACATTGTCATTCTTTCTCTGATTAAACAGCTGCTCGTGGTCCGGGCTATGGAATGATGTCCATCCGTGTTGATGGTAATGATGTGTTTGCTGTGTACAATGCCACAAAGGAGGCGCGCCGCAGGGCTGTGGCTGAGAATCAGCCCTTCCTCATTGAAGCAATGACCTACAGGTTAGTTGATGTTGCTGCATTTTCAGATAAATGGAGTGACTTTAACACTGACAGCTGATTTATCAGGTTTTGTTTAATGTGAAAGTTTTGCTGTTAGGTCAAATTGATGAACCTCTGTAGTCTGATGTGAAGACTACATTTTTTAGAAACATTTACAAAGTTACAAAAATAATGTTACTTGTGATGGACAGTTTTCCTTTTCCTTGTCAAAATACTTGTTGTATTCAACCCTAAATTGTGTTCATTTAATCAGTTAATGCCACTCCCTCTTGAGCCACAAAGTGCTTTCACAGCTTTATTTAAGTAATGGTATACTTGTTGACCTGTGAACAACAAAAGATGTGTTAAATTGGTGGAATTCCCCTTCTCGAAAAATCAATTTGGGTGACAGGTGACTCAATTTTCAAATAAAAAAGGTCCTTGTGCATTTCCTTGTGTACACAGTTGAACCTGAACACAAGAACTGCTACAAAGATTTAAATCCTCTCATAAAGGTTTGGCCCAGTCTCACGCTGGCCTTTCAAAACCATCACAGGAACAAAAGTTAAATGATGAGGAACCAAAACCAGGACAAACAAACAACAAATAACAACTAGGAACCAAAATACCTAAACAAGAAGCAGCAAAACGACTATTCATTCATTGTTTTATTATCCCTGAGGAACTTAATAGGTGCAGTGGACAAATCACACAAAAACAACAATCACAGACAATAATTACACAGTCATGGCAGTAATCAGGTAATCATGGTGTGCAGCCATAGTACATCAAATACTTCCCTAATTTTACATACAGATTTACAAATTAAAACAGAGTTTAGGATAAAAACAGAGTCAACACCACAGAACGTGATGATGCAACAGTGCAGTGGTGTTAAAATTTAAAGATTAAAAAGAAAACAATGGAAAGTAAATTGCATGATGAGGAAAAGAGGATCAAAATGGTTTACTCATCTCAGAATCCAATAATGTAAAATAATGTGAGAGTTGTACAAAGAAAAGTACAACATATAAAACCTTATTTAATGTTTTGTTATACCTCAGGAAATATAAAATTTTAACCAAATGAGAACATTTGAGTTCTATAAGTTGTTTACTTGTGAGATATTTGGGGAGATAAAAGATTAGATACCTGGTTGGTAAATGTGGATCTGTGAATTATACTAAAATAATACATGAACTGAAATTATCCACAAGATTTCTCTCAAAATTATATTGTGTGTATTAAAGAGCACATTTGGGAAGAATACGTACTACCAAATATAATTAGGGTTTAATGTGTCTGAAAAGAAGGAGTCGATCTAATGTTTTGCACTTTTTTTGCAAAGGAAAACTTTCATGAAGAGTTATAGAAAATGTTGCAAACCGATTATGTTCCTCCCTCAGAATCGGCCACCACAGCACCAGCGACGACAGCTCAGCTTACCGTTCGGTGGACGAGGTGAACTACTGGGACAAGCAGGACCATCCCATCTCCAGGCTGAGACATTACATGACGGCCCGCAGCTGGTGGAGCGAGGACGATGAGAGGACCTGGCGGAAGCAGTCCCGCAAGGTGGTGATGGAGGCTTTCGAGAGGGCAGAGAAACGCCTGAAGCCAAATCCTGAATTGATGTTTACTGACGTGTACCAGGAGGTGACGCCTCATCTGAACAAGCAGAGAGAATCCATGTGGAAGCACGTGCAGCAGTACAAAGAGCACTACCCTCTCGACCTGTACGATAAATAACTGCACTGACACAATGGAAACAAGTTGTAGGAAGTGGCTGAGGGTTGAGACTGGGACTGTTGCACACTTTTACTGTATTCATAAAAGTATAGTTTTGATATGACGCGTCTCAATGGAAGGAAAAAAGAAAGATTGTGCTCTCAAAATATTGTACTTCACGCCTCTGGGTTTGGTGCCTTAAGTTCATAGAATTACAGTCTGTAGTAAACTTCCTCTCCTGTAAATGCTGAATCACTCTTTTGTGTTACAACAACGCCATGATCAACTAATGTTCTTTCTTGAAGTGCAGCAAAAAAACTGCTGGTGCCGTATAAGTAATAAGCGGTGGACATTAACCTCGGTTGTGTATGTTTTTCTCACTGGTAGCTGTCCTCTTCAGTGGTTATGGTATTTAACAGGTTTCCTTGTGTAACTGAGGTGACTGATTTGAAAGAACTTTGATATTTTAATGAGTTTTAGTATGCACACCCAAATTTTAGATGGGTTTGTATGCTGTTACACACACTACTCTAAACCCCAGAACTGTACACCCGTCGATATCATGTTACATGTTTGGTGTTTTGTGGAAAATAAACTATGAAACAGCTGGATTGTCTGTCTGTCTGTCTCTTGCCATTTCTTCATTTAAATCAGTCATGATCTATGAGAGGTCATTAGTTTCGTAGTCCAGAAAACATTTCTGGAGGTTTACAGCAAAACAGTGTTGCAGCATTTTCCTAAATGACTGAAGTAGCTGGGAACCTGTTTTCAAAATGTAAAAGAACGGCACTACAGTAGCTCAGTGCTCCGTGTACAGGGCTGTGTCCATGCCAAGCATCCCAGGGTTCGGTTCTGACCTGTGGCCAGCTGCTACGTGTCTTTCCTTCTCTCTTGACCCATTTCTTGTCACCGCAGCCGTCCCATTAAAAGAAACCCCATGAAAAGATAAGCCCCCCCCCCCCAAAAAAAAAAATCGCACCACACAGCTTGTGTGGTGTAATCCAGATATCCAGAATCCCCACAAACCCAAATAGCCATTTTCTGTTTTATGTTAATTTATGTCACCCGTGTCTGTTGGTTAGTTTATCAGCAAGATTACACACAAAAAACTGCGTAAAGCATTTTCACACAACGTGCATGGAAGATTGGTTTCCCATTAACTTTTGTCGCAGTGCCAAATAAAACTGTTTCCTTTAATGACACATCTGAACTGTTTGACTTGGCAGTACAATATATTATTGATCCTCATTGGTCAGATGAGAAAACAAAAACAAAACCAAAAAAGAGGATGCTTGTTCAGCCGCATCATCGTGAAAATGTCTTCCTATTATGACAGTGTCCTGTTGAAGCTTAAAAAAGCTGGTTTGTTGTAACGTTTGTGTGTTTACACTTCCTGCTAAGGCTCCATCTAAAATGGACAATGATGAAAGCAGACATGCCATGGCTTCAATGTCACTGCGGTCTGTGTTTTCTTACCCTGCCGCTCCTTTCTGCTCACCTGCTCTTTTCAACAAGTCAACAATGGGCTGTGAATGCCCCTCCACAACTTCTTCACCTGCTGCGGGGAGCGCTGGTGAATCAGAATTAGATCTTTATGGATGCACAGATTCTCACGATCCTGCTCCTTCACATCAAACGTCTGAAAGCCTGCGTGCGCCTCGGGAGAAACTCCCACAGCCTTGAAGCACATCCCAATGTAGACGTCGTCGATGGGGAAGAAAGGGATGACATGTGACACCGAGTACAGCCTTTGTAGCAGCGCTCCCGAGATGAGAAAACCTCCTCCACCAGCATAAGCAGGGTACGGGCCGTCATAGAAGCTCAGAGGGATGTAGTATTTGCTTTTAGGATCCCGGAGAGGATTCGCCGTGCTGATGATATGTCCAACATACAGCTGAGAGGCCTTCGCTGGCTCCAGAGACTGCAGGTAGCCGAGTAATGCTGCCGTGTTGACAAACACATCATCGTCCCCGCTAAAAACAAAGGAGACGTGGGGACAATGTTTCAGCGTCCACTGGAGGAACATGTTCATTTTGAGCGTCAGGTTCAGGAGGGATTCATGGAAGTCCCACTGCAGGATGTCCCCATAGTGTCTCGCTTCAAATGACAGCAGCGGGCCGAGGTCGGGGTCATCCTGCGGAGAGGTGCCCAACAAAAACACCGTGTGAACTCTCAGTCCGCTCTGATACTTCCCCTCTCGGCCCCAGGTCTCCCGCACCGCCTGCCTCCGCTCAAAGTTTCCAGGAGTTGACTTGATAGCAAAAAGCAGGAAGGTCCGGTTGTCCCTCATCTCTTTACTGGAGATGCACTTTTTGGGCTGGTTGATCAGGACCGGAGGAGTCCTGCAGTTCATGCCCTGCAAAAAGTCCTGGAATAAGACCGGGTAGGAGATGAAGTCATGCACGTTAGTCTGTAGAACTTCTAGATTTGTTTCCCGACAACGGGACCAATCAGTGTGGTCCTTGTAGGCATTTTCTCCCTTGTCCAGGTTCCTGAGGGCCGAGTACAGCAGACGGTTCCAGTACGCTCCATTTTGAGAGATGGTTTGTCTGAGGCCATCAGACACGGACACATTGTAGACAACAGGGTGAGGCACGGTGATGCTCTCCGGCTTCGAGGTCCTCACATCATCGGCTCGGACCTGGACACTCGGATGCTTCGGGAGGTCGTCCGGTCCGGCCTTGTGACTGTACGTCGTCTCTAGGTGTAGCGTTGAGTAGAAGAAGATCAGGAATAGAGAAATGAGGAGAACCATAGCAGCGAACGTTTGAATACGTCTCATTGGCTCGAGGTAAGTAAACCAAGCTGTGTGGTGTGTTGTTCCTGGAAATGGATTATATTTCAGGGGAGATGGTCCCGGTGTGTGGTCAGGTTACACAGACTCTGCCAGCAGGTGACACACTGGATGTACCTGCCAATAGAAAACATACAGAGGTGACAGGACACCTTAATGTAAATCAACACGTCACGAAACGTCACAGCCTTCAACCTCAATGTAGCTGAAAATTAACTTTAACTGTACGTTGTTACTGACAGATGCTCTCGGTAATTTTTAAACCTAAAGAGCTGAAACACAACAGAATACATTTTATTTAACACAACTGTCAACCAAATAAGCTGCTAGCATGTTATTAAAGTTAGAAATAATGAACATAAATTCATATTTGTATACAGAAAACATGCTGGGTTTTTTTTGCTTGCAGTATAAATGTGTTTTTTTCACCAAACTGTATTAACACGTCTCAATGTTTGTACTCATAACAGCCACTTAACTTGCCAAACAACCAGAACATGCTGCCTGAGTTAGAGAGGACGGTCAAGGTCTGTCTGAAGGTGTGTAGCTACTGAAAATAATGCTGCATTACCAATGTTTAAAACATTTACAGGATCCTCACCAGAATGAATCAACAGGTCTACTGGAGTCCCTTGCTTTAATATTGTGACATGAATCAGAAGGCGGGCTTCTTCTTCATTTCTGCAGGATGAAAACTGAACTTTTACTTCAAACTCTGCCAGCCGGCTCATCGTCACACACCACAGTCATGCCATCCGTTCTCATGCTTGTTTTACACTTCCTGCAGTGCACACTTATCTTGGAGAGACTTTGCCCCATTTAACTAGAATAGCTAGAAAAAGGTGTGTTTCACGTGTGGCTGTTTTATATTACCTGCTTGTATTTTTACTCATTTATTACACCACCGGTAAGAACAAATGTATGTATAGTGTGAAGCTGTTTCACAGACTCTTATACCTTTTTACACCCACAACAAGGGCGATTTAATTATGCATTTGTTTATTTAAAGTTTAACATCTTAATTTTACAGTTAAAAGGGACAGTTCGTGTTTTTTGAAGTGGGGTCATATGAAGTATAGTCGGTGTGTTTCCTACCGTAATCACCGATAAGTGCAGCCTCAGTTTGGAGAAGTAGTTGTGTACGGAAGTTATATTGTTAAGTTTCGCTTTGATTTAAAGTAAACAGAGCTGCGTGCGTAAACCTCCCGACAAGCAGCTGGGCCTCGCACTGTATTTAATTTCGCCGCTCGCACATCACCTGTTGCGCTACTGCGTAGGGATACGGAGGTTCTACGGTTGACAAAAATGTAGTGCCGAAAGAAAGGCAGGTCTGACGGCGATGTAAAGCGACGTGAATTTTCTCTATACAACGTGCACCTGAACTGTTATAGATTTTTTTAGGTGGGCCTTGTTTTAGGTGCTTAAAATTCACTTTGCATCTGGTCACCGTTCACTGCAGTAGAAAAGAAAAGCGTCGGGGCCGGAGCGGCTCTCTGATTCTCCAAACTATGTAGGTACTTTATATGAACCCACTTCAAAAAAACACAAACTATCCCTTTAACTGCAGTTGTCTATATGATGGTAGGCTATATCTAAATAATTTCCTTTACTATTATTATTATTATTATTATTATTATTATTATTATGTTTGCTCAATAAAACACATGAGTGATGAGGCCGGAATTAACCAGCAGTCTACTTAAAAAAGACTTTGTGAAAACTGTTGTGATATTTATATACACACACACACATTTGGCCACAGATAGAATAAAACACTCATCTGACACACAGAAAGCAGATTCAGTGCTGTAGGGTGTGTTAATCATCTACTGGTTTAACTGGTTAACAAAATATTTCGATTAATCCAATGATTGTTAACTGAGTAAAGACACAGTTCATCTCTTCTCCTCAGAGTCTTCAGTCTTCTGTTTCTACAGGACACTTATTTGTGTTATTTTGTAGTCTGGTCTCTCTTGCTGACAAAATCAAGAATACATGTATCTTAAATAATCATCCTTTTAACATTTTTAAAGGCAGCAAATTTAAACCCATTTTTTTATGGTCTGTGACAGTGAGCGTGTTCAACTCCAGCACGTTTATAAAAAAAGAACAAACCACTGAACTGGTTCCGAGTGTCGTTATTTATTTAGGCTCAAACGGTTAAAACTATATTGATCCACCTAAATAACACACAGTGTGGAGGTGCTATCTGAGCCTGCCGCAGGTGATTGTGCTGAACACCTCCTTCTCCCCAGTGTGTAATTATAAACTGGCTCTGAACAAATAACAGAGCAGAGTCCCTGATGGGCCCAGCTGATGAACCCGCGAGTCACAGCAACACCTGAGACACATGGTGATCACAAAAAACAGGAAAATGTCAACTTTATATCGGATCTTTGCGATGTCATAGTCCCCGTGTGGAAAACGGATTCAATTTGATTATAATATAGATTATAAGGATTATCTGAAAATCGATCAGCCTGCTCACACCACCGCAGCAGGTGACACCTGTCGCCTGGTCACGACGGACAAATGAACCCACATTCACGTTTCATTCAAGAAAAAACAACAACAAAACCAGTTTACTAACCCGAGCTGACAGCGATCCGAGGATGGAGCATATGTCTGAAGCAGAGGATGAATGAAACAATATCCACGAGCCTTCAGATCCTTCCGCCAGGTGAGCAGGTGCACAAAACCGCATCATTTAGATTTCCAACCGCATATTTCTCTTTAGAGGAATGGGAGCAGCGCTGCGTGGACACGCAGGTGAGGAGGACCTGCAGCACTGACTGACGGACTGAATGGTGAGTACACGTGATCAGGTGACGCCTTCATTCAAGAGGGCTGCAGGTAGAAGCCACGCCCACAGCGGTGTGCGTCTGAGACAGGTTTATTCAAACGTTTGACAGGAAAACATCACTGATGTACAAATTATTTAAGACCAACATCATCAGGAGGGGGCATGAGCACAGTGTTCAGATCAGTAAAGCTCCTTTTTCTTCCATGTATTGCATCTGGTGCAGGCTTCTTTTTTAAAAAACAAAACAAAAAAAACAACAACAAAATGCTGTTTTTGTGTTTGTTTTTCCCAGCCTGGTTAGTTATGACAGAAAAAAACCCCAAACAAATCAGACAATCACAAAATAAAACACTTGAGAAATAAACTCCTATACAGTTGAAAACTGGCAGCTTGCTCTTAAGTTTTCACCTCCGTACCGACCCATGCAAATGTTCTGACCGGTTCTTTAACCTTCTTTGTGTGGAATAAAAGCACTTTAAATGGATGTGGCAAAAAAAACCAAAAACAAAACAAAAATCAATTGGTATCGCTTCTAAAAGCACGAATTTTTCAATTATTTTAAACTCAAATCTTGCTGTTCACATCCTGAGAACGTCGCAGTTTAAGGCAGACGGGGCGTTTGCCGTGGAATAGTCTCAGAAACTCTTGGCCGCTCTGCTCGAGGAGCTCTGCAGCCGAGATGAAATGCTGTTTAATTAGAGGCGCCCTGATACGACCCACAGCGCCCTCGAGCACTCAGAAGTTCCAAAATACAACGCGAGTGCTTCGGTCTACACACTGGTGTGTTTTTGGTCAGTTGTGTTTATTTGTAGCACATTCTGGAAAATAGATCTTGTGTTAGTAAATTCCTCTCATCCATTATATAACAAGAAAAATCAAATAAAAGCTTTTTTTTTATTTATTTAAATGTGCTGGTATGAATATTTGGTATTGGAGCCCATTAAGAAAATTTAACTGATATCTGGGGCCGATACCTGTATCATAACAATATACAACTAACATACTGTGCGCAGGATGCACTCAGGAAAGTAGTGTTTCTATCTATAAAGACCATATTTTATAGAGTTGAGTGGATTAAAAAAAAAAAGGCAAGAGAAATACTGCAGATGGAAGGAAAGAAACACATTATCTGTGGGAGAAAATAAGGACTAATGGTCAAACAGCTACGATCGCCGCTAGAATGGAAGTGAGAGGCTCGAGGCGGAAAGAAGGATGCAAGTCGGTTGTTGAGGGCAAGAGGTCGATCGGCGAGGGAAGTCAGCGAAGGTCGCTCTCCTCGTCCTGTATGGTTTTCTTGATGCGGAGGAGCATCGTGGTGAGCCACTGGTCCAGCCGTGAGATGGTGTCAAATTCCTTCACCTGAGAAATGAGTCGGGAAATATTACCAAAATTACTGACGGTTCAAGAAAAGAATGATTAAAGCAACCGGGCTGCTACAGCTACGCACGAGTTCACACGTAGTGAAATGTCTAACGTAGGACAAACATTTAAATCTAACACCGACTCCTCAGCAGGTGTAAAATATTCTGTTGGTGTAACGTTTCAGTGTTGCAGTCGTAGCCGCAACTCCGAAGCTCCTGATCTCTCTGCAGGATTTCTAAACTTGCGGCTACAGAAACGTTGGCTACAAGCTTTTCTTCTGGTAAAAGGTAACAGGCACTCACCGAGTCAGTATAGGCATCCACGTTCTGCTCTTCACAGGCGTCTAGAAGTTTCTGGTAAGATAAAAACATTATTTACATTAATGCTGCGCACTGGAACGGCTGCTCAAAGACAAAAATACAGAAAGATTTTGTGACAGAACTGAGATGTTAAAATAACGGCTACAATGCAGCGTCTCTTAATCCAAAGAAGAAGAGTGTTTGGTGCTTTTGTATCTGATGCTGCAGGGTGAAATGCTGAGGAACATTTTGCATGACATTAATTACAATCGAGCTTTTGTTTTTGATTACTGGCATGAAGATTTTAGCAAGATCGACCATCTATAATCAATTTTTTATTGAGAACAACCGACAACAGAGCAGAAGAAAACAGAGAGAAACAGTCAACCAGTTGTAAACAGCCTGTAGAGTTCAACTGCCCTCCATCAGCCTCGACTTTCCTTAAATCCAGGATTATTCAAAATTTCCGTTTAAGGATTTAAGAGCAAAAAACAACATGAGACGTACCTTCACCAGCTTGCATTCCCTGGAGTCTGAGAAGGCTGGAAACATTTCTTCATACTTCTGCACAGCGAGCTGGGCGAACAGAAGATGAACATTAGGACAGCGGCTCATGTAACAGTTGCTGTACATCGACACAAGTTCTGTGTTTTTGCTTACTTTAGCGTTCAGCATGTCTACACAGAAGTGACACAGCGCTGCCTTGAAGAAGTGATCCTTGGCACTGTATTTCAGGAGCGTACTGTCCATCGCGTGGGTTCCAACCTGAAATCACAAAGTACAATTCAGGTTTGTGTTGTCATCACAGCCCACGAGGCGACTGACAACATGTTGAGATGAAGGCTGCCGGTGAGCGTCGTCACACCTGTTCATAGATCTCGATTGCTTTTGGATACTGCTCCAGCTGAGCTGCATAGGTTGCTACTTTCAGAAGGCACTTGTTTGCTGAACTGGAAAAGGAAATCAAAAATCTCTTCAGTTCAAACGTCATCAAAGATTATCAAGTAACTTAAAGCTACAGCAAGGAACTTGCATGTTGTGGATTCTGGTATTTCCACTGTTCTGTGTAACAAAGATCATGTGACGTGTTTTTAATACAACAATTCTCCTCTTTTTTTCTTTTTTTTTTAAATACAGCTGTCTGCAGGATGAATGACAAGGTAATATATAAATTTGTGTCAATGTGAGATTGCTAACTGTAATATGAGGATGAGGAAACAATGTAAAAGTAGACTGTTTTAGTTCCATAAAACAAGACTACACATCAGCTTCTGTCTGCAGGCTTTGAGACTCCTATATGTGTCCTCAGCATTTCACCATAAAAAATAATTCATGGCACATATTTAGAATAACCACAGAGACGCAGCCCATCTTCTTGCTGCTGGTCTCATTTGCAAGACTGTTTGACAACTAATCAAAAGTTCCTTGTAGTATCTTTAACTGCACGATCATGAAGCACAGATGTAAGAAGTGAAAGTAAGTGCATTCATTTGAAACAGCTGAAAAGAACAATATAAGAAACAAACATCTTAGGCTAAAGGCAAACAAGAGACACAACTAACATCTAAAATAGTCACCTGGTGGATTCTTCCCCTTTGTAATAATCAGCAGCCTGTTCATAATGGGCAATGGCCTGGAAGGGAAATTATCAAAAAGAGATTATCTGACAGTTTAAAAAAAACAAAACAGACACCATTAAATTAGAGCCAAAATGGAAATAATACATCATATGACAAACTTGAAACACAGATATTTCATCTGACCTTGTCGATGTCCACCAGCTCTGTCTCATATATTTCGGCGATGCTGATATGATGTTTGGCTGCAATGGTGAAGCGACCCTGAAACCAAAAACCAACAAGAACAAAATGAAAGACGACATCAACAGGGGGGAGAAACAAATCTAAATATCCTGACTCCAGCCTCTTAAAGGTGATTATTTTCTGGTTTGTTTACTTCTCTGTAACAATAAACTAAATATCTTTGGGTTGTGGATAAGAAAAAACAAAAAAAACAAAACACATCATTTTGGATTTATCAACATTTTACAGACCAAACAATTAACTGATTATACATGAAAACTATCAACAGATTAAAAACACTACAGTAATTGCTGATGAAGCTCTTATTACACGGCTAATTCAGATGTTACAGATAAAAAGTCCTCTTTTTATCCCTGTTCGTAAAAGATCCCTGTTCACAGACTCACCATATCAGTGTATATCTCAATCGCTCGGTTTAGACAATTTATGGCCTCTGTTGAGAAAAACAAAAGTATTGTTTTTAGTATGAAATATTCTGGAACCAGTTCAAACTGAGACTTCATTTAACAATATCAGAGGAGAGGAGAGAAGAGCTGTGAATAACACCGTTTAAACTCTCCATCTGTAAAATATTAATGACATCAGATGACACTGGAACCGGTACAGCAGCCTGCAAAACAGGGATTACAGTTGAGCTGCAGCAGTCACATATCTGGAGGGTGGTGATGCGTGATTATTACCGTGTGGATCTGCTTTTTTAAAGGCGTTTCCTGCATCTATGAAGTTTGTCGCTGCATCGTGTTTGCTCTGCATCTGGAGGTGGAGGAGAGCAGCTTGGGAGAACGCATTTCCCGCAGCTGAAGAGAAAACATTTCATGTCAGGAGGATTGAAGTCGGACCAAAACTGGGGAAGAGATTTCAACCTGTGATAATCATTCTTACCACACCAGTTTTTGGCCATTTTGAACATGTTGGCTGCCCTCACATATATGTCGCAGGCCTCTTCCAGCTTGGATGAACCCCTGTGTGACAGCATACACTTTGTTAGAGAAGACTCAAACAGACTACAGATGGGTGATACTGACAGATATCAAGTGCCATTATACTTTTGGGACTAGATAGTGATAAGAAGAGGAATTTCAGGCATGCTATCAACTGCTCACTCAGTCAAAAAGTTCAGAAAGTTATAAAAAATAACTCCTGATTGCAATATTTTCAACTATCTGCACAATAATTCAAGGTCACTGTGAATTCAATTTCCTGGGAATCATATTATGACAAAAAACACAAACTGTTTTACTGTGACAAATATCTTGTCCAAATTAATACTTCTGAGAAAACTGAATAATCGTATTATCAATTCAACTTCCTGTTTTACATGTTACAAGTGTTTTGTCGGCTGTAATGCGTGAGAGTGACACACGTTCACTATAAGGCTGCACTATATGGTAAAAGAAAATAAATCATTATGCGGTTATTTTGCAGATATTACAATTTTGCAGATAAAACAAGTGACATTTGTTAGGAGGCTCGTCTTCTAGCATTCTATATTCTCAACAGTACTTCATTATAATGTTGTTTTCTATTGGTTTGATTATCATATATGTGATGTTACATCCATGGGCCACATTTTTCTAAATATATTGATGTCATCAGAAAAATAGTGTTACTAAGACCAGTATAATGCCGCAGACCCAGAACAATTAAATAAACACTTATAGGTGGTATCTTCAGGTTTTACCAAACTCCTTGTTTACAAGGTGTGTGTTTTATTATTGTTTTATTCATTTCACATTCGTCCAAAAGAAGACTTTTGAACAATGGTGGCATGAGTGTGTATACAGTGATCAGTGTACTTTGTCCCTGATAAGAAATGCATCAAATATGTTTTTAAACTCAAACATGGCTGTTGTCTTCATATAAAACATGCAGTTTATGTTTCAGAATCAAACACAACCCACTTTAATATAAATTCAAACTGGTTTTGTGCCCATGCTCGGATGTGAAGCTCGGCTTATTTTGCTGTCCGATCTAAAACCTGCTCCTCTCTCCTGTTGTAAACAAATGTGATGGACGTGTGACACTTCCACGTTTCTTCAGGAGATGGCGCTACAGCAGTTCAATGACCTTACATCTAATGAAAATAATTTGAAATGTTACATTAATTACTAGTGATTTGATCAGGACGTGAGATTATGAAGCCATCCTCACACAGATAATCGTCATGTCTAACAGAGGCTCATGCACTGCAGCGTGCAGCTCTCTTGGTCATAGATGTTCAGCAGTGATCTGAAGGAAGATAACGTTTAATTTATGGCTAAACTGCAGCGTTAAATACACTACTCTCACAACACTGACAACAAACACGTAACGTTAGACACAACGCAGTCCATTATGCACAGTTGTTAACAATTTGCTCCTGTCTTCGCAGTTTCAGATCGGGTGCTAGCTGCTCGGCTAGCTGCTTTACCTTCCGCTTAGTTGGCCTTCAGCTTTACAGAATTAGCCAAACAGCAGCTAAAGCTAACTGTCATCATACTCACCCAAACAGCGATCCGAAAAACGACTGCGACGACTTCATCTTCTTCTCGGCCTCAGCCATCAAGGCCATCGCTTCCTTTTCTTTCCCGCTGTTGTCCATTTTTCGTGTCACCGCTCTGATTTTTCAGGAGAAACGAGGAATTGCGAGAGTCAACAAACTTGCTAACCAGTGCTAGCGGCGGCGGGGAGGGTTTGCCTTGTCACATCACCAGCCGCAAAGTAACCATCACCTCTGTCATGTGACACGGGAGCGATGGAGCACTGCTGCGTTCAGGGGCTCTCCGTAAACTCCACCTCCATCTCCTCAGAGTGATATAACTGTCGAAAACTGATTTATGTTTAATTCACTGACTGACATTTTTACAGCAGCCACCTGTTATACACTCTGATTATTATCATAAACAACTTCTCAGTTATATTATTTTATCTTTGCTAAGACATAATTATGGTATCACCGACAACACGTGAAGGCATCTTATGGTGAAGTAATGACCCTAAACTGATGATACTGCCACTTTCTCTTTTACTTTTTCACGTGGCCATCCAGTTTATAAAGAGTTGCACAAATACCACATTTACTACAAAATATTACAATATGCAATCAGACCACGCCTATTTAATACACCCATCCATCAACTCTGCCCACTTATCTTGAAAGCTGAACTGAAAGCCTGTCACATAGTAGCACACAATACATCAGAGGCAGACAGCCATGAACATGAGACGTGAACAGCTGCATGAGAGAAACATCAAACCAAAAATCATCTTCCTGGGTATAATAAGCTGTATAATTCCGTGCCATGGCATTATTCAATGTAAGATACTGCATGGTAAGATCATATTAAATGCACACAAAACGTATGAAGTAAAAAAAAACAAACAAAACAAACACATTGTAGCCAACTTCTTTTATTTCAGTGGGATTCCCTGAGCAGCTTGATGCACTGCATATATGTAAACATGAACAGTTCACTTGGTTGTTTCTAAATTTTTCCTTGCAAACTTTCTGATTTCAAACTTTTCTTTTGGCATACCCCTGGTTCATAAATGCAATGCCTGCAATACTGCAGCTGAGCAGAAGTGTGATGACTGCCAAGCTCCTGCTTTAATTTTGAGGAGATTTTGTCATATTAATACACTTTTTTTTTTTTTTACTAGATATAAAGTATTTCATGAGAATAATAATATATTACATTCTTATAGAATAGTCTACAAAGTTGTGCCTTTAACATTTTAAAATATGTATTAAGAAAACATTTATTTACATGAAATATATTTGAATAGGCCAAAGAGTCCCCTTATAGTGACTAAAACCTGGTCACTAAAAGTTTAGTGTCATCTCCTGCCTAAAACCAAGACTTTCCTGCAAATCAGCAAAGAATTCCTCCCAAATGACACTTTAGTCAGCAAATGTTATGTATTGTTCCAGATCCCAGCTAGAGCTTCAGATCAGGATTACACTTTTTATTTACAGCAGTGGTTTCTGCCAGCCAGACTGCAATTGGTTAGCTCTTGGGGGATTTTAAGCATCGTCATTATGAGGAAAAGTCCCAGATTTTCCAATGTCACCAACTTTGCCTAATTGGGGGTTTGAGATATATATATATATTTAGCCTACAAGTTTGTCTAAACTTCCCAGAAACATGTATGTGTATATTTTTAATAGATCTGACTAGTCTCCAACGTTTCCAAACTTTAATTTCTCAATGTTTTGAACACCAAATAACATTTTTGCGCTTTAGATTTGGTTGTATAGGTCGCGAGTACAAATGTGTTGTAATCCACAAAATAAGAAACTTCTCTAAAGAAAAACGTTCAAATCTATGAATAACTCCTCGAGCACGTCGCTAAACACTTCCACCTTCGACAAAAGCACACTTCGACAACAAGGCGCACCAGACGAGCCTCAGATTTCAATCAGGCAAAACGGAAGTCTCCTGTTTCCTGCCTGTAGTTGGGTCCTGTACAGCAGCCCGTGCGAGGCTGTCCTGGAGACCCCGCGCTGCCTGCACCTCTATCGTCTCGGGTGAGTTTGTTACAATGTAGCAATTTCTCTATTAATCCGTATAACTGTACGAAAGCTGCAATATTCGCGCACTGCAGTAAAGCCGCGAACTGCACAGCTACCGCAATCGAAACGCCCCGCTGCTGCACGACCCGGCAAACGTAGTCATTTTCCACCGAATTCCCAAGCATACCCCCCTCATCCAAGAGTATTCCAACATTAACTCATATTTTGCTTGCAAGGAGAGATAGATAGCTCGCTACGCAATTGCGTTCACACTTCTAAGTAAACATTACTACCTCGCCTCGGGCGAATCGAGGCTCCGCTATACACTATGAGTGTTAAAATTATGTCACTCGGTGGTTTGTTTTGAATGTCAAAGCCTGAAGCTAGCTATACGTCTGAATATTGTTGATAGCTGCTTGGCTAAGGGGGCTAGCTAGCTAGGCTAACGAAATTCAACCCAGATGCATCAGAATGCTGGAAGTAGCGGCGAAACGGTGGTTTGAAACCGAACGTTTTATTAAATCGGACTCTTAAGTGAGTCGCGTAGCTGTTGGATAGTGTGTGTTGTGACGATTTGGGGAAATATGCACGCAGAGCTCTTTGAAAACACCAGCTAGCATGTAGCAAGCCGCTTGCAGTGTCTCCATTCATATCCTGCGCACTGGCTCTGCTCAGACCGAGTAATGGCTACGATCCGCTGCCTTTTTAGAGCGGCAACTGGGAACACGGTCCCCCTCCTTCACAACCGCGGGCACACACGGTTCATCTTGCGTGTTAATTTTGTTTTTTTTTTTGGGTGTCTTGTTGTGTTTGTTTCCGCTGGAAGTTCTGTGCACAGTTGTCGAGACTGGTGGTGAATTTCTGCGAGAGCAAGAAGTGGAAACCTTTTTTACAGGCTGCGTGAAAACCGCGCGTTTTCGATTTGTTGTCTTTTTGCCGTCCGCTGTTTTCTTCTCGACGTACCTGCTGTTTTGATCTTTGCCGATTCATGACAGAGGGTTTTCTTGTTTGTTGAGTGAAGGTGAAGATGCGTTTATGTGTTAAAATGTAAGCTCTTTATTGTCTTTTAATTAAGGAACATGTATGTCTTGTTTTTAATTGTGATGCAGTTTTATGAAGTTAACTTACCATTCTTAATATCCTCTGGGCATGCTTTATTTTCACAATACCCACAGCTATCTCCAGAGAACATGACAGCAATGAATTATGTCATGTTTTGAGTCATCACCCATAAACTGAATGTGAAAACAAAGTGACTGTGATTTAAAAAAAACAACAACAACACACAAATACAATCACTCTTAACTTTGAGTTTTAACACACATTTCTGGACGTGCAGATCACCCAAAAGAATTGCAGGTTTCTGCATTTGGTCTGTAGGTGAAAATTAGTAATTAAAGTCATATTTTTAAAAACAGTAGTTTAACACCTCAGTTTGAAGCTGGTTTAAACATTCATGTTTGTGAGCATGCGATTAATCAACCACATCGCACACAGAAGTAAGGATGAACCTTAATTAAAATGTATTGTGGACGTAACTGTGATTTGCTGATATGTCTAATAAGCGAGTCAAAAAGCAAGATGATGCAATTTGTATTTGTTGTCAAGTCTTGTGTTGCACAGCATCAACACAGCAACAGGAAGAGGTGCATGTCTCCTAAAAAAACATCCATGGTGCTAATAGTGCTATAAAAAACAATAACATTTTTGTTTTATAGTAATTGAAGCAGGTCTTCCAGTTTTGTAGTTGTACATCGTCATCGTATTCATCTTAATTCCCACCAGATTTACCTATGAATTATCTATAAAGCAAAAATATTACACAATGTCGTGTCGTGACAGAAATGCAACCATGAACTAAATGCTTTGTTAAAAATGTTGTGACTTTGTGCTGTTTTTCTTTCTGTGATGATTGTTATTGATAATTACACGAATCATCAATGGACTTTAAAACCTTTTTTTCGCCTTTAACAGTTGTCATGGATGATGAAGACGGCAGGTGCCTTCTAGATGTAATTTGGTAAGTCATTGATGACACGGTGCAAGATCAGTTTTATATTTAGCAAACTGTTTCTTTCATCTCGTCTTGTACCTCTGTGAATCACATTGTTTTTTTTTCCTGCAGTGACCCAGAAGCTCTCAATGACTTTCTTCATGGATCTGAGACCCATGTGAGTATGAAAGAAGATGCATATGTCAGGCTCGTGATTGGTAATTACAAAAAAAAAAAAACAGGTTTGTAAGTGATGTGAAACGGAGACTTTTTAGTTGGGGCTTGTGTGACTTGAGTCACTTTTAGATTTCACCTTGATGCACTCTGAATCCCACATCCCTCACTGCTGTCATTTATTTATTTGTTTTATTTCACTGCTTCCTTTGCTTAATGGTTGTCTTTGCTTTTTGATTGCACTATTTATGGTTTCAGCCTGCCTTCCCCTTTTATTAGGCTATACTCACAAAATGAGAAATGCTAATACTAACGCTTCCCAACTCTGTGTTATTCCTATCATTTTGCCCCTCTGTCGCTTACCTTTTCCCTGGTTCTTTACAATCTGGGTTTTTTTTCTGGACTGTTTTCTGTCCTTTCCTTGCCCTCCTCCTCTGTTTGATGGTCTGTATGTTTCTCTGTCCTGGTGGCTTTTGCCTGCTGGTTTGGGTGCCTTTGGGTTCTGTCTGTCCTATCCTGGGTGGGTGTGTCTGTAGTTGGACACTGACGACCTTTTGGATGGTTCGAGTGACCCCTCCAGCTCGTTCTTCTCTACCACTGGGGTGAGTAAAATCCCCCTATCCTCTTCCTTCCCCTTTCTATCCATCTATGTGGCATGCATTCCCAAATATCCCCTTTCCACTAACATGTCTACACTCCACAAGCTTTGATTTGCCGCAATGTGACAAGAGGTTTTCGTGGGTTTTCATGTCTGCATTTCTGTGTTACACCCCCACACCAGCACATCTAGTCATCAAAATTCATCCATCACCTTATTTCACTTATTTCCTTTTAAGGGCCATGTTCCGGAGGTCCAGCCTGCAGTCCAGCTGTCGGCCAATGAGCCGACAGGCCTGCCTAGAGTCAGTGTCGACCTGGACTTCCTGGAGGATGAAGACATCTTGGGAGGATCCCCAGGTGGAGAAGGTGGGAGCAATGGCATTGGGACAAATCACGAACCATGTGACATCCTGCAGCAGAGCTTGGCTGAAGCCAACATCACAGAACAAAGCCTTCAGGAGGCAGAGGCTGAGCTGGACCTGGGCTCCTTTGGAATTCCAGGTCTTACGCAGGTGGTTCAGACGCTGCCTGATGCCACCCTTCCTGGGTCTGGAGGCGCTGCTGTTGGTGTAGGCATAGGTGTTGGTGTTGGGGGAGCAGCAGCAATTTTCCCAGGGTCTGCCCCCAGCAACACATCTACTCCCCCCAGTGCTACAGCTGATATGCTGGGGTCAGTGCTTGCCCAGCAGGGCCTCCAACTCCAACCCCAGGTCATGAACAAGGCCATTAGTGTTCAGCCATTTATGCAGCCCATGGGCCTAGGAAATGTGACGCTTCAACCCATTTCAAGTCTCCAAGCTCTTCCTAATGGGAGCCAGTCTGGACATTTGGGTATTGGACAGATTCAGGTTGTGGGCCAGCCTACAGTCATGACTATCAATCAGTCTGGGCAGCCAATCCTGGCAAAAGCCATGGGTGGTTACCAGCTGCATCAGTCTGGGCCAGAGGTATCAGGTGCTGGTTCTCAGGCGGGGCTCGGAGGCTCAGGGGGTGGACTTCTGATCCAAAGCAACAAAGGCGCTTTGGGATCTCCAGCTTTAAATGGACCGGCTGTTTGTGTCAGCAGCACAAACAGCAGCAGTGGTGTTACAATGACTGCTTCTACTGGGCTTGTGGGCTTTGGCAGTACTTCTCTAAGTTCAGGAATTGGACCCCAGACACAAACACAAGGCCAAATCATGCAGAACGTGATCATCCAACGCACACCAACACCCATTCAGCCTAAACCCCCTCAGGGGGGAGCCATCCAACCGAAACTCTTCAAACAGCAGCAACAGCAGCAGCAGTCCCAGCCAGCACCCCAAACCCTGCAAAACGATGCCCACAAGGCTCTAGGGCTGCAACAAATTCCGGTTTCTACTGCTCAGAATGTAGCCTTCTTGACAGGAAAGCCAGGCTCTAACGTTGTCCTGAGTACTCAAGCCACAACACAAGGCCCTCAGTTTCAACAAACCCTATTCAAACAACAAGCAGCACAACCATCTGGCAAGCCCCTCAGTGTACACTTGTTAAACCAACAAGGCAGCATCGTTATTCCCTCTCAGACAGTTCTGCAAGGTCAGAATCACCAGTTTCTCCTGCCACAACTTCAAGCAGGTGGGCAGATCCTGACCCAGCACCCTGGGGGCCACATCATAACTAGTCAGGGTCCTGGTGGACAGCTCATTGCTAACCAGATTTTAACTACAAACCAGAACATCAACTTGGGTCAGGTGCTGACTTCACAAGGTCACCCTGGGGCACACATCCTCTCTGGACCCATTCAGCTCCAGCCTGGCCAGATGGGCACACCCACCCTTTTTCAGATGCCTGTCTCACTGGCCCAGAGTCAAAGCCAGACACAGACTCATTCTGTCTCAGGTCATGCCCAGACAGTCATACAGGGCATGCCAATCCAGAACTCCCTGACCATGCTTAGTCAAGTGGAGGGGCTGAGCCCCGCCGTCAGCCTCCAGCCAGCTCTTCAACCCCAGCCAGGTGGCGTCCCCAGCAGCAACAGCACAGGAGCAGCAACCATGGCTCAAGGCCAGCCTGGAGAGTGTGTTACTGTGCTGGGCAGCTCCACAGACCAGGCTGCTCATCCTACTCAGCAGCATGTACCACAGTCCTCTATCCTGGCCATGCAACCGGCTTTGTCTGTGTCCACGACTGCCACAGTACCCACCTCTTCTCCGTCCATGTCCGTGTCCACCTCTTCCTCTGTCACAGCAGTGGGGCTGGTCCCCCCTCAGGCTCAGCACAGTCCAGGGAGGTTACTCTTTACCAACCAGGGCTCCAGTATGATCCTGAGCCAGGAGTCTCTGCAGATGTTCCTGCAACAGGTCAGTGTTCCACTGTTTGCATGTTTGCTTTGATTGTGTAAAGTTAACATTGTCTTAAAAATAAATAACATGCACGGAGTGATATGTTGGTCTGACCTCTTTGGTTTACTATTTTACTCCCCCTTCCCTCCATTCCCCTTCCTCCTTCCCTCCCTCGTCCTGAAATGGTAAATATACTCCTATCAGGAGCAGCGCCACCAAACAGAGAATGAGTCAACCCCCTCTGTGGGCGTACCGGCGTCTGTAATCGTCAGCAGCAACAGCATCACTGCTCCGGCCCCCGCTGTCCATGACAGCCAATTAACTGACTCATGGGTGGGTCAGAGCCACAGCCCTTCCCCTGGCCCCTCCCACATGACAGCAGTGGTGAAGCAGGTAGAAATGCCCCTTTATGTCAAGCCCCACCCACTTGTTGCTGCTGCTGCCGCCACAATATCAGGGAATCTTACCTTTCCCCATCACTGCTCTGTCCTTCTCTTCCGCATTAGTCATCGCTTCCATGCCTCTCACAGCTGCTATGCTATTCCTAAGCTCAAATATCACTCATTCGCTTGCAGCTTCTGTGTGTTTCTTCCATGACTTCTTTATATGTAAAGGCATGATCATTCCAGTAGTCCATATGTTTTGTATGTCATCCACTATCCTATTTAAATAATTAGCTGTATGCACCTCCAGAGAATATGGGACTGGCAATTAAGTGCCAGTTCTTTTTTCTTTTTTTTTTTTTTACTTGAGCTAATTGTTTAACTAATTTGGTATGTTTTCCATCCATTCTACTGAATGTATATTGCAACAGGATACAAAAAACATGCTCATGCTTTAACAGAGGAGCTACCAAGGTGCCTAGAGCACCTTGTTCCCCTCTTTACTAACATTCTTCACTCAAATTCAGTCAGCTCACCTTCATCTACTACATTACTGACCAACAACTGATCAATCAACCCACACCACTCTCCACCTTGTACCTCTCACATAGACTCTTGTGTGCGTAAAGTGCCACCACCCCTGTAACCCCTAGTCTGACCAGTGTAACGACCCCCCCCCCCCCAAATGATAATTACATGCCTCCCTGATCCCAGTCCCTGAAGTCTTCAGATCACCCTCTACTTCACCATCACAGGCCCGCAGATCTTGACTTCTTGCTTTTGTGAACTGTTTTTTCTTTTTGGCTCGCAAAATGATCATTGCTCCCTTTTTTTAAATGTCTAATCTTCCACAAATGCTAGAACAAATCAGTGGGTTCTACTTCTTTCAGCAAGCAACTACTAGATTTTAAAGTCTAACACTTTGCTTTTTGATTGTTTGGTGTTGTTTTATCCATGTTTGTAATTTTGTCTTCGGGTTGGGCGATAAATCCACGTTTTTGTGTTATGATTTTCTGTGGAAATGTGACAGCAATTATTATATTATTATTTAGTTGTTCTGCAAATTAACCGTTCAAAGAAAAGGTAAAGGAACCGTTCACCCCAAAATGAAAATTTAGTTGTTATCCTACTCACTCTCTCACCGTGTCGATGGAAAGTCTGGCAAAACATTTCTGGAGCTTCACAGCAAAACAGTTTCAGCATTCTCCTGAAGTTACCAAGGACGTTTTTAAAACGTATTAAAAAAATAAGCTTTTTAACTGTGAAGCTCCAGTAATGTTATGGAGTACAAAACTTAACCTGACTTAAATCTGCATGGGGGTAAACGGTTCCTTTAAACTCCACCAAAAGATATTCTGATTGTTATCTGATACAGCCTTATCGCCCAGCCCTATTTGTAACTATTGTCAAATCTTGAACCTTGTACAAGAATCAAATTTCTATATACTGTGTGCATGCATATCTTAGAGTGTATGTTGTTTGTGCTTGATGTCCTGATTTCCTTGTGAATCAAAATATTGTTGCATTCTTGAATCAAATTAGGATTTCAGTGTAATGTGATTCCCCTTCTTCAGGTACCCTCCAGTGGACACAAACAGACCCTGAAGATCCAGGGCATGTCCCCCTCACCGACCTTGACCACTCACCCGGCAGCGCCCCCAGTGGCGGTCAGCCCTCAGCCTTCCCACTCCCCTCTCACTCTGAGCCAGCAGATCCAGTCGCCACACCAACAGCAACAGTCTCATCCTCCCTCTCAGCCTCAGCCACAGTCTCAGACTCCCTCCCGCTCATGCACACCCTCATCTCATCCTCCGCTTTTTATTGTCCATAACCAAATAGCAGAGTCCCCCCAGCCGGCTCCACAGGGCCAGACGCAGCCCCAGCAGACACACATTCAAGTTCAGCTTCAGCCTCAGCCTCGACCGGCCTCTCAGCCGGCCCCTTATCAGCAAGACATGCCTCCTATGTCACAGTCACCCAAGCCTCCTCCTGCACCACCTGCACAGCACCAGTTTACGTCTCCTCCTGTGAGCACATCTGCCGCTGCTGTCGTCAAAGCCCAGGTTCCCATCCAGGGCCTGACAGCGGAGCAGCAGCACCACCTGCAATTAGTAGGAGCGCAAATTCAGACGCTGTCAGGCATCGCTCAGCCCTCACCTCAGCAGAAACAGCTGCTGGATAAACTGCACCAGGTACTGTCTCTGCTCACCACATACTTCACTTGATGCAACTTCTAACTTTTATTGTTATTTGCATGCAGTTTGAGGTCTTTTAACACTGTTCCAGACACTCTGGCTTTTGTGACATATAGCCAGAATTTTAGTTAAAGCATTCAAAAAAGAAGTAATATTATCAGTTATGCCAAAAACACATTCATGTTTTAGGTTAGATTAGCATGTTAACCAGGCCCCTCCAGTCTCATAACACCACTTCTGAACTCCTCTTAGAACACGTTCTTTTCAGGCTCAGTGTAAATGAAATAAAACTCACCGGTTTCACGTCTGGTTTGGCGTAAACAAGTCCTTAATTTACAGAGTAAGATATTAGCCCCCTGCTCATGTTTTGACTCTCTGTTGCTCCTCTTCTACTCAAAGCCTCTCCTGTCTACAAATCAGACATTTAAATGCATCATATCCAGCTGGGGATTAGATTGGATCTGAGGCCAAGTACACTTCAGGAAGCCAAATTGTGTAAGAACACTTTTCCTGGTATGTTTTTAGGTCCAGCAGAACATCCTGCTGCAGGCCAAGCAGTCCGCTCAGCCTCAGCCTCAGCCTCAGCCTCAACCTCAACCTCAGCCGCAAGCAACCAGTCAGTTCAGCTCGCAGCAAGATGTGCCTGTTGATAAAGTGGTTCTTGCGTCATCGGTCAGCAGTGGCACACCTGCTCAGCTTCCCTCAGTGCTGCAGCCGACGTCAGTGCTCGTCAAAACTCCGGCTACAGGTTAGACACAGTGTACACCGTGTAATGTGATGATGAGAAACAGAAGGAACCTGAACACTCTGTGAAGTATTTCCCTTGTAATGATTTGTTTCCTCTTGTTTTAGCATCAAGTGACTTACAGGTATTCTCAGGAGCCCAAGGGCCAGCTGGAGCAATGGTGAATCAGACTGTCACTCCTGCCAGCCTTACCCAGCCTGCACAGGTGGGTAAAATCACAAAGCCTGGAATTGTGGTTATTATGGATTGTGTGCTAGCTGTCATCTATATTTATCCACCATTAAATACAGAAAGTAATTTAAACAATGTTCCTTTTTAAGTATTTTGCCAGTGTCCAACCTTCCTGATTGTCCCCACAGGTTCAGCCAAAGCCAGGGGTGATCAGCTCAGTTGGAGGGATGACTCTGGGGAAAGGTGGGATGCAGATACAGGTATTGGCTCAAATGCCTGCTCCTCAGCCTCCAGCTCCAGTACAAACTCAGGTAAGGGAGTGTCTCCGCATGTGAGTGAGGTATTCAAGCTTCAGGTTGAATCTGTCTGAATCATACGTTTGTTCACCTTACAGACAACAATGAAGATGCCTTTCAGTGCAGAGCCCAGCAAAGAAGCCAGGTATGTGCTTGCATGCATTTTGTAATGACTTTTTTCAACTGTCCCATAATGACATTTTTAAAACATATTCTGTCTTTATACACACCCTACTGCAGTATGCTGGAACAGCTGAGGAAACAGCAGGGTTCAGTGCTTCACCCAAACTACAGTGCTCCTTTCCACTCATTTGAGGACACACTGCACAGACTGCTGCCTTACCATCTCTACCAGGGAACTGCCAACTCTTCTCAAGACTATCAGAGAGGTAACAGACTCTTTCATCTGAAGTAGATACAATATACAGTTACGTGACATTTTTTTCCCTAATATCAATATGTTTGTGAATATCTTCTCTTGTGCACAGTGGATGATGAATTTGAGAAGGTGTCCTGCCATCTGCTTAAAAGAACCCAGGCCATGCTGGATAAATATCGCCACCTGCTCTTCACAGAGTCAAAAGTAAGTTTATAAATCAGCATTCTCAGTATACGCCTTCTCGTCATCTTTTTTGTCACGAATTGATCTTGAACTGATGGAATTTGGTGTTTGAACCTGAGCAGAGACTGGGCCCCTCGGCAGAGATGGTGATGATCGACCGGATGTTCATTCAGGAGGAGAAGGTCGCACTGAGTCAGGACAGGATTTTGGCCAAGGAGAGACCAGGTACTCCGCCACTCTCTGTGGTCATTAATCAGTGTTTCCAACACGTAGACTTTACTTGTGTCGGCTGCCTTGTTATATTAGAAGAAAATTAAAAGAAACTTTATGCAGGCAAACTTAAAAGTGATTCAACTTGCTGTAATCCCCAGCACAGGTACGCAGACATTCGGTGGGAAACAGTAGATGGTTTTGTGATTGTCTTGAAAAAGATTAGGTGTGTGCCTGATGAGTAATTCTGTACTTCTCATTGCAGAGGAGTTTGTGGCAAACGTGCGCTTGTTGGAGAGTGTAGTTTCATCCCAAGAGAAATCATCTTCTGCTGAGCAGACCCCGGTGAGTGGAGGTGTAGCTGTTGCTGTCCCTGCTCCTGCACCTGCAGCTCCTGCCCCAGCACCTCTTCCAAACGTCACCCCAAACCCTCCTCCAGGACCTACTCCAGCTCCGGTTCCGGCTCCAGCTCCAGTTCCAGTTCAAGCTCCAGCTCCAGCTCCCGCTCCAGCTCCAGCTCCTGCACCTTCTACCACCCCTTCCACCACCCCTTTTCCTCCTACCAAACTAGTAATAAAACAGGGTGGAGGTGGAGCCTCTGTGTCTTGGTCCAGCAGCTGTCCCCCTCCACCTCCATCTGGAGCAAGCAGGGTGGTGCCCGAACCCACCAGCCAGAGCACCTCCTTCAGTCGCGCTCCTGCAGCATCCTCCTCTTTCTCCTCTTCGTCCTCGCAAGCTGCTGACGATGACGACGCTCTCCCACAGAGAACCAGCAAACCGCCTATGAAGACTTACGAGGCTCGCAGGAGAATTGGCCTGAAGCTGAAGATCAAGCAAGATCAAACGGGGTTCAGTAAGGTAGTCCACAACACTGCCTTAGATCCAGTGCACACACCTCAACTTCAGCAGAGCAGCCAGTCCATATCGCAGCCTCAGACGCAGCCTCAGTTTGAAGCTGCTGTAACGCACCCAAAGTCCCACCCTTCATCAACTCCTCCTACTACAGTCATCAGAACTCAGTCCCCCGTATGTACTGTTTCCTCTGCCTCATCGGTCACCACGGCAACCACTCGGTGTAATCCACCACTGAGAGGTAATGTTCCCCCCAATGCAGCTCCATCTTCCTCTACCTCTTCTTCTCATAGTTGGTCATCATCCACCTCCTCCTCCTCCTCCTCAACTCAAATGAATGGGACATTAGATCACCATGATGTAGGTGGCGTCAAACACAATTCTGCCTCCACTGCCACCCCCTCACAGACAACCTGCCGTCTCCCCCTTCGAAAAACCTACCGGGAAAACATTAGTCCCCGGGTCAGACCTGGTGTCCCAGGGGGAGGAGACGAAAGTTTGTCCTACCCCAGACCTACACCCTCACCCCCCAGGCACGAGGCCTCATCTCCTCCCTCAGAGCGGACTGTGATAGCCAGCGTGAAGGTGGAGAAAAGAGGCAGGGAGGCCTCGCACGCTCACACAGAGTCGAGCCACGAAAGTGGCCGTTTAGTGAGTGCAATGCAGGGGCTGGACGACATGGACGAGGTGTTCAACCGTGGTATCAAAACCACACAACACCATCATCTCCCGCAGCTCCTCGACAGGGAAGGGGCGAAGGAGAGAGGGGAAGAGCACACAGACCAAGAGACAGATGTAAGTAAATACAAGCGGGCAAGTGGGAAAAATAGACATAGGGCAGGTGGAACATTCAGAATGGACCAGCATGCCCCTGGGCCTCCCTCTCCAGAGTCCTCCTTTACACGAGACTCTTTGCTTCCTGCCAAACGCTGTAAGTCAGACTCCCCCGACATGGATAACGCCAGCTTCTCAAGCGGCAGCCCTCCGGACGACTCTCTGAATGAGCACCTGCAGTGCGCCATCGACAGCATCCTGAACCTGCAGCAGGAGCCTTCTGCCCGCGGGCACCACATTAAAGGGGGCAACAGCAGGTCCCACCAACACCAAAGCCAGCGCCCAGGGGGCTCGGCAGCCTCATCCCACAGACCCTCAGTCCCACCTTCCTCCTCTGCTTCCTCGTCCTCCTCCTTGGCCCAGCACCCTCAGGTTGGTGGCCGCGGCCACAATGGCAGCCTGGTTCCCCAGACTCAAAGCAGATAACAGCCCCTCAGCCCCAGGCCGAACTGATAAGGGGGGGGACTAAGAGACAGATTTGGAGGCAGGGGAAGGGGGGGCACTGTGAAAACATCAGTACATCACTGTACTACTCTGCCAAGCTGTGTTGGCTTTGTTTGTCCATTTGAATTGTCCAGACATTTCTTTGTCATGTACCGCCTGATGTAGACCCTGAAACTGTGGTCAAAGGTAAAATGTGTCTTTGAGAAGTGCAGACTTGAAGGTTCCTGGCATTTTTTTTCATGCCAGCCAAGCTCGAGAAACACGATAGAACTGTCAGAGGTTGTTGTTCTCGATTTCTTTCTCTCTCTCTCTTTTTTTTTTTCACTTTTGATCTTTTCTCTTTCTCATTTGGTGTTCATACATTCCTTCAGTGTGGCCTGAGCATCAGTCTCAGTCCACAGCAGTTTAAACGGTGTCCCTGTGAGCATCAGGCAGCTCAATTAAACAGTTCAAGTCAGCAACTTTTAGTCAGCTTGGTTGCCTGAATCTGAGAGCAGAAGAGAATACAACCAGGGTCATACTGTAAGACATTATGAAATACATACTTGGTCTTCCTCTACCAACCAAATTTGATTCTCTTTGTCACGAAGGAAATGCTGCCCGACATGTTAAAACAACAGTCCTCCTTTTCTTATCATGAGTTAATTTCTTTAGATATCAAATAAACCTGAAGGCTCAGTTTCCCTGCTCACGATACGACTGCTGCTTACACTTCATATCATGCATTTTCAAGTAAATTATGTTCAGAAAATGAGTTAGAACAATATTGTTGTTTTTTCCTTTCGACTGCTCTTGCGTACTGTCAAGATGTAAATGAAATATTTAAGGAAATTCAGTTTTCTTTCTTTTTTTTTTTCCCTGCTTCTGATGTCAGATGATTCTCCAGGTTCTTGTTTGTAGAGCACACACACACACACACACACACACACACACACACACACACACACCTGCCCTTCTGTTGCTTATGATGCTATGTTAGGACTTTATGCATTTCAGTCAGCAGGGGGCAGGCCAGTTTTAACTGTTGATTTTCTGTGTTCTCCGTCTGTTTGCGTCATCTTTCTGCCTCCCATGTGTGTTTTCTTTGTGTTTTTTTTTTTTTTTAAAGCCTGGTGGACAATTCAAACACAAACAGAGCACAAGCGTTGAAATGGAAAAAAAAAGGAACAATAATAATGTACAAAAAGACCGTAAGAGAATTTGAAGTATAGTATTACAGATTAATTTTGTATTGTATTTATTGTGTATAATGACACTTTTTAAAAAGAAATGTACATTTAGTAAAACTGTAAATTAAACCTTGCTTCTTTTATGAAACGTTGCAGGTCTTCCAGTCATTTGTCCAGCGGTTTAAACGGTGTTTGCAGATCTCCAGGGTACATTCCTTTGGATGACTAATGATGACAGAGTAGCACTGTATGATAGTCAGGAGGGGATGGTGGTAATAAAGGCGGTGATAAAGTGTGTTCCCTATCAGACAGCCAGCAGAGGGGGGTGTGGAAGTGGAAAAGTGGAGCTGGCTTCATCGCCTGGAAGGTTCACAGAGTTTGGGAGGAGCGAGAGAGTTTTGACTAATGAGGGGAAAAACTGTCACATCTGTGAACCCCTGACATGTTACAGTAGGTGAAAAGTAGGAAAGACAAACAATAGAAAAACAAAACAAAAAAACATTGAGGCGGGTGCATCACGAGGTTGTGTCGATCATTCAAAATATGCAAAGTACACTGAAGTTATGTCATGTTTAAAAAAAACGACTCCACCCAAATTATTTATTCACAACCTCCCTCCTCCAGGTCCACGCCCTCTGACCACAGCTCATCCCTGCCCTGAGCAGTGTTACTGCTGCCCATAGCACTGCCAGGCATCCCTAAAAGAGGAGGTGCATTAAACTTGGGAGAAAGCGAGCAACTGGAGAGAAAAGATAGCCTCAGTGTGGTGTGTATCAGTGTTTGCCTTATCCCCCCCGTTCAGCAAGCAGAGTGAGGATCCGATGCCAGGTCTGGAGCTCATCTGAAATGCATTAAACCCTGGAGAAGAACGATCCTCTGTAATCTGCGTTGGCGCTCCGCTGAGGGTTCCTATTTGCTGTCAGAGGTACACCCATGCATGTAGCAGCAGCTCCTCCAAGAGACTGACTGTTTTTGTCTCCTCAAGTCAAAATATTTTCCGAGCTCCAGAGGGCAAGACTGGAGGGAGGGAGAGATCGAGGTGCTTGAAGAAGTCTTCATAAGAACGTGGTAAATACTCCTTTTTTTTTTTCAAACTTTAAATGTGGTTCTAATGATCAGCTTGTATTGTAACTTTTACTCAAATATATGTTGCCAGATTGTGACACAGTGGGGGAATCTTAGCCTTGATTATATTTAATGAGTGCAAAGATCACAACTTAGTTCCAGAGTAAATGAAAAAGGGATTTCTTTTTTTTAAAAAAAAAAGATTTTGAACATTTGTTTCTCCGTTTCATGATTTGGATATTAAAGAATGACTCTCCTTGTTGCTCCTGCATGTTACATTTCTTGTTCTGATTCCAAAATGCTGTTGCAATTGTGGCACACAAAACCCACAAGGCATTTTCCACCATCTTTAAGCCTTTAGGAATTGATCCCAGAGCCTTAACCAAACTTACGGTTGTCAGCGGAAGCTTTTAAAGAGACTTTTACTCATACAGCTCGGCTGGCACTGAAGTTTTGCATGTAACGGCGGTCAAATTACATTTAATGTCTCTGCTGTAGATCTCCAGGGTTCGCCATTTTGACAAGAACTCTTTCCACACTGGTCTTGTGACATGTCAGGACAGTGTTGCCTATTTCCCCCTGGGGCAGATCATTTATTTTTTTATTTTTTTATCCTCGTTTAAATGGGATTTGCAACAGAGAAGTTCTCCACAGACATGCTGCCTGAGCTTTATGCCTTTGTGTCAGCCTACTTCTTATAATGACTTGTACCCTCAACTTCCTAATCCAGTGTCTCCAGAGAAAAAGATTGTTACTGAGGGGTTAAATTTGTTTTTTCCATATATAGGCGACCCTCTAAGAGGTCTTTTCCTTACATGAACAATTGAGCACGTATTTCATGTTCCACTGAGAGGAACCGCAGAGGATAAAAGGAATGTCTTACTCATTTCACTGTAGAGAAATTAGCCGTGCCTGTGCAAATCCTGACACAGGGCAGGGTTCGCAAGTTTTCCAGCGTGAACACCAACTTTTTCCAGGCTTGAGCTGACAATGCTTGGCAGACTCCTGGTGGGCTGAAGCTTTCCCCAGATTCCACATCCTAACTCAAAGGTTGATCACCAGATCATGCTTGCAATCTGGATTCATCTCTTTTTTTTAAAAAAAAAAAATTGGATTAACCTCTATTTTGTTTCTTTTCATGTCCATATCTCAGGGGTAAACATTATCAGTGCGGCAACTGTATTCAAAGGGGAAGACCCAAGACTTCAAACGTAACATCAGCCGTATCGTTTCCCTCGACGTGTGCAGAGGAGGCTTCAAGGACAAGAGAGCAACGTTCACATAAATACAGGAAACATCTGAAAGCTTTCCAAGGTTCAGCAACAGGAAAGACGGCTCCAAACAACAGACACTGATTTTTATAAGAAGCTCCCTATCTTGTTGTTAGTGGATCAAAATGTCTCGTTGGGGGCGAAAAAATGTGAAAAAGGCACCTGAGGTGATCCGCACTGTGACAGAAGGGCTCAAGTCCCTGTATCGTAAGAAGCTGCTGCCCCTGGAGCAGTTCTATGGTTTCCACGACTTTCACTCTCCCAGTCTGGAGGATGCAGACTTCGATAACAAGCCCATGGTGCTGGTGGTGGGACAATACTCCACTGGAAAGACAACTTTCATCAAGTAAGACATCACAGCTCTGCATCAATCATGTGTACACTGTTAGCTTGTATGTGATTGATCAGGGAGTATGTGTGTGACTGACAGGTATCTGCTGGAGCAGGAGATTCCTGGGAGCAGGATAGGACCTGAACCCACCACCGACTGCTTCACTGCCATCATGCATGGGGAGGTGGAGGGAGTAATCCCCGGGAACGCCCTTATTGTAGACCCCAACAAGCCGTTCCGCAAACTCAACCCTTTTGGAAACACCTTCCTCAACAGGTGAGAGGAGTTTATGTGTTCGCAGTGTTGTGTAATGGTTCCACTGAGGGAGCCAGATGCATATCAGTATGAAATAGACGGGGGCATGTGAGAGAGGGAATACAGGGAAGAGGAGATAACAGAACGTTTTTTAGTTCACTGGAATTTCAAGTCCTTGTGCCAAATTTCAGAGAGGGGAGGCAGTTTCCTTATTTGTGGAAAAACTGGAGAAAGGGAGCGATATCACCCGAGACGGTGATGAAAGCTAATGTACCCAGACAGGATCTGCAGTGTACGCAAGTTCAAAGTCGAGGTCAGAGGGCTCCGCAGCCCCTCCGGGCAAAGACAAACAAATGAAGTCACAGACATTGTGGGGCTTTAGGGAACCTGTAAGAGAAACATTCAAGTTCTTTCCTCCACTCTGTTTACCGTCTGGGCTGCCAGATTTCTGTGTATGATTTTCCACTGATGTAAACCAAGAAAGTCAAAGTCAAAATGTTTTACAATGAAGTTCTGTTAGCTGCTGGAAACACGGACATGCAGCCCCGACGTGATAGGAACTGACAGTGCCGCTGTTCCTGGGGCTCCAATGTGAAATTTCTGACGCCAATTTTCCAGCAGAGTCCCTCTGCAGGGCGTGTTTGCGAACGTAGTTGCGTCTCTCCTTTTGCTTTGACTTCCTGTTCTCGGAACCGGTGGGCTCGTTAAGCTCATAAACTACAGGAAGTGGTGCTGTTGTTCTAAGCCACACATCGTTAGCGGGCCTTATTGTTTGATTCTGGCAGTACTGGTCATTTTCCTTCAGGAAGCCCACAGCAACCAGAGGCCAGCTTGTACACAATGGCCGTCAGCAGGAGGGGTTGGGGGGGAGTGGAGAGGGTAGTTTCCAATCTGCTTCTTAGATCACATTGGCCTCTTTGATAAAGGGTTAACCATTTTTCACATGATTCACATTCTTTCCCTCTACGCAAACAATGCTTCAAACACAGCTGACCTGTGTGAACTCATCAATCGTTCATCTGACTTTTCTCGTGTCTGCTGATAAAAAACAAAAAAACAAAACAGGTTCCAGTGTGCTCAGATGCCCAACCAGGTCCTGGAGAGTATCAGCATTATCGACACACCGGGAATCCTGTCCGGTGCGAAGCAGAGGGTGAGCCGAGGTGAGAGAAGTAACAAAGGTAAGGAGAGGGCATGGGGGGCCTGCAGAGACACACATCCCTGAACGTCATCGCCTCACAAACTCATCTCCCTGGCACGCCTGGCTAACTCATGGGACCAATTTGCTCTGTCACAACAACACTTGGCAGCAGAGCAAGAAAAAGAAAAAGAAATAAATCATTGCGAAGCCATAAAGCAGCCATAAAACCATGATCAGGAACAGACATGGTACAAACTCTGTCAGCACATCCGGAGGAATGAATGTACTGTTGGGGAATAACAAACATCACCTCACAACAGTTTTCACTTTTCCATCCATCCACGCTTTAAGTAACCCATTATTACTCAAATCAATCTGCATGAGCAAACTAACAAGTTTAAAAAAATGTAAATCGTCTGCAAACGATGACAGACGTATGTCCTCACTGACAGCTGCTGATATACTGCAGATATTTTGGATTTTATCACTGAGGTTTAGAAACATCTGTCTGTGAGATTTCTGTAATTACCCCAATACAACGGAGGTGAAAGGAATGTTGTTTGTGGTGCTCACACCACTGAGTCCTCACATTTTAAATGACCAGCACTGACAGCTCTTTACAGAGTGTTCCAGTTTCTGTGAATAAACCAAACTATTTCTTAGAAGTAACACAGTAAAGATTTCGGGTTATCTGAGGTAATTTCTTCAGAAAGTGCTGTGAGCACCACAAACAGTACAATGTTGGAAGAAACTTGGACATCTTATAAAGCTATCTACGTGACTGTATGAAGCATATGTAATATGTTTTTTTTAATCATTTGGATGAAACGACCAGCATGAATGATTGTGTTCATACTGATGAAGAAATACTCAGAACATGAAAATGAGTTTTGTGAAACCATCTTGCATAACTGAAGCCCAGCTGTTGATTGATTGAGGTGTGCTGTGTTGTTAAAAATTCCAAAAAGTCATAATTGAGTAAAAATAAAGATATCGTGCCAAATATTACTCACCCAAACGAGTAGTAATGGAGTAAAAGTCTCTGATAAGTATCAAAAGTGATTTTTTTTTTTGGCAGAAAATATGTAAGTTAGTATTAAAAGTACAAACAAAAGTAAATTATACATTTGTATATACTGAACACTATTGGTCTGCCCAATTATTTGATCCGTTATTCAGCACTTTTACGAATATATAATACTCTGATGCTGCATGTAATTTATAAAGTAACTGATAACTGAAGGTATCAAATAAACACAGTGAGGTAAAAAGTAAATTTTCCTCCAAAATGTAGTGAAAGTATAAAGTAGCAGAAAATAATTAAGAACAGTACTTCAGTAAATAAACTTAGTTACAGTGCATCACTGGAGGTGTGAAGGGTTTGTGTCTGTGTTGACCTTCTACCCTCTCCTGCTCTTTTTTGATGAGTGAACTCTGCTCGTGTAGGTTTATGAACATCTTAGTCATTCATCCTCTTTTTTTCGATCCAATCAGGCTACGACTTCCCAGCTGTGCTGCGCTGGTTTGCAGAGCGCGTGGACCGCATCATCCTGCTGTTTGATGCCCACAAACTGGAGATATCAGACGAGTTCTCCGAGGCCATTGGTGCCCTGAAAGGCAATGAGGACAAGCTGCGGGTGGTGCTCAACAAGGCCGACATGGTGGGCACCCAGCAGCTGATGCGGGTGTACGGTGCACTCATGTGGTCCCTGGGGAAAGTGTTTAACACCCCGGAGGTTCTGCGTGTCTACATTGGCTCCTTCTGGTCGGAGCCGCTGATGGTCGCAGACAACCGTAAGCTGTTTGAGCTGGAGGAGGAGGATCTGTTCGCTGACATCCAAAACCTTCCCCGCAATGCAGCTTTACGCAAACTCAACGACCTGGTGAAGAGGGCGCGTCTCGTCAGGGTGGGTGTTTTTGGCACGTTTAACTGGTTGACATTTACTGCAGTTTAATCGTGTTTGCAATGTGTTTGAAATCTTTGCTATACTGCTCATGAATCCCAGGTCCATGCCCACATCATCAGCTACCTGAAGCAGGAGATGCCTTCCATGTTCAGGAAGGACAATAAAAAGAAGAATCTGATCTACCAGCTGCCGGTTATTTTCTCTAAGATCCAGCTGCAGCACAACATTTCTGCTGGAGACTTCCCAGATTGTGCCAAGATGCAGGTTAGTCTGAGGATGTTTGTTTACGCACATCTGGAAGGCAATTATGTAAAGACTGCTCTGTAACTATCACATACTGACCCACACGTGTTCCTCGTTCCCTTTCTAAAGGAGCAACTGATGGTCCATGATTTCACCAAGTTCAAAACCTTGAAGCCTCATCTGATGACAGCCCTGGATGAGCTGCTCTCCGCTGACATTGCCAAGCTGATGCCCCTCCTGCGGCAGGAGGAGCTGGAGGCAGGTGATCAACCAGGTGTGCAGGGTGGAGCCTTCCTTGGGACGCGTGCCGGACCCTTCAACGAGGGTGACCCCTTTGCCGAGGAGAACGGAGAGGGATGCGAGGAGGAGGAGGATTGGGTGGTGACCAAAGACAAGCCCAAATATGACGAAATCTTCTATAACCTCGCTCCCAATGAGGGGAAACTGAGCGGCACAAAGGCGAAGGACTGGATGGTGAGCTCGCGCCTGCCCAACTCGGTGCTGGGCCGCATCTGGAAGCTGTCGGATCTGGACCATGACGGCATGCTGGATGATGAAGAGTTTGCCTTGGCCAGCCACTTGATTGAGGTCAAGCTGGAGGGTCATGGTCTTCCTCCTGAGCTTCCTGCACGTCTGATCCCGCCTTCCAAACGCAGGCAGAAGGGCTCTGATGCATAGACTCCCCTGGTGCTGAGAGAGACTCTCCTCTATTAAACGTATGCTACTGTTTGCATTTGCTCTTGTTTTCCCTCCAGACCCCTGTCAAAGCGTTGTTGATTTTAATCCCGCACAATTGAATATACTGTTTTAAAGTCAGTCGTTTAGACTTTATAAGGCTTACTGCCAAAGATTGTGTATTTAAAAAAAAAAGTCACACGGGTCTGGTCGCTAGCTTCCCTTTGGCTTCTCAAATTTAGCTTTCTATGACAAGCGTCAAAAATATATCTACCTGTGTTTGCTGAGCAGAAAGAAATAAAGACTGGCAAGCAGTATTCAGCATGTATTTCCAAAATGCATCTGTATTAAATTCTCTAATTTCAACATTCCCTCAGTGCAGAGTATTATCTAGGTGATAAATTTAAAGTCTAGTCAGTACAATGAGGGTTGTCATCTACACTTTTATTTACAGACTTGTATTGCTCTTTTTTTTCCTTTATTGCATTTTAAACTCAAACTGGCAGCACAGCTCTAATAACCTGAATGCATTTCACTTCACACTTTTACACGACACAACTGTTCATACACTTATATATATATATATTTTTTTTTTTTGTAACTGTTTCTGTTGTTTTGTCTGAGCAGGAGCAAGACATCAGCCTTATAAAAGAACAAGATACTGGGATGAACTTCTCAACTAGACTGAATGATTGATATATTACTGACTACTGTACACGGTTCCACCAACTGTATGTTAACTATTATCATAACCAAATAAAAATCTCCTGACTGTGACTCACGCTGGTCTCTCTTTTGTAAGCAAAGATTTAGACAAAGCTCAGAGGAGTTGGTGAACTTCGAGAGATTCAAACTGTTGACAATCTAACATGAAGCACATGAACGAACAGTTGAGTGCATCTAATCGGGAACTCTTTTAACAAGATTTTCTTTTCTATCAGGCTCGCTCGGTCTCCCGGTGACAGACCACATAAACAGTGAGTCACACTCTCCCCTGCCAAGTCCCCATACCACCATTTTCCAAGTCTCTCTCCCCTGATTCCCACCATCTGAAGCCTTCTCTCTCACACTCACACACTTTTAGATACAGTCACTTTCCTTCATCCCCGTTAAATTCTTCATTCACCCTCTCACTGGCATGCCTGTAAGTATTTCGGGCTTTATCCTGTGTGTAAACTATGCGGTATAAGCACAAATATGTGAGCTGTGTAAAGCTGTGTGCGTCTCACATAAGGCTTTTAAGGTTCGCAGAAGAAGGGGTGGCCCTCCCGCCTCCCTATTCCACTCCTCCATGGAAAGAAACACAAATGAGAAACAGAGGCAGTGCAGCCCTTTCCTCCCTGCTCTCTGGCTTACAGTGACTCACATATGAAGAATGTGGTGGGTTGGCCCAAGAGTTATTAATATCTCCTTTCCTAGGGTCCGCTAAGTTTCCTAAGGCTCAAGCACAGGATCTAGACACTGTACCTTTATGAAGAACTTAACAACATCCCCCTATTTGGAGAATTGTGGAGATCGACCTGCAGCAGACCACTCCCTCCGCTGTGTGTTTCTGTTGAGAGAGAAAGGGGGAGGTTTTATGTGAAATAAGTCAAGCTAGGTGACAGAATTCACTCAGTAGATCTGAAATCTTATCAGGTTCCTGATTGAGAATGATCTCCAGCTGTCTTCCTCTGGCACTGCCCTTTAAGAGGGTAGAGTAAAAAAATCCCCATGGCAGTTTGAACAATGCCTGCCTGTTACATAATTAGTCTACGCTGAGTCATAAACCATCTCAAACATTTGTGAGGCTGCACAGCGCTGCCACAGCGAGATGAGGTGAACACCCCGAGCTGCAGCAGAGGATCCCCACCAGCATCAGACATCCCCAACAACCAAGCTTACTCAGTGAAACTGGGGTCTCCGTATACGTCACTCAGCGTTTACGTGGGGAATTCCTCACTGGCGAAAACCTGCCATGGAAGAAAAACTGAGGTCATCAACTCTGGAGAGGGGTGACATCTGGTGGAGACAGGCTTCCTACTGCACACAGTGGAGTCCAACTGTAGATGGCAGACGGGAGGCAGCAGCCCTGCACGTGTGTTGAATAAGTTACAGGTTGCTGTAATTGTCCCTCCTGTACATACTGGCCCGTCCAACCTTTTGTGCAAAACAGCATTCTAATGTTCAGCCAAAAGAAATAAGAGGCTTCAGCAGGCAGTCAGTCAAATAAGGAGGCTAACTTATACTGCCGAAAGGCAAAGCTGTTCAGCTGAGCGCTGGGAGAGAGACAAAAATCAAATAACACAGTATCTTTTCATCAGATACCTTGAAATGTTTAGTTTTTCTACTGATTTGTTTACATTTATATGCCTTTTTAAAGTAACATATTTATTCATATATTGTAACTTAGCGCAGGGATCTGAGCGCTGTGTTTTGTTTTTTTTTCCCATGTTCCTTGGTGAAGAAATGATAATAAAATGAACTCTGAAAAAAAAAAATCAGTATAGCAACATAACTTTGAATTTACATATGGACATGAGTATTGTATTACTCTACACATCCCCTTCTCTGCTTTGTTTTTTGTTTCTGTGTTTAATATTCTTGAAAACACGTTTTCTATCGAGGTATGATCAGGCCTTTATTTACCTCAGTCTGTTTTAAATTCACTTTTGTTTGCACAATTGATCAAATTGTAACTGGTTCTAGATCTGTGATGATTTACTGACTACTGAATCAACTAATTTGATTATTGATGAGAAATATCTTAAGGAAAAAAATAATAAATAATACATTTGAGGATGCTTGGGCCTTGGGGAAACTGATATTTTTCACTTTTCTATACACCAAACAGACAATCGTCAGCTGCAGCCCTGTATTATTTGTTACAAATGAGTAAAGTCAGTTACAGACAATTGTAAATTTTATTATCAATCCAAACAAACTGAGCATGTTGAAAATATAAATGCTTAGTATTTTCTCAAAAATATTTCCATGTCACCTGCCTCTACAAACATAAACACGCAGACATTCACATTTACAAAGACTGATGTAAAAATATGCAAAATTATTGGCAGGACAAGAAAGAAAACTATCGTATCTCTATTAGGAGACAAACAACATGAAGCATCAAAGGTGAAGTTATATCAGAGTATATCAAACATCTTTCCATTCAAATACACATTCCACACATGGCACATTAATGTGTGACTAAAGCAGTCCAGCGTCTAATCAAACGTCACAGAAAGGCAGGTTTAATCACTACAAAAAGAGCATTTTCCCCCATGTTGTCTGCGAATCATTGTTACTGATTACTGCAGTCCTTAGAAACTGAAATGATTTTTGATGTCTTTGATCTGTTTCATCATGTCGCCAATTTGCTGTCCCTGTTCTCGGAGGACGTCCTGAACAACCTTCTTCTGGTGGGCATTGAGTGAGACGGTTGTCCTGGCTGCAGGCACGTCCTTGTCCACTTGCGTCTTCTGGTAGTCCATCTTCATGTTCACCTGCTTGATGCAGTTATCCAGGTGTTTCAGTTGATCACTGATGGTCTGCAGCTCCTTCTTCATATCCTTTTCACTGTTTGACAGTATGGGTAGTCGGCTTTGCAGGCTGCCAAGTACTCTTTTAACCCTGTTCATAATTGTTTCCTGGCGATACTTTGCATCTTCGTACTTATCAGCCAACCTCTCTGCTGCCTCTCTCAGAGTCATCCTCTCCTCCTTGCACAGAGCCATCTCTTCCAGCTGCTTGTTCTTCTGACCCGTCAGGAGTTTCACCCTCCTCTGCATCTCTTCACGAGCCAAGTCCTGCTTGAGAATGTACTCCTCACTGAAGACCTGGGTGGCTCTGCTGAGGAGCTGCAGACACTCTGGAGGAGGTGGTGATGAGTCCTTGTCCCCAGCCTTGAGTACAAGAGGATTGGTGGAGCTGCGTGCCAGGATGTTGCGGATGTGCTGCTCGAAGGAGTCCTCGGCCAGTCCACGTAGAGGGGAGCTGCCAGAGCCGGGACCCGGATGAGAACAAAGCAGGGGAGGGGAGGGAGGGCGAATGGAGCTCAGCAGGGGCAACAGGATGCATTCGAAGGTGTTGGTGATGCAGATCATGGTGGCGCCCAAGGAAAGGTCAGACACAATCAAAAAGCCACGAACTGGAGCTGACTGACTGGTGAGGAGAGGTCTGGTGCAAAGAATGTGCTCTACAATACATCGCTTCTCAGCAGCCAGCTCCTGGAGACTGTCCTTATCCTCTTCACCCGACTGGAGGAACTTCTGCAGCTTGTTGACCCAGATTAGCCCCACGCTGTGCACTCCTGCTTCGTGGGTGCAGTGATACCGCTGCTGGCACAGAGGGTCCCTGTGCAGTCTGATGGGGCAGGTGAAGTCAAACTCCTGTGGCTCCTCATCCTCTCCCGTGGCCACTTTGAGGGTGAGCTCCAGCTCAACGCACTCAAACACATAGAGAGACGGCACCGGTTCAGTACCTCGGATCCACTTCTCCACGGCCCCTGCCTCATCCTCTTCCTCAGACTCCAACACCACACAGTGGTACAGGGTGCCTGTTTCTGTGGCGATGACCAGGATGCTGGGCACACATGGCAGGCAGAGGATGGCACAAGCATCATAGCCATAGTTGTCCTCTGCTGCTGGGTACATTGGAAGGGGTCCGGCGGGTTTACTTAAAGTCACACTGTTTGACAGGCTCGTGTAGCTCAGATAGGTCTCCCCGTTTTCGTAGAGCACGTACAGAGGATAGACGAGCTGCTCTTTGATCCGTCCTCCCAGCTGCCGAGGTGGGGACGAGATCGGCCCGAAGTCAAACGCCACGGCTATCTCACCAAGGGAGGCTGCGTAGGAGCGGGCCGGAGGGTTGAGGTTGCTGTCATCCTCCGACTGCGACACTGGCAGGACTCTGGCGGGGGTCTGGGGCGACTTCAAGCTGTAAAACCTGATGGTGTTGTCGGATGTGAGCAGCACTAAGTGGGGCTCGTCGGTCTCGCTGGGGTACCAAGCCGCCTGCCGCAGATTCACCGACGGAGAGCTCGTGAAGAAGCGCTCCGCCACCGGGATGGTCTTGCAGTTGATTTCGCTCCTTCCGCCCTCGAACTCGGACCTCTTGCCCCACCGCTGAGGAAGCTCCAGCACCGAGACACCCCGCAGCCCGACGAGGGCGACGTGGTGCTGCGTCGGACTTAGCAACACCTGGCACACTTCGAAGAGAGGAGGGTTAATGCACAGCAGCTTCTGATAGTTCCCGCTGCCGTGACTCTCATCCGAGTTTAGCTGCCGCAAATTAGCCGTGTAGAACACGCGGTCTGCGTCGTCCCACACGAAAAAGTCCACCCCCACACAGAAGGTGAGGTTTTTAGCGACCCCCCTTTCATTTGAGCTGCGGTCCAAATCCAGATTCTCCCGTATTTTCTTGAAAATGCCATGGTTTGGTAATCCATCCAGCCACCGCTCAGCGCTGAATGCCGCCATCTTGATCCACCGTCGGTTTCAGAGGAAAACAGCCTATGGCAACTGTTTTACGACACCATACGTCATTTAACGTATTCCGCTGGCCGGTGTCGTGTATATTTTGCAGAATCACCATGGCGTTGAAAGAGACTGCGGGGCTTTATGAGACACTGAAAACGGAATGGAACAAGAAAAACCCAAACCTGAGCAAATGTGGAGAAATACTGAGCAAACTTAAGGTAGCGGCGCATGTTTATTGTCTGTTTTTTGTGTTTGTTTTATGAGCCGAACCAGGAACACTGTCTGTTTAGAAGCGATAGCGCTGTTAGCAAATGTAGCTAAGCGTGCTAACTTAGGCTAGCCAGGCTAACGTCGTGTGTAGAGTTTTCTGATGGGCAAACTTTAGACGCGTACAGTTGTATTCATTTTGGAGTAATACCTTTTGCTTGATCTGTCTCAACCCCATGGTGTTGTTCGGCATTTAATTTAATTCAGCCACTCCAGGAGTAACGACAGTCGGGACACAAGTCATCATAGCCAGTGTTGCTAATGTTAACGTAACGTTACTACTTGCCAATTCACTGTCAAAGTAGTTTTAACCCGAAACTCACATAAAAAAATAAACATTCCACAGTTAATTAACACCACAGTTTGTTCCTCTGTTGCTCTAACACCAGCTATTACTCATTATTAAGTTATATGCAGTAATTCTATCGTTTAGATTTATGTTTTGTTTTTCAAAACTGTCACCGGAAAAGCTGCCAGTAGATATTTTAACTGTTATGAAAGATTAATGCCATTATTTTTATGTTATGTCTGAATTTGGGTGAACACAAGCGACAGGTTAAGTTTGAAGTTTTATAGAGAATTATATCAAACATTTGTTTTACAGGTGTCGTTACTGGAGCTGAACTTCTTACCTACCAGCGGGTCCGCGCTCACAAAGCAGCAGCTCATTTTAGCTCGTGAGTATTGATGTCAAGTCAGGCTGATGGACAACATAACAAAGTTATCAAACATGTCTCTTATTAATATATATGTGTTGTCTCTGTGGTCCAGGTGATGTCCTTGAAATTGGGGCCTTGTGGAGTATCCTCAAGAAGGACATCCCATCCTTTGAGAGATACATGGCCCAGCTGAAATGCTACTACTTTGATTACAAGTAATGTCACCTTCTCTGTCTTTCATGTGTACTAGTATTTTTGCTAAATAGTACTCACTGGAGATCTTTAACATGGCTTTTTCTATACCTTCTGTCATTAAGGGACGAACTACCAGAAGCTGCCTACATGCACCAGTTACTTGGACTGAACCTGCTCTTCCTGCTCTCACAGAACCGTGTGTCAGAGTTTCACACAGAACTTGAGAGGCTGAGTGCACGAGATATTCAGACCAACGTCTACATCAGACACCCAGTCTCATTAGAGCAGGTACTCCAATTTAACCCTTGAAAAAAACATTTGTAGGGTTAATATTATTTTATTTATGTTCTACAGTGACTCGGTATCATGGGCACAATTTTGATCTCTTGGTTTAATTTCTAATTTGTAGTGTGACTGAGATATTACAAACTGATTGACACAACTTATTAAAATGTAGCATTCAAATTAATGCAGGGCTCTTATTCTCTATACATATAAGAATAACACACTGTCAATAGTAACTTGTATATGAATACCATCTTAATGTTTTCTGTTCTCCCACGGGCTTTTCAGTACCTGATGGAGGGAAGCTACAACAAGGTCTTTCTAGCCAAAGGCAACATCCCTGCTGAGAGCTACACCTTTTTTATAGATATTCTGCTTGACACAATTCGGTAAGAACCGATATGGTTGGCATGTCTCCTATCATTTCTACTTTCAATTGATACAGACCTTTCTGTTTCGTTATAACTAACGTGGATGTTGGTTTTCCCTGTGAAATCAATTTGTATATTGTTCCAGGTCCCAGTTCATTATGTGGTCTTACAACTGCTTAATACCATGACTATGGAAAATACTGGCATATGTCATGATTGTTCATTAAAACAATATGTCAGGACACCTTCAGCATCGTTCTAGTCATCTGTTGAAAGACAACTCAAAATGTGTAAGGCAGTATAATAAGCTGATAACTGATTGTTTATGCTGTCTTACTATTTGGCTGAACACGTTCACCAAGAGAAATGTAACATGTAAACACATTCTCATTTTCTCAGCGATGGTAAGGTGTCTTGATACATGAAAGCTATGAACTCTCAAAGGAAACAACTTGATGAGGAAGACCAGATGATGCCATTTATCTTTTAAAAAATGACTAAAACTAGGATCTTTTTAAATTGCAGTGATGAGATCGCAGGTTGCATAGAGAAAGCATATGAGCAGATCCAGTTCAGTGAAGCCACCCGTGTGCTTTTCTTCAGTACCCCCAAAAAGATGACAGATTATGCCAAGAAGGTATGTATATTTTCATTAAAAAATACAGTTTGAAGTTGCAGGTTGATACCTAAAACATACCATTAGATATATTTATTGATAATTTGTTCGAGCAAGAAAGAGAAACAGCTTATGCAATACCTGCTGTGCTGGCAAAACCTGAAATTACATTTATCATTTCAAATGTGAAAAAGACTGACTGGAATGTCACCTTCAGCCGTTGTTCAACAAGTGTATCTTATCATTTCATTTTTAAAATTAGAACAAAACCCCCTCTTGCCTACAAGGAATAACATGTCACTTCAATCTTACTTTATTTCAGAGGGGATGGAGTTTGAGCCCAGATGGCTATTACTCTTTCACCAGTCAGCAGCAGCGGACAGAAGAGGTGACCATCCCCTCTACGGAGCTGGCACAACAGGTCATCGAATATGCACGACAGCTGGAAATGATTGTGTAATCCGCCCCCAGGAACACACTCAACCATGTACAGACACACTCAGACACACGCCGCTGATCCAGTATACATCCAGTCGGCGGTTTCCCTGAGGAATATGAATACATTGATTGCCAGAATGGTTGATTTTGTTGCCCATACCTCAGAAATCAACCACCATTTCTTTTTCCTGTATTAAATCTGTCTGCAGGTCTTTCTGACTGACGGTTTTCTTTCATGTTAAAAGAATGGGAACAAAACTAAAAGTATCACCTGTGACCAGTCTATTCAGCTGTTGCTACTCAGCTACCTGTTTATTGAAGACATTCAAGGGTTTAAATGTTATTTTATACAAGATGTAATTTGTCAAACATTACAATTTTATGGCATTCCCAGCTGGTGATTGAAAAAAACAAGAACATCAAGTCCAATTACTGAATACGATACCCCTGGGTCTCTGCTGTTTTTCCGGGTATAAGAAAGTTAATTACTGTCACCACCCTGTGGCTTTGCCTTTCAGTGTCCACACAAAACTATCAACAGAACTCAACATTTGTACCCAAATTCAAGCAAACCCTTTTTGTACACAAAGTTCATTTTCTCCTTAGTAGAGCCCACAGAAATGTATTGCCCTTGCCTTGTATCCTAGCAACAGAGAGAATTGCCATTGAAGTTTGAGTGTTTTCTAAATGGTAATGCCTCTTCCTCCCTAGATGGTTTGTAATCCAGTTGATCTTACAATGCAAATATTTGTCTGCAATAAATGCTTCAGAAAAAAAACTTTTTGAATGGCTGTGTTGTCATCTATTTTATACTTTAACTAACTTACTTAACCTAACTTTTCATGGAAGAAAGTAATTAACCGGAAATTGACTATTTTTTTAAATGCATATCATTAATGTAAGATGTATTTTAATGTCTTCTCTCATTGGTGAGAATCTCCTCCCTCCTTTGCTTCTCTCTCGAAGCAAACAAAGCTTCAAATCTTCGGTTGTCCAGAAGAGGCCCAGACATTCATTTTTGACATTTGTCAGACCTGTGGAAATGATGAGCAAAGGTGTCACTGATTTTTAAGCAGTGGCATAAAACAGATGAAAGGAAAATACAAGGAAGAACAAAACGGGTTGCATTTACTTGATGAGAATTTCAAGCCTCATTCCATAAAAATTGGGGACGCTGTGTAAATTAAAAATAAAATGTGTCCCAACTGTTTTGGAACAAGGGGTTAACAGTTAATGAGATCTGACTTTAACATCTGAGTGTAGCTCACCACTTTTGGATGTTTGGTGGTAAATCTTTCCCTGGGTTGTGTTTACAGAGCACCTTGACGGAACAGGACTGGTTCACTGTAAATGGGTGCCAACGTCCCTCAGTGTGTTCCGGAGGAACTGCAGGGGGGATGTTTGGCTCTTGTTTTTCATCCTGGCCATTCTTTCCATTCTTATCCTCTTTCTCAGTGATGTTTCCTGCGTTCTTATTAGGATGGTTTTGTTCCATTCCTTTGAGTTTGCTCTTTTCCTTAGGCTTAACGGCAGTATGTAGAATTAAAGTAACATTAAGTTTGTGCTGGAGTTTTGACTTGACACTTGAATCTGCAGATGCTACTGTTGGGTTATTGGCAGCATTGTTTGGGTCAGCTGAAGGCCTCCCTTTGTCTAATGCTGGTTTCATACTGACTGTTTGTATGCCAGATGACGTGTTCCCATTGGTGTCATTGTCAACTTTGTTATGTTGAGGTGTATGATATGCCTTATTGTGTATCTTGGTTGTGTTTTCTTCCATGGCAGTGCAGTCTTGCTCCTGTGAACCCTCTTGCACTGTGGTGACAGTGGTTTCAGCTGTTAGCTGGGAGCTTTCATCATCATCTCCTGGCATCTTTACTAGCACTTTACTAGGAGCTTGGTGAATCCTTGTGAGCAGTTCCTCATTGCCACCGTCAGGTTGCATTTGGTGACTGAGACGTGGAGCAGAGCCTAGTCCTTGACTAGTGTTGCCAGTTTTATTGAGGTTTCCAGTTAAATCACTTGCATCGCCATGGTTAAAGTCATTTTTAGCCACTGTGTCTTTTGTGGTACCATTTTCCTCCTTTTTTAAATGTTTTGACTTGTAAGTACCCATTGTTTTTATTCTTGTATTCATCCTGCAAAATGAAAAAATAAAAGTGGTTTTATCAACAGACTTAAAAGATAAGTATGGTAATATTCTATTTATATACACACACACAGGCGGGAAGATTGAGGGATCACACAATCCCAAAGCATCAGTTTTTGAGGAGTTGAGAATGAGACTCAAAAAATAACTTTTCTTATAAATAGCACCTTTAATCTCTTCTAATAAATGTGGTTTTAGTCTAGTGCTATGAATGCTATATTTCCAGAATAATAAGCAGTGTCTTTTTCCAATAGAGTCTACAAATATTTGGGCCACAGCATAGTAGTTGTTTTTCTTAAAAGAGAGTAATATATGGTTAAATTAATGACAACAAACGTATGCACTCTAATTGCATGCTATGATAGTGCTTTTTAATATTCTATAAATAATGCCCTATTCTTAACTAGTTTTGGGGGCACTGCTGTCAGTAGTGGAAAGATCCTTGAAGCCATTTCTGACAATTTAAGTTGAAGTACCATGTCCAAATCACCAGGTGGCGGAACCCCAAAGCTTTGTCCACAAATATGGTTGATTATCATCTTTGTATCTCTTTGTCATTTTGAGATATGGCATTATGAATTAATAACTGACTCTCTTCCTCAGACAAGCTATAAGCTATATATATATCTATATCTATATACATATCTATATCTATACATATCTATATCTATCTATACATATATAAATATATATATATATATATATATATATATATATATATATATATATATATGATTGATTTTTCCATTTAAGTTATGATACAATTTTAACTTAAGTAGTGTAGAGAGGAATGACTGTACCTAAATACAAGCCAATTTCACACTGGAAGGGATGGATGAATTTAAAGTCAGCAAAGAAAGATGTATACCAATATATTATTCAAATAAAACCATTCTAATTTAGCTGAAATGTATTGTTTTAACCTGTCTGGTTCTCTGAGAAGGATTTAACAGTTATTCCATAATTATCTTTTATACCGTGATGCATGGTGTCCACAAGTTACTGCCATGATTTTTTTTTACTTACAAACACTGAAAAAAAAAGAGACTGTGATGTAATAATACATGCATGAAAAGGTTAATTTTACTTTGGGATATATTGAAAAGTTTGATTTTGACTTACCACTGAAACTCCTAAATGGATTATAGGAAGATAGGGCAAAAAGGATTTCTGGTTAGTTTATACCACAATAGATTGTTTGACATATTTTTTTTAGGCTAACCTGGAAATTAGCATTGCCCGAGTTCCCTCGACAAAAAGCCTTTAGGAATTTTAAAAATAGACTTTGGATTATCACCAGAAATGACAGTTAACTGATTTCAGTAGTTTTAGGACTACAGCTTTTGAGTTAGCTTAGCGTTTCCCATTGGTTTTTACAGAGAATATAACGTTACACATCTGTTGTTATCGGTCTTTTTGTCGTATTCTGTAGCAAAATAGGTCAAACTTGGAGCTACAAACGGTTAATCGAAGATATGCACCCGTTAAGTTGATATCCTGACGTCACTTAGCTAGCTAACATCTGCCGTTGGTTCGAACCGTTAGCTCGTGAAATGGACGTTGGAGCAACATCAGTTTAACGTCTGAGGTAATTAACTTACGGCACTTTTTTTTTCTATCCTACGACCCTTTCACAAGGAAGTGACACAATCAAACTTGAATTTAAATAATTTAATGTGTTTTTGTTGTGCTGTTTGATCATATTAACCTACCACAGATTAACTGGAGAAATGGTTACATGTCGTTTGAAACGGTTGATGGAAGTTTGCCTGCGAGTGGAGAGGGACCAACAATAAACTGTTCACATGAAAAGTTATGGGCTACAAATAAATCTGTCTTGCATGATCGATGTTTACCAAAAGATAGTGATGATATCTAACAATATATGACCCCAAAGGTAATGAGCCTGCTTATCACTAACCTCACCATGCGTCACTATGTTGGCATCGATTAACTATTTGTAATTTGTAATACCTAACGTCCGATAATCGATCATGATTTTTATAACTTTAAATTAGAGTTTTAATGTGACAAAACCGTCCAAAAGCCAATCACGACTCACGTGCTTTGATATTATGAAGGCGCTGTCCTCGGTGCTAAAGTCCAGGTGGTCTGTGACTAACTTACCTGTGCGGCTGAATCACAACTTCACTCTTACAGAAGGGTTGAATTAAGAAAAAGTGGGCAGTTTTGTGAATGAACCTGGGGGCGTTTCTCTTTGAATCTTGAAACTAGGACCTGGACCTGGATATCGTGTTTTTCTGGTATGTTAACTACAAATAATTAAATGTCTTTCAGGTGCAAATACTGTAAAATATCACTGGACACCACTGAAAAAATACTATGTCACAGCAATGGCGGTAATTGTGACCAGTACAGTTATAGACTGTTTATCAAAACTGGGCTCGTCCGGGATTTGAACCCGGGACCTCTCGCACCCTAAGCGAGAATCATACCCCTAGACCAACGAGCCTCGTGACGTCAGGTCTCACCCCTAGTGTCCAGATTTCCGCTGAAGGGACCTGGTGTAGGTTGACCTGCGGTTTGTATGATATTTAACCATTTGTGCACCGTAACATGTCCGAGGCTTCAGTGCTGGCTAACGATATCTGCAGATATATATATATTTTAAAAATCTGGATTATGAAAACGAAATCATAATTATGGGATTATGAGATTAAACGTTGTACAATTCTGACCTTTTAATCCCAAAATGTCATTTTTTTTTTAAATCTAATAATTAGTCTCATGAATATTACTTTTAATCTCAATTCCGATGTTTAAAAACCTCATTATTATAACATTTTTTAAATCTTATAATATCGACTTCCGGTCCCATAATTATTATTTGTGTCATTAAAATTTCGACTTGTTTTACTGTTTCAAAATATAAATTAGAAAAAAGAAAGTAGGCTAATTTAAAAACAAAAACAAAAAACGAATAATTTTGATAATGATAAAAATAAATAAAATGAAACCCAATTCGTAGAAATTGGTAAAACCTAAATCACACGTGTTTTTAAATCGAAGATTTATTTATTTATTTATTTATTTATTAGACGTGTTGCTGTCCGTGGTGCTGAAACCTTGCCAACACTGGGACCCTGTAGTTCCCACTGGAACAGATTGTGTTCGTTTCCTGCCCGTGATACTACAAAATAAGTCAAGAATGAACTCGGATCGCAAAATTAAATCAGGCTTGTGCGAAGGGAATTAAAAAACAAATGCGAAACAAATAAGAAGCGATGAAGGGCAAATCTTGTTGTGTGTTTTTACCTCTATGGTCTGCTTGCCCCGTGATAATCAGGGGATCAGACGGAGGTCATTGATGGTTTTCCCAGCTTTTCATTGAGCACTCACGTCACTGCACGTATCAGCAACTCAGTGCTCACTTTGAATAATTTAAAACAGCATGGTAACACTGACAAACCCTATAGCCCACCTAAAGCCACGATGCTGTCAATGATTAGTGCGGATGTGTTGGCACAGGGCAGGTAGAGTGAGAAAGGGAATAAGCGAGGGAGTGATTTGGAGCGAGAGAGAGAGAAGGAGGGAGGGAGGGAGGGAGGGAGAGAGAGAGAGGGAGGATGCTGCCAGCGGAAAATGGCTGCTGCAACCTCAAGCCTATCCTGATACACCGAAACGACATCAAGGTGGAGAGAGAGAGCGGAGAGCAAGAGAGAGAGAGGAAGAGAGAGAAAGATTAGGAAAATGAGAGCAGATAGAGAGAGAATATGAGTGAGTCTGTGAGTGTTTCCTGAAAGGAGGATAAAAAGAGAGAGAGAGAGAGGAGACCCTGGGGTGGGCTGCTGCAAGCGGCGGGCAACACCGAGCCATGGAGGGCGAGTAAGTCCTTACATTTTCATTTTTAACATTGCACATATATATTCAGCCATCCGAGCAAAAGCGGGATAGAAAGAAACGCCACCGCCATCAGTGTTACACCAACCCAGCATCATGCACTATTCTCACAATCGGTGCTCTTACAAATTTAGCTGGCTGCCGAGAATAAAAACACCATTACGTAGTCTTGAATCAACAGCATACACCCCATTTCCGATAAATATATATATATTTATCCACGCCAATATGTGATACATGTTTAAGCCACCGTACATGTGGGACTCTTGTGCTTTCTTTCTTTTTTTTTTTTTTTTTTTATAAGACGACTGGCACACAATCTACACGCACAGGATTGAACCAAATAAATAAATAAATAAATATAATAATAATAATAATAATCCTGAACACACAACAGACGCTATGCAACAATTCAGAAGTAAATGCGTGGTTAGCGATTGGTAAAAACAGTCACGAAATCAATGTGTAAAATGTATGGGGGGGGGGGAAGGCGAAATATGGCGAGTTTGGGGCCAGCATCGCGTCATTCAAGACATGGCTACAGTAAAACGAGGGAGGGATGGAGGCGTTGTGATTTTTATCAACGTGTCTCGGGGTTTCATTATGATTTTTTAAAGCCAAACTTTATGAATGAAATGTGATTTTTTTCTCTCTCTCTCTCTCTCTCTCTCTCTCCCTCTCCCTCGCTCTCTCGCTCGCTCTCCCTCATCCTCACCCCTCCTCTCCTCCTTCCCTTTTCTAATCGGCCCCCTCCCCCCATCTCTCGTTTCCTCTCCATCCTCTCACCCACTCGTTCCCTTTTTCCTTCCCCCCCTTTTTTTCTCCTCCTCCTTCTCTTTTCTTCTTCACACGCGATCGCATTGTATTTATGAGCCCCCTTAATAATCAAATAATAATAATAATAATTTAAAAAATCCGGCGGAAAATAAATAATCTAAAGGCGCAGAGAGATGTCGACGCCAGCCTCGCTCCGGCCCCCCATTCATAAAAAAATATAACATATTATCGGGGTGTGTTAATGAGTGCGTGCAGCAAGGGGCGGAATTGAGAAAAGGAGCGTCTGAGGGGAAAAAAACAAACAAAAAAAAAAACAATAATAACTGCAACAATTAAAATTTCAGTGTGATGTGAGAAATGACAAAAAAGACGCGGCCGTGCATGCGATTCATGCACATGTCGAGCTGCGGCGCTGAATTATTCAGTCGGCTGGCGAGGGCAGAGCTTCTTCTTCTGCTTTTTTTTTTTTTTTTTTTTTTGCAAGGAAACCGGGGCCTCTGATGGCGAATGGGTGCATTTCATTGATACATCTATCTGGGAAACACTCATTCTTCCGTCCTCCCTCCTCCCGTTTAGCCATTTCTCTCAGCGCTGGCTTTCTTTCTATCCCTTCGCTCCATAGTTTCCTGTTATTCACACAGACGTGCAGTGAAGCACGCTGAACATCTCCATCCTCATGTGCGTCCTGTAGCAGCTGAACGTTGTTTTAAAAGAACCTCTCCAGATATCTCTTGTGTTTACCGTCATCACATGCTCATTAACATCCGATGTAACTCATCCACGTGATATTCTGTCTTCTTTGTGTGAATGTCATCATGCAGTCTGAGTTCAGCAGAGCTGAAACCTGTCCTGCATCTTTTCTTTTCTTTCCTCTCTTTCTCTCCATCATGAAAGTTAATCTCAGTGCGTTATTTTGCGCGTGTTTTCTGTGCCACTGTGTGTCCCTGCGTTGTTTCTCTGCTCACTCCTCTTGGCTTCCCTCACAGTGTGCGTGTTCGTGCGGTGGTGATGACACGTGATGACTCCAGTGGCGGATGGGTGCCCCTTGGAGGTGGCGGCCTCAGTCATGTGGTCATATGTAAGGGGCGGAGTCACGACGGCAGGGGGCGGAGAGAGTACATCATACGTGGAGAGCGGCTGCGAGATCGAGCAGTGAGTGTGTGCGTGTGTTACGGCTGTCTTTGGTGCCACGTTGCTCCTCAACACCACCTAAAGACTGTAGATCCACTTGCATGTGAGGGCATGATGTGAGGAGGGGGACTGCATCTTGGCTGGTGAACTAACTTCTTGTGTCTGGTGGGACTGCTGCTTGTGTCTTTAGCCGGTGTTGGAGTGCGCAGTGCAAAGGGGGTTAGTGTACAACAAGGTGAACCCCATCTTCCATCACTGGCGGGTAGAGGATCGAAAGTTTGGCCTTACGTTCCAGAGTCCTGCCGATGCCATCTCCTTTGAGAAAGGGCTGCAGGCTGTCTTAGACAAGCTCGACAGAGGTAGAGACACACGAGTCGCATGTAATGATCATCAGCCGGGCTGTCCAGCAATGGCTTAATCCTCTCTTTTCATGTGATCAAGGTTCTGACTCGCCTTCGTCCTCCACCCCAGAAGAGGCTGACACCGAGGATGACGGACAAGCTGTGAGTATCCGATCAGTTTACATCCGCCAAGGAGGTGATGTCTTCACCCGTGTCCGTTTGTTGGTTGGTTGTTTGGTTTGTCAGCAGGCTTAGACACAAACTAGAGGACGGGTTCCCATGGAACTTGAGTGGAGGATGGGTCTCGGCCCCAAACATACACCATTTACTTTTGACATGGTTCTGGGTAAACGGACGCTTTCAGTCCTTCAGTCAAACCCAATCCAATATTAAACTTGATCGCCCCTGTATCACTCTCAATTCTAAACCATCCCAAACTCCTTAACCATAATTATAGTTCACCAGATCTGGGATCTGATATCAAATTGAACTTGGTACGCTTGTTTTTTTTAATCAAATCAAGATCCTTGCATTATTCAATGAGAAATTAACAAAGATGTCGAAACATGTCCCATCACCTCACAATGTGAACAAATCCTGGATCCATTTCTTAATCTGGATCCACAGCAAAAGTAAATGGGAGTTATTTTGGGCTGAGACCCGTCTTCCATCAAAGTTTCGTGGAGAACTGTTCAGCAGACAGTCCAACAAACAGATACAGATCCAAACATCACCTTCCTGTTGGGGGTAAAAAAGACCCTTTATGTTGACACTGTGGCTCCAATGCAGTTATCGATGTTTTTGACTTGTGGGATGACATGAGGCCTCTGTTAGTCCCATACAGGAAGTGAGTCGTCATCCAACAGCAGAAAGGAGATGCTTCCCAAACCCATCACCATAGTGACGAGCGAGTCGTCGTCTACCTGCTTCGTGCGGTCGGAGGAGTTTAGTTTTGGATCCAGCCATGCTGTCACCACTCAGACACCTGCTCAGGTAGCACAACAACATCGGCACTAAGTTGTAATAATAAGAAAGTATTGATTTAATGTTCAGTTGATTTCTCTGTCTGTGTTCTATTCACACTTGTGAGCCCTAATGAGAATTACTGTGAAAGAATAGTTGTTAAAGAGGGGTCTGGGAGCCTGGTGAGGGTCTAGCAGGTTGTTTCCTGCCAGATTAGTGCCATTTTACATTCATCTGTAGACATCAGAGCAATAACAAAACATGGAAGGTGGACTGGTTGATTGTTTTTTTCCTTGTTTCCACCCTCAAGTCGACACAAAAGGCATTTATTCCACATCAAAAGGAAGTGAGACAAAAATGGAGCACTGACATCCTGTAGAAAGAAATCTTGTCAAATGTGGGATTCTTGATCACTTGTGTGTCTGTTTGAGATCTTTAATAGACACACAAGTGATCAGCAGGCTTCTGTAGCTGCTGCCACAGTACACACTGTTCCTGACTCACTCTGTAATCCTATACCCTCTCCACAGATCCACACCAGGCCAGGACAGCTTTCACAAATGACGGCTGTGTTGAATCCCCCAGCGCCCCCACCCCCACCACCTGCTCCACCTACTCCTCCTGTGGGTCCCCCGGCCTCATCTCCTCTGTCCCCCCTCTCACCCACTATTTCTCTGCTGGAGGAGGGAGACCTGCGTAGTGTGGACCCTTGCAAAGACCTGTGGGGTTCTCGAGGTTATGAGGACTACCGACGGGCAGGTGCCACCAGGACTATGGTCGGCGGGCTGACCGGGGGTGTGGTTGTTGGTAGTGGAGGGAGTATGCAGGACAAGTCAGAGCTGTGCGTGGTTCGCTTCGAGAAGGAGCTGGCAGGAGTGGGGACGGCAGGCTGTGACGTGACAGTGAGCCTGGACAGCAAAGCTTCCCAGCGTCTGTCGTCATCGTCGCCCACCTGTATGTCAATGCCCAACGCTGTGTCAGGCGTGTCCTCAGGAGCCGGCTCACCCCAGGAGACGGGCAAAGGCTCGCCCTCTCCCTGCTGCATCCACACCTCACTGGCCACGCCCCGGTCGCGGACTCGTAAGAGAGGAGGAGGGGCCAGCAGCAGTGACCAGGGGGTAATCTCCCCCGACGACGACAGCCCCTGTCCTCAGGGTTCATCGTCATGCTCATCTCGCTGTGTGTACTGCCGCTCTGTTTTCAGTGCTTCGGAGAATGGGCGGGGCCGCTGCAGAGATGCCCCAGACCCGGCCCTGCACTGCCTGCGCCAGTGGACCTGTGTGTGGTGTGCAGAGAGTCTGCTCTACCACTGCATGTCGGACTCTGAGGGAGAGTTCTGGGAGCCTTGCTCATGTGATGACTCATTGGGGGGCCACCCGCACCCCCTTTGCTGTGCCCGCTGGTTGGCCCTCCTGGCCCTGTCGCTCTTCGTGCCCTGCATGTGCTGCTACCTGCCTTTGCGCGCCTGCCTGCGGTGTGGGGAGAGGTGTGGCTGCTGTGGGGGAAAGCACAAGGCGGTCCGATGAGGCCAGGCTAGGGGGTGGGAGGGGTTCTCTGGACCAACAAGGTTTGGGTGTTGAAAGGAGAGAGCATCTGTAGGGAAGCAGGAGATGAAGCTGAGCAGGTGGATCAGTGCTCTCAGTAGACCCAGACCTCTGACGTGGCCCTCCAAAGCCCCACGGCCTTCCACTGCATTCCGCTCTTTCTCTTTTCAACCTGGGGCCTTCCTCACTGGTCCATGCCTGCTGAAGGTGCACTGCACTCAGACCAGGCTCTGTGGGAGTCATCTGGAGCCTTCGTGGTGGATTTACTGAGGTGTGGCTGATCTAGAGTTAGCGATCAGAGACTTTATCACAGGAAGCGAGTGGCAGAGGCAATGATGATGTGTACACTGTTTCAAATGTCTGTTTGTTTTTGTTTTTTTTTAATTTAGAAAGAAAAACACAAAAAACAAAAGATGTTTATATATATGATTGTTATAATTTTAATTGGTATATTTTATTAAATGTACAACCTACTGACCGAATCCCCCAACGGCACACACTATCACATATTCACAAACATGAGATCTTGGGGACTTTATTTGTTTCATGTTGGCCTGTTTATCAGTCAGATGAACAGATGTCACCCTTTACCTCTAATTTTACCTCAGATGTTACTCAAACCCTGGTTAACACATGAAAAAGGAGAAGAGTGAGACAGGTTTGAGCACAAGTGAGTGCAGTCTTCAAGAAAGTACGAGCATCTGAGACCACTAGTGTTAAAGTTGTAGACCACAGTGGTAGAACGGTTATCAAATGCAAAGGGACAATTATTGTTAAGGGAAGTTGCAATGACAACCACAAAGACTTAAAAGTCATAATGTGATTCATTATGGTCCTTTGTAACCAAACACAAGGTTATTTATAAAATCAAGAATGTGTGTCGGACATTAAACACCTTCACTTTACACATAGTTTTTTCATCTTTCCATGTATTTTCAATAGTAATCATAGAATACATCACATCCCACCACTGTACTTGTTGAATCAGTCAAGGTGCTTACAACTGAGGCCTCTGAGCGAGTCTATTCTACCTAATGTACACAACGACCTTACAGTCCCAACCCCAAAGAAAAAACAAAACAGGACCCCGTGCTAACCAATCTGTAGATGTGTCTCGGCCTGTGAATGAGACGCCACCAAAAAAAAAAAAAAGAAGAAGAAGATTAAGTGCAATGAACAATGTATTGAAGAGTATTTTTGTACCAGTTGCTCGCGTTAAGAACCTAAACGGAACTCGACAAAGTGTTGGAACTGAATCCCGTAGTGTGTTATTGTGTTCGATACCGAGCAGAAATGATAAACGGGAACACAAACTCGTCTTTGAGCAGCAGCACGTAGCTCACAGGTGTGACATTTAAACGTGCGTGCTGTAGACTGTTGACCCTGTGATAAGAAAAGAGACACATTAACTTGAAAAAGATGAATGGCAGTAAGTCTTTGTTTGGGCACAGTGGCAGATGTGTTTGCTGAATGTTGCTTTAAGTATGAAGTTAAAAAAAAAGCAAAAAAAAAAGCTGCTATTTTAAGTCCTGTCCGAACCCTAGTCAAACTTTTCCCACCACCTCTTAGCAATCTATGAGGCGGTGTGGCAGGATCAAACAATCCCTCAACAAGTTCTTGTTCCTCCTGAGGTGCTGAGGATGCTGAAGAGTGAGTGAGGAAGGTTTTAGTAAGTTCACAGCTCGGCTTTAAGATAAATTCACCCCAAGACATTTTTTTAAAAATGCCTCTGGTGATGAACCTTGTATTTCTGCGTCTATTTTGCTGATTGGTGGTAAATTCTTCTACTTCCAGTGAATAACTGGCAAAATGTAGACTAAAAACTGTTTTCATCGCAGCTCCAACGGATTCGTTAGCAGGAAGGTTTTCAAAATCAAAATATGTGAACATGAAGATCTTTGTGTGTGTGTGTGTGTGTGTGTGTGTGTAAATCCCTCAGAATCAAAGAATGGCCTTTTGTGCTGCCTTCACTTGCACCAGTGTTTAACAATCAAGCAAAGTGAATTATATGTATCAAAGAGGCAGAGACACAAGTTACTCTATAAAAATGTGACTCACAATTTTATGTTGACCTGAAAAACTAATCTTTAATCCTTGTAAGTGTTGATATCGGTCTCCTCTAGAGCGCCACTGATACTTGATATTTGGGCTGATGCTGATATCAAGAAGATAAAAGATTCCGATGTGGATATATCGCCCCTCAAATATGCTTATCAAACACAAAAATGTGTAACAGAGGCAGGAGGCACATATTAGGCATCGCACGCCGATACTGATCTATCTGTGATAGGACAGAATCAGCTGAGAAATATCGTGTGGGCTTCAGTCTCTTCTCCTACATGAAGAACTAATCACTGAATGCAACAAGCTGACATCTGGTTTTCTGTGATATGTCTAAAGATGTCCTAAAAAATGTAAGAAATCAGGGTTAGGGGTTGAGAAAGTAAATGGTGATGAATAATCACAAAATAACTCTGTTTTTCCTTAAGATTTTAAAGATGTGAATACGTACAGCACACTCTGACAGCCAGTGTTGACTCGTTATACTGCAGTCCCTTCAAACAGAGGATCACCTGGTAGACCTTGAATTATGGCAGAATGAACCTTTTCAGAAGCTTCACCAGATTATTTACATTTTAGGTTTAGCCAAGAACTTTTTAGCCAAAGTGACTTAAAGTGAGTGAACAGGCAGCAGGGCTCAGAGTCAGGTCACATGACTGCTGATGAACACGACCCACTGACCTCTCGCTTACGGGACGGTCGTCTTCACTACGAGGCCAGCCTTGGTCCACTTTAAAATAAAACAAAAACAAAAAAAAACAAAAACAAGAAAACAAACAAAAAAAAAAAAAGGACATCCTGTCACAATGGCGGGAAACACAAACTCAGTCGGTCACCAACCCTCCCTTCACACACACACACACACACACACACACACGCACACACAATCCCCACAATTCTGCAACGCATAGACCTGCACACAGACACACACGTTCACTCGATGGTGCAGATATACAGAACTAGTAAAGCCATTGCACACAGTTTGCTACTCCTGGTTCAGAAATGGTGTTAGAGTACAGTACTGACAGTCATGCGATCACAATTGCAGGCCCCATTCTTACATCTTAATAAATGTGCCTTTTGATTTGAGTAATCAATACCTTATGATTTCTAAGTAACTCTGTGTTAAGTACTATTTCCTTTTTGGTTATTGATTTCTGCCAATGTGCATATTTTCAAATGTACGTATTTATTAGTTTCAAAGTAATTAATGAGATATTACCTGTTTATTTATTTATTGAGATATTTATTCTGATTCTTTATTTTTTTGAGACAGGTTTTTATCTTCCGTGCTGTCTTACTTCTGACTTTGTGCCAATGTGCTGCTTTGAGGTGTTACATATCGTGGGTTTGTATCATTATTAAACCCTCACTCTATATTTTAAAATCAGTGTCAACTTCTCTCTCACGCGTGCATGTCATCAACTCACTGTGCCTTTTTCTCCAAACGCTGTATGCAAGTTGTATTCTATAATCATTCCACAATGCGAAGGAATTTGAAAAGAAGAAAACCTACAATTGTGTTGTTTTCTTGCCGGCCTTTGAATATGTTTAAATATGGGAACAACTATTTTGCAGGGTGTCTGCAGGTCATTACAAAGTCTTAAAATGCCTTTAGTGTTGTAAATATTTGGCCTTTAGAGTCATGAAATAGTCACACATTTGAACTTGAGCGCTTCATTGCCTAATGTTCCATCTTTTAATTCACTTTTGTCCAAACAGGCACTTGTGCACTGTGTGATTCTGCACCTTTCTGATGTTACAAGTCTTCAAACACACCACTGAATATAATAGTCTTTTCACTTTATAGTTGCACCTGTTTGCAAACTGTAGATTAACTACCTCTAATACTCACATCCATGCATGAACCCTACGTCTACACGGGATCATGTTTACTACTTACCTTTTTTACTTACCTGCAGTGTTTGGACAGGAAAAATCTTACAACGCTTTAAATAATATTAATTTCAGTTTCTGAGACCTGTACACGTCTTGTTTTGGGAGAGTTTTCATTAGAGCTTTGTAGAAGGCAGCAGCAGATACATCCGGTGACCATTGGAGGGAGCTAATATTGCCTTATAATAAGTTCCTCAAGTATAAAAGGGAAGACGGACAGTGACACAAATGTTTCATTAAAAAAAAACTTTATTCTATAAACTCACACCTTTCTTTTACAGAACAGAGATGTGATTAGATGTTGTCCATTAGATGCTGTGCTCAGTTAGTAGAAAACATGTGCTGCCTTTTATGTTTGAGGATCTCGGTGGAGGTGAGGTTCAGGTCTTCATCACAGACATCACAGTGATAAACTCTGGTAAAACTGGACATCGAGGAGGAGGAACCCGCTTTTCCACTTCCTGGCTCTGGAAACCACAACACATACTCACAGTCAGGCTAAAATTATTCATGTATTTCAAATTTCAAGTACCAAGTCAGACTCATCAAAAGATGCCTCAAAGTAAATATGAATGTAGATGTTTCCTGACCTTCTTCTGTCTGCTGCTGTTCTCCAGCTGGCCTGCAGGAGGCCTCGTGCTGCATGCGTTCCAGAGGAGTCAGCGGCATGTAGAGGTCACAGTTAGGACAGCTCCAGAACGTGCGTAAACACTCACTGTAGAGATCTTTGGAGTCCTGCAAACCATACAGTGGAAAGACGGAGATCAATGACACCTAATGATACTTTTGTCATGTGTGGTGATCAGTTTAGGAATTATGAGTTTGAAATGTGAAGCTAAATGGTTTGATATAAACACGATATCGACAAGACAGCAAGAGCTATCGAGCAATTATATTGTCATCTGCATTTTGAAAAAGTAAGGAATATTGTCAGGGATGTAAAATTAATCGCTGTTAAATAAGATAATGACAATTCACGTTTATGTGTCTTTACTTCACCTGAACTGGACCTAAAAATATTCCTCTCAATAAACATAAAGGGCATTTCGTTTCCAAGCATGAGGCAGTTTTCGCTCACAGCTTAAACATTAACTCTCCATCTCACTTTAATGTTTTCCTAGACTGACAGACTCACAGCCAGACAGTTGTAATTGAAGAAGCTGGTGACACGCAGGCCTCCTTTAATGGGGTCCGGCTTGGCCTCAGCTCCAGGAAACAGCACGCTTAGACCCGGAGCGTTGGTGTGAGGCAGCTCAGACTCAGGCTGAGGGCCAATGTACAGGTTCTGGGTCTGGAAAGCTGTGAGTCTCCGTAGGCTGTAACTGACCTGGGATGGGAGGTAAGAAGTACAGAGAGAGTTGGTTGATGAGGCAGTAAAAAGATGTAAAAGTATCTGAGTCACTGAGAATGCCTGGGAAGAGGGAATTTACAATATACTGTAACCAGCAGGTCAGTACTGCAGGAGTACCTCGGTGTAGAGCAGGTAGCGGACCAGGCCTTCACTCAGCTTCTCCGTGACTTTGCGGGACACTCCTTGGACTGCTTGTCCCCCCATCGTGCTGGTTCCCAGCTGGGCCAACAAAAGGCGCTCCCACTCAGCCCGATGTGTAAGAGCTGTGGAGAGCGTCTTCAGAGCCGCCTCTGGGTCCCTCAGCTCCAGCTCCAGCCAGCCATCCACCACCAGGCGTGTACAGTCAGCGTTACTGTCGATAGAGTTCGCCACCAGCAGCAGAGTCTAGTGAGCACATTCAGACGCAAATAGCATTAATACTAGTACGTACGCATGATGTGTGAATACACCAGTGCAGGGAACTATGAAACAAATACACAAGTACAATAAGTTGCCCACAATAATAATGGTATGTTATACAGATGGTTTTGAGACATATTATATATTTTGCATATTATAAAAATATGCTAAATTGGGTGAAATTAATACAAAAATCTGTTTCAAAATCAGGTTATAAAAGGTAAAGTCTGGTAGGGAAGAGGTTGTTGATGGGACCTTTCATTTCCTTCTCTCTCTCTCTTTAAACATAACAAAGTACCCAAGATTTAAAAAACAAGAAGATTAAAGAAAACCTTCAGCAGTTTGTGGTGGGAACACAGACACCCCACATCTGGTACTGACTTGCAATGCAGGAACTCGCGCACAGTTGGTCAAATATGGCTTGTTGGTCTCCAGCAGAGTGACGAAGGCCAGCAGCTGGTGTTTGCTGCTGTCCGTCCTGTCAGGCCCTTCAGACAGGAGACAGAGACGAGGACGGAGAGACGGATGAGATGAGAGATCAGTGGATCGGGAGGCAGAGGAATAGATTGTACCTGGGAGTATCTTCAGAGAGCATTTCTTGCAAAATTTTAATACAAAGTCTACATTCAGTGTTTGAATAGATGTTGTAAAAGAGTTACCCATTTCTCTGGTGTCACTCTCAGGGAGTTGTAACACCTCTGGGTCACTGGCAAACACGCTGGTCGGGTGGATCACCACTCCCTGCTTGTTCCTTGTGTGGAACACCTACACAACGTAAAATCACGAAGTGGATATTCATTTTTTTCAATCAGTATCTAAACAACTGGTTTACAGACACAAGGTTTTGTTCCTTATTGTATCATTATAAATTGCACTGTGTGCAGCAGCAGGCCTGACCTGTTCAGACTCCTTGCGGGTAGAGTTGTGTTCATCAGGCAATGCCAGCTGAGGGTAGAGGCCTCGGCAAACCAGCAGCTTGAGCAAAGCCTGCTGGCGGGAGGACAAATCCTGACTGACGGTCACCGCCTCCTGCAGCTCTGATAAGTTGTGACGCAACTTGAACTTCACTTCCTGTCGCAGACCAGAGCAGCACCACAGAGAGATCACTCAAGGCAGATCAATGACGTTTTCATTTCCTTGTTCTTGGTGAATCATATGTGTAGCATTTTATAAATGTAAATATATATATTCTTAAAGTTAACTGTTGATGTTGAGGGTTAAAGCTGCTGTGTATCACCCTCTCCACTCTGAGTTCACCTGTATATCCACGTTCTGTCCTGATCTCTCTTTGTAGTTTTTGCCTTTCCCCGCTCCCTCTGTGTCTGATCCTGATCCTGAGGAGAACTCTCCGTCCTCCAGCTTCAGGACTTTACGTCTGGTGCTCTCCTGCTGCTCATGATCTCTCTTCAGCTGATGCAGCTTCCTCCTCTCCGTTAGCCTCTCCCTACGCTGCCCACGGTCCCCACCAGAGGAAGAGCTATATTCTGATTCCAGCAGGCCGTGGCTCCTCAGCAGCTCCTGTTGTGACCCAATGAGGAAGCTCATATAATGAAGCAGTGGGCACACATAAAAAAAAATCTCTATTCATAAAAATCTTGGTACTATGTCAGTAGCTTGCCTTAAACTGTCTACGCAGGTTGACCATCTCATACAGCCGCTGCTCCTCCAGGCCTCTCCTCCTGCACCACTTCCTTGAGCTACCACCTCTCTCTCCTTTCATCTGTTGAGGTAAAAGATGAACAGGTTTATGTACAATGAAGATATCAAAAATGGACTTGCATTTTCTAGTCTACTGACCACTCAAAGCACATTATAACGCTTGTCACATCCCAACTGCTCATCAGGAGCAATTTGGGGTTCAGTATCTTGCTCAAGGGGATTTGAACCACAGACCTTCTAACTCACTCTACCTCCTGAGCGACAGGCTCCCCAAGATCATCCACACTATTGGTGTTGAATTGTTTATTTTTGTGAATATTAAATGGCTACTGTCACATAATGTCTGCTTCACTGACCTCCATCCAGGCATTGAAGGTGTTGAGCAGGGTGAAGGGGTCTCCCTGGTTGCTGTGCAGGGGCTGGCGGGCAGTGGCGCAGTCTGGGTTGTGCTGGGAGCTGCGGAGGAAAGGTGACTGGACGCTGAGGGCTGCTGCTATTGTCAACATGGGCTCCTCCAGCCTAAACAAAGAGCCCAGCACCAGCATCTTCCCTGAATGAATGAATGAATGAATGAATGAATGAGTGGACATCTTATTTTGTATCATTATTTCAACTGAAAGAGAGCAAGTCTGAACTGATGCTGTTAAAAGCTGTGTGGGGATTCTTACCTATGACCACATCCACAGGCAGCTGTGCCAGTAAGCTACCAATAGAGGTCAATTCACCGCGACTGTCTAGCGCTCCCTGTTCTTTCAGATACGTAACTGCAGTCTGAATACTCGAAGCTGGAGGTGGATCGATGAAGACAAAAGAAAGTGGATCTCCGAGACACATGCTCTTCATCTGCAGGAACAAAATGGCATAAATAAAGTTAGTGAAGAAAGAATTAAAGAGAAGAATTGCTAGGCTGTTTTCAACGGGATTATGTTACCTGAAGAATGAGCGAGTCCAAAGCCACTCTGTGGATCTCGGGCACAGGATAAGGGGCGAAGGCATCGTAGTCAGACTCCGCATACAGGCGGTAACAAACTCCCGGACCTGTACGACCAGCTCGACCTTTCCTCTGCTCTGAGCTCGCTCGGCTGATCCAGAACTCCTGCAGACGCTGCATCTTGGCCTTAGGATCAAAACTCATCTCCTTCACCTTTCCTATAAGAATTCACAACAAAAAATCTATTTGTATGGTTGTTTTTGTGTTATTTTTAGCCCTTGATGACTATTTCAGTTTCTTTAAAAGATCAAAAACATGCTGTTTTGGTTTCTTTCACCAAGCTACAAACGCACAACTAGTTCCATACCTGAGTCAGCAACGAAGCGCACCCCGTCGATAGTAACTGAGGTCTCAGCGATATTGGTTGAGATGATGCATTTTCTCACCCCAGGAGGAGCAATATCAAACACCTGAAAACACGACGACATGAGAATTAAAACTGATAAATTATATCCATCTCGCTGATCACATTCAAACATCATATGTCCATTGGAAATCCAGACAAAGCTGACTGTGCCTTATCCTGCTGGGCCAGTGAGAGGGTGCTGTGCAGGGGTAAGACTATCCAGCGACGTGTGTGTGTGGCATAAATCTGACAGGCCTCCTGGATGGTGGAGATTTCCGCCACGCCACTGAGGAAGAGGAGCAGGTCGCCACGCTCCTCTGGAGGGTAACGCTGATCGATGCCCTGTAGGATGCGCAGGTATGGTCTGGGATCAAGTTTCTCTGAACGGGAAGCCTGCTCCTCAGGTGGAATGGGCTGGTATATCACCTGGGTACAGGAAACAGAAAAAAATTGGATGTTAGTTTTTGACCACAATTTCCTTGTTTAAGGCTTTACATCTGTTCTACAGGAGGCAATTAAAGGAGATGAACTACTGAACTACCCAAACTAACATACTGACTACTTATAATACTACTTTTAAGAGTTTTTGTCATTGTGTTCTTTCTTTAACGTGAACATGTTAATCTAAAACAATTTAAGATGATCACTCTCTCCTTTTTGGATGCATAATAAGAAAAAGTGTAGTGAGATGGATATTTACATCTGCTGCTCACCTGGATGGGAAACAGCCTGCCGGGTACCTGCAGCACAGGAGCACTGCTGAAATAGTCAGAGAACAGTTTGATATTGATGGTGGCGGACATGAGGACGAGACGCAGGTCCGAGCGTTCTGCCACCAAGGAGCGCAGGACGCCAAGAAGGAAGTCACAGTGGAGGTGTCTCTCGTGGACCTCGTCCACAATCACCACCTCGTACTGGGCCAGTGTCCGGTCCTGCTGGATCTGTCGGAGCAGCAGCCCCTCAGTCAGGAACAGCAGTTTGGTGGCCGTGGTCCGGGTGGTCTCAAAGCGTATCTGGTGCCCCACCTGAGAAACATGACCACATTTTGTGAGCTCTAATGCAGCTCTCTTCTCTAAATACATTCAAAAACTTTCTACAAATGTTCACATAACTCGAGTATCTTTAAAGTTCTTACTTGGTCGCTTACATGCTTAATCTGACTGAGCACTTGTTTTCTAACGCTTGATGAGTCAGTGGTCGTGGTCAAACTGGTGCTTTAACAAATTTTAGCAGAGCTGCAACGATTAGTCAACTACTCAGTCATTAAACATAAAATATTGAATTTTCCTGTAATCAGTTGCTCAGTTAGGACAAATTTAATGTATAAATATCAGGAAATGCTGTTTTCATTCTCTCAAATATAAAAGACATCTTACTATTCTTGCTTTTTGTATGTTGTGTTTAAACTGGGTGTCTCTGGGTTCTGGACTGGAGAAAAACACATTTGATTTTGAGAAACTGTAATGGACGTTTTTCTGACTTTTTATAGTCCAGATGATTAATCGATAACTCCAGCAATGGCAATAATCCCTAGTGGCAGCCCTGGAGGTAAGAAGTGTATTTGATCTTTCATGACAAACCTTTGAGCCGAACTGATTGAGACTCTCAAAGCTGACCCTCTTTGCAAGTGATATACAGGCGATACGTCGAGGCTGGGTGCAGGCTACGTGGTTGAAGCCAGCTGAGAGAAGATACTGAGGTACTTGGGTGGATTTCCCGCAGCCAGTGTCCCCTGCCACCACGACCACGGGGTGAAGTCGCACCAGCTCCACTATCCGGTCCCGGTACTGGTAGATGGGCAGGTTCTTCTGCTCTCGGCGGAGCTTTGCCAGTTTGCCAAAACTCTGTCTCTGACTGAAGTCCAGGAAGTGCAGGAGAGCCAGGCGGCAGTCCGAGATCTCCTGGCTGCCCGGGCCTGAGGACCTCTGTCTGCTTCTGTGCTCCGACTTCCCCAGCCGCTCCTCCACATCCCTGGTGCACACAGACACGTTAATCCGGTAGCGAGCATCATACTCCTTCGGGAGGCCAAGGTCTACCTTTCCAGTCCCAGACCTCCCCCGGTCTCTCTCTTCTTCTCTGCCCTCCTTTCGGCTGGTTCCAGACATGTCTCTCTTTGTTTTAAACCTCTGGAAGCGGTCAAAGAAAGCCCAGAACTCCTTGTGCTCCGTGCTGCCGGCCTGGATGTAGTCATGCTTGCGGAAAAAGATCTCGTCCAGCTGGGCTCGACACTGCGGACTGTCCCAGTCCCAGCTCCGGCTCTCTCTCCTCCTGTCGGAATCCATATTTACTGCAAACTACGCGACGTTTATGTACGACATAAATACATTTTCATGTTTACAGGTTTACAAACATGTAGCAGTTTAATAACCCTGTTACCTCTAAATTGGACAAACACAGCTAGCTAACACTCTCAATTCAGACTGACATTAGCTAACAACGTTAAATCCATTTTTAAACCCGAACATTGTTTTAGATTAATGTCGGAAACAGTCGGACAGCACTAGTCCGAAATATTGTATTTTACTGCTACATGTTAGATTTTTGATTAATAATATATTACGACTGTGAGAAATGAATAACTGATGAATATAAACTGAACTAATACTGCTTTATCTGCTGCGGAGTCCAGGGGAACAATAATACGGTGGGACCGTTTCCGCTCCGTTCGTAAAAATCTTCCGGCAACGCTTGACTCGTACTAGTTCCGGGGGAGAGCTTTAACCCTCTTATATAAAATACAAGTCAAGGACACGGACATTAAATTCAGTGTACCTTTTAATATAAACTGTCACTCATCAATAAATATATTTAATCTTACTCATGAGTGTCGTGTATGACGAAAGGCTCTATTATTAAGTCCTTTGTTGCTTCAGAGGCACCTGCAACTGGGAATTGTCCTCCAGTGATGTCACTCAATGGCTAAATTGCATTGTGGGGAATGAAGGTACAGAGTTTTGAAGTGCATGGAATAGAAAAAGGTGATATCGCTGATTCTGCTGTATTGATTTTAGTTGTTTGATATCAAACTGTCCATAATCCAACAGTTTTATAGGAGCACAAGGCTGCTTTTTTCAAATAATGGTGCCTACATTACCCACAATGCAACTTAGCATCAGCATAACTTTTTTTAAAATAGGGAGCAACCACTTGCCCACAAGACATGCCCTATTTTACACCCCAAATTTACCATATTTATGAAATCTCCTAAATTACACATTATTTTCACAGAGACAATGTGGCCATTAATGAAAAGCAAAATAAAACAGGACCAGAATGAGCATAAGTTTTTGACATAATTTCTCTATCCAATATTCATCACAGACAGTTTCTCCCTCCAGACTATCCATATAGTTTGTCATGTGTCATTTAAAAATCTTACATGAAATGAATGTCAGTGTATGAAAACAGAAATGTGGAGAATTGGAGATTATATTAGAAGTATTTTATTTAAAAACATCTGATATAAAATACATTCACACAGTGTTGAAGCAATTTAACCTGGAACGACTACTTATATTGTGCTGGATGGAAGAAAGGTCATATTAGCATATTAAACATGAAAGATTAAACTCAAACAAAACTGCTGTTTTAACTCTGCACTAGATAGAAAGTTCACATCTGTTAAAAGGAAATGCCATCCATGATTAGAAGGATAACATGTTCACACCACTAACTTTTTCACGGCTTTCTGCTGGACAACAAATCAATAACAAAATGCGTAATATACCAAGCCATAGGAGGTAGGATGGGATGACCATGCTGTCATTTTGTTTTTAATTTATAAAATTTACAACAACAACAACAAGAAAAAAGCGGTGAGAAATTCTTGGCTGCTGATAAAACACAGGTCTACTACAGGAGTACAAGGATGCACATTTCAGATGTGTACAAGTGTAACAATCACGCCTAAAATCTATTTCTTGTGAGGCACATAACATTGTTCTCCATCTAAACACACACATACAACAACAATGGCAAAAACACACAAAAATAAAACCTTTATTTACAATTTAAAACATTTCATCAACCCTACCCTCATAAAATCACAGTGGACATAAAATGAATTGCTCTTCAAGCAAAACAGTGCAGTTTTCACTGCAGCTATGACTTGGAGTCAAGCCCACTAAACCAGCTGGAAAGATGCGTTTGACCGGAGCCAAAACCTGCACTGTGGCACGCTTATCAGCCCGTGTTCATGTCCATATCCTTGGTGTTGCTCGACCACTTTGCAGCGGGCTACACTCCCGTTTTTTCTTCGATCCAGCCTCGGAACTTGGTGACTGTTGTGTAGATGCCGGGTTTGTTCCTGCGAGCGCAGCCATCGCCCCAGCTGACCACTCCTGCCAGGTGCATATGAGTGCCGTACGGACTGGACAGAGGACCGCCTGAGTCTCCCTAACACAGGACACAGAGAGTGGTACACGTGTTGGCAAAGAGGTATTACGTATGTGCTGCGTCGGGCATAACATCTATTACCTACGCCAGGGTGGTTATGTCATTTGTTGGTTAGTGAAATTATAATTATGTACAACTGGACAAGCCTGACACTCTTTTATTACCACGGCATAAACAGTTACATTTCTGGCTAATTGTTAAATATTTGATACGATGAAAAAATTTAAAGTAACATGACTGAGTTTCAAGGAGCTTTTTATCACCTGACAAGCGTCGACTCCTCCGCTCAGCACTCCAGCACACAACATCCGAGACGTGAGCTGTCCCCTCATCAAATCGTTACAAGTCGAATGGTTGATGATTCGGACTTGGGCTTTTTGGAGAACTGTTGCAGCAAATCCTGAACAACACACACAGAGAAATAAACACACCGTTATGCTGAAGTCTAAATAATCGTGTCATTAAGTTTGTTTCTCCAGACAGCTTGAGAGTGAAGTTTCATGGTGGGTATAAACAACTACACAGCATCTAGTAAAAAAATTAAATAACAATCATCATTTGTGAAACATTGGCTTTATGTTTTTTCCCCCAATCAATTACAAATCTGCAGAGCCTACAAATATTTTTCGAGGATGATTTGAAGATGCTTTTTATTTAGGAGTTAAAATGTTTGGCCCCAACTGGCCTCCAGGGGACGCAATTGCATCTCTGGTAAAATTAGCGACGACTACTTCTCAAACAAGTTACTTTAATTGATTGTTGATACCAGCTCAGATTGTGCTTCGGTATTTCAGCCTTGTCTGTGGACACTCACCTCCTTCTCGGGTGGCTCCCCACCCGGTGATCCACACAGTGCTACCAACTGGAAAATCATGCTGGGGAGCAGGCAGACAGATGGGCCTGATGTAGTCTGAGTAGGTGACGGGACTGGAGAGCTCCATCAGGGCGATGTCGTTGTCAAAGGTGAATGAGTTGTAGTTAGGGTGGGCTATGATCTGCTTCAGGGTCCTCTTCTGCACGGTGGATCCAATGTTCCGCTGGGTGTGGAGGCCGAGCTGAGCTTCCCATTTGTCGGGCTGGGACAACCTGAGGGAAACGAGATGGCAAAGTTTATTCCAAAAACATTGACGACACATTATGTGGCATCAGCGTAAATTAGTGAGCTATGCCTTGACATATTTTCTTGTCTTTGTTTTGGTAGTTGTCACATTTGGTATAAATTCATCGTCCGCTTTGTGTTTATTTGAGAGTCGTGTCACGAACTTGTCAGTGGTTTGACAGCCGTGCAGAACCGTGCCTCGTTCAGTTAGCATGCAAAACTTCCCCTGTTATAACTCTGGCCCTCCTCCAACTTTGGAAACCACTCTTCTTTTGTTGCATTTGTGTGAATACTGTAAGACTATTCATGACCTTGAATTTGGATACGTTTATCTAAGTAACTCGAGCCCTTTTATTCTTCTGAAATTGGCTCAAAATGAAGGTGGCCAGGATAAAAATACATAGCCAGGACTTGAACAAATACATGCTACTGTGCCTGGAGACAGTTATCACAGACATTTACAAGCTGTTGAGGATTAAATTACAGGATAAAATACTCTGTACATCTACTTCATGAGCCAGGTGCTAACTTTTGGGAGTTTGTAAATGTGTGTGATAACAGTCTTCAGGTGAAGAAGTGTCGTGCATATCTATTTATAGAAGCCTTGTAACTGTATTTTTATCCTGGCCACATTCATTTTGATCCATCTTTAGACAGACAATCTCATCCCACTTGACTTATTCGGACTAAGAACCCTGATTTGTCACATTATGCAGACAAATAAAAAAAATAAGATGCATGTGAGAACGTGAAGAATCAAGTGAGTTGTTACCTTAAGCCGCCTTCATCTTGCACACAGTGGGCAGCAGTAACCAGCCACTTCGGACTGATGAGGGACGCTCCACAGACGTGACCGATAGATTTGACATGGAGGCTGACCTGCCAAGGAAACTCCCCTGGATCTGCATCCTGACCGCCCACGATACGTGACGTCTTGAACATGCTCCTCCCGCAGTCTGCAACGCAAACAATCAGTCAGTCATACTGCTGGCTTGTCACGGCTCGTTGTGATGCCTGAAGTGGGTGGAAGTTCACACCTGTTTTGTCATGCAAGGTAACAATGCAGAAGGAGATAATTACCAGTTCTTAATCTGAGAGTTTTTGTTTGACATACCGCAGTTCTCCTCGTCAGATCCGTCTTCACAGTCCTGTGTTCCGTCGCATTCCGGGTTCACTTTTGTGATGCATTTGTTGTTTTTGCATTTATATGTAGTATCACTGCAGCGCACATCAGAGGCTACAGAGAGACGAAGAGAACAACAATCAAATCGATGAAACCGACACTTGTACGGATTCCTAAAATGTGTTGTGCCGACAGCATAAAACGATAAAACTGTTTCATATTTGCACTGCAGGTTAAAGCGACTGAAGGTGATATATTTCTTTACTCATCTCAAACAGCACTATTGTGAAAAATGTGGCTTCATTTCAAGAGGAAAGATAACAGCAGTGCTAGCTGTACGCTCCATATTACGGTGGAAACACCACAAATATGGAGAAACATCATTCTACCCAACATAGGCTTGAATTTCAGGAGTGCCATGTATCTGAAACTCCACATACGAGTGCCACTGCTTCCCAACAGAGCAGCACATCTGTTACCATGAGTAAATATCCTGTTATACTAACACGAGGCAGGCTGAGCAGATTCAAAGGTTCAGCAACTTATGTCTGCAGGTATTTTAGCAGCTCAGGAGAAAACAAGTCTTACTTCTCCCACAGTCGAGCTCGTCTGATCCATCTCCACAGTCGTCAGTGCCGTCACAGCGTTTCTTCTCAGAGACACATTTGTTATTCCTGCATGTCACTTGTCCAGACTGACATCCACCTTTAGGAACCAAAAAGAAACAGACAGGTATGAGAAAACCGACTGAACGCCTTCCAGTCCATCCATCAGCGCCATCGGGTCGTACCGCAGTCCTGCTCGTCTGTGCGGTCTCCACAGTCATCGACGCCGTCACACTTCCAGAACATGGGCTTACACAATCCATTTTTACAGGTGATAGCCTTTGCATCGCACTCTGGAGGGAAACACAGTTAAACTAATTTTAACGCACTGACGACGTAGAGAGTAATAAGAAAATAAGTCTGCGTATTATCTGAGAACTTACTGCAGTTTAATTCATCACTCATGTCTCCACAGTCATTCCAGCCATCACATCTGAGGTCTGACTTAATGCAGCGCTGATTGTTGCACTGGAACTGTTTCGGACAAGCTGTGGGTGACAGGGTTACCGTGAGATGCACGTCATTAATGTCAAGAAGTGAATCATCCTCAGGGAGGAGGCTGGGGCAACTCACGGTCTTTGACGTCCATGGCCTCGAAGACTGCATCGAAACCTCGGTCCACGTAGGACGCATCAGAGCGAAACACCACCGTCATTTTGTTGTTGTCGCTGGTTTCTGTCATTGTTCCATCAGGTTTGTCTCCACACAGTCTGAGAAAGAGACGCACAAGAAGCACTGACATGTCTGCGTAGTTATTGAAATCCGATGCGTTCGTTCAGGCAGACGCGCACGGACTCACTTCTTTCCATTGACTGACACGTAGTCTTTGAGGCAGTCCTTGCTGTTTTCCTGCCCAGGCTCAGACAAGAGGAACCTTTTGAACGTCACCTTCACTGCTTTACCAGCAGGGACCTTTATGATTGAGTAAAAAAATAAATAAATGACACTGTGACATGTTGGCCATCTGAGGAGCAAAACAAAAGTGTGTGAAACATCATGTCGCTGATTAAGTGTGGCGGTCTCACCTCGATCGACCACTGACATAAAGTCTGAGGAGGATAGTAATTTGGGAAGTTGGGGGAAGAGAAGTTGCCCTTTTCACCTGACAGCTGACCACCACATGTTGTACCTGTCAAACAAAATGTTTCTGTTGGCATTTGCACAAATCTTGAACATTTCTGGTGCAGCTTGTCAAAAGAAAACTACCCACCTTTACTTCCACGTTTGACCTGTGAGACTTGTGCTCTGAAGCCGGGATAGTTCTCCTCCTCGTTGGTGGCCATCGTCACCAACATGACGTTGCCAGAAGACAGAAAGGTCAACGGTTCACTTGGTGAGTAGTACCCACACATCCTGCAGAGAAAAACAACATGAATTTCCAATATGAACCGTTTACCGGTGTGACGATTGTGCGGCAGTAGTTGCTTGTGGAAAGCTGTCGGCGTCACAGCATCCTGCCAGCAGAGGGCATTACATCCAAGATAAAGCTCTATCTAAATCTAAAGGCATCTGAAATTTACCACTGTATGAAAACAAGAATGCATCAGTCAGAGGAGTTCGTTTATCTGCTTGAATCTGTGCTCAGATGTCGGTAAAAAAAATGCAAACTCACTCCTCCATGACGCGGCTCTCGATGGCCACCAGGGAGTCGTAGATTTTGACGAAGTCGTTCTTGCAGTTTTCCTCCAGATTCATCGTGTCGAAGTCCAGCTTGATGACGTAGTTGGGGTCCGCTCTCAGCTGCCACTGGATGAAGGTGTTGGGGCCATACGGGCGGTTGGGGAAGCCGGGGGACTGAATCTGCCCCAGGTGATTTTTCTTCGTATGTTCTGAGAAGCTTAAGAATTCTGAGAGAGGAACAGATCAGAAAGTTAGTCGTGTTCATATTCCAGGTCAGCCGTAGCACATTTATCTCAGTGCAAATTAAATCATGATTAATCTGATATCACTCGGCTAATGTTTACCATACAAATGCAAAAATAATGTAACACCATTCAGCTGTGACCACTATGTAAGTAACATTTCCTGGCTATGATGAATCGCTGGACTAAAAGAAGTTACAATGAATCTGTCACCAAATAAAGAACAGTTTTATTTTCCACATTTCACAAACTGATTCAGTCTCACACTCCTTCTAAAGTCACTGCATTTATTATTAAAACTCATTAGAGAAACAATTTCGATGCCCAAACATGACTAAGCTGGTCAGAATGTCATTTTATGAAAACTTTAAACTGTCATAAAGCTGCAAACAAAAACCAATTTGTTGTCAACAGAAAATGATTACAACATTATGTTATGACCTAATAAAAGTTAACTGTTATTACAAGATGTTTTCCATGTTATAACATATTTTCACGTTATTACATCCTACAAATATCACAGTATTTCCAGAAATTGTTCTTGTCATAACCTGAAACTTTAATATTATAACCTGATCATCTATATTGTTATAACATGTTTCAGGTTATAATGAGATAATACAATGTACACATTTCCTGTTATGACGTGGAATTATTTATTTATTTGATGTTTATTTGCACGAGAGCAAGTATGAAGCATAAACCGATGGCACACAACAAAGCATCTATAGCCGAATTAGTATTATTTGTAAATTCACTGTAAATTTTTGTTAATTTTTATACAGTAAATATGTTCATATGTATATAGAAGTTTATTCTTTCTATTCCATTTCTTACCCTTTTCAACTACTTTGATTAATATTCTCTATTGTTATTGTTTTTAAAGGAAGTGCTGTCCTTTTTGCTGCTGTAGAAAAGAAATTTCCCCATTTGTGGGACAATAAAGGTAAACTGATTCTGATTCTGATCCCTAGATGGGCCTTTAAAATACATAAAACATACAACTCGGCAACAAATATGTACAAGAAAATACAGACACAACAAAATAAAACACCGCAAAATCAGTCAGCCAATTAATTTTGTTAATGAGAAATGATCTAATGCAACAAGTGGTGACAGACAATAATCAATAATGTTCACAGCATTGGAAACATATTCCAAACTCCATGAAATTCATTAGCCATGATTTTAATACATTTTCTGTTTTGGTTTATAGTTGCATAGAGGAGTCGTCAAAAATAACTCCAGTGGAATAAATAAATAATAGATGGAAGTTGTGCACTTACCGCTGAATGATGATGAAAACAAGCGCTTGTCAAGTGCTGTGGGATGAAACACAAAGACAAAGAACTTAAGACTCCATCACCGATTCTACAAACCACAAGAAAAAAAAACAAAAAACAGCACAAAGGACACAGATCAAGTCACAAACTCTTACCTGACGACACCACGTCTTCGAGGACCAGAGCGTTGCCAGGTCTTTTCAGCGAGCGCTGCTCTTTTTCCACCAGCTTGTTAAGTGTAGCCATGGCGTTGTCCACCGCTGCCTCCTGACCCACAGGGACTCTGAACTCGGACAGGTAGTAGGCAATAACGCTGCCTTCGCTAGGAGCAACGACACAAGAGTTAAATATTATAGCAAAGTTAAAAAGGGTCAGGCAGATGTTACTGGTGTGACATTAAGGACGGTACGCTGGTTAATGCAACCACAGGTCTGTGAACATGTTCTGGTGAAAAATATTTATATCCAGATGTTCTAGAAATAATATCTGTTATAGTGAAATTCTCTCAAAATGCAACCTAAGGCTTCGTGTAAAAGCATAATTACGACCAAAGAGGCACTTTTAATATTTACTGAGTTTTCGTTTTAGGGGCAAATTAGCGATATCATCGAAATCTCTATTTTCAAAACACTAAGAAGGCTCGACACAACGTGAAACTGTGCTTGTAGCATCACCAGGGTCTCTACACATGAACACCAGCCACCTCCACGTCAGGTCGCATTCAGAAATCGAAACTTCTCAGCTGGCAGGACGGCGGCGAGCGGAACAAGCTACTGCTAACGTGAGCTGTTCAAAAACTTTCTTCTTAGTAAACTCTGTGTACACAAACAACGTTCTCAATGCTCATGTTCATGCTGTGTCGAGCCTTCTTGGTGTTAAGAAGGCTTAGACTCAAACCGGTTTGTCTCGCAGCTTCAGTCTCAGTCTCAGTTTCAGAATTATTACCCTCCTTATAAAACACCTTATCATACTCTGACGTCGCTGACTTACCTGAAAGCCTGAACTGTAGAACCGACGTAGTATTTGGCCAGCTGTGGACTTTTGGAATAGATGATTTTGAGCTGAAAGAGACGGGAGCAACAGAGCGTGAATGAAGGTAACGTTTTGAAGACGACAGGGCAGCGGTGAGGAAGGCCTGAGCAGCAGTCTCACCTGTGACGTCACCTGCTTGGCCAGCGCCTTGAACTCAGAGCTGTTGGAGTTCTCGTACGCGTCTTCAAACACCTGGTTGGTGATCCGCATGGAGCCGGTGTACATCTTCTTGACCCGCACATCTTTACGGACTGCAGGATCACAACAGACAAGACCTTTATTCATCTATGTTTGCTCTTGTGTCCCATTAATTTAATCAATTTAAAAGGAAGTAGTTCTCACAGTGGAAGTGCCAGACCAGCAGTCCGGTCATAAGTGCAACGACGGCGGCGAAGATAATCACGCCGATCACAGCTCCGACCTTCCCTGGACCCTTTTTCTTCTCAAGCTTTTTGTTATCTGACGCCGGCAAGAACTGGACCGACGTGTCCCAGTCTTTGTCCTAGAAGACAGACAGACAGATGTCTGGGTTAATTACCGATCAATACATAAAGCTGAAGGCTCGGCCTATATCAAAGTGAAACTCTCGCCAAAATGCAACCTTTACCATAGTTTCATTTTCAGTGGGAGTGCTACAGGCACTTTAGCGATAGCATCAAAATTATTTTTAAAACAGTAAGAAGTCTCGACACAACATGAAACTTTGCTCGTAGCATCACCAGGGTCTCTACACATGAACACCAGCATCGAGAACATTGTTTGTGTACACAGAGTTTACTAAGAAGGAAGTTTTTGAACAACTCACGTTAGCAGTAGCTTGTTCCACTCGCCGCCGTCACGGCAGCCGAGAATGGAGGACAATTATGGTGGAACGTTCCATATAAATACACGGATCATTTGTTGTTTTTTCGTTAGTGAAAAACAATATTGACCATGAAGATGAAAAAGGAGCCTCATATAAGAAATGATACTAAAATAAAAAGCCAGAAAAGTCACGTGAGATATCGTGTGGATAGTTGTTGCCAGACGACAGTAGTTCCACCTGAACTGTCCTTCATGTTACGTCACATTATGAGATCGATACTTCTCAGCTGGCAGGACGGCGGCGAGTGGAACAAGCTACTGCTAACGTGAGCAGTTAGAAAAACTTTCTTTTTAGTAAACTCTGTGTACACAAACAATGTTCTCAGTGCTGGTGTTCATGTGTAGAGACCCTGGTGATGCTACCAGCAAAGTTTCATGTTGTGTCGAGACTTCTTACTGTTTTAAAAATAGAGATTTTGATGCTATCGCTAAAGTGCCCGTAGCACTCCCATTGAAAATGAGTTTGACCCAGAAATGAAAATACGATCTTAAAAGTGACCCTTTCATCGTAATTATGCTTTTCACTATTATGAGTTTCACTTTAAACTAACAATAACCTGCAAACAATAATCCCAGACGTTTCTCAGAGTCGTCTGAGGACATAAAGCTGTAAAATGTTCCCGCCAAGCTCATCCACTGACACTGCTGAATGTTTGTTGTTTAAGATGGAACAGAAGCAGCTGTTTTTTTCTCTCTCTCTTTCTCTCTTTCTCTTTCTGGTTGATGAGCAGATAATCAAGTGAAGATAAGTGTTTTAGGAATGTCTCCGCCTGTGGTGACGGACAGAATCAAGTCAGCCAGAGGAATCCCTGCAACTACTTTTTATTAATTTACGTACATGGGAACGGACATATTGCTAATAACGAGGACGACTAAAGAACAGAAAACAAAAGAGAGAGAGAGCTCTTTCTGATAATGTCACTCAATCAGAAGGAAACTTTCTGCATGAGTCACGGTGTTGTGGTTACCTTGCAGAGGTGAGCCAGCGGGGGAGGGGGAGGGAGTACAAAGGTTTCACCATGTAAAATCCTGTCAAACCTGCTGAGAGCAAACCACTCACAGACCTGAAGTCGTACACAACAAGTTTCTTCGAGTGCCCTCTGTGACTGTATGGGGCTAAAGGTCCTTCGTAAACCGGAAACTAGTAAACATACAAAAGTTCGTCTTCAAACTATTCTGACAATCGATTAATCTTCGTATTGAGCGTCTCAGGATGGAGGATGTTTCTCACTGTAAAGCCCACTGAGGCAATGTGACTGTTATTGTGATTTCAGGTGACACAAATAAAATTAATTTGATTTAATTTGCCAGTCGCAGCCTCACTTAAAAGCTTTGGGATGTTCTCGAATTCATTCCTGTTGCTTGTATTTCTAATTATTTACTAGAAGATCGTCTGCAGAATGATGACATCAACCATTTTATGAGCCCGTATAAACCGGAAACTCGCGACAAAGATTTAATTGGACTGCACCTCATGAGGGCTCGGAAACGACTGAGGCGTTAAAATGTAACGTAAAGGTGACTTTTAAAAGTGCAGGTGTCGTATTAAATTCCCCTTCACTTGTTTTGTGTACGACTGTTTTGTTTATTAACCAAACATCACGTGCGTAATGTATTCACTGCCCCGAGGTGTTTCTTTTCTTTTTAAAAAGTTACAAGATAGTTGCAGTTGATATAAATGAAGAAACGGATCTTCAAATGACGAGAGAAATTAAAATATTGACTCTAAATACAGAAATTTGAGCGCAAATCAAGATTTCAACATGATGTTCCTCATTTGTCTTTCACAGCAGCTTGTTTTTAATTCCTATGGAGGACAGAAACATCCTCCACTGTGCCAACGGCGACAAATCCTCCGAGGCCAAAGGTCAATTTTCACATAACGCCTCGTGTTTAATCGGCGTGCTGCGATGCTCTGCGGTATCTTGGACTGATGTTAGTCTGCAGAGGAGGAAGAAGAGGACGCGAGTGAACATGTCACAACAGAGCAGAGGATCCTGAAGGAATTCAAGCCTCTCTGAGGACATTTCACAGAGGAAGCTCAGGGACGTTCTCTGATTTTGACGTGACACAGAGAGACACGCCTCGAAATCCTTATCTGAAGGAGGTTTCATTCAAAATTTGGATTTGGTTTTAAGGTGATTAGAAGGAACATCTACTGTATACCGAGGGTGGGAATACCTGTCAACGTAGTTTTATAGGAACTAGGCGTGTGCAGCCTGTTTTTTTGGAACTTTTTTTTGACACTGGAGTTAAAAAAATGCCCATAAACAGCAGATTAAACTGTCAGAACAGCCTCTAATCAGAACAGAACCAGAAGCTTGGCAAAGGAATGGACGCAGGCTTCAAATGTTGGATTTCTTCATCACTTGGTAACAAGTTTGTCTGAGTTTAAAACACCCTCAGTTGTCTTGTTTTGCACATCTGAGTGGAAACACAGGTGACCTACTTGCTTCATGCCTGACATGGTGGTTTCGTTTACATAACCCACATTTTTTTTAATCTGTTCGCAGTTTTAAGTTTAGTTTCACTTCCTGCCTGATCACCTGTCTCACTAAATGTCCCACACACACACACACACACACACACACACACACACACACACACATCCCAGGAAACAGATCATCCAGGAAGCAGATAGAAACACAAACATGGAGACACAACATTAAGTCAACAGGAGCCTCCACCTGAGCTTCACCTGAGCAGGTAACTCACCGACGTCTTTGGGGTGTATCTCATTCCACTATCCATGTAGTCCATCCTGGACCGGACTGCTCGAATTAAAACCAAAACGACCTTCAACCGAGCCGAGCCGAGCCGCCTCAGAGTCTCCTCGCTCCTGAGTAATGTGGTTTCTGTCGACGTGAACCTGCAGGCCTCAGACTCCTGTGTGTTTCAAATTCAACCTGCGAGGAGATAAATAAACCGAGGCGAAGGTTTCGATGAAGAGAGAGAAAAAAAAAAGGTCTCGTAGTGTTTGTGACTGAGGTCTTCTCTCCGGCTGAGGTGTTCACAAATATCCGTCCGACCTGATTGTGTCGTCTGTGTGAATCCTGCGGAGGGAAACGGAGCGAAACGCCAGTAAAGAAAAAAAAAGGAAACTTTTTCCGGGAGCTTCAGGTTTCTGAGGGCGTGTCTCCACTCCGCATACACCTGTAGGACTTCCTGTTTACCTGACACAGGTGAACAGGACTTTTATGGAAAAACAACGACAGGAACATTAAAGACTGGAATAAAAGAAAAAACGCATATTGACTCGATTTTTTTTGTTTTGTTTTTGTTCTATAAAAGTAACTATATTTTTTATCCTGGACACAATTTCAGTGAGTTACAATCTAATTAAAATACTAAAAACGTTTTATATGTATTAACATATATCATATAAATGTTTATATACAGTGAAATACTGATATTATGAGGGTTTCACCCCACCTATGTTAAGTATCAGTCATGTCACTCCTCACGCTTCCCTGATGATGATGATATGAGTCATCATGAGCTGTAGGTTTCTGTTTATGATAATAAAAAAAAAAAAGTGCATCCCCCGAAATGGAAATTCCCCCAATTATATCTTAGTGTTATTTCATGTGGTGAACACTGTGATGGAATGTAACTAAGTACATTTATTCCAAATTCTGTACTTTATTTGAGTATTTATTTCCATTATCTGTTACTTTATACCTCCACAATACAATTAAATAATTACTTTAGTTACTAGTAACTTTGCAGATTGCAGGCCGCATCAGAACCAAACTATCACATGATTAAATGTATTTATTTGATCATCAATCTAAAAATAAAAACAACCTGGTTATGATAATAAAAAGATTATAAATATTTCCTCAGGCCAATAATCATTCGACCTGAAATATACAGTAAATACATTTGTGTAACTATGAAAGCACGACACATCCATATGGAAGTTGTGAGTTTATTGATGTGTATCCCCCAAACTGTAACCATAAATCTGTTTCCACTGGTGTCAATCAAATTGTTTTTTTTGTTTTTTTTGTTTTTTAATCACTAATATGCATCATTTATTAGTTCCCAGTCCCACAATCAGGCAGACAGTTACAAGATTGAAGCCGTTTTTTTTTTTTTTTTGGGGGGGGTGCATAGTGAGACAGTCACATACAGAGATACTGTCACAGGAAGAGAAAAAATAGAAAACAAGAAAACAAACTTAAAAATATATATCATATCATTTCATATAAGAACAATGCACACCACAGGTAATCCTCCGGAAAAAAAGCCATGATTGCAACATCAACTATACAGGCATACAAAGACAATACTAAGAGAGAGAGAGAGAGAAAAAAAAAGGATTCAGTTTACTTGTTTGTGTCATTCTCCACCTGTAAAAATACACAAATTCGCTTTAATCAGAAACCAGCTCTCCAAGCCTTCGTCTTTCTGTGTGTCTCTGTCTGCCTGCACAGCCCCTCCAGCTCCGAGCGGTCTACACGGTTGGTTATTCGTTCAGGGCCGGTCCAAACCTTTCAGGGCGTCCAGACTGCAAAAATGTGTTCTGGTGAAAGTCTGAGTTCCCAGCAAATTAGTTGTTACAATCCCAAAATTTGGTTTATGCAGGTTAAGAAAAAACGTTTTTCAGTTGTTTTGCATTTGTTGGGAGCTCAAACTTAAACGTAAATCCAACATTTATTCTGCATTTTCACTCCCCTGGTGGTAGACGGGCCCCAACCGGGCCGGCCCTGTTCTGATCTGTCAGACTGACGGTGTGTGTACGTCATCCCCAAGATTGATGTTTTCAAAGGAGCATTTCTGCTTCTTGCTTCAGATGATTTGTGCAAAAACAAAACAAGAAACCAAAAACAAAAAACCCAACACTTTTGTTTGATGTGTTATGTCGTCAACAAGGAACCTGTCAGGTACATAGTATGGAAAAAAAAAAAGCTTCTCCAGTACATTCAACTATGTAACACATAGGTAATCTCTCGATGCTTCCCTACTGATGAAAGTGTGTTTGTGTGTGTCGAGGGGGAAATTTAAAAAAAAAAAAAAAATCACATTCACTTAGTTAAGAGTAGGTTTTCGTGTGTTGTGTCTGAGCTGGGGGTCTGTGCACACCTTCACCTACCCTGACTCTCTCTAACAGTGTGCCTGCAAAACACAAACCACGACCGCCGCGCTCAGAAGCCGAAACCGACTTATTACCTCTTTCCCGGGAAAAAAAGGTGGAATAAAAACATCTACTCTTATATTTATATATATATATATATATTTAAACTGTATATGTATATTTTTGTCTGTCATCATAACAAAGAACAGAAAGTAAATAATTCATGATTTCATTTTTTTCTCATTTGTTGTTTCACTATACATTTTTTAATTGGTACAAAGAACCTTCATATACAAGCAATCTATTGAGAGGAATAAGAACAAAATAAAACACCAATTCATTCGGAGAGAAAAAAAAAACAAACATCAGAAACTGCATGAACGACACTTTGCATGATGGGAAACGGAGGCGCAGTGTCCGGTCTGTTTATGCCGGTTTGACGATGGCCACTCAAAAAACAAAAAAAAACAAAACAAAAAATAAACATTTAAATTTTTGCTTGATTTGCACTTTAAAAAAAAAAAAGAAAGAAAATGTCAGAAGAAATGTCATACATCTTGATCTGAGATAGCTGTATTGATAATTACAGAGAAAATCTGCAGAATCACATTTTCCGTAATATGCAAAAAAAAATGGCAGATACATCACCTTTTTCAAAAGAAACATGATCAAAAAGAGCTCTATAGTACAATAGTAGCAGTAGTAGAAGTAGTAGCATTATTTAAGGATTGTTTCGAACAAACCAGTAAATGGAGTTTGGATGTATGCAAATGATTCTTTTAACAATAGCATATGTTATTGGTCAGTAGTATGTTCCCCCTCTGTCAAGACTCTGCAGCGCCGCCCTGCAGGCTCTGGTTAGATCTGCATCTGCTCCAGGTATTTGTAGGTGGGGTTTTCGTAGCCGTGGTTCTGCATCTTGCTGAGGTGGCGTTCCTCTGGTGTCAGCATGGGGTCGACCTGTGAGACAGTGAGACGACACATAATGACTCACCTCGGCTGCGTTGTGTCGCTTTTAAAATCGCCGCAGGGACAGTGATTCAATTTCTTTACATTTCCATTTACCGTACGCCTCATAATTAGATCTAATCTGACACTTAAGATGGATAGCAGCTCGTGGATTTTGCGGATGCGTGCCTAAATTCCCCCAGGCCCCCACCGCGCAGCGCAACAGGTGGCTTACCTCCACGATGCCGTGACTGATAGTGCCGTATTGCCTCTTCCTCAAAAGCACCAGACTGATCACAATCACAGTTGCTATGGCCACCGCGATCACCAGCAGGCCGATGAGCGCGCTGCTCCCGAAGCTGAAGTCCTCTCCCAGGGGGCGGAAGGCCTCCTGACGGGGGGGGAACAGGTGAGAGAGGAGAGAGCAACAGTGAGGAGACGACACCTGCCAAACATCCGCACCACTAACAGAGACACCGTCAAGATGTCTCTGCTGTTATAACGAAGAGCTCGTACACTTTAATCAGGTTGTTTTCTTACACTGAACAGACGTTTAAACTGTTGAGCATCTTGATTAAGCTCCTCTCCGGCCGTCTAACAATGTATGTCAACCCAATGAAATTCCAATATTTATTAATCTGGGTCTTATTTTCATATTCTTCATTTCCATTATGACCAATAATCATGATAACATTAACACTAAACATTAATATTAACGCCGTCTGGAAACTTGCTGATACAAACTGCTTTCTCGTAGTTAAAAAAAAGCTAAACTGAGGCCTCGTTCAGACCAAAGTTTAATCCAACATCACCGTCTCGGGGTCACAACGTTGCTGCAGGTTATTCTCAGGACTCCAACCCTCGCTTGTAACATGCTGGTTACTTATTTCTTCAACACTCTGTCGCAGTTTATTTAAGTTTAGCCAACAAAAAAAAAAACGTGGTCAGTTCCCTCAACTGTGGCTGCTTAGTTGCAATAATGGTGTTGGAGCAACATTCATTATGATGTTCAAGCAACAACACCAACACAGTGATATCAGATTGTGTCAGAACAAATAAGATGTCAGTGAAACGGTTGGAGGTAGGAGTCAGACTGGCTCGTCAACGGATTTGTTGTTCAGAACATTAAACACACAATTAAATAAACGACGCTATAAATAGTTTGGCTGACAGGACACTCTCCATATCAGGGTGAAACAAACACTGATTGTCGTACAGGCTATTTAAAGGTCAGACTAATCGCACCGAGCGTCGGTTGTGTTGCTCGGTGCCCTGAACAACATGGTGCTGCCAGGAGACTGCAGCAGCACGGAGGGAGGAATACTCTGGAGAAAACCAGGCGCTATCTCGATTATCTCGGAGTTCCCGGACCTGACAATGATCATCTTCTCCACAATCCTGCACTAATTGCAGCGATTCCTGTTTTGGTCTGAATTGGGCCTCATGTAAACATCCCAGCATCCACCTGGGAAGTGGATCTGCTGTGCTGTGCAAGCTGCAGTGATTTATAAGCCATAACTAATTTGTGCTTTTCGAAATGATTTCACTTAATTAGAATTTTTTTTGTGTGTGTGTGGGGGGGAGGAATCTGTATTAGACTCGCACTCCTTGATCCTGATCGATATTGTTCTTGCTGGAATCTGCGCTCCTGAATATCTGCAGCGAAGGCGGAGAGTTAAATTGTTATCGCGATCAATAGTCATAATGGAAAGATACAAGATTAGCTCTCAGGCTGACACGCAGACGAACTTCCCTTTAAAAATACAAGGCCAGTAATTTATTTACAGGGGGAAAAAAATACGGAGATCAATCTTCCTCAGAGTAGTTTTGAAATGAGGAGATGAAGTAACTAGGAGAGAATTAAGATGTTATTCTTAGATTATTTAATCAAATCACAGTGACAGCTTCCTCTTTCTGCAACACGATTGACTTGTGAATGTGCGTACACATGCATGAGAAGTGTCTTTGTGGAAACTGTGTGATATCTTGGCCTATTTCATATATACACACACACACACACACAACCAGAGTCACCTACACTCCTTCATAATGTAAATCTGGCACATATGACACAAACTAATCATATGTCAAACAGCCACCGGGGAGTTTTTTATTCTTATTTTGTTTGTTTTTTTTCAGCTGCTTGTTTTCACACATAAACTGAGCGCGCCCAGTTTGCGTGGATTCACATTCATCGTATGAACTGAGATTTTCCAATGTGTACATTCAGATACATTCACATAACAAACATGCACCCATGCAGAAATAACCAAAACATATTAGCCTGAACAGAAAAAAAAAAAACAAGAGAGGGGATTCAGGGTCTGATCCAGAGCTGTGTTTTTCTTTCTTACTTTAACATTTTTTTCCACAGTTATCAGCTGCAGATCGGGTGTCTTTTCCACACTCCCTCCTTCTTTCATCTTCTCCCCCCCACTACTGATAGCTACAGTTCCCCAGAGAGCCCTGTGGAGGGCGCCGCTATACTCACCAGCTCATCATCATGCATAACGCTGACTCTCTCTGCACTGTAAACCACTTCTTTAACATCCAGAGACTCATCAATCACCTGTCAACACAGACAGGGGGAGCCCAGGTTACACTCACCACAGTGTGTGTGTGTGCGACTGTGTGTGATAGATAGATATATAGATATATAGGAGGAAGGAGAGAGAGAGAGAGAGAGATATGCAGGCAGAGATCGAGAGGCTGTGAATGTACAGCGAAGTAAACTGTAAGGATTATCTGTGTTTGGGTGATGATACACTCGGAGCTGTCTGGTACAGACTGGAAGCAGAGAGGGAGGGGGGTTTGCAAGCATCAACAACAGACTCTTCTTCTGGGCACACAGTTAACATGTCGCTCTAAAACAGACTGTCCGCCACTCGTCGCTGAGAGCGTTAATCTACAAGAAGAAGCGCCGTGAGTGGAAGTGGGTGCGTTCGGACGGCAGAAACAAAATCTGCTGTTAGTAGAGACAGAGCAGTCCAGAGTCGGTTTCTCACGGTAAAAAAAACAGTCACGACTGACATCTGCGGTGTGTCGCCGCCGTTTGTTATTTATAACCTCAGATTGCTCCGTCTTAGAAGACTAGCATTTCCAAAAAAAAAAAAAAAAACAAGGTAGAAGAAGAAAAAGGAAACATGCATGCATACAAAAACTTGCATGACTCATATTCACACACACACACACACAGAGACACAGATAACACAGTTTTGCAGATGGTGCTGGATTAGCATGCGAAACACAGCACACACTCAGCGGCCAAGCATCATTTGAGGATCCATGAGGAGGGATGGTGAGCCTGGCAAAGAAAAAAGTGGCATGCGATGACTGCCGAACAAAGCGTGGAGTTGATCTGGATGAGGGTCGGCTGGCAGAGGCCACAAAGAGACGCGCAAATAGCCCAGTGTGAGATAGTTGTAACTATGACAACATAGTTACTAGAATAATCTGACTCATTAAAAGCTGAACTTAAGAGAGCTGTGTGATAATTAATCGATTAGTCGACAAACTGCCAAGAATTTGACGATGGCAAATAACAGTTTCAGTCATTTTTCAAGCAAGAATGTCAAATTTTTGGACTGCTGGTTGGGAAAAAGAAGCAATCTGAAGACTTTTTCACTTTGCTCTCCAGGAAACTGTGATGAGCATTTTTTAAAAAATAATTTAAAAACGTTTCATAGAAAAAGAAAAAAAAACAAAACTTTTTTTCTGGCCTGATGAAGGTCTCGTACCAAAACGTTGCAGGTTAGACAGTTTGCTTGCAATTTTTATTTATTTTTTTTTTTTACAATTTACAGACTAATCGATTAATTGTGAAAAATAAGCAGATTAACTGACAACAAAAATAATCGTTCGTTGCAGCCAAAGTTGTTTATTTAACCCAGAGAGTTCAGTTTAGTGTCTTTCCCACATTTCCCCCCCTGTGTCTTTGCTTTAACGATGCCGCTCTCAGTTCACGCGTTGAGCAAGTTTTGAAGAAAAGCTTCGAAGCCACAAACAGGATGATAAAAGTCAAATCGAAACTCTTACCACGTTGTTGCTGATCTTGGGTTTGCTGTTGATGATTCTCTCCTCAGCGCCTATCAGACCGTCCAATCCAGACATGGCGGAGCCTGCGGGAGGTGAAGGAGCGCGGTCAATAGCAGCAGAGCAGCACAAACAAACAAACACACACACACACAGGGGTGGTGGTATTGATGGTGGATAGCTGTGCGACGCCATCCAGCTCGCTTTTTTTTTTTTTTTCCTTTTTCTCTCCACACACAACTGTCGCCTCAGTCTCCTCTGTGCACGGGTGACAACAAAGCCCTTTCTTCAATTCAGCACAGTGTGAGCACTGTGAAGCCAACATGACACTGACCTTACATTTTCTACAAAGGACCTTGTCAAAGTGATGTTTTGCATACAGCTGAGATTCCTCCGCGAACACGGACTGACTCATTAAATCAAACCCCCCCCCAAAAAAACAATTATTATGAATCATCCCGGCGTTTTGAAAGCCTCAACTCTGCATCGGCGTAGTTCTTCATCTCACAGATTCCTCCGTCGTCCCCTTTGGATTTTGAACAGATAATCATTTTTTAAAGAGTCTCGCTAAGTGGCTGAGCTGAGAAACTGGGCCAGAGTGTCAAATATGCATGTTAGACTGATGGTTTTCAAATAGGCATAGGATCTATTAATATACACACAGCAGATACGCCATGAATAAATCAGGAACGCTGGGGAGCGAGAGAGCAGGCGAGGCAGCGAGGGCAGCGTCCCGAACAATGTACAGCAGCGATGAGTCTGCTTACTGTCCGCCGCTGCCAAACGCTTAAGATTAGTACGACAATTGCCTTTTGGATTAAGCGCTGGAACAATGATGTGTGTTTACGAGCCTCGCTGCGCAGAAGTGACGTCTGAAAACCTCTGGCAGGGTTTCCGACGGTACTGCAGGGTGTCGCAGCCGGCCACAATGACACACAGCACAATGGGAGTGACCTCTATGTGACCTACACTCCTGAGTGGACTGAAACAATTAATCTATTAATCAATTAGCTGATCGACAGACAACGAAGGGCCTAATCATTTAAGTGATTTAACGAGCGATTGTTCTACTGGGTCAGAATGTCTTATGTGTCTATTTTAGGATAGTGAATTAGTTGTGGAGTGCTGGAAATGGACATTTGTCAGTATTCCCTGACATTTTAAAGGTTGTAGATCAATGCAAAATTATAGACAGATTAATCCCAGGGTTTGTGTAACTATTTAGGAGTAAAATTCAAGTGCTTTTCAAGGACTTTCAAGGTACTTCAACCAAGAATTTGCAGCACAGAACAGAACCGTCTGTTGAACGAGTGAAATGCAAAACCAACAGGACGTAAAGAGGGAGAAAAAAAAAAAAAGCTCTGTGGGAGCAACAGCAGGGAAGCTCGCGCATCAATTTTCATACGATCAATATATAATTTAGATTCAACAATCAGAAGCAGGTGTGTGTCCGCGTTCACTGAGTAAGATCACAAGGTTAAGCCCGGATCAGACGGAACAGGTGACATAGCCGCGTCCCCGTCTCGGGTCCTGGAAAACAAATTGGGCCAATTTAGACCGGGCCGTGGGTCAGCAGCGGAAACACTGAGCCTCCGACAGGGCCACTAAATCACACAGCTCCTATCAGGAAGACGGGAATGAGCCGGTGGGTGGGGGAATAATTAAGCAGGGTGCTTTGACAAATGTACTGAGGACGGGATGACAGCAGACACACGACTGAAGAGTCTCTCTGAGACGGGAGCTGGCTGTGACCCGTCTCTATCACACTTAGAAGCCACTGACTTTGCTATTCAGTATGAGGTGATAATCCCAGTATGATGAAAAGCACAAGAGCAACTGAAAACCCAACCACGCAGCCCATATGAGTCATCAAAAAAAAAAAAAAAAAAAAAAAAAGCAAGGAAATTAACCACCAGATGGCTTCTGATAAAACAGAAATGGTGAGAGAGAGAAAGAGAGAGAGAGAGAGAGAGAAGATCCCAAACTGCACCAAGGGAAAGGAGAGGAGTGGAACAAAATAGTAGATGGGAATGACTTGGGAGATGAGGAGGAGGAGGAGGAGGAGGAGGAGGAGGAGGAGGAGAAAAACAAGACGCAACAGAGGCACCAACCTTTCTTGAAGGCACGTGGGGAGTCTGATAGATCGCCTTGGCATTAGAAATGAGCAAAAAGAAAAAGGAACAAAAAAGGGGGAAGGAGAGAAGAGAGAAAACTTAGGTGAGAAGAGAAAAGGCAGGATTATCAAGCTGTGTTAATTGATTAGGAAAAGTGTCCAGCAGGGAGGAGTCCGAAAATAAATCTGAGATATAACCAAACTCAAAAAAGGGAGCCGTTTCAACATAGGCTAGCTGTGTCTGAGCCCTCTGGGGCGTTGGCGTCTATGTTAAAATGTTCCTTGGGGATTTACTTGTAATTTGCCTTTCCATCTTGTTGGAAGCGTTCCATCTGTCACTTTTTTTTTTTCCTCTCCTTGAGGATTCAATCTTTTGTTTGGCACAAATGTGACAAAGAGGGGAACCATAACTGCTCATCCCCCCTCTAAGCTTTTGGCTCCAGCTCAGTACCAAAAGCCTGAGGCTTTGTGCATTTATCTGAACTTCAGTAGAGCTGCGTTGAAAGCTAGGCCACGGGGGAACTGTGCAGGCACCGATAAGGCCCAACTCATGGCTCCACAGCATATTTGCATCGGCATAAATCACACTGGAAACCTATTCTCCCTCACTGTGCAGCAGCTCTGGCATGCTCTGTCACCGACGTCCTTCAGAAAGACTTTGTGTGTATGACCTATTGTTGTCCACACGACCGCGGTGCTGTTCATGATGATTGCTGTGAGTGTGTCAGAGGCTGGAGCTGCTCACCCTCTGGCTCCGAACGAGACCCCAAGGATGTGACCTGGAAGGGCCGGTAGGGTTTCCCCTCAGACACGAGGACTTCCACGCTCTCCTCTGACGACACGGTGACGTCGGGCTGTGACTCGGAGATCGACGACAGGAACTGGTCCATGTCGGCCTTCTGCTCCTGGAGAAGCTCGTCTGCAAGAAAAGGTGTGAAAAAAACTAAAAACAAGCTATGAGACGACCTGGCCTATGCCAACACCTGTCAACCTGGAACATGGCAGCAATGTGCAAAATGAGCATCGCACCAATTACTGTTAACATTTCCCTTTTCAAAGAGAGCCACTGCTGCACGAGACGTCTGCTCCCATTCCTGCTAACTACCAATTAGTATTTTTCTGAGAGCTATTTTCCGTGTAAATCTGCACATCTCCCAACAGGATGCTGCACAGTGAAGAGCTGTGACCCAGTTCTGTCACGGCACCCGCTCCACTTTAATCTGCACTGCAACACCACGCTACAGCCCCTTTAACCAACCAGCGGAAACAAAAGAAAATCGTAAAAATAAAATGTGCCGGACGCTGCCCATCTTAAATTGTACCACTGGAGATGAATATATTCCGAGTACAGTTTCCAGCTTTAGATCTTACTGTAAAAAAAACAAAAAAAAACCCAGAAGCTGGTGAGCAGAGACCCTTAAAGACGGAGAGCAGAAGTGGTTTAAAATTCCCTTTCATGAATTCAAACAGAGAAAAAGAAGACTTTTCTCTTTGTCTCTGATAATTGGACTGCACTGAAGCCTGTCTACTGGTCTCCTCCTATATTTGTATTTCCCTTTGCACAAAGAAGAGAAAACACGGATGAAAGAAGAAAAACAAATTCACTGAGGGGCCGAAGGAAAATGCGATGCACTGGCTTTATATCTGTCTGGCACATGTGCGAATTCCATCACTGTTTTCATTTCACTTCACTCTTATTGCAGCGCTCAAAAGCCGGGCCCGGGGGGGCTTCTGACAGAACCCCACTCACCAATTTCATCCTGAATCTCGTCGGCCACGTATGGTACTTTGTAGAGCAAAGATAGACTCTGGTTCATCCTCTCCTCGATCACGCGCAGGTGGGTCATCACCTGGGGGAGGAGAAACGGACAAACAGGGCGTCACGTAACCGAAGTCCTGCTGCGTTCCTATGATGACATCAAGTGAAACTGCCTCCCCTGCGTGGAAACGATCCGGGAGGACAAAAATACTCAACATTTTACGTATATCCAACACTGCAGTCGGTTTTCGATAAACCTATCTATTTATTTAGTCTAGATTACAGAACAAACGCCCGCTGTAAGCCCAAGGTGTCTTATTTTGTCTGCAACACACTCAAATAGACAACGGAATTACGTTTATAATTACACAAGATAACAAAAAGCTTGAAATCTTTACATTGGTGAAGTGGGATTTTAGGAAATGAATGACTAAAAATGATAAATTGTCCATTAAAAAATGATGTAGAATCATTTTTATGGCATGTGACAAATCCTTTCATTTCAACACTAATCCAGTGACATCTAATTAAAGAGTGATTTGCCAGCTATTAGTATAAAATGCTCATCCCAACAGTATTTATTTAAAAGCTGACATTAATGGAGCAGAAAATGCACCCTTATCCCAGAAAATCCCCCCCGAACGCCTCTCGGGCTTATTGTCGCTGATTAGGTTACAAGTTTTGACATCTTCTAGCATCACAGATTTACAACTTTGGCTTTTCCTGGAGAATTTGTGCAGAGAAGTGGGGGAGGGGGAATAAAAGTGTGGCGGCGCAGTGAGAAAGATATGAGAAGATTTAGATTTATCCTCAGAAAGTGTCGGCGCGAAGAGGAAACAAACAACCCAGACAAAAAAAAAGAAGGAAAAGTGGAACAACGAGGAAGATAAAGGAGAGTTTTTTTTTTAAAATTAAAGCGACAATGCACCCTAAAATCATCCAATTATCCATCCTGGAACATTAATATCTAATAGTTTTGATCAGAACACAAACACACAAGCTTTTCACAGTGTTTTCAACCGCGTCGCCCCTGATTAAGAGCAGGCTCTTACTTTGTCAGTGCAGAAACAATCCTTGCTGCCTGCATCCTCCTAATAAATTCTCTCACATATATTCTTTTCTTCTTCTTCGTGTATTTTCTCGCCTCTCATCCACGAGTAGAGGCCACTTCTTCTGTCAGCATGTTGAAAGGGTTGGAGGGTGTAGTCGTGTTTAAGGAAAATAGTTCCTACTTGAAAACATTCTGGAAAGAGGGATTGCTATTGTGTTTTTTTAAAATCTATTTTTTTTTTTTTACGTCTCCACGGCCCATTTTTCCAAAAACTCAACACCAAAACAGTCTAGATGGATAAATAGTGCTACAGGTAAGAAGGGAAACGTGTTTTTTTTGATTAGGGGTGAACTTTTAATTAGTAAAATCAAGAAACAAGACTTTAAATTTTACGACTATAAAGCAGAAATAGCAGAAATGTGCTTCCTTGTTCCGAAGATGAACTCAGAAACAGCCAACTCGCCAACATGAAACAAGTTGCTGCATGTAATATTCAAATCAGTCGAGAATCTCCGAACCGGTATTTATTTCCCACAATGATGATCGACTGTTTTAATCTTCCAGCACACGGCTGCAGTGCACCAGAGCCAGCAACAGATGGCAATAACGCACCTCTCCCATTAAAAAGGCGCCTGCAGCCCCTGTGGCACCTTCCTGCCCGTGTTTGACAAACAATCCTCATTATGAAGGTTACATGATGTCCCAGTGTGAGAGAGCAACAGAGATTTCAGCGCGTCAGGCGACTTTCTCCTGGTACCAGACAGACTGGAGTTTTAATAAACAGGGAAAATCGCGTAACACGGTTATATAAAGCGCCGAAATCCTTGTGTTTACAAAAGGACTCTTTTACAATGCACTTCCAGGCCACATGTCAAAGTTGTTGAAACTGACAAAAAAATGCAGAAACTGAGGAAATACACAGGGCGAGGCTTAACAAATACACAGAGTGATAGAGCGTAACAATACAGACTAGCTTCCCTCATCCTCCTCCTCCTCCTCCTCACTTTGTTGTTTCATCCATCTGCTGTGTTATCTGTAATGTCGGAGGATAACTATAAATGGTGTCGAAGGGCACTGACACACACTGGCGCGCACATCTAACAGACGAGCTTCCAGCCAAATCCCTGTGCAGCGGCTGAGAGTCCGGCGTTACACAAGACCTGCGCAATGTTAATCTTCGGCTGAAGGCTTAAGTGAATGAAACGGCGGCCCTCCCTCCGTCAAACGAGCCTACTCACTCCTCCTGGGCTTCCACTCAGCGAGACACACGCTCTTTCTACCTCCTACTCACTTAGAAACAGGGCAGAGAGGAGCAGGCTGAGACATCATTATCTCTCCCCCGTCTGAGCAGGAATCGGAGGAGTGTGATATCTTGGAGTGGCTTGGCATGAGGTTTCAGATTTACCGACACGGCCTCCTCTCCAGTATTTCTTCATTGTCGAAAGTAGCTCAGGAGCGAAGCGAAACCTCCAAGTATTGGCAGGTGGCAATTAACCAGATTGAACCGTTCCGGCCTTAAAAAGGACTACGTGGCTGAAAAAATCCATCAAATTGTATTAAAATCTGAGATAATTAATTCCAACAAAAAAAAAAAAAAAAAAATTGGCTGGTTGCAGCTCCGTAAATGAGGCGACTTCATGCTTTTTCTCTGTCAGCGCTAAAGGGACAGTTCACCCCGGAATCAAACACACATATGTCTTTTTTAATGACGTCTATTTCTCTACAATATAACAGAACTAGATCGGCTTGTTTACGCGAGATAATCCACAGACGCTTGTTAGAGAAGGAAGCTTGCGTCTACTCACGGACAAGAGGCGAGCTAACTAAGCTTGTTACTTTACGACTCAAGCTGAGGGGGGAAACCGATAACGTCTGCGCTGCGCGTTGTTGGGAGCAGGAGCCTCTCGTCCGTGAACAGATGCACGATTTCCTTCTGCCCGGTGATGCTGTTGGCGTTGTTAAGTGTAGTGCAAGTTATCGACGCTGAGCGCCACAAGCCGAGGACCATCTTGCTCCATTATATTCATTAGAAGTCAGACATCGTCACGGCTGACGTGTCCAAAAACACAACAATTTGTCTGCTGAAACATGCGTTGTCTCCATTTTGTTTCCACTTTTATCTCTGTTTGTACCTTTGTATATATCCACAGATGCAGCAATAAACATAAAAAAAATCACATCGGGCTTTGCGCACTTGTAAAGAGCATTTTTTTTTGTCACCAGCGTCCGACCAGGTTATCATCGGGATGAAGAAACTGACCTGAGACTTCATCTGAGCAGCCTTCTCAGGATCCACGGCCAGGACGTGCTGGTAGTGGCGGATGGTGTGCTGGCGGTCTTTGTTCTCGGCGCGGACGTACCGTCTCAGGGCCTGCAGGATGCGGTGGGGCTGCACGGGACGAAGGAGAGGAAGAAGAGGAAGAAGAGGAGGAGTGTTACGTAACATTTCTGTCTTCTGTCAGCATTTCTTTCTCTGAAGTCGCACCGATTAATTGCACCTCTCGTCTCATTGTATAGACATCCAGAAAGTGACGTCTATTGTTCTCATCCCCTTTCATTTTTTTTTTCTCCCCCCATTAGTCTCAGATTTAACCAGATTCAGTTTTATTTGATTTCAGATGATAAAATGATGAAAGGACGTGACCCTGCCTCCTCAGTGGGGAGCCTCCTGTTAGACATTAACACAGTTTGTGCTTCTAAAGATGAAAAATAACATAAAAATTGATTCTTCTTATATCTGAGCAGAAGGAACGGCAGGAACGGTGCGTAATGCGAGGTGTAATTCATCCGCTGCGTATAACATGACATTAAATCTTCCGCGGGTCCTACAGGAACAGCATTACGCCACAGATGATGCAATTACCAATTCTAGAAGGGCAACTGAGGCAGGATAAGTCATGACTGCTTCTCAAATCAGGCAACATTCTCACATTTTAAACCAAGTTTTTCGGGTAACACTGGTGGTAACAGAGACGACCGGCACCTCGACACAGAGTGCACGACTCTGTGCTGGCAAAAGGATCAAAAGACTATTAGATAAGAGGAATTAAAACAAACACGATGCGGGGATTATAGCTGCAGGTTCAAATGTGATTGACTTTGCGCTCGCGGAGGATTTCTGGGTGTGTGTTTTTCTGGCTGCAGTAATCCATTCTCCTCATGATGAAGTGCAGAGAAGTTGGCAGAGGGTCTTTTCACAGAATATGAGATTAGCCACCGGCCGTGAGCAGCGTCTCACAGAAATGCGTGTGTGTGTGTGTGTGTGTGTGTAAACAGATGGAGACAGGTGAGGGTAAAAGAGGCTGGTGTGTGTGGTGTTTACCCTGGGGGGGTCCGCCTGCAGGGCAGCCAGGTAGTTCTCCAGGGCCAGACGGCGGCGGTCGTTCAGCATGGCCTCCACCCGAGCCAGGTGAGTCTCCACCAGCTGCTGCTTCTCGCTGGCTGCCTCCTCCTCCAGGGACTCCACCATGGCTTGGAAGTGCTACAAACCAAAAAAAAAATCATAAACATACATAAACGTGTAGACGCACTGAGCAGATTGGCACAACGGAGCTCTTTCAATTTCTACTTAAAAAAGAGAAAAGGATAGGCTCTCTCGGTTTCACTCATGCGCCTCTCAGGCTTGTCAAGGGACTTGGGGACTCATTTAGAAGTCTCCCAATTCAGACAGTGCCCTAATTTAGACTTAGGGTGATAAAGATAGAGCAGCCAGGGAACGGGGATCTTTAATGGCACGGGGAGTGAGGGACCCAGGGCCTGTAAGCCGTCATATCTCACCCAAACAAAGGGAGAAAAAGGGAGGACTCTCAAGGGGACGGATCAGTGTCTTACCTGGATCAATGTCTGCCTCTCAGGCTTGGGCAGGTTCTTAGCCTGACGATCGGCCTCCTCCCACTCTTTTCTTACCTTGAGTGAGAGAGACACACAGACGGAGAAGCAAAATGAAGCGAAATGCAAGGTGGTCCACCCGCACCTGCTCGGTCGGAGACAGCCAGACAATCGCCAAAAGCAATTCACGTAAAGGTAGATGAGAGGAGAAACAAAGCAGTCCATTGAACATAGTTAAGAGACTCTTCAAGCACGACCTTGCTCTTTGTCATATTCCTGCATTCAGATTTAAAAACCTTAAGAACACTTCGTAAGCGAGCCGACCTGCACATTTTCAGGCCCTGAATTCCCTCCGGCAGCAGCAGCAGCAGCAGCAGCTCTCGGCTGCACACCAACAAGCTTAAGAGCTTAGACATTAGACTTGTTCTGCTTCTGAAACGTTTCAACTTTCCCCCAATATTATTCCAAAATAATAAAGGCGAAATAGGTCACAAACTGCATTAGAATACATCAGAAAGACTGGAGCAAGTAACTTTATCATCAGTCCTCACAGAAAACTTCGATTCCTTCTTGATGAGGAAAATCAACAAAGGACAAAAGCTAACGAGTGCAGTCTATGACAAGAGGAACTGTTTTCTATCACCGCACATAATTATGTGATTATAATAATAATACTGCTTTTATTGTGTAGTTTTTGGATTTAGTATATCTAGCTGCAGCTGAAGCATGAACTAGAAGGAAGTTGAACTTCTACATACGGCTCATGCAGCGTTCGTGAATGACTGGTTGGATCATCAAAACTACCAAAAACCAGAAGACCAAATCTACATTTTGACGTTCGTAAGTATGCTAGCTGGGTCATGCACCTATACGTAACAATAAAATAATAACACAAGGCTCACAGTCTGACTTCAAACTATTCTGCTTACACGCCAAAATACCCATATTTATTTGTACTTGTTCCCATTGCAGTGAAAGTTGTTTATTATCAAATAACTCCACCGTCGCGTCGTGCTCAAGCGGGCGTGTTTTGCAGGAGGAGTGGTTTGAAGAGTCTGCAGTAGCATCACGCTCTCATCACGGCCCGACCCGGTGACTCACCCTCTCCATGCGGTTGCGGTGCCTGATCTCCAGCTGCTCCTTGGCCCTCTGGAAGCGACTGTGCTCCTTGTCATCGGCCGGGGTCTCAAAGTAGATGTCAACATCGTCGGTGGGCTGAGGAGTCGGAGGCATGGCTGCAGATTCAGAAACAGACGGTGAGTGGACGTGGCTGCAGACCGGCAGACAGACGAGACACAGAAACGGACAGACAGGCAAACTGGACACGAGTAGGCAGACGGACAACTGGGCAGAGAAAGAGGGAGTTGAAAGAGGAATGCAGATTGAAGTCGGACACAGAAATCCTCACAGAAGCACTCCTCTCATTGGCGTTCCTCCACTCTCAGTACCTCTGATAAATTTAAGAGAATCTGACAGCATTTCCTTTTGAATTCCTTTCATCTTCCCATCGGCTTTCTGCTGACAGGTCGCATCTCCAACACTAATGGAAATATCTCTGCGTTTGACGGCTGGGTCGTCTGAGGCGAGGCCAGAGGGCTCCGTTCTGACTTCCACGCTTTTTACAGTCACGCAGGACTCATTCCGTCTCAAAAAACAAACAAACACAAAAACGATAACGCTCGCGGCACGCAAACAGGAAGAGAGCTCATCGTTTCACCTCAGCATCAAAAAAACAGAAGGCACAGGTTGATACGTCCCTCCTCTGAACCTGACCGCTCCGAACAACCATTTAATTGCTATGATGCAAAAGGAAAAAAAAAAAAACATCCAATTGGTCATGACTATGAACTGCGATTGAGTGGATGAAAAGTGAATCTTTGTTAAGATGCAAAGTGAGGAAGTGCTTGCTGACGTGCTGGAGAGAGTCCAAGCAGACAGACAGACAGGAAACACTGGCAGGCAAACAGAAGAAAGAAAAGTGTAGAAAGTGTGTTTGAGGCGTCTGTGTCATTGTTTGTCTTGTCAGATTATATGCAACTTTGACTCTTCTGCCAAATAATAATAATAATAATAATAATGATAATAATAATAATATAAAATTTGCCTCCAAACATGTCGTGAAGTGAAAGTATAATTAGTACAAAAAGTGCATCACTGGTTATTTTAAATTCTGACAATAAGATTTGAATTTTTATTGCAAATTTGTTTCAAATATCAGTTATCAGACTTTTATTATCTGATTCAGTATAAACTTAGAGGAAGTGGAGCATTGCATCATTGTTACTGAGGAGGAAAAAAAACATATTGATCGATCCCTCGTCTTGACTCTCTCTGACACCTGAACAAGGTATTAAATAATATTCGTCCATCTTAGTTCCAATATGATATGATTTTTTGTAGCCATACCATGTATTTTTCTACAAAAAAGCTCTTTTTTTTTTCAATAAAAGACACCACATTTCTCAAATGATCAACATTGTTTGAACATTAGCTGCTTATGTTGGCGATTGAAACAATGACAAGATTAGGAAAAAGTACCTTACAGATATTCAATGTCAGCTTGGCATATTTGACAGTTTGTGTAGGAAGTGCACTGATCAATCAACGTTTGAATATCAGTAGTCCTGGAATAAACAAACTACAGTGTCCAGTATTTAGTTTAATAAACCTAATATATGTCTGAAATTGTTAATAATGAATAATTCAGCTACTCCGGTTTAGCAGAGCAATAACTAAAACTAATGAACCAGTGTGCGCCGTAAATGAAAACATTAAGCTCCATTATGTAATCACAAATAAAATGCATATTAGTGAAGAACTGGACGCTAAGTGACATTTCAATCACTGATGCAGCGCTGAAACTATTCATGGTTTAATTTATTGTCAGGAAATTAATTAGCAAGTTTTTCATCAAGCTAAAAAAAAAAGAAATAATAAAAAAAATTACCAAACAAAATCTGCTTCAAATGGATTAAACATGAGGTTTTTTCTTTATCTAAATCATTTTGAATTCAATATCTTTGGGCTCCTTGATAACCAGCAACCTGAACATTTGGACGAGGGAAACTGTGATGAATAACTTTTCAATTGTTAATTAAAAATAACTGACACATTGTGATGATGACATCAATCGTTAGCTGCAGCACTTCGGTGGAATAAGGAAACAAAAGCGAGTGATGTCGAGTGAATGTGGTGGCTGTGATTGTTTTGGTGGAGGTGGCGTGCTATGAACAGCTGTGTTGATCTGATGAGTGACAGCTGAAGACTGCAGAACAGGTGTTGTGTTTAAACGCCAGCGAACGGACTAGATTATCCCGCCGTGTTTTTTTTTTTTTCTAGCGGAGAGGTCTGCAGCAGAGACACAAACAGAGAGAGGGGGAGAGAGGCGTTTTCGAAGCGGCCTCCGTCAGGTGGGACTTACTCAGGCGCTTGCACACGGCCATGCAGTACTCCTCTGAGTCGAAATTGTTGCGGTTGCCGGCACAGCCCCCGTATATGAAGCGCACACACTTCCTCTGGCTCAAGTCGAAGTGCCAGCGGGGCATGGAGGCCCGACAGGGGCCGGTCTCGGCCTCCAGGGTGCACACGGCTGCCGGAGGGGGGGTGGGGGAAATCTTGTTAGATCATCCGGGCCACTAGGGGCAGCACTTAATTCCAACATGAGCATCAAAACACTCCTTGACTACAGCTACATCCACAAATATGTTTACACAACACAGCAGAAACAACTGGAGCAATTAGCAGCAGTTTGGCCCCAAACAAGGACTGATAATGCACAACAGCACATCACAGTGTCTGCTGCGAGCTGGAGAGAAAAGGGCTGATGCATACGCTCATCTAATGACAGTCTGGCTCGGATTGAAGCATACAGCCGATAGTTTAAAAGTTAAAAAGGCTTGATTATATTTAAGTGGCAGGCAAAGAGCCAATAAAGGAGTGAGAGGGAGGAGGACGGTGCGTGATAATTTGTTACAAACCTTTCACTTCCTGCAGGGTCTTGTCCTCGTCTTGGCTCTCGTCCATTCTGCTGCTCTCTTTCTCCTCGTCCTCCTCGTTGTCCTTATCGGTCTCCTCGTCCTCGTAGACGTAGTGGTACTCCTCCTCATCCTCCTCCTCCTCGTCTTCGTCCTCGTCCACGGGATCCTCCTTTTGTGTGGGCTGCTCGTCGGCGGGTGTCTCGCTGAGGGGAGGCGGAGGTGATTGAGCGAAGGGGTGCAACGCCAGGAAGGAGAGTGATTTATCAAGGCAGAGCAGCTGCCATAGGTCAATGTCACAACACTTTAATTCATCCAGATGGCTGCTGATACCTGCCCTTCGCCAGAGAGCCAATATTACACCCGCAATATTTCAAAACACATGCCACCATCATAACACAAACACACACAGGGGAGTTTTCGCCCCCCCTGCCTTCACAACAACCGCTCACCTGTTCTCCTCCTCGATTAGGTCGGCCTCGTCAATCTCCTCATCCTCTACCTCCTCCTCTTCGTCGTCCTCCTGCGAGGGCAGGGAAGGCGGGGCGGACTCCCCGGCGCGCGAGGACGGGCAGCACACGTACTCCGTGCCGTGGAACTTGTCGATGCCACAGGGCAGCAGCATGCCGTAGCTGTGCAGCACCATGGAGCTCTTGGCGCAGGCCTGACAGGGAAGAGCAAGCGATGATATCGACTACTGAACACGGTGCGCGGCTCCAGATTGATGACGCCGCTGAGCTTTTTAGGACCCCCGACTACTTGAAAAGTATCAACTTCAGCTTTGACAAGGTGATATTTGTTTAACCTTTATCCATCGTAGGGGGAAGCTATGAACGATGATGCCCAGACCAGATGGAGGAGTGTGAGAGGAAACTGTGGAAGTGGAATGAATTCAGCCGCAAGATACTGTTGACATGCTGCAATACAGCAGTTTGTTTTAGTTTTTTATACATATTTGAGACCAGGATTACCCACTTTTCTTATCTATAGCTACATTGTGTTGCACGAAGACACGATCCACTGCAGTTTTTTTTTCCTAGTAAATAATGTCATTGTGTTTTTCCTTAAACACAAAGGCTCAACTACAGGATGTTATGATTTAAGGCACATTTTTACTCCCTGGGTTAATGATGTAGTCTTTATTCTTGTACAAAAGTGACATTTTAACCTTGTTCATTCTTTGTGTTCGCTCAAAGTCATGCAGGGATTCATTCATCTGTTCAGGTGTAAACTACCTACATGAGATACGCTACCAGTGTTTTATCAAGGGTTGGAGAAATTGTGGAATTTTTGAGGAGGTCTTTAAAATATGGCCATTTTAAAATTATGGCATCTGACTCTAAATACACATCTGCACTTCATCCAGGCCCATAAATATCATGTTCTTTTAATAATGACTGGGATCATGGAGTTTTTATTCCTCTTACTTTACAATGAAAATGGAAGATTTTGAGCCAGTGCTCAATTAATTCTATTACAAGGTCTCTTCCATGTGTTCTTTGAACAATTTACACTAAAGAAACATCATCCTACATGTTGCAGAATACAGACAGAATACATGTAGCTTGTGTGAGTGATGATTAAATAAAATGAATTTTATTTGCATTAAAACTGTTTTTCGATGTTTCTAGAGAAAAAACTGTGGATTTTGAAGCAATCAAAAAGTATTCAGGTAATGTTACATTTTCTTTTGATCTGATGCAGTTTGTGAAGTTACAGCACAGTTAAGTAAATTTCAAAGTAATCTGACCCAACCTGGCTTTTATCTTATGACTTCTGGTGAGGCGCCACTCCCTTGCGGTTGCCTGACACAGTTTACAGATCTTTCCACCGAGACACAGTTGATTTAGAGGTAGTTCTCTCATCGCACGGACTAAAAAATGATTAATGCACCGCCCCTCCAAAAAAACAGTCATGTAGTCCTTTAACTGACGGGGCTATTTTTCAACGATGCCGCGCTTCGTAAAGCAGCTCGGCGGTACTGAGTACAACTTCAGTCTAACTGATGGCTGCTGAGAAACTCCACCGGAGCAGCGGAGGATTAGCTGCCCTGCTTAAGAGCATCTCAGCGGCAGAGGGTGAAGGAGCTGAGATTGTTTTTGAGTCATTTTTCTCACCCAGATTTTCCCACTGGTAAGATTTATTGCTGCTTGGCTGTGACAAATTTGTTATCGACAGCAGGTTGCTTGCGGCTCTGGATGTCAAACTATCTGCAGGCTGCGAGGCTGAGCAGATGATACTCAGGTGAAGGTATTTGTAATACATGTCGTTGTGGGGCGGGGGGGGGAGGAAGAGGGAAGAGTCAGGAAGCGCGAGGCGAGGACAGACAGCAGCTGATGGGCTCGCTGAGCTTCTGCGTGTACTGTCGTGGTCAGAGTGGCCCCTGAGGGCCGGCTCTGGAGCTGCCCAGGGGGGATTATCTGCATTACAGCCACAACACTAATCTGATTAGCAGCTGAAATGTGAGGGCTCCCAGTCAGCCTGTGATCAGAGGGCCTCGGAGACTCACAGAGACATGTGGAAAGGTATTAGAGAGGGAAAAGGAAAGATTGGAAAGTAATGAAACTGTGACCAGCCTGACAGGGAGAAGGGACTTAAAATTAGTTTAGTTTAATTTCAAGAAGTTAAGTTGTTGCTCAGGACTTCCTCTTCCCACGGGACCTTTCTCTTCCACTGCTCTGCTATCGCTCAGATACAGCCTCCCACACTGGTTCCTGTGAAGTAATTCCTTCCTTACCTCTTTGGCCACGCCGTGCCACTGCTGGTGGCTGACGCACATGTCCATACGCTCCTTGTGGAAGAACTTGCACTTCTCTGGAACCAGAAGCACGTCACTCACGAACTCGCCCACTGTAACAGCAAATCACATGGCCCAGAGCGCCTGTTAGTCATCCGGCCGATGTGTCCAAAAAAAACCCAAAATCACTCCTTTGCCTGGACACTGCCAGGATTAGAAACAATAAATCGCCCAGCGGGACTAAAAAAAAAAAAGGAATAACAGATGAGAGGAATGAAATAATGGCATGATTTAATAATTCATAGCTGTCTGGCCCTTTACATTTCATCACAGAGAGGGCATTTGACACTTGAACATCTGTCCGTGCACCTGAAGCCGAGAGGGATTCATCGCCTCTCTATAGCTGCGCCTGTGAGTCTGCAATCAAAATGGAAGTGGAGAAAATCAGGTTTCACACTGTGACTCTTTTTAGACTCTTCCTGTGAGTCAATGATAGCATTTGCTCGATGAACTCAATTCGGGGGATGTTTTATTCATAAAACAGAAAGCAGATCTGGGGGAAATAAAAGACATGAAAGACGTCTTGTGAACTCCTCAGAATAGCTCCAGGTTAAAATCCATGTGAGTGCAAGCATATGGTGCAGGGGTCACAGGAAAGATTAAAAAGGACAGCGGCTGCTGATAGGCTGGCAGCGTGACGAGGCGCTCAGGTAGAAACGCTGCCATCAGAAACAGATGGAGAGCCAGGCGGAGAGAAAGAAAGGAGGCAGGCGAGGGAGGCATGAATAGAAGGTTTGGGGCAAAGTCCAGATCAGAGCGGCTGAGGAATGGGCGGACTGAAAACACACAAATGAGGGTCTGGAGGTCTCACACAACGAGAGCTGGGAGCTGTCGTGTAACCGCTCATTTAGCGGTTTCGCCGCGACCTCGGCCTGAGGCAGCGCTGCCGGAGCGCCAGGCGAGGCAGCCAGGCAGGCAGACGGAGAGAGGCTGAAAAAGCAGTGTTTTGGAAAATGAGAGGGTAGGATAGGAAGAGGAGAGAGCTGGAAATAGCAGAGGGCTCAGCAGCTGCTTCTCATCTCCGCCCAGGAGGTACAGTAACACCCCGTCACACAACCCCCACCTTAACCCCCGCAGACCCTCGTCCCCCTGCTGCTCAGGTCAAGAGCTGTTCTTAGAAATATCTTGAGTTTGAGCTGCAACCAACAATTATTTCTTTCACAAATTTCACAAAAGTGAAGTCTTCAAAATGGCTCCTTCTGTCCAACCAGCGTTGCAAAACCCACAGATTCCTAATTTGCTGTCGTAAATAAAACATAAAAAGAAGAAGAAGAAGCAATTCCTCATTTTTAAGAAGCTGGAACCAGGAAGAATGGGGACGACTTTTCTTTCAGTGGATTGATTGTGTGAGTACTTGTTGCCGCTCCGGTTGAAATCAAATCAAATAGAATATATTTAAGTTTTGGGCTAAAACAAGAAATTCAAAAATCGCCTCGTCACAGTTCTGAGAAATTGAGATGATTGTTTTTCTCCGACATTTTAAAGATTAAAACACTCAATTCATACTTTCTCTGCTGCCTTTACAGGGTAATACTGTATTTTTCATCCTGCTAATTCGACAGCCGCACTTGCTTTGCAGATTAAAATTTGCAGAGTAACTATTGTTACAGTGAGCTCCGTCTTGACTCGCTGCAACATTTAAAACAGAGGAAATCGTTCAATCCAGCAGAACAACGTACCGTAAAATAACGGTGTGAAAGAGGCCATTCTGCACGAGTGCTTGGATATTTTTTCAGTGGATTCAGCTGAAAATACACGTGTATTGTACTTTAATTCACCTTGTTGACTGCTGTCGGCCTTTCTACAAATAAGATGACATTCACCACCGGCGCCGGCTGATGTTGATTTTTCGTGTCACATCAATTTTGCACCGGCACGTTCATGAGCTACTGGCCCGTGACATCCCTGCCATCAGGCTATTTGAGTGCTGAATTTAGTTTTTTTTGATCATTGACTAGGTAGGTGTACAACAAGCTTTACAAGCTTTTGGAGGACTTGCTCCATATTTCAATTCGTGCTCTTCAAAAGAAAGCAGAACGAAAAGGGCTGAATGACTTTGAAACAGTTCCGTTTTCTTTTACAACTTGGATTTATTTGTTCCTCTGGCACAAAAGTGGGAATAAATAAGAATGAGCTACATTAACGGCAACAAAACCTTCAGTATTGGCGTCGCTATCAGCCCACAACTTCACAATCGGTGCATCCTTTGTCATGGTTATTGCCGTTTTTTCTACTTTTGCTTCATCTTGGACGGCTCTCTTTCTCTAGATTCCCTCCGCTGTGTCTCCTGCACGCTGGATGCTAAGTGATTCATTTCCTCACTCTCTCTCTCGCTGTCTGTCTGATTTTTTCCTCACACTCACAGGTTGCTCTGGTTGTGAGGTGGAGTCGGTCTCTCCAGCAGCCCCCCGCGTGCAGTCACACTGCAGTGGGTGATGGATGGCGGTGTTCGGAGAGCAGCTGCGCCTCGCAAGCACTCCTGCTCTGCGTGTTACTATCTGTCTGTACGAGAGCACACACTCCTCTTTCCTCAGTGACCTACTCTCCACCTACTCTATTCATCCGCCTTTGCTTTAACCTCCACCTATCAGACTCTCCGGTGCCCAGACTGGAAGCACCGCAGCCATCCAGGGAGTGTGAAGGTAAGAATACACCCGATAAAGTACCGAGAGGCGGTGAATTCAATTAAGCTCCGACCAAGAACCGCTTGTCGACAACGCGGCTATTGTGTTTCAAGGACTTTTCCAAACGAGGACCGCTGTAATTAAATCTATTGTGATCAGTGTGAGAATATTAAAAAAAATACAAATAAGTTGTTCAGCACGCTTGACGATTAAATCTCTCATCTTATTTAACCACTTAACTATGAGACATTCATTATTAAGTGTTTCTCAAGTATAATCAGTCATAAGGTTTATGAATATGTAGGTTTTCTACTATTGAAAAACATCTAACAGCATCATGAAACATTATCTAAACAACTTGAATATAGTTGTTGTCTTGGGTTAGTCCATGACTTATATTTTTATAGTGTTTACAACATGTTGGTGCCATTAAAGTAGGAAAAAAATTAGATTTACCAACATAAAAAAGGATTATATGGAACAGATGTCACTAAAACCAGGAGTTAGCTGGAGGCTGGTGTTACATAATCAAATTTGTATTTAACTCCTGGGTTCATTCAAAGAACTTTATCTCACTGCTTGATTACCTGCATGAGCTTTATCCTTACTAACCTTTCATATATGTTGAAGCTGCTGCAAGGAACATTTGTTTTCTCTGGTGAATTTATCAATTCATCCTCAGCCATCCACCATAAATCAACAGGTTTATCAACTGTGTGACTTATAACTTTATGACCCAGATAAGAATAATTGTAGTAATCTTCACCCTGCTGGTCTTGTTTTCTTATGTAAGTCATAAAAAAAACAAACCCCAGCAGTATTAAACTGAGACTATTTCATAACTCTAAAAAGTCCCTTGTATGTTCGGATTTGTCACACAAACGTTTAATTGCTCGGAGTCATTTCTAAACATCTCCAGAGTTCAAAGCGGTGCAAAGAGCCGGAGGTGTGGTGTTCTGAGTGTGTGTCCATTATCAGCTTATTCATAATCACAAGGCTGAGGCCCTGCGATGATATGGGGATTTGTCATTGCGCGCCCTGCCCTTCGCTATATCAACATCCTTAGTCAACAGGAAAGGCAAAGTACTTTTTGTCAATGTCGCTAATTAAATTCTCCACCAAAACACGGCCTTAAAAACACTCAACGGTCAACATCCAAGATAAGAAAGAAGCTGAATGTGCCTGAAAACAGCAACTGAAGTTAGAGAAGTTCTACATGTATAAAGTTACAGATATTAAAAGTGAACTTGCCGTCATGTTTTGCCCCTTTTCAGCCTGAAGTTATTGTGTAAGACGGTGTAACACGCACACTAACCAACACCCGGGTTTACACATCTGCTGCTGACTGATTTTACCAGTCCAGACATGATAAATAACTAAATAAATAAATCAAAAAAAACCCTCTAAAATAATCCTCTGCTGTTCGACAAAGACATCACGGTGCAGGGATTAAAGTGCCATGGAACAAAAATCTCCTTTACGTGGATAGATGGAACACAGCACATCCCACATTTCTTTCTCTCTTTTTTTTTTTTAAACACTGAGCTCTTTTCCTTACCGCTTGCATTATTCATATAAAGCTATTAACGTGACATGACTGCTGGTCTGGCCTTTTTTTTTTTTTAATCACATCCTTCAAAACCATATCCCCTCTCTCCCCTTTGGTCTTCTTTTTTTTTTTTTGACTCTGCTACAATTAATGTACGCGGATGAATATGATGTTCGCAAATAATTAATAATTCAAGAATCACCAAGAAGACGACTGGCAAATTACAGGCTGTGGAGGTGAGGCGCGGTGAGGTGGCAGAGGCTCGCCGTGGCGCGTAGCATACGATCAGAGCCCGACAATTAAGCCCCTAACATGCTCCATTACGTAATTAAGCGGAAGCCCTCTCGATCGCCTCCTTCTAGCCAACACCTTATGTTTACCTCTCCTCCTCCATCTGTCTCCTCTGTTCTCCCAGTTCAGGCTCCTCATTTGCAACCCGGTTGAAAAAAGGCCCGTGTAAATTGACGGGGCACGAGAGCGCGAACCTTTAACGACGATGACAAAAAAAAAACCCCAAAGAAAATGTGCGAGAACAAGCAAACGAAGCTATTCAATTATTTCAGCGGAGGTAATGGGATTGTTTTAATTAAATGGCAGTCATGGCACCATGGCTGAATCATAATGAGGGGTCTTAGGGTCGCTGATGGATGCAGCAGCAGCCGGCCACAGCGAAGACAGGAGGACAGAGGCGACGAGATGTGGCAGGTGTTTAGAGGGAAGCAGCTTCTGGATGTTAAATGAGAGCAAACCAGGAGGGGGATTCTGGAGACTGATCGCGCATGTGAAGCTCTCTCATCTGTATTCTGGTCTCATCCACCGAGCGGCCACTCCAGTTGTGGTGTTTGCTGTCCCATGAATTTCCCAAAAGCCTCCTCTTTGCGTTTGCCAAAAATTCTCTTGAATGGTAGCCCATTTCACAGTCCGGTGGAACTGCTAATAGCTTTTTTTTTTTTTTTTATCCCGGAAAGCGGCACAGCTCAATCAGCAAGAGGTTTTTCGGACAGAGGAAGGGTGCCGGAAAGTGTTTGCAGCACAGAGGAAGATGTTTTTTTTTTTTTCCCCCTTCCTGACATAGCTTCACAAGTACAGAGAGGAACCTTGTTTCAGAACTCTATTTCTCTGTTATTGCAATCCTCAGAGGCAGCAGGAGTGTGCCGTGCTCTTGTAAGTTAGGGAACACAGGGGCCTGAAGAGTCTGAGGCTCTTTCTGACATTTAATAAACGAGAATATAGCCGTGTTGCCACTGCTGATTACAGTGATGCTGCGGGAGACAGAGGAGGGAGAGAGGTGTGTATGACAGCGCAGGCGAATGGAGAAATGGGGAGTAATAAAGCAGGCCTCCTCGCAGACCTCCCTCTCGCTGACCCTGTGTGTCTGTGTGAGTTTATGGCCGACTGTCTGAGGGGGGAAATAAGATTGTGCTTTATTGCTCAACAAGCCTCCCCAGCAATAATAGCATCCCCCTCCTCGCCATCCGTTCTGAGAGACATTAGCTCCCATCCAGCGAGGATCTGCTCAATCTGCAGCTCAAGGCCAGGATTAGTCAACTGAATCAGGCTCCAATATTGCTCCATGTCATCTCTGCCCGTGGCTAAGATGTATTGTAATCTCTTCTTCCTTAACGCTGAACTAAGGGCCAGTATAGATGAGGGTGGACGATGGATGTCACCTGATATGAGGGGACCACTCGCGGCCCTCTAAGTGGTCCCCCCCCCCCAACCAAGCCCCCTCGAACTACTTATTAGAAGCTTACCTAAGCATTTGTAAGGCACCACGATGTGGGCGTGTCCTTTGCACACCTTCTTCTCCTTCTTGCACCAGTTCTCGATGCGAATTGGCTGGTTGGCCTCCACCACATTTGTGATTTGGAGCTCAGGATACATCTGTCAGAGGAAGAAGAAGCAGAGAGTGTTTATGAAATAATGAGAGAGGTATTTTCTATGAGTGTGTGTGTGTGTGTGTGTGTGTGAGAGGGAAGGTATGATAAGTGGAGCTTCGATGGGATCCTTTAATCCACACTTTATACTCTCTAGATGCCATCTGCTCAGCCATGAAAGAGCGTGCAATTTACGCTTTCCCCCAAATGCCATCAAAATGTCATCAATAAATGCAACTGAAGCTTGTGTGGAAGGCTGCTTGAAAATATACAGCCGCGCTTTTTTTTTTTTCCCCTTGGACGGCTGCATAATAAACCATGACAGTAATACCGGCAGCCTCTCGGGTTTGAAGATATAGAAGGAGGGAAAGGTAAATAAGAGCGAGGATATCCATATCGTTGAGAAAGTTAAGAGAAAATGACAGTCGCTGGCTTCTCTAATTGAAATGCCACCCGCTATATTCTTTCATGAACGGCTCAATAGTCTCTTTAATGACAAATCACCGTGAAAATTAAACTTTGTACAGCTCGCTAACTGAATTTAACCTGTTCCCACCTCGTACATTTCAACATATTTACTTGCAATATTATTTAACTCTTCCACATCTTGCATCTTTGTTTCATGATCTATAAAAGCTACTCAGCTAAAGCGAGCCGTTTGCGTGGTAATCGAGGACAGGGTGATGCAGAATGTGCTTTTAAAAGACATTTTGGGAAATATTTTCATTCGCCACTCTAACATCTGTTCGTTATATGTGAAGCTACTGCTAAGTTAGCTTAGCACAAAAACTGAAAACAGGTGAAAACAGCTAACATACCCTCGTAAATATAAGAAAATCTGTCTCACAGTACCTCTAAATTTAACCAACCAACACATTACATCTCGTTAAAACTATAGCTGCTTAAATATAATTCATGTGAAGACATCAACAAACAATACTGCTCTGATGCTTGAAAGGCTACCGCGCAAACCTGAAGAAACTTTTGCTTGTTTTCTTAGAAACTTCCCCATTAATGATTTGGTGACAGAAACAGTTTGAATTCCACTGATTCAATCTGTAGCTTCATATTTATCTTTACAGACATGAAAGTGGTTTTTTGATCTCCTCGTCTGAATCACGAAAGTGAATGAGCGTCTTTTCCCCAAAACATCAGACTATTCTTTCAAGTTCATTCTCAGCAATTATAATAACAAAAAATACACTGATACACTAATAATTCCATCAAATTATGATATTCGGAATAAAAGAAATGACCTATTCAAACGTCAACAAAACTTTTGTCACATCGAACTCGTAGATGAACATTAAATATGGATAAAGTCAGCTCTTAAGGGGGCCATGGTTGTTCCGCCCCTGAGCGAGCGGCGGGATAGGGGAGTTAAAAGCTTGTTAACGTGTCATGTGTGCAACTTAGAAAGAAGCAAAAAAGAAAAACAAAAAAAGGAACTTTTGATTGCAGCTGTGTTGACAACCCACTTTGTTTCCAGCTGACTTTGGTGCTTGAATTTCACCACGTGTGTGAGACTTATTGGAGATACTGGAGATGTGTGTGTGTCGCCATGACTCACCTCCTGGCAGTACTGCAGCACGCCCTCTTTGGTTCCTACGCAGCTCTTGGTTCCGGACGGGTCGGGTTCCCAGCGGCCGGTCTGAATGTTGACGTGCATGTTGAGCTTTCCGCAGAACATCGCCACCTGTGGCTCGGCCACGGCAAACCCCGTGCCTGCATTGGCTGCCAGCGCCTGCAGAAAGACGAAGAGAAAGAGAGAAATGAGGGTTAACGCCGTCAGTCATTACAGCGCCCATTAAAGCTGGGCAGCACTGTGGCTGACAGACTTCAGACACGGTCTGCCCACTCGCTTTTTTCTCATAAACTTCGTTATGAGCCTGACACAGGAGCCTGCTGTGAAGTCTGAACGCATGAAGCAGATTCTGCTCATGTACTGCAATGGATAACCGAACTAACTAGATGTGATGAAGCAACATCGGACCGGCTGTCAACGCTCGGCTGCTGCTACTGCGAATCAGCGCGGAGGCAAATTAAATGCACCTCAGGAATGTTTGGCTAAGATGATGGTTAAACGAGCAGGGGTTTGATTGGATTTGTGCACAAGTTGTTGTTTTTTTTTTTTTGCTCGGATGCCCATTGAGTGACTGAGAGGCTGCACACAGAGAGCAAGAGAGAAGAAAATGACTGCAGTCCGTCATGCCTCACAAACCAGGACATTCCTGTCTGAGGGCAGAGCTGTGCTCGTCCGGGCCTCCCGAGACCAAACTCTGTCGTCAGAGGATGGATCATTTATCCTTCCAAGTAAATACTGATGCTTCCTGAGCACAAGAACAACAACATAAATGATGCAATTAAAATATCGGTAGAGAGATAACGGAGAATTTGTTAAAAAAATATTCTACGCCGTCCTACCAGAGTACCTGATCTCTGTGATCATGAGAGGAAATCTACTCTCCCTCCCTCCTGTTGTCCTTCCTGCCATCTTCTACTGAACCCTGCAGTTCCTCCACCGGCGAGCAGGAAACAGGAACACCCAGTCTGCCTGTCCTTCACTCAAAATAACTTTATAGCGCTCGCTCTAGAAAACGGACACCAACTGTCCCGAACGACTGTGTAATCAGCTTCCACACTATTGCCTTTCAGATGACACGGTGTACCGCTCGCATCAGTCAGCTCATCAGCGCCTCATTGAGACAATAAGTCACGGCCCGCTAACGCTCGCCTGATGCTCGGGGTGTCACAGCACGGGAAACTCTAATGAATCAGAGAGGCGGTGTTAGCTCTGCATGCCAAACCGTCCTAAAACACACACTGGGGAGCCTCCAGACAGGAAGTGGAACGGAACTGATCCGCTCTTGATTGTCATAATGTCATCAGGCTGAGTAAACAGGCTTCAGCCCCAGAGAGAGATCAAGGGAATGAGCGAGCGCCGTTGGACTCGGATGCCTGACCGTTTGCTGGGTCCCTCAGCTTTGAGGAGACGTACGCAGAGGTGTCCTCCGCAGCGCAACAGCCCAAAGGAGGAAAAAAAAAAAAAAAACAGCACTTGAGTCGCGGCGTGTTAGACAAAGCTCTCCGACTAATTCTGCGCAGGCTCCCGGGCTGATAATAGGCGCAGAACAGAGCAGAGCGAGGACAAAACAAGTGCTGTGTAATCAGCAGTTGGCTGTAGCGTGTGATGAGCTGCAGAGCCAGCCAGAGCTGAGTCTGCTGCACGCAAACACCAACACACATAAACTGAATACAGCTTCAGCCATACACACACACACACACATATACATATACATATACGTACACACGGCCCAACAAACAAGACACATTTTCATTCAGCTACACCAGCAAACACACACTGGACTGTCTTGATTTGGAGGCACAACATCTTTAGATTCATTTCCCCTCCATCTCCACATCTTTGTCCTGCTCCTCCTCTCCTCTCTCTCTCTCTCTCTGCACCATCACTGGCTTGTTTGCTTTCCTCCCTCTCATTCCTTTGTGAGATCGGCTTGTGGTGTATGAGAAGAAAAAGAGGTGGGGTGGGTAGCAGGGAAGCACATTAGGGAGGCAGTGATAGCACGGTCAAAATGACACTCTGCGGCTGTGGTAAAAACAAATGTTCGGGTCTTCAGATGTGATAAAAGACTCGGTGTGTCTTCGACTCTGCCATGGTGGCTGTGGAGGCAGCGCTTAAAGGTTTATACCGCTGCCTTAAATCTGCAGTCACATGCCTGTAAGAGACCTGCACAAAGAGATGGGGGGCAGCAGAGAGCACAAGAAGAGGTGCAGAAGAAGACATTTGTGTCGTCTGTGGTCTCACCTGCAAACATCTGAACCAGGAGGACGACCGGTTCTGCTCACTGTAGGAGGAATAATCAACTTTGTAAAAAAAAAAAAGAGTTGTGGTCTTATTTTGAAAACCAGAACTCTTACTTCGTCGTGACTCAGCCTTGGAGAGCCGCGACTCAGAAATTTATTCCAAGACCAGCCGAGCACACAGCTGAAGTGTCGTCGTCACAATTTCTTTTTACATCATCCACGACCGATTTGCTACATCAACCAGCGAAGGTCAGCGAAAATGGAATCGGACGATGAGAAACGAGAGGAAGCAGAAGTCGTCGAAGTGGCTACAGGCAGGAGTTTTGGTCTTGTTTTGCGTTTGACTGTGATTTGATGTAACTGAGCTTCTGCTCTAAAGGTCGCATGAAATAACTCTGACGGAGATTTGCTTCTGCGGCTCCTCGTGCTTCCACATGAAGCAGGAGTTCGGGGGCAGGACTTCGTGCCAAAAAGTGACTTCATTTTAAAGTTCAAAGTGGTGAAACCAAAGACTACAAAATTGATACTGGCGGCCGGGCCTGGAGCATCGCTCGCCTTCAAACTTAGTTAAATTGATCTAACGCTGCGCTTCTTCTCACTTTCAGGCTGCAGGCTTTAAATAAACAATACAGTTAATCCGACCGAACATTAAATATCATGTCTTTGCATCGTATTAAATCAAATACAGCTCATAAAGGATTTGTTGAATTTTTTTATCTGACGCAGCGTCCCAACCTTTTTGGAACCAGGGTTGTAAGTTCTGCTGCATAAAGCTGCAGGTGATGTTAATCCGGATGCCAACCAACACCCAGATACACACTTTGAGGCTTATGTAACTGCTGGGGGCAAATTTACCCTGGTAGACCTGAAGGTTTTATAAGAGGGGAAGGGTTAGGTGAACCGCCCTGAGCTACGGCTGGCTTACGTATTACTAACTGGGATCAGGATGAGTCATCTCAACCTTTTGACAGGTTACGGGAAGAGAAAAAGGAGCGTGGGTGGAAAAATATACAAAAATGCATCTTTTTAAAATTCATCCGACGAGATTATAGAGATGTTCATTTCTGTTGTTCGCGTTCATGCTGATGTCGAGTTGCATGTATTAAAATACGTCTGCATAATATTTCCTCAATTAACTAAAAGGCTGTTTGCTCGATTTAAATGCTGATTTAAGTGTTTTTATAAGCCTGAGATGATAAATTTATCTGGTTCACTGTTTATCTGTCACTGTCACATTTAAGTAGCTAAAATCAGAGAATTCTGACTTGTGTCCTTCAAAAACTGGGTCAAAATCTTTGGAAATCACTTGGATAGTTGACTAATCAACTGATCATTGCAGCTCTGGTACATTAGCTGACTGATTTGCCTGGTTTCTTTGGATACAGACGGATGGAAAAGCTCTGGTTATGGACTCGAATGTGGCACCGACGGACACAAAACTCTCAGCTACCAGAAATATACGCCGCCACACCTAACAAGCGTAACTCATCAAGCATCCATCTCTCATTACTGACTCACCATGAGATGTCATTTCATGTGTAAGTGTGAACACCTGCTGCAATGTGGAGGCTTTTAGTCAGAGAGATAAAAGAGGGACTGAGGGAGTGGAGGACGGGGGAAAAAGGGAGAGGCAAGCAAGACGAGGAAAAGCTCAGGCAAATCGAGGTAAATAGACGACGGCAGCAGGGAGCGCGTGCCGATTGGCTTCCGTCCCGGCTTGACATATTATTCTCAAATGAACGCAGACTGTAATGCAATAAAGAACGGCGTGAGCGCAGGAGAGACGGGCCCGCCACCACAGACGCTTGTCAAAAGCTGTGTGGGCTGAGGATCATTTAGCTCGTTTTCACTCTTTACAGCAAACACACACACACACACACACACACACACACACACACACACACACACACACACACACACACACACACTCATGCACCAGTCTGTCGCTGCCTTCCCAGTCTGCCTCCAGCACACAAACACGTTTTTATTAGCCTGCTCTGCGTTCCCGGCCAAGTTTCACATAAAACAAGCCGAGGCACGACGGCGCTCATCGTGAAATAACGCATGGAACCTCATGCGCACACAAACAAACACTCCTTTTCTGTCCTCGTAACAGATAAATATACCTTATGAGTCTGGATCTCTAATGAGCAGCACACACACACACACACACACAAAGACACAAAGACACAAAGACACACACATTAGCGGTCTGTCTGGAAAACATTTTCCGGTCAAAGCCTGGGAGTTATTTTAAGTTTCAGCTCTTTTACGGTTTCAATTACACTGTCAATCATTTTGTTATGCATATATAAATTTATAGAAATACACACAACTTGCTTTTCATTGTTTCAACCTTCACAGTGTCGCACTTCTCTCAGATACAGTTAAACACAGATAACAGACTTTTGCAGCGTTTTTCTTTTTCCGGGAGACTTTCTTGCGGTGTGATTGACGGGCAGCAGATTGTAAATGAACGCACAGCTGCAGTGAAATAACGATAAATCAGAAGCACTGCGACAAAACTAAATTCAAGCTTTACATTTAATGTGATAGATTATTTAGCTCAGGCAATTCTTTAGTCTGTTGTTGTTGTTGTTGTGCTGTACAAGAATAAAAGAGAGCGAATGGGCTGTCACTAAATGTTCTGAGAAGGAGGAAATGAAGCCTGATACCCTCAACAATGCGGAGTGTATGCAGACACCAGCAGGAATAATAGAAAAAGGAAAGTGCATCCAAGATCTGCAGGCACAAACTTTACAAACAGGTAGTATTCCTTAATGAGATTTTAGAAAAAAAAACCCTCCCGGGACCGGTACGGGTCAGTTATTACATGACCTACCACACAAGCATCTGGGCAAGATCCAAAGGAGCTAATCCAATCTGTGTGTGTTTGTGTGTGTGTGTGTGTGTGTGTGTGTGTGAGAGTGTGTGTGTGTGGTCTCAGGTCAACCACTCAGGGCAGCATTTTTCAGCAAGCGTGTGAGCTCAGGACACACGGCGAGAGGATAGCGGGGAAATAAATAAACGAGAGTCATGATGCTCAAACCTCCGGGGGCTCGAGGCTTCGCCATGATCCTCCGTATACGAGCACGGACTCTAACTTTAAGGCAGTCAAAACAAACCGTACAAAACATTTCCCCTGTTAACACTCTAATGAACAGGTTAGCCTCGCTGACATCCCTGACAAACACAATTTCTGCCAAATCGCCCTGTGCTGCATGCAAAAAAACGGCTCCTCCTGTCAACTGGTCTATAAACCGCGCAGGCCTTGCTGAGCGGTGGCAACTCGTCTAATTTTGGCAGGTACGGCGAAGCCGTCGTCACAGTCTGGGCCTCATAAAAGCGGCTCCAGAACCGACGGCACACGTGGGTTCCCAGATTGCTTAGTGTCCATGTGACTGTGTAGAGAAAATACTCGGCATCGTTAATCCACCTAATCCTTCCCTGTGGTGACTTAATACTTAAACAAGATAGGCACTGGTGAGAGGGCAGCACACACTCACACACACACACACACACACACACACACACACTCACATGTACTGGATAAATGATCGATATGTATATGGACATAAAGTCAATACTGACTTCCGTTTTTCTTATTGCTTCCAATAAATAAAGCCCGTATGCGTACGAGGAAACAGCGTTCACTGCAATTACTGCTAACACGTCGAGGGGAACAATTACAGCATTTATATTCCGCTGTTAGTCTAACACGTGCTCCTACTGTGTGTTTGGTGTTTGTTGCCTCTGTAACAACTGAATTTCCCTGTGGGGTAGTTTAAAAACGCACTACATACACTATCAAATACCCCACGAAACAAATTAACTACGATACGTTTGAAGAGGTAATCGATAAGGAATACTACAGACATGGTTGTCCAAAGACATGAAAACATCTGCTGGATACTTCTGGATGTTTTCAACCGTTCTGAAATGGCAGAATGTGACATTTTCAGATCTGTAATAACTTCATTCCTGTGAGTATACGGTGGTGCAAAAGGACTTCTGGACTTCTGCGTTACTGTTTCTCAGGTGAAAGACTTCAGGAGGCAATCTAACTCGAGCTGCATTGATTGCAATTACGCTGTCACCGCAAAGAAATGCCTTCGGTATCCATGTTGTCATTTTCAAAGCACGGGACTTGAATGTGGCACGGACCAGAATCTCTGAAATAAAAAAACAACAACGATCTGTTACGTGCAGCAGAGATCTGAACTGCTGCTGAGCATTAAAGCTCTGATCGAGTTTTGCTTATTCAGATTATGAGCTCAATGAGAGTAAGACGACCTCGTTAAGATGTTTACACGAGCCGCCAGCCGAGTGAGAATTACAATGCAAAGATATAACGCAACATGTTGTCATTTACACACAAATAAAGCAGATATGATGACCTGAAGGGTGTTTAAAGCCATGATAGGTCCCTCAAAATAAAACTGTGACGATTGATTCATTTTTTATGTCCTTTTTTTTTTAAGCGAAAATGTCAAACATTTGCTGGTTCAGGCTTCTCAAATGTGAGGATTTGCAGCTTTTCTCTGCCAAAATAAAACAGTCTTTGGGTTTTGGACTGTTGGCTGGACAAAATAAGCCATTTTTAAGATGTCACTTCAGGCTTTGGGAAGTTGTGACGAGGATTTTTTGATACAAATATACAAAATACTGCATTTATAACCACACACACACACACCAAACGAGGCTGTGTGTTATTGTTGTGATTTGGGACAGCGACATTTCCCCACTGACCAAACACCTCCACCACCTCCCAGTCCTCCAAAGGGCAGACAGTAAAAACAGACTAATAAAAAGGAAAAAAAAAAAAGAAAAGGTGTCATGTTCTTCGACTGTGAATCAAAAGGGCAACCCCTCACTGCAATGCAAATGAGCTCCTGTGTCTCGGTGAAATGGCCTTTTGTCTTCAGCGTCTGAAGTGTCCCAAGTCTACTCTGGAATTGCCCTATGAGTCACCCGCTCCAAACCCACGGCGTGAAAAACACCCCCGCCGCTTGGGAAACAGTGGCGTCCAGTCAGTTCCACTTTGCTTCCGAAGAAAAATGACCTAACGTTTACGGTTTCAAGTGAACTCTGTGTGGCATCTTTGTTTCTCTTTAAATAGGCGTCACTCACTTTCCACTTCTGCTTTTAAATCTGTGAGCAATCTTATTCCCGTATCAGATATTTTCATGCTCACATAAGCTGTGTGAGAACTCACCAAAACGCATTCAAGGAAACCATGAGATTAGTGTCGAAGCTTAAGCGTGTGTGTGTGTGTGTTTGTTGGGAGTTTGAAGTGACTGAGATATACTCCACAAAAAGCAGAACATCATGTTTCTGTTCTCTAGCGGTCACCTCCGCGGGGCTCATTAACCTCCCATCATTCACAGCCAGACGTGCCGGACAGGAGAGGGAAGTTCGCCGCTCCTTCTGGCCCGGACTGTCACAAGGGGGAGTGGAAAAACACCGCACACCCAACGCCCACCATGACAGACAATGGCGCGGCCATGACACGCCGGTACCAGCCCCGGTTCAGACGGTTAAGCCTATTTGTAATCCTTTCCGCTCAACCTGTGCTTGATTGAACATGCCTTTGTTATTAAGACTGTGTGGAGCTGTACCAATGTGTGAAACACTGGAAATACCATTGACACAAACATGTCCTGTATTTCCTTTCAGGTCTCCAGCCAACTAGAAAAAAAATAAAAAATATTCAGGCAGGAGGAGTTCAAAGTGAAGTGTGTGAGATTGGCCGTCTGCTTTTAGATTAGCGTCCCGTGATGAGTAAATATCTTACGCAACTCAGGCAGAAATATTCGTTTCAAGTTGTTTTTTTTCCACGTGACGTTTGCTCTCGTTCGGATCTTCATTTCCTCTCTCTCTCTGCGACAGGCGACCGAAATGAAATGCGCCATTAATAAAATTACAGATTACTCTGGGTTTGAACGCTGATTAAATCATTTGGGATGATGTAAGAACAGAACAATCAACCAAATACGAAACAAAGGTGTGGTCATTTTTAGACGATTCCCGTCTCAAACAGGGTTTTTGGTATTTGAATCCGCCCTCGCTTATGAAAGCAAACAGAGCGGGTTGTGCATTAACTGCGAAAGTGAATCACATCCATGTTGTGTGGTAATTATTTACTGGTGTTAATATTCTACATGCTCCACCTTGAAATGCACTTGACTAATAGTTTCCAAGAGAAGCGATGATTGAGCTGCAACTTGATCTCAGCGAGCGCCACCCTGCCGTCGCCATGCTCAGCGAAGGGCGATGAACAGGAGCGGAGACGTGTTCGTAATTAAGCTCCGGCTAAAAGATGTGCAGCAGCTCGCCGGTTGCAGGGAAACAGTTTGCGGTGATTGAGTGGCACAGGTCTGCCTGTGTGTCAGGGGGAGATAACATGGCCTCTCTCCAGCTTTACAGCCAGCAGACGTGAATGACGACTTGTTCAAATGGCCCATCACTATGGAAACCTTCTACAAAAGCATCCCAGCTATTCACACAGAGGAACATTGAGGCTGCAGAAGAAAAAGAGGCAGAGGGAAAGAGGGGGAGAGAGAGAGAGAGAGGGGGAGAATGGAGAAACAGATTGAAGAAGTGGAGCAGGGAGGAGGAGGAGGGAGAGGAAAAACAGGGAGACAGATAATCAGAAGCTCGCAGCGACAGAGCGAGAAGACAGGAAGGAAGGGGAAAAAAAAGAGGAGGGGAGATTCGATAAAGAGGAAAAAAAAATAATGGAGAAAGAGGGAATGAGGCCACAGTTGTGAGAGACTGGCATATGAGACGGCGTGGCAGCGAGGAGGAGGAGGAGATGGGAGGCGTACCGACGAAGGCTGTGTGAACAGCGCAGAGGACGACACTCACAACAACAGCTGCTCGGCCCTGTTTGGTGCATTCAGCAACACCGTGTCCTTGTGTGCAAACACGGAAATGACCCTCAGCTCCATGGGCTCGCACAAATCTTCCCCTGACACACATGCACATAGCAGACATACAAGTACACAAAGCTATGTCTGTCCTCCGTCCCCTCCTCGACAAAATAAACGGCGCCCATCGCCATGGCAGTGTGCGTCGGCGTGCTCAGCAATGTCGCTCCCCGTGACGAGCAGACACTGCGCCAACTGCCGCTGGTGTCTGGTGAAATATTTAGCGGACAGTAAGTCACAGCGTGAGCTGCGGGAGAAGCATCACGATCAGAAGTAGAATGGAAGGTAAACCAGCGGTGGGTATTTTTTTAGGATGAGGTACAGCAGGTAAGCGTCCAGGTGAGTTTGGGTGAAAGTCGAGTTCACAGTGTGGTGACTGCTTCTGCAGTTTAACGTGAGCAGGTTGAGAGCAGAGGCTGAAGTTTCTCTCTCAACACGTGACTGGAAGGAAAGTCAACCGTACGGACTCGAGCCTCAATTCTGCTGCATCGATAGAAAAACCAGGTAGATGAAATAAGATGCACGCCGTATTAGATCTACACAACACGTTCACTTGAGGTGAGAAAGTTTTGATTTGAGAGAAAGTGTCTCTACCCTGAGGTGTTTGATTCTGTGACAGGATCAGAAGTGAGACAGTCTGCGTGAAAACAAGCGAAACCGGAGTTCCCGGTAACGTCTGTGCAGTCGGTCCGATGATTCTGCTGTTTCGTGTCCAGAAGCAACCGACTGTAAAACCACTTCAGCTGTCAAGGCGAATCAAAATCCAAATTCACGTTTGATCCGAACGCACCCTGCTTCTGGTCGGGCCATCGGAGATAACGTGGTGGGTATAATAATGTAATCTTAACACAAATTTAAGACAGATTCCTGAACAAATCATCTTGTTTGTTACTCAAACCTTCCAGGCTGGTATATAAAGGTAAGTAGTGCATATGTGGTCCGATGTAGAGGAATAGAGTGAGTTAGGTTAATCTATATTTTGCCAAAAGGTAAGTCAAGAATAAAGAAAAACAAAATATCTGTCACATCAAAAATGTGGCAGAAGAATTTCACTCATTCTGGCAAAAAAGGAAAATGAGGGATGGATAAATTAAATTTGAATTCTTCCCTCATAAAATGTTTAAGGCTGCTGGGACAAAGAAAAAAAAAAGCGAAGTAAAGAACAAAGTGTGTTCAGTATAAATAAAGATCTGGTGTCAATCGCTGAATTATAAGTTACAGCTCCAAGTAACCAAATGAAACTTACATAAAATTACATAAAGTTACTTCATTCGTCCACAAACCCTTTCCAGGCGCCGGCTGTTGGGATGTACTTGGTATTATTCATCTCCACAGCACATGCTGTCGTATTTCAAATAGTTGGAAGGTGAGTTGTGAGGGTATTAGAATTTCAAGTGGTGCAGCGAGGGGGTGGCACAAGGCAAAGATCTCAAGTGTTTCAGTTTCAGGCACCTGAAGCACTTTTTTAACAAAGACAAAAGTATGTGATTCATGTTTGCTCTTGAACGTCCTGGTCGAAGTAGTCCACTCGGAGCATTTCAGACAAACTTGTGCATGTGTGTGTGTGTGCGTGTGTGTGTGTCTACCAGCTGTAGTCGAGAGTTTGCTTTCGGAATAAAATCACCCGACCATATTTACACAAAGCTTCCAGAGATATCCGAATTTAGCGCTGTCAAGCAGCGGGGGCCCTGTTAGCGGGCTTTCACAGTCACTTCACATTTTTCAGTGGAAGCCCGAAAATTCATCTCTCCAAGAAGATCCTCATGTCACCCTCTCACTGCTCAATCATCATCCTCTCCCTGTAATCTTTCTCCCCTGCTTGCTATAAATTGCTCTCATACAAATGCCTTTGACATCGCTCCTTAGCTCATATTTCCTTTTTTTTTTTTTTTTTTTTTCCTGCTCCTCTGCACGCCTCACTTACCCGATGTGTTGTATTATCACAAGAATATTGTTGGGGCACGGTCGCTCTCACCCCTGTAGGCAGCTTTTTAATCGTTCTGATCTCTTAATTATCCTGTGTGTTCATTTTAAGTGGCCGTGGACAAGAGAGTCAACTAGACGCCTGCCCTTTGAATGTAAATGTGTTGGAGTGATGAGATACTAGGCCAAGAGAAGAGGAAAAACACTGTTAATTAGAGCAAAGTATTTTTTTTTTCTCTGTCCTGTGGCACGCTGCCTTTCCACTGGGGAGAAGGTGCTTCTGGGCTATTTATAAGTGGCTCCAGTTGGTGGGCCAGTGGGGTCTTGTCTTCCAGGCCTGCCCACCCCGACAGACCATGTTCATACAGACAGAGAGAGAAATAAACACTCGAAACATGAAGGAAAAAAAAACGCCCCAGTTTCTCCAGTTTAAGTGGTCTCATCCTAATTAGAAACGTGTTTCATATTAAGAGGTTTTTTTGTAATCGAGAGCTCAGAGGAGAGTTTTAAGGCAAAACAGATCTAAAAAGGTAAAAGTATGCATCGTTCTCTCTCATGGAAAATTCTGTCAGAAACCCGATTAAAAAAGGCAATAACCTGCTCATGTGGTATTCATTTACTTCCTGTCAGATTAGCTGACGTCGCAGCGGTTTCTCACTGTATCGTGATTTTATGGTGGGAAGCGAAAGACCCCAGAATCTATACATTTATTTCGTGAACCTAGTTTTTGACCAAGAAACATGAGCAATGTCAATGCAAATCACGTCATTTTAAGTGTGTGGTACCGTCTTTAAATTCACATCCTTCTGATGAGTTAAAAAAACAACAACAATCTGGAGGATTTACTGATCTAGTCGCTTATTTTCAACCCTGTTGTAGGCGGAGAGATTGTTGCTTCGGGTACTCAGGAGACATGAAACGTGATTCAAATGAAGTCAAATTTAAGTAAGAGATCTATCTGAGGTTTTATCAGATGCCAAAAACACTGCACAGCAGGTTTATTTCACTCCAACAAGTTATCGCTGCGGCAATTATTCATCTTTTGTTCTAACAACCACAAGGTCATCAGAAAAATACGCCAACTCCAGGGATAAAGGATCTACCAGGAACGAGCGATGGTGTGTATTTAATTAGCGACCTCGGTGAAACAAACAGAGGTGATGCCTTTTGTGCAGCACTGCACACAAGAACACTCACCTTTTCCCACAGGTGAACACGAGCATTTTTTTGCACAGAAAAGGTAACGACTGGGGAGAGAACTAGGGAGTGTAGCTGATCAATTGGAGTTCAGTTGTGTTTACTTGTTCACAAAACCACACAAGGTTCCCCGGTCACCGAGGTCGAGAGAGAAACCGACTTCAGGGTTCTTGTGTTTTGCTCTCAATGTGACGGCACAGTCGGATTAATTAAAATCTTTGTGGGAGACTTCACAGAAAACCTGTTATGTTCCTGGAAGTGAGGTTTTTTTTTTACTGCGTGACTGAGAGACAAACCAAAGAGCTGATTAAATTGTGCAAAGTGCAGCTCAGATATTTATAACGCAGGTCCAGCTGACCAAAGGCCAGCCAGTCATGGGAAACAAAAAAAAAAAAAAAAAAAAAAGAAGCTCGTCAGTGTGGACAGCTAAGGCCCTCTATGACATCACAGGCCAAAGGTCCTCACTGCTCCCCGTTTTAATCCTCCCTCGCTTCACACCGTGTTGTCTTTTCTCTCCCTCTGACACATTTTCTGAGCCACCCAGCGTTGTCGGTATTTGTGCAGTTTCGGCATCTTTGTCTCAGCTGCGCGTCACACAGACAGACAGACAGACAGAGCTGCTCTGATGCCTGCTTGTGAACACGCGCTGAGTGCCTGATGGTCGACATCAGGATGCCTACTGCATCTTGTGTTTCATTATTCTTTTATTCTGAGGCCAGAGGCTTCCAGTGAAGCGAGGAGAGCCGGGCAGCGCAGGAGCAGGACGGGACCAAAGAGCCGTTTCCCCCACGGCCCCTCTTGACACAGATTTCAAGCTGCACACATCTCGCTAGAATATTACTTCTCTCCTCACACACAGCTCGAGGGTCATCCACAGCCATCATAATATTGCATTTTGGTTTTCCCTGCCTACCTGGTTAGATTAGGTACATACGGAGCAGATTGGTGGCTTCTAGCTGGCTAGAGAGCAGGAGGCAGAGAGGACAGGGGATGAGGAGGAAGCAAGGGAGCAAATTTGTCTCAATTCTGCTCAGGGAGTACTATTTCCAGTCCATGCTGCCAGATTTAGGAAGAGACTTGTCAGGCGATAGCAAAAAGGGGGGTTGACTTCAGCTTCCTCGTTAGTCCAATCACTGTCAAGAGATGTCAGGAACAAGGCAAGAAAGGCAGAAGCAAACGGTGAGGAGGAAAGGCAGGACAGATGTGTACAACAGGTAGTCTGCAGCTCGTTCTCACTCCCAACACCTCAAATAAGGCCGCTTTGTCAGTGGCTTCAAACCATGACGCTGTAGGTAGCCCCCGTGGCGTCATTTCTGGAGGCAGCCCGCTAGCATAGCAGCATAAAGAGCAAGAAAAGTCTGCAACAGGAAGAGATCAGGGTGGCTGAGTGGGTAAAACGCAAGAGTTTTTACCCAGGAGACGCAAGTTTGAGTCCCATGTGTAACCAAAAGTCACAGTTGAATTGTTTTATGCAACTTACAAATCAACACTTAGACACTCAACTCAAGTTTAACAATCCAAGTCTGCGGATATCTTTTCCAAAACCAAACTGCGACTGTAGGGAAGTTTTATTTTAAAAGGTCTAACTGGACATTGTAGATTTATTGACTTTGTAACTCTGTGTTATGCAAAGGAGAAACTAGATGGGTCCCTGCATATCATAGTTTGCAGCTGAGGGGCCAAAGGTACTGTGTTTGATGAGTTGGAAGCGAGTAAATGTTGCACCCTGCTATCAGCTGCTGAACTATCTTAATAATTACCATCATAAAACAACGACACGCTTCTCTCCTGCGTCGACTCTTAAAAATAATAGCACAAGGATCTCATATTGATGATCGCCACTTAAAAAAACGCAACTGCAACAAAATAAGGAAGAACTTGTGTCTAAGGTGTGTGTGCTGGTGTCTGTAGAAGACGTTGCTGTATACACATTAAAATCAGTCAACAGAGAAATAACTGATAACTGTGTGCTGCAGGGATAAAGAGATAATTACGCCGAGGGTTTTACCCGGGGCTTGTTGTTTAGTTGCTAAGCTACGCAGGTGCACGATTGCATAAATAAGGCGCTGGAGTGTAAAAACTATTTCTTGCAGGAGGAAGATAATTGCTTTTCATTTTTGCGTTAATGACTCAAGGACTGCGATGATTGAGGTCCATTTTCAGGTGAGTTCGTTCCGCAGCCTCACAGCTGCATGGAGTTTTCGAGCACGCCTGCGTCTTCTGCCGAGCTCCTGTCAGTACAATCACCCGGTTTTTTTTTTGGTTTTTTTTTCCCTTCTGCCCACTAAAAGCTCTCTGCATGAGCAACCCCTTCAATCTTCCATCTCCCTCCCCTTTCATCTCTATTCCCTCTGAGCACTCTGGACGACTCTCCGTGCACCCATCTCCTCTTGCCTCCACTATCTCTGTACGTTTTACCTCAGCCACCTGATTCTCTCCCTGAGCCTCGTGAGCTGGCGACCCTCTCAACCCTCTCTATCCGGGCTTACCGTCCACGTGGCCCAGAGCGGATTACATCCTTGACATCACTGTGCCAGATGTTTACGACTGAAATAGACGGAACAACTAACCTCAACGCTGAGTCAAACAATGCACGCGTCCCAAACCCGACACTTCTTTTCCCCATTTACGCCTGAGCTGCTTCCTTCCGTTTTAATTGGAAATATTCGCTTTTGCCTAATGATCTCCCCTGTTTCCTTTGTCTCTAATGTGTCTCTCTCTCTTCAGTCGGAATCAGAGCTGCTGTCTCCATTACCTTGTTCAGGAGACTAAATTGACTATAGCTCTCTCTTGTTTTCACTCCATTGCTTGCTTCGCCGCCCCCCCTCCCAACAAAGCTTTGGCTTTTTCCATTCTTCTTCCTGCAGCTTCTGCTCCCGGCTCTCTCCAGTGAGCCGGTATAGCGATCAAATAACCGATAAGCCGCCCACTGTAACATACACATTAGCATGATTAAATCGGCCATTGTCTGTTCATTTATTAAAAGCCTCTCTGTGCTGGACGGGAGGTCTTTCTAGCCGGTGAACGGAGAATCAGAGAGATCAGATGTGTGTGTGTGTGTGTGTGTGTGTGTGGCTGAACATGGCGTGTATCGCTGTCGTGTGTGTGTCTAAGCCTGACATCACCGAGGCAGAGAAGTTAATGAGGGTTGCAGGGGTATTTCTGACACAGTGCTGGCTTCCTGTGGGGAATTTCAGGTGATGTGACGGAGAGCGAGCCTGTGGAGAAGCGATAGCAGGGCGGGAGAAGTCTGCGGTGGGCTCGGCTCTGGCAGTGGCTACACGGGAGATTTAGGGCTTAGGCGATTGTTAGACGGGGCTCAGTTTGTTTTGAACTATGGGCCTGTGTTTTCCGCGGGCCGCTTTATGTGGACGCTGACTCTTTCCCCCACTTTGTACTGCACTCTCAGCAGTTTAAAAGAGGAGGATTAGACGCAGGAGCGTGCCTCTCTCTCGTCTGCCGGAGAGCACCGCCGCCTAATCTCTGGCGCTGAGGAGAAGGGATTTGGATGAAATGACCTGTGCTCACTTCACTTTCTCGCGCCTCTCTCCCTCACACACCCTCCAAGTTGAGTGAAAACATAGTGCCGCATCCTTCCTTCCTTCCTTCCTCCTTTCCGTCACTCCCACTCCCGCTTTTTTCATTTTCCTGCTGGATGACTCTACGCTCATCAGCATGCAGCACCACGCGGCTGCTCCTCAGGACCAGGCAGGCAGGCAGGCAGACTTGTCAATAAAGGAACAACAGTAACAGGGCACCTCAGCGAGGCCTCCAGCCCTGTCACTGATGTCTCTCTCAGCTGCCTACACTCGCGCACTTAATGAGCACGTAATTGTTGAGCAAGCAAAAGAGAAATTAGGGAAGCGAGGAGGAGAAGAGGGCCACGAGGTGAGAGGTGTAATAGAGAGACAGTGGAAATGAGAGGAGGGAGAAGTGAGAAAAGCACAAGGACAGACTGTTCCAGGGGAACAAAGGAAGACATAAAGTAGCCAATTTGTCCTTAAATGTGTGGCGCAGTACAGTCGCGAGAAGAAGGGAAGAAGAGCGCTGTGTCTAAATCAGCGGGGCAGTGGGGGGAATGCTGCTCTGCGGGAGCTGACATTGAGAGCAGGCGGGGTAAAGCAGTTTCAAGGACAACATGGAAATATCACATTCAGTCGCTACAAGGCGGCCGTGAGCTGTGTGGCGAGGCCGTGCTGGAGCAGGACAGCAGCCAGGAGAACCGCAGGAGAAAGAGCCAGATCAAGGACACGCGGCAATGTTTCCAAAAGACGTGACGACGTGAAATGATAACAGGCGACAGATGCACTGCGTGGGAATGCCGAACGAGAGGAGAAAGTCGCTGACCTCACTAGTATTAGGGGTCACACTTTGATGCACACAAGTATATCGAACATATCTGGATTGCAAAAGCAGCAAGATGAGGCAAACATCAAGCAGCGCGCTGCAGCACAACCGCTATGCTCTATGCTAAAGCTATCTTGTTAGCAGGTTAGCTCAATTAGCTGTGCAGCTAAGCGGCCCGATTAGCTGATTTCGACCAAACCAGAGTTGATGGCGGAAAGACAAACAGAGCGTTTTGTTTTGTCCACCATGACTTTGAATGATTATTTGCTGTAAGGCTCAGACAGCCTGTGAAAAATAGACTCGCTCGCTGCTTGAAAAGACTCTCAGCTGAAACTACAAAGACTGTCAGGGTATCAGGCTGCTGAATCTTTCTGTACAAAGTGACACTGAGCTTCATGACGGGCCGCGGCTAGCTGGCTAGCTGGTTAGCTTCAACAGACACAGCACAGACATTTTTGACGGAACATCAACACTGTTGTTTCTTCAACTTCTGTCATTTTTTTTTTTTAGAGATGTTTTGAGAAACATTCAGTCCGTATCTTACATTTTGCCAAAATCACAGAGGCAAAAATAGCAAGTGTTCTCATACTCTCACACGAGACACGCATGAACTCTGAATCTTGTTCACAGGAACATTTTCATCAAGCGTTAACTGTGAGACAGCTTTAATCATTCACACATGAGCTACAGGCCCTGTGGAGGAGATGTTAAAATGGGTTTTCAGAGTGCAGAACTAATTCCCAGGAACATATTGAATGATAAAAATATTAAGTATATATTAAATATTAAAATAATTTTTCATCACTACCGTATGAGGTCTTATTACATTCTCCCGTCTCAGTCTCCACGTTCAGACCGACGCTGATTACCATTTGGAAGTAAGTTACAGATGGCGGCTGAGTTTGACTCCCAGCATGCAGTGCTGCTCTCCCCATGACCACCCAAGCTGATTTTAAATGAATCTGCGCTCTGATTGCAGAGCTCCGCGGCCCTTTTTTCCTCCCCTGCAGACACCGAACAGTCGAACAGAGACACAACCCACACGTCTGCGTTAGCTTGCGATGCTCCAGGCAATGCAAGGGAGGCCATCTTTAGCAGGAGGAAAGTGATGGATGTAATGTAGATATGCTTATCTATCATTAAGCCCTGCTTTGCCCTCCCCTCCACCGCTCTCCAGGGGCAGGGTGGAGGGATTTCAATCAGACTAGCGGAGAATATAACTCCATAGAGACACGCAGAGGCCAGCAGCTGATCAGTCATGTCTCTATGGTGAAGACACGGACTTAACAGCAGGAGCATCCGTCTCTGGGCCTGTCTACTACACTCGCTTTTAGTCAATGGTCTGACCTTGCTCCTCCACCTCCTGTGTCGTCGCTACAGCGAACGGCTCGAGTCAAACCCCTCTGCACCACCTCGCTAATTCTCAGCGAGAGATCCCCCGAATGAAACCGGCGCAAGATAAATTCCCGCGCCCTCACATGACCGGGCCGCAGCGTCTGCCTGTCAGCTCCCGGCAACTCAATAATAGCGCGGCGACGCTAAATAGCGCTCCCTGAAACATAAGGACGGGGATGTGATGAACACTGAAGGGTAGGTAGGGAATGGAGTGGGTGGAGTCCGGTGGAGGCGGCTAGCTGCTCAGAAGGCACTATAATTAGCCGCAGAAGATCAAATGACTTTTAATGGGTTTGTCTGAAAACAGCAGACTATTTCAGATTTGCGCTCGCAGCTATATTCATATCTCATCAAACTAATGGAATTCTCTCGAGTGCTTGATTGGTTTTTATCTCAGATCAAAATGGCTGATAGAGGTGCACGGCTGCGGCATTCACACCGCGGATTTGTAATGGGGAGAAAAAAAAAAGCCATTTCAGGGCACTATTGTGTAAAATGGAAATGTTTTTTACAAAAACGCTGCACATGATGTCGAATAACACGGGTTAGTCCTTCACGGTTCGATGCACAATCATTGTTGTCACAGGACTCATATGCCACTGATGGGTCAGTGCGAATGGTCTTATAATAACTTCTTGTGACAGATAATGGAAACCTCTACTGGTCATTAGTTAGAGAATTAATCAGAGATACTACAAGGATAATATCAGGGTCACAGCTCAGCCACGGTGGAGCTCTCAGTGGAGAGAGGTCTGCTGCAGAATGCTAAATATGCTGCCTGCAATTAGGCTTTGAGCATGCAATAACGCACAGTTACACACACTGTGCCCTGAGACACGCTCGGAGAAGCCTCCAGTGCAGAAACAATTACTTGATTAATTGATCAGTAAATCAACGGATAAAGTCAACACACGATCTTGACATTTGGGTCTTTCATCAAGCAAAAAAAAAAAAAAAAAAGGCCAAACCTGCTTCCAGCTTCTCAAATGTGAGGATTGTTCTGCTTTTCTTTGTATCAAATCACAGTAAATTTAATATCTTTGGGTTCTGGACAACTGATTGGGCAAAACAAGAGACTTGAAGAAGTCATAGTGGGTTTTGTGATGAGCTCTGCGCAATCAGGCCGATCGATTAACCACATAGGTTTAACTTGGATGTGATTGTGGCCGATGGACGTGCAGCCTCCACCCATCACACAAGTGACTATTAAGTGAACCGACTTCCCAACTACAACCAATAACTTTGAGGGAAAATAAAAATCATTTCCAGCTACATTTTTTACGGATAGTTTGATGTTCAGCTCCAGATTTATTTATTACTTCAACCAGATGTTCAGTTCAACAGTTATCCAGTTTCTAAGAAGTCCAAGATTATTCATTTCTGACAGGCTCAAACGTTGTTTTGGTGTTTGGGTGGCGGTGTGGGGGCGAGATCAGCTGATTCACTGATCCTGCTCCACCATCAGTCGACCTTTAACAATTAAATCAAGTAAATCAATCGAAGAAATTATCATCGCTCGCAGCCTTACAGCTGTCTGTTCCACCTTTTTGACTCCTGCGCGGTTAATATTCCTGCATAATAAAACCATATTCATGAATACATGTGTACGGCCGATGCAGGGGAAATAAAGGGAAACACAGACTGAAGTCGGATGGGGAGTTGCTGTTCTGCTCTCAGTGAAATTAAACGTGTCACAGTGTGTTTGTGTGTGTATGTGTTCCCTTAATTTCCCAGGGTTTCCTGCTAGCATTCAGGATACATTAATTTCCCCTACGCCCTCATCTGGGGTTTTCTATTTTAGACTGAGGAAATTATGTCCAAGAGCTCCAGCCGGGTTCTGACTCTAATTTACATTTTGGCTTCTCCTTAAATTATACAATGCACAAACCTTCCTTTTATTGCTTGTGTGAGGGCAGGGAGGGGATCTGTAGGCTTTGGCTCTCCAATCGTGCATGAACACCTCTCATTGAATTAATTATAGCGTAGGAGGGTAAGAGCTTAAAAAATAAATATAGGGAGGAAAAAAAAAAAAAAACTCAAAGGAGATTCTCTTCATTTAATTTCTATCACCGGAGAAAAATCTGTTTCTGATGGAGTCCAATGTGGAACGCTAGCTTCTTCCTCGGTGAAATCTCCCCCCCTCACCGTGTTCTGTCGGCGTCCCGAGCGGACCATCCTACAGAGCCGCTGTTTTTGTCCTTGGCCACCTTCTCCTTGAGAAAGTGCTGTATCAGACAGGCTGCTAACAGGGACGTCACATAGCTGGAGCACCAGCACCAGCGGCAGCAGCACGGGCCTCTCTCTGGGGGTATACAGTTACACTGCACTGCCTCTATCTCTTACCGTTCTGACATTTTCATTTCCTCCCACTCTCCTGAGAAAAAAAAGATAAACTTTTTTCAAAAAAGAAACAGGATGGACTCCCTGCCGCTGTGGGTTCCAGCCTGGATGATACCATTTCCATGACAGGCACGGGGGGGTAAAGAGACGAGGGAAGTGAAGGAAGCTCGGTATGCAGGAAGAACGGACGGGGAGGAAGCTGGAACTAGCATTCTCTTGTTTTCCCTGGCAGGAGTATTTGTGCAGCGTTGCTCAGCAAAACAGAGCAATATAGCAGCAAGGCGGCCTGCCAATCATCCAGCCATCTTATCAAGGCAAGAGCACCACCTCCTCCCTCAATCTCCTTTAGCTATAAAAGCTGTGGTACTGAGGCAACATCCACACTAACACCTTTAAAACTAAGTTTCAAAATAGAAACTGTGTCCAGATGAACTCCTTCATGGCTTATAAGAATCAGGATGTAAACATGTTTCTGTGCCGGCAACGTTTCCAGACGTCTTCATTTCAGGGGTCCTTAAATGCCAAATGGAAATGTAGAAATGTATTAGAGTGAATATAACTTAAGGGTTTATTGTTCAGAGAAGAACCTGATCAAATAGTGACAGGGCAAAATTGGAAATTTGCAGACACAAAACGTTGATTGTGACCTTACAACATCGCTCTCTCACAGTGAACTGGGTGCACAGATGAGGCTAACGTGTCTTTAATATGTTGGGGAATGAGGAGGAGAGAAGAAGCAAGTGATTAAAAAAAGGTAATATAGGAAATTGAGGATGAGACGCATCGAGAATCATCGTGGATTCAAGTCGCAGAGAGGTGAATCTAACTTAAATTTAATTGTGAAGACAGTGGAGATTCACAGCTCTAAACAAAACATTAACAAAATGCCCCCCAGCCAGAGAAATAAGGACAGAGACACAATTATACACACAAAGACAAACAGACCCACCCACACACTCAAGAACTCGCACAGAAAGAGATGAAGACATAAATCAACAAAGCACTAAGAAAAGACACATCAATTATAACTGAAGTTTGGAAAACTGGGTCTGATTTTGAATGCTCTTGTTCGACAAGAGAGACGACATTCAGTTAGAGAATGGGTTCAAACAGAAGTAAAGGAAAAGAAAAAAAGAAAAACGTCCTTGAGTAATTTATGCTCTTACATTTTCTGGTGCAGTTGAGCATGCAAACGGTGGGAAACAATGCCGAGCACACAGCTAAACTGGCTCTTTGATTCTTAGCTGCCTGCCTCCATTATACCTCACTTTGTGCAAAAAAAAAAGGCAGACAAATCAGTGCACAGGCCTCGCCCGAGCCTGCGTATGACTCACTGATCTTACAAAACCGAGAGGCACACACCTGAAAAAGACAAGCAGTGGATGGCAGACATTGTCCTCCTCACGTATGGACAGACAGGGACCGAGGAGGAGACCGGCGGGGGGCCATAAGCAGAGCTACAACTCATAGATAGCACACCAGATATTTTATTCATGGGCAGAAAAACCCAAGCAGCCAGAGTGACTCACTGTGCCACAGGGACACACTCACACGAGTCGGGAGGGGTGACAGGGTTTAACCCACCTACGTTGACTGCCTCCTTATTCTCAAACAGAAAACACATTAAAAAATAAAGTCTTGAATGGCAAAGGCTCCTTTCAGAGGGATTAGAGGGGGATGTTTTTGTCTACTGAATTCGCCCGAGTGTACAGTCACTCTCCGAGCGCTATCACAAGAAGCGAGCCGCTCACAGAACAATACAGCGAGCCGTTTGCACTTCAGGCTATGCATTCCTGAGCACTCTGGCATATAAACTGACAAAAGGAATTCTCATGCAGCAGTGCTGAGCCAGGCTATTGTCGAAAAAACAAAACAAAACAAAAAAAACAACCCCACGCAGACTCAGGTGTAGCGCCGTTGGATGAGGATTGCCGGGGCTGTGCAGATTGGCCTACATATGGCGGGAGGCCTGGCGTAACTTAAGCGATGTGCAGTCATCAGTGTGCCGATTTGAACCCACTCACTCCTCGCCAAGTTTCTGCCGCCCAGGATCTCTCACTGAGAGAAAAAAAACAAAAAACTGACTAAATATGTGATGAGCTGAGCTGTAAAAAAGGACTCAGGCGTGCAAACACACACACACACAGACACAAATATTTCAGAGGCACACAAACATTTTTCAGTTGCAAAAAAAAAAAAAGAGGAGGCAACCCTGCTCACTTGGGATAATTAGAGCGCACGCAGAGCCTGGGAGACAAAGCTTGGCATCGTGAGAACAAGGCCCGACTGATGAGGCCTCTCTATTTAAATCCCTGGGACGAGATGAGTGTGTCTTGTCGGTGGAATCGCTCCAGGAGACATGCACGGGCTTGGAGGAAGAGAAACAGCCAAGGCGGTGAAAAGAAGACGGAAAGACAGACGGAGACAGAAAAAAAAAAAAAAAACTGCAGATGAACTGAGAGGCAGGAAGGTGTCTTTGAGGAAATGAAAGGAGAGAGAATAAGGGCTAAGATTCAATCAGACATCCCATCCTACTGTTAGTCATAGAGGCATAGATCAGACTTGAGTGTTGAGTGAACGCCGCTGAAATTACACACAGGTGACTCACACTGTGTCTCTGTGCCACTTTGAAGTCAGTTTGCCTCTGCAGGGCTTGGAAATGAGGGTTTGACGGAGCGAGTGGGCGACTGGGGGAGTGAACCGAGTGAGCGTACGAGCAGATGGAGATGGGTAGGGCTCCAGGATTAGTACCTTTCCCTCCGCAGATCTATAAGCACCAAGTGTTGCTTGTCGCTAAGAGGATTCGCAGGGATACGGGGCCGTCCCAACAATTGAAAGCAAGGTTTTAGGCGCTAATCTACGAATTCACGGGCGAGTGCAGCTGATTCTCGGCTGATGGATCACATGCCGCCGCCTTCAACTTGATTGACACGGCAGAGCGTGGGGTTCAAAAGGGGGCAATCTTCGCGGCTTAGAGGAGAGAGAAGACGCCTCCTACAGACGGCTTTAACTGTGCTCCCCCGCCCACAACGACGCATTGAGAGATCATTATCACATGCGAGTGCCACTGATTGTTGTTTTGGGTTTTTTTTTTCTTTTCCCCCAGGCGTGAAACGTCGCCAGCGATCTGCCCCGTGCACTCATCTTTTCTCGGTATCTTGATCACCTCTGTATGGTAACGACACCCCGGGTTGTCCCGGCTATTCATGGGGCTCACAAAAGGCCCTGATAGGGAACCATTCAGCCCTGCTAACGGACGGCTTCCATAGCACCCGCCCCGACAATCACAGCCAACTGGGGCCATTCATTCGCGTGCAATTGTTCACTATCAGCCCATATCCAGAGCAAATACACACAAGGAAGCACACAGGAGCACTTTAATATCAATGCTTGCCGACAAGCACACACAGGCAAGAACGCACACAGACTCTGGATGATAAGTGGGGGAAGAAAAAACGCTGCTGCAAAGACGCACAGCAGCACAGTCGTTCTTTGGGTTATGCAGGACAGAACTGTTTTCTTCTTGCTGCAGAAGTATCCGGCCTCTCCGCACTTCGGTGGATTGGATCAGCCGGTCCGATGCTGCGGGGTCGCTCTGACATGCACGTGTTTGCAAACACAGAACACCATAAAGTCAGAGTCGATCCAGCAGGATGAGTTAACCCAGCGGTTTCATTCCACTCGCCGTGTTTTCTCCCAGGCTCGCGAGGAGGAACACTGTTCTAAATTATTTTCGACAGGCATAAAACAACTGATGTTGTGTTACGTAACACTCGGTCATATTTGCGTTATGTGTCAGAGCTGCGATAATCTCCTCTTGCTTAAGTCAGCGGAGAATAAAATGTACTGAATGCATTAACTGTTCCAGATATTTTGTACTCCATTAATCCAGTGGGAGCCATATCAGCGAATGCCTCAGTGTGATGCAACTCTCTGGGTAAACCTGCTGTGTGCTTCGAGCCTGTGCCGTTATTTCTTAGCCCAAGGAAACACACAGCTGCTCACCCTGGATACACAAGCGAGGGGAATTTAAATAAAACCCTGCTGTTGTTTTCCTTTTGGGGTAAATTATAAGGCAAGATGCAGCGAGTAAAGAGCACGAAATCACCGGGGCAAACCCTCTTTTGAAGCCGCTGCAGACTGTAAAGCCTCAACACAACACAAAGATGCTCAGATGACGGCGGGGAAAAAAAACACAGCTGAAGAAACAAAAGCTCACAATCTGGTGCTCTCGCAGGTATCTGACAAAACAAAACCGTTTACACAGCTGAAGCAGCCAGTTCATCGCAAAACCGCTACAAAAGGAGGAACTGCGAAACAAAAGGGCCAACGCAGCCACCTCGGCTATCACAAACGAGACGAGGAACCACGGAAGGAGAGAGGTGGGCGAGAGGGAATAAAACCGTCCCCGACCAACAGCGAGCGAGTCTCCGAGGAGCTCTCACAGGCTCGTAAATTCAAGCTCAAGGTCCACCGGAGGAGCGAGTGCAGGCGGCATGTCAGCACAGCAATATCTACCTCAGCTGTGTGTCCACGGGCTCATCAGCACGCACACACACACACACACACACACACACACACACACACACACACACCAGCCGCTTCACTGACAAACAACAGCAAGCAGTTGTTTTTCCTGACACGGTTCAAACAACCGAGAATTACACAGGAAAGAGCAGCACAGCTCTGGTTTCATTATTCTCCTGGCTGAGAAGAAAGAGACAGTTTGATGTTTAGCTGGATGCTTGTAGGACTTTTCTGAATCTGCAGTCTTTAGTTAACTAAAGATAAAACCGAACGCTGTTTATCTGCAGCCACGCTTTAAATCTTCAACATTTGTATAATCTGCTCTGGGGCCTCAGCTAATGATTATTTTCATGGTTGATTGCTCCGTCTCAATTAATCGATTAGTTGTTTCAGAGCTTCCCAAAGCCCAAGATGATGTCCTGAAACTAAAAACTCATAGAGGAGTTCAGAAACAAACAAAAATATTCACCTAGGAAGCTGAAATATCTTTAAAAATATGTCTCATCTAACTATAAAACAGGAATATCTGTCACTCTGTTACTTGCATATCTCGAGAACTGTTCGTCTGACCTACTTCACACTTCACAGGGTTGCTGCTGAGGAACAAAAGAAGAAGTGCAGCGTCAAATCTGAACACGCAACAACGTTCGAATCTCGCGCGATCTGATGGGGAAGCAGACGTAAACTAAAAGGAAATTAGTGTGCTGCTGCTGCAACAACGGGAAAAAAAACAGAGGCAGAGGGTTCAACGAGTCAGGAGACACGAGTTTTATATTTTCTGACAACAGTTGCACGCTAGCTAACATTAGCTTCAAAGTGTACAGTGTTTACCGTCGCCTGGCCACGGGACGCCTCTCTTGTTTATTCGCTGCTGCTCTAGTCGTCTCTTTGTTGCATTGTTCTCTACTTCCTCACAATTAAATGTCCATATTTGTGTTTTAGCCGGCAGTCGTATTCAGATGTTAAATACTACTTGAGTACTGACAGGTATTAATATCCGTATTTTATGTTTTCTTGCAAATGAAAATGCCACCAAACAAAGACAAAAGCTTTGTCCTTCAGGAAAAGCCATTGATTAAACCACAGGAATCCTCAGCGTGCAGCAGCCACCATAAATTTCTCAATTTAATTTGGGTGACGGATCAGAAAAATCCATTGATTTCATCCATTAATCATCTCGGGGAGAGTCTGTACAGTATCGATCAAGGCCGTCTGCGTGGTTAGGAAGGTTGACTGAGGAGGCAATCATTGCAGAGAGGACGGGTCTTTGTAGAGAGAGCGTGCAGCAAGCATAGATTTTTGTTGGGGGACATAATAACCATTATTTCCCCTCACACACACACACACACACACACACACACACACACACACACACAATGCCAGCCAATACTGCCTCAAAATGGCCGAGGTTTTGTGTGTGCGTGTGTGTTTGTGTGTGTCGCAAATCGCAAAGGAAAAATCATTCACTGGTAACCACTTTGCACTGCGCACAAAGAGTCGCCGGGAGGAGACGTCTTGTTAAAAATGTTTTGTCATGGTTGCTTCAACAGTGAGCAGGAGCAGTTGTGTTTACCCTCTGAGGGGGTGGACGGCTGGACGGTGGGGTGGTGGGGTGGTGGTGGAGGTGGAGGGGGGTGGGGGGGGAGTGTTTGCTCTGAAAATGGTTGCATTGTTATCCGATGACACACACGTCTGACACTGCAGGCATCAGTGTGCAGGCACAATAACTGGTGAGCCAGCAGGAAAATAGGACACCAGGTAGGTGTGTGCACGTGTGTGTGTGTGGGAGTGGGTGTGTTTGTTCAGGAAACACACACACACACACATTTGGATCTGATTAATCATATAGTGACACAAAATGTGATACACAGTGAGATAATGAAGACATGTGAGTGAGAATGAGAGGTGGAGGGGGGCCGGACTGGAACGAGAGGGGCCCATGCTGATAACACAGGAAAAGGCCGGACACTACCAGAGGATTTCCTCCTGCTCCTCTCGCTCCAGACAATCACACACATTATAACAAATATAAGAGTGAGAGCAGACAGTGGGGTGTTTGTGATCCACTGCAGAGGACCTGTGTGTCCCCCCCACCCCAAAAAAAGGCCTGACAGAGAGACAGCTGTCTTTCATTTGATCTCTGCAGCAAAAAAAAAACCCCTGCTGTAATTCTTGTCACAGCACCTCCAGCCTCACATTGTTCAACTCACAACCCAACAAAACTGCAAAATCAGAGCTCAACAACGAGCTGAAACCCTGGAAGCAAAAGCTCATTAATATTTAACTACATCTGATATCACAACAGCGTCGTTGAGCCACGATTAAAACATGATTATATAAACACCAAACAAACGTGTTTTAGGTGAAATCCTCCAGCTGAAGAACAAGTCTGATATAAAAATACACATTTACATGAAGAAGATGAGTGTTTTTTTCGTTTCATACACAACCAGAAAACACCCCGGCTGTGTTGATCCAGGTCAAACTAACGTGGCTCAGAATAAATCAGGAAACATTTCGGGTTACATACCTCAATGTATCCGGCCAGCGCTGGAACCACAATGCCCAAAATAAGGACCGATATCGCCGGGACCGAACCCATCTTCCCAGGATCTAATGCTACTGTAAATAACTTATATCCTGAGATCTATATGTTTGGAGAGAAACGTCCTGGGAGAATAAAACCTCCTGAGAGATATAAATGTGAGGGTGAGTCCCGGACAGAGACGCGAGTGCTGCTGCTGCTCCGCTTGTTTTGTTACCCGAGCTCGACAGAAATGTTGGAGGGAGACGGCGCGTCGGTGCCTCCTGTGAAATGTGGACTGGCTGTGGGTCTGTGGCGGATCTGCCTCTGCTGCCTCCTCCCTCCTCTGAGCCTCTGAGCCTCGGGAGGAGGCACATGGAGCGGCTCGCTGCGCCACCTGGCGGCCGCCTGCAGGAACAGCAGCCCGGAGACACAACGCACCACCGGACGGATCGATAATAATAACACCAATGTGATAAACACTGGTTTTTGTCGAAGTCTGTTGTATATATTATAACATCATATATATATATATTCTAATTATGAGACAACACGTCAAATGTCAAAACTATGTTTATTGTTTATTTTGTAATTTTTTCATTTAAATTGATATTTCTGACTTTTTAATTGCATAATTCACAATTAAAAAGTTGCATCATAACAAAACAGTCCAATATAAGAAAATCTGCATAATGAAGGATAATGGATGTTAATGATGATTCTGAATACAACTACACATCGATAGATCGATAGATAGATAGATAGATAGATAGATAGATAGATAGATAGATAGATAGATAGATAACTTTATTAATCCCAGAGGGGAAATTAGGTCATCATAGCAGCAAAGTACATTCAAGTACAAATACAGTCAAAATACAAGGTCACATATAGAAACAATAAGCAACAATAAAGTACTATATACAATAAAATCCTCAAGCAGTTATAAAATATGAAAATAAAACATACTAGGCATGGGAACAGGGGGCCAATGGCCCCCCAGATGCTTCGGCTGCCCCACCAAACCGACCCCGCTTCATTCAGAAAAAAAAAAAGTATATTCAAATATATAGTATTGTAATTTATTCCCATAAATACTGCTCAGAGTAATCCCAGTCCACGGCTCCTCTCTCTAGAGATGCCACCTGTCCGTTTTTTCCAGAATTTTCTCTTTAATCAACAGCTCCACAACAAACATAACATGATAAGATATTAGAAACATTTTCTTATTTATGACTGATCAGAATATCACGTCACTGACCTCCCCACGCAATTCCCATGAGCGTGATTGACTCAGAATCAGAATTCCTTTATTGCTCCTGCAAACAGGGATATCTGTGTGTCACAACAGCCTAATCAATACACATCAATACATTTACAAAATAAACAATATCTAACAAAAGGTAAGAAATAGATTCTTACATACTGGGGCACTAGTACATACGTAATATCTACTAGTGCCCTGCCCCTTTCTGTGACATCATCCCCATGAAGTCATCATTCACATTTAATTTAATTAATTTTATGGTAAAAATATAGAACAGAAATCAGTAACACTTGAGCTGAGGTGTCCAAATTACCTGAATGCACCTGATTACAATATTAAAGTAATGCAACTTGATTACAATCAGTTAGTTTTGGATTAATAACAAATAAAGACCAGAGAAATTAAATATCAATTAAAAAGTAGCTGTTTGTAAATCCTGTTAACACGTGTTTATCTGTGTTTGTTCTATTATTTTTTATCCTAACATTTGACAAGAGGGAGGGACTCAAACTCAGGATAAAAGCAGATTATTTGAACACAGAACTCCTACTCTACCTACAGCGGTAAACAACTTTGAAGGGCTACTGAATTCTCCAGTTGAAATGACAAACCAGGTCAAATAAGTCCAGCCCACAGGTTTTCTGACCAATCCATGTGGTGCGCGCCAGAAGGGGCGGTCCCGCTCGTTTCCCGCGTGAAATTAGGGCATTTCCCTCCAAAAAGTTAGATGTGTATATAATCAGCCCACTGATCATCACTCTGGTCTCTTCTCTGAGGACGCGAACATGGTGAGTAAACTGTTCTGTACGAATCTGCTTTGTGTGTCCAGTTACCTGCTCAGTACAGGTGTATTCATGTCTGTGTGGGAGGTGTACAGATAGTTAATACTTATTGATCTCAGGTAACAAGCCCAAGTGATGTTCCTTCACATATCAGCAGCTCCACATAGTAACTACTTTAATGTGCGAGTTAAAATGGAGCCAGCCTCCCTGTCGGTGAGATTTGTTTCTACCTCAAATGTTTCTGAAATAACTCTGAACAGAAACTGAAGACGTCTCATTTAACTGTTCAGTGATGAGATCAATTCGGCTGGAACATAATCCTTTAATTACGGCCAGTTAAATCCTCTATCAACGTTGTGTCTTGCTCCATGCACCAAACTCCATTGCGATTTTGGTCGTTTTTATCTCTGCCATGTTAATTTCATGAATAATGCGCAGTTAACTTAACTTTGGTCACTATCTAAAAACAAGAAGGTAGTTTCGGTAAAGTCGGCATGAAGTATTTTTAATTTATTCATGAAAGCTGTTTAGCTAACGTTATACTGGTCAGTGTAAGTGAGTGCTACTGTTATGTTAGCTAGCTAGCTGACTTTGTTGTTGTTGCACATGCACTTCAGGTTTGGGAAACATGTCAGCAGCAGCTCAGCTGCCTTTATTAACGGATATGGACACTATAACGAGCTTATAAAGACGTCTGAGTCATTTAATCGTCGTGTTTTTACAGACGGATTTGCATGTTAGCTAACGTGTGTCTGTTGGAGAGCGTTAGCATGACGCCATTATCGTGTTGTGTAATGTTAGCTTAGTGTTAGCTTGAAGGTATTATCCTGCTGTGTGATGTTAACTTGTTAAAACTAGCATCTTTACAGCTGAATATCTGAGCACAGCACAGTTAGCTAACAGGCTCCAAGTGTTGTGTTTATAATGTTTCAGTATGTTAGTATGTCAGCATCTAGAAGGTTATTTTGAGCAGCTAAAGTAGTTTATACACACAATATGCAGCCTCATTGTAATCTGAACAGAATGTCTATCACTGTACAGACTCCCTGTCTGTAGACTTTAAAATCATATTGCTCGTCTATAAAGCACCATATGTTTTCAGGATTTAATACATTTGCTTTACCTTTAAAAAACACATTTATTAAATCGGATTATAGCAGATTTTATAGTGCAGAATGATGTGAGACTCCTGAAGTGGTGCACATGGTTACAGACTGCTATACCAATCTTTATTATGAAATGATAATCCTGTAAGAAATCCCCTTTTGCTGGAGGTGTCTGTAATCTTAATACATATTCTTTTTTACTGCTATAATCAGAATATATATATGCAAACACACACACATGTGCATGTAGTCATCATGTTATACTAAAGTTCTTCCTCCTCTCTCCAGGTGAACAGTGGGACTTGTCTTCAGCTTCAGGTGGAACAGCTCTGACCTGAATGGTGATCAGCACCAGAGAGGAGAGACACCTGGTCCAACAAGGTCAGTGCAGTGTAGGTGCAAAAATTAAAGGCAGAAAGTCTGAGATTTGCCAGTTGCTGTTCATTAATACTCTAGGACCATTAAATGCTTCTGTTAGGACACTACTCTTCAAATTTAGTAGTGTTTTAAATGGTTTCTGTTTACTAAGAGAAAACATAAACAGTCTGTTTAGAACGCCTGCATTTTTTAATCTCATTTATGCATAATATAAATGATATAATTATAAATGATTTAACATGTATATCTACACTGTTCAGCCACAGCATTAAAACAACTGACAAGTGAAGTGAGCATTGATCATCTTGTTACAATCAAATGTTCTGCTGGGAAACTTTGATTTCTGTCATTTCTGTGGATCCTCTTTGACAAACACCAGCCACCCAAACACCGTTCAGACCAACTGCACCCCCTCATGGCAAAGAACCCAAGGTGTCAAACTGGCCTCCTCATCCTCCAGATCCCAATCCAGTTGAGCATCTGTTGGATGCGCCAGAACCAACTCCTATCCATGTTGGGGCCCCCATGGATCGTTCTTGGCTCTGACTGCATCCAGTGGAAGCTCAGTTGGATTGAGATCTGGGGAATCTGGAGGTCAGGTTGACACCTTGAGCTCTTTCCCATGTTCCTCGGGTCGTTCCTGAGCGGGGGGGCACTGCCACTAAGGAGTGCTGCTGCCATGAGGGGGTGTACTTGGTCTGCAGCTGTGTTTGGGTGACTGGTGTCTGTCAAAGAGACATCCACATGAATGCTAGGACTCATGGCTTCACAGCCGAACATGACATTGGAACACAATGATCCATGTTATTCAATTCACCTGTCACTGGTTCTAATGTTATGGCTCTCAGTGTTTACACATGTTAAATACTTTATGATTTAGATCAAATAAATGCATTTAGGCACTATAACCAGACTTGTTTATATTTCCTCTCAGTAAATCAAACCTGTTTAAATGACTTCCTCTTCCTTTGAATCCTGTGGGTTTTGAGCTAAGACTTATACATTTTAAATGGACAGCTTCATTTATGTAGATTCAACATTAACATGAGCCTCGGCCTATTCGACCGGCAGGCCACTAATAAGGATCATATTCAGTTTCTGCCGTGAAGCTGTCTGGTAGTGAAGTTTTTGGTTTAGAAGCGGTTGTTGTTGTCTCATTCATGATAGAGGTGGAGCAAACTGAGCTTCAAACACCAGCAGAATGACCGGAGACATGTTAAGTTCTGTCAGCCTGTGTAAGGTTTCTCTTGAGCAGTTGTAAGTTTGTCTATGTCCTTCTGAGTGTATAAACTATGATGAGCAGAGCCTGGTGTTAACATTGGTGTTATTCATGGTAGAAGTGCAGTGAAGTGAGAGCTACAACACCAGCAGAACTGAACGGAGACGTGTTGTTTTGGAGGCCTTGTGGTATAGATCTGTCTAGGGACAAAAGATAAGTGACAGTAATACAGTTGTTAGTGGTCTGCCAGGCAAACCTGGTGTTATTGTAATTTATAGGTTAACTTGACCAGACTTCAGCTGTCTTCAATGGCAAATGCCCGAGTGCTGTCCATCGGAGCTGTAAGCAGTGGTTTCCATGAATGGCAGTAGTCAGGCCTTTGATCAGCTGCTGGTATTGGTAATAGCGTATCTTACGAGCCCTTGTGCGATCCCGCCAACTTACAGGTCCCTCATGTTCAGACACCTATGGTATGGTAGAAGCGTGCACAAAGTGTGCGTGTTTAGCTTGGGCCTCGGCCTGGCTAGGGACATGCTCAGGGCCACGGTAGAAGCTAGCCTGACGCCACTAAAGCGGCTTGGATCTCTGCCCTCAACTGTCCATGACGATTCCCCTCGCGAGTTCAGTGTGTATGGGCGCGATGCCTTTGCCTTGAAGATAATGTTGAACCTCTGTGATAAAACAAAATGAAATGATAAAAAAAAATTGCAGGAATTCAATTTCTTTGCAATTGTGCGCAACAGCATCCTGCTTGATAACACCAAGCAGAGATCATTACAAAGCTGTTACAGGGCCCTCGGCCTCACTGCCCAGCAGACCACTAATAAGAATCTGATTGTGTTGTGTTGACGTTTTTTGTTTGGAAGCAGTTGTTGTGGTCATGTTTATGGTAGAATTGCAGCAAACTGATAGCTACAGACAGCTTGAGCGGTTGTTAGCTTGTCTGCCTCCTTCTGAGTGTATTGAAGGTTTGTTTTCAGTTCAGGTTTATCTCCACTTGAGTGCACAAATGTGCATTCAGAGAGTGCTTGATAAGTTTTATGAAGCCTTTGAAGTTGTTGTTTTGCTGGAGAATCATCGTGGCATAAAGCTTTTCATGCTAACAGTGTTAGCTAAACAATGTTGAGCGCAGTAAGCTAGAATAACCAGTTCACCACCGTAGAGTTCTAGGCACAAGAGTTCAGTAACAGCAATGCAGGTGTTAGTAGTCAGCTAGGCAAACCAGGTTATCAGGCTTGTGTGAACTGACCAACCAGATCAGACTGAGGCCCCGTCTCCAAACCCACAGGATTCAAGGAGTGTTTTTACAGCTACTGGATATAAAAAAATATATATCTTGTAATAAAATGTATACGAAAATACAAGTCTTCTCACTTGTAACAACTCGACTCTCTATGAGTCCTGTTAATAGCCCACAAAGTGCGTTATTTGACAACCTGAGAATGAGACTCAAAAATCAGCTGTATTTCTACAGAATTGCTTTATGAGTAAACTAATCCACCCAATTAATCAATTGATTGATAACTGTCCTCCATATGCAGCACACTGGCTCTCAACTTTCTGCTTTTAATGCTGGATAACTTAATCTATGATAATACATCATGTTTGATCAGCGAATGTTTATATTGTTTATGTGAATCTGCAAAGTAACTAGTAACTAAAGCTGTTAGACAAAGTGTAGTGAAAGTATGAATAATATAGTTAAAAACTCAATTAATGCAAAATATGAAAAATGTTTAACATGTATATCTTCACTGTTCAGCCACAACATTAAAACAGCTGACAAGTGAAGTGAGCATTGATCATCTTGTTACAATCAAATGTTCTGCTGGGAAACTTTGAGTTCTGTCATTTCTGTGGATCCACTTTGACAAACACAGCCACCCAAACACCGTTCAGACCAACTGCACCCCCTCATGGCAAAGAACCCAAGGTGTCAAACTGGCCTCCTCATCCTCCAGATCCCAATCCAGTTGAGCATCTGTTGGATGCATCAGAACCAACTCCTATCCATGTTGGGGCCCCCATGGATCGTTCTTGGCTCTGACTGCATCCAGTGGAAGCTCAGTTGGATTGAGATCTGGGGAATCTGGAAGTCAGGTTGACACCTTGAGCTCTTTCCCACGTTCCTCGGGTCGTTCCTGAGCGGGGGGGCACTGCCACTAAGGAGTGCTGCTGCCATGAGGGGGTGTACTTGGTCTGCAGCTGTGTTTGGGTGACTGGTGTCTGTCAAAGAGACATCCACATGAATGCTAGGAGTCATGGCTTCACAACCGAACATGACATTGGAACACAATGATCCATGTTATTCAATTCACCTGTCACTGGTTCTAATGTTGTGGCTCTCAGTGTATACACATGTTAAATACTTTATTAATTAGATAAAATAAATGCATTTAGGGACTGTAACCAGACTTGTTTGTATTTCCTCTCAGTAAAACTTGTAAATGTTCAAATTAACTTCAGAATTAAATTAAATTAAAACTCCATGTAAAGAAATTATGAAAAGTGATTTCAGGTTAAATACAACTGAGTTAGAGACTCAAACCTCCACAAGGAGACTCAAAACTCATCAAAAATAGACCCAGGTCTCTTTGTGGAGGACAAACAACTACCACAAAAACAAAACCTCGACACACAAACAAAACCTCTAAAAACAATAAAAACCTGCAAAGACACACAAAACCAATAAAAACAAACAAAAACCTCTAAAAACAAACACACAAACCCCTAAAAACAAACAGAAACCTCTAAAAACAAACACACAGAACCCCTAAAAACAAACACACAAAACCTCTTCCAACAAAAACCTCTAAAAACAAACATACAAAACCCCTAAAAACAAACGCACAAAACCTATAAAAACAAACAAAAACCTCTAAACACAAACACACAAAACCCCAAAACACAAACACACAAAACCCCTAAAAACAAACACACAAAACCTCTTCCAACAAAACCTCTAAAAACAAACACACAAAACCTCTAAAAACAAACACAAAAACCTCTAAAAACAAACATAAAACAACACAAAACCTCCACAAAGAGACATCAAACTACCACTGCTCTTCTTTCTCTTCCTGCAGGTGACGGACGAGCCGCCTCAGGACCTGAAGCAGGAAAACTGAGGATCCGTCTTCTGATGAAACTCCTTCGGGTCCTGCAGTTGTGTGTTGACTCTGGTTTCACCTGCTCAGACAGTGAGCACTGTTGTCTTTGCTGGCTATTTACATAATAAAACCTTTTTTTTTAATTACACTCAATTTTGTTTTTTTTATAGATTTTTAAGGCACGTATTGAGTCTTTTGATGGAGTCCAGTGTCTCCTCTCAGTGGCATTTTCAAAGCTTTAATTATATTTGATGTATACATTTTATTTCTGTAATGGAGAGCAGGACTTCCATTACCTTCATTATCTATTCCTATTCTGGGAATGACTGATTTAGAAACCATGTGTTTAATAATGTCTGAGCAGGTTAGCCTCTCTCCATCTCCTATCACATGAATGAAGTTAACAGCAGCACAGTGTATTATCCTTTTGGAAAGTCCCTTTGTGTCTGTGGTGACAGTCAGACAACAAAAGACATTAGTTCACAGCAACAACACCACTAATAAATAATTAAATACAATAAAACGTAGGTGACACACCCTCAGACCACAAGGCTTTGTTTAACAGAGCCACACTGGGAGGTTTCCTTATTCTTAAAGTTCTCAGAGATCAGCCCGAGGTGTCTTCTGTCCTCTTCTCACTTCTGTTTTTGTTCAGTTGGTATTAAAGTTGACTGCAATTAATTATCTTCCGTTCAGGAAGAGAAACTTGGTTGAAATCTAATTTTTGTGAATTAGGCCTCTCGTCTTTCTTATTCACAAAACATTCTGTGTTTCACGAGGAGAAATAATGAGCAAATGATCCAGAGAAAGTAATTTCTTTTTTTGCTTTGAAGGCAATGCGATGAGGAAAGACTTAATTTTCTCTGTCCAATTGGTTGGATTAATAAGGACACACCATCAGCCTTTTATAATTTGATTGTTCCCCTTGACTCATTTCTTTTCTCTCTGGATTGTCATTTGTGTTTCTCTCTGATGGCTGATTAAAAACAGCATCATGTAGAAATGAGGCATGCAGAGCACTACACACTGATACACAAGTAAACAAACATGATGTGATAAGTGCAGTTTACAACAGTGTCCACAATATTCATTTATAGAGTGTATTATAGAAAGTCTCTAGTCTATTTTTCTGAATGTCTAAATTGATTTTTCTTCTAAATCTTCTTAATCAGACTGTACCTCAAAACTTACTTGAACAGATATCATGTAAGACCCATAAATGTAATCAGTATAAAGGATATCATGGGATATGTAGGCTAATTATTGACTGTATCATAAAACATAAAACAAATTTCTGTGTTCTGTGGTCCTACCAGCTTCATGAGGGAGTTTTTCTAAATTAAGACTTATTTTTATCCTCATTATGACGTCTGATTATCAGCCAGACTGCCACAGGTAACATCACATACTCTCCTTTGTTCTTAATCTTCTTTATTTCTGTTTATAGAGACACTCATTGACCTTTTCTTAGTGGAGTTCATAGTTATAGTGTGTTTTCACGACTGTTCAGTGCTCTCTTGTGCTCAGAGTGTGTAACTACAAATATGTCTTTTATTTTGAAAGTATCCACAGGAATAGAAGATGATGGAGGTGATAGCTTATAACTGTAATATTAGATATATCCTGTCTACTTCAGGTAACCACATTGTTCATTGTTTTATTTTGGGTGTCTTGAGGCTACTTGGCTTTATTTGTTGATATGAGATATGATTACTCAGAGAGCCTTTGTAGATATTAGCTAGGCTAACTGGAGAGCCAAACAACATTTAACTAGCATGACACGGTGCACTTTAAACAACTGTATCATTCTCAGCAGAGAATATATAGTAGTTATAATATATAGTTATAATTTACCACTGTGATCAACACAACACATTTACATAAAAATATATTTGCCTAGTTTATTTAAAACCGCTTGAGTTCACTTTAATTTATTTTGAAAAGTATTGACCGGAAGTGTCAGTGCACCGTCATGCATTGCGGCCAATTTGCTTAATTTAATGCTGAAGATTCTCTCTTTGACCAATACAGGGCAGTGAACACGTGTGATATCCACATTACATTTTGGATATTATATTCAGGATCATCTCTTGTAATCGCCATTGTTGTAACAGACAACAACTACAAAATAAATAAATAAATAAAAATGTAAAGCACAACGTTTGCCAAAGCTAGCAATGCTACCAAAACCTGTGTGTGTAAGTAAGTAAGTAAGTAAATAAATAAATAAATAAAAGCGAAGCAGTAGAAGAAGTTTAATTCAATTGGACGACTGTGGTGTTTGAATTTTCTGATTGGCTGTCCTAAAATCGTTCACCAAGCTTTAACCACGTTTATCAACACATTAGTGATAGGACAGTTAACTGTTTCAACACTTCATGATTTAACTCCGAAGAGTATATACTTTTAAAAAAATGTTTCGTCCGGATAAATGTTTTAAAATAAAATATCTTTTTGCTCTCGAGCACATAAGCACCAATCATGAGCCACGTTCCTGCGTGTTGCTAGGCAGATTATGTTAATATATGCAATGCGGCCATCTCTGCAGCTACCATTCTGAGGTAAGAACAACTTCTACGCTTTCCACAAAATGTAAGAAAACTAGGAATTGCTTCGCGGCCAGTTGTGCAGCTCGACTGCTCGGTAGTGTTTCTGTTGATACGAATTAAATGTGCGGGTCGTTTTAGCGCGTTTGTAGCGGCAGAAAAAATATATATTTTCTTTCGGTCTCTTCGGATGTAGTTGTTGTTGTTAGTCCCACCCAAAATGGAGCCTGTTCTTCCTTGTTCACAGTCGACTTGAAGGGCTGGGCTCAACTAGAATGGGGGGACGGGTGGGTCTACCCAAATAATTCGGGCTTTTACCGCTTCAAAATCACCTTTGTTGAAAATCTCAGAATGAGCTCCACGTCCTGAAGCTTGACAAGTTATGTTTGGCTCCGAGGTCGGCCTTACATTGGGACTATATGGCCGTAATGCTAATGTCGCGGTGCAGTAAATGCCCGGGTTTCTATGGCGCTGGTTTTTGTGGTATAGTCCAGTTGGGACCGCGAACCTGCGGGGTTAAAATAGGGGGGAATTTGATTTATTATTGATTATACCAACTGTATTCCTGAATGAGTTTATAAAGTCGGGATCCTTCGCGGTGGCTTTTGTGCCGACATGCGGTTGTATTTAGAGCCCGTTTCCCGGGCGGCCTCGTGAGCAAACGTTAAGCGCGTTTTCCGTCGTACCCCCGCTGAGAGTCGTGTGTGACCGCTCTGCTCGCCGAGTGACATGCTGCTTTATTTTGGTGTGCGTGTCCTGTCAGACGAGCTAAACTGTGTCTGCACACCCCCCTACTAAAAAAAAAACATATGTCGCCGCTGGCACTTTTGAGGTCGAATCGAGTGCCACTTTGCTCAGAAATGGCTGCTGCAGTGCATCATTGTCGCAGCAGAGCAGATTTCTCCCCCTCTACTACATACGTGCCCAGGACGTAATGTGACTCTGATACAGCTGTTACAGTCAAGGCTTCATTATTGAAATCACTCCAGACTATATACACCTTTCTTTAAAAAAAAAAAAAAAAACCCACTTGTGTTTTAAAATGATAGATGACAAATTAAACCATACATGAGCTGGCAATCTCAAAATTCAGCCCCCCACAACATCCATCCATGATATACTTAGCTATTATCTCCATGTTGCATCAAGCTTATCATCACCTACATCCTTTTGTCTCTGTATGTATGTGTGTGTTACAGGCGTCCCTGGCTGCCTCCTGAGTGAAGCGATAGGTGACGTGGTTGGCGACAGGCCTGGCACCGTGCTGCCATGGAGACCAAGCAGGAGCCCTCGGCTGTGTGGAGTCAGACTGCCAGCAATGATTCAGGCAACGGCACACAGGTCTGCTATCCGGTCTGAACCGTCCCTGAAGTGTTGTCTTTAAGCATCTCACAATTTGTCTTTCAAATACACTCACCAGACGGGGAAACTCGCCTCTGTCTGCTAAAGCGTTTTGCTGCTAAATCCCTAAATTTATCACTTAAATCACACATTTACTTTCACAGTGGTAGTTAACACCACTTTTTTAAAAGTGAGAGGTGTTAATGGGTGTTACATCACAGTTGGAGAGTGTAATAATGCTGTGTATCTTGTGCACGTGTGTTGCAGGTGCATTTCGAAGGTGGCACAGTGGCCCAGATAGTGTACAGTGGAGATCAGGCAGATCGGGGACAGCAGCAGGTGGTTTATACAGCAGACGGGAACTCCTATACGTCTGTGGAGTCTGCAGAGCATACACTGGTCTACATACACCCTGCAGATGGCACTCAGGTAAGAGGGGATCTGATGAGCAGATGTATTTGATGTGTTTTGTTCAAGGACTTTTGGCAAGTGATGTGTTGAAGCTGAGAGAGCTAAAGAGAATCATTCCTCACCGCCTGTATGTGACAACCCTTTCATGTGTGAGAGTTTCATATATTTTCACTTGTGTAAAATGTACAAAGTACATATTAATGCATCTATAAATACAGAAGATAAAACGATGCTCTGCGAGATTTGCTCACAGCGCTGTATTTATTTTTTCAGACTGTATTTGCTGATCAGCCACAAGTGGCTTACATTCAGCAGGATGGTACAACCCAGCAGGTGAGTTCACCAGGTACTGTCGTGTTATTAGCAAGCACTGTAAGAGCTTGTTTTCTAATGATTCTTAAGACGTTGTTCTGCTATTTGTAGGTCACAGTTTTGCTGCCCAGCGGACAGAACATGAATGCTGCCAATCTGCATGTTCTCAGTAACGTCGCAGAGGCTCCTCAAGCCATCCTGGAGCCGGTTTCCCAGGTGAGAAGACACTGTGCCGTCTCCAAACAAGGAGATACTATTTGTCTGAAATAGCTAAATGTATGTTATTGTTTTACACAATGTTGTCAAAACATTTTGTTATTCCAGCAGGTAAAGTTCAAGTCTATTTTTCCTTTATTTTATGTTTTGTTGCATGTAAACTAGCCGAGCCTGAAGATGAGAACTTAAACAAACAGAACAGTTGAGTGAGTTTTGACTTTGTTAAATGTCAAACAGGAGCAGCTGTCTGTGTCCAACTCGCTCCCCTCCATGGCAGACATGGGGGACGCCCCTACCAGTCCCCTGGGGGCCACAGACTCCACAGATGATTCTGATGAAGATGAGGATGAAGACTCTGAGATGGATGACTGGGAACCTCATGAGCCTCAATCATTCAACCCTCACAGCCTCTGTGAGTCACAGAGTCTACGGACATAACACTGTCGTCTTTAACAGAGTTAGACCACATTAACTTTTGATGTCTGTTGTGGTGATTCTGTCTCACTGGTTTCTTCTTCATGTGGCCTCTCAGGGTGTGAGGAGTGTAACAGTGCCAACCCCACTGTGTGTCTCAAGCACGGCGCTCTGCACCCCATTCCCAACCGGCCAGTGATGTCCAAGGCCCGGGCCAGCCTGCCTCTGGTCCTCTACATCGATCGCTTCCTGGGCGGGGTGTTCTCCAAGAGACGCATCCCGAAGCGCACCCAGTTTGGTCCTGTGGAGGGACCCCTGGTTCCTCAGAGTGAACTGCAGGAACACTACATTCATCTCAAAGTAAGTCACTGCTCTGCATGACTCAATGCTGTTTGGTTGGTATTGAGCTGCGTTTAGCTGTGCAGTTTCTATTCTGGTGTGAAGCTGCACTGTTCATGTACAAGCAAACTGTCTTCTGCTGCCTTTGGTATTTAGAAAAGTCTCTCGTTTTACCTGAAAGCTTCTATCTTTGTCCATTTTGTTGAATATGAAATTCGGACATTAGGAATTAGATATTATTATTATTATTATTATTATTATTATTATTATTATTATTATTATTAGATATTAGATATTTTCTTGGCCAGAAGAAGGGACAACTTGAAACTCCAGTATCGAGCTGTCTTTTTCTCACTTTTCATGATGGTATTGTTATTAAGTAGTCACAGTTATTTACTTGCAGTACAAATGACCAAAGAAAAGGTGGCAAAATCTGTAATTAAAAGAACATTTTTGTTAAGGAAAATATTTTACAGAATGGTGCCGGGTGACTTAGAACTGGGGCAGGATGCAGTGGTGATTGTGTGGATGAAACATGCACGTGCAGTCGCAGGTTTCCTCTCAATCTGATCTCTAATCTGTATTTTTGCTTGTGGTTGTAGCTGTGCATGTTGGATACAGAGAAAGCTGGAGAGAAGCCTGACGACATGTGGTTGGACCTTTCTGATGAAGACAGCTGTAACTGGATGATGTTTGTGAGACCTGCTCAGAACCACCTGGAGCAGAACCTGGTGGCCTACCAGTACGGCGCGGAGATATTTTACACGACCATCAAGAACATCCAACCCAAACAAGAGCTCAAGGTCAGTTGGCTTTAGTACAATTTACACAGTTCGCTCATTTGTCTTGTTGGATGAAACAAAGTTTGTACTCCTGTATGCTACCTGTCCAGCATCTAACAGCTGATGAGGAAGTTCAGATCACTTTACTCAAAAGTAGAACGTCTGGTAATTTAAGATCAGATACATTTCTGAGGATCTGATGGAAACAATCCAGAGCTGACCAGAGAGAATCATTCTGAGTTAATAAAGGATGTCTGAATAATCCTGTACTCTTCTCTCTGCAGGTGTGGTATGCAGCATCGTATGCAGAGTTTGTCAACCAGAAGATCCACGATGTTACAGAAGAAGAGAGAAAAGGTGAGTCTCTGTACACAATGCTTATTTTGCTCAACACCGAGTCTCATCTCTGCATGAACAGCTATTAAAACAGTAGTTTTCTTCTTTTTGCTTCAGTTCTCCGGGAGCAAGAGAAGAACTGGCCTTGTTATGAGTGTAACCGGCGCTTCGTGAGCTCTGAACAACTGCAGCAACATCTCAACATGCATGACGACAAGTTAAACTCTGTCACAAGGTAAAACCTTTTGATAATTTCTCTGTCATTTCTGTTGCTTTAGAGCTCATATGACCCGCTCTCTGTTCCTTTCCTCTCTCAGATCCCGAGGCCGGGGCCGAGGAAGAGGCAGGAGGAGATTTGGGACAGGAAGACGACCGGGCCGACCTCCTAAATTTATACGTTTGGATCCACCAGGAGACAGTGGTGGGGACAAGACAACAGTAAGGGACATATTATGTTAATTTCTCACGTCAGACACCAAGTAATTTACTGAAAATTCACTGACCGATTAATCTTTTATGAAATAATTAGATTGTAGTCCTAGTGTACACAATGTTAGATTAACTATGAACCAATAAATGGAAAAGTAATTGATAACATTATCTCAGGACAAATCAATAATACAGAAGCAAATATGAGGTGGAAAATATTCAGGAGGTTTGTAAAAAAAAATGTAATTCTATGAAATAAAATGAGCAACACAAGATTAAAAGTGTCCTGGTGATAGATGACCTCAAAAGTATGTTTTTGAAATATGTTCTCAGGTGGCTTTAGTCTATAAGCATCCTTTTTTTAATCTTCCAATAACTTTTTTTAATCAGGAGATGTTGGAACTGACTGAGAAGCCGCTGGAGGAGCAGGCGGAGGGAGTGCAGAATGGGCTGAAGGTGGTGGAGATGGAGCCGGAGGTGGAGCCTGTGAGCGAAGCAGAGGGCCAGCTCATACCTGCTGCAGGGGAACCGGTCCCAGAGTCGATCACCCCGCCTTCCAACACTGACCTGCCAGTTCCACTGAAGGAGGACCCGGCACAGAGCAGCCAATCAGACGGCCACCTCACATCTCAGGACATGCGCCGGGCCAAGAGGATACGGGTAAGACAGGAGACTCTGTGCTGACTGAAACTGTGTCGTGATTTAGATGTTGTGTTTGGTGTCATAGTGGCCATGATTTCCTTTACAACAGTGTGTCTCTCTTCCTCAATGCACGCGTCCCTCAAAGGTGGATGTGCAGGTAGGTCGGATGGCAGAAAAACACAAGCTCAAAAGCTTCCTTTCCTCATTTTCCATGGTGTTAATGTTCATGTGACATTTGAGGATATGCCCCTTCCTGCACTCTCCATCACATCCACCAGCCTCTTAAAATGTCTCAAAAGCACTGCTGGGGTATTTACTCACTGTAACTCCTCTGTCTTTCCTCTCGTCCACGTTAGAACGCAGCGCTGCAGCACCTTTTCATCAGGAAGAGTTTCCGTCCTTTTAAATGCACCCACTGTGGCAAGGCCTTCCGGGACAAAGAGAAGCTGGATCAGCACCTGCGGGTCCACGGCCGGGATGCGTACGCCTTCTCCTGCCACATCTGCAGCAAAAGCTTCATGAGTGACTCGGCCCTGGAGGACCATCTGTTGGTGCACACAGAAAACCGCTCCTACTCGTGTCTCTTGTGCCCAGAAACCTTTGAAAGGCTGGACCTGCTCAAAGACCACGTAGGAGTGCATGCTGTGGACGGCTGTTTTACCTGTCCTTCCTGCAAGAAGACATTTACCGACTTCATCCAGGTCAGTAATAAATGTTTCTTTCAGGGTGAAGCAGCGATTTCAGAACAGGGTTTGTAAGACAAGCCAGGAAAAAACACATACAGATTCAGAGAGCGTATTCACAGTCACGCTGTTCATTCATGTATTCAGCCCAAGCAACGAAGTGTAGCCAGATGGGGCAGCATATGGACATAAGTGATTTAGCCAGTTGGCACTATGAACAGACTGGTTTAAGATGGTAAATTATAACATTTACTCAGTTTTTTCAGACTGCATAATGCTCTGGTCCTTAGGTGAAGAAGCATATCCGATGCTTCCATTCAGAGAAGATCTTCCAGTGCCCAGATTGTGAAAAGGCCTTCTGCCGGCCCGACAAACTGCGCTTGCACATGTTACGCCACTCTGACCGCAAGGACTTCCTGTGCTCAACGTGTGGCAAACAATTCAAGGTGAGATAAATAGAGGGAGCGTTGAGAGCTAACAGTTTATAGATTTGTGAGCACTCATGTGACAATACCTTTCCCTTTGTGACTTGAAGAGGAAAGATAAGCTGCGGGAGCATATGCAGCGCATGCACAATCCTGACAGAGAGGCTAAGAAAGCTGATCGGATCCACCGCTCCAAAACCCTCAAACTGAAGGTTCCCACCACCGACTTTGAGAGCTTTATGTTCAAATGCAGAGTGTGCATGATGGGATTCAGACGCAGAGGAATGCTGGTGAGCATTAACTCCTGTCAGCTGACTCTATTTGTATGTTGTTGTTGTTGTATTCCAGGCCACTCAGCTTTATTTTCTGGTTACAGGTCAATCATTTGTCCAAGCGTCATCCAGAGATGCGTATTGATGATGTGCCTGAGCTAACGCTGCCAATTATCAAGCCAAACAGGGATTACTTCTGCCAGTACTGTGACAAGGTTTGTTTGTCCCATCATGTCATGTGCTCAGTGTGTTGAGAGGAGTTGTTGTAGTCATTATTATGAATTGTTCAATGATTCCTGTGTGCCTGTGTGAGAGTTTATGACTAGATAAATGGATCTGATGGACTGATCACTGTGCAGGTGTATAAGAGTGCCAGTAAGAGGAAAGCCCACATACTGAAGAACCACCCCGGGGCAGAATTGCCTCCCAGTATCCGTAAATTGCGTCCGGCTGCTCCTGGTGAGCCTGACCCCATGTTGAGCACACACACTCAGCTGACTGGCACCATCGCCACTGCACCGGTCTGCTGCCCACACTGTGCCAAACAGTACAGCAGCAAGGTGAGTTTACAGCTGCGAAAACTTTTCCTCCACATTGGAGACGGACCGTAGCTTTGCATTTACAGCAACTGCGTCTTAAACCACAGCCAATAACTCTCTGTGTGCTTATATCTCAGACTAAGATGGTTCAGCACATCAGGAAGAAGCATCCAGAGTTCGCCCAACTTGCCAACACCATCCAGACTCCTCTGACCACAGCTGTCATCAGTAGTGCTCCTGCAGTCATCAGCGCAGACGGCACCACTGCTGAAGCTGTTGTGGTAAGAAAGAGTTACAAACATACATGCTGTGCACAAACAGTGGTATTCTGTGTTCATGATAATTAGTATTACATGAACAATAAAAGCTGTAATAGGAAAGAACAATCAAATAAAGGAAATGTTATAGAAAACCAGAAGCAAGCAATAAAGAAATGTCAGCTTTTATACAGCCAATACTGTAACTTTATGATCTGTTTTCTCCACAGACCACAGATCTGCTAACTCAGGCCATGACGGAGCTTTCTCAAACACTGACCACAGACTACCGCACAGCACAGGGAGACTACCAGAGGATCCAGTACATCCCGGTGTCTCAGGCAGGAGGCAACCTGTCCCAGCCGCAACACATCCAGCTGCAGGTGGTGCAGGTGGCTCCGGTAAGATCCACGATCACCTCAGACAATCTCAACAACATGTTGCTGCACAGTCACAGTTAGTTAACCTGCATTATTTTGGCAAATAACTGCTTTGCCATGTAGGTTTCAGCAGGTAAACTTCCTTTTATTTTCTGCTGCATTTTGACATTTTCATGTGCAGATAAAATGGTTACACTGCAAAAACTCAAAATCTTATCAAGTATATTGTGTAATATCCGGTTAAAATATCTCATCACATGTACTATGATACAGTCACAGAAAAGTAGAATTTCAGTGAGGTCAGTTTTTACTTATTACAAACAACATACACCTCATTTTGATAAGTTATATTTTAACTGCCATTTTTTTCCAGTAAATGGTAAATTTAAGAAAACCTAACACGTATTTATTCCTTCTGTTTCACAGGCCTCCTCCCCACATTCTCAGCACCCCACAGTCGATGTGAGCCAGCTGCATGACCCTCATGGCTACAGCCAGCACTCCATCCAGGTCCAACACATCCAGGTCTCCGAGCCCCAAGGTACCGGACAAGGTGCCACCCAGGTAAATTCTCATAACACTGACTCTGAATTGATAACACACGATGATTTTATAACACATGTTGTGGCTCCATGATGCTTCATAAGAGAGAACACTGTGACCATCTCTTCTCTCTTGCAGGTCACAGGTCAGCCTCTGAGCCCGAGCTCCCAGCAGCCCAGTCAGGAGCTGAGCCCGACCCAGCTGACCCCTGTGACGTTAGCTCAGAGCCACACTCTGCAGACCAGCAGCACCCAGCAACAGCAACAACAGCAGCAACAGCAACAACAGCAGCAGCAGCAGCAGCAGGGGACTGTGCAGCACGCTTACATACCCGGAAACTGGAACTACAGAGGCTACTGTGAGTCACACATACGTGCCTATGTCGTCTAATGTTTAAATGGCTCTATACTGCCTGACAAGTTTATTTGTAATGTTTTTCATAAACATGCATTTGTCAAATGTTGATGTTGTCAAACTGGTCGCTTTTTTCCCCAATTATTATGTGTTATCTTTTGACTGTTGCAGCATCTGAGATCCAGATGATGGCTCTACCTCACACCCAGTATGTGATAGCTGAGGCCAGCACACCTGTGTCTGGAGTCAACAGCAACCAGGTGAAAACGGTGAGTGAGTGCTGCCTGATAGATGAATATCTACATGTGGCTGTGGGTTAGGAAATCCTTGTGTGTACTGATGATCTTTGAGGTAAGAGTCACTGAATGTCCTGAAGGTTTAGGGAACTCAGGTGTTGTATTTAAACACATCAGAACTTGTCTTTTACAACAAATAAATCTACTGTAGAAATGGAAATATCGAACTGAAAATGGTGGCTTATGACACAAAGACATTCTCATCCCTGTCCTGCAGACACACTACGTTATCTCCGAGGGTCAGACTGAGCTGGACACCAAACAAACGGTTCCCCAGAACACAAACCAGGCCCACACCGAACATCTGGAGCAGCAGCCGACCAATCAGCAAGCCACCACGCAGTACATCATCACCACAACCACCAACGGCAGCGGCACGAGCGAAGTTCACATCACGAAACCCTGAACTGTTCGGTGGTGAACTGTGAAAAGGCAGCGCAGACCGGTGGACTGATCCTGCATGTAGACCTCAGCAGCTTGTACGCACACGAATGAACTCACACACAGTCAAATGCACATGGATACAGACTTGTGTACATACAGAGCTAAGATGGAGACGAAATGATGACCAGCACAGTTTTATGTGTCTGTAAAGTGTTACAATGTTCAATGAAGTAAGAAAATAAAGTCGGTAGAGAGATAAACTCAAAATTATGCTTTTAAACAGAAAATGTAAAACACAAGAACTGAACTGAACTTTTTTTTTTTAAGGACATTTTCTTTGAAACAGCTGAAAACAGGGAGACGATACCATTACATCAGGTCAGGCAGGGAAAATGAAAGTGATCGTTTTAAGGTCTTACTGTGAGAATTACTGATGTCTTTTGGTTTTGTTGCTCAGTTGCTCTAAAGATTGGAGCGCCCGTTTTACATATTTGTAAAGTTCCAGACATTTCTTAAAGTATAATATTTGTAAATAGAGTCTCGACAGAAATATAGAATTGAAAAATATTTGAAAATCCTAAAAAATAAAAAAATCCTGCGGTTGTCCTTCCAGAACAGAACATTACGTTATTGCTCAGCACACCAGCTGTTGTATGTTAAAATATTTTTGCTGATATCTGAAAAGATTTTTCTTTTTTTCACTTCCTTTCAGAAATCAGTTTTCATTTACTGATTTACTGATATCTCAAAAAAATGTCTTTGTCATCCTCCGCTGTGTTTTTACAGTAAAACCAGCGACTCAATGCGACCAAGGTGTTTTCATCTGGTTGTCAAGGATCATGCATTTTGAGAGTTTTAATAGAAACAACCAAAAGTCTGTTTGCTTAAATAATTTTGATTTTGACACATCTTAACGGTCACCACCATCATCATCATCAGATTGAATGGCATCATCTAACTCTACATGAAGAGTATTTTAGACTTGACATCATGAATCCAGGTGTGGTTAGATGTGTCAGAAACGTGCTTTGGCACACCTGTAACCACACGCAACAGTGACGTCACTGCGTCCAGGAGCACACCTGTACATCACTGCAGCAAGAGGAGGAGGCAACAAAACAACACGGGGTGTTAAGTTATGTGAGTTTTTGCGCTGGCTAGAAGTTTGACAGATAACATTTTCTGTTTTCAGAGTTAAAAAAAGGATCAAATTATACTGAGGTTAATTTTGATGTGAGAGCAACACAGCCAGCAGCTCACTCATGGTTAGCGAACAGGTGTAGATACCTTACAGGCCAAATATAGGGACAGAATCACAGGTTTCCAAGAGAACAGCTTAGTAGCTCAACATGATGAAGTGTTCAATGGTGATATGAGCTTATCTCACTTTATTAACCTGTTGATTGAGCACTAATCAGAAGGTGATATTTAAAGGGGCAGTGTGATATTTTAGGGTAAAAAAATAAGGATGTCATCACTCATGTCTCATCAATCACCCGTCCGACTGAAGTGTTCTGGTGCTGGAACTCTTTCAGTGTTCAGAGTGCATCATGTCTTGGAGTTTTGTGGATTGCTTGTATAAAAACGTCCCCGTGACACAAGTTAATGCACTGAATAAGACCGTTGTAAAAATGCTATTAATGTGCCCTTAATTTATTTTGGTCTCTGACAATCGTCAATCGCAAAGTAAAACATTTGATCATGTGCAGCGACTCCTATTACTGGAGGTGATTTCTGTGTTCAGGAATGAAATTCGTTCATATATGTGCACTGTGTCTCCCGCTCACTTCATTATAAATGAGATGAACTCAGGAGCGAGTGGCGCCCAGGCAATTTCACAGAGGTTAATCGGAGCGTGATTTGTTCTGGATGTTTGTCTCGCATGGCCTCAGAAACCAGGAACAAGTTCTGCTGCATTTTTTAAAAAAACAATCACAGTGTGAGAATCTGTCAATGATTTAAAATGGGCGGGCTTCCACTCGTTAACCTTTCAGCATCAGCTTTATAGATTTTAAACATAAACACCCCTTCAGCTGAATAATGCAAAATATGTGCAAATATATAACATTCACACTTATCCTCTGGACAGTCATTTATTCAGGACATGTACAGATGTAGAAACAAAGGAATACATAAAAACAATATAGAATATCTCCAGAAAGTGTGCAACAACTTGCAGATATCAGTTCAGTTGAATGTAACTCACATGATGTGACTTGTGCACCTCTTTCTGTTTCAGCTGATGTTACTGAGAGTCCAACAGGTTGTTCACATGCTGTCGTCTAATAATAGCTCAGTGTCAGTGTGTCGCAGTGAATCGGAAAGAAAAGAAGTGACTGTTGGAGGGCTTGCTGTTGTCTCCTGGGCGGAGCAGGGTTTGTCCTCCACACAATTGTCATCAGTATGTTTAACACGTTCCTGTAAGATGGAATGTGGGAAAAGGAAAAAGCCACAACCCACATAAAACCAATCCTCCAGTAAAACCAGTCCAACAAGCCCGTTGTGTCACCGAGCTAATCATGTATTGAACAGGTGTAAGCTGTCTAAAGTAATTGCCCTGCTGCAGTTTATGCCAACATGTCTGAGTCCGAGTTGCTCCAATGCCTTGTTTGACAGTTTCCCACCCTAAAGGTCGAGGAGCCACAGGACCAGGACACAGAGGGGGCAGGGAGTGGGCCTGTCAATGGATGGAGGTGGTACAGGAGGACAGGGAGGGAGAACCTGTCGAGAGGAGACGACTACAGAGGTACGTAGACCTGAGTGTCATTCAGCAACCAGTCTGTGATTAGAATCAGTGTTTGAGAGACGGGCTCTGATGACCTGCTGCTGCAGGCAGGAGAGGTTGAGGTGAAACGATGGTCCTGGAACTTTTCTCCGCTCAGACTACATCGACAGTAAATGTTTTTTTTCTGCTCGATTAAGCAGATATCTGTCAACATGTCACACCTCTGCGTTCACAACTACTGCTTATGTGCTAAAAGACCTGTAGATGTTTGGTTTTAATTACAATAATCACAAAGATGCCAAGTTGTTGAATTGGATGAAAGGTGTGATGTGTAACTTTGTGAAACAATACTAGATTTCAATCTGATGTCAATCTGAGAGTCATAAAATGATCTTTAATCTTAAAGAAATTCAGGGTCCATTTATCCCAAAAGAGGTAACACAATATTATTTTTTACAACAAAAAAGGGTGAAGAATGATAAAAAAAACAAAAACTCATAAAAGTGTGTGTACAATACATTAAAAATGCCACAAACATGAAGAAGAAATGCAAAAGGCAAAAAATAATAAATACTGGATATAAAAGTGTGGATGAATTATGCTCATTAAACTGTATGAACTCATGTTTATACACGTCAAATACAGCCTGCAGGAGTTATGTTGGCAGATTATTGACAAATCATGTTCACCAAGCAGAGTATAGATTGAGAATGACAATGGATGATATTATGTGCATGTTAAAAAACTACACTGTGCCTTAATAGGTTTAGTTTAATAATACAATATATATGTAATTATGAAGCTTATTGAACCTGGACAGCTATCCAGCAGATAAACCAGCCTCAGCATTAAAGTGATTGAAGATAAATGTATCAATAATAAAAATCCAATATTATCACACTGATTATTCTGTAAGATGTTGATCTGCACAAATTTGGTACTACAGTATTTCTACACTTCTTTTACTTTACCTGTAAGATCTGAGGAGTTTCTCCTGCTCTGTCACAGCTCAAACCCAACGGCAGCTGTTCGTCAGCCACAGGAAACATCTCGGTCACAGACCCTGAGGACTCTGGGGACACTGCGACCCAGGAGAGGCTGGCACAGCTTAGCCGCAGTAGGTGTAGTGTGGTCGGTCTGCCAGGTGGAGGCGCCGCTGCACCCCTGTCTGTCACCAGTGGATGTGTGCTGGAGGCTCCTGTGGGTGTGTGTGCTGTGGACGGCTGTGGGAGTTTGCGTCCGTGCCCTGAAGTGCTGCCTGCGGCCAGGACAGAACCAGGTTGAACGCAGCCACCTGAACTGAATCTCACTCTGCTCTGCTTGAATCGTATGTCATGTTTATTCAGCGACTTTGCTCTCAATTGAAGGGGGAGACTCCGCTGAGGACGCAGGAGGAGGTTACAACTGAAAACAGGAATAACCTTCATTCATGGTGAGACTTCCTTTGAGTAAAGTCTAAAGTTTGATATCATATCTGGGCTTTTTTTTTGAGGGGAAAAAACAGAGATGATGAGGACTAAAGGCTAAAATATTAGATATTATCTTATATCCTTGTTTCTCCAGGGAGCCTCCATCCAGGGGCCCGGGTCACGGCGTCCCTCTGGCCCTCGTCCTGGCCGACAGCCTGCTGCTGTGTGTGCTTCAGGAGCCCCTGTTGGACCCCAGCGTGCCCCACATGAAGACTCTCCTCTCCAGGCTGGAGGTAAGAGGGAGGAAACCACCTTAAAGAAGCAGCTCTGCTCCACCCTCCCTTTCTTTCTTTCTTTCTTTCTTTCTTTCTTTCTTTCTTTCTTTCTTTCTTTCTTTCTCTCTCTACCACACACAGCAGCCTGCAGCGATACCTGTCATCGCTTGTGTTTTCAGTCGCTCTCTGCATGTAGATCAGCGTAAAGTCTTTGTTGGTGATATTACAGAGATCAGACCTCGCACTCAGGCGTGCACAGATATTCTAGCCCCCGGGCAACACACACATACACACACACACACACACTGAGTCACTGAGCTGCTGTCGTCTGCAGTCTGAATTAACTAGACTGTCAGAGAAAAAGCAGTTGTGAGTGTTTTGTTTCCACGTGTATTCCCTGTCTGCAGGGTTTATTATTTAGTATTTTTTTCCTTCCAATTATAACAAACATCATCATAAGAATAAACTGGCCTCTTCAGGTAGGAAATACACTTCACCATCACGTGACGAGGCGCAAATAAACACACGGTAATAAAAACAGAGGTGAGTGTCCAGATGTTGCAGAAGATCTACACTCCATGAATCTCCCCCAGAAATGTTAAAAACTCCAAGCTTTTCATTCTAATAGCCTGTTGGTCATATTTTATAATATTTTAAGCATTTATAATGGATTACTAAGAAATATGATGCGGACAGTCCTCAGTGCCCCGAGGTCGAATCCTGAAAACTCGCCCACACTTTCTTTTTCTGACTTAATCCAAGCTGCACCTGTAGGTCAGGATATCTGGTTGTGCTGCACTTCATGACAAAAATATCTCCCAGATTAATGTCTGAAACCAGCTGCAGCTCGCTGTGGGCTTAATGCTTAAATGTGCTGACATGCCGGGCCAAGAACACGACCTTTCCTCCTGGCGCCGGCCTCAGGCTTCAACTCACCACGAGCCTTACTGCATCAAAAGGCCACTCGCAAAGCTTCAAACTGTTTTCTCTTGTTCAAATAAAATTCCTCCTTCTAATTATTGTGTTACGAGCTAACGTGTTATATAACCGTCCTGTGTTGGGGGTTTATAGTTTCATTTGTTAAGGTTCCTTCTTCTTTTAAATGATTAATCGGCATCGTTCTAATGCGTTTTGTCATTTGTATGAAAATGTATCTTAAGATGTGTGCATGTGCAGAGCAGATGTGTCAGTGGAGGATGGATATAAAAAGCAGCGAGCAGATTCCAGCACACTGTCTCCATCTCTTTAAGTTTTTATATGACAGCATAACGCACAAATTACAGAAGAATACGTCAGGCGGATGTGTTTATGCACGTGGTGTAAGTGCTGCAGGGACACATGCTGCATACATTTTGCAGAGTAACGTCAAAGAATGGATGTTTCTGACGACTAAAGCAACATTCGACCAGGAAGATTTCAGTGAAAATGATTTCAGTATATGATATTAGATGTGTACATTAATAAAAGAATTAACAGAAGTTTAACAGACGAGTATTTCTGCCAGGTAATGCAGAATATCACCAGTTAGCTTTTAGCTCAGTTAGCTGTGCAGCTAGCTGTTGTATTAGCTGACTGGGAGCTCTTAGCACTGGGGGAGCGTTGGTGATGTTTACAACTTGGCATGCTAACTTTAATAGAAACCTATGCAAGAGAAAACATTGGCCACTTTGACATAACATCACAAAAGTGTATTTTCTCACAGTCGGTTGATCATTTTAGTTCATTTCTGAATGTTTTAAAGTAAAATTCTCACAGATTTGCACCTTTGGTATCTACTAAAAACCCACAACTCTCTCTGTCCACTCCTTTTCACTGCAGTCAGTGTCTCACTCACTCAGGAAGGCCGACGTCAGGTCAGAAGCGACACCAGAGGAGGCGGACCAGCACTCGATACTGACGGACAAAGTGAAGCTCGTCTGCAGCTACCTGCAGGAAAGGTGAGGTTCAGCGTCGAGCGCGCGTGTCATCTGCCTTCTTCGGATGGATTAACTTCACACGCTCCTCTCTGATAGGATGAGGTCGCTGGATAGGCTCGTCCAGGTGCAGGGGGATTTTGAAGCCAGTGTGAAGGACGTGCTGGAGGGCCTCGATGGCCTCTGGGCTCAGCTGGAGGAGCTGCACACTAGAGTCACGCTCACCAAAGAGGCGAGCCGAGGCCTCAGGGACCTGGCCTCGGCCCAGACAGATGCAGAGGTGAGCAGGTGTGGAGGTCCGTCTGCAGTGCGGTGGGACGGGTTTTATCGAGTTTTTCCAGAGTTAAGTTTGGTCTGCAACACCAGATGTCTTCTTCGTTTAAGTTTCCCTGAAAATCTTGGTGATGATGTTAACATTTCCCTGTGAGTGTTGTTTTTAATACTCTTCTGTGTTTGGTAAAGGCTTTGCTCACAGTCTTGGGTCACTACAAGAACAGACTGCAGTGCTGCCAGGCTTATCTGAAGGACAGCACACAACTTCTGCAGGTAAAGTTCTCCTCGTGCTATAAAAAAAATCAACTTATACTGATACTTTCTGCTGTCCTCACTCAGAGATCCCCCTCTGCCTTGTTCCACAGGAGTTAACCTGGAGTCACACTCACATAAGCAACAGTGTGAGCAGCGGCGCTGAGTCAGTCTGGCCAGAGCTGTTGCTCCAGTCCAACATTGAGCAGGTACGTTAAACAAACAGCCGCGTGATGTTTATAGGTCTAGAAAACACACCGGGACTAAAATCTCCTCTCTCTTTCACAGTTTGACAAGGTGCAGGAGAGTTTCCTCTCCGTGGAACAACAGACCTCTACGTTCCAGGCCCACCTGCAGGGACTTGGAAAGGGGGATGAGGAAGGACATGCGGGGCCCCTCGCTCAAGCCAGCGGGGCCGGTTCACGCTCAGTCTCTCCACAGACCTCCTCACATCTCGACAGTAGACGTACGAGCGATGCGTCGCTGGAGATCTCGACCTCTGCGTCCGTCTCCGTCTCCTCGGCAGATGCAGACGAGGAAGCAGAAACAGAGACGCCTCTGTCACTGTGTGAGAGGTCGGCGCTCAGCTTCTCCTCCACCATCGGACGTCTGCGAAAATCTGGAAGGAAGAAGTGACTTTTACTGAACTGTACAGAGAGGATATTTTCAAATGTTGATCATTTGCCTAAAAAAAAAAAAAAAAAAGATATTATTTATTGCTTTCTGTGCAAAGAAAGTGTGAGCGAGAGCAGCTTTTTTTTTAATTTAGAGAGTATTTCAAACACAAGGGGGCACACTTTCACCGGATTTCACACGCAAAAAAAAAAACAAAAACAGACACGACCTGTTCAACATACTGTGTCATTCTGTCAAAGCCTTTATAAACCGTCCAGTCATCTCAGATCTCTGCCTGTGCTGACGGACCGTGGCCCTGACCTTTTCCTTTCAATCAACTTTATAGGAGGAGAGTTTTGGACAGAGTTCTCAAACATGTGGCCCATAAATGTGTTTCTTCAAGATCAGAACAGTCGGCCACAGCTTGGCTTGTGTGTGATGAATAAGATTCAGGCGGATATTTCAGGCTTTTTGTGTTTTAGTGCAACTTGATATCATTTAGTGATTAATTTAATCCTGTTTGTACTTCAAGAGAATAATGATGCACTTTTCAAATTCGTGCTACTTTGAAACTGTGTCCAGTGTCTGTTGAACAAATGTTAAAGTGAAGAAATGTTTTTACATCAATCTCTGATTTTAAGAATTATGTTCCAGTGTGCAGCAGGTTACAGGCCACCTTTTTCTTTTCCAAAAATACTTTTCATTCTGTCTCCCTCTATCAGACTGAGTGGCCGCGATGACTTGAGCCCCTTCAAAGCAGGGATTTTAGTTTGAGGGCAGAGGGGCGGGAGAGGAAGGTAGAAGGGGGCAGAGGAGGTCAACGCCGGAAGCCTTTCTGTTATTACTAAAAACTGAGCAGCCCTCTAGACCTTTCTGAAAGACATGAATGTCTTTGATCCAAATTCAATTACCCTACAGCTTCAGCGCTGATGGCATACAAGTCGACGTGGTTTTTCTCCAGCAGATTCGTGACTTTTCTGGCCGGACAGACGGGATTTTCTGACGGATTCGTCCTGACATTGATGGTGGGAGTCCGTACAGTACGCATGACGTGGATGTTGTTCGACTGTGGGCTTGTCTACCATCTGCCAGGTCCTGCATCTGTCTGGTCCCCTCACACTGGGGCAGTGATTCGGAGAGGTGGGGCCGACCCCTCGGGGATCTGGGATGAAAGGAATGTAAGCTGAACGCCGCAGGAGCCGAGCTGTCACAACACCAAAGACACAAACACACCATGTCAGGACGGACAGAGGGATGTAAATACCGAGGGGAGGGGAGGGAGGGGGGAGAGATGTTGTGTGTTTGGTTATTTGAAGTTAGTGACAAGAGCTGTGAATAAGAAAATGTTGTGACACGCCGCATGAATATGTAACATTTTCCGTGAATCGGTCCTGAGTACGCAGAACAGAACGGGTCTTGGATGCTTGCTTACAATAACAATGACCACATTTGCTTTGAGGTCCAGCAGTCAAAAGACAACAACAGAAGGTTTTCAATTGATTTATTAAGCGCTTGAATAATGTCTGGAGGCGGGAGGAGTGGATTCGATTAGAAGCGGATAGAAAACAGTGCTTCGGATGCAGACGGTGGAGAGTTTCTGAACGTCACTTGAGTATTTCAATTTGATGAAACTTTAAATGTCTATTCCACTTAAATTTGGATGCAAATATTGCACTTTTTACTGCAGACATCTCTCCAACACAGTACATAGACGGTGTCGTGTCTTCACACTATCTTCAAAATGTTAGCTCATCTTATTTTGACAGTTTTAAACCTAAATTCTGAGCAGAAATACCTGAACAGGTAGTATTTAGAAACGCAGCCTCATTAACCACATTTGGTGTCGTTCTTTCAGACAACCTTCCAGTCTCGTCCTGTGATGTCATCTCCAGCAGAGGGACGGCGGAGGGCACCAGCTTCATCTGCTCGCTGAGAATGTAAGAGTGGGCTAATGAAATTACCACAGGCTTTGTTTAGTTACACTAAAAAGTTGATGACCAGCTTCCTCGCGGGCCACTCCAGTCCTGGAGGAGAGGCTATTTCAAAAGCTTGCTTCAAGTGTGTGTTGTTTCAGAAAATATGGTTCACGGCAGAGGTCAATCCCTTGCCTTATCCTGACATTTACCCAGGATCGGGTTTCTCCGGCGTACACAGAGCTCACATTTGTGCTGATCCCTCCTCTGATGGCACTGTGAGACACCCTGCAGTCGTGTGGATGGTCGCTAACTGATATAAACAAACTCCAGACTCGTCACCAAACTTCCACAAGTCAGCGCAAGTTTAAATTCAACAAAATGGTGAGCAGAAAGGAGGAAAGATTCACAGTGCCGCCGAATAAAGGCCAGTGCGGCTAAGCAAGCTTTAACTATGATGACTGATCTTTTACACAGAGGTGTGTGTGTGTGTGTGTGTGTGTGTGTGTGTGTGTGTGTGTGTGTGTGTGTATGGTGGGGGTCCTGTTAACCTTTTAACTTAATGGCACTGACATTTCCCTGGTTGAGAAATGGCAACAGCCCCATCAAAGAAGCTGTGCGTCTTCATCAGGGATGTGAGGAGAGTGACAATAAAATTCCCGCCATCATGCGGCAGATAAGGTCCAGTGTGAGGATCCACTGGCAGAAATACAGTCTTTATATATTTACACACACATATATAGATTTATATTAGTTTATAATCCGCCGAAATTTAGGATTATTGTGTTTTCATTCACTTAGAAGAAGCTGTTCTGTGTTGTCATGTTGCTACGGTAGCCCAGAGGGGACAAAACAAACACTGGCCCCGGTTGTTGTTTTGTTGTTGCATTTTATTTTATTGGTTGGTTTCTACATCTATAGGCCATTAAAATCCTACATACTGGACCTTTAATGGCAAAGCCACTAAAAATCATGTATAAAGCAAGTTAAACAATCCTGGGATTACATTAAATTAAATTATTATTTTGTCAAGACAACACATTTTCAAATATATGGGAAAATACTGACATGTATGTTTTAGTCTAAATACATGAAACAAGTTGTTTTGTATTGTAAACTGGTTTGGTTTATCCGACTGACAGTTGCTGGTTTTTAGGGACTGAATTCTGCATAAAAATGACTTAAAATTGAGATTTTTTTGTGACGTTTAACAGTCACTTGCCACAACTCTTTTGTGGCCCACGCCCTATAAAATATATACAATCAATGGGCTACATTTAAATTCTTATAGAGAATAAACTCAGAATACAGAAACAAAACGTTTGCCCAACATATGCACAAGTTTACCAGATACTCTCCTGCACCTTTGTAATGTTTGTGCCAAACAAAGTGTCATTTCAGACCAGATTTATTGCACAAAACCACTGAATAGCTGAAGGGTTGATGTGTTTTTCCTCTTTATCTTGATTAAAGTCAACAACTTTATTTAAGAATTATTTTGTCCATAAAGCAAAAGCTCTCCTGGTGAATCACAAACCGCATGCATGGCTTCTATTTACGGGCTGGACACAGATAACGGAGGGGCCATGCCACTTTTAACCAGAGGCTGTTGGAAAGAGAACGGACAGCTGCACGTTTAGACAAAACTTCAAAAACACCAGCCACAGATGTACGCAATTAGCAACATGGTAGACATTTGGGGGAGCAAAGGTCCATAAACTCGCAACTTATTATGGTTGATCCAACATGGCTTGGGGGAGGACTGAACTCAACAGCATTAATGGGTTCCACCATCCAGAATTTAATGTCAGCGAATCCTCAGATCGGCCTCAAACCTTCAGTTTAGCTTTTTTGTCTTCTGATATTAAATCACGTGTGTGTGTGTGTACAGTACGCGAGTGTGTTGGTGGATGTAAGCGAGGGAGCGAGACGAACGGGCTCAACGTGTTTCCAATCACTTAGAAACACTAAGCTTCCTGTTTGTGTAAATATTTTCTTATTCTGTTTTCCCTGGGAGCCGGGGGAGAATAATCAAGCCTGACCTCTCTGCCCTCCTGTTTCCGACTCGTCACGTGGACGCGGCTCACCTTCCGCGTCGAACGCTGCCGGGGGACCCGACGCGAGGAGCCCGTCCTGACCCGTCGCTTGGCTGGCGGGAGAGGTTAGTCAGGAATGGACGGATTCTCTAAAGGTCATGAGCAACAGCCACTGATGCCAATGGGTAACAGCTGTTGCTCTGGTTCACAGTCAACGTTTAAACTCCGTGCAAAGATAAAAATACCTTTCATGCTGTTTCATTTATCATTCAGAATGCAAATATCTCCGGAGCAACATCTCAGTTTAATGATTAATAAGGTATCGTTGCAGAATATACTTGAAAACTTTCCACAAGGTATTTGTGAGATAAAACCTCACAGACATGTTGGATTATTTCAGAGTTAGTTGTCTGCAACTTTGAAATATTACATGATAAAGCTCCGAGCCAAGCTTTTTTTTTTTTTTTTTTTTTTTTTTACTAGCTTTTTGGAGTGATACCCTAAAGATTTCTGCACCCTTCCACTGATGTTTTATCTTTTTCTACCAAAGTCCTCTCAGTATTATTCCAGAGGAGATGATCATTTTTTAATGGCATCTGTGACCAAGATGCCGTGGCTCTGAACTCTGTTTTATTCCTTCTTGTTTTTGGCTACATTTAATGTTTTTGGTCACGATCGTTCTCTAGACTACACTGGTTTAGACAGGTTGGGTCTAACTGGCTGGAAATTACTGTGCCGACTGAGGAAACTCTCGACGCTGCGGTGAAGATCTGTTGCCATATTTGTGTCTTAACCCCGTCATTTCTGTGTTGTATGTGTTTTTGTGGTCGTGTTTCCTTTGTTCTGTGTCCCTCCTCCGTTTGATTTCCCGTCCACAGCGCTCTGCATCACCTCCGTTAGCCTCTGCTCTCTTGTTTTACTCCTCACCTGTGTTTCTCCACCTGCAGCTCATCCCCTCGTTTGTGTATTTCCTATTTAAGTCTGTGCTTCATCCATCTGTTGTGTTTCCCTGATCCTGCCGTTCAGTTACCACGTTCCCCTGGTTGACTGTGAATCCTGCGTTTGGGTGCAGCTTGGGTATTGTGGTGTGTTGTAGTCGGCCCTTGTCTGCAGCTTTTCGAACCGGTGGTGGATCGATAGGCTGATCAATGCTTGAGAAGAGAGATGGAAACAGAAAGGGAAAGCCCCTTCAGACTGGTGCGTTAGGAGACACTGAGGCGAGGCCGCAGTCTTCGTTTGCACTTGTTATTGATGTTTGTTTGTTTATCTGGGCAATATTTCATGTGGAGTTCATGTGGAAGTCGAGCTAATATGCTATATGCCTGTTCTAATGTCCATAGTTTGGGGTATTTGTTGCTCCGGGCAGTGTGGGATTGTTTTGGGTGTTTCCTATTAGCTCATGATGAATAATATTTAGCAACCATTTACTCAAACTGTGCTCATTTGTTGTTCATATTGATGGATCGATAACTAATGTAGATATACTTTAATATAAAAGGAGGTCTGGATTTCATAAAAGCAACATGTTCCCATCACTTTATTTTTCTCTCCTTTTATGACGTTTGCTAATCTAGTCGTTTGTTTGAAGCCTACGTGTCCTTTTCTTCTCCGACTTCTCGTTCAACAACTATGAACTACGAACTTAAGATCTGGATCTTGATTTGTGCAGCAGGAAGACAACTCAACCTGCTTCCCAAACAACATTTCCCGACCCTCCTCTCTTCCTCCCCCGTCACCTCTCAAAGCTTCAGCTCGTCTCTTCGGCCGTCTGTATGAGGCACCGATGTGTGAAGCAGCTCTCTGAGGAAAGGCTAAACAAACAGGCTGGCCCGGGGACAAAGAATCCGCCACTCAGAGACATGTGGCAGCAAAACCCTCTCAATCCACATCCCCAAACCCCCCCTCCAACCCCACCCCACCCTTCAGCCACGACTCTGAAGCCCTCACACTCCTACTGGAGCCACACAAACCGTTCCATACCCTGAGCTTGGAGCCAAGAGAAGGAGCGATGGAGGAGGAGGGGGAGCAAATTCTGATTCCTATTCAGTGAATGTCACCACCTCACAAAGGGGACCGCATGACACTGCCACTAAATCAGAGTTAATGGACTCCTTTTTCAGTCCTGCGAACATGACAGGGGGCGTGTGTGTGAGAGTAAGGGGGTGTGGGAGAAGGACGGGGGGCTGGTGAGGGCGCCTGTTTGCCCCATTCAAGGGGGCACATGGGCCAATGAGCCTTGTGTGATATAGCGAGCGCAGATTGGCGAGGGAAGTGTGTGTTTCCAGGGGCATTAACAGCTCGCCTAATGTAAAGCCTCGCGTCTCATTCAACAGTTGTTAGTTTCGAGAAGTCCATAACTCAGAGGATGTACTGACTCGGTGATTTAAAAGAAAAAAAGCTGAGTGTTTATCATGTGGTTTGTTTCACTGTCCCGTCACAGCTCTTTCAACACAGCTGGTTTGTGCGTAAGAGGCAAAACAACAGAACATAAATCAGGGGCCACTTTAACAGTGAAGACAACACTACACAAACCATGTTGCGGTGCGGGCAATCCATCAAACTCCCCGAAGTGAAAGTACGGTGGCGCACCGTCCACGGGGGCTTGTGGGGCAATTGTTGATTTGCATGTGAACACTCACCCGACAATGAGGAGCCAGACTGGGGGACAGCAATTTCGGAGCCGTTTGTTATCTTCCCTACAGGGCAGAACCTAATATGAGTAACCCCTCCCACCATCGCGCTCCGTCCACGCACTTTAAGAGCGCAGCGTGGAGGCCCGGGGGTGGAGATGAGTGAAGATGGCATTCGTGTCACTTGGCAGGCATTCATAGCCGCCGCCGAGATGCTGAGAGACAGAGGCGGAGAGACCCGGAGCCCCAGGTACCGACCTCATTAGCAGATAAAAGCAACCTTTCCCCGTGACCCCTGACCTCCGGAGGTTGCCATGGAGCCTTCCAGTCGAAGCGTAGATGGAGCATGCTGGGATTGCTCCCAGCAGGGTGGACGTGAATACGGGCCGCTGTGAGAATTATTAAGACCCCCGCCCCCTCCCCCGACTCCTCGCTCATACACAAATCCATATTCGTCCACTTCATGCTCTTCTGAACTCGCTTCTTGAAGCCGGAGCTCATGTGCTGCTCTCGCTTCCTGCTTTGTTTCTGTTCAGTCGCCTTAATACCAGTCAGAAAGTTAAGCTCATTACAACCCAGGGTTCACCTTTGATGTGCACTGAGGAAAAAAGTGTGATAGTTTACATAAGAACCAAGTGAAAAGTGCCATGTACGGTGTTTGTGTTCAGGTTTTACGTCGCATCGCTGAAGTGCAGAGCTATGGTTCAACTTTCACATATATATATATATATATATATATAGTGTTTTGCTCTGTCTGTCTACCTCAATTAACTGTTTTGTTTATGAATGAGCATTTCTGAATTAAGTTGACTTTTCTAAAGGATCTGCTGTTAAAGGACCAGCTGGCCCAAAAATGAAAACTCAGTTATCACAACGACAATTGTGGCAGCATCACTCTAAACAACTGAAATAGTTGGGGATGTGTTTTAAAAGGTGAAAAACAGACATATAATTCTCCCAACAGGTTGTCTGATCTAGTCCAAGTCTCTGGAAACCAAGAGATCCCTATTTGATATTTGAAAAAAAAACGTTTTCAGAGCATTTTTTTAAGCTGAAATCTTCAGTAGCTTCTAAGCTAAAAGCGTATACACCCTGTCTGAAGTTGGTTCGCGAGCTCTAACCACGTGTCCAAGGTGTAAAAAAGTCTTTTTTAATCTATGTTAATTATAAATTTAATCTCAGGGCTTCCGGAGACTTGAAATACTCCAGATGTGTGTGTATGTATGTGTCTTTTCCTTTGGGTTGTTTACGATGTTTTAAAACAAGCCTCCAGCTCCTCCAGCTGTTTGGGAGAACGCTGCGACGCTGTTTTGCTGTGAAGCTGCAGAAAATGGCGGTGAGCAGATACGAAACAAATTAAAACAGCTTCTTCTTTCCCCAGTTTATTACTTTTACTTTACTGTTCGTACATGTTTTCACGAGGATGTACATGACGTCAAGCCGGTCTCACATACTGTCCGTATGTTTTGCTCCTAAAAGTAAAACCTGTGGGAGAAAGTGTCAGTGTGTTACGGTGCGTGTGTCTTTAAGTGTGTGTGTGTGCACTTGTGTGTGTGTGTGTGTGTGCATGCGAAGCTGTTGGAGAATGAAGGGGGGGGGGGGGGGTTATATCTTGGTCATGCTGACTGAGTTTTATAAGCTGTGGCTAACCCCACTCCCCACAGCTGACTGAATATTAAATAAACAGAACCAAGTGGATGAATTCAGAGTGAGTGCTCAGGCTGGAGAAGCACTACTTCACCAGCGCGGGGGCCTCCCCCCATGGGGCCCCCACATCAGCCTGTCTTATTCTTGGCAGCTGCAGTGGAGAAAGGCAGCCTATGGAGTGGGTGAATGGTGGGATGGGGTGTGTTTCTGGGGTTGTGTACAAGGGGGGGAGGAGGAGGGAGGCTGATGGAAGGAAAAAGTTGGAAGGAGTGAGGAAAGAGGGATGTGGGCAAAAGAAAACCAGAGGCTGGTGTTTGTTGCTGTGCAGCTGTGGGATGAAAATGACTCCCAGCAGCAGGAGAAAACTGAGCGTTGTCGCTGGCTAATTTTTCTTGCGGGTTTGAGGAGAGCCGGTGGAATCTGTGAAGGCACGGAAGCGTGTCAGCGTCGGCCGGTCCGTTCTGCCAGACTCACCACAGGCCGTCCTGCTTAATCCAGAATTACTTCTCATATTTAATGTTATCTGAGGCGACGTCTGATATTTCTGGATACGTTTGATTCCAGAATAAATAGACATCGCTGCTGAAAAGACAAAAACAGAACGACAGCAAGAAATGCAAATGTGGTCATGTTCATATCACTAACTTCAGTTTTCCCTAAATAATACTTCCAGCATGCTATCTACACTTTTACTCAAGTCTGACTACTTTTTTTTTACAACACTTATTATATCACACCTGCCATCAAAGGTCAAAATGTTTAAATAACAGAAGTAATTTTGAAGCTTTGGTGTCCTGGTCTCAACAGAGCCATTTCTAAATCTACAACATCTGTGCTTTTCCCACAATGTCAAAAGTCAAAGTCAAAATGATTTTATCGGCCAATAAAGCTGCCACAGGTGTTAAAAACCTACTCCGACAGATGTGTCAGGTGCAGATTTGCTTTTGCATTATGTATTTTGGCCTGAGCTGCAAGTCTCTGCCGCAAAATCCATGTAGAAGTGGTGTCATGTAACTTTTTTTTTTTTTTTTTTTTTTTTTTCTTCTGGTCATAGTCAGAAAACAACAAGTCTCTGTCACATGTAAACACAGTACGGAACAAAATCAGAAACGTGTTCTCTGTCAGCTGAACACAGCCGCTACACACCGCCCCGTCTGGAGGAACCCCTCCCCACCTCACTTCCCAAACATCACTGTCTCACACCCCTGAGAGTTTCCTGTCTTGTGTTTTTCTTTTTCATCTCGTAGTTAAAATAGGATCTGTGGCTCAACCCCAGATTACCCCTCCACCACCATCATTACACACACACACACACACACACACGCTGTCCTTTGGGAACCTGAAACCGACCATCCCAGACTGTGAATTTAGCCTTTCCAGACAGTGAATAAAAAGCATTTGATATCAAGCTCCTGTCTGATTTATAAGGCGCTTCTACTTGAACACTATCGAGTCGCAGCGAGCATCTGGGCAGGTCATGGGAGCCATTTTTTCTGGATGGAGTGAATCCTCAGGGCTCCAGCCTCCCACACCCTTCTCCACAAACACAGCTGTCAGTCTCGTGTCTGCTGTCATTGCCAGCTCATGTGTTTTATTCTCTCCTCTTTCATATAATTTGAGCGTTAGGGCTGAGCAGGCAGAGATCTCCCCTGTCAGCATCCTCCGGTTGTTGTCGGATGAGGAGGAGTTTTGCTCTTTTTTGCTGACTGTGTTTACAGGGCCATCTTCGCCTGGAACGTACACCTCTGCAAAACACTGTCCACCTCTAACGACTCACCGAAAAACCAGCGATGCACAGAGTGAGACTTCAGCTAACTGAAGCCAGCGTCTGTGTTCTTGATGAATTGTTGTCCTCTTCGTATGCCTCCCTAAGCGTCTTCCCACACTGTGCTGTAGACCTCCCACTGAACATTACAAACCTACATTCACACACACACACACACACACACTCAGCAGGGCAGGTAGGGGCTGCCGTCAGGGAAACTGCGTTTCATCTTGACCCCAGGAAAGCAGAGGCACGAGTGCAGCTCATTGGTTTTCAAAGGGTGAATGAAAAAGGAAACAGAAAGATTGAGAGTGATAAAGAGCGAGAGAGGGAAAGAGAGAGAGAGAGGGAGGGAGAGCGTTTGTGTGTGTGGTGGAGGGAGAAGGAGAACGAAGGAAACAGCGAGAGGTAAGAAGGGAGCCGCTCGCTCAAAACTCTCTGTGGACTCTCCTCCGCTTCTCCCTCTCCTGCTGCCCCCACGTAGCTCAGCGTTCCCCCCCCTCCCTCGCTCGCTCGCCTTGTGTGGTCTGGAGCTCCGAGTCATTCCCAAACAATCGGCATTAATCCAGGGAGCGAGGGGCCTGGAGCACAGCGCTGCCAGAGCACCCTCCTCACCCTGGCCTGCACTGACGCACGCTACACTACATCCACTGTACACACACATACACACTAATAGACTCATGCAGCCTTTAATCAGGCTCGGCAGTGTGTTGTTTTGTACAATATGATACAGCAGACTCTGACGTGGGAACTTCACACAGCACACCAACACAGTCACCTGTAAACGTGCCAAGTGCTCACAGACGCAGGTTGAACCACAATGAATAGGAGCTGTTTGTTAGCACCTTGCTGGAGCAAGTTGTATTTAAATCTCAAGTCTTTGTAAAGGAAAACTGCATGTCAAGATGATCACCAAATGTTTTGTAACTTTTAGTGTAAGAAATACACTGAAATACTGAACTCAGACCAGCTTAATTTCCTGGTTAAGTCGCCGTAAAACACACTTTATTCAAACTCGACATAAATTAAATAAAACTTTCAGTTACAGCTCAGCAGTTTTCAAGTATTTTTGATGTGTGATATGTAAGTTAGGTACATGGTTTTACATACATGAAGTCAGGTGTGTTACCTGTGGATGCTTTCACATCAGGGCCTCCTGGATCTGAATGCACTTGATCCCAAAGTCCAGTTTGTTTGATTCGTGTGAACAAAAGTCTCTGGGTGCGCTGGAAAAGGTGATCTTGTTTACTGTTGATGACGCGTAAGTGGTCACTTCTTCCTCTCTTGCACCAACTACATGCAAACTGTAACTTTACATATGCAGGTGCAGTCTTTATACTATGTTCGGTACTGTACCTTTATCCAGGCATGTACTGTTCACGCTGAGGCAAAGCAAAATGTCACACCGACACAACAACCGCTAGTGGATCGGCCAGTCTATTACACACTTTGGCGTGACACAGGGTTGTCTATTTTGGCACTTTGCATCAAGTCAAGGGTTTCAAGGTTCGTTGTGAACTCAGCCTCCGTGAAGGGCTCACATTGACCAGAACCTGCACCACTCCCATACCCACCCCCACCCCCACCTCCCTCGTATGCGGGTCCAGGCATCTGGGATTAGCCAGCGCCGTGTGCTGTGGCCTGGAATGTATATTCCTGGCAGTGCTCAGGGTAAATTGCTGTAATCAGCCATTACTCTAATTCAGTCATTTACCTGACTTTACACATTCATCACTTTCATATAATTCTAGGCACAGAGATGATGAATTCGAGTGTTTGTGCACTGCTCCCCCTTCTCCAGCCCTCTGCTGTAAGAGCCCAGAAAACATGTCTCGCCAGGGGACTAAACTGGACTCCCCCCTCCAGCCTCTTACAGCCTAATCACTGGCTCTGACCGGCCATTAGTCAGTCAGGTCAGACACCCTGACACCACGTCCGGTACCCCAGCCCCGCCCCACCTTGCTCCCCAGCACACAGGCCAGAAGGCGGCTGTGCTGCTCGGAGGTTGGCTAGATGGAGCTGCGGTGAGGAACCAGGTCACTAGCTCCCTTATGGCCATTACTGTAATTATAGTTGGCGTTGTTAATTGTTTTTTGTTGGGCCTAATGAGGTGGTGGTGGTGGTGGTGGTGGGGGGGGCTGCTGCGATGCAATTAGGGAGGCCGAAGGAGGCGAGGGAGTTTTGGGAGAGACGGAGGGCGAGCGGAGAAGCCAGAACGGGAGGAGGGAGCAGGCAATGGACTGCGGGATTGAATTGTCAGTCCGGGTTATGATTAGAAGGCGCAGATGCGGCCATGTGAGAAATGAATTTCATGCCTGTTGATTCCGCGATTTCTTCAGGAATGCAGGGGTTTCGCTGCAGAAGGCGAGAGAGAGCTCCTCAGACGGAGGACTAACGTAGCTCTGACACGGAGAGATAGAGGGATGAAATGACTGCGGAGGAAAAGGGTGTAAACAAGAACTCCTCACGTGGAAGAAGTTGTACTTTAATCCCCGACTGTCTTCTGTCTGTTAGAGGTGGTTATACGGCATGCACAGAAAATAAAAATCTACATTGTTTTATTAAAATCTAGTTGAATGTGTATGTCTTTTTTCATTAATTGATATCTTTTAGTGATATAAGATATTTATTCAGCCCAGTCGCCAGGATCTAACGTAAGGAATGAACGTTTGAGTCCCGATTATGTTTGATTTGTACCAACGTTTCATATCACGTTCACGTTATATGCTTATAGACACCTTTCACTTCAGGAGGTGGACGGTGGTGGCGTCAAACCGCAGGACATTTTCAAACAATCCTGCGAACGTTTCCAGCCATTCTTTTCACAGGAAGTCGGACCGTCTCCATCCTCATCCGAGATCATGACGACCAAAACAAACCATGATGTTTTCCTAAACCTAACCTAAGTTGTGACAAGAGAGGAATAGAACATTTGCAACATAAAGAAACATTCAGTCTTAACCTTTCCATGGTTTTTGCAGAAGAGCAGTTACCCTATGAGCTCGACCAATCACAGTTAATCAGGAACCTCAGATAAATATTCCCTTGGTGTTTTCGCAGGGACGCGTCAGTTTGGATTAAAGGGCTGAGTCTGAAGAAAAAAGGCAGGAAGCATTATGTACACCTCGCTGTGGGAACAACAGAGCCCTATGTACACTTCTCTCCCGTTCGACTCCTTATGCGAGCACATGTTTTCCATTTCTGTTTGGAGTGTCAGCGAAATGTGTGACACAAGGGGGGCGAGCAGGGCGTCTCGGGGAGGGCGTATGTGCGGAGATGGACTGCCAAGCGCTGTTTACTCTGGCCGGCACCAGTTGTGGATACCAGCCTGTAGCTAACTGCCAACCTGCCATCACACCAGCAGCTTTCCGCCCCGCGTTACTCTCCCACCCTGCTCACTCTCCCGGGCCAAGGTTGGACTTGCACTGCAGGATTTCTTGGACCAGGCTGCAGACACGCTGGCCAAGTGGACTGCTCGTCATGAGAACGCAACCTTGAAAGTTTATTTGCCCTAGAAGTGAGCGAGCGCTGTTGTGTTTTTTTTTGTTGTTGTTTTTTTCGGCATGAGAAGAACACAAAACATCAAAAACAATCCGAATGAGCGATTCAGTTCAACATGGTTCAATGAGAGCAATTAAGACACTTACAGTAATTCCTGATTACACTGGATTTCCCGTTATAACACTGTGGTGTTGGAATAAACGGCGCTTGTAATTATTTGTCCTGACCAGAGCAACCAGAGCGTAGAGGCTGGAATTAAGAGAGAAGGGTGGAAGCGCTCTAGTTAAACTTGTTGACATGATTTTCCTCGTCTGAGCCTGTTTTTTTCTGCAACTCCTCTCCAGTCCCCCTAAAACAGACGGACAGCTGGGTCAGCAGTGTCGGCTGCTCCCCAAAACTTTGGGAGGATTTAGGAAACTTTCAATCTTTACTGTTATTAAGGAACGCTGCTGGCGATGATAAATGTGTGGTGGACATCTGATATGTTTTTAATGTCAGTATTGTAGCATTGCAGGGTGGCTAGGTGGGTGGAGGAAGACCTCACCTGCTGGTTCTCTACACTTCTTGTAGGCTAATTCTTATTCTGCAAACAGACGTCTTGCTTTTGTCATCTCTAGTCGCAGATGATCCTTCACACATAACCCTGTAGCAGCAAGTACTTGCTGTGTTTTTCCTTATTTTGGCTGAATTTCAAAATCCCTTTAGATTGATTACAGTGGATTCAGATCACCTGCGTGCAGGTTGTGGAGACCGGTTCCTAATTAATGAGTGAAAGCAGCTTGGGGGAACCTCATCCCCTACCAATCAGGGTGTGACGACGACCTGTTCGTGCAGGCTTAAGATCGGTGGGGGACGACACCTGTGTTGGATTCATTCCTATAGAAACTGGTTGGTTGAGGCCACATTGAGATTTCTCTTCTGCACCACTAGCTGTGTGAACTTCTTTACAATCTTGCAACCCAAAAATAATCTCTAAATTAAAAGCACCACCATCTAGTCTAGATAGAAACATGCAAATATATTTTTTAAGCGTTTGCGTGGAGACTTTCACCGGGCGCTGTTCGCTCTTACCGACCTTCGTGCTTGGGTTGCTCTTGGTCCAGTGGGTCCGAGGGTGGTAAGAGTCTGAGCAGAGGGTTCCTGAGCAGTGAGGTAGTACTCATGCTGTAATCGGGTGTCGCAGTGAGCAAGCGCTGCGTCTGTCCATCGGGGACATCGCATCATGGAAAAACCGAGCACAGAGCTCAGCCTGTGCGGTGCTGGACGTTGCGTAAAGTTTTCAGCGGGCTTGTCGGAAATGAGTCAACGCACCGCCGAAAGCTTGTTTGTCGCGCCTCTCGGTCCTGTCTGCACCTCACAGTGTGGGAGAGCACACAGGTGCAGATCACAGTGTGTGTGTGTGTGTGTGTGTGTGTGTGTGTGTACATGTGTTCGGCTGTGCACAGAGCCCTGTTTGTACCTCTCCTGCTGGGTTTGTTAATGAAGGAGTCTAATTGGATTTTTTGGGTTGGTGCTGGGGCATTCAGGAGAGGGCGGGTACCGGGCCGAGCCCCCTGAAGAGAGGAGAGACGAGGGGGACAAACCTGCAGACCGGATTACCACTGTGCCCTTTTCTCTCTCGCTCTGTCTTCCCAAGGTAGGGGATTATTATCTGTGCGAGCAGGGCGGCTGGTGGGAGAGCATTTTCAGGAGTTCAGCCCGTCAGGATAAAGGGCAGGTCATGCGAGGCAACACAAATTCAGCTTTGAACGTGAACGGTAGAGGGATAATCTAGTGTAGGTCAGCTGTTTCTGTTCAAACCACAACATCCATCAAGTTGTGCAAGGTTATTCTCTGAGGTAAATCCCTGCACGCTCACAGAGAGCTCATAAATTCACAAATTAGATTTTTATGACATGAAACTTATGAAACACTTGGAAGTGTGACTTAGGTCCTCTACGGATAAAAATCCACCTTACTTGGTGAGTTCATTTGCCCGAGCTGTTTACTGCCATGCCCTTTCCTGTTCAGTGAACCGACTGAATTAAAAAAAAAAAAAAAAAAAAAAGGAGGTTGAGCCTTCAGATGTACCACGACAATGGTAAAGGGAAGAGGGAGGTTCTGCAGGTTTTTTTTTCACCAACAAAAGCAGTGAAACAGAGGGAGACGTGGAGTGAGAGTGAATACAGGTTGGCTGTCCCTCTTGCTCCTTCCCACCCTCCCTCGTTCCCTCTCCCTCCGCTGGACCTTTTGTCCTCTGTCCTCGACCTCCCCATCTTCCGGCTGGGACTGGAGTAGTTCCCGATTGCCGCAAACAGGATTAGGAGCGCCCATGGCTCCGGTCATTCTCTGTGGATTTGGGAGTGTTACTGCAGCTTGGCTGAGCTATGGTACTTTAATTACCCCACCACCAGGTGGCCTCAGAGCGGCCCGGCGGGTAACAAGCAGGGAGCGGGGGGAAAACTTCTGTCTTTACATGGGAATAATCCCTGAGCTCCTCTCCAGGTCAACTCGTACTAAGCACTGACAACCGTTTTGAACCTTGACTGCCAGACTTTAGTGGTGAATGCAGTGTTAACGTGTAACAATATTGCATTCTTTACTTTATTACAACCTTAAAAAAAGTTAAAAAAAAACGTAACTTTAGTGTTTTTCCTCTTCGTAAACACACTGACACAGTGTGGTTCTGCTGCTTAAAGTGTACAAAATATTCATTTAAAAGGGCTGTAAACTGATGCATGATGCTGATCCAATCACATAAATCCATTAAAAATGTCCACAAACAACTGAATTGACTGTCAAAATGTCTCAGTTCTCAAAACAACACGACCCTTACGATGTACCAGACCTCAGTCACATGCAGTTTTGCTAAGTTTAGGCAAAAACCCACCAAGTTAAGTTTAGGAAAACCTCATAATGTGTCTTAAAATAACTCTGTTTCCTCTGTTACTTCATGTCCAACATCCCTACATCGGCAATGTAATGTATGAAACTCAACTACATCAGTAACGTGCTTGTTTGCTGGTTTGATACAAACCACAGCATCGAGGTTGGCGCCTAACAACAAATGGAAACGTGGGTTTAATCTTGAAAGTCGTCCAGCTGATCTTTGCAACGTGTCCCTCCACAGGCTGCACAGCCATTCACACACAAACTAACCAGTGTGGTTTGAACTGAGCCACCTAATGAGTGAAATCTATTTTCATAGTTATAGTTTTTTCATTGACCATGTAGAAATCATGATTGAGCTATTTTGCATTTTTAAATCTGTGTGATAGAGTTTCGTGTATGAAACGTGGAAAACGGTGTCAAAGAAAGGCTTAACGCAGCGCTTCTTGTTGTTTTCTTAGACTTTATTAAGTTTATTTGCTTCTCCTTGTAATATCCAGACCTGCTGCACCTGCTAATGATCCCACAGACTTCATACGAACAGAGAGAAGATTCTCCTCCGTTAAGCCAACAATGATCTAAGCGCCATAGAAGCGCAGCTGTAAACATAACTGATTTTATGCATTTCACTTTATGCATTGTGTGTGTGTTTTTTTTAAATATACTTCAAAGAGACACTAAAAGCATTTTATCACCCTTTTATCATTCAGAGGATGCAGAGGTGTAATCTAATTAAAGCGTATTCATGAAGATGTTTCGCATTTCATGGATGCAAAAAACAAAACAAAACAAAACAAAAAAAAAAACAGCTTGAGGCAAAATGGTTGAGAGCGGAATGAGAAAATACAGTACAGACTCAAAACGCCAACATCTGGACCTGGCTTAATGTCACTGTTTGCTGTGTGTGTGTGTGTGTGTGTGTGTGTGTGTGTGTGTGTGTGTGTGTGTTTGAGATGGCAGATACAGTGTGTGCGCTTGTGCTCGTGAGAGAGCAGGGTCTGCAGAGAAGGAGGCAGAGCGTGGGCACAGACAAAGGTAAGCCTGTGTGCCCCTTCCACTGTCGACCTGTGGAAAATTCCCCCGTCAGCGCTGTGCCAAGATGCCTGGCTTGTACGAGGCGGGACTCCGGAGGAATGTGAGAGGCAGACGTGACCAGGAGTGCCGGCGTTCAACCAGAAGCCAGAGAGGGCAGAGCTGCAGCGGTTAGACGATTAATCGATTCGTCGATTGAAAGAAAATTGCAAACTATGTTAATCGGTTAATCTTTTCAGATGTTTGTCAAGCAAAAACGACATTTTCAGGGTCCAACTTCTTACATGTAATGATGTGGTGCTTTTCTCTGTGTGTGATTATCATATTTATATATATTATACTTATAATAATATGCTTTAGATGCAGCCCCGGTCCTTAAAAAAGATTTAACTGAGTGGGCCACAAAACTACACATTTGTCGGCTCATTCGGACAGATCTAAATCTCCAGTCACGGCTCTTTCTCTCCCGCTGCAGCTGTCCTCGGGCGGTTCACCTGGCTGGTTGCCCGGCCTCAAGGTGGCAATCCGGACCAGGTGTCCCTTTTTTACCCATCACCCCTCTGGGTGAGGCAGGTCTGACCTCCAGGGAGTTGCCAGAATCTCCCACCCCACCTGCACTGGGAGGCCTGCTTCTTCTCCATCTTCTCCAGCTGCCCCTCCACCTCCACCTCCACCTCCACCTCCACCGGTGACGGCTGAAAGATACGCTACACGCTGCAGACTTCCAGGAAGGGAACTGTTTAAATGTGCAACCTCACTAATGAGCGTGAGTTATAGCCCTGGATGGACATTAATAAAGAATTATGAACAATTATTAGGGCAGTGGGGTGGCATTGTGATTAGAGAGCCTGCCTTTCACGCGGGGAGCTCTGAATCCAATCATGTTTGACAGCGAGATCCCTTCGGGTGCCGTTCTGTCGCTGATTGGGCTCTTTGATGTCTTAATGGCAGGAAGGGGACAAACGGTGACATTTTTCTTCTTTTATAATATCACAAACAGTGTGCAAGTGTGTCTAATATGTGCCTTTATAAGAGGTGTAACTTGCTCAGAAAATCATTGAATAGAGACAGCGATCAGGTGTTGTTGTATTCAGTGTGGTGTTCAGGGTGCAGAGAGGAAATTGTCCCGTCTGCCGAGCCTCTGTGAATCCTGTCAGAGGCTCCGCTGGGGCTACCGAGCCTCCCTCAATCAGGCCCAGGAGCCGGCAGGACCCTTGCATCTGGTCCTGCTTAGGGCAGCCCCCAGCCTCTCCCGAATAACATAACAATCATTTGCTTTTGCTCCAGTTTTCCACCACTGCGAAGCGGCAGAGGGGTGCTAAGACAAACCGCTGGGTGTGCTCCTCTGCCGTGCAACCAAAGCATGCGTGAAACCAGTCAGGGGTTTTGAGGAAACACATGCACAAATACATAAATAAACACACATATGGAGCCTCACATACACAATGGAGAGAGAAAAAGGTCAGCTCTGCCTTGCCCCCACCCTTGTAGACATTCCTGGAGCACCTGCACTCACTTAATATTTTGGCAGGAGTGGAAAAAAAAAAAGCTCCTCTGCTCAGCGCCTGTCATGTTTGTTCACTGAAGGAAACAAGTTTGGTTTTAATTAGCGCCCCTGCCAAGAGCTGAGGTAATTGCCACTTTCTTTTTTAAAAGTTTCTTTTTTTTTTTTTCTCTCTCTCCTTTGGTGCTTCATATACTTTAAAACAGAGCTGAGGTAGCTCGTGCTTACAGGAGAAAAAAAAAAAAGAATTTATCTGAGCATGTGTGAAATGTGGTCAGTGGGTGCATCCATGCTGGAAATTGAACAAACAGGGGAAACAGAAGGTCGGCGGCCTCTGAGTGTAGCCAGACATGTACTGTCACTGGTTACACAGGACATACAGTGTATAATGAGGAACATAATCATTTGGGTAATTGCTGTGTTCATCCAAACCCCCTCCCGACCCCCATCCCCGTGTCTGTTTGTCTAACTCACTGACTGTTTTTGGCTCAGAACCGGGTTTTGTCCTCCAGGGGTCCGGGGTTCCGCTCTTACTTAACCCTCCTCGCAACCATCCACCACCTCCTCCACCCCTCCCTCCCCGCCTCCTTCTCCCCACCTGTAACCCAGCTGTGGCCTTGTGCAGCTCATGAAAATTCCCACCAAATTATTCTGACAAAACACCAACATCTGCTGCCGGGAGACACCCACTTCATTACACACTCGCACACACACACACACACACAAATGCAAACACACTCATTTGCATAAAGAAGGTCAGTTCTGCTTCGAGTTATTGGGGCACACGTGCTGACGTAGCTGCGGGGCGCAAAGAGAGCTTGATGCATTGCGACTTCACAAAATGGAAATTACATTTTTATTTATTTACAGCAAAATACGCAGAGAACATCAAGGAAACGTGCTGCAGGAAACAGGAAGTTAGAGACAAGTTAGTGTTCTTTCAACAGTTGCTCAAGTAATATCTTAATAATAACTGAGTCGTGTAAGCTGATTATTTCAACTGATATACACTCATGTTCACTCATTTTGCAACTCCAGTAATTTCATCAAATCATGATCATTTACTTTTAGTATTTCGCAGAAAAAAAGGGTCTGAAACAAACGTTAAAGTCATAGATTATTCTGCTAATTATTTCACAATAAACTGATCAAATGTTTTGACTAAACTGTCCAAAAATCCAAAACCAAAAGACTCTTAATTTACTGTCATGAAAGACAAATGATAGCAGCTGCGATTAAATAAACCCAAACCAACAAATCTTTGACATTTCTGCTTGAAAATTCACTGAAACAATGAAACAATTGTCAAAATAGTTGGCCATCAATTTTTCTTCTGATCAACTATTTGATTAATCAGCCTCTAAGGTGTTTTGTGCTTCGATTGTAAGATGCAGTGAGTCTCTGCAGCCTGGTGTTTCTCATGCGGTGATGGACGGATGTTTAACACTCGACAGGCTCGTCCTTCACGCTGCTGCACTGCTGTGTTTCATCGCACCTTGTGCAGCCGGTCACGGGGTTAAGACTGAGAGGGCGTGCTTGAGACGGGAAGACATTTTTGATTTGTCTTGTCTGTCAATACGTGGATGGGAATCAGGGATGTGTTTTCTCCCGGGTTTTTCTCCAGCGGGCCTCAGATGACTTGAGCACATGCTGGGCCTTTCAGGACGACTTTTATTTTGATTTGCACCAGCAGGGGATGGAATGGAGCCGGCTTGGTCTCCCTCCATCGGAGCCCCTGCGGACCCATCAGAGCCGCGCTCCAGTCCAGAGATGAGACGCCACGGCGCTGATTTACTATTCAGAGGTTATTCATCGCCTGTGGATAAAAAGACAATTGAATTATGACGTTGGAGCAGCCAAGGCTGGTCCAGAGCCGTTCACGATGGACGATCTGTGCAAACCGAGATGGAGAGACAACTGAGACAGACAGACAGAAATGTCTGATCCTTCTGATTGCTCCAGGCGACTTCCTGTTCTTCTGATCGGTTCTATGCGGCGATGAAAAACAGATATCTGAGCGCCGTTTGCAGTCAGGGCTGCTGCTATTCGCTGAGATATCTACAAAAAGCTCAGGGTCAAAGGTGAGCGCTGAGCTCCGAGAGGATAATTGTGCTCAGGTGTGCAGCTCGAGTTTCAGTCAAAAATGAGACGGACGCCGTTTCAAAAATGCAAATCTTTGTACAGAAAAGTCGTTTCAGTGTCCAATATTCACACTCAGAGAGAATAAAGTACTCCTGTGACACATTAACCCGTCCTACAGTATGCATCAATCAAAAGTTTTATGGATTAAAAAAACAATTGAGAGCACACGTGGCACAACACAACACAACCCGACTTCAGAAATGAAAAGTAAGTGTTAAAACTGTTAATACAGCTCGGCTCTTCTGCTGTGGACGTTTTAACTTTCGCTCCTGCAATGATTTTTGGGTCTTAATCAGAATTTATTGCACATTTAGTGAATCCAAGTTGAAAACAGCTGCCGCAGAGATCAAGTTAAGAACTTTTCAGAGTCACATTTCTACAGGTGGTGAATACTTGATATTAAAAACAGCTTATAAATGTATCCACATATGCAATTTTTTTTTTTTCCGTGCTGATAGAGGCCTTTTGTTTGGCCGTGCATCGCTCCCTGTGCAGAACCAGCACACATGAGCTTCTCATTTAACCGGCATCATGTCATAACTGTAAGATGTCCAACATATATACAGTTGGAGCTGCTGTAATGAAGCAAGAATGCTGTCAGGTCTCTGTGCCCAGCTGTTAAATTGTTTCTTGGATGTTCGACTTCCTTCCCTTCAGTGACATCATGCTGTTAGTGTTGACCTGCCATCACTGCAGCAAAACTTCTACTGCAGAAAGTTTGAGCTGCTCGTGGAAGATTTAACTCTCAGTCAAGGTGAATCAGGTGAAATGAACCACAAGAGAGGCTCATTACGGAGCTCTGCGTTTCCTACTGAATCAAGTTTTAATCACTGCTGCAGAAATGTCTCTGCCAGATGCGCCGAGGTGTTGGCAGGACATCTCTTTCTTTTTTTTTTTTTTTTTTTTTTGAAGGACAGGGATGTTTTACCCATTTCCCATCACCCGCGTCGCACTCGCTGATATTAAATTGAAAATACACATTGAAATCCCGGGACACACAGATTGCAAAAAATTTTTAAAAACATCAACAAATGGAAAAAACATTCAAACAGCCTGGATCTCTGTATCCAGAGTCCGTTGGGTGGCCTTTTGCTCCCGGGGTGGCCCACCGTGGCATGTTATGAGTGTTGATTGTGTACAGTATGAGTATCAATTGTAACACCCCCTCCTCTGTTAGCCAAGTGGAACATAGCTCCCCGTGCCCCTCACCTCCCAGGACACAGAAGGTGAGCTGGACGGCGGCCCGGATAAACGTAACGTCTGTTCCAGCTGGGGTTGTGTCAGAATCTACTGGGCGGCGGGGACAAGCCCGTCTTTGTCCAACAGAAGCTGCGTGTGGTTCAGTATCTTAAGAGAGTCATAATCACATCGGTGATCGGGGTGTTAACAGGCCCCCACAGCTGTCAGAAAGCGATGCACCCTGGGAATGCATGACGAAGGAACCGCTGGCCCTCGGCGTGTGTGTTGCAGCATGTGTTAATGTCTGTGCGCGCACACAGCATGCATATGTCTATTCATCTCTCTGGTGATGTGTGAGGACGCCTCATTTCTTGTCCAAACACAGCAAACAGCGATGGCAGCACATCAACAGCTTCATTCTGTAATTTAAATGTCTTCTGAGAAGCGTCTGTCTGGCACGGCGCTCAGGCGTTTCTCGGCGTTGTAATATATCTTTGAAACGAATGTTGGAACGCAGCAAATGACTGGCTTCAAAAATAAACACAACAACATGAAACAACAGTATAATTTCATAACCATCAAACCTCCCCAAATTATCATCTGCTTTACATCAGACCCAAAGCATTCTCTCCCTGCCAAATAGACGTTTGGCGGCCTTTTGATGCGTGGAGGGTGACCCAAAAATAGCCCGGTGGTTAGGCGCGGGGGATCTGTAGGGCATTGCGGGGAACTCTGTTCATGACCCGCGCTCAAGTACCTCCTGTCTGCGGGCTGATTCATGAGCAGGGGTCAGTCCTTCAGAGTATATATCAGGTTCTCAGTTTGTTGCTTTTAGCAGCTGTTATTGCATTCAAGCGACTGAGCTGCCCCTGCTGAATCGCAGGCCGGAGCGGAGGGGGGGGAGGGCTTTGCGCTGGCAGAATGAGATGCAGGAGCCTCGCGATGACGCTGCGGTACTACGGAAGATACGGCAGCGCCGGCCCATGCCATGCCGCGTCCGGGCTGGCAGTTAAGGCAGCGCAGGCTAGGTGGTCTGGCCTTGTTTACCCCTTCAGCCGCATGCACAGGCTTGTTTAAACAAAGTGGGTGCCTTCATAAGCTTCCCCGCTGCCCGTGGACGTCATCGGGCAGGCGCGTGTTGATGTGGCCTTTCCCTGGAGCACCCCGGACTGTGTGCTCCGCAGAGCGAGCGAGCGAGGGAGGGAGAGACGTTGCCAGCTGCAGACCACAGCACCCCTCGTCCCAGTTGTTTGACCAGATAACTGTGGGCCAAAAAAGATGGTGGAACAGCATCAAAATCTTGGCTCTCTGGGAGCTCTCTGATTAATATTTGGATGCTGAAGTTGAACTCTCCAGCCAACGATTCAACATTTTTCCACTCCGCAGTTCTGCCAGCGCTTCCTGTGATCACGGCATACTCACTCCGTCACCTGTTGCCTGTTTGTTGCAGGTGATCCTTCACTGAAACCAAGTTTAAAATTTACAATAATTTATATCTATATGTAAGGATCTCAATCACGTTGATCATCAGTTTTAATATGGTCAGATCAACAAAAACTAATATCTGTAGGTCCCAATAAAATCATTGTATCATAGAGACGGATGAATGACTAAACTCCTTTTTGCAAACTTGTTCTCCGGTACGTCGTCCTCTCTATACGTGCTTATTGAACCTACTGTTTGTTTTGTTGTGGCCGTAACATGGCTCACACGTGAAAATAGCAAGTTGCATGTAAAAAAGTGAGATTAACACGGGTGGAGGCGAATTTCATGGCACATGGAAATTCTCTGCATTTGATTCAAGAAAAGCCAATCCCATATTAATGGCTGTCATTCAGATTCCACAAGTTGAAGTCGGTCAATCAAATGTAAAAATATTTACTTGTGAAACTGAAATTTTAAAATGTGAGGGTAGTCTGAACACTATTAATGTCAATTTCTACGAGTATGTCAGTGATTTAATGCTCGTGGTGAAGACATTGGACTAAAGTCAAATCCAAAAACAGTTTTCTTTTACACGCTTTAAGATATTTGTTTGTGTCTCCAGACAAATAGTCAGCTGGACCATGCGACAGGAACTTTTATCTCCTGAGAGGGACGCTGCTATCTCGTCACACTGGAAACCTTTTTACCGAGGAATTTTAAGTACAGAAAATCTCCCTCTGGCTCCCCACCGTCACTGATACCAGGCCACATCCATATCAGTCAAGAGCGGTTGAATGTCCCATTAGTATCTGCCATGACGGCCACTTGGCTGCTCGCTTTATCATTAATCAAAGCACTGTGTCCCTTAATGGCAGCCAATAGAGTGTAACAAGCGGTGCTATCTGAGCGCTTTGATCAGCCTCCGGCCTGTTCTCCATCACCCTGTTGGCCCCGGGTGGCCCTGGGTGGCCCTGTGTGCCTGGTCCACTGGGGACAAGGTTTTAGAAAAGGTGGCTATCTCAGATGTCCTCCCCTCCTCCACGCCGATCTTCTGAGCCGCCGCCCCCCCCCGCCCTTTCCTCCGGCACATGAAAGCTAACAGAGGGCACGCTGGTCTGATCCCAGCCGCTGACATGAATTTTTGATCAATGGCTGGTGCCTCTGAAGGGCCTTTTCCAACATGGCTCCTCTCGCCAGCCTCCCCTCCACCGCCACTCCTCCCCTTTCCTCTCACTCTAAAGATTGGGCAACTCCAAATGTCAATGATGTTAGTTTAGCCATTGTACACGGCTGGCCGCATCTGAATGGGTGACTTGTCCCCAGGCCAGCCCCCTACAATGGCCTCCTTTCTCACTCTGACTTGTTCTCAGCGTTTTTCCCCCCTCCATGAAGAGAGGGCTCTCTCTCTCTCTCTCTCTCTCTCTCTCTCTGGCTCTCTTAGCTCTCTGGCTCTGCTGAGAAGTCCTGGAGCCGGAGTTAAAACTGGAAGAGAGGGAGCAGCAGATCAAGAGAGAGGGCCAGAGAGAGAGAGAGAGAGAGAGAGAGAGGGTGCGAAGGAAGGATGGAGGTTGGGAGGTCAGTGGGGAGGTGGACCGTGACAGAGCAGTAAGCGGTTTTATAACCAGAATTGTTACAGTGTGCTCTGCCAATAATTACCAGCATAGAGGAACGGCGGTAAATCTGGCTTTCACAGACCGGCTAAGCTTGTTAGTGTGCTTAATCGGACAGGGGAAGAGTGTGTTGTGGCGCTGAAAGCTTTTGGGGACTGAGAAAATGTGCACCCGCTTCCCTAATGAAGAGTGACGAGAGGAGGTGGAGAGGAGGGGAAAAAAAAAAAGTCATACGTCTATGCTGAATTTACAGATCGGGATGGGTTGAAATTCCTCATCCGTGAAAGAGAGCACAGCTCGGGCTGACGGTGCGGACGGAGCGGAAGGGCAAACAGGGTTAGAGAGGAAGTTGGATCCCTTATTCGGGCCCCATATGTTTGAGTCCAGTTCTGAATCAGTTGAGACGAGTTTAAGACACCGGTCCTGTCAAACCCGATGCCAAGTCTCAAATCCTCAGAGGAAAGTCCAGTCCAGTCCAGCTACAATTCTCTCTGAGCTCCGAATACCAATGTCTACCAGAGATATGACATTTAAAAGTTTTAATTTCCTTTCCGGTTTTATTTGTTATTTTCAATGTCTCATATCAAGTGAACCACACGTGTGCTGAGCGTAAGGAAGATGCAATCAGCAGATCACGGACGGGCTGAACGTGTATGGAGTCTGCTCAGAGTCGTACAAAGAACCCAAAAGTCAGGACTTTTTCTAAAAAAAAAAAAGTGTTTTTGTTGAGTTGTGTGTTACATAGTTCCAAAGATTTTCAAGGCCGATCGTCCAAATGGATCCTCTAAACGCACTTTTTTGGAACCTGGTCTCAGGGTGGAAAAATCTGAAAAGGAATCCGAATCTGCATACTTTGCGTATCGATGACGCATTCGACCTCTTAACCCCGAAACGTCTCATAACAACAACAACAACAACAACAATGGCGGACAACATGCTTGTGTTCGTGCCGCAGAAGATATTGAGCTTATCAGGGTTACTTGGGCAAAATATTCTGCTCCTCTGACGCTACGCTGAGCGAAAAAGTTATTACGGATGACTGATTAGCCATTTTCCTCTTCTTCGTTTCTTGTTCTACTGTCTCTTTGTATGCAGCGCGCAAACTTTATGCGCACACTCCATTTCGTCTTCTCGGTTTTTGGTGAATTTCAAGCGCCAACTACAGCGTGTTGAGTCATTTCCAGTGGATCCATTTGGACGCTAATATTCTTGAAACAATGCCGAGGAAAAAAGATCATTTTGGTACGCGTGGATACGGCCTCAGTCTCTGATTTTCCCTCCTGCCTCTGTATATAAATGAAGCTGATTGTAAAAAGTTAAACATTTTCAACTCAGCCCTGATCTTATTAACATCGTTACACGCACTCACATCTTACTGAAGACTTTTTAAACAACTGCAAAGCTTTGAAAATGACCGTCAGGCTCGCCAGACTTCAACACTCTGACTTCAGTCTCAGGCCTTCAGCTCAAACCCCCTCCCACCTCCCTCCCTCCCTCCACACTCCTGGGGTCGAATCTCCCCTCACCATCGAGTCTATCGACACCACGTTCCTCACCGTCCGCTGAAATAATTATTATCATTAAATACTTCCCTCATTCCCCCATGTGGAACAGATTTATTTTAGCACATTAAAAAAAGAAAAAAAAAAAAATGAATGTAATATTTTCTGGAACAGCTGCTGGCTGGGTCTCTGCCAGATTCTGGAGAGGACACACACCGAAACACACACGCAAAGACAACTTCCCCACACTTTTTCTCAATGAGGTTTTTATAGACACTGAACATCTGGAGCAGGAGAGGCAGCGATGTGGAGAGGAGGAACGTCAAAGGAGGGAAGTAACAAGTCACATGTTGTCACGGACGCTCTCTCGGAGGAATGAGGTCAGAATTTTGGCTCGAATTATGATTATCTTGTTATCTAATGAGTAATGAGTCTTTTGTGCTGACCTCATTCAGTGGTTTTTCGTTCTCATTAAAAGGATTGACTTTGGTCTGACACTGAGTTTGACATTTTGTCACATGTGCATGATAAAAGATTGAAGGTCTATAGGTAACAGCAGAGATTCAGTTCCTAAACCAAATACTTGTTCTACATGAAATAGAAACCCAAACATGTCACACGAATGCTTCAGACACTTCACTTTTTTTTTTAGCAGTCTCTTGGAAGAATTGCTCATTTTCAAACACTTGCTTCCTGCCCGGACACTTTGTGTGCTGCCATCTACTGACGCCTGACAGAACTGCTCGGATCTTTTGCGGTCTGGGGGTCAGGTACGTCCACATCTGGAAGGCACATGGTGTCTGAGACAGATGTGCGAGGGGTCATGGGTCGCCTGGGCCCTTTAAAGCAGATTAAAGAAGAAAAGTGAAGAACAACAGAGATGAACAAACCTCTGAAGTGGCTCCAAGGCTGGACAGAGCAGAGCGAGACTCTGATCAGCATCACTCAGGTATGCGTGTGATGACGTCCCGGTTTGATTGCACAGAAAGGCAGGACGGAGGCTCCAGAACCACTAGAACCCATCCATCTGCATGGAAGTGTGATTACAATGATAACAGGGTTAAAAAAATCCACTTTGTTTGAGATTTTAGTGCAGGGGTTTAACATTTCCATTCTCCTTTACTTGTTGGATGTCGCTCTAAATGTAGATGTGTTACGTGGCGTGCAGCTTGTGTCGACTCTTTGTTCCGTCCTGCTCCTCTGCTCCTCGCTCTGCTCAGACATGTTTCTCTCTCCCTCCCCTAAATTCCCTTCTTTCAGAGAGAGGTCAGAGGCCAGGCACTGTGACCCAGCCTGGGGGTGGGTGGGGTGGGTGAAAGGCTCCCCACCTCCCTCCCTCCCTCCCTTCCTTCCCTGAGAGATGGGCCGTTCCTTCGCCATCTCTTTATTTTGTATACACCTGAGTCCCTTCTTCTCTCTCGGATCGACTGACAGAGCGCAGAAAGAGCCGCCGTATCCAGTTTCCTGCTCCATTTCGGATTGTTCGGACAGATCAATAAGTGCTCCACAGGCGGTTGTATGGAGTCATTGTGTGTGTGTGTGTGTGTGTGTGTGTGTGTGTGTGGAAAAAAAGAGGGTGAAACACACATGGAAACTTTGCTTTTCCAAAAATACGCTTCCTGAGTTATAATCTGCTTTAAGTTTTCCACATCCTGGACAAAAGGTAATTCTGAGAAGAGGTTTTTTTTTTTTTTTTTTTTTTTTACTATCATTACCTGCTTCAGGGACGTTTCGGATGAAGTCAGGTCTCTAGACGCCCACGTGTTCTGATGCTGACCACCCCGTCCTCCCTCCAGTACCCCCTGCCTCTCCTTGGCACCGGTCCTGCATGTGTGTTGGCTGAAAGGAATTTTCTGGAGCCTGCAGGAGAAACGAGTTGCATTACACGCTCACTGTCTCTCGCCCCGGTCCAAAGTAAAGTGTTGTTGGCCCGGCCCGGCCCGGCCCGGCCCTGTCTCTGCTTGTGCTCCTCAAACACGTTCAAACAACTCAAACAACTTCCTCCCTGCTCCTCATTCCACATTCTGACAAGCCAGACAGGCAAAGTGTTTTGGGGGGTGAAGCTGGCCCCGTCTCAAGCTCGCGTCTCCTCCTGGTGCCTCCAGTGATCTGGACCATTTTTACAATCGCATGCTTCTTTCCAAAGAATTAAAATGTTTCTTATGTGCCTGCGGCCTGTTTTTCTTTCTTTTTTTTTTTTTTTTATATCCGCATTTCAGAAGTCGAATGTTATAAAACTGTTTTCAACATTTGTCCTCCATCTCTTCTTTAGTTTTTTTTTTTCACATCAGCTCTTTTGTTTTATGGAGGTTCTTTTGTTCGAGCCGCCTCAGTTTATCATTCTTCGTCTTTTTCATCATCGTTTTTCACGACCTATTGTATCGTGTTTTTGATTTAAAGCCACCTGTGCCATTTTATCATTTTTTTTCCCCCTCCACTTCTCTGTTTTGTGATTTATTTCACTTCATTATAAATCAGACTGATCGAAGACTAATCCAGATATTTGAGCAGAAACAGTTGGTCCTGGAGCCGGTTAAGAGTTCCTATAAACCGTTTAAATTTTAAGATTATTATTATTTTTAACGGGATATGAGATTCTGCCCTTCAGCTGGCGACATTCCCCCGCTTCTCAAATGCAATTATCTTTCCCATTTGTCTGTTTTTGTTTTCCCCGTCATTCCCCTCTTATACTCATTTCCTGTTTTGAGCTACACTAGGCTTTTAGCCCCCCTCCCCTCCGCTTCCCTATAAGTATGAGAGCATATCTGTTATTTACAGCCCCCAGGGGCTACCTGTCATTCTCACCGCTCCATTGTGATTGCCATGGTGACACCCAAATTCCACGGAGCGCGGGTCTCGACCCCCACCCTGCTCCGCCGTAAAGCTCTGACCCCCTCACCTCCACACCTGGGGATGAGGACCACAAAACGTATTGCTGTCGATTAGAGAGCAGAGGAGACGATGAAGACGACGGCAGAAAAACAGAGATCGATGTATCTGTTTCTAGTGTTTCATTGGCGACGACAGTAGTGCAGAAGTTTAAAGATGCAGTGTGTAAGCTTTGTGCATTAGATCGTCTTAAAACAACTAAACCTTTAATGTTTACAGCAACGTTCGAACCTGAGGAATCTGTCGAGTGTGGAGGGAAGTTTGCAAATGAGACTAAACAGAACATGACATGAAAAATTAAGATTTTCTCTGGTGATTGTTTGACAGTAAAGACAACAGACTGCATTTTAAAGGGGCTCAGAGGAACTTCTGTGCTGCGCTGGAAGCTGATCATCTGTTTACGTTAGCCGACTGTATTTCTAAACCTACGTTAGCTACCGTCGCGGATCTTGAGAACGTGCGTAAAGCCTTAAATAGCGCACACAGATCATCCGCGGGCTTGTATGTGCAAGTTTTTTGTTTTTCACCTTTTCTGTGATCTTCTTCACCCTCTGAGTATCGGCAGATGTTTCCCTGGATGTTATAGCAACAGTAAAACCTCAATTCTTTGGTTTTAAAATTGTTGGAAACATTTGGGATAATGTAACACAGCAACATATATATTTAAAAAAGGGTCCAAGTAGTTTTAGACATTTTTATGCAGTATTATTACTTGTATCTTTTAAGCTGAAGACAGTTCTTGATATAAGACAGAAGCTGTTTGAGATGAAAGTGCGATTCATCCTTCCTAGTTAAATGCTTCCTGTCTGTTTCTAAATTATCGGATGTTCCTGTTTCTCTCTGCGGTCTCGACTTCAGGTTCATCGCAGTGCACCAGCCTGAATGTGTTTGCACATGTTACGTTGTGGTGTGATTGAACACACACACACACACACACGCTGATGATATCCTCTTTTTCTCATCCTGTGAATATGTGTGTGTGTGTCTCCAGCTCAACGTTGCGTCGCTGCAGCGTGAATAATAAGACACATCAGAAGGTGACAAGACGCTGCTGTGAACTCCTGCAGGAGGTGAAGTTACAGCCCGACGCTGAGTTTAATCTGTTAGCAAAATCATAAGGATATCATCTAATATCTCACATTTAACACTGGAAAATCACACAGCAGGGGTTTCACTTTCCTCTTGAGGTCTGACTCACGCTGCTACTGTTACTAGAAACTATTACAAATCTGTTAAAACAGAAAGAAAAAAAAAAAAATGGAGAGGAGACCTGCGCTCGTGTGACTGGTAACATTTAAAGTTTGGGTGAATTAACCCTCCAGGCCTTCAGGCTGTAGTCCTCCATAATTACACGGTTTCACATTTTCCCTCACTCATATTTAGCCATGTAATGGTTTACTCCTGCAAATATTTTGGTCCAGCTGGCGCTGCAGTGTAACTGTAGGCGAGCAGAGGTGCTCTCATGAATGGACTGTACAACGCTGGAGTGAAATCCAGGCAGACATAATAAAGTCACGGAGAGAACATGTCAGGGAGGGAGAGAGAAAACATGTCACGTTCAGGAATAAAAGGGAGGAGAAGAAGCAAATGTAGTTTTGGGTGTTGACTTTTAAAACAGGCTTGTTATGAAATCCACCCTCAGGTACTTCGTCATCAGGAGGTGGATTTCACGGTTTGGTGTGTCCGCTTCAGCAGTTTCCTGTTAACGCACCTTAACATCCCTTTAATATCTTGTAGAGAATGATTAGATAGATTAGTCAGTCACTGGTCAGTCGCACCTCTGAATGCAGCTTATTTTTAAAGTGAAACTCTCGTCAAAATGCGACCTAGGCTTTTTTTGTGAATGTACCTGAGTCAAACCTTCGTGTAAAAGCATGATTACAATGAAAGAGGCACTTTAAAGATTTACAGTATTTTCGTTTTCAGGTCAAAGTCATTTTCTCAGTGCTTCGGGCACTTTAGCGATAGCATCAAAATCTCTATTTTTAAAACAGTAAGAAGGCTCGACACAACATGAAACTTTGCCTGTGTTTGCCTGTGCCTACGACTGTTAAGCTTTTGTGGAAGATGGTTCGTCTTTCCTTATAAAATGAGAAAAATTGAAAAGGTTGAGACTCGTCTGCTCGCTGTTCAAAGTCTGATTAGCAACTTGAGGCACAAGAATCGGAGCTGGAGAGCAAAGCTAATAAAAAGCTAAATCACTGTCGTATAGCCAATATGTTTCAAGCTCCATTTCCGAAAGTAAGTACATAAACATAAACTAGTATAAAACAAAGGTCTGGTTGTTTTTGGACAATGAAAGGCAGAAATGTTTCATATTATATCTTTAAATGTGGGTGGAACACCTCACGGAGGCGGCGAGAAGACCACGCTGAGTTTCCCATTACCATAAAAAGTAACCAAAGCTCTCCACCTCGTTATTTAACGGCGTGTTAACCCATCTGTTGCGTTTATAAACTTTACAGTCGTGACCAGCAGCGCTTCGCGAGCTCTCTCCCCTCTGGAACAACTGGTCGGCCTCGTGGTCCAGTTCTAATGAGGCGGACATTATCGTTGGCGCTGGTCTGACCCTTCGTTGCCAAGATGCCAGTCCTGAATCCTCCGCTGCTGCTTTCCATCTGACTGCCACCCGTGTGACGCCCACCTGTCCGTCACCGTTTGTTCGCCTGTCTTCCTCGAGCTGTCCGCCGTCGGGCCAAACCACACAACCATCTGCCCTGTGCCTGGCTCCTGTCCGCCGAGACACGGATCATCTAAATGTTATTCCAGCGTAAACCTCAGCAGAACGACTGGAACCCCGGCGCTCTGGCACGCTCCCGCATTGTCTCTGAGACGTGAGGAGGGAACGTCTGAAGGGAAACTGTACTGTAAGAAAGATTTCCCTCCCTGGGAGTCCTGAAGGCTTCACGGCGAGCAGGACGTCAGGTCAGAGGGCTCGATTCATCTGTTGGAGAAACACGGAGAACACGTGCTCGGACACCGTCGCACTTTTATACCAACTAGCTGGTTGTCAGTTTAACCTGTTTCACAATCTTTTACTCACGAGAGATGCTTTTGTTTCATGTGGTGTTGATTTTTATTCCAAATCTTGTTGTCATTTGTTCAACTAGATGTTAGACTTATTGTTGTTGCAGGGATTTGTAATTTTAACTTCCCTTTTGACAGTTTCTACTTTCTAGTTTCAGACTATTCAGGACTTAAAAACACAAGTTCTTCTAATTTGAAATGAATATTTGGATAAATGAGTTCAATCCACTCATTAAAACTAGAAACATCATCAGCATCAAACTTTCCCAGCATGCATTGTGTGAGATTTAAAACTCTTGTCAGACTTTTTTTTAATAGTTTGAAGAAAACATATGTAGTGGAAACCTGATGTGTGTCTTTAATACATTTTAGGATATGTAGGGTTGTTTTCACCACATTGCAAACTGATATAGATTATTATTGAATTCACTAATTACCTCGTCAAACTGTTCACTGTTCTCCAGGTTGTTGAACTACAGCAATGAACTGAAGTGTTGCAGATTATCTTTGTAACTATATTGTGGAAAATGGCTTCAATAGAAGAAGCCACAGTGTTTTCTTTCGTGCACAATGTTTCTTCAAGGAGACAAAAAGTGAAAGGAAATGAAATTTGCTTTGTTTGTGTGGTCAGTTCGACTGAACACTTGTTGATTCAGCTCAGTATTATAAGGTAATTGATGTGTTTTCTCAAGTTCACATAAGATTTCACAGAAATGCGACGATTTAAAAGAAGACTTTTAACTTATTATTCAGTCCAAATTAAATTAATTGAATCAAATAGTTAAAGCAGCAGTTTAACTTACATCTTTAATAACACATTTCATATTACTACACTTTTGGTATAACTTTTTTTCTGTACTACAGCTAAACATCAGCTGTTTGTGCATCAAAGTATAAAAGTAGGTACATAACAAAAGTCAAACATAGATGGAAAACCTCCACGAGGACTAATTTTGAAAAAAATTAATAAACCACTTAAAAAAGTCAATCTTAGGCCTCTTAAAGTTAGGATAAACCCTGGGATCCTTTACTAACTTCAAATAAATACAGCAACAACAATTAAAAACTTAAGTGTAAAGATTTCAAAGAAGAAGTCACGGATGTCTGCTCAGCATCACTCCGACCGACAAAATGATAAATCGGTGCGGAGACGATATATTAACTTCACCATCTCTAACCCTTTTTAACCTAAAACCTCTCCATCACCCTCTCTTCACACACTCCTTCTTCGCGCGGTGTCTGCGCTCGTCTCTCCTCTCTTGTCTTTCTTTGAAAACAGCTTTCAATTTCCTGGGTAGCCGCCTTCAAAGGGAGCGGGCGGGGGGGCGAGAGGCCGAGTAGGATGCCAGAGGCACAGTGACAGCTGGGAGGCAGGAGACTCGGAGAACGAGATCAGAGGGTTCGAGTTTCTGCCCGCCACAGACACGCTGTCATTCTCTGAGCTCCTGCCCCTGCTGCTGCACACACACACACACACACACACACACACACACACACAGAATCACACATGTATACAATGTACAGAATAAAACACTCTGATTCTTCTCGTGAAGCTGAATGAACTTTGTGAGACGTTGTGAGAAGCACCTGTCCCTCGGAGGTCTTGTGAGGCTGCAGCGCCTGTTGCAACACGGCGCTGTTATTCCCAGGTGATGATGTAAGTGTTGAGGGAAGAGCGAAAAATAATCTTATTCAATTTACATAATGTGTTGACTTTGGAACCGATACCACTCTGCTGGAAGGAGCGCGGGACCTTTTCATTGGCAGCGCTCTCGCTCAACACATTTTAGTGATTAATGCACTCGAGCCGACTTGAAACATCTGTCCCACTTTCTCATCTGACTGTCTTTTGGCGCTGCAGTCGGCTTTTTCGCCCGCTTCGATGCGGGTTTCAGCGCGTCTCCTGTGCCGTGGCTTGGTTGGGTCTTCAAAGCCCGGCCCAGGTTAATGTCACTCTCCTGCCACAGGAGCTTTGAAGATGCTGGCGCCACATTACAACAGTATCTCTCCGCTGTTTTAAGCTCACTGTAAAGGGAAACTAATTACGTCCCTGATAGCATTGGTTAAAGTGATGCCAGGCTGTTTTGTTGCTGCCTGACGTGCGGCCTGGCAACCCCTCGTCCAAACCCCTGGAGTAAAGTGACATCAGCGACCACAAAGCTCCCGTTTGCACATGAGCAGAGGAGTGGTGGTGGTGGTGGGGGGGTACACAGAGGATCTGTTTGGAAAGGCTCAGTGACGCTTTCCCGAGTCTCACCTCAGAAACCAGAGTGTTGACTGCTCTCGTATTCCCAGTGCATCTCGCACTCTCAAGGAAAAATACGCAGGAGAAGCAAAGGAAAGCCTGAGATTGAGTATGAAAGAGAGAGCGGAGGAAAATGAGACAGTAGGGACTTCAGCTCGATGGGGGGAGGGTGAAAGAGGGAGAGCCGGAGTGAGGGAGAAGGAGAAGGGGGGAATGGTCTTTGTTAATCCCTCCACATCTGGCTTCTATTAGAATGTGGGGGCCGCTAAAATAATGTTTTTCACCCTACAAGCCTTTCTGTGCTATAAATTACCCACCAGCCACTGTGCCTTCCTGACTGAAACTCTCTCAGAGAGCCAGTGTTCATTTCTCAGGCGGTCGGCTCGACTCCTCCCCTCTCCTCTTCTCCTCTCTCCCGTCTTGTCCTCTCTGCTTTCTCCATTTCGAAACTCCCTCTTAGCGCCGGCGCAGTAAAAGATCAGGGCCTTTCTTCCTGTCAGCCTTCCACACTTCCTGTCTGTACTCTGTACTTTATATCTTCGTCGAGAGCTCATACATTCGGATATTTCCCTGTCCGACTGCCAACAAGCGCATACCGGCTCATAAAAAAAAAAAAGGGCAGCAGCGTAAGTCTGTGTTTAAATCCAGAACAATTCCAAGTCCAAATGTGCAGTGCTCTTCTTGACCATTTCAATGCCGCCACAGAAGGAAGAAAAAAGCAAAAAGGAGTTGATCCTGGCTTAGCCCCATCTGTGACCTCAGCACTCATACGTTACTGTGTGATTTGGTCACGTAGCTGTCCCGACCCAAACCTTTCACTGCGCTGTTTTGTGAGTTTTCCAGTAACAACCGAACAACTGAAAACACATGTCCGCTTCTCTTCTTCTGCGCTGGATGTATATATTAAATCCTCCGGGCCTCGCCTGTGGCAGGTTGGAGCAGCTCGTGGAATTGTAAAGTAAGAGTCACTTAACTGAGTCGAAAAGGTTTCTGATTTCACAGACACAGAAACTGTGTAGTTTGTTCACTTTGTTTCTAAACTAAGCGATCGCATCACCATTTAGTTTCCCTTCATCAGCCTTTCGTGCCGTCATACCTGAGCTGACAACGGCTCCTTCAGTCAGCGGTGAGGAGCGACTGTTGCGGTGGACTCGCATTTTTAGTTCTTCCACTTGAAAACCCGGCAGAGTTTGGAGAAATATTGGTCTTCAGTGTTGGTGGTCTTGCAACATTTCATCACTCCCCACAGACCTTGAGATCACAGAAGTTATTTCAAAGATGCAAGATATTGCTGGATAACAGGTGAAAAAATAATGTTTTCACATTGCGTTTGTGTTGGGAACACAATGTGAGTGATGCATGGAGATTTCTCAACTTCTGCAGCAGCACATACCAGTCAGAATATCTTATAGTTTGAACTTTGTGTGAATTCTTCTGTTTCCTTGCAAGTAAATCTCTGCCATCCGACAAGCCGTCAAACCTGGTTTTTGTTGTATTGTATCTTGTTTTCGGTCTGAACGTGGCCTAAAGTTCAGATCCACGGCCCACTTCAGTCAGGACTAAGACGGTCAGCCAGGTCTCATCTGTCAGAGGCTCATCACCTCCGGGGGTTGAGCAGAGTTCAATGTGCAGAGGTGCATAAAAGTAGTGAGGGCTCGCATGTATGGAGCCGGAGACATGAGGTCTAATGTCTGGTGGAGCAGGGCCTGGAGGAGGAGGAGGGAGGCTGGTGGAAGGGGGTGAAGGTCAGTGCCTCTTCACCAGTAACACCAATTAGATAAATAAGAGCTGACAGCCTCGAGGATGAAAGGGAGAGGATTGACTAATGCGTGAATTCAAGTGGTAACGATGAACTGGCCGAACCTGATTTTATAGCCATTAGGCACCTGCTTTAGAGGGGCAGCTGTTCCCGCCAGGAGGCCGAGGCTTCCCCAGGTGATCCCCGATACCCGGGCACATCTGCTCTGAAACCGGAGCCACGCAGCCTGTAGCATCATCGTGCTTCCTTGATGAGAGTCTGATCGTGGGAGAGATCAAACCGAGTAGTCTGTTTGCCGATGATGATTGAATCAGTAGAGCTTCAACAAGCAAGACTTAAGTTCTCTTACCTCATGACCTGATGAAGTGCCGAGGCTCTCTCACCTGCCAGTGTTGGCAGCAGATGTCTGTTTCAACTAACAACTGAACTACTAACCACAATATCACCAGAATCCCCCCCAAAAAAGGAGTTGTTGAATAAGCAGATACTTCATTTCACAAAATGTATGAAAGAAGACATTTTATTGGTGGCAAAACTCCCTCGTAGAGAAAGTCCCCAGACTCCCTCAAAATATTGTAAGTTGTCGAGTGAGTGGAAACGTTATAAAAGTTGTTAAATGCTGTTTATGACTAACTATTAAGAGATCCAGTGAGACACTTGACACACATATGTTATGCCAGGTGTGATGGACTTGGACTGGATGTTGATACCGGGCCTGAACGGGGTCACCTGCGCTTCACAGGTGCTCTGTAGGCGTCGCTGAAAAGGAAAAAAAAAACTATTTGATATTCACGAGGAGAGAAAATGGAGGTGTTGTATCGAGCATGATTTATGCGCTGTAACGTGGTGGAGTCAACTCAACTTTCGACGTCCCGAGAAAACAACGGGATCATTTCAGCCCGCGGAGAGGAATGCACGGACATATTTCAGCGCGGCGTAATTCAAGCTGGTCACGGCCCATCATCTGGATGGAGTGGATGTCATCCCTGTGCGGGTACCCATTGTGTCAACGGGCCCTTTGCCACATATTTCGATGTGCCCCCTGTCTCTTCTGTCTGTCTCTCCATTACTCCATCCCATAATTACCTTCTGCACTTCACTCAGTGAACCCAATCCCTCCTTTGCCTGTCTGCCAACTCCTCAGATGTTCAGAGAGAGCCATGTCATTAGCCTGCTGAGACGGGCTGGCCCGAGGATTGACTGTCTGGACCGTCCTTACGGAGCCGTCTGGTTCAGTCCCACAGTCTGTGTGTCTGTTTGCGCAAATAAAATGTTACACTGGCCTTCAAAAACAACTCGGGATCTTTTAAAGTCTCTGATTTATTATGCATGAGTTACATTTCTGCGGTCTGATTATCTCATATTGGAAAAAAAACTGCTGTTGCTATGTCTATCTGCTTGCACGACGCCTGTGTATCCTCAGGCTGTCAGAGTTTATCTCAGCTTAGAGCGAGAATGTCGAGATAAGAGATGAGTAACCAGATAGACAGTTTGAGTGCTGAGTTTGCAGATGAGAGCCGTCTCACGAGGCGAGGCCCTCGAATTCCTGCATGGGAACGTCCCAAATTTATCATGTGAAAGGCTGGAAAAGAAAGGACGCAAGCGGCCTCTCGGAGAGCGATGTAGATGTATGTCAACCATGCTCGGGATACTAAACCCAACGTCATTTTTCTGTCATGATCCATGGGATTATTTGTATGGAGGAGGTGTGTGTGTGGGGGTATGAACAGGGGAGGCTATTCCTCCACGCAGGGGTCTAAGATATCAAAGCCAGAGGGCCGTGGGGAGGATGGAGAGGGTGGATGCAGCGGGGAGGGTTTCGGGGTGGCGGGGGTCGGCTTTTGTTCCAACCCCTCAACCAGGATCCCCTGAAAAGATCACCGAGCAGGCCGATTCGTCGCGGCTGCGATGCTCTTCCCTCTGATTGGTTACGGCGGGGCGAGCAGATGTTGGAGCTGCAGCAGGGGGTTCGGATGATTCCAGCTCCTCACTCTCACACCGCGGGACGGTCTCGCAGCACCAGCTAGCTCTCACACACACAACCTGCTGATGCAGGGGGCCCGCGGGCTCCCAGCACACACCACGCACTCGCTCGGGTGACTCTCAAAGACTGACGCACACTTAGCGCGGCTTCCTCACATGAAAGATGAACACAAACGCTTCCCCCTGAACTGTGTTGCTCCTGAAATGTATTATTGTTGTTAACTGACCGTGTGTGAATCCACTTCTAGGTGCTATTGACAAACTAAACATCTTGTCATGGGGTCACAACCTTTATTCCTCCGGGAGAATAGATTACAAAATGCTCACAGAGATTATGCTCTTTATAAAACATGAGTTCATTCAAACCGACTGTATCTTTCCATGTGCGTCCTCATCAGTTATCAGATCCATATATTTTATGAATTCTATCTAAAGAGGCTGTTTGTTTGTTGGTTTGTCAGCAGAACTAAACAAATATTACATTAAGTTTCTGTGCTGATCCGGAGAAAGAAGTGTTTTCTCACTTTCTTCTATCTACAAGGCTGTTTTTTATTTTCTCTATTTTTGTACGTTCCTCAGGGAATAATACATCTTGAGACTTGATGCAAAACAAATGTCGGCTGGTATCTTTGAGTGAGTAACATTTTATGTGGATCCAAATAATCTGGATCTTGAGGATTTAAATGTTTTACTTGATATCACAGGCTTGACTGAATTAAATGGGACTGTTGGGGTTTGGTTGGGGTAAACTGATTCTTATTTTAGTTTTGTGTGTAAATAAAAACAGAAAACAGAAAACCAGGAGCTAAAGCTACTGTTTGGTCTAATTTGATCTAATTAAAAATGAAATATGAGTGTATTTGCTTCTCTAAAAGTGAAGGAACTCTCTGCACGTTGACATCCTCTAAAGAAATGATCACAGCAGCCTTCTCGCTCGTATCCTGAGTACTCAGTTATTACTACACTGTAACATGATGTTTGATATGTTTGATATGTGCCTTCAAACGCAGCCTTCATTTTTTTCAGTTTTGTGTCTGTGACAGTCAGTCGTATTAACAAAGTGCTCAGACCTGTTCCTGGTTCTGTGTCCAGGATCTTGCTTCTTGAACCACTAACAGAGATAACTGCCTAAGATGAAAGGACACAGATACCTCATGGCTGATATTCAGACCTTTCCTCCCTTTGAGTGAACTAATTAGGGTGATTAGTGTCGGGGATTACTGGCCTGTGTGTCATTTGTGCGATCCTGTTTCCCGTCCTGGTAGCTCTTTATCCCTATCTTTAGCTCCTCTGCCACAGCAGATAAGACTACATAGTAGTAGTATCCTTGTGTGATGCAGGCTGTATCCCACTGAAGCCTCATGCAGAGGCAATGAGTTCTGCAATTCAGGCCGTAATAGTAATTGCTCTGCTTTGCATCAACAGGCTGATGCTCGCCGAAGGGTCTTGGTCCCATACAAATCCTTTCTGGCAGAGTCAAAGAGGCAGATATGCTATCTGGAAAAATCTGCAGGCTCTGGAGCTGGAAACAGTTCCCATACTGTCCCTCCTCGGCTTGGCTGAAGCTGCTGCAGAGTAAACGGCCGTTTGGACTGCCGTGTGGTTTTCCTTTTCTCTTCCTGACATGTGTTTTTATACATAACACCAACAAACACAAGTAGATCGCAGTAAAAAAAAAAGAAAAAAGAAAAGAAACAAAAACATCACAAAATTGAGACGCTGGCAAATAAGCAAGACAAACTTCAACAAATGATTTTTCTGATATAGTGACCTGGAACAATTCTGCAGCTTTAATCACCAGTTCAAATCAGGCCGTGTCTAATAAATCTTCATGTTTGATTCCTCGTTTATAATATGGGAAAGTACAGATCGAGTTTCTGGTTTCGTTCAGCTCGGGTCCGTTTTTACAGTTCTGGCACGAGGTCGTGAGTTAAACTGTGCGTGTGAATGTGCACGAATCTGAACAATTGGAACGCCAGCGGAGACGGTTTCGAATGGGCATCTCGCAAGAATTTTGGGTCAGTTGACAGCGTTGCATTTTCGTATAACGAAACAAAACAGATGTAAAGATATCACGATGGCGAAAGGTTTTATTGACAATAAGTCCTCGCGAGCTGGAAACCTTTCAGCCTGAGTCTGGACGACTGCCACCAAAGATGCAGAGCAGCAGTTTGGCTCTCATGACTGCAGTACAGTAGGTATGTTCATCAGAACCATACAGCAACGACCCGGGGCCCGCGGGTTGATTCAAGATTATACCGTTTGTTTCCAGTGTTATTTTCTCAGTATGGCATATTTGCCGCTCCGCTGACTTGCTCGGATCAAATCGTCGTGCGTGTTTCTTCCGCACTGTCTGGAATGCTTTTGATTTGAGTGACGTAAAGCAGGAGGCGATTGAAATAATGAACAGTTCGGTTTGTCGACGCTTCCTCAGGAACAGACAGTAGTTGTCTTATCTGCTAAAAAAATCAGCCAGCTGCGGCTGTGTTGCGTGCGCCGGGTTCGCTCTCTTTGAAGCCCGGCGCTCCCGTAGATATAGCATGGCGTGACTCGAGCCGAACGGGGTTGAGGAGACCTATGAGGGGAGATGTTCTGGTTGTGGTTATCGGTGTGCTATGCTGGCATCCAGGCAGCGCAGCATGTTGGAGAGATAACAGGCCTTCAGAGGGGGAGGCAGAGAGAGAGCGAGGGGGAAGTCAGACCATCCACCTTTTAATACAATGTGACCAGGCCTTCACCCATGTTGCGGACAGTTGAAGTCTGAGCCAGTAATGCACATCTGTGCCTTATTTTATTGCTGTTCAATTTTGCTTTGGTATGCGCAGAGGGCAACAAACAAAGCACAGTTCCACCTTGTTCCCATATCCCTGAGTGAAGCCTCCCACCCCCCCTCCACCTCTGCCTTTCCTCTCTCCCCCCTTGTGGAGACCCATTTGGACACACATAGGCATGCATTACAGAGAATGCAAAGGTACAGATCTTATATTGAAGCAGCATTCCAGTGAAGCCCCCACAGGGTAGATGACAGGGTTTTACTTAAAAGAAAAAAGGCACGCAGGGGAGACTTCAAGTCTGAAGAGGATATTAGAAAAATACATTGAAAAAAGTCGCCTCTGGCGATTTCTTTCTTTTTCCTTTTTTTTTTTTCACTCTCAGGAACAATTTTGTACCTTTCCTTCAGAGGGAAGAGTGTGTTCAGTGGAGAGGGGGCAGGAAGAAGGGAGGGACGCTGTTTTTTTTTGTGTAGGTCTGAAGTGCAAAGGACGTAATGAAAACCAACTGGCAGGCCGTCACTATCTATCCATCCTGCTGCAGGAGTGCATTGACATGGAGAGGAAAAACAGGCCCTCTCTCTAATCCAGTCAGGCCGGCACGTCTCTTTTTCTTTCCTCCCTCCCGCTCTCTCCCTCTTTATATTTCATTTTCCAGACAGAAAACAGAAAACAGTTCTCAAACTGAGCTGATGTTTTCGCAAACAACACAGAACCGGGATCATAACGTGAGCTCCCTCCAGCAGAAACTACATTTCACTTATTTTCCTCCGAACGTAAAGAAATACTTAATAAAATACAAGTGAACCAGGTGGGGTTTGTTCTGGGCTGCACAGACCGACGCCCTCATGTTGCGTTGCATCCCAGCTGGTTGCTCGGTGAAAGCGGTCTTTGGATCGACGCTGACGGTTCAGTCTGCGGGGTGATAACACGCTGAAGAGAGCTCTTTCACACCCACACTGCTTCCTAATCCACACCGCGCCACCCAAACCACCAAGCCCAATATTAGCTTTCCTGCAGCTGGCCGGTCCAGGTAATGAATATGAGCATGTTTGTTTGATTGCGTGTGTGTAGCGCCTCTGTCTCCAGACATTTCCACTGATGCACATTTGATATTTGATCAAATCATCCGGAAAGCTGGGGGGTTGCAAAGTTCCAAAGATGTTTGGGTTGTATTATTTTCAGCATTTATTGATTAATTATTTGATTAATTGGTTCACTGGTCTTTGAAAGAGCAGAAAGCAGCAGTCTAAAACCTCTGGGGACTAAAAAAAAAAAAAAAAAAGGGCCAGTGAGGAAGTGCCGTAAACCTGCTAGTTGCAGGAAGTTTATTTGTATGTAAGCTCAAGAGAAAATGATTTCTCGCTTCATTAATTACCTCGGTTTCCTGAAGCGTTTATGGTCACAACCTTTAGTTTCAAGTCTTTTTCAAGACAGCGATGGCAAGAGTACAATGGACGATATATCTGTGTACGCTACCGTGGCTACGGTGTGAATAACAAAGCGACTGTCTATCAGGATAGAGGCAGAACAATGCGGATACTAGACAGCTCCAACTTACGGTCACCTCCGTCCCCAAAAATCAAAGATCGCAAACGCTGCAATGCCACAACAGTAGTCCACAAAGCAGTGGGTGACACCACAATGAGTTTATACTTGTCCACTCAGTTCTCACTGATATGAAGCAGAGAAAAAACAAGAACATGCTTGGCCTCAAGAATATTCAAACAAAACAAGAAAAGGTACAAAAACAAGTGAATTGAATTTAGTGTGGCTGTGATCTCAGTTTCCATCGTGGCTGCATTAGAGTTTTTTTCTCCCCCCGTATGACTCAGTCTACAAAGACATTTTACAGAGAACACCTTCTTTGGTATGGATATTGAACATCAGAAGATTTATGTGTCAGGCTGATGAATAGAGGGACTGGCTTGTCCATTAGCAAACGTCCATCAAAGTCCACCAAACAAAGCCAAAAGCCTATTAAAGCGACAGCGCCGCCGCGCTTTACTGTGACATTTAAACACTTTGCGCACTCTAATGAATCAGACGTGATGCTAAAATCTGTTTGAGCGGACTTGGAACCGATGATTATGAATACTTCAGACAAGGTGTTTCCATGCAGTCAAAGGAAGCACTGTGGTGCCTATTGTCGCTGTGAAACGTTTATGACCACTTCTCTGCAGTTAAACGTTTGTTAACACTCCATCTACCCTTTCCCTAATAATCAGTCATTAGTAAAGTCCAACAGGCTCCTCTCATTAACCGGCCCAGGCTGACAGGTAGAGAGAGCCTTTCATTCTCCCCACATTTATTACTGCCTTCTTTAATGAGCACTTAGGACCGTCACCTCCACTCTGTGATTTATAGCATTTTTAGCAGAGATCAGAGGCCCGGGCCTGTTGCGCGCCTCTGAAGCCGGCAGCCTTTCCTGACACCCCAGGCCGGCCTGAGACGCAGCTGGGCCCAACATGGCGAGAGGTGTGAACTCCCCGGACTTAATGAGCTGATGGGAGAGGCGGATTACAGAGAGGGGGGGGGGTCAGAGGTGACGGGACCCGGGCCACAGAGCCTGGTCTTAATATCCATGAGCCAGATTAAAACAGGAGAGATTAACTCCATCAGTGTGTCGTCCCAGTAAAATTCCTTCCAAACCCAAAATGCTCATTGTGGGAAAAAAATTGGCAAGCGACCGAGTGCGTCCACCTACAGATCCTGAACTCAGAGGAACATCCATGTGTACACAATAAAACTGATCTATGTTGATGTTGTTCAGACTCACACCTTCGGGTCCAAAGAGCACAAACACTTTCCAAGACGATAAAATCACTTCTCTAAACAAACACGCGAGGATAATCAATGTCCGCGGAAGCCACATGATTCCGCTGTGTGTCCAAAGACTTGTAATTATCTCATTATCTCCTAAATTTTCCTGACGTGACAGTTCCCTGATTACAAACAGACCATACAGTAGCCGGGGAGTCTTTCATTAGAGTAAATATATGTGTTTAACCACAGCGTAATCAGTGAGTAGAGTTAGAGCAGTTGGGTTGCCATTAAAATATGTTTGTATTATGCAGCACATGCTGTTTGCAGAGGTTGAATACAAATATTTTTTTGTTTGGCTTATGGTGACGCTTAATGTATGACCTTGTTGTCTAAATGAAGAGGGCAGAATTAAAGATATCAAGAATAATTTGGGTGTTCACATCTATTTTTTTTAGGCATCAACATCCAGTTTCATACAGTTACACACAAGAAAGAATCCAACAACATGACACAAGGATTTAAATGATATGAAAGAGAGAGAGAAAAAAAAAGGGATGGTTGCTATGGCTATTTTCAAAATAAAAACAGACCCATGTCCAACACTCCTCTCTCCTCCTTCCTTCAAATCTTTGGCTCTTTGAAGAGAAAAAGTTTCTGTTGACCTCAGACCACACGGCAGTCCACAGACTGGAGCCGTAAAGCACAGAAAGCTTGTTGCATCATTAATGACCAGAACATCTCAGATATCATTCAATTTATATTAAAAAAAAGGCGTAATATAAATGACTCATATAAAAATAAGCCCCCTCAGTATGTGGCGGTGTCTGTATTTTCTTATTTTCTCAGTATTTTGCTGTGTTCACAACATTTCTAGCTCTCCTCAGCAACAGGTAGGAACGAGAGTTTATTGTCTCGCTCTTGGTCTATTTGACTGCTGGCCGGGCTGAGCTACGCAGACAGGATGAAGCTGAACGTTAACAATGAAATAAATCTTTTATTTCTTTGATTCACTGATTGTTTTTTGCCGTCTCTTTCCCGGGAGGTGGGACCAGCTTTCAGTGGTGTGTCGACAAACAGCGACCAACATATCTTCTATCTTTAAAGTGCAGCAGAGGTGCAGGGAGGGCAGGCGGTCAGACCTCTTACGTCACTTCGAGCTTGTTTTGACAGTCGGGAAAGGGGAAAACGACTCTGTGCGAGGTCAGGGTCGTGTTAGCCACGCTCCGCTGCTGCTCTGACCCCGTGAGTACATCGACCCGGGAGCACCTGGTGTCAGATCAGTCATTACCAAAGCGGCCATGTTCAGACTCAAGGGGGCCTGTACCTGTACGACCATCAGATGTCCCTCTGTCGGAGATGATTCCTTCTGCCCCCCTGACCTCCGACAATGGAGTATCACAGAGTATGAACACGAGCTGCCTCTGCGCTCCCTGCTGTGTCATTAATCCACCCTGAGAGCCGGAGATTTCACCTGCCGTGTCTCTTTTTTTTTCCCACCGATTTGTCCTGGCTGCTCAGTTTTCCTTCATAGCTGACACTCACAACAAAACAAAATATATCGTCTCGTCTTCTGTCTCGCGTTCTCGGATTCTGCCCATAAATCTGCGCGCACCTTTCATTTTTATTATGTGGTTATTACTTGTTTGTCAGGCCCATGTTTTGACTTGATACAGCATGCATTTATTTGCTGGTTGTCTCTGGTTGTTCTTTTATTTACTTGTAGGTGTCGAGCGTTTTCTCACATGATGTTGTGGTGCAGCAGTGATCTTCAGCCAGTGTCTGTCTGGCTTATCTGGCAGCGGTTTTAAGTAAGAGGCTACTTTTCAGGAAAAAAATAATCACTGCAATCATGGAGTGTTGTCTGTGGTTGAGAAAATATAGTGCCGAAGGAAAGCGCTGCCTGACGACGAGATAAACTAGGGGAAATATTCTAAATATGGCAATAATATGTTTTGTTGCTGAGGCGCCTGCGGCAGTACGTTGCTCCCACTTCAAAAGAAAGGTTTGTTTATATCAGGATCACAGACCGGGTTGTTAAATTTACCAGGATAATTCAATTGAGACGTGACGCGTCAGAACAAGAAACAAACCGGAGTGGCCCAAAAGACTTTCAGTCACATAATATAACCCTGTTGTTTGCAGAGGAGGCTGTGTCTCAGTCAATGAATGTGGTTTTACAAAAAAAAACAAAAAAATCCAAAGCTGTTGTCTGCCCACTTGGCAGCGATAGACACACCGCACAGAGCTTCATTTTGGTTATAAACCTGCAATTTTTCATGTGCGGACACGCCAAATTTCGCTTCTCCATTTTCACCGCACCCCATTTCAACTGCTGTGACCTCAGTCCATCAGGGCACGCCGGCAGAACGAGGGAGGAAGTCCAGCGAGCTCACGCTGAGCTGGGACATTAACTGTGGGAGCACACAGGCCATGAAATATATGCCTCTTTAGAGAGAGCCTTTTATTCACCTTTAACAGGGCTGTAAACTGCTTTTCAGAGCGGTGATCAGCAGACCACAGGCGCAGTGACACCAGCTCCGTCAGTCCTAACGCGCCTCACAACTCTCACCTTCCAGCGCTCCGTCCACGCCGCTGCACGAAACGGGATACAGGAAGTGGGAGTGAATTCAACTTTAGGGTCTGGGGGACTTTTGTCCGGCAAGCCTAATTTGAAACAGGAGCCTCTTCAGACAGCTCTATCTGGCTCCCACTTGTACTGTCTTTGCAGCTGTCCCCGGGGAGCTGCAATTTATGGAGCAGTGAAGGGAGCGCGGCCTGCGGGATGGAGCAGATTGTTCACGGATCTAGCTTGTCTCTCTGGCATGAGGGGGGGAGTAAAAAAAAAAAAGGAGGAGACGGGCAGAGCTGGGTGAGATAGCATGACTTACACAGAGATCTTTATGAAGACATCAGTGTCTTCTCTTCACATCTGCCAAAGATTTCCCAGCAGCCCCATCCTGTTCCGGGAGAAAGTCACTCCTCTGGGGTTTGATTGAACCCGAATAATCTCTGGTGTCTTGTCAGCGAGGATTAGATAGTGGTCATCATCGCAATGTGGTCGGAGAGACAAAACTTGCGTCCATACGGCTACATATCATAACCCTCGCACAGGGAAAATGTAGACAGACATGTACAGTATATCGGCACACACACTTTCTATGTTTACTTCTACATTTTTGCAGCGGCTCCACGGCGATTATCTGGCGATATTCTGCTCCGGTGGGGGCTGTGAGGCTCCATATCTGAAAAAAGCGGAAGACAGATAGATGGTATCTTCCTGGATGGTGTGTTTGACCAGTGCGACGCACAAACACAAGTGATACTTCCCCCTCGAGATGAGGGCGCTGTCTCTGCCGCGAGAGACAGTCAGACATGGAAAAAAAAAAAAAAAAAAAGATGAGGGCGGGCGACGCTCTATCACACCCTGACATCCAGTCCTGACATTCTGTTTGTCAAACTCTAATCTCTGCTGCTCAAATCCCTGAAAACAAACAAGCGTGAAGGCACGGTGGAATATCCTCAAGAGGATCGCACTGTAGCACTTGAGTCCTCTGCTGATACCAAAGCGCTCTGTTTGTGGATTATTTTAGCACCTGCGGGAATGCCAATAATTTCCAGAGGCCGTCACAAGACAAGTTTAAACGTCCAAACATTTTGGGCATGTGCTGTCCGAGAGGTTGACAAATGCGCTCCGCAAAAGCTGCATTCAGGAATGCACACTGACAGCTTCATGGCCTTGACTAAAACAGAGCCGGCATGATGGATGGACGGTGTCCTTCTTGTCAGTGCCAGCTGGTAGATGTTTGTGTATTTGCGTATTGACATCTATATCTACATCTCTATGTGTGTGTGTGTGTGTGTGTGTGTGAGCGGCATTACCAGGGATTCCTTTTCTTTACCCCTCTGTCCTTGTCTCTGACCTCTTCTCGGCAGATGCATTCCCAAGAGCTGAGCACTTCCACAGACGTATGCTGGAAATCTGACTGAATTGTTTAAAGTTCAAACACTAATGTGGCTGATTAGATAAATAGATTTATACTCTTGCTCTCCTCGCTCTTAACAGTGTTTCTTTTAACTGACCTGTTAATTTCTGGTCTCAAGGGGACCTCAAAGGTAAAGCTGAAACAAAAATAACCACAGTTTAGATTCCTTAACTTGTAGATGTGAGGTCGAATAAAAAGTTTGACTACATCACCGAACTCTTTTGTGGATTGGTATTTGGACACATCTGTTTTTACGAAGAACTTAATGACAAGGAGTGGCTATTTTTTCTTTACTGCACATAATTTGATGGTCTACATTTGTGTCATTTGCAGAAAGATTCACACAGTATTACCACTGTTTATGTCGGCCACAAAGAAATCCACTCGTTAAGGTGACGTCGATCGCCAGTGACGCTGATATTGGACCACGAGTCGTTTTCAGTAGAAGCTACAACAAACTGATGCCTGGTATTTGTTGCTATGTGACGACCGTGACGCGCTTCAAGTTGAGCCGGTCTCAACTTTCAACACCGATTTGTGGACGATGTAGCTCGCTAGGGCCTTTTGTACCTTCGATGCTCGTAGTGAAAGCCGAACATTCAACCAATTCAGTGGGTGTCCGTTCTTTAATATCATATCGATTTGTTGGTTTTAAAGTTCACTGAGTGAACTCTGTAAACATCATCGCACTTTTTGTTTGGCCCTCGCTTTTAACTCAACCGCTGTGAATGATGCCCCACTCAGATGACAACAGTGCCCCGAGTCCTCACTGTGTAAAAGAGGAGCACCACATGCACAGCTTGCCTAACAAAACAATGAAGAGAGCTCATTGAAAAGCCAGAAGTTACTTTGGCAGAGAGAAGAAAAAAAAACCAAAAAAAAAACATGCTGAATGTGGAATTCAGGCTCGCCTTGTGTTGTGTGTGTGGAGGTTATATGACCAGACGGTGTGCGAGTGAAAGAGAGTGTGGTGACCTGTAACAGCTCCATGACTCCAGTCTGGGGCTTTAAAATCCACACGCCGGGGTCCTGGATTGAACCCACGGCGGACCTCACTCCAGTATAGACGAGGCAATGGGAAACCGATTGTTTATTTAACTACTGTTTTATGGAATACCTAGTGACAGGAAGTCCTTAAAACAGCAGCAGTTACTATTTATATAGTCCCTTTTCGGAGTAAACACACTCGCCCGCCCCTCCTCCCTCCAGCAGACACCCTGCCGTTGAGGAATGCACCCATTCACAAGCTGGTGGCCATCTTGGAAGCTTGCCTCACACTTCCTGTTTCCATGGCTACGCTCCAGTGCTACGGGGGGGGGAGATGATAAGCGCAAAGGCAGTCTCGGGTCCTAATATTCCTTTCTACATCGCTTCATGCCATTCGAAAAAAAAAAAAAAAACAGCTCCAAAAAAGCCAGTTAGCAGAGACGAGCGTCACGTTTTAATACACATAATCTCCCCACCTCCTCAATGAAATTCACAATAGACACCAGACAAAATGACTCAGGGTGCGTTTTGTTACCTTTTCACAGCTGGAGAAATGATTCGGTCCGTCGCTGCGTTGATTTGAACGCAGATTAACCAGCGAAGACGTATGAGAGCGGAGCTTACGCGTGAGTCTGGTATACACGTGTTTGTGTGCAGCAAATGGGGCAGCTGTATTCTGATCTGCTCCTCCAGCGCTGTTGCCATAAATCACAAGGTCACCATGAGCCTGTGGGACCAGAGGAAACATCAGTGTTAAGCAGGAATGATATTTCACTTCGGCCTCTTCCTGCTCCACCGCTCCCCAGACGCCCACTACAGCCGACTCCTGAATGCTTCATCGTGACAGCTTCACGTCAGTGCCGATTCGGTTGTCGGGGATGAGACCGGAACAACACGTCCGTACGATCTGGGAATCCGTTATAAATCGGAGCTGGGTGGAAGTGATATAGTGCAGGAGAGTTTTCATGGCCTCACATCCTGAGTGCGGTTCAAGAAATGGACTCTTGGTAGATTTAGTTACACTGCTGAAAAAATACCGTATGTGGAAAACAGATTTTTTTTTTTAACCTTTAACTCTTTTAACAACGGAAAAGGCAGCAAGTGTTCTACATCTTGATACACTGTGACACTGGATATGTTGAAACTTTATGTTTCTTTATGTCTGTCTTTCAGTTTTATGCTTGGACAACACTGTGCTCATGCTGTGGTTAGGTTTAAGGTATGAAAAACACTTGTTGAACGTTAGGAAAAGATTGAGGCGTACCTGGTTTCAGTCCAGCCATGTCTCCAGGAAACAGATGATGAGTTCATATTAGTACGTGTCATAGGCTACACACCATACTGATATTTAAAATAAAAGAGGTGCTGTAGCACATCATATGTTTATAACCTACAATCTGGAGGAGGGGATGGCAACAAGGCTACCGAGAGTGAACACAGGATAATTGGATATCTTTTAGGAGACCTGGGAACAATTTACAACCAAGTTTTTGGTGTCCAAAAAAGGTATTTTAAGCCAAAATATAGCACAAACACAGTGTTGTCACAATATAAGATGTCAAACCAAAAGAAACGCAAAGTTTCAACGTATCTGTGGTTTGCTGAAACGTTTAAACTGGCAACATTTGGTTGTTCTGTCACTGTAAACAGAGCTGGATATTTTCCTGATGTCTTGCCAAAAATATCCACTGGTTTAACCCTCACAAATAATTACAGCATCTTCTAAAACGACTGTCTTTTGCTTGGAAGCTGTCTCACCAGAATTGTTTTCATTTTCACTAATACACTTTCATAAATATCAAGGATGCACGCTATTTGAATTTCGCTAATATCGGATATTTTGGTCTGTTGCAGATAAATGCGCTCAGTTCTTTCCACCTAATTGCAGAGAGCACAGAGTCTCTCCATTAGTTGAATTAACATGTGATGATGGTTACTCTTATCATGATGGCCCACTGGCAGATGGAGGTGATCTTTAGTTTTTAAAATGTGCATACTAACAAGGCAAAATGAGAAAAACTACTCACATAATGATTTGAGCCGCTTCATCTCATCGGTCTGTCGGATTGGCAGAAATGCTCGTTTCAGGTTTATACTGATTTAATTTTAACGCCTTTATACGGTTGATGTGCCGGTATTATTTACCATCTTTAGTTAAAATAATACAATATTTTCTTTCTCTTTCTTTTTAAAGTTCGGTGAGATCTCCTCCTCTCCTCAGTTCCCTCCCTGCAGGCAGAGCAGTAGCTGTGTTTATAGGACTGAATATATATCGCTGAGCTGTGGACAACTGAGGCAAAACAGTGAAAAGTGTGAAAACTGGAGTTTAGACAGTTTTATGCCCTGTACAGTTTTCACACAGACGGGTCGGAGGATGTTACAGGGTCAGCGGTGTGTGTCGGCGGGGGACGCTCGGGATTGTTCTACACGGTGAAGTCCACAGAGACGTGTGAATAAGTGAGATGTTACACACTGATGAAATTCCCAGAGAGCCCACGACGGATAATGTGATTCCACCACAGTGATGCAGAAACCAGATGGAGAGGGGTGCCTTCGAAATTTCTCTTTTACACATCCATGAAGGCACACACACACACAACCTCAGGCGAGAAGACAGCGCAACACACACACACACACACACACACACACTCGCTGCACACACCTGTCCGAGTCATGAGATATACAGCCCTCGGAGGGGAAATCCATTCAGTCTCTGCTGTAAAATATTGTGATTTTTCTCACCCTCGTATGGATATTTCTTCACCCGCAGCAAAGTTTTTCTTGTCCTGTAAAAACTTAGAAAAAGCTCCAAAATAAATGTCCTCGTCTGAGCTCCTTCGAAAGAGACTCGCGTCTTTGTGCAACAATAACACACCAAACTAAGCAGTTTTTATCTTTAATTAAACTTAGTTACTGGTTCAAACAATGAAATGCTTTATAAGCTTCGACTCGTTTTACATCAGACTGGGTTGGTTGGGTGTCAGCCCTCAGATCTCACGCCTAACAATTAAACGTCACTTTGTTGTCCTGCTGACGAATCCACAAACGGCGTAAACAGAGGGATGGTACTTTGTTATCTGAAAGTGCCTTTTAATAGCACTGAGAGCCGGGCGTCCCTCAGGCCCCTGCTGACAGAGTCAACACAAACCCTGGGCTGCTTTTGCAGGTCATAAACACTCTGTTGACAGTGGTCGGAGGCTTATTATCCTCGGCAAGCTGGAAGTATCAAGTCCAAACAATCCCAGCCTTCGGATTTAGAACACAAAGCCCTTGTTAGCAGGTCTCCTGCCATTTCCCCTCCGTTAAGCACAATCAGGGCGTCACGTGAGAAAAGTCAGTATTTTAACCTGAAGTGAAGTTTGACCTGTTGTTTTTGTTGTTGTTTTGCAGCCGCTGCCTGATCACCAACGTGTAAGCTTGACTAAATGTGCTCTGATCTATTGATATTTCGTCAGGGCTGATATGACGGAAGAAAACAGCTTCATATCAGTTAAATGTGGGCCAGAGGTCACTGCTGCTTTGTGTGTGCTCTGTTTTTTCTTTTTCTTTTTTTTTTTTTTTTGCTGCTTCTGCGCTCAGTGAGTGGCTCGCTGAGGCTGCGGCGGCTCAACAGTGTTGAGCTGGCAGCTCCGCTCAGATAAGTGAGTATATACCCCAGGGGGCCAGAGACAGCCAAACCCTCAGTGGATGAGAAGTGTCTGTGCTGTCAGCTTTGGTTCCCAGCGTGGCCTCTCCTCCTCGGTCGCTCCACCCGCCCCCACCGAGCCCCCATCCCCGGCCCTTTGTGTTGTGGACCCTGCTCCCTGTGGACTCGCCGCTCTCTGGCCTTTCACATGCGACTGTGTCCAATCACCCTGCTCACCCCCCTCTGAACCCAGAGCCTCCGTCTCCATCTCCAACCAGCTCCTGACCCTGAGAGAGAGAAGCAGAGAGAGAGAGAGAGAGAGAGAGAGAACTGTTATCACCGAGTTGAAGAAAATGGGCTTTTGGGGTTTCCAGGTTGTGAAATCTGATCAATATCCTCACTTCACTGTCAGGCCTGCAGTTGTACATGTTAATGAATCATTAACACAGAATTTCTCCACCGTAATAATCCATCAAAAACAACAAAACCAAAAAAACAACATTACAACACCTGCCAGCTGTATCACCACCCAGAAGGTATCCAATCGCATCCCATCGATGTAAACATTAATGGCGTCGTCCTTGGCTGAGCTGTGACGTTAGCTAGCTTAGTCAGCTAGTCTCTCATCCACAAGTTCAACCGTAAATATATATTACAGGCCTGAATGACGAGACATTTTCCACATAGAGCACCAAAAGTGTTGCCTGTAAAACTGTGTTGACAAAACACGTGGAGCAGCAAACGAGGTCGATCATGACTCCGGGATCCATAGTCGCACAACTTTCCAAATAAACAGGAAATAAACCCAGAAGCTAGAATACTTTTTTGCTGCTGGACTCTCTATTTCTATTTAAAATCTATGGAGTAGATGTTTGTTTCTTTCTGCAGAGTGATACAGTTGGCAGGTGCAGTTCAGTTCAGTCAAGAGAAAATAACTTCTGCATGAATCTGCTCGCAACAGCGTCCGTGGATTATCTTTTGAGTAACCGGGTCATGATTTCTGGACAGAGACATCGCTGTTTTTTTTTTGGCACTTTGAGCACCACAAGCTGTGTGCAATCTAGTTTTATTATATTCAAGAGACTCTGTGGCTGATATCTCCAAAACTTGGCAACTCACGCCTAAACAATCTGGATGGAGAAACAGTTCTACAGGTGAGAGGAAAAATATGTATTTTTGATTTTTAGGGGTGAAACAAAGTACAGGATGAACTAAAGACCCCGTCAGGTTCAAGTGAAAATGTTGAACGTATTAATGACTAATCTAGAAGCAGTAATAATAAAGGATTTATTACCGTTATGAAACCCTCTGTTGCAACTTTAAAGCTTTTATAATTTACGACATTAGAGAGTGGTGCTGATAGGTGACTTGACAGTCTGAGGGGAAAAGCTTTACAGAGAGAAAGTCGGTTCTTCACAGTGACAGGATCCTGGCGCCGAGAGGAAAAAAAAGACAGCAGGTCTGTCCAACTTCTGCGAGTGAAAACAGAGCTGAGGCATCCGTCGCTCATCAGCCCCGTCTCCACCGCCTCCTCCATGTTGTTTTCCCTCTCCCTCCTGTGTCAGAGGTTTTGCTGGTTTGTTGGCTTTGGCCGGGACTGCCCGAAGGCTCCGCTCTGGATCGACCCGGCCTCGGGAGGATTGGATCACACCTTCCATAGGAGTCAGCTGTCAGATGGTGAGCTGCACCTGCTGTCTGAAGCAGGGTGGGCCCGCCGCCGCCGCCGCCTCTGCCTCCACCTCCACCACCACCGCCACCGCCCGGCCAACGCTGGAGCACATAATTAGTGCCTCAAAGATGATTATGCTGTTTACTCATGCCCATACGCACAACAGATGACTGTTTCACACTCCCAGCCCGCTCTCTCCCCCGCCTCCCCGCGAAGGCGTTTCACCGACTGATGAGGAAATAGCTGCAGCCAACCAACATTCAGCACATCCAACCAACAGGTCGGATGCCAGAAATGACCCGTAGCTATTAGCTGTTCAAACATCCCCCCCTCCCACATAACTTTATTTCAATTCAATGGGCCCAGTGAGAGCTGGTTTAATCTACAAGGCCCAGTGTAAAAGGGAACAGCCCTCGTGGCTTTAAGGCAGCGCTGAGATTTAAACCATCCCGAGAGGAGCAGCAGATTTACTCACTGTTAATGAAGCTTTAAGTATAAACAGCAAAAACTCGTTATTCTTGGTCTTGTTAATAGCAAAAAGAAAAAAAAAAAAAAAAAAGTCTGTCTTTGAGCAAACAGACTGTGCGGTCAGAGGACAAAGACATGTCAGAAATTCTTGAAGAAGTTGTGTAAATAGTTACCAGGCAGGCGGGCCTGCACACAGAACCGTGACTCCGCCCCCTCTCTCTGCTAACAGGCGGTGCTGGCTCCGTCACCGATGCTAACCACCACCTGGCTAGTAACGTTAGCTCGTTCGTGTCTTCAGCTTGGCCGGGAGAAACTTTCTAAGCTTCTAAAACATTAATTAAAGCTCTAACATTAGGAAAAAGGGGCTAAATCTGAATAAAGCAACAGTAAATAAAATTGTTATTGTCATTTCTTGTTATAAGGGTGAGTATAAAATGAATTAAAGTGCAATTTGTTTATCATTGTTTATATTTAGGATGCGGGGCCCCTGAGAGGCCCCTCTTACGGGCGGCCCTGCGTCGATGCACATAGAGGATGTTAAACTCTAAACTCAGTGCGTAAAGTTTTTATTTTCTCTCAGTCTGACGGAGATTTATAACAACATGAATCTTTTACGCTCACGTCAGTTATGAAAACATGGGCAGTGTTTCTGGGAGTATAAATCAGCTGCAGACCTGCATGAGATCACACATTAAAACTTTTAGTTTTTTAAATTATTATTTTTTTTTATTCCATCAACTGCTTATTATGGTTGTCAAAACAGCTTCAGGAGAAATATCACTTTAGAAAAAGCATTACATCTGTTCTGTTTTTTATTTATTTTATCATGATATTTATGTTGGAGTTGGTTTATACTGACAATTTTTATATATATATATTTCAAGTTATGTATCATATGATTTCATATAATTTTCTGTCTTGGTACATGGTGTCTGTGTAGTTTTTTTTTGATTAATAAATATAAAACAGCATCTTACAGTTATGAGAAATCAATATCGATCAGCAGCCTCGTTAAATCCTTGCTGTGGTGTAAACGTGCAGCTTTAAGTTTATGGTCAGGGTGTTAAAGGTGAACCCACCTGAAGTCACACACAGGTGAGTCTGCGCAGTGGAGGAAGGAGGAAGTTACTCATTTTCTCTTTCTCTCTCTTTTCTTTTTCCTCTCCTCGTCGATTGTAAAACTTGTTAATGCACAGTCTATATGGGTAACACCTCCCCTCCTCCTCCTCCTCCTCCTCCTCCACCCCCCTTCCTCCTCCTCCTCTCCCTCCTCCTCTCCAGGAGCCGTATTGAGCTGTGGGGCTGGGACATTCCTGGTTTGACGACCGACCCCGCCGCTGCCATGATTTGCTGAGCAACTCGACACTGGCTTCAAAGATGCGTGTGTGGAGGAGGCGGCGGTAGAGACGAGGGAGCGCGAGCTGGGAGAAGTTTCACCGACAGGCTCGCGGACGGAGGAAGTGTTGAGGGCACGAGGACGCTTTCACGCGGACCCAAAACACAAACTTCAACCCGAGGAAGAAAACTTCTCCACCTCCAGAGTCCAGAGAGAGGAGGAGGAGGAGCAGGGGGAGCTGTCGCACCTTGGCCCCCCGAAAAAAAAGCCTGCGCTGCGCCGCGGGTCTGAAAACTCTCTCCACCGCGCTCCACCTCCGGCTGAGTTCATGTTGCTGCCGTCGCCTCGCACTTTGAGCCCGTGTCTAATGGAGGGCCCCGTACGGATTTGCCTCCAGAAGAATGCGTTTTGCTGCTGAATCACCGGACTCCTCGCAGCTTTTGCGCTCCTGTACGAGAGGTAAGGACGGGGGACGCGAGAGAAGAGAGAGAGGGTGTGGGGAGAGGGGGAGAGTCCCTGACCGAGCCGAGGTTTTGCTCTCCGGGAGGCTTCGGGCCAGCTGAGCTTCTCTGGAAATAACAAGAAAAGGGGGTGAAAGAAGCGGAGAGCCGCTTCAGTCCGCTGCCCCAGAAACATCAACTTTGTTTCTGCGGTGGAAGTGGAGAGCAGCGGCACGGAGCGGCGACGGGCTCCGTGTGTTCGAGCCAGGCTGCACAGATCCACATTATATCCACGCGTTATCCTCCACATTCACATTATACAGCTAACCCACATATTAAACATCTATTTTACCTCCTTATAATGACACTTAAATACCCCCAAAATGATGTTTTTCCACAGGATTTTGCAGTGAAGTGTCAGACTGTGATGTTGTCTGTGTTCCCTGTCGACTCCAGCTCACATCTGTCTTGGATTAATATTAGATTATATATGACAGAAAAAAATAAAAGTCTGAGCAGCAAGAGATTTGTATTTAGATTTTGTATTTTTTTGTGCACTCAGATTGTCATCAGTCATGCAAGCGAGTTATCTTTGTGACATGGCTCAGCTCTGTTGTCTCAGAGGTGAATGAAACACAAACACACACACACCAAAAAAAGGCATAAATGTTTGTTTGGGATGCAGCTGTGAAAGGCAGCGACAGTTCACTTACAGTCCCGGTCGAGGACAGATGGCCTGCAGGCTGCTTTTTCTGCTCTGAAGGATGAAAGAACATCTTTAAAAATATGTCCGATCCTGCTGACACGCTGGTGTCACCGCCGTAAAAAAGAAGGTGGAGATGGACTGAGGGATAAATCTAAAGTTTTTTTTTTTCAGGAGCCAAGTCGCTGCCACATTTACCGCTGTGCAGAAAGCTCGGTGGCTTAGACTAATATTTGAGTAGTTTTTTTTTTCTCTCTCTCCCTCTCCAAAGACAGAGAGCCTTTTATTGTTTTAGATAAAATCCCCCCGAGGGTGTCATAAATGTTGGTTTGGTAAATCCAGGTTAGTGTTGCTCTAAAGTTTGGCAAGTGCACTAATTACTGTACCTGCCTGCTTGAATATGTCATTGTTTACTGACTTTAAAAAAAGGCTTTTTGTGGTACAGTATAAGTTCAGTCACACAGCACAGAGGAAACGCTGCAGATGTGTCTGATCAACTTCATCAAACTTTTTTCTTGGCTCAGTTTTACATGATTTCTCCAGCGGCTGTCTCTTCTTACACTCTCCAGCAAGAAGAAACACTTTTTGATTTGTCTAAAAAAAAAAAAAGAAAAAAGCGTGAACTATAGCCGCTCAGGACTGAGTGTAGTGATGAGGTGCGTGCATGAGCGTATTCTGCTCAGGTCCGGCGGTGTTGTGATCTGCACCGCTGCACCTCAGGAACTCTGAGGATGACGACTCAAAAACGCTTTCAGTCACCGACAGACTTTCATTCTGGGAGGATTCTGACATAAAATCACGTTGTTCGAATACACATTTGTCTACTTTTAAAGGCAAATAAGAGAAGTTAGTTTATTTATTGTTTTATTTTTTTGCCCTCTACATGCACATATAAACGTACAAAATGTTGCTGATTCGAAAATGATAATCCGAGATAAGACTTTCAAAAGGATGACGGAGTAAAAGTGATAGTACTGATGTGGCTGCCGAGACAAGTCCCTCACTTTTTCGAGTAATTTCCTCCGTCTGCTCTTCACCTTTATCATCAGGCCTTCACAGGGACTTTTGTTACAAACTCTCAGAAAAGTGAACACTTTTAAAAGTTATCGAGAACAAAGTCTCCCCTGCCTTTTCCGAAAGGATGACATCCAGTCGGTGGGACACACATGGCTGCTCTCAGATAAAACACTTTCAAGTTCAAACAGTTGCTCGCGCATTGTTGCGTCGGTGGGGGGACAAGAAGACACTTCCGATGCCTTTTCAAATCCTTTCACTGCTCCCCAATATTGGGTGAGCTTTTGACAGGGGGGGGGGCAGAGAGAGATTTGCTCTTTGTGTCCAGGCTCGGACGCTGACGGCGCTCGCTCCTCAAGGCCGAAAACCTCCCTCAGGGTTTTGACACTCGGGACGTTTTTTCTCCCAGTAAGGTGTTTGTGATTCATTTTCCTTCAACCTGCCTCATTTTAACTTAATTCCCCACATTTTCCCCTCAACTCTTCCCCCCCTCGCTCTCGACTTTGTGGAGAAATTAGTCGTCCATTGTTGCTGGACGCGCTTCAACACATTATGAGGCAGTTTTTAAATAGAAGGTCCAATCATTGCTCTGTTTGAGTAACAAAACAGACCCAGAGAAAACGGATTTCAAGCTGAACATAAAGACTCATTGAGTATTTTTAGTGCGTCTGACCGTGTTGTTATTTTCCGGGACTTTCCCCCCGCGGTGGCTACATATTGGGAACGTGATTGAATCAGACGACAAGAGCCTCAGAATAAATTCTTCATTGTTGTTGCAGCGTGTTTTTTTTTTTTTTTTTGTGACTCGCAGGGAAATTAATAAACCATTAGTGGCCCGGCTCTTATCAGACAGACCTGAACAAAGCACAGCTACACCATTAAGTGAGTTCGAATAATGTTCGAGCCATTAGGGTGCTTGGCTAATGATAAACACATGTTGCTGTAGGAGAACTATGTTAAATGGGCAATTTGAATGTAAGCATGTGTAATGATACCAGCCCCCTGCTCTCGTAATGGCTCTCTTGATTTTTCTGATCTATTATAATCACACGAGCATGTACGCTGCAACAGAGACAAATGATTGTTGGCGAGGAGCAGCTGAGGTATAACACACGACCCACAAGTGTGTTTTCTTTCCAGTCAATCAGCTGATTGACAGACAATCAGAAACTACTTTTGAGAAGCAATTATTCTTTCAAGCCTAAAAAAAAAAAAACAAAAAAACAAAAAACTTCAAGCTTTAGCTTCTAAAACATGAAGATTTGCTGCTTTTTTTTTCTTAATCTTCTTATCTTAATATCATCTTAGATTTGATATCTTCAGGTTTTGGACTGTTGGTTGTACAAAGATGATAAAATCACAATATTTTTAGTAGCATCTGCCAGCTGTGACTACTAATATCGACATTCTTGTTTTCTGATATTCGCCATTATTGTTCCTATGAAAAGATAGTAAATGTGGAAAAATATCCTTTCAGGTATTTCCCACAAAAATTAACGGTGTCAGTACCCTGATGTCATATTGTGCTGTAACGTTTATTGTTAATCTGTAAAATATTCGACCTCTCTTACGTTTCTTTGACCCAAGTTTGAGTTCACCGGTCGATTCATGTCGGACTTTATTACTCCCTGATATCGACATCGGCTCAGCAATGAAGTATCGGTCGGGCGAGTAATTTGTAGGCTGTATTGCAAATTAAATCTCCTCAAAAGTACTTAATGAATGACAGAACTGGACAACCACGATACTGTATTGATGACTGTTGGTACTTTAGGGTTACAAGTAGAAGAAGTAGGACAGTCTGGTAAGTCCAGGAAATGAAACCTCTATTGTAATGTAGCCTTTAAAACCAGGAAAACACTCATATCACCATATGATGATATCCAAACTCTGAGACGATATATAGTCACATATCACGATAACCATGGACTTATTTGAAGACAGCACTTGTTCGCTCTCTTTATAGACAGAAGAAAACCTCAGAGAAATGGTCGATAGATGAAGATAACTCTAAGCTGCAGCCCTGCTCTCAGCTGTGAGTGGATGAATGTCGATGGGAGGTGGGTGCGGTGGGAGAGGGCGTGTCTAAACGGGTGACTAAAGTATATTTTGGGCACCTCCCACATTCTCCCGTCCTCCAGGCCCATACTGATTTGAGGCCAGGCAGCTGAACCTCAGCCCTGGCCCCGAAGCGAATGGAAGTGGATTTAAATCACAATGTGGCGTGGTTGTTTATTTGGTTTCACGCTTTGCGATATGTCATTTTAATGCTCCGAAGGATCAAACTGAGAGTCATAAAACCGGGAGAAAAATCACCTTGTTTTCCATCATCATCACAATATTTTGGCAGCCAGAATTAAGTCATTTTCTAAATCTCTGATGGATAATCCATTTCAGCTTCTTAGTATAATAAAGCAGAATTTAGTGGACTGTTATGCGGTTGATGTTTGACCCCCCGGAGGCGTCTATTCCCAAACTTGAACCTGGCGTGTTTTGAACTTCTGACACACAGATCTCCTCTTACTCTCATTGCTCAGGGATTGAGTCATGCTGCTGCGTTTTTCACATTTTCTAACGCGCCATGGCCTTTACTCCGCGAGCCTCAGCTCTCATTCGTCAAGGACGGACCAGAGGAGCCCAGGCCCCTCATTAGATGGACAGAGTGGAGTTTTCGGGCAGTGTGCCAAAGAAGCCCCTGTGTTCAAGATGGAGCCGGAGGGTGCTGATTGACAACACCCAGCAGCCATGAGCAGGGGGTCGATGGGAAAGATGGTCAGGTCGGAGAAAGAGTTTGAGCTCTCGTGACTGCTGGGTTGGTGAGCGCACCCTGCAGCTGCAGCGCTGACACAAAAAAAAAAGACTTTCCAGCACTTTCCACCCTCCCTACATTTTATTCCGGGGAAAAACTGTGCGAGGAACTGGATGAATCGCGTTGAAGTAGCCCGCGAAGGCGAACGCGGTAGCTGAAGGTGTCACCGGTGTTTACGTGAAGCTGTCGTTGGCAGCACTTCTTATCTGCTCTGAGCTCACGCTGTCATCACTTTAACTACACAATGCATACGTCTCTCAGTGCAGACCCACCCCCTCCTCCTCCCCGTTTCTTCCATGCCCCCACCCTACTCTTGACAGATGATCCAAACATCCCGGCGCTGACTCGCTTTACTATGCAAGCATGTTACTCCAGCAGGTTGCAGATAGGCCGCGTGCTTCCTCCGGTACAACTCCTCTGAAATGTCAGAGGTGAGCCGACCGTAGCCCGATGTATACACCAGCTTTCAACAGATGGCCGTGTCGAGTTTCTGAAAAATTCAGAACCCCGAAAGACCTGAAACTGGATAACGACTTTCGAGAGATTTCAGAAATTAAATGAGAAACATCGGGGTGTAATTGTGAAGACAAACAAACAGTTTTTTGGTGCAGCAGAAACAGATGTTTCCAGCCAGCCACCGAAAATGCAGCGGGACGGAGGCGCGCAAGGCTGGAAGAGCTCTGCTTCTTCTCTGAGGATGGTTTGTTTTCTGTTAATGTAATGGAAATACAGGCCTCGGCTAAATATATATACGTCCGCGTTCTTTAAATGATAAGGGAATGTAAACCAATACCACACACGCAGCTTCGAGGGGAAACCACACTGTCCAGGCGGGAACAGTAAATGAAAATACCTCAACAGCAGATGGTTGAAGACACACTTTGATAGAGACCGTGACCTTTTTTTTAAATTTATTTATTTTTTTTACTGTAGGAAAAAATGATATACTGTCGACTCCGGTCTCATCTAATAGTCTCGATGGAAAAAAAAAACGGGAAAAAACGACGACAGACTGCATAATGCTTTGTCGATCCGGGGCTTACGTTTTGAAGGTTGTTACTTTTATTACGTGCACATAATCGTCCGAGGGAGTGCTTTTTTGCTTTTTTGGCTCGAGCAGCTGTGTAATATATGTGCCTTTAACGTGATGCAGAACACCACATGTATGAGGGGAGAACAAAAAGTACAACCCCTCCCCCCCCCCCGCCGCCCTGTGGCATTTTACACAATACTCGCCTCTCGCCAAAAACAACAATTTTTCTCATAATTGTCATGCGAGTGCGCGATGAGACCCATTGTTCCGCAGACTTGTCTTGTGCAGTTCTTCTAATGATTCCTCAGCCCAGGGGAAGATTTCAGGGAGTGAACTTCTGAACCGAACCCTTCGCTGACAGCTCGTACAGGAAAAAGTATTTCAGAACATGCGAACGGGGAGTTTTTTTTTTTTTTTTATGTATCCTCGGCGTCTTCCTGTTTGCAAGATTCATTTCTTTTTTTTTTTTTCTCCCCCCCCCCCTTCCTGAAACTGACCCTACTAAATATGCCCGACTTAGTCTGTCGCCGGGCCCCTGAGAGTTAAGAGTCTTTTCCTCTCGAAACTGTGAGCGACCGCAGCTTTCTATTTCAAATGCTGAACCAATAAGTCACATCTGACATGGGTTTTTCTGCGAACCAGAATGTGTGCGCTGTTGAAAAGCCAGCGCAAGGATCAGCAAGACTATATTAAGGCAAAACTAGTGGCTGGCACTCCCCTCCGGCTGACAAACAGGCTACTTGTTTGAAGGGCTGTTTTTCTCCCAGATCAGAGTGTGAGGCAGTGTGGGTACTGCTGCTGCTGCCGCTGCTGCCGCTGCCTCCGGGCCTGTGGTTGTGGGTGCCATTTTGGGCCGTCCCTGCTCTGAGATGTAGCCCCTTAGGGAGCAGTGGAACCCCTTATTTATCAAAGATATTCAAAGTGAGCGGAGGAATTTATGTCAGGAGGGTGAAACACATGGCGGCTCCAGCCTTCTGCATTGTTCGCTGGGAGTGTTTTGAAACTACTCGGCACGCTGTGGAGATGTATTTTGACCTAATCGCCTGAAATAAATCACTGTCACGTCTGTCGTGGTGCTCTTACCCGGTAGCAAACACACACATAAACCTACACAAAGGAATGCTTTGAGTTTAGCATCCGCCATGGTTTCTCTGTTATTGTTATGTTTTTGCCGTTGTCACGAGGTTGTGTTTCTCTTGGCGCCGTCACAGCGCCGCGTCATCCTCACACAGCTCTTCTCACCTCCAGCGAGCGGACCCGACCCTAAATATGTCGGAGAGGTTTTTTTTATTTTTATTTTTTAACGATTTGACCGCGAGCCAGAAGTGGGAAAACTTCAGATGATCCGCGTGTTGACGTATCACCGCCGAGTTTGTTTTGTGATCACTCGATTGCTGCACAACAAAGCGTGGAGTGTTACGAGGCGAGACGGATAAACATTTAGACAAACTAAATAAAGCTATTACGCAGTCTTTTTGGGGCTGTGTGTGTTTATCTTCGGGTCCTCAGACTTGTACGTACAAGGGAGCTGGTTTGTTTGTTTGGGTTTTGTGGAAGAGATTTGTAGAATCGGTGAAGAAGACTAATTATATTTTAACCTTTTTACATGTGTTTGTTTTTGTTCTGCCGGCTGGCTGTGGAGTTCGTATGTGGATATACGACCGGGCAATTTGTCATTCGGGGAAATGAAAATACTCTGTGTGTACTTTCTCCTCGTGCCTCTGAAGTGACAAACAAAGACGGAGGCAAACGCGCCGAGCCAAGTTTTCACTTCTTACTTCTTGCAAAACTGAGTTTCTTGTTAGCGTCTCTTTGTCGTCTTGTTTTCGTTGCACATGTTTGAAATAACATTATCAAATGTATGTTTTAGTTTGAAAGTACTTTTGGTCGGCCGCCAGGGAGCTATCAGGAGGAGACTGAACAGAAACTGTTGTCTGCGTCTTCGCCGCTTGTTGCTGTGGAGACGCAGGCGGTGATGGAATCCAGGAGAGTCGGGGAGGGACGGGAGACTGAGGCGAGAAGGGGTGGGGACAGCTGGATCAGATCACCACATGCCCGTATTTCACATCCCACACAACAGCAATTAAAAACACAAGATAACGTCTCCACTCCCCCGGCGAAGGTGGACGTTTTCAGGACGATTCCGTCCTCCTCTGCATCGGCGTGTTTTCCCATCATCTCCCTAATCAAGGCTGATATCGAGGAATGTGGATCAGTGGCCTCCTCTGCCTCGGTGCCACGGCTGCACAATCCCGGCTCCCCTCTCGCCTGGCGTGATGAATCAGACTCTTGGCACATGTTGGAGATCAGTGTTATAACACACCCCGCGGGCAACACGGCCTTCTTGTGCATTCCTCCTTTCCATCAGAATTACCTTTTTTTTCGTCTGAGCAGACGTTCCCCTGTGGGCTGAAAGGCCTGTGAAATCAGCCGGAAGGGCCCAGAGTGCTCCGACAATGGGGCAGGGTTGTTAGTTACATGCGCTTTGCAAAAGGTCTCGAGGTGGCCTTGTATGGTGGCGATACCCGGGGATCTGTTTCCAGTGTCCGAGGCCGCTATTGAGTTTCGCCCCTGTGGTTAATCCCGCTGTTCAGGACCTTGGGAAACAACCGTACCTCCCCACCGTCCTGTGCCTCCCCCCCTCACTAGATTCCCAGGAAAAACAAGACATTGCAGAACAATCTCCAATTAAGATGGGTCTTACATACTGTACCATTCAGTCCCCACACTCTCTCTCTCTCTCTCCACTCTGTCTCGGTCTCTCCCTCCCTTTCTCTCCCCTCTCAGCTCTCTGTTTGTGTCCTCAGCCAACAGGGCCCGGGGGTAGAATTAGCGCTGTCTCCCAGGTCCCGGCCCTGGCACTTTGGGAGGGTCGAGCTTTGGTGAACGGAGATGTTGGAGGGGTGGTGGGGGCGGTAGAGGAGGTGAAGGGAAGAGCGGTGGGGGTGTGTGTGTCCTTGGTAAACAGGGCTTTGTGGGATGTGACTGTCTGATCCCCGGGGGCCTCTCCTTTCATTCCTCCTCTCGTCTGATCCCACACCACGGCGTTGTCGTCAGGGCTGCGGCGTCTCTGGGTTCTGGGACCTGCTTGGCCCCGCCGTCACCCCGTGCCTCCCGGATCGCTCCGGTTCTGTCCTCCTGCTGACGCACTCACAGAGAGAGAGGGAGGGAGGGAGGGAGCGCCGTGTCTGAAACAGCAGACTGTCCTTGAAGATATATCTCATTCGTCTTCTGCAGTCTCACTCCGTTTAAATGATTTATTGCGGAGCGTTGCATTAACTTTCTGCAGGATGTCAGGTTCAGACAAGGGCAGTCATTTTGTATTATGGATCGACTGAAGATCTTCTCCTTACTCCTCATTCTAACACAAAAAGCACCCCTCTTCTCTTTACCCTCCTAATTCCCCGATTTGATTCCAAATCATGTCTTTCTTTCTCTCGTTCCCTCCCTCCCTGTAGCTCGCTCCCTTTCTCCGAGTCGGTCCCACTTTTTAATAACGTCTCAGTCTTTAATCAGACAGAGTTAGGTCCATACCAGAGGCCCAGTGTTTCCACTCATTAGTTTCCTCTGTGGCCCCGGGGCTGCCTCAGTGGGCTCACCCAGACCAACAGAAGAAGCCCATAATGGTCCCCTAGAGTCTCTTCTCTCTCGGGAGGCTCTTCCCAAAAAGTTTTCTGGGCCGTGCTGAATGTAGCGGGGCTGAATCATCCGTCACTTTTGGCAGAGGTGGATGCGCGCTCAGCCATTATCTGTGCGTCTCTATCTGCGAGCCAAATAAAGAGGGAGGAGAAATGAGTCGGGGCTTGGCAACTTTTCACCTCCCAGTGAATGTTTCACCTCTTTATACCCTCGTCTCCTTTTACTCCTCTCCTCCAGAGCTTTTTCTCTCCGTCTTCTCTCGTGTGCGTTCCCCCACCCCCACCATTGCCTCTCATCTTCTTGTTTTGAATTTATCTACCATCTCCTGTGTGTGTGTGTGTGTGTGTGTGTGTGTGTGTGTGTGTGTGTGTGTGTGTGTGTGTGTGTGTGTTTCAGTGTGTCCGTCGCTCTCTCTCTCTCTCTCTCTCTGTGAAGCTGAGGAATGTGTGTGCTGTAGATCCTCTGTCCGTGAGATGTGGGGCGAGTGCAGACAGGTTTGGGGTATAGCATGTGAATCAGCTTCAGCGCACAGGTCAGATTAGACCATCATACCAGAAAAGACTCGCTCTTTCTCGTACGCTCCATTACTCCTTTACCCTTTTATTTAAAAAAAAACTCGGGTCATTATCTACTCTACGTCTCCGTGCCGATGGAAAGTCGAGGAAAACATTTCTACAGCGTTGTGTAGCATTCTCAAAAACAACTGAAGTAGATGGCGCAGCTCGTCCTGCATGATCCATGTTTCCTTAAGGTTTCTTCCATTTTAAAGCTGAACTGTAGCTTGCTAAGCTAAAAGCGTTAGCGTGCATCGTGTCTGAATTTGCCGCGCAAACTCGACCTCGTATCGAGAGTGTAAATAGCGTCTTTTCCTTCCAGAGATTTGGATTATGCTGGACAAGCTGTGTGGAGTCCCCGTTTTCTTCACTTGTTATGGTAAATGCTGCTGTGCTGTTTTTGCTGTAAATCTCCAGAAATGTTTCATGAGCAGGCGAAACTTCACTCTCCTTTTTGTGAGTTTTAATTTTTACCCTTTAATATCTTTAACTCTGAGCTGTTACAGTCCTCTCTTTATGAAACCTTCTGATTTATCGGATGCGTCCCCACTCTGATATCGATTGATGGACCAGCCATGATTGGTTTCAGCGCTCAAGCTTGCCTCATGGTGTTTGCTGCTGGCTTTTATTCAGCTGTGCAGTCTTGTGAAGCGGAGAGGCCAGGCCCCCGAACTCAGCCGGCAGCACCAGTTGTGACCTGTTCTTCCTCTGCCCTCCAGGTCTTTGATGCTCCGCCGCGTTGCTTTTGTCCCTGTTTACCCAATATGACAGGGATATGGGCCCGCCCCACATGCGGGCAGATGGGGCTTTAAGTAGTTCCTGCAGAGAGGAGGCCAGAAAGGAGTGCAGGTGCTAGCCCCCCCCTAGAAGTCGAACCCCTTTCCCTTCCCTGAGGGCGGCCTGTCACTGTGTTTATTTTCCCCTGTGTCATCACCAAGGATCCCTCTTGTCCTACTGGAGGATGTATGGTGCTATTCCCGTGTCAGAGTCTTGTGTTACTCCCGACACGGATAAATAAAGGTGTTGTCGCTCAGCAGTAAATCTCTGCTGTGGATTTCTCTGGAAGACAGCTTGACAGGTGGAACATAAAAATGCAAAAGAAAACTTAAGTTTCAAAGGTTGAGTGAAGGACACGAGCTGTCGAAGAAGACCGCTGTTTTTTTTTTTTCTTTCTTTCGCGCACTTAAGCCAGGTGTCAGTCAGACATTTCCCAAACATACACGGGTCAACCCCCACACCCAGGAAAATAGGAACTTTTCCACTTGAACTCACTGACACTAACCTCATTTACTTTCATAAACTGTCCCCGTGTCTGTATATCAGCTTTCAGCGGCGCGCAGTCTGTTTTCTATGCAGGATGTCTCTTCAATTTATAGCTGGCCGATCCTGCGTCGAGAATGGCCGCGCATCTACGACGTAAGTGCAAAAACAGAGAGTAACACAAGATCAGATTTGGGATAGGAGGAGGAAATCTGGAACACAGGGTTGTTTTTTTATGTCTGGAGTTTTTTGAGAAGGAGTGCAGAGGAGTGAGGGAGTGGGCCGGCCACAGAGGAGACAGCTCTCAGGCCGATCAGGCTTCATCTGACGGGGACTTCCCCCTTTTGTCAAAGGGCCACCACGGCTTTTGTCTGGGGCGTCTGCTCAGGAGGAAGCAGGACTCGCCTTTCCATGCAGGGCCGAGCTGCCAGCATCAGGAAGACTCTGTGCGATGAGGGATACAAGATATCCTCACAGTGTCTGTCTCCACTGAGGCGGCTTCATGGTGGCGGATGTCAGAGGAAAGCCAAACAGATAAGGAGCAGGAATGATGCCCCTGTGTTTCCTTGTTGCGCCAGATCGATGGGCCAGATATGCAGCTGTGTGTGTGTTTACACAAGGGCACCCAGTCGGAGCTGAGGTGCCCGACTGCTACGCCCACCCGGAGGAAGTAACTGGTTAAAATGCGACGGAGAAACAAAGGTGGATACAGAGAGAGGGAGGTGCAGAATCGGCTCGGGTTTCCCATTGCACGGTGTGCCAATGTGCCCGCGCCTGGCTGTGCATTTTTTTTTTTATATAGCGCTGTTGTTATTATTGTAATTATATATCATTATTCCGGCAGAGGGAGAAAGATAGTTTCCACTGATGACATGGGGGCAGTGTGCAGGGCCTGTTGCAACTCGTGGGGGAGGAGAAACGCTAGCCTGCTAGATGTGGGTTTGATCTGCTTGAATGAGCATGCACACGCTTAAACTGAAGCCCAGAAGAACACATGCACAACCCAGCGCGCTCAGTCCTGGAGTCAGAATCACAGCTTGTGTGTTTTTTATTTTCTTTTGCTCGAATTGAGCTGATGTTTGAACTTTTGAGAAAGCAGCATGATTGCTGTTTTTGCCAGATTTGAATGTTTCTTTCTTTTTGCTCTTGTTTTGCGTGTGATGTTTGTCAGTGTGTTCAAAACAGTTCTGATGTGTGTGTGTGAGAGCGACTAGGAGGGAGCTGGAGGTGACCTCTGTGGGCTGGTCCAGGGCCACCAGACACCCGCTGGTTCACCCTCTCTCGCTGCTCTTCCCTGACCTTTGACCTCAGGGTGAGAAGGGGGCGTGAGCTGGGAGCTGGGAGAGTTTATTATTTCCTGCCTCTTCTCTCCTCCTCCTCCTCCTCCTCCTCCTCTTAGGATGCCCTCTGACAGAGAGAGAGAGAGAGAGAGAGCGTGATGAAGAGTGTGTGCTCGCATGGATAAAGCATCTGTGTCTCATTGGATAGATCAAAGGAACAGACATTTCACTGATATCGCTCACAGCCAGCGCTGAAACAATGAGTCAGTCTACAGAGCATCAACTGAAAGTACTTTTGATCGTGGATTCATCTTATTAATCAAGCTAAAAAGCAAAATTCTGGCTCATTCCGGATCGTCAAACGTGAAGATTTGCAGCGTTTCTCTGTTTTTATAGAGTTGTAAAATTGAGTGTCTTTGGGTTTTAGACCGTCACCTTTTGAATTTAAGAAAAGTAATCAATAAATTAATCGAGATAGTCGCTTCTCTTTCCCACTGCAGCCTTCAGAGGAGCTGAACGTTGACCTGCCTGAGTTGTTGAGCAGATGAAACGGTGTTGTTTAGGTTCGAGGATGAGAGTTACAAACCTGCTCAGCTTCACCGATCCCACCCCGGCATCATCCTTTTAATTTGACCCACCCTTCGGCCCCGCTCGGCCCTTCCGCTAACTTCTGCGAGCCAGCGAAGCACCGGGGTGAATATCACAGCTGGACGGCCATTGTCCCCGCGGCCTCAGGCTCAAACCCCGGTTAGCAACCAGGAACCTGGGATCAAAGCCTGCCCGGATTACTCGTAGAAAAAGGAGGAGGAGGTGCCGCAGTCGGAGGGGGGTCGGGTTGAAAAGGATAGAGGAATGCTCCTAATTACGTGCCCTCCAGTGTGTCTGGGCCTGCACTTCAGGCTACAGTGAACCTATGAGGAAGCAACACAGTGTGACAAGAGAGTGATATTAAGAGTGAGGCGACAGTCTCTCCACAGCCACTCCATTAGCGGGAGATCTCAGCGGCCCAGTGGGAGAGAGAGGCAGGGGGCTGGACATTCCAGCCTCCGTGGAGACACTGAAGTGGGTGAGGAGAGGGGTCAGGGGAGAGGGCGGGACGTGGAGATCAAGGAGTGTGTAAAGGGGATGTGTCGTGAAGATTAGAAGGATTGTCGTACAGGATTCATTTAGAAACTAATAGATTTCCCCCCCCCGCTCAGATTCACCCCTGGAATCCTCCTCCAGCTTTCCCTTTTGTCTCACCTCTTCTGATGCTGTCATGTGTTCGCGCAGAGCTCCGGTCTGATGTGTTTTTTTTTTTGTTTTTTTTTTGTCCCCCCCTCTTCTCCTCTCGTGTGTTGCAGGTTTGCTGAACGGACGAGAGCGTGCGCGCCTGGCATCACGGCTGCTGGCAGGGGTCAAAGTGCACCATGGACAGTGGCCTGAGGGTCCTCCTGTCCACTGTGCTGTGTCTCAGCCAGTCGCTGCTCATCAGCTGCTCATGTAAGTTGTTGTCCCACCGCCCTCAGCTTAACGTGGCTGAGACCGTATTTTTCGTAATAACACTGAAACAAATGATTGCGTAATGTGATGACTGCACAAAGATTACAAACCCTGCAGCTCTAAGCAGCTTTCAGGCAGGCTTTGATCAGTTACTAGGAGCTGTTTTAGCCAAAAAAGAAAAAAAAAAAAAACTCCATCCGAAATCTAATGTACACTACCTGCCCAGCTCCACATGTCAAGGAGATTAGCTGGTGAAGAAAGTTGTAATTATAGCAGCAGCCAGATTTTTTTTTTTTTTTTTTTATTCTTTGGAGACCAGAGCAGAAAGAACGGTATGCCTGTATGTTTTTTTTTTTTAGCTTGTGGTGGCTGAAAACTAAATTATTACACCTGTTAAAGTTATAATTTGTGACCTTTTTAATCCTCTTTGTGGTTCGAAACTGATGAAGAAGCAGATAGCATGTTAGCGGTGACAGCAGGAAACACAGGGTGCCTACAGTCAAACTTAAAGCCTAAAATCCAAAAAAATAGACTACAGATTTATCCTCTTACTTGTAGAGCTATTTATCAACCTGGAATGCTGTTTTGGTGTATACCTGCCAACCATATCACTGCACAGAAGGAAGCCTGCATCCTACTCATTGACGACAGGGTTTACTAAGATAGCTAAAGTTGCAGACGCCATTAATGTTGACATCCAGTGCTGTCACTATTCAAGCCTCTCTGGACCAGATGAACGTTTCCTTCTGCACAGTGATACAGGAAGTAAACAGCTCCTACATGAAGCTGGGCCATGATTTCTGGAAAGAGGCACTGATATTTTAAGTTTTTTAAATGTATGACAACTCAGACTTTCTTTGATCATCTCCAGATGAACATATTTGCATGTGAATGTGTGTTTTTGACCCTGTTTTTTTTTTTTTTCCCTCTCCTGCTGTCTCCTCTCAGCTCAGTACCCATCCTTCCTCTCTGAGCCTTCCTCCCTGGTTCAGAGTCGAGGCTCCGTCGCTCGCCTGCGCTGCTTAGTGAGTCCGTCTTCGGCGGAGGTTTCCTGGCGCTTCGGAGGCCTCCCCCTGGACCTGGACACCCTGCCCGGTGTGGAGCTCAGCGAGGGCTCCCTCACCATCTCCTCCCTCAAGCCCGGCCATGTTGGCGTCTATCAGTGTGTGGCACGCTTGGAACACGGGCCGGCCGTCGCCAGCCGCCACGCGCGTGTGGCCATAGCAGGTACGGATGTGGAGAATTACCCCTGTGTGCGCACTTAATACTCGCTTCAAAGCGGAGGGGTAAATAAAGAGAGGAAGTTGCCTTGACAAGAGGAAGGCCATTTTGTGAGTGTTGAACACTTAGAAAGAATGGCTGTCGTCGGCTGCCTGCTGCTGAGTGGCGGAGGGGAAGGAAGCAGTAGGAGTTTTTTTTACGCGGGCACCCTTCCAGATGCCTCTTGACCGGTATCCTTAATGAGCCTTGGGCTTTCCTGTGCAGTGTGTTATGTTCCTGCTGGGATGCTGCGTGCTGTTGGACGCCACACTAAGGGGTTGACCCTGATCTGGAACTGTAACAGGCCTGAATAGAATCACTCGCTGCAACAATAAACAAACGCAGTGATCCAACACAAACAGCTCGACTCGAGTAGCGCTGCAGGTCCTCCTACTTGACTCAGCGTAATTCAATGTCTGATGTTCAGCACAGAGGGTTTAAGGGTTTAACCGAGTCTTCTTTTTTTCATGTCCCTGCAGAAATATCAGAATATGAAGATGGCAGACGGAGGTCATTATCGGTGCAGGAAGGAAGCACCGTTCTTATAGAGTGTCCTCTACCGCACAGCGTCCCTCAGGCCCTCCCGAGGCTGAGAGTACGAGGGGAGCGGATAGAAGCATCGACAGGTTGGTTTGAAAACTGAAACGATGCCTTTAACCAGAGATTCTGAGCGTACTGATGCTGTAAAGTGTAAAAACATCTCTCTACAAGTGTTTACATTAAGATTTGAGAGAGATATGTGGTTAAAATCGGACTGTGAAGAATTAATTGGGTTATTGTTGTGATTATATAAAAGTAATTATTGATAAAGCTTCAGTCAAAGAAAAAGAAAGTCACGGCAGATGTGTTTACATGAGTTTACATGGTGTACTTGAATGCACCATGATGTCCCCCGTCCCTTTGCTGTGTATGTATGAAACTCCAACACAGACAGACGGAAGAGGACAGAAGCTACGTTTCTGTATTTAACATTAAAACACTATAGTTTTTAATAAAATGACTGGTTTGGTACATTAATTTAGCTGCAGTTATGTCAAACAGGATTTACAGATTCACCTGGCAGACAGAAAAATCTACCAGAAGTTGGTGATAGAGCGGTGTTATTATTGGATCTGCATCTATGGAAAAGACAGATATTTATTGAAAGGATTTAGGATAATTATTTAATTTTATTCACAAGATATCCCCAACCGTTGTTCACCTGCTCACGGTGCAAGTCACACACTGTCTTGATACTGAAGTTGACGGTGCCGTCACTGAAACTGCTCTCTTTCCTTCTCTTGTCAGGTGAATATTTAGTTCTTCCATCTGGAAACCTCCAGATTGTCTCCGTGTCAGCTCAGCACCAGGGCATGTATAAATGTGGTGCATTCAACCCTGTTACTGGGGAAACTGTAGTGCAGCCTCACGGTACTAAGCTCACAGTGAAACGTAAGTCTGAAGTCAAATTATCTGCAGTTATCTGTCCACTTTCTTCTCCGTTATCGTCTACTAATGTGGTTCGTTCGTTTGTTTAGATTCTGACTCCCCCTCCTCAGTCCGGATAGTTTACCCCACCGCCCCGATGACCGTCTCCGTGCAGCAGGCGCAGCCGCTGATGTTGGAGTGTATCGTGTCCGGTAGTCCTGCACCGGCAGCCAGGTGGTTTAAGAACGGTAAGGAGGTCGCGCCAGGACCTTCTCACCAGCGACAGCACAACAACCTGGCCTTCGCTGCGGTCCTGAGGAGCGACGAAGGGAGCTACACCTGTGCTGCTGAGACCGAGCAGGGAACCGTAACCAGCGCTAACTATACTGTGAATATTCTCGGTAAGATAAATAAGATGGAGATTTTTGGGAGAGCGTGGACTGTTTGCAGCAGAACTCGTTCTGATGTTGATGTTTCGGGCCTCTCCTCCACAGAGCCCGTGTTTGTGACGGAGGGTCTGTCCAACCAGATCGTCCCGTCCGGCTCTTCTGCTCGTTTCACCTGCATGGCTAAAGGAAACCCTTCCCCAAACATCACCTGGCTGTTCAACGCTGAGCCCATCGCCCCATCGCATCGCTTCAGGATCTCCGGATCCTCACTGGTTATTAATGATGTGACGTCACAGGACGAGGGCGTGTTCCAGTGTCTGCTGGACAACAGGATTGGCACGGCACAGTCGTCTGGAATGCTTACGATTCAGTCAGGTACGTATCGGTTATCTTATTTAGGTCGGTTCTCTCTCTACACAACGAGGAGAAGTAATGGATAAATGTTTTGAACGACTGAATGACTCAAACCCACTGAGAGCTTACAAATGATGAAATGTTTTGGGGCAAGACATCTTGTTTGTTGTTGTTTACATTGTTTGTTAATCTATTCAAATCTAAACCATTGACTGTATAATTAATGGCCAGGATGGGGCGACTCGACCGGTTTCAAAAAGTAGTCTGATTATGAGGAAATGACCCTGCTTCACTTCTCACTTGATTTATTACCTCAGTTAATCGTTTCCTAATGAGTTTATGGTCTCAGTGTCTAGATTAAAGTCCTCTCTAACACAGCATGATGTTCGTTTTGTAAATTAGGTCCCGTTTAGAGTAAAGCAGACGGTAAAGCTTTCAGGCACGGCTACGTTGTTGTTGATGAGACGCCACCGCAGCGTATCCTCGGGCTCTCGGTCAGAACCAATTAGGTTATCCTCCGCAGCTCCACTCTCTCATCTAAATACGGTCACTTCTGGCTCCGGAAAAAACCAAGATGGCGTCTGCTGCGGTGCCAAAAAAACTGAAGACTTTAAAAACAGCCGTCCACAAACTCCACAAACCAGCGGGTGATGTCACGGATTTCCCAACGATTTCAAACACAGTGAATCAGCCAAAGAGCGTTTGGCCTTGTTGCTTGGTGTAATGAGCTCAACGATAATCAGAGTTGTTGTTGATCAGTTAATCAAGATATTCCTCCCTACTGTTCCCAATATTCCCCTTTTTTAATTTCCCCTTTCCGAACGCTCAAAACAAGATAATTTAACACTCGACAAACCTGCAGCTTGAGTTGGTTCGCTGACACCGGAGGAGCCTTGCAGAGCTCAGGAGGAGGAGGAGGAGGCGGGGAGACGTTCGAGAAATGAAACTTGTAACAGACATCTTGCTAGTGTTGCAAAGGGTTAAGCCGTCTTACCAGGTGGGATCTCCGAGGGCCAGCACATACAGTATCTGCAGGGAGTCCTTGCTCCAATATGTGTGTGTGTGTGTGTGTGTTTCTGAGGGCTGGTAGGAGAGGCTTAGCCAAGGCCGCCCTCCTCCTGAGCCTTGAACTGAGCTTGAGCGTGAGAGTGAGCTTTGTGCACGCCGTCGGGGATAAGCCCCCGGACGCTGGAATGTAAGGAGTAGCCGTGGAGGGTTATGACGAGGACCAGACCACCCAGCTGTCAACATCATACACAACTGCCTTTTATTTATTAACACATCACAACCCACTCCCCCCCCCGACCAACCCACCCACTCCTCCACCACTCTCCCCCGCCCGAGCCTCCCCTCCTCTTCTTCTTCTTCTTCTTCTTCCCTCCCTGGCCGCTGTACGCCGTGGCCCCATTCCTCAGCTCTCCCCCCCCTTCCTATCTGCAGAATGATTAATACAGAAACATGCGGTACGTGGGGAGTACAAATCAGACGGGATCAGGCAAGTTCACTTCCACAGAGCGCAGGAAGAAGAATGAGATTTAATATCTTCTGCCTCCACACAAAAAGCAGACCACGATAAGATGATGAGCGGGATATGTTCGGTGGAGGTAAACACTCTGGGGTCAGCCTGTGTTCACTTGTTGATCAGGTACCAGGAACGGGAGCTTATCGAACGCCCTCTGCACTCAAAGTAAACCATGTCGTTGATGTGTGCAGTGTTATAATCCGTCCCGGAGGGAGATATGAAATATGTTTTGTTTTTTTTTCTGTTTGGTATCGTTGTCTCCATCACCATGACAGCGCCCTGCTTTGATCGCACTAAGTGGGATGGACCGCATCGGGAGATGGTGGTGTCTTTTTTATTCTGTCATGTGATTGGCTGCTTGCCGCCTGTCATTTCCATCAACACCCACTGTGCTCCCGCTGCTCCCAAACGTCAAAGCCGGCAGCCACAACAAGTGCTGAGCATGAGACATTTGACCCGAGTCATTTAGTCCCAAAGTTTCAAGTTCGTCCAGAGTCTCGAATCCTGAGTTAAAGGAACAGTTCAACCAAAAAGATTCAGACATTATCTCCTCCAGCCCCAAACTGATGGGAAGTCGGGTGAAGTTTCGTAATCCGCAAAACATTTCTGGAGCTTCACAGCAAAACAGCGCTGCAACATTTTCGTAAACAGCTGAAGGAAAACAGGATTTCTCATAAAATAGAAATGAAAAGAAACATAACAACATAGAAATAGAAACACGAAATGGCTCCATACAGCTCGTCTGGCGTAATCCAAGATCCCAAACTGAGTTGAAGCGACGCCAATTACACCTATTTCAAATTGAAATCTTCACTGTGGATGCTAAGCTAAAAGCGTTAGCATGCATCCCGTCTGAAGTGGGTGCTTTTTGATTGATGAGCTGTATGGAGCCATTTTATATTCGCTTCCTGTTGTTTTTGTCCGGTTTAAAACAAGTCTTGAATGCTCCTTTAATGCCTCGCTCTCATCAGAAAGGAGTTTCTGTGACGTCCATGAAGTCAGCGCTGTCTAAACGCAGCCTCTCTCGTCTCTGCTGGTAATCCTCCCTGATTTACTTTCACATTCACTCCCAGGTGTTCCTACCTAATGGACTGACCTTTTTTTTCTTTTTTTTTCTGGGAAGGACCTGGCAGCCAGTCCCTGTCCAGGTGTAGCAGCACTTACTCATGATAGATCACTCCCCTCTGTCAGGATGGAGAGGGCGCCGTGGCCTTAATTGCCTCCTCCTGAATCCGTGTGGTGGAGGAGGAGCCCGGCTGTGGTCGGGCTGTGAGTCAGAGCTGTGGAGGGCAGAGTGGAGAGTGTGTAGGACTGGATGTGGTGCTGGGGTCTGATTCTCTCCGGTATTTTAATGGTTGGCGTGTGGAATGTGTGGCAGCTGGCCGCAGTCCCAGGATCAGGTCTAGTGTTACCAGCTCCGGGCCTGTTTGTTTTACAAAGTGAACCAGTGGCGCACACAAAACAGCCAGAAACTGGACCCAGGACCTGCAGCGTGCCTCTGTGGCCAACCTCGCTGCTTTAACCTCCTTACTCACTTGTTTGGGTTTTAATATTTAATTATGGTGCTCTTTGACCTCAGCGGTGTGGCTCGGTGTGGCGCGGTCCCGCCTCTTGCGGACTGAGCTTGGTGTCTTCCAAACGTCTGTGAAAAATTCCACCCCGGCTCTGCCAAACTGGTGTCAGCCGTAATAAGGCTCCCAGCGTGCATGATTTGTCCAGGTGGACCGCTCTGGCTCGAGCGAAGATTTAATGAAAAAAACAAAACAAACAAAGCATGATTATGTGGTGCTGCAGAGCTCCAGGTTTTTCTTGTTATTTTATGTAGATTCAAAGGCTCGGTCCAAAAATCTGAAACTTTCCAGCGCTGGTTGTCCTCTGTGGACATGCAGGGCCACCTCTGTCAGCCACTGACTAGACTGCGATTGTGGCCGTTGCCTCAGCTTTCATTATGTTGAGCTTTCTCAGTTCACTGGCGACCAAAACACAGCACAACTCAGGTCTCAAATCTCAAATTCCATCTCTTTCAAATGTGAATATTTCCTGGTTTCTTTACCTTTTTATATAAGACTAAATGGAGCAGTCGAAACAAGACTATGGGAGGATGTCACGATGGACTTTTATAGACCAAACAACTAATCGATTGATCCAGAAAATAAATATGAGATTGCTCAACATTGACCGACTTTCCTCCGTGACAGATGCTCACCTGGGCTCCACCGCCGGCGTCCTGCTGGAGGCTTCACCGTCGCTCCACCCCATGCAGAGCGACGAGGCCCACAAGCGCTTCCTGACCGAAGAGGACGGCGACGCCATCAACCAGCCGGCTGACCGAGCTGGAGATCGTCCCACTCCAGAGGCGCCGATCATCATCAGCCCGCCTCAGACTCACAAGCCCGATCTGTACGACCTGGAGTGGAGGGCGGGGCGCGACGGAGGCAGTCCAATCAACGCCTACTTTGTCAAATACCGCAAGGTATGAGGTGAAAATGCATTCTGCTATGTTTCGCTCCTTTCTTAACATTGTCTTAGAGACCAGTTTTTAGTTTTACTGCAAACACATGACCTCTCCCTGGAGTGTTTTACCTCAAACTAACTGAAAATGGGCAAATGCGGTTTGTCATAAAATAAAAAAAAAAAGGTAAGGCCAGGACCTGAACGCTTTGGTCATTTTCCTTCGCTTGCCTCAGTAATAAGCTCGCTCTTGACTATAAAACCGCAGCGATACTAGTTAAGACTCCGTTGGCAGCGGGATGCAGCTCTGCCGGAGCTGGAAATTGTGACAGAGATCTCACAGGGATTGTTTCTGAGGCCGTGAGTCAGACTCGGGGAAACAGACCGAACTATAAAGGATTGCAGACGGACAGATGATTCTGTTTTCCTCCCTTGTCATTTTTAGTCATGCTGTTTGTATTTGTCTGTGTGTGTGTGTGTGTGTGTGTGTGTGTGTGTTTTCGTGTGTGTGGCCATCTGTCTGCGTGTGTGTCAGGTCGATGAAATGGGAACAGTGGTGGGGAGCTGGCACACGGTCCGCGTCCCTGGCAGCGAGAAGACCCTGCGGCTGTCGGAGCTGGAGTCCTCCAGTCTCTACGAGGTGCTGATGGTGGCTCGAAGTTCAGCAGGCGAGGGCCAACCAGCCATGCTCACCTTCCGCACCGGCAAGGGTCAGTCCAACCGCAGGAAAAACACTCTGTTAAACTGTTATTAGCCGTTGACTCTAAATCATTTAAAGCAGAAACATGCCTGTCTTTCTTTCTTTCTTTCTCTGGCAAAATCAGCAAAAAATAATATCCTTTCTTTTTTTGAGTTGAGCGGTGGAAGAAAAATGTGCTCCTCCAGTTTTTTTTTTTTTTTGCAGTAATATTTAGTGTCTCTGCATTCAGAACGAACACAAAATAATCAAATTATGTTTGTGATTTCTGGAAAGAGAATTATTTTCAGCCAAGCAAGTTTTTTTTTTTTTTTTTTTTGGCTCATGCACCTCGCAGAATTAAATTGCTTCAGTTTGTGTGGGATGAGGAAGCTTAATGACTGAAGCAGAAACAGATGAGACCGGCTTGGGATCAGTAAATACACCAAAACATAAAAACCGATGATGCCTCATTACTAAATAACTACTGGATGATTACAATGATATAATAAGCAGCCATATACTGTCTCTACAGGGAGGATTATTCCTTTAAATAACTTCCACCTCTTTGTCCAATTATAATCCTAAATACACTCATAATGATCACTTTAAGCATGTTTTGTCTGTTTTTTTTGAGACAAATAAAAATAAGAACAACCGCAGCTCTTCCAAAAAGCTAACAATAAATGCTCCACCACAGCAGGGTTGACAAAATGTTCCCTGGTCAGAAAAATGTCTGACTCTGCCAAAACCTCGCATATGATTGTATCCCAAGGGTGGTTCTGTTGCAAAAGGATCCTGGACCCAAAAAAAAAAACATACTCTTGATGTCCAGATGAGGCTCCAAACTCCAAAGAGATATTTTAACTGTCCTCTGCATCCGTGAAGGTTTTCTCGAAATTGTCTATAAAAAGTATATTTCTGTTCATGTTTCCTGTTTCAAAACAAGGTCAGAAATATTATTCTGGATGGAGAAATGTTAAATTCAAAGTCCAAACGCTACAAAGTGTATGTAATTAAAAACCTTGAAGACCCTGATAACTGCAGAGTTGTCAAGTGGAAACCTGAAACCTCGCCCTGATAAAAACCCAGAACAGCTCCGGAAAAACCAGGAGGAACTTTAGATTCCCGAGCCGACATCCGGAGCCGCTCCGTGTGCCGCTTTCTGTGGAACTGATAGCCCTGAAGACCTGTCGGGCCTTGTTTTTCTTATCCCCTGCTTTTCCTTTTTTTTTTTTTTCCTGCTTCAGAGAAGAGCCCCACCTCCAACAAGAATCCCTCCAAGCCTCCTGTCATCTCCGCTCCCCCCAAAGCTCCGGAGGACAAAACCCCCAACACGCACTTTGGTGTCGTCATACACGACAGAGGTAAGTGTAGCAGACGCGCTCGGCGACCGTCTGCCGAGTCCCGCTGTGTTCGCTGCTGCCGCTGCTGCTGCTGCTGGACTCTGTGCAGACGACCACTTGTGGGGATGTTTCTGAGGAAATCGCGGGGCTTTTCTGTCGTGGAGATGGTTACAGTGGAGTTCATGACCGGGCTGTGTTGAATAGATCTCAGAGCTTCATGTTCAGATGTGGTCTGCTTTGTTTCTTTCTGGCTTGAAGTACAAACAGTGAGACGATAGTTGACACCCTGTAATGACTCTTTGGATGAGGAATGCTGTAAGCTGTGAGATAGGCTCACATCTCAGTGTGTGTGTGTGTGTTTGGATCTGTGTGTGTGTGTTTGATTCACATTTCAAGCAGGCCGACTTTGCTGAAACTCACTTTTTCACTAACCCTCTCTCCTTTTTTCTCTCTCTCTCTCTCTGTCTCTCTAACATTGTGGCTCAGAGCCCAGGCAGTAAGTACACGTTACTCCACGGCATGCCGCTTCAACCGTGATGTGAATTCCTTCTTTCTTTTTTGCTTTTTTTTGTGTGAACTCGCTCCATCCTTTTTATATGAGCTGCAGTGATGACGGTTCGTCAGCTCTCTGTTTCTCTGCTCGACTCAAAAGATGTATTCCTTGTTTGTTTTCTGTCCCAGTTCCCGAGGCACCTGATCGGCCCACCATCTCCATGGCGACTGAGAGTTCGGTGTACGTCACCTGGATCCCGAGAGCCAACGGCGGGTCCCCGATCACGGCTTTCCGAGTGGAGTACAGGCGCGGCCGCAGCGCAGAGTGGGTTGTAGCTGCGGACAACATCTCGCCGCTCAAGCTGTCGGTGGAAGTTCGCAATCTGGAGCCTGGTGAGATTTCATGATGTTCAGAACTTTTTTTCTCTGCGGTCCAGTGAACCACGGGACGATTCCTCTGCACAGACGAGGGTTTCTTGATCTTTTCATTATTAAGAAAAAAATGGGAAAAAAGATAGATTGCTGTCTGTCTCAATCATCCTGAATCCATCACCTACACAATCACTCATGATCGCTGAATTCTTTGCTGTGGGTAAAAAAGGGAATCCTGCAAACTGGACGTGATGATAAAGGCTTCAGGAGAAAGCTTGAAAAATGCTTAGATTTTACTGTTAACCTGCTTTATGAACAGTATTTAAGTTTATTCATCGGTAGAAGGAGAGCAGAGATTCTTCTGCCGTAACTTCACGTTCTGCCAAGGTGCACGGAGAGGGGAGACGTCTCCACAAGCACTTGTAGCACGAGTGCTGCTGAAGTGTTTGACCTTTTCAGTTTATTTATTAGTCACAGACAAACAGTGGGCCGACGTGTTTAAAGCATGCTATCACTGGTTTATAGCACGACGATAATATCAGTTTTGCAGCTTGTTTTTTTTTGTTTTTTTTTCACTGTATCACAACATTTGAACACTGCAGATAACAGAATAAACACTTCAAATAGAATAAAGCTGGGATGCTTTTTTTTCCCTTACAGGGATAAAATGGAGGAGCGTGTTGTATCGTACCAGGATCCAAACTGACTTTCAGTCTGCCGTGCTAAAAAAAGAAGGGATCCTGAGTGTTTAAAGGGCGTTTTTACCTCACAAGAATAAAACAGTAGAAACATTATAATATAATATTTAAATACTAACACTGTTTTTGCTTGAAACATCTGGTGCGTCAACTACATTTAATTAATTTCTGCCATCTGTTTGCACTTCAGACTCAAATTAATCAGGCAGCAGAACACAAAGCTGGATGTGATTCACTGTCAGACATCACAGGATGTTACCGCTGAGCACCCCTCCTCTGTAACACTGCGTCTCTCTGTCAGGCTCCACCTACAAGTTTCGCGTCGTGGCCATGAACATGTACGGCGAGAGTCCTCACAGCATCCCCTCCAAGCTGTACCAGGTGCCACAGGCCAGCCCGCGGATCGCAGACCGCCCCGTGGTCGGACCGCACATCTCCTCCACGGACGCCATCAGCGACACGCAGATCATGCTGCGCTGGACTGTGAGTACACACTGACACACGACACCCAGAGGACCGGTGACGCTTTTGTTATCGATTAATCTGCTATTTAGTCTATAAAAATGTCCAAAAACAAAGTCATGCTCATCACATATCCCCCAGAGCCCCAAAAGACGTCTTCAGATTGCTTCCAGAACCAGCAAACCTTTTGGCGTTTTTTGAGTTAAATGCCATCGACTTACAGGCCTGCCCGCCCAAATCTTATTATTATGTTTTATTTAACTTCCACCAGCCATGACGAATTAACTCGGGGTGATGAAGTGGCTTTTCTCCTCTGCTTCACCTGCGATCAAGCTGCCGGTGGGTTCTCGGGCATCTTGAGACTCAATCAGGCCTTTAATTGACCCGCTGTGCTGATTACAGCTCCGCTCTAACAGAGATTAAGAGGTCCTGTCCGTCTGCGTTTTTTTGATTCCGCTCTCTTCAAAGCGCGTTTCTCCCGCTCACAGCCAAGATGGATGCAGATAGTTCCCCGCATTTACCTAACCTCAGTCACTCTCATTATGTCCCGAACTTTCAAGACAGACAGTGCAATCACCATCTTGCTTCCAAGTCGTGTACATCTGCTGATAACAAGCCCGGCCATTAGTTGCTGGAAAATTTCCTCTCTTTTGTATAATAATTGCCAAGGAAGATTGCTGCAGCCTAAACGTAATCTTTTTTTTTTTTTTTTTCCCCAATTCCCCCCCGTGCAGTATAGTCCCTCGAGTAACAACAACACTCCGATCCAGGGCTTCTACATCTACTACCGGCCCACGGACAGCGACAATGACAGCGACTACAAACGAGATGTGGTGGAAGGTGAGTGGAAATGCTAATATTAGTGTTTGCGCGTGCGTGTTTCCACTGCAGATCGAGTGTGTGGATGTTTGTCGACAGACGGGAGGGGTAATGGATACTCGGTGTCGGCGGTGGGGTCGGAGTGAAGAGGGGGGCATTTCTGCCCGTTTGATTTATAGGGAATGCTGTCCCTGGGCAGCAGGGCTTTCTGAAATCTGTTTTTAATAAATGGTTGCCAGAGCTGAAATATGAGCCCGGCCAGAGGAGAGGGGCTCAGGTTGCCGGGTGGAATGCTAACAGTGGAGCCTGGTACAGGAAGAGAAGGAGGGACGTCCTCTCTCTAACGTCTGACCGTCTAGATTTCCAACAACTCCTCGCCATCAGCATCAGCAAGATTCACTTTCACTGTGCTGTTTTGTGTTTTTAAATCTTCCTGGAAAATTAAAGACTGGCACCATTTCTATCTGCTCTTACATCTCCATTAAAGACTGAAAGAAACTAATTTCAGTCCTAAAACTGTGACGAGGGAACCGGATGTGCAAAGACGCAAACTCACTTTTGGGTTTACTGCTCAATCCTGTGGCTCTTTTATCATTTGAATGGTGTATTGATGTCATTTTTTTGGGGTGTGTGTTTGTTATTGGTGCTTACTTTATCCCTGTCAGTCCCAATAAGTTAAATACAGCACGGTGTAGGTTTGTTTACTGTTCCCTCTCGCAGCAGTTCAGATCTACATCGGGGGGGAAAAAGGAAGCACACGTGCAGCGATTAATTCTGAACAAAACGCAGCGAGAACCACTTTTTTTTTTTTTTTCCTTTCAGCCTCATTTGTTGGAAATGTAGCATTTCCATGTTGTAGATCTGCGTCTCATCTGTGATTTCAGAGCACGTAGCGGTGTGATTGTGTGTGGTGGAGTGTGTGTGTGTGTGAATACTGGAGGCAAGCCAGGACAAACATGAAGCTGCCATATATGGAGCTCGTCTAGAGTAAAGCAACTGTCTGAGCCCTCGTGGGACTGACGGAGTAAAAGAGACGGGAGGGTGGGAGGAGGAGGAGGAGGGTGAATGAGTGAGGGAGCATGAAAGAACATGACCTCCATGGAAGTGTGAGACATGAGGAGAGGGAGGAGAAGTGAGTTTGCACAGGATCTGGAGCAATCTGAGTCAACACCGGCTCACAGAGGAAGTGATTTCTTACTTTTAGTCTTCTTTTTTTTTTTTCTCCCCTCTCCTCTTTCTCTTCTTCTCAGGTGTAAAACACTGGCACATGATTGGTCACCTCCAGCCCGAGACGTCCTACGATATCAAGATGCAGTGCTTCAACGACGGGGGGGAGAGCGAATACAGCAACGTCATGATCTGTGAGACCAGAGGTAAGGAAAGCACAAAGAAGTGACTCACGCGTTGACAAACCTCCAAGCGGTCCAGGCATGTTTGTGCGAAGGCTTGCAGCTTTAATGGCGGGTCTGATCGCCATAATTACACAACATAAAGCGCTGAGTTTTATGAGGCTGACAACAATGGTTTGCATTTTGTACTTTGGTGCTGTGTTATTTTTTTTTTCCCCCTTGTTGCTAGCGGGTAAAAAGCTGTTCCTCACGCGCCCCTCCTCCCTCTCTGTTGCAGCCCGTCAGGCCCCGGGGTCGCCCAGCCAGCACCCCATCACCCCGCCGGGCCCCCACATGCCGGAGCCGCCCAGCCCACCTGGAGGACTTCTGTACCTGATCGTGGGCTGTATTTTGGGGGTGATGGTGCTCATCCTGCTGGCTTTTATCGCCATGTGTCTGTGGAGGAATCGCCAGCAGAACAACATGCACAGTGAGTCCAGAGTCAAACCCAAATGTAGTATAACACACACACACACACACACACACACACACACGAAGAGTTAACTCCACATTAGTTTGTCTCATATTTACAGATATTTAGCCCCCAGGACCGCCTGTGAAGCATTTTCTAAGTGTTCATGGTGAATATATTGATCCCACAGCACTTGTAAAAGTGTTTGTCATTGTTGGATGGACTCTTTACCAGACTTCAAGGATCTGTTAATAGTTGTGGTTTTGCAGCTTAAAGATTTTGGTGGGAAAGCGAAGGTTGAGTCACAGGTGGGAACTTTCTGGAGTTTACCAGCAGACACCAGAAGTATCCATTAGTATCTGTGTTTTTATATGACTCGCAATGGTCAAAATATGTAATCTCACATGACGATGGACAGATATCGATCTTCACCTTCGTCTCTTTCTGTTGTTGGGATGAATTATTCCATTTAATCGACTTCCAAACCAACTCCTCCCTCTGTCCTCACCGTTCTCCTCTCTGCTGCAGAGTACGACCCTCCAGGCTACCTGTACCAGCCGGCAGAGATGAACGGCCATGTTCTCGAGTACACCACGCTGCCCGGCTCCGGCCGCATCAACGGAGGCGTCCACGGCGGCTACGGGCACAGCGGCCCCATCTTACCCCAGGGGTGCCATCACCTCCACCACAAACTCCCCAACGGCTTGGCGCTGCTCAACGGCACCGGCAGCCTGTTCTCACCGGGGCACCCACACAGCCACGATGGCACCCTGCCGCACAGCACCCGGGACTGCGAGCACTCGCACCCTCACCACCACCATAACGTGAGCCCTGAAGCACAAATACTGCCAAGTTGACATCAGCAGGGGTAAATTCGGTTTGTTTGTCTGAATGTGGCGTTTGTGTTCTCTCGTCAGGGCGGAGGCATGTACACAGCTCTCCCTCAGACGGAGTCGTCCGACTGTATGAGCTGTCAGAACCTCTGCAACAACAACAGGTGAGAGAAGAAGTTTTACTCTAATGTAATCTTTTACTTCGCTGTGGACATCTGAGACACATTATTTCTGTTTGAAGAAATCACGGTGTGAAATCGCCAAACTCTGCTTCATTTTGTAACTCATTCTATTTAAAAACGTTTCAGACAAAATGGGCGTAGCCAGAAGTTATTCTTATTTGCAATCCGCATTATTTGCTCGATTATCTGAGCCGTTTGTCACAAGAGCAACAGCGTTTACTGCAAACTACAGTCATTAGTGCCATTAGCAGGAAGTGCAACGACTTTAAGTTGTGTGGGAACTTTAAAATCTTGATGAAAGTCACACACACACACTGCTCCTTTTTAAAAATGTTTTTAAAAAAGGTGAAAATAAGAGAAGACGGAAAGGAAACACACAGTGCTGACATTTTCTGTGAGATGCTGCTGAGCGAAACACACACACACACACACACACACACAGTTCCCCTCCTGCTAGTCCTGTTTATGTACTTAAGGGTCCCCAGCATCACAGTTTACCCTGTGTGCACCCAGCCAGCGGACCTAATGAGCCCTGTGTTTATTTACCTCCGGCTGCTGGGAAAAGAGGGGGCGTGGTCACGATCCAATCGCGTACCGATGGAAGCCGGCTGAGTTCAGGGAAGCACGGAGGAGCTCGCTGCGTGTCTACGATGCAGACCGCAGTGTGTCACAGTCATTTAGCGGCAGTGAGAGCGGACCTTTAATCTCTGGGTTTTAACTGAGGAAAATGCGTTTTGCAGCTGTGTGAGGGCTCCAGTTGTGTTAGAGCTGTCCGGAGTATTAACACAAGTGGGGGTTTCTGTGTCTGGAGGAAAAAAAAAAAAAAACACCCCACAGATATCTGCAGAGGGAAGAAGATCCACTGAGAGCACTCAGCAAACGCGGGCATCTTATAAACGAACATGTCCCGCTCTTCTTTCCATCTCCCTCTGTCGCTCTGAGCAGGTGTTACAACAAGACCAATGGCACTTTCTCCAGCGGCACTCTGCCACTAATGCATCGCGTGGCGCCGTGCCAGCAGGACGGGTTGGAGATGCTGCCTCTGGGCCAGGTTTCGTCGCAGTGCCACGGCCCCGACGGCCAGATGCACTCTGGCGACCAGGGGGCCGACGCAGGGTACCAACCAGACGAGCACAGCGACTCCTCGCCCTCGCAGCATTCCTGCTGTCTGGTGGGGAACAATGAAAACTGTCCGGCAGACAACACTGGTGAGACACATTTTTATTCTAAATGCCCACAATATTTTTCCAAGTATTTTTCCCTCCTCCTCTCTCTCTCTCTCTCTCTCTCCCTGCTCTACAGAATCAGTAGATATTGGAGAAAGTATTAGATTCCTCCGCATCCTTCAGCTAATAATCATTCAGTTGAATCATGAGTTTCTAGAGTGTGATAGAAAACAGACTAGATCAAACGTCATCCATACTCATGTTTCATGGGGTCTCTGAATGTTGGCTTGCGACCAGAAAAGCGCCTCACGATAACTATAGAAACAAGACAGATTAACATAATTACATCAGACAGACTAAACGCGTCTCCATCAATCTATATGAATATACGAGTCATCAACCACATTGTGGCACGTTGTAATTTTAAGCTTAGATGGTCACAGACATAGTTTGGTATTTTGGGAAGTTTGCTTATTTGCGTTCTTGTCAAGAGTCATGTGAGAAGATTGAAAGACTCTCTTCTCTGATACATAAGATGCTAGCGGTTAGCCTAGCGTAGCATTAAGACTGTAAGGCCCTGTTCAGACTTGGCATTAACATCTATCCTGAGTGACTGAACCACAAGTGGACAGCTCTCGTTACAGGCGTGAGGACACATTTGAGATCCGATCACTCGGACCGTGTTGAAGTTGGTCAGGGCCGCGGTGTGACCCGATTCTTTTAGCAGTGTGTGCACACGTGTTCTGGGCCACGTTAGGGCCGAATACTCAGCTGACAACCTCCAAGAAACAAGGCAGAATGGATGTTACACTGTCTGATTTGTGCTCTTTTAACCAGCCAACGTCAGCGGCAGATCTTCGTGAACACACTATTGAACTAATAACCTTTTCTAATTTTAAAACCACACAATTTTGTGAGTTGTTGTGAACTTTTCATAGACAGCGTTTCACACAGTTTACTCAAATATTTGGGTCTTTCTGTAAATTTGGCAAGTGCTTCACTTTTCATTCTTGGTGTAAAAACATCATGTCCCTTTGGTCCAGTGACTCCTGTATTTATTTGTTAAAAAGGGCAGGGAAGTAAGATCTGGCATGGTCGGACTCCAGCCGTCTTACGGATGTTAATACCTGGTCTGAGCAGGGCCTAAAAGTCTTAGATAATTATCTGACGTCTTGTCATCACCCCGAGGTTGATAGCTAGTCAGCCGAGACCAAGAGCAAGTCTGTCACATGACCCTGAAAACTTCAACGAGTCATTTTTAAACATTGTTTTTTAGTCCCGTTCTAGTTAGCATTCTCGTGGCTAAAGCTTTATATTGTACCAAGTGAAATCTTCTCATCTGACTCTGGACAAGCAAACAAATCCAAGAAAGTCAAACGAGTCCATGAGGACATCAGAGCTACAAAACAAGTTCTCAGGCATTAAGTGAAAACATTTACATCCAGACCCTCATGGCTCAGAACTATTGTGAAATCGAACTCTGACATTTCTCCTTCCTTTGTGCCCTACCAGTAAGTTTTTATAAAATTACCCAGCCTCATGTTGTTTGCAGACAAACTATGCAGCATCACCACAAATTACACTGTGGGCCTCTCCAGAATCTGTTCTTGTCTTTTTTAATATGAAGTATAAACCAAAGACTCTCTCCCGTCTCCCTCTGTGCAGCCGAGGAGGAGCTGGAGTTGGTGGACACGGAGGGGCCTGTGGTGTGCTGGGAGAGTCTCGGCCTGCCAGACTTGGACTGTGACGAAAAGCCTGGGTGGATCTCCAGCAGCAGCCTGGCAGGAGAGCTGATCCAGCCCGGCCCACAGGAGGTCTGAACGCAGCCCACACACAAACAGACTCTCCCGCTGCCTGGAGAGTTCACAGAAAACCAGCAAAGAGTAAGAGAGAGAGAGACAGAGAGAGACTGGACCAGAGATATGTCACGGAGGACGGAAGAGGACCCGCGACGGGATAGTCAGAGACACTGCACGTTACGGTGACGAGGACGCAAACGTTTGGATCGACCGAGCTGAGACGAGCGACGTGGGAGAAAAAAAAAGCAAAAAAACAGAGCGACTACAAGAGACTGAGATGAAAGCCAGATGTAGAGAAACGCAAAGCGCCGAGGAAACGTTTGCTCAGAGGCTGAAACTGTATCCCACTGGAGGGAAAACTCTTATAAAAGATCGGAAAAAAAAAAAAAAAAAAACTCTTTAGATGACTTATTTATTTTTTGTAGTAGTAAAATATTATTTCATATGAATGTATCTGTTTTAAAGGAAAAAAAAGTTTGTCTTTTATATTATTTATGCCTTTTTGGATGAGAAATACTTTTTATTTTTTGTTGTCTTTTCGTCCCTCTGTGTTCCACTCGAGTGTGGAGATTAGCAAATGTCCGTGTAAAGTTTTGTAATAATATAAAGAGAAGATATGGAAGAGTAAACAACAACCTATTTCCCTGCTTCTTTTCCTCCCCATGCTTCACACGCAGCGCCCAGTGAACGATTGCCGCAGCGAGTTTCCCGGCCTCGGTCCAAACCCATCGATATTTCTGGCAGGTCTTTGATGTGGCTGTGATGGGCTGTTCCACTGCAGTGACCCCTGAACGGGGCGAACACTCCCTTCACTGTTCACATTAAGGCCGCTGCTCTTTGCTTCGCTGAATTCTTGATAGCTCATCACTTTACGCAGAATGCACTGTTGCCTCGAGAGCTCTGTTGACCCGCCGGCCCCAATCTGTTAGTGAAGTGGAGTGAAGTTACATTAAAACAGAATTGTTAAGTGTGGGCAGCCCTCGAACACAGATCTCTGCGTGTTTAAACTGAACACTGAATCGCTTTGAGATCATACAGATGGAGGTTCATGTGACCGGAAGAATCTGAGAACACATAATCAATTAATCCTTCAATCGAGCATTTGCTGGTTTGTGTATGTCAGTAAATGAAGAATCTCAAAACCCAATTTGAAGACAACATTTTGAGCATTTTAAACATTTTTTTTTTGATATTGCATAGACTCAGATTTAAGGATAATTGAAATGCTTGACCCGTAGAAAACTTAATCCTCCCTCATCACTGTGGTTGTCTCCAGATTAAAGGGTCAGTTCACCCAAATGATGGAATAACTTGACCCCTTTTAAAGCGGATGTTTTTCATTGGGAGTTAATCCCAGTGAGTGAACTTTAACTTGAATTTATCAAGTGTATGATTTATCAAGAGCTCAAGTGAGATGGTTTGATTTAAAGACACGAGGCAGCTGTGCTACTTTTAAGCAGTACACGCACAATTTTAACTCCACCTCAGTCAGACTCAGTTGGAGGCAAATCTCCAAATATTCTCACCTGTAACGAAAACCTTCTCCATGTGTGAATATCCTCTAAAAAAGTGGTGGTTTAGTTTGTCCACTCTGGGCTTCAGTAGCTGCAGGAACATGATGGTGCAGCATGGTGGACCTGCTCCCTCTGTAGATATAAAAAGCTAATTGTAAGGTAACAAAAACACAACAAGTCTTAGTTTCAGGTGATTGTTCACAAATGAAAACATGGTTATGAACATTATGTTCCATCTCTGCCAATAGATCCCAATAAATCCGACACACTGGACCTTTAAAAGATCACAAATTTGGAAGGTTGGCAGAAGTGGCCATCTGTTCCAGTTTAATGACATTACATTCCATGATTTCTGGGAACTGCGGGCTGAGCTGCCAGCTGTAAGCTGCAAACATGCAAAAGTTGTCTGGTGCAGCTTTAATATCTCGCTGTGAAGACAAAGCCGACAGCGGCGCGTTCAGAAGCAGGAGGAGCGGAGTGGAGCGATTCTGTCGGCCGGATGTGTGAGCGTCCTGCTGAGATCTCATTCATAAAACAGTTGTATTAAACTCCTCTCAGGTTTCAGCCAAACCCGCTCTCTGAAGATTTAAACCCTTCATTGGTTTTAAAATAATCTCCGTGGTGCGCTGGCTGATTGGAGTTGATAGGACGGCAGCGGGCAGATGACAGAGCTGGCTGTGCTTCACTGTGCTTTCCATGCCTGGTGCCTGTCTGCCTGTGTTTGTGCCAGAGGCGGCTGCCAGTCCTCAGGCCCCGGCTCGCCTGGCATCTCTCCTCCCTCTGATGGTATACGGGATATTCCTGGCACCCGGATTTACTCGCCTGCTGCTGAGGCGTGGCACTGCCTCTTCCGGCTGTTATTTTTAGTCTCGATGGAGACCGACGGCGTTCGTTCAGTTGACTTGACTTCAGCTCAGCTCTTTCCCAGGAATAGTTTAACTGAGTTTCTCAGTATTGTTTCTTTTTTAGCATTAAGATGGACACTGATTTGATTTTTGTTCCAGAGGTGGGGGAAAAATGACCGAGCCAGAATGATTGGAGGAACTGGCACGGCCTCGTTAAAAGAACAGTTCACCTAAAAATGAATATTCACTCAGTATCTACTCATAATCATGCTGATGGAAAGTTGGGTGAAGTTTTGTAGCCTACAATATATTTCTGGAGGAAAGCTGAGTTGCAACACCCTCCCAAACAACTGAAGGACAAATAAAAGGTTCAGTACAGCCCTGAGATCCCAGACAAGATGTTATTTACTCCCTTTTAAAGCTGAATTCTTCACTGCAGCTGCTGAGCGAGAAGTGTTAATGCAAAGCTGAAGGTCGACTGCATGTCAGAGATGTAACCGCTGCACCGCTCTCCTGTCGTGAAGCTCTAGAAATGTTTTGTAGACTTCCAAAACTTCACTCCAACTTTCAATCAGCACGTGGGTAGAGTAGATAATGACTGGATTTTCGTTGTTTGGATGAACTTTTCCTTTAAGTTTCCTTTCATGCAGTAGCTCATTCAAGAGCTCATTATGATGATCCTCCCTGCCGCCACCAGGAAGAGAGAAGAAGAAAACAATGGGTAGGAAATGAAGCTGGAAACGAAGGAGAAATGGTCCGGGGAGGGAGCGGGGATGCTGACAGATGCAGGCTGGGCTGATGAGGAGAAGATAAGGGCAGGGTTGTCTCTAAATGAGCTGCTTCTCCATCTCCCACGTCTATCAGTCGGCACTCTCCCTCAGCCCTGCCCTGCACCCTCTACCCACGCAGCTACACCCCTTCATTAAGGAGCCCATGGGAACAAGAAAGCTCATTGTCCGCCCTGGAATTTCTGCCCCTTGCTGCAGAGCCGACCTGTTAACGCCAGCCCCTCTCCCCTCCGCCCACCATTCTTCCTCTCGCTCCCCTCTCCAGCGCACCCTTGAATGAATGCAATTCTCATGAATCGGGCAGTGTGTTGTTAACTCGCCTCTCGATTCGGCCCCGGGCAGGTTTCATCCTTGAGATGTCACAAACCACAAGCGAAGCATGTTGTGGTTGGATGAACTCCAGTGGCATTCCAGTGGGTCGCTGCAAACGATGAGCTCATATGACTAATAATCTATAAGATCCCCCCCCGCCGAGGATATCCGCTATTTATTTGTTATCGAGTCTTGATGCATGGGGGATATTTAGTCGACTGCACCTGTTGGAAATAATCCGGAGGAAAAAACAGAAACGCTGGCTCGTCTTTTTTTCCAGCTGCATCCAGTTAACTGCTCCCATTTTTCTCCTCCGTCAACACGACCTGTTGACAGGGACCAAACTTTCAGAATAAAATTATCTGCGCTCACACGAGTCAAGATATTCTCAGAGCCACACTTGCTGAGAGAGAACTCAGCCATGTAGTCAACAACTCCAGAATATCCTTGCACAGATTAGACTGTTTTTTTTCTTATATGGATGAAATATTTAAGAGCACATTTGTTTTATGTGCATGGATTTCTGTCAAGGTACCTGTAAGTTCGAATGAGCTAAAATGTTCCACAAGAAATTATCCAGGAATGAGAGTTTGCAGCCCGGAGCGACGGTGTCACGGTCTCTCAGTCCGTCCAAAGCGACACAACACACACGGCGGTGAAATAACGAGCACAGTCTGACGCACTTACAGAAAGAAAACAACAGCAGGGGGAGGCTGTTAGAATTAAGCAGGAACAGTAATGAACAATATATGTCAAGAAAAACAAACAAGGAAAGGGTCTCTTCTAATGAACCCTCTGCCCAGATGGCTTTAATGATCAACACAATGCAACGCTGGGTAAGTATCTGAAATGGAAACCACAACCTCAGGTCTACACGGTGTCACGCTTCGTAAGTTTATACGGCTACAAAGATCGCAGGACACAATAGCAGCCTGTGACTGATCAAAGTGTTTTCAGTGTGTATCACGAGGCCGGCTGAGTGCTAAAAAGTCTGCTCACACACAAATGACAGAAAAAAAAAACATATTTTCCCACTTAACTCTGGTGGTATTCAGCCTGGTAGTTTCAGGGTTTATTAGTCCAGGTTTTGTCTGACCTGTGACCTCAGATTTCTGCCTCCAGCTCAACACGGTGGAGGTGAGCGGAATTTAAATTACCTTTAGAAAATGTTCGGCAAGGTGCCTGCACAGAAACAGTCCCTCTGTTACTCCACATACAGTCCACAGTGTGACTTTATCCGATGGAAAGTTCTTCTGATTTAACTAAACACATTGTTGATTGTGGATGATCAGGAGCAACCAGGACTTTGTCTCCAAAGACACACTGTGGTACTCCAACAAATTAAAAAAAAATTTAGAAAATCAACAATCAAAAACAATGCAGCAGCTGGTTTTTAAATACTACAAATCCCACAATGCAACTCGCTAGTTTCTTTTTGTTGTGTACTGCCATCTTTCAAACTCCACACCAACGAAGGAGGTAAGTCTGTTTCTGACTACATGAACGGCACTCACGTATGTAACGTTAATCTTGGTAATGTAGTGAAATAGTCACAGTTTGGTTTGGATGAGGCGCAAAATGATTTGTTTGGGTTTGGTGAACAGTCGTGGTTTCAGACAAATGAAGGACTCAAGACCCCTGCTGGAAAAACCAGCATGGACCAGCACCGAAACACAACATATGTTGGTCTTGGTGGCGCCCGGTCCTGTACTGAAGTCCAGTACTCGAGTTACTTGTACTTCTCCACCAGTCAACTGCATTTCTGAGGCAACTGTTGCACTTTTTACTCCGCTACGTTTGTTTGACAGCTTAAGTGACGAGTTACTTTGCAGACTGAAAGCTGCAAATAAATAATATGGACTATTTTTAAAATGTTACCAGCTTTTACTTCAGGGATATTTTTTCGACCTCCTGACTAAATACCACTGGAGATAAGTTTGTTGTCAGAACTCTTCACAGCAGATGGTTTGAAGAAGCACACGGTGGTTTATGAGTCTTTAGAAGCAGACATGAAGGCAGCACGCTTCTGAAATGACGATGCTGAAAGTTCTCATCAGTCGTCCTCCACGTCCAGCCGGGTGAAGTAGAACGTTATCCTGGCGCCTTCGTCTGTGTCGTACAGAGCCTGGCAGGTGTACATCCCCTCGGCGTCCCTCTGAAGCTCCTCTATGACTAAAGCGGAGGTGTTGACGAGAACCTGCATCCGTCCCAGGCTGCCGGACTGAGCCTGGAGCTTCGGGCCTTGTCCGTAGTTGTAAGCCACCGCTACGTTATTCTCAGTTCCCGGTTTGGTGAAGCCCCAGATGAAGATGGTGGGCACGGTGGAGCCGCAGTCCAAAGTGACTGAGCCTCCCACTGTGGCTGTAGCATTGGAGCGAATGTACTCCACTTCCTCCGGGTCAAGTATCTCCAGACCTGTAACACAAGATAGCTGGAGTCAGTTACTGTCGCTGCAGAGGGAGAAGAAAAGCTCTTGCGTTGTTTTTTTTTTTTCGGGGCGACAAAAACAGCTCAGCTCTGACAGATGTTTATTAGTTTGTGTCTTCAGATAAGTTTTACAAGACCTCACAGACTGCTGGGAATGGACTGCGTCAGCTCTGGAGGGTGAACAACACATAATTAAACGCACTCGTAGATTATCTGCCTCTGGCCTGTTTGATGGATCAAACTTTACGGCCCTCCCTCTGGCTGCAGCGAGCGATTTGACACAATAATGACAGCAGTTTGTGATAAAGAGAAAAGTCGACTCGCCCCGGCTTGTCTCCAGCTCGTCGTTCTTTGTTGTTCGAGTTAAGCCAAAGTGCAATAAGCCTTTACCTTGCAGAGGCAGAGTCGGCCAGCAGAGGAGCAAGAAGAAGTAAGGCACCATCCTCAGACTCCCTGTGGTGCTTCGACTGGAAATCTCAAAGTCAACAGGCTATTTAAAGCGCCGGTCTCCTCTCCAGCCCACAGCGCTGTACACACCGAGAGTCACTGAGCGAGGCGGCAGGACTGACAGGGAGAATTCTTTCAAAAACTACGCTGGATTCACGTTAAATTATTCATCACAGCTTCCACCTCCCCGGCGTCACTCCATTTTGCCCACCTCTCTCCGGCTCTCCACTCATGACTTTGGCTAATGGCCGGACCTGGAGAGAGAAAGGTGTAGGGTGTCAGGATGATGCCATCGCTTCATATATTATTGAATGAACCGGTGGAGATAGCCTTTTAAGAAATTCCATCACTGACGACGATGAAATGAAAAACCAGGGGCCCCGGCAAGGTCGGAAAAACGGGCGCGCAGGCTCCCACGCAGACACCTGACGAGTGATTATTTACCATACGGGAGGCAAAAATGAGCCCCTCCGTGTCATCTAGTGTCTGATAACTGGTTTTGTCACGACTCAGCGGACAGCATTGTGTTGTCTCCAAGCTACAAACTGTGTGAATCATAGAAGCTTGCGCACATAGATGCTTAAAAATGCATGGGTTCCTGCATAATTCATGTATGGATATTAGTCCCAAAGTCCTTTAAAATGCTTGTTGAAGTAGGACACTCGTGCAAGCATTTCTGTTGTTATATGAAAATAAAGGAGGAGACAAACAGTGAGCATCATTAGTGGTGCCGTGCAGCAGCTGCCAGTAAAAATCGTTGTTTCTCAGAGCCGCTGGCTGATGTTCGGGCCTGCGAGCTGCAGCAGAGGAGACGGAGGCTGAGCAGTGCCACCCATAAACCTGCTCTCACTGGAGGCAGCCTCAGACTGAGGAGAAGGCTCTAATTAGTAAGGACTTAGTGTTTCGGCTCTTTTGGGGGGGGAGAAGGGTAGGACTATATTTAGAAGGCTGCTGGAAGACAGACAGATGTAATAAAAATGCAGTATAAAACAACATGGTTTCTGAGGGCAGAGTGGACCGGCAGATCCAATTCAAGATGTGTCAGAGAAACGCCGAGGAGCCAGTAAACACATCGCACGACCATGTTGATAAACTCACAGAGAAGTTTATTGCAATGGAAATGATTGACCCGAAGTCCAAAATGTTTTGCAAATGAGCTTCAGATTGGTGTTTTTTGTTTGTTTTTTTCAGCAGCGTGGCGGTCCAGAGAGCGTGCAGCGCGTCTTGTTTTTCCTGCAGAGAAATGCAACAAGTTTATGAGTAGTTCACAAATTTGAGAGCATTTTAACTCGGTGTTTTCTTCTGGAAAGAACAATCAGCTTGTTGGAAGGCAGTTTTGAGTCATTGGCGCTCTGGTCGGTACCCTAGAATATAATCAGCGCGGCTCACAGTTCGTGTTAGTAAGTGTCCGGGGCAGACTGCTCGGCCCGCAGCCCGCCAGAAATCCATTAGAAATGCTGGAGGAACGATTTTCTAGTTCAAAAATGTTATTTTTAAACCATCAAAATGTGTTTTGTTTGCCATTAAAACTGAGGTAATAACTTGGTTTTCGTACAACAACCACCTGTTTACATGTGGCTGAGAGATTTATAGAGCTCTTTTTAAAATCCACATTAAAAAGGCTTCACAATAAAAGCATCAGGTTAAAAAGGATCGGGATTTAAAAGTGACCACCGCCTCAGCCAACCTGACTTTCTTGGGCAGAGAGATTAAGTCTATAACTCACCGTGTGATCTAAATTAGAAATATAGAAATATAATTGTCTTGGATATAATACATTGATTATATGCACAGTGAAAATGTAGGGTGCAGCTACATCAGACTCCTGACCCTCCTGCAGCTGCTACACTGAACCATAATGTCCATAAAGGAGTGTGATTTGTCGTTAATGGGACCAGTAAGTCCTGTTCAGTTGGAGTTCGTTGTGACCAAATTCTTTACTGGTGAAACACATCCTTTCTGAGCGCTGCAGTCCTGCACACAGGGGCCTGCCACATCTGCTGGCTGCCTGCCTGATTTGCTGCCTGGCTGCTTGCAAGTTCAAAAAAAAAAAAGAAGAAGAAGAAGAAGAAATTGGGGAGGAAGAGGAGCGGGCGACTGGAAAATGTTAGTCGTTGAAAAACAAAATGTTTTGGATGGCGGTCGGAGTGTGTGTGTGTGTGTGTGGGGGGGGAGAGTCAGCGACAAAGGGAAGGTTACATCTTATCTGGACCCTCTTAGCCCTGTAAAAGCTTTCAGGTGCGGTGCCCCATTGAGCGGATCCGGCAGGGCCGAGCTCGAGCAACTTTTTTTTTTGTTCTTGGCAGCAGATGAGAGAACAGAATCAGGCCCAGATAGCGGGGACTATATAGGGATCTGGGTAACACATTACTGCCACCCCAACATGTGCCACCCGCCCAGACGGAGCACTTGGCAACGCTGCGCTTTCTTGTGAGAGCGAAGCTGGCAGAACAGGTGGGTTTCCGTGAGCGTGCTCTATGATTAGATCAGTCATTACCACTGGCATTGTTGAAGGCAGAGCTAACCTCTCATTTCACAGGACCACCTGTACTGGAATGTGTTACTAAAGCATAGCAGCAGATGATTCAATCTCTGGATGGGAATAATAGTCTGTGCTGGTTTACAGTGTGGATGTGTGTTTCCACTTATCATCTAATGAGATTCTGATTCTCTTTGAGTTTCGCAGCGCTCTGCAGCCACTGTGTCCACTTCTGCTCGGGTTTTTATTAGAGTTGTTCAATGTCCAGCGATGTTGACTTCCTCTTATTTTGTCAGCGTTGTTTGTGCTCTGTGCCCTGCAGTCCTCTCACATCTCAGGCCGGCTGCAGCTGGGAGGTTTCCTCCTCCACCTCCTCCTTCTCCTCCACCTCCTTCTCCTGCTTTTTCTTCAGTTGACAGCCTTGTCAGGGACCACACATTAAGGAGGTGGAGCGAGGCTGTTGTACTATTCTGGTAGACAGGCTAACATATATTAACCAGCCTACCGTATATTTCTGCTCTATCATCATTTATCTGCCGGGCAGACATGACGGAGGTAAGCTCGGCTGTGCAGAGGCTTGTGCTCATAAAGCACGGAGGCCCACACCCGTGACCTCCATTTCCCTCCTGGCTCACTCATCTCACAGCCTCAGACCTCACCATGCTGGCCTCCTCCTGCAGAGGGCTCCCTGTAGGGCCTCTACCTGGATCACAGAGCAGAGCACAGCCACAGATGACTGGCCTTGGGACAAGGGCAGCAGGAAGGGGCCCCTCTCCTCCACCGAGCCCCAGGAGGACGCAGGCACAAAATATTGTTTTACAGAAAAGCTACAGATAAACTCTGCAGTCCTGCAGACACACATGACTAGTTTTCCACATTGGCTCAGAGTGGTATTAGAATCAGGTTTTCATACAGCAAGTGACTAAATCGGTCAGAGGGGGTGAGATAATTCTACTTGTGCTATAATTGTGGTGAGAACATTTTCAGCAGATTGTGAAGAAACAACTGCGCTGATTTCATAGCTGTCTATATACTGTGTTGCTAACCAGCTAGCCTCTCATGTCTCATAATACCACTTTGTAAAAGGTGTCAGATCATCAGAAGGGGGTTGGTTTGTTTTTCTGTGTTTCTGACAATCAACTCTGGTGTGGCTGAAATCAATGTTGGAAAATCTTCCTCTCCCGTGTTCACAGTCCTTGTTGACCAGTCAGCTAATAGGGTCACATGCTGCACAGCTAATTGAGCTAACAAGTCATCGGCGGCTAGTAGCAACAGTCACAGAGTGTAATGGACAGCAGTTGGAGTTTATCCTTGTGATATGCAGCCTCCTGTTAGTAGTCTTTGTCAGGTGGCCAGTCTTTACTCACCGCAATACCACTCTCACATCTGACCAATACATTTGAGGCTGAAGGGCCCAATAATTATTGTAATTATGATATTATATCTGACTACATATTTTTTAATTTATGCTAGCTGTCTGTAGCTACATATCATCTGTACAGACATATTAGTCTAGGCTTTGGAGGAAGTCGACCTGTAAGTAAATAAATCTAGTTTTAATTAGTTCCCAAAACTACAGACGTCTTCAAACAAAGTAATGATGATGGTCAGCACCGTCCTATATGCAAGAAGACCAGTTCTGGTTTGAAATGGACGAGCTGGGCTGCTTATTAAAGGTCAGTAGATGCATTTGCTCTCAGCCAATCTGAAGTGGATTTCACGATCACTCCCACAGCACAGAACTCACATTATAACGAGCCCTTCAGTTTTATTGTTTAGTGTTGACATCCTGTTTTCTCAAAAACCCGAAGAAAAATCGTCGTTGGCGCGACATTATTTAAATCGTTCCCAATAAAAATCAACTTGTGTAAACAATTTACTCGAATCAAGTGTTGTTCTCTCGAGACCGTAGTGGAAAGATCTGCTTATTCTGCCTTGTTTCAAGATGTTTACACTCGACAGAGTCCTGTAACAAAAGAACCCACGCTGGATCGAACAGGAGCCGCCTCACTCCACTCACAGAAGTTTGGTTTTGGTTTCAGTAGGATGTGATGTCAGGACTCGGTGTAATTCTCCACAGGGTCTGACTGTGGTCATTTTTTGCAGTGTGCTGGTCTGAGAGCAGCTTGCGACATGCTAGGTTGGGTATGTAAACCGCAGCAGTACGGAGGGCCTGGCACTCTCCCCTCCTGTGAAGCAGAGAGCAGGTCCATGTCAGGGACCGTGTATGAAGTCCTGGACGAGCTGACCTGGAAGGAGCCAGATGGGGATTGGGCTTTAAGCACCGTAGAGGCCTTCAGCAAACAACATATGGAAAGGCTTTGGCGGCTAATGTAGCGTGGGGTATTTATGTACTGAGTGCAGGACTTGACCACTGTCCATCAGGATCCGGGAAGCAGATATGCCACACAGAGCCAGAACCCCTGCAACCGTTTCCATAAGACCACCTCATCTGGACCAGCCCCCCCCCCCCCCCCGACACCGCCCTCAACAACGCCCCCTTCTTCAGCCCTTTTCTCCCCACGGGACCCTCACACTGCTCCTGGTTCAGCTGTTTAGTGTACAGTAGCTGGTACCCACAATCCTCTCTGAGCAGGTGGTCTGTCATAGGCCTCTTTGTTTTCCGGAAGCTCCTCGTGGCAGCTGAGGGCAGAGAACAGGAGCAATAATCCAGCGCTTCAGGGGGTTTTTTGGCTGCGCCTTCTCCGGTTTAATTAATTTAGTCGGAATATCATCACAGCAGATCTGGAGACAGCAGCAGGCACAGCGGGTTTAGTCAGTGCATATTTCATTTGGTGGTTTTACAGACTGTGTTGTATAAAGCCTGTCGGACTCCACTCAAAGTCAGGATTCAATATCAGTTTAATTATCTTTACACAACAGGAATTGTGCAATGAAATAAATCAAGAAGTCCCTTTACGCTACGTATCAAAACAGAATTATATAAATGGATGATTAGATAATAAAGAAATCATTAGAAGTACAAATTCAGGAGTTTTCAGTCTGGTGGTCCGGCAGCAGATACTCATGTATAGCTGGTCAGAAGGCAGCGCGGGAACAGACTGTAGCTGGGGTCGGTGTTGTCTTTGAGTATCCTTCGGTCTGATATCAGTCATGTTTGGTACATTGGTACCACATAAGTTCTGTTCACTTGAGGGAAACTGATTTAAACACGTGACTCTTGAACGTTATGGAAGGTGATCATTTAAAGTTTAAGTGAAACTCTCGCCAAAATGCAACCTAGGCTTTCTCTGTGAATGTACCCAAATCAAACCATAATTACGACGAAAGAGGCACTTGTAAGATTTACCATATCTTCATTTTCAGGTCAAACTGGGAGTGCTACAGGCACTTTTACAATAGCATCAAAATCTCTATTTTTAAAACAGTAAGAAGGCTCGACACAACATGAAACTTTGCTCGTAGCATCACCAGGGTCTCTACACATGAACACCAGCATTGAGAACATGGTATGTGTACACAGAGTTTACTAAGAAGGAAGTTTTTGAACAACTCACGTTAGCGAGTAAAGTTTCATGTTGTGTCGAGACTTCTTACTGTTTTAAAAATAGAGATTTTGATGCTATAGCACTCTCATTGACCCGAAAACAAAACTCTAGTAAATCTTAAAAGTGCCTCTTTCATCATAATTATGCTTTTATACAAAGGTTGATTCATATATATTCACAAAAAAGCCTGGGTTGCATTTTGGCGAGACTTTCACTTTAATGAGAATACCTGGAAGTTGGTTAACAGTTCAGGACTGCTTTCAACAACGGTCAGCAGTGACGTTAATCGAACCGCGTGTGATGTGAATGAAATGTTCTTTAACATGCAGAGACACAGGTTTGTTTTCCTTCCGTGTCAGACGACATATTTCACCGTCACTCTGACCTCTATTTTCTCGTTCGAACTGTTCATGGTGCAGCGTTTGGGGAACACTTTGTATTATTATCCAATTTATCACCAGATGTACGACAGTAAATTATCAGAGTCTGTCAGCAGAAGCCAACGCTTTGGCACGTCGTCAGTTTAAATGTTGAGAAGTTTTTTCCTAAAACCAAAAATTAGCTTCAAAACGCTTCAGACATGACAGTGAAATTACTGTTTTCTTTTCCACTGGTGTAATGGACGTGTCAAACATGGTTTAACTGCTTCGTCTTGTAATTTATGAGTGTACCACTAATTTGTGCAGGCGGGGGTGTGAGCTGCGTGGTGGTGGCTGCCAGTCACGGATTCGAGGACCTCAGTCGAGATCGAGATCAATGAGCATCAATTAAAACTTCTCGCGTTCTCGTAAAAAATGAGTGAGAAGGATGTCGCACTCAAATTCACACGACAGCTTCACGCAAATTATGGGTTCATGTGAGTTTCTAGACCTAACAACATGTCTTTGGAGCAGAAAGTGTTGAACCCGGAGAAGAATATGCATATATCTTTAATCCATCTCGACTTGGCTGTGATCTCAGCTAACGTCAAGTCAATAAATAGCTGCTAATGTGTGTTATTGAGTATCGCCCCACCTGTCTGTTGGCTCAGGTTTGAACCAACTGGTGAGCAGCTCTCACATGGACGTATTAATGAAACGCAGCTGATGCCGTTGCTGTGAAAATTACTTTTTGGCAACGGAGGGAACCAAAGAAATGGATCTTTACCATCCGGGCCTCATAGTCACTTTAAAATGAGTTAAAGCAGTATATAAAGTACAAAAACGTATTTAAGATATGTTGCCAGCATAAAGGAGAGGTGGAGGTTGTGTTCTGATGATTTCAAAAAAAATCTGAGATACTTGTTCTTTACTTGCGTACGTTCATTTTGTAAATAGTTGGCTGGACAGTTTCTTGTGATCTCAAACACCCAGAGGTAACACGCGACAGATGTTTCCACGTAAGATAAAAAGGTGAAACCCACAACCAGCGACAGACTCATTCTTCCCGTCTCTCTGTTCCCCTCAGCCTCTTTTTACAAGCTTCTAAAATGGATACTCGCTCAATCCGGAGTGGTTTCTCCCGTTTATATGAAGGAGGTCACGGGAGCTCTCTGGGTGGGAGAGGTGACTGTAAAGAGGTCAGCGATTCTGTTCAAGTAACTGCAGCTTTTTTGTTCCTCCTCTCGTTATATGGACCCCGTGGATATTATGAGTAGAGGGAGACTTGTGTTGTTGGAAGATAAACTCTGTGAGTGTGTTTCTTTTTTGTTTTTGTTCATCATAAACTTATTTCTCATAGCAGGACCTTCGGTATGGGATACAAGGTCTGACTGCACCAGTTTTTGTTCTGGTATCGAGGGGGAAAACGATCTGATGTGTTCGTCTTTTAACTATCACAATAATCCTGTGCTCAACCCACGATGTAGTAATGAGTCCATGCAAAGTAGCATCAGGGTGAACTTGTTTTTGCACATGTGGAGACGAGTCCTGGTGTAAAACTGGCTAAATCCCTGCAAAAATCAAGAAAAGCGCTGCTAGCTTGTTTAGGTTTGGACTGCTGGCGACCAGGTTAGCTTCAGGCTAGCTTGGTGTTTCCAGCGTGAAGGTTGTTGTTTCTTGTGGAAAAATGGATTTTGTAAATAGCAACATGCAGATAGTAGAGAGGAGGAGCCTAAATGAATCGCCCAGCGGCAGGTTTATAACAACAGTCTGCGTCCAGAGAGTCACACAACACAAGTACTGTTGTCAGACGATGAAATAAATGTTTTCTGGCATCAGGGTCACAGCATAGAGGCAGTTTCTGCAGCCCAGTAGGTACCAGACATGCACATGGAGGCCCGGAGGTCGTCTTACTTTATGTTAAAGAGGAACTATCAATATATGCGGACGCCGTCTCAGTCGTCTCATCAGCGGCTCAGTTTTGAACACATATGACAGCATGAAGCTGCATCACTGCTGCATTTCCACAAGCTCATATATTTTTCCACAACAGTAAACCAGCGTGTGACGCGGCGATGACCGACGTCCGATCGCACACACAGCAGCCATGTAAACAGACACCAGCAGCGGTAAACAACAGGACGCTGGATGTGAGTTTTACAGAGTGACACGTGTGTGTGTGTGTGTGTGACGGGCTGTGTGTAGGCTTCCTCTCTCGCTGCCTGGTTTTTGCAAGGTAAAGACATTAAAGCATTACATTTTTTTTTTTTTTTTTCAAAAACAAACTTGAACCCTGGAGTGCCTCCCCCATCTGGAAGCAGTAGAGGGCTTGTCTAAAAGATAAAAACGATATGAATCGCTGCTGGCAACTCAAATGTCCAGTCTGGGATCAATTACATAGACAGGATTCAGAGAGAGAGAGAGAGAGAGAGGAGGGGAGCACAGTTTCTATATCATGGTCTGCTCCAGCAGAGGCATGTAGCCCACATACACCCACACACTTATACACACACACACACACACACACACACACACACACACACTAAACAAACTGCACTGTGACCTGGAGCTTGTGCGCACAGTTCCCAGCGTCTGGTTATGGATTGGCTGAGACCGCATGCTGCCATGTTCCCGCCCCGCTCGCACACTGCATTTAACAAGCGACTGATGGCAGTTCCAGATGAGGCCGCTCTCAGCCAGCTGCTCTGTCATGTGGGCTGGGGCGAGGATTTCTGCAACGATCAATAGAATCTGCTGGTTGTCTCGTTCGCATCTCTGTGTAGTTTTACAGTATTAGATAAATCTCATTTAAAAAAAAAACAAAACATGTTAATTATTTCATCTTTAAGGATTAGTCCCCGGATTTATTCTCAGCGTCCGAGTTAGTCTAACATTTCTGTACCCAGAGTTCATATGGCTCGGCACCGCGAAAACATCTGCCAAGCAGTCTCAACGAAATGCATTGTGGGACGCTAACAGAGGGGAGGAGGGTAATGGAATGAATATGAATAACACAAAGTAAAAACAGACAGCACAAGCAGGAGGGGAGAATGGGAGAAAGACAAAAGGATTTAATAGGATCCAGACTGTTCTGAGCTCTCGCTGTTTCAAAGGGAGACGCTGCCATGTGTACGTCTAACGCGCACTGTGCGTTTGTTTGTTGGCCCAGGCGTTCGGAGCTTTAGCAGAAGGTCACGGCAACACCTCCAGTCCCCATAACCTTTTTTTAGGGTCAAGCTTCAATTCACAAATAGTGCAGGACCTCACCTCATGTGGCCCCGTTAAACTGCAGGAACAGGGTCTGCACTGCGTCTCCCGTTACCCTCACACATGTAAATACACACAGTGGCAACCGGTCGGACGTTACACATCACCGTACAGGGGAATTTTACATGCAGCCAGAATCATTTGAGTTGGGTTAAAATAAATCAGTATTCATGACAGTCTGAAGTCTAAACCCCTGTTAGAATAACGTTATAGTGTGTGTAGATCTGCTGATTCACTGATTAGTTGGTGGGAAGAAAAATAATCATCCTTCTATTTTGATGATCGATAATATTTTTCTGATGATTTTCTGCTTTTCTCTGTTATTTGTCCCCATAATTGAAGAGTTTCTGGACTGTTTGAAGCAATTTGGGCTCTGGGAAACTGTGATGAGCTTCATTCACATTTATTTGATATTTTATGGATAAAATGATTAATTGAAAATAATCAGCAGATGAATCAATAAAGATGAAGTCATTAGTTGCAGTCCTGACTTTTTGCTTTTTAGCTTTACTTTCTCTTTCACGTCATGTCTTACTATGATCATATTAATATTTATACATCTTAGTAATACCTTTTAGCACCTGTTGATTTTAACACATTGTCATCTTTTCATTTAAATTGTTTTAAAGTAATCCGGTATCAATATTCATCAAATATAAAATGTTTTTTTTTCTGGACTAGTAATTTTGTTTATCCACAGAAGAAAAATATCTTGGAGCACATTTTAAGAGACTAAACATTTTTGTGCAGGACTGTGATGCCAACACGCCACCCAAACTGCAGTTTATACAAAAAATGTGAGGTGAGCTGCCAGCTTCTGAAGGACATCTGCAGTCTGATGTGAATAATATCCACTGGTGTGGTTTTTTTCTTCTCTTCTTCTGCCTCTCAGTGAGTCATATCTGTGTTTGTGCTAAAGCAAAGCTGTTACTGAAAGAAGGCAGCGCTGAGTGACTGCGACTGTGATTAAAATTCACCGGAGTTACTCTACTGCCATCTACTGCTGCCTCTGGTTGTCCACAGTGAGAAGTGTGCAGATATTCTTCTGTGCTGTGGAGAAACTTGAGCAGCAGGAGGTTACTCGGACAACTGGTATGATACAAGAGGAAATGCAAAGTCTGACTGCGATGATAAGAGTGGAGAGCAGCTGTATTTGTCCAAACTTGGAGTAAATCTAAAATCAGAACTTCTGCTTTCTCTCTGAGAAAGTTGTGGTCAACACGAGCCTCCAGTAGATCCGTCTAAACCCTGGGATTTCTGCTCGGTGTTCAGCTAAGTCATTTTGGGGTTTCTGCTCAGCTCACGTTGAGGGACGAGATCCAGAGGTGCAACATCAACTTTACAGCAGAGCCAAAACAAGAAAAAGAGCCACACTGTGTCCTGACTTTTTAGAAAAATGCTGTCTTTGATTTGAAAACTCAATAAAACGTGGATGACAGTACACTTAATGAAGAACATTTTGACATTTAAAGTACACGTCCAGAAATAGATCCGAGCGTGAGGTCTTCTGGATTTTGATGAGTAAATCTGGATTGGTTTAGAAATCACATGTGCCCTTTTGTCAGTTGAAAGACAAAAAAAAATGACTGGTCTATTTTTCTTTATAAGGTCATATTTCACGAACTGCCTCATTATTTGCGTTCCCTACTGACTCCTGAAACTACCAGCAGCTGCAACCTTCACATGCAGATCAGCTATGTGTGTCATTCCTGTCCTTCCTTTAGAGTGAAATACAGACGACCAAACTGGACAATTCAGTGGGTTTATTTATTGTCTGGATTAATGATCTGCGCTTCAGTTGTATTATTTGTGTAAAAACCATCCCCTCCAATTCCAGCCCAACGAGGAAGACGACATTTAAAAACCTTATTGTGTTTTAATGAACACTCTGTTGTCGGTAAAAACCCGAACTACCAAACTAAACATTACCTTAATTCACCTTCTTCATGGACCTAATCCAGGAAAACAAGCTGTCCGTCCACTGCAGAGAATTGGCCACATGGGTATTTAGGTGTGCCAACAACCTTGATCATAACACAAACAAGACTGCTGAGATTAGATTGACTTCAGCGAGAGCCCAGATGCTCATCTCCTCCTGTTAATCAGCAATAATACCTTGTGCACACAGCCGAGTCGATTACATCAAAACCCCCTCAAATAACATTTCCAGTCTGACTGAGAGATGCTCTGCTCGTCTCCACACCGCCAGCTCAAAAACAAGCCTTGACAAATTCTGGTCTGAATTGGTATCACTGAAAATCTTGCTCAGCATCCATCACCGCGCGCTCTCTCTGGTCTCTGCCTCCTCCATTTCTGTCTGAACAGTTTGCCGCTGCTGCGTCTGCTGGCTGCCCACCGTCGAACACCTGCATGATTTTTAATATGAAGGGCAAGAGGAACACTTGATTGTTGCTGACTTTGCCCATCTGGGAAACCACCTGTTTGAGATCTCGGTCCTGTGCACCAGCCGCCACGGCAACCGCATCTCCCCAATTAAAATGATGCTCTCTGAAAACACACACTCACACACATACAGCCATCGTCTGACTGACTGACTGAACAAACAAACAAATCTGCACATGGCGGCTGGTTATTAGATTATTCAAGCTATTTATCAATGTCAGCGACTGGTGCATCTTTGTTCTGCGTTGCGCTTCGCTGCATCCTCAAGTTGACACTTTTCTGTTTGAGGTATTCAGGATGACGTCGTTTGTCACGTCCTGTATTTGACATGCAACCTCAATGCTTTGCTTTTATACTACATTGTTATGTTGCTGCCTCTCATGGGACTACATCTCACATCGTCTCTGGTTTATAAACCGGGAGGACCTGTAAGATCCTCCGGCTCTTCTCCTTCTGCTGTTCCACAACGCACCACTAAAATATTTGGTGATGCTGATTTCAGCCATTACGCTCCGAGCTGTTGGAAAAGCTTTCCAGAGGATCTGTAAATATCTGTTCAGTCTGACTTGTATCTCGTGTGTTATGATTGTATGGTTTTTGTGTTTTCATGTATTTATTTGTTCTTTTTCCTAATTATTTATTTCGTTTTATCAACATTTGACTGTTTATCATTAACATTACTACACTGATTTTGTTTTATTAAAGGAGATGTGCTGTATATGCCTTTTTCAGATTTCTAATTTGAGTTTTGGTTTTTACTAAACTAGGTTGACACGTTTTAAAGCTGCTATTTATAAGAAAAGTTGATTTTTGAGTCTCATTCCCAACTCAGTGAATAATGACACTTGTAGGACTGGACAACTGCCATCCTGTAGCATAATTATATGACAAGTTGGGAATAAAACTCCAAAATAAACTTTTTCTTTTTACAAATACCACCTTTAATGGTCATAAAAAATGTTTTCTCATGTTTTATTTACCCTCTGAAACTACTCACCATGTCCCCGGTTGCCTCTGTCATGCTTTCAGCTCCCAGTTAGCTTCATTTCTACAAGAAATAAAGGCATATATCTGGCAAATTAGTGACATCATGATGAAGTGTGATGTCAGGAAGTCACGGATTTAAAGGCGGGACTATTGACGAGGTGTTTCAGGCACTTCCACGCCCACTTTTTTAACTATCAAGACCTTTAACATGCACAAGAACCTATAAAACATACTGAAGGAGAGGAAAAGTAATCAAAAATATTAAATAGAGCTCCTTTAACATTTATTAAATCATTTTTTAAATGCTCTTATTATCTTTTATTTATTATTTGTAACTACTCATATGTTATATAAAATATGGTTAACAGTATCCCATGTTCTTATCAATCATTTGTTAAGCACTTTGAATTGGATATTGATTTGTTTGAAAGGTGCAATATAAATAAATTGATTGATTGATTTCCTGTAACCCTAAATATCGAATACGTCATACAGTTTCAACACGCACTCGCACATGTGTCGCATACAGTATATAATAGTTTAATTTCTGTGAGTTTAATGAGCGAAAGCATCCTGATTTCTGTACAAGAACAGAAACGCACATGCGAATTTAAAGCACCTGCTCTTGTCGGTGGAGTACAGGGTGTTCTCAGATGCACTGTTCCACTCTGAGAGCGGTGCTGGAGAGATTGTAGGTGAGGGACTTGACTTCCTACATCGCTACACACAATGGCAGGGGCAGTGTTTGTCACCACGGAAACCATTCGTTTCTTGGCAACATTCCTATCGTTTCTAGCCGCCTCTAAAATCAAATCTAATGATGGGATTCCAGCTGTCGGGTGAAAAGGAGAATGTTTGTGAGCAAAGTGCCGGCAGAGGCTTTGTCGGTGTGAAAAAGCTCACGGCTGAGGGGGGGGGGGGGAATAATGATAAGGTGCAGGGAAACTTTTGCCTTTTTATTTTTATTTTTTTATTATTCTGTGTCCCTGGCTCAGGCTCCTGACGTCTCAGACATTTGGGTTTGAATCCTGTCATCTGCGGTACTCCTGAATGACAAGTGTGAAGAGGGTCAAGGTGCGTCTCCATCTCCAGCTGCAGTCAGAGCCACAAGTTGTTTACCCACATTAGTGATTCAGCCGCTCAGACTGACCTCTGCCCCTCTCAAACTGCCTCGTTTCTTTTCTTTCTTTCTTTCTTTTTTTTTTTTAAATTAGTCATTTATGGAGAACTGTGCAGCCTAAAGGAGACAAGTGGTGATCCTCCCAGCTGTCTCCAAATATGACGTTTGAGGTCAGTACATTTGAAGACCCGTAGTTTGTCTTCATCATTACTATTATGATTTCATGTTTTTTTTTCCAAATGTCATTATTTGCATATAATGTGATGGAAGGTCCTCCCTTAAATACATCTCCCTGCTTATTTCTTCCCTGTAGCGCCATCACATTCCCTAAGGGTAAACCAATTTACATTCTTGTTTTGCTCTTCAGATCCATGCCAGTTTCCATGACAACATAGTTTCACTTTCTCATCCTCTCTGTCTCACTCCCTCTATCTCCCTCCTCTCTCTTTTCTCTCATTCCCCACTGCTCCTTTTCTTATGTTCTCTTGACCTTCCTCCAATGTTTCATTTTCTCTCCCTCCAAATTCCTCTTCTCCTCTCATTTCCCCACCTAATTGAGCTCATTCCTCTGCTCGCCATAGACCAGCGGAGAATAATGGACTCAGATAAAACATATCTCGGGGGGGGGGAGGGTGGGGGGCGAAGGAGGGGAACGGCGGGATAGGATTCACAGCATCTTTTTGCATTTTCATCATAAAATACAAACGCATTCATACTGTGTCTCTGGGCTGTTTTATTCCCCCTTAAATATCCCCGGGCCGGTCTATTTGGCAGGAGTGACGCCCGGAGCCTAAAAAATTACTGAATCAAAACAATGTGCAGCAGAGTATTCTCGCCTTTGATTAAAACAATACTCTTGTTCGACAGTCGTCTACACAATAGCACACACACACACGACAATAAGAAATACAAGATGTCTCTATTAAATACCCATATACGTCTCCTCAGCCTTTAATTTAGTCATTCAAACAAAACAAAAAAAAGGAAGCTTTCATCCTGAATCCAGCCTGAGCTCCCTTCTGATTTGGCACATAACAGCGGAATAACGTCGAGTGCAGATCTCTACCCAATGGCATAATTAAAATCTCAAGCTATTTAATTACTCAATGATTAAAAAATGTCTGATGCCAACAGGTGTGATGGCGTGCTCGGCTGATTAATGCCAGTCCTCTCTGCCTTCGTCTGGAAGGAGAAGGTCATGATGAATGTGCTCGGTTCTCCTGCACGACTTTGACCGGTCCGCCGTCTCCAGCCCCCCCGCCCCCGACGTCTGCAGGTCATGGGGTCGCGGCAAGTCACCTCTGTGGTTGGTGATGACTGCCATGGCTCCTCTCTGACCCATATCTGCTGCGAGATTTGTGTTTTATTCTTCTCCCTCTCGATATAAATCACAGCAGCTCCCTCCTTGTGAATGTCGGATATGTCCTTCTCTAACATTTAGCTGATCAGAGCAGGGTTTCTTATTTAAACTTTCTGCACGGAAAGGAGAAAAGGCTCCAGTGCTGTGTGTGGTCTACAATCCTACACTATCAAGGTTAGAGGAGCAGCTGTTGCAGGTGCAAATCCCTGCAGCGGTGGAAACATCTGGATAAGGATAGGATGTGCTCTCCATCAAAAGTATGTTGATTAAGGCCACACATCTGGCGTACTGTAAGTGTTCCTTCCTGTGTTGTAAATCTGCGGTGAAGCACGCTTATCTGTCAACAAGTTGTGCGAAACATTTGCCGGACTTGCATCTCTTTGTGAGCTCACATGCAAGAGATGCATCCATCCCCCCCTCAAGTTCACTTGAGGGGAATGGTGTTTGCCAAGCCTACTTCTTGCTACCCAAACCACCAGAGGGAGTATTCAACTAAAAAAAAAAAAAAAAAAAAAAAAAAGAAAGAAAGAGGAGCATGTTGAGCAGAGCAACAACTGGATATTCACTCCTAAGTAACTTTATAATGAATCCAACCCCTTATAAAAAAACCCTGTGAAAGTGTCAGTTTAGTGTTGCTGATGTTGGATTTGAAATCATGAGATCATCCTTTATTAGAAAACATATGAGATGTAAAGGTTGATTTGCTGAATCTAAAAAAAAAAAAAAAAAAAAAAAAAAAAATCATATGTTTTTTTTTTTTAACAGATTGATTGATTGACTCGTCCTCCAGGGGAATAAAATAAAATAAATAAATAAATAAATAAATAAAAATACATAGTCCGAGCAAATTTCATCATCATCCTTAATCTGTAAATATTAGGATTAATATGTGGATACTGTAAATAAAAATATAATCGAGCAGCACACGAGTCCAGTGTGACATATCAGCACAGTGACATACGGATGCCCGTGTGGCCAACACTAATTATCGTCAGCGGCTGGGAGTGATATGGACTCGCAGAGAAATGCAACGTCCTGCCCTTCTTCTACATCTTGAATAGTGGGAGTCATGAACCGCTGCAAGGTGACGCGTCCTCTGATTTCAAGCGAAACTTCAACCTAGACGCGCCGTGTTATTTATCACCATCTGAGCCCTCAAACGTCAAAACTGCACCAGCTTTCCCTTTTTTTTTTTTTTTCTTATCAAACATCGGGATCGGGACCATCTTGCGCAGTGGTACGGCGAGCGGAGCAAGCGGTGGTGGTGGTGGTGGCGGCGGCGGCAGCGGCCACTCCGGGGAATGTCGACTGGCCGTCAGTCCTGCTTGACATCGGCCTCTTCCGATCGCAGACACCAGGTACAGTATACAGCATTTCCCCCCTCCTTTAAAAACCAAAACACACAGTCTCCCTTGCTGGGGCACTGCTAGCTTGTTCGCGTATTTAACTGAACCGTCTTTAAACGTGCGGGACTCGTGTTAACTTTCTCTTCCGTCTTTTTAATGTTTTTTTTTTTCTTATTTTCTTCTTAAGTCTTCGGGGTCGCTAGCGAAGCCAGCAACTTAAGTTCGAAATCCCCGTTAGCTAGCACTGGTTCGCTTGCAGATGTGTGCTGCTACGTCAACGTCAGTTTTACAAGCAAGTAAGAGGAGCTAGCCGAAGACATGAATTAGCATGCTAAGTTAGCCCCGTGGACCTGGGGCTGGCGCAGCAAGTCTTCCCACTCCTGAGCGCCGGGGTTCACACCAGGGGCATGTGTCCTGAAATTCTCCTCACAAGAATGCGATGCTTGCTCCACTTTCACCCACTCCCCACCCCCTCCTTTTCCGTCCCTTCCCTTCTCTTCCAGCCATTTAAAAAAAAAAAAAAAAAAAAAAAGCACAATTTTTTTTTCTCCCCCCCCAACCCAACCTAATCCAGATGTGAATGTAAAAATGACTTAATATTAGCTTGTGAGGAGGAGGAAGCTAATGTGGCGGACGCAGCCGAAGCAGCCGTTGGTTGTTTTTTAAATTTTCATTTCGGACGGTTAGGTGAGCTAAAGAAGCTAAAAGCCGTTAGGAAGGTGACAGACTTGCGTGACGATACCTGGCTGTCACCTCAAACACAGCGTGGGCATGTTGGAGAGCTACATGTAGTGACCGCTGCTCGACACTCATATCTGACACTTTACTCCCTTTTTTTTTTCTAAAATGCTCAACGTAAACTGAATGTAGGAAAAATATATACGTTTTAATAATATTATTTTGAAAGTCATTTCCTGCCCCGCTGTGATTCACGCACACTCAAACTACACAGTGAAGCGTACAGAGCTGGACGTCAAGCTACAGGTTTATAAACGTTGTGTGTTGATTTAAGTTAATTGTCAGAATGAATATGTTATATACTAATAGTTAACATTAGGGTCAGGTTATTATAGTTTTTTTTTTTTTTTTAGCTGAATGCTGAAATACAGCTGGTGAGAACACACACACACACACACACCCTTTTTCCTGTCTCTTCCTTTCTTCCTCTCTCTCTCTGTTGTGTGTGTTTTGTGTGTGTGTGTGTGTGTGTGTGTGGTCTCAGCCTTATGACAACCCATGACCCCCACCAGTTCAGCCTGTTGAATATAGTGTGATAATGCTGCACTTAAACCTGATCTCACACACACAAAGAGATACTACAGCTTTTCTCTTCCTGTGTGTGTTTGTGTGAGTGTGTGTGTGTGTGTGTGTGTGTATGTGTCTGCACAGGCACGTCATGCTGTTTGTGTATCTACAATATCCTGGTGAGCTATATATAGCGCCTAACAGAGTTTGCAACTTGATCCGAATTGTCTTTCAGAGCCACAGCACACTGCGCGCTGCTTTCAGCTGGAAGTGAAATATCTCCCGGTTCAGAGCATCTTTTTCTCCCCTGATTTTCGCTTTAAAAAGGACAGTCGACCGGCGCCGACTTGTGGACTTCTGTTTTTGTATGTGTTTCGTCCTGAGGAGGTCCCCGTAGATTTTATTGCAGTGCGTAATTGTGGAAACCTCGTGCGAAACAGTCAATCTAGTATGTCAGGAGCAAGTTGCTTTCAAAATGCAACATATTACTAGTTACTTTTATTTTAAAGTAATATATTACATCAAAATATGACTGTTTTGTGTAGTGTAATAATTACTTACTACACTACTTTTTAGTTACTTTCAACCAAATGCCCAAGTAACCTATACAGAACAATTAAATAGCCTAGATCTTTTTAAATAGAGGATGATTTTAATTGTAGGCGGTACATGACATCACTGGAGAAACAGTTTAATGAACTGTAATGAGTAATGCATTATATTACTCATATATTCCTGTTTATTACTCAAAGGATCTCACCTGAGAGAAAGATCTCGTCCCCTCATGGACCCTACATCTGTTTCTTGGCTGTGCATTATCAAATAGCGGTATTAAAGGATAAATTCAACACAAAAATTAAAATCCAGTCTTTATCTACGCATGCTGATAAAAAGTTGGGTCAAGTTTCATAGTCTTTTTTTTTAAACTTGTTTTAGAGTTTAAAGGAACAACCTAAACATCATATATGGCTCCATACAGCTCAGTCAGCGTAATCCCAAATTGGGATCCCATGTGAAGTGGGTTTACAAGTTCAACCACACATCGAGGGTGCACGTGGTATCTTTTCAAATGAATTTTGGGATCTCTGAGACTTAGCAGACCATAAGTTCCTCAGTTGCAGAAGAGAATTCTGCAGCTGTTTTTGCTGTGAAGATGCGGAAATGTTTTGTTGACCACGAAACCTTAATAGGACTTGAGTGGATAAAAGAAGTGTGACATAAAAGGTGATGCTGCAGCAGTCACAATACAAACGTTGATGTATCTCTGATCGTATAGTAAGTTCCTGCCTCTTTTGTTTTGTCCGGTGTCGATTTGAATGAACATGCGTGTGGCAGCCACTGCATGTCCACACAGACTGCTCTCCGGTGCAAGCAGAGACAGATTTGGTGAGCTGCTGACAAAGTGTTTCTTATCTGGTTAGGTGATCTGAGAACTTTGGGGTGAGTTACAGGGAGCACAGCTAAGGTGAGCTATGAAAGAATAATGTGATATTGAGAACGTTTCCACACGACAGAATACGAAGACACTTAAGTAACGGACTCTATAGACCTAGTGGAAAAAAAATAAAAGAAAAGGCCTCGGTCTAATCCTTAAATAGAATCAGTTAGGCTAGGCATTTTTGTGACAGTTGTGCGTTATTATCCCAGTGTCTGTTGGAGCTCTGTGCCTTTCTGTGAGCTTGTCTTTTGCATATGTTTGCATACAGTTTTTGCTGACAAAAGTACTCTGTCCACACTGCTGCTGGTCTGCAGCCTTTCAAATTACATTCTTATGTTTAGTCACACCAGGAATTGTCAGAGCAGGCGTTTTTAACCTCAGTTTGTCCATTCAGATGTGAACAATAGCATTTGATCTCCGGTGTGCACCAGGGGTTACCACACCGAGACCTTGTGAGACTGCACTTCGTGGTTCTTGTTAGAAGTGAGAATGTAATATGAACCAACTACAGGATTTAACCCTCAGATACTGTACACAGTTTCGTGACATGGGTGAAAGAGGTCGGATGTTCACCTCTGTTTGTCAGCACTTAGTTATGCCCGGAAGGCCTTGTGTAACAAGATGAGTCTAGTGTATACTTAGAAGATTATGATTACGGCTGCAACTAATGATTATTTTCATTGTCGAAGAATTTACAGATTATTAAGAAAAATAATTTATTAATCAATGTCTTTAAAATGCCAAGAAATTGTGTAAAATGTTCACCACAGTTTTCCAGAGGCCACAGTGACGTCTTCAAATTGATTGTTTTGTCCAAAAGATAGTCCGAAAATCCCAAAGATTTGTTTTGACATTTGACATTTTAACTCTAAATATTACTGAATCGATTATAAAAAATTGTTGGCACCTGATTTTTTTCCCATCAACTTATTGATTAATTGTTGCAAGTGATGTGAACGTAAGCGCACGTATTCACAGCTCAGTGAATGCTACGTGATCACAGTCACAGGGAGAGGAGTCCTGATTTGTTTTGACCCCCGTCATACTGCCATATTGTCTTAATATCCAGAAGAATGACATACTTTTGGGCCTGTGGGAGTTTTGTTTACAAGTTTTTGAAACTCGTCAGTCTTCGACTAGATGACTCAAACAGGAAAATGCATCAAAGCAAAACTTTTCCACATACAAAACCGACCATAGGTTGGATTACAGGCTCTGTGAGAATTGAGCCCACGTTCCTCCTTCACCATGAGGCTCTGATCACATCCAACCAATGAAAGCCTTTTTAGCAATGTCACAAACACAGTGTATTATCGTGGGAACTCATGACTGCGATTTACATGTTAAGAGATAACAATCGCAAGTCTTCTTGAGGAGGCTGTGACTGTGTTTCACATTGCATTTTTTAAGTGCCTTTTAAGTGCCTTGATACCAAATTTGAATATTTAAATCAAATGGTCAGAATTAGTTGGATTTGTAACACTTCATTTCTGTAATAGCATCTTTTCTTTGGCTAGAGTTTTAGATTAGTAACAGAAATCAAATGCATCGAGGATGTGGTGGACAATCCTTCACCAAAAACATTGATAGGAAGTTTTTAAAAAAAGTCCAACAATTAGTGAAACAGTGCACAACATTTTGATTCCATACACTGACTAGAGAAAGTTACTTCCTGGTATGTGAATGTTCAACTCCTCACAACTTGGCAGAGGCGTGTTTGACTTGTACAGTCTGTTGTATGAATGCACAGTAGTATTTGATCTTTGTGGAGGTCTCATGGAGCTCTGCGTGGCTCCAACAGACTATACCATTATTCCCTCTAAGTAGGGTGTATTGCAAATTGAATTACATACAAATACACAAACAAACAAACAGGCTCTAACTGGGATTATACATCCGGATGCTGCATCTGTCACCACCTCGATCCTCTTAAGCTTTCTTGTCCTATGCTTTGTAATCATGCCATCACTTGCAGTTGGTATGTATTATTAGAATTTTGCAAAGCAATCTCACTGTTTCACCCAAAAGTAAGGTAAAGAACATTACTTTCAAATTGAGATTGGTTGCGTTACTGATTAAGTACTTTCTCCCAAACTTGTCAACCCACATAAAGCAAACATGGTGGAAATATGGCACTACAGGAAGGAGGAAAACATATATTTTTGATTTTACTGTCCCTTTTAAGTTTCTCCCAGCTTTCGTCATTTCTTCTTCGTCAGGTGATAACATTTTCCGCTTTATTTCTACCTTTAACACTTTTTAAAGTCATAGTAGGGTAATATCTAAGTTTGACTGTGGATTGGACATCTCTAATTGTAGTCCTTCTGTCTCTCACTTGGGCTAATGTTGGGGTAAGTTATTTTAGTGAAGGTCAGGTTATGTTGGACGGTCTCTGTTTATGATTTGTTCAGCGTTGTTTTGGGAAAACGAGGCTGTTTACAACCCTGAATGCTCCCCAGGGAAGCAACAGTTTCAGTCAGAAAGCAGTCCACAAACCCACAGATTGTTTATCGCTGCATCTGCAGATTATTTTTCAGCAGTAATTGATTCATTTTTGGTCTATAAGATGTCAGAAAGTAGTACAAAAAATCTGATGTGATGCTTCTACATGTCTTGTTTTATCTGACCAGCAGTCCAGAACCAAAAGATTCAGTTCAATACGATATGAACCCCAGAGAAGCAAAAAAAATCTCCATATTTGACAGGATGAAAACAGCATTTTCAGCCAGATTGATACCAAAATGATTATCGATTTAAAAATGATCATAGCGGTTTTCTGTCAATCAACTGAGTGACCGGCTGCTTCATCAATGCAGCTCTAATAATGCATGTGCACCATGTGTGGAGTGCATTCTTTAACTCTTTTCATTGATCTTTTGACCTGTGGGGAGATCCTGTAGCACCGTATCTGGTCGTCTTCTGGTTGGTGTATGTTCATCTTGACACTGAATGGTTTCCATCCATCAGTCCTCCGTTTTCCGACTGCTTCTGTGCTGTAACGCCTGCACTGAGGCTGCAGTTAGGTCTTTTTCCTTGCTCTACTTGGCTTTCTTCCCAGAATGTGTTGGAAAGGATACAACCCTTGACCCTCTGTACAAAATGAGCCCAGTACTTCCCTGTCCCTGAGCTGAGCTGAGGCTAAACCGTGGACGAGGTGCCTACAGTCTTCTTACCAATTAGTTTTTCACTCTGTTGAGAAGGTGATTGTCTGAAATAGTCAACAAGTTCTGTGTAAACAGCACACATTTTCCAGATCACATATAACCCATAAGAGTGCAGTATCGACCTTGAATGAAGCACATATCATACGTGGTCGTGGTTTCATTAAATAAGTTAGCCTTATGTTTTCGCCAACATATCATTTTTCCTCCACTGCTTAGCTCACTGCTTTTTGTCTGCTTCATAATGTTTTCCCTTGGTGTAAAAAGAAAGGTACATCTCAGGTCATCTCTTTCGTCGTCACTGCTCAGCGAGGGTGTTTTCATCAAAAGACGGCAAAGCTTTGAGATCTTCACAAATGTCTCTGTTTTTCTTTTTTCTGTGGCCTTTCCTGTGTTGCAGGCCTTCTCAGTGCACATCGCCTACTGGTTAGCCTATATTTACTCAGCCCCGTGACATGTTTTGTTGCCACAGCAACCTGCCACAACCCCCCCTAGTGTGCTGATTTTTTTTCCTTGGCTGTCACCTGTATACTGTCCCACAATGCACTGCAGTTTACCCTCAACAAGTATGTGAACTGTGAGTGCAGAAGGAGCAGCAGATCCGAGTTTGTGGATCAACTTCTCCAAACGTAGAAATACCTTTTTTTTTTTTTTCAGCTGAATCCTTCTCATTTTTAGATGTTTATTCAAATGAATGCTGACCTGAGGTAACCTCTTGTTATGCTCGTAGACCAATACATTCCTCCAACACCAGGCTGCAGAAAAACAAAGTGCATGTTGGGAGAGGCGAACACGCTTGTGATTGAAGGAAAGGAGAAGGAAAAAAAAAACAGTGTTATGAAAGGGACTAATAGAAATCAAGCAATAAATATGGGTATCAGGCTGAATGTGGTCAACAACCCATGGACTGGGTTTCCCAGCCTATTTGTTACACTTGAATGCTCTGACCAAAAATGACAAAAATGCAGTACACTTAGTTTTTTTCTTTCCTCCTGCGAGACTTTTGAACGAGTTCCAGTTGTGTCCTCTCCCTGCCTACAGCCTCTGACAGCATACGAATATAGTCTCCACCTCTCCTCTTAAAAGTTACGAGTTTTGGATCTGCTGCCTCTGTGCAAGCAACACTCTCACCGGCTGCATCAACACCAAATCATGTCTCCAGGATCGATAGCAGTTTCTCAGTTGATAGTTTGGAAACAGTATTGGTGCTTTCCAAAGAAGTGCCCTTCAGCTGTCACAGTGGTAAGAGGGAAATATTTTTTTATGATTCCAACCGAAGTCTGCAAAATCTAAAACCTCATTCCTCAAAGAGTCTGAGGGGTGTAATATATTGGGTGCTACCACTGATAATCATTAGAAATGTACTGATGTGAGTCACTTAGACGCTGCTTAAATATTATTGTGCTTGGTTGGTTTTCCATGAGAGAATGTTGGCAGGGGCTTGATAGCTTATTTAACATCTCTAAACTAAGTAATCTCTAGTAAACATCTCTAGCCATTGTCCTTGTTGGTTTTTCTAAAAGTTTCACGCTGTGAAAATCAATACAGTAGCTGACGGAACTGTCCTGTTTAAAATTCAACTCAGCCTCTCGAGAATGTAGTGCAGTGATTTTTACAAGGCTCAGTGCAGATTTCAGATCAGAGGAGTGTCAGTGGTGATGTTCGAAATGTGTTGTGTTGAGTTCTTTTCAATATAGAATTGAATAGTTTTATGCACGACTTCAACACACACAAACTCCTTATATCAACCACTCCTTGTGCATTTATACTTCTGTGTTTCTGCAAAGAAACTGAGAGTCCTTTCTTCAGTTTCAGTTGTGTAATTGCTGCTTCGTCTGAGCGGGTTTTGAGCTGTGTGTGATAAGGTATGGCTCCAGAGTAACCTCTTTCATGAGTGACCTGGAATCGTCCTGAAAATCAATTCTAACCATCCAGATGAGAATTTTAAACCGTCCTGAAGTCAAAATGTAGTTTCTTTACTTTGTTATTCCCATCTACAGTTGTAACTCAAAAGTATTAGAATTCAAAGTAAGTTCACCTCCAAACTGTGCTTCAGTAATGTTATTGACTATAAACCTGTTGTGTTTAATGCTTTGTGTGTCTCTGAACAGTGACTCTCAGCCTTGCTGTGTGTTTAGCTGTTAGCTCTATTAGCGCTGTAGCTGTTAGCTCTGTGCCTCAGTCTATGCGGTGTGTCCCGCAGTGCTGGTACTGGACAGACTGTGTCAGTTGCTTTTTGGCTAATTGAGCATGTAGAGTCGGCGGCGGCTGTTTGGTGAGAGAAATCCTCCCATCGGCTGTTCAGGTTAGCGGTATTATACAGGAAATAGAAATGTAAAAAGGAAGGGAACGCCCATTGAGTCTGTCGCTGTAATATCCATGATTCTGCACCTTCGCCGGTGCTGTTTTCAGCCTTTTATCAGAGGCTATATTATCAAGAGCAGTGTCAGAAAATGCTGCTTAATCATAACAACTGTTATGTCGGCAGAGAGGTGTTTATCGTCACAGAGGCGCACATCACAAAAGCTTGTTTGTCCACCATCTTTGTGGTGCGTTCAAGCGCAGCTTTTTTGGCCAAGATGAAGGAGAGATGAGGGAATGCAACAGTCAGTCACCCACAGGTAGATTCAGCAGTACAAACTCTGTGACACACTGTACGTACTACAAATGTAGAACAATGTCTGTGACGGTGGAAGGTGGTGATAAGGGTGACAATTTTGGGCTTGTTTGAAAGCTTTGTGTGTGGACATGAAGGGAGTGATTACAGCAGCCACATAACCCACATGACATGAGTGTGACATAAAAGCAGGCGAGGGAAAAGCCCGTCAGACGTGTGTTGTTTTCTTTAAGTGAGCATGTTGCGTTAAAGTGGGGTTGTATGTTCACCTTTTTGCGAAGTGTTGTGTAACAGTGATAAACATATATCATAAGTAGTTTTTCTGAAAAACAAAATCCATAATTAATAAAATTTAACAGTTGAAACAGATTAAAGTTTCAAACTTGATTTAACTGTGAACAATGTACCTGCAAGTGTAAGGAAAAAAACACTAAGTCTACTATTAAATGTGCAAATTATAACCATGATATGTGTTTGATTTCCCTCTTGGGTACATTTGGGTATATTTTTACAGGACACAGGACTCTGTTGGTAAAACTGAGCTTTCTTGAAGTTCTGAGTCATTTTTTCTTGACAGTTTGAATCTCAGTATCAGGGACTTTTTCATCTCTTTAAAAACAACTAGTTTCTTATTTTTCCGGAGTGCACAGTCCTGACACATGATTTCATGACTTGTTAGAAAAGGTACTTTTGCAGTCATTCATGAAGATGTTGGCTAGACACTGAGATGAAGATGGGAATATTTTGATTATGATGTGGTTGAGTTGAAACTTTTATTTCAGGTGGTGAGAACTCATTTGTAGTGAAGACAAAACGGTTATGGAAACTAAGCGCGAATGAGAATTGATTGGCATTGTTACCTGGAAATATTTTGACTAATCTTTAAAAGCCCGTGATAGTTATAGGCCACTGTTGGTTGGAGAAAACTGTGTGCATGAAGACAATGGACGTCAACAGTGTGGAGATGTTGGATTGTTTTATTTTTCAGAGATTCTTCATTGTTTTGGATTTTTTGGGAAAAAGTGTTTACTCGTGACAGATTTGAGAAACCAAACTTTGTAACAAGTTTGAAGGTGGTGGTGACCACAGACAGACGGAGAGAGACAGAGGCGCCTGCAACAGAGCCAAACCAGGACATCTTTTAATTCATTTATTTATTTATTTATTTTATTTTTATTTTATTGGTTATCAGACTAAACCGCACTGATTCAGGCAATAGGAAAAAATGCTCAATATGGGGTCTTTCCCTGATTTTGGATGTTCTTGAACCTTGATGAAAGTTAGATAGATACAAATGACCTGAAGCTAACTCAGCCCAGCTAATGTCCTCTGGTGAACCTGACATGAACGTTGGTCGTGGCGGTCCTCTTAGATTATCATAACAGTTGATAAAAACTAAAGAAGAACTTGATAGACACTGGAAGGACATGGTTCAACGCTGAATTGGCCTTCACAGAGGATTTATTCTGTCAAGTCATACATGTTGTGTTAGCCGTGGCCTTGTCCTAAGTGAGAGTACAGAGTGTCCAAGCACGTTTAACTTATTTGCCTTCTCTTAGGCTACATTTCGACTGGCGCCATGTGCAAATGCAGTTTGTGAAGCAGCTGATGTAAAAAAAAAAAAAAAAGTCTCGACTGTGCAACTGTGTGGGCTCCTGCGTCACACACATTATTCATTCATCAGTTCTGTTAAACAGTTTGGCCTCAGTGTTTACTGGTGTCGGTCCACAGAGCAGCACTGTGGCATCTGTGTTTTGGACTTGGCTTAGTATTTTGTTCTCACTGTTGGCCCTGACTTCCCAGGGCTCTCTGGGTCTATTAATACCAGCTCGCTCTAAAAATACAGAGTACTGTGTGACCCAGTGGGACTAAATAGGAGCTCAACCTCTTACCGTAGGCATACTGACACACGCACACACACACACACACACACACACACACACACACACACACACACACACACACACACACACTGCAACCCTGCAGTTACAAAATCTGAGTTTCTTAGAATACAAGATCCCTGGATTCATCTGAACAAAACAAATGGAACATCAGTATTTCTTTCACACAAAATGGCAAATTAATTTAAATCGTTTATCAAACCCTCAGGCCGGACCGAGAACACTGATGTTTGTTTCCACTGACATTGAAGGAATGCAGGGGTGTGTGTTTGTGTGCGTTGGCCCGCTTTGTGTGTATATGTACTTCTCATCACGGCTCTAAATGAATTGGCATTATGTGTAAAGACCACATGCTATGGAATTTAAAACTCATTGAATTATTTCCCTAATTTGTTTGGAGCAGTGATTGGACAAGGTCCAACTGTTAAATTGAATTTGTTTCCCAAACAACTAGTGAAAATGTCAAATGAGGAAAGCCAACTGAAGAACATTTTGTACCCGAACACGTTTGTTGATTGGATAGCAGCTCAACTTTGCCCAGCTGCCTAAAGGGAGCAACTCCATCAACATGTTTGATTAAATGCCTAATTAGTATCTCACATACTTGAAAGAAGGCAATATAACAAAACAATGTACATCAGGGCCTGAACATAATAATACCAGCCCTAATATATTTGTTTTCAGTGTCTCTGCTGGCTCCCCATCTCATGGGCACACACTGATTTGTTTGTGAGTCCATTCAAATGAATGGTTGAGAATCAGTTCAATAATTTCTTTGAGGCATTAAAGTAATGAAGGTCTTACAGTTTTGGTATCTTGATTCATGATGGGCACATCAGGAACATCAGTAGTAAAAAATCTTTGATGAATGAGACATTTTTTAACTGCACACACCTCACTTGGTACAGTAGCTGTGAGACAATAACTGAAGACACCAGCCTATTGAACCGTAGCAAACAGTGATTATCTCTCCTCCTCCAGCTCAGACATTTATTGTTTATATCAACTCCACTTTGACCAGAAAGTCTTGAAACATTTTTAATTCACTGTACGTACTGAAGAAATAGAGTTATTGGCTACTATGGAACCCTTTCAGGTGTTTAAAACCTCTTTTCACAAGCAGTTTTTACCTTTTGATTCTACAGTTGTCCTGTGATTTGATTTGGTCCAGCGTGAACTATGGACTCCAAATATTTCTGCCACATGTTCATTTCAATTGAGTGATTTCTGTATTTCTGTTTTTGTCTGAATGATTCATATTGGCTTCAAGCTGGGTGGCTGACGTTAGGAAAAGGTGATTCATGTACTTCTGAGCAGTATTTGAATCAAAATCTGATGACAGTTTGTTGAATTGTTTCCTGTAAGTCCAGTATGAGTCTGATCAGTCCAAATTCACGTAGCCCCGCTGAAGCAGATTAGCTGAGTTTATGACTGTTAAACTCTTGATAAATAATGCATTGAAGCGGAATAATTGTTTGCACTGCTGTAGCGAAGACAATTGGATTGTTTCTGTTTTCCCCAGTGTGGTAACTAAACAACACAGGACAAAAGAGAGTTGATTCATTAATTTAGTCTATAATGGAGACATGAAAGCACACAGAAAATGGTGCCAGGCTGCCAGCCTGAGTGGATCACCAGTCAGCCTCCACCTTTCCAGGAGATTTTGTGCCCACTGGCAGGCAAAATATAATGAAAAGGATGGTTAGGACTTTGATAGTTACATATTTGGCCTTGGATATTCAATGTTGTAGTGAAATAACTTCAAAATTGAAAGCAAGTTTAAACAGTTTGAATGTGTAGCTTGCATTGTGCCATCCATCCTATTATCTTCAGTGACACGTGGGAATATAACACAACAGCGCCATCAATCGCAGGCTTCAAAATAACCATGAAGTTGCACACTCTAAACTTCATGAAGGCAGGATTCATCCACTACAGTATAATGCAGTGCATTGACGGTGAGGGTTGTCAGGTCATGGACAATCTGAATGGGATTAATACAGTTGTATTCACTGAGATACACTGATGCACTTGAGCTGTTGAATACTGTGTAATCCGTGACATCCTTTCAGTGTGTTGTACACGGTGGCAGATTCTTTCTATTCTTCTAATTCATGCACACAAATTTATAATTTAGGGGGAATTACTAATTTGTGCACATGATTTGATACATAAAAACCCATGCAGCAGCATGGGCAGACCATTTCAGCAGACAAGTAGGAGACTCTGGTCTGTTTCTGCCCAGAGGTCTGACGCCTCTCACTCTTTCACAACATGATGTTCATCTTTTTTGTTGGTTCTCCTCTGGAGGACTGCGGAGGAGGTTCAGCATCATTCAGCATCTCATCCACACATTACCACTGTTGTTACTTTAAGCCATAGCACCGTATAACAAGCTCAGCATCTGTGACCTTCATCATGAAATAGTGATGGCACACAGTTAAAATCTGAGTATTTCATCAGCTTGAACAGAGCAGGCCTTCATAAAGGGACATGCAGGGGTACTCGGCAGCTCTGCACACATCTGGTTGCAACATACTATGAATAATGCGATTATTTTAATCTAGCTTCTGTGAGCCTGCAGGTTAACGTCTTATCTACCAATCAGATGTCTTAGCTGTAATTATTTTTCAAGCTTTTAGCACTGTGAGGAATGATTAACATGGTGTCTTTTTCATGCGTTTTCTCAGTAACTGGTCACCTGCAAGTCAGCATAGGTGATGCCAGGGGTGTTGTTAGTCAGTCCCAGTACACTTTGCACACTCTGTACCCTTTTATATAACAAGCTGTACAAACTGTGGTTTGTACTTTTCCAAACTGTGTCACCATACTATTTTGCATAGTAAGGCTTATTTCACTTTTTCTATCCTTGGTCATTTTACCCGATTCCTTTCCAATCTATTGGTTAACAGACTTAAAGAGTGAAATTGTCATTTTGGATGTGCAGATACAAATGTACGAGAGCAACATATTTTCTTGCCATTGAGAAGTTGTTAAACCATTAGATGAGAACTGCAGGAGACCTTGTTTGATCAGGAAAGCTACAGTCTGGGAGGCCAGATGGAGAGCTGCAACCTTGTCAACATGAACACAAAAGCTAGGCTGAAAATGAGCGTTCAAACCTGCTTTGGCAGAAGTTACTGGGAGGGAAAGGGAGAACACCTCCCCTAAGGGACATTAACTTTAATTTTACAACCCCGATTTTATTACAGATTAATTGCATAGCAGCCAGGTTGATTTGATTTAATTCCATCATTCAAATGTCACCATAATTAAGCACTAATCATTCCTCAGTCTTGGCTGTTAAATGTCTTGTTATGCTGCTGTGTGTTGAGGTCAGGATGTAATGAATGCAGATGACACCAATTAAGTGTAGTGTTGGCACTTATGGTGTGTCTGATTAGTTGACGCCCTCTTTAAACAAAAAATGAGAGCCGATGGCAGAATGTACCAGTCAGATTCAGCTCTTGTACTGCTTTGCAATAAACAGTATGTAATATGTATAAAAGGAACAATTCACCCAAAAATGAACATTCAGACATTATCTTCAATTGATTTTCTATCGATATGGGGCTGAGTAGAAAATGACTGAATTTGACAATTTTTTTGGGTGGACTGTTTCTTTAAACCCCTTGGTATTATGTTTTGAAGCACTGAGTCCATTGTTTTTACACTGCTGCTCAGAAAGAAAGGACCTTGAAGTAAAAGTGAAAGCAGATTTTTTGACTGTGTGTGACTATGAGGAAGTTTGAAGTGTTTATGAAACAGTTTCACGTCTCCTCTGATGATTATAAATGACCTGTTACAGCAAACGAGACCTTCAGTGAAAAGACTGCTATTTTTATATAGTAAATTAAAGTAAAGTACATGAATGCCTGTGCTCGGGTCCAGTCACATATAGCACATATAATGTCAAATACACACATTATGTATTATTACGTATATTTTGTACACAAGTAGTCCACACTGTTCACTGTGACACAATAAGCCAGAAGTGGTGTAACCAGTTGTTTAATAATTTGCATCATGGCATGAATGGAGATCACCTGTATATGATCAAGTTGTGACAAGAGATTTATGGATTAATGGACCTCAGATTATTAACTTGTACCCTCAGATTACTTAATTTGCGTGCTCAATTTAATAATTTGAATTACTATTTTTTAAATCTTGAGCTAGACTTTCTTTGTCATCGGTCTGATCTAAAATGAACTCTCATTAAAGATGATGTTTTTTGATTGTGTTCTCCTTTCTGAAGCACTTTTCACCCGATGTTGCAACACAAACTGAGAATAACAGAATAACATTTGCAGCCTGTAAACAGCACTGTACAAATACACTTGGCTTGAATTGGGAAACCTGCTTTGTTTGAGAGATGTAACCACACAACAGCTCAGTTAAACATTAATGTGTTAACCAAAAATTTCTGCTAGTCACACCGGCAACTTGTCTAGAAACTAGCCTCGAAGGTCAAGGAATAGCACTTGTTACATTCTATAATATTCATTGAGGGTGGTTTGCTTTGAATAGTTTTCTTATTTGGTGTATTACCACTTCACAGCACCTCAGAACCCTCTCAAGTAAAATCTCCTCCAGCCTGAAAACACTATTCTAAAGTCACTGTAATGTTCCTTGTGGCTGATTACTTAAATACAGGCTCCATACACGTGGCACAGAGTGGGGATAATAGTAGTGCAAGGCCTAACTCCAGGTTTACAGAATGTTCAAGTGAGACACAACATTTACACTTCAATGACTTGTACGTGTTTCAAAGTTTTCCATTCCAAACTGGACTCAATATTCTTCAGACTTTTCTCTTGTTGATCAAATCAACTGCAGCAGAAATGACAGGGTGTCTCCGGGATATCTACCAGACTAGATTTAGATAGGCCCGTCTCTTCGAAACCGTCCACTCGAAGGTCACCGACTCACCATATGATTAGTCTGCCTCCACTTTGTATTTCACAAAGCAAGTGAGTCACACTTTGTCAACAGGAGCGACGTCTGACTGTCCCCGGTTGAGTTAATGAGTGATGAAGTCCTCAGCCAGCAAACAAGGCGCCTTTCTGGGCAGACTTGAGCCTGTGTTAGTTAATGACTAATTACAGCATTGTGTTTACCATTACCTGTCAAGGTGAGTGAGTGGTGCAGATGGTTCTGTCAGAGTGGGACAGCTGACCTGACTGAGAACGCCGTGTGCTGCGTTGGGATTGTGTCATCGGCCAAAAATGGAAACCAGTGGAAATGTTTACATGAGATCGGCATTATGTCTGCCAAATATCTCAGCTAGGTGTTTTTGAACAAGCTGTGATGACTGTTTTGACCCACTATTGTTCGCCAGCAACAGGTGTGGAAGGGTCTTGTTCAGACCTGCAAATTCTGAAGAAGTGCTCAATGCGCTGTGCGTGAGCAGCTTTTGTGGGATAGAAGTCAAGAAAACTGGTGTACAACTGGTTTGTAGATGGCACACACATTCTTCAACACACAGAAAGGCACACCCCAGTTGCAGAGGTTAAAATCAGAAGCTTGGGGTTATGGACACAGGCAGGTGGCGATGTCAAGAGGGCGTCAGCTTGCAGCTATGGACTTGAACCCAGAATGAAGCCTCACGTACGTAGAAGTGTCCTCCATTCTTAATGTCGATAATCCTGCTTGATTTAGGGCTGTTTTTACTCCCTGACATTACCAGGTAACATACCTGAGAGCTGAGGTATAGCCCAGTCTCTGGTCACGTTAAAATAGATTAAATACAAATGCAAGTAATGCTGACAAACCCTTGATTTGGTGGTGTATCTAAGATAGTAGTCCTAAGATAGAATCTGTAATAAGTAGATAATGAGTTGTTGCCCATTGGTGCCTAAAGTCAGAGTGTGAAACCGAGTGAAAGAGTCTCTGTGAGAGAGGGAGGGAGAGACAGGTATTGCTACAGACAGTGTTGTGGAATGTGTGGTGGAGTTTTTGTGGTTTGCAAAGTGTTTGGTTGGAGGAGGGACCTAAAACACTGCTGAGCTACTTCTGAGTCGCAGGTCCCTCCCCCCAGCTCGAGCTCAGTCGTTGCACTCTTTCCCTTAAAGGAACAGTTACCTCACACTGTCTCTTTGGCCTTGGTCTGTTATCAATCTTTTGGCATCTTGTCTCTCTTTTCCGTCTTTGCTCATGAAGTCGATGTTGACCCACAGGCTGAGGACTCACACACTGGCCGATAGCACCGACTGTAAAGGTTGCTATCACATCCACTGATGATATTACTATCTTGGTTTCCCCCAGGTCCATGTGTGGTCAGTGAAGTGTCCTGGAGAACAGCATGGCAGTGTCTCAGCTGAGCGTCTGGGTGAGATGAGGTGAGTGAGCAAGCCGAGAAGTTTGCTTTAAGAGGCCTGACCTGGAACTGTTGAGTGTTGCTAATCGTCCAGCCTCAATACATAGATTATTTTTTCTAGTGATCCAAAATAGATATAGAAACTACGAAACTATGTATTTATAAAGTGCCCAGATGTGTCTAACACTTAGATCAGGCCTTGTATAGAAAATAATTTGACTTTGTCTTTCAGTTTTCGGCCCAAATAGGGGCATCACGATATACCGGTATTTATGATAACTTTGATATTTAAAAAGGAAATGCTGATATTATTTTAAATATACACTTCTGGTAGTGTTGAGTATATGAAACATATCCATTTCTTTCAGTTCTCTTTTTGTCATAGTGGATGGCTGAAATGCACCTTAACGCTGGTTGCCTCCTGACAAGAAGCAGTAACTAACTGGCTAGATTCTACCACAGTGTGTGACTGCTACACAGCCAGGGTTAATGTCACGTTATGTAATTGCTAGTATCACGTGTAGCTGTCCAGCAGATGAAAATATCAATGACCAAAATATCCTGTAGAAAATATGCCAAATAAATTCATAGCATATTGAATAAGCAAAGCCTGACATGCAAACACCACACACTCCTGCAACAGCATTTAATACAAGACTGAAATGTCGAAGGTGAGGCAGACATCCCTGGGCCAGGTTAATGATGATGATGATAATGATGATAATAATGATGGTAATATAAAACAGCAAGCAATGATGCAGCATGTAAGCCTTTACAACAGTAAAGTGTCAAGCAACGGAGGATACAACAACAGCCAAAAATCTCAAACTTTTTCAACCACTCTGTCTCCAGCAAACTAATGTTTTCCTGCGGTACAGTGCATGCTTTTCAAGAAGCATTTGGACTCGTATAAAAGTGAAAATATTCTCACCTTTTTGGTGTAAGGTGCAAGGCTGCACCTCTTGTCAATGTGACACATAGCCCAAGCAACTTGTGCATGCAGCCGGCCACACAGGCGCACCATGAACACCATCAGAGCATGAAAAGGAGGTCAGAATAGACTAAATGCTCTGCAGCATTTGTGAGTGGGCAGGTAGGGCAAATCAGAATGGATCATTGTGATTTTGTGCTTTATGTTTTATTGCTGTTTCACTGTAGACTACGGTATATTAGGTGCCCTGGTAGCTCAGTTGTTAGAGTGCGTGCTCCATGTACTGCAGAGTCAGAATCAGAGTATGTGTCCTCGCAGCAGACGCCCAGGGTTTGAGCTGACCTGTGTCCATTTGTTGCATTTTCATCCTCCTGTTCTCATCCTGTTTCCTGTCATCTCCTGTCAAATAAAGCTATTAGATAAAGGCCCCCAAAAAATTAAAGGTCTAACGTAACTCTAAATAGTAATCATAATCATGTCTGAGGAAATTACAGAAGAGAGCAAGATATTCTACCCACACCTGAAAAAAAATTAGCTTGCCAGTGTTGGAGGTTTTTGTATTTTGTATTTTCTATAGATAATATGATCATTTTTGTGAATTCTTTGCTGCAGAATAATCAGGTAGTGTAAATCTGATATTGTGACTGCCCTCGGCTACAGAACTTTGGTCTGATTTGCTGTTGATCGTGATTTTTCTTCCCTCCATCAGTGTCGCCTGTTAGCGATGTGAGCTCAACTGACAAACAGGCACAGCTATTCTCCATACCAGACCTCCACCTCAATCACCAGCCAATCAAATGCACCAGGACAATAAACTGGCCAATCATGGCAAGCAGGTCACCGGTGACAGCCGATCCCAGATGCCCAGTATAAACCAGCAGGCTCAGCAGCAGCAGCAGCAGCAGCAGCAGGGAGCTGCCGGCCACCTGGGTCCAAAGGGCGTGGGTGCCGGCAGCCATGGAGTCAAAACCAACCAGATTTCCCCCGGCAACCCTGGGCTGAAGGCTGTCAGCCAATCAGTGAGCAACGTTGGAGGCATGCTGAAAACCAAATCCAAGCGCGAGCGGAGCGTCTCCATTGACTCCGGCGAATCAAGAAATGCCATTCCTCCAGCCCTGGAGACAGATGCCAAAGGAGGTAAGACGTGCACACACAGAGGAAACTGTGTCAGCATCTGGGACATATAGACTAAGTGTTTCTATTCTAAGTATGCAGAAGTTCACTTCCTTTACCCTCCTATCAGCCTAATCTTAACCCGAAATACCAGATTATGTGCGTTCACCTCCTCCACAGCAGGAAGTGAATGTTAGGACTGAGAGGACAGCAGAACTTGTTTTCTCTCTTGTTGAAATGCCCTGACCTTTCAGTGAAGCGTCAGAATTTCCCCCTGGCTTTTGATAGTATGTGCCATGCCTGCACTGCAGTTACGTGTCTCAGACGAAAAAGCATCTGGGCTTTTCTGTAGTCATGTCATGAGGTTGCTAAAACTTATTAAGCCTTGAGAAGTTGTTATTAGAGTGGGAGACAGTGAGTGGGTGGGAGGAAAAAAAACCCTTTTTGTGAATGTTTCGGTAAACATTTGTGTTTTGTGTGTTTCAGTACAAAGTGTTTGATGTGCATTTGTTTGCTGTTGCTCATTTGAGGGTTTGTGTGGTCACGTGAGCGTTTGGCTGCAGATGACATTAATTTGATTATGTGAAACTCATGTGGGCTTCCTGTAGATGACTTGAACCTTCTCTTTAAACACTCACGCACACAAAAACACACACATCTTGACACCCTCAGAGGCAGATGTGTGTTTCTAACAGGACGAGTGACGGAGGCAGACAGGCGGAGAGAATGAAAGATATGGTGGATCACTTGAAGGGAAATATCGTTTGACCTCGACCCAAACACACTCTTGTCTGTCTGTTTTTGTCTAGCTGTGATCTAATTTCTGCATGTAGAAAAAGAAAAAGTGCACTCAAAATGAAATGCCAGCCTCCCTCCTCTTTACTCCAAATCACTCCACAGTCAAACTGACAAAAATCTTGTTTGTAACAAATAGTTTGAACACGGTAGCAGACGTGACTCAATAGCTGTCTTTCTTGTTAAGATAAAACAACTGCGGAAAAACATTCAGACAAGACAAGAGGTCAGCTGTTTTCTGCTGCATTGCTCTGTAAAGGTAGCAGTCCTCCCTCTGCTGTTCTCTGTGCATTGTCACTGCACACTTCCTTCCTTACTGTACGTTCACAGCCTTAAAAGTTTGTGGTTACCCAAGCTCATCTGATGTGTTAATCAGAAGGCAGCTTTCTGCCACAAAGTCAGTGAGATGTTGATTGATGAACCTGAAAAATCTTTACTGATTTGTTTATAAAGCTTCTCTAAAAACGTGACAGTAATGAGGGATACTGCCAGTGTACTTTTTTCTTGCATGTCACTGTTTGGAGTTTTAAACCAACCGTTGTATTTGCTGTCAGAAGTTTGTTCTGCCTCTTCCACTGCAGGTTACCGTCTGGAAGTGTTAAAGCTGCTGCATGTTTCGTGCAGCTGTTTGCACCCACCGGAGCACAGCAGCTTGTGCATCAACTAAGTCTTAATTGCGTCATGTGAGAAGGCTCAGCACATAGGAAACATTGCATCTGCAGATTTGATTAGCATGCATGGCACAGTGTCGAGAAAAGAAAACCGAGATCGAGATCAGCAGAAGTGAAAATGATTGCAATGATTTATTTTTACTGTTTTTATTATTTCTTTATTATAATTTTAATTTTTACATTTTACATATTTCATACATAACTTGTGTAAAATATGTTGGTTATTTTGAGAAAATAAATGTGTAAGTCAGCTCAGTTTATTTCAGGGTTTAATAATGTTTGACTTTTTTGCATAGGCATAAAAAGCACATTGTATAAGCATACATTGAGGTCAGAACAGCAGCTGTGTATTTGCAAAAGGGGTGGTTCAAGCATTGGTGCATGCATTTACTTAAGTTTCACCCTGAAGACTGCCAAAGTTATTAAAAATTTGGGTCACAGAGACCAAACATGGAAAACATAATCAATAATTTTACATGATATGACTTTTAGTTTTTACTAGATCTCAACCGATATATTGGTTTACATTATTGGTGTAGCCCCGAAACATTGGGATTGGCGTATATTTGTCCAATATGAGATGTGCTAGTTAGCATTGTCAAAAATATCAAAATATTGATACTGAATATTTGAATATCGCATTTTTAAAGTCATGTCTTACATAAATCAAGGCAGCTGAGATTCTATAACTTCCAGCTGTAATGCAACAGATTAGTAGTACGTGAGCTTCTGGGCCTGGAAAATACAAAGGTGATGTTAGATTGATGATTTATTTATTATTTAATCATTAGTGGTGATTGTTAAAAACAAAATAACATTGGTAAAAGCTTTTACAGTGACAATACTATGACAGATCTTCTCCAACTGTTGATGTGTGTGTATTATCCTCTAGAGGGTGTTATGCGCAGTAAGCGGCGCTGTGTTCTGGAGAAGAAGCAGCCATACAGTGGAGATGAATGGTGCTCTGGACCTGACACTGAGGAAGATGAAGACAAGCCACACACTGCAACCCACCGTAAGTCTGTCCACCTCCACAGAGGGGAAAAAACATTACAGGTTGCTGCTGCCTGAATGTTGCACAGTCTTCACTAACAGTAGTGTCATTGTGCCCACAACTGTGAAGGGTGCATGACTTACATGAAGAAATTCCCTGCCACATTTTCTCAGGGTTGACATGGTTAATGCTATAAACTATCCATTGCTGTTTTTTTTTTTATCCAGCATATACACTGAAAGGAAGAAAATGTCAGCTAGGAGTGCTTTACTTTCCCTTTCAAATGATTTCACTTTACATGTGTTTTAGCTCCATCTAGTGTTTAGATGTTGCAGCCAAAAGGATTTACTTGACATTGCAATTATAAACCTGGATACCACTTTAGACTAATTAAACCAGTGTGTTGCGGATTTTTCACAGGGGAGCGTGGGCTGGCAGGTCCTATACAAGGGCTCTCTGATCGCCTGTCTACAAGGCCCATGTCTGAACCCGTGGGTCCAGTAATGGGATGTGGAGTGGGACCAGGGATAAAGGCAGAGCCACCTCAGCCTTCACAGCAAGTGGTGTATGTTTTTACAACCAGCCTAGCCAACAGGTGAGAACTCTTTGCAGGCCTGACATCCTGGTGATTATTTACATCTGAAGAGGAGATGTAAAGTTTTTTTCATCTTATTAATAAACTTGATTTGTTTTTTAGATTTTGACTAGAACTCTTGCACAACACAGAATTATGTATTTGCTGTAACCTTTTAAGTTGTAATTTTGCTAATTGTTTTTGACAGTGCTGCAGAGGCTGTAATGAAAGGACAGAGCGATTCCATCCTCCTGTTTCACCAGCAAAATGTTCCACGCAGCAAGTTGGGGCAGGTCAGACATCCTCTCAGTGGCAGATTAGATAAAATGTAAAGTTTGTGTTGAATCTGTTAAACCCAAGGGGAGTAAAAGTGTTGGCCGCAGCAGAGACCACAGGTGCGAAGTATGTGGGAAGCCAAATTTGTTTAGCTATTTTTATGTCAGTATGTCTTCGTTCCTGTTTTCATTTGCAGACGTTTTGTCTGCTGTGAATGTTTGCACTGTGTTGTTTTGGCAAAAGAACAAATGGACAACATGCTATAAGATTTAATAAAAGCGATAAGCCAACAATAATACCTCTATTGAAAATTACAATAATGTAACTGTAGATGCTGTAATATGATTTCTTTTTGTGCTTTTTTATTCCACAGGGCCACCAATCAGCGAAGCCTCCTAACCCATCTGAGAAGGTAAACTCCAGCAGCTCTCCACCCATAGGCACCCCTAAATCCCAAAGTGGAACTCCACGGCCAGCCTCGGCAGGAGTTGTAGGCCCATTGCATCATGTAGGGACGCCGTCATCAGCAGGACACTCTGATAATGAATCCTCTCAGACCAGACCTGGTGGAGCCTCCAGCAATAACAGCATCATCGGCCATAGGTCAGATGGAGGAAGCACAGCCACACCGACAGGTCCAGTCCCTGGAACTGGAGATGGGGAAGGTGCAGGAGTTATGACTCTTCCTGTTGCTGCTGTTTCTCCCTCAGGGAGTCCCTCCATCCTATCTGCACACCTACAGAGTGATACAGGCCAGAGGAGTGGCCCAGGGAACTCAGATGGTTTGTCCAAAGAGCAGCTGGAGCACAGGGAGCGTTCTTTGCAGACCCTGAGAGATATAGAGAGGCTGCTTCTTCGAAGTGGGGCAAGTGGTGGCCCTGGAGAAACAGGAGGCTCCAATAACAATGCCAGTAGTAACCCCTCCAACATAAATAATAATAACAGTACTGATAGGAGTGGTATTCTCGAGGACGGTGATAATGGTACTAATAACTCTGGAAATTGCAGTAGTGGTAATATGCTATCGTCAGCCTTGGCTCCGATTGGAGGGATGAAGAGGTATGAAGAACCGCTCCAGTCCATTATTTCTCAAACACAGTCCCTCGGTGGACCTGCCCTTGATAGCCCTCAAATGGATTCTCACCATAACATACCACAACACCCCCATCATCAGCTGTCTTCACCTGGTGGCGACATGGGTCCCTTACTTGGACCAGAAGGGCTGACACCAGAGCAAATGGCGTGGAGGAAACTTCAAGAAGAATACTACCTAGAGAAAAGACGGCAACAGGATATTCAACCCCCCACACATCCCCAGCACTTTAGAATGATGGCCGAGATGGGCATGCATGGCGGTCCTATGATGATGAGAGGACCCCCTCCTCCCTACCACAGCAAACCTGGAGACCAGCAGTGGGGTCCTGGCAATATGATGGGTGGAGGAATGGGTGGAAATGCACGAATGATGGACATTCATCAAGATGGACCACGTGGCCCAAGGTTCCTAGGACAGATGCAGAGAGGGCCTCCTGGGGGAGGTGGCTTTCCTGCTAATGCAGGGGGAGTTTTATCTGTAGAGGGTCTAGGACCCCAAAGGCCCACCAGGCCAGGGATGATTTGGCTGGATGATATGCCAAACAACATGGGTGGTGGAGGTCCCTTTCATGGCTGCTACCCTGGTGGGCCTCCCCAGCACTTACAAGGTGACCCAGAGCATACGTTAACGCATGAGGAAATGTTTCGCATCATGGAAAAACGGCAGTTGCAGATGCAGCGGCTTCCTAGGTTTGAACTTGACAGATTAGCTAAACAGCAGCAACAGGGCAACCTTGGCTCAAGACTTATGGATAACCCTGGGGATCCAGACTTTCCTAATTTGTCAATGGGCCGGGGTCCACCCTCTTCTCGAGGTGATCCTATGGACTTTCCTGGCTCACGGGAAATTATGGGCTCTCCTGGAGGGGGTGCTCAGATGAGAGACTTGGTGGATTCTCCTCTGGGTAGCAACCTCACAATGAACATGAACCCACAGATGAATGTTCAGCAGCAACAGCAGATGATGCTATCCCAGAAGCTCCGAGGAGGTCCTGCAGGAGGGTTATCTTTAGGTGAAATGTTTAGCCCTGGAGAGATTGCACGAATCAGAGCTTCACAGAATGGAAGAGGAGGGAATAAGGGAATGATCCCAGGACCTGATGGACCCTTCCATTATCCCAATCAAGGTCCTTTCTCCGGTGGACAGGTGGAAGGACCTTATCTTCAACAGTCTGGTCCTGAGATGTTTGGGCCTGACCAGCAAGGTCCAAATCAAATGGGAGGCACACCACGGCTTAGTCATATGCCTATGACTGGAGGACTCAGGGGACCAGACCTCAGTCCAAGGCACCAGTCTGACCTATCAATCAATGTTAACCCCCTGACCTCTCCTTCAGTGCCTCCTCCTCATCAGCTTAAATCTCCATCCCTCAACCAAGAGCCATCTCCTCTGCTACCTTCCCCCTCTGCTCCAGGACTGAAGTCACCCTCACAGATCTCCTCTGCTGGGCATCACCCTCTTCCCCCTGTGTCTGGTGCTGGGACTCCTTCATCTGCTTCCATGAAGTCTCCCCAGGTAATGGGGTCTTCCAACCTTGTGTTGCACTCTCCATCTGCCTCTCCTGGAAGGCTGAAGTCCCCAGCCATGGCTGTGGGCTCTCCAGGGTGGGCATCTCCAAAAACAGCTCTTCCAAGTCCAGGTGTTCCACCCAGTGGTAAAGTAGTGGGCAATGGAGGAAGTAGTTCCACCGAGACAGGTACACTCAAAATCCAATATGAAGATGGTTTATCATTATTGTTAATACTTGTATTTCTGTGACTATAACCGTTTTTGTTTTTTCTTTGCAGGCCAATCGCTTCCTCCAAGGAGTTCCAACTCTACCCCCATTAGCCAGCCAGGATCTATGAATCCTACTATGCCATTTACTTCCTCTCCCAATGCCCTTCCATCTCAGAATCCTTTGTCTCTCATCATGTCTCAGATGTCCAAGTATGCCATGCCCAGTTCTACTCCTCTCTACCATGATGCAATCAAAACAATTGCCACTTCTGATGATGAGATGCTGCCGGATCGACCGCTTCTATCTGGTGTCAGCATTGGAGGTAGGACAATAGAAAACACTGTAAACCATTTGGAATTATGCAGAAAAGAAGCAGTAGACTGGCGCTGGTGCAGTGTGTCATTTTTAGATTTTGCTATGCCATCAGAAAATTGATGAACTCATTGAATGAATGAAGTGGGTAAATTTGAGGAGGAAGAGCAATACAGAATTCTCAGCCTAAACTCTTTTTAGTATAGTTCTGTTTAGTATTGTAGTAGTGCTATTTGAAAACAGACCTCCAAATAATATTTAATGTGTTGATATATTAGTGTGACACTTTTACATGCTGGCTGTGTTTTATCACCAGGAAACATGGGGAACCCCCAGACCACGCAGATACTTGTCTCCCAGGGCTCCATTGGTCCCCACAGCGATCCACAAAGCCCCATGGGTATTGTAAGCCAAGGTCAGCAGCACCTGTCCCATGAGGCCTCAGGACCTGTGCTTTCATCCCCAAACCAAATGGGCATGCCTGCCATGAATTCTGCCATGATGGGAGGAGGTGGACCTGACGGAATGGGGCCCTGCAATGTTTCACCTATATCTCAGAACCAGATGGGAGGTTTTCCTCGCATCCAGCAAACTCCTCATGGGCCCATGCACTCACCAATTGGAGCAATGTCACAGAATTTCTCTCAGTCTAATGAGGATATTCTACCACCTCAGCAGTTACACCTGCTTAGCAAAGGCCATCCTCTTCAACGTCCCTCTCACCCTTCAGACTCATTTGCATCATTGCCCATGGGGGATGGCCCAGATCTAAGTGAAGTCATACGACCCACTCACACAGGGATCCCTGAATTTGATCTCTCCCGTATCATTCCTTCTGATAAGCCCAGTAGCACTCTTCAGTATTTCCCAAAGAGTGAGCCACATCAAAATCCACATCAGGGGCCACCATCCCAGCAACCTACTCCACAGCAGCTCCTCAAACAGCTGTCTTCTTCTGGCCCCCCACACAGCAGTGGCCCTTCATCCAACCCCCACTTAGCAAACCTACAGAATATGATGGCTGAACAGCAGCTGCCACCTCATCCCTCACATGGTGGAATACGCCAAAGCATGGGCATTCCTCAGGGGGGCTCTAGGGGTATGGTTTCTGCGGGCATGGGCCCTATGTGCCCCCCTGGACATATGATTGGAAGGACAGGCATGATGCCTCAGCAGCAGCTCCAGCAACAGCAGGCCATGATGGCAAACAGCCTTCTCCACCATCCTTCCAACCCATACCCTGGCATGATGTCCTCCCAGCAGCACCCACACAATCTGATGACACAACAGAACATTATGATGATGCAGGCTAAACAACGAGGCATGTCAATTCCAGGGGATCCATTTGGCCCCCAGGGTCCTCTAATGTCCCCTCAGGGTCCCATGATGGCCCCTTCTCACCCACAGTCTGGTATGATGGGCCCCCAGTCTCTCAGACAGCGTGGAATGTCTCTGGACAGTCCCATTGGCTATGGCCCCGGAGGTATGGCCAATATGCCATTCTGACCCAATTCACATAAACTGTAAAAAAAAAAAAAAGAAAAAGTGTCTACTAGGTTCCCTTCCCATTGTGTCCAAGTTTTTTTCATTAATGTTATTTCTGCAGTTGTATGAAAAGAGGAACTGTAAAAACAATAAATCAGCGATATTCAAATTTTGGTACAACTGATTTAAAATATTGAATATTTAAAAGCACTGTAACACGGTCCAATAACAAATCTGAAGCCATTTTCTAAAAATACTGTAAATTATGTATATTTCAAAGATGTGTGTATTTGTTGTGGGAACAGAGTGACAGTCAGGAGAGGAGTGCCTCAAATTTCTATTTGTTTTAATATCATTGATTTATTTTCTCCAGCTACCAAACTGTTGTGCAAAGGAATTATATAAATATATATATATACATAATATATATACTTGCTGTATATAAGATGCAATTTGTGATTGTTTGCAGTTGTTCTGTATAACTGTGTTTTAATAGAAGTCTAAAAAAATAGAATAATACTGATCTCTAAGGTGATTTTAGTTTTGGTTATTGTGTTGTCAATTACTGTTGTTTGATAACACTGACACAGGGACATGGTTGCTGTATATATGAAATCTTTATTAAGTTCAGTTAGCAGTAGCTAAAACACAAGCAGAAGCAGATTTTGGCTAACAATAACATTTTTTTCTTGACTGGGTAAATAAAACATCTTTTAAATGCAGTCAAAGTAGCATTGGGTACTATATTGTCAGAAAATTGGATAAAATTTAAACATTTTTCAGTATTACAAACAATACACTGTAGAACAGAAGCATATTAGTTACAGTTGTCGTTGTATAAGAGTTAATACATGTGGACGGAGCTGGTGGTGGTTACTCCCTCTGAAATGGATGATCGACTGTGACCCTGAGCTCTGATGAAAGGCATGCACACACGACCGCAGCCCGGTTTGTAAAGTAACTGAATCAGCTCATTGCGAAAGCGCACCCCAACAAAGGCATACAAGAAAGGGTTCAGACAACAGTGTGAGAAACCCAGGCTTTTCGTCACATGAAGAGCTGGTTCCAGTTGAACATAAAGGTTACATGATTGATACGAGATAACTTCCAGGTCTACCATAGTTTTTATAAGTAAGGTGATATTATATGGTAGCCAACAGAAAAAAAAGACGAACGTGATAAGAAAAGCCAGTCGAATTGCTGCATGCTTTGCTTGCCTTTTCTGGCTCTTGATCAAAGTAACTGCCACTGCTGTGTAACAATAGCTCATTATGGCCAGTGGGAGGAAAAAGCACACGTGATCCAAGACTCTACTGGTCAGAACCCAATTGTGTGCATGGATTTCATAATCATGAAAGAAACAAGAGAAACTTGAATTGTGTGTGCCTTCCCCTTTCACAGTAAGAAACACAATATTTGGCATCGATAAAGCCAAACAGACCAGCCATAACAAGATGCACGTCAGGTGCACTGTTCTTCGACGTCGACTTTGCATGCTAGTTATAGCATGAACGATTGCCAAATACCGATCAAACCCAATGCAAGCCAGAAGGAAACTCCCACAGAGGAGGTTGAGCTGTTTCCCGAGGCCCATCATCTTGCAGAGAAAGTTGCCAAACAGCCAGCCAGTGGTATTTTCCACGATGTCAAAGGGAAATGTGAAAAGGAGCAGGAGGTCAGCCAGGGCGAGGTGCAGTAGGTAGATCTCCGTGATGCGCAGGAGGCGCCAGCGTCTGAAGAGGACTGTAATCATCAGGCTGTTCCCTGCTACACCCAGCAGAAAGATGAGGCTGTAAAGCACATTCTGGAACGTGACTTGAAAGGTTTGCAGGCCCAGGTCCTCCTCGCAGACGCTGTCTAGTTCGTTATATGTATAGTTTGAGTCAGTATCATACTCTTCAGGGTCTGACATCTGTAAAATATAAAAGAGGGACTTTAATTACCACATCACAATTCAAGAAACACTGTGTGCTGTGGAATAATACACAGTTGTACTCAATTAATTTTGGCTAAATACTAACAGTTGATTTTTGATAACGAAATTGAAATAAGTAGCTAACAATAATAATAATGATAATGATAACGCATTTTATTTAAAGGCACCTTTGAAAGCACTCAAGGACACCGCAAATAACAATGACAGTACAACAAAAACAGGATACAATTTAGTGCAAATGAGGATAAATAAGGAGTGAAATGATGAATGTTTGAAAATACTTTGATTATGTTTTTTTGTTCCTTTCAGATTTCTCATTAAATCTGTCTGGTAGAGGAAACACAGAATAACCAGATAATTTTCACTTCCTCTTTACAGTAACTAGGATATATTTTAGGGCAAAAATGGCAAAACATCCTACGATGACTGTATACTTCTGATTTTTTTTATCCCCAATCAGCAACTAAGTTATTATTATATCTGGTGGAGAAATTGCAGCTGTTAAACCCTAAACTGTAAAAATAAATAAAATAGAAAATAAAACAATTACTAGGTGGTAAAAGATGAACTTTTTCCAATTTGCTAAAAAAAAATAAAATATTATACACAATTTTACATACAATAACACTGAGTGCATCCACATGAATTGTGTTGCGTTCCAATATAATACTAGTTGCAGAATATATTGTGGGCCACAGTTACTTGAGTATTTTAAAGAAACTCTTAGAAAACTTTGTAAAGAGAGAGAAGTACATTTTCTGTGATATTTAAATATAGTCATTTTTATGCTGCCATGTTGTTATCGAGCCTAATGTTTATAATTACTTCTACATTGTAACTTGTTATATTACGATGGTTTAGCGACATTTTTAAAATTCAGTTTCCTAAACAAGATATAAGATCATCACACATATACACCCTGTGCCAAGTGCCTGTGATTTCAAATTTGAAATAACCACAGATGTGATTTAATTCTGTTAAATTATGTCACTTTAACATCATACATCAGCGCGCTGATAAATGAATTTGTCACCCTCTCGAGAAAAAAAATGCAGAAGGATGTTTAACAGTACATTTTTTCCTCACTTGAATGTCTCCTGGGAGTCGACAGGAAAACAAGCTCTGCATCGATATAACTCACATCTGTTTCAGTGCAGTTTTTTACGGTTCAATAATTCAAACTACTAGTTTATGTTTCTAAACTTACTGTAACAAATTACATTTTTTGAAAATGATCTTAGGCTGCTCCATGTTATTTGTTACCTTAAGATCTCTTTCTTTAAGATGCCTGAGGCTTAGATAATGTTTAAGATTGATGGATATTAAATATTAAACAATTAATATTAAGCAATATTAAACAGAAAACTGTCGCTGCTGGAAAGTGTCCACAAGCAGTTAAAGGACATCTGAATACAGAATAAATACCACTACTTCTAAAAAACGTGACACACTGTGACACCAAATACTTCTAGATTATAGAACGTACACATTTTAATTCACATGTGCCACATTTGAACTAAACTTAAAATAAGCACAGAACAGTCCCTCTTTTCAAGCTAGAACAACAGAGACATTCAAAAGACAATAGTTCCTCTAAAGTTATTCACCATCAAGTATAAAAATGATTAATTCTGTCTCACCGAACTGTCTGGAGTATACAATGTATAAGCCATGTTGGTAAATCTCAGTCACTTGAATGTATAACGCAGGGCGGCGCAGTGAAGAGTGCCTGTACTTCCTGTTTGTGCTGGTTCTTCTGTATTGCTTTGCTGATGTCTTGCCAAGTCATAACAGGCAAATGCTTCATACCAGGATTTCTTTAGTGAGGATGCAAGAGCAGTGATGCAAATCTAAATACCCTGCGGTATATTCTAGATGTTGACAAGCAGGAGAGCAATTACACTGAAGGGGTCAGATTTTTTTGATTTATTTGATTTATACCAACCGTACACGCTTACAAATATAATCTGAACATGACATCAATAAGCACATATTGGTGTGAGGTCCAGTTATGCCACTGGTGTCAGTTCTGTGTTCTGATTGCAATATATTATATATATATATATATATATATATATATATATATATATATATATATATATATATATATATATATATATATATATATATATACCACAATAACAAGGTAAAAATGAGCCTAATAATTTAACTAAAGATATATTAGAGATATTTATGCTGCAGTGGAAAGAGAAAGGGGGCTCCAGCAGTGTCTAGGTAGTTTGTACACTGGATAAATTCATGTGGAGAAAGCAACTTGAGCAAAACTCTTGATGCAGGGCTTCTAAATCTATATCTCTTAATATAATAATAATTAAAATTAATAATAGGTAGGCGACTGGGACAGAAACAACATGTCTTAGAAGCAAATTAAATATAGCCAGGCTCAGTCACTTTGGGGGTCGGGTGGGGCTGCACATGTGGGCAGTTTCCTGTTGGCCTGACAGACATTTTTCCATCATCTTGATTTGAGAAGAAACAGAAAAAAGAGGGCATGCACAGGTTTGTGTTGTGTGAATGTGGAAGTACGCTGCTTCGATCCAGTTCAGACGACAGCTGCCCCTCCACACAAGTGAATCACTCTCAGGAATGAGTACTGGCAGTAATGACAGAGAGTGACATTTATATTATTACATGTTTACTCAGCCATATTACATATTATATCCATATTTGACCCTGAGCGTGGTTTTACACTCTTCTTAAGAAAGTAGATTGAGTCAGAGAAACACTGACATAACACCAAACAAAGACTCAGACTCGATAGATGCAGTGGAGTGGATGTGTTTAACCTTAAAATACCCTTAAAGTGTTATTTATTTATTTTTTTTCCGGGACAGCCTGAAGGTAAACCCTTGATTTGAAATGAAATCAGCTGATCAGTCGGATTGGGGGGCGGGTTCAAATATGAGTGGAAGCCATCTTGGACGGTTGGTTGACAAGACTCTCTCGTAGTCAGCTACACCTCTTACAAACACCGCATTCAGATCCGGTTATTTCAGGTATTCAAGGTAAATGCGTGTACGTCGACGCGATGTGTGCTTCGGGCAGTTCTTAGCAAGACGTGAAACTGTGCCGTGGTGATTTTTACACGCAACGTTAACCGTTATTTCGCCATCGTTCGCCAGTTGGTCCGAGCTGCCTAGCTGACCTAACGTTAGCGCTGCAGATGCTCCCGACTGAGCTAGCGCAGGCTAATCATCGTTGGTTGTGGATATCTAGGTTCGTGTGTGAGCTCGGAAAAGATGACAGTCATTATTTTCCACTGTCGTTGTAACACAACGACCGGATTCAAACACTCTTTGAGTCGAGTATCGTGACGTTGATTGGCGTGACGGCACAACATTAGCATGACGCTGGAGCTTCATGTGCTAGTTAGCCAGATGTCGGTGGCTAGCAGAAGGGGTTAGCGGTTAGTTCCCTTCTAGTTGGTTTGATTTAACGGAGAGAAAATGCCACTTGGCAGTCGGGAATTTGAGTGTTTATCCGCTATACTACTCTGACATCACAGTCGGAGGTAACTTTAGAGTTTAGACACTGATGAGCTTGACTTTACGTGCATCAAAGCTGTTTCCACAGTGTTAGCAAGGAAGGGTTAACGTGAAATAACATTACCACCACCGCTGTGTCGGCTAACTTCTGACGCTAGGCCAGCTGTCTGCTGTCAGCTCGTTAAATATTGACTTAGCAGGACTCACCATCCCGATGCTAAATGTTGCCCTTTGCCACACAGAAGCAGTTAATTGTAATGTAGCTTTTTTCCCCCTTCAGGGATGCTGTTTCCTAACACTGCGTCTCGTTTGTTTCAGGGTTGGAGAAGACTGTGGAAGGACGCAGCGGCTCAGTTGTGCTGCACAAGATGGCTAGCTAACCAGTCTGCCAGTACCTGAACCTGCTAGCTAAGCCCTCCTTGGTGTATATTTTTCCCAGATAGTGATGATAGAATATATCTATGATCAGCCCTAATTTCCAGAAGAAATCGATGCTCATAAGTTTTCCAAAATAAAATTGATGAGAGGAATTTGTTTGGCACTTTATGTCCCAGAATCAACAGGACTGTTGAGGAACCTGCTGAGAGAATATTTGAACAATTTATATTTAGATAATTATTATTAGTATTAAATACGTCTCAAGAGGGAAAGACAATCTTTAGGTTTGAAGTGGTCCCAGCAGAGGGGACTCACAAGAGACTTATTAGAGGTTTCATTGCTAGTGGAACAGTAAAGACAAGCTAAGTAAAGATGAGTACCGTCAGGACAGAGAACCCAGTGATTTTGGGCTTGTCAAACCAGAATGGACAGCTCAGGGGCTCAGTGAAGCCTGCTGGGACGCCAGGTGGTGGAGGAGGAGGTGGAGGCCCTCAACAACAGCAACTTAACCAGATAAAAGGCGCAATCAACAATGGTAACTCCCAGCCGGCCCCAACAACTAATGCTGTCATCAAGTAAGTTATTAGATTTTTTATTAATTAATTTTTAAAAAAATTAAAATCCCAAGAATTTTGACCTTTTCTGAATATTGCAAAATTATTGCTTTGTCATGCTTGTTACTTACAAGAACGTTACCCTCCACAGGCCTGGAGATGACTGGAAGAAAAATTTAAAATTGCCCCCAAAAGACATGAGGATGAAAACTTCGGTTGGTACAAGATAGATCTCCCTATATTGTGCAGAAAAAACTTGAAACTGTGAATGTAGAAACTGTAGGTAGGAGTGTTGCTTGTAGATCTGATGGGTCTTAATGCCACTGTTACTGGAATTTTCTTAAACTGTGCTCATGAAGATTTTGTTCAGGGTGAAGCCAGTGTTGCTGTCATATGGCTGACCTTCACTTAATACTAGCAAATCCAGCTACAGTTATGGACTGTTTTATAGAAAGAGTAGGAATTCATTGTGATTTCTGTTACCATAATGAAGGCAATGAATGATAAAAAACATTTGTCTGAGTTTGATCAAAAAGAAAAATACCTTGCAATATATATGCATAGTTAACTATCAAGTGCCAGCTGTACACCCGGCTGTCACACCCTAGAAAGCATTCTGTGCTATGATCTTGGATACTTGACTTGTGATGTAGTCTTTTATAACTTATATACATGGTCATAAGAATGCTCCTGTAGCATTTAAAGTTGGTAATACAAAATTCACCTTCATTGTTATTGATTCAATGGTTTTATTTGGAGTTATCATTGCTTCTATTAAAGCCATAAAATGGTGCAAATTACAGAATTTGATTTCAGAAACACAGTTTTTTTTCTAATGACAGTTGATAATGAGCTGTCAATAATTTTGGAAAGGAAATGGCACTTTGAACATATTTTCCTGATACTGGCTGACACTTTTAATCTGCAATTTAATTTGTTTTAGTGACCAAATGGATAATTTCTTTACATCTTGTGAACCAAATGCTAATTTGTATGTTTTATGGTCATTACAGGATGTGACTGCAACTAAAGGCAATGAGTTTGAAGATTATTGCCTAAAGAGGGAGCTGCTCATGGGAATCTTCGAGATGGGCTGGGAAAAGCCATCTCCAATTCAGGTACATTTGGACACTACTCAGACTTGACCCCTGCTGCCAGCTGTACAATAAGGCATCTTTGTGAATAAGGAAGTGCTTGTTTTGATAATTCTAGAGTTGGTTGTATTTTAAAAATATTGGCAGCCATTCCACTGCATTGACTGTGACAAAGCACCAAATTTTCTTTGGTAAATCAAAATAATATGAAGTACTACTTGTATTAAACAATCAGTGTAAGTGCTGTCTAATCCCTTTTGGACGGTCAGTAAACTGGCCACACTCTGACTGTTTGTCATTAAATGACTGTAAAGTCTTATTAAAACATAAAATGCAGAGTTCATGTGGTGGAATTGTAGTTTCAGCGTCTAGTTCAAGGTTAATCTTAATGTTTTTGTTGAAGATATATGGTTTGGCTTGTGACTCACCCGGGTGATGCAGTAAGAAAATGAGCCTTTTCACTCGACTATTTTTAGCCTGGCATGGCAGTGTTTGTTGGCAAGTCGGTCCGAAGTACTGAAATATCTCGACAACTATTTGTTGATTGACCTTCAATTTTGTACAGACATTCGTGGCCCCAGAGGATGAATTACAGTAACCTTGGTGATCCACTGACTATTCTTCCAGATGGTCAAAGTTTTCATTTATTCCATGAATTATCTCTTAAATGTAACTGCACCAAATTATGGACAGACAGTCATGGTTGCTAGACTTTATATTGTCAAGACTTTGACGATCCTTCAGTTTACCTCTGGTACCACAGTAAGGTTGAGATTTGGGGTCTTGTTGAAATATATTGCATACATTTGTGGTCCCCAGAGGAAGAATTATAATCACTTATGTGACACCCGACTTTGCCTCTAGTGCCATCATCAGATTAAAGTGTCTGAAAAGGGTGTTCATGAGCCACTGAAGCAGGTCTAAAAGAAATAAAATGATATTTTGCTTTCCAACCAGTTGAATTGTATTTTCAAAAATATTTTGAGAGCGCTGCCCTAATTTACCAGGTGCCCATAGATAAGTGACTGCCCCAGCCATAACATGTAGTATTGTGTATTAATCTGTTGTTTCTGCTGTTCTCAGGAGGAAAGCATTCCCATTGCACTGTCAGGAAGGGATATCTTGGCAAGAGCCAAGAACGGCACGGGAAAGAGTGGAGCCTACCTCATTCCCTTACTTGAACGCATTGACCTGAAGAAGGACTGCATACAAGGTAAGAAGGCTTTCCTCTCGCTTGTGTCACACGTTATCTCTATCAGTGTCATTCATCAAGAGGATGGGAATGAAAACTCTGGAATGTACCACTGCTAATCATTCACAGCAATTCACAGTATTCACAAATACTGAGAATCATTGTGTTGCAAAAGGAGTAATTGAACATGATGAAATGTAAAATTACTTTCTGTTGGCGCTGTATGTTTATACATAAATGAAAGCACAACACTAATCAAGCTCTAACATTTTTTGTGAATCATCCGCTGGTGTTTTGGAAAGCTTTGTTCATATTTCCAAGACAAAGCTGGCTCAAGTTTCATAAAATGTTTGTCTGTGCAGCTTTGGTCATAGTGCCCACCAGAGAACTGGCTCTCCAAGTAAGCCAAATATGTATCCAGGTCAGCAAACACATGGGTGGAGTGAAGGTCATGGCAACCACAGGTGGAACCAACCTACGTGATGACATCATGAGACTTGATGAAACAGGTAAACCTTACAGTTTTAAATGGTTCCTCTCTAATGGTGACATGAAAATATCCCTGAATCAAATTGTAGTTATGCTAGAAAAGGATCATAAGTTGCTCTTATCCTCAGTTGCTGCGAGGTGAGAGAAAGAAGGGGGACCAATGATGACGACCGTCAGTTTGGCTCATTTGTTTTTTTTTTCTCTGCAGTCCAGAAAGTTCTCGGAGCCCTCTCATTATCTGTTACATAATGCTCTTTGGTGGGATATTGGCACTCTGCCCTTTCAAAAGGCAATCTCTTTATAACTTAATGGCAACATCGCATGAACACAGTGTGAGGTATATGTTGTTAAGGTTGTAATTATTAACTACACCGTTTCTATGGTGCATCAGGAAATGTGTACTGATGACAGTTTTGTTTTTTTTAATACCTCTGGTGGTTGTACTGCTAAAGTTATTGGCAGGCAAGTGGTGTTGATGATTGAAACATGGCAGCCAGTCGAAACACATGTTCTGTGGCTGACTGATACTGCCAAATAATTTCTCCTGAAGTGCTGGATACAACTCTCTATACTGCAGTCACGGGTTGCTGTTGCCAATTATGATTATAATTCAAGTAATAACACTGCAGTCCTTAACTGCAAATTCTCTGTAGCGCAGATTTATGTATATTTTTTCAGCTAAGGGTTTGTTTTGTTTCACAGTTCATGTGGTCATTGCCACTCCTGGGAGAATTTTAGACCTCATCAAAAAAGGGGTGGCCAAAGTCAATCAAGTGCAGATGATCGTTCTGGATGAAGTGAGTTAAATAGATTATTTTCATTCTGTTGGACCCACATTGTTGGATTTTTACTAATTTAATTTGATTGAGATGGCTCTTAATGTGTCTCTCCCTCTGCTCAACAGGCTGACAAGCTCCTGTCTCAGGACTTTGTGGTGATGATGGAGGAGATACTGGGCTTTCTGGCCAAACAGAGGCAGATCCTGCTTTATTCTGCTACCTTCCCTCTCAGCGTGCAGAAGTTTATGGTACATTTTTCTCATTTGTTTTAAGTACTTGTTTAATCATTTATCAGCTAAAAAAAAAACACAGCCTGATTATAACTGCTCATGTTTCCACCTGCTTTGTAGAGTGCGCACTTGCAGAAACCCTATGAGATCAACCTGATGGAGGAGCTAACGCTGAAGGGTGTGACTCAGTATTACGCTTATGTAACTGAAAGGCAAAAGGTCCATTGCCTTAACACCTTGTTCTCCAGGGTAAGTATTGCCTTTCTACACTTAATGAAACTGTTTTTAAATAACTTCTGTTGTGTCATGAAAACAGCTGTGTAAAAAGCTGATTTGACTTCATCAAATGCTTTTACATTGGACACCCAACAAAAATGTCTTGCAAGTCACAATTTAAACATCAATTTCACTAGTGTTCACTGTTGTCTGTGTTCTTGTTTTGTTTTTTTTTTCAGCTCCAGATAAACCAGTCTATAATCTTCTGCAACTCCTCTCAGAGAGTGGAGCTCCTTGCCAAGAAGATCTCCCAGCTTGGTTATTCATGTTTCTACATTCATGCCAAGATGAGACAGGTCAGCTACAAAGAACTGCCTCCAGAAATACCATCTTTAAGACCAAAATACACTGGTTGTGATAGATGCATGCCAGAGAAGCAGCTACTATTACTATCGTTGTGCATTAACGTGCTGCATTGTGAAGAATGGAATGTGTCTGTAGTTGATCTGCTGCTATAGTTCACACCAGTGCTCTATTTCTGGAGTGTTGCTACCACTGCCAGTTTTTTTTTCCTCTATGAGAAACTGTCCGTGTTGTTCGGTCGCAGAGATGCCTTGTTTATCAACGGGTTTAACAGGTTACCTTGAATAGGGTAAATATATTTACATTACAGCCTAGTTTTGAGGCTTGGCTTATACTTAATGTAGTATCGGGTATGAACAAGAACAACAGAACCTTATACACCTTACATGGTGTTTTTCCACTCCCAAAAGACTTAAATGTCTCTCTTGGAATCCGCTTCATATCAGGGTGAACAGACATTTTTCTGTATATAGTCTTTATGTGAAGTAGATGTCTGCCTGTGATTGAATGTGACACCTTAACGCATTTGTCGCTTTTCTGCTCTCCAGGAGCATCGTAACCGTGTGTTCCACGACTTCAGAAACGGCCTCTGCAGGAATCTTGTCTGCACTGGTAAGTGGTGGAGACAGGTGTGCACATTTGCTGCATTGTAGAATTCTGAAATACTCTAAAAGCTGTTTTGTTGCAACCCGAAGCTATTGTGAGGCTGATGACACATCAACACCAGACTTTCTCTGCCACAGTCTGAGCCATATTTTCCATCTGGAGGTTTTCAGTGCTCACTGCTGAGATTTTAAAACCTCACCACAGAGCTAATAGTGTAAATATCAACCCTATTTGCCTCTGACTTTTCAAGGCATGTCCAATGAAATTATAGCTGACCTAGATCCTTGGACACAAAGTGTAAGCGTTGCCTGAGACATCTTATTTTTGTAGCTCCTTTTTCCATTAATTTGAGTTTTTGTTTAAAAGCTATGTGTTGTAATCTCGGCTTTGAACTGAGCTCATGGTGTCCACCATAGTGGACATAGTGTAAAGCTCACCCTGTGAAATTGTGTCCCTCAAGTGGCCAGTCATTGTCTCTACTCAATGCAATGCATCTAAAAATATAGAGCCTGATTTCTATAAATCAAAAGGCTGCTTCTTACTTGGACAAGTGTGCTTACATGAACAACACTGCACAGAGGTGAAAGACAAAGGGCTATCAAAGAGGTTGTAGGAGGACGTGTACATAGGATGACATGTTTATTCAGGCTTCAGGCCACGTTGAGATTTATTCAAGAGCTGGTTGCCACATAGCCATAAACCGGAATTACACACCAGCTCATGGAACAATATAGCACTCGTCAGCCCGAGCACGGTGATTAAAGCAAAATGGGGTGACACACGGACCACAGTGAGCTCATGTTGCCTGTAGGATAACACAAAACAGGTTTGTTTAGAGTGTACTGTTGACATTGGATTTGGAAAACGGAGTGTTTGCTACAATGACATGTTGGAGAGAATTTAAAGACAGCGAGACTCATAAATTGTGACACGTATGCACACAACTTGTTTAAACTTGCTCTGCAGATGTGTCCATGTTTACTGCTTTTATGGTTGAGGCAAACAGAACTGTTGTTTACCTGGTTGAGATTTAGTTTGGTGGCACTGGGATGTTATAAAGTACTGCTAGTTTTTATTTTTCAGAAACTTAACATTTATCTTGTTGTTGGTCTGTGTTTTTAAATTCTTGCTTTCTTTCCTCTAGACCTCTTTACAAGAGGAATTGACATTCAAGCTGTGAATGTTGTGATCAATTTCGACTTTCCCAAGCTGGGAGAAACATACCTTCATCGCATTGGTAGATCTGGTAAGAGCCTGTATTGATTGTTGCTTTTCAGCTGTGCAGCCTCTTTGGCAAAGATGTGTTATAGGCCCAAAAAAGACAATAATGACTAAACAATCATTTTCAACCATGTTCTTTTATAATCCAGGACGTTTTGGACACTTGGGGCTCGCCATCAACCTCATCACTTACGATGATCGCTTCAACCTGAAAGGGATCGAGGAGCAGCTTGGAACAGAGATCAAGCCCATCCCTGGCATCATTGACAAGAGCCTTTATGTGGCAGAGTACCACAGTGAGAGTGGTGAAGAAGTCAAGCCATGAGCCAGTAAGCACACAGAGATCCAAGTACTTTTTTCAAGGGAATTCAAGGATGCTTTCTTTCCTTTTTGTTGTTTTTCAGTTTCCATACACAGGTCAGGATATCAGTTTTATACAATTTAGCTCTTTCGTAGTCTATTTGTAGGCTCCAAGTGATCTTTAAAGGGGACACATGATTTAATTATTTCATTATGCAAGAATTGCTAATAATAAAAACGACCTTAACCTAAAAGGCACTTTAGTTATTTACTTGAATGCAGTCTGGTCTAATTGAGTTTCCCTCTTCTCCCTCTACAGATCAGTCCATCCTCCCTTCCCCTTTGTACCTTTTTTCATCCCCCCTGTCCTGGAGTTCTTTTTTCTTTTTTTCTTTTCTTTTCTTTTTTTTTTTTTTTAAATGTACAGTTTCTGTCTTCCTTTTTTGGATGCCACCATAAGGAATGTGTATTTTGATGGACGCGTTTTTGGAAGAACTCATTTGCCCTTTCATTGGGCTCCGTGCTGCACCACCACACACTGAAGACGTGAGCACCTGGAGGAAAGCATGGGACCAAGTTGAGAATATATCAATGCACATCGTGACGATTCATATCCACCAGTGACACGAAGCCAGCACAGACGGACCGCAACATGACACCCTCCATTCTTCACCTTTTATTTTAGAAGTTTTAACCAATTTGTATCAAGTGCCTTAACAAGCAGTTCAACTCGTTCTAAAGTAATAACCCGTCATTATCCACCATCTTGATCACTTCATACCACACACACACACACTCACTCACGTTCACCTTATTGAAAATTTGTCTCACTAATTTAATGTCCGACCACATAGGTGAATTCATAACTGTTTTTGGTTTTGGTCATCCATTTACAAGGAATGGAGATCATTAAGAGGGGAGGCTGGTCTGAATGATCCTGTTGCTGGCTAAGCTGCACTTCTGTCTGGCTGACAAATGAGGACAAACTTGGACATCCATGGACAGAGATGCTGGATTTTTTTCCAAGAGACAGCCAGACTGTCCAGTTGCTTGTGAAGAAGCGTGTGCTTCTAAAAGACCCAGACCCTTTCCTCTGTCTTCAGCATCAAAACACTAAAAATGAATAAGCAGCCTGTCAACACCATGAGTCATGAGGATTCCTGTATCGGTGGAGTTTAATTGTAGGGAAGGTTTTTTTTTTTTTTTTTTTCCTTTTATGTCCTGTGTTTCACTTTCCTATGGATGGCCATACTTAATTCTGCGAGATGTGCAGCCAACATGTGGGCCGCACCTTACACCTTGTGTATATACCTTCATTTTAAGATTGTTTTAAACAAGTTCAAAAGGCTGGCTGACAAACTGAAAAGCTTTTTCCCCCCTTCTCTTGTTAGCACTGGAGATTGTTTCCTTAATTGCCAGTTTGTTTGATCTGCAATATTGGCCTGTGAATTTATTTATAATTTTAGAAATTGCAGAATTTATTAGAATCTGAAACATTTGAATGACTTTGTGCATGGGATGTTTTTGGAGGCAGAGTTCATCACTGATAATATTTTAGCCCCTCCAAATTTGATGATGAGTGCAATTGTTCAAAGCTGCACTTAAAAACGATATTGTTTAAATTGTTGCCCGTATTCTCGTGCTACCAGTGTTAACAAGTGTTCAGTCTAGACAGATGGCTTTGTTAAGCTTGTGCATTGGAGTCATGAATTCTTTGTTGTCACCAGCCTTAACTTGTGAAATTGACTCTTGAGACGCACTCAAAGATCTCCAGTTACAGTGAGTGTTGTTGTCGGAAGAGAAAATAATATTCTATCATGTAGTAGTACTACTCGCTGCAGTGCAGCTGAATTGGCAGAGGATTTGTTTTGCTGGGGGAGGTTAGCTGTTACGTTGATCCACGTGCTCTTTAAGCACAGCTACATTAGTTCACAAATGTTGAGGAGAAAGCTGTGGATTTATTTTCCCCCCTTTTTTTGAAGAATGTCGGCCGAATGCATCAAAACTAACCATCTGACCTAAAATGTAGCAGGAATTCATTCTCTGTGCATTGCAAGTTGGCTGGCTTCACTAAGAGCAGCTGATAAAAGATGCCTCACTTAAAACAACCTGAGCAGGTTGGGCTGCACTTAACACACAGAGATGGGTTCATGCAATAACACTGACTGCACTGCTTTTTGTACACTCATGATGCCCAAATGAAAAAAGAAGTGTAGGGTGGTGCAGAATATTCATTAAAAAAAAAATTGGCTTGGAGGGGGAATGGGCATGAAGGATTACAAAATGACTGCTTGTTTAAAACAAAAAAAAAGAAACGGGCACCTCAGCCTGCTGAGTTTTTGGCTTCTATCTCTGCCCGTTATTGCTTTGATATTTTGGGTTTGGGGTTACAGTTGCTTTTTTTTTTTCTTTTCTTTTCTTTTTGTTTTTTTGCATTTTATGCAAATTTGAAAACCTTTTTCTGCATTAAGGTTTCTGAACATTTGTTCAGATCAAACCTTTTTGCAAATGAGGTTCCCTTTGTTATGGTGAGATGCTTTCTGACTGTTCTAATCAATGAGAATTATTATTGCACATTTAATTTAAACTCTTTTTAAAAGAAAACTGTGACGATATTGATCAGTTTGAGATGACATTTTATTTCTCATTGGTTAGGACTGAGATCCCTGTTCACTCGGCTCTATTGTTGGCCCCTAAATACTTGCACATGTAATTTGGCTCATTGTTTGGGGGGGTGGGAGGGTTATATTTGTTAAAAAAATCCAAATTGAATAAAGCATTAGCTGATTGAACAGGGATCTAACCGTGCAGACACTTGGCAGCTGTCTGCTTCTTGTCAGTCCACCGGCAGTAATCGCCACAGCGAACGTTTTCAAGGATGAATCCAACGATCCTACAAGATCGAGTGCGTTGCTACGTTTTAATGGGATGTTGCTTTACTGCCAGTGGCTGCCATTTTGAGAACCTTAAAGACTGAGACAAGAGCATCTTGCCCCAGATCGGGTCACTAATTGGATAGTTTGTTGAACAAAATTGTCTCATTCTTTAAGGTGATTTTTAAATTTGTGGGGTGGTTTAATTAGTGCTCTTGCTGCCCTGATGCACATGTTCATCCTCTCTCAATAGCGATGACACATTTATGATAACACAGCTTTTGTGTACAATTTGGCCGTCCTATCGTTTGTCTGTTGAGGAGGATGTGAGAGGAGTCAATTATCGATTTCTTTTAAAACAGATGCATCAGTTCAAAGAAAACACGGGGAGGAGCCTTCGGGCGTTAAAGAAACAGGATGACATGATCTAAAGATCCAAAGTGTTGGTAACGGGTACAAAAAAAAAAGGTTCGAAAAAGTTGCCCTTAAATTTGGAATTTTTCTTTCAAATGAGATGTTCATGTGGAGTTCACATTATTTAAAAAGTCTCCAAATTTAAGTGAAGAATTTAAAGCCTGAGTTCATTTTTTTAAAAAACTTTATTTGATGAACAAATTGGTCGTTATTTAATTGGCAGAATTTTCAGTGCAGCTTATTTTACACTGGTCTTGAGTTTAAAAGGATGTCATCAATATTATTGGATAAAATTTGAAAGTTTTGTTGAAATAAAGCTCACTGAAATTTATTTTTTGTGTCTGAAGCTTTTCTTGCCCTGTTGCTCAGCCCTGTGGAAGCTAGGTGTCAGTATGTTGCTGCTGTTGTGTTCAAGACGTCGTGTCTTAATATAAACTCTGACCTGGAGGCAGTTCTCAGACCACAGCCTTACTCGTACTCTGGTGTTACTTCAGTTCATGGCTCAAGATGTATAACTTTGTGGTGTTCTGCTTTTCATCAGTGGCTCTTCTGGCCTGTGTAAAAGGTGCTTTTCCTCCACCATGTGACAGGTGAGAAACGTGTCTGAAGGGGTTTTTCCTAAAACCTTTGTTTTGTCTAGAAGAGGAAGTGAAAGTTAATTTTTCGCTGTGAAACAGACTGTTAAATCAAAACATGTCTGGGAACCTCTGACAGAACAGAATCTCTGAACCTTTTTAATTTCAATTTACTACGAAAAGTAAATGTGTAGTTTAAAACTAATGCTTCCTTTTTGATAAATGACTCGTTTTCTGTTCTGTTTTATAGAATTTCCTACATCCTGTTCTGTTTAAAGCAGCTTTGAGCTGTTGTGACAAAATGTTAGTTGGATAAATTCTGCTTTCTGCTGCTGGAAGAAAAAAAAAAAAAAAAACCTTATTGAATCCATCACCAACTGCAGCTGACAAACATACATTTCTCACAATTTCTCCTTCATACTGTGTATGAAGTTGTCGGCAGACCTTTGCCCTCACCTGCTTATTTTTAGCGAGTGTTATGGTTTTATTGCTTCCTTGTAGGACTCTGTAACATGTTGTATTAATACACACACAGCCTTTTTATGATATCTGTTTAACAATTCACAACTATAAATTGAATTTCAGTGAAATCTACTGCACTGGGCCCATCTTGCATCAGGTGCAGGAAGCTAAACTATTCAGTGATGACAAGTACTTTGTTGACATGAAGCTGAAGGAAACTCCTGGTAAGTTAAAAGGCAGTAAATCATTTTATTTGTATTCATGAGTCCAGTGTGTAAATCCATTGTTTTTGTTTCCTCCTCTTTTTTTCCCTGCAGATGTTGTTTTGTCGGCTTTTCATAACCTTTCACAGGAACATCCAAACACGACCGTCCCGCCTGGCAAACTGCAGGAGTTCCTCACTACGTACTTTGAGGCACCAGGGACAGAGTTTGAGTCGTGGACACCACCAGACTGGCATGACAAGTGAGATCCAGTCATTAATGGGCTTGTATCATCACTCTGATCTTTTTATTGTGCTTGGTTGACCAGAGTGGATTTTTTTTCTCTACCAGGCCAAAGTTCCTTGAGGGAATAGCAGACCAAGAACTACATAACTGGGCTGAAAAGATACATCACCTGTGGAAGTCTCTCGGCAGAAAGGTGATGATACTGAAATAAATCTCAAACCATCGATCAGCCTCAACATTTTAACAGACTGATACTGCAGGTGAAGTCCTCAACATCGATCATCTGGTTATAATGTGAAGTTCTGGGTCTTAAAATTCATATGGATAAAACCCAAACACTGTGGGACCATGAAAACGTCTTAGTAATGGCCCGAGGAATGCGACAAATGGCAGAAAGTATTGACCTAGCCCCCAAATTCCCCAGATCTCAATCCCATTAAGACGGCTCCACCTCACTGCCCACAGGACTCGAAGGATCCACCACCAACACCCTGGAAGACCAAGAAACCCAAGGGAGACCCCCAGAGGTCCTGTGTTCATGCCTCTGCAGTGGGGCCTCCGTGGGTCGGACTTGTTCTGGCACATCCCACGGATGCTCAATCGGATTGGGATCTGGGGACGTGGAGGATGGGTCGACGCCTTGAGCTCTTTGTCAAGTTCCTCGGGCCATTTCTGAGCTTGTCAGGGTCCATGGTCCTGCTGGGGGGGCCACTGCCATGAGGGGGCTGAACTCAACAGTGTTCTGATGGTTTTTAAAAATATATTTTTAATGGTGCATTAAGCACTTCTGGAGAAAAATGTTTGATTATTCAGTCCTGAGTTTTGTTCTGTTGGTTAGACCAAAGAATAAAATGTTAATATTTCGACCTTGAGGGTGAAATTACCTTCATCATTCACAATTTTCAGATATTTTCAAGACCCAAATGATTAATTAAAAAGATAACTCAGCTCTATCTACAATTAAAACTATCTTTACTCACATAGATACTGGTTACAAAGGTGTGAAATGAAAGCTGACTCTCTCCTGCAGATCCGTGCCAGTGTTAAAGATCACCCAGAGCTCTACTCGCAGATATACACCCCACATCCTGTTGTTGTGCCAGGAGGGCGCTTCAGGGAACTCTACTATTGGTGAGTGAGTGATGAAGCCTGTCCATCAGCTGTCTGAGTGTCAGAGTTGAGCGAGGTTTCAAGCGAGAAGAGATCACAGCCAGGGGTCTCTGCTGAGAGCCCACCTAGGCGGTGTGTACAGACAGTGACGCGAGCCGCTCTGTGTCCAACAGGGACTCCTACTGGGTCATCAACGGGCTCCTGCTGTCAGAGATGACAGACACGGCCTATGGGATGATTCAAAACTTCCTCTACCTTGTCAACAGGTGAGCCTCAAAGCACCTTTTCATCTCTCGCAGCAGTTAAAAAATGAATTTAAAAAAAAAATGTCCGGCTTGCTGCAGGTCGTTCAGCCGGCTCATTTTGAATAAGTCATTTAGGAATCTAACTCGAACACTTTGGATGTGGAGCTCCTGGGGGGGTTTTCATGATTTGTGGAATAAAAGATTTTTTTCTATCGCTCCTACAGATATGGCTTTGTTCCAAATGGTGGGCGGATTTACTATGAAAGGCGCAGTCAGCCTCCATTCCTCACTCTAATGGTGGAGAGCTACTATCAAGCAACCAAGGATAAAGATTTCCTCAGGTGATATTTAGGCCCGAGCTGATGTCCTGCCAGACACATTATCATTCTTCAGCCGCTGCGCGTCTCCTCTAGAGCAGAAACACATTACGCATAAAAACCTCGGTTCTTGTGTCCCTCTGAGCCGCTGGTGTTTTCCCTCACATGCTTAATTAGAATGTGACACCCTGACGTTTGCATGTGATGTGAAAGGAACAGTCATTATCCACTCAAAGGCCACGTGAAAGTCGGGTGGAGTTTCATAATTTACAAAACATTTCTGAAGCTGTTACAACAAAAAAGAAACATTGCAGCATCCTCCTCAACAACTGAGGAAGATGGAGACTTTATTTTTGGGTGAACTGTTCCTTTAAGGACTGTGAAACTGAATTTAAACATTTGTTGCACAAACTTTGCATGTCGTAGATCAGCTTTACCGGGTCTGGAGCAGGAGTACCGCTTTTGGATGCAGAACCGTTCTGTGGCCGTGAGACTGAACGGAGCAGAACATGTACTGAACCGGTACGACGTGCAGGTGGGCTTGCCCAGGTAAGTCTGAAACAATGGAGTGAATTAAAACAAAACGGATTATTAATTAAACAAGGGGAGACTCCCCCCAAAATCAAAAACAAGTATTTTTCGTCTCACATGTAGTTCAAATAATAATAATGATCATTTGAAAAACTCAACAGCAATGTGTCTTTCCAGAAATCATGACATGGTTACTGAAGATAATCCACAGAGCTCGTTGTGAAGCAGTTTTATATAGGAACTATTTTCTCTCTGTATCACTGTGCAAAAGGAAGTGTGCATTAACTCAGAGACGACAGGCTAGCTAACTAAACTAACGTTACAGCTCAGTTGACATCGCAGGCTGCCACAAACGAGAGCTGTTTGTCCATGAAGTAGATAAACGTCTCCAGCTGCACAGTGGTATAGTGTAGTCGAGTAGGAAGAAAATCCAAGTCAAGGCGTGTCTGTTGCCAGTATCTCCAAAACTTGGCAACTCGCACCAAAACAGTCTAGATGGATAAATAACTCTGCAGGTAGGAGGACGAATATGCCGTTTGGATTTTTGGGCGAACTGTCCCTTTAAGTGATGTGGGTATTGTCATGATTGTGGACTAATCATGTCTTTCTAGGCCCGAATCCTACACAGATGATCTGGAATTGGCAGAAGGACTCGCTGACGGTGAGAGTCTGTTCGTGTCGAGCATGTGGAATATTTCCCTGCTGTCGTCATTTCATGCAACGAGAGAGAAAAATGGGAACGTAATGTAGTTTATAATTGCTCCTAAGTAGAAAGTGGAATACGTTCCCCTGGATTCAAGGCTCATCTGTGCAAAACAAATTTGCTCTGAAAATACCTCAGCACCATGTTGTAATGAATATTTAATGTTGAACACACTCATTCTTTTCACATTGCCGCTGAACAGTCTGACTTGTAAGAAAAAAGCTGTGGAAAATGTTGAATTTTACTTATTTTCACTTCAGAAGATTTCTCCATTTTTATGTTAGAATATATTTTTTATTAAAAAAAATAGTCGAGGTCATTAGGTAATTTTCTTCCTCCTTGGAAAAGACATTTTTATGTTTTGTCTCTGAAGCTTTTGAAAAATGTTACAACAAGAAAATATAATTCAGAGGCTGCACATTTTACTTTGTTTCTACACCAGCAAACAAGACAAACATGACTAACAACCACATTTTAGATACTCATTTGTTGTGGCTCTGCTTCTGAGTCCATGTTTTTTTGTTTTTGTTTTTTCTTGCCCTCAGACCGTAAAGAGCAGCTGTGGATGGATCTGAAGGCGGGAGCAGAGTCGGGCTGGGACTTTACGTCCCGCTGGTATATAGATGGTGACGGCCACAACAACGGCACCCTGAGAGACACCCGCACCAGCCAGATCCTGCCTGCTGACCTCAACGCTCTGCTGTGCCTCAGCGAGAAGACTCTCGCTTCATTTCACAGGATTCTGGGTGAGTACACAAGCAGCCTTTGACCTTGGCACCAACTCTGGTCTTCACGCTGCTTTTAGCTCCTAACTGGCGTTACGTAACCGTGATGTGCCGCTTCCTGACAGGTGATGGTGACTCAGCTGCACTGTATGACCAGGCTGCAGCCCGCAGACTGCAGGCGATAGAGTCTGTGCTGTGGGATGCTGAGAGGGGAGCTTGGTTCGACTACAACCTGGTGACGCACTCCAAACATTTTGAGTTTTACCCCTCCAACCTGGCACCTGTTTGGGCGCAGTGCTATTCTCGGCCTGAGATGGGAGAGAAAGCAGTGCAGTATCTGAAGGTTGGTGGACGTTCTGGCTTCTTTGTGGTCTCAGGTAACAAGTAAATCTGAAATACAACATATTTTTTTGTTTATTAAAATACCCCTGTAATCCACAGAGCACACTGTCAACAGGGAGTTATTTTTTAGATGTATAGTAGTTCTGATAAAACATACAAATTACCAGTTACCCTTCACATTGCAGCAGAAATATCTAAAAACCAGAAACACTAGAATATAATGCAGTCTGTAATGTAAACACAGATAATTAGATTGATTACTGTGTGAAAGAATGGACCACTACAGTGAAATAACCCTTTAACCTGTATTCATCCAGACGAGGAGGATTTTCTCACCACAGCTGCCCAGTGTGACTCGTGTCCTTCTGTCGCAGCTCCACTCTTGACGGTCGTGTCACTTTAGAGTCCAGCAGTGGTTCGGTTCTGCCCGCAGGATACATACAGTGTTTTTCCTTTGGTCTGTGAAAGAGTCCTGCCCCCAAAAAACAGTTGTTTTTTTTTAGCTTTTTTAGCTGTAAAAGCAAGAGCAGGTATTGTATAAACAACACCTCAAATGCTTAAAGACAAAACTTGCTAAATCAGCCCACTGGGGACCAACTACAACTGTTAGATCTGGTAAAAGTGATCATGATTTCTGAGTCCGATTGAAGAAATGTTCTCTTCCCATTTTAATAACAACACACACACACACAAAAAAACCCTTTGACATTATTTTTTAACCACAAAGCAGGATGAATAAATGTGATTTCAGCTGAACTCTTCTTGACATTTGTTAAAAAGAGGAGAAACGCCCACGAGGATGTTGCATGTGCTTTATGAACTGTGCCCGTGTGCTCCAGCAGATGGCAGACACACACTACACCACTCTCACACATGCATGCTCATACGGTTGCTCTTGCTCGTCATGTCTGCAGAGGAGTGGTGCCCTCCAGTTCCCCAACGGAGTCCCGACGTCGCTGAGAGACTCCGGGCAGCAGTGGGATTATCCCAACGCGTGGCCTCCTCTGCAACACATGCTCATCAGTGGTAGGTGGCGAAAAATTGATCTGCCATCATGAGAATTTCCAGAACCCTTCACTGATCATTTCTAATCGTTCAGCGTGGTGCTCTGTTGTCTTTGCACAACCATTTCTTTTAAAAGCACAGGATTAGTCAGCTGGTGCTTTCTTTCTTTCTTTCCTTCTTTCCTTCTTTCCTTCTTTCTTTCTTTTGTTTGTTTGCTGGAGAACTCACTGCATGGATTTCAAACAAAACAAAGCAGGTTTAAAAATGACCTTCAGGTTTAATTTGAGGCTGTTTACGACCACGCTGTTAGAGGTGCCCTGTGGAGTTTCCTTGAAAACAATCAAAAGTTCTCACCTGGAAAAAAAAAAAAGCTTTGTGTATCCTTGAGGACTAACAAACACTGAATATATTTCCTTCCCTCCGTTTACATTTGCAGAGATAAAAGTGTTAAACTGCTATTGTCATTGTCTTCTCTGGCTTTACTGGCACATCGCTGCATTCCTCTCCTGTCAGCGTCGTCTGTGTTCTGTCTGTCGGTGGAAGAGTGTGAAACCACTGACACGAATATCTATCACATCATCCGTCAACACAGTGCAACCTGAAAAACTCCCCAGGACACATTTAAAGGTTAAAGGGGTCAGAAAGTAATTGGTATAGTTACATAAAGTCGTCGTAATTATTATTCGACTTCAAACTAACCACCCACAGACTTCAGCAGACACTTGGCATCTGCCCCGGTGAGGATCTGCCAGAGTCGCACCGACGCCAGCTTCACTTCCTGCTTATTTCGAAGGAGTTTTGCCTTTTAGTCAGGTTTTTGGAAAGAGTGACGGGTGATCAGAGAGCGACTGATATGATGCCCTAAAAACTCCTTCGTTGCTGAGTCTGTATGATTAAGATCACTGTCCTGCTGAATTTTCCCTAAAGTAGGGAACCATGAGGACTTTTTTTTTTTTCCATTTGCAGAGTCAAATCATGCCTTGTTGATTTAGGTCTCCATTACCAGTTTAAATGACCTGAGTCTGAGCAGGCTGCGGTGACGTGGGGATGGACTTTGTCTTCAGGGAGGGACGGCAGCTTCCATCTTTATTCCCAGTCGCTGTTTTGTTGTAGCAACAGCCTGATAATCATTGATGATAACCGTCCTGTCGACCTCTCACCTCGCTGCACTCGTCAGACACTCCGGTTCTTCCTCTTCTTTTTTTCCCCCCTCTCCTCTTTGTAACGTTCATGAAGTGAGTCAACATTACAGCACATAAACACTCAACAATGGAGGTCAGCTCCACAGATCACCGCTGCTGCCACACTGATGAATCCACTTTGTAATCAGAAACGTCAAAGCGTAATCTCCTCCCACTGGAAACGGCTCCAGGATCCAATGCGACTCTGGGTGTTTATTCCTCCAGAACGTGTGGATCTACATGAAGAGTTAAGCCATGTCAGCACATGTGTATGAACAAGGGCTTTACACACCGTCTGGCCACAAAAAAAAGTCGCCAACAACAAAGGTCACACTCTAATATTTCGTTGGACCACCCTTAGCTTTGATTAGGGCACACATTTGCTGTGGCATTGTCATCTTGGAGTATTGCCCGTGCCATCAGGGAAGAAAGAAATCCATTGATGGAATAACTTGGTCATTCAGTATATTCAGGTAGTCAGCTGACCTCATTCTTTGGGCACTTAATGTTGCTGAACCTCGACCTGACCAACTGAATCACCCCCAGATCATAGCTCTGCCCCCACAGGCTCGTACAGGAGGCACTAGGCATGATGGGTGCATCACTTCACCTGCCTCTCTTCTTACCCTGATACACCCATCACTCTGGAACAGGGTTAAATCTGGACTCATCCGATCACATGACCTTCTTCCATCACTCCAGAGTCCAATCTTTATGCTCCCTAGCAAATTGACGCCTTTTTTTTTTTTGGATTAGCCTCACTAATTAGTGGTATTCTTAAGGCTTCACAGCTGTTCAGACCCAATCTCACGAGTTTCCTTTGCGTTGTGCGTGTGGAAATCCTCTGAATTTCACTATTAAACGAAGCACTGAGTTCTACTTTTTTTGTCGACAATTTGATTTCACCAAACGTTTAAGTGATCAGGATTTTTTTTCGACCACATTTCTTCCTCGAACACGAAGGTTCCCCACTATCTTTCCAGTTTTAATGCTTTGGACAGTTCTTAATCCAATTTTAGTATTTTCTGCGAACTCCTTAGATGTTTTCTCTGCCTGATGCATGCCAATGATCTGACCCCTTTTCAAACACACTACCATCTTCTCCACGACCACTGAATGTGTCTTTCGAAATGAGAAGCTACTCATTGCATCAGTTGGGGTTAAATAAGCTGTTGCCAGCTGAAAGATAATCGCCCATGCAGTAATTATCCAATAGGATGCTCTTATCTATTTGCTGAGTTAAATCCAGGTGGCAACTTTTATTTTTTGGCCAGTCGGTGTATATAACTAGCAGTTCCACCTGACAGGGGAACTCATCACATTTACTGAAGGCTGAGAGTCAAAAGCAGTTAAAACTCAGTCATTGTTTAATTAAAATCCGATCTACCGGAGCACAGAGTCAACACAATTAAAACATGTAACCTACCTCAGATAATTCATATTTATGTGCAGCCTAATGTTAAAAAAAAAAAGAGTTTTGTCGGTTTGTGTATTGACTGAAATCTTCTCGTATCTCCAGGTTTATCCAAGCTGCCTTCAGAGGACGCTCGGCAGCTAGCGCTCGACTTGGCCCAGCGTTGGATCAGGACCAACTGGTTGGCGTACGGGAAGTATGAAGCCATGTTTGAAAAGGTGAATCTTCTAAAGTCTCAGCGTTTCCCGCCTGGTGTTGCTCTGTGATAACACAGCTGGCTCAGAACGTGTACTCTCCCTCCTCCCTGACAGTACGATGTGAACGGAGATGGCAAACCTGGCGGTGGAGGAGAATACGAAGTTCAGGTATTTCCTTTCATGTTGTTGATGGTAAAACTAATATGCTTATAGTCACACGCGTCTTTCTGATTTCATGCTGGGCCCCGTCGCTGCTTCCTGCCTCTCTTCTGCTTCTTAGCTTTATCACATTTGCATACTCACACACTCACACACACACATGCAGTATCCTCTCCCTGCTCCTCACGTCTTCGTTGTTATCTGTCTTCTTTTTTGTGCAATTTTCTACCTTGTTGGGTTTTTGTTGTCATCTACTTTTCATCTGCATAAATTAATTGTTTCATGTTTTTCTTTGTCATGTTTATCACCATGTTTTTGCTGCTTTCCCGAATGCTTAATAAAATAAAAATAAAAAAAAGGAAACATCCCTCACGCTCTGCTGTTCTGCACCCTGTTGCCCTGTAGCTTGGTTTCGGTTGGACCAATGGTGTGGCCCTGCAGCTCCTGGACCAGTATGGGGCGACTCTCACCTCAGGAAGCGGACATCTGTCTACTGGCCTCCTCCTGCCTCTGGTCGTCTCTGCCACTCTGATGCTCCAGTGAATCAGAGGTGACAAAAGGAGCCTGACTGGAGGTTGGGTTTTATTATTCCTGGTTTTCTGCGGCACTAACTCACACAGGGACCCACTGACTGACTGACAGGCCGACGAACACACACCGACATTAAAAATGAGACTAAATTGCGCATATTTTAACCAGATCTGATATTTTTCTAAACCGCTACACGATCAGGATCACTCTGATTTGCAGGAGTAACAGGATGTGATTTATCATAACCAAAAAAAAAAAAACAAAAATCCCTCTATGAATATTTCAGTGTTTATCCTCAAAGGTGGACGGTCTCTGGTGATATCAGGAGATGCAGATCATATTCATATAGGCTCCTCTGGTCCGACTCCAGCAGTGCAGGCTGTTTGGCGCTCTGTGCTGCTCGGATCACAAACATTAACTTGTCCCAGATATTGAACTGACATCGCAGACGGTTATCCACCTAATTCAATTACGAGGTTTGCTGCTGAACTGCAGCTTCGCTCCCTCTGAAGCCGTCTGTTTGCACGCAAGCCGGAATGTAAACAAAACGATCTCATGTGAGAAATAAAATGTGAAGTGAAGGCATTTAAATAATCTGTACGTGTCAACCGAAGGATGTTGGGTGACGATGCTGGTTTCATATCATATGTTAAATAAAGTGATGACTTCAGACATTTAAATTCATTACTCGCCATGATTTCACCTAATTACAACATTCAGAATTGTAGATAACATACCGTAGTACAGGTGTAGCCCCCTTGTTTTCTCCCAGATGATAGATTTTAATGTTTCAGAGCAGCAGCAGATAATATTTGTCGTAACTTAAAGGATCCAATGTTCTCATGTATTTGTGCCTTAAGGTCGAGTATTGAGCGAAGTCAATCCGACTGACTGTTAGAAAAGTGGAACAGAGAGGGTTTTTGTGAGGTTTATTTTGTTTTTCTGTGTTTTTAATATAATATGAAATGGAGTCCGGTGGCTTCGGCACGCAGTCGTTTCTGGTTTTTAAACAAAAAAAGGATTTTATTCTTGAACAAAAGGGTCCGTCTCTGCAGGGATCCTGTACACGATGTTGTCAGAAACAGTGGAAAGTACTTTAGGTGTACATACGTAGACGGTGAACAGTTGCCAGCAGGGATTTACGGGGACATTACCGCCTGTTTTGTGGCTGCCGCTGCAGGAGTCTTTTTCAGCGCTGGACCAGTTAAAAACTATTGTTGTCCCCTTCAGTCCCACAAAAACATGGAAAAATTAGTCTGGGTTGAAAATGTTACCCTTTTAATGGCTCTGGCGTGACATAAAGTGTAAACAGTAAGCTGTGAGGATGATGTCAGCTAGATAAAGTGAGACTGGACTTTATGAATGCATTGTTTTCCTTTTGAATAACTTGCTCGTGTGAAAATTAACTTGGAAATGGCAGAGTAACAATGAAAACACCTTTTATAGAGAGGTGGCTATTGCAGGCCATTTATGATATCACTGATAATATAAACATGGGGTCTGATTTAATGAGAATTTCAAGGACTGTAACTTTAAAACTGCAGTGTGGACCTTTTTGTTTCCTCCTTCTGGCTCTCAGAGTTATTATACAAACACCGTCGACGTGCTCGCGGCTCTCTGTCGTCCGGCTTCGGCAATACAATCTTTTGTAGTTGACATAAACGTATTTCTTCTGATGCTTCAGTGTAAAAAAAAGACACTAGGCAGAGTTTAAAACTCTGATCCACAGCGAAATACAGAGATTTTATAAGTAAGTCTTTATGAATTACAAATATGGATGGTATCTCCTTTTTTCCTGTGTTGTGAAATGTTGTGTGAAGCACCTCAGGGCCACTGTAGTTATACAGTTAAACTCTCTTGACGATAAAAGAGTTTCCTCTGACATTCTGGGTTATTGGCTTTTGATAACCTACATAATTTTACCTCGGTTTGAACTCCGAGTACAAAGAGTCAAAGGGCTTAAAAACCATTGTAACTCGCATCGATTTAAATGGAAACTAAAGGCGAGGAAACATTTTTCCTTTAGCCACTTCTGATTGTTCCAAGCAGCTCGTTCTCTCTTTGCCATTCCTGCTTACATCTTTGGTGAAATGCAGGTCAAGCATGAAATGAAGTCCATATAGATATTCAAATAGTTGTCAAAAAAAAAAAAAAAGTAATGAGAAATTCGCTTCTTAAAGACGAAATTGCATCCCCCTTGGCTGTGAAGATAGGACGCCCAGGCAGGGATTTCACTGCATCTCTCTCCATAGCATGAGTGCACACAACAGATTGACTGTGTGACTTAAATGGGCGAAAGGCCAATAGGTGCAGCGGTCCGTGCAAACCCAAAGATCACGCTGTGGTATTGTGTTATTGTGAGCCTCCATCTACAAGTCGTACCGCCGGCGCCCACGCATAACTGTGACACCCCTATACAGTAGCAGCCGCGTGCATTATGCTGTGTTTAGAGAGGTTTAAGCAGCAGGCAGCAGTCATTATGTTTCCAGTCCTCGCTGACGGCAGCAACTCAAGTAGAACCTGCTCCTTTTGATAACTCGCACATTACCATGCCGTTTTAGCAGAAATGTGCCGTGTTCAGTTAATGAGATTGAGCCGCAAAGTGTGGGACAAGTTGTCCGGCAGTTAAGTGGCGACGAGGTGAAAACATAATGCGCCGGTGTTTGTGTGTGTGTGTGTGTGTGTGTGTGTCTCTTAATTACACAAATCTGAGGACTTTATTCTGAGCGGCGCGTTCCATGGGCGGTCCATGAATTGTAAAGCAGCAGTGACAAGTGCATTACATGTTGTTGTTGTCGGAGTAAAGGTCAGCGTGTCTCGTCCTCACCGGTCGCCGCCGCTGCATACAAACCAGCACGCACACATGCAAACTTGTGTTGTTGTTTCGACACTGCTTCACATATTTTAGTCCAGAATCTCAAGACGTGTTGTATTTTGTTTTTGGTTTTTTTTATGTTGGATTGTCTGGACAGTTTGAAGACAAGGACATACGGCTTGTTTAGGGATTAAATGAAGATTAATACAGCAGCAAACGACTATCTGCAGGTTTTCCTGCTGAACCAGAGGATGATGTCACTCTCTCCCTCTGTTGTGTGTTGTAATCTGAGCTTCTGCCATCTTTGTTTTGCTAGCTGGGACACAGTGGTGAGTACATGTTCCTGCATAGATCCCATAGACTGCTGCTCTGGCTCAATGTCTGGGTCACTTTACCTACATGAGCAGCGTGTGACGGATGGCTGCGTGTGAGCATGTGTTTACCTTTTGATAATGATCAATAATGATGATGACATGATTTTGAGAGAAGGGAGCGCACCAGAGAGATCCTGCCCTTCAACCAGCGCTGCCAGATGTATGATAATGACCCTGTTTGTGTGCTAATTTTACCCTCAATACAATAATGACAAACTGTACCATAATCTGACCGTCCTGTGACGTTTACATCATTACTTGGTTTTGGTCTACGCTCTCTCAAATTAACATATGCTAATTTTTCCCCAAATACAATCACTTTAAGCCCCTGGTTGCCGTAGTTTAACTTTTCCTATCTGGCGTATATTTCATGTCCATGACATATTCTACACATATAGACACTGAAACCGTAGTTAGACGCCACAATGCTGTGTGAAAATGACAAACCTCAGATCACAAGATCTATTTTTAATGAGAACAAAGTGTGCGACATGGAAAAAAAAACAGGCGACACCGTGAACGTCTTGATGTTGCGGCGCTGCTCACTCGGGCCACGTGGCTCCTTCAGCCTGTTAACATGTGTGTCGAAGGAAAGATCAAGAGGTTCTGCATCACTCATCCAAAGGATGTGACCCAGGTGTTAGACCCAGCCCGCCCCACTCTGCTTCTGATTAGCTTACCCTGATATTTCCTACCACAAACAGTAACACTAGAGGAAGAGTAGGGAAGCTACCTGCTAGAAGCTCCAACTATGATATTTTCTCATGTAACAGTACAGTAATATAATATTTCTAGAACGTCTGAGTGCAGAACTGTATGTAGTAACATAATAGTGACTGATATTTAATCAGCACCGCCTTGTTTAACAGCTTGATCTGAGCTTTGTTTTGAAACTAACACAATAACTAACAGAACACTAAAATGTGTTTCTGCTTGTTTTCTTGGTTTTTGGCAAGAAAAGCAGTGGACACCATGATAACGCCTCCTCCCCAAATCTGTTTTCAACAGAAACTTTCTCATATTACTCTAAAATTGTGTTCTGAAAACATTTTAAGCGATGCAGTAACAGAATCTTGATCTACATTTGATCAGCACGGCGTAAAGTTTACAGTATGATCTGTGTTTTGTGATCTGTGTGTGTGTGTGTGTTCAGTCACTGCATGTTTGTTCTGAGATGCTGTACAGTAAATCTGTGTGTGTTTTACATTTAAATTAATGTAGTAACAGACGGAGGACTCATGTTTTATTCAGCATTTCATTTATTCGTGTGACTATTAAAATTCCACGTAAATCTCTGCAGGTTGTCCGGACTGCACAGACCTGCGGCCGTCGATACGCAGTAAAGAAATACTACTTTAGCCAACTCAGTCCCTGATTTCCATACTGAGAATAAGATTCAGGATGATTAGTGAAATCTTTTCAAACTGCTGCGAAGGTGGGGAAAAAAAAAAAAAAGTCTGCGTGATGGACAATAGAGGTGGATTCACATCTGAGTATCTGTGTGGCTTCAGACGGAGGCCTGAGCTTCATTACTGTGGCCCGGCTCAGCCTTCACTGGCCCCTGTAGCACACATCACAAAGACGGCTCATTATCCACTGAGTCCTCGCGGCGCCGCAGGAACCCGGCTCGGCGCTGCCAGGTTAATCCCCCAACCACATCCCCAAAGTCTGTGAAGACCCTCGCTGGGGATGTGCAGGAGGCTTGGCCGCCTGTCGTCTGATGGTGGATCAGAGAGCCAGAGATGGTTCCTCAGCTGCCACCGACTCCCATTCGATAACTCATCGAGGCTCCACGCTTGTCTTCCTGTTTAATATATTTCCTTAATTATGGTCGCAAAAAATTGGTTTGTCTCTGGCTTAGCAGCTAAATTGTTTGGAGACTGGGCCAACTCCTTGACCTCTAAACTGGAAGGCTCGGCTAACTGGAGGCATTATACGGATAGATATGAGATAGCTTAGTAATATTGATTCTGCACTGTCCGGAGATATCAGGCTTTTTATAATCAATAACTCTTGAGGAATCGTTCCTATAGAATTTCTGCTGCTTAGGAGGAGATTTTAAAATCCAATCTAATGGAAGGAAGAGGCATCAGGGAGAGGAGAGAATTTAATATTGTCTCAGCTGATCTGCACCCTTGAACCAGACGGGGAAGAAGAAAAAAAAGGGAAAACTGCATCAAACGCAATTCACCTTGCTGATGCAGTTCTCAAGTTTTCCATTCCTTTGTGAGGGTCCTCATTGGCTCGTACATATTTCTCTCTGATATTTTCAAGTGCGGCTGCCCGCTTTATGTTTTATCTGAATGGATAAACCCACTCACCCGGCGTTTCTGTTTTAACTTCTAAAAGTGAATTCGTTTTATATTGAGGTTGTAAAGCGCTCTTTTTGCTCTCTTCATTATTCAGCTCAAACAGAAAGACTTAAAGACTTCAAGACCCTGAAAACTTGAACGTTAAATATTCATCACCATGCAGCAATTACAGTTCTGAAGAGCATCCTTAGTTACTGATAGTTTGGCGAGGGCAGTTAGCGGTTACTCTGGTCGTATGCTGCTCCATGTTTGCTTTGAGTATGAATGCGACATGTGGTCAGTTCCTGCTCCGGGCATCACCTTCTACCAGCCGGTGGGGGAAAAAAAGCATAGACGCAGATAAAGAAAGCTCATTGGGAAACACACAAAACCTCTGCAGTGTTCTCATGTTGAGGCTGAGCTCTCAAGATCTCTAATCTACCTATCTTAAAATCACATTGTATTTAAAATTTCAAATCATAAGAGCTACGTGCAGAAATCCTCAGCCACTAGAAGGGCCGGACAAACACACTTCCCTCACACCTCCCTCGACAGTTTCCTCCAGTCAGACGTGTGTTGTTGACTTTCTCCAGACATCTCAGAACGATGAACACACAGTCGGAGAGCTCGATATCCCTCCTCTCATCCGAAACATGCAGCAGTGTTGCCAAAATGTGCCACTGTGAGGCGGTAGAGGTCTGTGTTGTGTTGGATGCTACGCCTCGTCGTCATCCACCGCCTCCCCACCTCTCATGCCATCTCCTTCTGGTGGGCACACAATCAACACAGACACCACAGAAGCATATCACCATTTGCAGCGTGGCACGGTGTCCTCGCCTGCTCTTAACAGACACTTTACATAGTTAAAGGAGAAAAAAAAAAAACCCCAACTAATCACACAAGTAGTTTGTCTTCAAAGATGTTTTTTTGTTGTCGTGTTTGAACCCGAAGCCGAAAGAATCACACACACAATATCTCACACAGATTTCTTTTTTTTTTTTTTTTTCCATTATCCAGCTGAGTGGGATGTTACTGTGATGACAGGCTCGGATCAATAGCGAGCTGCTGCTGAGGACTTGAATTGTCAGACGCGGGGCTGCGCGCTCTCCAGTACGAGAGGGAGATGGTTTGTTTTGATGGAGTAATTGAGAGCGATCTTGTACATGCCACGTGTAAGGTTATCACATTTACGCTTGTGGCGTGCGTTCAGCAGCGAGATGAAGGCGCTGTTTGTTAACTGGCCGGGCTTTGCTGAGTAATGGCAGGACGTAATGTGTGACAAGAGGCACCTGAGCCAGTTTTTTATCATTATTTTTCTTTTTTTTTGCACACAGTGAGCGTGGCTGCATGCTCGCTCCATCGTGGGACGCATTCAAGTCAGTCAAACAGCCATTGCAGGGGGAGGCCGGGCCTGGTGAGAGGGGCTGAGTCAGAATCAGGAGGGGAAGAGAGAAAGCAAGGGAGTGAAAGGGAGCACATGAGGAGTCCTGCTTATTACAGCTGCACAGATGGCGCAGCAGATGAGACTGGAGGGAGGGATAGATGGATAGATAAGGAGCGAGGGTGAGACGGGGGAGAGAGAGAGAGAGGGAGAGAAATGGCGCGAGAGCACGTGTCTGACAGTGTACATAAGGAGCACCGGATTGGAGAACTTCCAAGGGAAACACTTTTAATATTTATTGTTCAGTGGGCTGGTCGGAAACTTTCTTTCCTCCTCCTCCCCAATTCGTCAGCAAGAAAAATGGCCGAGGAGCCGCCTGTGAAATATTAATTCTGTTGCGGAGACACGGGATGCTGAAAAGGTAGCGAGGATGAAGCGGCATATGGCGGGGGAGATCCTGAGGGAAGGAACACCGAGAACGAACACTCCACAGACGAGAGAGGGACGCGGCGGCGAGGACACGAGGAGGGGAAGGAAGACGGAGGGAAATTAAATTATTGGGGAGGAGGATTCAGAGGAGCTCATGAGTGTGCATTTGCAAAGGGAGCAATATTTGAATAGCCCAGACTTTGTGCTTTGTAAGCTACTATTCCAGGCATAGTCAATATTCATTCAGTCTGGCTACCAGCGCTAAAAGCAGAGGTAATAAGAGCGAGATGACGTTACTCTCTTGTATTAAAAAAAAAAAGGGGGGCAACCTCACAGTTCAGCGTGCTAGTTTTAAGGAACACGTTTAACATTTAAATTCAAACATAAATTACAAACAGAGAGTGAGACAGAAATAATGTGACAGCGATTGTTATTTTTCTCACTTTAGTGCCGACACATAAAAAGATCCTCCTCAGTGATTAGGCCCCATCGAGAATTAATGATGTGATCCCCCCCGGAGCCTACACACTGAGGGCGGTGAAGAAACTGAGCATATGGCTCCTGCTAGTGTACCTACTGTACGATTCCCTCAGTGCATTGCACTTCTCAAGCTGGAAACAGTCCCGTGTTCCCATCGCAGACAGTACAAAGAGTGAAATGCACATTCATCTCGTTCAAAGTGTTTTCAGAGACTCAAGTTATAGAAGATATTCCGCAGACGAGAGACACTACAGGTGAAAACACCTTTCTGGGCTACTGGCTTCTTTAAAAAGTCTCCTTTCAGACTAGTAGAAGGAAGAAAATGTCCAAAATAGACATAAATCTGTTTGTTCTAGTGTAATTATATGTTTTAAAGGCCATTTTCTCAGACTCTGTGCCACAAATCTTCACTTCAGTAGCACTTACATACACCGAGTCTGTGTGCTAAACGTTTCACAGAGCGATTTGTTAATATATCATTCTGATTTATGACCCTTTTCATGGCTGACAGTATTTTCTGATTGATGGGGTGATAAAAAAACAGAAACTACCTCTGTAAAAAACATTTGGCTCTAATTAACGTCAACAAAATGAGACAAGAATTTTGAACCTGGTTTTATCCGATGTTCAGATTTCTGTTCTGGAAGTTTTTACTGCATTTTTAACAAAAGAATGCCTCATTTGCACATTTAAAGATAACAGAAAAAATAAAAAAAAATAGTCTAAATGTAATTAATTGACTTTTTTGTGAATGTATATGAGTCAAACCTTCGTGTAAAAGCATAATTACAACGAAAGAGGCACTGGTTTTCAGGTCAAGCTCATTTTCAATAGGAGTGCTATGGGCAAATTCTATGTTACCATCAAAATCTCTATTTTTAAAACAGTAAGAAGTCTCGACACAACATGAAACTTTGCTGGTAGTATCACCAGGGTCTCTACACATGAACACCAGCACTGAGAACATTGTTTGTGTACACAGAGTTTACTAAAAAGAAAGTTTTTCTAGCAACTCACGTTAGCAGTAGCTTGTTCCACTCGCCGCCGTCATGACAGCCGAGAAGTATCGATCTCATAATGTGACGTAAACTGGAGGACAGTTAAGGTGGAACTACTGTCTTCCAGCAACAACTATCCACGTGATATATCACGTGACTTTTCCAGCATTTGATTTTAGTATTATTTCTTATATGAGGCTCCTTTTTCAACTTCAAGGTCAATATTATTTTGCGCTAATGACAAAACAACGAATTATCCGTGTATTTATATGAAACTAAGCTTCAGGAACGTTCCACCTTAACTGTAAAATGTTTCAACCAAGAGAGAGAACAGGAAGAAAGTACAGAAAGAAGAACAAAGCTGCAATGACGGCGTTTTCCTTTTAAATCCTCCTGAAGTTGTTGGAATAATCATTTAGAAAACATGTTTGAACGGTAATAAAATACAACACATGCGTGCAGAACCTTCCGTTATCGACATTCTGTTTGCTGAGTGGATTGTGGGAACACAGAGACGACCCGGCGATGACCCGAATCACGTCTTTGAGTTGCTGATCTTCATCTGGAGCAGGACTTGCTGACGAGCATGCTGAACAGCGCCGGGAGCGCCGGGAGCGCCGGGCCGCTGTGGCTCATGATGAACACAGGAGGTGGTGGAGGTGAGTCCCATCAGAGAGGGGAGTGTTTTTAAACAGCTCATCACACTGTTGACTGCAGACACACTTAAAGGCACAGTTTGTAATTTCTGCTGCTGAAGGTCTCTCAATCACAACAATAACACAACTAGTAGTATTTTGTTTACATCGTGAAGAAACATGGGATCATGGGAGTTGTAGATGCAGATTAAACTCCATGTGATTTACCCAGATGTGTTGATAGATTAAAGATTTATATACGTAACATTAAGACTTCCTTCCTCACTCTTTGACGTATCTTCTGATGTTTCCCCTGAAGTTACAGCGACAGGAGACCACATAAAACGCAGCCATCATCTCAGGTAAAGTCACAGGTGTCTCTGGTGTTTGGACGTCGTTGGAGACAGTTTGAATAATGTAAGTACTACACGTGTAAATCCCCAGTTTTGTCACGAAACAACATGATATTGGATTCAGTCCAGGGGTCTGCGATCAATATGAGACATGATATCATTACAGAGAAGAAGCTGTCACCACACATTTCTGCTTCTGGACCTAAAGAAAAGATAAATAATTGTAAGTGCAGTAAAGTTTATGTCCATAAAACTCGACTAGGAGACAAAACAGTTGTTATTTTCATGGTGAGCTTGAAATGGCCAGCGAACTTTTCCTCCCCATACTCGCCAAATTGTGTTTCTCTTGACAGAGCAGTTGAATATCAGGCTGCGTGCATGTTTTCCTCGGCTGAAGCAGAGCAGCTGATATTGCTGTGGCGAGAGCAGCTCCAGAGATCTGCTGAGTGAGATATTCTGTCCGTCCGTTGACCCGTCTTTTCTCCAACAAAATCCAAAGTATTTTCACACTGCTGATTTATTCCTGGGAGAGGAGATAATATCCTCGCCTTGTTTTTCTTTCGGCTGCTTGCCTCTACCTGCCTGCCACCAACACCGTCTGGATGTTTAGGAAGATGCTGTAAAGGTGCAGAACAGAGTCGATAATATGGAATGATGATCAGTACACAACGCAAGAACATTTCTAACAAAAGTCTAGTTGTTTTTAGACATTTTAATGTGGAATTGTTAGGTTTGTCTTTGAGAATATATTGGCTGAGAGTAACTGGACAGAAGGATCTCAATGAAGTTGGATATTTAGAAGCATGTCTAAGAAAAGTCGAGCTCCTGAATGAAAAGTTTGACTTCCTGTCATCTGATTTGGCGTTCCAACATACAGTACCAGCACCTGTATTATCTTATAGTACAGTCAAATACATAAATCAATGTGCATTACACGTCTAATGCTTTCTATTCCAGTTCAGGTAATCAATACACTATCAGCGTTCTGCCTCACGGGTTCCCGTTCACGATCATATTTGGGTTCTGTGTTCAGGTCGTCCCGTGACTAACACGCACACCTCGGAGAAATCTGCGCTTGATGAGGAGGCTAATTCATTCTGGGCGCAGGAGGGCAACAGAGGATGTGCCGAGGTGACTTCTGTCGATCTCCCTCCCTCGTGTCCCTCATTTGGGATGCACAAACATCTGAATATTTACGAAGGTCAGGTCAAGACCATCTTTGTCCACTGGAGACCTGTTGTGTCCCAGTGGAATGGAATAATGAAGAAACCAATTTCCTCTTTTGTCAGAGCTATGTGAACCATGTAATCAGCAAATCCTTTCAAAACACCCTTCAGGAGCAGAGAAAGGAAGGAGGAGGACGGGAGGGGGTTTCATTTTAAGGAAATATTGGAGCTTCACAGCTTTTTATTGCCTTTGATTGTCATCTACTCTAAATGAAAATGTGCTGGGTCTTATGACACATTATAACCCAGCATGTTATTCATTGCTGCACCTTTTGTGATTCTTGCATTGGCCACAAGGAAATAGCTCTCAGTTCCTTTTCATCCACTTCAATATCTGGTATCAGAACTTGGATAAAAGAGGCCATTTTCTTATCGGATGTCACCTTTACTCTTCACCTCTGCAAGATGGAGAAAAGGAGGTGCGTGGAAATGAATTTTAATGATGAACCCCTCACAATGGCGGTGGGATTCTATATTAGCGACGCAGGGCAAGAGTTTCCCTCCTGGTGTGGGCCTGAGAATAAGTGAGAACGCCCTCCCAGGTGTTGCTCCACCAGATGGGCTCGGGATGCGATGATAATGTATTCCCCAGGCGTTGGCTCTGCCTTTGAAAAATGCTGGTGCTGAGAGAAGATGGCCTTGCGCTGTTTGAAAGGCGAGCCGCGGGGGGGGGACAGATGCTCTGATATTCCAGCAGGGGTTTAGCTGCGGGGCCTCGTGGCTGTTCTCTGCCTAGCAGGGGGACCGTTCTGTTGAGTCACGCCTACGCAGCTCAGCGGGAGAAGCCGGGGAAATGGCAGGCGATGTGCATTGGCATGCTCCTCAGGTCATGTTGCTGCATTTACCCAACGAGGCCAAAAAAAAAAAAAGAAGGGGGGGAAGATCTGATCACAGACTGTGCTAATTTACAGAGTGTCAGGGAATGAGCGTCTTGCTCTGCGGTCTGCTGCGTAAAAGCAAAACTCTTCTGGCTTCTGACCCTCACAAAACAACAGAGTTATCAGTTTTTATGAGATAGCCAGTTATCTTTCCCCTCGACATGAAAGAGAAGAAGTAAAAATCTCAACGTGAGGGAATCCCGCAGTCGAACGGGTGAGTCTTTGATGGCATATAAGAGCAATGTAATCAATATTTTAAATAATCCATATTATAGATAAATGAGACAAGACCACGGTGGGAAAACTGCCCATCCAGGCGAGACATTCTCACATCATTACACAAAGATAAAAGAGATTTCAAAGTCTCCTTCCCTGTAATACTTACATCAGATTGGTCCCAGTTCATTCGTTTGTCTCCACTCAAGTATCAAGTTACATTTCCATTATCTTAGAATAGATGAGCCAAGTTTGGAAAAAGTACAAAAGAGGATGAAAGAATTGTTAAAATAGCCAGCGTCTGATCGTTGGGCTTTGAAATGTTCAGAATCTGGTGTCAGTGAGGACGCTGGACGGCTTCTTCTGCTCTGTAAACCTCAGACTCCGAGGGAGATGATTAGCCGCCGTTATGGACGCGCCAACAGTCGCTTAGCCGTGACATGAGCCACAGAGAGGGAACATTTTCTGAAACACCAACTAAACACAGAGTGAAGTCTTAATAATGTGCCGCAACTACATCACAGAGCGAGACCTCAAAGTGTGAAGTGAAACCGGCACAAAAATGAGTTGTTTTAGGTTTAAATCCTGCTTACTACTCTACTGGACCCATGCTACATTTCTTATACAATTATCTTTAAAGGCTGTTTCCTCAAAATGAGTTTTTTCTCCAAAAATCTCCACTTCAGTTGCACTTATATACACCAAACTTTCCAGTTTTATTCCTATCTGTATTCTGAAGGTTTTAACAGAGGGGTTTGTTCATATATCATTCATAGCCTGATTTATATAACATTTCAATCCTAAAAACAGGGCGAAAATTGTGTTTTTATGGCTGTTGACAGTATTTTCTGATTTGATATGTGTGATAAAAAGAGATATCCAAAATTCCCTCTGTAAAAACCTTTGGTTATAATATGTCAACAAAATGAAACCGGAATTTTGAACCTGGCTTTATCCGATGTATGTTCTGGAAATGTATGCAAATTAGTGCATATTTAATTAAATAATTTGCATATTTAAACATACAACTTCAGAAAACTCATAATACAATAAAATAATTATCTTAATGTAAGTAATCAACTGGGGAAGTTTCATGGTGATATATAAGTTAAAAAAAATATCCCTATTCTTCACCTGTAGTGTCTCCCCTTAATTAGCTAATTATACAAATTGCCCAACATGCAACTCTTAGCAACCAAGTTGATAGGAAACATGGCTGACCGTGTGAATCTGATGCACCTCTCACAAGTGTACACACATTTGAACAATCAGCAGCAAACAGAGGAGGAAAAAATAAACTAGCCTAATACAAATACTATATTCCAGCCTCACATGATCTATACCGGATTGGAAAATGATAAACTTGGTTTATGATCCAGCAATTAAACACAGAGAAAAATAATTAATCATCCATCTTTGCTCACCACATGGTAGCCTTTCTTTACCCTAATCTCTGCACACTGCCGGTTGGAAACTGCGTCTTAAATTGTCTACAATTGATTTGTTTCATAAATAAAGCTTGATTGATTGATATAATCAATATTTTTATGATAACTGGATCAAGGCACTGCTCGTTATGATGAACCCAGAGACAATTACAGCTCCCCACAGCTCTGTGCAGCGTTGCATCATCTTTCAGCTAATTGTTTTGGTTTTATGGCTCGAACCGGAACTGTGAAGGTTCAATCTCACTGCTCTCACAGTGTTGTTTTTGGCAGCAGCTGACAGCTGCTTTCCATAGAAAAGCTCTAAAACCCCCCTGTGTAGCCTTCACTACCTGCTCAGTACTAAATGGCAGACAGACAAAGCTAGCAACTAGCTGGTAAACATAATGGAGCATTCAGCAGCTGAAAAGCCCGACATTTCCCCGAAGAGTTGGTGAATACTAGGCTAATATACGGCAGGTGGCCAGAAAACAACACTCCAAATGAGTGCTAACGTTTCTCTGTGTCTCTGTGAATTTGCCATATCAACCTTTAAATGTGTCATTTTCCACTGATCCTCGAAGGTCAAAGTTTATCTCAGATGTTGAAGCCATTTAGGGTGAGAACGCAGAGAGGGATGCACTCAAATCTCTTACTTGGCTGGATATGCATAAACACTGTATGACGCTGTGTGTAAAGGACAGTTTTACGTCTAGAAATGTCAAGTCCAAATTGGGTTTTAAGGCTTCAAAAGGTCCAATGCACCGCAAAGAGATCCATCTCAAAAAAATCATGACAGGAAATGCCAAACGTGGACAAACTGCACCATGAAAGTTTAACTGAACCAACGAGGACAGAGCTGCCATGTGCAGGGAACTGACAAACGTTTCTTTCCAACCAGTAAACTGACGACCAATACATTTACTCCCACATTATTCAGCGTACCCTTTTCAGATGGCCACTGGAGGCAAAACATTTCCCAGAGACATTGAGACTAAACTGTAAGTCCTTGACGTTGGTATTGTTCCAGTCGGTTCAAGGTGAAAGCCTGCAGACTGCAGTGACACTCGTTTGGTCTCCAGGAGCAAATAGCAGCACTTCTTTGAAAACACACGTCCCCGACGCGCCGCGCCTCTCCTGGCCTCGCTGAGTCGTGAAGAGGCCTTGGACGCAGCGGCTGAGTTTATCACTCTTAATGAGAGACTCTGCAGTAGGCCACACTCCATTACACATGAGCCAGATGATGAATTACATCGCCTTCCATGACTCCCTGACCCCAAGGGATGTTTAATTAATCAGAGGCTGGACATGGCCACCATTAGTCGAAGGAACTGCGGCCAGGGCTGCCCTGGACACATTCTCACTCCCACACATCATTATTTGACCATCTTTCCAGCGCCTTCACCTTGGCAGCCAGGTGTGAATATATAGAATCAGAACAGAGTGAAAGAGAAGGAGGGACATCTTCGTGACATCATGGGGGCTGTTACCAACACTAACTGCTATTTGAATGTGAAACAACCTCAGCTCTTAATCAGCTCCGAATATGAATAATTGAGTCTCGCAGATTAGCCGAGAGGAGGAGCGGTGTGGAGGTGGAAGTGTTGCTGCACAGGTAGAGCAGCGGGACCGAGGGACCCCCCCAGGAGGGCTCCTGGAGGGCTCCTGGAGAGAGATCCAGGGCAAAATTAAGAGTAGTTTAGAATGAAACGCATTTAACTATAAATTGCCACACTGGAGCCCTGTGTCGGAGGGACTGTTCTAATGACGCTTCATTCTCACAACTATTATTTTCCCATTATGACGACCAAAGTTAATTTGATCCTAAATCAACAACAACAGTGACTAAATGTGTGATCGTTTGAGGGTCTGTGACATGAAATATTGCAGATCCCAAAGCAGCTTTTTGCAGACAGGTGACAAACTAAAAGGAAAAAAAAACAAAAAAAACCCTGAATGAATGAGTGGAGCGACATAATGAATGCAGACGCTTCCACACAGGTGCTCTCCACGGCACAATTAAGCAATTAACACCCAATCATGCTCTGTGGCATGTACACAAATGCCGAGTGGGCCCAGTTGATTCTGATTTGCATCAAGATGGCAAAAGTGACTTTGAAAGAGGACCAAATTACTTAGAGATGACATAGAATGGGATATTATATTCCGCTTGTCGTGCATGAAGGCCTCATTACGAACATGAATGCACATTCGAGAGTTCGGTGGTGCAATAATCACTAACGTCGGTCTGTGAGTCATCCTCCACCTTGTTCTCCACGAGAGGTCAGGCACAGCTGTGGAGTACAGCAAGAGGATAATACAGGCCTGCATGCTGGACCCCCGACAGCGAGGAGATCCGGGGACTCTTGTCATGTTTTGCGCCCTGTGACTCCATCTAAGGGATTACCAACAAGCTTGGCCTTTGTTGAACCGCCTGTCACAACAGCCATTTTCTCCAACATCTTGCTGTTGCAAAATTCAAGCCATCTTCCTTTCAAAGATCTTGAGAAAGTCGCACACGCCCTCATTTCCTCTCTAAGACTCCCCGCACACTGGGACTGGTCAGTCCTCCCTGTCCCACCTCCAACTGGTTCCCAATCACCCCTATTTTGGGCTCTCTCAACTGGCTGCCAGTGCGGTTCAGAATAGATTTTAAGGTTTGCCCACAAAGCCCTCAATGGGTTTTGACATGATTCATGTAAAAATCATATTTGGGAAGCTGCAGAAAGCTCAAAGTTAGCATGACTCAGAGCGGCACAGTGAGCACATTTATGGGAAATATGCCACGTTGAATATACAGGAGTTTTCCCTGAAGCGCAGACAGATTTGAAAGTGTTCACCGTGTCACCTCATGACAGTGTGAGAACTGAACAGAGTCTTGATGCGCGACATGATGGATTATACAGCTGAAGCAAGTTTCAAGGGTCTTCTCGCGCCGTATGGGAGTGAATGTAAAACAAGGGCAGCCTAAAAAATACACAACATTCAAACAGCGATCTGGAAAATGGTGAACACTAATGGTGAGCACTAGTGTGAAGAAGTAAGTAGGAAACTTGCCAAACGACGCGTTGATTTCTACCAGATCATGTCTGTGACCCTGCAGAGGTTTAACCTCTCAGCTCTGCTACTCGTGACTCTGGTTATTAGCTAATGAATCCTCATCCAGCCTTCCTTCTTCTTCCATCTGCAGTTTATGGCTTCTTCTGCTTTAAGATACTTGGTAGGTTTACGATAAAGTTGTCCTTGGCTCAGGCCCTGATTGTAACGACTGGAGCTTCGCGACTGTCTGGCAGATCAAGGTCTTTCTCTTATCCACCTTTTGATCCGTTTTCAGCGGCATACACTGAATACCAACATGCAAATCCGTGACACATATTCCTTCGAATAACTGTCAAGATTCTTCTCCAGACTTTTCCTTGTAGGAATCAAAACAGCACTTTCTGTTCGGGTAGATTGCGACCTGCCAAGCTTCAACACGGCACTAAAAATTCATCAGATTCAAACGACTTGAGTGACATGTTTTCCTCTTTCAGCCTGCAGACCCCTCTGCATCTCCTGATGCTGTTGTTTGAGATTGCTCGTCTCTTTTCCTCTCCCTGTACCATACATTTGTCTGTACCAAACACTGGCTTGTATTCCCACGACACAGGAAACACTCTGCTCCGATTTGACATTGATGGTGGGCAAATGGCTGCACGCGTATTCATCTACCCCATTTATTTTGTAAGTGGCGGTATTGTGGATGGTTTTGGAGAAAAGAGCTGGGCATGAATCTAGCCTCAGAAATTCACTTTGAAGGTGTGAACTTGCTTATTATTGAAATTTAAATGTAAATTCTGCTGAGAAAGGTCACAAAGGCACGACTGAAATATGTGAGCTGCAGGCTGCCGATTGGTGCCGCACGTTAAATGCGGCTCCATTAACAGCGAAGTTTGACTCTGACTGAGCTCGTATCAGCTTTGATATCAGATGAAGGTGGCAGTCATCTCTGCAGAGCTGCATTTTTACTAAACTGTCTCCAGAAAACAGCTATTGGTCTCAGACGTGTGGCGTCTCTGCTTGCATGCACTCAGCTATTTAATTATGTGGTATCTAATTTCAAAGCGGAGCAACACTCGTGGTGACTGCAGGTTCGTGTGATCGTGGACGGTGGCTGAGGTGTCAGTTACAGCCTCTGTGTGGCAGTGTGAGATCGCAGTGTCCCTCTCAGACATTTCAGGCTTAGCCAGCTCTGCACGAACAGCCCTCCTGGCTCCTCTGGTTTGTCTCATCTGCTCTCTACGTGCTGAGCATCTTCCAATCTGGCCGCAAGCGATGGAGCGACTGGCGCTCTCGGTGTCAGCTCTCCTCAGGATTGTCGGAAGTCCTCTGTCAAATCCCCCTACCGGCTGGCCCTGCAGGCTCCAAGGAAATTAACCAGGAGGAGAGGCGGGGGAGGGGCCGACACTGGCAGCGACTTCTATTTTCTATTTATGCTGCAACAGTATTACACTTTCATAAAACGACTTCCTCTAAGATCCCAGCCAGTGGTCATTTCATTTGTGCGAGGGACAGCCGAGGAGGCACGGAAAAATGAAATGGACTTCGCTGCGCGGCTCCCTGGCAGCTGACCAGCAGGGCTCTTTACTTCTTAGTCTCATTTCCTGGTGCACTTTCCTCAGAGTAACTCGACTTGAACCCTCCGTGACTCATCCGCACAAATATACGGAACATTAACATCAAGCACAGAATTAACATTTCTTTGCTCACGGCTTCCAGATTCCCAAATTCCCAAACAATGTTTGACCTTTTGGATTTAAAATAACCTCCAAACTGCTGGGCACCTGCCAGAGTGGCTTTGAGGTAAACAAAAGCCAGTCAATGCCAGACTGCACCAGCATTTGCCTTGAGTTTATCTCTCACTCTGATTAATAGTAAAACAACCTGCCGAATAAAACAGTAAATGGATCTAGTAAGAAATAACAATCACAGAAAAAGCAGTTCTCCAATATTTTGGTTCATAGTGATTTTGAATTGCAAATGTTGAATATGAACATCAAGGATGGAATTCGGTCACACAGTCGTAATTAGAGAGAACAGCACTCAAGAGCAGCAAAAAACCCGCACTGTATTCTTTAAATTGGCGCACTACGATCAGATTGTACCTGCGGTTTGTAATGACATGAGTGAAAGAGAGAAGCTGTCAGCTGAAACTAAAAAACTTGGATGTATCTGATCGTGAATGATATTGAACAAAACCTCAAGTGTCTGTCTCTTTCATATCTCTGTCTTTTTAAGGTCAATGCTCGCAATGTGCCAATAAATGAGCACGACTACTTTATGTTAATATTGGATTTTTTTTTTGCATCAGTGTGATGAGGTCGCTTAATGTTTCAGCTATTTAATTCACAAGTTTAGCCAAAAAGCGCATTTTCAAGGTGTCTGTTTTGTTCTATATTGAGTGAGTACGACCACACGCTCAGCTGCCAGCCTTAGACTAATGCATTTTCTAATACAACAGTCTTGCAATAAATCCTCTCTTCGTGAAGGTGATAATGTCCGGTTGTTGCAGTGTTTCTCTGTTTTGTCCGTTCCATTAATAACAACGAGGGTCCGATCAGCAACAGAAACTCATCTCCGGCACCACGACACTGGGCGACATGATGTTCACCCCCAAAGGAGTCGGATGGGGAGATGAAGTTACTCCAAACTGAACTGGGAAAAAAAAAAAAAAAGTGTGGATGCATTGCTAAAGATATTAGCGAGCAAGTCACACATGAATGGCAGAGAAGTTGCAGCCAAAGTTTCCCCGTTCTCACATCCTAACTTGACAGCGATGAGCGCTAACGATATATTTTTGCGGTTTACGTTTATTGTGATTATATTTCTTTACATACACTCACACTGTTGTTCAGCAGCGAGATAACTCAGTAGCACAAAGCAAAGAAACCGCTGTGACGCCAACGGACTTGTTCGGCGGCTAACCCGGTATCGTTAGCATGAAGCTCACATCCACAGCAGAGAACAGTAACTGTCAGGCCGTGTTGGACTGAGGTACATTTTCTATTTGTGTTTATACCACCTGTGGCATTCATTATTCACTTATTTAGGGAGCTTGTTTACTCTAGCAAACTAGCCACTGACACGTATGTCCAAGCTAGCCAACGAGAGCTACAGGATAGTCGATGCAGTGCCGTGTTTATGTGCTCTGGAGGAGGCCTGGAGGGAGGCTGCGGGATATTTATTTTAGTTGGATACTTTCAAAATGTAGCAGTGCTCCTGCTGGTTTGTCCAATCTTACCAGCGCCAGCCTAAACAGAAACATATGACTGTGTTATCAATCTCCTTGTATAAGTCTTGGCAAGACAGTGAATAAGCATATTTCCCAATCTGTCAGACGATTCTTTTCCCAAATCCCCCCCCAATAAAACCGCCAGAAACCAAACGTACACAAGAGCCTATTCACATACGTTTGGCCATGAAGTAAAAGCTAGATACTTGATATGTCAAAATAAAGATACAGAGTCCCAAACACACACAGTGTGACGTCCTTAAGACTTGGAGTAGATCTGCAGAGGCACAATAACCGAATGCATTATAATGGATATTGTATTGTGTTCTCGTCTGCTGGATGAGCGAGAAAAGATGGGAGCGTATGTGCACTTTAGAAGGAAGCAATCTCTGTAAGACTCTCAATTCCATCTCATCACTCGTCTCCTGATGTTTGCTTCGTGGCGTCTCTAACATGGAGGACGTGCAATATAACTGTGTTACAATCTCCCTCAAATTGCTTGACATTTGTGGAGCACATCGGGGAGGACTAACAGAGCAAAAGAAAAAAAAAAAAATATATATATATATACTTCACCGGGGGGTAAAGAGCCATTGACAGAGATTCTCTTAAAGATAATTACAGTGACAGAGTAAGATCTGTGATAATCAGCCCTTTTTCACCAGACTACTGCTTAACAAAAGCAGCTCCTAATGCATTTGTACACGACAGCCTCTTGATGGAAAATAGGGAGAATTTCAATGTGCAGATAAAAGCGAATCTGGTCTTTATTTTCCGCCGTGCCCCCCCGTGACTTCAGAACGAATTCTGAATAGACGTTTGTCCATATGCTTCTTAATGCGTCGTGCTTATTTCCAGCTGTTAAGAAGCTCTTTCTCACTGATTCTAATGAAGAGCAATTTTGATAAGGAAGATGAGGAGAGGCGAGATAGAGAGAGATGGAGGAAAAATGGGTTTGATCTTGAAGCGGGGGAAAGGGCGTAGGAGTCCTCCGGGCCTTGGCTTCTTAAAAGGTGCTTGTAGCCTCCAGGGAAGATGCTCGCTCTCTCGCTCTCTTCTTCTCTCTCGCTCCCTGCACGTCTTCATCCTCATCTCCCGGCACCCCCGCCACTCAAGATCAATTATGATTGACAAGCGCTCTGGTTCAGAACTCGTTTAAGTTGCTTGATCTGCGGGTAGATATCAACCCCCCCCTCCCTTCTTACTCCTACGTCCCATCGTTTGCCCAATCTGGGATCATGCAGAGTAGCTACCTGAGGGATCGGCGCTCTCACTGAAGTCCTTGCAGCATGTCGAGCGCTCTTATCCCAGGAGGACTTTCAAAGGCTTGTGCACTGTTTGCCAGTTCGTGTGAGGATGCTGCATTAGCTTGACAAAAGAAGCAAAAGAGTTTTTTTTTTTTTTTTTTTAAACATTGCATTGCGGGGCTTCACGGTGGTTTATGCAGAGCCGTAAACTGATATCTTAAGCTTAAAGAATTAGTTCAAGCTTGTCCATTTTGTCATAATGCTTTCAGAAATCAGGCAGAAAATGGATTATCCCTGCCATCTCCCTTTAGCTATTGCAGCAGATAACACGCACAACATAACATCTCAATTATTTTTCCAGTATAAACAGCCGTCTGTTGCCCGCAGTTTGTCTAACCCGCTCTAAATGAGCACGATGATGAGATCTGTCTGCGGAGCGTTGTGCACACGTTCGCATCTCACACAGCGGCTGGATTCCCGACGAATCAAAGGCAGCTGATCCTCTTGTCACGCAAAATAAAACATCAAATCGGGACGAGCAGCAGAAGTATCGACCGCCACTGAGGACGAGGTTTGACAGACTTGTTCTACAAATGTGTAACAAATGTGTATGATTTGAGGGAATATAACATGACTGTCCCAAAAACTAACTGGGTGGATTGTTAGAAAATTGGCCTTGGTCCCCAGAGGATGAATCCTTATCATGACTTTTGAGATCCCCTGAGTTTTCCTATAGCGGGTTGACATCTGAGGTTATTCTGTGGGCTGAAGTGAAATTAGGTGAGTTTTCACATCGACTATCGACTGCCTAATATTTTGGTTTATGACCAAAAACCTGTAAATTAGTGAGGATAGAAATAATTCCTTCGTGTTGAAGGTGCAATATGTCAGAATCACCTTCCTGTTGAATTAATACTTAAAACAAATACAGGGCAGCGTGTCACCAGAGAAATAGCTAATTGCTGCTAACTTTGGCGGCTAGTAAGCTCAGTTAGCTGTGCAGCTAGCAGTCAAGACTGGGAGATCGAGGCGTCTGGGGAGAGTTGGTGTTTACACAGCTAGCAAAGACGATTTGGACTGGGATGAGCTGTGCTAGCTGGATAGCATGCTAACTTCAGGAGATATCATAATACATAGACGTCAAAAATATTATTTCTTTACATTTTATTGATCATTATAGTTCTTTTTTTTTACATTATCAAGTAAAACTCTTGCTACACCTTTAAGAGCTATTTGGTAAATAATATCATAGTCACTAAAATGGTAATCTGCATATTAGCCACGCACTGTGGGTATGTTAGCATACCGATGTTTACTTTTACGCCTTGTTTCCAAGTATCTCTGTCTGCAAGTCAACCCAAAGTACACGCATTCCTACGGGAAGCTCCGTGATCTCTGATGTGTTTTGCAAAACAAAAACTTGCAGAACATTCCTCAAATACCTGGAAAAACTTTGCAGCAGAGAAAAAGAAGTGTGCCATCAAAAGTTAGAGACTGATCCTTGTAATATAGCATTATCTTAAAATTTTTAGAGGACGGATTCAGCTAATATTGGTAGCATGCTAGCTGTGTAACATAGTGCATGTTAGGGATATATATGTCTTTAAGCAGACATGCTAACCTCCTCACTTACTCATTCTGTCTGCTTTATATACAATAAAATCAGAGAGTTAAGCTTCTCCCTGATGTTTGCAGTGGCATTGCTCCCCATCCATTCCACAGCCGAAGGGTAACATTCATCTGAACGACCAACAAAACAACTTGACTCCGTGTTCATCTGAAGTTTAAAAAATCCTGCACTGTAAGCATTACATCACACCTGACTAATCTTTGTTTAGCCACAAAGCCACTGCTAATAATGTTGAGTATTAAAGTTAAGACTTCTTTGGCAGCGGTCGTGTTGTGACTATCCTATTTTTAATGGATTAAAAATAACTCCCCTTGACAAATACATTTTCAATTTAAATTACATGCCTTTTCACCTCAGTCTGCAGATTCTCTTATCAAACCGTGCTCATGGTATTCAGTTTAAAGTAATTCCAAATTACCTTTTTGTGAAAATAAGCTGTTAAGCTCCAACTAATATATTACGAGCAGAATTGCTTACACTAGCTCATTGTTCTCGCCTGTAAACAAACTCTCTGTCTTCCACGCGACGCACCGTAATGAGACACATACTGACCATCGCGCCGTTTAAGTCATGCAGAATTTTCTCTGAACTGATCACTGTGAAATTAACTGTGATAAGCACTGCTAATACTACATTCTGAGGCCCCGGCGACTGGCTGCCTGTCCAAACACTTCATTATTTTCCCTCCTCACTGCTTTGGATGTGTGCTCATGTTACTGGAAGGGATTTCATGGGGAAATAAGCCTGAGAAGTCCCAAATTAGGCCAAACAAAAGCACACACAGCTCACCACTGGGGATACAATCAATAGTGTTGGCAGTTTAGGTCGTTCTGAAATGCGACTCATCACAGCTGTCTCAATGAGACGATTCCATGTGAAGCTTTGCAATTAGGATAATTCCTGGTTTACAGAGGATCGGGCTACTTTCAACATTAAATTCCCAAATCTGGAGAAAACTGAAGTTTGGAGTTGTGTTCATCTGCGCAGGGATTTTCTATTTTACTCGGTTTCACAATACCCCGCAGCCTATTCAAGCATGGCTTATAGCCGTATTTGTAAAATACCTGTGAATCCATCAAGTTTAAACTGTTTTGTCAATGAGAGAGGGAGAAAAAAAAATCTCTTATCAGTGCAGTTGCAACTGGCCACACAGCGTCGGACCCAAAAGGACAGTGCATTTGTTAATACTAATATCAATATTCCTCCCGATCGTTGTGGAGCTGTGATTGTGAATTGAGGGCCGGCTGATTGGTTTTCATTCTCAACAAGAGCTGTGGAGAGGCAATTTAATTTCCTCTCCTGCCTTGCCTTCTGGGAGACTATTTTTTTTATTTTTTATTTTATTTTTCTGCTTTCCTCTCCTAAAAATGTCAACACGACTTTGTCAGCACTAAGCACATTCTCTGCTGTGACAGATATCACCTGACCCCAATTTATGAAAAGGCATGGAAGAGACACATACCGGCAGCACAATATGAATATATTATCTTCCCCGATGTGTCCTGTATTCAGCGCTTCAGAATCATATTGAAGGATGTGCTGGAAATGTGAGCGGCCCTCGCTTAAATAAGACAAAGGCACTCCGTCTGGATGCAAACAAAACGGGAGCTCATGAATACTCTTAACATGCAGTTGTCCCTCAGCCCGGTCACAGTGACGGTGATGGGACTGTCAAGCTGAGATCAAATGAAAATATCAATCAAAAGGTGCATCCCCCCCCTCACACACACACCAAATATAATTAATAAAAGGAGCTTTTATTTGCAGACAGCTGAGCTGTGAGAGTGAGATCTCCCCGCTAACGCTCCTGACGCGTCCGCATGGAGTTCCTATCTCTCCTTTTCAACACAACAGCCAGCCTCCGGTTCAAATGCAGCCTGTCTTCTTGATAGTCCGGTGCCATCGCGGCATCCATATTATCTGTGTGAGGAAGGATCTCCGCATTCTCAGCTGAGCGAGGCAAACAGCACTTATAGGAAAAAAAAAAAACCCCTGCTTTCTCCCTTTTAATGGCGCCTGCTGCCACTCTGAGAGAAGTGCCCGCGTAACGTTTATTGAATCCTATTCTCAACAACAACGGCCATAAAAGCCGACAACATTGGTTTTTGGAACCGAACCCCTCAACTTGGCAAATCCTATACGTTACGTAAACGCACACCGCACACGGATGAAGACGTGCACGAGCGAAACATCCGAGAGGGGTCTGACTCACGCACACACAAATTGCATTCAAAAGACATCTGCCATCATGTGACCACGAGGCATTCAGATGCTACCCTCCAATGAATATAAAGTATAAACACTCCTCCAAATTCTCCACCCCTGGCCTCTATTTCATGCCATTATCTTGGCATAATAAACACATTAGCTTCTCCCTACCCAATTCTGCTCCTAAGATGAATCTTTCCCCACTATATAAAATAATTTGCCAACATTATATGTGCTGATGAATAATTCATGAGGGTTCATGGAGAGTTTCAGCCCCGTCTGAGTCCTGGAGGAAGCAGAGCTGACAGACGCCCAGGTTCTACACTTGGACCGGCTCTCGGGAGAGAAAAGTGGAGGATTTAGTGGAAAAAATGTCCCTTTGAAAATGATATACAGTCCCCTGTATTCACTCTGAAGGGTACTTATTCACACAGGCATGAGGGCAGTTCAAATGAAGATGCAGGATCATTTCATCTCTATTGAATTGTCATAATTGGTTCAAGTGAAATGATTTCTAAGCTGCTCTGTCTGGACTTGTGTTTCCTGTATCCCATAAACATACTGCAGACGTTACCAGTGCCTGTGACTTTGGGGAAAATAGAAAAAATAAGGAAAATAAATGCTCCGGTTAAAATGATGTAGGCAAACCGTATGATGCTTTCAGTTTAGGTGTCAGCTGTGATATAAAATAGGGACGCACCCCACATGAGCTCTGACAGAAAACTTTTCCACTTTCACGAGATGAAACCTCTCAAACTGCTCCTGACGAGACCTAGTACCTTAATATTAAACTAGGATGTTTGTCGGTTCTGAGCTACTCTGGTGTTCAGACTGTTCTCATTCCCTCGTCGTCAAGCGCTGATGATCTGTTCTCTCTCTGTAGTATGAGCACTGAGAAACTCTCTGTGTTTCATGTGAAACCAGACCTCAGTGTAGACTTATTTTAACAAATCTGTTAGCTACATACTCACGTTCACGTTGGTAACCTTTGTAACATAGACCACAATCTTTTCCTAAACATAACCAAACTGTGAGCCTTTCACAATGTCAACCACATTAGAGAGGCTTTACGGCAGCCTTAGTGTCACACAGATTACGTGCATTTATATGAGACGTCAATGGAGGAAAAATCACAAAATGTTGGTTGTAAACAACCTTACCTTCAAGAATAACTTTTAGCGTAACACCCTGAAAATCTTGTCATTACTTGTCTTTTTACTTGACATCACTGTTGGGTGTCGTTTGACTGGGTATTTTTGGTGGACAAAGGTGAAACAGGCCACTTCAGTCCAGAGAGACAGACGATTCTTCAGTCGTTTCTGATCTGCCACACATGTGGTGAAGATAAGTTTATGTTCAGCCAACTGACACACATCTAAACTTAGGTAACACTTACCACTGTGGCTTATGTGATCAGAATAATTTCAAATATTGGCAGGAGGTGGGACAGGAACCCCGTCCTCTCGTATCAAAAACATGCAAAGTCACACAACTTTCTCACTGATACAAACATGATTTAATCTAGAACAACAGTCAGTGCAACAACAGCAACTTTCACCATGTCATGTGGAAGTAATAGACAGTTAGGGTTCAGACAACTGTCACCAAGTCACCAAAACACATTTTGGGCATCGTCGACATCAGACAGATGTGGCGAGTGCGTTTCTTTCCTCAAACAAATGCATGATACATGGAAGCAGCCTGACCTGAAGACTTTTAGATCAACATACATGACGTAACACATACGAACTCCATCTTTACATCTGGCACATTAGAACAAGATGGCAGATTTGGCTTCACTTGATGCTTTTAAGGACGGACTAAGATTTACATTTACATTTAGAGCATTTAGCAGACGTCGACATATCATCACACATATCACTGCGATAAAGTAAAAAAGAAGCCCTCATTTGAGCATTGTAGCTGCTATTTATCAAGAATACCTTAAGTGCATAAGTGCTGTGATTTAAGTACGAAGGATTATACCATACAAGTGCAGATTGAGATGCAAGCAAAATACACAAGTGAGGGAAAAGTGGATGCTATTTAAGTTATTTGGGTTGTACCTCGTACTGCACTTGCAGGATATAAACAAAATGGTGACTCACTCGGCACTATGCGACATGGCTTGCTTCGCCTCTGGCTCATCCAATATTTTTCTCCGGGATATCAGGACATCTCATCCGGTATTACTGCTTGAATGAAACATTCAACTTATTTGGGTTTATCTTGCGTATACAGCTGTGTGAAAGTAGTGATTTCAAACTTTTTGCTGCTCAGCAACCAGCAGAAATTAAGAATGAATTCATACGCTGGCTCTAAAAATAGCTCTCACTCTTTGAAAAGTTCTTTGTTGCTGATTATTTATAAAGAAAAAAAATTGAATTTCTTTTCTCATATTCTTTGTGGTTAAAGGTGAATTATTTTCCCAAAAGAGATTGTTAGTTACAGATCGTGGTTTCTGGAGAATAACAGGATGTCGTTTCTTGCTGGTGATCACAAACAACGTAATTAATTACGTTCCTGTTAAAGGAGCTCATGCCAACGAGTGTTTTGATGCATGTTCAACTTTACAATAAACTGATCAAAACAACACAGGCTGCGCGCTCCACTGTGAAAGTACTGCAGACTCAGGCAAGGTTTTACATGAATCCCAATTTATTGAACATTCATCCCATCTGAGCACATCTCCGACCAGCTGCTGAACACGGCACGCTCTTATTGAGTACTGATTGAATAAATATGTCAGCCTTAACCCACTCCGGTGGTTTGTAAGCCTGAGGCATGTTCCCTCGTAAAAAAAAACAAAACAAAAAAAAAAATGGCAATAAACTCAGAGGGTGTAAACTTCCAGGGGATCTCATGCAGAAAATGGATGCACACATACATTTCCTCACTGTGTCTGGTATTTAGAAAATGCAAATCCGCCTCACACAACACACTCCCCGACCTCCCCTCGACAGTGTCTTCGTCACCTGTAGTCTTTTTTTTGAAGAACTGAGTTGAGATGTGTGTCTGACAGTGTCACTCTATTACATCTTTTACTCATTAAAAAGAGTTTGGGGGGAAATATTGTGGCAAATATGTTGATCCAGCACAGCACGCTTCTCTGGTGTCTCCACTCTTACGATATTAAGTAAATGTTATGCTCATGGAAAGGTGTATTATCGTATAGGTATGTATACTGCACAACTTTGGAAACGCCACATCATTCAGACCGTAACTGCTGAAGATAATGACGGAATTTGGTCGTACACTGTTTGACGATATGTTCTTGATTGTGAGTTTGTATTTTTGTCACACGTAGCATGATTCTGGGGATGGCAATGTCTGAAATATCAAAACAACTACTGGGTGGATAACCCTGACAGCGAGTGCAAGACTTTCATGGTTCACAGACGATGTTTTTCCTCCGGTGGTACCATGAGGCTGACATTTGTGGTTTGAGTGAAACGCCTCGACACTATTGTGTGAATCTAACTTATACTTTACATTTGGAACTGCCGGTATAGGCTTTGTCCTGCCAATATGCTTGATTGACACATCGCTCTAAAGGCCTGCTGTGATTATCGCTTGTTTTTATTTATTATTTGTGTTTATCATTAATCACCAATATTATTATTTTATCTTTTGTTCCTTATGAAAACTCGAAGCCAGATCCAGCCTGTCTTCAACAGAGAAGATGACGATGAAAGCAACTTATTTTGAGCCATATCGATAATTATTTTCAAGCAGCGACTTTTAGTGGCCGAATTACTTATAATGACAATAAAAGAGGCAGTCGGGAGAATTGGAGTGATACATTCACAGAGGGAGGAGGTCACGGACACAAGTGGTTTTTGGTCAGACAAGTTCAAGACTTTCACCCAGGGGACCACTGCTGTGAGTGAAATCATTGAAATAAGCGATTTCAGAGGAACCACAATGTTTTCCTAAACCTAACCAAGCTGTAAGTATGCGTCAAAGATCCGGCACAGCTGATGCTGGAGTCACTACTGAGTATTTTAGGTATGAGGATGTGTTGGCCCTTAAACATAGCTGTATGCTGTAAGACTGTTAATGATCACGTTATGTCTACTTACATGTATAATAAATGAGTGAACTCGAGTGTGTGCATGTGTCTCATGATTATGATTGATTTTTCTTTTTCTTTTTCACTAGGTTTAATATTATTGCTACGCATAAAATGTGGATTCCACATAGCTGTAATTATCTCCTGTAATATTTTGCCAGGAAACTCTTCAAGCCTCCATCTTTTACAGCACCAATTAGAAGAAGGAGAATCGCCCGAGGACTTGACTCCAGATCGGAGCCTCTGTCAAGGGCACCGACTTGAGAATCAACATGTTAAGACGGTGGGGTACCTGGAGGAAGCTCATGCTAATACGTGGGGGAGAATGTGCAAAAAAAAACTTTCCACCTGCAGGATTTAAACCCAGAACTGTCTTGCCTTGAGGGAACAGTCCTAATCACTGCACCACCATGCTAATTACCAAATGCTGGCATGCTAACAAGTACAACAAGTACAGCATGTTAACAGTGTAACCATGTGTGGGGATGTTAGCATTTGCTCGTAGCACATGCTCAGCTGCTAGCATTGCTGCAGACTCTCTGAGCAAACAAGACAGATTATCTATCAGAGAAAATATTATTTAGAGTCAAACGGCCTTAAATATGTGTCTGTCTGTATCTGCCTCATTGTTGCTCTCTGTCAGGACACGTTTTTACACATTAGTGGACTGAAAATGTACAAGGACATCAGCTCTGCTATCTGAACAGATGACGTGAGTAATCGAGCCAGAGCCGGAACACTCATGTCAGCTTTTCAAACACAACAACAGCAACAAATACAATGAGACTGTGCTCATATTGTGGATGAGTGAATCCATGAAAGATTGATCAATGTCAAAACTTTATTCACATTATTAGGCCATGGGCATACAGTGAGTCCAACCCAACGTCTGAGATGGTAGCAGACAGACAGAGGGACAGAGACAGAGACCAAGAGCAAAGCTGGCTGAAGAGTCTGATTTAAATTGCTCTCTTTACTCTGTACAAGCCTTCAAAGGGCAAACTTCACTCTCTCCAGATTCACTGATTCGCTGTTTCTGCCTCGGTAACAACAACCTTCAGGTCAACCTTCTGTCTTTGTGCCGGCATGTAAGGGTGCTGTCTGCAACTTTACCACCGCGGCATTCAATACAGATCTGTTTTAATGATCTACGCACTTACACAAAATGATAAAAAAACAAAGATAGATATATGGATTCAGCCCAGCCGACATCGACCCTGGATATCTGTTGGACCGCCAAGGGCGGACAGAAACACAGACCACAGTCGACCCTGACATTACAGCTGGAAAACAGGGAGCAATCAGAAGTGCCAAAGCAAGGATTTGGTTTACTGTTTAATTGTGTGTACAAAGCAGAAGCCCTTTTTTCTTACAAGTGGACCCCTGCCAATGATTGGAGGGAGACTCTTAGGGCGTCTCAATTGCCAGAATAAGTGTTGGCAGTGTATGTTTCTGAAAACCACCTCCCGATCTGAAAGCCAGGACAGAAAACCAGCCTTTCTGACTTCCAACACTTCAAATACAGCAGCCTGGTCAGCGGCCCTGCACTTCTGACTTTGAGGCTATAGTTTCCCTCTTAGAGTTCATTCACAGGACTTCACCTCCAGTGACAGAGATTCATGTCCTGTTACCAAGAATAATGAGTGATTTATTTATTCATTTAGTAAAGGTACGTAAACTTATGTGACACGAGTTACGTCACTTACGTGACTTGCATAACAAGACTGAATGTAGTTATTGCAACTCTAAGTATGATCTTTTCCTAAACTTAACAAGACATTTTGCAGCCTTAAACTAACCAAACTCTGATTTTTGTACAACCAAATAACAGCCCAAAAGTCATAATATGTCACACTGTGTGAGCTTTGTGCGGACTTTGGGCAACGAGTGTCTGAGTGATATTAGCTGAGAGATATTTTTTTCATGAGGGAATTTTTTTTTTTAATGTGTTGAGAAAATAAAAAACATATTACTTGAGTACAATTTAAAAAAAGAAATGTCGAGACGAGTAAAAAAAAAATTATTTCACTTGTGATAAATGTTTTACTCATCTCGACACATGAAAATAACAATGTTGTCTTATTTAGTATAAGAGTAGTGGTGCAGTTTAGCCCCTTGTGGTCAAAATGAGTATTACAGAGAGAGACACTGATCCTTAATTTCCGGTCGAAATCATTTTTTTCACTCGCCCGAGAAGCAAAATATTTTTTTTCTTTCATGTGTTAAACAGAGTGAAAAAAATATAAATTTTTGTTCAAATCTTCTTGTTAACATTATTTATGTGTTGAGCCGACTGAAAAAGTGTTCTTCATGAGTGAAAAAAAAAAGTTTTTTTCCTGGGAAATTTTCCTGAGAATTGTTGGAGGGTTTCCAGATTTTTTTTCTCTGACAATTTATACATGTGACTAAATAAAACCATATATTTTTGTGTTAAAAAATTCTCACTTGTGGAAAAAAAAAAAAACTTTTTTTCATGTGTTGAGAAGAGTAAAAAAATGTTTTCACGCTATTTCAAAAATAGAAGAAAAAAAAGATTTCGAACTTAGAAAATGGAGAATCAGAAAAAAAACACTTTCTTGTCAGGGCTTCCGTACAACATAAATAGCACATTGTTAATTAGAAAAGACCAGTTTCTTGGTAACACAACAATATAAGATTTTGAATTTCCAGAAACTTCAAAATCTGGATTTTTTTTTAAATTTCACAGATGTATGAGTAGAAAAGCTCTACCAAGTGCTGACAGTTTCCTTTTTTCACACATAAAGATAAATCCACAAAATTTCCAGTATTTTTCCACCCAGCTGGACCGCCGCACCTGTCGTCCCTGCCGTCGATCCTCCAACTTGGTCTTCACACTTCCGCCTGAAACACGTCACTCATCAATAAAGTCTCACGCTGTCTAACTTCCTGTTTCCACTTTCATTTTACGCTGGGTGTTATATGTCATGTAATACTGCTAACTTGACCGTGGAGCCTTTATTTTGAAAGTCTACCTGCACTTTGCATGTTACGTGTTCACCTGACCGTGTAGCCCTTCGTGTGCAAATCTGATGCTAGATCAGTTGGTAGAGCGTCATAGTTTGAAGCTTATGGCCACTGACCAAGCTGCCGAATCTGACGAGTCGGGAGTGAGGATGTGTCGCATAAACATGTAATGTGAAGCTGATGTGACACTTACTTTAGGAATGTTGAGATGGTAGTCTGTGACACACACGATTTGAACACATCAGTGGTATTTCATCCTGGTGACTGGGCGTTCTGATGGACCATTTTTGGTTCAGTCTGTCACCCAGTCGGTTCAAGATGATGCACCTTGACACGGAGCAGCCTCTGCACCACAAACACAAAACATCACCGCCTCAGTGTCAGGGTGTTGACAACCAGATCATGGATCACTCTCCCCCGCTCACCCCTTTTGGGATTCACTGATAAAAAGGCAGCGCTGGTTTTTTACGCTGGCATTATATTCAACCCCGTCGCTGCCACATTGTCTGCCTACGCTCCCCAGCCAAGTGTGATAACAAAGACGAGAAAAAGAGAGCGCAGACCTCTCCTGCCGAGCCTGATAAGCCCAGCAAGGTCATCAAAAGTTTGCCTCATTAGTCCCCCCCCTCCACCTCCCTTCTTAGGATATCTCTAGCAAACTTTGATCCGAGATTAAGGAACTGGGTGTGATGTTAATGGATGCTTCTAAATTACACTGCTGCATCTCAAATCAACACTAAACAAATCAGCACTAAGAAAATCTGGCTATGATCAGCACAGACAGGAGAGAAGTTGCCTTGGATAGCTTTTGACCCAAACTATGCCTCCTTCTCTCATTCTTCATATTTCCTATTTTGATAAACAGTAGAAGGAACCAGGTGCACTCATCAATTATGCAGATTTACCAAATTTAATTTCAAAGTGTCTTCTGCCACAGTCTGTCTTCATCATTCATTCATTCAAATCATTTTAAATTAGTGATTTAATAATCAAGTTCTCATTGAGTCAGCTTCTCCCACCTTCAGTTCTGACCAATTGTCAGTGTCTTAGTGTAAATATGCTCATTGAGAATACGATGCTCCTCAGTCTTATGCATTCTTTAAAGGAGTCATGTTTTCAGGTTTACTTATAGAATAAGTTTGTTTAGTCTTCTGAAGGGGCAAGGTAGATTTTTAGATTAATTTTTTATTACTAGATAAAATACAACTTTTTTTTCTTTACTTGTCTTGACACATGAAAACACAATCTTATGAGTGAGAAAATGTGTTTCTTTACCCGTGGAGGAAAAAAAAAATGATGTGTGAAAACATGATTTTTTTTTATAACACATGTATAAAAAAAATGTATGAAAACGTTGGCTCAACACATGAAAAAAACTCACCCATGAAAAAAAATGTTTTCAATGGACATGAAACTTTTCATTTTCAAGAGTGATTGATGATTGAAATTTTTTTTTTATTTTCAAGGCTGAAAACTATTTTTCCTGAATGAAAACTTTTTTTTTTCAAGAGTGAAAACTTTGAAAAAGGAGCACCAGAAAAAAAAAAAAAATCCCCTTTTGCCCCTGTAATACTGCTAAAGAACGAAACAAAACAAAAAAACACATGATCTTCCTTGCTACAGGGCCGTATTCTCCCTCTGTCTGTGATTCTCTGTTTAAGCCCCAGATCAACAGCACTGAAGAACTGTGTGTATCCTTGATAACTATTAACAATAACAGATAACAGATAACAAATTTGGCTGGTGACAAAACACACATGACAAAGAGACATACTTTCTTTAAGTGGTCTTAACTTTTCTATGGTTGTGTTGGCAATTATTGTCTTTCTTATCATTCCTGATTTTTCTTCAAGATCACTGTCTTTGTGTGTACGAATGTTGGTACAGTGGTTATCACAAAATGGTACATCATTGAAAACACAAGCAGGTAGGTGTGGAAAAGCCTGAGAGTGCAGAAAAAGCTGAACACAATTGGCGAAAAAAATCCATCTTCATCTGCATTATGACATAAAAAGACTTTGTGTTCATGATTTTAAACTGAGATCTACAAGGCAGTCCCTCTCCTCCGCCACTTCCTGTTGACAGGCTGACGAACCCTCTTGTGTCGGCGACCAGAACTTTTATCTGCTTAATCGTGCGATGAATCTTCCTCATTCTTCACTGTCAAAATTATTCATATTACACAGAGCTGTCAGTGCCTCCTGATGAGGTAAGAGGTCTGCGTTGTACTTACGTCCACTTAAAACCAATTCAATTGGCATGACATCATTTGACCCCAAAAGCTATAAAACCTTGGAGGAAATTGTGCATCATCTAAAATCCTCCTCCTGCTGCCTTGATATTCTCCCCACAGGCTTTTTCCCAAAAATGTTTTTCACTGCATCGTATGAGGTCTTCTGCAAATAGTCAACACTTTTCTAGTCTCAGGCTGTTTCCTTGCAGCTATTAAGCCACTCTTTAAAAAGAATAATCTCACTAATGAGCAATTACAGGCCCACAGAAAAACCTACCATCTTTGAAGTAAAATCATTAAAAAGGCTTTTCTCAGCTGCTTAACTACCGCTGAACAATTGTTTTGATGTTTTTCAGGATTTTGATTGAACCACTGCTCTTTTTACAGTCTTGACTGACAACCACTCAAACTCCTGGAATTATTTGTATTCTCAGTGCTGCATTTGACAGAGTAGACTACAACAAATTACTAGACAGACTGGAAACTTGGTTGGACTTTACTGCAAACTGGTTTCAAACCTAATTGAAGTGCTTAGAAAAATAACATGGAGTTCCTCAGGGCATCATTTTCAGACCTCTTCCGTTCAATGTTTGTATGCTTCCACTAGGGCAGATCAAATGGCTTACAAAAATGATGCAGACACATGGATTGATATCACAGTTAACCAGCTGACTATCATATGTGCCATAATTTGCTCCGGTTGGGTTGCTGTCCAGCCCATCCTTCGAACCAAACGCAAACCTTTATAGCCCACCAGCAGACACCTGTCAGAACAGGTGGAGTGAATAATGTTGATTGTTTAGCTGGGAAACCTTGAGTCCTGGCATTCATTGGGATGCTGTTTAAAGCACACCATGCAAACATAGTTGAAGATCTAGGACGCCCCCTCTCGATGCAGAGGGTGTATTGCCCTACAACATGACAAAGCGTTCCCCAGATCTCAGACCGTGTCCAATCTTCACTTTTTGTCAAGATTTTGCAAACATGGACCTGAAAGCAAGACACTCAGAGGCGGGCAGGCAACAAACCAAGTACAAAGCAGCAATGGGAAAACAGGACCAGAGAACAAATGAGAAACACAGAAGCACAAAGACGCGGGATGAAAACAGATGAACCAACAAAGAGAGATGGGAAAACACTGGCTAACACACACAGGGAGCGATAAACTAATGGAACACGAGCAGGAAAAAAAGGGGCCTTAAAATAGAGAAAGATAGGAAGTGGAAAGTAAAACATGACACATGAGGATAAACTTTCCACATTAAACAGTAAATCACAAAACTTAAAGTCAGGACCATGACACTTCTAGTTCCTAGGTTAGTTAATGAGGTCAGTTCCTCTGCTCCAATAGCGCCTGGAACAGTTTGACAGAAAAGGGTCTAACGAGAATCTGTGTTGTATAAGATCGCCAACGTAAAACATAATTTAAAAAAGACCTTGACTGAATGTATAACACCAAACTGAGCCTCCATGATGGCATTCTGTGCACTGCTACACTAGCTACAATGTTTTTCTTTGCTGTAGGTGTTATCAACATTTCTGCAAAAAAAAAAACAAAAAAAAAACGGGCTGTCAAGATGTCCTATCCAAGCCACGATGAGATGATTGCTTGCTGTCAGTGTTAAACAGCAAACAAAAAGTTAGGAAAAACACCGAAGGACAGTCAAGAGTTTGCAGTGCACTCTGACTGTGTTTCTAATGATGTGACAAACTATTATCAGAAAACGGGGGCTGCGGTTTTATCATAAGACATTTTGATGTGGCTGTGACATCGGTGATTAAGGATGATAGCATGTGATAAGCAGTAATAGGCTGTCAGTGTATTATCTAGTGTCAGCCAAAGGTGATGTAGGAGTAGGATGGAGCAGCAGCGGCAGACAGGAGGGAAGAGAGAGGACTGTATTGTGTGGAGGAGAAGTGCTGATGACAGTTCCATCTTTTCCCCCCGAGGGCCGAGGGCTGTTATTTTATTTTGGAAAATGGATTTGCAGACAAAACAGAGAGCAGAAATCATTTTAAATAACGAAACTGAAGCTCAAAAACGAAACCTCATACACCGGTTGCTCTCGCTAATTTACTAAGGAGGAGATGGGAAAAGATGGAGCAGACATTATATTTTCATAAAGGTGACAACAGTGAGCTAAATGAAACACAGACATTTCTCTTGTTTACCGTCATCTCTTATTTATCAAAACACTACTCTCCGGCTACTGAGGACTATCTGGAGTCACTAGGTTTTCCTCACCCTGTGGGAGTAAACTCACATCTCTCACTGCTCACATTTTGAGGATGTTTTCCAGACGAGCACTACACGTACCTTCCTGTATGTGATCAAACAGCAAACAATTAATTTGATTTGCTGTAAGATAATTAACAAATAAAATATTTTCCCTCTATGGGGATGAATGTGGCCCTTCTGTTTATGATATTTTATTACTTGTGTAACCTTTTCATTCAGCTCCAAGCTAATGACTAATAACTAATGGTGTCTGTTTAATTTATGAGATACAAAGATCTTATAATATTTGACTTATGTTAAAGCTTCAAATCCAAAATATTGAATAAACGCACGGTACTCTCTCCATTCCTCACCGGAGACACAGGGAGTCTGGTGGAGCCTTGACAGTAACTGGAGGGACATTTATGTCAGACAGTGGCTGTGTGGGTACTGTTGTATCTGGGATAGTGGCTCTCCCGTGTGTCACTGTGTAACCATGCTGTTTATTGCGGTTAACATTACAGCTCATTACTCAGTGTGCTTTTCCCTACTGACACTGTAGAGGAGTAAAGCTTGTCGTGTACAGCTTCTTCTTTCCCCCCTTATCAGGTTTGGTAATGCTAACTTTTTGCTATTCATACTTGGCTCAGCAGCTACTGCAACGGAAGGACATTAGGGAAAGAAGAAGAAATTTGGCTTCAATCCCCCCAAATCTGTTTTTACACACTTTACTTATGATGTCCATGTTTTGTCTCTTCATTCTCTTTTAGTGAATCTTTGCCTACGTAAGCAAACAAAACCATCTGCGAGCACAATGGCTGGTTGGACTATAATGATGTAATTAAGTGTTGTACCACCAGACTACAGAGCAGCTTCCCTCCTCAGGCTGTAAGAACACTCACATGAACAGCCTAAGGAGTGAAGCTGCTGTGGCCCGAGGAGTGAAGCTGCTGTGGCCCGAGGAGTGAAGCTGCTGTGGCCCGAGGAGCAAAGCTGCTGTGGCCCGAGGAGCGAAGCTGCTGTGGCCCGAGGAGCAGTCTGGTGGTATGATACTAAAAGAAAGTTTGTTATGTTTAACTGTTAATTTATTGTATACGTAGATATGTTCCCTTATCACTATTACAAGCTTCAACACAGATGCTTGCAGATCAACATCTGCCTCAAAATCAAAGTTCCCTGCAGCACTTAAACATCATATGCCAGTAAGAATCAATATAATTATGTGTCTAGCACACAAAATATTATGTGTTTAGCTCCTCTTTAAAAATATGAATACACATTTTCTTATGATATAAAAGACAAGGTAAATAATACAATGGTAGAAAGAACTGAGAGGTGTAAAAACGTCTTCATTGTAATTTTAATGAGTGATGTTAAAGAGTGATGTTATTTGTAGATGGAAACATGAAACAAAACTGCAGAATCTTTTTTCTTGTAGAGTGGAAATGTTTTCCTTTTGTAAAACTTGTAAGTGTAAAGATGATACACATTCTGTTCCCCTCCAGGCTGCAGATACGCTGTGTTATAATTCCGATAAACAAGAGAACAGTTAGTTATTCTAAATAAATTGCATACCTGAATGACAAAACTTGTAATCCTGACAGAAGTTAGCTCCTAGGAAGAAAACAAAGCTCTTGAAATCTGACAGTGCCTTATGGTGTATTATTCTAACATGGGGCTTGTTTACATTTTTAGTCTTCGGGGCAAAACAGACGAGAGTTACGATGCAATAATGCAAGACTCTTGTGTTTCCATCTGAGACACAGAAACACTGTGCACTTCATAAAACATCAAACTTAGTGAGGCGAACATAATTCTACGCAGACTGATAGAACTGGAGATGTTCGGCTATGGTAGGAGCTACAGGGAGCCTTGCTAGCACTGTTCCCAGTTTCTGTCCATGGTTAACAATACAAGTGGTGAAAAAAATTGGTGTTAACATGTAAAACTAACAAATGTAAAGACACCAGTATAGCCTTTGTGGGGGTGACGTGTGTGATCCCAAAAAGCCCAAAGATGAATAGACCCACTGCAGTCGAGTTGTTTTTAGTTGTTATCTGAAAAAAAAGCTGAACCATTGGAGAATGAGAGCATCTTTAGCTACTTAGCTTCAACCCAGGATATCGTGGAAGATAAACAGCTCTTTCTCTGTATCCTTGCAGACTCCTCTCTCGATGCAAGACTGGCCAGATGTTGCACATGACTTGGACTGTCTGGGTCCTGGCATATTAGTCATATTATTGTCAGTTTTTTTCAGGGTAGCTATGTGCAGTATGACATCATAATGATAATGACCTGACATTAAAGCTCAGGCCCATAAACTCTTAATCTGTGCTTTGTAAATCTCAGTATCAGTGCAGCCTGTTCAAAGCGAATACAACTCCACACCACAGAAGCAGATCAAGCCTTCAGGCTCCAAACATGACAGCAAAGCAGGAGGTTGTGAAGTTGAAGAGACTAAATAAGGCAACATCTACAATCCCCTCAGTTGTTGAAATAAGGATTAATCGCTGTTATGTGTTTTTTTTCCTTGAGGCCAAGCAGCACTAAAGCAGGTTAATTCCTCCTCTGTTTGATCAGAGTCAGTGTGATATAGGGCGGTATCCCATACGGCTTAACGCCAAGAATGAGTTTGATCTGCTAAATCAAAATGCAGGAATGCTATAGGACTGTCTGCCGACACTCTCTGGTGCTTCTGGTAGGGTTTAGATTCCCTCAGCATAGTAGATTTATCTCATAACCTTCTTCATTTTGTCTCACAGTGTCTAATACTATATGAGACACACCACAACAACTGTCTCGACAACCAAGTCAAGGACAACACAGTATATATGCATATGTATGAATGTATGTATGAATGTATGTATGTATTTATGCATAAAGCAGCTGCTGATGAAGATGGTAATGTCGCTGATATTCTCTTGATTACATTATATGTTGGGGGCTTTTGGTCCAGAGGGAATTTATAGGACCAGAAATATAAAGTGACCAAATCTGATCGTGAGGTTTACTTATTAACGTTTCCACGAGGAGGAGAATTGGAAGAAGGCACCTGAAGAGTCATGTGGTCAAAATTACATGCAGATTTTCTGTGTTTCTGTGCTGGATTCTTGCATCTTGCTGGTTGGAAACAGCTTTTTAGGTTAATAAATCATTTATTAACACTTATTACCTCAGAAACAGGTCTCTAAAGCATATTTAAATGGCAATTAGTCATATTTAACTGCCAAGGAATGCATAATAAAGTATGTGTTTATCTGAATAAAGCAACAAAGAAGTAGCAAATGTTTAAAGATGACCAATGAAATTATTAAAGTCAAATACTTGGGTAATAACGAACAATTACAAGAAGCTAATAAAGCTTTTATTAACACTGTTATGTGTCTATAAACTGTTACAAGCGTCACATTATTATTAACACTTCTACAGTCCTAATATCTTAATAATATTATGTTAAGGGCAATTTTACCTGTTAACTAACACTGCAAAAACAACAAACAATACTAAAAGTGATTAAAAGATATACTTAAAATATAGATAGAAATGAAAATACAAACAATAACACACAAGGTGTAACATTGCAGCACTCGTCCAGCACTCGTGTCCAGCTGGACGTTCAGTACGTTGGAGACACTCATAGATTTGTCATGATATAGCTAAATATGTTTTTGTGGTGGAGCTTCAAAGCTTTGATGAATTAAACAACTTACCATGGAAGCAGAATATTGAGTCTGATTTTGGCAACATGGCTGGTTTTTTGGAACAGACTGAGCGTACAGATGGACAACAGAGGAATGGACGGTGAGTGGTCTGTGAAGTTGTTTTTTTTTATATTCAGTATTGTTTGTCATCATAAACATTTGTCACTATCCATTGTAACTGTTTGAATTCAGGCTGACAACAGATGCCGTTCCTAACGAGAAAAACTACAAGCTGTGTTTACCGTCACCTTCAAAGCCGGCGGGGCGGAACGTTTATTTGTTTACACAAGTCCTGTTTGTGTTTGTGGAGCCCACTTCCAAAAAAGCAGGTAAACTAAACTGCCAATCGGTGAGCTGGCAAAACAAAACGCTAAAAAAAAGTAATCTGGGTTTTTAATCAATCAACAACGGTTGTGTGATTATACTCATGAGGATTTGACAAAATTATGAACAACATGAACTCTGGCACACCATGGCATTTCATTCCTCCAGCCTAAAATGCCACTTATGCAAATTTAATTAATACATTTCTCTCCTTTGTCAACAGGCAGCGACTGATGTTTTTGTGAGTTGTCATGGGGACAGATAGACGTACCCATGACAACTCACAAAAACATCAGTCACGTTGAAAGTGTGTGATGATTACATGTTTGCATTGACCGCTGACACCCCTGTTCCCTTTATTTTGTGTCTGTCTCGACATGCTGAGGCTTTGTGAGCTATGTACTAATAATAGTCAAGTATTTATATATATTGTGCTATATCCTGTATCTAAAATGACTGGCATTGCCATCGGCTGGCTGCTCTCACCGCTACGTTAGCAATTTATTAAATCTGAAACATCTGAAAGTCTTATCTACAAGTTTGTGGTGCCTGTGTCATCGGCGCTCTGAATGTCTCACATCCTAATTCACCTCGTTTCCTCCAGGCTGTTCCTCCCTATGTGCCCGACAGAACACTTGAACACTCGTTTGTTTGTGAAAATCTTGATATTCAGGACAACGACATGGCTGGCAAGAATTGGTTTACTGGGGTATATGCTACCTGCTGCTAACTGTAAATGCTATTAGCTAGTTAGCCCAGTTAGCTGTGCAGTTAGAGGTCCAGTGTTGGTGTTTACACTGCTAGCACAGTCTGAGCTTTGGCATTGGACAGGCTGGGGCTAGCTGGTTAGCATGCTAACTTAAGTAGATCGCCCTGGAATCTCATGCATAGATATCAGTACATCAAAACCCTTGTTTCCTTGCATCCTGTTGAAAATTTTAGCAATGTTATCAACTTTGAATGTCAATGTTGAGCGGAGAGGTTCAACCTCGGCTGCTACGTCGTGTCTAAGGTCGGTCCTTTTTACTGGATTAGTGAACAATGTTTCCCCTGACTCTGAAAAACTGCGCATTTAAAAATGCATGAAAATTAAATCGTCTTAATTTTTTGAATCTTTGGAAAATGACCACAGGATGAGCATAATAAAGGTGCGTCTTTGGTTGGAATTAAAAACTCAGAAAAACAAGGTGAGCCCACACAAACCTTGACTCTTTTAAATGAATAATACTTTCACTGAGCATTTTCCTCTGATAAAAAAAAAACCTTCATGTGTCAAGGAAATTTCAGGTCTTTTCTGGTGTCTGTCAGCGAGCTCACAACAGTTGGAAGTACAAATGCTCCACACACCGTAAAACCCATTAACACATTACATGAAGAAGAAGAAGCTGAAGTAAAGGGTCAGTCTGATGAACATGTTTTCTAAGACATGAAGTCAAACAGAGAATTGAATGAGCTTGTTCTGCGTCTCCTTCGGGCATTATAGGAATTACAAACACATTAGTGTAGCGTGTCTGCTGGACATCACTGATCCTATTCACTGCAGTCATTTCTTTCCAAAATGAGGTGTTCAGATCAGGCGACTCTGGAGGCAGGAGGGACTTTTGTTTCCGCAAACATGTATGAACAGACGCTGCTCCTTTCTCTACAAACACACCGGCGTCAGAATCAATATTTACTGAAAGGCCGTATGAGCCATTTTGTGAATTGCGTCTTGTTCTGGTCATCCCTTGCCACTTTTCATTTACCTTCATGGTCCTGTATTATTGAGGACTGAGTCTCATATGGACCCCTGTGGCCTCGGCGTGAAGAGCGCACAGCAGAGGGACACGAGCAGGACACAAATCCCTGAGGGAAGAGAAAAGATCGCCACTCAGACACAGACCTGTTCAAGTCCGCCGTACATGGCTCATGTTATTACCTTCGCCAAGGAGGTTATGTTTCCACCTGTGTCTGTTTGTTTGTTTGCTGATTGGTTTGTCAGCAGGATTACACACACACACACACAAAAAACTACCGAACGGATTTCCATGAAACTTGGATGGAGGACGAGTCTCAGCCCAGAAAAAAAAGACCCCATTAAGTTTTGCTGTGGATCCAGGAATTTAAAATGAAACTGAAGGCAGTGTGTTTGCTGTTAAAACAGTCAGGTAGGGAGGGACTTGTCGAGGATATTGATTAGTGTTTTCCATTAAATGTGAATTAAGCCCCTCGCTATGCAGCCACAATTCAAAGTAGCCAGTGTCTGAGACTGACAACTGCCAATTAGCTGCATGACTAAACGAGCGAGCGGTAACAGACATACAGCAACAAAACTCTGTGAACTACCTCGAAAGTGTCATCAGACTTGGCCGCATTTGGTTCTCAGAGTTTGTGTTCGCTTTTCACTTGGAGCCTGGTACATTTAGCTGCTGTTAGCGGCCACTGTAGCGACAAGTAAAGCCATCTGTTCATCAGGCAAATCAGCAAGTCACAGAGGGTTCAGACAGAGCAGCCGGAGGACATAAGTAGCCATAAATACAAACCCTGATTCACCCAAATCAGAGAACAACTTTAAAAATCTGTGTTTCTGTCCAGCAATCAGTGAGGCCTGACCCCCTGAAAGACCTTGTTACAGTGCCGTCTTTCAGACATGAAATCTGAGCTCGGTGCCACTCGATCACCACTTACAGATTAATAATGATTGATGGGTGGATGACACGATAATAACTGTTGAAATCAGCTGGTTCACGTTTACATAAACACTGGATTAACTGGATTTTGATATGAAAATCCAAATAAATAGATTTTTGGGGGCAGATTTTGTGAATAATGACTGTGGATGAGATTTAAAATGATCAAAGAGGCATGTTTTAATATCTGATAATATCTGAATTGTTCTGCTGTCTGTTGGTTCCCTGTCATAGATCAGGGCTACTGAGTTTGATTATGGATTAGGCGTGATTAAACTGGGTCATGGCGGAGGTGTGCACCCTACTAAGCGCCTTTCTAGTCTGAATTGATCTGACCAAAATGACTGAAAATATGGTTTACAAAAAGGGATAAAAAAGGCACAAACAGCTTAAAAATGAAGTTCAGGACACGTGAAAGATCAATAACCCTCCCTGAAATATAAATCCAGCCGACAGTCCCTCCTGGCATCACTAATGTGCACTCGAGGAGGCCCCCGTCAACAGCACCAAAGAAAATCTACAGATTACAAATAGCTGTGGTTCAAGAGGAGCAATCAGTATGACGACATGTTGCGCTGAGACGCGCGGGGGGCTGATTACCTCCAGTCGGTTCGGTCTGGAAAACTGATGCCAAATCAATTCTTCAAGGTGCTCCTTTCACAAACACGATGCAATGGTTTTACCAATTGGAGGAAATTCATGGAGCTCTTCCAAAGTAAGTATGCTGGCACCTGGCTCCATCTGATAGCTCTGTCAGCGTCTGCAGAGACTGAGAGATGTTTTGTGAGTGTTTTGTTTCAAGGATTTGTCACTGTAAACCCCCCCAAAACATGTCTGATGTTGAAATGAAAGCAAATAGGGAGATTAAAACCAATGACGAGATAATAATCGGATGAAAGTTGACTAAGTAGTTCAAGGAACATGCCGAACAGCTCATTTGTAACAGGATGGAAACATCTGGACAAACCACAGCAGGTTCACGACGGATTAAGACAATTTATAATAAACCTGACGTTCATGCTCGACTAAAAACTGAAAACATTGTGATCATCTGTTTCATTTAGATTGAATGTGTTCAAATGTGTGAAGCCAGAAGTTTGAATGTGTATGTGAGGAAGGTAAACCAACATTAGACATCCTCCACACTCTACTGTATGTACTCCCTAAAACATAACATGACATTTTTGGTGCCTCTGGAAACTTTTGGGAAGGTGTAAAATAAAAACATCTTGGGGTTTAAACGGCAGTTTGGCTTCACAGTGTGAGTCTGTATCGATGGAGACGCTGCAGGGTCCGGCAGAGGTTAAGTGAGAGGGGCTCCGGCTCTTTTGCTGCTAAATGCTCCGCTACGTTCACCAGCTCGCCGCTAACAGCTTCTCGCCTCTGTTGGCAGCTGCAGCAGGTGGTGAATACTCAGTTTTGGGGATCTTTTAATCAGAAGTGCAGTGAGAGTGAAGTGAAACAGTGAAGATGCAGCTGGAATAATGAGCTGAGAGTGATCTCTGTGGGTTTAATCATTTATCTACATATTTAAAGAGCACTTTTACTTCATTTAAAATAAAAGAGCAATAAAACTTTGGGACCTGACAAACGCCTCCTCATCCAGTGGCTAGTAGAATGAAAATCTAAGCTCACTAAAGATAATATTACCCCCATTTTATTATTTTTATTACATCTTGTTGATGCAATTATGAAATAAAGTCGGTGTTGTGTTTGGCTATTGTTAGCTAGCTAATTTACATTTCGTCAAACTTTATTCGGCACACATCAAATGTATCAAACTAGCAAGGAAATTGTTTTACAAAAGTAGGAATTCGATACAGACAACAGTGATGGAGATGATGTTCCGACACATCTCATCACAATATAGAGCTGACACTAAATATAATGTCATGCTGCAGGTTAAGACAAAGGATATTTATGAAACAAGGAAAATGCAAAACTAAACAGTTGAATAAACAAAAAAAGGACAAAGGATGTGGATAACTCGATACTCGAGTTAAGAGTAGAAGTGACTCACATGATTCTCACAGTCTGGAAATTTTCCGTTGTTACCGGTGCAGTCATGGTGAGCTGCTGCTCAGAGGGGCGGCGACTGAACAACTGCAATCCAATTCTGCTCAAACCCCGTGTTTTCTGCCGGAACGACGCATTATGACAGGCTCTCCGTGGACCAGATGACTGATCTCGAAACAACATTTTCTCGTCGGCTGCGTCTGAGAAGCGCTCTGCTGTAGAGGACTGTGATTACTGATTGACAGAAACAACAATTTCCCCTCCGAACCCTGATAGAAACCAGGGCGATTTTCCAAAGTCCAAAGTTTGACTCCTGTGTGCCCACTTTAGACTCCCGTGTATTTTTCAATTTTCTCTGTAGCAAGTAAATATCAGGGGTGTCAAACTGGAAGTGTAAGGGTAACCTGAGGGCACAGTGCTGCTATCTGGCAACACACAGAGCCCAGCGTGACACTGTCTCAGTCCACAGGAGCTGAGGGCTGATTGATGGTAAGAGCCTCTCTCTCGATTGAGGGAAGGAGGAGAAGACCAGAGAGCATCAGGGAGAGGATGGTGGGGGAAAAAAAAAAAGAAAAAAGAAAAGGACAGATATTGAGCGTGAAATGAGCATGGAAGTCTCATTAAAAATCTCCATGTGGCTCGCCGATGTTTAACTTTATGACGGACATTAGATCTCTGCGGTGTGCGGATACATATTGGGGATGGCGACGGTGGCGGCGGGTGGGGGGGGAGACGCACCTCAAGCTAAATCAATTGGACAGGTATGAGATTAGGAGAGGCTGTAGCTCTTCTTGTGTGGGAAAGTTTCCCTGTCAGCCGTCCCCCCGGAGACAGAGGGGGGCAGCATGTGGCCCTGCGTGATACAGGTGGAGGATGTCGGAGGTCCAGTAGCAGGTGACCCAAGCATCCCCCCTCTGCTGCCGCTTGTTTATGTACTGCTCCCTTTTTTATCACACCTCACCACAGGTCTAATTAACAGGCTTTTCAACGGAGTCCAGGGCCCGTCCAACAACAAGGTGAGCTGTGCATTACTCCTCTAACACCAGTAACCAGAGTCCCTCAGACCCCAGCCAATTAATCCTAATATAATTAGAAAGTGGTGAGGTGCAGGGGAGGCGGGGATTCATATCAAAATCAGCAGCTTTCGTCTCCGTCATCACACCTTGCGGTTTTATCTCCTGGAGGCTCTGGTTGGTATGAAACTCACAGATTACTGTTTGCGATTCAATGATACGTCCTCTGTTAAATGATGAACCGGGCTCAGGGACCGCCGAAACCAGCTGTGGATTACGCTATTGACAGCATACCTAAATGTCAGTTTATTCAAGGGCAGATGTTGTGTGTTGTATTAATGTTTTATGTTCTGTTCGCTCACGCTACACATTTTAATCAGTCTCTGTGCAGATCCGACACATCGCCCGGCCATCGTGTAGCGCTCACACAAGGACGACCACAACCTCGACAGTGTTTAGTGTTTAGTGTTAACTTTTGGTAGAGATGGAGCTGGAAGACGCAGACAGACAGTCAGTGTGTTGTGCAGTGGAAAATTATAAAATTCAAAGAGTGGGAGGATGAAATGTTGCGCTCCTGTCATCTAGTTTGCGAGCTGTTTAGATGTAGACAATCTAACAGATGATTATTTTACCGCTTCCTGGTTGATCATCAACTAAAAAAAAGATTATGGATAGTGAGAATCAGGTCATATTTCAAGGTAAAACAACATTTTCAATAAACCTTTATCTTCCCTAAACAACAGCTAACGTTAACATCCTGCCTCCTCCTAGCTTATATTGATTTTGTTACACAATGCAGTAGGAAAGGAGTACATTTATTTTCATATCATTGCACATCTTCACACGTTTACTGAAGCCCGGACGTAATCAAACATTTATGTCAGCAAGGAAGTGGTTGAATGCTAAAGATAGCTAGTCAAATATGTTGTTTTACTTTGAAATAGATCCCTCCAGATCGTCACTGTCCATCATCTTTTCAGTTGCTAATCAATTAGGAATAGGTGAAATGACAATGATTTGTCAGATTCATGATTCATTCAGATTCAGATTAATGGTCTTTAGACGCTACGGTATGTTACCTTCATTTTCGTTTAAAGTTTTTCATGTCATGTTGTGATGCCGCCGTGCTTATTGTCATGTCTGTTGCCCAAAACACGGCTGCAAATGTCCCAGCGTCAGAATAATCCAGGTGCTTTGGAGCTCACAAATGTTGAAACACAGTCTTCAACAGCAGTCTCTCCTTGAGGTTCCTGACATTACAGTATCGTGGACGTGTTGATATTCGTATGAAACCTTCAGACTTAATGTATTGATAGCTGCAGAAATGTCTAATGCCGATTTTTTTTCTTGGCCACTGGGCTGATATCAACGACCATGAAAATAAAAGGAGAATAAAAGAAATCGACAGAAAAGAACTGCCTCATTGTTCCAGTTTTTAGTATTCAATTCAGCTGACGAGCTCTGAATAATAAAAGCCAGCGCATCACTTCCGCTGGTAACGCTACAGAAAGTCTTTCACATTCCCTCTCCTTTATGAAACTGTATCACCAAGTCTGGCCTTTTGTGCAATCAGCGACCTTTTTCTTGTGACACACATTGTGTCAAAGATCGGAGTCATCTCCGGTCGAGAGCTGGAGGAGCTCGATTCAGGAGAACGAAGAAGGTTTCCTCGGAGACGCAGCTGAAAGAAAGAAAGAAAGAAAGAAAGTGTAGACGAGCAGAAAGTCGGTTCTGAAAACACTCCACATTTTATTTCCATCAGACCCGTTAATCCCTCGGACCCACTCTCCACAGATCTATTTGACATGAGCCTGCTCTATTAGTCGGATTTGGAGTCCTGAGCAAGAATTAAATGGAGAATAGGTTTTGAGCAGGCTGGTGGTTTTTATTACTGCTCTCACTCTCAGCAGAGAGCTTCACCCGGCTGCTGGTGACCTGCACTGACTCCAACTGTTTGGGGTCATCTGTAATCTTTTAAATGGTGTTTTTTTTTGTTGTTTTTTTTGTTTTTTTATTCCAAATGTCAAGTGGAATTGATTACCAGAAATAACTGCTGAATGGTTCCAATAGAAATAAAAAGGACACAAATAAAAAAAAAAAAAAAAGAAACAACATTTGACAGGCAGCGAGAAATCTGACCGGCCACATTTACTTACTTTAGTTATTTAGTAAATAAGCTTCTTACAGCGGTGTTAGTGCTTAAAGTGGAGATCAAACTCACATTACCACGGTTTCAACCTCTGTTCACTTAGCTAGAAATTACAGCTGTTACTCCACTGCAGGAGGAAAACACTGTTACTGTTTGCTGACTCTGGGTGGAATCATGCAGTGAAGATGTGATGACACTGTGATATTGTTCTGGTCTCTGTTGTTGAAATGATTGATGCTTTTATTGTTGTTGATCTGCTGTTTTGTTTTGTTCATGTCGATGACTTTGCTCTCGCTTGGCTTTATATATTTATATTTATAATATTAAGATGATTACTTTTTTCCCTCTGGTGCTCCATGTGTGAAACAGAGTAAATATTTTTTTTTTTTCATGTTTTAAGCGTAGTTAAAAAAATTTCGAGCAAAGAGAAAACTTTTTTATTTATTTATTTATTTACATATAAATTTATTTTTCATCTGCTGAGCCGAGTGAGAAATTGTAATTTTCATGTTTCAAGTCGAGTGAAACATTTTTTCTTCATATTTTTCGAGCCAGGTTTTTATTTTTTACTCTGTTTGACACAAGAAAAAAAAAGATTTGGAATTTTTTTCTTAATATGTCCACCTTGCCCATCAGGACTTCTGTACTGATGGGAGTCCAAATTAATAAATAATTGCATAAATTAAAAAACAAGGATACAGTTGATTTTGCATATATGTGTCATATTACAATAATAATAGCTGAATATCAGTTATGAATTACTGAAGCATTGGATGTCACATTCTGTTTCTTTACGATGATGAGTTTTGGTTTTTACCTTATTATCTTTGCTTCATTATGTGAAGACTAAATCACAATTTTTCTTTGAGAAATGAAAACAATAAAATGGTCCATGATTGAACTCCTCATAGATACAGCTAAGAGTATCTCTGCCTGGACCGATAGCTGCTCTGAGTTTTGGATCATTTTTTTTGGATCCTTTCCTTTAGAAACAAAAGCGTTCAGTTCGTTGAATAAGAAAAAAAAAATACAAACCTTCAACTTCACCTGAATAAGACGGTCGCTTGGATTTCAAAGTTCGATAAACATTTTGGTCGGCACAGGACTGTCGAGGTTCCATTTCTGATACAACACTCAAAATATTTTCAGTACTTCTTCATATTGATTTCTTCTGCGCTGCATCACTAACTGAAACTGTTGACACGAGGAAATTCAGAAAGCTTTTTTTTTTTTGCTTTTCAATTGAATTTGTGTCACAACCTAATTATAATGTTAAAACTTGTAAGCCTTTGCAGTTGGTTGATAAATGGTTTGTTAACAGTCAAATTGCTAAAGTTTCATTCACAGTACTGTATATTTTTACCATTTATTAATGATGGTTATTGATTTTAGGAGGTTTTGCTTCATGTGTTGTCATGATAATTGCTGGACTATCAGAATTTTTGATGATTTTCTTGAATGTGAAAATGAAACATTTTCTTTGAGGAACATACACACTATTTTTTCTTTACAATAGCTCATGAAACATTAAGCTGACCTTCAGTATCCTAATATAATGGTCTGAAATTGGTGATACTTTTATCTCCAGAGCAAACGGTACAGTGAATGTGGCTGAGCGTTGAAAGCCGGCTTCTACGCAGCACTTTAACGTTCGATACTCTGCGTCATCAATACATTTTGGACGGCGCAGGTTCAATACATGGCCCCTTCTGCGACATAAAGCTCAATATGAGACAATATTCTTATTTCTTCTTGCTATTGATCTCTGCTGTGCTGCCTGGCACCACTAAGCACTGAACGTGTCGACACGAGAGCGCTCCATCGTTTCAACAACGCGCTCTGCTTGGATTGTTGGACCTGGAGTGAAATTTTACACGAAGCGACTCCGTGTCACGACTTCCACCTTCTCGCTGGGAGCCCTGCAGGTTGCATGATGACACACGGGCGTTGGCGTATTTATAACCGAGGTCAGTGTGTGCTGTCAGCCTGTTCGTGCTGCCGACTTCAGCGCTGCCCTCACCTCCCTGTTGATAACAGCCTTTACAGCTCTGGAGGTGAGGTTTTACACTTCAGCTGCAATCTCAGCTCACTTCAGCCCGTTGTCTCACCTCCCGCCGCCACCAGAGCTGTCACCTACATTTCACTCTCACCAACCCCGTTTCCCCCCGTCCCTCCAAAGCCCGCTGTCCCACAAGCCATTTATCACCCTGTTTGGACAACTCACCCTCCCCCCCCCCACCCTCCCTGTAGCAAAAGCATGATTTCTAATTAAACCCTCTAACTGTGAGGTTAAGAGCCAATTTCATGCACCTTACTCCTGATAAATAGGCAGTGGGCCCTTCCCTCCTTCAGTCCTCTCCCTATCTGTTGTGCACAGGCTATTCCGGCATCACCAGTCTTTAGCCTGCTCCCTTCCTCTGAGTTTCACTTCTCCCAGATAAGTTTCATCAGTAATAACATCTATTATTCATCCTTCTTCAGAAAATGTCATTAATGGTGAGTCAATGGGGGAGCAATGAAGTGAAAAGACACGAGTGTAGACCATTTATTGCTCAAATAATTCTAATGGGCACAATAGGAAGCGTATCAATTCAAACGGCTTCCAAGCACATTTCTGCCAGCTCCAGGGTTTTAAAACAGAAGAACTGTTCTGCAAGAATTCAGATTCTTCTCAACGGATTGTGCTCAAGCATTTATTATTTGGCTCTTATAAGATTCATCGATTCTCTGAGATGGAATGTAAAACTAGACCCCCCCCGCCCCCAAAAAAAAAGAAAAAAGAAAAGCAGCGCCTCATTTTCTAAAAGTGGAAGAATAGGCAGAGGCATTGATTAGGGTCTTTGACGAATAGTCATGCCTGAAGGCTCTGTTGGACCGGGGATTAATTACTATCTTTGCTCAGGAAAAGGAAACATTGATCTGAGTGAGGGAAGAAAAAGAGGATTAATGACAGGCGGCTTTATGTTGATTGAGATTAAGTGAGACAGAAAAAAAAAGTGTCAGATTTGAATGTCTGACACGTCAGAGTGAGATGATTAGGCCTTTCACTCTGAAGACCGCACACGTGGTGGAAACCGAAGATGGATGCTTAACCTGGCATCTCGTACGGTTTAGATCTTTTCAGTATTCCTCAGACATCTTTACGTCGACTTTTGGAGCTGTGAATCCTGATGATCTGAGCACCGTAGACTGACATGCGTTCATGATAGCAATCCATCAATTCATCCCGTCTTTCCAGACGTCGCACTGACAGTGACAAACTGGTTGCTTGCAGTGATGAACCGACAGATTTGTCACGTGAATCTGCAGCTCACCTGCTGCAGAGTGAGTTTCAGCTCATTGTTTGGCTCAACTCTACCGTTGGAGTCCACTCACTGATCTTGTTTTTTTTCGGCTGGCAGGCAGCAGTCTTCAGTGGAAAAGCTCTGCAAACCCACAGCACAACTACCTGCCCGGCAGCAAACAGCGAGAACATGGAGTGAAGAGTAGTTGGTGAACGTAGTGGAGCATTTAGCAGCTGAACAGCCAGGTGCTTCCCTCGGCAGATTATTTTATCTATTTATCTGATTTGCCTGGTGCACAGTTTCTTGCACAGGCTTACCAGAGTTAGCATTATGCTAATTTACCTCTGTATTCCCCCCTGGAAGCTAACAGAGGTGCAACCTTTGGGTACAACAATAACATCGGCAACCTGAACTCCAACAACAATAACAACAAGTATTGAAAACCCTCAACAATGACAACCAGAGTGCATGAGATCAAAATCTGAGTGGAAACAGAGAGAATACTGGACTGAAACTCAGCAGGCGGCCACAAACACGACTTCAGATGGATGATCGCGTTTCTCTGTGACTGCTGGATGTGTAAAATAAGCAACTGTGCAGAGACGGCATGTCAGCGTAAAAGGTGATGGCGTGTGTTAGTGTTGCGCATCACGAATTGTTCCTGCTGCCCAAAGGTGGCAAACACAGACGTCTATGCTACAAGACATCATCCTCAGGACTCTGTGAGAGGAGTTTCACAATTCATCCTGAGGGCGACGTGAAGGCGTGAACCACATTTCATTTAATCGGCAATCCATCAAGGGCTGCAGTCTGGACCAAATGATCGAGGCCAGAGGATGAGAGTGCAAACAAGCCAACAACAAGTCATCATCAGCTGACTCCGGTTATCTTAACCACTTTATTTGGAAGTAAATCTCAAATTTAGTCAACCTGGGGGTTTGTTTTGATCATCTGACAGCTCCTCCGCCTTGTCGGAGATCTCAGAAATGATTTAATTGAGTACAACTTTATCATTACGACAGTGTGATGATGCCATTCATTCATGTCATTCCGTGTCTCTCACACATAGGATCTATAGTATTTCTTCATTTCGATGCAGAATCCTCTCAGCTTCGCTGCGATGGCCACAGCTCCCCACAGAGATCAATAAAATTTAATCTCATCCCATCTCATGAAGATTAAATCTCACAGTCCACTTAGTGCTCACAGAGGTAATTTAGGAACGTACACATGACCCAGCACGATGTATAATTAAAAGAAAAAAGAAAAAAAAAACAATGTTGGTGTAGTATTTCCTTTTAATTCCACATAATAAATGGATTTCATGTTATTTGAGAATTTCTAAGTTTGAACATTCATCGTTCTGAACCAAAAGCAAAAAGTCGACAGAGCGGTAAGGGTATGAAGTCGGCCTGGAGAAGCTGTCAGGTCCTGGATTACCTCAAAAGGTTGTCAGCCAGGTTGTGTTGTTGCTTCATGACAAACGCAGAGTGTGTATTCTTGAATAACACCTCTAAAAGACAAACTGACAAACATCTGCCTCTATCAGTTCAGACTTAATTAAACTTCCATCACAATCAAAGTCTTAACAGAGTAGCTTAACCTCTAATTTCAAATAAGTGCTGTTGCTAAATGTACAGTTATGTATAATTGTGTATTTTTATTTTGAGAGAAAACCTTGTGATCCTCTCTCTGTTTTTCTCCTCTCTGATTCAATAACGTGACCTTAGAAATCATCCTTGAAACCCCTCCAGAGCCCCATTATGTGCTCTAAAACTGGGATGTGTCAGTCTAAAGCTGCAGCTGGTTCTTCCTGCTTCTATAAGTCATCGTCTGAGCTCTCAGCTGTAACAAAAAAAAGAAAAAAAAAAAGGGAAATCCTTTCAGAGCGCTCTGTCATCGGGGGAAAGTGATGAGTCATGCGTAGCAGATAATGATGGAGCCCATTTGGGAGGATAATTTCGAAATCTGTCATCGCGGAAAAAAAAAAAAAAAGAGCGAAAGAGAGGGAAGCTGAACATTCACAGATTTATATTTATAGTGAGATTCTGGTTGCCAAACATTCATTACCATTTTGCGCTGTATGTCCCTTGGATTTCTTTCTTTTTTTTCCACTTTGAAGGAAATGAAATCATATTTATTTTCTCCGCGGCTGTGTAAACGCAAATAAGATGACAAAATAAATTACACTAATAAAAAAAAGAAAGAAAAAAAAAGTGGAATATATTGTAATGGCAAAATAAATGCAGCAGGGAAAAAAAAAAACTGAATCAGCCAGATTGTGTGTTTGAGTGCAAACAGCAGCCATGACAATGCAGAAAACACAGTATTTATAATACAAAAGGGAATGTGCATCAGAAACTTTTGGAAGGTGCTGACCACTGAAAGCAGAACTGAACAAAAAAGAAAGATGGTAAGAATATTTTGTTTTTAACATCCACAATACTATCTTTCTGATGGAATATTTGAGGCCCTTCTTCTTTTATTGCTCTTTGGAAAGACCTTCGATCAGACACTTGACCTCCGTGTTGTCCTCCAAATGAATCACAAGGTTAGAAAAACCTGCACAGTTTAAAGAGGCAGAGAGTCAGAGGGATAATGACCATTTGAGCGGACAGAGCTTAAAAAGGTTCCCTCTCATGATATAATGACCTGCTTTTCAAGAGAAATGTAATCTGCACGTTTGAGGTCTCTTCGGGGTGACATTCACTCCGAAATGTGAAGATTATTAACCCCGTCAGACGCCACACACTTACTGCTGGAATCAGCTCGAGTTCAGCTGGATTTATACCTGATGCGCTGGGTTAAGTGGGATTCCTGCCATAAATATCTACAGTTTTGATGTATAGTTCAGGGCTGGTTTTAAAGGTCAAGCATGAACTTCTGCACTTTAAGCCCAACATGGAGAGTATGTCCTCAGGTCATGCGCCAACACATCCCACTCCATTACAGCAGCTTCAAACACTGACAAAGATGTCGGCTTGAAACTCACAATATACATTTTCTGATGCTACAGGCGTTTGCTCAGTGTTGTGTGGGAAGAATAATCATCCAACGTCAGATCAGGTTCTTTGGGATTATCTTCACTCCTGTTTATCGAGCAGCGATGACCTCTATTTTCAGGCATTTTAGGTACTTTTACGTGTGAAATGTGCTTTAATTCATGAGCGTAACGTTAAAGGAACCAGGAGTGTCTGGTGAGTGCTGAGTCTAGTGGGAGGCTCACGCTCTTTTCTCTATCGCTACTTTACTGATCTTGAACATTGTTTGAAACATTTGGGATAAGAATATATAGCAAAGGTCATTTTTAGATATTTGAATGCAGAATTGTTCATGTAGTATTTATTTAAGTTGGGATTGTTTTGTCAAAGTCAACCACTTAAAAGTTGAATCTGTGCTGGCTGCAAGACATCCATGCGTCAAAAGTACGGTGGTGACTTGCTGCAGGGCCCCTTTAAGCCACATGATGGTTAGAATAAGCCTGTAAAATAAAGAGCGATAAAACACCCCAGGGTTCAAAGAGGTAAATTAAATTAATCAGTGAGGGCAATTTAAAGTTGCCATGCCATGAACATTTACAATTATTTCCATTTCATTACGTGAGGAAGCTTTAATTGAAAGTTCCAACACATAAATGCCTCCACATCAATCTTCCTCTCGTCCTTATATATCAGGAAATAGACTTTGTTAGGGTTTAGAAAGCGGTGTCTAGACTGATGAGACTGTAGCAGGGAGGCAGCATGCGCTCTTGTTATGATGTCACCCAGAAGTCCTATTGACTTGAAGTGTTTGGATTTTACCAGGTGCAAAGCAAATCTCTTGGTTAAAATCATAACAGCCATTTGCCATGTGGCCGACAGTGGCAGTTTGTAGTTTCAATTGAATTTTATCTCAGCAGCCAGCTATTTGCAGATCATTACACAGGGAGTGCAAGCCCTAGATTGCCACTAGAGCGGCGTCGGCCTTGTGCTGGTTTGTTTGCTCGTTCATTTATTTATGCTATTCAAATCTCAACACCGTTGCTGTTCATTTGGGATGCTAACAAACTGGTTCAAGGTTGTTGCAGTGGGACAGAACGAGAGAGAGAGAGTTAGCAGTGCATTCAGTGCCAGCTTGCTTCATTTCTGTGCTGGCAAGCTTTATCACACACCCACACTATGTTGCCATCATATAAAATGTTAATTTGAGAAGTGTAACGTTGTGGGACGACGGCTGAATCACTGCCAAATCATGTAGGGCCAGGACTGAGGCAGGCAAAGGCCAACACCAATGAACTGGAGAGATACACCGCTGCTAGTTTAACTGCCTGAGGCCAGCTGGCCACAACAAAACCTGCTCTGAACACAGATGAATATTTCTACAGTGCTGACAGTCTTCAGCTATTTCTTCACAGGAGCTCTTCAGGGTATTGTCAGCGCACACGTCTCTGAAGCCACATAAGCCCACCGCACGCCGCCTGATACGGGAACAACCGCGACTCAGTCTCCTCACTGGCGGCAAAACAGTCTGAACAATAGCTAATGTGAAGCCGATGTTACATCTTTGTGACACATTTTCCATTTTCAGTTGGCACACCTCCACAGATGTTGAGAGACTGTGTAGCTCCAGCGCTGATGGCCCCGGGGAACATCTGGCACCACCCACGATCTGGATCCGTCCTCATGCAAATGTGTTAGTGGAAGAGAATTACAATCATCAGGAGCCAAAAAAAAAAAAAAGTGCTGACTGCAGGTCCACAGAGGAGACCAAGCTGGTCTTACAGTGGCTTGTCTAACTTAAGGTGACTTTAAACACTGAAGTCAGTGCATCAATGAAGACCAGGTATGTAGCTAACTGAACTACTCTGGAGCATGACCACACTCAGAATTACCACCAAAAAACAAGAAAGGCAAGATTGTAAAGTGGCAAGCTCTTGAACTTGACCGACTTGAACGACACATCCCACCCTTCGGTGGACCTATGGGGCAAATAACACTTTTAAAGTAGCCAAAACTATGGGATTTGGTGACAAAAAGACAAATAACCAACCAAGACACTAAACTGAGACTAAAAAAGAGAAAAGGCCAAAATCTCTGGCTGAGAGGCTTGAAGGCCAGCAGTCCCCACTCCAGAGGCCTCTGTCTTCTGAGGCTGGCACAAGATCTTATAAGTACTTCCTCCCCCGGGCCAGGTCTACCTCACTGAGCAATCAGGGCAGAGCTGGAGATGATGGGCTGGGGAGAAGGGACAAACAGCACCAACACATACAGCCGTAACAGTGAAAGAAATGTTGGCTGCACAATGTAATTCTGTGCTGTTCTGTCGGCCACCAAGCACGAAATCTTCTGTAAAAATGGAGGCCGACTAAACTCATGTTTTGTCCTGTTGCGTTGGTATTTGCTACTCTTAGGAAACAGAAACGATCTCTGTTTCCAAGCCACCAGCAATAATACCATTTGGAAACACTAGGGGAGTAAAAGTTGCCTGTTTCCACTTTGATAACGTCGTCATTAACCACTAGTTTGACATAAAGTAGGTACTGAACCTGTTGCTTTCAGTCTGTACATCTATCCTCCACCCTGACTGTCACATCATTTACATTTCAGCTGGAAATATGAACATCACACTGCTTCAGGCGTTGGCACTAAATATTGCTACCAATCATAAATTGCTAATGTAGACCAGCTGCATATCCTCCATCTGTGTGAAAGTGGTGTTCTCTGAGAGTCTGTTCCTTGCTGTCTTTTGCCATTTGTGGTGCAAATATTTGGCCCATTATCTGGCACCCGGTTCATGCAACAGGCTGATAAAGCTGAATAAAAATCCAATCCACAGATATTTTAATGCATTCAAACCGAGAGACGAACAAGAGGATGATAACACAGACAAATAATTATATGTATTAAAATATTACATCCAGATAAGCGCAAGAGTCGTGTGTGTGTGTGGATCTCACAAGATTATCATAAGCTGTGTTCGCCTGCAGTGTTTAGGGTTGATTAGCACAGCAGCAGTGTAGTCCCACATCACTGTCAGTTACTGTTCATGGTTCCCAGATGATGAATCCTGATCATTCTGGGATTCCCTTAGTGCCACCAGGTGGTTGAGGTGTGTGGTTTTGAGTGAAATGGCTTGATAACCTTTAGAGAGATCGTCATGCAGTTTGATTCAGATAAATCTTCAGAGCCAGTTTTACAATATAGTGGAAGGATGGATGGATGGATGGATAGACAGAAAGAAAGATAGATGGATGGATGGATGGATGGATGGATGGATGGATAGACAGAAAGAAAGATGGATGGATGGATGGAAGTGCGGATGGATGGCTGGATGGATGGAAGGAAAGAAGGAAGGAAGAACGGGATGGATTTCCAAGTCAAAGAAGGTAAGACGGTAAGATGGTCCGGTAGGCCTCATGTTAATCTGGGAACGATGTCATTGTTTGTCATCCACCCATTCAGCTGCCACATGTGATGTGTTGTTGACGTCAGCATGTTACTGTCGTCGCTCTGAACATGTTAGCGTGCTGATGGTAGCACTCACTGTCTGAGGACAAGCTGGAGCTGACTGCGTGGCTGTAGACTCTTCTCGTCTCTTTTACATGATCAACAGAACTTTGTTGTTCTGTTTGTCAACATTAAAGTCATTAGTGACCTCAGTGAAAATGTGACGATGCATCTCAAGGAGGTTTTATGGTTACATTTGTCAAATAGATAGATTGGATAGAATAGTCAATCAATAAACAATTTGTTAGTCTGACTACTAACTAATTGACGTATTTCTCATTGATTTGTGCAGATGAACATCTGATTGGAGCTGCAGGCAGATGGTGCTCAGCTCCTCCTCACCAGCAACAGCTAAAGGGAGAGAGGAGGAGGACGAGGAGGAGGAGGAGGAGGAGGAGGAGGAGAGACGGAACCGAGCCGCGTGTACACTACAAAACAGGGAGTCCTTAACAACCTCCCAGCTGGATAAGACAAATGGTGGGAGTGATCAAGTCGAGTCAACTTTATTTCTAAATCAATTTCAAGAAAAACATCTGTGACAGAGAGCTTCACAGACAATAAACACTGAGGAAAACAAGGACACAGTGTCACAGAGGAGACGCAGAGAGTGAGTGATGCTGCTTCACTCTGCTGTCTGTAGATGTACCATATGCGCCCTAATGGGCACTAGGGGGCAGATTGACTTATCGTGTGTGTGTGTATGAATGAGTGAATAAATGAATGATTATGTGAGCGAATTACTCTGTGGATGCACAAGAGGCCTTACATCAAATAACGGCCGACAGTAAAAGCGGGACGAACAAGAATAAGAGCATCAGTAAGTCCAACAGATGGGGCCAGAGCTTGTGTTCAGGGGTGGAGAAGCCTTGTGTAGCCTTTTGCACATGTGGTTGTGTGTGTGTGTGTTTGCATTTGTGTATGTGAAAGGGGGATGAAATCATATTGGAGCTCACTGGAGAAATAAGTAAATGACAGACTGCAGGCGAGTAGATAAAGCGAAACGAGGGGCCAGCGGCTGATGTTGTGGAGGGAGGAGGCTTGGTTGAGGAGGGCAGTCAGACGGACTCCTGAAGTGCTTCTTGGCACGCCTCAGTGGAAAGAGCCGCCGACAGAAAGCGCTCCATCGCATTGACATTTTGTCATTGAGAGGGTGGTGGACACTGGCCATAATAGCAGACTGCAAACATAGTTTTCTCCACCGCTCACTACACTGGCTTCTCTCAGAAATGTGTGTCTCCCTGAAATGATACGGTGTCCCGCCCACAAACACCGCCAATCCTGTCAGAAAAGCTTACGGACTCAAGACTGACAGGCACGGGATTAGTGCTGAACCAACTGGTCCACTAATTGATCAGAATAAAGTCGATTAACTTAAAAGGAAAATAAATTGATTAATCCTCCGAATGAATTATCAACAAAAGACAAATTCTGGGAATGGACGGCCACGCAGCAGCTCTGCGAGAATGTAATTAGGCACAGTGGTGCTAAGAGCTAATGCTAATGTCGGTATGCAAACACGGTCACGATGAGAATGTTAACAAGCTAAAGTTACGATCGTCATGACACCATGTTCAACAGGTTTGTTTCAAAGCTACTTATTTACCCCGAACATAAAGTACAGCTGACAAATTATAAACCAAAGTGCTGGATAGTTTGAAACTTGCTAGCACGACTTTATCATCGTAAATTCATTAAATCTGGACTATTTTTCAGACATACCAAGCAAATTGCACATTTTTGATATTCTACTTGAGCCCTACAGAGGACACACAGCAATATTCAAGTGTCATCCTTGAAGCTTCAGTTATTCAAACATTTCAGAGCTGCTCTTGAGTCGGAAATGATCTCAAAAGTTGATTAAAACCTCAGTGAGTGGAAGTAAATCGAAATCAGAGCCGTTGAGCAGAGAGAGAGTCGTGTCATCTCGTCAGTCAGCGCTCAGCAGCTCAGTAGAGCTGCAGCAGAACAGACCGTTGGGACGCTCTTTTAAATGCTACAAGCAGAAAAAAAAATCAAGTCACTCTGTAGTCACTCATGAATGTAAATTATCTGCTACGCGCTTCTGGGAATCACATGACCGCTAAATATTTAGTCGCGACTCTTCTCTGCTGTAGGGCTCTGGTCCAAGTCAGCACACTGAAGGGAAACTGTAATACACAGAAATAACCATTACTCAGTTATTCATCACAGTTCAATAATCTCACCACTTCCTTATCTATTACCGTGTGTTTGTACCGGAGTTTGAAAATAGCAATTAGGGGTGGACTAATTACCAGCTTGGCAGATTATCTGATTTCTTTTCTGCATTTTTCCTGAATTTCAAAATCTGTAAGTCTGTGGGTTTTTTTCCCGATTGCCAACAAAATTGATTGATTAAAATTTAGCTACTTTGGCTGTGATGTAGCCACCTCTTGTCTGCGGTCACCACTCTGTGTTCTCACCCAGTTGGGGCTGTTTCAATAACAATGCCAAAAAATGTGTCTGATGCTGTTTAAAATGCTGTTGGCAGTCTCAAATCTATGCGCCAATCTGATATAAGATTTTATTCGAAATGGGACCCTGCAAGTTCCCGGCAGCATCGTGTACACCTGTTCACAACTTAATTTAAAAATGATTTATTACTGCACAAACAGCAACACTAAAGGACTTGTGTAACTTTGAGGATGTACCGACTGATACTGGCCGAAACACAGAGTTCAAGCTATTGGAACTGGTAGTGGAGAGGGAAATATCAGCACATCTAGACTCTCAATGTGCGGCCAACAACTATGTGATTGGTTACACATCATGAGTAACAACCGAGCCAACAATAACTAGTCACTAAAGGTATCAAATAAATATAACAGAGTGAAAGGTGCAATGTTTGTCTCCAAAATGTAGTGGAGTGGAAATATTAAGCAGCAGAAAATGGAAATACTTGGTTGATTCCTAATTGAAATCCATCACAACTTGCTAAGTTGTTCGTAGAAATAAGAAGTAATGAATTCGACAGTATATTCATAGAGAAGCTGCCATCTTCTCTGATCCTCAGTGTAACAAAATACACATGAAGAACTCGTGCATTATGCTCTGCCCACTGAGGTTTAACACGACTAAATTCAGTATTTCTGCCTGAATAAGAGCCCTGCCTCTGTGCAGCCTGTGTCACCTCATTTCATGCATTAAGTGCCAGTAATCTAGTTTTCTATCAAAGTGCCTCTCCAAGTGCTCAGAGGATTGGACTTCCTCCACACGGTGCCTGGAATAAGGGGCTCCTTGTCCCATCAGAAATCTACCACCAAAGGTGAAAATTACTGTGTTCCTGCCGCTTCAGGATTGCAAATGTATTCTTATGCCCCAGGACAGTTTTGTCTGCATTGGTAAGCAGCTTCTGTCTTCCACGGTCAGAAGCAGGAGAAGTGCCCGTGTTCATCAGCAGTGATGCCACACTGACAAACAGCTCGCGGGAGATTTTGTTACAGGGATTATTTGAGACAAAGAAACCGAGGCAAATAACAGCGTCTTATAAAATAACTCGTATTTTATATTTCTGTCAGTGCTGATTTACAGAATGAACACTGAAGGAGCTCTAAGATGAGAGAACAGTGAGGACAATGTCGAACTCTGATATTGTTTGAAGGGCGTCTTGGTCAAAGTTAAAGGGTTAATTAGCTTTGTACCTCGGATGAGATAGAGAGAAATGTTTAGACTCATCCTGGCATTGATTAATTGTCCTAATTGTGTGTTTCTTGTGTTTTGTTTGTAATTTGTGAATAATTAAAGGGGAAGAAACTCATACAGAATACATGAAGAGAGATCTTTAAGTCTATAGCCATCAATTTTACACATTATAGTGTGTTTACAGGTCTTGGGGGAAAAAAGAGGAAGCTGCATGTTATCTGATAAATGACCTCTGATGATGTCACTCAGTGGGTAGGTTGCATTGTGGGTAATGAAGGTGTCAGGTTTGAAAAACAAGAAGCAACATCTCCGGTTTGTTTATGATCATCTGTCAGTAATGAGTGTTACACTCGACCAATGAACTGCTCTTCAAAACCTAATGACTACGTTACCCAGAATAACCACTGAGTGACATCACTGGAAAGCAGTTTATCAGATTGCATGCAGCTTGTTTTGGAGTCACAAAAGGCTTAATGCTAATAATGCTTCATGCTAGTAGCACTCCCCAAGACCTGTAACCACATTCTAATGTGCAAAATTGGTGACACTTCTTCTTAATGTCTTAACGATTTAATGCATAAACGAAACAAAATGAGGAGAATAGTGAAAAATGACCCTTTTAAGTTGCCATAGCTCATAGTTAAATCGTATCTGATTTATAGTTATAAAGCCAAAGACATTTAATTTGAGAAAAAGGCAGCAAATCATTGTGTCTGACAAGCCGGCACCAGTGGAAATTTAACAGTTTTGCTCGGGAAAGTTCAGCTTCTGTTAAAGGTGACATTGTTTGTATGTATATTAGTTTAAACCAGGCATCCAACACACATTTCACAAGCACAGACACATGAACAAACATAACAAGTCTCCATGAATAAATGATCTAAATGAAACATTCATGTGGCAACAACTGAAATCCCCTTAAATGTACCTGTAAAACCTCCCACTTACTGAGCGTCCTCCTGAAATAACTAGCTGCTGTGTTGGTGAGAAAATGCCTGCAGCCATTTGTTCTGCCAGCCGGCGTCTTTGCCACTGAGTGTCACTGTTGCAACACAACACAGCTCTGAGTGCTCACCCTGTGTTTGTCTGAAGAGAGGTGGAGGTGGTGGTGGTGGAGGTGGAGGTGGTGGAGGGAGATAGACAGACAGAGAGAGCGAGAGAGGCAGCTGCTGGGCAGATCATCAGTCTGTCTCTTACTGTAGTCGCCCTCTCTCTCTCCCTCTCCCATGGCTCTGCATGCCCCAGAAACAAGGTAGTTCCATCTAATTGCTCTAATGGCGTCCCATCCTCATTAGACTCTTGACCTTGGCTGTGCGTGATAAGAGTAGGTCAGCGTGGATTAGAAGTGGCCCCCTAGGTCTCCTCCACTCTCCCAGTTACCAGTCAATACCTCCCGACTTAATTCACTTCCCCTGCAAAAACCACAAGTGTTTCCCCATTTGAAGCTGGGCAGCATCGAGAGAGGCGGTCATGTTGTTTTCCTGTCTGTCCACACTGGATGTGTTGATGCTCGCCTTGCACGTGTTACCTCACAGCAGCGACAGCACACGTTGTTCAATAATACATTTTTTAAAGGGTTTTTCATTCTGTTTGGGACAAAAACCAGACAGATAAAAAAAAAAAAAAACCTTCTTTTAAGAATCTGCTCCACTGACAGACTGGCTATGTTATTAGAATTAAGTGAAGAACTATAATCTTTGTGTCACATGTGGCTGTTCTGCGCTGCTCTTGGTGTTGGTTTAATACTCGTTATGTGTTGTCATGTCTCAAATCAGGAGGGAAACCAGATCATCAGACACTCTTATGATTCAGCTGCATCAATAAATCTGCCAGGACAATATTTCGACAGAAATGAGCTTTTGTAGATACATCAGAGCGACGAGTGATATGTTAAAATAAAGTGCAGCACAGACTTGATGAACAAGGTTTGAGGGAATTTAGATAAAAGTGTCCCAATCTAAAAAAAAGAATAAATCAAATTACAAGTCTTGGGATCTTTGGGTGATAATGACGGGAACAACAGACAAACGCAACCATCGTTTCCTATACCTAGCTAAGTGGATTCCGTGCCTTTATTTTGAAAGGCTAACCGGTCGTAAAGGACGTTTGTTATTGATTATGATTATTGATTACTAGACCATGGAAGATATGCAACACAGTGGAGTGGTGGGTCTGTTTGTTAGCTGACCATAATCTTCATCTTCAATCTGCCAGTTATTTTCTAGATTAAGTGAACAATTGTTTTGTTTATAACATGTCTGAAAGGTGAACAATGTGTGTTTGTGCAGTAAATTAATAAACGGGTCCAGTGATACATACCACTGCAATCATAGCCTAAGCTAATTTACAATTCCTGTTCCTAAATGGCACTAAAATTGTTGGTTTTGTCTGATCAGTGGTCCAGAGGCAGAAATATTAGATTCACTATCGCAGACGACAAAGAAAAGCAGCCCAGTCGCAGTACAATGTCAGTATAACGTTACGGTTACCACATACCACAGGTACAGCACGTCTACAGTTGAAATTTATACCAAATGTGGTGCAACATGTTCATGTTATGAGCTTATTAACTGCCTTTCACATTACGAGGGAATAGCTGTGGTGTCATTACGAGCCAACGAGGCTGCGAAACAGCCACCTCCAGTTTGTTGACACCTGAAAACATTTCCAGCCATTTTTGTGGCGAAGTCGAATCATCTCGATCTGTGACTGGGCGACCAAAACAGGTACTTTAAAAACCAAACCGTGATGTTTTCCTAACCCCCCAGCCAAGTGCTTAAACCAAACCCGAGCCTGTCACAGCCTTGTGATGAGAGAGAAATAGAAAATCGACTTAAAAAACATCGAGAACCATTAACTTTTAAGTGAGCTGTTGGTTTGAGTCATGTTTGGCTGTTTCGGCTGTTAGCTGATAAGTTAAATGATTAATTGATAATTAAATCAGTTTCCGACTCATTTTCTTCCAACCAATTAATCAACCAGTGGATGTTACATTACTGCTTACATGACTAGTTTATTGTCTGTGGCCTCTTTTGTTTTAAGCAGTAATAAATTAGACATAAACAGAATCTACATCTTTGCTTTAATGGTACCTTAAACCACAGTTTGTGGAAATCCCTAGAAACTCTGAAATCACTTGGGAATCAGGCTCTCTGGACAGGATATTTGATTGGAGGAGATAAGAGCAGAGGTTTTGAAGAGACGGACCAGAAGAGGACCTCGACACAGAGACAGAACAAAGGGTGGAACAATGGCCGCCTCTTAAATTTGGATTTGGACAAAGCCTCAGACAAGCAGGACATGATTTGTTCTGCCCTGCAAGAAGCAGCATGAATGCCAGATGATGTTTTTTTCCCAGTATTTTGCCACACAAATGCTGAAAAATAAAGACATTTGGGTTTCTGTAATAGGACCGGTCATATGATAAAAGGACAGAAGGAAACGGTGGCTCAGAACCTTGAAGTGCTCGCTGTAATGATCCCCTCGCCGTGGGACATAATATTCACACCTTTTCCAATTCGTGGCTCATCTCGGCTCTAACAGAGTCTGTGTTTGAGGGGGTGGAGGACGGCACAGCGAGAGGAAAAAAAAAAAAAAAAAAAACCTGGCAAACAGACAGAGATAGACAGAAAATGTTGAGATGTAGCCCCTCAAGACAAAATGTAACAAGTACATGAAGAAGACCGCGCTGGAGAATCTCTGCAGGCCAAAACAGCGATAATTTGGTTCCATAAGAACGTTATTAGACTCCGATCCACCTATGAAATTACACTTAGCCCGGCTAAGCTCTCCGGGAGGAACCACTCCCTCGTTCTGCCTCGTCTTCACTGTACCTAGAGGCTGTGTGTGTGTGTGTGTTTGCTCAGGTGCTTGTATGTGTGTACCCTACAGTAGATCACAGTGTCTGTGGCTAAGTATATATGAGAGACGAGCAAAGGCAGTGACACAAAGACAAAGAGGGACTGTGAACTGCATCAAAAGACAACGACAGCACTTTCATCCCTTCAGATTCAGTCCCTCAGACACGGACAGCCCAGAAATCCTCCCAGCACTTCCTGCTTGCAGAAGGACCTCTGCTACCGAGTGCTTTGAGGCTCGAGGTAAACAAGTGTTAATACGCCACCTCTGCGAGAAACTGCAGCTTAATGAAGGATTTACTTCCTATAACCAGCGTTGAAGAGGGACCTGATGATTAAGAATCCTCGTGGCCTTTGGCTATCATTATGTTATGGCTGACCCTTTTCTTCTCGCAGCAACGTTTCCAAAAATCAGCATTAATTAATTAGCTGCGAGCTGCATCCATTCTGCGAAAGCCAAGACGTGATGGGAGAAAAAAACAAAACAAAACACATAGTCATAAAATAATGGGCAAAGCAATTTGAGAGACAATCAGCTGTAAACTTGTCATCTGTGTGCTGAGGTTCCTGCTTCCTGCTGTTCCCGGCGTGGGCACCAGACCCAGAGACTCGGAGGGGGCCAACATGTGCGTGAGTCCGGAGCCAAATACAGCTTTAAGAACAGCTCCTCATTAATGGTTTGAAGTGAAAAGAGTAAAGCGCCGTGTTCTGAACAGACACATTATAAACACAGATATCGCCGCATTTTGAAACATAAAAAATCAAATGTAAGCAAGCAGCACGTTCTGCTAAATGTAGATGAAAGTATTCAATATTTGAACTGCTTGAATTCGTGAACATATTGACTTGAAGCGTAAATAAACAGTTCAGGTTGAGGTTACGCCCATCAACCTAGCTGCCAGAATAAGGCCGTATCCACACGTACCAAAATGATCTTTTTTTCCAAGTGTTCCTCGGCATCGTTTCAAGAATATTTGCGTCCAAACGGATCCATTGAAAATGACTCAACACGCTGTAGTTCATATTCCAGGCCTATAGAAGAAGAAGAAGAAGAAGAGATGGCGCATGCCAAACTGAACACAACAAACTGAACACAACATGAAGAAGACGAAAATTGCTAGTCGGTTTTCTATGATCCTTTTTCGCTCAGTGTATTTGCAGAGGAGCAGAATATTTTGCCAAAGTAACCCTGATAAGCTCAGTATCTTCTGCAACATGAACACAAGCATGTAGTCCGCCATTGTTGTTGTCGTTGTTGTTATGAGATGTCGCGGGGTTAAGAGTTCGAAGGCTAGCGGTCGAGGGGTGAGGCGATGGCGTCATTGATACGCAAATTATGGAGATTTCGATTTCAAAAAAGTGCGTTTACAGGATCCATGTGGACGATCGGCCAAAAACGACGCAAAGCGTTTCCATGTGGATGCCCCCTAAATGTTGGCGATGTTAGGATGTATTGAAACTTTAAATTTCTTTATGTAACAACTTGAGGTTCAATTGGCACCGTGCTCACGACTTGGTTAGGTTAGGGTTAGGGTTTAGGCATGCAAACCACCCTGTTAGGGTTGGGAAAATACTTGTCGCCAACACGTTGAGAAAATGTCCTGACGTCTTTTCAAAAATAATCAGCTTTGTTGCCATTAAAGTTTAACAGCGGATCCCGCTTGGCAGCTTCTCACCTCGCTGTTACGTCACCAGCTCGCACTCATGCAATATATACACAACTCGACACGTGATGTGAGCCTTCACGGAGCTCAGGCTGTCGGCTGTCTCACTTCCGATGAGAGTGAATCCTTTGTGAAGACATGCGGGAAAGAAAAATTGTCAGATATGCTCACGGTCTCGACGGGAATGACTGTATCCTTTTTTTTTTTAAACGTGACTGTAGTTCCCTTGGTTTGCAATACTGTGCAATACTACAATCTTATGTTCATTTATTCATCTCTCCGTCCTCCATTTTCATGCGTTTAACCCGTTCTAGATATTAAATTCGGGAGGACACTCTATAGGAAAGAAATATACATGGAGATGTCAACAATAGAAAGGAGAAGGTCTTCTGTCACATGATAACACATTAATAACAGCATTTCTAAGGACTCGTCATCTGAAGACATTTTGAATATGCTCAGTGACGTGCCAGTCTTTAAATTGTGTTGTTTCACAAACTCCATATTAGATTTAATTTGCATCAGTGCTCTTATTGCCTATCTGTCTTTATTTCTTTGTGTTTTTTTTTGGGGGGGGGGAGACATCTGGAATAAAAAACAAAATGCTTCAACAAACAAGAGACAACGCTGCCTCGACTCATTATATGAAATCAACAGGGAACAAAAACTGTCTGACTAAATTACATCTCAGCAGAAATGACAATGAAAGTCTCAAAACAAACACCAGAAAAAAAAAGAGAGAATTATCACCGCCATCACGCTGCATCAGAGGAGAAGTGAATCCACTCGTTCGGCGCTTTACGGCAACAAACCGTGAAGCAAGATGATGTCCTCGTTCAAAGAAAATCAATTTCAGCTGAAAATGATGGAACTGAAGGATACCTTCAGTTGGGAGATTCTCCATCCTTCATGCTTTCTGTTTCAATCTCTCTTTCTCTGCCGGCGTCAGACTCAGTTTCCATCACATTTTCTTTTCTCTCTCTGGATCTCTCCTCAAATTGCAATGGAGACATTTCCTACCAGCGAGGACTGAAGACAACAATGAGGGTTATTAACGAAAAACGCTCTCCGTTTTAAATCCACCGACTTTCGCATGTTTCGCACATTTTTTCAAGGTTGGCTGTACAAACATTGAAGACTGTTGTCTTGTGTTCAGTCTCACATCACCGGTAAGGCATAAATAAATAAAACTCCATCGTCATCTGCTTCAAGAAGGCAAAAACCTTTTGATACGTTGCAGTTAGGCGGAATATTAATGGCGCAGGGAAACAAACAAGCCTCTGAAACAAGGGAGGAAAGACTAAACCCTAACTGGTTGTTTACGCTGTAATCTGTGTGTGTGTGTGTGTGCAGAGGGGAGATGGACAAACCCAGGGGTCCGTTTATCTAAGCTGACAGAAACAATTTACAGCACTGCCAAATGGGGAGTAAGAGCCCCTCACACACAGAGTGAAGTGGAGGGGAACCAGACACAGAAAGCACAAACTGTGTGGCATTAAGAAAAGACCCAGTAACACTCAGCCGATACTAATAACACCAGAGTGAGGATGAGATCTGGCCCTGATATTCTCCGGCCATGACTGACCCATCCATCCATCCGTCTGTCTATCTATAGCTCCGTCTTTACAGGTGATGTCTCAGCTCCTGTTTGTTAGTCTGCTGGGACGTCTAACAGAAATGTTGGTGGATTTCATCACATTTTGGTGCAAAGTAAGACCACAGGTCAGGGTGATGACCGTTTAGTTGCAGCTCTGGATGTTACTGACATTAAACATGTTCCTCGAGGGCTGGCGATAATTTAGGCCCAAGCGCTGAAGCAAAATCTGGTTAGCATGTTAGCATTTTAAGCACAGAGGTCGGTTCTCGACCTTGGGAGGAGATATAAACTCACAGATCAACACGAAAGCTTTTAACGAGCTCTCAAACTAATCGTTTTGACATAGCGTGATGTCACAACGTCACGGAGTCAAAGGCGAGGCTACTGATGAGGCGTTCTAGGAGCAGTGTTTTCTGTGGGAGACGGGAGCTCCTTCGACCTTCTTAACTTTCAGCGTCTTTTACAAGCAAAAGAGCAAAAATAAAACGTTAAAGGAGAAAAATGAAAAAAAATAATGGCATTACATTAATTTACATGTGATTTACATACATTTTAGAAACTGATGTATACTGATTGCCGTAAGTTGAACTGTAATTATATGTTTTGATATTGTTGATGTTTGCCTGTGTTCTTTTACAGAGACACCAAATTATGAGGATTTTCAGACTTCATGGTGATTTGGATAAAGGGTGCATCCAACACTGAACCTTCAGTGTGAATATCTAAAACAAAAATATTGACGCCTCGGGCCAAAAAACTGTTTGTTTTTATTGGATGATTTCTCGAGGTTGGACAGTGCTTATAGGCTATGGACTTGGCAAACAAACTGGATTCAGCGTGGAGTGAAGAAGTATAAATAAAACGCTGTGATTGCTTTGAGTGTTTCCCGAGAGATCAAGAGTTCACTCCTAACATGTGCACCAAAATAAGGTCTCAGTTAAGAGCAGAATAAAACAGGAACACGTTTAAAGAAGGACGAGCCACTGTCCTTCCAAACAGCCTTTTGATGAAAGCGCATCCTATGATCTGCTAAATAAACGAGCTGTACAGGACTCGGCTTCCAAGAGACGGGTGCACTTACAGTAAAGGCCAGGACCAGCTTCACAGTATAATGAGGGAAAAAAAAACACATGATGCGGTCGCAGCAGATGCTGGCAAAATATGCATGATTAACACCGCGTCTGGTGGCGACAACAGCCAAGAGTACAATGTCAACTTCTCTCATATCTCTCACGGTGTCACTAGCAAACACACCCCCACACACACACACACACTCACACAGACACACAAAGGCAAAGTGAGCACCGCGGCAGCTGATATTAGACGATGTAATACAAAAAAGAGCAGAAAACAACTTAATAAAGACAGACTTTTACATGTTCTCCCCCGTGTCTGTGTGGGCTCCCGGCGGGCGCTCCAGCTTCCTTCCACAGTCCAAAGATATGCGGGTTAATTGGCGACTCCAAACTGCTCGTAGGCGTGAATGCGAGAGTGATGGTTGTTTGTACGTCGGCCTTGTGATGAACTGGAGACCTGTGCAGGGTGGACCCCGCCTCACGCTGAATGTCAGCCGGGATTGGCTCCAGCTCCCCCCCCCCGACACGGGGGCAAGATAAATTACTGAAAACAAACAAGACCGAGCTAAACTAGAATACATTACAGTAGAATAACACAGAATATGTAACAGATATTTGTCCCTGAGTTACGACTACATCTAATAAGCACACAATCATCTGGAAAAGAGTTGGATTGAGACCTCTCCCTCTCTCTTGGATCGATTGTGGGATTGTCCGACCCAAACTAGACATCGCTGATAAACTATAAACAGAGATTCTGTAACCACTACACTATTGTTTCGCTCCTCGAGCAATGTAGCTGTAGTAGAGAAAGTCTGGACACCGTAAGTGGCCGCCATATTGTTTCTGTGCCGTGAAAGCGGAGCCTGAATAAACTGACCCACGCTGTAAAACAAGGCGGCGCTGAACAAACACAAACCACGATCCTGTTCATCGTCTACTTCTCTCCTTCAGTGTCGTTAAAACATATTTCAGCGAACTGTTCAGCTGTGATATGATGCCGTTTTTTACTCCTTTACTGTTTCCTGTTTCAAAATGAACGAGGAGCCAAAACCAAGTAACACAACCCATCAGCGTGTTCGGGGTAGTAAATTCTGGTTGTTGAAGGTTTTCCACCTTTAGAGCAAAACGGACTAGCAGAGCCCTTTTTGTCTGATTTATCTCGTCATGTAGCAATCATTTCTTAAATGTCTGTATTTTGTATTAAGTGATAACTTTACGGTGAAAAAACTTGACTGGTTATTTAAATTAAAAAACCATCCAAATCATCTCATTTAAGAGGCTGAAGCCAGAGAATCATGTTTTGGCAATTAAGCATTAAAGTAGCTGCAGGTAATTTTTCTGTCAGCTGACTAAATCAGAGTAACACATAGTAAAAGAAGTAAGAGTGCAACAGATCAGACAAGAATCCACTGCACCTCTGTTTCAAGTGTCCGCAGAAGAACCAGAGAAATGCTCCTCTCTAAACTAGATTTCAAGAAAGTTTTCTCGTGTTTTCGGCGCCCTCTCCTGCAGTATTTCTCTGAGCGCTAACAAACGGCACTTTGCAGAGTGTGAGCGAGGTCACCGCAGCCGCCGGTTACACTGCTGCGCAGTAATGGAGAGAAAACAAAATGCTGTCGGAGGAGGGCGAAAGGGTCCGTGAGTGGCCTTGTCTTTCTCTACCAGTCTCCAAAGTCTCAAATTAGAGCACATGATTACTCTTTGCTTTCTTAAGACAAAAAACAACACACACACACACACTCTGCCTCACATAGCCGGTCCACTTTCTGTTGCATAATAACCCGCCTGAGGGAGAACCTGGCTGTGGGAGGTAAAGCTCCAGCGTTTGGAGACATCCGATTGAAGAAAAATGCGCACATTTGTACATCCAAACCGGCGCTTTGATGTTAATGTGATTATGAGAACGGCGAGGTAGACGCACTGCATGTCACGTTAATATGTTAATCTAATTATGTTGCTTCAATTAGGGCCAGATTCAGAGCCTCAACGGCGACGTTAAGACGTCAAGCGCTGCAGTTTATCGAGCAGTTTGTGCAGATGTTGATGCCCGTGCCCTGAGTCACATCCATCACGTTGCTTTCCACAAGTTGTGACACTTTGCCCGACAACATGCGGGGCTGTTAACTTTTATAGCCCCTATCTGTATTTACATTCACCCGCCGTGCTGCGAGCCTCAGCAGTGAAGCGTCTCAGGGAAAAGTTGCAGGGGAGGGAAATAATACACCGATGTTATTAGAAGGGGAATGATTGACGTGGTTTGTGTGCCACGGGGCAGCAATTATGTGACGGATCTATTGAATTAAAAAGCGCAGTGTGGATGATTGAGTGAAAATATCAACTTCTACTGCAATGCATTTAAACAGCTTACTGAAATTCTCCTCATAATCAACGCGAGGCTCAAACAATCGTGTGCACATAAACAGTGTAAGACAAAACCCCACTTGATGAGTTTTTTTTTTTTTTTTGGTGAATCAATAAACCTCATGCAAATAAATGAAAGCGCCTATGGAAGAGTCAGTGCATCGCTTCCATTCCTACATCAATAATGGACCGGAGTAGATATCGCAGCCTTTTTAAACCCCCCCTTTTTTTTTTTCCTCTTGGGAAGGCAGTTTCACCATGAATAAATTTAGTCATTCAGATCATGAATATAGAGGGAATATAGAGCGCTAATATGGGAGCAGCTTTGTATGGAAAAAAAAAAAAAAAACCTCCCCTGACAGAATATTGTTGCTGGAGAGGTTTTCTTCAGGAAACTGGAATCACAGACACTTTCAGAGCACAGCTGTATGCTACATGTATACGTTAGACAAACACATTAAAGGTCTATTCATATGTAGATCAAATATTTTATGACATTGTAGAGGAACAACGAACAATCTTTGGATTCAGAAACACGGGCAGTGACGGAGGTTTTAGTCACTCGTGGGCAGCAGATAAAAAGTTGCGCACACAACATCGACATATTGCCATTTAAAGTGTGAGAATACGACCCCGATTCAGAGGTGGATCCATAAACACATGGAGTTACTCTCTGCTAGCTATCCTCGGTTGTAGCTAGCTCCCGGCCTGTTAGCTGTGGAACCAGCGAAAGACTGTTTTCATTTCTTAAAGTTCATGTCTACCAGCTGAAAGCACATGACGTTTTGAGACTTTAAACTCTTGCTGGCACAAAGTGATATTATCAGACAGGACGGCAGGCCGAGGCTAGCTGGTTAGCATGCTAACTTAAGTAGATATCTCTGAAGCGCTATAAGAGGACATATTTGACGTTTCTTCACTAGATTAAGTTACTTAATTTTTTATTATACATATTTTATACTAAGTTCTACGTCCAATATCCTCTGTTAAGTCTTTTCTTGGTCTTTTCTACCACCAGTCTCTTTAGCTCAGTGGTTCTCAAACTGGGGAGCATTTGAGGAACTGACGGGGGGGCGTGGATGATGCTATAGTGTCGGCCTTTATTCCGCTAAACTTCGACTTGAAAGAAGCAGAAGGAACCAGCACTGTAGCTGTTAAATGCCTCACTATGTTCACCAGCTTGGGCGCTTTCCCCCCCGTCTGACTCTGTAGGGTGGACGTTTGGAGTTTTTTTTTTTTTTTTTATCTAAAAACAGCTGCCTGCTGCTTCTGAAAATGAGGCTGTGAGAGCAGTGAGAGTGAACCAAAACAAGTTACATGCCAGACAACTTAACAATGAGCCGCAACTCCCGATGAGGCGAGACGAGCTGCAGGCGCTTTACGATCACTGCGACTGACCTCTTAATCATTGTTTTCATATTTCTCTGGCAAAACAAATTAGTAACAGCGCCTCAGAGACACGGTTACATAACCAGATCAGATTGAAATTAGTACTGGTCAAAAACAAACCTAATGTTATGTAATACTTTTAACCTAATAATAACATAAAACTATATATTGTCTCTATTGGTGTTTTTGTTAATACTTTTAAAGTAACTTTGAATGTGAATATAATGACGAACCAGTCAAACCTTCGTATTTTCGAGGCACTTTTAAGATTTATCGTATTTTCATTTTCGGGTCAAACTAATTTTCAGTGGAGTGTTACGGGCACTTTAGCGATAGCATCAAAATGTCTAATTTTAAAACAGTAAGAAGTCTCGACACAACATGAAACTTTGCTCGTAGCATCACCAGGGTCTCTACACATGAACACCAGCATCGAGAACATTGTTTGTGTACACAGAGTTTACCAAAAAGAAAGTTTTTTAACAACTCACTTTAGCAGTAGCTTGTTCCGCTCGCCGCCGTCCTGCCAGGTGAGAAGTATCGATCTCTGAATGTGACGTAGCATGAAGGACAGTTCAGGTGGAACTACTGTCTTCTGTCTTCATATGATATCCACACGATATCATATGACTTTTCTGGCTTTCAAATTTTAGTATTGTTTCTTATATGAGGCTCCTTTTTCAACTTCAAGGTCGATATTGTTTTTCGCTAATGACAAAACAACAAATTATCAGTGTATTTATATGGAACTAAGTTTTAGATTGATACTGGCAGGACGGCAGCGAGTGGAACAAGCTACTGCTAACGTGAGTTGTTCAAAAACCTTTTTTTTAGTAAACTCTGTGTACACAAACAATGTTCTCAATGCTGGTGTTCATGCGTAGAGACCCTGGTGATACTGCGAGCAAAGTTTCATGTTGTGTCGAGACTTCTTACTGTTTTAAAAATAGAGATTTTGATGCTATCGTAAATCATAATAATTCATCATAATAATTATGCTTTCATACTAAGGTTTGACTCAGGTACATTCACAAAAACAGCCTATGTTGCATTTTGGTAAGAGTTTCGCTTTAAGGAACGTGGTTTGACTTTTTGCAGCGTCTCTCACTTTAAAAGCAAAATTCCAGGAAGTGATGGAGCCTGGCAGGGAAACAATCCCATCCGTAACCCCCTGCAGAAGCACCGGCTGTTGCCTCTACACTTCTGTTGTTGAAAAAAAAAGGATTAAACAAACAAGTTAATCAGTGAGTTTTACAGGTAATGGGTGGTGGATTCCGGTCTAAAGCTAAAGCTAAGCTAACCAGCTGCTGGCTGTAGCGTCACACTTTCATACCTTCGTGTCAGTCTTCTCATCGACCTCTCAGCACCGAGCCAGACAAGGTTTGTAATATTTTCTCTGTGGCCTGCCGACGCTGGCTTGTCGAGCCAAATGCAAATATCAACATAAGTTTATGTTTCTTTAACTGATAAGTTGCATCAGCAGCCTTCATACAGGGATGCATCACTTTTAACAAGGTGCAGTGTATAACAAACCCCCCAGATGATATTGAATCATATATTTTGGTATCAACATAACATGAATGTATCTACTGCAGCTCCACTTCCTAATGATTAATGGACAGATATGTGTTTAGTAATTACATATATCTGTGAGCAGCCTCTGACCTCCGAGTTCAGCCGTCTCAACTGAGTTTAAAAAGGGAAAATCAGTAAATGATGCTCATGAAACAACACAAGCGCTCATCGGCCTTTTGTGGCTCACTGTCTCATGTTATATGCTGAGAGATGCGAGATGAAACATGCAAATGAGCCGTGTCTTTCCCTTTAGCGAGCTCCTCTGACCTTCATCCCACTCACGCCTCATTTTGAACAGGAAACGGTTCATCAGAGGGTTTTTTTTTTTTCTTTCCAAGGGAAAAATAAAATGTGAATGCAGCGACTTTAAAAATAGAGCAGATGGAAAAAAAATAAAAATAAAGAGTGGGGGTTGGGGGGAGAAATCAGCGACCTGGATTCTAGAGAGGATGAAATCCACAATTACTGGTAATTCTCCCATTTAATTACAGCCCACAAAAACATCTTGACAGGAAGCTTGGAAGATCCAGAGCCATTATTGTTTGCTTTGCTGTTTCGGATGAGCCTCAAAGTTCCTCCCTGAGCCTTTAGGTCCCACTCGCTCGTACTGAGATTATCTCCTATGGTTATCGTGTGGGTGCCACTGGCCTGACAGGGTGCGTATAGGAAGGCGAGTATTTAATAAAAGGGTTTCTCTCGGCTCTTCATTTCCATTTTTATAACAAGTCGTCAGCTTTGCCCCATGTAATCAGGGTATTTACGCCGTACAAAAGAAAGGGGAGATTAGAGCATCACAGGACGGGATTATAAAAACCTGAGACCACAAAGACAGCCAATCACTTCCAGAAAATCCCTTAACATCTTCAAGCTTTCATCTGCCATTTCCCTGTTTACTCTCCACAGCCCTTCATCCCTTTGCTTGTCTTCGTCTCTGTAGCTCTCACTCGGCTCTCTCTTCGCCGCCTCTGTTTGTTGCCTTTTAAATTTTTTTTAATTTTTTTTTTCCCCCAAAATGAAACAGCTGTGATTAATAAACTTATAAAACTATATCTGATCCAGTGAGGGAACACAGATAAATATTGTTTACTTGGCGAATACGTGCGTTTTCTGACAGTTCAGTATTCAGTTCAGCTGATTACCGCTAACAAATTGTTCAGAGAAATATAAAGTCACTCCAGACCAACAGAAAGTCAAGGACATAGAGAGAGAGAAAGAGAGAAAAGAGGAAGTTGCAGAGGCAGTGATTGTAAAATGAAAAATTGCCTACAAAAGTACAAACCGGAGAGAGAAGAGAAAACAGCTCCACTGCCCGACTGCATAACCCATCCAGAGGCTAAACAATATCAAGGCAATTTCAGTTCAAATTTAAACTGCCCACTTGTCCCTTTTTTCATGAAGCAGATAGAATCTCAGAGCACAGGCCTCGAGAAAAGGTCACAGATAAGAACCGGTACTCAAATGATACGCGGCATGCCACTCCCTTCTGATTCAAACTCCTCTTTCAGCGAATTGATGTGAGAGAAGAAAAAGACGATTCACTCCGTTAAACCAAAGACAGAACGCACAAATAAAACAGCATGATGTCTTTCCATTTCTGTGATGACGAGTTATCAGAAAGTGACAGGTTCAGATATATTCGTACTGTTTGACTGTGGGATCATTATGAAGGGACAAAAACCTCCTGTTGTCTGAAGGAAGGAAGGAAAGAAGGAAGGAAGCAACAACCTCAGTGGACGTAAGAAAGGGTTGAATGATCTCAGAATAGTTAAGCTAACAGTGGGGAGTGTGGAGGGAAATCGATGAGAGGAGCAGCAAATTCACGCATGATGTGCGCTGAAACCAAATGTTTTACTTTCACAATGAAGGTTTCAAATCTGCATCGACGTGCACACACCGATAGACAAGGTACTTGTCACGTAAACACACAAAGAAAGCAAAAATATTAAAAATGGTCAGAGTTGTAAGGTTTATATCTGTGTGTTAAGGGGTGATGTGGCTGATGTGCACCTCAAAACTGTAACGACAGTAAAAGGACTTCATGAGGGAACCACAGTTCACAGACCTGCAGTTCATTAGCTAGGACGGGTCTCACAGTGTTGACTGCATGACAACAAAGATCACCTGACCATTGATTCGCTCACCAGAAGTTGAGAAGGACTATTTAGACCCTGGTAGGTCAGCACTGCTCAGTCCTGCTTCCAATCTCTCCCAGAGACCATTTTCCCCCAAACCCTTCTACTATCAACAAAAAAGAGCATTTAAACTATTGACAGGACGACTCCAACTGCAAACAAGATCAGTTTCAGCTCTTTCTAGTCTGAAGTCTTCATCCATGGAGGTTTAATATCTGTAAAACACAACCAGGGAGTGAACCAGAATGAATTGCCATCTTTGCATTCAGTATAAACCTATGGTACCACCTGCATGCATAATAGAACGTCAAGGCTAAAGTCATATTATGTATACACAGACTGATGAGACGTGGTTTGCTCTTCAGAGTGAGTGAAGGACCACGCTGACTGCACGGTGGACTCAACAGCTCAGCTAATGACACAAGATGAAGTAGAAGTTACCTGAATGATACTCCAGCTCAACAAGCCCACGAGTTCACTCTTTATTACAGTAAATGGAAGAAAATAAACTAAGTCACTGTTCCAAGAAGATGTAGCCGGATCATACATGATCTTAGCACTGCAGGTCATGCAAAACCCAAACCATTAGCTCTGTCCAGCAGGACAACTACAACAACTACTCAATAATAAACATAGATGTGAAAAATGTACGTTCAAAAATGTTCAATACTTCTTTTCAAAGTGCCTTGGTATATATTTTGGTTGGAAACTATGTTTGTTTAGCTCAAATATCTGATGTCAGCCTGATAGATAAATATCTGCAGATCTTTGATTTATGTTCCAAAGAACACAGAAGGACGGCAGAAGTTGTAAACATGTAAAACGAGGTTGTGCGAAGCTTGTCCCTCTTCATGCTTTAACCCACTTTGCTGCAGTCCGAACTTCGCAGGATGAAGACTGTGCACTTACCGGCTCGGCGTCAGACACAAAGCTTCGCCCGTTCTTTGAGCAACACCTTTGGGTGTGGAATCTTGTTATCGTGTTATTGCTGTGCCAAAAAAAAAAAAAAAAAGAAAAAAAGGAGAGCTTGGCTGAGGAGGATGAGACAAAGGGGGGAGGGGGAGTCATTCTTGGGGTGTGCCTCTGTCTGTGAAACTCAGCAGGACATGCAGGCATCAAACAAAACCAATCACTTTGTAAATGAGATCAGTAGGAAGCTAATAATATATCCGCTCCCGTGTCATTGTTTCAGACAGTCTTCCACCGCGGGAGTCCGCAAACTTTTGTGTCATCTCCTTCCAGTAAACAACAGAAAATACCCGGAGCAAGTCCTCCAAGGAGGCGCTGCCAGGCTGCTGCTGCTGCTGCTGCTGCTGTAGTTTTTGGTTCAGTGCTGACCATGATGGATCGACAGCAGCACAGCCTTTCTCTCGGTCCCCCATGATAAAATTAGGTGAGCGCTGTGGATGGATCTATGGACACTCATCCGTCTGTCACTCGCTGAAAACACAATATCTAGGGCAGCACCAATGAGATTTTACCAACACTTTTTTTCTCTGCCGTATTCAGAAATTTTACTGATTGGCCCAGAAAAAGTGCATCATCATGCGTTGCTGCCTCCACTGATCGCTCTTCTCTCTGTCTCTGTGTCCTTCCCCTGCTGTAACACGAGGTAACACACTTTCAGCTCCTTGCCACATTACTGCTCTGCATCATTTGCAGGGGGCGACATGTGTTTGTTGTCTGTGTTTGTTTTTAAGTGCTTTTTTTTTTTTTTTTCCCCCACAGACCAGCTGCTCTCGCCGTCTCCTCCTGCAGGTTTGTCCTCCCTGTAAGTCACCGGCTGACAATCATTGTTTCCAGAAATACTAACAAACAGCAGCTCGCACGAAGCTGCTGCATGATGACTGTAATCCATCACCTCGCGGCCTCCTCCCGTCTGTCTGCGGCCAACACTCCTCTGAAACTGTGAGCAGTGGCATGAAAAGTGTGCGTCGGGCAGCTTTGACTACCTTTTATTTAGTACAATGTTGAAGTTACAGTTCAGATGTGCCCAGATCTGCAGTCTGATTCTGCTCTCTGCTGAGTATAGCTGCAGCCTTGATGAATCAATTACATAGTTAATGTAAATTGACAATATCTGAACAATACTGTTTGTTGTTTCAGCTAATTTTTTACTGCACTTCCTGCACTTGGTCCTCAGCAACAAACCTGGCAACTGTGAAGTAAATTGCATGAACTGTTGTTGAGATATGGAAGAGACAGACAGACAGACAGACAGACAGGCAGATATTCTTTGTGTCATAGTTAGATAAAGACTGAGGGGCTAATAGGATGACTCCAGGAATACTTTCAGCATTTCAAGGTCTCGGCTCCTCATTGGCATGTAGAACTGTAGAGCGAGACAACATTAATATTGCTTATTGGGCGTGAACACTTCAGCCTCTTGAACAGCAGCGCACGTCTCGTCCTGTGTCTCCTGTCGGAAACAAAGCAGCCCGGTTGGTAAACATACAGTAGGTGTGCTCTCCCGCAGTTTACTGAAAACGACTTTAGTTCTGAACACTAAAGGTCAAATTCTGAAAGCAGCTTCCTCGTGTTGCCTGTTGAAAGCTGCCAACATGCCAATCTTTGACTCTCACTGCTCGATTACACATCTCTGTAACCTCACGTGTGCAACCGAGGAGCGTTTTAGCAGCAGAGCGTCGCGTCGGCCAGATTTTGTTGACTTGCTCAGATTGCATTTTATTTTGTCACTTTCTCTTGATTCGCGCGCTTCAGCCACGGCTGAGTGGGCCTGGCCTGGCTCGATCTGCTCTGTGCAGATTGATGCAGCTGTTGTCTGCTTCCATCAAAAATACATTTGGCACCGAGTTGACAAGCGTCCTCTAGAAGAACCTCGCTCACATAGGAACAGTTTTCTCTCAACTGAGCTACACAGTGTCGAAGGAGGAAAGGATGAGAAGCTCGTGCTCGTGAAGCTGAAACGTTAGCTAGGTTCGTTAGCTTAGCTGGCTAGCCTCTTGTCAACGAGTAGATGCATGTTTCCTTCTGCGCAGTGATGCAGAACGGAAACTGTTTCTACATAAAACTGCTCTGTAGATTATTTTGAGGAACCTGGTCACGATTTCTGAAAAAAGACACACTGCAGTTGTGCTTCTCCACAAGCTGAGCCAATATCTCTAAAACTCTGCAACTCACACCAAAACAGTCTACATGGACAAAAAGCACCACAAGTAAAAGAAAAAATGTGTGTTTTTTTAATTTCGGTGAACTGTCCCTTTAAACAAACTCTGTCGAGATGGCCATTAAAAAGTTCGATCCATGTATTTTGAGGCAGACGATTTTTTCAGACATGAGCCGCGCCTGAAGTCGCTTCTCTCTTTGCTTCGTTACACTTCATTTCATTTCACATGCTGGAACTCGAAGTGTTAAATGTGTGTGTCGGGCTGCAGTGGGACCACGGTGTGTAACGCTCCTTCTGCTCAGGCCACACAATGTGACGCCTCACCTCCTCGTCTGACACGACGGGCATGTAAATGACATTCATCTCAATTTTTCTTCCTATGGAGAGCCATAGTGAGTGTTTATTGTGTAGCTAACAGCGAGAGTGAGCGCTTTCTGTCAGCGTCCTTAAAAGCAAACAGCACATTTCACCTCTCAAGGCACAGAAGGAACCATAACAGCACATGCTTCTCCCTCAGTGAAGACATTCATTTCAGTCATCTGAAGGCAGTGAAGCAACACGCTGCTGTTGAGGGTCATGGAAAGTCAACAGTGAATATATGCCTCATTTATCCCTTTCAGTTAGAGAATATACACAGCGGCACAGTCGCAGCAGCAGGTTACTGTATGTCAGAGTATTAATTTGATGATAAATTTATCCGGGTCTGACACGCGTCTCAATTTGTGACAACGTTACTCAAGGCCATCACTGAAGGCGTCATTCAGTCCGTGTCATCTTGTCCCCAAAATGTCACCGTGTGCACTCTTACAAGGCTGTCTTTGGAAAAATGAAAAGACCGCAGTGGAGGGAGGCGGCTGTGTCACAGTGCTGCATTTGAAGCAGGAAGGGGGGGAGAGAGAGAGAGAGAGAGAGAGGGAGGGAGGTAATGAGCGAAGACAAATGAGGAATTAAAACATGACATCTTCCTCTGCACTCTGATTAAAATAAAGCATTGTTATTTTTTTTGTACTGAGGTTTGTGATTACATCCACATCCTTCCATTGTAAAAGCCAGATGCTCAGTCAGCAGTAAAAACATTTTCCTTTTTTTTTCTCATGGGGGGGGGAGTTGATGATCGCACATGCAAAGACAATCCTGGAGAAAAAAAAAAAAAAAAGAAGAAAAATAAGTATGAGACTATAAGACAATTATTGCTGGCAAACAACTAAAAGCCGTCCTAAATCTGGTGACACTGCTGAAACAGCTGCGGCTCCGTGGAATGAAATAAATTGAATAAGGAGGATCTGCATCGAGCCTCGTTTTTTTTTTTTAATATTTCACTCAAGTTTCCATTTTCATTATGCATTCAATTACATCTGGGGATAAAAATCCTTTAACTATCTCCTCTGACTACAAAACCTTTACCTTTGCTTATAAAGCAGCATTCAGTGGCTCTTCTCCTGATTAAACTGTGTGCACGGATCACTGAATCAGCTGGATTTTCTTATTAATACATTTTTATGGTCCAGTTAATGTAGCATTACTATTAAATATGCATGGTTGAGCCAGGACTGGCTGGGAAAAAAAACAAACAAAAAAAAACTTTCCAACACAGTGACCGCACGATCCAAAGGGGACAATAAACGATTCTGTGAGAACGGTGCAGCAAGTGAGCAAGTTTTGAGAAATGATAAAATCAGCTGAAATCATCAGGATTGTATTTAAAACTCCTCTGTATCTACAAAAAGTTTGCCGATAATAATGCAAGGATAGAGCGGTTTTACATTTTGTGTTGACTGCTTTCCCCGCTCAAGGTTTTAAGACAAACTGCTGGTAAGTCACGATTAAAGCTGCAGATATCAGATCTGAGTTGATCCGGGTGGAGCTGCTGAGCTAACGGTGCTGACTGACTGACTCCAAACGTCTGGCGATCCCGATTAAGGTGATTAAAATATTAATGTGACCGACTTAAACGGTAACTGAGGGATTCCAACGATTGTCTCTGCTAGCTTCAGCCGTCCGTCAGTATTTGAGTGGTATCTAGATACGATTTATGTGGCTGCAGAATGAAGCGATTGTTTATTGAAGGACAGATTCATCACTCTGTTGGTTTTTGCTGTTTTCTTTAAAAATAAAAACATATAGCGGTCTTTCTCTCAGTAGAAATCTCAAGACTCAAGAAGCACATTTACCAACAGTTTGATGTTTGGCTGATAGGGATGAGTAAGTACACTATTATCTGTTTTATTATTTACAAACAACGGTTATTTTCATGATTAATTACTTGATAAAATGTAGTGAAAATGCTCCTCACAGTTTCCCAGAGCTCAAACTGACGTCTCCAGTTCGCCAAACTTACAGTCCGAAACCAAAAACTTCTCGTTTACTTTACATCTAAGAAGCTGGAACCAGAGACTGTTTGACATTTATGCTTGAAAACTGATCCAAATCTATTGTTTTTTTTAAATGATATTCATGGGTCCTACTAATCGAAGAATCCTCGTCCCCGGTTAAAGTCTCTGGATGCTTTGAGGGAACATCGTGGTTGAGGGTCAGGCTGCATCAGTGTTTTTTCAGCCCTACATTGTTGGAACAGTGCAGCTAATCTTGCCGGTCAGCAGGTTGCTGAGTGAGATATCCTGTTTCCTCTCTCTGTAATCCAAAATATGCCTGCACTGCTGATTTCTTCCTGAGAGGAGAGTAAATAGTCTGGTTGTCTCGCTGTTGGCTGCTCGCGACTTCCTGCCTGGTGTTTGCAATGATTAGTAGGTTGGAAGTCGACTGGACGGATGAAGGGATGCAGAGGAATTTCAAAATAAAGGCGCATGTTGAAAAAATGATGATCGATATTTTGACTTTGCATCGATCGCAATGGACAGTCGAGCGTTTAATCGACCAATCAATGTGGATCAGTAGATCACTGCAACTCTACAGCACAAACCAGGTGATACGGTACTCTTTGTATGTCTAAGACACAACAGAGCAGCTGTAACAGAAGACTTCTTCATTGTTGGATTTTATGCAACAAATCCATCCATCAAAATCCCTGGTTTCATTTCCCAAGATGAGAATTTTGCTGGAAATTTTTGAGCTGAGAGAAACACGTGCCTCCTTCGCTCCTGACCTACTTTTACTACAGTACGGATTCCATTTAAAATCCAAAGACCAATTTAATGCTTCCTGCGTATGTAAATGTCATCTACTGCGTTACAGTATAACCCCCATCCAAAAATGTCCTACCACTCAATTAGAAAAGGTCACCTGAACACCATTCCAGGTCTCACTCAGTTTTCATTCAAGCATGTCTCAATTTGGCACTTATACTCTCTCGTCTCGATTTCCCTCAGTATTTACCTTCATAAAAAAAAAAAAAAAAAAAAAGTGCCAAATGTCAGCGGAATAATAATTCCAGCCCAGGAATCGAATGGCAGCGAGGTCAGATTAATACTAGCAGCTACACTCTGAAAATGAAAGGCTTCCCTGCGTTTCTCTGGAAGGAAGATTCTAGAAAGCAGCATTAAATGTTCAGTCAAACCTCAGGGATTTTTTTTTTTTTTTTAGAAATAGTTTTCATTTAAGGCAACATCTGAAGAACAGGCAGTGTTTGAAGCAGCGGTGGGAGCCAGTCGGAGGGGTCATGCACACAGCTGCAGCGAGTCCTCCTCCCCCCCCGAGTATTGAAAGGTTTCAACAATTTGTTTCTCTGAAGCATGCCGACTGCTGCCTTTTGTTAGGGGGAACTGTATGTTGGCTGCTGTATTGATTTCTTCACAGATTGACACATTTGCTTGTTAGATTCTTATTTCGTTTGTGGCATGCTCGCTCAGTCTGCAGCGCCCTGTGTGACAGAGTGACGTGAGTCGGAGGTAGCATGCTCTGGCAGGATCCGTGCTGGCTGAATTGTTTTAGGACTTTGTTCCCTATAGTGATAATAACTTTTTGTTGTTTGTGTGCTGCAAGCTGTGAAACTGTTTATAGGGACCACTGTGTGCTTTTTTTTTTTTTTTTCGCCCGGCTGTGGCTCAGGGGGTAGAGCCAGCATCTTGTTATTGGAAGGTCACGGGTTCGATTCCCCTGGTCTGCATGTCAAAGTGTCCTTGGGCAAAGTACTGAACCCCAAATTGCTCCTGATGTGCTGGTCATGGCAGCAACCACCATCAGTGTATGAATATATGAACTACAGTTAGTCGCTTTGGACCGAAGCGTCTACTAAACACCCTAAATGTAAATGTATTTGCAGCACTCAACAATAAACTGTGGTAGGTGATGTTCCTGGGTTGCTGGCCAACATGACTGGAGCTGAATACTTCAAACACACCGGAAGTGGGCCGATACACAGCAGTAGAGTTGGGTAGGTTGTCAGTTTTGCCCGAACTCAACTGATGATCGAACCGACATTTGTAATTAGGTGGTGAGATCTAGCTGCACCCTGGGATAGCCGATTAGCTCAGCTCCACTGGCGGTGTGGTGCTTATGTCTTGCTACTGAAGGTGGTGCTCATGGTGTCACTGCACCTGAAGTCCACAGGGGAGAACTCTGATCAGCACACAGTGGGTGCAGGTTCTGCTGCGGCTCATCAGCATCACACACTGGTTCTGTAGGCTGCAGTGCGAACGCCTCGTTTTGATCCGCTGCTCCTGTTTGCTCTTAAAAGTTTCCATGTTGTGCCGTCAATAAAAACCCAACTCTCTCCGTGTCTGTTTCAAATTAAAGAGGGATGCGCTGCGATTCATCTCGCACACAAACCCTCACCTGTCACTGAGGGGCTCTGTCTTGCACGGGTGCTGCAGCAGTGATTTAATTCAAGGCACAGACTGACTTTAGTGTAGCATGGCAACATATAGACGCATGTCACACTGTAGACTAATTAACAGATGGATTAAAATAGAGTAGCAGCGCCGCGTCTCCCTCGGTGCTGCAGGAGAACTTGTTAGCGTCACGCTGTATCGAAACTCGATCTTGAGACATTGTCTGGCGCTACAACGGACGGACGTGAAATGCGTGTCAGCTGCAGCGTGCGTGATCATATGTGATTAATCTTTGTCCGTGGTTTTGTTCATCTCATGCGTTTATAAATGGCTCATCAATCACGGGGACGTATTGTGATTCACACTGTGAAAGTTCAGCATGCCGCTGCACAGGAAGTGACAGCAGCTGACGTACCTGGATACGGTCATGATAAATTCTGTTCGATGTGCGATAGCATAAAGTCCACATGAAGTTGGTTGAGGTTGCCATCACGTCTACTTGACTAGATACGAAGTCTGTTATTCCACTTTCCACTTGAATATAACTTTATTAGACAGCGACTCACCAAAGTCAGATCTCTATAAGGTCAAATATAAGATCTATTTTCTGTTCGAACCTCAGCTAATACAAGTCACGTCTTTGTTTTATTCACCTTTCAGCTGTAACACATCCTGCTATAGTCTGCAGGTTCATTATAAATGAGTGCTACATGAGAACTAGTTTGTGTGTGGGAACTTTACTTTAGCGATGGAAATACATGATAACTCAGCTCAGTGCAACCTAATGATCTTCTGCTCCAGCTGTCATACGTAACTGATAATTACGTTTACATTAAATATAATCAGTGGTAATGATGGTGCCTGTTTAATCGCTCTGATCAGTTGTTTTCTTGACATGATAAACACGCGCAAACATAAAACTGTATCTTTAAAGATGCATGTAACTGTCTGAGGCAATATGAGAGTACGTATTAACGCGACACTCTAGTTCATGTAGTTGATGCATATTTTACCGGACAGATTCTTAAAAGTTTAATTAGGCAAAAAAAAAAAAATCTATCAGGCTTTGAAAAGCTCTCACAGATACTTTTTGGATCGTCAATTCAAAGGAGACTCCCTGCAGAACGTCTCATTTTCACGGCGTTCTTGTTGTCATCTGAAGCTCCGATCAGACTGTCATCCCTTCACAGAGAGCAGCTGTATGTATGTAAGTGGAAATGTAGGCTGGTCGATGATTGTAATAATCATTTTTGCCCCTTTTTTTCTAAAAGTATACAATCATTATTCACCAGAACAACCCCATGACCAGGTACTAATGTAAAGTGGATCTTTAACTGTGTGTGTGTGTGTGTTGATGTAGAGAAGCCCGTAAAATTAAAATGAATCACACTTTCTCTTAATTAGTAACAAGGATTTGGCATTTCAGTGGCATTTAGCTTCTGTTATTATTTCTGTTATGTCGACTTCCAGCTGAAAGAAGTTATTGACTTTTCTGCGCGTGTAATCCAGAGATAACATTGAAATTAAGTTATTTTTGGGATGTTAAATGTTATTTTTCTCGAGATTAAAAATTAAATTAAGATTAAATTAGCCGTGAATAACAGGGTCCTGTATATTACACTTCGGTTTGATTATGGAGTCATAACTCTGGGCCGTGAGAGAAAGTGGAGTCCAGAAAAAGGAAGAGTTAAAATATGCAAGAGGATAAAAGTTAAAGGGCCGAAACATAAAACCGCAGTTGTGCGATCTATAAATCGTGAGGTAATGGTTTTTAGTTGTGAGGGCTGGAGATTGTTAATTAGATCATTATCTCACATGAATGGATCCAACCTCATCATGAGAGGCCATTGTTGTTGCTCCTGGAAGTATGTATCGTCAGGTTGGTCACTTTAAAGGGAAGCTCCACCAAATTTGAATCATTTAAGTGTGTTCACTTTGGGAGTATTGCTACTTATGTGGAAAAAAAAAGTAGTAGCAGCAGGTTTTGAAAAGAAAGAAAAAAGGGTGGTATCTCGTTTGGTCATTTGTTTTTAAATCCTTCCATGTTTTTGTTGGCTAACGTTGGGTTCTGGAGTTAAACCAAGAGTAAACGTTGATAAGTTAATTTTAATCCAAACCATCTTTCATACAACCACTTAAATGTTCTTACGAGGCAGTTTCACCATCACACATACACATAGACTGGAGGTCAAACATACAAGTTATTGAAAAGCAATGTGCAGCCACCGTAAGGGCTTAAAATACATTACTTTTTTGTGTGAAACTCGTGTCATGATACCGTTCTGCCATCTAGCGACTTTCCTTTTTGTTTTTTGTATTTGACGGCTATTTGAATTTGACCATTTGACCTTCACATTGTACATTTAAATCACACATGTTGATGGTAATACATTTTTAAAAGGAGAATTTGTTTGTTTATTAACTGAAAATTGAATCGTGGGATGCACAGCTGAACCACAGTATTCTGCTCTCCGTGAGCTGAAATGGGAATTAGTCACATTGGTTACATTATTAGAACAATATCAGTCTTTTTTCCCCACAGCGACTCCGGTCTGTCTTTTTAATATAATTACATTTTTGATAAAACACTTGAAAGGTAGCTGTGCATATTATCAGTAGACTGTTTTTCTTGAATGTGACTGTATTCCTGGAGATTTATGACTCCCACTTTCTCCTTGAAGTCTGTATAATAGTAATTGTGTACAGATTTGCATGTCATCAGCATGTCACTTCCCAAGGAATAATCTCCTGTATGCACGCTGGGATCTGGGCGAGTCTGACAGCTACAGCAAACCCTTCATTATTCACCCCACACATGCGGTTTCATATTTATCTTTGTGTTCCTGCTCTCCTGAAACCCTGCGACGGTCGGACTGGCAGCGTGTGACAGCTAAACACAAGTTTCGCATGTATTTGAGGGCTTGAACGCCTCTGACAGAAATATATTTAGGATGTGATGCAGACTGGAGTTGATGACGAGCGCCTTTTTTCCCCATCAGCAAAGTCAAGCTCATGGAGGATGCTTGAGCATACGCGCAAATTTAGACCGTCAAATAAATCTGATTTGGCTCCTCAGAAACAATCATGTCTACGGCGCTGGAGTCCTGATGCTACACAAACGATGATGGGAACTAGATCAGAGAACTCTGCACCAAACAGCAGGTTCTGCACACAGGAGGAATGATGTCCCACGCTGGAGAACGCACGAAGACAAGTTGAACACACACACACACACACACACACACAGGCTGACAAACAGCGGTTTCCCATTATAATATAGAGGAGGACTTACAGTAATGCAGTGTACATGAAAAGATAAAAAGCCTCGCATGTAAGCCGACATGCTGCACATCACAACTCGGGGAAATACTTTCCATCCACATCCTGTAGAACAGAGCAGTCTGTGTTGTTGCAGAGATGGCTGGGACGACTCGGACAGCTACTTAAAGCACAACGTGTCTCTGATTTTTCGACTCATGCATAATGCTATTATAGAGCATATGTTACATGTAGATTAAGCTCCAATTTAAATTAAGATGCATGTGTTGTGTTTTTCCCTTTTTTTAAACACATCGAGCCTGAACAAATCTGCATCACTGAGGCCACACTAACACAGATACTGACATATTAACAAACAAAGAAAAAAACAACAGAAAACAAAATATATATTTTTTAACATAAATAACGAAGATACAGATCACTTAGATGTTAGCAGGATGCTTCACAGTGTAAGAATCAACGTGTCAGCAATCTCTGTTGGAAAAACTACGTAATGGCGTCACTAAACGACCGCAAACGTATTTTATTCTTGTTGCTGATCAGCTAATGGATCCTCACACAGGTACAGTTCATCAGCAGTTAGCTCATGCAGTATCTGCTGAACCGGTTTACTGGTCTAGCCGGACCAGTTTACAAATGAGAATGAGACTCTGGAACTGGTCTGAGTTCACGCTTGATTTCCAGGCTTTATAAATGGCCGTAGAACAAAACGCTTGACTCGACTGACTGACAGACAGACTTGCAGCCAATTGGTGCGATGAAACGTGTGACAGAGCGGCGAGCTGCTCGAAGTGACAGCAGAACAGTCACAGTGCGAAACACAGACGAGATGTGAACCTGTTGAGTTCCACTAAATCATCATTAACGTCTAGTGTCAAAAGTCTTCAATTAAGATGCTCACTTGTAAACTTCTGTAAGCACTTAATAGTGTCAGAAGTCAGAACAGACTTTTAAATTAGCCCTTTTTGATCTAAGACGAGTGAAGATTCAGCATCTTGGTTTTCTTATTTCTTCAGATTTGTTCAGAAACAGATTTTAGTCCACTCACCATTATCCTCCTTCACACAACCAACCTACTAATGCCTGAAACCCCCTTTGGGTGACTGAACACGTTAATCAAGTGTGTATCAAAACCCACAATAAACCAGGACTGAGGGAGATCGGTCTGAAAGGGATGGGGGTGAAAATCAAACATGCCCAGCTCACAGTTTTGACAAATTCTGGTCAATTTTGTTCCATTCTGATAAAAGCGAATAATTCAGCAGCACCTGGTTAAACCTTTTGGAGTGGTTCCTACAAACGCTCTGGGTTATTATCTTATTTACGGTAATTGGAGGGGACACTTGGGTCAGAGCAGCACGAAGCACTTTTCATGACCTCCAACGCCTCAGTCCCCAATTTACACAACGGTCCAACGGCCAACAAACCGGCAGCCAACATCCACTCCAACAAAACAACATGACGTGCGCCACTAACTGGGCGTTTAATCACTTTGCTGCAGCGGGAATCGTTTTTTTTTTTTTTTTTTTTGTTATCTGCTTTACATTGTCGCAATCTCATCTACAGCAGTCAAGCACTTTTTAAAAAAAAAAGACGAGGGGACTCATTTGGTTCTGTGTTGCGTAACATAAAACAAGAAGCTCAAAGTTAAAACTAAACAGCTGAGCAATTCCTAACCTAATCAACAAAGTAAATTTATCTTAGTCCGATCTAAGTCCATTATCAGCATGAAGCTAACAACAGCTGCTCTGTTGTAATGGAAATCTTAATTACACACATTAATTATGCTGGGATGAATGCAAGAGAAATGATATATAAGCCATTATCATCAAAATCAATTGAACCATGCAAGACATAATGGACTCTTGCACTACATGCAGAAATGTGCTGTACTTTGAGCCGAGTGTGTTTTACATGGAACCCCCGCCGCGCAGACAAAAAGCCGTCTGAAGACTCGGCGCCCGACTTTGTTTCTATCAGTCCTCACCTTCGCCCGTGATGGGATTTTTATCTGGAGGCCTGAGGGAGGGATCTGTTTGAATAGAATCTGGACAGGCCCTGAGATAGCCTGCTATTACCACCACCCAGCACTGCACCAACCATCAATCTCGGCAGGTTTCTCTGTTTACACACAGGACAGCACAACAGTCATGAGTCATTGGTGCTCAGGATGCAGTTAGAGTGAAATGATGTCTCCACACCTCCTCTGCCCATCGCCCGGACGCTCCTAATCAAGCTCTGCAGCGAATGCACTGTCAGCGACGGGAGTATCTCGCAGACATCGCGAGGAAGAGCCGATATCCAGCCAGTTATTACATCCAACATTGTTCCCCCCTGATTGCAATCACATGTCCTGCCTTTGTCTCTCTCGAGCTCCGGGGGCTCAGAGATCTTTGTGATTTGCTGCTTCTTTACAAAGTGTCAGATGCACCGAGTCTGTCTGATTTCCCATTTCTGGCGGCCTTGCCATCCCAATTCATTTTCTTTAACAGCAGAAGATTACTGGTTCTCGACAATGTAACCCTGATGAGACAGGTTAGAGGGTGTGCACCTCCAGGGAGCAATCTGTTGTCCTTTTTTTTTTTTTTTTTTTTTTTTTTTTGGCTTATTTGGACCAAATTGAGACAGTGTGCTCTTGAAAATGCAAGCAGTTCATTCATGAAAACAACATGTTAGAGAGTTAGTTAATTCTGAGACATCTGATGGAAAAATCATGGACGGAAATTGGATTGAAAAAAGAAGAATAAAGTAAAATAACAGATGTCTCCCTGACTCCCAGTCACGCTGGGAGAAACACAGCGATGCACACGGGCACCCCGGCGCCGCATCCCACTGAGCGATAGATTACCATTACTTCGCAGGGAAAGGAAGGAGCGTGTTGCCAGGATTTTAATTAATTTCATTTAACTTATGTTGGGAGTGCCTCGCTGGCTTTGCTGGCAATTCATCATATGACGATCATGTCAGGAATTTGACAATTCACATGGGAACAGAAGGCTGTGTGGGAGACGAGAGCTGAACACAAACATCCGGCTTACATCGCTTCAAACTAAAGACACCGATCAAAACAATCAGATCAGGTTCCTTCTGGTGCCGGATTCTTCTCACTCCCATCTTATGTTTTTATTGTATCCTGGATCTCAAAGTCCGGAGGGAACAATTCCTCGTGTTACATCACAGATCTGGGTCTAATCTTTTATAACCATCTTTATTCCTGACATCAGCAGCGACATCATCCAACTCATCCATCATCCGATTTCAACGACATTTATCTCATCGTCTTATTACCGAGGACACTTCAGGTTTCAACAAAAAACTGTGTGAATGAGGTAAATATCTCAGAGGCTTTAATAAGTATCAATCATATACATATAAACAAGGAAAATATAAATATTAATAGAGGACACAGTACCTGCACTTTCCTTCAGTCCTCATGTCTAATAAAACTGTTCTGTCATATGAACAGGTGCCTTTAAAGTCACCGTGTTGTTCGGATCAAACTCTGTCAGTAGAATAACGAAAAGACTGAAAACAGAAACCTTGAAGCTCTGCAGTGTGCGCTGGGAGTGCACTTTACTCTTTGAGCGGTTTGACTTTGACTGACGTGTATCCAAAGTCACTTTACAGCCACTTCTCCACACACATGTGCTCGTTTGGCTTGACTCACTTTGCCTCAGCGTGTCATCACGGTGCGGCGGGGATTTGCATCTCGATTACAACAGGGCTGCCCTGCTGGAAGCCTTCTGCTGATGACACGCTTGTCTCGAGTCAACGACATTTAAAACTTGACTCTGCGATGCCGCCTGTTGCTAGAAAAAACAGAGACAGAATGACACAAATGGATCGAGAGGAGCAGGAGAGGGCTGCCATCCGTGGCGATGAATCCCATCTGAGGTCATCACAACCTGCTTAGCACCGACTCTGACGGAGATGGTCCGTTTCTGGCGCGACTCAGCACAACTTGGCACAAGTCAGTGTGTTTAGATTGGCAGTGGAAGTAAAAAAAAAAAAAAAAAAAAGCTGTCTGGTTCGATGCAAACGTGCCAATGGAAAATAAATATTATTTATCAAATAAATAAATAATTGCATAAAGAACAGCACATGTTTTGGGAATGCTGTGACAGCAATTTAACAGAGATCTTGTTAATTGGCCACGAGTCTATATTCTGTGAATAGATGCAGACAGACTGAGTGATTAATAAATGTACTCTGATATGTTTCAGGTGGAGTTTTTCTTTGAGCCGACTGACGGTTCAGCAGTGACACGTCAGTATGTTGAATGACAGAGTGAGTGAGCAGCCTGGAGGCTACAGCAGACGTGTGTTGTGGGACTGAAAGGTTTGATTACTGTCTAATCTGCTCAATATGAATTAGAATTCAAATGGGATAATATGAATAATATGAATATCATGGCTTTTAAGATACTTGGTTTCTACTGGCTGGTTCTTCCTACACAGTTACTTAATTCTTTCATTTTATGTTTTTTTTTGTGAGCATACTGAGTAAAATGGGATTCTAGTCTGTTACATTTTTCCTCTGAACTGAGCTAAAATCACACAAATCTTCCTTTTACAAGCTCACCAGAGACGGGCTACACATTTTATCCTTTTTTTCCTTTTTTACACCGCAAACTCGGTTGGAACATCATAATCTTCATCTCTGTGCAGGAGGTTTTGATGCTCTAAATATATCCCATCATGAATGACTTGTGCACATTATGTATCTCGCCTCTCCTAATTGCCGCGGATTGTTCACAGCAGGACGGGGAGTCAAAGCCAGCGCACCACTGCTTTTTTAGATCACGCCAGGAGACAAGACTGCGGCTCATTGTGCAGAGAGGAAAGCAAATCATTCCTAATTATTTTTCAAAACAGAACTGACTCTGAACGTGACGATGTATTTTTAGATATCCACTCACCTTCTTAGGTTTCAGTTAAAATCTCATTTCTGGGTGTAATTAGCAGCGGTCGTGTGCCTTCTTTATTAAAATGACTAGACCTTTGCTATGTATTTTGTTGAGTTGTGCAGTGATCAGTGTTCAAACCCGGAGAAACCTCCAGTTTTATTCGAGGTAATGACGCAGGTTTTATGGTCACTTTAATCTTCCGGACATAAACATCCGATGATAGGTCGGAGAGCGAGGAGCTAAGTGGGTAAACGTGACCAAACGTATCTTGAAAGAAACTTTAAAACATTACCATCATGGACGCGGGAACTCGGAGTGCTGAGGGGCCTGCAGCACCCCCTTAAACCAGGAATAATAAACCCATCAGTTGATGAGCACAGTGTAATGCAGGCCTCGCAGCGGAGAGAACTCCCATGTGGATGAACGGGAAACATCTGTACCGCCACTGCGCTGAATTATCATAAACTACGAGTCTGTTTATCTCCGTCGTTAACATGCGTCTTTAGCGATCCGATAATAAGGGAGCAGCTTCGTCAGCTCACGCCTGGAGTCTCAACATGCATCTCCAGTGACCACAGATCTCTCCTCTGCTCTCTATACGCAAATAATCATACACAACTTTTTTTGTTTTTCTTGGAGTCCAAGAAAGTGTCACAGATGTGCAGAAAGCAGTTTCGAATGCAATTGACTGAAGGCACTTCCAATGATAGCATGAGAAAGAGATCGATCAGCTTCAAAATGACCCAAAGATGATCTTTGTACCAAAGTGGTGTACAGCTTCCATCAACATATGAATAAAAGCAATATTTCCCCTTTTCTAAGGTTGGGGTCACTTTAGGTCATAGTCATACAATTTTAAGTTGAAACAAACAACATTTAGAGCGTTTTCTCTGCTGTTAAACACAGTTTGAGACAACAGGAGGATTAATAAAGTTTCTCCTGACTCAACAGCTCACAAAACTCAGTGATCTTTTTAAGGGAGTCTGGAGGATTCCTCTCCCTCCTCATCTCCTCACTGTAGTATGTTGATGTTCACGTTTTTGCTGTAGCACAAAAAAAAACAAAAAACATTCTCAGTTGACTCAGTTGTTGGAAACTGATGGTAAGTTAAAATGACTTTACAATGTCTGACTAACCTCCAGGACAAAATCACAGGCTGACACCTGAACGAAACTTTAAAAGAATGACGTCATCTGCGAACGCTCCTGCCTGAGTCACAGACTGATTCTCATCAGCGGTCGCGGTTGTTCAACAATGCAGACGAGGCTGATTGAGGAGCCCGTCATGTCAGAAGTTACAAACTGTGTTTAACAGTAACAAATGAACCCTGCCGCCCATTACTCCTCTCCACCTTATCTGCTCCGGTCATGGATTATTTTAATGTGACTGTTGAGCATCTGAATCACATTTATTTTCCTCATCTCGCACAGTTTGGTCTCAAAGTAATTTCCCCCTTTTTGAACCATAAGGCCTTTATTACACACTTGCCATTCCGGCGTGTTATTTATCAGTTTAAGGGTCTGAAGACACATTTAAGATTCAATTCACATTTACAGGAACTGTCACACACTCTACTACTATTCTTCACTTTATGAACTCAGCCAAGCAATTTGAGAGTGCAAAATTGTCTTTCGACGAACGGAATAAACATGAGCGGAGCCATTATCGGGGAAATGTTAGCGCCACGAGTGACACTGAAGCACTTGCTCCTTGATTTGTTGCCATATGACTTTACATTATCGCAAAAGCTGCTGCTCTGTTGTTGACTTAATGCTTCTTGGGAGCATTTTTTTTTTTTTTTTTAAACGTCAACTAATTTATGACAAAGAGATCGTCCCGGTTTGTTGACGCGGCTGTAATGAAGAGCTGTTTTGCTTTAAATCTCCGAATAAATGTTATAATTGGTTTAAAAAGTCCGTAAGTGCTGCTTAATTCTGACATCGCTTCTTCATATATTCAATTTCACTCCAAGTCTGAGAAAAACACAAAGATAATTTGACTTTTAATGGGGCTGCACATGTAAATAAAGGTTAAAGAAAGGTTAAACAAAAGTAATCTAACAAACTTATTATCATCTCACCGGAGAGACGCTCCATTTTACAATGTCCTGTGAATCTGTCACGCGGTGATAGACTAATTTCCCCCCGCTGATTCATTTTTCCCTCCCCTGTTACTATTTTTGAAGGCTGTCCCATCTGGCTGCTCTTCACAACAATATTGCCCAATGAACTTTCATTTCCTCTGTTGTTAAATAGAAATGAATCTGCTCTCCATCACAGGTGGGAGGCACACTTAATTGACTCGTGTTAACATCCTCCCATGCCTTGTACACCTGGTCTCTTTCTATATGCACATTTTATCAACGCGCCTCATTCCAATCGGGTGATTTGACAGTTTACCCACTGATGGACAATCAAATCACATCAACGGTCCGCTGTGGCTTCACATTTGCATGGCAGCTTGAACCATCTGGTTTGGGGGAATGCTTGTGAGCTCCAATAAATGTGTGTGTGTTATGGTACACAGGCTGGGTGTCAGTGTGATTTATAGTTGGTGAAGTGTTGAAGTGAAGTGCCAAAAAAAAAAAAAAAAAAAAAAAAAGGACCACCAAAGCTCCACATCAGGATAAAAAATGAGAGAAGTCTGACTTTAATTTGTCTTTCCAGAGCTCTGAAAATCTGAAGCTGTATAAATGAGAAAGAGAGAGAAAAAAAAAACAACAAAAACCCTGCAACATTCATTTTTGATTGGCTATCTGTATATCACGGGTTTTCAAAATGAACGTCAATTTCATCTCATTTATTGCCTGACAGAACTTAAATTGGATCCCAAAGAGAATAACATGATAGAAATGAAAAACATTTCCATTTTCTACTCTCTCTCTCTCTCTGCCACCTATCATAGCTGTTGATTCTATGAGGAAAGAAGTGTGTGTTTTTTTGTTCTTCTTTTTATTCAAAATCACAGGAACATAGTTGGAAAACTTCTCAAACTGAAATTCAGACGCCTCTCACACAAACGTCATGTGCTCGGCAGTCATTCATGGCTGTTATCGCAAATGTCTGACAACGTCTGAGTCGAGCGGGGGGAAAAAAAAAGGCTCGTCTGGTATGCTCGCGCTGCATACCAAGTGTTTACAATTCTTCTTCTTCACTTTCCCCTCCTGAAAGAATATTCTTACAGCCCGGTGATTCCTCTGGAACGAGCGGCACTTTATGTAGATTCTGAGTAATTTTAATAATCTGTAGTGCAGCGCCATGACAATTACCACACAATGCAAGAAGAGCTGATTTATATTAAAGTATCCCCTTATTTCCTACACAATTAACCTTGGGCTAATGCTAATTTAAGCCTTCAGTGCCCACAAGATACTTCCTGGAAATGATGGGTAAACAGAGGAGGGCCAGGAGCATAAAACTGTAAAGATTCAACACTAAAGTAATATGCATATGCAATTTTTCACAGCCCCTGAGTATAACCATGCTCTGTATTATACATGTCAGGCATGGTGAACAAATGAGCATATGCATTAGTCTATTCCACCCCCACAATGATCTATAATTGGATGTGGATGCAGATATATTCTGGCCTTCATCAGTTTCTGCTAACATCCGTGATACATACTGGGCATCGTATATTCCACATCGACACGACTCTGATTGCTGATGTTTGACTTGTGCATCTGTTCATTACCAGTCAAGCTGGATGACCAAATGACATCTGAAGTTACTCTACGCACTCAAACTCCTCAAATGAGGTTTCATATTATATATTTCCATATATTTTCCTCACGGTCCGTGAACTGATACTGCTAACATGACGACATGCTCATGGGCACTGTAGTCTGCCTTCTTCAAACCCATGTCCATCCCATTTGTGTGCCCTCGCCGAGGGTTCGCCACATTAAATTACAATCCCAAACCTGTTTGCCTCGCGGGGAAGTGGGTTATTGAACCCTTCAACAGCGAGTCTACATCGCTGTGACATGTTGCGTTCATCATGGAAGAATCACCATTTTAATATACGTTCTGTGCGACCGAACTGCTCAAACTAATGCAGATATTTCAACATCCACTTTGCAGGAAAGTAGATTTTTTTGGTCCCATTCTTAACTCGTCAAAAACGATTTGTGATGGCGACCGATCTGACTTACAATCTCAAAGCATCAGTCTTTGATGAGTTGGAACTGAGACTCCAAAAACAACTTACAGAGTGAACCTTAGATATTGTAATAAAAATGTTACTACTACAACTACTACTTCAGAATCGGGAACCAGAATTGCTTTTATAGCAAAGTAAGTTCATGCATATGAGGAATTTGCTGAAGTCTGAAGTTGCAAAACAGCAAACAATACAAAAAATACTGAAACAAAACAAGACAAAACACCAGCACCACGTTTCATTGTATTAAAGATCAAATTTACTTTTCACTCGGGTAGAAAATGTTAGAATGTAAATGTATGTAAGGTTTTAACAAAAACCATGTAGCTTGTATTCATCAAGTTTACAAAAAAACCCCCTGCCACATCTGAAAGATACCGCAACGCAACTGTTGAAAAGGTACAAAAGTTCCTGTTTCGGCTAATAAAGCGGAAGTCTGTCTCGAAGCTCATCGCTGCTCTACACCTTAATGAAAAGCGCAGGACACTGATAGGCTGTACGTAACGGACAGGGTTTTGAGAGGGTCAGAGGTATTTTCCCCAACACTTCATGCGTGATTCTCATACTGAGGGACTCGCAGCATTATTGTGAGAGGCCGGGCTAAAAGTAGTGAACAGTGACTGCGTACTAAACTAATATATACTGCCTCCTGTGAAGTTGCGTAAATCACAGGGGTAATCATTAAGATGGTTAAAGTAGTTCACTGTGTGCTCTGTGATTATCCTCCGAAAACAAACCGTGTGGTGGGCGGATTAATACGGTCCGGTGGTGTTTTTAGATCAGGAGAGAGGGAGAGAGGAAGCAACCTGCAACTCAGGCCTTTGATCATGTGTGATGCTGAGTGTGGTGATTTACTGCACCCACAAACCCTTTGAAGGCCCCCCTGCTGAAGCGGAGGGCCCGGTCAGTCCTCTGAGCTTCCTTTATTTGTGTATTCATCCCACACAAGATGATACTCACGATTCATTAGATTTTGATCTGAAGGACTTTAATGAGATTCAGCAGTATCAGCTGTTCCTGACAAAGAAAGTGCTGAAACTATTGTTCAAATAATTGATCAGTCAATTTACAAAAAAATGACAGATGCTTCACAGGTGGAGTGTTAAGAAAAAAGATTGCGAAAAAAGACAAGAGTGCGTCATCTGGTTCAGCCAATCAGCGACTCATAGCCAAGTCAGCAAACTACTGGCTGGTCAGAGTTTTTTCGATGGGGGAAAGAGAGGATCACCTCATCAATTCATTTGTGAAACAGCAGCGTTAGTACGACTCAAGCCTTAAAATTTGATCTACTGCTGAGCTCACATCTTCGCTGCCAGCTGCAGCAAGTATCCCATGACTTATTGCTTATATCCAGCTACAAAACAAGTCCGAGAAGTCAGCCCTCAGAACAGAAGTAGCGAGAAGTGTTGCTATGAAAGTGATGCAGCCTCTCGTCTTGTCCCATTGGTTTAAACTAGCGGGTTTTCAAAACGTTGCAGATCGGCAAATTGCTAGTTTCAGCTCGTCTTGGAGAAAATCTTTAGGACTGATGAGACTTAAAGAGTGAGAGACTCCGGGCACGATGCAGTTTCAAACAAACACAGGTATTTTACCCAGGAGTCTGGTGCTTGTGTCCCAAGTGGAACCAAAAGTCAGTGTTGACTTGTTTTAATCATGTCCTCAAGTTAAAGGACGTAAAGTAAAGAAAAGTTAAAAATGCTCAATTCCGTTCTATTCCATGTCCACTCTCGATAATAACTGTTATAAACTGGTTGGCAAGACATATATGAACTTTGATTGCATTTCCATGGAGTAATAATCATACAATTTCATCCTCGAGCTGTGGAACTCGGTAATCAACTCGTCAGTGCTTCCCCACAATGAGCAAGCTGCTGCAGGAGAGTGGTGAGTTGTGTTCACTTTTCAGTAGAAATCCGGCAAAGCTAGCAGACGTTTGATGCCTCGAACTATGTTCTGGGTCCCTATTTGTACTGTTGCTGAAGTTTGGTGCTGTTCTGAGCATTATTTGTGGCTTTTTGATGGCGGTTTCTTGGTTGGAGTCATAGACTGCAGTGTATTGTTATCATGTGGTCTTTTCTGAGGTTGCTAAAACAACATAAGCTAGCGGTCGGAAAACATGACCTCTTGAGGGGGTCTCTTGTCATGATGTGTTAGACCACGGATTAAATTTACGCAGGAATATCCCTTTAAAATACCTGTTCTGGTCACCACAGAAAAAGCTGGAGTTGGTTTGCCTTCCTGTGGAAAATAGCTGGTCTTGTTTGACACAAGACCAACTGCAGTTGTTCGTTTGTGGCCTGTAATATCTTCTGTCTCCTGATGTCAAAGTCCCCTCACAATCAAATAATGCGAAGGAGATACGCCACATTTGGTACAAATGTCAACCTGTGGTTGATTATCACAAAACAAGTTATTTATAAAGAAACCAAGCCAACGTGATCGTCTCCATGGTTGTCAAATCACAGCAAATGATCTCTTACTGTACATCCAGACGTTCATTGTTTTTAATAATCAGCGTGATAGCACTAATGACAAAGGCCTCCCACAGGTATGAAAATAGCGAGCAAGGAGCTAAATCAAGGCTGACTGTACCTTTGTGATATTTCAGATTGTCACGTTTTAATGGAACAGCTGCTCTGTTGCGTCATGTGCTAACATGAGTGTCAAGTTATGTTAAATGTTTGAGTTTTGAACGGTGGATTGTGCCTCTCGCAGCCCGGCACGCCGCTTGGTACATGATCTGGGAGATGAGTCATTGATGAGAAGCAGTCTGTATCTTTGAGAGTTTGTTCCCTCAGTGACGCGTTACACAACATCTATTGGCATGTTCCTAATACAAATAAAGATCCAAGGAGTTTGTGGATATTTTGGGGTTTTTTTGGCCAAGAGCGAAACACGAAGTCTACGAGGCATCGTTACTTTCATTATATAACCATGAAACACCTGCAGTTCACCTTCCTCAGAAGTTTGTTCTCTGACTTCGGAGGCACGTTCTCCACAAGGACACGAGTATCGACTTCTCTGTTCTTGGACTTGATAATTACCTTTTATCTCCAGCAGTGGGCTGCACAAGGACCGATTAAAATTAATTTAATTACTATTAAAGTATTACAAGATGTGAGGGCCCTGCTGGGAAAATACCTTTATAACTCTGTTGTCCTTTAACTTGATTAGATTTGATTTATTGAAATTATCAAGTCAGTGATGGATTGCTGAAGAGTCTAAAACCGACCACAGAGCTCAAGTCAGGGCTCTAGTAGAAAAGCATTGGCAGGGTTGAAGTCCTTGTGTGGCGAGACAAAATAACTCAGCACGTTGGTTGTGATGGATAAAACCATTATAGTTGTGTGTTAGCTCATGTTTTATGTGTTAGATTGGATTTTTGTGTTCATACAGTGATTTATTTGCATGCATGTTACAAGGATTGGAGCTTCTGACTGAGAATAGTAAAAGACTAAAGTTAGCAAGTAAAATAAACCGTGATAACTCCAGCACTAAACCAACTCTGTAACAGGATCTCGGTTTTTGATATGGTGACTGAGCATTGGGTCAGCAACCACCTGTTGGTTTTATCACAGGGAGAGAGGATCATTCATAATTAAATTGTGCTTTTTACGATCTTTCCCTATGACATCATAAAGCAGCCTCTAATCAAAATGAAAGACAGAGATAAGGAATGAAGAATACAGATGGAAAACACATACAGCATGTAAACTTGACTCATGATGAGCCGTGTAAAGTTGGTCTATAATCATGAGGCTTAAAGCAAATACACTCATTTTCCATCTGGAAAGAACAGTCATTTCTGAGGCATTTCTTGATCAAAGGTCACATAATTTAGATAATTTGGATTTTGGTCACATGCATCTTGGCTAGACTACAACAGATGTGGTACCAAAACCAGGCACCAACCAAGAAAGTTCTGATGTACTGTTCTGTCTTCTACAGGTTCCTCTGCTTTCTACTTAAGGCACTGTGGTGGTCACATCCTGCCACTTCCAGGCCTCTCACCGGGAACAACTTTAAAAGAAAAGACATCGCACTGTGAAGAGAATAAAGCGACGGGGAAACAGGGCCTCAAGAAAAGGTTGTAAACTATCTGAAAACATCCATCCACTTGAAGAATATGGCCTCTTTTCTTGCATCACCCTTCAGTTAACACAGAAAGCTGTAAGGCTCCTCTTAAGTATCCAACCATTGTTTAAGCTGTGCTTCTTTCCTTTGTGGACGCCTGCAGTGTCTCTGCTTTTTACTTTGAGCAGCTCAAAGCTCTGCAGGCAGATGTATGAGGCCAGTACGAAAGGAACCTGAGAACTGTGAGCATGCTACAGTAAGGGAACGCTCCAAGAAATCATATTTGTGCTTTTCATGCCCTAAGCCTCTTGTCTTTAATCTATCCCACTTGACGCGTAGGTGTGTATGGGTGTGAAATACGCTTTTCCTCCATGGAGAGGATTCCGCATTGTTCTTGCCAACAGGAAGGAGAAAATGTTTGGCAAGATTTGGCACGATTTTTTTTTCTTCTAGAAGCCAAGCACCTACAAAGCAAGCTTCAAAAGGAGGAGAATAAATAGCAGCGTTGCTCCGAGCATTCAGCGGCTTTTGTGCGCACCATGACATCATCATTTCGTGGTTATGAACAATTATGTCAGCCACAATGCAGACGTGAGTAGATGTCACGACCCTTGGATGATTGCGGAGTCTGCAGGGGGTGGGGGGAGCCTTCGGGAACCAGACAGAAGTCGTTACATTGCATTCTCCTCATCAAATACCGCACTTCTCACGAGCGGTGTGCATTCCCCCGGAAACATATACATATACTGTGATTACATGACCCACGTACAATCCATCTCATCAGCTCTGTCCAGTAGAATTGTTTTGTTCGATATGTTAAAATGATGAAACTGCAGTGAAACAGACATAAGGATGGAAACGTGACGCCTCCCACTGAGAACAATAATCCTCTCAGCAGGTAAAATTCTCTCTGTTTAATAATCCTCGTTCTCAGATTAGACCTCTGCTGGAAACATTTAAGAGCGGTGTTCACTGCAGCCCACGCTGGGACATTTTTTCTTTTTTTCTTTTTTTAATTTACAGCCTTGAATTATAAATATCCTGTTATTCATAATGAACAGGTTGAATCTGCGGGGTTGTTTTCGCCTGGGTAAAAAAAAAAGTGCTTGGTGCAGATGAGGGCGACATCCGCTCAGACGGGTTGATGTAGCAGATAAATATAGCAGCGGTAACGAATGTTTGTCTTTTTTCACTCACAGCCGGAGTTAAACCGTCTCCACGCAGGTCAGGTACATGGTCGGGATTATGCTTTCGTTTCAATACTGTATTCCTGTGCAGTCAGCTGATTGTTTGTTGCACTGACGGGTATCGGGGCCCATGTGCACAGACGTTAAAAAACATCCCGCACTAGAAATAAAATCCACTATTGATCCCGCGGAGAGAGAGAGTCCAGAAAAGGGAGACTAAACCTCTGCAGATGTGTCTCTTTGTAGCTGTTTGGCATCTCCTCTGATTGTTTTGTGTCTCTTTGTAGTTCTTTTGTGTTTGACACTGTTTTTGTCTCTCTTGTCATACTGTATCTGTTCTGTGACTCTTTGTAGCCGTTTGTTCTCTCTTTATATTCGTTGTGGGTCTTAGTTTACATTTTGTGTCCCTTTGTGGACATTTTGCGTCAGACTGTCGTCCCTTGTGGTCTCTTTGTTGCCGTTTCATGTCTTTCATATTGAATTTGTCTGCCTGCTGTCAGATTGCCTGTCTTTGCAGACATTTTGCTTCTCTTTGTGGTCATTTTGTGTCTGTCTGTTAGCTCTGTGTCTCCTTGGAGCTAACTTGTGTCTCGCTATATCTGTTTTGTGTCTTTGTTGTCATTTTGCGTCTATTAGTGGTCATTCTGCCTCAGTTTGTCATCACTTTGGATCTCTCTGTAGCAGTTTTTGTGGCTATTTATATTTATCCTTGTTGTCAGTGCTTGTTTGCTTGTCGTCAGTTTATGTGTCTTCGTCGTCCTCTCCATCTGTCCTTCATCCCTTTCTGTCTCTTTGTGGTTAATTTCAGTCTCCTTGTGGTAATTTTGCATCTGTTTGTCATCACTGTGACTCTTTGTAGCTATTTTGCATTTCTTTGTAGTCACATTGACACTTCTGCGTAGTTAATTTCTGTCTCTTTGTGTTTATTGTGTGTCTCTTGTTATATGTTTACTGTGTTTCTGTAAGAGATGTTAACAGTGTTCAGAGAAGCCCTGGCCCTGAGGGTTTGGTGCCCGTCCGGCCCGTCCAGTAATCCATGCCTATTGATGTCCTTATGCAAAGTTTTACAGCGTTAAATATCCTCTACCCATCATTTTTTTTTCTCCTCCACGGCAACTTTATGACAACCTGTGCCCTGACAAATTGGGAAATGTAAACGAAAATTTATGCTGTGAGGTGCGCGCCGAAGAAGCATTCCATGTTCAATTGTAAAGCCATTTAAACTGTCTTTCAGAGTAATAAGTCTCAGTGTTCAGTGCCTGAACAAATGAGATTCACAGTGCTATATTAGATAATGTTAAATGAAATCCATAGATCACGTTAAGTTGCTGCTTCTGTCGGGCTCCCGAGAAGAAAAATCAAATATTCTTTGTGGAATTAATGCTCCTTTGTGGGTAAATCTTTAGAGCATTATTGAGCGTTTGTTTGCCGGCTTTGTGCTGTATCCATTTTTCTAAACACACACAATCCATGTGTGTGAAACACTGAGAGGATGCAGATCGCCTGCAGATAAACCCTCCACAAATGCAACAACCAGCCCGAGCGCAGGGTAAAGGTTGCCTGAAAAATAAACTGGACTGATGAATGGTGGTTATAGCAGGGTGCTGTAATGGTAAACGTACCTACTGCATCATCTGATATCTGACTGTCATCCTTAGCTTTGGACATTTATAATCCAATTTGAACCTCAGCTCTGTGGGTCAGCAGGGGGTGGCTCATATTTCAGTTTGTGTGACCAGTGTGTCTGTTTCAGAGTAAGAAAACTGAATTGTACTTTGTGAAATATATAAATAAATCTCTTGTGTATGCATCAGCATTAATGCTGGAAAGGCTTTAATTTCTTGTCCACTCCCACAGCGGCCAGCGCTCCAATTAAGAGCCATGAATACTGCTGAAATGCCCTTGAGCAAGACACCAAAGGCCTGCCTACTCATTTATTGTAAGTGAGCATAAGTTAAATGAATTACACTGTATGTAAATCAGAAAAAAGCAGGAGCAGGTGATCCGTGCTGAGACATTATAATCAGGAGTCCGCGGTGTGTAGGTGGACGACTTAACGCAAAAGTGCAAAGGTTCCCTCACAAGTGGAGGGAGCCCAGATTTAATGATGACGGAGATACAATTCATGCAACACTAAGAAATATAAATTGGTGGTTTGTGCGCGGAAGGTGTTCAAAGAGGACTTAAAGACAGATGCTCTCATTTACAACTTCATAAAATGTAGAAAAATTATGTTGTCGTGCCAGAAATCTGTGTTAACTGTAAAGTCTTCTTCTTGCCAAATGCAATAAGAAAACTGAATTGAAGGCCATACGTTATAGCTATATAAATTATTATGGCTACAATCGTATTACTTTAACACCAACATTAGGGCGTATATGCATATTTAAAAAGTGTGAATAAACCCACCAAAAAGGAGGATTGGTTGAGTTTTTCTTTGTGTCTTTTTTTCCTGGTGTGTCAACTTCAACATGACAAAAGCAACAGAAAACAGGGATCAGCCGATCATGTACCTCAGACTGCATCTACATGACATTAAACTTGTACAAGTTTTGATGGCATTCTGCATTAAACACAATTGCTGTGACTCAATTCAGGGTCTGCGTCCTTAGGAGGAGCATTTGGAGGCAAATTACGTCACAACGCCGCACGAAGGCTGTCCCAATCCGAAGGCTCCTCCAAACGCTGCCTTCTTTCCCCTGTTTTTGGAGGATGCACCGCTACGATCCTTTGTGGCCTCACATATCCCAAGATTCTTTGCGCGCCTCCAAAAGATGAAAGAAAAAGGGAAAATGGCGACATTGCATGGCACAGATCGTCAATTTCGTGGGCCTGGGAGGCAGAAACCGTGAACTACGGATAAACTATCTGCCGATGAAACCAGGAAATGCTCCAAAGGCTCGCCTTCGAAGACTGCAAAGGCCGGGTCCTTCGAAGGATGCAGACCCTGAATTGAGACACAGTAACTATTTAAGAGAAGGATTTGCACATACGGTACCGAACAGGCAGCTGGCAGTGACCTGGCTCTGACATGGATGCCGATGATAGTAACAGATTCTTTTACTTCGGTCTCTCAACACTGACTGGACGATGTTTCAAATGTTTTCAGACGAAAAATATTGAGGCGCCAATGTCCTGAACACAACAACACGTTACATGACTGCGCTAGAAAGGGGGTGGAAATTAGCGTGTCCTCCCAGGTTCTGTGTTGACATCACAGCCTTTTGCATCGAAGACGAACGGCAGATTTCAGGTGTTGTTGGTGCTGGAAAGGGTTTTCACACAGTGTACTATGCAATTAAGCACATGGCAAAGAGAAGTCAGGCAGCAGCGATCTCTAAACACACAATGGCAGACGGCTATGAAAAGAAACTAGCGCAGAGGGTTGTTGTTGCTGTTTCCCTGCCATGATTATTGTCTGGTACTTGTTAACGATGGTAACCTTTGGCCCCCATCTGCCGCTGAGTGGACAGTGTTTAACGCTCAAGTACTGTAAACACAAATAATGCATGCAGGTATATAAAGAAGGCGGCTCGCACAGCTGCAAATGTGAGCAAGTATATCTTGAGCCTCCGTCTCTTCTGAGTCATGTTGTTTGTTGATGCCCTGTTTTAGAAAGTGTGTTCACAGCTAAAAACGCTCCTGACTGAAGACAACTGACGATTCCTTCGATGAGTCATGAAACACGCTGAGAAGTTTCATACAGACGATGTGATTTCTCTGCAGTTGCCTCTCAGGTCTCTTCGTGCATCCACACATTCAGAACGTCCCCGTGACGGCGTATGTAAAACTCTGTCGGAGCCGGTATGGATTACGCAATGATATCTGGCTCAATCTATGCGGCGGCACAGAATTTTCCTGTCTGTTTTCATCAGCGGTGTCGACGTGATAGGCAAAAGCAAATTTGGCAGGCCGGCTCGGGCAGGGGGCTCAGAGGGGACCGGTTGCAAGGTTAATTGGCAATGGGAATAATTGGCCACTGGGCTCAATTTGTCTGATGGGAGGAATTGGAAACCAATCTTACTGTCTGTTTGGAAGCATTCCATCCAATTCCTCAATGGAGGCATCTTTATCTGATGCTTCCCCGCTTGAGATGCATCCGTCCTCCTCCTGCTCCTCTGATCACACTCGGAGCTGTATATCAGCCACAGATCTGTAAACAACTTGGGGAAAATTCGAACCGCAGCAGTTTTTTTTTTTTTTTTTTTCTTTTTCCAAATCAATATTCTTAAATGTCTCAAATTACCTTTTCTGTGCACAAAGCAAAAATACATTACTGGCAGTGGTTTTATGTAAGATGGAAAAGCACAGAGTAAAACACACTTGAGTCTCCCCACATATATATATTTGTATTACTGTTGTTATGTTACTGTAAACTTCCTGGATAAAAAAGCGCTGGTGCAAAATAAAAATGCAGGAGCACTCTGCCATGAGAAGGAGTGGGTTTGATGCAGCGTCCTTTCAGAGGATCTGTGTGGGTTTCACACTGCAGACCCCCTCACTTCTTGCTGCTTGCTAAGCACAGGCTTGTCTCGAGGGCATGATTTGCCTGCCTCTCTGTTGATGGCTATTTGTATCCACAAAGAGGGGATCAACAGAATCAGCATGTGAAATTGATTTTTCTCTCTGACTACATGTAAATGAACTTTCCAATGATTTCCAACTCAAAGCTGATGATGCAAATTTAATGCTGTTTTGGCCTTGTTTTTTTTTTTTTTTTTTTTTTTCTTACTCTAATTACACTCACACAGCCTAATGTGATGACATGTGTCAGACTGCGTTTCTCCTCGAGATAAAATGGAAATAAAATTAGTCGTGAACGCTTCAGTTGAGAATTTAATTCCGATTCTGTCTGTTTGCAGATACAAATTGACACCTCCATCTTCACTGTTGTTACCTTTGCTGGTGTGATTATCTAACTCCCAATTGTTAAATATTAGAATGATAAACATCAAACAAGGTTTTATCAAATGTTAAATCTTTGGTGCTCAGTGGTTCACATGATATTCATAGTTTTAAACTCTTTATAGGCTCAAGTCAGTTGATGTTATACGACACAGATTGGGACTCCTCAGGGACCCTTGATGGGCTCTCAGGGGATTTCTCAAAGAAATGAGAAGCCGTTCAATATACTCTCTCCTTATCAATCGATTTATGCCATCTTGTATTTTCTCTTTCAATCTAAATGTATATCAAACAAACAAAATACACACTCACACAGATAGCTAAGAGATATTGACAGACGTAAGTAATCATGCATGACCAAACCCTCATCACAAATGTTTAAAAGTTTATATCAGCTAACTTCACAAACTGTCAGTCAAGTCATTTATCTGGTCTGAAAGCATCTTATTGGGATTCCATGGACGAAGTTTCACAGCAGCTTTCTGTCATGCCACACAATCAGGATAAACATTTCAATCACTACTTTTCTTTTCTTCTTCTTTTCTTTCTGCAGTCTGGGAATTTCATAAAGAAGAAGGAAATCTTGGTATTCTACAATGTTTCTGAGACCCACTGACACGACTGTGTACAATCTTTAATCTCTATTTCACCATTAGATTATATTAACATGCCTCTGATTAACTTTGCGTCACCATGTTTGTGGTATTTCAGTGACATAAACCACACAAAGTCGTAATTTAGAGGAAATATTAAGGGGCCCGAAATCCTGCCCTGCGGGATCTCAGTGTCACATACAAAAGTAATGTTTTTCATTAAATCTCTTCACAGATCTCTTTAGAAAGTTACAATTAAGATATATGCTTTCTTTTTTTTATTTATTTTATTTATTTATTTATTTTTATATATAAATAACATCCTATGGGGTAGAGACACATGTTAAGAGAAAAACCTTGTCAAAGGTGAAGAATTGGATAATAAATGTGTGACAGTTATTACACTGTGTGAAATCTTAATTAAGCAAGAAAGGTGAGAGCAGGAACAGAACTGAGAATTAAAAACCAGTCAATGTCATTATCTTTCACAACCAATGTTTTACCAGAGGGGGGGAAAAAAAAAAAAAAAACTCCCTCCTGTCTTAACTTCTGCACATAGCGTTTCATAAAGTTTAATTCCGTGTAGCAGGAATGTATGTTTCTGTGTGTTTTGCTCCATTAATCATCTCGGGATCCTCTCAGATTTATCTGGTGTCCGGGGCTGCACGGAAACCTCACAGTGTGCAAACTTCAATATCCATTGAGGATTAACAGGCTCATTTTCCCGTGGGATGTATGGTCTCTACTATCCCTCTACGCTCTTATCGAGCAGTAAAAGAAGAAGAATTGAGATGCAGCAGCACAGATCAGGAAAAAGAACTAACCGAGCACAGAGGCTGAGAACTACTCACAGCACTCAGGTGGCGTTTCATTTAGTGCCGCACAATAAATCATATTGCAATTATTTTGACGGATACTGCGATTCTAATATGATTCACGGTAAGTGGGAACAATCATTTTTTTGCATAACATTTTTTTTTTTTTTTTTTTTTTTAATATTCACAGTAAACGCTATCAACTTCATGATGATGTGACATTTGTTTGAGGTCTGCACCAAACTATTGTGCTTCTCTTCCACCTCGAGAATAAGATTTGTGGGCCTCTGCAAGCACCACAGAACCTCATTATTATGCAGCTCGTTACACATTTTACCTTAATCAAAAAAAATAAAAATAAAATAAAAAAAAATTGCAGCTTCTTGCAGTTTGGATAGAGCACAATTTCAATTATATTTCCATTAATTTTGTGGGGCTAATTTCATCCACTCGCTGCTCCTTCTTATTCATTCACTCTCTTGTGTTTACATTTATTAGCCCAATTATTGATTACTTAATTTGGCCCAACAGTTGGTGTGATAAGAACCCCTTTATGTATTCGTCTTGTAATAGAAGCCAGCGTACACTGTGTTTTCAGTTCATCGTTACACCTTTAATCAGTCTAATAGTCTAATGTGTTGTTGTGGGTTTGTTGATTTCTCCGTTCGGTGTCGTGTCTGAAGTAACGATGATCTGCATAAACACCACAGCCGTCAAATATGAAGTATATGATCTACATTGTATGAAATGTTTGATATCTAATGAATTTTTATAACCATGATGTTGTTTCAGGACTGACAGTGGAGCTCATTGCTGGACGTGTGCATCAGGACGCTGGAGGCTTCCGTACGTTCTGCATCTTCAACACATAAAAGTATGAACAGCAGCGTAAATTGGCATCAGTATCTTTAACGGGGCGTTGATGTAGAGACACCTTTTGATGAAAAGTGAAAGGTGATTTGCATTTATTGCTGCACTGCAAACTTCCTCGCTAATGATAATTAATTCCAGATATTTATACCACACAGAGAGCTGAAGTCTTTTTCACACGCAGTTGCATTCCTCAAGGCGCTCGCACTTAGATGCATCTGGGGATTTATTTACTCTACTTCCATGATTCAGCTGACGTATGATATCAACTTGGAAGAAATTAATTTAAGATGAAGTTGAAGATGAAAGTCAAGTACGAGACTCCAGGTCCTGTTTTAGTGATTACACATCGTCATTTATTAGACTCCGCAAATTAACTTTTGCACGAACCTCAGCAGCAGAATTCACACGTCTGTTTCGCTGAATATGCCACTTCTAAAAAAGGTAAGAGTGTTAGACGAGAGTTAGGAAACCTTTTTACATCTTAAAAAAAAAAAAAGTAATACGGTGAGAGAAGTCTTAATTTTCTGTCTCTTTGAACACGTTCAGGAGTTCCAACCACTACATTCATTTCAATTTCCCTCAACCTTCTCCGGCTACATTTAGTTTTTAAAGCTAATCCGAATGTGACCGCTGTACATTTAAGTATCAAACCAGAATGAACGAAAGAATCAACCCATCATTAGAAATAGACTGAACATGAGTAACACAAGTTTACAACTTAGAAGAATCGGAGTTAAAACTTGTTCAATGTCGTCCCCCTTGTAGAACAATTTAGTTCATTATGCTGCAGTTGTGGGATGTTCACCTCACTCTGAGTCAACCTTTCATCCAAGAGCTCTGCTAAACAATGCTTCCCTAATCATTAAAGTGGCTAAGCCTGCAGATGAGCTCATCGGGTATAACGCACCCATCACGATAATCATTACTGACAGGACATGCAGCTGCTAATGATCTTCTCTTAATCACACTTAATCAGGTAATAATGATTTTGAGGTGAGAGATGAAGTGCTCGCGCTCCGCTTTCGCCATGGAGAGGCCTTGTTTCACTTGACTGGGTTTGATGTCAGCAGGGGGGCTGGAGGGGGGGGCGGCGCCTCCATATGCTGCATTTTCCTCCACTCACAGGGTCACTTGTTGGGATCGGAGGGAACGGGGATTTATGAGTTAGGTCCTAAAACCTGCCAGGCTGTGAGACCTGAGATCATAAAGGAACGCCGAGAGACAGGCGAGCACAAACTCCGGTTGACTCTGCTGGGAGGAGAAGAGAATTAAGTCCTACACAGACATGATGGTTCCCAGAGACGATGAGGTCTGAACCCAAATGCCAGGATACGTTTTTGGTAAACCACAGATATGTTGGAACTTTCAATTTCTCTCTCATTTTTTGGGGGATTCAGTTTTCTATTTCAAGTCGTGACAACGCTGTGTTTACTGCCTGGTTAAGTGAGGCACAAAAACAACTTGAAGGAGGGAAAGATAATTTCTTGGCTCACCTGGTTCTGTTGCCACGAGCATGGCTGGAAAAAAAATGTCCCCATGTGTTGTTAAAAGTATGCAGCGGTTTCGTGCTTGGCAGTCTTCCAGTTTTGAAAAAAATGTTGTGATGTTTTATTGGAAATATCACATTTTCTTTTTGCCTCTAACGTGGCTGGAAAAAGTCCCAGCGTGTTGTTGAAAATATTCACTGGTTACGTGCTTACAAATGTTGAAACTTGCCTTGAAAATCTTCCGACATCCGTTTTGTTGCCAACAACACGACTGGAAATTGTGCCAGATGTATTACTAAAATTATTCAGTGGTTTCATGCTTACAAATGTAAAAACACTGCCTGACCTGAAAGTTTGCACGTTTTGAAAAAGAACAGCACATTCATTGATTCATTGTTTACTTGATGCAAGTTAAATTCAAAATACACAAATCCAAAATTATGCTAAAAACCTAGTTTCTGTTTATTCTGTATTTGGTGGAAAATAGGAATATTACTAATGCAAAATATATTCATTATTAATCAAAGTCATATAAATTACGAGCTGTGAACATCTTTACGATTGTTTAAAACACCTTGTTATTGTGACACAACAAAATGTTTCTGTAATTATAGAAAAATGGAGACTGTGGTTGTAATTTCTGCCCCTTCATCATAAACCGAATCTTGTTCTCTCTCTCTCTGATTGTTTGCACTCTGTTTGCACTTTTATCACTTCTGGATTTTAATGTTTTATCCTGGCTAGAACCTTAATTTGGTAACTTCAATCAAAACAAAGAGATTCAGTTTAATGAGCAAGCACAGCAGCTCCTATCTGAAATACTGAAACACTGCACGGTGTAAATACAACACTGTGGTTCATGTCTGGTGACCTCTTTATACAGTTTGTAAAAGCAATAATGACATAAATGTACCAACGGTTACTGCAGTCCTGTGACTTCTGACAAATACAAGATGTGTGGTTAGGGTTAGAGAAACTAAATGATGTTTACTGTTTAAACATCACCACGCTTTGACCAGCCCTAATCCTAAACCTGTACCTGGGAGTCTGGAGTCTCTCCCTGTGGAGCAGGCGGGGAAACCTGGACGGGTCGGCGTTCTGAAACACAGACAAACAAGCAGAGCCGAGCTCTCACCTGCGGGCGATGTAGAGGATCCAATTACAGACACAAGTCTTTGTGTGATTTCTGTGTGTTTCCTCCCACAGTCCAAACACTGAACCGTCATACAAATTAAACCAGAGATAAAACGGTTTGGCTGTAACTACTGAGACTCAGCGCCCATTATAGTTGTTTTTTTAACAACTTCTACTTTCCTGTCTTTATGTTTTGTTTTGTTTAGATGTTTCATGTAAAGAGCCAGAAGAAGTCATACTGTTTTGGTTTTTTTTGCAACACAAAAGGCTTATTACTCTTGCTGAGCACTGGCTACTGTAGCAACCGCTGGTAATTATAGGATGATGTCTCGCACAGTTTCTCTACTTTCCCTAAAATAAAAAAAATAAAAAACTGAGTGCATGGCCTGTTGGTAAACTCCTGGGAGAAAACTTTTAATATTTTATCTGTCGCATGTTTAAAATGTAGCACAAGTAGATACAAGTCATTACGTCAGCTAATCGACTCACAATTCAAATAACACACTATAATATGAAGCTAGTAAAATAAAAGAAGTGGTGGTCGTAGCTGACTAACTCCAGCCTGCAGGGACAAACACGAACGTGGAGCAGTTTAGTTTGTAGCTGTGAGCATTTGAAGATACTCTGAGACATCACAATCGGCAATAATATTATATAATATTAATATATAATATAATAATAATAATATATAATGATAAAATGTATTGTTGTCTGGTTAAAATAAATAAACATTTAGCTTTAGCTGTGCAGAACTATAAGACTATCTGAAGATACCCCACTAAATGACATCACAATAACTACAAATACAATACAGTTCAATTGAATATATATATTTCAATACATATGAAGATGATGCCAATTTCAGATATTAGCAGGTATCTACTCATCATCACAGTGTAACATGTAATGACATGGTTTAAATATTTTCACAACGCTGATAAATTGACAGAAATAATCAAAAGTGTTAAAATATTAGAGCTTCATATATGGAAAATATATTTCAGTTGCATAAAGGAAGGTTAAGCCGACCACAGGAGTGTTGAAAGTCAGTATCTTATTTCCAGTTTTTCCATTAGAGTTGATTACAATACATCAGATATTCATACTATAGTACTGAAAGCGAAACTGAGACCTGTTGGATCTGTATTCATAACTCTTCTACACAATGATCCTCGACTCACAGACTAAAATCCAGACTCTTCTTTACACCCTGGTTTAAAAGAAAAAAATAAACGAAATAAAAATCAGAGAGCGGTTATCACGTCTATCAGCCTCTCAGTGGTCACACAGCCCGGCACTGAACCGTGGCCTTTACTAATTGTAAACTCAATGAAGCATTCTTAACAGATGCTGGTGGAACGGCTCCATTAGGCCGTACAGGCGCCTGTCGTCCACATATCAAAGCCATGAAAAGTCAAACTGTCATTATTGCGCGGCTCAAACCGCATCTATCAACCCGCCAATTTAATTCTTATTAAATGCACATTATAAGTGGAGATGGATGGTCTTGGTCGAGTGGAGTTGCTGCTTTGGGAAGACTTTTTTGTTGGACACACACACACACACACACACACACACACACACACACACACACAGGACTCAGCTGTGGGAGAGAAACATATGACTCTCCCAGGACGTTCTGTCTTCATACGGTAGGATGCGGATGTGATACGTACGCTGTATGAATGATTCGGCTAAGATAAGAGCATGGTGATGTCTGCTCCATGAGTTTATATCTCACTGTCTTTACAACTTAGCGATTCAGAGCTACCGTAGATATTTCTACAGAAGAGATGCCCGACAAACTAAAACAACAAACCGAAAACAAAGCTGACCTTCGATCTGCCAGTGGTAGCTTTCTGTCTGCCCACCATTTCCTTTCCATTCCTCTCTTGACCAGAGGTGAGAAGCCCTGCAGTAACTCCTGAAACTGGAGAAGGGTCGGGAGGAATGACTTGGTTTTACACTGGGCACACAGATCATCAAGTTTGGATAAAGTACTTCAACGTAGGTAATCGGGGTCTCTTTGTCTTCCTCATCTCTCTGAGCCGAGATTCCATAACATCGCAGTAGCACCGCGGCTGTTTTTTAAAACGTTCAGCATTTTTAAAGCATTTAGGCCTATAAACAGAAAAATAAAGCCCATAATGTTGCCAGCATTGGAAATATGGAATATTTACAGCTGTGGGATGAGGTTTAAATGGATTAAACAGATAAAAGGTGGTCCAGAGGGTGTGCGGACCCTCTTTGGAGAGCGACTGTGCCGGGGAAAATAAAGCTGTGACGGTCCTGTGTTGCTCTGCCAGCCTGAGTGAGAACAACCACATGTGACACAACAAATAAGCTGTGTGATGCAGAGGTTACACCAAATGACTCCCAGACCACAGTCCCTTATCTCTATGCAGCTTTATTTTTTTTTTTTTAATAAATGAGGGATTAATTATTGCCTCCCAAAAAAAATAAATAAATAAATAAATAAAGAGGAGGAAGCTGCATTCAGCAGATAAATCTACTGTAGTTGTCGGGCCGCTGAGGGTCCTGTGTGAAGAAAAAAAAAGGGGGTGGGGTGTTTTAGCAAAGCAAGCAAAGTAAATAAAATAAGCACAACACAATTTAACTCATATTTCTTTTTTTTTTCTTTAATTAGCAAAACCAAATAGAAGCAATTACTCCTGCAGATTTCTCAACTGGAGAGTGATGAATGTTTTTGCAGTGGTTGTTTGTGTTTAAATGATTAATTGATACACTTTACAAAGTAATTACCATGCAATTATCATTTTCTGTTCCAGCCATCCAAGACAAATCAAACCGATAAAAAACTATTATCTTTGTAATATCCGGGAGATTCTGCGCGGCGCCGTTGGGTCTTTTCTCACGTTCCAGTTTCCATTTCCTGGCGCTGCACGACCCAGAGTTACCTCCAGACGGCCTCCTCGTGATCTGCAGCACCGCCGCTGTTTCAAACAATCATGTGATTGAGACGAGGTGTGTGGCGAGCGTCCCGCGTGTGCGAGTGTAACAACAAGCCAGCTGCTCCTCAGGGATATTACCCCAGACAATCTCCCTTGAATATTCATCAGACGCCATTGCTTAGCACACACAGGTCTGCACACACATATACACAGATGATCATCATATACAACAATGTTCCTCTGATCAAAGAGAGCTCATTATCTCCCTGTCGTGCCGCAGAGTTCTGCTGAAATAACCAATCAGTCGACGCTTTCAGAGTTGGGCTCTCTTTCTGCCTGTCTCAGCACACCGTTTCCTCTGGTAGGCAACACTTTAACCGCGGCACATTTGATTCCCTCTCCTCTCACCAAATGTTGATTCGAGAGTCTGTTCAGTGAGAGCCCTTTGATTGCATTAATGATAAATGAGAAAGCGTGTCTGATTTATCTCTAGTGTACCGTTTGATTCCGCCCCGGTGAAGATTTCTGTCTGATAATCAGCCTCTTGAAATGAACGGTCAAATCGCCCCTCAAGATGTCCCATTTGATATGCGTGGGCTGGCATTAATGCATACGTGATGACAGTCGATTTCTGAGGAGTGAGAATGAGATCTGACCCGGATGATCCACTTTTGGCAGCGCCTGAATGACTGCGATTATCACAGATCAGATTTGTCAATTGACCTCCGCTCTTGTCACACAGACTTGCTGCAGATCCGCTAATGACGACACCCACGGGAAGCAGCTCCAGCCAAACTTTAAAGTTCTTTTCTTGACTTGTTGGAAATAAAGTGACACCAAAAATGGGAAACGGTGGCGTCAACAGTGAGAAATCTCTCAAGAGAGATTTTGTCATGACTTGTGGAGGGGACATTTGATCAGACGGGAGAGGTTTCTTCCCTGAAAACTCAAAGAAGTGGTACTGATGTAGAAACACAAGATAAACAATATTTCAGAGGGTAATTTATGATAGAAAAGGCTGCGGAAGGCATTAAGATGTAAGATCTAAGTCAATCTAAAAAAGTAGCAATGCAACAAGAAAAAAAAAAAATGCTGTTAAAAGTTTTCCTTCACTAGGGGCGTCACAACTGTGTTTCTAAATTGAACATCGATTCAAATTATCTTTCAATTTTTCTTATAATTGGATTCAAAAGGCAGCAGCGACGATCCTCCTGATGCCGCCTTTGGCAAGACGGTTTACTCGAAAAACACAAAAAGTACCCCTATCATTTTAAAGAAGAACTGAACATGCAAAGGACATGAATCCTGTTGTTCTGTTGATCTTTACTAATCCAGACGCAAAAGTCTAAAGCTGTCAGTGCTGGAAAAAGCTCGACTCGTGGAGCTGGAGAATGGTGACACACCTAGTCGCCACCAGAATGCAGTTAAACTACCCTGAATATGTCTGACTGCCTCTTAAGTCATTGAGAAAACATTCAACAGCCACTTTCAAGCCTCATACTTACAATCAGTAAGTGCTGAGTGACACTCCAAAGTAGATTTTGAGTAAATTATAAAGTAAAGCTCTGTGTTTATTAGTGATTGTTAAAGAACAGGTCTGCTTTAAATTGTCATGCCGCTGACCTCATTGTTAAAAGTATTTGGTCGGCACGTATAATCACAGTCTGTGCTGAACTGTAGATGAGGTGTAATTTTTCACTTCATTTATCCACAATCTGTGACACTCACGCTGTGCAGGATCACAGGGGACGACGCCCCCCTCGATAGCAAAGTCGCAAAAAATACATCCCCCTTTGTTAACTCACCATCGCCCCTCTCCTGACTGCAGAGAGGCTGTTTAATTGAACGTGTTAGTCTAGTCGTCGTCCTGACTCATTGATCTTCTGGCTGAGGGATGTGAAAGTTAGAATCTGAAATATCAGGAGCAACTGTGCAGCTGACGCTGACGCTGACGCTGTCCGTGGTGCTGAAGTAGCAGACGGCATCTTTTTCTTTCACCCTCTCTTCTTGTAACCACAGTACTCTATAAATTATGTCCTATTCTGTAAATACTATATAGAGGAGAGCCACCTTCATGATTCAAGTAGGGATGTGTAGTCGTGAGCGGATCATAGAGACGCGCTGCTGCCTGTAGTGTTCCTGCTGACAGTACAGCCCAGAACCAGGCCACCTCCTAACTCTCACCCCGACCATCGAACCAGCCCCTTGTCAGAAATGAACAAATCACCGACGAGGCAGAGTTCACTGAGCAGGTCACCACTCTATCACAGCGCTGATTTGCATCACACAGACAGACAGTCGCTAATGTTCGCATGCATATTTAGTGGCGATTTAGAGTGAGCTGCATGCTGCTGGGCTGTGCAGGGAAACCAAAGCTCCCAGTAAACCCACACAGACAGACAGACAGACACGAGGGAGGGCGCAGACTCCACACAGACAGAGCCAGCAGATCTGAGCCCAACCCGTTTTAAAACTTTAACACCACAGTCGGCTGTCAAGCTGCGTGGAAATCAGCATGCCAGCAGCACAGCAGATCTCTTCTGTCCCACAGAAGGGACATTTTTTTTGTGTCATATTTTATTTTTGCTGCATAGAAACAGATATTGTGCAATCAGAATAAATCAGGAAATCAATATGTGACTGTACGTTATCTCACTAGACGATAGAGGGCTTCACGATCATTTTAATTCACCTCATCCTGAGGGTTTGTTTATATTGCGATCAGTAATATCCTGTATCGTCCCACCTCTCCTACATAATGAAATATTATTAAGTCAGTGTCTGAACTGTGCAGCTGCTAATTTAGATGTTATTTTCATCATTGATAAATCTGCAGATTTGTTCTTGGTCCATAAAATATCAGAAACGTTCAAGTTGTCATGGAGAGCTAAGAGAGGAAGAGAACATTTACATTTATAGAGGCTGGAAGAACATTTTTGTGTAATTTTCTTTGAAAGTTAACTAAAATGATTACTCCATTATCAAAGTTTTTGGTAATTAATGTTGACTAAGTACTGTGATTAATGTTAATTGTAATTAATCCACTAAAGCTGGATGAAAATGGAGTTAAAGCCTTGTTATAAACCATAAAGCACCAGTGTAAACTGCTACTTTAATTAAAAGTGAAGTGTCAGATGAGATGAGACGACTGAAGAACAAATTTGAAGCTCCTCCCCTCAGTCTGTTTTATTTTAAATACCTCTATTTATTAATCATCATTTTCTCTACATTAATCACATTTGACTGAGAGATGGAGTTACGTTACCTTATGGCACAGATGGATGGATTTAACTGAACACAGTAACTACCTCAAACTGTTTATATCGGCTCGTTGTTGATATTTTCTTACTCCCTAATTTAGTTGATAACAATCAGCTGAAGCGGTCTGGATATAAGAAATAAGCACTTGGTCGGAGAGCAGAGAGACTCAAAGTGATGCTCAGCAGACAGATAAGGAGCTCTGGATGAGATATTCACAGACACGTGTACGAGCTGCTGACTCTTTCATCATGTCCACTGGTTGTGTTCATGTTTCTGAACCGCAGGCAGCAGGGCCGCATCCAAAATCCACACTGACCTGGAGTTACATTACTCGGTTAGCTTTTCATCCTGCTCTCGTCTGATCCCGCTCCGCCTGAAACGGCAGCCTTTCCATCATTGTTTATTTGCCTTAATTTAGTTTTATTTTCCCAGTCCAGTCCAGCTAATGATGATTCTCCCAGAAGCCGAGCCCTCCTGGGGTGTTTCAAAGTAATTTGGTTCTACCTGAGGAGACACTCACATGCTTTGCTCAAATGCAGAATCAATATAAATCGACTCTGTGGGGTGGGGTGGGAGGCATGTCTTCAAGTTGATGTTGCAGCCTGGAGATAATATCTTAGGTGGGTTGAAGTGTTCGGACAGTGCTGCCGCGGTCTCCGCCGGGGTTATTGATGACCTCGCGAGGCTCTTTGTCTCTATGTTTATGTCTTATTCATTTTCTCGCTCCCCTCCAAAAGCTCTGGCACCGTCGTTCCATCACTGTGAGAATTTCCCCTCAGTTTCTTTCACTCGGGGCCCATATCAATAACCCGAGATGGATTGAATGAATGCGAGATGTTGCTCCGCATTCAAAAATAACCATTTTTCAAGGCTCCTGTTCGGATCCGGGAGATAGAATATTGATCACAAATGATGCCTTGATTAAAAGTTAACGGTTGCTCGAATGACTTCTGCTAATGAAAACACTGGATGGTCACGTTGGTCGGGTTTCTTGCTCCGCTGCACCACGCAATGACACATTCTCAACCTACATTATCTGCAAATTCACACATATTACTTTGTTGTATGTATGAAGAGTCCTGCAGAACTTTTCAACCATTCATAAGACAAACTGAGAAATAATTTTAAAGCATCTCCCCCTGTAGAAGCAAAAGGTAACAAAAACATTGTGATTCTCATTTCCAGCTGATTATAAACTAATGAAAAAAATAATTATGAATATCTTATTCCATTTCTGCCCCTAAAGCCGACACACCGGCCCTTGAATAATTGATTCATTAACAAGCAGAAATTAAAGCTGCCGTGTGTTTTTATCATAAATGTCAGATCGGCTCCAGCGTAACGCAATCTAGAATTACCGCCTCGCGTTTGTTCCGCCTTCACTTCAGGACTATTTTTTTTAAAAGAGGAGAACAGAGGACTGACAGAGAGCTTCTTCACACTAATGTTAAGCTCAATATCAGCAAAAACTAATCAAATTCCCTCCAGGCCTTCATGTTCTGATCAGTTCATTCTTGAATCCACGTCGACGTTGGCATCAAATTTCAAGATATCCCCTCGAGGTGTTGGTGTTCAAGAGAACGGGACGAACTCGTCCTCCATGTGACCTTTGACCACCAAATTTTACTCTGTTCATCCAAAAATACCTCGAAGGCGTCCTGAGATATTACGTTCAGCAGACTGGTACGGATGAACAACCCAACATCATAACGCCTCCGGTCGAGGCTGACGCTGGCGAGGAGGCGTACCAACACAGGAACCCACTCACAGACATAATTCTCTATAATGGTCAAAAACCCAGCCGGGTACACGTGACATACATTTCATTTTTTCAAATAAAGTTGTTTGATGCTTAATCCTAACTAGTTCTGATGATTTAGTATTTCAGAATGAAGGATTACTTTCTTCTTTCATAGCACAGATTTCAGATTTCCACGAAACTTGAACGGAGGATCGGCCCAGAATAGATCCAATCAGCCTTCACTGTGGGTCCGGATAAAGGGACAGAACCAGGACTTGTTTTCACACTTTCTTGAACATTGCCAGATAAAAGCTTTGACATTTGACAAGGGAATCATGCACAGACCTTGATGGTACTGGTGAATGAGTGTGAATGGGGGCTGCTGGGCCTCAGCAGAGGTATGCACTCTACTGAGTACCATTCATTTTCTGATACTCTGTCTTTACAAATTGGTATTTTTCCACTTGCAATATGCAAAGTGAAGTTTTGAAGCCGCACTCTGTTACAGGATTAGGATTTAATTTGTTTCAGTCTTGAGTTTCTCTCCGTCTCAGTCCGACATCGACTTTGTGTCATGTTGGGTGATCTCGGCTGCATCACATCATCAAAGTGTGTCACGCTGGATCTATATAATTGTTGGTTGTATTTATTTGAACGCCTCATTTGATGACAGCAGACGACACAACGTGATAATTAGCAGCTGCAGATTCTCACTTTTCTGTTTTGAGTTATTGACACATCAACATTGGAGTGTCAGGTTTGAGGGTTTTTTTTCCCCCTCAGAAGCAAAAGAAAAGGCTTCTTTATAGACCTGAGAGTTTTGTACAGATTTGTCAAGAGCGATCAATGTTCGGTACAAGCAGAAATTCATCAGCTGACAGCAGCCTCGATAGTTCAGAGGGCCGTGCAGCCGGACGAGATGTGTGTTTTGAGTAACGAGAGGGCGTGACCCGTCTGCTTCTGTTCTCCCAAAAACATCTGCTTTTAACTATTGATCTGTCTTACATGGTCACGTCCCGACCTTTACAGTGAACCGTCGGCAGGCGGTCTGACTGAGCAACACACAACTTTTCTAACCAGGAAGTCAAACAGTCCTTCAGAAACAGAAAACAGCATTTCGTTTCAAAATAATCAGCTAATGAAACATGATCCTGTCAGAATGTTCTCGGGTGGCTTCGTTCCTGTCGGTGCCTTGCTCAGGTGCACCCGTGCGGAACTTTATAAAAGGATCTCTGTGAGTCACTTTCTCAGCTTTGAACCCTTAGCCTGCAGCGTGTGTGAAATGGTGATCTCCTGGTTGTATGCCCACATTTTCTAACCTTAAGACCTGAGATTTCTAGGATTTTCTGAACTGGCAGGATTTCTCTACTTGGCATGACACACAGCCTCTGGCATCACTGCCAGCTTCTCACAGTAACAAACCACAGAGAGACTCAGAAATTCTACAGGAATTTAGGCTATAAATTGCCTCCTGGCAAAAAAAAAAAAAACATTGTTTCATTCACGATACGAAAAAACATGTAGGAATATCTGCACATATAAAGGTTAATATCCATTCCCTTCGCTTTATGTATTATATGTTAGCCTGAAAATTGGTGTAACCCACACTGGCTTAAAGCTATTTACACTAATCACTGCATTGCAAATGTAATGTAATTAACACGATTATCACTACCACTGTATTTGCTCACTATGTTCACCCACTAGTCACATAATCCAAGAGGGTAAACACATGAGCAGAAAGTTAACTAAAGCATCTCTCAGCTCCAAACAGTTTATTCAGAAATGACTGAAGCTGTAGTTCTGATCTACACCTACACTGTTTGAAGGTTATCTGCCCTCTCACATGCAGCGAAGTAATCTTTGCCGGTTCATTTTTCTGAGCAATCGTCAACGTTTTAGTTCAAAATCCCATTACACGTTAGACTCATTCAACTAGCAGCACACTGGGCCAAATTCAGCCCCTTAACAAACTCATTCCAGCCTGTTGATCATTTCGTTGGCAGGCTAATTAGCCCATTCATTAGTTATGTCTGCTGCTAAGCGCAGGAATGCTGTTATTTCATTAAAAAGTTTATAAAGAGAGTCAAATTGACAAAATACTTCTGAGATTAAAAAGGTGCATTGCTTGTTTCTTGTACTGTTAAACAGTTGTGAAAACTAATGAACAAATCAGAGAAAAAAGAAAAAGAAAAAAAAGAATTAAATCATGAGATTAGGTCAGACATGGGAAATTTTAATGTCTTGGGCACTTTTTTCAAATCCGGCCTCTCTAAATAAAAATTGGTCGAACATACCTGCTCACAGTAGGTATTCATGAAGAAGAAAACTTTCTGGGCTATCAGCAAAAAAAGAGTTTGGTCTGCACCAGGTGTCACCGACCTTTTTGAGACTGAGGACGCCTCAGGGAAGAGACGAGTAATATGGAGGGCAAGTTGTTTCACAAAATAAAGGCAGGCTGACATTAAATAGGAGAGGCTGCATCAGAATCTGTGTGTTGTCAGGAGGAATGTAATACCAGAGAGCATCTCTGTCTGCACAACATGAGTGACTGACAGTCGACTGACGGGGAAGAGCGAGGGCAGATCGTCCTCTGGTTAACTGATCGAGGATGGTGTCGCTCTCGCAGATGGCAAAAAAAGTACAACATGTTAAAATGGGTCGCCCACGCAAAGTATATGTGTGGGAAACACTAAACATTTAAAAGAATATGCGTCTCAGGAAGCAGTCTGAGGTTTAAGGTGACCTGTGGGTTACTCTTATACTCACTGTGGGCATCCAGGTGCCCAGGTGTGTGCTGCTCCGACTGAAAAGTGTCATTAAATAACTTTTGTTGTTTTTGGTGCTATATAAAAAAAACGAACTGAAAATTGAAATCCTTTGACCCCGATTAGTCTTGCATCCATAGGCTACCTCACAAGTACCATTAAAAAGTGATTAAAGTCAACATCTAATATTTACCTCACAAAAAACATCTTAAAGTGTAACCACTGTGAGACAAACGTCTTCTTCTTGGGCTCCGTTTTGGCCATTTCCTGTGGCAAACTGAGCCGAGGTCGCCAAGCTCTTCTCCGCTTTTGGGTTGTACCACATCACGTGTCCCACAAAGAACTGAGACGCTCCCATTTGATTTGTATTGGTGTGAGATTGTGACATGGAAATGGGTGAAAGGATGAGAAAATATGGAGACTTGCCAGGTATGGTTAAATATGCCTGTTCCACACACTCTGCTTTAACTATTCGTGACCTGTATTCAAGTTGTACTTTTAAGAAAAATCTTTTTTGAGGCGGATGATATTTTTCTACCTTTCAGAACAAATACTCAGACCCCCTGAGTGCTTTCAAATACGAGCTTGACAAATTCCCGTTTACAGTGGCGCAACATGTTGTCAATAGTGGAAAGTGTTGATTGATGGGACTGATGCACTCAAAGGCCTCTCAGCACACCCAGCGTGTCGACAGGTGAGGTTAAAGTGCTGTCACTCAGCAGCTCAACTCCCATTACTTATTCACAGCTCCTGTATTTGACTGGTGCAACAGAGAGGCGGATGAGCACAATTAATGGAGCTATCTCTTTCAGGATTAAGCAGTGCGGCACGCCGCGCAGTGTGTACCTTAAGTGGGATTCCCGCTGTATAATATTCCAGCATCCTCAAAACTCGGCTCATGTTATCTCAGTGGAAGAATGCCTGGAGGATAAACAGTTTCTTCTGCCCTTCAGGCGAAGCTTATTTCTCCGCATTTGTTTCAAGATGACTCAGTCAGCACATAGCGCCGCGCCGTCGCAGGACAGTCAGAATTGGTGGGGTAGAAACTCGCCGATATTGCAACAATCACAGGAATGTATGAGCGAGGTGAGATGTAGCCTTGTGTTCACGCTGTTGGTGTGAGATAAGACAAGGCCAATTTCATATTTTTTACCCCGTCGACAGCAGCTGGCAAGTTTTTATTCCCGCTGTATGCTTCGGCTATTACTCATGTGTCAGAAGTGAATTCCACTTGGCAAGATTCACAAACTAACACTTCACTTTGTTTTTTTTATGTTCGGCTTCTTCCAAAATGCCACGCAGTAAAATTGGGGAGAATGCAGATAAACACAAAACCGCTTTTCAACAAACACAAAATTTAAGGTTCCTCGAATGTAAAACAATGATTGTCAAGGCCACGACAAAAAAATGGGAAAGGATACAGAGCGCTTAAAAGAAAAAAAAGGAACTTATTATGATCAACATAAGAACATAAAACCTAAGCTGCATACTGAGGTGTGTATGTTAGCGGCATCGGCGGTGGAACCGTGGACGTCTGCAGGGATGCTGTGGTGAAGGTGTCGGTGGAGTTAACAATAGTTACACAAAATAAAACAGGTGGAGGCGCTGGAGAGAACTGAAGCCCAGTCAGAGGCCGGACGTTTATATCCTCCAGAGATCGGGCCCAGCTGCTCCACATCTGGCTGTCGGTGCAATCAACTTCTTCTGGTCACCTCAGAGCGCGACAGGGAGAGGGTGTCGATAACCAGCCTGCACAAACACTCAGCCAGCAGCAGGGACCGTCACACAACATTTAACAATGGACTGTTGAACCAGATGCAGGGATATAATATTTCTGCTTGATCATTCCATCCCTTTTGTTTTTGTCTCAAGCCTTTGTTGACATTAACGTTGACCTGGGAATGAGACTCAGCAAGCAACTGACCTCTCCAAATGTCTTGCAGCTAAAGATATATTCAGTTTACAACAGGAGGCCCTCAGTAGAGTGCATACCTCCGCCAAGACCCAACAGTGCCCTTGAATTCAATCAGACTTAATCCAGTATCAAATATAACACATTTGAAATCTGCTGGATCCAGATTTTTATTTGGATCCACATCAAATCATACTCACTCAAAGATACCAGCCACATAAAACACCCGATTCTTTTTCCCTCAAAATCCCTGCAAGAAATGCATCTTAAAGAAAGTATGAAAATAATTTGTCTGTTCATCTGGATTCATACCAAACTTTAATGGCATCTATCCCGGACCAAGACCCATCCCGACCAACACAGATAAAGGTGAAACTACATTGTTGGACGTAACAATGTAAAACAAAGAAAATGAGGCTGAAAACGGACTGGCACTCTTTTAAATCGTGTCATTTCATTTTGTCTGAAATGTTTTAATGACATCAGACTCAAGAATTAGAGCCACCGACTGTTCTCACTTCTCATTGCACCCGACTTGAAATACTAATACTGACACGCCTTTAAACCACGCACTACATTTGGAAATGAACCAGACTATCTGCTTAATTAGCGTCTCAGCTCAGTTTTCTTCATTTAAAGTACTTTTTTTTTCCTTTTCTTTCCACTTTGTTAAAGCCCATTTTCTCTGAACAGTGTTGAGGTGGGACTGTTCCCTTTACCACACACTGCCTCACCGTTTGATGAATGCTGACCATAAAGCAATGTCTTACAGTAAACAAGGAACCATTTCATGTTCTTCGTGTCAGGCGGGTTATGCATGAACACGCAGGCTGTATATTCGTCTTGTGTGAATAAAAAGCCTCTCTACAGAATGTTGCTGTATCCTGAAATGTAACTAATTAGTCCCCTGAGAGAAAAGTCCCTTTGCAACCTCTTTTTTTAAAAAAACAAAAACAAAACTTTTATAAATGATAAGATACGATGCGCCTGCATTTGTCCCCAGAGAGTAAAAATTCAGTTGTTGCAGCAGCACAAGGACGGAAATAAATGCAGAAAAAAAAACAAAAAAAACAGACAGTAAAAAATAAATAACCAGGAGGCGAGGTGGAGGGCACGGACCTCCGCCAACGCCGAGAGTCCACTCCTCTATGATATGCAAATATACAAGCACAGCCACTTTATATGTGTGTTTCTAAAACTGCTGGAAATATGGCAAAACATAGCCAAGTCTGGCTGAGCTTCCACAGCTCTCTTTCTTACCGTCTCTGGTGGAGTTTATTGCAGATGATTAACATTTGGATGTGATTTAGAGAAGAACCGGTTGCGTGATATTTGTGTATTTATGCTCTGCGGCTGAACATTAGTTGGAGAAAACAGTTATTATTAAAACTGTGACGACGGTAGAACGCTGTGTGCACGCAGGTGGGGGTGATCATTTTTTTAAATCCTCCTCGGGGCACTGCGCTTGAAAATGGCAAAATTGACAGCCAATCAGCTGATTAACACTCATAAATTATTCTCAACCATCAATATGAATCTCTGATTAATACATTCATTAATGACTACAACCAAAATTACCATAACAAATCAATAGAATGGACTTGCATGTATATTCAAAAGCATTCATTTAAAAAATAATGAGATTGAAAACACACACGTCACCTTACAACATGTACTGAACTAACAAACAAAAGGAAGTGTGTGTGTGCACGTTGATGAAAGTGAAACATAACTTGTGTATCCACCCCGTCATGTGGATCTCGTACAACAGATTATTGGATTTTTCCAGCCTTCCAAGAAATTTAGTTAAAATCCGCCCAGTAGTTTTTCCCCTTATCCTGCTGACAAACAGACAAACAAACCAAAACCTGAAACATGACCCACAAATCAACCCATAAACTATTAATTTAGAGGTTCCTGGGTCTCCAGGGCCTGAAATATAACATCAGAGTTCAACAAACTGAGCTTTGAATCCTACAGAATCCTCTTTTATTGCAAAGTGATACAATGCATTGTGCTCATTTTGCATTGAGACACTGCCGTCTTGTCAAGCCCGTGTAACAGCGTCTCTCGTACACCTGAAAGTAATCTTAACAGCCCTGCACAGCAGATGGGTAAAGCATTTCATTTCCATCTATAATTACCTCCAGGTTGACAGTTGCCAATCCACAGTGTATTGTAAATACAATCTTTGTGCGTGTTGTTTGTGTGGATTGTCGTCCCCGTCGCGGCGGCTGTGGGAGCGCTCCCTGCACCTGTCTCTGCAAGCTCGTCACAGAGCTCGGCAGCTACGGCGTCGCCTCGGCTCACTGACAAGAAAAGAAATCATTTCACATTTGATTAAGTATTTATGAGAGCATCTTTTTTATTTTTTTTCTTTCTATTTTGATCAACGCGTCCCATTTCATGCTGCTGTCGTTTTGTATGTCGGAGATCCTCAAATCGCATCTCTCGTCGACGTTACGGCTCTCCAGTCCCAGCTGATACTCAGGAAATCACGAGTGCGCTCGCTGAATCTCAAACGCAATTGCAATCTAGAGCAAAACGTTATCACGCGCTCTCCATCGTATGTTTCTCTGCATTGTTGCATTCATCAGGGCTGGAGAAATTACCCTCATTGTGGTTAAATGTGATGGAAATGGGAAATCATTAAAAGGCTGTTGTGTTCTCCGGCTCCGCCTCAACGCGAGGAGGTAAATCTCCGCCGAAACGAGGAGTCTTCAGCACGCAACAGCAATTACATGTGTGGGGGAGCAGCTAATAGGCATGCGTGTTGTTTAACTTCCTTTATGGGCGCTGTTGTGGTAGACTGTTGATTGTGTTTCTAATGAGGAATACATTCTGCTCAAGAGAGGCCGAGTTGGCCGAAGCAGACCCAATCTGTGCCACTCAGTCGTGCAGCGAAATCAGCCCCCGAGTGCTGTGATTGTTGACTTGGAGGCCAGCGGGGGGCTCTGCAGGATTACCAGTTCTGCCCGTCTTCTCTTTGAGCCGACCCAGCAGGACCCTGGCAAAACGGTTTGATCCTGAACCCGAACCGCTCATCGCCGCTGATCGGCCCGCGTTCCAGTGACCTCCGAGTAGAATCTCTGCGGTACAGTTGGATTGTGTGTGGGAGCTGTTGGAACGTGTGACGACAGGCCCGGTTTACAGCTGACACGGCGCCGGCCAAACATATCATATTCAACCCTGGCACACATGCTTTGGTTCTAGAGGATGCATAAACATGGGAACATCTTGGTATTTCTGGCACATATCAAAAAGCTGCAGAAATGCAGTCAGAATTGATCTCTTGCGAAGCTTTAAGAGGCATGATTTATTTATGAAATGACAAACTTATCTGAGCAAACTTTTTTTTTTTTTTTTTTATTTCCCCGAGCAGCCTTTTGAGTAAGAGCTTCGTAACAACTGCAGGGTACAAAGGATTAGAGAGCTATACAATCAGGATTCATTTGCAGAGCCCTCATCTAATTATATGTTATTTTTTTGGCGAGAGAGTGGAGCAGAGTGTCTATTTATTAAGACAGAGGAAAAATCACAATAGACAGAAAGGGAATGATCTCTTCAGCGTCACGGAGAAATCACTAAACGAGTTCCTTGAGAGACGAGAGTACTTGTTTAGGGAGTTCAGAACGAAATGAATGATCCTCAAAAAATCAGTCCCGATGACGCTCCATCACATCCGCCTAATCCACTCCTCTATTATCACGCACATAAAGCCCCCGATGTGTGGAATTTATATTTGATGCAACTCCACATTGTTCTCGTGGCTCGGGCTTTTGTTTAAAATATAATTGGTGTTGCAGGTGTTGTTTTTAACTTATTGACTATTGTTTGTCAGATCATTGTATGTTTTGACTATCACCCTGTGTAGCCGAGGATGAGATTTTCATGTATGTTTGCTGATGATTTACTGTGCTGAATTCATCCGTCAGTTATTTTTAATTGCATCAAAAGATCATTCTTGTTATTGTGATTATTTGTTTTCATGCTTGTGACGTGAAAGTCGCCGAGCTTGTTTTATTAAACCCTCTTTGGAAAAGAATCAAAACAAGTGTTTGATGACATCATGAAGTACAGTGGGATTATGGGAGTTGTTTGTCCTCGTTACTAAACATCCAGCATATGGCTGTACTGAGATTCATGGACGATGTGATTGTTCCGTTTCATTCACATTGTGTTTAGTCGTTTTCGTCGTCTTCCCCACTCGGCCTCCGATGCATCATCCAAATCAACCAAATGGAACGGTAACCTTGAATAAAATTAGAGATTCGTCAGGGTTTGAACAACGATGGGAACATTTGGCAGAATGTGAGTACACAACAACATGTTCCAAAACGCTAGACTTTGACATTTCAGCATTAAACTGTCTAAAGAAGAATGTTGGGCTGCAGCTAACAACCTTTCTTTCATTGTGACTCTGATGATTACTTTTTGATTTGAGGAGTAATTGTTTGGTCTTTGAAATTCCAGCGAAAGGCAGAGAGCACCAATCACAATCAAGATGATTGTGATTGTGACGCTTTTTTTTTTTTTCCCCTCAGCCAACAGTCCAAAACTCAAAGATATCAAATTTACAATTATGTAAAAACACAGCAGAGGAAACAGGAAATCCTCCCACTGGAGACGCTGGAACATTTCAGCTTTTAAAAAATTACTTTGATTATTCATCGAATCAACAGCCGAATAATCGACAAATCAATCCATCTGTCGAGTGAACACTTTGTGAAGCAGGGCGTTGTGTTCGTCCTTCGTTGAGAAATCCACAACAATCGTCTCGGCGTCGAGAAAAGCCGAACGCTGATGACAGGACTGCAGTATGTGAATTATCTTTCAAGAGTCAATAACAGAAAAGCCAACATACATAATTCCGTCCTCTGTGTGAGCGGTTGTGATGTGTAGCCTGCAGCTCTGTTGCTCTTCCTGTCTCGGCTGCATGCTGCTGCGTGTCGTCCATTAGCCGAGGAAGCTCCATTGATCATCTGTCCCTGCTGTTTGAATGACATCCTCCACCAACCAGAAGATTACAGCTTCATCTACAGGCCGCTTCTCGCCAAACGACTTTTATGCTGATTCTACGCTTTACTGGATTAGTCTGACACCCAGAGTTTGGAGCTGAAATTATATATTTTTTGAAGATATTTGCTTTTGGGGTTGAATTGTGACTTGACTGATGTTGTCTGAAGACTTTCATGAGGGTTTGACAGCAGACCGACCAGTAAATTGACATTTTTGCTCAGAGCTCAGCTCTGTCTCCTGCAGACGCTCCTAAATGCTGCTCGATCTCACGGTGGTTTTTAAATTTTTATTTTTTTTTTATCGTCACTGTGTAAAAAAGTCCCAGAGATATTCGAGGTCCTTCACTCGAGGCAGCTGCCTTCTCTGCACCACTCGCGGGTGATGTCGTCCATTCGGTTTCACTGGACCGTGAGCTCCTCTGTTGTGCAATGGAGCGGTTTCAAGGTTCATCGAAGGCAGCAGAGATGAAAATCAGCCACTCCAAGTCTGAGTCTGTTTGGTGGAGGGCGGTGACGTGCAGCTGCTCTGGTTAACAGTGCCGATGTTGTCTGCATCAGCTCAGCTAAGCTCATGGATAATATGTTGACTTTAATGTCGCCTTGGTGGACGACTTTCACAGAGCCAAGAGTGACGTAATCAGTATCAGTAAAGTATCCCAGATACGTGTGCGGCCATCTTGCAGCTGGTGACGTTGTTTGGAGCCAGAGTCTGAGCGGTAGGGATCGACCGGTGGAGCCGTGGTATTGAGTTCCTGGATCATACATCTGCCTGCTCAATCGTGAAAAGGGCTCAGCTGTCAATCGCAACAATTCAGCCCCTTGTTGTGGCATCAAATAACTAATTAACAACCTAAAATCACAGCAACCGTCTCTGAGGGACGAATTCATTTGCCTTGTACTTGTGTTTCAGCTTCTCTCCTGAGGCGCTGACTGAACCCAAATGTCCAAACCCTCTGGACCCGCTGACTGAGTTCCCGTGGACTCGGGTCGCACTCGGGTCTCGGTGAACTCCCTCGCCCGTTAATTACAAATCCACAATCCAGCTCACCTGACGCTCTATCGACACTCCGACTACAATGAGCCTCCTCGTAACCTTGTTGTTGTGTTCATCCATCCCCTCCTGTGCTGCGCTTCATGCTGCCTCTGTGCTCACTGCTGTGTGTGACAGAGGGGCCCTCGCTGAAGCCTCCTGGGGTGATTGAATATGTGATTTTTGGAGTGCCAGGATTTGAAAAGAAAGCCTGGGATTCTGTACACTGGATATAAATTCCAGCACCCTCCCCCCGCCCCCTGTGAGCTCGGTTGTTCGGGACATATCCTTACTCTGAACTATTGTGCCAGTAAGGTTGAGAAAATTGCTTTCTAAGAAAGGGATGCTCCTCTATGATGCATTTTGGAGCTATTTTCTTATCCCCCAAGGGCACTATCAGGCTTTTGAGACATATTGGAGAGGTGAATTAAATAAAGCCGGTGTCACGGCACAGTGTTCGGTGTTCTGTAGGTCAGTACCGTCCTGAGGTTCTGTCAGGAAAGCCAATTTGGGGATCGACATCACAGCGTTTAATCAGGTGTGTAATTCCGCGGTTGTCTGTGTGATTGTATTTTGGCTGTTTGCTGCCCTTCCTGTGTTTTTTTCCCCTCTGACACTCTCCCACCCACTCGAGCAGCTTCTGGAAAACTTTGCCTTGACAACCATTTCACCATTTGCACCACGCCGAGCAGGCCTTCGCTGTCTGAGCTCATTGAATTACTGCCTTTGAACTTCAGTGCCTTTGTCTTTTTTTTTTTTTTTCCTCTGCTGCACATCATGCAAAAGCTTTGGTGGGGGAAAAAAAAACCCACAATCCTACAGTCCAGTGAAGCTGCTCTGCTAACGTTCGCTGCTCTGCGTGTCGTTGATTGTTGTCATAATTAATGTGTCTGCTGCGCTTTGCTCAAATACTGCGACTGTTCCTTCTCCTCTCAAGTCAAACATGAAACGAAACAGCGGCGAGCAGCGGGATCTATTTCCAAACGAAGATCGAGCGCGGATGCAAATCGTGCTATTTTTTTGCCAAAGTGCTAATTTATGATTTCTTTCTCTCCAGCTGCCTGATTAACTGACATCCACATACAGTCACATACAGCGACGCTTTAACTACAGCTGTTTGTGATTCCTACACAATAACCATGAAGCCTCCACTGCTGTCAGACTTCAGACTGTACTGAAACACTTGTAACAACAGCTGCAGAGCCGTTCAGTCACACGTTGGATGAAATGACCAACGATGTGATACCGCTGAAATGTTGGACCGATTCACTCGATCAGCTGGGGACATTTTTGAAATGATTAACTGATGAGTCTTTTTCTCCAAACATGGTTTCAGGTTTATATCATTTTAAAATGAAAATCTTTGTTCAGACGAGACACTTGAGACGCTGCTGCTCTGTGCACAGTCCACTTATCCCTGAGATCTCTGTGGATGTTCTTGGCAATGTTTTTCTGTTTCAAGGTACAAGGTAAGTTTATTTTCTCATCAAGATTAAAAAAAAAAAAAAAAAAAAACATAACAAAAAACAGGAAATGTAGGCTGTAGTTCCTTCATGCTTCTCACAAAACAGGGATTCCAATATGAGTCCAAAATTGTTACATTTTTACCAATAAAATACTTGCATTCTTTATCAAAAGTGTAAATTGTATTTGATCAAAACTCAGTCGGTGATGGACATATGAAAGGATCCAGACTTCCAGGCCAGAACCGAGCAGCACTGGAGACTAGTTCCTGTTCCCTAAACCTTCCTTTTCACTCGCTCTACTACAGATTCCCAACAAAACTCTGCCTGAGGCGAAACTGTAAGGTGGTTGGTACGTAACGTACACACTGCGTGACACCGAACATGGACAAACACAAGCAGTCGTTAGTGTTTGTTTGTAGTCTAGTGGCTAATCTGGACGAACAACCAATCAGTATATATTATATATATATATAGACCCATACAGACAGGTTCATTTCCTTTTCACATATACATCTAATTGAAATCATGGAAATACTTCAATCACAATCATATCACGTTTTTGTTCAGATTAAATGCACATTTTGATTACATTTTCAGGAAATTCTGACATAATTTTGATGGCAGGATTTTGTGACGCTGCTGGAAGAACCTGCATGCGCACTGTAGTAACTCATAATTTAAATATCCACAATATCAATGAGGTAATAACACAAACTTGAATGTATTTTTTCCACCACTGAATAAACAAGCTGTAATCAGAGGAAAATAAGCCCCCCAGAACACAGTTTGAAGCCAGAAAAGTGTCAGGGTCCGCCAAATATAAACAAAGTCAAACAGTATGAACCTGCGTCGTCCTTGAAAGGTCAGTTTGTTTATTCAGTTTGTTCGGTCAAGAAAACAGAGAGAGTTTGTTAATTTCACATTTTTATGCATAAACAAAATGAGTCGATGAAGATCTTTATCTTCTGGTTAAAAAATTATTCTCTGAAACTACACAGTGCACGCTAAAGTTTAAACAAAAAGATATATATTGTTATCGCTCATTCCCAACTGTTTAACTGTGAGGGAGTGATCTGTGACACTGAGACACCTGTCAATCAAGCAGACGTCCCAGATCAGGGTTGTTCTTAAGCCTCCGTATCCCCGTAATGGAAAATGTATCACGCCGCTCACGGGAACGTTAGACGAAGCTGCTTCTGAGACTCAAACTTTCCTGAGGAAATATATCGACTGTAATTCAGTCCGCCGCAGAGATGGAGGATTTTTTTCATTTGACGTCAAATACAGTTTTCTTGGAGTCAGCATCTCGCAGCCATTAGAAAAAAAAAATGTGCAGCTGCAGTTGTCACTTGGCTCAGACAGCCGAATCAAAAGTTGTTTTTATCCATTCTTTTCTGAACTTTAAGGCTGACTCTCACCACTGTAATTTACGAGCGGCCTGCCAGGATCGGACAGCTTAATGATTTGCTGTCGTTACAACATTGATTGTCATCAATGATGCAGGAGCGAGTTCACTGAACAATGGGCTCCCTTTTTCTTTTTTTTTTTCCTGACCAACAAGTGGAGGCTGCCGGAGGAAAAGAAACATAAAAACTTCACGGGCGTTTGATGCTGCTACATGACGGCGTGTCCTCGTCAGACTGCAGCGCGAGCACATCGTCTCTGCTCCTCTGAGGCACGAGTGGTCGCACACTTTATCAGAGACGCCACCTGAATTACATTTCGCGCCACCTGTGATTTAAATTAGATCGGAAAAGTTCCAATTGCTTTGCTCTTTTTTTATCTGCTGCCGGCCTTAATGTACGTGATGACTGTTACAATAGTATCTTAGGTTTCATAATGAGGGTACACAACAATCATTAAAGTGTGAGACGTGATTAGTGTGTAAGTGTTCCTCATTCACATTGCGTGCAGACTAAGAGGAGTTTCCATACATTTTTGTTTCCCCCTTGTTCAGTGACTTCCACTTCACCTTTGGTTTTTGGGTCCAACCCTTTTGTTCGTCTATCATTTTAATAGAATCACTTGGTGGCTGAGTGTTTTATTCCATTGAGCGGATTTGTAAATTGTTCAATTTTTCTCAATTTGTGACCCCGTCCTTGAAATTTAGTTTCTGGGGAAACGTAACACCCTCGAATGTGACAAAGACACGTATAAGTTATGAGGCAGAATATTTAACAGTAAATATAAAACTTTATAGTCCAAAATTAAATCAGTGCGCTAGAACAGTGAACTCTGCTGGGAATTCAATAATAATCAGTTAGACCATGGCATTGGCATCATTTTCTGCGTTTATAATCTTAAAAGAAACCAATACAATGTTCCAACATGAATATTCTCGAAGTCAGAAAAGCACAATGAAGACAAACACATGTGGACACTCAACAATCCCAGAAATAAAATCTACTTTAAATCTCGAAACTAAAATGTCAAAAGAAAAAGAAATTGGTTGATTTAAAAGTAAGACTGCTAATTAAAACTGGTGGTTAAATTCAACACTTTGCTCTGTATTAAAAATGAGTAATTTCTTTTCATCTTCATCGCCCAGTCGTATCTGTACGCTCCCAAAGTCCCAAACCGAGCCTGGAAATGTCTGTTCATTAACTTCATCATAGACGTTGTATCAGAATCAGAGTTTGAAACCTAAATATAAGGCGCAGTTACGAGCTTGTTTCCTGATCTTCCAGCAACATTTCATCTTCTTACTTCAAAGACCGGAGCGCTGGTGAAAGAGGACACGAGCTCAGAGTTTTTCCTTTAATGTGGTGTGTGGCTCAAAGCTCCGTGTGACGGAGGTGAAGTTTGAACACGGCGACAAGGGGATGACAAAGGGACACGAGGACAACGGGGCGGCAGCTGAACAGCAAAATAAAGGAGAGCTGTGTGTTCACTTCCTGATGTGTACCTGACAATAATGTGTGTATGTAAACAAACATCATATGGAGGTTTTAGCAGTTTGTAGATTACAGTGTGCACACTTCAATTTGGCCTTCACTACTTTTTCTTATCTTAATTTATGTTGCCAAATAAACTTCTAAAGTAACACCAGCCAGTGAATGGCCCTTAAAATAAGGTTTGTTTCTGTCAAACTGCTGCTTTCAATGTCAAGCGTGAACTTTTATGCAACAGTTGTTGTCACCCCAAAAGGTTTTCCACTAATTATAAAGAATTAAAAGCATGAATGGTTTTGAAGAAGTTGTCCATTAGCGGTTAATTAGATGGATCGCACCAATTAGCTACAATGGATACAGTGTTACATCAAGTGAAAGTAAAAGAGTGGTCTGATTACTGACTCAGAGCCTTTACAGCGTATTTTAGAATCGTAAAAAAACCCTTTCTAATAAGACGACGAACATCATTAGCACAGATACTGCGACTGTAAATAATGAGCGAGACAGATGGTGAGAGAGAGGCTGCAGGTTCTGTCGGGCTCTGCTGCTGCTATAGTAACAGTGACGGGCCAGAGACCTCTCCTTTGTGGATAAATACTGGCCGACGCTTCAAAAAGATGAGTGAGTTTACTTAGTACCCGACAATACATGTCCAATAAATCAACAGCGTGTTTGAGAATAGAGCCGGCACCACGGGGACTCGTCCCACTCACTGCTCCGGGCTGTTCGCACGCAGTGCACTCTGGGTATTCTTGAATGGTATGCCTTCATTGGGATATCAACACAGTCACGAATCACACTGGGAACTCTGAAATCTGCTTTTTAAAATTTTTTTTTCCTTCTGCTTTTGCGATTTGGGGACCGGGGATGAAAAGGAAATCCAACGTTTCACTGTCGGTTCTGTAGTTTTATCTTTCAAGTATTTGATTATTCTCACGATCGCAAACACCATCTCCGGTGCACACTGGAGATAATATTGACCGTTATTCTGAGAGGAACGTCCCCGAGGACAAATCAACTCTTCCTCTGTTGCAGCAAATGGAAAAGTCCTTTAAACTGTTTTCGCTTCGACGCGGTAGAAGTGCCCTCGCGGGACCCGGAGCTGCGGGGCTGAAGGCGGGAGGACTGCATGTTTAGGCCGGGGATCTGATAGAAGGTCAGGATCTGTGGTAGGCCAGTGACGAACACAGATGCTATCAGGACGAGTCTGGAGAGCAGTGATAGTCCTCCATGACTGTGATCTACAGAGTGACAATACTGTCACTCCTCCCTCCACCAGCCGTCCCACCGGAAGACATCCAGCAGCTAATCGATGATGATGTAAACTACATTTCACAGCCTCTCTGCTCGGGTTTACAGCCTCGCGTTTTAATCCAGCTGTGACAATTTACCGAGAGCTTTAACGTATCTCCTTACTGTGTTGGAACCGTTGTTTATCGGCGCTGGAATCGAGCCTGGCTTCTTGCTTTTTCGCTTTGCTGACTGCGGTTTGAATTTGCTTGCAAGACACTTTTTTTCTAACTGAGGCATCGACTTGAACCCGTCCAACTGATCACCTGACGTTGACTTTCAAACTAGAAAAAAAAAAAACATGGTCGTTACTTTACAAAGACTGGTTAATTTCTCCCCAAACTATTCCAACAAAAGCAGGTTCTGAATGAGATAAAAAAAAAAAAGGAACGGGCAGAAGAGGCAGAGCTGTGATTATATTTAATAAGTCTGGTTGCAGTCTGGACGTACAGTCGTATCTGTTGGGGATGCATCAATTCAAAACACGGTTGCTTTTCAGTTCACCAGATGCAGTCTGTTTGTTAAAAGGCTGAATGAAATCGTATTGATGATTGTGTTCCAAAGATATATCTCAAAGTCATCCATTATTTACTCTGTGAAAAACTAGAGGGCAAAGTCAGACTCCCACGCAGTTGACAACACATCCACAAGCACAGTCGATTCTTCTCATATCTTCATATAGACGCAGATATAGATGTGTGCATCTTGTTAATGCTTATTGTCAGTTTTGCGATACTGTTTACTGGTTTAACGCAGCGTTGAACTTTATTCCTTCTTTTTGCATTAATTTCTAACGTCTCTGTTCTGTTTTGTTTGATTCCCTGAGCGTGTTTTCGTTGAGTTTCCACAACAGGCGTTTCGTGATAACAACTCAGCGAGTGAGAGAAGTTTTGGCGCACGAGTTGACGTCATGTGATGCTGACAGATGGCGGCTGAAAGTAAACATCACGGGGTTGATGGCAAGAAACTTTTTTTTTTCCTCCAAAGTCAAGTATTGGAGTTGTTTTGTTGTTTCCTTCCTCGTCACTCTGGAAAACAGCTGTTTTATTTAAACGCTCAGAGTGATGAAATGCTAAACAACTTCTATTAGCGTTCGTGATGCTCCCACAGTCAGACACATGAACACACCGAAGTCGGAAGAACAACCTCCCGACTCCACGACAAGGAGAACACGAACACAGCATCGGGTTTCAAAATAATCCAAAAGTATTCAGATTAAATTACAGTTTTTGTAATCCAATATTTATTATTTAGGAAAACTGCCACGTATTTGTATTCAGTAAATGACCACATGTCAAGGTATTTGACCCCAGCCGGTTATAGGATGTATTCATACTGTCCACTCCTTCATTTATGTCCTAAAAATGACTTGTTTAAACATACAGAAGTGTTTTTTAAATGAGGGGCACGAGGACACTGTTGCTCATGTTGCACACTAACCAGCAATTTCATACACTGTGTGACATAACATTGGTTTTCTATTAATGTCTAAAAAAAAAAAAAAAAAAAAAAAAAAGGCAGGAAACAAGCGTCTTTAAATATTAACAAGCACGAGAGAAGTGGCTCACAGAGTGCACGCTCCTTTGTTCAGGGTGGTCAAATCTCCATTCACATGTGGTGAGTGAGAACCACAACATTTGCATATAAACTACAAAAGAACAACCCCTGCGCCCTTTTTTATTTGTTACCATCAGTACGAAGACCGCGGTGGGGTACAACCTTGCTGAAAGGGAAACATCTGGGTTTAAAGCTTTTCTATTTTTTACTAATTGCCATCATTTGTTCACACTCAAGAAAACAAGCGGAGCCACCTCCCCGCTAAAACTGGACGGCACATGTTACGAGATGTTCACAGTGTGATTCGCATTCTTCCTTTCACTGCGTACAGTTTCCCCGTTGAGGTTTCAAATCAATTAAATGTGTCTCTCACAGGCTTCCTACTCAAACACCCATCAGGAGGAATGCAGTTACACTCTTCATCCGTCCTTGTGTATAAGGACGTGCATGAATAGCAGAAAGAGACGCAGCCTTCTATCGTCTAGCTGCGTTGGCATTTCTCTATTCACCACATGGAATACTTCCATTCGAGAGCTGAATTGCGTGTGAACATATCCTCGCTTCCCATGTTCCCCCAGGCGCTTTTCTCAATGCAAAGCTGGCTTTAGCACCCCGCTGACCTGTGTAGTTCTGCAGGAAGATGCTGTTAGCCCCCGGGAGAAACAAACATGAGAAAAAAATAAAAAAAAACAGTCCCTCTTTCTAACACAGTCTTTAATAGTAATGTGGGCCCTGTGGGTGTGCCTCGTCTCCTCCGAGCTCCAACACAATATCTCCGAAGACCAGCGGCGCCGGATTCACTGGATCGACAGAAGAATAGAGGACCGAAATCCCTCTTTACTCCTGTTAATCCAAAACGTTAAAAAAAAAAAAAAAATCAAGAAATGAAAACAAATTCTCTGGAAAATATACATGTTGTGTGTTGGGAAGCATCGTCTAAATCGTGTCAAGATGAAACAGCATTTGCTCTCTTTACTCATTATTCTCTGTGCTCGGCTGCCCGCGAGCTGCAGCAGGTGTAACAAAGACAAATGACTCAACATCAGACATGTGAGATGTCACAGCGCAGTTCATGAAATCAGTCAACTCAGTTGTCGGGCCCCTATGGCTTCATTAAAATCTGTTTAGTGTGTGTCCAGAGCACAGAGTTCATATTTTTTTTCTATACAGCGGAAGTACGAGAGTGCAGAGTTATCGTCCGTCTCATCAGAGAGGACAGCCACTCCACTTGACTTTGGCCAAGGACACACAGAAGCCGACCGGCGCCACATGGGACATCTGGATTTTCACACTTCTCAACACCCATGTGTAATCGACAGCGACAGCCAGTGAGTGACGGCATCAACCGCGAGTGTGAATACTCAGGTGGACAATGATTCCTCAATCATCTCTGTGGCTGGAACAGATCGGCGTCCTCGCCGCGCGGCATTAATACTTTAGTCACACGAGTCGGAGCGGAGTCCCTTCAGGCGGGATTGTGTCGGTTAAAAACCCCACGTTTACTTTGTTTGTTTTTTCGGGGAGATGGCAGGTTATTTAGAAGACGGGTGACAGCTGCAACGTGATGATAAGGTTTTCATGAAATGGGGGTCCACAGACAATAATTCCCAATAGAGAGCCATCTCTCTTCATATATCAGATGTGAGGGAGGGCAAAACTAGTTACGGATCAAAGTTAGGAGACGTAAATTAAATCTGAAAGAAGTTGGAGAAGAACATCAATATTGCACGTCTCATACTGCTATAAATATAATGCTGATATAAATACATTCCTGTTATACTGCTATAAATATTCAGGCACCAAGTAAAAAAAAAAAATAGAGGAGAAACACTGAAAGCAACAGCTGCTATAACCCTAAATATAACTTTTGGTATAATTCAGTAGTACCTTTTTTAATTTAGTATGTATGTATGTATATATATATATGTGTATGTATATAATATATATATATATATATGTATATATATATGTGTATGTATATAATATATATATATATATATATATATATATATATATATATATATATATATATATATATATATATATATATATATATATATATATATATATACACATACACACACACATATACACACACTCTGCACTGAACAACATTTCAAAATTTTGTGTTGCCTGGAAACTCTTTATTTGTTTAGTTTCCTTGAAGCCGATAAGTTGATGTAAGTACACTCGAAGCTTTGACGAAACTAAAATTGTGGAGCACAATTCAAACGCGATAATTGATGTGATTGTTTGGTCTTATTGCTGCTCCTGCTGAGTTTTCCAGCTGTGACATCGCACAGAGGAGGAATGCTGCACAACTGGCACTCAGAGCAACATTATGTAACTACTTCACTGCAGATTAACAGTTTGAAAATACACGAAATTGTTAAAGAGTGATTGTTGCCTCCGTCGTTACCACCCCCGCGCTCTGAACGCCCACTCTTGCACTTTGTAATTTGGGTGAGTGGAAACTACCTTCAGTGAGACGTGTGTGACTCTTTAAACAAAAAAATTGTTTTCTGGTTGTCCTCCTAAAGAAATCCAGCTGCTCTGCCTCAAGTGGTGCTAAAGTAGCCACTAACTGCTGCTCAATGTCTCTACTGTTAGCTACTTAGCTCACATAGCCATGCAGCTAGCTGACTCTCCTGAACTTGGACTTCCTTGGAGCACAGGGGGAGTGTTGGTTGTTTACACCAATTGCACAGGAGCTTAGGAGCGTTTGACCTCTGGGTGGGGGAGGATTTCCAGACCTGGTATAGAAAAAGCTGGCGGGAAGTGGCACCAAAAACAAGCCTGCAAGTGGACAACAGAACCAGGTTCATGGACCACTACAGACATCATGACACAAAGAGATCCCAGACGACGCAGACGGAGGAAGAGTAAATCTCAGACTGGGTTTTGGGTGTTTGGTGAGATGAGGAGGCCAACATTGAACCAGGGAGGTAAGGTGGGCTGGTTTGTGTTGTTTCACCTGGTTACCAGGTGTCAACTAGCTTGGTTTTATCATTGGACATACATATAACCATGACAACTGCTTGTGTTCAGCTGCCCATATTAAAACAAAAAATGTGGTGTACTTGAGGAGAAGAGAAACTGACAGACTGTCATGCCAAAAAAACAAAACAAAAAACAAACACCCCATCCATTAATTTGGTGACAATGATTCGGACTGTAGCCAACAACTTCCTTTTTAATCTGTTTAAAAAAAAAAATGGAGCTAACCTTCAAGATCAAAGTTTTCCCGTTGTTTCGTCATGTCGGCTGAACTTGAACTGATCCTGATCTACACAAAACCACAAAAAAGTTAGACGGAACACTGCTATTATTGATTGATGAAAAATTAGCATGAGGGTACGTGATTGGGTAGATAAGCACACGTCCTTATTTGTATGCGGCATGTAACAAGGACACATTTAAGACAGACTGAGCCCACTGTGGCAGCTGGGAGCCTGAAAAAAATACAGTTTGTTAACAAATGTCCCCACAAGACGGCTCGTTGAAGTTTGACTCACCTACCTGGCTGAAGTCTGCCTGACAACCTGGGAATGTTAATGCTCCTACGTAATAAATGAAAGGCACACAGGGTGAGAGAATAAACAGGTCCGCGCAGGAGTGCAGGAGACGCATCATTTCAGAAGCATTAAGCGAGACGGGATTCAATTTCGTCTTGCCTGCTGGAGCGTGTCCCTCTCGTCTGTCACTTCCGCTATTTACCAGCACTTTCTGAGCCAAAGGATGCCGTTGTCACATTTTCCCCATCACAGTGCTCCTTCTGTTCCATCACACGCTGGACTCGGTGACATGGTTAAATCAGCATACCTGACACCGATCATTGTCCTGTTGATGGAAGGCGACTCTCCAGCCTTCCGTGCACTGCCGCCAGCCTCTTCCCGTCGCAGGAGACGAACACAGCACCGGGCTTCGGACGACCATGTCAAGCGAAGCCAAAAGGACGACAATCACCGGTAACCTGAACGGTAATTTCAGGAAGCCAAATTTCAAGTTCAGAGTAGTCAGAGTGAAGGTGATTGTCAGCTTGGCCATCTGTTTATCACAGAGCCTGTTATTTTCACACAAGGACAGGTTGGAATGTGGAGACGTGCCCGATGACTTGGTGCTGTGTGATGGTGATGGTGTAGATGATGTAAGTTTGTTTTTTCAATCAAATCCAACCATTAGATCCAATAAAGAAAAAAAAAATGCTCCAGTAATTTAATACTTATTCTATATCGCAGCATACAAGAGCTTGGCATTTGAGCCAATTTCAGCCCGAAAATGAGTAAAAAAAAACAAAAAAAACAACAACTGTTGTACAAAATTTCTCAGAGTGAATCTGAGTCTTATGTGAGTCCAACTCTGGGTTATTGATTTTTTTTCGCACAGCCTGTCGGGAGAGATTATTGTGAAATGATTAAATGAGAAGTATTAGAGGAAATTGAAACCTTTTTCCTTTTTTTTTTCCTTTTTTTTCTTGAGCGTGAAATGTTGTAAACTGTGGTGAGCAGAAAGATTCAGCCAGGGGGGATTATCCTTTTCTGCTTACAGGGGAGACCTTAGTTTGCCATACAGATGGGGAAATAAAACCTTTTTTATGCTACTATACAATAAAGTTGTGATAGTTATTAGATATATGAAGGAAAATGGCCATGAAAGCTACTCTTTTGCTGTAATTATGTGTCGGGATGCATAATAATATCGGCACAACATCGGTATCGGTCGATAAAAAGGCTTTAAAATAGAACTGGCTTGAGTCCCAGAAATTAATACTGCTGCCAAATCTGATAAAACAATAAGATGACACTTTAATTATGCTCACACAGTGCGATCCACTGATAAAGAACTCACTGACAAAGACCTGCTTACTGTGCCCAGTGATTGTTTACATGTTGAAAAGTGTTTTACTGTATGTCTGCACCTGCCTGCGGCCGTCATGATAACAGTACAGATGATAACAGTAATACATTAATCCCAGTGCAAGAGAGACCAGTAGTCAATCTTGAGTTCAGGCCAGAACATTTTTTGCAGAATATTAAGACGTCACAGTGAAGTTGACCTTTGACCTTTTGGATAGAAAATCATCAATTCCAAGTGGACATTTCTTTCCCCTCAAGACGTCAACAGCTTTCTTATCCTGGTGTTAACTTGGTGGGTACATGGTCCCAATCCTGGGTTTAACTTTTGTCAAACAGGGTTACCCCCAATTTCCACTGGATACGTGTCTGCAGCGTTCCGTCTCCTCCACGCCAGCGGAGATGATAGGTTTCACTTCAGTCTATGTGTCAATTTCCAGCAGGTCCGGTGCACTGCGTATCTGCTCCGGCAGTACACGCAGGACTTCTGTTTCTGGCGGATGCCGGAGCATCACGCAGCAATTCAGCTGAATTTAGCATGGAGCAGACAGGAAGTCGAGTGCCAAAATATCAAACAATCTCCAGTTACTTTTCAAAATAAAACCCTCCGTGTTGACACCAGCACACAAATCTCAAAAAAAGAGACAAACACAAGCTCTTCTGCTGATCCTTCGGTCGGGAACACCTTCGTGTTGTTGTTTTCAATGACACAGACCTGCGGTCGCAAGTGATCATGTGATTATTGCAGGAACTCCTCGGCCTCGCAATGCCAGCTGACGACCGTACTTCTTCGTGGCAGACTCAAAACGCAACCGGTGGGGACTGCTGGGCGGCGGAGCAAAACCGGGTATGAGCTGTAACGCAGCGGACACATATCCAGTGGAAATTCGGGGTTAGGGTCCTTAACAACATGGCACGCTGTTAAACTTTTCACAAACTGACTATATTTTCATGAAACAGATGAAGAACAAAGACATTTGAATGTGAAACCTTAAAAACACATATTTCACTCAAAATAAAAATAAAAGGTAGAAAGTGACTTTTTGAGCAGCTGTTTCAAACAATCGCACAAAACTACTTTACTTTTTTTGGAGATACAGCACAGTGCTCATATTGGAGATGGCTGTTTGCTCTGTAGACATGTCCGTGGTGCTGGAGTGCTCTGCTTACAGCTCTCTTGTCAACCACAGACACCTACCGTCACCTGCGCTGTTGTTCTCGATGTGTTCAAGGTCAGTCTGCAGCCTCCTGTGTTACACTATAGTGCGTGACCTCAGATGCCTTTGCTGTTGTATTACCTCCAGCTGGAGAAGGAGGCCTTTACATAACCTGAGCCTTTTTTTGGAACAGCGCGACACGAGTGCACCCAGCAATGCATGAGTGACATTAAGTGAAAGGTATAATGAATGTCTGACCTTGGTTTTTATGAAGGCGAGGGAAGAGTGCACACATAAAAAAAGTACCTTAATTTACCAGACGAGCTGTAAAGGAGGGAGCTGAGAGCAGGAGGACTAACCACTCATTAGGTGAAAGAAAAAGACACTTGTTAGTGAATATACATACGGTATGCTTGTTTCTATTTTAAGTATCAGGCTCATTTTCTGGGCTTGACGAGCTTCAGGGAGGCAGCAGAAATGTGCTGCTGCTCCTCCTCCACTGTCTGAGGTCAGGGGTCCGTTCTGCCGGCCAGCTGCTGGATGAAACGCTGACTGTTTTCTGCTCTTGGCTCCAAAATCTCTATCAGTGAGTGTGTGGCGCTATCACAGTGCTTCACCGAGGTGGAGAGAGCAGATAGGGCCAGTCAGAGGGACTTTAGAGTGGGTTCGCTTCCCTCAGTCAGGAGTGGTGAGCTCGGCCCGACTCAACTCTGTTTACCAAGCTTTGATGTAAATTCTTAATGCGACGTGGAAACACCACCAATCAGACGAGCTTTAAGTTGTAGTTGTGGTGAACAGCTGGATGCATACACATCATCAATACATTTTGAATATATTACATTTATTTCACATCTCTGAAGTAATTTAGCTTCATCCCTACTGAAACATACCGGCGCTGCTCATCTGAATTATTTGACAAATATCAGCGTGTAACAGCTTTACAAGATGAACTCAGAGCAGCGATTGGGATGTGAGATTGCTTTCTTTCACATTAAGTTGACAATAATTAAATGGTCTCCAGATGTAACATCACGGATAGCTATAGTAGAGATGGGACAACTGGAAGCTCGCTCGGTGAGATAAGTCTAACATTCACTTTTTGTGCTGCTAATTAAATGGCATCAGTTGAGATGTGAACGCTTTTTGGCAAATCGACCTGTAGAGATGAAGAAGTCAGAGGCTGCTCAGAGATCCACAGGATGGGTTGGTTATTTCTATGCAGACGAGGCCCTCTCGCTACCCAGTTAATGACACAAGGCCTCAAGCAACAATTAGTTCCACTCAATTTTATTATTCTATTCCCAGAATAGAAGTGAAGTTCCCTTCGAAATGTATTTGCTGTAATTGCATAACAGAATCCATTAAGAAATTTCCATCCACCCTTTAGCTACACCCGCTTATCCTTAATGGTCTCGGAGAGGCGAGAGTCGATCTCAGCAAACTTTGGGGTGATTTTACATCCTGGACGACCAGATTCGCACTCACATTCTCACCTTCAACCGTCAACCTAAATGTTTTTTTTGACTTAAGTAAGAAAGCGTAGAACATGGAGTTGATCGTGAATCTACATATAAGACCTGTATACGACTGCACCCCTCAGCCTCGCCACGTGGCCACTCATGGTATTGCGACAGAAATATCGGAGAACCTGCCCATCCTCAGGAGGTCGCACAACTGGGGTTAACCTGTAAACTAGAAACCCTTCTGGGCGTATGCGCCAGGAGAGAAGTTCCCTTAGATCTTACCTATGGTGAAAACCCACAAAGGTAATGCAGGTTAATCAAGATCCTCTGTCTGCTACTGAACACATTCCTCCTGATCAATCTGGAAAACAGCTGTTGTGTCGATTCATTATGATCCTGATAATAATCTAAAGTGCTCCAGGAAATGTGATACATCTTCTCCAAAATCTGAAAGACTTGATAAAAAAAAACTGTGTTTTAATCCAAGAATGTTCTTATTCCAAATCCTACAAATTGGGAATGCCACATGCAGTCTGGGGCTTTTGGGAGTTTAGATTTCAGTCACCACAATAAAAGCATATTGACTTTTCTACAGTACTTCAGGGAGAGATGGCGGTGACGTTACAGCAGCTGGAGAGTGGCTGCCAGGCTAGAGTTCTGTAGGGACATTTTCCAGCTATGAACATAATCTTTTATGAACCCCAACCCCTGAAGTTTCAACATAAATGACTATGAAGTTCCAACTCGTCTGTCAAGTGCAGCAATGTACTTTGCCGACATTTATTCAGGTGAATGGGATGTAAATTTTCAGTGTATATGTAACATTGTGCTGGAGGTAGCGTCACCTTCTTTCATTGCCTCGGGCTACGTAGAGCAGCACAACGTTTCAGATGGTATTATCTGTCTCGTAGCACACACTCTGCTGGTCTGACTGCATATAAGTGTTTAAAAAATGTCAGTTCTACATACAGTATAGTCTACTTCAACACTGCACTCATTTTAATAGCATGTGCCACCCATAATGCAGCAATTGAACAAAAAAAAAAAAAAAAAAACGAGTGTTGTCGGCTCGCAGGCAGAGGCAAGTGCAAGTAATGGTGAAGGTCAGCGGTTTGACCTGCAGGAGCGTCGGCTTAGTGAAAGGAGAAAACTGCACTGGTGTCTGGAGAGCTGACAGAGGCAGCAAATTGGGGGTGGGGTGGTGGTGGGGGGAAGGTGTGAAATGGAAGTGCTCCTTGTTGGAACTAATTTCCAGAGAGAGCGACTGTTCTCAAAGTGCCAGAGCTTTTCAGCTGACGGCTGATATCACCTGAGAAACGGCTGCAGCAAAACCTCCGCTGCTCTGACAGTATCCATTTTACAGATGCCACTGCAATGTATGGTTCCCCTGCATTTTTTTTTTTTTTTTCCATGTACACTCTTTTTTTGGGGCAACTTTTCTTTTAAATCCCAAATTAAAATAGGCCCAAAGATCTTAACTAACCCCAACATTACCAGATGTCCAGATTGGATAAGTAATATATTATGATATACTGTATTTAAAGCCATCATGAGTATTTATGGGCACAAAGCGTCATTTTTTTTTGTCTTTTATCTTATCACTGTGAGCCACTGAGCTACACGCATAAAGGTTTGAGTGTTTTATCTCCTTCTGTCGGATTTAGCCTCACAATATGTTAATGAGGGCGGCTCAAGTGGACAAGAGCAATGAGGAAGATGCATATCGTATATGGCCAGATTATGAGCCGTGATATGTTAAATTAAAACTGGAACAAATCAAGTAGGAGTCCTTTTGGTGTTCCATTGAATATTAATTAAGGTAATTAACTGAGGTAAATTGCAATTTAGAATGTAATTGGTAGTGAGATGACATTTGAAGTTCAAACAGGACTGAGATGCAGTCACCCCTAACCATATGCTAATGGAATTTCCCTAATCTTTAGCCGCGCTTTTGAACGGATTGGATTTTACTGTCCAATTAGTTTTGACCAAACAACCTCTGGGTCGGCAACGAGAGCGGAACTGAAAAGAGTAGGTTGAAGTATAGGAGGACGTGTTGGCCGGGAGAGCTGCAAGATCGAGCGAGCGAACCCTATATACTAACTGTAATGAAGTACGTCAGCGAGCGAGGGGAAAATTCAGCACAGGGAGCGAACACGCTTGGCTTAGAAATGGGAGCTGAAGGCTTTGTGCTTATACCCACCAGGGGTAAGCTTTGTACTGCTCCCTGATTGAAGAAAAATCATACGGTATGGATCTGTTGCGCTGCCAAAACAAAATGTCTCTCCCTGCGCTCCAAACACAAGATTTTGGGTGAGAGAGGAGAGCCGATTGTCTGTTCTTTCACATATTAAAGTGGTCGCTCTGGAATAAAAGCTGTTTGACACATATAACGTTCTATTTCTGACTAACAAGTGAGAATCAAACAGGTCCTTTTGTAGCTTGTTCCCATCATGAACCTGCAGAAGATACATAATGAATATCATCTGGCAATACCGAGTCTAACAAGTAGCTGTGACACCGTCTAAAGAATAATTTGCAAAGTGCTGAACCTCTCTCCATCCTCGCTTGGGAGTAACTGAGGCTTTTGAGGACGCCACCTGCTACCATTGAAGCTGTTCACCTGTGGAAAAAAACCAAAAACAAAACAGGTGCTTTTGGAGCATTCAACAACTTTCAGAGTCTGTTGTTGCCCCTGGCCAAACTTGTTTGAACTGCCCACATTTGTTTTGACAAAACTTTACAGATGTGTAGTTCAGACAAAAATGAAAATGAAAGTTTGAGGATGGGTGAAGTCTGATTCACGAGTACAGAGTGCTCGTGTAATAACACTGTAATGACTAGTAGTCGTGGATTGGTTTGTCACTCGTCTGTGGTTATCTTTTTCTGTTTATTGTTGTATCCCTGAAGGGTGGTATTCTTTGTTAAACGCTAGAATCTTTATTTTTGATAAGTATTTGAACATACCAAACCCTACCAATAAAATCAAGCTGTTGTAAAATATTGATCTCTTTTGAACTGGAAAATGTGATTGACAGTTGTCAGGACATAAAACCATCATCGTCTGGTGATCATTGAGTCCAACAATGCCACAGCTCCTGCCGCTGAAAAAAAACAAAAAAAGTGTCTTTCTCGAAAATCAAATCAAACATATGGAGACTCGCGGCGTTGAAGTTAGCATCTCATCACATGCTGTTTTTTTTTTGTTTGTTTTTTTACACAGCGCCTCAGCTTTTTAAAAAAAATGACAGTTGTTAAACCTCAGTATTCATCAGTGTTCACTTTATGTGGCAATTTTCAAGCAGCAAATTTGGACCCAAGCAAAAAAAAAAAAAGTTTTTTTGGTCTGAAGAAGATAGCAGTGGCACACAATTCCAAAAAGGCTTGTGAAGAAAAACCATTGAGGAGAAAAATAAAGAAGTACAGGCGATAGTAAACCAGTTATCCATCACGCTGAGCTCAAATCAGCCGGCTCAGCAACGCGTACCACCACCGTACCTGCAGAACCTTCAGAACTCGTCCACAGCCTGTGTGAGCGTCACACTGCTCTGTTCAAGCCTCGCTAATAACATTCATGGAGGTTTGCAGGTCACACTTAAGTGCTACACACAACAGCCACATCGCAAAGTGTCGAAAGCCTTTGACAAGAATCCTTTGACACTTGTGGCACACATTGTATGTCGCATGACAGACAAAACGGCCTTGAAAAGATCAGGTAAGTGCTGCTTGTGTGCAGAGATGACGCACAATAACACTGGGAAAGAGGTCACTGGCACGTCTTTCACTCGTGTCAGATGCTGCAGAAAAAAGGTCATTTTTCATCCCCTAACATAATTAGAATATACTCATATAAGAGTCATCTCGTATATAAATGCAAAGCAAGAGACATGTATTTACAAGAGAGAGTCAAGTCAACAAGTGATAACAGATATATTCACATTAAAGCTGCAAACAATTCAGTTATTTTTTTTTCTATTATTTCTGAAATGCCCAAATTTAAAAGCAATTCCAATGTTTGGAGAGCCTGAAATGTGAAAACTCAAAAGAAAACAAACACTAAAAAAGGAAGAAAAACAGTTTGAGCTATAACAAGTTTGACATTTTTTTTTTTTTTTTTAGAAAATAATCTAAATTGTTGATAAGTTTGTTGTCAAGTCAACACAATTATCTTAGTTCAGGTGTGGAGGAAAAAAAACAAACAGTTTAATCATTGTGATTTTTCTACGATTTGTGAATTCAGTCTTTTATTCTGAATCCATTACATAATAACTAGTGCTACGTCTGTTAGCTCAATGCTAACACATAATGGGAGTTTCCATTAACATGCCAACAGAAGATGGGATATTATCAATCAATCCATATCACTGAACTGCATGTTTGACATAAAACAACTCACTCGGCTACACGCCATCAATTCTGACCATCTACAGGAAGCACAAAGGGTCAAAACTCAATCTCAGAAGACACAATAGGCTACGAAAATACAGCCACCACTAGCTGGATACTGTACAAAACATACCGGGAGAGAAAAGCACATTAACAGTTTATTATCCATTTTCACTTGTTATTCTTATAGTACAAGCTTGTACTGTATGTAGCACGTTGCAACACACATATTGTGATGAATCAAGTGTTGAATCAAGATATAAGCATATTTTCACCACCACTACTTGTGTTCAACATGTTGGGGGCCACAGTGAAAACACAGTGAAAAAAAAAAGCCACATTTGATTAACTTCCGTGACACTTCTCCTTCTCCTTTGTCTTCATCTTTTACGTGACATTTGCACATGGTTGTACTCGGTTCAACTGTTTGGTTGTGTGAGCTGCAGCACACTGCAAACACAAGCCGAACTGTAATTACAGCATGTTACTGCTCCCAGGAGGAGAGAAGCTTCCATCGCCTGGTTCTTCAAAAACATCACTGACCTCGTTTTAAGATTCTCTTTCAGCATTATAGCCACAAGGAGAAGCTGCTGCTGCTTCTGCTGCTGCCAGTCGGAGAGAAAATAAAAAAAAAAAGGTGGATCTTCTGTTTCAGCGCTGCCCGTCTGGACCGGCTGACACTACAGACTTATCGATTCATCCGTTGCAGGCTTGTTCTGACAATTTGCTGATCCAAAAGTGTTTGTGCTGGGGTATTTTTCTCGAATGAATACTTTGGGTCATTTTTATTTTGATACATGAAGCCTTTCTTTTTTTTTGACCAGTGTGTGTGTGTGTGTGTGCGTGCGTGCGCGCGTGTTTGTGTGTGTGGCTCCAGGGGGCTGCACTGTTGGTGGGTCAGTCCATCCCTTCGGTCCAAACTGGAAAATCTCAACCACAACGTAATGGGTTGCCATCGAATTCAGCACAGATATTCATGTTCCCCAGAGGATCAATCATATCTATTTTAGTGATCGCCTGACTTTCCATCTGTCACCGCAGGCAGGTCACATATTCACTGGTACTCAACACCCACAAAATGAACATTTTTTGGCATATGTGATTGTTTATCTGTTGAGGAGAGGCTCGTCTCGGCTGTACGCCAACAGTAAAATACACCTTAGTGAGACAAATAACAAGAGAGTTGATTTGCTGCTCTCTGGCCATACAGGAATGTCTGCTGCCGTACCACCAGACTACAGACCAGCTTCTTCCCTCAGTCTGTGAGTTTCCAAAACTCATCCTCAGCAGTCGGCCTTAACATTTTACTGGACTTATTTTTTGGAATCTGACCCAGTGGCAGGCATTAAGAATAACTAAATACAAGCAGAAATAGCTTCTCTGCTGACAGTCTCATTTGCTTATGTCACTCCTATAGAGGCATCAGTTTCATAACCAGTATAAAGTTCCTTGTTGTATGTTAAAAGGACACTGCACAAGTTGGTCCCCGGTGCTATAAATCTGTTATTGTAATTCATACACTTTTCATGAAAGTCAACAGACACAATATCCAGGTAACCATCCAAAAGTAACACAAATTATGACTAAATACTGAGATGGTTCGTTGAGATAAAGTGCTGCTGGTGCTAAATCTCCAGGTCGGTGCCATTAAATCAGTGCAGGGGAAGAAAGCACAACAAGGTGCCGAAATCAAAGCAGCACCAGTCAAACGTCGACCTCTCTTCCCCGAAGGCAACTTAAAATTCTGTCCGGACATCTACGCTTAAATTGGTACAAGTCTCCAAACTAAAATCACACACAGCATCTCTTATTGGATTTTTTCAAAGGTTGCTTTTTGAAGGTTTTTTTTTTTTTTTTTAAGAAAAACCTTCTTTTGCGACAAATTATCATGCACGTCTGAACAAATGTTCCACCAACCGGTCCGCTCTCGTCTGCGGTGACTCAGCCTATACACAGATCCTACACATAACAGTAATGGCCTGAAATAGAGCCATTAATCTCGAGCATGCTCCAATGCAATAACAAAGACAGAAGTCACACTGTGCGGTTCAAACAGAGAGAGTACATACATCTAAATTTAGAGGTTTTCAGAGATTGAGGCAGACAACAGCTCTGAGATGGAGGAAGTTAAATGAAGCAGCAAATGATGCCGAGGCCACTGATACCATCAAACCCCTGCATGTCCTTGATTATACATTCAATATCACATTGGATGTGTCAGGTGGCTGCAAGGAGCGAAAATCACTCGGCACTCCTTGATTAATCATTAAGCGCATGTAAAGTATTCTTTAAGTGACCTCTTTAAGAGAAATGGCACCTTTCACAGGGAACACAATGGTTCAGATATATCATCTTCGCACTCATCAGATCCAGCAGGCAATCAAAGGCACATACTTGAGAGGGAACAAATGAGAAATAAAGGGCAGCGCTCCAGTTTGACAGGAGAGCCGTCCTTTATTTTCCTTTTGTTTATTCACTACAAGAGGGATTCAGCAGCCCGTACTGAAGCTGTATACGTGAGTTGAGCTCGTTGCTCTTATTTGTATATACTTGCGAGGGCGATGTACAGTTTAATCCATTCATCCGCACGTCTCTGAAAGTGAAATTTCTATTTAAAAAACAGCCTTGAATTTTGTTTATGCCTCCAGTGCGTCAAAGTCTTTTGGCTCAAAGGGGATTTGACCAAGAAGAGAAACCCAGCAGAATGCTTCTTATACTTCACATCATTTTGATGTTTGTTTTATCTAGACTTCAACTATTGTACGTGTGTGTGTGTGTGTGTGTGTGTGTGTGTGTGTGTGTGTTCTTCAGAGTTTTTTTAAGGAGTTTTGGGAATCAAGAGCTTAAGAGCCGACATCGGTCCGAACGCACTGATCCTGAAAACAAAGGTTCGCTCCTGAGATTACCCAACACACAGCATGTCTTCATCTTAAATACGCCAGAAAATTAAATAGCTGAAATAGTTTTGAAACATTTAAACTTTTAATTATCACATCATTTAGAGAAGCAAAACACCAAACTTAAATATGAATAAAGGCAATATTTCCCTTTTCCTAATGTTGGGGTCACTTTAGGAAAAGTTGAAGAAACAACATTTAAGGGGTTTTCTCTGCTGTTAAACACAGTTTAGCATCATTTTTGACTCAATGACAACAGGAGGGTTAAGTGAAATACTTTATATATGTAATTCAAGATAAAATAAATTATTTAAATGAGGCGTCAGTCTGTATTGTCTCCAGACTTCCTCTCTGCAGATGAAACATCCCTCTGTGGAACAACAAGCTTCCCCCTCGACATGAAACACCACAAGCCAAGAAGCTTTCAGCGCTCAGCCTGATTTGAGTTTTTCTGGCGCGCTCAGGTTCGATCATCTCACACTGTGCTGAGTGCTGACACGTATCAGCAAATCTTTGAGCCCTATTTACAGCGATGAATCTTTTTTTTCCCCCATTGCTGGCTCTGGCTGTCATCACTCCTGACTGGTTGTGTGTCTAGAAATCTCATGTTGAAAACCTGTTTACTCGCTATACGAACAGGCACATGTGAGGCATCATGTTGTTGCAGATAACTGAATATATAGGATTTGTATGATGCTATTTTATTGACTCTGTCTTCCACCTTGATATCAGGACTGCTAAATTAATTGAAATATTTAAAAAAAAAACTTGAATATGAAGTATTGTGGTGCCCTGTCCTACAAAACCATCTTGTTTGTTTGGTACAGAACCCCAACAAACGTCACATTATCATGATTTTAATATGTGTTTGTGGTGGAGAAGAAAAATGGGTGGCATTTCATTTTACAGTACATTAATAAGAGGGTATTTTATATCAAATTAGATACAAACAATACACTAATAAGACATAACAAACTGTACTTTGTATCAAATTAGACAACTAGAAATAATGGAATCTTAATCAGACAGTAAACAAGAAAAGTTATACCGTACAGTCTATATAGTCTAATTAGAAATCACACACGATGCCATATCAGATCCAAAATATGCTACTTAGATGCTATTCTACCCTCACTGCCAAATTATGCATTCATTGCTACAAACATCAGCCTATAGCTTAATTAGATGAATGTACTGCCATATTATATCGGGCATGGGCTTTATAATAGTCGGACAAAACACAAAGTTTAGCGTATTGTTTTTGTCAAGTTTATACAAAGTACGAGTTGTTATGTCTTATTAGCGTACTGTAAAAGTGCGATCGAAAAATGTGGTGCAAAAATGATCATTCACACTGATCCTGAACCATGTTGCAATCAGAAAATATGTCAAATAATAATCTGAATATGAATTTCCACCATATCCTGCAGCACTATTTGACAAAACAAGCGATAGAAATGGAGTTAATGTAACCGCTTCCTTGTTTCTTGTGAGTGAAATTTTCAGTAAAAACAACGGAAATCAACAGATCCTGCAGCGCCCGGACCGACAGCACCGCCACCAGCAGCGCCCGGACGAGTCGATAAGAAAATCAATGATGAAAATAATCATTATTTGCCCCCATAAACATAGTTTTATAGCCGACCTCGGTAAAATAAACGCCAGTGAACGTGTGAGGATGTCCGTCTTCGTTTATCACTCTGAGGCACTTACTGCAGTCAGCACGGTCCACACAAGAGCTTTATAGCAAAATAAGCCATTAGGATCCTCTGTGCTGCCGTTATATAGCCTGTCTGTGAGATGAATGATGGGGATTATTCATGGTCCCTTGGAGACGGTCTGAACTGATGACTATTAAGGTGGGACTCATTGACCTCCTCTTGACTGGCAGTGACACAAGAGACCGCCTTGTGTGGGCCAGAGGTCAAATTGGATCAGTGTGAGGTCAGCGCTGACACGGAGTCCTGGACAGGTCCGCTGAGTAATTAGGTGAGGGAGCAAGGCGGGCTGCCTCAGACCGTTAGCCTCCTCTGCTGAATGCCACGGGATTTCAACTTACGCCATCAGTCTTGCCTTACGGGGGCTGTAAGTGAGAATTTTTTGCAGTCGCTCTGTAGCAAAAGAAAAAAAAAAATGGCCATAATATATCTGGAGGGAGTCGATAGAGTTGTTGATAAATACCAATGACTTCATGATTACTTCCCGAGGTGCTGACCTTTCTGCCGCTGAAAACACACACTCTCCGGACCAGTCTGTCTGTTTGGCAAGAGAAACGTCTCGCCCATGGGCATTTTGTGATGCCCCCAGCCCTCCACCTGCCCCCGAGACCCCACATCTCTCGCCCCAGCTGCCTACATGTTCAGCTTCTCCTCCAGACAGTGCTGCACAGACACTCAGTAAATTTACATCCTCACAAAAAACTCTCCATTTAATTTCCTGTTTTTGTGTGTTCGCTTTAGCCGATTAATAATCATGTTGAAGTCAAGGCGGCAGCGGAAGGGTCGGTAAGAAATAGCAGAATTAGGGGTTTAAAGTTGATGAGTTCACAGAGCACTTTCATACAAGGACACCCGCCTGCTGTGTAAGCTGTAACATAAAAAAAAAAACTAAACGCTAACCTTGCTGCTTTTTTTGTCAACACATGGCTTTTCATCGGCTGGCGTGTTACCTTTGTGGTGTGTAGACATTTATCACAGAGATTTATCTTCTAGGCTGATAGAGCTCCTCAAAGCCGGAGCCTCATGACTCTGTTATTATTACCACAGTACTTGGCGCGTTGATGTTACCTTGATACGCAAGACACTTCTCTTGGATCTGCAGTGAGACTGGCTTCACGTCTTTTACAGAAAATGTGAGTTTATAGCCGTCTTTGAGGCAGGCACCCGAGACAGACTATTCATAAACTACGAGACAGTCAGACGACGGAGTACAACATCACCCATAATTCCTAAAGTGTAAGAGAGACATTTGCTGATCAGTAGAGCTCCCTGTTACCATGGAAATATTAACCACAGCCGCAGAAGTCATGTCGGAGAGTGAGTTACTGCTGCCACGATCGATGGTTAGCATAATGTTTACCACAGAGCAACCACAGCTCCGCATCCTGACCCGCTGCTTTTTAAATAAATAAATGGAGGAACACTGTCCAAAAGGGTCGGATTTACTCCTTAACCATTATGTTTTTACTTCACATCAAATGTTTTATGCTCACGATTCATCGAGCAGTTGGTCGACTTAGTTTCCCATGTTTAAAACCCTTTTATGAGGATTTTCTGGAACATCCGTGGAGGGAATGAATGGGGAATTCTCTCCCATTGGTTTGGTCTGTGGAGACCATCGTTTTGAAGTTTTGAGTTTGGCGTTGCAGCCACGGAGGAGGAGGAGGAGGAGGAGGAGGAGGAGGAGGAGGAGGAGACACATTTCTATCTCCCTACCCTGGCTGGTCAATCACAAGGTGCCCTTGATCAAACCCATCTATATTGTTAATTCTGCTCTGAATGAGACCATCATCTGCAAAATGAACTTCATGCTGTAATGAAGGAGAATTGAAAGTAGCGATTGAGACCATAAAGTCTTTAGGAGAATGTTTAGGTGTGAGAGGAAGGGTCTCTACACATACAAACATATTTAATCAATACTTTGATTAATGACTACAAACCTGGAAAACTAATGACATTAACATACACCTCAGTTTTACTTTGTTATTCCTTGCTAATCAGCAAATGCTGGTTTGAACCCAGGCACCCGTTATTAAAGGAGAAGAAAAGGCAGCCGGAAACTTGTAGAAGGAGGTCAGTTCGATCAATACTACAGTTCATTGTGGTTGCTCAACATAAATGTAACAGATTATTCCTGCAGGAACCAGCAGCCCTCTTAGCAACACTAGCTGTTTTTGGAGTATGAAAAACAAGTAAATATTGTGTTTGTTTCGCTGGATCGTAGGTTGGTGAAAGTCAAATTCACAGCCGTCACTTTCACTGCAGGATTCTTGCTTGTTGTGCGCAGCATTGACCTTTGAGTGGCAGCGCTACACATTCAGAGGGGAAAGTTGTCCTGATGAAGGACTGATGGAGTCATTAGTATGCCGACACCTCGGAGCAGATAATAATCTGCTGTCGTCGTCTGTGTCGGCCGCTCGGTGCAGGCTGAGAATACGCAGCATCGTCTCTGTGTTCGACATCCTGAGCTGAGCCTTCACTGGACGCTCTGATATGCTTAGAGGAGCTCATCCAAAATTTCACCACCTCAGCGATGCCAAGTGTGCCGGGGGGGCCGTCCTGAGATGCCCCAGCACAGATATTTGTAAAAATGAACCGGACCTTCACTGACGTGTGCTTCATCACCTGTGTGGGCTGACCAGGGGGTGGAAAGAAAGCAGGTTTTTACCACAGTCATGTTTTAATCATCTCTGCTGGAAGCTCCACACAACAAAACTGATGCATCACTTCCAGCCTGTAATTAGGTGATTTTAGATGAAAAAGAAAATGAGGCGAGACATGTTGTACTTTGACTCGGCCACCTCAGCACAGTTAGGTCAACCAAAGGGTTTGAGATGACGCAGATGCAGTTCTCTCTCCTGTCTGAATGTGAACACGAGGACGCGGCTGAGAATACATGAGCGTCCTTCTGCTGCACAGGGAGAGATCTGGTGACACCCTGAATGTTCTACTTTTCGTGTTTTGGCTGATATTTTATGGACCCTCAAAAAAAGAAAATGAATCTCCATAACAGCCGTAGAGGCAGAACAGCATCCCTGAGCCTGACGGACATCTCTGTCTTGCTCAAGGACACTTCAGCGGAGCAGTTACTCGCCGTTACGGGTGACTCTGTGATCCTCCGATGGTGTTCAGTCTTTTACTACTGCGGCATTTTTGGATAAGATTTGATACAAGATTCAAATAAAAAAAAGACAAGCAGATAGAGCAAAAAACTAGTAAAACTAAACGTCATTTTGCAGACTTCTGTCCAGTCACAGTTCAGCCACGACTGTCGAGAGTGCAACTGCAGAAGTAACCAAAGTACAGAGCTGTCGATAGCCTCTGCAGGGGTCATCGATCTAATAACAAAACTTTAAGAGATGTGACTGAACTGCAACTTCATTCTTAAACTTTACTGCTACTTACAACAACTTGTGTAGCTCTTATAAATAATATGATGCTTCTTTGGAAGGGCAGAGAAAAAAAAAACACTGAGTGAAGTCCAGTATATCACCAATACAGCAACTTACTTGAGTTAAATCAAAATGGATGGAGAAACGGATAAATTAAGGGAAAAACCGTCAAAAATAAAATTGTGATATTAATAACAATTTAAACTGCATGTTAATTACAGAAAACATGTGCTGGGAGATTGTCTGCTGGAGATCCACTTAGTATCTGTCATTCAGAGCTGAGGTCGGATTTAAAAATGATGTGTGTGCACAAAAAAAAAAAAAAACATGCGTTCGCCTTTTCCCGTACAAACTGGTTTGTATAATGGGAGACGGAATTAAGGTTGTTTATCAGTTTCACTAATTGTGTTATTATTTTGCAGCCTGCAGCGGTCAGCACTGTCACTCAGAGGCACATTTATCGAGCTGATTTTAAATGTTCTACAGATTAATCACTGACCATCCTTCAGATGTTTATTAATGACGACTGAGATATTACCCCGATGATGCTTCACAGGTAGCTACGTGTCTGTGTGTGTTTGCATATCGGTTGCACATTCTGATGCCATTGGAGAAACTCGCTGAGAGGAAAAAAAAAAATATATAAATCCCTTGCACAACTTCTTTCCTCTAATGAGATTTAATGAGCGATGGAGCGGCACGAGTATCGATAAGCACACAGATGTCTAAGTTATGGATAAATGAAGCTCATGCATACGCGCCTCTTTCCATAACGACTGAGATTATACAACAGACATGAGAACAGCGTGACAATGCGAGAGTTGTAGTCCCACGGATTATCACCTGAATCTGCAGCGTCACGGAGCCTCGCAGCGTGTTTCAGCTCATTGTTCAGCACACCTTCACTGTTCTGATCCACTCGCACGACTCTCACGGTGAGACAGCCATTTTCTTTTTCCTGAGCAAAAACCTCTTAAAACCCACTCAGCACCAAACAGAAGACAGGCGCAGTGAGCGTCCACCTGGTGAACATGGTGGAGCATTTAGCAGCCGGAGAGAGATTTCCCTCAGGAGCTGTGAGAGACCGAAAAAAATACAGCAAACAGAGAGTGAGTTTGGACTTACATCGCTCAAACTGCCACTTCTGGGAGAGTTTTCATGTTGACATTCTGTATATTTCATACATGCGCTCAGTAAAAGAGATAAAGCCGCTCATGCTGCGACTACAAGTTATTAATTCCTGACTTGCAAACGGGCTGCATTTGCACTCCTGCATGTCAAATCCAGGCGCATCCAGTATTTCTCCAAGTTACCTGAGGCTTAGCAGTTGGATGGGAATGAATCTCCATGGAGCTACTCTATTTAAGTCAGGGATTCACATGCTGATGGCTGTGTTGAGAGCTGGGGGAACGCTGTAAATGGAAACAAAGAGAAGAGAAACACCTCACCTTCCTCGTGTGAAGTGAGGAGGGCGTGATACAGCACGCTGCAGCTGAACACTCATGCGATTATCATTTCTATTCCAGGTGAAGAGCAACTCCACGTCTCAAGACGAATTCCATCAAAAAACACACAGTAATTAGCAGCAGCCGGATGTACTGCAGGATTTCCTCTTATGTCCTGTTTGCTGAAAGCATAATTAAAAAAATGTCCCTTATCAGTGTTGACGTGGAAGTCTTCATTAGGTTTTCAAAATCAGAAAAAGGTCCAGGAAATCCAATTTCCTTCTATAACAAATGATTTGATAAAGTCGTCCATTGGAAACAAAGTAAAGTCGGTTCATTACAGCTTCCCTGAATATATGACATGTTTGATATTGTGATTCAAAAACTTTCTGAGCTAGATTGCAGCAACCAGTGAGACACGGTGATGCCAAGCAACGGTACAGATTCCAGCTCTTCAGGCTAATGTTAGCTAGCATGGTATATCCAGTACATCCAGAAATAAAAAGCCTGTGTTGACCGCGTCCCCACACTCATCCAGACTCGTTTGAGCTTCTGCTTTGTTTTTTTTCCCCACTGCAGCACGAGTTGTTGCACCACGCTAATCTGCACTCTGTTTACATCTGCTTCGCCATGAGATCGTGTGAGTGGGATCATGTTATGCTCCGTCTGGTACGATAACTTCATCTCTAGTGTGTAAAGTGACAGTGCATACTTGAGATCAGAGAGAAGAACATTTGTGTCTGAGTTTCTCCTTTCACTGTTTTGTGCATCCAAATTTATCTTGACAATTTCTTGGATCCTCAGCAACAAGCCTGTCAAGTGTGAGGTGGGTAAGATGAACACTTCCTGAGATATGTGAAGGACATTCAGTCAGAAAGCACTCTAGTTACACAAAACACACTGTATATGCTGTAATATATAATATATGTATTTGTCTCTTTGCTAAAATTGATTCTAGGAATTTTCTGTAAACCTCGACCTTGAACTTAAACATGATTGATTGTTGTGTTTTGCTTTAAGAGAGCAACTTTTGTAACAGTTTGTCTCAGCTCGTACGTTTCTACCTCGGGGCATGTTAATGTAGCTGCACCAGCGATGTCAAAGAGGAGGTGATATGCATGTGTCGGGAAACTTTACTCAGCCTTTTTCATGCCGACTGTCAAACTGTATTGATGCGTGTTTAGAAACCGGCACACAGGGCAGAGAAAAGCCAAAACTATGGACATAATTCAGGGAACATTTTGAAAACTCTTGAACGTGTCAAGGTCGTGAAATCTGACTGTTCACTTTGACTCAAGTGCTGCGCATTTCATCGTGAAGTTTCTTATTCTTATACTTTTCCTACTTTGACAGACCAGCCTTGAGAACACTTCTGCAGGACAATGTACTTGTACAGATTGTGCCTCATCATTTATTTCGAGGGCTATCAGAGAAACATACTTTTATTTTAGCGTCGAGGCAATCCTGGATTTCAGTGTTCATGTAAAAAAAACTCTCACAGCCGCCGTTGCCTTCAAAATGTCTACAGTCTGCATATACGCTATAACATGTATGTCTTTCACCAAGTTGAAAGCAGACGTTTAATTCTACCCAGAGCCAGCCGACTGGTAAATATGCCACTTAAATTCATTAGACATTGGCTCATAAAGAGAGTAATTATTTGGAGTCCTGTGCTTCCATCCGGTTAGCATAAGAGTCAATTAGGGTGAACAACTGAATGTTAACTGGCTCATTAGATGGCGGGAAACAAAGCAAATGTCACATTTCCATAGGAGTGCTGCCACTCTGCACAGTGCAGAGTTAGCAGGCCAGCTTTAAGTAGCTGAGACAATCCACACAGAGAGGATCTATTAACGTGTGTTCAACATCAACACTGCAGCAGCAATTATTTGTTTCCATTACGGAGGGAGAGGTGATTCAATCTGCAGACGTGCTTTTTTCTTTGTGAGAGTTTCATAAAAAACAAAAAAAACAAACTTGTATATCAAATTACCTTAAAATGTACCACACGCAAGCGAGCGAAGATACACATGTACTTAACTTTAGAAGTTAAAATGAGAACTGTTTGCTTTATAGAGGCCACTCTACATGGGTGATCAACAAAATGACTTCAACTGCTGTTTGAATTCAAGTTATTCAAGTCAGAGTCCACAGCGCAGTTTGAGTTTTTGCGTTGACTATCGCTGCCTGTTTGTGTTATAAACAAGTGGCTGTATATGAATAACAGGAAGAAAAAACATGCAGTACAGTTCTGCAACTAATGATTATTTAATTGTGGGTTGATCTATTGGAATATATGTTTTCATTCTGACTATAGTATCAGAAGTAAATGGTCAAAGTTCATTGTCTCATCACTTTAGTTCAACTGAGAGTCCGAATTCCAACATCCTTTAATAATTAACCTCAGCTTTGTTGAGTTGGAACCAACATTTGATTTTGTTTTTATTGGTAAATAAATACCTGAAATAACCTGGTCATTAAAATGAGGCTGCATGATGTGTTAAAAGCATAATGTTGCAATTCTTTTGACAGACGCGACATGAATCGTGATTAATGAGAATGACTGTTTTTTGCATCACAGTTATGATTTCCACAGAAAACAAATCACAATGACGTGACATTTTGTTTGCGGTCTTTATCAGACAAACATGTTTTCTTGCTCACTGAGAGCTGAATCGATAATGTGACACCTGACAATGCTGCGGTAACGTTCACATAAAATATAAACGGCATCCGCATTTGAAACTTGGTTCTGGTTCTGTCCTCGGCCACCTGGTATGATGTGGCGAGGTCAGCTTTTACAGCAGTGCACTGTAATCCGGGTTCTATTTTGTTCATGTATGAAAAATAAAGTAAAATCTGCTGCACCGATGTCACGGTGACTTGAGAGCGTTCCTAAACGTTCCTCAGAATAAAGACCTCGACTCGGTCATCAGCAGGTATTAAAAGGACTCCTCGACAGCCTCCATTGTGCAGTTCTGTATAATATGACTGTTATATCAACTTTCAAAGAAATCATGGAACACACTCATGTCGTGTATGAAAATAATTAAGGTTATCGTGTGAAAATTTGGATCCCTTTGACAAAAATAGGTATTTCCCCCCTGCGACTATCACGCTGATCCAACAGGCTGTGGAGTCTTTCGAGCTGCTCTGAATAGGCCTGAATTCAACAGAGGCGATTGACAGGGCCAGAAGAAGCAAGATCTGATCAGTATCGCAGAAGCAGCAGGTTCACTAGTCTACTCTAAAAAAAGTACACAAAATAATCTCACAAAATGTCTAGAAAGGATATATTTTTATACCACCTCCCTTATTGATCACAAAGATACAGCCACACACCTTCTGAATTCAAGTTTTTGTCTTTCGCTGAGCTGAGACGAAGTCTTCCTTGTTCACTCATCGTCAAACACGCGTCATTCAAGCTCAACAACGACCGCTCGGTCTCCGTTAGTCTTTCCACAATCAGCTACTTGCAAACTGCAGCTAGCAGCAGTAATGATGTCCCCTACAGAGCTACCTTTTTTAATTTCTATGACACCTTAAAACATTGATTTGGGGGCCAGTAATTCACACAGAGAGAAGGCCCACTACCTCCTGTTCAGATATGATCATATTATAAGAACACAAGTGAAGAGAGGAGAAACAACACCACTGTAGAAACTTGTTTATATCCGGTTGTCTGGATGAATTTTTTGTGCTTTGTGTGGATTGTTATCTGTGGCTCAGGATACAACTCAACAAATGACCCGACATCACACTCAGTTACACACCAGGGGGATGGATGATACAGAGCCTGACAGATGTAACAAGCAGACTTTTGGGGGAGGTGATAAAACACAAGAAATAGGAAGAGTCACTCTGGACAACAAAAGAAGCGCATTTCCTCTCAGGGTGGCAGAGAAGTTATCCTCGAGTATGAGGAGCACGGAGCAAAACAGCTTTAATATGAGAGCAAGAGCCGGCAACACAGGACCGCCTCAAAAGGAACAAGAAAGTGAATTCAAAAGCAAAAGGTTACCAAAATACAACAAAAATAAATTATCTCCAAATAAAACCACACTCAGAGATGATGCATCTGGACTCAATCAGGTTTCCTCTCCCTCGTCACCAACACAAGGAGGCTGGAGAGAGTGTGAGGTAAGCGCAGGAGAAATATGATTCAATTTTTATTCTCATCCATCAGCGTATATCCCCATGACTCTACCGAAAGTGTTTTCCTACTGGCAAATGTGGCAGCGCTTCGGTAATAAATCATGAGCAAAAGCTGGGGCACCCAACTCAGCTGACATGATTCTCAACAATTGGATTTCTCTAGCTGCGCATATGTTATCATGGCAGCAGAACCGCGAGGAAAAAGCAGTTCAGCCACCGTTACGGTCCAGGGGGTGGTGCCAACACAACGGAGTCGCAACGATCTCCGTTCTTCTTCCAAATGGAACTTCACGTCTAATATTCGTTTTCCTGTTTCGTGTCATTTTATCGTCAGGAGGTCAAATGAGAGTCACTGTGAACTCAGCTGTACAGACATTGTTGTGATAATGATAGTGATTTTGCATTGTAAGCGCCCAGTGCACTGACAGAATAACGTTTTCACAACAATAACATTCGCGGTCGCCCTCAAAATATCCATTAATAAAAAAGGGATGGATGTATTTCATTCCCCCGCAGACAAAATGTGAAGCTATGTAAATGAAGCCGATGCAAATACAGCAGGCACAAATTGCATATATTCAAACCCTTATCTTCCTTTCAAAATACAGCTAATAAAAACTCTTAAGCGTAACAATTGGACCTGCAAGCAAGGTTAAACATTTGCAGCTGTGCCCTCGGCCTGCACATTCTCATCTCTGTCCAGCAAAATGGCGAGAAGTGCTCAGTGAGAGGAGGCAGACGAGGAGAAAAAAAAAAGAAAAAAAAATGCAGATTAATCACCAGGAATTGGATTTGTGCTTGCCAGAAAAGCATCCTGAAAAAAACCCCCTCCAAAAAAAAAAAAAAACATGTGATGAGATTCACACAGCCGGAAATGAAGCGAGAGAGGGAGAAAAGAAGGGAGTGGGAGAGGAGGTGGGTGTGAACAACAGATACTGTAAGAGTTCTGAAGAGACGGCGAATGATCCACGGGGTGAGATGGAGAGCGCGGGGCCGCGTCACAGTCAGCAATTCACAAACATAACAGCCCTCCAAAGAGCAGGCTGACTATAATTTTCTCTTTTCCTTAAATTTAGTCGTTTGGGTTTGGTTTATTTATGAAAATGTGTGACGCCCATGAACAGTGTTTCAACAAAACACACAGTGTTTGTGGGGGGATTTCCTCTTGATGGAAACCCAGAAATCCTCAGTTGTGATTCCCCCCTCTGCCGTCCCTTCGTGCTTCATCTTGGTTTTTTAAAAAATAGAAAAAAAAATGCAGAGGCCTGTGTGAAGTTTGGAGTTTTTCCTGTCTGTTGAGTGCTCGTGTGCGCGAGCAGATGGGGAGCAAAAGAGTACCGGAGCATGACAATATAATAAGTCTACTAATCATAGCGTCCAGCCAAGCAGACAGTGGAGCCATTGTCACCAGTTACAATCCGGCAAAGAGAGACAAAAACTTTTGATGAGGACGGTCCTCGTGTAGGAATCAACAGGATCAGGGGGACGGAGAGACCACACGCTGACGAACACCAGCCGGGTCGATACTGACGAATGACATCGCTCACAGCACGATAACATCATAACGCTGTAGTGATGGGTTTTACGTTTGGGGTCGGATAGTCAGTGTTGTGAAAAGACCCAAAAAGTTGCAGTAAATACGATAAATTGAGTCAAAGTGAAGGCATCCTGTCAGAATATAACTTTTCCCATAATTAGAGAGTTTGTTTAAATGTGATTGCCAGTAAAATAAACTAAAATAATTAGTTACAAAAGGTATAAAATGAACTAAGATGTAAAATATTTGCCTCCAGTAGTGGAGCAGAAGTACTGAACTATTGTACTGTTACATTCCATCACTGTTAATATAAACATGTCAGATCAGCTCATCAAATCTGATCATCTTATGAAGTCATTTAAGTTTTTTTTTAAGATTCCATTTAATGTAACCAAACCAAAGTGAGTAAAAGTAATAAATGATGAATAATCCAGAGTTTAAGACCTAAAACTGAAGGTTTATCACATCGATTACATACGATCTGTTCAGTGAAGTCACTGCCTTTTTTATATTTAGCTAAGAGTTTATTGTTTATGGTTTATGGTTTACTTTCTGCGTCTAGTTTTTTACCTCTTGTTCTACTTGTAAGCTGCTGGAAATCCAATTTCCTTGTGGGAGTCATTCCAAAAGGATCAATAAAGAGAAGTCCAAGTCTCTCTCTAACTTCACATTGATCAGATGGGCAGAAATAACACCAAATAAATGAAAATGATCTGCTGGATGTGTATAAAAGCTAAACCATAACATCATAAGGTGACAATATGTTGTGTTACACTGTTAAACACTTTTGATGATGAAATGCTGTGAAGTCACTTTGGTGAAATCATATAATGTACCTTCAGTGCTGGTGCAGTTTCAGTAGCTGGTCTTTTATTCTTGTTCATCAGACGGATCCGTCCTGTGTGTTCAGCTCAGACACAGAAACAAGTGAAGCATTTTTCTTCCATAGACCCGATCTGTGTTTGATGTTTTTATCTCATCTGTTCACGCTTTCCACATTTTTCTCCATTCTGTCACATTAATGACATTTTTATTTCCTTCATTTTCAGCGTGAAGCCGATGACACTTCCCATCTCGCAGTGAACGTCTAATGATGCCAACCAGCTCTGACACTGTTAAATATTTTCCTTAGCGATATCAAATATTTGAGGTCACATTAGAAGACTAATGAACTGTCTGAAGGTCTCATTTCTGGCACTTGAAGTGACGCTGAATAAATGAACAGGTATGAAATGTTAAAAACAAAAATACTCCCACTAGAAAAATAAGAATTTTCTTTTTTATTTCCTTAGGAGTCTTTCTTTAAGCTGTGAAAACGGTTTCATAAATACGTTTCCTAATTAGTTTGGTCTCGACCGAAATGAACATTTTAGGTTTTAATCCAACAAACCAATCCAAAACTCAAAGATATTGAATTTAGGACATAAAACTGAGGGAAAATATAAATCTTCTCATTGAAATAAAAAAAATAAATTAAATAAATGAGCAAGTGATTAATCAACTACACAGATCCAGTTTGGACTAATAACTTTGCAAAACTAAAGCAGAGTGAGGCTGCTGCGCTATATTGTAAATTAAATCAAAGATAACGGAGATATAAAAATGTAAATATCAGTTTGTCTGTGCACAGAACTGCAGATACTCTTTAATCTCTATTCAGTACTGAAAAATATCCAATTTCTCTTCAGCTTTTCATTTAATTCTAACTTCCCTGTTTTGGGCGCTTAATTAAGATGCTTGTATGGATGTCAGTGGTTCAGCATCAGTTCAGCACCGAGGACAGCTCCTGAAACACCGCCGCCACACACTCCTGCCAGGGACGGCGGTTTAGAATAGTAAATATAATCGCGATTGCCTCGATGAGGCTTTTGGGAAATGTCCTATGTCAAGAGGATTGTGTGATTAACGTTCACATTTATACTCTGTTCCGCTTCTGTTCAGTCACCTTGAATAGCAGTGTTGCTCTTTGTGTTGTTTTGTTGCAAAGACCTCTTAAAAAACACACATGTAGACTGGATAAGGACATCGCTGTATTTCATCGCGTGAAGCTTTAATTCCTCCACAGAGGTTGTATTCTCCAACAGATGTTATTCAGATACATTTTTCCAATCAGTCAGGAGACACTTTCAAACAGTGTACAGACTTTATCATTAGCAGCTTATGTGAATGAGTATCTCAATCATCCTCCGCCTGGCAAATCTTATCAGTACAAATCCCACATAAGGCTCACAACATTAGAAAAAAAACAAAACATTACAGGATTAATTCCATGTCTGATTTTACAGAACATTACACTGCACATATGCACGCTGTCACCCCTGTCTGAGCCTGAAGGCAGGCAGGCTTACACATATTACAGCAATGGATTAGCCTTATAAGTCAATATCAACACACTGCCTACACTGTTTATGTTTATACATATTATGTATGTAAGATTCTATTTGTATTGTGGCACTAGCTCTTCTTCTTACCTATTTATTATATTGTCTAATTTTCACTATTACTATGTTAATTGTTGTATTGAACTGTCCATTGGCTGCTGTGATGCACAATATTCCCCACTGGGGGACGAATAAAATACATTTCTGATGATTCGTTTTAATGTTGGTGCACTCAATAATACATTTGTATCTAATGTGTGTTTTGTTTTTGTCATGTAGCTACAAAGTGCTGAAGTTTAAAGTGCTTGACAAACTCAAATATTATCAGAGGTACAATGAAAACCATTAATTGATGCAGACTTTTAAACTTAGTTTTCACACATCATACTGCGGCGCTGGCTCTAAAATATGGACGCTGGCAGTGTATTTAAGTTTTTTGTATCAATCACACCAGCTAAGTCTCAGGCACACACTGCAAACATTTAGTCACAGCTGACAGATGTTTGGGCACATGTGGCACCAGGACACCCTGAGCCATGAAAAAAAAAAGCTAAAACACAACCGGTTCTTGGAAAACACGGTGACTTCCTCCGAAACGCCAGTGAAAACGACTCTAGACTAAATATTTTCATAGCTAGCTATTTGTTTTACTGGGGTAACACCTCTGCAAGATGTTCTACTACATCGGCTATTATCGTATAATGATACTGTCATTCTTAATGTCTGTCACGTGGTCAGATTCCTACTTTAAGGGAATGAGGAGGAGAAGAAGAAGAACTAGTTATTTGGATTAAACCCATCCAGAAGGTGGTTAGCAGCCACCGCGCCGTGTATACAGGTTGGATACGTCTATTATTCCATGGCAAGATGACTTGATGTCTCACAGTCTGCGGAGTGAAGCTGCTCTGTAGTCCGATGGTACGGTGTCAAACATTCAGTTTGGTCTCAGAGTGTGATTATCGTCTGCTCTGTACAAGAACAGCCACGAGCCAGTGCGAACAGGCAGACTGCATTGGATTTCCACTCCATTCACCATCCTCCTGCCAACAGCTCCCACTGTTATTGGGATTAGTAACCAGTTAAACTAAACTCGGTGTTGTTATGCTCCACCACCCACTGTATAAGACATACCCACAACCGATGACAAGGGGTATTTACGGTCTCTATGCATATGACATCTTTTTCAGTCCAGCTTATCATCGCCTGCTGTAATGAAGACATCGACTGAGTTAAATATATATGTTTTGTTCTGAAGGTTGTAGCACAACCATTGTAATTAGCTTGACAATGGGGGTTATTTCTGGAGGGACTTATGCTACCATTTCATTCTGGTTTTCTTGACTCCCCTGCTGTGTTTTTCTGCGGCGGTGCAGACTCCTTTCTGAACTTCAATTACTGCGGAATGAAAAGAGAGGGGTCAGAACTACAGGACTTGACAGTTGGATGGTGCAGCTTTAAAGCTTAACTCTCTGTTCGTGGGTTGGTGCTATCGTCTGCGCTATCTGCAAACGAGTGATCTTAGCTTTACGTGGCGCTGCAGAATGACATCACTTGGATCCTTCTCATATCTACAGAAAGCTGTTTGATTAGGGGAATGATAAGCGAGATTAAATCTGCTGTGTTGCAGATTAACCCTCTTCATTCAGAAGAGATGACTTTCCAGTACATCTTGTAATCCACTTCAGACGCATTGCAAAGTTATATTCCCTTTCATCTCTCAGATGCCCTATAGGCCGAGAAATTCTGCACATGGAGAACCTTGAGCCGAACTGAAATCAAAGCTGAAATAAAAAAAAACAGCGGGGCTGCGCAGCCTTTTCCCATGACGTCTCCGAGGACAGGAGATGAGCGATGGCAGCATGTTTATACCACCGACATTTCTATGAAGTTTACAATAACAGTGTCTTAGATACAACAAAACATCTTGGCAGGGGTGGTTCTGTTGCAGTGAGACGGTGAGATACTGTAGCATTAACAATGTAGAAGTGAAATGCAACTGATAATCTATTCACACAATGGCTTTGAGGAAACTACTTGAGAATTCCTTTTGATTTTTCTTCTTTTTTTCAAAATATCTATAAGAACACAACTGAAACGCATCATATGTTGTTTCAACCATTTCAGAATCACAGTGTAAAACTCAGGATGTGTGATTAAAAGTGCCTGATGATGTTTGTGCAGTCAGTCGCCTCAGAACTTGTAAAGTCTTGTGAAGTCTCGTTAAAATCTCACTGGAATATCCGGGATGATTTTCTGGCCTGTGAGCTTCAAAGTATGATGGTTCAGCATTTGATTATTTGATACTTTGGAATCGTCATATTTAAAAAGGAAAAAAAAACAAACAAACAAACAAAAAAGAAATGGTGGAAACAACATGTTCAGGAGTGATTCTGACTTTGTGCTGTCAGGTTTTATGTTACTTAAAGTACATCCCATTAGAAATGAGGTAATGCCTTTGCTGCCAGGGTTTGTAGACCTCAGAGTAACCTGCCTTCGGCTGAAAAAGACTCATCATTTATTAACTTCTACAGTATCCTCCATCAGTCCCATCTCCCCTCCTTGTTTGTTTTTCCAGTTTGTTGTGCAGCGCATGGATGTTGCCCTCCTCTGCCCTTGCGATCAAAGAGCCAAGAGGAAGTCTTTCCCGGTGTCCTCTGCCAATGCATGCACCAGACAGAGGACCTGCATCAGTGGCATCCATCTTCTGCTATAGAAGCAATGAGTGGGAAACCCCATAGTGGCCAAATCACCAGGTGGTCTACCTTGTTCCTTTCCTGCAGGTAACGCTGGTGCCACTCAGACAGTCGACTGTGGCTGAACCCATCCAGACTAAAGGCAAAGGTGTCAGAGCAGCTGGGCTCCCACCTACAGGCCCCAGCAGCTCTGATGTTCAACATCCCCAGCACTGTGGGGAGGAGCACCCACGTCATCACCCTGGGCCCTCTCAGCCTCCCTTCCAGCTGGGATCAGCTCTGGGAGAGCGATGCTGGAACTTTTTGAACTTTAGTCTGACTCAGAAGAGTTCTGGAGTTGATGAAGGTCCCTCCCCCACATTTTACTTTCTCCCTACAAAGCTGAGCTCCTGTAGCACACTGAACAGTGACACACAGGCTGTTTGAGATGTAAACGCACCTTACCATGAGAGGTGTGTGCTCCTGACTATTGGGAAAATATTGTCACTGTTGCTCTGACCATAATTATTATTGGTAGAATCGTACAATACAATAATTGTATGCTGCTGTTGGCACCAGTCAGTCAACTACAGATCAGACAGTAAGTTTAATTCCCTGCTCAGTTCTGAGTCAAGAATTTTTCCCTCTGAACAAATAGTCACCATTTTCTGCGCTTGAATTCAAACAAATAAAAGGGACATGTTTCCCCTCTTGTTCCACTCCTATGAGAGAAGTAAGTGCAGCATTTAACTCTGTTCTAGCTGGAGGTAAGATACAGCAGCTGGAACACATACTCACTGTGCACCACAACATGAGAGAATAATGGTCTTAATCTTCACAAACTACCTCATTAGTATCATCAACCACACAGGGCGAGCAGGACCAAAGCGGCTCCCCGAGGTACGCCAAAAACATTGCCCACACGAAAAGCTCAAAACGTACTGCAGGTGGAAACAAAGGCCTGGGTGACGAACAGACTTTCAAACAAAGCCCTAATGGTAACCTCGTCCCGCCTCTCTCAGTAATGCATTACCTTCCCTAATTAATTCAGAAACAGCATAGGAAATATGATTTCCATCTTTATATAGCATTATGGAGGTGACTTTCTCGCCATTTAAGTTACTATTCGTAATGATGAAGTGCTATAATGGCCACATTATGGAAACAGAAGCAAAATAAACAACAGAGAACGCCCTCAGGGTAATATATATTCAATCGCTTTACTGCCGAATAAGCCGTCTGTTTCCTCGTTGTTGACTTTGCACTCTAAACTGGAGAAGCAGTCTGAGCCGTCGCACGTACTCCTCAGGATGTGTGACAGAGGCCTGCAGAGCTTGCAAAGCAGGTAGCACCGGCTCCTCACAGGCAGAAGAAACAAATAGAATTATTTATGGGTGTAAAATATTTATTTGGGATCTGTCTGTGCCCCCATTGCTAAAATATAACATCGGCGAAAACCCAGAGTGGGCTGGAGCATTTAAAGATTAATCCCTCCTCATTTCACTGCTATAATAATGGTGGATTTGATGGTTGGTGGCAGGAAACAGCCACGAGTAGCCCAATTAAAATGAAGATGCATGTAAATAAGTGAGCGGTGGCAAAGTAACCCAGCCTACGTAGCATCTAAAAATAATAATAATAATATTCACCATTGCTTGACAGCTTTGGTTAAAAAGTCACTTCAGATTACAGCTGTATCATATATTATACAGTGAATTAGAGATGCAGTGCAACAGCCACACTTACTTTGGTTTGGGTGACTCGGGAACAATATTAATGAACTACACTGTGCGAGGCAAAATGGAAATCAGGATGACCTTGTTGTTCAAATACCGCCGAGTAGCAGGAATACAGAGTAAACACTCTCCTCTTCCAGGTTCCAGAGGAGATTTAACAAGAGCTTCATGTTAGCTGCTGAAAAACAAGACGAATCTTAACACCAGCGAGACGTCTGCATCTGCATACTGAAGACTTGGAGCTGCGATTCTTTTGAGTCTGAGTGAACGTGGCAGTGGAAATGTGCGATTCATTTTGAAATGTGCTCTTTAAGAAATTAGCTATTCTTCTTTAAGACGTCGGACGATTCGGCGCGCTGACCTCCGAGTCGAAGCGGCGGCTGCTGTCAGTCATCTCTTGAAAATCAGTTTTTAATGGCAGCTTTACTCGCGGACTGAATGAGCTGAACATCCTTTTATGTATTTTGTTATTTTCTTCTATTCAAAAATGCGTGTGTGTGTGTGTGTGAGTCTGTCACAATGGCAGCCGAGTCACTGCCAAAACTGGTTGAAAGCATCAATATATCACTGCGAATAAAAAAATCCTATTTTTGTGTGTCCAGTGTGATTAAAAAAAAAAATGCTGTCAAATGGCAAAATGTACCCAGAGCCAATATGATATGAAACAGCGGCTGGAAATCCTCCACTCACACAGCAGATCTGATTGTCTCAGCTCTGTATTCACAGCACACACACAGCCGCCCACATTGAGACAAGGTGCAGTCACCAAGGTAGCGATGAGGAGTTCAAATGTGATAAGTTCAAGACTAAAAACAGACCTAATAATAGCAATCCATTAATAGTCCATCACTTTTGTTAGAATGACATGGCTAGGGGGCAGCCTGAGGTAGATGAAGCAGGAGTCCAAGGGAAAATGAAGGAGCAGTTTTATTGTATTTTATCAATTTTTGGTGAGATTTCTTTTGAGTGAGTATGTGTGCTGTCAGCCTGTCGACGTGTCTATTCCCTGAGCTTCAAAGTTTGACACTGTAGTTCCCCCTCTAGTGTCGGCTCTTGAAATACCCCCCAAGTGCAGCAAGAAAATCTGAGTCAGTGGCTGGTGAGGTGGGACATTCATGGGAGACCAGGGTTTGTGTCTCACTTGTGACCAAACATCAGTGGGGATTGTATTTGATTTATGTAACGTAAATTAAATAACTGGACACGTCTGCGAACGTAAGCTACATAACGTTACTTTGACCCAAAGGAGGACAAGGATGTTGTCCTGACCCGAACCGAACCGTGACCGTTTAACAACATTCCAACTGTCATACAGTGAGCACTCTTATTTTGAAAGTCTAACAGGATGTTTACATTTTTTCAGAAGCTTTTGCCCAAAGCGACTTAGATATTCATACAAACATTCATACACTGATGGTGGTGGCTGCCATGCAAGGTGCTGACCAGCACATCAGGAGAACTTTGGGTTTCAGTATCTCGCCCAAGAACACGTCAACATGCAGACCAGGGGAACTGAACCAGCAACCTTCTGATAACAAGCCACTGGCTCTAGCCCTGAGCCACAGCCAGTCATGTTGAATATCACCTATTGTTGCCAACTTGCCCTTTACTTTGAATATCGAAATCGACGGCAGAAAAAGCATCAGAGTTTGAAGAGTACGGACGCTGAATGAGCTGCTGAATTTGACGAGCTGGGAGTGAGAATGTGTTCTGCAAACGGACGACAAAAAAACAATTCACACAGGATCAGAATCTCATCAGAAACTGGGTGCAATAGTGAATCAAAAAACAGAGTAATGATCTTGGGGTTAATAAGATGAATCCGGGGGGACGGCTTCATGTGTAGCCTCTGTACTGGGTCAAGTGATTGCACCTGGAGGGGGTGTTTCTGTTCCACAGAAAGTAGTGTTTGTCCTGTTCTCCCTCTCTCAGGTGAGATCATGTGACCTCTTGGAGTTCTGGGACAGTCAGCCAATTCTAACACAGCAGGTTTATTATGCGAGCACTGTAGAGTTGATATTGGAGGCCTGACATTGTCACCATCAGCAAATATTCACAGAGCTCAGCACAGCAGAGACTGAGAAGTCATGATCATAAACTAAATCCCCATAACCAGAGTAAAAACAGAGCCGGATGCCAACTATAAAGCAGAATCCAAAGTACTGTGACTGTTTCTCAGTAAAGCTCCTCCGACCATTACAGAGAATTTACTATCCAGTGAAATGAGATGTATAAATCTGAACCCGGCACTGAACTTGCTATGCGGCGGCAGGTTAAGGCATGTCAGCTATGCAGCAGATAGTTACACACATTGAAAACCAAACAATTTCATTGCATGCGGCAGAAAATCTCTTCTTCAGAAGTGTGATGACTATCGGTGTATCGTAAGTTTGGCAGCGAGAGCAGCAGCAGTGCATGAGCTCAGCAGTTGAGATGTAATTACGATGTGCAGAATAATAAAGCAGGCTGTCACATAAACCGAGTGCTCTGAGTGGAAATGTTTCTTTAATGTGCAGCTGGATATTTCACGTGTGTGTGCAGAAAATGTGACTCCACACAAAGCCAAAATATTAGCGGGAGGTGATAACTGGGTCGTGATTTGGCTGAGTGCGAAACAATGTTTACATCTGAACAAAGAAAACACAACGCACCTGTTTACAGCGAGCGTCGGATCATCCCCGAAACCGAAGATGGCTCGGGGGAAATATGCTGCAAAACCGACCCAGCCAATAACATCACATGACCGTCCATATTTCACCACTTTATACAACAGTGTGAAAGTTATAATCATGCAAAATGCCAAACAAGCAAGAAAAAGCTCAGCCGCTACAGGAAGAAATTTACAATGCACGCAGCAACCAGGCCACTCGCAACAGGTAGGAACACGCTAGCAGCAGATGCTAAATTTAGCATCGTGTAGTATGCAAACCGAGATGTGACAAGCTGTAATATGCACATTTAATGAACCCAGAGAAAAACAGGCTTAATGGAGTTAAGTCAGACAGAAAAACTTGACTTCAGCACAGTACAAATACATGCCTGTGAAATTAAACCATTGTAGCTAATAGTTTAGCCAGTGCAAAGTGCAGAAATACTCAATCCCTGCGACAACATACATTCAACAATTCTTACAAAATGTTTTATCTATATGTGACATATCTATGTTAATACTGTACAGAGTAAATAAAGAAAGAGAAAAGTGAAGGAAATATTCTTCATTCTTTCAGATTCTTCATCTGGATAAAACAAATATGTGTTGCTATCCATTCATTTGATTATTGTAAACATTGTGCAACAGCATTTTAAACGAATACTGTCATAACTTATCCTAAAGATTTCTTGTATAATCAGGTCTAATTTCTACACAACCCAGTGAAAAATAAGCAGCTGGTGAGGTTAAGAATACCCAAACAAATTTGCTCTGAAGGCCACGCTTCGAAAATTCATAACTGGAGGAGAGCTTCAGGTTTTTGCAAGATCACATGAATTTTACATGTTGTTTCTGAGAAAATCTCCAACATTAACTGGAAAAAAAGGTTCCGACTTAACGGTGAGTTGGCACAAAGTGACCCGTGAGGATCTTCTGTGTCTCAGCAGATAGTAAAAAAAAAAAAAAAAAAAAAAAAAAAAAACCTTTTGGAGGAGCGGTGGGGTCCCTGTAAACACCACTAAACCCAACAGCTGATAAGCTGACAGGAGAGATGGAAGGAAGGTCTCTGAGCTGGTGCAATCTTGATTATCTCCTCCAGAGGCTAAATGACTGACGTGAAGGCATCCGGCTTGTGTAGAAAACCCTACATGAACAGCAACAGTAGCTACAAGAATACTTGGTGAAGTTACAGCAGACTAAACAGACACATAAGACAGCACACATCGAGTCAACTGACAGTGTAGATAGACAAGCTTTTGCTACAGAACATGTTCCATTACGTTTGCCAGCCTGGCTCTACTTGGTTTGACGCGGTGCTGCAGCAGCTTTGCATTTCCATCCGAAGGTGTGTCTGAAAGCAATGACGTGCTTGTCCCGATCGAAGAATTACCGGTAACAAAGTCGCTTGCCTAATTCAGCTACAAACACATTTCATTTACTATGATTTCTTCACAATAAAAGCATCCCATTACTTAGTAATTTAACAGCCTTTAATATGAAGCAGCATCTCATCAACATTGTGTTTTCACCAGTGGTAACGAGACATGAGACGTGAAACAGCTGAAAGTGAACATGATGAAACAGTAAACACAGCAGATGTCTGAGGGAAAAAACAGGACGAGAGAAACTAAAGAGATTCAGTAAGTAGCTACAATAGCACTGCGAGCTGAACATGCAGACTTCTGGAAACATCTTTCTCTCAGGTTTCCTGCAAAAATGTGAGTTAAGTATCGATTTTAGGGGGCGAGACGGTTGCTTCCTAAGGGTTTGCTGCAGATGTGAGACAACCCCGCAGCCCGCTTGGAGGCGGGGCGGCCGTGGCTTGGTCCTGCTCCAGAACAGGTCCATCACTGGCATGGATGCAGTAAAACCAGTGATGGAAAAGCAAACCAGCGCGGCTCAGTTTGACTCGGCGTGGCCAAAAGTGGTAGTGGAAAATGGCATATGTCTAGTGTGTGTCTGTAGTGGCAGAGTGTAGCTTTTGTTTGGTATAATGAGTCATTACCTCTCTCTGTATTCAGATAGGACTGTTTTTTAAAAAAAAGTTACATCACGTTGCTTTAAGGTACATCCAACAACATTAGTGGAACAACCTCCTGCCACCGAGGCCTCATGTAGTAAATTGCTGCAGATGGATGTTGCAGCCTGTGCATACCACTTATAAACAGGCCTATACAACAGGCTTGCTCTCTCTAGCCTCAGAATTATCCAGCCAAGAGGGCAGAACACAGTCAATTAAACACAAATGACCGACAATAAGTAGGCCTGAAGAAAGCTGCGGACACCGCGGCGGGTGCAGAAAACAACATTAGGCTCTGGAGATGAAATGACAGCAGACAACACAGACATGTAAACAGTTTAACCCATTTTACACACGGCCAAGTGCACACAGTCACAAAGGTACGCTGCCAGGCAACACAGCAGATGTACTCACCTGTGTGACGTCATCCTGCGAACCTCGCGCACCGCGAAGTCATCGTTAGCCTGGGCGCTAGCAGCAGTCAGCTCAGTAAAGAACAGGAGCGTCCCAAAAACAGTGGTCACAGCTCACTGGAAGAAGAAGTCAGACAGATAGCTGGGAAATTATTTGTTGTCTACAAATGTCATCATGTATTTTGAACACTGACTTTGGTGTGAACGTATTAGTCATGTATGGTAAATTTCACATACACAGATGTTAATTCACCAAAATGTCCCTTTACCTTCTTGGGTTTCTTGTGTGAATTTAAATAATATATTAAAACTCTGACACTTGAAACTAAAAGAAGAAACAGATATGTTCAGAGAGAGATGTCACTAGTCATTGATTTCAACTCTACAAACTGTTGTGGTACAAATAAATGTTGTAAAAGTCACAGTTTGATTTTGTGTTAAAATATTACTTCAGTAAAAGTAAAAGTTGCCCCGACAAATAAAGTTTCTGATATTAAAATGTAGAAAGAAAATTAATTTTCTGTCAAGAACTGTAAACAACACTAGTAGGCACTTCAATTAAATGTGAATTATGCATAATTTTAAAATTTACATTTATATCCAGGAAAACAACTGATTATCGTCCCGTCCGATGATCAGATCTGATATTGAGTATTTTTCTTATTAGCAGAATCAATGTTTTGCTTTTCTATTGAACTTTGCAGATTACAGTACACCACTCATCAGAGCCAAAATAACGAGTAACTAAAAGGTGAAAGAAATTACAGTACTTGCCTCCAAACTGTAGTGGAGTGGAGGTAAAAAGCAGCAGACATGGAAATACGCAAAAATTGATTAAATGTACTTGGTTATGTTCCTGGAAATAAAACAGGCCCACAAAAATCTGCATAAATTCAATAAAGTTCAATAAAGTTTTATGGAACCATGCAATAAAAATGATGTCCAACATGATTTTAGCCCATTAACAAAGAATAATGATCTATTTTCTTCAAGGTCATGAATAATACAGCCTGGAAGCTCCTGGAAACAATGCAGCCATAAAACACAGTGTCCTCATGTTTGTGTTCACTGCAGGGATTCTGGATTCCTCCTCACATGACTTCAGTTAAACATCATGTTTATCCCATTTACATCATCATTAACGACCCGGCTGCAGCGTCTTTTTTTTAAAAAAAATAATAAAATAAAAACAACACACAAATGAGATTCTAGAAATAAACACATCACAAGAAATTGGCCCTTATTGATCGAGGGGTCGCTCCGTCTGGAGGACATTGCGATACTCTAATAACATTTGCCTTCAGTGGAAATAATGAGCCGGTTCTCCTTCGCAGGACGGCACCATGTGTAAGCCATTAAGCGACCCTTAGCTTCTTCATCCAGCCGGCGTTTGTCAATTTGTTAAGATGACCTTTTTTTTGCCGCATCGCCTGCACCCATTATTTTGCTGTTTCCAGTCCATTCTGCTCGCCTCGTGGTCACTACAATCGTTAAAAGGAAATGACAACAATGACAGCTCTTCATTGCACATTTTTTTCACAGCTACAATGAGTCTCCTTCATTTGTATTAATAATGGCAAATCCCCAGGGGCGCAGACTGTATAATACCTGGGCTAATGTCAGCTGCCGCTACAAAAACATGTCAGTGTGTTTTTCAGGAGGCAGAGTTTTACAATTAGTCTGTTGATTAATCCCAGTGGCATCAGAGAAACAACGAGTATTATTATTATTTTTCTTCATCTGCCATCATTATTTGTCTGTGAAGCCTCCCGACACATTTATTGTGCGTTCACAGATACCCCAGCTCTTTATTCCAGTCGATGTTTGCTTTCAATAAAAGGAGTGATGATGTGCATATATTGCCAAACATGCCCCATAAAAAAATCTGTGTCAGAAACATACACATGTAATATTTATGTTGCATTATATTTTACATGTGCAGCATGATGAATAATAGTATTTCTTTCTTTGTATATTATCCGTGTCCCCTCGGTATGCGTGCATCTTTACTGTAGAGCATTACCAGGGACAAAAGTGTGTTTAGCCCAAACTAGTGCGCCACAAGGGAGCTCTGTATGAATGACTGCTGCTGCCGTGAATGGAGGATGTGACCCCCCTCCTGGCAAAGCGTTACCTTGCAATGCATCCCCTCTTCCTCCCTCCTCCCTCCCACCCCGCCTCCACTCCAGCTGTGTGCTCCCTCGGTCCGTCTGCATCCTGTCTCCTAAGGCTGCGAACCGTCATTAACAGGCAGAGTAAGCTGCGGCCCTTCTCTCTTCTCCCTCCGTGGTTTCACATAAACATAAGCCTCCTATGCCGCCGCCTGGCATTCTTGAAATGTCAGAAGAATTGTCCCAAGGCTTTCCGGCCCGTTAAATTAAGCCAGACATGCAAAACTGAACCTCTAATGAAGTACATTAACCTGGAGCACTCTGTGCCTCCATTCACAGTATTGTGTTGTTTGCTTACAAACCACCATGGGGTGTGGAGTGGGGGGGGAAAAAAAGAGAGGCTGTGGGGTGGAGATACACTTGACAAGCATGTTATTGAGGGAAAAGAGTGTGCAGCGACTTGGTGGCTGGGAAACACTGATGCATCACAGTGTCTCCTTCAAGGATTGAACAGATGAAACGCTTTGTCCAACACCACTGATACGACTGACAGAGAAGAGGAAGGAGCAGAAAAAAATAAATAAAACAGAGCTCTCTCAGGATCACATTTGTCTGGCCGACACTGCCGATGTGCCCACAGACTGCTGGGTCAAAATGAGCTATTGTGTGTCCGGCTTTTTGGAAAGGCTTTAAAAATGCATTCATCCAGTCGTTTTTTGAGATGATTTAGTGTCACTGACTTTCTGTGAGACTCAAAATGGCATTTAAGGTTCGGACTAACACTGAGATCTGTCAACTCTGGATTTCGCCATTTGTGTCACAGGGTTTATTATAAGTGCACTGAGTGCAATTTCACCTGTCTGTTGCACTAAAACAGTCATAATAAGTGAGGGTCTGCAATGCTGATCGATACTAATGACTGAACAATCACTTTAGCCGACCGCTGACCTTTCTAGCTTTCCGTCATCTTCCATTTACAACTGCTCAAAAGGTAAAAGACCGGGGCTAAAAGCAAACGCAGGGCCACAAAAAAGCAAATTAAAATGGATATCTTCAATTAAAGAGGTGGGTGACACAAATTAAGTGTCGTGATTGTTACCCTCTATAATTCTGAATCGATTTAAAACAGGTGGAACTCAACTACAAGGGAGTAGTGCCACCCCTGCACTCCACAGGGCTCACATACTAGAGTGATCTAGTGGTTCATCTTCAAGACAGGCAGGGATCTGGGCACATTTTAGACTGAACAATGATAAAGGTGAGGCTATTTGTAGGGGGTACTGTTACAATTATGACAGAAGGGTAGGGACCCACATGCAGAACTAAAGGTGAGCTTTATTAAACAAAAGCTGAATCCAAAAATGAGTCAAAACGACATAAACACAAAGCAGCAACAAGACAAATAATAACTTTAAGTGCAAATCAATGAAAACACAACAAACTACAAATTAGTACATACCGTGAGGTCAAACACTAGATAGCACTGGAGGATTCTGGGCTGAAACACTGAACACAGGAACGAACTGACAAAGACAAGAGGAGCACAAAGACTATAGACACACACACACACTGACGAGAGGATGAGGTGCAGGTGGGAGTGAGGTGTGGAGAGGACGGGTGAGGGATAGGAACGGAAAAACACTGGAAAGATGGAAATCACACAGCAACACCTGACACATGAGGGCACCATTTCAAAATAGAACAGGAAATATCAGAACAGCAAGAACCAGGATCATGACAGGAAGTTTGGTTGATGTGCAGCTTTTCCCTGGCAGTACACCAGATGTTGTCTATTAGCTGTAGCATGCTAGTAGCTCAGCCAGGTGAGCCAGGTGAGCCAAGCTCACGTAGCGTTGATGTCATCACAGTCAAATATAAATACAACGTTCACACAGCAAATGAAAATAAATATTGAGAGATGCAGATTTTCGCATCGCATTTTCACATCTCACTTCATTATGAGCCGGTTTTTAAGAACATTTGGTTTGTTGTGAACCCGAGAACATGATTAAAAGCAGTTACTGTAGTAGAAAATAACTGAATCATGAAATTGCCAGAGATTCCCAGGCCTACCACGTTAATGTTAATATTTTCTTGCTAACACGAGCTGTCAGAGACTTGATGTCGTCTCAGTTCCTTGTTGTCGACACAGACTGACACAGATAAAGACATCAGGGGACATCAGCAGGCAGCTTGTATATTACAGGTTACGATGCGTTCAGGGTTATTCACTCTGCCAGAATATAAAGTATGATATGTGACATTGTTTAGTATACTGGCCGTGCTACAGGAGAGAAGTGGATGTGTCCTTTCACAGATAGTGAAGCTCTAGTCACACACACACTGACTGAATATATGGATGAATGCAGCTTGGACGGAGGCGAGGAGCCTGGTCAGTCAGAGGTCGGCTATAGCCGAGGGGAGTTTCGTTATAAGTCATGCATCATTGAAATTACATCTGCTATCCTCCATTAACAGTTCAAAGGGCGAATACTGGCTCAGTAGGGTTCAGCTGGTTGTAATGATTATCACTTATTGATTAAATGATGTGATGTTTTTTTAATAATAAAATTGATAATCTGCTTTTTAATCATTTGATAATAAAGCGACAAAAAAAATTATTATTCATTTGAGGATTTTCTTTAGCTCTGACTGCTAACTGTAAGCTACAGTTTGTTGTATGATGCACCACTTTGGTCCAGATTGAAATATACAGACAACTAATGGACTGATTGTGTAATTGAAGACACATTCATGTCCCACTCAGGATGAATTGTGATAAACAATGGACAACTTTTCTTGGCACCACTTGCACTTACAACTGGATCATTTCCATTTTCCTCACTTGCCACTGCCAACAACACGTGAGTTTATCCATCCATTTATGGAACTATAAGGATGTGAAAGCAGATAGAAATGGTGCCGGGCTGCCAGCCTGACTGAATTGTCAGTCAGCCTTGGTTTTCCTGGGAGACTTTGTGCCCAGTGGAAGACAACGTTGTGTGAAAGCAATTAGTTCAAAGAGAAAGCGTCGTTAACGGAACAAATCGAAACGCAGATGGTGTCAATATTCTATGGTGATCAATGCGACCACACTCACAATGACACGTTAAAACAACAAAATGTGTCTGGCAGCAGTTGGGCTTTTCATTTGGCACAACTATTAACTCCAGATTTGAATTTGTCTTATATGTGTATGACTAAATATCTGCTAAACTAATGGCATGCTCATCAGTCTTAGCTGTGATTCTAGCGCACTAGGCTGAGATTGTTAACGAGTTAAACATCACACGTGCTGAACATCGAGCGTACGAGCATTGTGTTCGCAGGCATTGTATCATGGTAATATTATCATTTAGCTGTCACCACCTACATTCGTTATTGTGTTTGCGTCTTCCATCTTTGTTATTTCTTTCTTTCCCACGTTTCACTCAGCAGACATGACGACATGTTCATCCTGTCTCAGAGGGCAGGAAGAGCAGGAGGCCCTGCAGCAGACCTCAAACTTCAACAGACAACTGTAGTTGGCCAGTCAAATGGCTCCAGGAGCAGAATGAGGAGCTGCACAGCGAATCAGTCCTTGACAGCCCCATGTGAGTTAGCCTCGATTGGGAATACTTGGTAGAATTTATTAAGTATCTGCTCCAAACTGCGACTGCTCCAACTTAAAGTGGTGACTGACAAAATGTTGCGGTAATAGGTTCTTAAAGGCAGCCCACGAGGGCTTTCTGTGAACTCGTATGAATCCGTCATATTTTACCCAGTTCCACATTACTGTAAGTCCATGTGGACCACGTTTTCCCTCGTGAGATCAAAACACTTCGCCAATGTGAAGCCCACGACCGTCTTGACATCCAGCTAGTCCACATTATGGCTCACATTGGACATGTTTCACTTTTCTGCATAATCAGAGTGATGTGATAGCAGCACTGTTAAAGTGGAGCTAAAAGCACAAACTGTGCTTTGAATGTTTCAGCCTTTAACAGAGATTTATTTGGTCTAAGTTCCTTTCAGCACACTCACAGTCTCATTGTGTATGCAAAATGACCTTGATGCTAGTAATAATGGCGTTGCAGTGCGACATCATGTTGTGACTTCTGGTGTCTTTCCAAGGTACCAGAATCTATTTCCCTTAAAAAAAAATAGAAAGAAAAAACCTGACGGTGCTTTGAGCTCTTTGTTCCCTGTGAGCTATCAGCTGTAAGTGTTTGCCAATGACTCTGGCTTTGTGAGAGCAGAATCCAATTCTATGGGATCGGATGACAAAAACGAAAATTTGAAAAGATGTTGATGGCTTTTTTTTTTTTTTTTGTATGTGGCCAGGAAGAGACCGTGTCAGAGAAGTAATGAGAAAGGTGACAGCTCAGGAGGTGAGCTAACTGACATTAGTTAACTGGATTGTCACAGTTCTTCAGCGGCAGAACGTGCGAAAAGCAAAAACATTTAGGTGAAAATTGGAATATGGCAGAAGAGTTCAGGATTAACTGAAAGTTTCTACAAAGAACTTTCACTCTGTGCTCCAACTGACCTGGCAGATGTTTCTGGTGAAAAAAAAGAACCATACAAATGTGGGGTAAAATGTAAAATGCTTATTTTTTTACAATCTGAGTGCTGCAGGCAATCCCATCCCTTGTGCCCCCATGTTCAACACTGCAAAAGTGCCCCGATGGTAGATAAAACATTATAAAGTCTCCTCTTAGATGCCCTATGGTAGATAAAACATGCCCCCTAGGGTGCTCTGCCAGTGGAAAAAAGGTGCAGGTCACTAAAAAATATATCACGTCTTCATGTGTACCCCACTATATACACCCTTTTCATGTTTTTGGCCTTGACACAATACAGTATGTGTTTGATTTTGTTTTGGCTGTCCAAGGAGAAAAGTTTCATCAGCGCTGCATCAAATCACAGAACAACTGATTAATATATGCTGCACATTGTGTTCATGGTTTATGTATGTTCCATACTGCAGAACAGAAAAACATGTTCATATAGTTGAAAGCATCTTATTCACTTTTATCCTCCCTGATGATGCGGCGCTCATTAGAAACTTCGACAGGGAATCTTACGGCATCGCTGGAGCTCAATCAGCGATGCTGCGACACACTCAACACTTATACAATATGGTTTAAAATTCATCATATGGCTCCTTGTCCATCACTCTGAAGCTAGCTGTCAGCTAACATAAGTTAGTAATGGGGCCAGCACTGGGATAATTGGCTTCAATTTATTAACTTGATTAATCTGGCTCCTGATGAATTAAGTTTCCATGAGGCTGCTGATGCCGCACGCGTGGTCCAGCTTCACGCAGAGGTTGTCGAAGGGGAGGCTTTGTCAAGACATCACCCACAAGGAGCTCATAAAAGGGGCTGCACAAAGTCCCAGCATCAGTAATCAGATATATTAATATAGATCATTAGCTGTTGGTTTGATTTAATTCGGGCGATTGTAACTTTTGAACTGCCCTTTCATTTCATGTTGTAATGTAAGCTTTTAACAGTCATATTCGCTCTCAATTAGTGTTCATCAGAGTTACCCGCTAACAAAGATGTTCTAGCCCCCTCTCAGCAAGACCTGTTTTGAACTGAGGGCTTTTAATTGAAAATGTGCAGGCACTGAGTCTGTCATTTTATTGTCGGTACGATAGCTGCCATGTTTGAAAGGAGTCGTTCAGATATCTCTGGCAGTTCTCAGTTAACAGCAGAGCACCAGCTGCTGGTGACATTACCCAACACCTTATGTTGTATCGATAAAATATTACTGCCTATAAAAAGCTGATTTCCTCACACTGAGGTGCCTACATGGGACTGCTCTGTCTCTAATAGCCCTGAACACATTTGTTTGTAAGCTTGGCTGCTCGTCCCCTCTGTAAAGACCCGCTTTGTTAAAGCCAGCCATCGTTTTTTTAAATATGACACCATGTCAAATATGTTTTTTTTTTCTAGATGTTCTGCGAGGACCATTAGCAACGATTGAATTGCCATCGTAACATCTTCACGTGCATAGATCATCACATACACACACAGGCAAACTAACTTGAAGAAGTGCAGTGAGCTTGACACAAGCTGCTCTGATCTTCAGCTTCTGCAGGTTGCAGCCACTTTTGTTCAGTGGTAAAAATAGACAATAATGGCGGGCCCTGGACAAAAGGCTTCAACAAAACTGTGATGGACAAATTTTAGACTAGTTGACAGTTCTGGTTGAATAGAATGAGTAAGTCCAGTCACTTAAATCCGGGCCACAAAACCACACTAACTAGAGGTCTAAAGCTGTCATTCTAAACTGGCTGTTCCTCTACAGGCACTGCAGCTGTATGCACCTCCTCCTGGGTTAATGGCTGCACCTCTGTTTGATCCAGCAGCTTTATAGTTCTCTGTAGTGGCTCTCGCTCCTGCCTGGAACGGTCTTTAAGTACTTTCTCGGAAAAAAGGTTTTTACTGGCAGATGTATTAATGACGAAACAAATACAGAGTTTCTGCAATGTGCCTTTACTGAAGAAAGTGCTACTGCTGCTACTGGAGGATCTTCAGTATGAAGGCGCTGATGATGATGACGATGATGATGATGGAGGCGTTATCTGAAAAAAAAAAAAATTATTTCCACATTGTTTCACTCTGTCGTGTGAGCTAGAAGCCGTGTGGTTGATCAGATGTTTATGAATCAAACAAAGCCGCCTCAGTCAGCTCATTGATCAAACCACGCGACCTCCCTGAGCCTCTCACGTAGTAAAACCACAGCGTGACCTGCTGCTGACCCGCATCACCGCCTCCGTAACCACCGTAAACCTGCACCGATCCTTTAACCAGCTCGGTCGAGAGGGCTGACCCAACGTCCATTTATTTCACCGCAGCCTGTCGTACAAAACCAGCAAAACGTTCAAGTTAGTCTCTGTTCTACTGCACAGGAGGGATTTTAATAGAGGTGAAGTATACACATAATTATTAGTAATGGTCCAGTGTTTAAGATTTAAAGCGATTTGAAGGCAGAAATGGAATATGATATTCATAATTATGATTTCAATGATGTATAATCAGCTGAAAAATATGACTGTATCATTCTCGTATCAGACCGACCCTTTCCTATCTACGGGGGGGTGGTATAAAGAAACAATAGTGTCGGCCTTTTGAAAAGAAGACCACACTGTGCTGCAGAGATGACCAGTGAAGTTAGCATGCTAACCAGTAAAACACTCTAAACACTCTTGCTTCTAACTACAGAGAAAAATCTAGATCTTCTGAATTCACTCTCAGGCCGGAAAGTCCAGTGGAGCTGGGCCCCAAAGTCCACAGTGACTCCCTCTTTTATCCAAAGTCCCGGTCCACTCTGCGACTGACTGAGCCATGAGCTCACGTTAGCTCGCTGCAGCCGAGCCAAATTGCTCCACTTGTACGAGTTAAAGACTGGTGCTCTGCTTAAGGGCGCCGTGATGGTATCTATCAGAGGGACGACTGCGAGAGAGATCAGCATTCCTCGCCTCACACCTGGATTCTCTATCTCGAGTGTCAGAAGTCAGAATGAACTGTGGCCCGGAGCTGCTCATGCACCACCGTCCCTTCTGAGGGGATCACCTTCAATAGCTAATAAGAACATTTATGGAGCATTTGAATAAAAAGGCGAGACACTCACACAAAGTCAAATGACGATTAAATTAAATTAAATAACACCACATAACTAAATAAGAATTGCACCGTGACAGGTTTTGGTAATGTAATTATCCGCAGCTGGATAATAGTACTTTTATTCACTTTAATGACACAGTCCTCCCTTTTATGGGCACGTTTCCACTGGGTCTTAGATAAGTTAATTGAAATATAGCGCCGCAGCGATAGCAGCTCTCAGAATTGAAAAATAACCATTCTTAGACATTTGTCAATTATGGCAGGTTTACCACCAGGTCATGTGAAGGTTGATAAACTGCAGCGTGTTTTCTGCATTTATCAGTCGTTCTATTACGTTTCCAGGACAGGAAATTTAAGGTCACAGTAAATGACTGAAGACAGGTGCATTAATAAATGTGCTTCTTCCCATTAGCTCCCGTGAGTCTGCACAGATAAACTGTTATGAAACCTTCATTATGAAATTGAACTCTCATTTCAGTCTCCTTGTGCTCAAGTTGATAAATACCTTTAATAGATTTAATCAACCGCGCCAAATACCATGATCAAGATTTATAGCTAGCTGTCCCAGATAGACGGATACTTCACATGGAGACTTAGAAATCATAAAAAGTATTGAGCCTCTTTTCACTGCTGCTTAATAAGTACCTGATTTTCATATTTTTGCATATTTGGATGAATGCTTTTTTTTTTTTTTTTTTTAATGTCACCTTCAAATAGAGCCATCAGACTTTCACTTTGATGAAAGTCTTTTGTGGAATTGTCAGCTGGAGCCAGAGCTCCTGCAGAGTTTACACAAGGGGGCTGAGATTGGACTTCAGAGTGCTGAGGAAAAGAGATGAGCGACACAGGCAGAGTTAAGGTGAAAAGTTTCACCTGTGTGGTTTGGAAATTTCTTTTCTTGCACAGTTGCTCTCTGGATCGCTTCAGCTCCACAGATGCCAGCAGTCGATGCGGCAAAGTGGTCAGAAGCAAAGAAAATCTGAAAGATGAAAAATGGCACATTTTGCCTACACTGACACCTGTTTCCTTATATGGATCCACTGCAGATGCGGTAATATGCTGCTCGAGTGCATGAAAGCCTGCCACTCTCTGAGTGTAAATGCCACAGTGGAAAATACGATAAATATTCCTTCAAAAACATTCACTCAAGTCGCCTGTTTGTGATTCAGCATGACATTTTCATGACGTCAATTGTACAAATCAATCCCTAGAAAACAGAAGTGGAAAAAAAAGCCATCGGTGATTCAGCAACACATCCACACAATGACACTCAAAACGGCACCAGACAGAATGGACCTTCATCATCCGGTGGCAGTTTGGTCAGGTTCAGCCATTAAAGCTACAGAACTGCAGCGTGTTTAGGAAAACATCGTGGTTTGGGTTAAAGTAACAATCTATCAGCTGCTCCGAGTCCTGGTGTTTCCCTGTGGTACATTACTGTTTGTGCAGCAGCAGCGTAAGCAACATGGCTACCGCTTGCAGCCTGGCTGCATTCCAAAGCATGAAAACAACCATGAGAATCCCAATTTGAAGCTGCAAGTTTATTAATAAGCAGGATATTGTCATTAAGTCAGTTTGTTCCCTACTGATCTATAAGAAAGGGTGCTTGTTTTGAACTTGAGTCTTGAGTCCCAGTGGTGAGGGGAAACACATACTGATAGGGGAGCAGACTTTGACACAACACCAGCGCTCTCCATCAAGTTAATGCCCGTCTGCTGATTCCTGTTTTACTTCAGTTTCTATCACTCCATTGCCTCCTCCATCAGTGGGGCTCTTGGTTGTGCTGTGATTTGACCTTTTTTTTTTTCAGACAAACTGATTAGCGTAGCAGAAGGGAGGTCTAGAAGGGAACTCATCTATATGCAGCCATTACAGCACCAGTGAAATAAAAAAAAAAAAAAAAAAACCTCTTTGTTCCTGCGTTAGGTACATAACCTTAGTTTCAGCCTGCACTGCTGCTTCAGTGTCACCTAACAAGAATAAGAATATGGGTCATGATAAGATGCTCGCATTTGTTGACCTATGTGGGCATTTGTCTGATGAGGACAGGCTGCAGTACAGATACGAAAATTTTGCCGTAAAGAGACAAAATATGCCATCGGCATTAAACACCTCTGCAACGGTGTCAAAACACACATCTTAACCGGTGTAATGCTGTGAATCGTGAGCAAGAGAAAAAAAAAAAAAAAAGCAAGTGCTGAGTGGTGATAATGAGACGCTTGTTTGAATTCACATTAAGATCATAAGCTCTGAGCTGGCTCTATTATTCAGACTGACTCGCAGCCCAATGAGTTAAAGAGTCAGATTAGCTTAAAAACATCTCCCTCTCCAACATCATAAGCAGCTAAGAAAAAGAAGGGTCATCGGTCAGAGTCACAGTGCCCCGATAACAGAGCTAACAAAATATTAATGCTCCTCCACAATGATCATGAGCAATCAATCTTGTTTGTTGTCCCGCTTTCGCACGTACACACCCTCACACACACACACACACACGCTCATAGCTTCAACCTTTTGAAGTGTAATGTATGAAAATTACTTCCTGCGTGATAGCACGCGGCCAGCCTCCCCACACTTCTTATCTCTGGCCGTGTTTTGTTTATCTGCCTCCTCACCGTTGCTCTCCATTTATCAGCTGCTCTGGCATTCCCGTTAAAGCATCCCTGTGGCTCGTCTCTTGGACAATGATGGACACAGGTGGTCAGCGAAAGTGTCCACATGGCTGAGACCAGAGCACTGTCCTGGGGCTCTGGCAGTGGCCTTGAAGGCTTATCATTGCTCCACAGAAGTGCTCTTTCATGCTTTTGATCTTGTGTAAATTAGTTTCTGGCTTTTCCTCCCCGCCACTGTCAAGGAAGAAAAAAAAAAAAAAAAAAAAAATTCCCAGCGGCGATGGGTACGATGGGAAACTTATGTGCCATTTTTCTGCTGCCCTCATGTCTACGTACGTGATCTTAATTGATGAGCTTAAGGAGGGTCGCTTATGAGATAAAACACATCTGGGACCACTTCGAAGGCAGTAACCAGCCCGGTCGCCAGGATATAGTGTTAGTAGTTAGCATTGCTGCAAAACACTGATTTGTAGCAAAAATAGCACATCCTGTTGATGTTATAAGCTTAGTTATTAGGTTACTGTCCCATCAGCAGGTGGAGAGGATGTTCCAGTCACACCTGTACGTATTTTTAATGAAACCTGGAGATATTTCTAGCCTTCTTTTGGAGACAAAAAAAATGTAAATCAGGCAAAAAATTGTCAATCCACAATCACGGCCACCACTATGGGTATTTTAATTCAAAGCAATGCTGGTTTTTAACCCAAGCCAAGTGTGTTGTGTGCCTAAACCTAAGCAGAGCATAAGTGTGGCATTGTTATAAAAGAAATGTTTAACGATTCAACAGAAACAAAAGAAAAGCTGCAATATAAAGAAACATTCGGTTTGAACTTAATCTGTGGTTTAGCAGAATTGTACTTATCTAACATTTATTCTGGTGACTGTGTTTGATTTCATTTCATTTGTGGCCATCCATATTCATTGTAAATCATTGAAGGGTTTTTATCTCCAAGGAAGTGTTGAACACATAAAGTTCAAACAGAGACCTGGTGAGAGACATCTACTTGAATACGATCGTGAAACAAATCCCACAATTGATGAAGGACTCCAGACATCTTCAGGAAACAAGATCACGTCTGGTTTTAAAAGATGAATGTAGAGGAGTCTTTTTAAATCTCAAGTGTCCTAACCTCGTTCTTAACCCATGTTGTCTGTGTACTGCAGTCTTTAAATACCTTCTTTTTCTGCAAATTATATTAAAATGTTCTTGTTATTCTTCTTCTTATTATTTATTTAAATATATGTTGTACAATTTTATTTATTCCTGATGTTTAAAAAGAATTTGTTCTACTGCACTTAATAATATAAAAGAAAGACCCGTCTGTGATGGCTTCACAGCTGATACTGTGTATTTTATATTTACCATCGTCAGTGCCGGGACGATAAATGGTGTTTCACATTCGATCACATTCTGGGCAAATGAACATTTGTGTATTTGTACAGTCTTTGCCTCTCTGCTGCTTTCAGCAATCACCTCATTAGTTCACAGAATATAAATGTGTAATTTACCATAAAATGCTGCCTTGTGTTTTAAAATGCATGCAATTAACTAATTAACAGAAAATAGTCAAAGGGAAAAGCCTAATATTTGGAAAATCACCCCGAGGTAATGCAATTACATTTAAAAAGTGCCGTATAAATGATGCAGTCACCTAATGACACATTAGGTACATGACGCTGCATTAGTTGCTTTTAATAAGAATAATAAAAAAAAAACATTGGTTATTGGTATAAATGTTGATGTTTTTGTTTTACATGATTAAAAAAACATAAACCAGGTAGAAAAATCAAACATGGCAGGGTTTTTAAAAGCTGCATTTTTCAGTCAAAAGGATCAGGATCAACTCGACAATCACAAGAATAAATGTCGACAATCTGTCTTTCTGAACTTTGGTGAAACTTTTCAATTTCAGCTGTTCCTAACAGTGCTCGTGCTCTGGGTAGGTTTGGGAAAGATGATGTTTCGGCTGACCTGGTTCTGTCACCACTCAGGTGGCTGGAAATTGTCCTGACGTCTCCTTAAATATATCTGATGGTTTCACATTTGTTCACAGTTTTGACGCAAACAAATGTCATATTAGCACCACGTGGTGACAGTCAGCTCATACACATGTGAAGTGAACATGATACGACACATTTTGTAGAAATGTCAATATGGTATGTCATATGTTAACTGCAAATGGTAACACCTCATTTGACGGGTCTGCAAATGTGATGGCAAGCATAGATGATAATTACCAAGTACAGATCAGAGAAGATCTTAGCCAGAAACTATTGGACGGTAAGATGGCATAATCAGCAGAAAGTTTCCGGGAAAGCATGTTAAAGAAATAAGCAGCTATTTACTCATTTTTGGAATATTCTTGAATATTATCTTAAATAACATTGGGGCAATTTGTTCAGCAGATTTTGAGGTAAACATTGTGGTAATTTGGGGGGTAATGTAAAAAAAAAAAAGTCAGATAAGTTACTTGGTAACTACCACCGACCTGTAAAATGAAGCTCTACTGTGCAAATCTGAATGTATCCGTGTTTTTGTTTTTTTTTTGGCAGAAACATAAAAATGCCAACATTTCATTCTGCTGATCAACGGAGCTGAGTTAGTCTGACAGATGCTGGACTACATTTTGTGAGATATGCTGTCCGTATCTGGTTCAACGGAGAAAGATTGACAGACTGTCATGATTACCTTTTAAGCAATTGGTAATTGTCAGTGACCCGTGTGATAGCCGAGATAATCAATTCCATTACTGTCTGCGGCTGCGATGAGGAAAAAGCATTGTGTGCCTCTTTGTGTTTCACTGCAGAGGGGTGAGAAACACTTTTTTTTTTTTTTTTTTTTTTTGTGATCCTCGGGGGTAAATTAAATTTCTTGTTGATGAGCCCTTTCTGCACCGACGGGATATTTAACTGTTCTGCTTCTATGCATCCTCCCTCCAGGCCCCCCAATTTTTTATTTTATCTCCTATTCATTATTTGGCTTGTCATATCATATGAATTACCAGACAGGGGAACCACTTTCAAATAATGGGAATCAGTTTGCAAAACTTGAGCCGCAGTATCAATAAACTTCAGCCAGTGTTGGCTCACCAGGACTGCGCTCACAACAATATGTGATTAGGAAAGTAAAGAGGCGTTGCTATAGGGACTGGATATGATGTATAGCGGGAGGAATAATGCTTATTGGTTGTGGCCACTGTGAGGAAAGGGGCCCATCTCCCTCTGCTGAGGAGTGTCACATGGAATTTGTTTCCATTTGTGCAAGGCAGCGGATCAGTCAATTTCATCTTCTGTTTCCCTTCTCTCTTCTATGCATCGCAATGAGCTTAACATAATATTAAAATATGGCAGAGAGCTGATGAGAAAAAACGAGCAGAATGCCCAACCGAGCTGCCGCCCTCACTGTCCGTCCCTGTTTCCCTGCGTCCACCGCCGAGCCGCATCGATTCTGACTGCTGACGTTTCAACAAAAGCAGAAACACATCTACAGTGTGACGCATTAACACCTCCGCCCCGTCCAAACACACACACACACACACACACACACACGAACAGAGCAAAACAGATGCATTTAATATGCCTGTCTGAAAGGTCAAGTGTACAAAGGAAATTGCCTCGGCCAACTTATTGGAGAATGTAATGAGATGGAATTGTTTATGCGGGCACTAAACACTTGTCACAATTGATGCTTTTTCCTTGCTTATTTTAATGCGCAGCAGAAAAATGAGAAATCACTTCAGGTTCCTTTAATAGGCTCCTGGTCGCTCCTGTCTTTCAGTCTGGGCGTCACAGAAATCTCTTTAAAGCCTGTATACACGCTCGGTGCCTGGAGCCCAGGTGTAATTGGTCACAGACATGTTGCAAGTGTGCTGGTAATTCCCTTACAGCATGCCAGAGCTCAGCCTTCCTCATTGCTATGCCACCTCAACTGGGAACTGGGGAACTTGTTAGCAATTTTGTCTATTGCCGTGGTACAGGAGGTGGACAAAATAGCAGAAATGTGTTCAATATTGTACAATCCAATCTAATGCAATAGATCTGCGAAACCCCAGTCTTTGTTGAGCCTATGTGTCATAGAGGTGTTGAATCAGCTCTGCAGTGCAGAACATTTTGAGGCCAACCTTGTGGCGTTGTTGTGTCGGGTTGCATTATACTGCACAGAAACAAAATAATTTGGCGTTTCTTGACACAAAAAACAACCAAGAACCATATTCTCCTGAAAGGCGACCTCTAGTGGTCACACAAGTAATGTCTGTTCGTTCACAGGAGTCAGAAAAAGTGTCTTGTTCTTTAGTGCAACACACACACACACACACACACACACACACACACACTTGCATGTATGACCCATGTTTAAGCATCTGCACTCATTGTTTTATATTTGATATCTGTCATCTGTCACTTCTGTGAAGTGTTAAGATGAGACATATGTGGTGATATCATTATTATTTCATCACCAATCTAGCTGTGTTGTGACAATATCTTCATCCTGTAATTATCACGCTGATATGAGGAGTTGACACGGGCTCGTCATCTTCACATAACTGAAATGTATAAATCACACAACATGTCATTTCTTCAGCCAGGGGTCTTGATCAATTTGCTGATGGTGTGTGGGAAGGACCGGGTGGACTGGAGGAATAAACACCCAGTATCACGTTGGATTCTGCTCTGACCTGGAGCCATTTACAGATAAGAGTACGGTTCACAGATTCAAGTTTTGGGATTAAAAGTGGATTTATTTTCATCCCTTTTTAACCTGACTGGTTCTATAAATATATATGTTATGGTATAAATTGGCATATAAGATATATCTTTCCATAGATTATATTTTTTTTTTCAGTTCATGTCAAGAGATGCTTGCTCTGTATGTTCTTTGACTGCTTCTTCTGTCTGTTGTTAGCTTTGTGCTGTGAGCCAGTGACTCTCTGCAGAGTGCGTGGTGTATATTGCAGTTTTGAGACGAGGTCAGTAACGGCTGGTCGGGCATATAAAGCATCTGGATTTGCCACTGAAGGCCACTGTTTGCACCCCAGCTCACTTTCAGCTGCCTTCACCTGCCCTAACCTTAACGGAGCAGTGTGCCGATTCTACACATCAAAGTCTGTTTAGAGGTGTTTCAGAGCAACGCTGCACATGTGGAAGTCTTAAAGCCGTTTGTGGCTCTGGAGGGAGCGGTGTAAAGTCTGATAAATTGCCTCAAGTGATGTCATTCGAGGCAATGTCAGCTGGGTCTGAAGAATACGAAGCTCGCCGGACCTCTGCAGCCTGCTGCTTACCTCTGCTCGAGGCCAGCAGCTGGAGGCTACACCTTGCATAAACCTGCCACTGAGCTGTTGCATTGCGGGTAATACAAGTGAGAAGAACACATGGAATTAAAAAAAGAGATGATATCTCCGGTTTTGCTGATGCCTGTTTATACCAAAGGCAGGTGACGAAGGTTGTCTTTAGGTTGGCTGATCTGTTGACAGTAGAGCTGTAATTGGTATTTCTAGGGTCTCTGTGTTGCTTGCAATGTGTTAGAAAGGTGCTGAATCTGCTCTACAGTTATTTCCGAGGCTGCAGATTGCAGCAGTGTTGTTGTATCAGATGTTCCTGTAATTGTGTCCAATTATTGCTCTGAAAGCATTTTCTTCAAGCGAGCCACCTGGTTACACCTCCACTCCCTGGGGAATCTGTGAAATAGAGACCTTTGTCTTCGAAAAGAAAGGCCTCTTGGGTATTCACTCTGTAACGTACGGCAGCTAATCTACGCTGAAAAACTCGCTCTGTTCTGACGTTACACTATAATTGGTACTACTGAACTCTGTGTTACTGAGATGTCTGTTACCCAGATATTAGAGAGACAAAGCAAATTAGGGAAGAGCAAAATAGAAGCAGAGCGACGTGTTACATAAAAGTGACACAGCGGATTTGTTCCAGGAGACTTCACCCAATCCAATCAAGTGGGCTTTTCTGGATGAGTTCTCAAGCGAGTCTTGCATCTCTCGGGAGAAAGCTCTCAAGTTAACCTGTCCTTCAGTAATGAGCACATGAGCATTCTTGGTTACGAGTATGATATATTCAGCAAGGCCCTGAACCTTTTACAGCCCACACAGTCACACATATACCACCGTATGTTTTTGACAGAACATTAGAGAGGTGTGATCATGTCACATCGTGTTGTCATGGTGCTGTGTTAATCGCTCATCACCGACACAAACCGTTCCCAGGTCGACACACCAGGTTGTCGCGTTTGTGTCCGTTCAGCAAAGTAAGCAACTGCAAATCCAGATTGTTTTATCACGATTAAATGCTTTTACAAACATCAGCTGTGTGCAGCATCCTTTTGTCGAATCAGGTAAAACTCAGGTCCAAGACGCAGACGTTTGCTGCAGATACTTCACATTATATTGCGCGCTACTCTAACGAGAAGCAGAATGCAGGAACGTGATTGGATAATTGGAAGGTTTGTGTGTTTGTTTTTGTGTGGATTTCAAAGCTTGAGCTCATCGAGCCTGAAGGGCAGACGTGATGTATGTACCACTGCATAATTATAACAACAGGATATAAGAATAGTCTCCCAGATGATGTCTCTCATTATAAAACAGTTTGAAGGCTGGTTAAGTAACCTATACTGAAAACATGTGCCTGACATTTCTCAGCTGTATGGTCACTTTTTTACATTTCTTTGAGAAGTGTAAAATAAAAAGCAACTTTTGTATAACCTATTCCACAGTGACAGTGTGAAATTATTAAACTCCATGTGCATTAGAACACTTCTGCTGTGTAGCTGCTGGTGGTAGCCGAAAAAACAGAATTATCTGATGAATAAAAGGTGGAAGTAGGTTTTCTGTACGAGAGTCAGACATTAAAAAAGTCGATAGCGGATTTCAAATGAAACTTGATAAGAACATAAAACACAAGGGTATTTTATTCTCCACCATGCACCGAATGGAAACCCTCATTAAAAAACAAGATCAAGCTCCCGAGCAACATAGAGATGACTGTGTTTTCACATATTCTTATTATGAAATGTAGAATACGGCAAACACACACACGCACAGAATTTGTTTTGTGTTTCGTCCACTGGCGTTTACAATATTTAATCATCATCAGCGGTTGTGTTTGTTTGTATTCTGCGTTGACTCAGTGGAAAACAACAGAGAGTATCATTTCCAGTAGTTGGTGCATGGTTGCATCAACAGAACATCAGACGTAAACACTCCAGAGACCGCTGCTCATTTCCTGTTTCAAAACAGACAGATTTTTTACAAAAACCACGACCACGATCGTTCCTTGACTTTAATCACACGTTTATTATTGTGACCGTGATGAAAACTTTCCCCTCACTTTGACAAAGTAGTCATTTTTATCCCCGTACCACAATGTGTCACCCTCAGTGGTGGACCTAGGCTGTCTGGGGTGCAGAGGCAGATGAGATTAAAAGGCCACCAGATGCAGAAATACATTTAAGGCAAAACACTTTGCACTTTGCTATTTGAAAAGTGCATTTGTTTCTCTCGCATTCAAGATTCAAGATCAGTTTCATTGTGACTCTACAACACTAGACTGTATAGGTTTAGATATAGAAGGTTGTTAGTGGTGGTCCCTTTTTACTACACAGCAAAACAAACAAACTGATTATTGAATAATCACGTCAGAAGAAGTCAATGTTCATGGTGGAAGCGATCAGGAGTCACGCAGCGGCACCTCCCTGATATCACTGATGCTTCTGGGTGGTTTAAGCGACCCACTGCAGAGCCTTCTGGTCCCGAGCCGTGAAACAAACACGCCGGTTTGTGAGGTTTCCAGTCGGAATACTTTTTATTGTCCCTCCTTAACTGAGCGTGAACTTGGCACGGGAAGGTTAAAATTGTTTTATTACGTGACTCAGATTTAATGTATATATACTAAATCTCTGTAATAAAAACATACAGGGAACTATTAACTGTTAAACCATGTATTGGCATGTGGCACTATATCATGTTTTCTTCACCCTAGAGGGCACTTTCCATGTTTTCTTGCGCGTCGGGCCACCACGGAGGGCACTTTATCATGTTTTACCCTCCGCAGGGGAATCCAGAGGGCAACTTTTGCTGCGTTTTCTTTTTCTTCGAACATGACGGTACAAGGCTGTCAAGTTGTGAGGACTTCAACTACATCAACAGGTGAAGCTGCACACCATCCTGACCTGTCTGCGAGTTCTTTCACCTGACAGAAAATGGCAAATGGACTGTATTAACGTACCACCAAGTCTTCAGGCTCATCAGCTTTACAGCACAGGGCACATTCAGACAATCCTACACTGATGGCAGAGGGCAATTTCTAACCAAAGTGATATTTCTGTGTTCAGTTGTTCAGAAATAGACGGGAGAAGTCAGTGATGGGAATATGGGTCTCAGTATCTTGCCCAAGGGCACGTCAGCAGCTACGACCAGCTCTGCCTCTTGAGCCCAGTGAAGAAGCAGTTTTTATTTTGGTTTGTTGTTTGCAGTTCAGTCCAGCACACATGGCCTTTTCTGCTAAGATACTGAATTCAAAATGCATGTAAAAATAATGAATATTCAACACGTTGGGGAAACGTTGTTTGGACCTAAAGTGTAAGAGCAACCAGCGCAGTCGGTGTTCAGTTCAGATACTCTGAGACTGTTTCATTTTGATCAGCGTCCTCCAATTGCTGTGTAGGTGTTTCTGACAGAGTATTTCTGCTGACTTACCGACTCTCTGATTTCCCACCGAATGAATTCACTTCTGATAAAACTGCCTCAGCACTAACAACTCTCGGCTTTATACTGTATTCCACTATATCAGTCGCTTTAAGTTTTCCCCAGAGGATGATTCAGGATCTCCTTTCATAGCAAACAGTGATCAGTGTTACTGCAGATATCCCACCGCTTCAACAGTTTTTCACCTTTCCAAAAATACTGAACGGCCATGAAGACATTCAGTTTGTGTCTGAAGGATGAGACGTGGGGCTGACACAGGCGGGTCCGGCCGTAATGAATGTGCTCTGAACAAAGATCGCCTAAATGTCAAATTATTTATGCACAAAATAGAACTGAATCATTTAATATGAACACAATCAGAGATGCAATAAAGCAAAGATGGACGATTAAATAACAGATGCAGTCCATGTAAAGGTCAGTGCTTTTCCATTATTTGGCCAGGAAGCAACAGTGTTCTCAACAACAAAGTTGACACTAACAAAAACCTCATTTCCTAATAATGCTACCAGATTAGAGTTTAATTCAAATTCCAACATGTCCTACTTGTAAAAAAAACAACCGTATAGGTCGACGTGAAAGCAGCTTATTACGATACATTTTTACACTACATGTTTTGCCGCGGTCACCGTAATTAGATAAGAAGGAAGTAGGTTAAGTATAAAGTATAAAGTTGCATAAAGTCCTCATAAGGACGAGGTCGGGGATGGACGCAGGCCTTTCACCCAGGAGATTACTGTTGTGTAGTTGAGTTATGTCACTTACATTAAGCTACTGCAGATAGGAGCGCTCGTAACTGAGGTAACTGAGTTATTTCATTGCAAGCATGTGGGCCGTTACGCCTGCAGCTGGTACGATGCAACAGTAATGTTGCTTTGGGATCAACTGTCAGTTGACTTATTCAGTCGCCGGTATATTGTACCAGATGAAGCTAAAAGGGTTATTTTCATCTGTCGTCCCTTGCTAGAGGAAAATAATCAGCTGTACGACGTTATCACTCTGTGAATAAAACCACCAAACAGAAACACACATCATGTGAAAAACAACCACTCTGAAACAGCCGAAAACAAACAATCCTAAATTCATCATTACAAATAACAAAACTACCCGATTGTCCTTCAACCCTGTTTTCAGGCTATAACATTGATATTCAACAGTCCTGCAGTCTCTGACACTTCCTGGCTGCTTTAACTGAGAGGCAGTTTTGCCCAAATTAAATATGGTAGATTAAATATAACATAACAGTCCCCTCAGGAGGAGTTAGCTGTCCTTGAGTCAGCTCCATATTCTCACCATTTACTGTTGTAAACTGTTTAAGAGGCTGTGGCGCTAAATTATGAATGACTTTAAATAATAAACCAACAGTGGCCAAGAACAGAATATTTTCAAATGACAGAAGATTTCACTTTGTAACTTTATTTGACAAGGATGAGAATTTGCTTTGTTATCTATGATTTTCAAGGATTTGTCCCATTCTGTTTGTGTGAGACCAGGTTGTAATACGGTTTAAAAATGTGACAATATCAGTGCATATATACACACATTTGATTATTATTCAGTTAGATGTTTTAATGTCTGGTCTCTAGGTTGTCTTTTGGCTTTTTTTTGTTTTTTTGTTCTATGTATCTGCATGTTTTAGTCCATTAACCTGAACAGCTCACCACAAATATCACATTACTGCAGATAAACGAAAAGCACGTATTTTTTTTAAATGTATTTATTCATTTTTTAATTTACTCCTCCCAGGAAGCTCGTAATTTTATGATAATAGCATCAACCTTTTAATGGAACATGACGTCATGTTTTTATGACTCAAAATATAAAGAGGGGCTTAAATTCTTAATAATTCTAATAAAAATCGGGCCACTGAGAGCTTTGGGTACAAAGGACATTTGAGCACATGGACAGTCTCCTCAGAGGGAAACTGTTGGGCTAGAGGAGGCAAGGCTAGATGAATAACTACAGCATATTAAGGCCAAATTACCTCCTTAAACACAATACTTGGTCATATTCACATGCACGCAAAATGGCATGCTGCCTACAGCCGAGGGACCATCCACATTAGAGCAAATGAGTCTGTTTCAATCCAGCAATTTGCAGGCTAGCAGGACAAAAGGCCTCTCGAAAACAAAGCTAGACTGGAGGTCATGTGACACCCAGGAACCCCCCCCCCAGAAAGCACCATGAGCCTTATCAAGCACCACATAAACACTTCTACCAATGCATTATGGGTACCAGCAGCAAGAAGCACCAGGGAGGTTTTTTTTTTTACTAAATCTCTTTCTTCTTTCTTTCTTCTTCTTCGACCAGCTTTCAGAGGTATAAATGTTTAGATGTGCTATCCACTGAAAGATGCAACATTCTGCAAGCTTAAATGTCTAAAGGGAATTTTTTAAGAAGGATACAAAAATTCAAATTAAGTATATTCAAAGATTTTTATTTTATTATCAAATGCGAGTGTGGAGTTTGAGTCCTGTGTGTGTTTGCCAATATCCATAACCTATGAGACATCACATCTCACTTCATGAATCAGCAGTGCTCATCTCTGTTTTTTTGACAAAATGTTCTGATCATCCTGACGGAGACGCGATAATTAAAGATCCATCCATCCATCCATTATCTGTACATTATATGTACGCCGCTTAATCCTCTGCAGGGTCGCGGGGATAATTAAAGATCACATTTTAATATCCACAACTGCAACACGGGCACTCAGGAAACATTCCTCAACTTGTGTAATAAATGCTCATGGCTGGTCATGAAGTGTTTGGCATGCAGGTCTGACTTTGTCCAGCTCGGCTCCAGGGGGCTCGCTGCAGGCTGCAGGCTGCAGGCTGCAGGCTGCAGGCTGCAGGCTGCACGCTCTCTGGCAGCCAAACTAGATCCTGAGTGGCAACAAATGGGTTCAGCAGATTAAACTGTTTAAATGGAGCAATTAGAGGAGAATAGGTGCGAGTGGTTTAATTTTTCTCAGGATGTATTCTCTTCTGTTTGATTCATTAGCAAGCTAACTAAAGATAAAGAGGCTGTTGGGAGGTATCTCGTTTGTAAACCAGTTAATATGGCTAGAAGCTAATGCTAACTGGTTAGAGGTTAGAGGCTGGTTAGACACTAAAGCTCATCCAAAGATCCAGAGATTGTTCTCAGCAGCTGGTGGAGACCAAACAAAAGCAAAAAGGAGAGTGAATATTGGATATTCATTTGTCAGGTGGATACAAGAATGTCTCTGCTCTGTGTCTGGATGTGTGACAGTCAAATGTTTGTCTACTCGTTAGCATTTGCAACCATAATGAGGTAATATGTTGTTTTGTTTCTTACAATCGTTCTGCTGCCTCCAGGTGGTCACAAAGGAGAAATCAATGGACGCAGATTTAAAGAAACTGAGACAATAGTGACAATAGAATACGAACAACTCAGACATGGGTAGTTTGTGAAGTTTAATGTTAAACTGCATGACTTGTTTTTTTTTTTTCTTTTTTTCCACACACATTAGTAATATTTACATCAAACAGAACTTCAAATAATTAAAAAAAAAAAGAACAGATTAAGTTGTTTCACATCATTTCATGATTCGAGCCTGGGCGACAAAAGAAGAGCTCATGACCCTAATAATGACTCAGGGATTATCCTTCCACAAATGTACAATAACCTTCAAAAGAAATGTGCCTTAGGTCTATATATATGTATATATATATATATATATATTTAAAAAAATAAAAACTAAATGTTACAGTCTTACAAAACACAAAACAACAAGGTCCGAGGGTGAAAAACAGAACATGGCAATCATCTTCAGGACATTCAAAATAATTAAATGCAACTGAAAACATGAGGATTTGACAGTAAAATGGAAACATGTAAATGCCACTTTAAGCACTTTGCTGCAAGTCATCGCACTTACACATAATAATAATATAATTAATTCATTAATAATAATAATAATAATAATAATAATAATAATAGTGATAATAAAGGAAAGGAAGGATCTCATGTATAATAAATGTGTCACAAAAAGACAAAGTAGTGTTTCAGTGTATTTTCGCACAGCAGGTACAGCAATATCAAACTCCTTCAGCGGCGCGAGGCCACTGCTTAAACTAAATGCTAGCACACATATCGAGCCATTGCAAGACAACAAGGTGAGCACAGGAGAAAGTCTCACAAGTTTTACTCTATCCCATTAACCACCGTTAAGAGTAACACTAAATTACCTTCAACACCTCGAGGATTTTTTTTTTTTTCACATTGAGCACAAACACAAGTATTTTCTTCTTTTCTCTATTAGTTTTTTTTTTTCCAAACATACATCTGACATGGCAAAAAATGTGAACTTTCAGTTTATGCAAATGTTTCCGTGTCTACAGGGCTTGTGTGTAGGAGGCAGTATCCTGTAATTGGCTCGTCAAGCACATTAGCTTATGTATGGTTCTGAAATGAACAGTCACAGTGGAAAATGGACTCAGAAAATAAGTGGCGTGCTATCGTATATAACTAAGCATTCTCTACAAAAATACAGTAGCAAGCTATTCTCTTCAGTGTTTCTTACCGTTTCGAAACTCTTTAGGCTATATTAGTACAAATCATAGTCAAAAAAATATTCAAATATGTTAAACGTGTGGGCTGTCCTCGAAAAAGTCTTTCCCTTCAGGAATAAGAAAATTAACTCCAACAACTTAAACACTCTTTAATCATTTTTTTTTTTTTTTTCCCAGGACAACCCAGCTATGTGATTGTCTTCACCAATTGCACCTGCAAAAAGAAACAACTCCTATTGGTTGATAACTCTGCACAAACATAAAGGACCCTCGATGCAATGAGCCTTAAACCAACCTCCACGAGGAACTCAAGATTTCACACACAGATATGGAAAATACAGCACGTGGCAAGCGATAAATGTAAACTGGGAACGTTTCGCATGTTGCCAACTCTGTTTATTTCCCATCAGACAGTTGTAAACGCTGGCATTAACGAATAAAAGAAAAAGGATGAAAAGTGAATGAAACTATATGTCTTTGGCAACTATATAATAATAATAATAATAAAATAATAATAATGATAATAATAATACATGGAGGAATAGAAGAAAGTAGATACTGTCGGATCAAGCCCTTTGTTTTTTTTGTTTTCGTAGCTAATCAGGATAACATTCGCTTTATCTAATAGTCCAAAATATTGAGTCGACCTCCAGAACAGCAATGCTATTAGAAAGAGTAATGAAGGATTCAGTTGAGAGACTGCCAATTCACATCTTTACATAACACTCGGTCATTAACTGTCATTAAAGGGGTAGTCCATGTCATTATAGATTGATAATTAGCTTCACAAATCAAATGGCATTAATTGTTTGTTTTTTTTTGTTTTTTTTTTGTTTTCACCAGAACACACTCGATCACACATACAGTTTAGTATACGACTTTCAAAGAAGCAAGCATATGACTGATGGACGGAAAACAGAAAACAAACAAAAAGAAGCACGTCGCTACAAAAGGTCACTACCACCGTGGGAAATGTAAAAAATAAAAAGCAGACGGAGAGAAAAATAACATCTTGAGTGATACGATTCTGTACACGGCGGTTGGCAAAAAAAATGAAAAAGAAAAAAAAAAAAATCAACATATTCAAAGGTGAGGAGGCGATCAAAAACCAGACAGGATGCGTGGGCGTGTGAGGGGTGAAGGGTACGAGTGGTGGAGGAGGGGAGTCGGTGTCGGCTACGCTAACATCACAAGGTGAGCTGGGTCCTACAAACAGCCTCAGTGTGGAGCAAGCAGTGCACAATACACAGGGGACTCAGGGCCACGAATCACATTTTCATCACGTCGGATGAAAACACGTTTTAATCTTGTAAAATAAAACAGAAAAGGCGAGGTGGGGATGGATGCACATCCGTTCAGCAGAATTTTCCATGAAGCTTTTTTTTTTTTTTCTTTTTTTTTTCCTGTGGCACTATCATGTTGCCTCTTGCAGAGCTAGAAGTTATGTGGCATGTCACACGGATTGCTCCTTGGGGAACTTGAACGGCGCCTGAGGGCCCGGGGCGGGGAAGCTCGTGTTGGAGTACATGGGCTCGGTGGGTGGGTGCTGCTGGTAGGGGTGCTGAGGCAAGAACGTGACGGGAGGGTAGGCTGGGGCAGGCTGAGACTCGGGGAAGTGTTCCATGTTGCAGACGCGCTGGTAGCTCATGTACTCAGCTGGGTTCAACAGCTCTTCTGGACGCCTCCCAGAGTCCTGCGAAAAGGTGGGGGAGACACAAAAGAAGAAGACAGAGGATAATACTGCAGGGTCACACGGCTTCCTTTATCTGAGGAAGGCTGGCTGGACCTGAAATTGAAGTGTCATCACATCAGCACGTTATAGTGCACAACAGAATACAAAGTGGTTTACTGAAAAGACAATATCTGACAGTATCACACTCATATCAGCAGTATGTCTATCAGCCCAGTCGCCAGGATGAATGTTGGTGATGTTTGTATGTGTCATAGCCTACATACTGTATTGGCATCTCTGCCAAACGTCTCAAATAATGTTCACATGACATGTTTATGACCTGACTTTCATATCTTGAGGTGGTGGAGGTACAGGAGGGAATACTGGCATTTTATATCATGATATATTTAAGCAGACCTGGACACATTTCCAGCCGTATTTTTAATTTCCAAAACAACCCAAAACCTGACGTTTTCCTATCCCTAACAAAGTGGTTATTGTCCTTTAACATAACCAGAGCATAAACATATATATATATATATATATATATATAAATATAAAAGCATCTTGTCAGAAGGTGTAACCGAAAAGTGAACCTTCAACATATCTGTGGTTTTCAGAAACACAGACTGCCAACATTTTCTATGGCGATTGGGTTGATTTTTCTACTCATTAATAACATACAAACTCAGATTTAAACATAGATTTAATACATATTCATGCACATCTTCCTCCACGCTGAACAATCGTGATGCCAGAGGGGTCAGTTTAATTAATATCTACTGTATTCATGCTTTTTTAAAAATTGTTATTCAAATACAGTTTGGCCTGTTCTTGTAATATCCTCAGTATTAAGTCAGTTTATTATAATGTGGGATGCAGCCTGTATATATATATATATATATATTCATTTTTTTATGATTTCTTTTATGTTTACAGTAAAGCAGAATTCATTACAGCAGCAGCTGTGGTGTTAAAGATGCATTAAGTGTCTAACCAGCCTCTAACTTTTTACACCGAGGGCTCCATTTCCATGAATCAGAAAGGTGCAGATACAGATGGTGGTGTAACTGCTGTAGGCCAGCTGGAGTTTTTCTTACTAACGACGCTCCGTAGTTGTGAGAGGGGTCGGATACAGATACAGAAAATAGTGGATATTTCAGCCCCCAAATTAAAAAAAACACATGCTTTCCTCTTACATGTGGTGCTTTTTATCCAATCTAGATTGTTTTGGTGTGAGCTGTTGCGGTTTGGAGATGTTGTGCTTCTCTTGAATATAATGGAACTGATGTCAAAGTGGCAAAAAAAAAAAGAAAAGAAAAAAAAAAAGTTGTACATTGATTTTTCTTTCCAAAAATCCTGCCTCAGCTGCTGCAGTTAAGTTTGATGTAGGAACTATTTTCTTTTAACCGAACTGCACCCTCCAACAATATAACTGTGCGGAATGAAGCACGCATCTACTCATTTACAAGAGGCTCGCTGACTAAGCTAGCTGCCACTACAGCACAGTCGAGGACGACTCCATAAATGCTTACATCCCACACTCTCGTCCACGAGTAGACGCACGCCTCCTTCTGCACAGTTATAGGGTTGGTGGGTGAAGCTGATGGACAGAGAACAGCTCCTACATCAAACTGATCCAAACAAGGGCCGAGGATTATCTTGAGGGAACCGGTTCATGATTTTCTGGAAAGACACACTGCTGTTGAGTTTGTTGTTGTTGAAGTGTATTTTTAGTATTTTGAGCAGCACGAGCTGAGTGCCTTCTTGTTCTGTTATATACAAGAGAAAGCAAACATCCATTTGGCAGATATTTCCAAAACCCGCAAAGAAACACTAAAAGCTCTACTAGGTAAGAGGGACAATGTGTCATTTTAATTTTAGGGTGAACTGTCCCTTTGACTGATTTAAATAATTGCGAGGTTTGTCACAGCGCATGATGCTAACTGTCAAAATAGTATCTATCTAAAGTGGCACTCCAGCGATTAAGCGTTCACTTCGCTGCAGCTGGAGCGCTCGCATGAAACAACTGACACAAACAAAACTGCTCCATTCAGCTCGTAGTGATAATCCACGTCTCTGGAAACCACAAGATCCGAAACCACAAGATCCAAAACTTTTTGAAAAGTCGTATTAAAGTGTTTGAAGCCCATCGTGGGGTGCACAGGCTCACCTGCGTATCGAGGGTGTTAATAGGACACTCAGAAACACTGATTACGCTGGACAAGCTGTATGGAGCTATTCGTTTGGTTTTCCCCATCTACTTGTTTATTTGAATGCTGCAATGCTGTTTTGTCATGACGCTCCAGAAACATTGTGTTGACAATGAAAGTTTTCTCCTTCTAATTTTCATATTTACTCCTTCTCCAGACATAATAGTGAGAAGCTTCTCCGCAGCAGACTTTGTAAAATGTTCTCGTTTTCTTTCCTGCCGCCGTCAGTTTGAATCAAAACAACTGCCGCCGTTATTCTGCCCATGTTTGTGTTACATCATGTCGTCTGAAGCACCCATTGTCTCACTGTTTATCTATTGGAATTCAAAACGCTGTGCTTCTAGTGCCACTCGAAACTTGCTTTAAATGGCTTTAAGGCTCTTTAATGGCGCTGTGTTCACTGTGTCCCCCCTGTGTCACCCATTGTGATGCGTAAACTTGTGAATATGGTTACGCAGCTGTAACTCGGAGCTCTGAGTTAGAGTCAATAAGCATGTAGCAAAGTGCCTAGCTTATTTATTTTTCATCCTCCGCTGCTGGTAGTGTAAGTTTTTAATCGAGGCACCGGGACCGGGTGAGGAATGCCAAATGCTGCTGTGCTCTGTGACTGTGTGTGCACATGCTCAGAACACCTGCATAATGTAGATTTAATCCACCGGACCTAGAAGAAATCGTACGTCCCACTTGTGCATGAGAAGCTGACTTGATGATGACTCTTCTTCACTGACAGTCATGCATTTAGCGAATTAACACAATGCACCGGTATCAGTTCTGGGTGAGAGAAGAGTCGAGATCCAAACACCACAGTTGTATGCTGCTATTGAATTTGTATCGACAGACTGCTCCCTGCTCATTCCAACAGAGGAGATGTGATTCAATTATGCAGGAAAGAAGCTACTATTGTGGCAGTGTAAGGTCACCGATCCTGATCTGCACAAACATAACCACGCAGCCCTCACTCAGCCCTAAACTGTTTCATATGTCAGATTCTGGCCTTTTCCAAACATTACAGTCGAGGATGACACACGAGGACTGCTCTGAACGACTGGTTAACATTTCTTTGACTGTGTCTGACATTAGGGTCAGGGTTAAGGACAAGGATTATGAGTGAAACATGATTATGAATGACAGTAATGATGATAACACATGCAAAAAAATAAAATCAAAAAACAAAAACGATGAGAGTGAAAATGGAACTTACGAATATTCGTCAAGCATCTCTACATCTACGACAACGATGATCCCAACTCTGAAAATGTTTTGGCGGGGCAACAAAACCACAAGCAAACTTAAATCTGCCTACAAGTTGATCAGCCAAAGATGAAAATGTGAATGTTTACACCACACAATAAAGCTGTTAAAGGGTGAAACATCGGGAACAAAATAAGGAATTTTTAATTAGCAGGCCGTGAAACAGACGAAAGCGGTGGAAAAGCCGAACGCATGAGATCCAACTTACTAATAAACAGTTCAAATCATTTTGTTGTGTGTGAATGAATGAATGTTTTAGAATTATTCAGGTGCATTTAATGTGTTCATTTGACAGGTTGAACATACCATCACATCAACTCGAGTAAATCTGTGAATTTCTCTGAGTTAGATTTTAGTTTTTAATGTATTTAAATAAAGAATTTGTCACCATACGGACAAAGTCACCTGACTAATGATCCACTATCCACAGAATTTAATAAAAAGGATTTTGGTATCAACCGCAAGCGAGTTGGACTTTAGCCGACTACATACAGTTTCATAGTGTAAAGTTGTGTGATTTGTAAACACACCGATGAGACTGGATTGACTAACAACATGCACTTTGAGTGTCAAAGAAGTGAGGCTGTGATTCAAAGGGACACCGTGAGGGATGAACGTCAAGATAAGCACAGTGAAGACAAAAGTGTGAGAGGCGATCTCGTGTGAAGGTGAATTTGGTGTTTTCACAGCAGAAGACGTGCAAGTAAACCTCTCCTGACACACATGCTGGAAACACAGACAGCAGCGTCTGAAAATCTTATTTGCTTCAGGTCAGCATCAAGAAAAACGTTCTACTCTGTCAGGTTATTCATTTCTCTGCTTTCTGAGGAGTCTTTGGTGATTTCAGGCCAAATTAAAACCAACAGTCTGAGCTGCAGTTCTCCCAACTTATAAGTTTGTCTGAAGACATTTGGGATTCAGACTTGAAACTTAAGCAACCTGATGCTGATGAAAGTCCGATTTCACTTTGAAGAAATGTTCAGTCAGCCCCACCTGTAAGACATATGTCAGCTACAACTGCAACTGACCCTTTAACATGTCAAAACTAGTTATTTAAAACAAAAGTCTGACATTTTGATGAATGCGCTTATTTTCTTGTCGAGAATGTCTTTTATGTAAGAAGCTGGTGCCAGCAGACGATTAGCATAGCTTAGCTGAGGGGGAAACAGAGGGAAACAGCTAGCCCGGCTCCTCCAACAGTAAGCTAAACAAATCTGCCTATTAAGACCTCCCAATCTCACTATTAACACATTTGATCTCTGCTGTTTAGTCCAAAGCTTAACTACAGACATGTTGTCTGTGGCTCCATCATCTCTGGCCGGTCATACGGTCTTGCCCACCAACAAGATGGAGGCCAGGCTGATGACAGTACCAGGGTGGTTTTCTTGCCGGGTTTGGCTGCTGACAGCCTGAGGCTGGGTTTGCAGATTGGACGGAGTTGCTCAAGGCAGAGTGGCACAAGGACATCAGAGGGAAATCCAGAATCTACCCTCTGCATAAAGTATGTTCCACTTTCACCTTAAGCATCAGATACAATTATTCACATGTGTTTTAGTATAAATGTGTGTCCTTCTTTTTATACATCCATAGCAGATTTTGTTGGGGGTTTTTTTTTCGACAGAGCAAGCTAACTGCTATACTCGGCTCAGCTATCTGGCTGCTGCTACCTGTATACACGGCCACATTTATTGGCCAGATAAGAACTGTTCCTTTTTTTTTAAAAGGTGCATATACACTGAAATAAGGGGCTTTTACATCTTGATACAGATGTACTGTATAGCAGACAGACACATGAAACAAAGTGACTTCCTACAGAGAGTTTACAGCACAATGATTCATTTATTAGATACAAAATCGGATGTTAGTGCCTTATTTATTATTGACTAAGTGTGGGTACCTGCTATAGACTGCATGTGTCAGACTTGTGTGGGTGTAATGGAAGGTTCTTTCTATTAGAGGGGCAGGAAGTGGATTATGTCAAACACATGTCCAGAGGGCATTACAGTGCCTGATGGGAGAGCAGCAATAAACTGAAAACACCAATGAGAGTCTGCTGTCAGATTAAAAACTATTTCTGCACAGTGTCGTCACAGTGGCATCAAAGTTGGACCTTTTCACTCTCAGGCTTTAAAGTTCTCCCACCATGTACTTGGCCTTAAATTACCGTCTGTGATATCAAGAAGTTAGAAAAGTTCAGCCTCTTATTTGCATGTTTTGGCTTCTCGCACAAAAGGAATTTTAAAACGTGTTTTTCACTCCTGAATTTCATTAAAATCTGATGCCCTCATGCGCTTGTGTTCCGTTTGGCAACTGCTGTTTGACCTCTAACTTTTTGTTAATCGATACATTTTTTATGACGGTGGTGTATTTCACCGCGGGCTGAGTCTTCAGCTCAAGTCAAGCTGAATGCGTCTGATTCTGTTTCTAAGCATTTCCAGAGTTTCAACATCAAACTCTGGGCGGCAGGCCAAGGATTTTGATGATTAAGGATAACAGCCTATCTGAAGACATACCTACTTTTAAAGGGAGATTTAATACATAGAATGGCATTAATAGAAAGGGATGAGACTTTTTCTACTTTAAGAATTAAAATAGCACTTGGCACAAGGTTTATGTAAAGTTATACTCATCTTATCAGCCTAAATCTCTCATCAATGGATGGATATTGTTTTAAATAATCTCTGCCCGCAGGACGTGAAAAGCAAAACTCCTAGAAAAACAAATTACTGAGCTGCCTTTTCTCATTATGTGGTTGATAGAATTTGCTGGCCACGTAGAAATACACCGTTAAAAATAAAAGTCCTGCATTCAAACTCTTCTAACTATCTATGGGGAGACCCTGTTTTTTTTATTCTACTCCAGTTTTCTGATCTTCAGCCTGTCATTGCTGCAGTCGTAGCGTCTAATCGCGTCTTATCATCGACTCTGTATGTGATCTAGTTGTGCGAAATGTTCGCGCTGTGTTTTGTCCGAACACTCAGTAACATCTGGAGCAGAAATGTATTTTTCCCTTCACAGGAAGTTATACTGCACTGAGACCTGGTCCTGGAGTTTTATCGAGAATTAATTTGGAGTTTATCACTTTTGCCCGTTTTGCACTGAATTAAATTGACCTTAGACAGCACCAAGTGGGGTTTTTAATATAACAGCAGCTCTCCCGGTTTGCCCCATTTAACAATAATTCAGAAAATCTTTGTGTGGTAGTGAAACAAGAGAGACAAGCACATTTTTTTTTTATCCTTTTGAACTGTGAATGAATCACAGATACGGTGTTTGTCAGTTTAAAAGATCATTTTCTGATTCAGTAAAGTCTCAGCTCATCATAAAACCAATATAATATAAGCTTGAGGAGATATGTTTGCTATTATAAAGACTACACAGCCAACGGTCGTGTTAGTGATGCCGTCTCATTAAACGCCCTGTATATTAGCCGCTCTCCTTTCACATAACTGCAAGTGTCAATATGACCAGATTTATTGAGATTTCCATCCTTTTCAGTACCTCTAACTCTAGTTTTTCACCATCTTGGTGTTTGTGACACGTGTTGAGCGAGGCGATGAGTTCAGTGGACTTCAACCCTCTACTGAATAAATGAACAGTAATCTGATAATGCCATGCTGTTCTTCTCTTATATCTACCGTTCTGTGGTATCTGATCATCACTATTGTTGCACCTGTTCTGTTCTTTCAGCTTGATGAACATCCCGACTCCTCAGCACACCATTCGTAGGAAGCAGTTCATACTTTGTTTCTGTGAGTGCTGCCTGGATCGCTGATGATCCAGCGCTTCCTGAGTGATGTGTGATACTTGTCCCAACATTTAGTTAAACAGCGAATGGGACTCGCCGACTCTGTTGGTTTGATTTATTCTCATGATGCTCACTGACAGCTTCAGTAGAAGCAACATCCACCAAAAGAAATCACCTGTCAGAAGATCTGTCAAATGGGGGGAGAAAAAAAAAAAAGAATTTTTAAAGCCTTCATTTGGTTATAATAAGATCCTATTTTCATCCCGTAATAATCTGAATTGATTTCCATTCATTTCCATTGGGAAGCGAAGCATAATGTTATGCAAATGAATGGATATCATAGCCTGCCTGCTTTTGTCACTCTTCCTCTCACTTTCACATCTCTGTCTGCTCGAAAACAACAAAAAGTCCCTGAAAACAATGAAAGATGACATCATCTCGCATTCAGTCCAAATAAACAACAACTGTTACAGGAAATGAACAAGGTGACTTTGACACCATTTGACTACCTAATGTCTGTCCTCAGTCGTGGTGTTTGTTCTGCCAAACAACAGTCTGCAAACATTACCAATCAAACATGAGACCAAACATGCTTCAGGACGTCCGTCAGCTTCCGCAGCGAGAACAGAGACGACGACAGCTTCCAGATTGGTCTATCAAAGATTTGGCAATTATTCAAGCAGCGCGCTCAACAGAAGGCTACAGGTGCTCCGCTCTATATTCTTGTGGCTTTTCTGCTGTGTTTTTTTCTGAGTTTTAAGAAGCCAAGGTGTTAAAAAACCCTCATCAGGGGTCGGATCCATAAAATTGTGAAGTTTCATGTCTAAATGTGTGTGTACACACAAAGACAGAAATACGTATTCTTAACAGATTTATGAGGATGTACGAACACCGGATTCTGTTTTATAAATGTAATTGTTGAAACTGGCGCACATATGTGAGCTTCACAGTTATCCATTAATGAATGCAGAGATGCTCTTAAACACTGTGTGCTGACTGCTCCACCGCTCATTATGCGAAGAAAAAGTACACCTGCGTGTCATCATCAAGGCTCTCCATCAGCATCAGAACAGCTGTCGTTATGCATAACTGTTAGCACGGCTGCAGCTATTTCTGGCGCCCGAACATGTACCTGTGAACCGTCGCCGTGATGTTGTCTCGGAGGCTGTTTAAACAGGGTAGCAAGATGCATCCTGAGTGATCCAATCGCAAGTGGACAGCTCCAAGTACAGGTGTGAATGCCCGCTTGAGGACAGGTTTTAGATCCAATCACTCAGACCGCTGTTCAGCGGAGATCTGGGGCCGCAGGTGACCACATTCTGTAAGCAGTGTGTGCGCACACGGCATAATGGATTACACGCTGTCTGGTTTCCATGTGGTTCACTGTAATGGGAATAACATGTTGGCGCTCTCTTAACCTGCCCAGCAACAGATGTTTGTGAACACGCTGTCTGTTTCAAGAGGATCGAGGAGAAACACGCTGTTTAAAAGCACTGCTTCAACTGATTTCTACATTAACGCTACATTTACAAAAAAAGAACCTTTTAATACGTTAACATGCCAATTTTTTTTTTTTTTTAACAAATGCAGTAAATGGCAACCAAATCAGACAACATCTTTGGTTTCCCAGTGGAGAAAGCAAGGCCCCTTAAAACAAAATCACTCAATTTTGTTGTTGAGTTTGGAGGAACTTTGTAAACTTTGGCAAACTCTGTCTGTATGAATTCCTGACTATTTGGGCCTTCTGGTTGTTTAGGTAAATGTTTTATTTTAGGAAAATATTTCTGATTCATCTAGAGCTCATATTGAAACCGACCTCACAAAGTCCTGCACGAATTTAAGAGAGAAGCTCCAATGTAAATAAATGGAGTGATCAAATTCGTTTACTGGCTATTAATGACTTCTATTGTCTCCCTTGAGTCATCTTCTATCCTCTACCGACCTCCGTTACACGTACACATCATTATGCATCTGCCCAGCTGTCAGTTAAGGCCAAAGATCAGCAATCTTTCACTTCCTGTCAGGTCACATTTCCTCTGTCCCGCTGAAATAAAAGTTTTCGGGATTTCTGTCTAACTTTGAATGTAAAGCAAAAGAGGGCAAAAAGAAATGCATAAATTCAAAACTGAGGGGTTAATCTAAATGAAATCTGGCTCACCTTGAAGTCATTTTTCAGCACCAGTATGTTGGATAGATAGCATAACCTTGAGTAAGTGTAGCCCAAATAAGATTTTCTCATATCTGATAATGTAATAACTCTGTCAAAGCAAACGGATGCCAGAAAAATCAGGCTGTGATTAAAAGCCGGCAGATTTATTTCACTGATTACTTTAAAGTCACTGACTAAAGGTGAACTTAAAAGCCTTTATATTCCTCTCAAACAATAAAAGGAGGATTTTGTCACCCTGGATATGAACTTGTAGTTCAGTCTTTGGCTCGGCAAACAAAGATTTTATTGAACGGTGTAACCTCCTGACTGGAGCGCGTCAGGATGAGGCTTAATGCCGTATTACAAACAGGGAATGTCAACAGGCAATTCCCCGGAGGACTTTCATGTTGAGACACTTCTGCTGCTACAATATCCCATCAATTACAGAGCTGCCGACTGAACACCCTGTATAGCTGACATAAGAATCAAATTGATATTCATTAATTTGTCTGCTCTGTCTCTGAACAGTGTAATCTGATGGTTGAACATGTTCTGAGATCATGTATTAGATTTCAGACAGCCTTTCTGCTGGTGTAAACATGTATTTTTTAGCGTACAGAGCTTGAAGAAATGTTTAATGTTGATTTACCTATCCTCTGTTCTACATTGGTTAAACGGCCTTACTTATTTCACCACCCCTTTGCAATACCAAAAAAGTGCTTAATGTTCTTAAAAAGAGGTTTAAAAACTACCAATAAAACTAGATAATATGTTCTTCTAATTCAATTTTACCTGTTTTAATGATGTCCTTTAAAACATCACCATTTTGAAATGAGGCTCTTCTTCTCCACTCCACTAAAGTTAATGTTCACTTTTACCCTTATTTCATGAAAAATTAAGATAGTGTAATGAAGATTTTTTAAGACCCAAGTCCAGAATAAATTACGTGCTCCTATGGATATTTTTGGAAGACTTTGAAGCTTCCTCCCTCATGGAGCTGCCAAAGATTTAATACCAGAGATAAGTCAGGGGATGGACCGTGTGCACAAGGCTCTGTATTAAAACTATATTACTGCATGCAAGAATATTAAAATCTGATTTTCTTCAGCCTAAAGCGTTGGCAGAAACACATTTCTTCTCCTCGTTACGATGCCGTACTGTGTGTCCGGTCAGCTTGTGAGACAATCTCCGTTCAAAGTGACCAAATTAATGTTGATAAAATCAGGACAGTGCGACTATCGACACTCCAGAGCACTTGTGAGGCTGAATCTACAGTTTGGATAATAAAAGTAACGTTTGTGTAAAGATTTGCTGACACGATATATTCAGTGCAGCCACACCGCTCGCCTCCTAACAAACCTTTGCCAATGAAGCAGCTGTATGATCTGATTCTCATGCAGATTTTCATAAACCGTGCCTCCAATCTAACATTCACCTGTAGCCTCTGACTTTAATTGTTTATTGTCGTCAATCCCCAACCTCTGCTGTGCTGTTCCTGTCTGCTAGAAATTACAATAATGCACCCCTAATTTAGGAAATGATATTGTCTTTTTTTTTGTACTGATATTGACAGTTGACAAATTAGTTTTTAGTTATTAAAATTTAATTTGTTTTCCCTGCGTATAAATGTTGGCAATCAACATTTCTGCAAAGTACAGATATGTTCCAACTTTACATTTATTTAGTTTAGTAATTTAATGATTCATGATGTGAGATGGCCGTGCTTTTGTTCTGATTAGGTCTGTTCACTTGGTGAGGGTTGGGATAACATCATATTTTTAATTGCATACCTATTTTTGACACGCAAATATGTCCCGAGGTCTTGTCAAAAATATCTGTTTTTTGTCGTCACCAACACAGCTGTAAATTGCCCCGAGGTCTCCTTAAAAATATCCAGTGGTGTGACGCTTCCTAGTTAACGGTGCAGTGCTGAACTGCAGTCACTGGCTTGGCAGCTTTCTCACACATAACTTCCCCACTGCTCCCTTCCGAAAGTCACGCACATGTAATGTGGACACATGATATGACACGTTCTGCAGAAATGTCAGTATGGAACACACTCCAGCCCACGACACACTGCAAATGACCTGGCGATCCTACTGTCATCCTGGTGACTGGGCTGTGAAGTGTCACAGTGACTTGAATTCAGGACTCAACATGTCTTCTTCAGTAACATTTAACCAGAATGACAGTCTTTCCCTCACTCTACACAATGTGCATTTTGTTTTCTTAGAGTGCAAATCCCAGCCTATGGCATGATGAATTTGCTGCGGTGTGAGGAATCACAGAGTTTCTGGAGCTGATGAGTGTGTTTGCATCACGTTCTTGTGATTTCTGGCTTCTCAGCTGGTCTAAATTCAAACAGTTTCTCCTGATGCCATCTGCTGCTGCCAGTGACGGAATACTTATGTTTTCTAATGTGGCTTTAAATTCTCACTGCCTGGCGCTTTTACACCTGCAAATATCCTCGGCAGTGAGACCATAATGTGCTTTCCAGATGTTCCGTCCATCTTCTGTCCATCAGTTAAAAAGCTGCTCATTCGATGGTGTATCACACTCGCAGATTTAAAAAAAAAAAACACAAACACCTCATTCAGCTCCCAGATTTCATGTTTTAAGGCTTTATGTGCGGTAATGTTTTTTTTTTTTTTTACATCTACGTTTACTTCCCCGGGATGAAAATGTCTCTAAATGAGCAGAGATTGCTGCTGCACTATTTCAATAACACACACTTTGCATTGCACCTCGGCTTGTTGCAACAATTGCCTGAAGAAAGCCTCCTGAATTGCCTGCAGAATTACACGCCTTTGGAATTGTCATAGAAACCAGTCTCGCTATTCCAGCAACATGGTGATTTGTGCCCTCTTATAAGGCACTTTACTGTACGTGTATAATGACTTTAAATGTTTCAGAGGACCGTATGTGTGTGTGTGTGTGTGTGTGTGTGTGTGTGTGTGTGAAGGGAAGATTTCTTCCGGCTCTCTCCTGCAGGGTTCAGATGAGACATCAGAGCAGCATCTTGGAGATGAGAGCTTGTTTTGCCCTGCTACCAATCAGGGTTGTCAAGAGCTGCACAGTCACTCGAGAAACACATTTTGTTTACGACCGTTCAGGAAAAAAATATTCTCCACTATTTTACAATTTCATTGTTGTTAAGAATCTGCTTAAATTAGAGGGACAGTTCACACCAAAATAAAAAATATATATTTTTTTTTCCTCCTACCTGTAGAACTACTTATCCAACTGGATTTTTGTTTTTGTATGAGTTGCAGGTTTTAGAGATTCAGAGATGTTGCTCTTCTCTCAGATATAATGGAACCAGATAGATTGCAGAACTCAGCATCAGTGTCTCATATTGCTGATCACTCGTGATAATCCACAGTACTTGTTGTGAGCAGTGTCGTGCAGGAAATAGGTTTCTTTACCCCAGCCTCCAACCTTCGACTGTATCACTGTCCAGATGGAGTGAGCTATTTCACATGGATGAAGCTGACTAAGCTAACTAAGCTAGCTAACATTACAGCTCAACTGTGGATGGACGACCATGGATGTATAATCCGACCTGGATACAGTGTTGGATGCTGCTCAGTGGCACTTGAAACCAAAAAATCTCATCTTCCAGGGTATGAAAATACCCAGATCTCCTGTGTTGTATCCGATTTAGCGCCCGGCTAACTTGAATAGAGATAAAATGATGAATGAATGAATGAATTATACTGAGAAGAGTAAATTCTCAGCGTTGTGAAGCTTGATAATAATCTATCCACCATTTTACAGCTGCTTTACAATAGAAGCTTAGCCAGAAATCAATCACTGCCGCAATGCACAAATAAAGGTGGAGTGGTGCCTTTATATTGATAAGTTGTCTTACAGTTTCAGGATGATCAAATGGCCAAGCAAACTTTGTGCCCTTCACTGTTTGTGTCCCGCCTCCTGGAGCGCTCCTCCAACCACACCCGTTGATGACATTTTACCTCGGTATTATTTATGTCGCACACCGTTATTCTCATCTGACAGAGATCATAAAGCACAACGGTGGGCTCTAACAAAAGCGCGGACAGATGATGCCACTGTGCCGCACGTCATATTTCACTGACGTTGCTTTAAAACACGGCTCTGAAGCACAGATGTCTCAGTTTGTTAAATGCCAGTTGCTGCGACTCGGCTCTCCACATGTCTCATCTCTCCCTCCTCCGCTCGCACCTCATGTGGGAAGATGTGACAACTCGCCTGGACTCTTGTTTACTTTGCTTCCCCTTTAATTGTAACTTCATGCATTCCAGATTGTGTGACTTCCTGCCGTGGCTCAGTTTCATTCATCGCCTGTTTTCGATTATCCAACCAGTCCTTTTAGTAGATATCTTCCTAGTTGTTCACTACCTCTTTGCGAGATTGTGTTAATTCACATGACAGACTGGACTTCTTTTTGTATCCTGCCTTTGCCTGCCAATCACCTGCCTCGTCTGCACCGCTGACAGACACTCCTGTATGAACTTCGAGCTTACCAAATTAACTTTGGCTGTGCAGGTGTGGATGCGGTCAGTGATTCTTGCGCTTGAGTCAATTTTTGAGTTCTGGCCATCACTGTTGAATCTGGCCATGATGGACTAAGACGGCAGTAGAGGAGGTGATGAAACTTACAAACTGATAGATGAGAAGAAGGGCACTTTTTTTCACGTATTTCAGTATAAAGAAAACTGTTCCTACACCAAACTGCTCACAACGAGGTCTGTGGATTATCTTGAGTAACTGATGATGATTTTCAATGCAGACACATCAACAGCTGACATCTTCAAAACTCTGCAACTTAGACCAAAACTTTCTAGATGGCTGAACAGCTCGACAGGTAAGAGGAGATATAGATATTTTGGATTTTAGGGTCACCTGTCTCCTTTGAACACACTAAAGCACAGTTACCTTTCCTACCTAGAAATGCAACTGCGTGGAGAGCGATTCAACATTCCTGAGATGTTCATGCAAGAGAAGTCATGCAGCTAAATCTAGCATTTAGAAAGTGTTACATGTTTACAGACTCTATCTCTACACTTTTGTCTACGATCGGGATTCATGCATACAAAGGCTGAGAGACGAGAAGAGGATGGAGTGATACACAACAGAACCTTTCCTCCGTGTTTTTCCTCGCCAGTGAGTCATATTTTACATGACATTTTCAGAAAATAATGGAGCACTTACACGGCTGATCTTATGATCGCTCGCAAGAATTGCAGGCTTGATTTAGGTTTCATTGTGTCTCTGTTGCGCCAAAGAACTGCACGTCTCTTTGAGGAGAGCTATGGAAATAACAGCCTGAAAATATCTCAGCCTCAATCCAACTTTCTGCAGAGCGGCGAGGGCGAAATCAAAAGACGGCCAAGACTGAAGAGGAAGGTAGACAAGGGAACCATGTAGAGCATAATAAAGAGAGGTCTGTGCATGTGAAAGGGGGATGAACGGGGGAGAGGAGTGCATCAGTCTGTGTACCTTGAGGCCAAAGTCTGAGGGGAAAGGCCTATAATGGCATGCGCTAGTGTGAGCTAGGCTGGATGGTTGCATACTCGACAAGATCCCCAGGGCCAGTGTGAGCAGAGCTTCGTGGGCTGGGAGAGGAGGCCAAAGCTGCAGTATCCAGCTCCGCATACTGGACATCACAGTCCTTGTGGCCAGAGTTCTGGAGACAAGAGAGGCGAAAGGTGTGTGAGGAGTGAGGCAGCCAAAAATATGAGAGAGAGAGAGAGAGAGAGTGACAGAAAGAGAGAGAGAGACTGACAGACTGGCTGAAAGAGAGAGAGACAGAGAGAGAGAGAGGCAGATGAAACGAATGAGAAAGTAAATATTGATTGACGATGTGATGGTCATGGGGGATGTTTTGAGTCGGTGAGCAGCGGTGTTAGAGAGGACGGCAAAGAAAAATGTGAAAGCATGGCACATGTAAATAAAGACGTCAGATTACGCCTGAATGTGACAAAGATGGAGACGTGGCTCAGAAAATAACAGTCAGACAGAAAATAATACAAGTCCGAAAATAAAAGGTTAGAGATGAGGAAGGACTTCAGACTTTGTTTACATGCACATAATGACATTTTTTTTTCTATTATTGTGATTCACATAATAGAAGGTGTTTACATGTGATTTCATTCAGTTGATTTCATGTTTGGGTTTATGATGCGTTTCTCAGAAACGATGTCCTGCTCGGAGTCGACGGGCATGAAAAGTGGATTTAAACAGAAACAATCGCTGTAACCAAACAAACCAAACACACGGCGGGCAGTGTTGCAACTCTTATGCTTGGATTACAGTGAACGCGTATCCACACAATCTTTCAGAAGAACTAAAACTACGACAGTCATTTGTGTGCCCCGATCGCTGTATGAATTCTCTGATTCTGGCTGGAAGCCGCAGTTACTGTGCAGCACATGAACGTATTTAGACAACCAGTAAACACACTGATGGAGATGCTGAGAGGCTGGAATTTCTGCGTGCATGTAAACACAGACAGAGACCTTCACTTAACCGGCATCTGACCACAGTGCACAAACACGAGTCCAATGATTGACTGACTGATGAGCAACTGGCCGAGTGGATGATTGAGTAAATGACCTTAATGTGGTAATCAATAAATGACAATGACCTCTTTCAGCGGTGTTTATCAAATTCAAAAATACTTCTCAGATTGTTTTTAGAAAGGAGACTCAAAGGCACAGGGTCAAAAAATATCTGAAAAACACAGCCCAGTCACTTAGAATGAAATGTTGGCGTTGTCTGGTCCAATCCCAGTTCACCTCTTGTCCCCTCCCACTGTCTCCAGCTAACCTCCATGGTAGGGTGTCCTGATTCTTGCTGTCATAGAGGGTGAAGTCTAGGGTTGGATGAGGCACACTTCAAACTGAGAGTTATGAGAAGTCTCTGTAGTTACAATGTGCAATGGTCTTATTCTCTGAAACAGGCATAAAAAAGATTTCTACTAGTCTTCTGATGATACAGCAACATAATGTTGTTAATGCCGAATTGTGCAGAACAATTTTGAAGTATTTCAATGTTGGATTTTCTGTCTTCTGTGGCACATGATGCTCAAAGTTTAACTAAAGTCCAGCAGCACAGTCGCTGAGCACAGGCTGCTAATGCTAATGGCTCTACTGAAGCAGTGCTCATCTTTTGTTGGATTACTTGAACTACTTGTCTGTCACCATCAGATACATAAGTGACCCTGTGATAACGCCAGGATGGCCACAGAAATGCAAGAGAAATCATGTGTCCGGTGGCGTCATCAATGACCAGTGATGTCATACGAGGGTCTTGAAGGGTCGTCACATTAAACTACTACCACTTGTAAGTCTGTTCTGATGGACAAGGGGGCTCTTGATTGTGCCTACAGTTTTGCAAACCATGGATATGTTAAATTTGTATCTTCTAATGTATCATATCTACAGCAGACAATAAATCTGGGGTATTATTTTGCAAGTATTAAGTTTTCATGCACCCTAACAGAGGTTTTTTTTTTTTTGCCCAAACTTAATCAGACCCTAAGCAAAACACTGTCACAACATACCGTTGAAAAGGAATGTAAAGGTTCAACGTATCTGTGGTTTGCAGAAATGTACAGAGCCAACATTTATTCTGGAGACTGGGACTGTGGAAAAAAAGACAGTGTAATGTACGACCGTAAAGACTGAAAGGGGATAAAAGACAAAATAGACAACAAGGAAACAGGACAAAACACACAAGGTTTTGATTTCATTGGCCCCTTTTCTCCTTGAAGGTGAGGATGATTGCCTTTTCAATTTAGTTTGTGAGAAACCGTTAGTTCTGTGTTTACCCCTCTTAGAGACTAACCAAAGGAGGATGAGTAAGAATAAGACTGTATTGATGTTTGAATCACCGACAAACCACGACTGCAGGTGAATTACAGGAATCGAAAGATAATGGACAGATAACCCATTTTGCCTCGCTTTGAGGTGTACAAAAACTCCACTATGTACTTTGCTGCAGATGCGGGGTAATTTTTTATCCCGTGTGTAAAAAGTCCTGCATGAGCAATTCAGTGATTGGATCAAATGGTAATGTTTCTGCTCTTAGTCTGTCTGCTTTGCTCCTGGTAATGGACACTGAGTAAAATAGGGGGAGTTATGACAAAGTAAAGCAGAGCAGAGATGTCAGCTTCTCTGCGTCTCCACAAACAGCATCTCCGGATGGACAGTGGAGGGGATGTGAGGGAGGAAAATGCAATGGAATGATACCTGTTGTCCCCCCATCGCATCGGTGTACCTTAGTTCCACCTGAGGAAGGATTACACAGAAATGATTGAATCTTTTACAGAATCTCCACATCAATAATCTAAATCCACTGCGCAGTCTCCTCCACCGTCGCATATTTCCCCGGCACTCACGTCCTGCGCTCGCTGGGATATTTAAATATCTGGAATATTTGTCATGACCGGAGTGCAATCAGGGGGAAAATTACAGCCACATCGCATTCAAAATTGGCAGATAGTGTTTTGCCCCTAGAGAATCATCATTAGTAACACTCGACGCTCAGCAGTCAATGCATGTCTCTCACAAATAGTGTTTTGAAAACCTCGCTGATACCCTATTCATCTTAAGAGCAGCCCCTAAACTTCAATTTAAGCGGAATGTTACCAGAGATAAGAAATAAATCGGAGAGAAATCTGCCCTCTGTGTGCCAGGATTATCAGACAACATCCGGTTCCTTTGAGCACAGAATTGAAGATGATAGTTTAATATCCTTGAATGACTGCACAAGAAATCAAAATCAATTCATCCGGGGGGAAACACTGATAGTAATTGAGTTATCCCAGGAAGTTTGGTGGGAAAATATAAGTAATTAAAAAAAAAACAAAAAAAAACAAAAAAAAAACCCCACACCATTAAAAGCAAAGCAATAATTTCAAGAAGATGAAAAATTAAGGATGAAGTAAATCGGGAGCAGCAGTGAAGCACAACAGTGACGGAGTGGAGATTCACCAAGTTCAGCCACCGTCATGTACATCAACTTCATATTACAGAAAATACATTTTTACTGAGCGCAGCAGATGGTTCACGGACATGAGGCCGGGGCGAGATCTTCGACAGACAAGCAGAGAAAGAAAACACACCGTACACTGAAACTGAAGCAGATTAATTCAGCTTGTACCTGAGCGGACAGGCTGACGTGTAAGCGAACGTGGCGCTCGTGTTGAGGATGTTAAAATAAGTTTGATAACCATCAAAGACAAGCTGCTGATATTAACTGATATTATGCTGATATAACAGTCAGAAGGTCCAAAACCAGCAGTGCGCCTTCATCAAGCCCATCGTTCCTACTGAAGATCTTTGAAAACTGGAGACAGATATATGGATTTATTTTTAAGGGAAGTTGTGCTGTGGTGGGTAAAGTGAGGACGGTGTATGCAGAAGTGACTCAATGACTCGTCTTAATGAAGGAGCAGCTCACCCAGAGCACCGGCGTGTCTTGCTGATGTGTTTTTAATAGTTTTTGGACAAGAGTGAAGCTCTGTGACGCAGAGGAATAATGAAATAAACTTGAAAGGGCACTCGGATCAGCGCCTGGTGCGTCTGGCTGAAGCACGGGGAGGTGAAACGAGGCGACAGATGGTGAAAGTACTGATTGCAGTGACACCATTACTGCCACATGCTAGCAACAAAGACGTGCACGGTGAATGTTTTCATTTATAGATTCATGAAAAGTTTTGATTGAAGTGATTTTGTATATTATATGTTTGAGATGTTTTTTTTTTCTGGTATTGCAGCACAACCCCTCCTGCCTCTCTCGTCTATATCATTTGACTACGTTGTTTCATCATAAACGTTTGTGAGTGCAGCCGGTTGCTGCGATGTCATTTTGGTGCCACGCTGATGTTCATATTTTTGATATATATCATTAACAACAGGCTTCATCCACACGCGGCTCACCTGCTGGTATGAAAATCAGCTCAGGGATGAAAAACTTAACAACACGCGGTGTGATTTTGAGCGACTTCATAAATAAACTGCTGAGGAGGGACACAACAAATGGGATGTTGAGTTCAAACTTTTCAATTTAAATGCTGTTATTTATTTATTTTTTTTAACTATTGAGAACATTGTTATCTATTCAGTTTATTTATTTTACCACCACACAAAATAAAACTCGACCCCCTTCCCCTTTACAAAGAGCTGAGCCACTGAATGGCAGTGAAGATAACAAAAAGGGGATTTATACATTTTGTATTGTGCCTTTGGTGGATAGTACAGAAATAATCTGCATATACTCTGGTTCAAGGTGAGACCAGACTTATCTTTGGATGTCAGGTTTTTTTTTCTGTTTCTAGCCGAGAGAACTGCTGGAAATGTTGTAACGCGAATCGTAAAATGCCAAATGTCAATAACAGTATAAAACAGAGTGGTTGATAAAATAGCGCATCAGTGCAACCTCCAAAAGTCCTTGAGCACGGAGTCATGGATGTGCACAGAACCTGTGGGCTGATGGGTCCATTATGAAGAGGACACAGTCACACAGATGCTGGTTTTGGTCTTTTTATCCGACTTTTTACCAGAAAGAAAAATATGTTCTTTTCCTGTAAATCTTTAGACTTGAACTCATGATTGTGACTTCAGATGGCTCTGACAGTGTGATTTATGCTGATTAGATATTGAACTGACAAATGTATCTAAACACAGTGAGAGATTTTACAGTGTGTGGAGGCACGAGGTGTGCCGGAGTTAAGATTAACGCCCCCACATGCCGCTGCCATCAGTCTATCTGCAGGACGCACTCTCCTCTTTACACCGACAGCTGGTGTTTGTTTGTTACACAATGCATGACACTTACCTTCATTAGCACTGCCAGTAGTGATGGTAATACCGATTTCGAGCCTATTGTTCCTCCTTGCTACTGTATTGTACGGCTGATTGAGCACATGTAGAAGAATCTGCTCTCACACACAACACGTAAGCGTTCACATGCGCACACACCGCCTCCAAATTCCCCCCAAAAAAAGGAGTTTTATTTTCTTTTAATTAAAAAGCAACTCCAGCCAACACAAATACAGCCCCGTAAAACACTCAAGCAGCTGTTCCACGGAGGGAGGCTCAACCACAGTCAGCAGATGCAAACACTTCATAGTCAACAGTTAACACTCAGGGGGCGATGATGTACTGTTAGAGCATCGCACTGAAATTCCTCTGCACACGGTTGCCATGCAAACACACAAGAAGTCATTACAGCAGATTAGGAGGAGCAGGGTGGAGCGGAGGGGAGGCGGAGGGCAGAGCGGGTGGAGAGCGTTCAGGTCAGAGCACGAAATAGTCCACACACACAAAGAGAGAGAGAGAGAGAAAGAGAGAGAGAGAGAAAAGGTCGGCCGGCCCAGGTTTATATAGGTGAATGGTGCTGATGTAAATGATGAGATAAGGAGCTTAGTCAAAGCTCCCAGTGGATTTACTGGTCAGCTTGTTAGAAAGGCCGCTGTCGACCAGACCAGCAGGGACGGAAAGCAGCTACGTTAAAGATCCTCCGTGACATTCAGGGTGCATTCAGCTGCTGCATTTCATTTATAAATCAATTCTCAAATACCTCCGGGCATAATGGCACAAGAAAGTTCGCCCTTTCACCGGCAATTACCGCCGGCCGAAGGCAGCGTCTGTAGGTGAACCGTTCTTGGAGAAGCTCCTTTGAACCCGCTCGTGGCATCACTACTCACCGGCTTATCAGTGAAGGGGGTCGACTCGGAGGGCGCCATGTCGTAATAAGGAGGCTGGAGAGGAAGCTTCTGCATTTCCTCATCCTTGTCGAGATGAACCACCTACAGGAAACACCGAGAGCTCAGCAAGACTCATAATGAGCTCCAAAACCAGACAGGCCAAACCAGTTGATACTGGGGCCGCTCTGCAAGCCCCACAAAGGTTAACTGAGCAATTATCCAGTAGCTGAACCTTTGTTGCATTATTTCAGAGCTACAACACTCCAGCAGCAGAATGTTATATTGGAAGCTTTTTGACTTTGTTAGCTCAAATTTTCTTTTTTTTTTTTTTATTCTGTGGTAATGAACACAAACAAGAAGTGAAACCTGACAGAGAATACAGCCTGACAGCAGGTTGAACTTTAACCGCTCCGGTGAACTATAAGTGCATCAAAGATGTTTTTGTCAAATTAATAGCTTACATAGCACACAAAGGTATGATGCAAACTTCTGAAATAGTGGAGCAGGAAGAGGTTGCTGTGACTCACAACCAGTGAAGGAAGGAACCGCAGGGATAATTCACACATGAAGGTGACGCGTGATCACAGAACAGATATGCTGCACATTAATTACAGCTTAACAAACTCAGGCTGTCAATATATGGAAAAAGCTCTTTGAAACCACTTGTTTATTAATGTAAAATACTATTTTTCCTCCTCCTATTTATAATAAGAGCCAAACATGAAAATATGAACTATTTTCAGGAGCATCACAGGCTGGACTCCCTGTCTTGTTGTTTACTTTGCAGGTTTCTTTTAATGGTTTGATGTTTCTGAACTGAAATTTGGACTCATCCACCGGCAAAGGTGCCTTTGAAGAGAGATTTTCTTTCAATAGGATCCAAACTGGACTGCAGTCCAGTCTAGACGACAGTCTGAGATGTAGAAATGTTATATTTCAAAAGCAAAGACGACTCTTTAATGTGTCAAATGTTTATTTTACTCTATAACAAAGCAATATGATTATTACAGCCACGATTTCAGTACTGACATTTCCACAACAAGCAGGAAGTCTGTTGACTCTACATCAGATTATATTAAAACAATAATTAGTTTATTAAATATAAATACTAACGCCACTTTTATAATGGACTTTTTTGTGCATGGCTGTGTTTGAATTACTGTGACTTGCATTTTCTAAAAAAGAGGTTGTTACTATCTATTTATCACTACTATTATATTCTTTACTCAGTTTGTTTTGGGTGTTTACTTGCTTCAAAGTTAAAAAGTACGTTATTTTTCTCAAACTGTCCAAACACTTCATTTTAAGGCCCATCTCTTTAAGAGGCCCCTCCTGGGAGAGCCCAGTCTTCCCTGATTGGTCAGCCCTCAGAGGCCTGAGCAGGCCCCGCCCACTGTGTTTCTGCATCAGCTCCACAGATGTTTTTGTAACCATGGCCGTGCCGTGATGTCACAACCTCACAGTTAAAGGCAAAATGTCTGAATACCGGTTGTGTGCTCTCCTCTGTGGATTGAACGTTTTGATACTTTAAATGTAGTTGTACAGCGCTACACCCACGTTATAATGAAAAAGATGTGGAAATCTTACTTTCTGTAATATGAAAGCTTTAAATGTCGATCTAAGAGCCAAAGATTTTACGCTACAGAGGTGACAGAGGGACTTTTTTAAAGGAAATTCAGCAGGAAATTAGGGAGTCATTCATTTCAAAAAGGGAGCAGGGCACATTAGCAGACAAATGAGGGGTGAAGCTGATGGAACCAATCCGATTTCACTATATATCTCAAAACAACATGAGTCACACTGCAAAACTACTCTTAGACAATTTTTGCAACCCAGGGCTCTTCTCTTGAAAGAGAGAGATGGAAAGAAATAAGATGGGAACACCATGACAGCTGTCTTATGTTTTCTTTTTCTTTTTTTTTTTTGCCTCCCACCGTTCAGCAGACTCGTTGGGGGCTAAGTCATATGTCTAAGCCTCTTACTCTAAAATTTAAGGTGCAGCTAATAGGTGTTTTGCAGCATACGAGAGGAGCAGGAGGGGGGTGAAGTGCTCCTCTGTAATTTTCCTTCAACAAGTTGCCAGACTCAAAGTTCCCACACAGCATGTTCCTAATTGATCCATCAGTCTCAATCACAATGCAAAGTTTGATGCTGCTGACAGTCGAGCACCTTTTACAGGGTTTTTATGGTGGTTACATTCACAAGAGGCTCAGGAAACGTTTTACGACTTGAAAGGATCAATTAATTTTCTCATTGCAAATGAACGCTAGAAAAAAAAAAAACTTCACTAGACATTAAACGCCACATCTGCGCGTCGGACAAAAGGGAAAAAGAAATAAAAGTGAATGAAGGAAATCAATGTCACGGAGAACAATGACGTTGTAACGAATGTGAGATTCATAATAGATGTTGAACACTGTTTTTCCTCTGCACACCTCTGCGCTGTTCAGTCGGAGGGATCAAAAGGCTGCCAAATTCTATTTGATCCCCATTTTTCTGACACTGAAAAATGGCTGTTGAATGCCAGTCAATATGCACTTGGTCGGTGTGAGCTTTTCCATTCATATTACATCAAAAAGGTGAAGAATTTAAGAGCTGAGTACCAGAGCGGTGAGCTGAGTACCCGGCTTCACACTCAATTAGCTGGAGGAAACGTTTGTTGGGAGCATAAAGACATCGGGCCCCCTCCCCCGCTGGATGGCGGCTTGTTTGTTTGGCTCGCCGAGTCCATCTCGCAGCAACACACACACGCCGGTCTGTGATGTAACGAGCGCAGATGTTGATACTTTGGCTGCGTTGTCAGTTTTGCTCTGTGCATTGGGCAATAATAAAAAAAAAGCACGGTGCTGCCAATTTTCTTCAGGCCAGCAGAGTCACCTAGCAACTTATCCTGAACTGAAGCCGTAAAATTCCAACTGGTTCAGGTTTCGGTTACTGAGCTGGCTCTTCACCTGCGATCCAAACTTTTTTTTCGTCGAAAGTCGCTGATGTCCAGTGTGATTTAGACTGAGAGGCATGTGGTCAGCAGCAATAATCACAAACTTATCATACCGCGAGGGGTAGAGAATATTTTTTTATGTACACTTAAAGGGAATTATTGAGCCACGTCATTTTATTTCACGTAAAAAATTGACCAGGGTGTCCAACAGTTGCTCTGATTGAGGAGTCCTGGTCTGGTAACTGTGTATCTTCCAGGGTTGGGTAATAAAGATGTACATATAATTGTGATCATGTAAAAAAAAAAAAAATAAATAAAAACAACTCATAAAGAAGTCGTACCTGAGTAAAAGTAGATATTATGCTATGTGTTTAAAAGTCAACCATACAAATAGTACTTGAGTGAAAAGGTGACGATTTTTACCTCCAAAACATGGCGGAGGGAAGTAAATGTACTCAGTTAGCTTTCATCCATCCATCACTGCACACATCAAACTGGAGCTAGGACAGATTTTAAAGACTGTTTTGATTTGAGGAGTTCCTGATTTGAGATTATTATTATGTTTTTTGTGTGAAAAGGTTTTTGGATGTTTAATAGAAAATGTAATATCTGTGGAAATCCAGTTTTTATTTATTTATTTTTTGGTTATACTATTGCAGTATTTTCAGTGAAGCGTTCTGGTGTGTTATCACATAGATCCTGCTCAGTTCATGCCTACCTGTGTTACAGTGATGCTCATCGTTTATGCATCAGTGATTACTGTTTATTCATGCGAACTTCACCCATCGTGTCACGAACCTGCTGTGATGTTTTTTTTCTCTTTTGCTTACTTTTATTTTCGCCGGATGCGGGCTTGCTGAGCGTGCAACTTCTTTTAAAGCAAACTACAGCCATAAAATTGAACACATTAAATCCTGTTAAGTGCCTATTACAGCCTCATTTTTCTACTAATCACCAGTGAGTCCAGCATTAGCTGCCTTGCTCAAGTACTCCTCTGCAGTAGTTGTGTGGGGAGGAGAGCTCATTACTTTTCCTTTCCCTCCATTACTTCCTCTGCCCACATGTCCAGGAGTTTGACCTTGGAGCTGTAAAGAGTATCGTAAAGTTGGATTTAAAATCTCGGCAGCGCTGATACACGGTGGCCAACCGACTCGGCGTTTAGGTGAATCTTCAATTATTCAGATTCTAATAATTCTTTCTCACGCTTTATCTCCTCAATTTTGGAGCAGGCAATTATTTTGTACAGCAGTCCTTCACAACAGTAGAGGTCTCAGCAACCTCACTGTGACCTCCGCAGAGTCGTGTGCACTGGACTCCACCTTTGAAATGCACATACTGTACTGTTATTGCATGTGCTTATTTGTTTTTTTTGCTATAGGCAAATCTACAGCGAGCACACTGGGGAAGGTTGATGCAAAACCAGGAAAGTCTCCCTGAATCCTTTATGCGGCACTGATGCGCTGTTACATAAACAGCCTAATGCAAGACACCGATTACGTTCTCGTGTAAGCTCGACAAAAGAATATTGTTCTGCGCGGCCACCAGCTGATTAAAACTGCTGGTCACACAGGCCAGGAGCCTGTCATCACCGACGCTGTGCGGCAGAGATGGTTCGCGTTTTGAGGTTCTGGTTTGGATTAAGTTGCAGTTCTGTGGTGCTGGTGGTGTCGAGCACAAGTAGACTACAGCACAGCAGCTACCTGAACTCAGCCGCAGAGAGCTTTGTGTCTCCTGTCACCGGGATAAAACATAGGCAGTTAACATTTCTGCAAACCACTGATACATCCACATCTCTACATGTCACAGGCCCGCGTACAGGACCACACTGACGGTTCTACAAAACCTGTCATATCACAGGTAACAGGTAAGGAGGCTGCCAAGCCAGCGACTGCTGTTCACCACTGTAAGTGTGACAGGACTGGATATTCTTTTTAGAAGACCTCAGGACATCTCCAGCTGTGGTTGTGGCAAACAAAAACAGGTATTATATCAAACATATTAACTTGTATCTCTTGTTTTTTGTGCCTTAACTTAACCAGATCATAAGCAAAGCGCTGTTACAACATTAAGTAGAAAATCAAACCTGGAGATAAATGAAGTTGCAACGTATCCCTTGGTTTGCAGAAACATACTTGATGTTGATTAGAGGTTAATGGTACAGATCATTTGTGCACATTGAACACTATACATTCATCTTTATATTATACTCTCCAACATAGATATCAGAAATCAGCATACTTGAATGTTTTATATGAACAGGAAATGATATTATTCTTGTCATGTGAAGGCAATCAACCTGCAGCTTTAGGCTGACACTGCCAATCAAACAGCGGAGAGACAAAGCTGCAGCTGTTTGTTTTTGTTTTTGTTTTAATTTTCAGAGATTTTTCACCAACATCCACAGTTAATTTACATTTTTCCAGCTGTGAGCACCCGCTGAAGTCAACCATGTTTAGTTTCCAAGCAAAGACTTGTTGGACGGTATCAACGGCGAGGTGGATGACCAGATGTTAATCTCTTGATCTTTTAATAACAGGAAATATTGATCATATCATTGCTGTGACAAAAGCAAATTCACGTCCTATTTTTAAACAAAAAAAAACAAAACATGTATACCGCATTTATGTATATCTACATGTGAATCATATCCCTGTCTCATCATTTTAATCCTTTTGTGTTTGATAGAGCCAAAGGTCTTTATTAAATCTGTCGCTGATCACACATCAGGGACGTTTGACCTCTGGAAAGGACGTTCAACCAGGAGACCGGGATTTATGTCCCGTGTAGAAAACACAGCATCAATATGTTTTAAACTTTTCTGGGCGTATGATGACGTTGGATGGACAGTGTGTGCGTAAATACTGCAGAATAGCTGAACAAGTCTGTTTGTTGACGTCAGTCGCTGTAGAACTATTTTTGAACCACACTGGGGTGTTTTTGATTGGACGTTTGAACATCAGTCATTGGGTGTCTCAGTGTTTGCTGTGCTACTCAGACCCGTCTTCGATAGATGTTTGGACGTGCCGACAGCGTTTTCGTCTTCTTTTCACCTGCCAGTGAGTAAATCCACCAGGACGGCGTTACACGCATGCATCCTGCAACCACTCCAGCCTCGGCGTGTTTGTACATCAAAATGGTACTGCCAAGGATTCAACACGGGTCTTTCCAGTTAGTATTTTGCCTCTTTGACCCAGACCAGTGATCTGATTCTCCTCACTAATCCACTCCGTGTTGACATTTCAGTTTGTCTCTGATTCAACAATAAAACCGCCGATTCAAAAACCCCTCTGTGAAACGACATCAGACTTCAAGTGATGCTTTGTAATCCATACGACTCTTCTAATAAGGTCCTAATAGAGTGAAATTAATTATCACAGTATAACACATACAGAGACGATCGTGTCTCAGATCAGACATATGCCGCATATACCCAGTAGGAAACTAAGCAGCTGATTATAACACATATACTCTCTAATATATATATGCTTCAGCACGAGGTCAGTATTTATGCCAAAAATGACCCACTTACAATTATTTTACTTATTAAGAGGGAAATTAATTAGCGCCAGATTGGTAATTATGTTACGTGTTAGTGGCTCTGCTCGGAGAATGAGACATTTCTATATTTAGACGCTCAAGCACTCTCAGCTAATTGTACTGTAACCGGATTGTTGAAGGGAACTGTGTGACAAGCAGCAGAGAAGACGACGAAGAGAAACACTCGCACAGCTTTGTAAGAAGAGACATACTGCGCGTCGCCTCCTGTCATTGAATTGATATTTCAGTGACCTCACAAGTAAAACTACTTTTTCAGGTAGAATAATATGGTTTACATAGCTGCATTAGAATAGAGGTGTCACGATTCTCCAAATCCTTGATTTGATTTAAACATTTTATTTTTTTCTTTTCATACGCTGACAACCTTGTCTTTGTAAGAGTATCGCATCTGGATTCGTCAGATCAACAGATGGTTTTATGCCCCGACTGCTGTCATTTACATTTTTTTTAAAATCTTCTTTTTATTTTCACAACAACAGCTTGAATTTATACTCGTGGCTTTCTGCAGGTCAGGGTTAGACAAGTTAGAATAATATTCCAACAAAGATAAAGTTTCCAGAGATTGAAAAGAAACAGAAAAAAAAAAAAAAACACAGTGGTGATTCAACAAAACCCTAACCCTAACAACAAAAAAATGGAATTTAAGTTGCCAAGTTTGGTTTTGTCAAACGTGTCCCAAGTAAATCCTCCTCCTGAACAAATCAATAAATCATCTCAGACGCTGTCGGACTGTCAGCTGATGGTCCTCGTGCTCACAGTGTCAGAGCAGCTGCAGGCTAACGGTGAGCAAGCTGTGTCGAATTTGAAGTGTTTTTTTTTTTTTTTTTAAATCTTTTTTATTCGTTGTTACTCTGGACAGGCGAGTGTCGGAGCAGGTGAAGAGAAAACTACACTGGAATGAATCACCAACTCTGCTTTTGAGTTTGGTCATTCAGATCGACTTTTGAATTGTAGCTGGAAAAGTAACACCCTTAATTATGAATGTTATGTGACATTTCATTTTCATACACGTCAACTGAATAATGTATATTTATCTTTTGAACAATACGTGGCAGAAGTCAGAGACAGAAATCTGGAAATAATAAAGAGGAGGAGGAGATAAGATAAGAAGTGGGATCTTACCTGGATGTCATCGGATGTCAAGTGTCCCTTCATGTCGCTGTTCTTCTTTTTGGGTGGGGGAGGGGCCGGTTTGTGGGCAGGTGGGAGGTCGGTCCTGTTAAGAGAGTGAAAAGATAACATGACACTCAGCACGGTAAGGGATCGCCACTCTTCACGGCCCTCACCTTCTACAGCACTCTATAATGAGATGTCCTGCCTGCACTTGCCTTTTTCACTCTTTCCTCGGATTTTGATAGACCTCGTGTTGGTGGCTTTGTTGCGGCGGCAGCCATTCCCCCTGCCCTTTCAAAGGCTCTCGCTGGAGAGACACTGTGCTAATGAGAGTGGGCTGTAATTGGACACTGAGGTGAGGAGATGGGGATGGAGGGAGTATAGGGGGCAGGGAGAAGGGCATGTGTGAGTCAAGTCCTCAGGGTGGATCGAGTCTCATCCAGAGTGCCACGCCGACAAACACCCCCGCCTGCTGCGCGCTGACTGTTTGTTTGACATGTCGTCCCGAGCCGTGACTCAGAGAGCTCGGCGGGCGGCTTCTGCTCTCCACTTTTCCCCCGGATCCCTGCTACTAACATGCCCTAATCCCAAGGCGCCCCCCCCCCACCCCCACCGCCCCTCTGTCGACACACCTGGGGAAGAACAAAGCCTCAACAGCTGAACACCTGTCCTCATTTACATGCCGCCATTAAGAGAACAGCAAACAGCTATTTTCTTCAAATCAACAATGAGGTTTTCACTGGCGCTAAAAGGTCCGCTCCGGCACACAGTCGTTCATGTGATAATAAAAAAAAAAAAAAAAGAAAATTAAATCGTAGAACAGGAAAGACAGCCGTAATTGAGAGCTTGATGTTGAACTCTTTTGAAGTGCATCCGGATAATGATTTCAGACAAGGAAGCAGAAGGGCTGTTGCTACGAAATCGTTACAAAGAGAAAACCCCCTTCCCTCAAACATGCTGGCAGTCAGATGTCATCTGCCATCCTCTGACATGATATCAGGAGTGATCAAAGATAATGAAGTGGAGCACAGACACTGAGCTGTGTACCTACACGCATTATCTCCGGCTCCTCCCGCCTCCCATTCGCACTGGTTCACGTCCTTATTGAATAACATGACCTTTCCGCAAGGCCAAGCCGGCGTTTTAATGTGCAGAAAATTTGTGCATGAGTGCACCCCTTAACTCTTCCTTTCACGCTCATTATTTCCAGTCCGTATCACCTTGTCTCCAGACAGGGCTGCCGTGCCACTGCCAGATTCGTGTGGCACCCTCTTCAGCCCGCCTGCAGCACAGAGCCACAGCAAAATTCACAGAGAGGCAGCGTGCAGCACTCTCCCTCAGCTACAATAACCTCTCCCGTCGCAGAGCCTTTGGAAGAGAAGCATCCATTTTCTCTCAGACAGATAATCACGAGTCCTGTGGAAACACGGTCTCGGCTGGTACAGCGGCGTGCTCATTAGAACATATTGTAATCCCTTGCTTTTGACTGAGTGAGAGTCTGATACAGGTGAGGAAAAAAAAAAAAAAGCTGTGAAAGTCAACAAGATAATTTGCTTTCAAAAAATGTATGAGGCAAAATGTAAATGTTCAGCCTCCATCAGCCCTGTACATACACTGGAACACCAAATCATGACATTTCCTTCAATTTGCTGGAACAAACATACCGATGAATACCTCCCGCACTGACCAAACTGACATTTTATTCTAAGAAAATGTGCCTTCAGACCACATTTTTTCTACGATGATTACTGTGTTTTCATCCAAATCTTCATGTAGGGACGGATTTATCCAAGCAGGATGAGGTAATACCATGTTTATGTATGATGCAACATTTGCATTCCAATCCTACTGCATTTTTCAACATACATTTCATCCCATAGGGCCTCTGATTATTGCATCTCATTGCACATTATGTGAGGGAGCCTCTTCAAATAGGTGCTGTGTGGGGCCCCATACACAGAGTGAGTTTATTAAATCTGACCAAACACGAGGAAACTCCCCCGTCTCATGACTTCCACCCCACAGTAACCACTTTCTTCCCTGTCATAGCTCCCTTTCCTGATTGAATTCAGCTCCATTTGTAATCGTGTTACGCACAAGCAGCAGCCTCAGGAGACTGTCAGTGTATAGACTGTCACTACTGGTTGACACTAAAGCAGGAAAACAGGGCGAAAAGCAGCATCGGTGTTTGATGAAGCGGCGTGTGTGCAGAGCGCAGCAAACATACAGTGTGGCTGTGTGTTCAGGAACATGCTCATGTAGCCGGACAAACATACAGTGTGTGTGTGTGTGTGTGTGTGTGTGCTGTGTCCCAGTTCCATACAACTAAAAAACGACTAATCTTTAAAGCATTTTTTTTTTTTTTCCGCTAGCATACAGGACATTCAAATTTTACTGTTCTTTTGTTGGCAGGAGCAGATAAAAATGCTCCAACGTTAAGAAAAACAAACTGTGTTGAGTTAATTATACTCCGTGTTTGTTTGTGGAGATGTCCCTGAAGCGGTCTCGACTTCATCCACAATTTGTTCTCATTTCTTCAGCTGTGAGTATTGAACATCGACAAGCACATTCAGCATGCGTGCTTGACATCTCTGAGTGAACGTGACGGAGGATGCTGGACTCGCTAGGGGTGGGCAGATCGATCAGACTATTGATGGTTTCGATACCAAACTGAGCATTGGTATCGGATCGATACTAGCATGATGGAATCGATATTTTTGGTTTAGTTTCTCTTCTGTAAGTTCAGAAAATCATGTGTATTTCTTCACAGAGTTTGTGTGAGCGCAGCGCTCCTCTCCACCTCTCTCACTCAGGTTCACCTCACAGGTAGCAATTTCTAGAAGTGAAACTTATTTCCAACATTAATTAATGTTGTTTTTCAAAGTGTAACTGGTTGTCAGAGATGTAGTTTTAGCAGAGTGATTAAAATATTATCATATATTCAGTCAGTTGAAATAAATCTTAACTGTTTTACTGGAACTCAAAAATATATACTTATATTTAGATATATAGACTTCCTCAAGTATGAATATGTCAGAACATAATAACTATTTTGTGTATCTGCTGAGGGAACATTAGTTTTCCTATTCAGGCTACATGCAGATAGGTTATAGATTTAATTATGTCAATTCTTATTTTCTTTTTTTTATATTTTACAGTATCAGTATTGCCTTGTAATTACTTGGTACTGGATCGATACCAAAATTTGCAGCATCATCCGCCCCTGGAACTCGCAAATGTTACTGCTCAAGCCTGCTAACACGGTGAAATCACTGCAAGTCTGATGTGCCAAGTAACAAGCAGTCAGATCATCAGAGAAACCAGCTAAAGCAACTCATAGTGACACGTATTTAGTCTCACTTTAGGCGGGAACCCCTAGTGGTCATAGTTATTATTACAGCAGCAAAGGAGGAGGTCAGCTGACGATAAAGAGAGGTAAAGTCTTCATGAGTAGGATGTTGTGGTTTTATTTAACCCGGCACACCAGTGATTTTCACAAGAAAAGACTGTCAGTATCTGTTCTGAGCTGCAGGCGACAGGCTTTTTCGAGCTTTTGCACTTCGCTTCAACAGCAAATCCCCAAATCTTCATCTTGTCAGCCAACTGTGCTTACTCTCATTAAGTTGTAGGTGAAATGTGAAACTTGCTACTTTGCTGCTGGTCCTGCTGCTGCACAGAGTAGATGCCTGCATTTTGTAAAGTCCATCGTATTGTTTGTCGTTTGCACTGATATGCAATGTGTCATTTTAGGACTCACTGGCAAACTATTTAGTCGTTTATGTATGAGGATGAGTTGGGTATAAGTCTGAGAGATGCAAATAAAATACTGTCAGGAATCCATCATCTTGTTGGGAATCTGTGTGTGGGCACAACTATGGAAGGTCAAAACCAAACCAGGCAGTCTGTAAACTGTTTTTCTGGTCCTATTTTTTTCTTCCAAGTAAGTTTGGCCGCTTGTGTTTTTTTTTTCTTTTTCTTTTTTCTCTGTCTGATATTTTTTCTATTATGTCACCACATTGCCAGCAGAAAACTATGTGGGAATTATTATCAGTAAGAACGGCTAGACTTTGAAAAACAGATCCAAGTTGTAAGAGACTTTTCCAAAGAATAAGCAGTTGTTCCAAAGATTTGATGCCAGCTTCGTTGTTTTTTTTTCTTTGTCAAGACGTTCCTGAAGCTGTCTGATCATTGTCTTCATGTGTTTTCATTCATTACAGCGGTGCCCCCCCATTTTCTGAGCAATGAACTGTGCGGAATAAAATGTCTGCTGATTCAAAAATAACTCATTGCATGCATGTGGACACCTCTAAGTCAGCTTCGTTCTGCCACTTCTCCAGCGTGAACACATACATGCTCAGAGCTAACTTTAAAATTACTGTATGGCACTTGAACACAGAATGAGCAGCACATGCAAAATGAGATCCTCACGTGCACGCGCCGAGATAATTGGAGCTGGATGGGAGTGGAGGTGTGAATGCAATTTCTTATTGTTTGAATAAAACATTAGAGAAAGTTTCACAGTAGCAGCAGCAGCCGTTCACGCAGCGGCTGCTTCACAGGTGAATGGATTTTTTTTTTTTTTTTGCCACAATAAGACTGTAGCCTACAACGGCTCTGGCTGAATAATTAAAAGACTGCTTTTCCATTCAGCGCTCGCTTTAAAGCTAAATAAGATTAGCCTGTGATGTTAAATATATATTTATATACAGGCTGCAGTATATATGAGTCTTTCTTCTTGCTTCTCTTGAATGTTGTTGATGAGTACATGCAGCCTCTCGTGGAGCGAGCAGCTGTGGAGACGGGACCTTTTCATTTAGCCCAAATTGCCACTGGGAATAAAAAGATGTTAAGTGCAAGACGGTGTCAGCCCAAATAAAGAGGGAGTAAGGGTTAAAGTGAGGGTTGATCAGCTGTGTGCCATTAAATATGTATCAGTGTTGTTTTCCACGCTTTGCCATATGGTGAGTGAAATATTAATCACATTAGATTTTGGTTTAAAAATTCTGCTTTTTTTTTTTTTTGTTTTTTCTGCCCGGATGCTCTAATTCTCTGGTTTGCACTTAATGTTCGCTCCAACCGTCATTAGTCAGCTGCAGTGCCATGATGCTCATCTCAGCTTGACCACCGCCGCGTGCGTCTCAGCTGCGTGATCACACACAGAGACATCCTCAGAGCCGAGTGTGATGCAGGCACCATGTGGGCGTTGGCTTTGCGGGACGCAGACACTAATGAAAGCTGACAAGCACCACAAGCCCGTGGGGAGCAGAAAGCACTGGGCAGAGAACCATAAGCTACATTCAAGTTTGCACTGTTTCCTACTCAGACATCCACCTTGAAGACCTCGCTCCTCCTCGCTCTGCTGGCTACAAAAGGCTCAGGGCAGCTTAAGGGGAGATTTAAGGGGGATAGCGAGGGGAAAACATAACTAATCCCTAAACTGAGAAGAGTAATCTGTGAGGGAAGATTTACAGCCGAGAAAATGACTTTTACAATGCACTCGCAAGAAAAAAAAATGACCTCTCTATTAGAAATTCTCACAACAATGAGGACGTTTTTCAAGCTGCAGACAATCAGAGTTAAGACGCATCTTGCTTTCTGCCGCATGTGAGGGAGCGTGAAGTGTCGCATCCCCAGAAGCGTTGGGATTAAAGAGCCACCATATGACCACAACCCAGGCTCGTGGAAAAAAAAAACAAAAAAACAAAGTGAAGTGTTTGAGCTGATCTCCGCTGCACTCATTGATTTCTGTTGATCACAATCTTATTTGGCAATTTAAATGCTAATGATACTTTTAATTGCGAGACGGGATAAATGTGATTTGATCTTTAGGAGGCAATTACTTTCATGCTTTGTCTCGCTCCCCAATCTTTTCAAAAGGCGGACAACAATTACTCTGCAGAGCTCAGCTGTTTCTTTTTGCTCGCAAGAGAAGAAAGAGCAAAACAAGAATGAAACAAAATGACTTGTGTTTTTGTTCTTTGACAAGTTTATCAAAAACTATTTTTTTTTTCTGCTGTTGGAGGAAGGCATTCGCTTCTTTGAACATTTAACTTTACAATTGTACACAGACGGTCAGTTTCCAAGCCTTCATCAACACCTCAGGCATTGGATGCTAGATTACACACACTGCTATACAAAAAAAAGGGAAAAAAAAATAAGAAAATAAAGGTGATCGCTATAGACAGTTGCACTGCATGTATAACATTCTGTACAGAGAACCCAAGCACCATTTTTTTTTTACTCATGAACATCAACAGCGAATGATTCGAATTCACAGCCAGTACAATAACAGTCCATGTTGATATGACTCAGAAAAGACAAGAGAGACAAGAAAGAACAATCCTACTTTGGTTACAGCTTAAAGCTAGAAGGTGTCCAACACTGAGTAACCATTTATCACATTTCAAAGGTCTCCACACGGCAACAGTGACAAGCATGGGTGACCGGTTTCTAAATCAAAGGGTTCACAAGAACAGATCGTGTCTCTCCGCGAATCGCTTCTCCCGCTGTCGTCTTTCAAGTCGCGCTATAAAGGAGACGTCTATTTTTATACCTGCAACATCCCCATGTTTTTTTTTTTTTTTTAACTTTGACTTTCACTGTCGAAATTCATCAATAATTTCAAGTGTCCTCCAAAATCACAGTGGCGCTACATTTCAGTCCAGGGAAGAAACCATTTCCAGCCCCCCTCTCTCTCAGGTGGACGCATTTACGCTTGAGAAGAAAAAAAAAAAGTCTTGGAAGTTGTTCATATTTCATCGTCCTTTTCCATTCTGCATGTGATTCTTTTTCAGATACTGTGGTAAATACGGCCAGGAAGTTGGCATCAAAGTGATTTATACCAGCGAGTATTCGCAACTGTGTCAACACCAGCTGCACGTCAGGAGCAGCAGCGAGTGGATTCACTTTGCGAGGGGGAACGGCGCCACGATTGGCAGTGCTTTCCAGCATTTTGGAGGTCATACATCACGCTCGGGCAAAAAGACAGAGCGATGAACACATTATTCTGAGAACATCGCTTTTGACAATGCCCATCTATTTTGATAATCAGTTGACTATTGTGCCAGTGCAGCCTCTAAAGGGCCAGTGATTTATTAGGATTGACCAATTTTGAGTCACATCATGTGCTGCTTTGTGAGGGCAAACAGAGGCGTGACTGGCGGTGCAGTCAGGCATGTTATCAAATGCCCAGGCTTGATTAACGGCTCATCAACATGCAGAATTAAACAGTCTGGCTAAATGCTTCCCCTTTACCCTGACATCAGACACTCATATAAAACTATGAATCTCTCGCAGTGCTCCTCCGTAGTAAAAGGGAAAAAAAAAGAATAATACCCAGACATTCTCTTGCAACTTCACTGCATTCACATATTCAAACATTTCAAAGGAAGTAAACAGTTTTCTTTTTTTTCTTCTTCATAAGACACACGTTTTTGATGACACGCCACAGGAGGACGGACACACATATTCACCTGGACACTTTAAAAAGCTTTTTTTTTTGTTTTTTTTCTGAATCACATTTCACTACATTGAGCAGATGCATGCCGAGCTACGAGTAAGAAACAACAACAACAACAGTAACACAGCACTGACACCACTAAGAACTCTTGTCATGCATATATGACGACAATCATGCACATGAGAGAGGAGTGGGGGAAGAGCAAGAGGTGGAGGAGGAGGGGGGGAGGGGAGGCTGCACAATGTGGTCTGTTAACAAAGACATTATCAGTAGAGTTGTAGCTTATGTAAAACAAAGCCTCTGTAAGCTTACAGTTTTCCCTCCGATTACAAATTTGATATGCGTGTTCAATCTCGTCAAAAAGTGTTCTGCTCTGTCCGAGCTCCCCGGATCTGATAAACTCTGAGTGGAGCTGGATATGTTTTTAGACTGGATATGTATTTAAGACTTTTAATTAAGTCTGATTTATCTTGGCACTGTTTTCTTTTCTTTTTTCTTTTTTTTTTTTGGCAAGCTTAATTTTCATTCATACTTGTTTATCAAACTGCATCGCCGTTGTTTGATGGAGCTGGATGCGTGTTCTTTTTTTTTTTTTTTATTTTGTCATGCACCAAATAGAGACGCTTGAATTTCCACTTCAGACGTCTCAATTTGTCGAGAGCTATCAAAGGACAGATGGAAATTCCTTCAATTCAAAGTGTGTTCAGACGTCAAGTCCAGAGTCTAATGAGTGATCCTGTCGATATGCCGCTCTCAGCGCTCACAATGGTGTGCTCAAGTACGTCACTTGCAGGCCACCATTACATGCAGGCAACAGGATAGAGGATCCAGGAGGACAGGGTTCGGCGGGGGATAGACTGGGGTCAGGTGCCTCTACTTTCCTTGTGGGGGACTCTGGCTTCTCTGGAGCCTGTGTCACACAACTATCAGCAACAGCAGCAACAGCAATGCTGAGGGAGGGGAGTGGGAGACAGAGAGCAGTTACTTTGGCATCAGAGTGAGAAAGAAAGATAGATTAGCAGGGAGGGAGAAAGAGACAGAAAGCAATGGGAGAGGTAAGAGTCTGTGTGCTTCATTTGTCTTAAAAAAAAAAAAAATAAAAAAAGTATTCCTGTGAGGGAGCAGCAGCGCGGCGTCCGGGCCTCCGCTGGGCTCGACGGTGGACCTGCAGAGCGTCGAAGACGAGCGGCAGCCGCCAAAAAAACTGGCACAGCGTCGCGTCGGTGCTTGATGTTAGCATCGCTGATTTGAATATGAAATCAATTACATGATTCTGGAGGGGGGGGGGGGGGCTCTAAAATAAGCATTGTAATCTCATCATGTGCGTTGATTAAAGGCTCATGTGCACCCTCAGCCAGATTCTGCACACCCCCAACCTCTGTTGTTTTGGTGATATTCCCAGGGAGGAAGATAGCCAACCCTTCCACACAGCAGCACCATTCCCACGGGGCTGTGCTGTGCATCTTGAATATCCTGTATAGCCAAGAGCCTCATGGAAACCCTGGCAACCACTGAGTTATCAGTCATGGCCAGGTGTTGTAGACAAAGGCAATTAGCGAGATTCAACTTGAATGCGTGTTCCCTTCTTCGTGTAAAAGAAAAAAAAAAAAAAAACAACAACAAACAAACAGATTTCTTAAAATTCTTCCTGAACAGATGGCGGAGACTTTTATCATCTCCAGAACAACACCAAAATATATTTTAGATTTTCACAGCTCTGTTGACTGTGATTCCCTCAGCTGCATCCTCTGCAACTTCTGTTTTCCCCTCAGTGCACGGGCAGCAGCTGGCGATGTTCAGAATTGTCACGGCCCCCCCGGTTCGCACGGCAGAACAAAATTACCTGGTTGGCCATCGGAGGGTGAGGCAGGAGTAAATAAAGTCAGATACACGATCCGTAAATCTGTCTGCTGCTGCTTAATTTATGCACCTCGAGACGTGCTATTTATTCTCAAACATTCCTAACTGTAATTTTTCAATTAGAACAATCTACAAACACTGAATCTGCACAGCTCAGACTTGAACTCCCACTTCAGCGTCAGATTTGATAGAAGTGGTGAAACTTTCTCAAGATGAGGCTGCAGCACATGCTCCAGCAATCAGTCCTGATTAAAAGTGCGTTAACAGGAAATGGGCACTATAGTCTACATTGCAATTAAGCCGCCGCTTATTAGCTGCCTCTTTAATGATAATTATTGATGCTGCTTGCAACAGAAAACAGAGTTAACTGAAGGAAAACTGCTTTTACCTTTAGTGACCTACAGGAGACGAAGTTATCGGCTCTAAGAATGAATGACAAGGAGGCAGCGACATGTTCTCAGTGCGTTCTTCTGTCTCTGAACACATTACCTCCCGCTAAAAAAGGTGTCTTGCCGGTTTCAAAGTGTTTCTCTCTCTTGGGTTGACAAGAGCGCACACCTAATCTTACCAGCTGTCCAGCCCCCTGCAATATTCTCTGGCAGAGGTACTCGGTACTCACAGGTCATTATCTGTCTCGGTGCGGGTCTTCTGCTGCCGCCGATGGACCATGAAAACAGTAACAGCCACGCCGATGATGAGACCAATGGCGACGACACCTCCAAGGATCCCGATAACACCACCTGGGGGACCCTGCGGCATTGGCTTCTCTGCAGACAAGAGAAGAAAATAACAGTGTCAGGACGGGAGCTCTTTGAGTAATTGACGCTGCTGTGTTGAAGTTAAAGAACAGCGGTGAGGGAAAAGAAACATTAACGTTGTGTGTGTGTGTGTGTGTGTGACTGGCAGGAAAACCTTTCTTAATAAATCACAAAAATCCTGGACATGCTTCAGCAGCTGGTTAGAAATATTTCTAAATGAGAGCAGCGATGCATCCAAAAACAAGACAAAAACAATGGACTATTGTGAACGGCAATTTCTTTTACAAGCCATTTGACATGACATTCGCCAGGCTTGAGGGTTTTTTTTATGTCTTAAAAACACATCCAAACGCTATTTTCAGAGACATTCTTTGAGATGAGACCATTGTCCTGCTCACGCTGGCGCTGCATGAATACCACAGCGTTGTGGTCACTCGGCAGCTGCTGCTGCATTTCTAATGTGCGCTCCATCAACTGTTCGAAAAGGAGCCTCAATTGGCTTGGATTTGACAGTGAACTTAAATGCACTCTTAAGAGCACGACGGAGCCATTATGTTTCAAAGTCCGTGCCAGAAGGAGGTAATGAATGCAGAAAATATATTTCCCAGAGAAAAGATGAGTGCGGTTTCCAAAAGTAAAACAGTTTATCTAATTGTGTCGAGAGCAAAGCACGGAAAAGTTAGTTTACAAACGACTCTCCACTGACACGCCGGGCTGAAGCACGAAACACAAGAGATGTTGCTGATTCTGCGCTCCACGCTCTGCGTTCAACACTCCAGTCTGGTGAATCAGCTCAGCCTATTAAAGGGAGAGTTCACCACAAAATCCAAAATACATATTTGTCCATTTGCCTGCGGTGCTTTTTAGTGATCTAGCTTGTTCTGTGTGTGAGTTGTACAGTTCTGAAGATATCAGCGGCAGGGACGTCTGCCTTTCTTGAATACAGTGGAACAAGGTTGCAAAAATAAAAGTAAACAAATGAAAAACAGAAGGAATCATGCTTGTTTCTCGGATGTAAATATTTGATGTGTCCTCCTTGGCTGAGCTGCACTGTTAGCGAGCTTAGTTACAGATGCAGGCTTCCTTCTGTGCAGTGACACGGAAAGAAAATAGTTACGTCATGAAACTGCTCAAAGCAAGATGTGTGGATTATCTTGATTAAGATCCTCCTGATTTCTGGAGAGAGACCTTCCTGTTGAGTTTTTCAAATGTATTTTTTGGGCGTTTTGAGCTCCACAAGCTGAGCGCCATCGAGTTCCATCACATTCAAGCGAAGGCAGATGTCTCTAAAGCTGATATCTTCTGATGTCCCGCTCTACAACTCAAAACATTATAGATGGATAAATAGGCGGAGCACTGCAGGTAAGAGGAAACAGAGGTGTTTTTTAGGGTGAACTGCTCCTTTGGTTTTAAAAATGAACAGAGACTGCAGAAGAAAACCAAATTTCAAGCCATTCACGCAACCTATTTTCTGCACGCGCTGCACCGGGCTATGATCATCTCCTACACTTAATTTTTGAAAGTGTCCCTGAGAGCCGATCTCTGGAAGTGTCTTTGAGAGTTTCTGAAGTGACTGTCAGAAGCAATCTGTGAGCGGAGAATATCTGAAGCTGGAAGAAGTATTGGAAAATAAATAGTTTTTGATGCCGGCATGTGATTGTTTTAGCTCGATGCATTGCAGGAAAATGTGACGTGCTTTGAAACCACCTCCTCTTCTTTGCGTTAGAGCTCGCCCAATTTCACACTTTTTACACCTGATATTAACAGAGAGTCGTCCTTGTATGAGCTGAGAATACATCAAAATGTAATTCATCTGTCATCAAGCAGACACAAAGCTGAATTACAGCAAGTCACCATGTGAACCTCTTTCACTGAGTCCCAGCTGATGTCAGGTATTACTAAAATAGGACAGCAGTCTCTCATAATGGAGCTTTTTTTTTTCTTCCCTGAAAGCAAACAGCGCCAGCATCTGTTTTCTTCAACAAGGGCAGTTAAAGCTGTCCTTTATAAGACAGGCCAGGGACCAATCAATGGCTGTGAGCCTGTTGTGATGGGATCCCACAAATTCTCACCATCTCCCACTTTGAAAAGGAAAGCCTATCTCCTGCCCTCATGATGTCTCCATTATTATCTGGCCGTCCCTCCCGGTAGTGACAGGACAAGGCCTCCCTCCCAGGAGGCCTCTTCTCAACAGCCCCTGCCTGCTCGCTTGATTCAGTGCCCATAATGATGGATACACAGAGGACCGCTTCACACAGGGCCTCACAATAGCAGGCACGTTAACCCACCTTGTACCCAACACGCGGCGCCTCAAAGTCAGTGTCCATCAGATTGTCGTGTCGCTGCCGCTCTAATTTTGTGTCATCTGATGCTTAAAAGTCACGTCATGTTGAATTTACACACCAAAAGGGAGTAAATAGGTTTTTTTTTTTTTTTTGTGAGCACATACACACTCTCTCTGCTAATGCATTTTAATAAAAAAAGGCGGCAGCTTTGAAGACAGGGTGTAAATGTGATCTTGCCGTAGCATGGCAACAGATAAGCTAGAACTCCTACTGTTGTCGCGCTAATCGCACTACATAGTGAAAGCCAGTGGGCTGAATTTCATGGCCCTAATGCAAATGCCAGACACAATAGTCTGTTGTATAACACTAACACACAGAGGAGTAGACTGGATCCGGATGCAATTTCCCTGTTGTGGAGCCTCAGGCACTCAGCGCGCAGGATTTAGACTGTCACCTCCCAACACATAGAGGTAGTGCGAGCCATCTGGCGTGCAGTCAGAACGCTTTGTCTGCTTCTTATAACGCTGGACCATCATCAAACATTCAAGCTTTCATTTCCATACAAGGGTTTCGCATTAAGGCATCCCAATCACTACAATCTTCACATGTATGCACTGTTTTTTTTTTTTTCTTTTATTGTTTTTGCACAATGATACCCTCGCCGCCGCAGATAGCTCTGAAGTCTGTCGACGGCGCAGCAAAACAATTTGCGAGCTCACAATGTTACCGCCGCGCGAGAACGCTGAGCCAGGATCATTTTATCACAAAAGCAAGAGCTACCCTCTGCAGAAGTCAAGGCCTACAGTAAGTGCAGCAACAACACACCTTCAAATTCAATTAGCCCGAGTAAGATAGTGTAACCGTACCAGATAACTGCTGCTGGATGATTCAATTACTGCAGGGAATGTATTTTCAAGGACATGAATTACTGAGCGTTTGGGAACACGGCGGTGCAACTGTTGATTTAAATTCTATTTAGCACAAAAGTTTCAGTTCATCAGTGGTCGAGTGAAACTAAGTCAATTCACTGAACTTAAATAGGAATTGAGTTCTGCTACATTCTGGAGGCAAACATTGTACTTTTTACTCGACTGCGTTCATTTGATAACTTTGCAACAACAATTTGCAACATCTGCAATCTGCAGCATTTGTTCTGATGATCAGAAAAACGCTGAATATCAGATCTTATACTGGTCAGTTCATGGTGAACGTAAAAGTAGATGTAGAAGAAAATATTGTAATATGTACTCCACTACATTCATTTCAAAGCTTTAGTTGGCTTCAGTGTTTTCTCTCACTTGGCTAGAGGGTCTTAGGTCAGAGGGTGTCACTCACTGTTCAGATCGTAAAGCCCACTGAGGCGACACGTTCAAATTGTTTGTTTCATCGTCTGACTCACCGGATGTAGACTGTTGGTCCAGGCCTGCCACTGGCATTCTCCTCCCTCCCACTACCTGCTATACGTGAAGCAACACCAGCCTCTGAGTCAGCAGCCCACATGCTGGAAATGGTAAGTAACCTGGCTGCCAACTTATAAACCGAGACAAGCTAGCAGCTGTTACCTTCTGGCAGGGTTTAGTCATTTTAAAGCCAGGGTCTGCCCCCCCATGAGCAAATGTTCCACCAAAGCAAGTTCCCCCCAAGACTATTTTGGAGGGACACCACTGCTGCATCCGAGGCTAAACACCAGTTTACTGGTTTTAAGTAACCAGATGATCGATTCAGCTCGACCCCATTCCAGCCTTGACTTCCTCCACCACTGCACTTCATAACATAACATCTCCAAGCCACAACACAAGGATTGTTGATGGCATAAATAAACCCAAAGTATTTTTTAAGGGAACAATTTTTTTAGAAAAAAGGAGCGCTCTGACGGAGCGAGCTCCTGCCGAAACCACTCAAGGTCAAGACCTACTGCAGAATGAGAGGACAGGTGTGGAAACTGGAGTTCAGGTGCCCAGATGTCACCAGAGTTCGGGAAACATTAAGTGAACTTGCGAGCGTGACAGGCGGATGACTGACAAATATTTATGCCCGACCTTGGTTTTGTGCACTGTGGCTCTAATCTTCAGACTCAAATTTCTGTTGTGTTAGTGTTCTCTGATGTCGGCCATGAGTCCTGTGAAAGCAGCGTTCGGAAATCCCCCCGCGCTGCCCACAACAGGCAGGACGACATGAAGAGGGCTTTCTCTCTGTCTGTAGAATAAAATGTTGATTACCAACAGTAAAGGTGATGAGGACAACGTTATTGTACGCAGCAGCTCTCCGACTTCCTGCTTTCACAGCCACCAACAGTGAAAGTAGCAGCGGCACCTTCTGTAATGTCATTAAACTTGGAGAACAGCGAGAACGTGCAGATTGCAGGAAGTAGAGAACCTACCTCGACCCGCTGCACAGCGAGAGGAGTGAAACATAATGAAATGCCTCAGCTGTACTGTTTGTACTGATTTGATTTCAAAATGCATCTAAGTTAAGGTGTGTACGCCCTCTGCCAGGAAATCGCCTCTATTCAACAGGAAGTTATACATGTTATGTTTGTCAAAAGGACCAACTGCAGTTTGTGAGGAACATGTGGCCTTTGTATTGTATACAGGTGGAGATACAACCTGCTGTGCTTGTACTTTGATGGAGCATTTATTTCTGTTCCACACAACAGAGCCTGAATCTATGACTCAGAGTTAGCTGAATAATGCAGAACTTCATGTTGCCGCTAATGATGATAACTTACTTGTATTTAGGTTGTATTTTCATGAATCTATTTTACTTGATGTGGCAACATGCAACTTCTTGTTCCCAGGTGGTTTTGTTTTTTAGCGCTGTTGTTGCAAATACAACTGGACCATTTCCATCCTCCTAAACGTGGCGAATAACGAGGACACGCAGAGCAAAACATTTGTTAATTCAATCGTTAATCTGCAGTACAAATGGATCGCCAGCTAACTGTTCATGTGACACCAAGGTTTACAGGAGGCCGATGTAAATGCAGATGGTTTGAAGACGAAGCAGAAAGTGTCTATTGTCAGTTTAGGTGAATACGCAGAGCTTTCACCTGTACTATATATATATATATATATATACTGTATATATATATATATATATATATATATACTGTATATATATATATATATATATATACTGTATATATATATATATATATATATATATATATATATATATATATATATATATATATATATACTGTATATATATATATATATATATATATATACTGTATATATATATATATATATATATATATATACTGTATATATATATATATATATATATATATATATATATATATATATATATATATATATATATATATATACTGTATATATATATATATATATATATATATATATACTGTATATATATATATATATATATATATATATATATATATACTGTATATATATATATATATATATATATATATATATATATATATATATATATATACAGTATATATATATATATATATATATATATATATATATATATATATATATATATATATATATATATATATATATATATATACAGTATATATATATATATATATATATATACAGTATATATATATATATATATATATATATAGCTTGGTATTGCTCACCTGCTCATCTGCCCACCTGATAAATGTAACATATATTATATATACAACATATTGACTCTTCTTTTTGCTCTGTTTTGGCTCGTAGCATCTACAGCTAACTCATTTGTTTCCATACTTTAACTAGCTGCTAACTGTGTTTGTTGTTTGGTTCTGTGCTGGGAGGTTATATTAAGTGACTTGTAGCCATGCTTAATGATATCTAGAATTAAAACATTCTTAAAAAAACAAATCTCAGGAAAATCATTTAAATTTCCTGTGAGTGGCAAAATGGGCTGCATTTATACTCCACTTTTCTGATCTACTGACTACTCAAAGTGCCCTATAAATGAATGTTGTATAACATTAAAGATGTTGGCTGTAAATTAAATGATCTACATACTTCTTCCACAGCTGCAAGAAGGCAAAACACATGTCGAAAGCCACATAGATTATTGTCTTGGTGACTGCGGTGAGTAGGACCAGCATTTGAAGGAAAACGTGATCAAACCAAAAGAATCACAACACCCTAAACAATAGCTGCTAAGTATAAAATCAACCAACCCGTTGACCTCCACTGAGTAAATGCTGTTGTTCAGATATGTCTTGTAGCTGCTACTGAAAGATTGCTATTGATTTTCAATAAGTGTAATTCACCCATCCATGCGGCGGCTCTCTCTGTGCTGTCAGTCCACTACTGTGGCACATCTGAGCTGACAGACTTGACCTTGGCAGTTTTGTGGCTGCAGCTCCCTCAGAGGTGGCGGCAATCTTCATTCTTGTCACATCTGCTCCCCAGTGTTCACTGAGCTGCACCAGATGCATGAGCTGTTGTTGTTGTTTTTTCTGTGCTGCACAGTATATCCAAACATAGTCGAGGCGCACGGACCCTCCGTCGGCTTTCATCGGCTTTATGGCGTTCGGTTTGTGTCGGCTGGTGGCCCGAGGAGAATCAAATTTCGATTCGATTCGACGATTCATCAAGGCGGAATCATTGGCTGAGTGCGACCACGACCCAGCAGGTTGTTCTGTCTGCTGCAGAGTTCAGACGTGCAACCAGCCAGAAGTCTCATGGGATTTGTGGGGACAGAGTGAATAAGAGCGTTTGCATGTGATTATTACATATTCATTCCTCTGGCAGAGCCTTCAGATTCATATGCATCCTCCCAACAGGGGGTAGTTACTACTTTGAGGAGATCTGGCAACATTTTTTTATGGAGCAACAGCAACTGATCAGCTGAAGCCTGAAAATTGATTACTTCCTCACAGCTGCTTGTGGTCCTTTTGGAATAAATTCGAACTACATGCAGAGTGAAACAGCATTTCGGTGTCTGGACCATCCTAATGTGTGAAAACAGTGTAATCTCGAGCGCCAGCTGTACTCAATAGCCAAAACATGTGGGCTCTAGTGTTACCAGCCTCACATAGAACACGTTAGTCACACATACCATAGCAGGAAGAGTTCAGGTGAGAGGCCAAAGGGTGAGCAGCCTCCAGCTGGAACGGGCTTTGCCCACTCCAAATCCAATCTGTCACAGAATGCAGCAATGCAGGATTTAAATGGAAGCAGGTTTTTCTCAGCTGATTGCTGCCACGTACCTGCTGAGGCCTGGTGCGGTTCATCAAGCACTGGCATCGGGAAGACAATTCGCAGCTTAATGATGTCTTTTAAACGTACAGCCACCCCTGGCTATGTGACAAAAAGACGGTAAAAAGGAAGTGTATCGAAAGCCTGAAACTATAAGGAATCACACTGACGGTATTAAGAGGACATTTGAGTAGTGGTGCTTTGTAAAAATGTTCCAGTCATAAGTCTGATCATATTCCAAGAATGGATGTGGCTCCTGGCGCTCTCCCTCTCTCCCATCAGAAATTGTAATTGCTATCTCCTCCGCAGGGGCCATAATACTTTCCAGCAATACTGGGGAGTTTTCAAGTGGACAGATTGAGAGTCTGGCTACTAACCCACGCCAGCTCCACACCACCAATGCCAGTCTGAGAAGGCCACCTGTTCCAAATACCACAGTGACTGGTTTTCTACCTCGGCTCGCATTCGAGCGGCAGAGTGAAACAGTCAAGGTGTCTAGTTGCTTTTTATCTCTCTATTCATGAGTTGTACAGCTACCTTATGTGGAAGTAAATGCCCAGGCTGTTAGTAATTTATCTGGGGGAGATTTCTTTCTACCCTTTTTCCACATTGGGTAAATGCTGCAGGCCCCAATAAAAAGAAAGAAATGTGGTTTAATGGAGTTCATAAATCTGTATTTCATGCTGCCAACTCCAAGCGGCACATGCTGTTTTGTCTCCCACCCCTCCCCGAGTTGGTAATCTTGTTAAAGTTCAATGTTTCCAGAGCTGTCTCCTCTGGGAGCTGAGGTTCCTGATGTCATCCTCCTTTCCACAGTAGTTTACCCTCTGGAGGGGTCTGCATCCTATTTCACCTGCATTCACACTGACGGTCTGTTTCTGCAGCACCTCTCAGACCCGACATGTCAGAACTGAGACGCTGGAGCAGCCGGAGGCGATGGTGGCAGGAGGATTACGATGGTCTGTGATTGCTGTTCTACAGTGCTCCACAGAGGGCAGCACTTCATTAAGCACAAATTGTTAACACATGGGATGTGTTTATCAAGATAAAATTGGGCCTATTATGGACTTAACTGTTTCAGACCTGCTGGGCGGTGGTCAAAAACACCTGAACACAACATCATAACTGTATTTATTTATTTATTTATTTATTTTTTATCATATTTGTTATTTTGTTTCATCCACATTTTTTTATTTTTCACATCCTCTCGCAGTCAGGGACCAGATTTCGACTAATGGATGGATGTCGCCGCATGGATGAATAAACGCCTGCTGAGCCATTCTGCCTCACTTTATAGCCTCTTCAAATCCTGTGTAAACATTTTGCGACTCAATGGTACGTTAAGGCAATCTGGGGAAGTAATCACGAGCTTCCAATAATAAAAAAAAAAAAAAAAAACAGCACTTAGCATGCCTCCACGCTTAAACAGATGACACTCAGCGTCAGCACGGCGAGCTGGAGATCTCCATGTAACCACGCACACATCGGCTGGAAGCTCCTGGCGCACCGCTGAGTCCGACGGGGGTAGATGAAGCGGCGACAAGCGGCACCAAAGCCCCTGTCAATGAATATGAGATTGCGGGCTGCCAGGCTGATGCTGACGCCGTCGTGAGGTATTACCTCCCGTGACAGCCTAAATAACAACAGTTCTAATTAAAGAATGATTGGAATGGGTGGACCACTGCCTCCTAATGGGGGAATAAACCACAACATCGCTCCAGGAAGTGAATTGCACACATTTATTAACTTCAGGAAGCCGGTGGCGGCTGTCAAGATGTAATAGCTTACTTTTAAAAGCTACATAACTTTTCCATCCATCCTACTCACTGCAGCACTTTAATTAGAAAAAGATATAAACATATAGCAGAATTATATACAGTAGATTGTCCACTAGGCTGCTGTTGTTCTGGTTTATGGCGGGGAGATTTAAGTGTACAGCGGCTCCGAGGGTTGCAGGCTCCTCTCCCGTGCATCATCACTAATCTGAAAACAAGCTTTTGCTCCATAAAAAGAGCCGGGAGTGCAGCGTCGGTGATAGGGCTCCCACTCTGTTGCTCTCCGGCCCCTTTCATGCCCCAGCTGAACTCCTCTACGTGTTGAATGTTAATGTAACGGCTGCTCCCGGCTCTAAACCGAAGGAGCCGACGGGCTTATACAGATCTGCTCCCTCCTCTCCACCTTCTCCTACCTTCTCCTTCCGCGTAAGTAGAATTACTTCTCAGTGTCTCTCCCTGCCAGGCGGCGAGAGGTCACGGCTGTAATTTCCTCCGCGTGGTTAAAAGCTGACAGAGAAAACGGGGCCCAGTCCATCTGGCAATGTTCGAGAGCAGGTTTTCAATTTAGCAACACTCGGGCTGGTGAGTCTGCAGATCCCATCCCGAAGGCCGAGCGCTTTCACTGACCCCCCTCTCTGCTAAGCATGTGTGTGTCATCCCAAGCACACTCAAAATGTATTCAAATAACCTCTGAGAGGTCGAGCATCAGATCTGAAATACAATATATTTATATTCTCAGAGTGGACTCTTTGTGTTCTCTCTGGAAAATTACCATCAATTCTCTCATACCCACCGGCGGGCGTCTGGATTTAAGAGCAGGAATCTCTCTTTCTCTTTTGTTCTCTATATACTGCACAAATCTGAGGAATGAAGTCAAATGTCAAACAAATGAATCAAAACCTCCCGATGAAGATTATATTCTAATAACATCTGGTGATTAAGAATACTTTGTCATCACTCTGACACTTTATAACACCCGTAGATGAATCTCTCGCAGGGTTATTGTCGTCTGCACGGGCACATAAAGTCATGAGGTTCATCATTCACAATCATTGTCTCAGCCCTAATTAGAAATCATCTAAATGTTGAGATTGATCACATGCAAGTGTGTCGCACAATAGGTCCTAAAAAGTTGGTGAATCAACGGTCGTTTCCAGGTATGACTCTGATATAAGAGGAGCTCAGCGACTGAGAGTTATCTCACCTGAGATTGGTATTTTTATACAAAGAGGGGAACGTCTGTCAGAAACACTCCCACCTTCTCACCTTTCAAACCTGTTAATCACAGATGATATTTTCTGAATTCTCTACTCCATCGGCAATACTCGAATGCTCAAATGTCACGGGCTTTGTAACTCCAAAGGAATAATTCAAGAAAAAAAGAAATAATAACAATAATTTAGAGTTGGTGAAGCATTGAGCCAAAACTCAAAATGCACTCCAACTCAGCCCAGTCACCCGAGGAAAAGTTGGCAGTTAATGTTTGTGCAAACCGCTGATCTGTTCAGATCTGAATGTTTCTTTTATGTTCTGAGGCGGATGGGATAGCAGCTAGGTGGAAAAAGCAGCCAAGCCAATGACCCCAGTTCAGGACTGCGTTTCAACATTTCTAATTCAGATTATTTGGAAATCTCTGGACATTTTCCAGCCGTGTTTGTGGCAACAAAACCAGGTATTTTAAGCCAACACGTGACCTTTTTCCTTAACCTGAGCAAAGTGGTTATTGTGCCTAAACCTAAAGTAAGCACTGTTATTCACTTGAAAATGACAGTCAGACTGACTGATGCAGAACAGCCTGCAACCCGGCCTAAGGCCAGTACTTCTTTCCTGCTATTTTGAGGAAAATGAGACCAAGCAGACAAAGCTCCTTGAGAGGTGACCATCTGAGAGATAACCATCTTTTCTGTCTTCATCAGTTTAGAGCAGAGACAGAAATAAACAAACGCCCTCTAACACAGCAGGACCTCTTTGCTGATACTTAAAGTTTCTAAAGTTTATTCTGGATGTTAGAAAAATCTTCCAAATTGGACGTGAGCACATTAAAAAAGTACTGATGCGTAGCCGTGAATAATTCATGTTTTGTGAAATGATGTCTTCCCAGAGCCAATCGGATGTCTCATCCCTGAATTTAGGAACAAAATTGGCATCTTCACAAAAACTGATAAATCTTCTGGAAGCAGCAGCACATCTCCTGCAATGATTCATGATTGGCTGTGATATGACATAGCATCAGTGCTAATAAATACATGATTGTAGATCATATGTCTCCGTTCAGAAGCTTATTTCAGTGCAGAAATACTGCAGATTTTCATCCAGAGAACATAATGTTCTCTTAGAGTCATAGGTGGAAAGTAGCCATTATTATCTTGTGAGAGGCATTTCATCCGCACAGCTAGCACAGTCACACAGACCCCAACATTTGTAGGGGCTTTTGTAATTACATGTAGATTGGTAGTTCTGCTGCTGGTTAATTGGCCCTTAGGTCGCACCGATTATGAGTCATAGAGCTCAGTTGTGCCGTGCTGGTCTCGGTGTGGAAGCTTTTAGGCCAGCGTGACTGAATGTTCTTACATCGCTTGAACGCTTTATGTTTTTACTTCCTGTCCACTATCTGCCCTCAACCGTTTTAACTAATACCAATTGGTGTTTTGTATATTTGAATTTCTATCTTAACTGGTTTGCTTTTGACAGTTTGTTTGAAAAGAGTGACTCCTTCAATTTGATTCCCCGAGTCTCAAATCTACCGACTGTTTAGCGGAACAGGACAGATAAAGTGACGAGATCAAGAAATACGACAGCAGTTTACTCCTGTAAGCCTGTTTGTCTGGAGGCAGATTTATGAGAGGATGCTGCTTTAGTAGAAACAACAATGAACCTCACAACTAATACCTGGTTATGATTACCCATCATGACTTACCAAGCAAATTGTTGTTCTGTGTGCTGCTTGATGGAGACATTGTACAGCCCTGATGTAAGTCACGTTGTGTTTCCAAACTCAAAATGAATTACAAGAAGAAAAGAACTCAGTAAGAGGACTCTGGATGATGTTAAAGCTACAGAAGAACAGTTTTGTTGATCCTAAGGGCACTATACAACTCAACTGTGTGAGTTAAAGAGGGGAACATCTAAAACTATGCTCTCTGCCAAAAAGAAAAACCCAAAAAACAACACTGTGTTCGTTACTGAAGATGAATCAGCACAAGGTCCGAAGTTTCCTGTTTTCTGTTTCTGTTTCTGGGAAGCAAAGTGTCATGTAGCCAGACTTCCACAGTACTGTGTCAGCGTCCACACCGTCACCCTGATACAGAGGAAATAACTGGTTCTGGTTCTGGTATGTTTGTGTTCCTTTAAACCAGATGTGTGACTCAAGTTAAGTCAGAGGTTGTGTTAAGTCAATCTGAGTCATTATGAAGAGAAAAGAAAAGGTATGAGTGCCTGTGTCATTCTGATAGCATTGGCCTTAATAATGACTGAATGTATTATTATTATTATTGATAGTCAGTTAAACATATGTAATAATACAAAATATAATTAAAAAAACAAAACAAAAACGTTATTGAAGCTTCTTTAATTCTCGAGTTCTACTTCAATCAACACTAAATTTATTCATAAAACACGTTTGGCAACAGTTGGCCAAAGTGCTGTACAGTCAGAAGTAGCAGAAAAATATCAAATAAACAATGACGATTCCTTTGAGTTATCATAACTGAAGTCAAGCCGTCCAAATCCAAGTCAGGTCGCTAGTCACCTTATTTTCTGTCAAGTTGCAAGTCATCTAAACGCTTCCACAGCTCTGCTTCGGACCAATCACTATCGACTTAGGCGGCACAATATGCCAGCAGGAGACCAAGATGCAGCAACAAAAGAAAAGTTAACAACTGCTTGTCTACATTCCTGCCAGGTTAGAGTCAGCAAAACGTACCGTTTTCAGCATGTAGGTGGCTAGCTGCGGGGTCGCTGTTTCCCTGAGCTGACAGGATGCTGAATGCAGTAAACACGCAGCCAATGGCAGCATACGTGTGGTGATTCAGACGGGGGGGAATCGTGCTCACGCTCACATACTGTACATCGATCAGACTGAAGTGGAGGAAAAGAAAACATCTTCTCACTTGGTGATTCTGAAAGAAAACCCGAGGCTTGAAGCATCCTATCCATATTAATAATAGAACAATAAGATCAATCAATATGCAGTGAATATAATGGCTGTAAGTGAGCCAGAACAATTACACTGGTAGGCACAGCCTCCCCGCTGCTTGACTGGAATGCAGATTCCACAGACTGGCACTAATGTGCAGTTCATTGTGGTTTATGGAGAGCCAGGTTGCTTTAAGCGCTCCACAATTGGTTGTTTCCGCAGTGCTTGAGATTTCAGGCAAACACTTCTGTGAAGGCGTGATGGCGGTGGGGGCAATCGATGGATGGATGAAATGCTTTCATCCAGGATCCCTCGCTCCCACCGAGGAGGGAGCCGAAGACCAAAACCCAGCATGAGAGCATACTGGATTTTGCAAGTGGAAATAAACCCCTTAAAATTCACCCCGGGGGGAATTCTCAGGATCGCAACAATCCCCACCTCCACTGCTAAGAAAACACCGTTATGACGCCAGTCTGTTATTGTCTCAAAAAGTCAGATCCCCACATGAAGCTGAAATCTGGTCTCGGACATGAGAAAAGCAACACAAGTGTCTCTGACAGGTTCTAACGCTCGAGCAGAGTCCATTAAAACTGTGCTGATGCAGCAAAGAATGACCGCTGGGACGTATGTGACCCTTCACCACAAACCGCAATTTTCTGGTTGTTACGGCCAATGAGGAGGAGAGCTATGTAAGATTTCTGCCACGAGGGTCAGCCAACAAAATCACTGAGCGATCTCAACGGATGATTTAAGTCTCCTTGTATTCATAGTGAAACTGAGACGGAGGTCCACATAGTTGAACATTTTGGAATATTTCTACTCCTCTCTAATGTGCTAGTATGTGGTGGTATGCTGAAATGCACACATATTTTTCAATGACAAACTGCTTTATAAGGTCAGTGGGCTAATTCAAACCTGACCCACCTTTTGAAGTCTGCCTCGGGGTTTTAACGTTAAAAGGAGGAGTCATGTCCTCTTCGTGACTGACAAGAGAGAAAAAAAAAATCTCTCCCCTCACTCGCAGAAGCTGCAGATCTGCTTCAGACCACGTAACAGGGGTGACTATTGTGATTCTGCACGCATACCATCACCCCCTCACCCCAGCCAAGCACAGCGCAGCTCCGAGCACACACTGCTTAGACAGACACCAGAGTTTCAAAGGCATCTCATCGAGCTGCTGAGGCTACTTACTTCCACCGCTAAATACTGCCAGGGAATCTCAAGACTCTGCTGCGGTCACTGAAAATTATCTGTGGTGGGAAATCTGTGAGGGGAAAGAGTACAGGGAGGAGAAGAACAAGAAGAAAAAGATCCTCCAAAGAAATTAAAGTTGTGCAAGTCCTTGGAAACAGAATAAGGGCAGTCAAAGAAAAAAATATTTTTTTGTACAACAACGTTGCAATTACCTTGAGAAGCGTCATATTGAGGATGGGTTTGTACTTGTTTGGATACAAATGCATGTTGCTACAATGCACACAAACCTGACGATACAAAAAACTAACCTTGCCCATTGTACGGGATTGGTTACAGAAAAGCAAAAGCTACCAGGTTTAAACCTTTACACATTCGCCTCCTTTGGACTCAGTTTGTTACTTTTGGAAAACCGCTCGGTTGTGGCAAAACAGAAAGAAGGAGGAAAAAAGGAAAAATATGTCAAAACGGCGCAGTAAAAACATACTTTATTATTCTCCAAGAGCCCAGGGAACACACACACACACACACACACACACACACACACACACACACACACACACACACACACACACACACAGACACACAGTCCCTCCCAGAATCCAAAGCAAACACAGCTAACCTTAACCCTACCTTGACAGCAGCGACACAGTTCAGTTATGTCCATGAAGACTGAATAAAGCTTTAGACGCGTGATGATTCTTCACATCACAGCTTCATATTTCATCTCAAGGTAAAAACATTATGCTTTTTTTCCCCCCTCCTGCTCGTGCACATGGAAAAATGTGAAACACTGGGATATGATTTGAGGACGCTGCATGTATTGTGACTGTCGCGGATTCAAAGTTCATCCAATTCAACCGTGTGACACGCGAAAAAAACAACGACTAATCTTATTTGAAAAATGCATAAATTATTGAATTGTATGCAGTGAAACACTCCAGAGGCTGAAGTTAAAGCTGGCAGAGTGAAGAGCCCCACTTTGTGAGCGGGTGTGTTCAGTCTGGGCTGCTACATGTCTGAAAACTTGTTATGCCCCCGATGCTGCATTAATTACAGATCAGAGTGTCGCCACCAGCCATCGACTCTGTGAGAGGAGATGATAAACACAAATGCAAAGTGGAGCTTTGACTGGTAATTGTGCAGGAATCAGGAGAACCGCTCTGGAGACAAGTCGCTAAACGGTCCCATCCACAAAGTGTTACCATGTGGAGGTTCGCGGCGCCATTTACAACCAAATGTTTCTTTGTTCAGTTCCACTGGAGCTGCAACAGTGTAATTTCAGGGAGGATTGGAAGCGGAGACCCCAGTGGGTAAAACCAGATGCACAGATGATCCAACCAGGCTGGGGGAGTATTCGGTTTTGGGAAGCTGAGGTTCTCAACGCGTTCCTGAAAACAATAATGGCTCCATAAATACTTTTGTTAGACATCTTTTCTCAGTTGTTGTACAGTCTTTCATCTGGGCCTTTTCAGCAGGTTTTACCAGCCTGATTATTTTATTTTCCTGAGGTGAGACGCAACAACGCCTCTGGAAATACTGCACTAATCACAGACTAGTTGCAACCAGATTGAGTGTTACTCAGGCTGTTGTTCTGTTAACTTCTTGTGTGTTAGTGTGTGGTGTTGGCAGTACTCGGTTTGGGATGCTGATCTTCTGTTGGTTAATGGTTGATCTGTTGTGCCACACAGCCACATCTGACATCTCTGTTTAGTTATTTGCTGAACATGACATTTGAAATGAGCTCCCCCTCATGAGCCAATTTAACCACTGGACTATTTTGTGTTTTATAATTTGTACTATTCCCCCTCCTGAAGCAGCCTTAGCTTGCATTTAGCACACAAACACTGCAGCCAGGTAGCCAGAAGGAAATGTCAGCATCGTACATTTTCTGCAAACTACAGATATGTTCAATTTGTATTAAACATATCATATCAACATTTTGAGTCACAAGTCCAGAAAGTCCCACTTTTGACTCAAACCTAATATTCTATATAATACTGTCTTGTAGTTAATGAGACTCCAGGACCTTTTCCAGCCATGTTAGCAGCAACAAATACTGGATATCTTTAATTTGGGAAAATTGCAGGCAAGAAAAACCCCAAATATTTTTGACAAGATGTTATACAATTTCTGGCTGATTTTGCATCAGCCCGAATATGATCTTTTCCTAACCCTAACCATGTGTTTTTTGGGGTTAAACCTTCATGATTATCATCACCTCAAATTGAAAAACGAAGCTAAAGAAATATAAGATCGCAGTCTGTGGTTTGCAGAAACGTGCACTGATAAGCCTTCCTCTGGTTAATGGTTTGGTCCATGCACAGGTGTTCAGACTGATCCCAGAACTCACTGTGAACCTTTGTTCTCTCTGTCATTATGTCCATTATCTCCTCGACTGCCTCTGCTCTCAGTTTGTCTCGAACAGCATCAGCTGAAGCTCTCAGGATTCAACTTCCAAGGATCCATCTTGTCCTTGGACCACTAAAATGACCTTCATGTTAAGTTTGAATACAGTTTCACCTGTACCCCTCTAAATACAACTTCTGCTGCTACCTCAAAACAGCGCAGGAGAATGAAGCATTTTTTCTGCTTAAATGCTCACATTTTTTTTTTTTTTTTTTCACTGAGGCTATGACATGTTTACTCTGATTTTACCTTGGACCAATTTCTTGCATAGTTCTGTTCCTTTGGTAGAAAGGCCTTCTAAGCTTCCATTTACTTCCACTGTAACGGGTCAACGGCTAAAATCCCAAAGAGATACTTCAAACCCTGCACTCTACTTGGAAATATACCAGTAGGAGTCTCCTGCTTGTGCTTTGTGTGAACTAACCCTTTAAAAATCCCCACTGCTCCTTCCTGTTTATACGACTTAAAGAACCATTGACTTTCAGAGTGTAGCTCGATGATTAATCTTAACAACAGAGCGACTGATAGAGAAGCTGCGGTACGATCCAGTTAGGCTCACCGCTCCCCGTCGGCTGATCTCTTTCAGACGACTTGATTGCTCCCCTTGGATTATCTGGTGCGAAAGCATGACCACAACTGCCGGAACCTGCGTGCACGATGTGCATGCAAGTGTGCGCTTTAATTAAAGTTTCAGGAGGACTTGGAAAAGTTTAATTTAGCGACGGCAGGGTGAAAAATTGTCTCGTTTTCTTGTCTTCATTTCTGTGTCGCTTCTTATCTTCCTTTAAGCTCGGCCACTGCACAGGTTATCTCCAAATTACCAACAGAACTCATTTATTCTTCAATTGAATTAGGTCCTGGAGAGAAGGCCCGCACAACCATCTCTCTTTTATAAAACAACCCACCAACAGTGGCTATCCACAGCTACAATGATTAGACCGCAGCATGACCTGGATCAAACACCTCTATCAAAAGCAGCTGCTCAGTCGCTCTGTCCTCTCTCGTTGTCTCTCTAACAATTTTCTCTCCTCTCAGTCGTTCTCTCTTCACCAGTCTTAACTGCAGAAGCATCAGATTTTTGAAGAGCACGTTCCAGGTAAGACAACACACAATGACAGAAATCGTTCATTATACCAGTGTAGAGCCGCCACCGCGGATGTCACCTCAGATTTACCCAAACAGATTTGTAATTACAGTTTTTCCCTCATTGTTCTGAGGCATTTTTAGAAACAGTAGCACATGTTTTCAAAGCAGAAAACAAACCAAAAAGAACACGGGACATTTGGAAAAGTGGAGTGAGTCATGCTCACAGTGTAATTATGCTTTCAAGACTGTTAACGAAATCAAAAAAAAGTTTAAAAAGACAATACTGCGACAAAAACAGCCCACATCAGAAGCAGCGACGAATTCAAAAACAATACTTTTGTTTCAAGACACATCAAACTGTAGTAACCAGCTGTGACAGCATCAGCTGGGGATGTTTTTCCTGCGTGTTTTTGTCATTGTGTCACAATGTGGTCCTGGAGACACCTTTTATAGTAGCAACTACCACAGACAACCATTTGTCTGTCTGTCTGTCTGTCTCTGGACAGATTATTGTCACCACAGTAGCTTCACAGCGGTGCAACATGCAGTCAGGAAGCTTTACAGGTGCAGTTGAGATCCTAATGAATGCCAAGTACCAAGATGGGCGTGATGAGAGGAAGGAGCCCCCGCCACACACATATACACCCTCCTGGAGACACATGTGGTGATGGGAACTACCTGAGCAGCAGTTTTAAGTCTTTGGCCAGGTGTTGAAATATATGTCTGTCTGTCTGTGGACAGGTTTTGTCAACATAATAGCATCAAAACTGTGTAATATGCATTAAATCTTCTTTACAGGTGTGTAGTTGACACCACAATGATCAAAGTGATCACTACTGAGTAGTGATGGGTCGGATGTTGGGTGGTGATGGTCTCTAATTTCAAACCTGAAAACATTCCAACAGGCTTCCGTTTTTACTGTCGTTTGAATCATCAGGTCATAGATCTCTAGGGTCCCCCTCACGAAAAGCCTAGTCTGTTCTGATTGATCAGCTCTCACAGGCCTGAGCAAGCACCGCCCACTTTGTTCCCACATCACCTGTGAACGGCCTCACTGGAGCCAGTCACAGTTTAACTGTGACATCACGACCTCACACAATTCCTGACGGCTCATTAAAGCCCAGTATCTGAACACAGGCTGTTGGCGTGAGTGTTTGTGTTTGTTAATGTTTCTTTTTTTAGCACATTCATATTTAAAAATGACATGGACGTCTTACAACATGGGACCTTTAACACTCGCAGTCCCCCTGCTGGCTTTCTGCGTTACTGACAAGTAACCAACCTGCTGCGTCCCTTTACATCTGACTTCACGCCGCACATCCATCTAAATGCTTTCTATCCTCACGCCCACAGTGAAGGAGCCGACACAGCTGATTTCTGTTAATTGGGACGAAGCCTGAGTGCACCAAAACTTCTTTCAACCATGTTTTCATTTGATCGTTTCCTCAAAAGTAAACAGTGTGAAGAGACAGAGATATGATTGAAAATGATTTCCATGGTTGACGCTGTCATCGCTGGATTTGCAGAAAAAGAAACTGAGAGGAACCCAAAAAAACAGTGGAGGCCAAGGGACAGAACTGAAATCGGGGTTGTGGGAAGTGACATTTTCCTTAACGCTCAGCTCCTCCCTCCAAGCTGCTGTTTATTCTAATTCATACATTTATTAAACGCTGGCTGAGGAACAAGTTCAATGTTTTCTCTAACTGAAAAGCCCGGCGTTAATTATTTCTGATAGGGACTAAATGACCTTGAGAGCTGCTGAAGCTTTGAACTGAAGGAGCAGTTTAGGTGTTTATTTTGTGTGGTAAGTGTCAAAAAAAAGAGAATAGTATAATATTCTCTGAGGCAACCTCCTCACTTCTTTCTACTGAAGCAGAGCTTAATGGTCCTTAATTAATATATCTGTGAGTGCCAGGGGTAAAGGAGCTGCAAATGTGTTTAGTTCCATTTCACTTAAGAAATTGGAATAAATATCTTTAGCTGTTCAACGCTCAACTGTCTTTTTATCTGATTAGCCATTTGTATCATTTAATAGTGCACTATGTTGGCACTGATGCAGTGTTCAATCTGCAAAGTAACTAGGAACTAAAGTTAGCAATAAATGGAGTGAGTAAGAAGTACAATTTTCACCAACAAAATGTATCAGACTGGAAGTATAAAATAGCAGAAAAAATAAGAACCCGAGTACAAACACACAAAATTGTAATTAAATACAATGCTTCAGTAAATGTCCTTAGTTACAGTCCATCACCATGTGAGATGAAACCAGACAGTGCAGACTGAGCAGAAACATCCAAAAAGATGTTTATTCGTACCAGAATTAAAGTTTTTTCCGACGTCTTTCATAGACGCTCTTTCAGCGCTGGCCACTGATGTCATCCTTACAAGGCTGAAGATAAAGTTTGTATTTAAGACATCTTTACAACTTCTCGTGGTTAGAAATTAAAGTTTTTATGACGGCCTGAACCACGGGGCAAACACTCTACCAGGTGAGCCATCCATCAACTTTATTCAGAACCATTTGTTGGTCATGGGACGATCAATAGCCTTTCTGCTGCAGGGAGCAAAATCTGGCTGTCGTAAAAACTCCAGTTTTGACTCACAAGATGTTTTCCTTTGGACGTCTGTAATTGAGGTTGAAAAGATGTGAAATGACCTTGTGCACACTTCCATTCTTGCTCTCACTGGACGTCTCCTCGAAGTCATTGGAGACGTTGAACTACGGTCTTTTCAATATGTTTTGCTCAGTTGTGAAGTCAAAAATCTACAAGCTGACAGAAGCTGAAAAAGCTCCACACGAGCTGCAGCCCTGAGAGATGATTCTCTGTGGGACCGTAATGCAAGCAATCCTTCTCACATCAGTCACTTCAGTCATTGTGATTATAAAAATAAAAAAAATAAAAAAAAAGGTTCTTGGTCTTCCCATATAATTATAACATTAGCGCAGCTCTAATGTAACTTAGTGTGCTAGCCAGTAAAAACTGCGGTTCTTTGCCTCCGCCCACTGTGGTTCAGCCCCGCCAATCATATCGTTACTATCTTGTGAGAGATGTTTGTGTAATTAAAACCCCACTTGGCTGACTGCTCTGTATACGGCATATATTGCTCTACAAATATTGCTTTAGATTTATTCCTACAATGTCTATTGCCTGAGAGACCTCTCGTCTTTGATGATTGCCTCTCTCCCTTCCTCTCCCCTCTCCCCCTGCTCCTACATCTGCTTTCATTTTTCTCTGTGTGTATGACAAACAGCAAAGAAATTCCAAACTGTGGTCGTCGTAAGCCAGCAGCCCCTCCTCCAGCTTTCTCTTGGCAGGATGGCTCGTGTCTCACATTTAATCATGAATGCTTTGCCAGGCAGCTGGGCCTGCAGGGAGATTCAGTGGGGGGAACAGTAGAAACCTGATCCGGTGAGGCAGGCAGCGTACAGTTAAACCTCTTCATAAAGACCCAGGAGCCGGGCCATAACAACACCATCATAATAGTTCCACCAGAAAAAACAACGGGGTCCGACTTGTTCTTGGTCCGTGGCCTCCAATCAGGGGGGAAAAAGTCGCAGAGTAACACAGAAAGTTTTTAAAAAAGCATCAAGAGCACTTTTCATGGCAAATTAATTAAACAGATGGAAAAGGAAACGTCATCCTCTCCGCAGGCTGTCCCCGCATTTTAATTTTTTTTTTTCCATGAAGAATATGACTCTTGTCTAGTGAATGAAAATACAAACACTGCCAAGACATGTGTGATCTATTAAGCTGACCAGATTTAAAGCTCCAGCAGTGGCCGGCCCCACATCACAGTGTCCGACATTCTCATTCACATCCATCCTGTATAATTGCATCCTCAAAGAGAATGCTTTAAGGGAGCAGATAACTGAGTGGCACATGAACCTAATCATTTCTGCCGAGTCTCTCGGGGGCATCGGGAGTGAAAAACTCTTTATCTCACAAGTCTCAAAGGAGAACCTTTCCCTTAATCTCACTCTGGACTCAAAGAGAAGGGCATTATAATGGCGGCCACCAACCTCTCTTCTTTTTAAGTCCCGTCCCTGATGTCAGCCCCATACTAAAGGCTCGACTTTACTCTCCATTGACGTCCTGCCAGTTGTTAAAGCGACTGAAATAGTTAAAAAAAAAGAAAGAAAAAAAGAGAGAGGACACGTAAGTTGAGCCGAGGTGAAACGAGAGAGCAGCTGATTGGCAGAGACACCTGTCAATCATGCAAACATGCCGAAAAAAACTCACATTTCTTCTCCGCACTTAATATCCTCTTAGTTCACCACAGAGGCTCGTGTTATTAAGCGGACTCAACTCCTCATATTCTAACTTCCTTCTGTCAAAAATAAATTCACCCTGAATTGTGAGAGATAATTCGTCTCCAATCGAAGAAAAATGAAGGGAGTCAGAGAGTTTTTGGAAGCATTACTGAGGAACGGAGGCACTTGACTTGGCTCGAGTTCAGGTGTGAGCTCTTTATTCTTCTTGGCTGAGAGAATTAACTACCTGGAGCCTCTGCTGGTTGCCATTTTGTCTTTTTTTTGTAAAATGGATCTAGTGAACATGAGGCATTAACGTGTTAATTACAGCTTTTTATAAAATTGGCACGTATATGCAGGTTTTTTTTAAGTGTAGCTTAACTCGCTGAAAAATAGGCGACTGACTCCTTCCTCTAATTGCCAGGAGATGAGTTAACCTTTCTGTTTTGTATTCTATTGTTGTGTCACATTTCATGTTAAAAACATGCCTGAAAACAGGGAAAAGTTATGTGAGATATTCAGATTTGTACAAAAAGGACCCAAATTCAGGACTCCAGGCAAGCAGAGAGTGGACATTAAAAGCCAGTTTCAATGACAATAAGCTGAAACTAAAAACTAGCAGGCAACAAAAACAAGGAAAATAGCTAGAAGCAAATCAGATAACTAAGGAAATACAAACAATTAGACAGGTAGGAACACATATGTGACACGAAGAGCAAATAATAACAAACTGACAGGTGAAAGAGACAAAGACAGGAAGTGAAATAAAACATCAGTCTGACTGAACTAAAACCCCAAACCATGAGAAGCAGAAGCAGCTCAGAGGTTTAATGACAACTGGACAATGTTCGAGAACTGACTGAATGCACATGAATGGAAAAGTATTTACACCCAAACATCCATAACTTCAATGCTTGTGTCATAGTTTTGGGCAAGAAAAGGGGCGAAAACTAGTGTGTCCACCCTGGTGTCATGTTACCGACACTGCAGACTGGAGCTAGAGCTGAAGTGATATATTTTATGGTCATGAGCATTTGATGCGCTTTGGGAATATATTCTGTGTCATATGTGTAACTGTGTGTTTAATCTGTTTGCAGACATTTTCAACAGAACTGCTTTGGGATTCAAAATCCGTATCCTACCATACCATGTCGTATTCTATCGTATAGTATCGTAAACACAAGACTACTGCAGAGTAATTTAACACCGATTGAACTGGTGAATACTGAAGACAAGAGCCAGATATTAGTGGGTGAAGGTGGATTTCCTCACCCCCGAACAGAGGCTACCTGTTTCATCCTGTTTCTAGCTTTTGTGCTAAGCTAAGCTAACCAGCTACATTAACGTACAGATTTTTTAGTGGTATCGACGTTCTCATCTAACCTTCTCTTAGAAATCAATTACACTTATTTGTGAATCAAATGATGTTTCAAAAATATGTTCTCGCCTTTATTTGACAGAACAGCTTGTCGAAACAGGACCTCACATCATCGGATTGATTGGATTTCTCAAAATTTACAGTCAAACGTTTGTAAAGGACTTTTTTTTTATGGAATAAACTGCTTAATGTGGTGTTGCAGGTATCACTCTGCGGTCAAAACCACCATTTTTTTCCCCGACTGTTATTATCTAAACCAGGTCACAATGTCATCCGAGGTAAGCCCACAACTATTCAAATCAAGCCTTGTCCGGTGAAATTAATAACCACTGCAGGGCTCTGATGTTTGCCTGTCATGACTCATTAGAGACATAAGTAGTAAGCATGTCATTACCCACTCCTACACCACACAGCTGACAAAACTGTTCCACAGGAGAGCTCGCAGCAGACACTGTGTGGGAGCCATGTTGGTCTGGGAAGGCAGGAGGTTTTTGTTTTTTTTTAACTCTCACTCAGCAACGAATGAAAGCCACACCGAAGTATCTGAGAAACACCGAGCCTGAACCTTATTTAAATGTCAGCCTAACAAGCACCATGGCACCGGAGACACAGGCTGCTGTCATTATGAGGGCCCCGGATAATTACAGTGCAGTGTGGAAACTGTGAGACAGAGAACGCAAATAGAATTTCAATAAAATAAGAAAACCTGAGAAGGAGATAAACACGGGGTTGATCAAATAGATGTCTGAAGGGGGGGAAACATGCAGACTGATGAATCAATAATGTAGAGCAGAAGACCTGTTTACATAAAGTGCTACCTGGAGTGTGTGTCATTTGCATCCCAAAGGCCAGGTGATACTGCAACATTTCTTTTTTAAGGCACACTTGCAAATGAGGACGTTGTGTAACTACTATTACACTTTAAAATCTGCAAACATTACAATGAATTACTCACAAGATGAGAGTGCGCAGGCCATTGCAAAGAGAGCAGGTGTTCAAAGACGATTTTTAAAAAAAAGGGTAGCTGAGAGGAGAGTAATTCACAAAGTTCATTCGCTGTGTTTGGATCCACAAGAAGTAAAAAAAAAAAAAAAAGAAGAAGAAGAAGAAAAAGAAGTTGTTGTTGCTGTGGGCATTTGCAAGTTATACTGATAAACAATTCTATGTGAGCGCCTGCGAAGACAACATTAGCTCTGCTGGGGCCTGAAATGGGTAGAAATGGAACATAATTGCGAGAATAAATGTTGGCAAAGCACATTTCTGCAACAGCACATATGAGTTAAAAACTTTATATTGCAACTCTACACTACACTTTGAGATGAATTTTCATTTTGTTTTTTTAGGGTTGTTTGGTCACCACAAATGCAGCTAGAGAGCTAGAGCCCGAAAATATCCAGTTTTGTCACCAAGACGTCTCCTTGAAGGAGGACATGTTCATTTTCAGGTTCATAATTCTATTTTGTGTTACTACTAGAATAGGTTAACAGGCTTTAGCACTAAAAAACACATCAGTTTTCTCATTCTGTCCAGTTCTGCAGGATTCAACACTCTGTTTTAGCTCCTGCCTCTTTAAAACGCCCCCTCCAGAATACTCACTCTGCTCTGATTGGTCAGCTCACACACACCTGAACCAGCACCCCTACCCATGACAGAGCACCTGTGCTAATTCTATTCTCTGTGCTAAACTCGCTGTTATGTATGCTTGACATGGTGACATCGTGTGATGTTTGCAGGTAATAAGCCTTGTTGCCTTTTACTCCAACATTAGAGTCCAAATAAACATATACTAAGAACACGATGACATGTCAATGTCACATCTGCAGTTTGCAGAAAACATTAAGTGCTAAAATGTTATCCTGTGACTGGAATCCATAATAATATTATTATTTTAAAAAGCAGTTCTTGCTGTGGGCATTTGCAAGTTGTAGTGGTGAGACAATTCTATGTGCGTGTCCTTGAAGGCACCATTAGCTCTGCCGGGGCCTGAGAGGCTGTTGCAAGCTCAGAGAAATGCTGAGAAACGAGCTCTGACATCAGTGCAGCACTCAGGGAAATGGTTTAGGGGATCACTAACCTAGAGGCTTGTCAGAATAATCTCATATTTTTTTTCATTTCTTAACCCAAAACAAACATGCATTGTTCCCAAACAGGCACACAGTCAGAATTTCACCCGGTCCTTGTTTGGTTTCTGGTTCCCCTCCATCCACAGCTCTCTAAACAGAGCCTACACGTTGTTTATCTTGCGTCGTGGCAGTTCCAGCCCGGCGAGCAGAGGCACTGACTGACAATGCCAGCAAATTAAGACTTACAAACCTCTCTTTGAAACAAGAGTAAATGTGTTCACGATAGCTCACCGCAGACCCTCTCATCGATCAGCTGGAGCGTCAGGAGGAATGGACAAAATCCAAACCAACTCCTACCCGCTGGTTTCTCTCGTTGCTGCTGCCCACTGACATTCACCCCAAATCCATCAATACTTTGCTGCTGCATGGAAAAAAAATTGGCATTTTTTGAAAGGCAGCCGTTCAACGAAACAAAAACCTCGATGTCGGGCTGATAAAAAAACGACAGCAATCAAAAAGATAATTGTTGTTTTTGAATGGAAAAAAAAAAAGCCAATTATAAAAGAAGTTTGATGCAGTTTTTCTTTTCATCTTCTTTTTTTTTTCTTGGCCAGAAAAATGCCAAATAATGAGAGCAGCTTCTTTTGTTTTGGAGGAATCACTCCACCAGAACATGATCTATGGAGAATAATCATGAGAGAGAATACAGGTGTAATACGGATTCTGTCAAAGCCGAGGCGCCGTCCAATGGGGTCACCTCATCTTGACATATCAACTGGCAGTGGAATCATTATGAAGCACTGCCCCTCGGCTTTTCACCGTGGCCCTTTCACGCCAGATTATAATGTACCCTGCAAACTTTCAATACCTTTGTAGCATCTGCTTTTTGCAGCAAGTCATGAATTCAATAGAGAAAGGTCCCTCTCTAACACAATAGATCACCTGATTGATGGCCATTCCTGAAAGAACTGCCAGAACAAAACAAGACCCTCTACTCCAATTCCCTTAGAGGCGATGAGTTTTGTCGGGTGTCAAAATGAACAAAAAAAAAAGAAAGGAGAAGCTGATTCATTCTGGCCTGAAAATAGATGACAGGAGAGGATTGCTACAACACCGACGGCAGCACAGCACCCGCGGAAAAAAATAAAAGACATCACCTGATGGATGAACAGGCACTTAATTATGAGGTGCGCAAAATCATATCAAGCTCCTCGACAATGAAGCTGCTCAGAGACATTCAGAGAGCCGTCGTCATTCACAGAGGCACATCTGCTCCGCTGTAAGTCCTTCTCAGATAAATAATAGCATACGATTACAGAGGGTGGAAACCATAACAGGAGCAAATGTTATGCAATCTAATATAAAGCTTTGTAATGAATGATGGCTGCAGCATGAAGCTCATTAGGTCCAATTCTGATGAGGGAGCCTTTTTTAAGGGAAAACGTGACGTGTTCACGTGGGAAAGGTCACACTTTCACATGTGAACAAAGACTGTTATGTGTGAGAGGAGAATCATGTCGCACGTGAGCTGAGCTTCTGTCACCTTCAGGATAAACATGTATGTGTTCACACGTGAATTGCACACATTCAAACGTGGATGTGTTGAGGATGTGACACACGAACAATAACATCCTCCAATATCTCACTAACAACAACACTTTAGTAACATCAGGTTAGAGGCCGTCGTGTCAGACTAAAGGAAACGATAGTTAGTCCAAGATGTCTGTTTGGTAGATTTTAGTGATGCAACACAGTCCATTAAAAAAGCACAGTTGAATCATCAGAGAGGTTAGAGTGTTGATTTTTTAACTCTACATCTTTATACGTTATAGTTAAAATGACAGAAACAGACATCCATGCCATGTAAATCAGCCACCAGTCGTCAAGCTGGATGCGTCTACTGTCGTCGGTGCGACCTCAAGGTGTTTTCACATGTGACTGACATTTGCATATGATTTGCTTTTTCTCGCATGTGGTAAAAAGGTATTACAATGTTTACTGCCACTTTTTCTTGATGGCGATTTGTATAAAGTAAAGTTTTTGGTCTGATCAGTGTCCTCGTCTTGATCATCACCATGTTTTTGGCATTTTCAAAGACATTTCATTTTGAATTCTTCGCCTTTTTGTCATAAAATCACATCATTTTTGTGACGAAGGCCATTTTTTTTTTTTTCCCTCAACTGTCCATGTTTCACAGCTTAACAGCTCAAACAGAAAAAAAAACACACCTCTCCATCTGATGTCACATTCCTGAGCAGATACCAAGGCCAGAATTAACGATTCACAACCTAAAAACTGTAATACTCTATTGATAACATGAATAATCACATCCCGGCATCAGATAGGACGTTTGCCTCTGAACTCATATCTAGGAAACGTGTGAATGCTTTTTCTTTATGTCCTTTCTTTCCTTTCATCCAGTTGGTTTTTTTGCTCGTCTCTCTCTGTGAGCCCTGCAGGTATTTTCAGCCTGCCCTGCAGCTCTGTTCATGCGCCGTCACTGCAGTTTGGGCTGTCATTATTTCCTAAGCTGAATAAAGCAGCATGATTTTTATTTTAATTAAAGTATCACCCAGCCTTTAGCGAATACATCTCTGCAAGCTCCTGTTAGAAAAAAGCGCCGAGGACCAAATTAGCCACTCACATACACATTTTTGGGTTTCATGTCACAACTGGTACAAAATAATAAACACACAACTTTTACTTTTGTTTTTTGACCTTTTGGGTGCTCCAGGGCAAGACACTCTACAGTGAGGCTACCTGGTTGAATTGTCTGACCTCTGAGGGGGTTAAAAACAGGTTAAGTGTGTGAAAAACAAGGATAAGGACGCAGGTGAGAGGAGAGGTTTGACCTCTGTCAGTCAGGAAGGATAAGGGATGATGATGGCGACAAGATACGGCAGGAGCGGAAAGTGGTTCTGTCTTGAAACGCAGAAACAAGCACTTTCAGTAAGACGACTGAACCGGTACCACCTACACTAGCATCATATACAGTTAACAGCACTTCATCAGATTCAGCAATTTTAACAAATACTAATAAAAGAGACCTCGCCTCATTCTGCAGTACAACTATTTAACAACAATAAATGTAATTGAGCCCCGTTTTTTAATGTCTCGCAACACCTTGTTTACTGCAGCACTGGAGGGTCTTGTGTTTATGTATCAGGATTATTAGTAGCGTACAGCTGATGCAGCGTTGAATACTGTAGCATATGTTTGCTGTTGTTTGGCCTGTGGGGACGAATAAAGTTTATTGGACTAAACTGTTTTCCTCTCATGGCTGGGAGTTGTAAACGTAGAACCAGTTCCTGGTGTTTTTCTTGTTCGTCAGCGTCGGTGGGATCCCGTAGCTGATACTATCTGGTTGTCTCAGCGATGTAATAAATAGGTTGTAAGGCGTTGGCTCGACATACTGGGCATTATACTTCATTGTTTTCCTGCTGAGTTAGATAAGAAAATTTACGTACACCTCTCTCGCGGCTGTGTGAACTTGAAGCCAGAAAACACAAAAACTGTAAAGAGGGAGGAACAGTCTCCTTCACTTCCTCCCCGTCGGTTTCTGAAGAGCCATGGTGAAGCTAAACAGCTCGCTGTCACTCAGAGAGGCCGTGGAATTAATTATACATAACTTCAAGCCTTAACGGTACAACATGTAACAACTGGGCACTTGTTAAATCCACATAAATGGACATGTCATGTCACCAGAGTACCTGCTAACTGCTGCTAGCTGGAGCTCTCGTTAGCTATTTAGCTCGGTTCAGTGATGCTAGCAGATGGGACTTGAGCTCGGAACACGCTTAGCATGCTAACTTCAGTAGATATCTCTGCAATACAGCAGCTCAAAATGTCAGAAGTATTATTTCTTCACTGAAGTTTAGACAAGTTTTGGGATTTGTTCCATAAAAAAGTATATTTCTGCTTTAATATAATCCAAACAAGACGTATAAAGTTATGAAGATAATCTCGCTCCTGGTGCCGGGATGACGCTGCTCCACCTCTGACGCTGCGTCCAGATCTGTGGTTGCTCCTCGGGGGAAACGCCCTGCGTCGCTGCCTCCAGAGGTAACAAAACAAGGATATTACTTCCTTCGGGGTGATGACAAGACTCCAGGAAGTTACTGTGCCTGGCTGAGACAAACGTCAGCACACAAACCCCACAAAGCCTGTTTGCACTTCATTTTTTTGTGCAAACGAAACAAACAAGACTTAGTGTTGATTAACGAGGTTTAGCACTGCAGGTATGTTGAGTGTGTTGTTTTCAGACGGAGCCAGTTACCCCGGTTTCCTTCTTTATGCTCAGCTAAGCTAACATCCTGCTCGCTGCAGAAACATGAGATATATAAATCTTAAAGCCAAAATGTTGAACTATTTCTTTACTTAATTGGAGCCAGAGGATGTGTACGTCTTAATAATAACTAGAACCAAATCATTTTAATTCTTCTCATATTTGAAGAGGAAATGAAAACAACGTTCATAAATGAAGGCAAAAATGTCCACTAAACTGCAGAGTTTTTTTTTTCTTTTTTCTTTCCATATTTCTTTCCCTTGTCATTTAACCAAACACTGTGATGGTAGATATTCCTCAATAGCTCTCCATCAGACTGTGTGTAATAGCACTCAGTCCCTCCAGACAGAACACTGTGTTTAGAGAGATGTCCTCTGATGACAGTCCTCTGTGGGCGGCCGCCCGGCTCGTTATTCAACATTTACTCACATGTAGAAAAAAAAAAAAAAAAAAAAACTCTACATATACTGTGTTCCAACATGCAGCTCACATCCTGCAGTCAGCTGATAGATGTGTTTTATTGGGGCTTTTCTTTCTTTCTTTTTTTTTTCACTGACATGAGCACATGTAGCGCCACAGTTTGAGGCCTCAGGGTCACTCTCAAGAAAACATCCCTCAACTCTGTCATTGAAATGGCAGAAACAGCACACGGCCCTGCGCTGTTTGTACTCGGAGAAACCTCTCACCGCATAACTCCGGGCTGCACATACTTACAAATTGACGCACAAATATTTTCAATGAGGATGAGCTGGGCACATTTTTGTCTTCTAAAGAATATCATCTTCATTATTAGGACCAGAAAAGGAGTGTTTTTCTTTTTAAAGTACGCCTGACACGGAGAGCAGCGGTGTAACCGGATCCCTGGATGTGTGTTAAGCTCTACGCTGATTCCTTTTAATTTGAGGTTTAAAGTGGAGCTTTGTATCCTTGTGTATTTTTCTCGGTAAGAGCCGCACTGCTCCGAGTCAAGACATTCGAACATTTGCTGAACACCTTCTGTTCAAACAGGAAGCTTTTATTCCTGCAAAGCTATTCATTAGAAGGAGGGAAACTTGTTGGAACAACACGAATGTAATCTCGCTCCCCTTTGACACCATGCGTCATGCAGGAAGTTCTTCTGTCGATACCTGCGTGCACAGTGAGTCATTCTTTTGCTTTTTATCCAGCGTTGAGAAGGTTGCCATCAGGGCCCTGGGACGGATTTTGAAGTAAAGGCACGAAACATTTCCATACATCATTCTACTAATCATACAGGCTCATGAGTTTTATCTCTGTCATGTCACAGATGTAAACAATCAATCCCAGTGAAAACAAATCTCGCAGAAACACAAACCATCAAAGATTTAAATGGGTCGACTTTATGGCAACAAATGCGAAAATCCCGAGCGTCGTGATTATCTAAATATGTTCATGTCATGGTGGAGCACAGCAGCCATAAAAGTGATTTGATTATTGCGTACACAGACGGGGGGCTAATGCAAAGCATGCACAGCAACATGCACATTGCACATGATCAACAAGTAGTGAAAAGGAATCTGAAGCGCCTCCACAGGCCGCGACTTCTGCCAGCTCCTCAGCGAAACAACATTACAAAGCTCTTCAGAACAAGTGATTATCGGCTCGTACGCCTTCATCATCTTCAGGGAGAGATGGACATAAATAAACATGTCATCAGTCAAAGCCAGCATTTAATTATGTTAATACATTTCCCACTTTGATTAGCACATTTAAATCTAAAAAAAAAAAAAATATGTTAAATCCTCAAGGCACATCAACCAGAAAACATAAATTCACTTAAGTACAGTTTGTGCTTGGTAATTATTTATGTTTGCTAAAGTGACTTCCTCCTTGAGCCAAACGGGGTTCTAATGAAGTAGTACGAACTCCCCTGCAACACGGGAGAGATTTGAAAAAAAAAAAAAAAAAAATCACACATTTATCAAAGCCAACAGCAGAAATTCATAAAGTTAGCTCCTTCTGAGACAGCACTGTAGCGTTCTGTGTGAGTTGGTCACATTCCCAACAAAAAACATTAAGTCCTGAAAAATGAAACGAACATTTAAAATCCAATATTCTCACAGAACAACATATACATCTTTCTTGGCTTTTTGACAGTGCAGACACCTCTTGGCTTGTGTGTACCACTTTGTGTGTCTTAAGGAACGTGTGGTATAACTCTCGTTCAGTAAGGATGGAGGCTCAACAGCTATTGTTGTTTTTTAACAGGACACTTGGCCTTAAAACAGCACTTTGTCTCCTCGTACCAGCAGTCTGTACAGGTGAACAATGACTTGAGATGTCTAAGAAAACCTTGCCTGACATGTTACACAGAAACCTCACAGGCTAATTTTCAAACAATCAGATCAACAGCAGGAGAGCGCTCCCACCACCAGCAGAGCCTGATGGTAAAATCAACGTCTCGCCAAAGCAAGTCAGGGGCGGAGAGAAAAGCTTTCAGTTCTCTGCTCTCCTCTGGATGAAGAAACACTCTCCAGCTGTGGTATATATAACCGACGCAAGCAGCATCTACAAGAACCTCTGTCACAGCCGCCATTTTGTTTTCCAACGAGCAGCCGCCTCACTCGCTAAACAACGCTTATTGGTTCAACCGCCGTACATTCGGCCTCAAGCTCAGCTGGAAGCCTACAAAGATAGATTCACGAGATGAAATGATCTCATGAATGCAACAAGATTGTTGCTTTATGCCGACCATATTAATGCCTCTGCACCCCTCTCACATTTCCAGCATCTAAACTAAATCCAGTCCTTGAGCCGACTCTCTCAAATGAAGCATTAAATACCACGGACACATTCGCAGAACAAAGCAGTATCAACCGTGCTGATGTGTGCTCCGTGACTGACCTCAGGTCTGCGTATTGAAACCTGCTGCTGCAGAGAGCCAAACCTCCCGGGGCAACTAATTGGTTGTGACTCGTCATGGCAACCGGCCATGCAACTTCAGGGAAATCAGTCCCGACTGGCTGTTTAAAGGCGGGGGGGGGGTCAGTTAGTTTGTTTGCATTTTTGCATGGATCAGCTTTTCGAAGATGGAGTTGCAAACAGCACTGTAATGTAATCAATGGCTGGCTCTGCATTTGCATTCGGAGCTGATCAGGAGATTTGTTTTTGTTAGCAGCGATTCTGAAAACCTTCAAAGACCAGAGTTTGGGGAGGTCAGAGCCCACAAGTCCGCAGCTACAGATTTCCTGAGACATGAAGCGGAGCAACGTGGAACTTTGGACTCAATTAAATATTCTCTGATGACCTCTGGTGCCCACAGATAATTGAGTGGTTAAGTCAGCCGCCACTGCCGCTACCTGAGTGTGTCCCTCCTGGCGTATAATCAGCCCACTGCTGCCTTTTTCTCCTCTGCCTCCACACTTCTGTCTGCCTCTCTCATTTCTAACAGTGGAAAAATAAAAAAAGAGAACCATTTTAGAGGCTGCTTCTCTTTTAACAACTAATTTCACCTGGCACTTTCCACATGTTTGAGGAGATTCAGCCTATAATTTATATAAATATGTGAAGATATCAGAAGTGAGAAGACCTGCGAAGATGCACGTATCAATGTGGGGAGCTTTATAATCGAGGACACAAAGGTACAGTGAGGCTGATCTCTCGATGATGTGTCCATTTTCTTTTCTGTCATGGCCGTTAAGTAGATAATTTAAATTCTTATCTTGATTAATCTCTTCCTGTCGTTGGGGAATATTTCTCCAATTTCATTCGGACTTTTAGGTCAATTCTGTGGCATCTTGATACCGGGGACACGACACTTCCACGAATTGGACTTGAAAATCCTGCCTGCTGCAGTTTTTTTACAGTTTGAATTTATATTTGACCCTCCAGCATGATTTGTTTGGAGTCTCGCCGCTGTAACCGCTGGACAGTGTAGCCTCGGCCCGCTGCCTCTGCTGATGAGGATTGTTTCTGACAAAGGGTCATTGGCTGTGCATGACGACAGACATGCCTGTATGTGCTGATGGGCTGCCTCCTCTGGCACAGTTAGGCTAAATGTAGACTGGCACTGACACTAATGTACACTGATAAAGCTGTGAGAGTCAATAGTCAGGGAGGAGAGTGTGGGGGTGGGAGACACTGGATTCTTAATTTACCCCATTTGTCCCATTTGTCAGTGGCTGGAACTCGCTGGTAACTGGGTTGATGAGTCATTCCGTGGACGGGAGAGCTCTCCCTGCAGTCAGCGGCTTCGCTGATTTTTAACAGGTGAAGGTTCATTTCATGGCATGCATAATGTCTCGGGGCCAGGGAAATTTTAATTTCGGCCGACATAATGATGCTGAGTGAGACTTGACTCATCCTGTGATGCGTTTTCTCTCCCAGTGAGAGCGGCGGATTCATGCATAATGCTCACCAAGGACAGTGGTAGTAGAGATGTGGGTTTATCCTTCATGCAGACTGTACAGAGACCTAATTGGTGAATAAAAAAAAAAAAACTGTACTGTGCAGGTGGGAGTTACTAACCGCTGCACATTTCGGCCTTCAGGCGGCGTGGGGTCAGCAGCAGGGTCATCAGTCGGGTGGGGGGGGTTCGCCGTTCGCTGAGGTTTTGCTCCTTTAACCCTGGCAAATCTCTTGGTGGTGGAGCAGTTGTGAGGATGTCTCCATACAGACTTCCCTGCAGCTGACCTCCATGTTTGATGGACACCAGTCTCCATCCAACTCCTCTGCTTTCCTCACTGGTCTGCTCTATGGATCTGTACACATCCTGGAGTAGCCGTGGGTGTCTTCTTCCACCGTGGAGATGATGGTGGCTCACCCTCCACCTTTCCAGGAGGGCGCGCCTGATGAAATGAGCGGCCCAGGCAGCACCGTGTCGGGCCGGGGTGATGATCTCTGAACCGTACTGCAGCTGTGTACAGAGGTCGGTCCTTATGTTCCAAACGTTGCCTGAAGAGAGGAGTCGTGTTAAGACCACCAAACTGGATCCCTCTCTAGGCCCGGTGAGATGGATGAGGTGTTTATCAGCTGTGGGTTGGCTGTTGGGCCCGCGGGCTTGCGATATCAGCCAGATACCTCAGGAAGTGGTCATATCTCCATCTGTAGCGCCCCTGGGTCAGTGCGGTCTTGCACCCTGATATGACATGTTGGAGGCTAGCATCGGTCGTATCAGAGGAGGAAGACTCTTCATGAGACACCGAGCGCAGCCGCCCGTGTTCTGGTGATGAAGAGCAGATCATCTCTTTAATCTGCACCACGGAGGAATCCATTAACTGTGAACATGTTTTAACTAATAATTACGCCAATTATTTTTTAACTGAAGCAAAGTGAGATCAATAAAAAAACTGCAGTATTACCTCCTCTTAAGATGATGAAATTAAATGCGCAGTATGTCACTTATCTCAATTAAAAACAAAACAGAAGACATAAGTGGCATGGGATCATGGGAGTTGTTGTCTTTGCTGTTAAACAACCACGATATCCATCTACGGAAATGCTCACGGCCGAGATGATGTTTAAAGTTTATTGAATTTGAACCAAACGTAACCAGGAAACGACATCATAAATCAAAGAACGGATCGAGCTGTACCCGCCACTTGGCACAGGATGTGTATCGTGCCTGCGTGCTCTCACATTAGCGGGTTTATCGCGTCCTTGAAATCTTCTCTTTCTCTCCTGCTGCCACGCCCACTCTCTGGGTAATTGAGGGTTTCAGGGAGGACTGTCAGTCACAATCTGTTTTATCATCCCGCTCCTCCATGAATTAATATTCAAAGAGATTTTAATTTCAGCCGCCGTGAACGGACGGGACTTCACAGCGATTGCACTGAATCAAGGGAAATGTCAACAAGCTGATAATTGCAGCTCGGCCTTCGACAAAGACGCTTTCAAACGGCCTTTTATTTTAAATATGCACAGAGCAGATACCACAGATCAACAAAGGGATGAAGGGTATGCACACTAACTCCCTCTGTGCCCTTCTTAAACCCACACAGACACTCACACACTCTCTCTCTCACACACACAACTTCTTTGACGCTGGGTAAATGGTCACAGGGACAGAGTATTCCCAGCAGGACTTTGTAGATGAGGGTTGTCAGCACTTTTCTCACCAGAGGGTTTAGGCCTTTCGTTCTGCTCCGGGATGGCTGAGTTTAATTGGAGAACGCTAATGCGCAGCTGGATAGCAGAGCTGCTCATGCCATGGCTGGCTCTGAAAATGGGAGGGCGTGAAAGCAAAAAGGCCGGTGTGTGCGAGGGCTGCAGAGGGGTGTGGGTGTGTGTGTGTGTGTGTGTGTGTGTGTGTGTGTTCAGAGCAGCTACCGCAGGCATCCCTGAAGATGCCACCAAATTTATTCATGGGATCCGCGCAGTTTGTTTATGAGCCGTCTCATTTACAAAATAATAGGCAATAATAATTCCAGCAGATTGATCCTGGGTTAATCCAAATAATTGCCAATTCATTATAATTTCACATTTTCTGGAAATAGAATTGACTTGTTCTGTCTATCAGTGGGGTGTAAACTGCATGCCCAATCGATCGGGTTACATGCGAAACATGTCTCCAACACGGGCAAAAACTGAGCAAACAATGCCGGAAAATATTTCTGCACAATGGAAAAACAAATTGGAAAACACATTACCACCTCACTGCAGGATTGTGACACATTTTGAAAATGCTGAGAGAGGACCGTAAAGAATTCGAATGGTAAAAATAACAGGCTGTCAGAGCAAAGTCAATATACAAAAACCGAAAGCTCCATCTGGGGACAAATCATCTTCTTGGGTTGTTACTCTTCCGTAAACAACCGTCTTTCAGTTTGGAGATGATCAATGGAGAGTTTTGCGCTTTATGACTGATTTCAGTATTTCGTGGAGCAAATATCAAAGAAATTAGGATGTGCTGAGATCTGACAGTCTCAGTGAGGCAACAGGAAGGCGAGTCATTGATGTTTACTTTTCTCCGCTCTTTCAAAGAGTTTTACAAAAAAAAGTGAGAAAGATAAAGAATAAATGCCTAAAAGACCTGTTCTAAATTATGTGTAATGGAAAGTCAGTCTGTATGAATCTGTCTGAGAAAAAGACTCATTATTTACCTGATTACCTGATTTCACACAAAACAGTAAAAGATTGGTTACACTAAATATTTTTTTCGTGTTTTGTTAACACGCAGGCTCGAGGAGTAAAGGGATACCTGTAACACATTCACAGATTTATGATTAGAAGCTAAATGTATTCTGTTACAGTTACAAAAAAAAAAAAAAAAGATGTAGCTAGATTACAGATATGTTTAATTATAAATAAATAAATAAACATGATTGACAACATTGAACCATGACCTAACAAATCTCACAGTATTGAAGTCATCTAAAAGGATCATAAAGTTACTTAATTACTTTAATATTGTGACACCTGGATTAGGACGCTGACTACATTTCATAATGGTTATTGTACGTATCTGATAGCATATTTTTGAAGTATCCCTACCAACCCTGCATGTAGAGCTGGAATCGATCTGTGTTTCAGATTTGTTCCAGGCCCGGTCTCACTTCAGTTCTATATCATAGTTATATAGAGCAAGAAAGGTCTGTGCCAGGGAGGTTGGAGTGGTTGGATGGATCAAACACGGGACTTTCACATCCTGGTAAACTCAACATTCAGAGGTTTTTAATGTAGCTTCCATCAAACTTCACAAATCATAATTGTTACGACAGTTAAGTTTATGTCTGACAAACTGTTACCGGCCTGGGGTTTGTGTTCATGACAGAAATTGTGGGGGTGCCAAAGTGCATAAAGGGTCACTTTCTACATAATGTTGCTTAACATTATCTTTTACAAACCAAGTAGTTTAATATTTGTATTATATTTAATATTAAACCAAACTGCTTCTGTTATGTTTATTATGGCTATGGCCAGTTAGGAGTGAGTACGTGTTACGTTCGGCGTGTGATGGTGGTGTCGGTCACTGGCTGCAGCCCATAAAGAGAGAGAGAGAGAGAGAGTAATGCATGGTAAAGGTTTAGGCTCAGTGGACTGTCTTGTTTTAAACAGACTTTGATTACATGTTAGTGCCAGGTCTGTGAGTTCCCAGGGACGGTGCATCACAGAGGAGAACACAGAGGTGACACACACCTGGGAGCTGGGTCAAGTCCCAGCTGTGGTGTCTTTAGTTCAGAAGGAAGAGAAAATGTCCTTGTTGCTGAATAAGTCTGCTGGTAGGTCAGTTCAGACGGTATAAACTTCCATGTGCACGGTGCTCTGCTGTGACAACACGACAAGCAGGCACACTGAGTTCATGGGCATCCCAGACACAGGGTGGCCTTCAGGAGGACACAGAGGGAAATGCAAATAACTCAAAAAGTACCTGTAAAAGTATGTTATAAAAGCTGGACCCTGTCTGGTGTGTATAATTTCATTACTCTTTCTGAGCAGTCTCCAGGCTCAGCGTGTGCCAGGGGGAGCACAGCTCGATTCACAAATTGTATTTTCTGTTATGTAAAGCGCATACACAGGCACCGAGCAAGGCCAGATGGATGGAAAATACCCAATCAGCTCTAAACATAGCAAGAACACTCAGCCAGGTGTCAGCGTTCGGTGTCTCAGAAACAACAGTTGTGACATTCATTTACAATGGTGTTTGTGTCGGTGTGAACACGCAGTCAGCTGCGGCATTGTGAAGCGGAAACAGCTCCTGGTTGAGAGCAGCTTCAGGGAGATGAAAAGAACAGCACGATCTCGTTCTGAGATGTGAATGTGCTTTTTTTTCCTGAGTTCATTTCGCCGCCTCGGTCATGGCAGGAGTATTTCTGCAAATTATGTGCCTTGAGTTTTGGATGGAGGCTCTGAGTGAAACATGTGTCAACTTCAGTCGCGGCACTCAGCCCGAGAGACAAAATCTGAGGAGACAAACCGGGAGATGAAAATGCAGGAAATGGAGTTGGAAGTGACACGAGTTGTTTCAGGACACCTTTGATCAGTTGACCAATGAAAATATCATGAGTGAACGAGGGGGAAATGCAGTCAGCTGAAGTAAGCAGCCTCTCTCCCTGATCATTAACATGGAGCTGCAGTTTGATTTGGAGCCACATCAAGACTCAGGACAGAGCGGCAGTATGGAATCGCTGACATTGAGATGAATAAATGAGGGGATAATAATGTGTTTTGCATAACCCATTCATGTGTCAGGGGCCAGAAACATCCCATTGTTCTGCAGCCATGGCAGAAAACCTCACAGTAAATACACTTGTCTTAAAAAAACTTGGCTTGTCAGTGTTGTGGTTTGAGATCGATCCAGCAACAACTTCCAAACTTCACTCGCGCTGGAGACAGAGAACATACAGTTATACAGACGTTCGTTAGCATCATAGATAAATCTAGAATCGTATTCAGCATTTGATTTGTGTTCTGTTATTAATACTGTTTTAGCCTTAGATAAATTTGCTTGCTTCCTGTTAAGTGGCTTGAAGCATAGCAACGTTTAAGTCTAGTCAGACCGCAGCACTGGTAAATCAACATTGTGTTGCCTATTATAGTAACATATCACTGAGTAAATTGGGGCAGAATCAGAAGCAACATAACATTACAGATGCAGAAAATGCTTATTTCTGATTTCCTGCCAGGGTCCATTAAATTCATATAACAGGATACCTGAGACGAAGCCGTTTGAGTATTAATCAGGGACGGCGCCTGACTGCAGATGCCGCGTAAAGTCTTAATAGTTGATTCTTGCTGGTGAGAGAGACTGTGAACAGTTCACACATCTGACTACTAACAAGTTTCAAAGAATGAAGGATGAGTTGAGCTCACTCACACACACACACACATACACACAAAGTGTGTTGCCATTATAATGAACATGACAGACTTCTTGAAGCGCTGTAGCTTCAGGGACGGAGCTGTCAGTTTGCAGGGTGGATCCACCACTTTGGTTCAGACTGAAATATCTCAAAGACTATCAAATAAAAGTTGGTTCATTCATGTTCCCCTCTGGATGAATGTTTAACTTCTCATCTGGCCATCAAACTTTTACTCTGTCTTTTACTTTGATGTATTACCAAATAGCTGCAGCACAGAGTGCAGGCGGGTTCGAGCTAGGCTAACCTGGAAGTTAGCATCACCCTGGTTCCCTCGGCAAGAAGCCCGTGGGATTTTACAGTTGAATTCTGGATTACTGCTGAAAATAAGCTCTGTGACGAACACAAGTTTATGATACTTCTGTTGAGCAAGATAATCTTCACAGGTGAACACCGCTTTTGTGAGTTTTGATGCATAAATAAGCAATACTACAACAACTAAGTGTCTTACTTCTCTACACAATCTATTTATCCGTCAACAAGTTTGGAATAAAGAAACTCCACCTGCAGAGACTGATTAGACTGAGACTGACAACCTCTGTAGTGTCATTTAGCCTCTTGTTAGCTCTTGTTAGTAAATGCGTTTGAATTTAAATGTCGTCTTTACTGATGTATTTTATGTTGTAGAATCCAGAAAACGTGTGGGCTGTGACACGAGGGAACTGCAGGTGCAAAAATGCAAACTTACTTAATGTTTTTTGGCCTCAATCCTGAGGCTCTCTATTGCCTGTAATATTAGCATGCTAACACATTGGGCTAAGGTAGCTGCTGCTAAATAGAGCTGCTAGCATGCCTGAAGAATCTTGTTGTATCACATTTCAGGGTCTGCGTCCTTGGGAGGATGCATTTGAAGGCCAATTACATCACTAAAGCGGGCAAGGGCTGTCCCAAGGCTCCTCCAAATGCAGCCTTCTTTACCCTGTTTTTGGAGGATGCGGCAGAAATTGTGACATAAGGGTAAAACATCTGGTGATGCAACCAGGAAATGCTCAAAATTCCTGCCTGTCGCATTTAACTACAGCTGACGTGGTTAACAAGGTCTCTCCGAAGGACTCGCCTTCGAAGACTTTAGGCCGGGTCCTTCGAGGATGCAGACCCTGCTCCTCCGTCATGGCGGAGTAAACACTTTATCATTAAAGCTTTGATGACATTTAACATGAAAGTCATTTAGAGCATAATTTACAGTGACACGCTTTATTATGGACAACGTCATGTGACCTCGAACTGTACACAATGAAAACAAGTACAAAAACAAGAGCATCAAATGAAACGTATTTCTAGAAGCCATGAACAATCTGTTTATCCAAAATGAAATAAAAAGTTAATACAAAAGAACAAAACAAACAAACATAAAACTGTGCATGAACACACAAAACAAAGCACTTTACAGTATTAGTGTTTTTTTTACAGGCTGTGACACAGGTCAGGTTGCTGGGTCTTCTGATAACAACGACAAAACCTACTGAGAAACATTTCAGACTGTAGCCTACACAGGAGAGTCCACTGAATATAGGTCATTTGAAGAAATCAGATATTTCCCCCCTTTTTGAATCAGCATGTGCGTGTGTGCAGCTAAAAGCCACCTCGCTGATCAATGAGCCGAGCTCTGCTGCTGTATCCGGCCTAATGAATTGCTCATGCATATACAGTTTGTTCATTAACCATCTAATCACTGCAGTTTAAAGGTATTGGCTGCTTGTGTACTCTCTCAAAGCCATTTGGGTGGATAATGTTTTCCGATCCTTAGCTTGTCAATAGCTCGACAATGCACAGTTGCAAATATTTTCTTTCGGCGCCGGCTACCGTTTGAATCGGAGAAAGAAGTTTGACTCGAATGGCAAAGTGAAGAAACTAATCGACTCGTGGAGCTGCATTGTGTTTGTTGGAGACTTATTCAGTGATCAAGTACAATGCTTGTCTGACTTTATTGGCATGGTAATATGAGAAAAGCCGAAAAAAAAAAACACACACACCAATCTACAATAACATTGTGGCCGCCACAGTTGGATCATTTTCAGTTCTGTCTGTAGTCTCTTCTTCGGCCATCCTCACTAACTTTACTCTGCGTTGGACGGCCTGAGATCACGAGGCGCTTTGACCAACTCGCTTTTGAATTTACGGCCCAAAAGGAACATATTTTAAAACAAAAAAATCCAGCCATATTTCATCCTAAGAGTACTTTGATAGAGGAAATGTAGTAGAATTCCACTGGCGGCTCTGTTAGGAGGGGGGGGAAACTAGATGGCCATGCATGTTAAAAGCCTATGTGCCATCAAAGCCCCTCGGGCTACAAAGGGCTCTTTTAGCAAATGGATGGCAACAGCTGCAAACTCTGGGCTGTTCTTAATGTTCACGGTGCAGATGTCTGCACTTGAGTCCCACAGTCTGAGACAGATCTGTCTGGCTCTACACTGAGCCTCTCTCATCATATCACTGCAGCTTCATTAAGCACTGAACTTAATATCAACATCTGCCTGACAGTTTTTTGCTCTCCAATTAAAGGAGAACCCCAGTAAAAGCTACAGTAATAACCACTGTAGAGACTTGTTATATAACGCACGTTTCCCTTTATCTATCTTGTGTTCGCCTCACATTAACTGATAATCAGTGCATTACATTGCAACCTTTTTACTGTGTCTTATTTCAGTGTTTTGGCAACAGAGGATGTTGAAAAATGAAGCGTTTTCCAAACCACTTTTGAGCGCATTGCTTCAATTTGTATCATCAGGCCCGTCTCGCGTTCAGACACGAAGACTAGAGCGAACAATGGAGGGAACCGTGGCCGCGTCCAAAAGAGAATCATTGTGCATTAGCACCGCAGCCGCCTCTGTAGCCTTTTAATTCGGAAAACTGGAACCGACAGCGAAGAGCCGAGGATTGGATGCTCGAACGCAAAAGACTGTGGCTCTGGCGGATGGCTGGATGCCTGACACTGTCTGCACTTTGAAGATTTGAGAGAGCAACATCTGTACTGAAACGCTGCCCTAACAAGGTCTGGAATTGTTAAAACAGAAGACAAGTTTTATTTGCAGAACAAACCTTTTTGTGTCTTACAGGCTTCACAGGAAGTGATGAAGCTGAAGTTCAAACTCTGGCGACGGGGATACATTAAGAGCCGCGATCACCGAAATCCAACGTGCGGCGGCGAGAAATGCGTTGCAGTCGCGAAACAATATTCAGTCAGGTAACACACATCTATCCAATCAGTGAACTGGGACAGAACAATGTTGACTATTGAACTCATTTAATGCTTAAAACAAATACAAGTTACTTCACTGGGTCATCACAATTGAACAATAGATTTTTTTTTTTTTCATATTTGTAACACCCTCAGAAATATACATTCACATGGCTGCATACAGACAATTTTCTCTCTTTTTGATTTTTCTTTCAATGACATTAAATCGACAAACCGTATGCATCACCCCTTTGTATGACAGTGAAGCCGCTAGTGGCATATTAAAAACGTACCGGAGGAGCATTTTTTAAGGTGGGACTTTGGAAATAAGCTATGCATCAACGTCGTCTAGCCATCATTGAGTCTCTATGTTTGCAGTCAAAATAGGTATATTTTACACGAACGGAGTCCCTACGCAGTTGTCCCTAAATAAATCCCGACTAGAATCTCAACCCTATGTACAGTATTTACAGTGGAATGTTGAACATACTGAATACAAAAAAGTAGATTAGGATGGAATGAAGTTACAGTCAGTATTACAAAATAGAAACTCATAACACCCCGACAACATGAAGACAATGTTTACATCGAACCAGAATACAGGAAACTCCAAATCTGAAAGGTCTGTCTTCCTCCAAACATGTCTGTCTGAGAAGCGAGTGTGGCAGTGGTTTTATAAATGGATGCAGGGGGGAAAAAAAATAAATCAGTGAGATGAAACTTTTAAAAGTTGTGCTTTAAAAAAGGGGGGCAGAGTTGATCCAAAGTTGCATTTTTATTTTTTTTAATTTACAAGTTAAATCTCTTTTCATTTGATTAGTGTTCAATCGTTGTGCTTCGAAAGGTCAGCGTTACGTGACCGAGTTAGGATGTCAACTTTCCAGTAAAAGTTTAAAAAAAAAAAAAAAAAACATGTGCTGTGTCACCATTTAGCCATTATTAAAGGGACAGTACACCAGAAAATCAAAAATACAAAATTTTGTTGTCTTACTTGCGGTGCTGTTTATCCATCTGGATTGTTCTTGTACAAGTTATCTAGTTTTATCTATGTTTCTCAAGCGGCTAGCTTATTAAAGAAACTAAGCTAGCTAATGTTACAGCTCAGCTGTGGAGGACGCTTAGTTTCATTTAATGTTTATGTCCAGCGAAGTCCTGAGCATGAGCCTCTCTTTCATGAGTAGATGCACATTATCTCCGATGTAGTTCAGTGGAAGGAAAACAGCTCTGGCGTGAAACCGCTCACAATGACGTCTGTGGATTATCTCAAGTAGAGACATCGCTGTTGAGTTTTTAAAACATATCTTGTTGGCGCTTTGAGCACCACAAGCTGAGCGCCGTCTCGTTCCATTAGAATCTAATCAGGGAGGACATCGCCACAGCTGCATCTCAAAAACACGATCTAGATGGATAAACAGAGCTTCAAGGAAAAGAAAAATACAAATCCTTGATTTTGGGGTGAACTGTCCCTTTAAATGTTAAAATGGTAATAAATGCAGCTTATAAGAGATCTGTTGCTTTAAACAGAAGTACAGACACATCGTTAGTTTTGTGCTGGAGCGCGTATCCCCGCGGTAACAACTAAAAATTACACTGCAAGAACAATTATCAGTGTGATCTGCAGCCCATGTCACATCTCATTAGTATTCATCACGTTATTCTATGGCATGAATAACTTAAAACGATGGAGCAGCAACTGTTCAGACTACCTCACGTCTCCGGAACTTTTTCATAGGCACTGAATGCAAGAATAAAAGATAAAAACAGGCTTCTCACGCGTTTGTCTCTCTATAATGCCGCGATTATAGTGGGGATTTGAAAAGCTACAGCGAAGCAGTTCGTCGGCAGGTCAATTAGTTTCCCCCCCTCCCTCTCTGAAACGATCCGTTTTAAACCCCCACGTGTTATCCTCCAACCAAAGTGGAAAAAACACCGAACACATACAGAAATAAGGCTGTAGTAGAAAAATTAACTGAGATATGAAATCAACAGACTTTAAATCAGAACATGACATTTTTTTTCCACTTTCTAAATCGTGATTTGTGTCGAAGGTACGATAATAAATTGAGGCTCATGATTAACATGCTCATCTGAAAAAAAAAAAACATACAGTTAGACAAGCATGGACTGTAAAACATTCACGTCTCCGGAGAGAGCTGCTCTCGACGGAGACGCTATTTTTTTTTTCATCATTATTTATAGATATATTTATATACTTCTTATTGTGTGTTAACTGCAATATTGTTGGCTGGGTACTTGTGTGCCCATGAATTCATACCTCTGTCAATACCGACAACACAGACAAAGTGCTGTCTTTTGAGCTGCAAACGAGGACAAACGCACTGGAATTGATACAGAAAAAATAGCAACACACACATCCACTCCAACACAAAAAAACATGCATAAAATAAGGCTTTATATAGTATTTATATCGATCAGAGCCAGTCAGAAATGCTGCTTGTGTCCACGGATTTTAGTCCTTTGCTTCTGTTTTTATCCGATATTTCGCGCTGAAGTTTTTTTTATTTTTTTTATTTCGTTGTTGTTGTCGTTTGAAGTGAATGCATTTGGCTGATTGTGTTATGGACCTCAGAGCTGAGGAGAAAACAAGTAATTTGCTACGCTACAGTAGCATCCACTGGCGCTCGCTAACAGCGATTTTTAAAAAAAAAAAGCCAGATATATTGTAATGCCTTCAGACGGGGTCATTGTATCCTTATTGGCGTGTCCAGATGCCAACATCAGGGGAAGGACAACCGTTCAATCCTTTTTAAAAATCCCCCACAACACAGCTACTGAAATTCATTTTAGAAAGAAAGAAAGAGATGGAACAAAAACATGAAAGCAGCAGGTGACGCATCACACTCCAGCGCGGCCACCATCTCAATTCCCTTTACATCTCACAAATGTTTGTTTTCTCAGTAAATAAAAGCATCAGTTGACATTTTTCCTCCTATCTGTGTCCTTTTGTGTCCATTGGTGACTCCTCATAGCAAACGCTGTTGGCGTGAGCGGGCACGCTTCAGCCAATTTCTTCAGCACATAGTCAACACAAATCAATGAGGAGAGACAGAGTCATCACCAGGAGATCCCCCCCATCGCCCACCGACACTTCTCATCTGACATCCATTTGATAAAAAGGCGTGTGAGAACAAAACACAATTATGAAAACTGAAAACACACACACACACACATAAAAAAACTGGACATTTCATTATAGTGGTAAGATGGAGAGCTCGTACACACAGGCCATTCTGTTCAAGTCAAGAGACAATCATGACATTTCAGAGCATTATTAAAGGTTTCTGTGGACACCGAGACTCACCCGACCTCTTTTTTGTTCTTTTTTTTTTTTTTTTTTGGGACGTGACTGTGATGCACAGCTGAAAAAACAGAAGTTGTCGTGTGTGATACGATTGCAGCCCTTCTCTCTCTCTACCCCCTCCCCCCTGTTTAGTCTGACTCACTGATGTGGCAACACATTTTAATGCGATAGAAATTTAGGAGAAAAAAATTGAAAACACTCGCTTTTAACTGTTATTGCCATGTCCAAATGGCTCAGTAGACCGACTCCCTCTCAGTAAAGAAACTAATCAGGCATATAAACACAGGCGGGGGAGGGTGTCAAGGAATACTAAGCATGTCTTTGGAAACCAGCAATAACATGTCTGCTTTTAACGCTGTAGATATACAAAAATGAATAATCTCATGACCGCTAACCCCAGTAAGAGACAGGAGAAATGATACAGGTCCTGTATTTCTTTTTTTTTTTTTTGTTTTCTTTTCTTTTCTTTCTCTGCAACATTTTGACCACAAAATTACAAACACTTAGAACTCCACCTGTAATTATTCCAAACATTAAACTCTCAATTCTCAGGTCACTTAAAAATCATACAAAAAGACTTTTATAAAAGTAACAAAACGGCAATGATAATGGAAAAATAAAAAGACAAACAAACAAAAAAAAAAACTAAACAAACAAAAACAAATTGCACATCCAGTGTAGGACTTTCACAAATGTGCTCAGCAAAACCTCAACCAGCAGTCTCTTTATACATTTAATACATTTATAACATGAAAAAATACACAAAAGGAATATTACACCAGTATTAATCAACCGATCACCTCGCTGGCCTCGTAGTTCAGTGACAACGAGTCCATGTACATACCTTAGTTTGTATTCTTTGCCCATTCACCTGATGGAACTGATACCAATGCTGTTGTGTTGACAAGTCGATGTTGCTAGCACTTTAAATAGACGCTTGATTTTCTAAATGAGATTAGTTGGATGGGGTCTGATGTGGGGGGTGGGGGAGTCAAGAGGGGAAGGGGGTACTAGGTTGACCAAAAGAGGACTGTGACTGTGAAGGGTGCAGTTTGACGAATGGGAGGGTGGGGGCGTGATGGAGGTGAAGGGTGCAGTGGAATGCAGGTGGGGGACAAAGGGTTGTTTGGTTTGGTTGTTGCATGCCACTACACATACCACTCTTTCTTAGAAATGACAGAGCCGTCGGTTTGAGAGATCATATCATCGGCTATCTCAGGTTCAGGGTCATACTGGAAAGCCAGAGTCCGCTCATCATAATCTCGGCTCTCTCCTTCATCCACAGTGAAATAGGGCCTCTTCAGGTCCTCTTGCTCGCCGTCAAAATCGCGGTCGCTTGCCTCAAACCCTCCGGTGCCTCCGATCTGGGCGGGTTTCTTCTCGTCGTCCGAGTCGTCAGGGTACTGCAGGTTCTTGGGGATGGGAGGGTGGGCGGGCAGGCCGCCGGCCTTGCTGTACCCGTTCCCGAACACGTGTTTCTTGGTGCTGTAGTCTCCTTTGAAGGTGCGCTGGCGGCGGCGCAGGAATATGAAGAGCAGTATGGCAGCCACGCCCAACAGGGCGACTCCACCCACAGCGCCCCCGATGGCGGCGCCTGCATTGTGCTGCTCCTGAGGGATCTCTCGGGTCTGAGTTGTCGGGACGTTAGGGAAGTCTGGGTAGGAAAAGACAGATGGAAGGGAGTGTGTCAGTGCTCTGGTGGGAGGAGGTGCGTTTGTGCAGGTGCAGATTTTTTTTTTTAAGGAAAGATGAAGTAAGGGAGACAAGGACGGAAAAGCAAAGGGGAGAGGAAGGACCCCATGACAACCCCCACCCCAACCCCAACCCCAACCCCACAGGAGCCCTTACCAACAGGCTCAGTCACTGACAGTCACATGCGGTTAGAGAACATGAAATAAACAGCCAACAGCACCATCAAAGAATAGAATGACTGCAGAGACTAGAGTGAGTGAAGCTGTGTCAGCATGCATTAACCATCATCTCTGACCTGTTCGCAGGACGGAGGGAAATAAAACACATGTGATGAACAAACTCTGGAAGAATTCATTCATGTGGGTTTCAGTCAATTCGTGAAACTGTAGATTTCACACAAGCGAACATACTGAATGATACACTGTTGGACAGTCCAGCATAAAATAGTACACCATGACATTACAACCACCTTCATCATCAGTGTAGTGGTAATGAAATGAAAGAGCACTGCCAGAGATGATTATTAGCAGCCAAGCGTACAGAGCCATGATGCATCAAGAGAGCTGATAAACATGAAGCTCTTCTGTTCAGGCGGCGGAGCACACAGCAAAAATAGAAAATGCTTCCAGAGAGAAAAAAAAAAAAACATACAATATTCAGTAAAGACAGCAGAGAGGAGGAAGAGTATTATCAAATGAGTCAAAGATGTGCTGTAATCTAGAACAGAGTGACAAAGACTAATGGTCTGCTGGAGACAAACAGCGACTGAGATGCCAGAGTCTGCATAAAAAAAGATATTTTGTTTGAAATTCAAAACTGCCATGACCGTATCTGGAGCTCGACTGAGCCGTCACATTCATTCCACCATTTTAGAGAGCACGTAGCCTGCCCACAGAAAGATAAACACTGCTCATGACTAACACAGTGGCTGCTTACAGTAAGAGAAAGCGCTGAAAACCATGTCCCTTACATAAGCATCTTCACTTAAAACTAAAAAAAAAAAAAAAAAGAATGTGAAAAAGCTCCTCCGAGCACAGAAACAGAAGAGACTTTTATCTGAAATGTGATCAAAGCCTCGAAGCGAGCAGGTAGCGCTTGTCTAAACCTGCGGAGCAGAGGCGCATTTAACTTCAATGGCAAAACGCTGAATCCTCAACAGAAAGGTGGGGAGAAAAAAAACAACAAAGAGTTACAGCATCTACTAAACAAATGGTGTGGGAGAGGGCCGGAAAAAAGACAACCAAACGGTGAGGAAGAAAGGAGGGAGCTTCCTGTTCACGCAGGGCAAACCACTCACTCTCATGTACAGTATGCAACAAGAGAGGCAGACGAGACAGAAAGTCTCACAAATACCATCCTGCTGATACCATCCTGCTTCCTGTTGGACTGATTCATTACCGTGTGACGCATCGTAATCTGGTAATCACAGATCTGAGCATTGTTTATGGGGCGTCGTCTCAAAGAAGATATCTCAATCTGATAAACACGAGAACTGTAACCGTCGGGATGTGAATCAGCTACATTTATTTAACTGGAACATATGATGTTTTATGGAAATGCACATTTGCATAAATTTACATCGACGAGTGGAATCGTGCCATTACAGCTGCCAAAAGATGCATCGCATCTGAGTGGAATTGGGAGGATTTCACCAACATTGCTCAGTGGATAGAGTGAATTTAATTGCCTACTGTTGGACCAATGGACGAGTTAAACAAAATCTATGCATCGTATTTATATAATGACCTTTTACTGTGTGTGGGGATGAATAATCGAGGTTCTCTGTTTGCACGCATGTGTCAAATGCATGTAATGTTCTCTATTGTCTGAAATTGAATGAACAGATTTTTTTCCCCAAACATCACGTCGTTATAATTCTGTTTCAATATGCAAAAAAATGAGACGTGCAGATGTGTCTGCGTGTCTCAGATAACGCGGCCTCATCAGTACGTCCGGGACATTATTATATCTACAACATGCAATTATGGTTTACAGTGATGTGGAAATCGTCTTTCTGAAATTAGGACCTCATTTACAAACTAACTGATTGTGATTGAGCCAAAATGAAGGTTTATGTCGTTAAGCGATCCCAAAAGTTCCTCGGAGACATTAAGTTCTCTGTGCCGCCTGGCAGTCAGAGTCCAATCACTGCACACAGGAGCAAAAATCTGTGGCGACATCTCATCACGCAGAACAAGAAAAGGACAGATTCACAACATGAGCAGAAAATGATTTTTGGAATCGTTGCCCTAAACTGTTGGATCAGAAGTCGATTAAAACTGCTTTTCAGTGGAAACGATGAATCTCTGCATGACTGTGGTATTAAAAGGATGGTAGCGGGTGAAGTAAAGAAGCCTTCCACTCTCCTTTAATCACAATGGTGCTCTATCAGTCCAAAGCAGAGACCTCCCAAACACAGTCGCTCTCCTCAGCTGCTCTTCCACTGCACCCTTTCTCCCGGCGCCGACTGCAAAGCTCTCCAATTTCTAAAGCGGTGCCGGGCACAGTCTCAAATATCAGCTCAGGTTTTAATCTGACCACCTAATGGGATTATTCAGACACAGGCCTTCATTACACACATGAATGAGAGAGCAGAGCCAGGTCACCCCTGCTCGAGAACACATCCTCCCGACCAAGTCCAAAGAGGGGTGAAAAATCCAGAGGATTGAGGGAGTGGAGAGAAAAGGGAAAATGTTCTCCCGTAATCCTCCCCTCCACCGTTCTCCGCCTTCCTCTGTGAGTCTTCCCTCTCATCAGCCCTTTAATTCAATCTTAATTAGGTGGCTTTTTGCCTCGCACTTCTGAGGGGTGCCAAGACTCAATATTTACCACTCAGAGAGGTGAAAAGACACAACGCGAGACCCTACAAAAACTACAGAATAGTGGCAGTAAAAGATGATGTGGCGAGCTTTCAAAGGAGCTCTCCATCACCTCCATTTCTATAAAGGATCAAGTGACACCACCTCTGAACACCCATAGTTGAAGAATGTCAACACTAAAGATCCAAGAATGCGTCATTGTCCGTAGAGACTATCGACATGAAAGCGGCTGTAAACATTCAGGTATTTTTGTGGCTTTTCTGGAGAGCACATCCAACTCTGAGGAGGCCTTGAAAACAGGAGATGAAGTTTCTAAAGGACTCGTTAAGATGCTTTAGGAGAGGGGAGAGTGGAAAGGGAGGGCTGGACGAGTGTTCAGACGCTTCTCCCTCTGTAATGGAGGTCCTCGAACGGCAGGCAAAGAAGCTCTGAGACACCAGGAAAAGCTCATCAGCTCACTTCAGTGCGAGCGGAGCAACACGCTGCTTTCATTCCGCGACTCAAAGAGGCGCGTCGGCGAGGAGGACTGCCGGTTTCTCACCACGTTATCCAGCAACACTTACCCCCCTTCGCAAGGTCACATCTCAGCACCAACTCCCGTTCAGCCCACTGGCCTCGTGCTCGCGCGGAGATAAGCAAAACGGCAAAAAAGATTCCTCGGTTTTCTACCAACGCGCCACCTTTGTCCTCGCACATGTGAAATCGGAGTGGCCACGGTGAGGACTAATCACATTACAGAACGACTAATAATAAAACACATTTGAAATGGTCGGGTTACGTGGGGGTGTTTGACAGCGCGGAGGAAGGAGGAGGCGTTCCACCAACACGCCATCGCTACCGGCAACACCTGCCAACAGATAGATAAAACAGACCTCAGAGCAGCACAACAGCAGCCCTGATACTGTTCCAGGCAACAAAAGGCTGTGTATATTAACACCACTCTGGAAATATGCAGATAGCGGGGTAACCTTGAGTTGCAACGACTCAAACGTACTATTGAGATTAATAAGGTGCCAACGTGAGCCATGAAAGGCTATAATTCAATCCAGAGAGGCATGATAGATTTATACAGGTGAAGAACAACATGAAATACTGCAGCTGTTTAAACGCTGCTGCTGTGCGGTCCTGTGCTACATTAATCAAACTGTTCTGAACACTTGAGCTGACTGACTTGATTGACAGGATTATTTACTATCTCTGAACAATTTAGTCCCCCCCCATAAAATCTAAATCCTTAACGTCCTGACGAGAGCTTCCCCTCCTGAGTCGTTTGAGTGAAACAGAAGTGAGTCCTCAAAGGTGCTGTTGGTGAGAAAAGTTCATCTCTGAGCCTCAAACTCAGCTCGTCAAGCACTCAGACGGTGGGACTGCAGGTCAGGCTGGTCGCCATCCTGACGCAATGAGATTCTGAAGAGTTGGGAATGAGGCTTGAGTTGAGAAAAAATACTTTTCTTACAAATGGGACCTTGAAGAGAAACACAAGATGAACTGAACTCTTGTTTTAGAGAGCCGAGGAGACAATATAACCAGATGTTACATCATGTCATTACCTCCACCAAGTCTGTTTGTTGGTTAGCTGGTTTGTCAGCATGACACCAAAACTACTGAACGGATTTCCATGAAACTTGGGTGGATGATGGGTCTCTGTCCATAATGCACCCAAGTTAACTTTTTGTGTGAATCCAGGAGTTCTTGTCTTACTTTTATGAACACTGCGAGAACATTCCCAACATTTTTGTTAACTACCCAAGGAATAAAGAGGGGAATAAGATCTCAGTTAAATTAATCTTGAAGCTACGAGCACAATTTGATGCGGATCCAGGTAAAAAATCTGGATCCAGCTGATTAAAATATCTTTTCTTTGATGCTGGATTAGGCTCCATCGAATTAAAGGGGACTACTGGGCTTTGGCAGAGGTATGCGCTCTTCCACAAGTGTCATTCTAGTGTTATGATATGTTATGTATTATGTTGGAGAACGAATTAAAAAAAAAACAAACAAACATTTTCCATAAACAAACTTCTATCATAATTATATTTACAGTAATTACGGTTATATATGCAGGTTGTCTCGTTGCGTGCTCTCTCTCTGAGTCATTCGTGTAGAACAGAAGTGAGTCTTTAAGAGAAACACATGGTGAACTGATTCAAAAAACATGACATCTCGTCGAGGAAATGACACATTGTGCCAGATCTGCGGTTTCAGAAAACAAAACAGGTCTAAAGCAGGGTTTTTTTGTATTTTGGTGCGGAAAAACAAGCAGCAGCGGCGGCAAATGTTCAAAGACACTGAAGCAACAGAGGCTGTAAAGCGAGAGAAACTGTATCACAGCTCAGTCCTGCAGGTACAGTTTCTGGGTGTGCTCCGGTCATGTCTGCACACGAAGTAAAGACGGAGAGAGACAGGTACAAACATTCCTGAGTCTTAGCGCAATCACTTGGACAGGGTGTTATGACAGAGGCTGGGAGAATGAGAGAGGATTTTCAAAGAGTGGTTCAGGGAGTGGTGCTCTAATATGACTAAATGAGGAACAAGCAGCTGACAACAGCGGATGAAAAGAGAAGGAAAGAAGAAAAAAAAAAGAGGGCTACGAGAGTTTGAGGAGTGGCGACAAGGAGGGAGAAGAAAAGAAGATGGAGCGAGCGCCTTTGAGAGGCTGAGGAGTGACAACAGCAAATAAAGAGTGGCGTAATGAGCGAGCGAGGACGGGGACAATCGGAGAAGACGCATTAATTCAGTGATTCCAGCGATCCTCATTACTCCCTTGTCTGAATTTGCCAGTGGTCGTGAAGTCATGGAAATGTAATGCTGCCACAACGAATAAAAGCTCATCTCTGACAGGAATTTAACATGCTGCCGGGGGAGGCAAAGCTCATTCTCGCCCTATCACACACTCTCTTTCCCGTATCTACCATTTTGTTCAGTTTGCCCAAATGTTTTTTTTTTTTTTTTTCCAGCTTTTTAGTTTATTACAGAGTTATCAGAGCAACAAGCTCATCTCATGTGTAGGTTAATGCCACTCTCGCCTTTAAAAAAAAAAAAAAAAAAAAACCCTCCACAGTTGTAAGTGAATTTCGACTCGATCCAAAAAACCCCAGCACATTGACGGTGCAGGATGTGCTGGAGGAGATAAGGGTGTGAAAGGCTGGCACCGACACACTGCTGACATCATGTGTGGCATGTTGGGAACATGCAGCTGCTTGCAGGACAGTCCTGTCAGAGAAACAGAAACAGAGACTGCCTCTTGTTTTTATCTCTCCAGAACAGAAACAGAGAGTAGCATCTGGTATCTATTGGTGACTAGAGCTGCAGCGATTGTTGTTATAGTTGATTGGTTGATCAGCTAAAGAGTAAAAAGGCAAAAGGTTTGTGAAACAATAATTGTCATATTTTTCCATTTTTCTGTCATTTTATAGACCAACCAACTCAACTCAACTGTGAAATTAGGCATTAGTTGCAGCAAACTGGTGACGTAGGATTCACAACATTGGCAGTCGCTGAGTTACAGTTATGGTGGTTTGTAGTTGAAATATACAAAAAGTCAAGTCTATAATGAGAATGCCCAAGAGGACAAATTAGAGCACAGATCCTACGTCAATACTGTGATCGAAGGTCGTGATACCTTCCAGGGAAAAAGGCAGATCCGTGCCCTCGTTGATGTAATATGGTCATTTTGTGCTGGGGGGGGGGGTTGCGATAATCATTTGTAATGCACCTTTAATGAGCAATGAATATTTACAGCGCCATCTAAACACCACTGCTCTTTTACAAATCATGTCTGCTCATGAGGTACCGTTACAAATGCTCCTCGACGTCCTCCCCGCTCGCCTGCATGTTGCTGTGGCGCTAAGTGGGAAGTGCTGTAAGGATGAGTTATCGGGTCAGCAGACATGCAGCAAACAAATCTGCATGTTAGTACGCATTAAGCCAGGAGAGGTCAGGGCGCTGTTTGTTTCCCGCGTCCGACCCTCGGCTCCTCCTTGCTGCCTTTTTTCTCTTGTTGTGTTTTTGTCTCCTTGTTGTTATTTTGGAGCCGTATGTGTAATGAGTGAATCACCGCGCAGCATCAGCAGCAGCAGCAGCAGCAGCTCTGGAGCCAGTGGTCAGACCCTGGGACAGCGTCTGACCTACTTCATCAGGCTCTCAGGGAGGCGTGACAGATCCAACACCACACGAGTGGACGCCGAGGAGGAGGAGGAGGAGGAGGAGGAGGACGGAGGAGCAGAGCTGGGCCGAAGGGGGCTCAGCCAATCCCCCTGCTCCATCTGTCTGCCACATCCCTCTCCTCTGCATATCCTCCGGAGAGCAGAAACAGCAAGCCATGCAGAAACAAATGTTAAGATAAATCACTACGATCTCAGCTGCTCTGCTCTCACGTGCTCTCCCCCGGTGACATTTCCATTTCACTCCCACAGCCGGGCTATCTCTTCTTCTCCAAATAAAACAGACCCCCCTTTCACACACTGAGTATCCCCCCCTCCCCAACCTCCTCCTCCATTTTATGCAAAACAAGCTGCAGCCACAATGTCTTCCCCCTCAGTGCTTTCCCTAGCATAGCGCAACGCAGCAGAGGCTTTATGGGGCGGCCTATGGTGTGCGAGAGAGGGAGCGGCCCATGCTAATGTCTCATTTGGATAATGAGGTGTATTCTTGGCAGGATCTGAGCCGCAAGCAGCCCCCCCCCTCCTGTAGCGAGGATGCGGGGGCTAGAAAGTCGCTCTATGTGCAGATACGAGTCCTTCTAGGTTTGGAGACGCCTGATTGGAAAAGTTCAAGGGTGACTAGAAGCTGGCAGGGGAAAGCAGGAGACCGAGACACTGAAAACTGCTCCTCAACCTGCCTGACAGCATGCATGTACTTGAAGTGAGGGTGTAATGATATACAAGATATACACATGTGGCCTTTGGATCTATGAATAATGCAGACGGGGATGTGAGAGGCGACGGTGCAATATGCTATAGAGCACCAATTGAGACAGACTCCAGTGTGACAGGCGAAGACAAACAAATTTCACATTGCTGGGGGAGCCTCTGCAGCACTGACATCATAATGTCTCTTGTCTCTGTCAGAGAAAAGAAAGCGACAAATGACTGCGTGGAGCGGCTCTGCTGTTAGATGTCAGTAATGTGTGCTGCGACACTTGCTTTATTTCAAGGGTGTTCTCGCCGTGGACTCGCAACTTTTTATCTCACGGAGCGATCGGGCGCTATCGTGTCGAGGAAACCAACAGACCTCGAAGTGACGGTGAGCGTGACGCGTCTGTTCCCCAGCTGATAAAAAAAAAATTAATAAAAAATGAACCATCAGAACTTTCTGCTAGTTTCGGTTTGTCGGTGCTTGCTGTGATCAGCGAGGAGGGAGGGACAGGAAGTGTTGTTTGATGAAACAAACAGGAGAAAGTTTAGAGCAGTTCTGCAGATTAAACGTGCAGCAACTTTAGAAAACAGTTGATTGATTGTAATTTAACATGTCACACTGGCTTCCTTAAGCTCTTAAAAGGTCCAGTGTTGGGGATTTAGTGGCATCTAGCAGCAAGGTGCACATTGCAACCAACTGAACACCCCTCGTCTCAGTCTCCCCCTAGATTGGCAGCTAAAAATGTGAAAAACATGTAGAGAAGCTCTCTAATACCATAGAAGAAGAGCTGCTTCCTCTGATATAAAAAGGATCAGTCTAAGGTAACAAAAACATCTATTCTTAGTTTTGAGTGATTGTAAAATAATCCCAAAATACATTTTAGTGTTTTCAGTTTCTACCAACATTTGGTTTAAACTCCTAAAGAACTACGACTTCCCCAGGAGGTGATCTGAGCAAGATTCAAGCCCACGTTGAGGCTCCTTTAACCTGAGCGTTTTGAACAGAAAGCGCTCCAGGTTTGCTTCGGCCCTTTGCCGTTGTATTTTGGCCCCCTAGGCTTGCCATAGGTGACACTGGGACACTCAGAAAAACACAGACAGAAGCATGGCCGCTAGCAAGGCCTGTGGACAAGGAGTAGTTTGGTCTGAGGAAGAAACCGCGACGCCTCGCCAGATACAGAGTTAGGAACAAATTAATGTCAAAAGTCCTTTAAGAGGACAGAGTTTGGTTAGTTTAAAAAGGACTGTGAAACATCTTCATTTGATCAGGTGGGGGAGGGGGAGAAGGCACGACGGCATCACAGGATCTTCAAACCGTCAACGTCAGCAGCTAATTTCTTTAGAGAGGAGCAGGAAGGAGCCGCGGAGCGATTCTAGACTAATGAGGCCAGCACCTGTCTAAAAGATACATGTCAATGAAACGTGTTATGCTTCCAGTTGAAGTTGCAATAAATACATCTAATCTCAGCTCAGAGAAACTTCTCCTGCTCAGAAATTGAAATTTATGCTGAGAAAGCTTCCTTTGCCAGTGCCAATAACTCGCTGCTGCTTTCCTGCCAAACTGGTGGCAAGCATTTGGAATCATTATATAGACATAACTAATATTCCCGGCAGTGGCCTCATTTGCTTGTATCGGTTATGCGGAGCCAAGAAATATTAAAGTGAGATCGGTTGGTAACGGGGAGGGGGAAAAAAAAAAAAGTCTTACGTAGGTACTTTTGAAAGGATGTCAGCCCCTCTCAGTGCCACCGTGACTCACTGTCCCCACTCATCTTTGCACTGTAGGACTTGGAGGATAGAGGAAGTGACAAGGAGTGAACGCCAGAAGTTGACACAGGCTGTTACATAAAGCCATGTAAACAGCATCCTGCCCTCTCTCCCACCTCTGCCTCTGCACCGCTTCCAGCTTCTGCTTGCCTGGGAGCCCATTTTCTGGAATCCACTTTACCTCCTCACTAAATTTTGAAAAAACCAGACCCACTGAAGCATCTTCTTCAGTCACATGGATACCTTTATTTATTTATATTTCCATTTGACTGTCTATGTTTTATTCATCTCATTTTCACCATGTGTCTACAAATGTATTATTATTTTTTTTTTTCCCCCTCTCCCAACTTCATTTTCTCACACAGGAGAGAACTATTGCCTGTTCAGGCGAGCGTGAACAGATGTCGGCAGCCGTTGCCCAGCGCTTACAGAAAGAACCATCCACGCGCTTTCTGGGTAAATTGAAGCGAGCGCTCTCACTCCATCCAGTTTAACCCGAGTGGGTAAAGCCGCGTAGCGAGGCCGACTGCACCTCTGCTCTCTAAAAGCAGCTCCGGGTGCCACAGCCCCGACAATAGACGGGGATGAAAGTTAGCGCTGCCGGGCCGCATAAGTGGAATCACCGAAAAGGTTCACATACTGGCTGACCCCGAGCTGATCCGATATTATCCTTCACAGCTGATCCGGCTAATGTGGCAGAAATTATGCATTGTCTCTGACTCAGTCCGCTCGCCATCGCACAAAGATTAGCGCTGCTGTGTGGGAGAGTCAAGGTTAAAAAATATCTAATCAAGTTTGAATGATTATTCAAGTGAGTAAACAAATTAATTCTGCGGTGAATGCGCTGCGTCACTAAGAGAAATTTTTCCGACACGTCACATAAGCGTAGACGACCGAGAGGGAGAGAAAACACACAGCTCCTCTCTCAGGGGCGATAATGACATAATTGTAAGGCCGTCGTGACAAACCGGCCATTCATCTCGTCTTGTTATGCGCTGGGAAAGAAATTTAAGACGGCAGCATCGATTTGTTTTGAACACACACAAAAAAAAAAAAGAGCGCGATGGTGGAAAAGCTGATTATCTTAATGAAAGGACCGATTCTGCTCTCTTAAGTTGGGGAGGATTTTTCTGAGGTTTAACCACATTATTCAGCCCTCTTCCTGTGGCTTCGCGAGCTGCAATATTTTTGTTTGCCTGACATTCCTGGTAGACGGTTAAAAAGCTGCAGAGAATGAATCATCGAGAATAACTCTGATTGCGAGGCTGTTTAATTGTCTCTATTTTTTAACGTGGCCTCCGATTCCCGTTAGTAATTAGCTGATTAATCAGATCTGACGACTTGTCAACTTTCCCTCAAGAGATTTCTGACGTGAATGTGAATGAGAGAGGTATTTGCTAAATGGACGCCCATTACACGAGGCTCATCTCTCTCGCTGTGGATCCTCTCCCCCTCCCTCTCCTCCCTCTTCTTCTTTTTTCTCTCAGACTTTCCTCTTTCACCTCTTTTTTTTCTTTTTTTTTTTCCTGAGAGCGAGGATTGATTAAAACAGGAGAGTGGTTCATTAGATTCTGACAAGCGACACCATATCTGCAGAACACATGTCCTTGGAGAAAGCCATCTTAGCCCGTGCGACTTACCGTCGTCGATGCCATCTCCGCGGCAAACACTATCCCCAAACTAATTGAAACAAGGTGCTCGGTGGCCCCCGCTATCTGCCGGGGGTGACAGTTATGCGGCTCCCGCAAATCCGTCCATGAAAACTGAGGAGCTTGATTAAAATGCGCCTTCCTTAAGTGCTCCATCAGTGCTGTCTCCCAGTGTGAGAAAATGGCTTTTCAGTGACACAAACAAGTTGTCACGGACATTTTATCTCCCTGACACTGGAGGCAGGGTTGTCTCCCTGGCAGGTGCATATTGCTGCGTCAATCTGGAAATCAACTTCAAAATGAAAACAAAAAGCGCCACTGCCAAATCCATGTTTAATGCAGCAAGCACAGGCACGTTTGGATACATCTCGGGCCCCGATGGTGACAGAACTGTGCACAATGGTGGTGCGAAGTGCTTGATGGATTGTTTAAGTGTCACATTTGTCATTGCTGTGATGCAGTTCACTGCAGGCTAACACAGGCCTGATTTATTGACGCACAGAACACAGAACTCTGCAGAGAGCCTCGCAAATCCAAAGCCAATAAAATGTGCCCTTTAACAAGGGAAAGAAAAAAAAAAAAGGGAGTAATTATTCATTGTGTGTTGCTCTCGTCCAGAAATGATCAGCGCCGGTCGCTGTGTGAGCCGCTGAACAACCGTACCGCAGCGATCGGCTCGTTCACCTTCCATTTTTCTGCAGAGAACACTTTGCTAGCATTACCGAGGCCCGATGCTGCAGCCTTGAACAGCAGCCAGCAGCCGGCTCTCTCACCTGCCCTGTCTCAGCCGGGCCTGTCTGTGGCACAAAGATGCTCTTTGAAGTTAATGAAGCATCAGCATACTTCTTTACCTCCACCGTCGGGTCATTATGCACAGCCAATGTCAAGGCTGCGCAGAGTACATCAAAGAATTAGAGGAGGGGGGGAAAGCTCTGCCCACCCTCAGGTTCACCTCCACCCGTGTCATCGCAACCGATACAAACTCCGCCACACATTCACGGAGACGTCTCCTCGCCCCGGAGAGATTTCCTTTACACATATCCTCAAAGCTTAATGGTGTTCAGTGGACGTGCGGGAGATTTAGCTGACAAGGCCACAGCGAGACAGGAAGAGGCTAGCATTTCACAACATCAGCAAAGAGCACTGTATGATCCTGCTGTAACGTATCCATGTTGCACACAAGGACAGGACAGCTCCGTCCCTTGTTCCAACACGCCGCCGCACTAAACCGTGCTCGTATTTTTTTCGACAGCTCAACCAGAGCTGTTCGTGAGCTCCTGCAGTTTGACTGGACGCCATGTTGGAGCTCTGAGCTGAAGCTTTCGGAGGAGAGGCTGGCTCCTCTCCCTTTAACTTGTCACTGTTACTATGGGAACTGGCAACATGCTTTCAAAGCTTGTACGGGACCCTTTGGGAGCGTATCCTAAACACAAATTCAGGATTTCTGCCATGGAACAGTATGGAACAACACAACACAACACTCACAACGGCTCACATCCAGACGGCTTATTACTACAGGGGGGACACAAACAGACCATTGAGTGCGCATGTTGCCATGACAGTGCTGAGAAGTAGTCCACATACAAAGAATGGAGTTAGTTCAGCTAAATGCAAAAAAAAGACAATCAAGTTTCAGGTGAACACAGAGTTAATAAGTCTTTGCTCTAACGTGTGATCACAGGTCTCTGGGTGATAAACAGCTTAATTAATGTCGATGAGTGGAGAACATGCAGCGACCAGTGTTTTCACAGCCTTAAAGTCAATCATCACATTTCCTTGAACCTGCTGCCGATTTAAATACAGAAACAAGTGAGGGAAAATTTTTTTAAAAAGCTCAGATTTAAATTGGGCACGCAGACAAATTGAAAGCGAACACGCTCACAGTATGTACCCGCTCTTTGTTCACCTCGCTCACTGTACGGAATTAGACAGACAAATGATGAGAATAAACACGGAGACTATGGGGACAATAGCAGTGCGGTTTGTTAATTTAAGCAATCAATGAAAAGCAGAAATAGAAAATGACTTTGGAGCCTTTGTTTTGCCTTTCCAAAGGGATACAGTACTTTACGCCAAACAGTACAATTTTCATTTCAGCAGGACTGCTCAGTACGAGCTGCTGCAGGGTGATTTCCTGACAGTAGATTACTTCCTCACTTCTTTTCCTGCCTAATAAATAAGGGTAGTTCAAGCTCCTTTTGAGATGTCTATTATCACTCCACTAGCCCTCCCTTACTTTGCATGGGCAGCTTCTCACAATGCAGGTACTGACATCACGTCCTTACAAAGCTGCTTTGTCCTGACCTTACCCAAACACACTGAATGAGAGGAAACAGAAAAGAAAAAAAAAGGAGGTATGCAATGATACAGTAAGGCACAGCTGTTCACTTCACACCAAGCACAGCGTTCCCAGAGACACAACATGAGTCAACATGCAAAGCAATGCAAGTTAGAACACCCCCGCTTCCCAGAAACCGAGCAGCGCAAAGAGTAAAGAAAAAAAAAAAAGTCTTTCCAGTCCGACCAGAGCAAAACTGTCACAGTCTCCCAATACCGCACACACACAGCTGCTCCCAATAGAAGGAGGTTCCCACATTTGTAGGGACATATAGCAAAGTCAGATCTGGTCTGTATATCGCAGCAAAGGGCTTTGAGTGCAAAATATGGTCTCCTATGGATGAGAACCACAGTGCGTGCTTGCCAACAATTTTGTGGAAGGCGAAGGGAACTGATTCAGTTTTGTTCAGCATTTTATTTTCCCCAGAAGACAAAGAGGAGACAAAAGAACGAGCGCAGAGCTTCAAGTACAAGAAAGACGCACACGGGCTGTTTTTCGGAGAAATGTGAGCATGATGCGAGCAAACTCTGATCAATACAGTACCCCCTCACCTCAAACCCCCATTTTCCTTCGTGTTATTTTAGGCGCCGATAATAGACCTGCTTTACACGGCTCCCACACACGGGATGCGTAACAGGGCCGGGTGGGAGGTGGCGGCGGCGGCTGTTGCGTTCTCACAATGTGTGTGCAGCTCTGATAGGCAAACACTAGGGGCTTTTTTTTTTCTCTTTTCCCCTTCATCTAACCTGCCACACGGTGCAGCAGGGAGCCGCACAGCCGGGGGAGGTGGGAACCGCTCGGGAAGCACACGGGCAATCTGCTACAATCAGCTGGTCTGTGAGAGCACATGGACACTGTGTGTTTATTCGGGTGGATGGGGGTCTGACGGGCCCGGGCAACATTTGCAGCGGGGTACTGTATTGACGCAAGCCATGCCGGAGTTACTGAAGAAGACAGAGAAACGGAAAGAACCGGCTTCATCAACCTACCCGTGATGTTGACGTCCACGATGCCCGTGCGAGTCCCGATGCCGTTGGTGGCGTCGCAGACGTACGTGCCGGCGAGGTCGTAGGTCACGGGCCCCTTGAAGAACAGAGTGTTGTTCTTGATCTCCACATTGCTGGGAAGGGAGCCGTTCAAGCTGTGGTGAGAGAAAGAGAGAGAGAGAGAGAGGCAATAATATAGACACCATAAAAAGGCAGAATTACACCAGACCACAGTAGGAGGAAAAAAAATAAAAAATCCTCTCTGAGGAACCGCAAAGCAATTCAAAGTGCATGAAAAATACAGTCTCCAGTGCCAAACAGACCTGGATGTGTGTGTTGGGCTGAGATAAATACCAGGAATATTTGACAGCGATATATTTCAGCCATCATCCATCAAGTGCAAACAAAATTATGAGGACAGGGAATCCCAGCAGGTCCAAACAGGTAAGACATAGCTGATGCCTGAGGACATAGGCTTCTTTGGCATGAGGAATACAAAACAGACAGTGGTGGGAGGAGGTAACGTGGGGGTGGGTGTGTTGGGGGGCACAACTACAGCACGGCTCACATGGCTGAAGTCAGAACTCGGGGGAGCTGTCAAGAAAAGGCAGCTGATCAAGTGATAAATGCAGAATCTACCAAAATGCCGGGCTGTCAATGAGAACCGGAGGCCGTCTCTCTTCCTGCCTGAGGTGTTTGTCTTCATGGTTGGCTATCTCTTCAGCGTCCGGACCCGCTCATGTTGTCCGATCAGGTCAGCACAGTTTGAGGTTGCAGATCATGAGCGCAAAAACAAAACAAAAAAAAAAAAAAAACACCCTCTGCTCTATTATCTGGACAACGATGTTACGTTTCATGACAATTAGCCTCTTCCTGTTAGCTTCCTTCCATCAGCTTTATCAGTATAAACGATCGATGCTGCCAAAAAATAAAAAAGACTCAGTGTATAAATTAATACACCATTTAATGAACCAAAACTTGAATTGTTAATCCCCCTATTGTTTACTTTTCCACTTATTTTATCTATTCATGTGTTCGCCCTGTATTATCTTCTCTTTGTCTCTTCGTGTATTGATCTCCGTAAATGTTCTTTTCCCCATTTCTTTGCGCCTTTTGCTCAGATCCACTCTCTACACTGATGCAGCTTTAAGTGGAGCCACAAACACGACTGCCATAATATTAATTTGCTCTCCGGTCTGATTGCGGTGGAGTGCTGGCTGACGGCGGCAGTTGTGGTTTCTTTCAAACCAAAAAAATGGCTGCGGCGGAGACTCTCCTGTCTCGCTCCTGGGCTCGCTCCCTGCAGACGAGACACTTTGAGATCCGCAGTTGTGCTAGAGCACTGAAAAACAATGTGATGCTCCATTTATTACAGCGAGTGACAAACAAAATGACATTACAGAGAGGCGACGAAATCAGGCCTCACGCTAACAATGGCCACGCATCAAGCACTTGAGCCTCACTAAACGTTTGTTCAACGAGGCTCTTCAGTGAGGCGGGGAACGACACAGCGACGAGCGGTTTGTTAATTATCATATCATAAAAAAGTCTGTTAAAGCAGCTGATCCGTACCCGCTGAGATTCATTTTATAGAGCTGATTTTCAGGATAGTCGTTGCAAAAAGCACAGAGAACTTTTTTTTTTTTCTTTTCTCAGCAATGAAGTGTGCATAGTTCAGAACAAAAGAAATAGCAAGAGCTACGGTCGACGTGTTTCTCAGAGGCCGCGATGGCGACGCGTTCGCTAAACAACCTTCGATACAGCATGTCACGATCCAATAATCAGTTACCTTGTGAGCCTCTATCAAATGCTGAGTTCTGCAAAGCCCAATTGATTTGCTGCAGAAATGAAAGGCTGGCAAACTGCGATTCACCACAGATTCTGCCGCCATGTCTGCATTTGTATGAGACATCAGAACGAGTGTGTGTGTGTGTGTGTGTGTGTGTGTGTGTGTGTGTGTTGAGCCTGAGGGGCAGCAAAATGAAAGGCTAACAAACAGCTTGAGAGCGGTGCAGAGTCTTTGGTGACTGGCTGGCCCTGCTCGTGTGCGTGCACGTACGCGATGCACGTGTACAGATGTGTGCGTGGACAGATGTGGGCGTGCGGGGGGTTCAGCGACGGGACTCAAAGACGCCGTAAATTGACGCACCATCTTGATTTGACTGTAGTCTGCATGTGGAGGCGGCTTTTTAAACGCAGGAAAAAAAAAAAAAACACTGTGCGTGTTTATTGTTATTACATTGTCAACTATAATCAGGTCCCACAATAAAGCAGTTCACACAGCAACAGGCAGCTGATTAGAAGAGATTAGAAAAATTCATTCAAAGGAGAAATTAAGACGTCTGTCTGGACTTCAAACTAACTGAATAAGTGGAAGACGTCATTTAATCAAAGATCCATCTGTTCTGCTGGTCTGAAAGTGTTCTGTCGTTCATCTTCAGCGCCGGCCGGGACGTCTCATCCCGTCTGAGGAGCCGCAGACGACAGGAAGTGCTTACGCTGAATAAGTGGGGCATCAGCCTCGATAGTCCCTGTGGTGGCAGGACTGGCTGCACTACATCCTGCAGCACTAACATTACTGTAGAACCAGGGTACCCAAATGTTTTTCCTTTGGAGGGGCCAAGACTGAAGTGCAATGGTGGGCCACAGGCCAAAAATCAAGCACCTATTGTACTGTACTCTACTGTAAGAGCCCCAAGCTCCCATAATTATCTGACTTCCTGTGCCAGGTGTAAGTCTGCCTGCCATGCAGATTAAAAAAAAATATATACATCATAAATAGAGATCTTAAAGAGCATTTTCACCTCATAATAAAGCTCCATAATTGTAATTATACATTTATTGCTATTTCTGACAGGCAATTTGAACCTTTGAGCCGTGGTCCTTCACAATAAACCCGACTGAAATATGATTTAAAGGGTCAATACATCTGTGATTTTCATCAAATGCTATTGAACAATCTACATATCAACATCGACAACACAATCACGCGTTCACTATAGAAATAAGTGAGCAACCAGGAGTCACGTGGCAGAATACAGTCATGATAGTACTGCCTTTTTTTTTTTTAATTTATGGGATTTCATATCTCTGAGTGACTGAAAAAAATGTACAACCGCGAGATGAAAATTGCTTTTCGGCACAAGAAAAGGAAAAAGAAGTATTGGTCTGAAATCTTAGCACACTGGTAATTGAGTTATTTGTGATAATAAACATCCCCCCCTCCGCTCACCGAGAAATTACTATGTTATGCACTTAAAACAGATTCAGCAAATGAGCATGGAGAGTTGAGAATGCCTTAAAAACAAACAGCAGAGTTCAAACAGGGTCTATTTCAGTTTCAGCTCCCACATTAACCCAGTTTAGGAATATCTGCGGCTTTATGATCTAACAGAGAAATCAAAGACGCTCGGATGCTTTCTTAAAGGATCGTATATACGAGCCAAGACTTTCTCCGCACTTCACACAGCACAAAGGGAAAGTGTGAAGAGTAACACAAATAAAGATGTTATTATTATATATTTTTTTAAATTTTACAAGCAAATACAATAATCCAAATAAATAAAAAAACTTAAAGATATCATCTCACAATAAATACTTGGTAGAATGTAATGAAGTATGGTACTTCTGGTTTACTGGAATATATATATATATATATATATATATATATATATATATATATATATATATATATATAGATATATATATATTCCATGCCACTTAATACCTTTTACTTTTTACTTAAGTGCATGTATTTAACAACATCAGTTAGTTTCACGATTCAGATTATTAATACAGAATGTAAATCAGCTAATTAATGTCATATCCACTGCAGCATTAAAGTGCTGAACACATGAATGCATCAGTAACTATAATCCGATAATGTAATCTACGCTTCTGAAGCCGACCACTGTGCTTAATGAATACTTTTACTTGTTGTACTTTAACTTGAAGGTGCAATACGCAAGAATTGGCCCGATGTCGTAGTGACCCTCTGAACAATCAGGGGCAGAAATATCAGGAAAGGATCCGCTAACTACAGCTGCTGTTAGCTAGTTAGCTCAGTGTGCTATGCAGCTAGTTGTCCTGGTAGCTGACCTCACCTGAACTAAGAGCTCTGTTACTGTGTTATTGTGCTTTGAGCTAACTTCCTGTTCGTCTCTCCACACCTCACTTGCATGACTCTATTTGTTTTTTCTTTGCTGTAGGTATTTGTAAGTTAAAGTTTTCACCGTGAGCAGTGGAATTGGTAGCTTTCCCCGTTCCGCTAGTGAGCAGGAGGAGACAGGACCGCCTCTTGCTGGTCTTCTCTGTTCTGATTGGATAAACTGTGCAGGGATACCACAAAATATTTTCTCTTTCATGCATAAGCCAAACACCAAACACTGTGAGTCGGTGATTACTGTTGGAATAATGAGCTAGTCAATGTATTTATTCGATTACAGCGGCTTTAATTTTTCAACGTTTTAAGCAAAAATTATTACATACTGCACCTTTAAGTGGGATTTTGAATTTCCACACTGTGGTTTTTGCTGCTTTGACTTAAAAGATCGGAGTCCTTCGCTCACCACTAGAAACACCGTAAACATTTGATTGTGCCTGGAAATAATGCGCATCTGTATCTAAGACATTAATATTTATTGGATTTGGGGCGACACCTCTCGTGTGCGCGTGTGTGTGTGTTTGTGGTTAAGTGTGACGCAATCCTGCCGGCCTGTTCCGGATCCTTCCGTCACAGCCTTGCGCTGACCTCCACAGCAGAGCCCAGGGGAACCTTCACAACAGATTTGGCATCTCATTTTCAGTGCAGCAATGGCCGTCCCCTCCTATCTGTCAGCACAGTGCCCTCGTCTTTCCAGATCACATCTCCTCACCCTCCTCCTCCTCCCCTCCTCCTCTCCCTATCTCCCTAAATCTCCCTTTGCTTAAAAAAAAAGGAAAAGAAAACCCAAACCCAGGTCAAATCTCCTCTATCTTCTCTGGCTGCTGTGTGTATATCAGTGTTTCTGCCCTGAGAGCTAAAGCTACCCAGAAGAAAAGGGAAGGAAACTCCCCATGCCTCATTAAAATCCAACAGTGGCCTGTAGAGTAGATACAATGAGGGCACAATGGTCTATTAATCCACATCCACTCAAGTCCAGTGACATATTTCTCAACTCAGCCTTCACTGAGCAATTACAGAACAAATTGCTACATTTATCTCTCAATTTTACCGTATAATACTTTCATTTAAAACGGTGATACGCTCAGGAAATAAAAGTTACTTTGTATTCAAAGAGCCGCGGCGACTTTTCTTTTTTTTTTCTCGTCTTGTCTTAAATTTGCATCTGACATCAAAATGCAGTTTGATCAGCGCAAATTACAGCGAGCAACTCTGCATTCTTGTTGTTTTCCCTCCACGTCTTGGTGCTTCTGCTCGAAACCCGCATCATTTCTGCACGACCAGCTTTCATGTCATTACTCAAAGCAGATCAAACCTCGGGATTATTTGTCGATTCCCGGAGGCCTCGAAACATGCTTGTATCTCTTCTCGCTCGTGTATTTGCAGCGATAGTCTCTGAGGCGGAACCACTGATGTCAGCCCCGCGGTGCGCCGGCCTAATCCACGGGCTCCTACTCCCGCTTTCAGCCTTCAGTCCTCTGTATGTCGGGGACAGACCGCTGCCTTCTGTGCCCTCCAGAGAAACCCAACGGCACTAACAACAAGGCTTTCTTACCTCCTCTACCTGCATGCTGGTCCTCAGACTTCAAAGCAAAAAAAAAAAACAAACAAACCCAAAAGCAAAGCAAATGCTGCTCTGTTTGCGTTTATCTCCCAGTATCTGCAACCATCAGGCAGATAGGGGGTGTGTGCTGCTGCTGTAATAGGCCCATTGTGCTCTGCCGCGGGTCCAAGTCTTATCTTCATTACACATTTCATAAACAAACATATAAACAGAGACACATTTCTGGAGAGGACGAGGGAAGCTGGTGTGTGTGGTTTTTTTAATCTTTGTAGATCACTTCCATGCGTACGCCTTGAAACAAATGTTGTAAAAGAGCGGCCTCCGTTCAATGAGGCCATTCTATAAAATCGCCTTCCTGCACTGAAGCAAAAAACATCTTGTATTTTCTCGGTCAGAAACCCAACGATAGAGAAATAACACGTAGCATTCGCTGACTCGTCTTCTCAGCCTCGAGGGGTGTTTTTTTGTCGGGGGTTTAGGCAGACTCACAGTTTCCACTGGTAGATGGTGACAGGGGGGTTAGCATCGGCCCTGCAGGTCAGCTGAACATTGGGACGGTTCAGGTACCAGTTTCCATCAAAGCCCTCGATTTTCACCTCAGGTTCATCTGCAAGGGAAGAAAGCCGCAGTCAGTACATCACTCCAACACATATTTCAGAATCACCATACTGAACCTCTGCTGAAGCAAGTCAGCTACTGCAAAAAAATACATTTCACACTTTTAAATATGCTCTCAACGTGTAAAAATACTCTAATATGCATCTGACTTTTTGCAGGAAAAAGTATAATTACCGCATTAAAATGGCAACTTTTCCACCTCCTTCATCAGAAATTCTAGAATATATAAAAATGCTAATATCTTTCCTTTCACGAGTTTAAATGCTCTGACTCTCAGCCTGTGTGCACCGCAGGCTTCACGTGTCAACAGCTTTAACAGTTCCTCTTCACGTTACTTTAAATTTGGTTATTAAGGAGGGCTGTACAGAATGTCATTTAATTTTTACTGTCACATTTCATGACATCGTCACTCTAAAAGATGAAAAACAGAATCCCTGAACAGTTCGAATGAAGTGATTTACCGGATTAAATGATGTGTCTAGCAAATGCAGAGACACATTATATGATCATTTCGTTTGCCGTAATAGCTCAAATAAACGTTTGTTATCGCGGTTACATAAATGTAATATACGGTGCTGTTAGACTGCTGCGTTAATACAGCGAGCAGCGAGTGAGACAGCTTCCTGACAGCACTGAACATGTTGCTTTTTGAAATGCTAGGTGACAACAGTGAGTTCTCCAAGTACTGTTCTTCATACTTCCACTCCACTACTGCTGTAAAGTGCAAATATTGAACTACTGAACCTTCAGACAAAAGAAAAAAAAAAACAACAAAAAACAAAACGGTGATTCCAATAATGGCAGATGATCTGCTGCATGGTGCAGTAAATGCAAACGCTTGATACTTTAGATTTTAGCATTATACAGTATAATGTTATAATCAAATCAACATAAAAGCAGTAAACTCCTTCATGCTTTCTGCACAATATGCTTCAGCATTGTTTGACTTTTTCCTCAATAAATCTTTGAGATGTTACGTGAAATACGTGTTTGAGAAAATCAGATGTTTCTCAGTGCGAGGGTCCGGTGCATATCCAGCTGCTCATTCTCTTTCTCATCTCTCACCTTTGATCGACTGAATGCGTCTCTGAGCTGCGTTTGCAGGAGGGCCCTGTTTACTGTAAACTGTGGCGACCGGTTTCCTCTTGCACGGGCAAACAACTTTTTGCAGCATGAGAAGTGAAAACAAGTTCCAACCAAGCTGCTTACTTGGAACCCGAATGGTAAGAATAAAAACAACAGAGCCTTAATGTGGCAGCAGTTCCTTACACTGCACGTTGAGCACCACGCTGTCGGTGATCTTCTCATTCCGGTACGACACGATGCACGTCAGCTTCTGTTTGTGGGTCTCGCGGCTCGGCACCACCACGTAGTTGCTCCGTACCGTCACCGTCCCGTTTTGGTTGCGGGTCTCCTGGAAAGTGGCTTCGCCCTTCAACCTGGTGTCCCACTTGATCACGCTCGGGGGCTTCCCGTTGGCCGATACGCAAGTGGCGACGGTCATCTTGCGTTTCTGGGCCCTGGCCACGATCGTGGGTGTTGTCAAGGTCATACGTGTCATCGGCCGAGCTGCAGAGGAGAAAAGATGATTAGTGAACTGTAAGTAATAAAAGCTCATTAAACAGACATCTTCCATCTCTTTCAACTGCCTAATTTCATTGACTTCACCTACAGTCGGCGCTGAAGTAAATTAAACTGCAGGGACGGGAGATGAAAACAGTGATGTTTCTCAAATCAAGCAAAGTTTCGCTTCTCTCCCTCCTCAAAGCCGAGGCGGTCGTCAAAGCTCTCACAGATGTAGAACCCACTTGCCTACCCAGATGCACAGTCATCCAATTTCGAATCCTTTGTGAGTTGCCAATTAGCAATCTACCCTGTGGAACATCAAAAGGCAGGCTCGAGCTCGAGCGAATGCACAACTGAGTGAGATAGGCCATGAAGAGGCCTCTTTGAACGCTGCCGGTTGGTTATCAGCACACAGGTTCCTGGTGCTCGCTGAGCCGCAGAAGCCTAAAAAGACCTCGGAGCCTCAGTGACACAAAATGGGGACTCAGAGCTGACAAGACGCTCGGCATCAGGGACTACTTAAGCCAAGTGCTTTTTTTTTCCCCTTTTCCTGGGACTAAATGGAAAACACACCAACACTTAATTTCTAATTAGATCTTTAATCAGAGTCAGCCCACAACCTTTTCAAAGCTGCCTCTTTCCAAGATAAACTACGTCTCAGCCACCGCTTCTTTACTGCCACCAGATGAGATTATTCAAGACAAATTACACACTCCCGAAGTGGCCTTATTGATTTACGTCTCACCTGCCATTTTTATTGACTGCTCTCTGCAGCAGTTTCCTTTCATAGAGGCCATACGGGCCAATCTGGAGTTGGTGTTAAAGGACACGCCACCCCAATCATCACATCGTGAACCAGTCAGAAACGCTTTTCACTTCATGGCCGAACATGAGTTCTAGAGGTTCTCTGCGGAGTGAGAGCCTCGTGGACTCAAGCATGACGTGATGGTTGGCGGTGCCGTTTAACCAATCACAGGCCGGGGGTTTGAACTGTAAACAGCGGTGGTGGGAGCAGCAGCTACAGCAAACAGAGACCATCTGGTTTCAGGTGCTCGACAGGAACTCAAACCTACTTTACAACAAAGCCTGTGGCAATGTAACCCTGGAGGAGCAGAGCGTGTTTTCTGTTAGACTTTCACTAAAAATAAAGATGTCTGTTTGGACTCTACGCTAGCCAATTCACCGATTTACTGCTTAAATGATGTTAATACGCAGAATCTGATGGTTTTCTTGGCTCAACAGAGACTTGATTCACTGCAGCACTTCTGCATCGTTTCACATTTTGGGAACTGAAAATGTCATCAATTCAGTTTTGGAAACTGCTTTTGAAAAGGTCGAGCTTTTAAAGTTTGTAAATTCCTGCTTCAACGAGGCAGAAATTAGTTTGAGTCAAAAAATACATTTCAAAAACCTGTACTGTATGTGCAGCTGTTGTTTCCATGGAGATAAATCTGACCTAGATAAAGAAGACGCAAACAAATGGCATGACAACCAGAAGGAAATAGGATTTACATCTGCACAGGGGGCCTCGGTTTTAGCATTAACTTCTGAAATTACACATGCTGTGGATTCAAACGGAATAAATAAATCACAGATAATCCTGCAAACTGCCCATGTTGCTTACCGAACACAGTGAGGTTGACCATGTTCTCCCGGTTTCCCGCGGGAAAGGTGGTGTACTCGCAGATGTAGGCGGCCTCGTCGGACAGCTGCAGGTTGGAGAACACGATGGTGGTGTCCTCCAGCGAGGGGGTGCGGTGACGAACCGCCGCCTGCTTGAAGCTCACCCGCTCCTTGAAGGGCGACAGGACGGACACGCCGAGCGCTGGGTTGGCGATGGCTACGTTCTGTTTGGTGCCGTTGAGGAGCTTCTGCCAGGTGACCTGAGAGATCTTCACCGGCGGGTTGCTGTTGCTGAAAATGCAGCGCAGTTCCACTTGTGAACCCACGAAGCCAGACTTACTGGAGTCCATCTGCACCATCTGTCCGGTGCCACCTGAGAGTTGCAGAAAAGAGAGGAGGGCAAAAAAGATTTAATTACGATTAACAAATGTCCGAGGCCAAACAAAGCTCCCGGTCAATAGCAAGTACATGCGCTGAAAGGCAAGGAGTCAATTCAGTCTGGTAGGTAGTACATGCACGCACAGCACTCGCAGTCAAACTCATGGATTCAGCAGCGCTCTCCAGCTGTCCTACACCACTAAAGTCTGCTCCCCATACATCAGCCCAAAGAGTTGCTACACGCCCATGGTTGCGTGCAAAAGCTTGAGGGGGAGTTATTAACATAATGGGCACATCTATACAACCCTGTCTTTGTCCACGAGGGTACTGTTTCTGATGAGATGGAAGGGCCGAGCGAGAACCAATGCATCACTAATGAATGAGTACAAGGGCAGCAGAGTTGAAGCCAAGTCAACCTCTGCTGTTCTCCCCTCCACCTACCCAGCAACACACCGGCTAGCCCATTGGGATTTTAATTACTTCTTTTACTCACAAATACTTCAATGAGTGCCTGGAGCTCCTATTAAAAGAAACAAGTCCAGGCTAAGCACTCAAACAATGAGAACACACACATTAGCTGTATAAAAAAAACAAACAAAAAAAACAGTGATTACGCCCCTCTCTGTACCGTCTGAGCCCGAGAGGCGTCTGGTGGCAAAAAAAATAAAACCTGTAAACCTCCTGCGGTGCTGTCTAATTCCTGGAATGAGCCGTCCCCTTCAGCTCGATTTTTAGTCGGCGCCCAGAACAATTAACTGATTAACACAAAACCATCCGACAATGACGATCAATTAATCACTTAAGTCAATTTCATAAACATTCGCTCCTTCCAGATTCTCAGAGGGGGAGACGGCTTGCTCCAGTTCTACGTCACTGTGAACGGAGCATCTCTGGGTTCTGGTCAGACAACACAGACGATATAAAGACCAGAGCTGTTTCACACGGTGACAACAATCATCTCATGATAATTCTGACATAATTAGACTGTGATTTGATTCACATTTGGTCGGGATGATCATTTCTGGATTGACAGTTTTCATATCCACTAACACTGGCATATTTTTTTTTCACACCTGGAGGCACCTCCGCCTGTTTTGTCACACATTTTGGATATTGCACTTCGCCATATTGTGATTTGACAATATTTGAATTAGTTTTGCAGGCTGATTACATTTTTCACTGTTCTATGACACTTGATGGACTAAATTGTGACTTGATTCATCAAAAACTATCTACAACACTTCACTCTTTTTATCACTCTTCTTTGTGCCCTTAAATCTGAGTCTTAAGTAACAACAACAGCTTTCAGTTCCAGCTGATCTGGGGTCTGTCATGACTCAAGTCTGAACAGATGTGTCACTGAGCTGCTGCAGGCCACCTGCATCCTGTTGTCTTCCAACTCATCTCTGTTATCTTAGCCTCTGATTTATACTCCTTTCCAGGTGAAGTCTGATGATGTCCCATTTCCTGGTCCGACAACCCCTGGCTGGGCCTGTATTTACAACCAGCCACGGCTATAATTATCTCCTATGGATAGGCGAGGACCCGCAGGAAGAAAGACTGAAATTCCTCCGTTAATCACACTGGGCTCATAAAGCCACCAGTGAATCAAGTCATAAACAGAGAGGAAATATGTTGTGGCCTCAAGTGGAGGACACACACACACACACACACACACACACACACACACACACACACACACACGGCACAAACAGAGTGGCTCTTTAACACTGAGTAACTGCATCAAAATGATGGATAATCGCTGCATTCAGAGATAAAGTCTCCACGGGGGGCTTTAAAAAGTGTAAGAATACATGAGAGAGAGATCCATTTATGTATCCACCCACTGAACATAATATCTGATGTAGTCTATCTCCAGCTATCACAGGCTGTGAGCCTGCATCGTGTCAAACCTTCTAAGCAGCGGCAGCAACTGTTTGCTCTTATACAAACGGTAGGTAGTCGTCTGAAGGACACCGGGGCACAATACCAGCAAGAAGACGAGGAAACAGTTGGCGCAGACTTCGGCTAAAAGAAAATCAAGATGAACAATGTACTTTTCTTTCCATCTTTCATGGCGGGCGCTCGACTCTCGGGTTGAATGGCTCATGCGGGGAAAGCAGCGCATTACGAGAGAAAGGCAATTTCTATCCATTGTTATGTTCTTTCGCTCAAGTACAGCCGCCGCTGCCTGACATCGAATCATATAAAAAAACAAAGTGACAACCTTTTTGAAGTTACTGAGTGCACATCATCTTTCATTTCCGTCTGGCCACATCAGCAAGACTCTCTCTCTATCGAGATTTAAACTTGGGGGATTTGACGATGACAGATTGATTTACTAATACAGTTTGACAGCGAGGACTGGCAACCTTGTCATCCGTGCCTTGAGAAACACCTGTGTCCTTGTGCACCTCGGGGCACTGCTTAACTCCATTTTATCACAGCTTAGATTACCAGGTGTGGCAGCTATAGTATGATATTTTTTTTTCGAAATAGCAAACACAATTTACTGTGTGACAACACCAGTTAAAGTTTAATCTTAAATTGGAAGTGGGGTGGGGGGGATGTGTGTGCTGTAAAAACTCATAAATATCTACCTGGCCAGGCGTCGCCCACTTGAATGCTAAAACAGTGGAGGCTGTGTGGAGAGCTGCAGCCCCCCCTCAGTCTCTCTGGCTCTGCCCTTCCTCTTTGGAGTCTGATGCGACTCACTCTGATTGAACCAAATAAACAGCAGCTCATGCAAAATGGAAACCAGAGGAATAGGCATAATTACAGCCGCAGAGCCCAAATCCCCTCCGTGAAGGACCAGGGGCGCCCGTGGGGACCCCTTTCACTCAAGGGCTGGGAGAGTCCTTGGCTATAGAGCTGTAATTACAGAGTACACCGCAGAGTGGCAAAGCCATTGAACAGCAGAGCTGCATACATGCAAGAGGCACTAAGAAGGTAGATTTTGTGGGGGGTTACGGGAGCCAGTGGTGCAGGAACACAGAGGGGAAACTGGGGAAGAAGGAAATAAAAGATAGGCAAAGTAGTGGAGAGGCAGAGAGGCAGAGGGAGACAAAGAGGGAGGAGGAGCTTTCGGGAGATTTGTAGGTGTGCTGCCGGTTTGATTCTGGACGCTGCTGTTGCTACTTGTGCTGCTGCTGCTTTGTTCTAACACTGACAAGAGGGTGACTGGGGGGACAGTCATGCTCTAATACACCTGAGGCTACACACACACCCTGCCTTGAGAGTTGCCAGTAAAATAACAAAAAAAAAAAAAAAACAGAAGAGGAGCTCTATTTCTAGAGGGAAAACAGAAACAAACAAAGCAGAAAGTATGCTCAAGATGGTAGAAATAAACCAAAAAAAAAGTCAAAACAAAAACAAGAGGGGCTTGGTTCAGACCAGGTGAGCTGACTCGGATCAAGGGGGACATAAGGGGGACTATTGAAACAGCTGCTGTGCCGTCTGGCCCCGCGCTGATAGCATGAGGCGCAATGAGGCCTCGACGCAGAGCGCCGCACCAAACGTTCAACTGTAGTAAGATCTGTTCGGTCAGGCAAGCAAGTGAAAGCATGTGCTTCGTGCCGTTTGCATATGGCGTGTCGGGCACTGTGTGAGGCGCGCTGCAGCAGATAGCAGCCCTCAGTCAGATGATGGACAACATCCAGGAACCTACAGAGCTGCGGGACAGAGAGTTTGTATCATAAATGCTGAATGTGTTTAAATCAATCAGACGTTTTATTACCCGCGTGGGGCAAAACAAACAGAGATATGAAGGAAGGAGGCTCGGTTCTGTTCTGTAACCAATCAAAAATGAATGAGAAACATGACATTAACATTTCATATTTGTTTTGTGTCTCCGCAGAAGAGACAGAACAAAAGCAAATTAAAGTTTTTTTTTTTTTTTTGTTTTTTTTTCTAACACTCGTACATCTGTTCGTCCCCAGATATTCGCCGGCACAATGTAAAACCAGATCTTGCTCTACATATAAAACAATAACAACTCCATAAAACCCTGAATTGAAAACCAGCCTAGGAAGCGTCTTTCCATAAAACAACTGCTGCTTGGCAGCTCATCTCACAGTGGATATGTAGCACTATTGTCTTTTTTTGGTCTTAGCTGAACTGGCCAAAAACCAACAATACTCTCAAAGACAATTACTGGCTCGTTTAGCAGCGCTCGGTCCACACTCATCCAACCAGAATCCGTTTGTGCCTGAGTCAAATAAAGTTCAGAATTATTCACCTCTGGCTGCTGCAATGTGAGCAAGGCAAAGATTAAATAGGACTCAATGCATATTTTAGAGGAGGCACTCATTAATGTCTGCTATTTAAAGCCGCACCAGGCAACTTGGCGCGCTGTCGGTCCCAAACGGCAGCAAAGACGTCGCCGTTTGAAGTTTGGAAAACTTTAAAAACCCAGAAAATGTGTAATGTGATGTCATTAAACTGCACCCTTCCTCGGCCCTAAATGTCGTCTTCTCGGTGGCTTTTAGGGGTGGAGGGACTGAAACAGTTTCCATTCTCACCAGGCTGCAGAGAGGGGGAGAGATTAACTGCTACACTAACATCTAAATCGGGCAAATAGGTCAAATATACGACATCTCCGTTTGTGGGGATCACTCTGCGACTGGAGCGGGCGTATTTTGGTGTGAACTTCTTGCCAGGAGCAGTTTTTTAGAGCTTATCCCATGACGACACATCATCTCCTCCTGCTCGAGACGCTTTGCCTGCTCCATTGTTACTTAAGTGGGATGCTGATAGATAAAACATGGCCTGAGCCATTCGGGATAATGACTGTTTAATGTTGTCCCAGTTCCCACGGCGATGGCACAGGCCTCTGCGCTCCCACTGTTCACGGGCCACACATGGGGTGTTTAGGGGGGATCCAAAGCCTTCCCTCTCTCAGCCCACCCATTAGCTGCATTAGCTAGTTTACTCCCCCGGTGGAACAATCTTCTTTTTTTTTTTTTTGTGAGTCATTGTTTTTAAGCTCAACCGGTGGCATTTTGATTGTGTTATCAACAGAAAGAAGTGCTTTTTTTTTTTTTTTTTTCCCAAAATGCTTTTTAAATGAAATGGTGGCATCGCTCTTGGGAATAACTGGGAGCTATCTCACAGCGCTGAGGGGCTCTAATACATCCGGATAGGGTAATTCATTTAGCGGGAGCTGCCATCGTCTGTGTTTTATGTCGCTTTTTCCGTTGACCACGGGCCATTCAGCATTTTGAGAAGGAGCAGTGTGTGTCAGAGAATTTGTTTTAATCTACACTCAGACACTATTTGATGGTGCTTCAGCCGGGTCTCTTGGGTAAACAGTGGTGTACCTGCCAAAGCAGCTCTCTTTACCCTCTGCCTCCCCGAGCAAACATTCGACTGCAGAGGGAAGCGAAGCCTCGGCCGGAACAGATGGCTAGTAGACCTGTTCCTAATTTTCCACTATCTGGTTCAAATTGGAAATAGTTTTTTGTACAACGCGCTCGCTCGTTGAGGACTGCATAACATCTGCTGCACTGTAAATGTTAATGATTATCAGGAATATTTATTATGTTAGTCAGCTTCCCCAATCTGGGATTTCTCCCATGAAAGGCGCTGTACATTTCCCTTTTAACCGTTCCCTATGGCGGTTTGTTTTCAGGAAGGGGGGGAAACGTAACGGCCGAACGCCTCGGCACAGTAGCCCTGTGTTTTCCACCGGGGGGGTTGTAAAAACTATAACTTGCGGTGGACCGCACGCACCGATTCTCACCTAATGTGGCTGCATCCATCGTTTCTGAGGCAACGCGAGGTTCAGAGCACGAGCCCACGCACACGCGGCCCCCTTGAGCTGCTTTAAGGCGTTTCAAATGTCAAGGGATGCATCAGTTCGCCTGAAACTGAGCTTCTCATCTTATTTCAGCGGGGATAATGATTCATGCTCGAATGAAAGACTGGGAGAACGCAGCCACTCCATTTTGTTATCATACCATTTCAAAGAACCGAACACAGATGACACGCTGGAGTGTGTCATGCCCCGTTTTGCGAGCCTCTTACTATCATCTACGGTTTTTAATATATACAGCGTGTAACAGCGCCTGTGGATATCCTGTAATTAATGCCTTTTTTTCTCTTTTTTTTATTCTGGTCTAATAGAAAAATATGCTGGAAGTAATCTGGGATTTCAGTTGTCTTTGACCGCGGCAATGGCAAATAAAAGCAGGGCCAAAAATAAGGCTTTTGCCCTAGAGAGAAAGGGGGAGGAAAAAAGAGAGCTAGAGGAGGAGGAGAAAGAGAGAGAGAGAGAGAGAGAGAGTGCACGGCATATATAGAGTGTAAACACAGCATCAGAGAGCTCTGACCCTCCTCCCTCCCCCTGCAGCTTAACTAAACAAGGCCACCGCGGTTTCGGTTCCACGACACAAAATAAACAGCCCTGACGTTACCTGACCAGACGGCGAGATGACATCACCCGCGCTGATACTGATACCAGATAGCGAGCGACTGTCAGCAAACAAAAGGCCGGTCACAAGCAAAGGAGGAGGGAGATCTCTGCCTGGTAAATGAGTGACTGTAAGCGTCACAGTTGTGCTTGTTTAACTGAAACTGAGGGAGCAGATCCAGGTACAGCCGGTGTCAAAGGGTGGTATCGTTACAAATGAACTGCTGCGGTGTAAGAGCAAAAAAACAGCTTAATAATAATAATAATACGCTTTATCAGACAGATGTCAAGCCGAGACGCTGGGGAGCACTTACACAGGCCAGACAATTAGTCAACAAAGCATCTCATCCCTCCAGAATGGGCTCAGCCTACACGCTGATGTGCACGGGTTGTTTTTTTTTTCAATAATGCAAAAGTTACCCTGGGCCTTCACAAGAGAGCAGCTGTTGGATGTCTTAATAGGAAAGAGCTGATCAATAAATAAAAAGGGGGCCAAGGGCGCGCTACAAAGTGATGCATTATGGTCTCAGACGGGCCGCGCCCCGTCAGCTGCAGGTATAGGGCCAGGAGCACAGTAGGGAGTTAATGGGGTGGGGTGGGGGTTACGTAAATGTGATGCAGAGGATTTTGGGGAGTTATGGGAGAGGGTAAGCAGCGAGAGTGGCATGTAGCGGGTCAGACATGGTGAGCAGATTAGAGCACTCAGGATATTAAAGTGGGGGCGAGACGATGCTGCCGTCAACACACCTCGCGTGGAAATCTCGGCATTAGCAGCGGGTGTCACGGAGGCTACGTTCACATGTCTCCTGACACGTCACGGTACAATAACATGGCTGCCGGAGCACGGTACCGCTCATGGGGTTAGGTTGCATCGTGGGTAAGGTTCAGAGAGGTTCATACCCGAATTCTTTTTAATGGAACAGCACGAGGAAATTAAATTGGATGTACATTAATTTGACATTTAAAGGTGGGCTGAGGTTCCCCCGTGCTCACCTGCTGCTGAGGGAATCAAATGTAAGCATACGAAGTGCAGATGTACAGACCGTGTCTAAATGGGAACCCAAGACCCTGTTAAAGATCTCACAAGAGGGATCATTTTAACCCAAACCCTGATCTTTCCCCTCGTCCTGACCGAGTCAGACACATCTGAAGCCCGTCTACCTCAACAGTGTGAGGATACGTCACTCACATCGTTTGATGTATTTTGGACTCGGCAAAACGAAAAGCAGCTTGAAGAAATTATTTTTGGCTTTGACATTTTCTACACTCTCAAAAAAATAAAAAAAAAGAAGAAGAAGAAGAAAATCATCTCTCAGTCAACAGAATAATTGGGAATAAAATGAATACTTTTGTCGCAGCCCTTAATTATTGCTGCTTGCTCGCTTAGCTGGCATGATTCAGCGTGAGTGCTCCGTTCTTCAACCACCAACATCTGCAGTGAATATGCATGAAGACAATGAAGCACACGGGATTATCTATGGGACGTATAGGATGGAGGAGGGGGGGGTGAGTCTGCACCGCTGCAGCACCCTATACCTCTGCTAGGCACTCAGCAAATACAGCATGAAACCCACATAGAGTCCTGCCAAAAAGTGCTGAGAAAGAGTCTGGCCCTGGACAACCATGCATGACAAATCCTTCTCTCACACCATCTGTTCCATTGTCCGCAAGTAAAGATAAGTCTTGCATCGAGCGCAAACACTGAATACTTCCATGTGATAATGCCGAGCACTTGTGTCGGATACGTAGTGAAACACGAAGAATTCAAAAATCAAACGGGTGAATAACGGATGATCAATTATTTGGCTGCACGTAAGGAGAGGAACGGACATGCGATGCTCAGTGAGAACACATTGGATGGATGTGAATCCATACAGCCAGTGCAAGGTGACCTTTAAAAATACTCAGTGAGAGCAGAAAATATCGTTTTTGGCATCTGACCTGTGTTGACCTTTACCTGTGGAGTTTCCCCCCCCTTTTTTTTGACAAAGGCCAGCTGATATCTCGCAGGTTTTAGAGGAGGGTGGAAGCCTTCAGGGGACAAACAGGTCCAGTATAAGTATAGTGGGAGGCACTGGTGCATGACCAGCAGCTTATTAAACCAAGAAAATGGAGCGCGCAATCAATATTTGATAAGACTCACTTTTGATTTTTTTCAGACATTTCCACTCTACATTATATTGAAATGGCCTCCATAGATTTCTTGAAAGAAATTAATGCCGTCGATATCATGAATTTTTAACGATGTGTGGAGAGAAACAGCAGAAGTGGCTGTCATCAAAGTGCATCTCTAATTGTGGTTGGGACATAAACAGGACAGCAGGGGCTATGTGCACACAGCTCTGCTTGTTGGTGTGTCGCACGGAGCTATTTTCCCCCAGCATTGCTTGCAAGGGCCATTTATATCGCAGACCCATTAACATATAGGAGAGGGAATTCACACTCCAGCTGGAGTGGGCAGTGGGCTGGAGCCCCAGTCTGCTATCAATTAACAAGCACACTTAGTATGTGTCTGAGTCATGACCATCATGGGACTCTGACAAATGCTGTGCATTTGCTCAAAACAAGTGCTGTCACAATAGCAAATGTTTAGCTGATCACCAGCTCCTGTTTCACATCTGACAACATCGCATGCAAGCTGAGAGCAATAAAATGAACTCACCCCCAGCATCAGCCTAATACTGTAACGAGCCAGTCAGCTGCGCACGTGTATGAGGAATTAAGTACAAATAAACACGATTATGAATTTTGCCCTGCAGTCACATCATTTAGGCATGGATTAGTCTCCTGTTTCCACCACAGGAGGAATGATGTGCACAGTTACTTAAGCTGATAAAGTTAGATATGCTACACTTATTTTAGCCTTGAACATGTTATCTTATCTTGTTATTTAAATCATTTTTCACATTGGTATGACATGGACATATTTAACAGGCACTCCTTGCTGCAGTTTAAGTGAAACACTCGCTGCCTGCTCACCAGAAGTGTTTTTTTTTGTTCGGGATTATTTTGCCCTGAAATCTCTAAACTGGCTTCACGAGGAGCCTGACAGACATGACGGCCGAAGCATCAACATGACGCGTAAACAAATAGAAAAAAAAAGATTGATGCTAACATGTGGCGGAGATGCTACATGGGAAACGTGCAAGCATTTCAGCATAAATGTTGGATTGTGGCCTTTGCCAAACGATCCTTTTTCATGTGTGTTTCAATCATAAACCTCTGAAATCCAGCGGTTCTCGGCAGAACTCCGAGACCAGGGCTGAACCATTTCCTAAACCACGACCACAGCCTATCTTTCCAAGGCGAGCACGGCTCCATGTTCCACATACATATAACCGTTGGAATGCTCACCACATCTCAGGACCATGTTCATATTCTGCTGCATGTGCTTTCCAGCTGTGTGAGAGTATTGTCTTTCCCATCAGCTGCCGAGCTCCAGCGTATACGGTACTTTCTCACAGCTCCGTATGCTTCATACTCCATAAGTGCCTTTCAAGCTCTGCACTGTGTGGGATACATATGAAATATCTCTCCTTATGCATCATTCTGACACCACATCCATCCCCCTGTAACGACTGCTGTATGTCTACTTGTCAGCAGCAAAAAAAAAAAGAACAATGTTAAATTGAGCTACTTTTAAAGACTTAATCGTATCAGAGGGAGCAATTTTCTAGATTGTTGTTTTTCCGGGCATCTTTCATTTTTCATATTGTGACATTACTTCTGATGGGGAACATATGAAATAACAGCACTCAGATGTATGCACGGTTTTCAGCCGGCCTTTTCAAAAGAAAAGCAACTGGCATGGAGACATAAGTGAGGAGCCACAAAGCCACAGCAAGGGGAAGGGAACGGCCTGAAAGCTGAGTCGGGTGGTATGAGTTACTCCAGTCTCTCCGCTGGTCGTTAGATGTCTAACAATGTGTATTGACACAGAGACCCAGGACACCGAAAACCTTTTGGTGCATTCTCAAAGATGCACCGGGCGAGAAAAAACAGAGCGGGCACTTCTGAAATGCGACTGGAAAGGGAAAGAATGGGAGCGGTAATCAATCGGCAGAATCAAAATGACTGAAATGACTCGGGGTTTCTCTCAGTTTCATCTAAAAACATCACAGTGGGTGGGCCGTGGGCTTGGAGAATAAATAAAAGTCAGGAAATGAAGTCAGAGCTTCCTTTTTTCTTCCTTTTTTTCTTTCTCAGTGTAGCTGCTGAATGTCGAGCAGTGGGATTCTACACATTGAGCAGAAGGTGTTGAATACAACTGAGCCCAGTTTACCAGCCACAGCACCGACGATCACTTGCATACATCAACGTTTAAGTTTAAACGTTAATACTAAGTCGCATCCGGATAAGTGGAACAATGGTGACGAGGGCTGCCGGTGATGGAGATAATCGTGCAGTTCAGTGCAATTTCAGCGCAGGCCAAATTGTAACTGTGCGACTGCTGTGTGACTGCCTCACTGACAGCTTGTGCTATTAACTGCAATCAAACCGGCGCCGTAATTACCCCGCGTGTTAAGAGATATTCTGTAGTTAAACTTCACAGCGTGCCAGCTCGGACTCGAAAATGCAGAAGGATGCGCGGTAAAAATGAGGCGGCGAGAACGGCGTCGGGCACAGGCTCTTTGATTGAAACAAAAGTATAGCTGACAAACCCTGATAGTGTATTACTATTGATCACAAGCAGGGAAAGTGAAGCAGGCAGTCACAAGGGAGATTCAACAACTCAATTAGGCCATATTGAAATCCCTGTCACTCACTCAACCGGCGGAGAAATGCTGCGCTTTTTTTTTGGGGGGGGGGAGAGGAAAGTCTGATTAGCATGCCGGGCTCGAACAAGGCGAGGGAACGGGCTCTAAGCGATGGAGCGGAAGTCGACCCAGAGGTTTTTTTTCTGTAGCCACAAACAAACTTCATCCCAGGTGGACTCACTCTCGTGAACGCCCCCACACTTTGACATTAATAACCTTTGAAATGTGCTGACAAGAGTTTAGACTGCTGCTGTAGCTGGGCTCAGAGACACCGAGGTGCAGCCCGGTGGGAGCCCGGGCTGCACGCCGCATGTACAGGCTCTCTCCTCGGGGCTGCAGGACTATTATTTGGAGCTCTCACCCTCGCGTTGGCCTCCTTCACTGTGTCTATACAGCGGGGCTGCTCATTGTTTGACAGGATTGACAAGCTCCCTGGCAGAGCTGATTAAAAGCTTTAAGGTCAGAGAAGTGGGACAGATATCGAGCGAACACCTGTCTCCTCACTGCGAGCCAGTCCCCTACTGGGCGTGGCGCAGGATCAATGGCTCCATTAAGACTCAACGTGGACTCTTTTTTTTTCTTTCTTTTTTTTCCTGACAGTGCTGCTTTGGCTTGCAAAGAACCTTTCACCTGGCTCTTCCTCTTTCTTTCTTTTTTTTTATTTACTTCAATTGAAGCCTTATCTGAGAGGGGGAAGTGTTGTTCTCAGCAGGAGAGGATCATGTTTCTATTCAGCAAGGGGCACGAGCTAACGCCCCCAAAAAAACAAGCCAAAAAAACATCCAGAATCAAATGTAGAGCGACAAGCACACGCTGCAATGTATTTATTTCTTTCCAGCTTCAGACTTAATTTCATCATGGATTTCCACATCCTGGTAAAAATAACTTTGAAGGCCCGGCTGCCCAGTGAAGATTTGCCAAAGGATTATAGATCATTAAAGAGATGTTTGAAGTTCGCTTGAAGCCTCTCCAAATAAGTTACCCCGAATCACAGACTTTATGGTGTCTGGGCCACACGTAGTCTCTCTCTCTCTCTCTCTCTCTCCATCACTGTGACCAGTTTTTCTTTTTCTTGTGAGTGAGGGTCTCGCAAAAACCGCAAGAGCCGGTCACGCTCTCTGGAGTCATAATCCAGAAATAGACATTTCAATTTACCTCAGCCTGACTTTTGGACGATAGTGCATTAAGATACCTGCTCCCGTGGATACCTTACCGATTTCATCCCCTTCTGGTAGGCTTTCCACTCACAGCTTCACAGAGGAGAAAATGTTCTTCTTCTGACATCGTATCGCACAATAAATCTATAAAAATGAAACCTAATACTATAGCTTTAGCCATGGGATAAGACTTCAAGGGGATGGGTGACTTTCACCAAGAAGATATCTGGAACCGTGTCCCGCACACACCACTCATCACTACTTTCATCTCTGGAGCGCTTCCATTTTTCACAGCCTTCTGGATCCCTCCCCACACACACACACACACACACACACACACACACACACACACACACACACACACACACACACACACACACACACACACACACACACACACACACACACACACACACACACACCTAACTGGTCTGTCTCAATATGATTCAGTGGCTGAGCACAGAGGCACATTGTGCTACAGTTTTTTTTTTCTTTTTTTCTTTTTTTATCACATTAATATCACAGTTTGTAATCTTGTTTCTGTTTGTGCTGTGAGAAAATAAAGTAGCTGACAAAACTGACTGCTGTTAATAAAGGCACCGTTTGAAGACGCCTGCCAGACGAGCGCTATCAAAGTGTCGCGCTCGCTTATTTTCACATTTCTCATCCGTCCCACTGAAGGGAATCGTTGCTCCTACGCTCTTATGTCGTCAACGTGTCGTTTTCTTCGCTAATGAGTGCGAATCTCGCAATGAAAATGTTCAACGGGTTCAATTAAAAAAAAAAAAAAAGATGAAATTACGATGAAACACTCCGATGACTGGCTGCAGTGGGTGACTACAAAGACACCCTCACCATTTGAGGTCGTGTACGGACTGGTTAATGACTCGCCACACCAAACAGCCAACCGTTGCTCTGGAGAAGTGTTTCATCACCTTCCGTTTCCACATTTAGATGTCTGATGGAGACGCAGCCCAACAGTGAGGTGAAAGGAGCGAGTTCACACTCCTCCAGTGGTGTTTTTCGAGGAGGTGTGACGCCGGGCCTTCGCAGGAGGAAGAGGGGTAAAGGTGCTGCTGAGGTGTTAGGTCACATCTACATTTGCAGCTGCTCTTTGGCGGCCCCCCTTCCTCATGTGTGCAACCCCCCCTCACCCCCAATTTCGTTATAAGACTTGGCTTTCAAGCCAAAGTCAGACAGACAGGAGGGAGGACGTGATGCAATGTCCTGAAGCGACGGGACCACAGACTCGAAAAATCTTTGAAATTGGTGGGAGATTTTTTTTTTGTATAAAACTTGTAATTTGAATCAAGTGTGCAACACTGACTCAACTGTGTGATACCTGACTGAACTGACCTCACTGTACAATAATCATCTCACTGTCACCACGGCACAACTCTGTGCAATATTTCAATCCAACCAATTCTGCTTTTTTTTTTTTTTTTTTTGCCAATACCACATGCAATTATTCTCCTATCTTATCGGCTCCACGCGACTATTCAACTGTGCAATTACCCTGACACACTGTGGCATGTGAATTATTCTCAATCATCACCTTATTCAGCAGTGCTCAATACCATCTACAATGTAGTTAAAGTGCAGAATGAGACATATACATACATATTTCAATACATACGCAGCTGTCATACATCGTGGCTTCATGCACATTCAAGGTCTTTATTATCACACATTTTCTTGTTGTATTATTTATTCTCTTTTCAATATATTCTCTAACTTCTCTATGTCTTTACATTTCTATTCTATGAAAAGCAATGCAACGTAACTCAGCCTCTCCCTCTGGGATCAATTAAGTATTGAAACTCTGGTCTCGTAAAAGGTATTTAAAGCTTTCAGATCACTGTGACGTCAAAATGAGTTACTGTTATTAAAGCTGCTGTCTTTACAGCTGGAAACTAGCCTCTCCACAATTGTTGGCTCATTTTACAATGCAATGCACCGTCCCTGAGAAATAACCCAAATTAATGAATAAAAACAAATTAATAAAAACAAAATATAACGATTTCCTGTTCTACTATTTTGGCATTTTGGAAAACGTGTGAATAAAACAAACCAAAAAAGGCAAATGATGTGTTTTGTGATTAATACAACCATCAAACGTGTGGATTATCGGCTACCAGTGGAAATTAGAACAATGAGATGTAAATGGCTTCTCATTAGTTAAGGATCACCCCCTCTACCCGGCAGCGTGGAAATTTTCACTGACACCTGGGGAACACTTAGTGCCATCAGGATTATAAATGCCAGTGTTTTCAGTCATTAAGTGTGTGTTGCAGACAAATGGTAGCAGCTTGGGTGGGAATTTCTCATTTTCACCGTGCCCTTCACTGATTGCAAGTGTAACCTGTGAAACCACGCACGCTCACCTGCAATCCCAGCCTCGCCGAGCAGAGCAGCTGGAGAACGAGCAGGAGCGGGCCGAGCGCCGGTGTCTTCGGCAAATTGGCAAAAACGGCATGTGTGCGTTCGAGTTGTGCTGCGGTACACACACACACACACGAGACACACACACACAAGTGTTGTGAATGGATGCTGGAATAAGGCTCGACATATGGGCTAAAGCAGGCCGGAGCAAAATAAAGGGCAGCGAGCTGTGACAGGTGTATTCCTCGCGGGCATAATCCTGTGTTCAATCTTGTTTAACGTTATTTATAATTTCAGACTGTGTTGTGCGTTAATCCGCCATGCATATCAGTGTGGTAATTACAGCTAGTGTTAATTTCAGAATGATGGATATGTTGAGGATGAGAAAAGAAAACAGGACAAATAATCACATTAATCATTTTATCTCGCGACAGCTCTGCAGATACGTACGACAGCCAAAAAAGAGCTGATAGGATAGAAATAAAACAATTAGTAGGCGTGTAGCTCTGCGCGGCCGCGCGGAGCTAGCAGGGGAAGCTAACAGCTCGCCTTTTACCAGGGTAGCGTTTGTCAAAAACTTTACATATTCATTGTGCAACCTCTTCAACCTCTTTTTGACATGGTGCTTCTCTTCACTGTTAATATGAATACAGCTACTCTTCATCCTGAGGATTGTAATAAAAACCTCTTTACAGCCACAAAATAATAATCTGCGCTAACCTCTCACACACTGTCGCTGTCTCGGAAAGAGAACCAAGAAATGACTGACTGATGGAGGCCAGTGGTGGGCTGAAGGATTTCTGAAGAGACTGGACTCAGAAAGCTGCCTTTTTTTTTTTTTTTTATCTCCTCCTCCAGCTCGGCTGCAGCGCGCTCACATGCTGTACGGTGACATGGCCGACCCTTCATACATAATAGATGTGTCGGTGTCCATGGAGCCGTGGATGCTAAAGGGGTTGGTGCAGGGCAGAGACAATGACAGGCATTTCTTTGACAATGTTTTCTCCGGCTGGAGCGCTCTCTGCAGATCTCCAGGGACGCCGTTTACATTAGTCACGCCAATGTGGCGGCCGGCGACGACGACGCCATTTTGTTCAGGCCAACATTCGAAGCCGAATGAACGCCGTCGCTTGTTCTGGTGGGTTTTAAATTCCCTCTCGCTAATGTGAGGCATGTTTTTTTGTTAAACAGAAGCAGTGGAAAACAAACGTTTTATTATCTGTCTGAACAATGGCAGCAAAGAAGGCTAAAGATCATCATTAAAATTCATATCTATAAACCCCTGACTTCCCCCTTGAGCCACTGAGCGTCTTCAGAACAGGAGCAGCTTATTAATATGTCAGCTTATTGTTCCTAATGAAAGTGGATGAACCGACAAACTAGAATTAATTGCAGATGCATTTAGATTTAACTGCGTGTTTTTTTTGTTTTTTTTTTATCATTCCGGCGACGATCAAAGACATTATTTTCCTGGGAGGTGGGAACATTGATGGTATGCTGTAATTAGCAGCGTATTGTATTTCCTATTCCCCAAACACTTAGTTATTTAGCAAATTATCATGCTCACCAAAAATTTAACTATAGTTGTGAAATGCAATTTACTTTATGAAAACAAATGTCCCCCCTTTGTTTTTTTTTAATCCTGTTATTGTTGCAAGAGAAAAAGAAAAACATGAATATATAAAAACAAAACTGTTTAATATTTATACATTCCTTTTCTCGCTACGAGCGGATCTCGCTCGGCTGCACTAAAATGAAACTTGTTGTGACCTAGTTAGAAGAATGCCACATGACGGAGCCGTGCCCGCCCTCTGTCCGCGAGACCGGCCAAGCAGAAACGGCCGTATCGAGCATGATATTTTGCACGGGGGGGCCCTTATCGACAGTTTGTTAGCGGGGGCGGTCAGGTCTGTGTCCTACTCCTTGGCTGATTAGGTGGGTGAAGGACAGACCCCGGCTGCTCCGGCTCGGCGTCGCAGGAGGCTGAGGGCGGCCGCTCTTTGTTAATGTGCTGCCACTCCCCTGCAGGGTGAACAGGCCCGGACAGGCTGAGGTGACGCTCCCCTCTTTCCCACAGCTCAGCCAGCTTGACTTTGCTTGGCTGATGAACTGTGACGGGACACAACTCCAAGGTTGTTTGTGCTGCTTCTTCTTCTTTTTTTTTTTTTTTTTTTGTCTCTTCCACCACCGGGCAGGCCAGTCAGAGCAGGAGTGTGAAACATTGTTGAACTCGGCTGATGGCTCTCAACCTTCATATCAGCTGGCTCGGCTGCACCCGCTGACACACTCCGGTGAGCACCTGAAGGATCCCTACTGTCAGGATGTAAGAGTTGCGGGCCGCACAGCCAGCTGCTTATGTTTCAATACGAGCAGCAGAGCACAAACAACGTCACAAAAAAAAAAAAAAAAACCTGCCTGGACATGATTTACGTTGCACAACTTAAAAAATGAGTCAGTCCTGTTGATCGCAGACATTGCAGGCGTCAAACTCCAGGGAACTCGCTTCACAAGACGATCTAAACAAAGGCTCCTCAGCCAGAGATTGCTCTTCTTTTAAACTTGCTATTCAGATTGCTTCTATAGGCCATTTCTACCTCAGTAGAGAGCCTATCACCGCCATTTATGGGTCTCAAAGCACACTGTGGCACTTTCCGCTGGTAGTTTTGTGATAATTCTCTCTTCAATGCTGAGAGGCGTTACAAAGGGACCTGTGTGCCAGGGAAGGTTGTTATTTTGTGCTTCTCTTTCAACTCTCTGCAAGTCAGAAACATACAGTACCTCCTGTCACAGCACTTCAAGATCTCCTCCACGTTTGGCTGAAATAGAATCCAACGGCAACATAAACGCTTATCCTGCTGGGGTCATAGAGGAGCTGCTACAAAAGCAATCAGAGAGGCCATTGTGCATTTTTTTTTTTTTAACTGGGAGCTCGAAAATCCCACCAAGGGAGAAGCTGCCAAAACCTCTGCATGCTTATTATACAAAGGAGCCTCTCGAAATGGTATGATGAATTCCCGCAAGATGGATTCTTCTTCGTGTTAAGGCACGGAGAACATATTTCTGGCTATGTCAAATATTTTTCTTTTTTGCGAGCTGCCTCTTGGCGAGCAGAATGCAAACTACTGCTTTTGTTGTTCTTGCTTCTCGCTTTCTTTTTTGCAGCGATAACACACCTAGTAGTTACATCCAAGACCCCCGTTCACACACACGGTGTTATTACCGCAATCTAACACAACAGGCAAACTGTAAAAAAAAGTCTGAAAACGCAGCGCTTTTCTTTAAGTCGCCGCCCGTCGCCCGCGGAGACTCTGCTGGAGGCGGGCGCTCGGTCACACGTTCAAGTTCAGCCTTCAGTTAATCCACATGATTACGAGACACGGGCGTTTAAAGGTTAATCACTAACATTACCGCTTCTTCACTTCAAAACAAAGACAGTTACAAATTTCTCTGTGATGGCAGGTTGTTAGAAGTTAAAACTACAGACAGTGAGAAAATTGCAAAGCAAAGCAATTATGTCGCAGTCTACCACTGTACTCAGTAATCATTCCCCTGAAGCTTACAGCTTCATCCCTCAGAGTTACTGTTAACCCCTCTCCAAATACTCCACGACAGGTCTCTACCGGCCCTCCACATCCACCTCACAGGGGTCGGATTTCCTTAAACTTCTCTCAAGTTTTTTTTGCTGTTGTTTATTTGTTAAGAGCTAATTTAGCAGACTCAGCATGTGTGGCTGTCAGGGGATTACCAGTCTAGATGTGCACTGTTTGTTGGTTTCACTACATAAACCAATTACAGAATGAGGCACCATGAGAGAATTAAAAGTTTGATTAGCCTTAGGGTGGATGGCAGCGTAATTGGATTGGATAACAGTGGGACGACTGCTATCTGTGTTACACAAATAAAAAAAAAAAAAGGGGGGGGGGGGGAGACTATGCGTTGGTGCGATAATGTCGGCGCCTGATGCCGGCAGAGAGGCTGCGAACTCAAGTCATCGTCTGTGTTCACACGGAAATCAATACATTTTCAGTAGTTCTGACCAACGGGCAAAATGCAAAAAATATAAAATTAAATCTTTAAAAAAGGCTCTTGAGCTTGTTAAAGGGACAGTTCACCCTGAAATCAGTTTTCCCGTCACGCTATTCATTCATAAAAATAATTTTAGTGTTGCTGAGTTTTAGCGATATCAGCCCTAGACATGTCTGCCTTTTCTGCAATATAATAAACTCTATACTACCATTATTATTACAATCATGCTCCTATAATGTTTTACATCTAGTGCAGTTACAATCACAAGCCTGTCGTCCATGATTTAATGTACCCTTCCTTCTCGACACGTTACTGATGAGTTCCTCAAATGTATATTTAAAGAAACAATCTGGGTGCCATCCAGTTCTGGTATATTTGAGAGAGGGCAGACATTTCTGCAGTAACTCCTATGGGTATAAGGAAAGTTGATTTAGGGGTGAACTGTCCCTTTAAGTCTCTCCTTTTAAACCTGTTACTTTGCTGAGTTTGGTCTGACCAGCACATCATGGTAGCTAACGTCGGCAGGCTTCAGATGGACTTTACAGTGCAGCACATGTCACCGAGTCAGTCTGCTGACTCCATTAGTGTCACCTGTGGTCAACACTCAGCAAATGTTACCCAGCCTCACTTTAACACCTGGTGTTGCCGTCCTCATCAAGTACTTTACAAGACCAGGACGAGCACACGTGGAGCTGGAGAAAGCATTAACTGTCGCTCACTTTGATTTGAAATTCAAAAACATCACACTTTCCATGCAGCTTTGCCTTGTAAATCTCAGCCGCTGCACTGTGAGCTGCCTGGAAAACACAAGTGTCCTCTTCTTTGGTTTCATCATCGCTGCATCGAGTCGACTAGCTCAGCAACAGTTGAAAGCCTGGACTTTGCACTTCACAGCTCTAGTGCACGTGCGACAAGTAGAGGAAACGTGTCACGTCATTAGAGGGGAGCGCCGCCCACTAAAAGTTTGACTGCATCACCGCAGAAATGAAAAATGACTAGAGGGCAAGTGCACATCATGTGTTTATGGTTGAAAAGGCATCTTTTCCCAAACGCCAGAGGGATGCATTAAGTCAAGAATCTCATTTCTAACTCATGAAGTATGAAAGCATTCTGCATTAAATGCTCTGCAGACGATTACCATGCCAAAAAAATAATTATGGCATTTTAATCAACTGGGCTTCTGTGTGTCCCGAAGTGCGGAGCTAGTCTGAAGTCTGGCCAAGTCTGAAGAGTTTTTGAGAGTGTGAACCCAGGCTCTTTAACAAGTGAAGTGTGGGACACGCAGCGCGGCGATGAGCTCAGTTTAGCTCAATGCATGTCACTACAAGTAATAACAATTCCAAAACTGTGCCATGAATTATATAAAGCTGCAGCATTTGGCGTTCAGCCCGCATCTGAGGCAACAATTTGACACAGGCTGAGCTGACATTTCTATTTTGGCCCCGCTGACGGTTAAACTAATCAGACACGTCTCCGTCGAGCACTTGCTCGACACTTTAACTCGTGCCCACATTTCCTCCTTATCATCGCAGCGTGCCATGAACTGAGAATTGATTATTTCTTTTTCTGTTCTTTTCCTGGAGAATTCTCACGATTTGTCTTTGAAGATCTCACGGAGATGCCCCTTGAAGCCGACGCCATCAAAAATATCTTGCACATTAATCCGGACTTTTCAAGAACGGAGAGATTGCCGGGAACACTTGCTCGGTGCACTTTAATTCAGAAATTAGCTGAATATTTAACACGCAGTTCATGATTCAGGGGGAGAGTCATTTAGATTCAGACACCCACGGACAGGATTAAAGTTGGGAGAAATAAGGTTCTAGTCTATTTAGAATTCATTCATTTGACCCGACGCAGCCTGCCTCCGAACCCTCCGCCGCTAATGAATAAAAACAACGGCGGGGATACATTTAAATTCCATCTCGCCTAAAATATTCAATAAGTTCAACGCGGCGCGAGCATGAATAAACTAGCACTTCAGCAGTATTGCGTGTTGAGGTGTGCGTCCGTGTGAGAGGATGCTGAGGCGACATCGTCCTTGGCTGACCTTGCCGAGGCTGTCGCCCTGAGATTTGGCGCCAACATGTTTACAGTGACTATACGGCGCCGCTCTGAGTCATATGGCAGATCCCCGTTGTGGGCCACCAGAGAAAATCCAGACGAACAAAATGCCACCTCTGCTCTAACCCTCCTGTTTTCTTTGAAATATCTGGGGAGGAAAGATCTTTGTATCTAATTCTGATTCCCCACCTCCAGAACGCTGACGTCCACAGGTAACAGTCGACTATTACAGGATGGAATGAAAGAAGGCTGGAGAGTTTTGTAAAGAAAAGGCAGAAAAATAGACACACAGTGGGATGAGAAAAAGAAAAAGACGTGCACTCTCATTCCTCAGAGATCCATTTTTTATAAGGCGGCACTTCCGTTTGTCTCTGTTGTCTGCTTTTTATGTGTTTAGCAAAGTAGCGCGCTCTCTACCTTGTGAATGTGCACCGCCCACTCTGTAAACAATAGAAGTTCCTTATGAGAGGAACGGTGTTTGGCAGAGAGAAAGTGTGGGTGTAGATTGTGCTTCTACAAAGTTGTTCCACAAAGACTTCACAGACAGTTGAAGAGCGCATCTTATCCATTATGATTTCACTTTTTCTATTGAAATCGATGGTTAACAGGTCTGCGGCCAACACTTCTATTAATCGTCAGTTATTTGCTAGATGAATGGCTGCAAGTGAAAAATGTCATTCTGTGTTTTCCAAAAATAAAATAAAATAAAAGGATGTCATCAAACGTCCGGCTTTGTCCACGACTCAAAGCAAAGAAACCAGAAAATATTCACATTTCAATGCAATCGCAGAAAGAAATACACACACGGATTAATCATTATCAAAACATTGGGCAAATCATTTAGGAGTAACAATCAAACGATGCATTGTTGCAAGTCTAATAGTAAATGTGAAAAACACAAGAACCAAAAGGGGAAAGGGAGTCTCTCACTGAGTGCATTTCAGGACAGTGCCGCAGTTTTCCCCTGGTGCTTTCTTAAAAGCTTCCAGAAACCATGTTCTGGGGCTTCTACACTTCCTGACACCTAGAAGGTCACCCAAGGGTGATTTTTTTTTTTTTTCCACGAAGAGGAAACATAAGCTCTTCACCGGGTCCTCTCTTTGAAATCTGTGACTACCACACCCGATGTTACAGAGGCACACATAAGCCTGACTTTTTTATTTTTTTTATTTTTGCACATTTGAAAAGATGAGGAGAATGAAGAGGGGGGGGATGGAGAGAGAGAGAGAGAGAGAAAGAGAGAGAGAGAGAGAGGAACCAGGAGGTAGACGGGGAGGACAGAGAGCAGAGGGAACAGCTGGGGTGCCAGATCAAATGGGAGTGTGAGGGGGAGAGGCTTGTTTTGCCCCTGTGCAGCGATGAGGGGGAGAGCCGAGCGTGTAGTGCATCAAATTTTCATACGAGCATCAGTGCACAGCTTAGAAATGCATTATGGAACCAAAGCAGCAGAAAATATCCTTGAGGAACAGCTGAATAAAAATGTGGCTTATTTATAGACCACGATGGGAGCACAGTCGAATGATTTAATTACGCTAATTAAAAGGACAGTGAAGGGGCCATCAACCAAAATATGTATTTAGATTGTAATATGTGTGAAATTATTCTGGAACGTGGCACATTACGTCCCCGTCTATACCTCCACCTCATCTGTTTCTGTGCACGTATTAACAGTTAATGAGCGAAGAAGAAACCAACAGTTTTTTGGGTTTTATTTTTTTTTCAAATGGGAATTTTTCCTCCAGTGTTTCATGTGGCTTTATCCGTCTATGTTGAGCAAACACGAGCTGGAGAGCCTCCACAGAGAACACTGACGAAATGCTCACACACACACACACACACACAAACCAACATGTCGGGACTGGGAGGGCTGTTGATGGTAAACAGCGCCCTTATTTACAGCTGCGCCCGTGTGGTCCGAGAGGAATCGTGTGAAAATGTGGTGCAGAAGACACACTTCTACTTCTACTGCAGGGAAAACACGTGAAGCAATGCAACTGTAACTACATGCCAGTGTGAAATATCCCTTACACGCTGGACAATAAACCAGCAAACATCTGTTCTTTTATGGAGCCCCTGATTACTGCTGACGTTGGCTAAAGCTACTAGCTGCCATCAGGTAGTTAGTTCAGTTAGCCGTGCAGCTAAAGGCCTTAAGATGACCTTTGGTGCTATTGTGAGGCAGAACCGGCCGGGGCTAGCTGGTTAGCATGCTAACTTCAGTAGATATCTCTGCAACAAAGCAGACAGATGTCTCTGAAATGACGTCACAACTGTTGATATAATAATGTTAGTTTTACCACATCTTACACATTGCAACTGTTCTTTGGTCCTCTGGGTGCTGGATGGTCGGTTGACCTGTGTGATCTGCTGCTTTCTTCTGTTTCCCATTTTTTCTGGCGTGTCCATGACATCATAACATGACACACCAGACAGGAAAAAAAAAAGCAAAGGCAGACTCATCTCACCACAATGGGAAAGGATTCAATTACATTTTCTTTAGCAGGTTAATCCATTTTTAAAAACCCTGAACACAGAGGCACATTTTGGTGTACAAATTGTACAACGGTGGTTTTCAAGGTTTTTGCTGCAACACAGTGCAAAGATCCAGTCTTTCTTACAAAGCGCTGTGTTGCTCGCATGAGTCAAATGGGCTCATTGTTATCATGCTTACCTTGGAAAACCCCCGACTGCTTTCGTTTGCACTTGAGGCATGATAAGAACTTTGCAGGACTGTCCAGTCAAACAGATTTCCACAGTAACAAAAAACATAAATCGACGATCAACAATGAATGAGTCCTTCTCAAATGGTAAAAACATTGAGTTGAAAGTGCTCCGGGTGAACGGAGCAGACTGCAAAACGTAAGATACACAAACAGGCGGAAGGTTAAACTGGCACTTGAAGAGGCTTTTGTCTGCCTTTCTGACAAGGCTGACTTTATCCAACTCCAACGCCGACAGCCTTTTTGACTCCACGCTCACAGAAACATACGCATCAGTCCTCTCCACCAAACAAAGCCAACATGCTAACCACACAGAGCATTTTTACAGATTGCGGCGCACGTCTGAGTGAGCGCTCAGTCATCACTGAGGGAGGGGGAGAGAGAGTTCTGCCTCTGTGAGATACTCGGGGTCTCGTTCGGCGGCGCACCTGGTTTCCAGCCCTGGCACCCGCTTCACAGATGCAGTTAGCAGATGTGCTACTGAGAGAGGAATCGCGTAGCTGTAATGTGGGCGTTAAAAAAAAAAAAAAGAATGAGTAAACAGCCCGCAGGATTCCGATATTCACCAACATAAAACAAGTTTATTAAATTGCAGGCGGGCTGTTTAATAATTCCTGTGCAATAAAACGCGCGAAACAAGCCGCATACGGTGCAGGAACAACACGGCAGCTTTCTCTCCTCTTGTTGTTCAATAAGTCAGAGAGGAGGCAGCCTTTGGTCCAGAGCAGGTCAATAAAGCAATACACCAAAGGCTTCCTGACAGAGGAGACTGTAGAGCTCAGACAATACAATACAATATGATAGATGGAAGATGTAAATAGCTTTTTATTAAGGTCAATAAATTTGATGTAAAAAAATACTAATAATAATGGTTGAACTGTGGATGAGAGCGGAGCGAGCGGCGGCGCAGGCCTCCCAGCAGCAGGCGGCAGAGGGCTGGCTGCTGTGATAAGGCTGTTTCACGGTCTGCGGTGTGAAATTGGGATATTTCAGAATGGTGAGGTAATGGTGTCACAACCGATCCCTCTTTTCAAAAGCGGCGCGATTTTTCGTGGCGAAATTGCCATTAAGCAGGAAATTGAAGGCTGTAAGTGGCACACGGGAGCTCCGCGGAGGTTTCATCTTGAACGTCAGGCGAACCAGAAGCATCCAGGTTGAAGCGACGCAGAAATAACAGCAGCGTGTCTTCGGGGTTTTCAGAAAATGTGCACAGAGCAGGTGTGAGGTACAGATTTGCTCAACCTTTCGAAGCTGAAGGACAGTCATTGTGTTTCCGTCCCACATTGTTCAAATTAAATCTTCAAGTAAAAAACGCTTCCGCAGAATGACTGGATGCAACGAAGTCGCCTTTGGCTCTGTTTCAGCTGCTCTATTTAAAAGCGGCAGACCTTCGTCCCTGATCCTGTTTGTTCCCGGCAGTCGGGTCTGGCATTGACACGGAGGGAGAACCCTCACAGTGTGAGTGGAGTCAGGTGAGAGAGGTAAAGTCAGATGAACACGTGATGTTTCTCGTCTAATTGAATCGGCGCAACACAACTTTGCGGGCTGTCAGATTCAAATGAGAGTAAAAAACTTGTGATGTGACGAACGAACGAGGCGCAGCGTTGATCACACGTCTCGACATCTGGGTTAAAACTGGGTCGGGTTTGGTTTGGGTGGAAAGAGAGCGATTTTTTTTAGAACCCAGGGGAACATGTGAGCATCATTACTACGCACGATGCATTCCTCTGTCTTCTTTTGTGTTTTTTGAACATCAGCAGACACCTAAAAATAACAAATGTACATAATATGGGATCATGTTTTCAGGTATGTGTGTTCCATTGTATCCTTTTTTGTTTGTTGCAGTCTGTTACACGTCGTCCACCCGGGATGATCTGAAGGACAAACAGTCGGCTTACTTCTCAGAGCGAATCAGAAACACAGTCCCGCTGCCCCTCCGTCGTACAACACGTTTGTGACCCTATTTAGCAATGGCAGGGTCCACTTGTGCAAACTCGACCATGCTAATCCCCAGCCTTCACAGAGTCTAAATAACACACTCAATGCTCTTCTCCCAAACTCAAACAAATCCCTAATGGAAACACACACACTATACAAACACTCCCTCCCTTCTCAAATGTACACACACACACACACACACCGGTCCAAACCACCTGAGGGTGAGTTTAACGGCTTTTTCTACATTACTACTCTGTCCGTGGACAGACCGGTTGAACAGCTGATGTCACCCACTCTGCTCCTCGTCCCTTTTTTTTTCCCTCTCCTCTCCTCTCTCTCTCTCTCTCTTTTCGGTCTGGCGCAGACGTGTGGGCGAGCCGGGCGTGGCCGTCTCCGCCGCAGCTTACTCTCTGGCCAGAGTCGCATGTAATTTTCTACACGTTTCTGTAACCACGACATGGCCAATATGAGACGCTTGAAAACCCCAGCGAGCGCAGCTGCCCGGCCCAACGCGCCTCGAGTCTCCGCTTTTGTGCAAACAAGCTTCAAGGTTTGACAGCCACTCGGCGCCCGTTCCCTGCCATTATCCGTGAGGAGCAGTGACACTGAGAGGCTGCGAAAACGCTCTAACCACACATGAAATCCAAACATCTGTACCAAGGATGCTGTGCCTCCACGGGCGATAATAGGGGCTCACTGTGAGGGAAGCAGCGTTTGGTCCTTTGTGTCTATACTGTGTGTTTTTTCTTAGGGCCTCCAAAAGGTGACAGTTTGTTGTCTTCCTTCACTTTTCCACACGCCGACAGTGAACCAGTGTCAAGGTAAATTCGTACAGCTTTGGGATTCATGTGAGGAACATTCACATGGCAACAGCTGAACAACAGCCCTATTCAGAGGGCTGAGCCCCTGGTATTATGAGTAATTGTTTCAACAGTGGCTTACAGACAGTTGGTTTGGCGTTGCAGGTGCAGGCAGGGACTTGTCCTTCCTGTCAGGGCTCAAAACCTGAACTTCCAGGAGACAAGTGTGGGAGGGTGCACAGAACGCAGAGCTGTCATCTGATAAGTGCATATTGTGATTATTTATTTAAAACCCCCAGTGACACTTTGGCAGCGCAGCATTCTTAAGGGGGAAGGGCAAACAAAGAAGCGGATGAATACCCAGGAGACTGCTGGAGGAATCGTTCAGATCTCCCAATGGCTGCGAATTCACTCGGAGGTGGTGACATTACAATCCCCCTCCAACTCAGAGCATCTGCCGCATGCATGGAGACCGCTCACTGCTTTCATGCGGTCGCCGACAGTTCGTGTCTTCTAATTGGTTCGCTAACGGGGGATGCCAGCCGAGGTGCACTCCTCCACCCAACTACTGCTGAACTAGCAGCGTTCTACTTCTGTCCCACGGTGCATCCTCATTTCTGCAGCGCCCGCTCATTGCGCGACTCCTTGTTGATAGATCACATGAATAAATCATCGGAGATTTGAGCGCATCAACCCCGAACACGAGTAACGCTTCCACAAATGAGCCACAGCACGGCTGCAACGACACCAGGCTGACTGTTGTCTCCTGAGGTTCACGTTTACAGCTGCGAGGATTGATCGACTGATCGATCGGTTGATCGAAAGATAATGAAACGTCGCTTTTCAAGCAAAACTGTCAAGCATTTTCCGGTTCTATCTTCTTAAATGGGAGGATTAACACCGCTGCTTTGTCAATTATGATGTTAAATAAAGAGTTCACATTTGTGATGACTGATTAATCAATAAAGTCATCTATCAAACACAAATCCCAAATATTTCCCAGGTCCAGCTTCTGAAAATATATATATATATATATATATATATATATATATATATATTTCTTTTTAATCCGTATCATCTATTCAAACTGAATATTTTTGGGTTTGGGGGCATTATACGAGCAATTTAAGGATGCCTTGGGCTCTGATGCATTTTCTGACATTTTACTAGTTTATCCACTTTTTATCACATAAAAAAGCATTACTAACACATTCATCAAAATTACCCTTTCCCGCAGCCCCTTTTTTTTTTTTTTCATCCTTCAACGAAAACCAACTTAAAAGCAAACTCCTACAAATAACAAACTGATTGCCCCCAAAGTCTCACCGGGGTGCCTTGTTAATGTTAAAGTATATAAACAAGCCAAATTACTTGCACATGAGTATTTCTACACTAATTTCACACAGTTGGGAGACCTGCCAGGTCTTATTAATGCTCCTCTACAGTCTGAGGTGTGGCGGCAGCGTACAGCCCACCCTGAGAATCACCATTTTCTGTGATATTCGGTCCACATATTCAAAACTTGACATTTAAAGCGTCCACAACAAATCCCCGAGTTGTGTTGTCCTGCCTTTCCCTCCGAGAGGCTTTGTGTCAACACAAAAGGTCTCCTCCTCCCGGCTGCCGCCAATCAGGTTCGGCCGAGTTGTCCTGCGAAAGCATGAGCGACGCCGCCTTCGCCCTCAACACAAATTAGAGCTTAATTACTACAGAAATACCCATTCACTATTGTTTTCCTCCAGAGTGCTCCCCTGCGCCTAACCATCTGCATCACTTCAATAATATTTATCACGTTGTGCCGAGCAGCCTCGCTTTCCCACAATGCCTCCTCCTTAATAAGCCCCCCGCACCCAAAAGCATGCTGCGTGTGGATAATTTCCCCCACGTCCATTCCAGTTTATTGTTTCATACAGTGTACAGTGCTACTCTTCCTCTGGGCAAATGTCCTCTTTTCTTACTTCCCGTGGCCCCCAACAATCCCATCATAATGCTTTGCCAACACTCCTGTGTTCCATTAGCGTCTGGCATTCCTCCACTAATTGCATGAAACTAGGTCTGCAACCTCTTTTACTCCCAATCAGCGGGGGGGCAGGAGGGTTCCCTCTCTTGATTATATGCCACAGGAGCAGGGTAACGGCATCGGCGCAGGCTAGACGAGCAGCTCAGGTGGGTGCTGGGGAGGGTTGGGCTCCCCCTTACCTCGCCGTGTCACTCTGTTCGTCGTCAGCTGCGAGGAGCGAAAGGGGAGGGGGGTCGGTTGCAGGGGCGGATTGGTGACGAAGCCAATTATTTTCACCTCTCCGCCGCTCCCTGCCAGCAGACATGTAATCTTAAACGGTCCCAGTGATCCCTGGGCAGGCTTTGAGCCCTTGGAGAATATGGTTTCACAGATGAAGCTGTCACAGGAAACAGCTTGCATTCGGCAGCAGGCTTTTTCAGGCGCTTCTCACCTGTCGCCTATTAAGAGCGCCGTGACCGGAATTTACAATATCCTCGTTTCAAGAAAACACAAAAAAAGAATACATCTTTCTGGCATTTTATCTAAAGGAACTCTGTAATGCCCAATAGTTTTGTTCTTTAAACAAAACGTGTCTATTGAATATAAAGAGGAAGTGTGCGGCAGCATGTGAAGAAGTGGTCGCAGCAGTGAGCCCTCAGAGAGAAAACAGAGTGGAATTTCAGCTCTGCAGCAGAGAATGGCGAGGTGTGGGGAGGGATGCTGTTACAGCTTAAGGATCAGATGATGCAGACCGACAAAAGGCCTGACTACAGAGTCTCCCCGGGTTATTACTATAAATAAACGACAGAAGGCCGGACAAACCAAATTGTTAACTTGCACCCCGAGGAGAAAACTGAGCCCCCTTTTGATGAGTCAGCCTGGTGAGGAGGGACACGAAGGCCAGTTTTCTCAGTATTTCTTTAACAAGTTCACATCGCAGCACGAACTACAGCATCCGGCTCTCCGGTGCATCAGCCCGACAGTGCACAACGTTACACTGAACGTGGTAAATGTCAGGTAGTCGGGTTAATAAAAGCTAATAATTTACTTCTCTGGAGATACCGAGGCTTTTTTTCTCGATAGTGAACTTCTCGGCTGCACACTAAACCAATATCTTTTCTAATGGCGAGTGTGAAGTGCCCTTTTTTTTGAACAGGAATGTGGCCGTGTCATACCCAAGCTGGTGTCTGAAATGCTGCCATTAAACAGAGCAGAGAGCTGTTATTTCTTTATCTGAAAGGAGACAAAACCTCCAGACTCTCCACCAACATCCAAGTGAGAACTAAACAAAAAGGAGTCCTGCTGTCTGTGCTCAGTAAAACCAACCTGTTTTTAGTGAACGCTCCACCACCCCCCTCCTCGCAGTGTCCCTTTAACCCTTTGGATAATGACAGCTTTATAAGCCATCAATGTCTCTGTTGTCTCTTTGAGACTCCAGTTCAAAAGCTCAGTGCTGCTGCTTTACAAATGGTTTTTCGGCAGCGTGCACAGTAAAAGTGGGCGCTGACTATAGCGTTCAACAAATGGACATTACAATTGAATCATCTGAGTCATCCAGAGAGAGGTCCGTTCTTTACAGGGGAGCAGCATCACCTTCACACCTGCGGGGTGTTCCGGTACATGCGGTTCATGTTCACGGCATCGATACGCAGAGCAAGCTGAACTTTCTCGCTCTGTCTTCGCCCCGACAGAGAGTTCACACAAACAGTAATTCCACAGGTCGTATCTGAAGAGAATATAAATGAATGTGTCTACACATGTGTGATATGTCATGTTTACAAAAGTAGTGTCACGTCTCTGGATGGAAATCTAAAAGTTTTATGTCAATTTCCCCCACGTGGTATGCAAAATGCTCTCATGTATCGATATTATTCAAGGTATCTTAGATAGAAATTCCAGTATCATGACAAGTCAGTCACAGACGCATGACAGAAAGTGTTACCACAGCTGACCCCTGGTTCCCTATCTGCTGTTTCTGTTACAGTTCCTCAATTTGCAGCGTGACTTTAGTGTTGGTTTCAGTTGCAGTCAGCTGGGTAGGAGGTGTGGGAGTGAAGTGGTGAAGTCCCACAGTCACAAGATCTCGCAGAAAGGTTATTTCTTTGCAACTTGAGTAAATAGAGGGTCACAGAAGCTAATACACACAAGGAGCACTCAGAGAGCGCATACTTCCTCCAAGGCCACGCAGTCCTGAGATGTTTTCATTCAAACAAGCGCAGAGGTTCTCGAGAAAATAGCACAAATGTTAGAAGCTTATCAACCAAAAATAAATAAATAAATAACTGAGTATAAAAAATGCTTTCAAATCACTGGATTCTGATCAGCATCAATGACGGATGATTGTTTTGTTAACCTGAAGGCTGACCTTTAACTGAGATGAAGTCTGTAAACCCTGAAAGGTTCCAGATCTCCTGCTGACACACATCCAACGAGCAGACACACACACACACACACAGAGACACACACACACACACAAGGGTAACAGCTAACTCTGAGTCTTACACTTGTGTCAACATGTTAGTTCCAGGTGGACAATCAGTCACCTGCGAGTGTGTAACACAGCGTGTCCTCTGCTTTTATCTCCTCTCTCGTCACTGTCGGGTTCAAAGAGGCACATCCTCGCTGAGCCTCCTCAGATCTATAAATACCCTACATTTATTTTTCATTTATTCCACCAGAGGCAAATCAAGGCGAAGCGCTCCTTCTCGCTAATGGATCCTACACAATGAGACTGACTGGACATCAAAGTTGCATAGAAAGAGCTCTGAAATGAGGCCATTAATATAATTCTTCTCTCGCTGGTGCTGGACACAAATTTGGGACACATTGTGCCCGCGAATTTGCGAATTTCTTAGTCGGGCATTCATGTAAAAAATGAAACTTGTCCAAATAGGTATTCTGCAAGACATTCTGTCGACGTGGGAGCCAGAATGACATGAAAACTACGGTTAGAATGTCCTTACAGGGGAGAATAAAGCTTTTACAAGAGACTAATCCTTGAAGATTACAGCCTTCAGCTGATACAGTAACTGCACAACACAACCGATGCAAATCCAAAACCCAGCCTTGACACACCTAAGCAAGAAAGACAACGTTGCAAATGGCAAGCCTGTGTAATCTGACTACAGTTTAATGTATCCACATCCTGACAGCAGATATGACTGCAGATAGGGATGTTTTTTTTTTTTTTTTTTAGATTCAGCACTTTAACAAAGGGCTCCAAAGCAGCCGTTCTCCTCCAAGGCATCAGGGGAAATGGATACAAGGTAAACTGAAACACCATAATGAATATTATCATTACATTTACTCTGAGGCACTTGGCTCTAATGCAGGGCGACGACAATAAGAGAACAGACAATGGTTCGGTTTGTAGCTCTAGGACTCGGGGTTGATGTTACACGTTAGATAAGTTGTAGCAGAATTGTGTCAGGTTCAAGGGAACGGCTCACCCAAAGTTAAAAACACAGACTGTGCGGTCAGCTCCATGCTGATAGAAAGTCAGGTGAGGTTCTGTAAGTCCACAAAAAAAAGGCTCAACCCAAATTAGCCTTTAAAAAGATCATCTCATCTCATTTACACCCTCTCTTAGGCCGAAATTGTTGCTGCAGCTGCTAAGCTAAACGGGTTAGCACACACCCACCAGTCGGAGCAATGCTACGACTGTTTCACTACGGTTATTTCAAATTAATTTGGGATCTTGGAGCTTCAGGAGACTTGGATTGCGCTGCACACGCTGTATGAGGACATTTTATGGTTTTGTCTCCAGCAACTTCGGTATTTAGGAGAAAATGCGGCAACATTGTTTTGCTGTGAAACTCCAGAAATGTTTTGTGGACTTTGAAACCTCACAGGACTTTCCATCAGCATGAGGGCGAGTTGATAATGACTGGAATTTCATTTTTTGGGGCGACTTAAACCAACAAGTTACGGAATTCAAAGCTGAAATGCCATTTTTTTGGTCACCCATTTTGAAATGTACACGAAGAACAACATGTCAGCCAACATACGGGCAAGAAAAACCACCTATGGCTTCAGAGCACATTTCAATCTGCATCCGGCGGTCGCATGATTTCAGTTTCCTATCGAGGGAAATTACAAACATCAAGACCAGGCCAGAGATGTGTCAGGAGCGGTGCCGTAATCTGATTTTGGGTCGGGCCGTTAAGTCAAGTCAAGCCTCCCCTCTATGGAAAACAGCCCTGTCAGGACCTGCGTGGTGGGCCCCCTCTTTGTGTCACTGTCATTTAGCATCTGCACTGGCATGTCAACTAGAAAGCCACCCTCGCACTGGCTGCTAGCCCCCGTATGAGACAGGATGCTGAACAAAGGCCCCGGGATGATAGATGATGTTATACAACAGCCACTGTTTTTTTGTCAGTGAACAGGGTGGGGTGGAGGGGGGGGCTCTCCCTGACGTCTACTGATGGATATGATTCAGAAAATTTGTCAGCGTGTGAGATGAAGCCGTCAGAGGAAGCAGAAAGGCGGGCGAAGAGAACAAGCAACCTCACAATATCAGAAAAACACATCAGGGATCAGGTTAAAGTAATTACCCGTGACATTTTCATTTAAGTGAATCTCTGTTTTGCTGTTCTTTATCATTCGGTTCGTAAATATGAAAAAGAAATCCGAAACGAATCCAACATCTGCCGCTCTAAACGCCACGTCACTCCTGGGAAAACAGAAGCTTAAAGGGTAACACCGTCAATTTCACACATTGAAGTGTGTTTACAGGTGTCGGGAAGTACAACTGCATATGTGAAGAAAACACTCTAAAGCCTTTGTGGCTCGAGAGGAAGATGTATGCAATCTGATAAATGACCTCCTGTGATGTCACTCAGTGGCAAAGTTGCATTGTGGGTCATGTAGGTGTTTGGCCAGGTTGCACTCCAGAAACACTGTTGGATCCATTATGGACCGTTTTAACAACGAATTATCAAAATCAATAAACCAGAAGAAGGGACATCACCACTCTTCTTCCTTCTCAGAACCTACATTTCCCAAAATGCAAATCGCTGCATGCAGTCTATCAGATGACATGCAGCTTCCTCTGCAGCCACAAAAGGCTTTGTGCTAGTTCTTTTGGCGGAGTTGCCCTTTAAGTTTGCAAAAGCACCCAAAAAAACACAGCAACACTTTGTTAGAGATAGCTGAGGCGTTAGCGATGAGCAGCACTGTGACTGAGCTGACGAAGAAAAGGCCAGTGCTCCAACAGATCAACGAAATCAACAGGAAATCCGAGGAAGCAGATGCCACAGAGCCGGACAGGCTGCGTGCTCGCGGAGGGGAGCTGTGGCCACCGCAGCACAAACTGACCGCGACCGTGTGGAGATCAAAACGCAGAGAAAGGAGCGCACTTTTTAACACCTTCCCATCAAGCCTCATCCACTCGCCCCCACCCTGCCACCACCCGACCTATGTGTTTCCGGGTGCTGAACATTAAACTCCTGCGTCCTCTCCGTGAGCTTCAGCACCCAGAGGGTTCATGTGTGAGTCATGGCCACTGGCTGGCCTGATACACAATGACAGACCGGGCCTTGGGCAGACAGAACAAATGCCATCACGCCACACTCGGCTCACAGCGCTGCAGCACAAAACACAGCCATTAGCTATCTAAGTAGGCAGCTGTGTCTTAGGAGACGCATTGGAAAACAGAGAGAACTGGCATTTTACCACACAAATACATCGCTGGGAACTGAGGGGGGAGCGATAAGCATGTAACAGACTGAACAGGAATTTAAACTGCGGCAGGCAACACTGGCGAGGGAAAATTCCACATTGTGTTTTGCGACAATACAAGGCCAACAGACAACCTTGATGTTCTTTACTAGGTATCAACCTTGTTCTCTAATGAGCAGAATATGCCAGAACTATTCGTTTATGATTCACTTTTTTCAAAAAAAGCCCTCTTTTTTTCCCCCTGCTGGTTACCAATGCAAACAAAGTCAATCTGCTGCCAAGAGCCAACATAATAGAAAATCTCACCGGCATATTGATGCACAAGTCTGCCCTTACTCAAACACAATCTGTCACAGGTAATACCCTCTGAGTTACAATGTGAAGGAGAAGGAATAACTAGTTTTTCTTGCAAAAAAGGAGGCTGCGGAGGCAGACCTGGTGCATTGTATAACAACCTCCAAAAAATGAGCACATGCTGAAACTACGCAAAATCAAATGTCACGGAGATGTGACAGAAATCATAATCACAGAAACAAACTGCGAGCTGTTGACACAAAGTAATCACACAGATATCACAAGCTAAAATGAAGGTGTTTTGGAATCCCTCTTTGGTTGTTGTGGTGTTTTGTTGTTGCCAGCTCGCTCGTCTCGGCCCTGACAGACTTCTCAGCGGCTTCAGTCAAAACTGAAATAACTAAATATTTGAAGAGTTTATTTCCAGCCATAAAATGCTTCACTTTTTTATTTATTTATTTATTTATTTATTTTTAAAAATCAACACAAAACCACAAAGCAAAAGTATCAGAATGTAACCTCCCGGAGAAAGATAGGCGAATGGCGATTTGGCAGCTCGGCTCGGAACCCGACCCAAAGTATCAGAATATGACGACCCGGAGACGAGATTCAACAATCTGCCATCTTCATCCAGGGAGTTCAAGTGTGTTGCTTTAGCTATGAGTAAAATGTCATGTCTGGCTGGATGATAAAGCAGTGTTGAAATTATTCAACACATCGTTTTTTTGGGGTTTTTTTTTAAAACCACATGATGGAAGTATTTCAGACTGATCCATCATGCTCTCATGTAGAAAATGGTAATGGATTAAGACTTTTATGAGTTAAACCGCAAGTCAACACTTGAGTTAGAAGATGTGGGTGAAACGCTGATGATGTATCGGGCAGTTTGCCGCAAGTTTGAGGGCAGGGAGGATAAGATTATACATGACATTCAGCTTTAGGCTTTGTTGTTATTTGATAACCGCTGATGAATAAAACACTTTGTAGAGGAGAGAGTCGACAAGTAGGTTTCTGTCCCACTTTGCCTGACTGGGCAAGTAAAAAAAAAAACCATGACCACTGAGCTCATTGAAGACTTTCAGACTCCTCACTTAACTCACTTCCTGCCCAGGCGGCACGACTCGCATGCAAACTTGACATATGGCTGTAAGAAAATCCGCCCGGCTCAGGCTGTACAATAGCTCCTGTTTTTCTTTACGTGCTCACAAACACATACTGCACTCGGTGTGAAAGGCAGAGGTCAAAGTGCAGCAACAAAAGGAAGCCAAGTGTACTTTGAGTGTGACACACCTGGCAACAGCGCGGCAGACCTCGAGATGAGTGTGATTAACCCCCTGGCCTGCTAGCTTTGTTTTCTTCTCCCTGCATCTGCTCCAGTGAAGCAGCGCAGGCTGCAGGAGTTAATGTACCGGTGAAGAAAGCCGGCCAGCTGCGATCTTTGAAGGTCCAGAAGAGAGGATATGGGAATACCATGAGGCTAAGACACTGAGAGGAGGACGGCAGAAGATGGATCCGTCTGTCTTGGATCATCTTCTGCCAGCACTGTTTCAGACAGACAGGGAGACATTTGTGCCAACATGTCAACTGCGGGGGCTGCAGCTTGTAAATAAGACATTAACCTCTGTGTTTACGAAGAGGCAATGTGTTTTTTTCATCGCAAAGTGCTTTTCCATTCTTCTGCAGCACACTGCTCCCGGTGAAGGATGGGCCGGGGTGGTGAGGCAAAGAGTAATAAAGCGTGTCAGTTCCTTTCTGAGGATAAAAATATTAAATCTTTCAGTTTTCAGAGAAGGGGTCCATTTTCATTTTTCACCGCTTCCGCCGCCTCTCAAACTCGACTCGAGAGGCTAAAGAAATGTTTTCTGTCGAGGATATTTGTGCCAGGGAAATCAATCTATTAGCTAGTAAGGGCTGCGATAAGTCGCTTTCTCATTACGTGGAGGGGAGCTGCACACTGATGCTGCAGAGTGCACTCACTCGTGCACACAATGAGGTCAGCACGTGACCCCCCTCCGGCGCCGGGTACAAACACATCCCTTCTGCAGAGCTCTGGGCCAAACGTTAAGGACCATCTGACTGAATCCTTAACATGATGCTGTCCTGACACATCGCGTTGGAAACACACCGCCGTGTGTGTGTGTGTGTGTGTGTGTGTGTGTGTGTGTGTGTGTGTGTGTGTGTGTGTGTGTGTGTGTGTGTGTGTGACATGCTAAAAATACTTCCACACATGCAAGCACACTCTGGAGGACTGGATAGCACAGTGGAACCTCACCGCTGTGTTTGTGTGTCTGCATAAAAGAGAAGCTTGCACGCACACACACACACACACACACACACACACACACACACACACACACACACACACACACACACACACACACACACACACACACACACACACACACACACACTCCATTGTGATGCATGAGTTGCGTCCATGCTGCCTGAGCTCATTCAGTCTCTTGGACATATTCATTTCCTCCAATACTTAAAACATATAATAGAAGGGGGCGGAGCAAATAGCTTCGCACTAATAAATCACAGAGCGAGGCCTCCGCCACAGAAAGGTTACACAGTTCTGAATGGATCCTTTCCATTCATCTCGGTGGGATTTTTCTCTGCTCTGCCGCTGATTTACAGCACATCAACTGGCTCTTGAGTCTTGAAGCCTTGTTGATTCATAGAAGGCTGACAGCCCCCGACAGCCTTCTATAAATATTAATCATAAATCTAAGGGTTGAGATCGTGGTGCTGAATAATCCGAAAGATATAACCAGTGGAGAATGTTAATTAACTAATTCTAATTAATCCTCTGAATAAACTCGTTCAGGAAGTCGCCTCAGCCACCCATGGCGACCACACCTGGCTGAGCCGGGGGGGGAACGATGACGACACGTCCAGTGTGAAAGGAGCTGCATCGAAATGTGTACATTAATTCTGCATGCGGCTTTCGATTTTTAATTAAACCTTTGTTTAACTGGGGAAATCAGCTGAGAACAAAATCTAATTTGCAATAATGACTTGGCATTTTTTTCTTTTCTTTTTTTTTTTTCCCCTTCCATGGAAAACTCAGCCTGCATATTCAGGCAACAAACCTGTGGGAGCGAGCTGAGACGCCTGCAAAGATTGCGAAATAATCGACAATTATGCGGATTCAAATAAACTGGCACTATCATGAAACAGTAATGCCTGTAATCCTTTCCTTATTCATAAACTCTACTTTCTCATCCACCGCATTGGAAATCAGCACCGTCTGCATGAAGACAAGCTAAACAAATGAGTCCACAATGCAGCACAAAGAGCTTACTGGTGCCTGGGAGATCTCACTGCCCATCCTTGAAATGTTTTTTTTTTCTTTTTTAATTCAAAATATAAGACATCCTTTAATGGCAGTTTTCACTGGTTTACCTCTTTAAATGTCTACAGGCCTTTTCAAATTAAAAAAAGAGAAAAAAAAAAAGAAGATTTGTCAGATGAGAACTCTGTTCAAGGTGTGTGGGAAGGTAAACCTCAAAGGTGCATAGATAAGCCTTTTATTCCTGGCTTTTGTTTATCTCGCAGGGAATTTTAAAAAGGAGATCATTCATTATTCAGACTGTATTTGCGGAATACAGACTCTTAGCTGTGCTCAGTTTTGAAGACGCTCTTTGTGTAAATGTTAAATAAACAGACCTTTGCTCCAGGGATTACCTTGGAAAATGCACGACTGTCATTCCCATGCTCAATAGAGATCCTCCACAATGGACCTGCACTATTACACCATCATACAAATAACAGAGTGTTTTGTAGAGCCATCTCTGATGCTAATCCACCCATCACTTCTCCCTTTTTTTATTGGAAAATAATTCCACTCTCGGAGAAAACATAATACCACAGTGGGCATCTTCACAGCCAGCTGTACTTAACATGTTCCTCCTGCTGTGACTGTGAGGATAATTTATTTTGATGTGGCGTTGATTGTGCCTGAAGATGCCGTATTGTGCTCCAGGTTTGTTTGCTTATCTCTGAAAACATCATCTTACAGAGGAAATCGTACATTTCCTGCGTTGGTCCTCGGCAAAAGCCCAGCGACTGACAGCGATGGCTAGTCAAAGGCCAACGTTTTGTTGTTTTGTTTTTGTTGATGGGCTGCGGAGGAATTATGAAAACGAACGCCTCTGTGCAGGCGATGCCGCTGCTGAAAACAGTCAGGACCGGGGGAAATATTGCTGAGTTTACTGGGTGGGATTTCTTTGTTTTGTTGTCCTTTGTAGTCAGAGATCGATGCTGTAAACTCCTAGAGGGCAACGTAAGCCTGCAATCTGTCAATTATTTCCCAAATACTTACTTTTAGAGCAGGTGTAACTCGGGGATTCGCCTGGTTTTCACACTGCATGAGCATATCGCCGGCGTTCGCAATGTGAGAGGAAACACGCCAACAAGCTCAGCGCCCCGATGTGTCTGTGTGCTGCACATTATAATAATCTAGTGAGTACAAACAAGCCGGGTGAGTCAATTATCCCGTACAGTCCAATAAAGCGCACAACTGGAGTGCGTACGCCCGAATAAACACCAATGTCTTAATCTACGTGGTAAGTAGTTGTATTCTCGGATGGCGCCGAGTTTCTGCTCGAAGGATTCTTCAAGCTCAAAGCGTGAAAAGCAGTTGTGGGTATCAAGCATCCCCTGACACTCATTCACCGATGATCAATTTCCCATCCTCCATCCTCCAGCCTGCCCTCACACATCAGCATCAATCCAACACAAGTAAATACAGTGAGTGGCTTAATGCATTTCCTTCTCCAGGGATTCTGCAGACCAAAATGGCATCAGGATGGGGAAAAGAAATAAATATTACGCCGTGCGGGTGGAGTGGATTGTGTTTTGTCGAACAGTGAACGAGCTTTCTTCCCCCCGCTGTCCGTCAAAAAATAAAAAAAAGGCGGGGAAAGAAATTAATTCCAGCCGAGGCTTCTGAGCATAAACAGCTGCGGACACTACTGCAGAAGAGAATCCAGAGCTGGACGATGCTAAAAGTAGCGGTACAGCTCGGTTCACACGGGGAGAGAGGGGGCAGGCGTCCCTTGTTAAACAAATCAAAAAGGCACCACTGCACAGTCAGCATGTGCACTTGAGGAGGGGTAATTAGAGTCCTCCTTCAGCGTGGCCTCCGTTCAAACTGCAATCAGGAGTTTGGCACAACAAGGACTATGGAAATCACTCCAGCTAACTAGGCCCATCCTCAGCGCTCCGTCGTGACATAATCCTTCGAAAAGACAGTTTATTTCTCATCGCTGCAGCGGTTCACGTCAGGCTATAAATGCGTCGGCCCTTTGGCAATGTCAGGAAGGACACACAGAACAACATTCAGTACAGCTTAAAGGGGCGCGTGTAGGCAAAGACAGGCTGGACCAAACTTCACTTCCGCAGCAGAACTTCATACGATTTGATTAATCTCTGCGAGCACATAATCTGGTGTGCGGCCCGCAGAGCGCAGCAGTTCTCACACCACCTCTGCACAGCAGCAGCTGGGTAAGCTGCGGTAGGACGAAGGGTAAGGCAGCAAATACAACACATCCAGCGCTCGACATCGTGACCTTGACTGGAGAGCGAGCTGACAGACGGTCTCTCTGTCTCCTCACACTGCTGAAAAGGGCCCGGTCCAATTACAGGCCCTGGGTACATTGTCTTGTTAACTCCGGCTCCGACTGTACATTTGGGCAGCTCACAGATCAAGCACTCACTGGAGTTTAAATTGACAGCGCTACCTTTTCTGCTGTCACTGCCTCCTGTGTTACTCTGTCACTGTCGGGTGATGGAGGAGAAAAATAAGCTGTCTGAGGCATCTATGCAGATGGTGACGGCATCAAAGTCTGCAGATTCTGACAGCCTTCGTAGGAGGTCTGACTCTTGTTAAGCAATCTGGTACAGAGGAAGAGGAGTTCACCTGCCTCCATGTTTTAGTCTGTCTGCCACGGCACGCTGACTACAGACTGACACACATTACTCGTCACAATAACAACTGCTCAGGCTACAGAATTCGCACAGAGCTCCAACGATTACTCGATTGATTGCCAGCTGTTTTGATGATGGATTCAAATTTCCAGTCATTTTGCAAGGAAACATGTCAAACATCTACTGCTTCCAGCTTCATAAACATGAGAGTTTGCTGCTTTTCTTTCTTATTCATGACAGCTGATAAAGAATCTTTGGGTTTTGGACTGTTGGTTGGACACAAAGGAGCAACATGAGGATGTCACTTTGCACTCTGGGAAATAGTAATTATGAAAATAACAGGCAGATTTATCGATGATGAAAAATGATGTTTTGCTGTTCTTTATCATATAGTCCATAAATGTAATCCATAACGAACCCAACAGCTGCTGCTCTTAACGCCACGTCACTCCTGGGAGAACAGAAAGCGATGCAGCTTAAAGGGTAACACCACCAATTTTACTCATTAAAGTGTCTTTACAGGTGTCGGGGAGGATACTGCAGCATATGTGAAGATAATAGTTTAAAGCCATCTGTGGCTCCAGCTCCATCTATGTCTGTCGAATGAAAACATTGTGCAGTTTAAAGACGTCACATCGGGCTCTCGTAAACTGTGATGGACGGTTCTCATTATTTTCTTCCATTTAAGCAAACAAACCATTTAAGAAAAGATTAACCAATATTGAAATTAATCAATAGTTACTGTCCTAGAGTCGAACAAGCCAGATTTCTTGACTGTGTGACATTAAAAACGTGCCACGTTCAGCATCAGCGCAACAGAATTCAGAGGCTTTTCTCTGATCTTGAAAGCTGAAATGATTGCAGCCCAGTGACACGGACAAGACAGCAGCTGCATTTGATCCAAACTCTGCCGGATTACTAATGAGGTATTGACCTATAAATGGCACTTCAGAAATGACAGCTACCAATATTGACCTTTAAAAGAGGAGTAAATATAAAGAGTGGCTCCCAAAGCTCGATGCTGTGCACGTGCCAGAGGTCAATACCGAGACTCCATTAGAGCTGTTTAAGTAAAACATTCTCCTGGAATAAAATGCCACATTTAGCTATTTGGCCAAATGATCCGGCGGAACCGGCGTGGAATATTTGAATGTTTAAACAACACGCGGGGCAGGGTTGACGCGAGTGCAGCTGACAGACTGAGGAGCGGGAGGCGACCTATCCGTGCAGACCAGAGCTCAGAAATACGCCTGAGTGTTAATTGGAAACACAGCACAACCCGTTTCCTCAGTGAGGCGTGTCATTGGAGAGGAAATAAGCAGGAGCAGCAAAATATACAAAGACGCTCATGAGGGTAGAGAAACACAGCTCGGGACGATCAGAGCCAGCAGATGAGACGACGTTAAACACACATCTGACTGAGGCAACGCTGTAATCTCAACACAGACAAACAGTCCCTGCGTCTAAAAAGTGCGCTCCAAGCAAAAAATTAAACAAGTAATTTGTTCTCCACAGAAAAAAACTTTTATTTCCTCCAAACTCACAAGAAATATATGAGAAAGTTCCATGCAAACTTTCACCATTGTTTTTCCTCTTTTGTCCAGGGTATTCGAGCTTACCGTCATTATTTTCATGTTTGCGGCTAAATTGAGGGATTAACGTGTCCCCTGCCCCTCCGATCCGAACCTCTCAGGGCCCAGAGAATCCATCCTAAAAGCTGATTTTGTGGTTATATGTGTTGACGTTTTTTTGTTTTTTTTTTTTTTTTTCTTTTCACCTGTCAACATACATTTTTTTTTTTTTTTTTTAAAAGTATAGCGAGGACGTGACCGTGCCTGATCCTGATGTATCACACAGGTGTACTGCTGCCAGATGAGTATCTCACTACACAGCTCCGGTGCCCCAATGACTGTCCAACACCCTGCCCCCATTCCCTGACCTCTATTTCCCTGTTGGTCAGTCCACAGTAAATCCGAAAAGCCTCCCAGCATCTCCATGGCGACGGGCCTCAGTCGAGCAGATGGCCTCAGTGTGCCGCGCGGCAATTAAAGAGGGAGCGACGAGCGGGGAAAAGAAAGTGGGTCAGGATCAGGGGGAGCAGGGCCCGGCAACGCGAGGCTGCCTCCGCCTCGGGCCTGCGCACGGACGTACGCACTTGCGCACTCGGGGGTGGAGGGGGGAGAAGCACGCATACACACACACACGAGGGAGTTTGTTCACGCCTCGCCGCACTCCTTCCCGGGTCTTCCCTGCAAAAACAAATACCCGCCCCACGCCGGTCACAAAGCGTCAGCACTGTGAGAATGAAAAGAGGAGTCGGGGCGACGGGGGAAGAGCAGCGCGCGCACAATCTGCCCCCCCGAATCTGGCACACCCGATCTCCTCAACGGTGAGAAGTCAGAGAACCTCCCGCCAGAATTACATGGGCAAATCCCACGACCCAATCAATGGGATTAACCCTTTAAATCCCATATAGCCACATACAGAATCAGCGCCCTGCTATTTGGATTACTTCCACCGGGGCGCCGCTCACTCCGGCAGCTTCTTATTTCATCTTAACCAAAAAATTTCACAAACAGCGGGGATGAAACACACCCTTGGCGATGTGGGGCAAATCCAATCAGTCTCATCCCCCGACTACTTTCATCACATATTGAGCGGGCCTATTGAAACATGGGCTTTCCATTTTAATCTTGACTTGGACCCACTTGCTATAAAAGATCTGATTGAGCTTCTGACTCGCTCATTACTCAAATTAAAAAAAAGGGGGGCTTTAATTAAACTAATTTAGCAGACAATATGATCTTTAGCACATCACGGAGCCTTTAATTTAATTTACTGCTTTATGTGTCATAATATTCTCACAGTGACGCAACAGGCAACACGCCTGTTAGAAGATAGCTTTAATGGAGGGTATTAGTTGGTGTTGGGGGGGTCCACTGGCTTCCCACACTGACACAGAAAAAAAAAAAAGGGGCCTAATGAGCCGGAAAAAATTGAATGAAGTTTTATTTGCACAAGTCCTTTCTTCCAGCGAGCAGCCCCCGATGTGGCCGAGAAACAACTTCAGCCAAGAACACTATTTCAAGGCAAACTAGAGTCACCCCTGGAACATAGCCTCATTCAGGAACAGCACGACCCACTGCAAACTCCCATCCCCCGCAGGCTCTACAACTAAATCTCCAGTTCCCCTGTTCCTCTTTACATCCAGCCTGTTATTTTCCTTTGCAGATTTCCTATTTTTTTCCCCCCCCGAGACTCAGAGAGGAAGGTAAAACTCTTAAACCCATTCTGCAGAACAATTTTGAAACTTGGCGTCCTGAAGGGCACGAGGCTGCGGGCCGTAACAGGGAAGGTATTTTAAGGGTTTTTTGCTGCCGTATTAAACAGCCGCTGTATCAAGTTTCTCATTCGAACATTTGTTCCTCTTTAGCTTCTATTCTCGGTTTCATAATGCTGACAGAGGAGGTACACAGCGCCGGGAACAATTTGCAAGCCCCTGCATCCATCTCAAATAAATATTTACGATGTTTGTGCTCGTTTTGAGCAGAACATATGGTTGAAGTGGGGGAAGAAATCCGACTCGGATACATCAATAACAGGCAGGAAAAAACTAACTGTTCACTCTCACACATCTGTGAGACTGTGAGCTACAGTAAAGTGGGTGTGGGGTCAGTGAGTGGGCGTTCTGGTGGCCACTTATATCTGCATAACTTATCATCATATAAACGTTGTAACTCTTATGTTGTGGCATGTGGGCGGGAGAGGGGAGGGAACCCTTGACCCCCAAAACCTTCTGTTTCCCTGGCCCGGTGTGACATTTGGCATCTTCATGGCTCGCCTGACAAATGCTGTGAACTACAAAATGGCCCTGCGTGGTTCCTTCGCCGGCATCAGAGCCCTTTCCAGATTCCTGACTGGTTAATTCCACTTGCAAACCCGTAGCCAAGCGAGACGTGTGCTGCCAGCAGAGGAAGCTCCCATGTGGAAACCCCTGGTAAAGTTATTCAGCTGGAAGAGGCAAGAAAGAAGTGAGGAGGAAGAGGAGAAGCGAGGTGGGTGAGGGGGTACAGTCGGAATTTTATATGCAGCTATTCTGCATTGGGAATGATTACCTCCGGGGGAAATAGTAAAAAAGTAACCCAGACAACACGTCCACGCCAAGCAGAAGTCAGATCGAGGTCGGCTTAAACAAAGGTTCTCTGCTGCTACCCGTAGCTCAGGCTCATGTTAGGAGCCATGACAGCCGTTCCCCTCACGTAAACGCTGCGTGCTGCTGCTCAAACAGGAATATCGGGTCAAACGAAACGTCATCAGTGAACATTTCATCCAATCCGATAATGGGATCACTCTGTCTCATACTTGGAAAAACTGCTCACCAGGAGAGCGGAGTTTTCTCTCCAAGAATAAGAAATGCAAAACAGCTGCAAATGATTCTGCAAAAACACGGCCGAGCCTGACTGATAGCACATGGAGTCACCGCGCATGTTGGCAGAGGTGCTGCAGTGCTTTAAACTGACTCATTGTTTTCATCATCGATTAATCTGACGATTATTTTTCGTGATTAATTGTTCAGAAAATGTCAAGAAGTTGTTGAAAGAGAGCACAAAGAGACGTCTTCGAAGAGCGTCTTCGGTCCAACGAACAGACCGAAATCCCCAAAACTCTTCAACTGTTTGTCTGTTTTAGCTTTTGAAATGTCAGGACCAAGTGTTTGATGTTTACGCTTGAGAAGTGATGGAAATAATTCATTTCTATATGTACGTTCACGCGACATTGCCACAGTCGAGCCCTTTGTGACATCTCTGCGATATCAAAACAGTGTTCTTACTTCTTCCCATTGCTCTGACCGATGAATCAACTAACCGCTGCAGCTCTGAATTAAAGTTTTCTAATTGTTTGTAGGGGAGGGTCCTCATGAGGGAGAGCAGTCGGTGCCCTACATAATGAATCAGGGATACTGCAGCGGCCCTGTGTGCACTTCTTTGTGACGGGGATCTATTATGTGCACATCTTCTGTTTATGAATATGAGTCCCATGTTCATATGACCTCTCCTGTAAATGTCACAAAAGAAAAGAACAGAAGTGAATGCATGTTATTTTTTCTCATTTTCTCCCTTTTACTGGCATAGGATGAGCTGTATTCAGAAGACGGATGTAGTTATACAGCCTACAGCTTCTATAAGTGCAGTTGCAGTAAGTGCCGACGCAGACTGGAGATGGAGGGATAAACAGAGCCGCCTCTACGCGCTCTGAGGCGGAGGCTGGCGGTCGGATCCACTTGTTTTTCCACACGCATTTATAATCTTCTGGTTGAGCACATGCACAGTTAATGTTAGAAACAAAGAGAGAGGGCATACGGGAAGAGGGCCGGGGCTGTTTGGCTCACCTGACGCTCTGACAACAATGCAACATCGGAGTGAAATTCAGCCAGGCCTGAAACCGGGGAATCAATAGCAGACTACATTAGTTGCTTTGGCATGGACCCTACTAACAAAATGGGAAGGATCAATGCCAAACTGCAGGCCATCTCTCTGTTTATCTTCATCTCTTTCACAGCGACGTCGAACCATGTGTGGCGAACAAAAACAGGCGAGATGGAGATTTTTTTTTTTTTTCCCTTGCCGCTCGTATAGGTTGACCTCAATCTCAGAATAATGACAAGCGCTGACGAAAAAAAAGAAAATATCATGTCAGCTGTGGCGCAGGTGGAAAGAGAGGAGAATTACTCTCAGAAATGTTCGCGTACGAGTGACTGGAATCCTTTTGACGGAGCAATTAGCTTTATAGCGGATCACAGAGGGGGAAGCGACGCAAACGTGAATGAAAGGCGCACACGGGGAGGAATATGACAGACACGGAGCTGACCTGTTATCATCGCATTCTGCCCGTCTGTCTGCGCAGGACGAGGGCACTAAGGAGCTTTGCACCAAGCTGCAGCACACTGGAAGCTTAGCTATATGTCAGGGTGAATAAATAAACCTGTGTTTGTGATTTCTAAGCAGCAGCCCCCCCCCCATATACCACCTCTGCTGCCGCTGTCCCCCACCTCCCTTCCTTCACCCACTCCCATTTACAACTACGCCGTTGCTTTGAAGCACAGTCAGCTCCCGGAGAGATATCAGTGCAGAATATTAAATGAGCGAACACCATCACTCATTAAAAAGGGAAACATTTCATGAAACAAACCCCCTTTTGTATCAAATGCTAACCAAGCCGACTCTCAACAAGCCAAGCCTCGTCCTCAAAGGCAGAGTGCGGAGACAGGGGAGAGAGGAGAGGGGGAGAAGAAGAGAGGGAGAGGCAGGAGGTGTATGTGGGGGCGGGGGGGGTTCACCCAAGTTTGGAGAAAGTAAAAGAGGGTAAAAAATGAGAAAGTTCTGGCAGGAGATCAGCTCCGAGCCTCGTGAAGCCCCCACGTGCTGTGTCACTACGACGGAAATTTCAATAGGACTTTGATTCTGAACATTCCCGTAACGAAAAGCCTGAAACCGCCACTAATTTTTTTTTAGAAATGTTCAATATTTTTTTCACCCGAATGTGTTCTGCAAGCTAATATTCCATTTCAGCTTCACCCCTGGAGGGTATTTATCAGTGGATGGCATGTGCAGTGGCTGAGCTGGGAGGCTTGTAATGGGATTGACAGATATGTTTTTTTTTTTTTCGAAGGCGATGCGGATGTTTTCACTCAGAAGTTTGAGACAGTTTGTGCAAAGATTCAGTGTTTTACTAGTTGACCTGCTGAAGGTCACACATCTAAAAAAAAAAAAAAAGCAGATTTCACAGGGTGGAGAAGACACGTATTCAGCCTGGAGAACTTTGTGTATCGATGCTGAAGAAATATATATATTTTATTATTGTACTGCTTACTTTATGGGTACGGGTGTTCTGCTATGCATGCGCTTGAAGCTACACGAGCTACAGCTGCCCATATGGATAGTGGCTACTTGTGTGGTAATGAATTTGTTAGCTGCATTAAGGGGAAAGTAGCAAAGTCCCATGTCTAATAAATACATTACTTGGCGGTGGATCGGTGCAGAGGCTCGTGTACTTGCAGACACCAATTCCAGCATTTTCAGCAGCGTTTCGGGCATTTCACATACTGATATTGGTATCAGAACAAACCTAGTTCAGCTGTCGGGTGTCAAAAAACGCAAAAAATCCACAACAGCACAACCAATAATGTGCCAATGAAAACACATTTTTTGCTCTGATCATGGATCAGTTTGGTTATCTAGCTGTTTCATATTGGCACAATACTGACATAGTTGTAATAAGACAATATCTGTGTTTTAAAATCAGCTACCAATACGTCGGCCAGGCTCTAAATAAAGTATCTCTTTCAAATGCTTAAAGCAGGGAGAGAGAAATTCTGGAAGACATTATTGGCTTTGAAAAATACATTACACTTAAAATTATTGAACAGTTACATGATATTGCTTCTTAACGGGGGGATAATAAAATGGAGGGAAAGAACGCCATCAGAACGATTTTGCTGTCAGGGAGAAACCTCCATCAAATATTTATTTTTTAGGGCCCATGCTGGCCCCATGCATCATCCGGCTGATATATTGGTCTGACCCAAGACAGTAAGAGGCAGAGCTGCAGGCCAGTTCTTGTCAGGAGACTGCTCGAGTCAGCACAAAATTCAACTGAGTCAAACAGCAGAAGACGTGGCAGCAGCTTCAACCAGTCCATCAAGTTTAAGGATGAATCCCAGGCCACCTCAACCGGTTCATAAAGGAGAGCCGGCGGGTGAAACGCCAGGCGGAGGGAGCGCTCGCTCGGCTTACAGACCAATTTAACAACACCTCAACACTAATCAAGCCAATCAGGCAACAGAAAATGCTCCGCATGCTCCCTCTGACACCACTTAATGGTTTTCCCTGCAGCACTGGTATCAGGTCAACATCGGCTATCATGATAGATTCTGTATTTCCGCCGTACGGGATCCATTTTGCTCTCTTTCTCCTCAGACTCAGCAGCTCGTTCACTGACTGCTTATCAGGACTTCTTTGCTCCTTAATGGAGGCGCATCAGCCCAGCTGCCGGTTGTAAACTGACCTGTTCAGGCAGTCACACGGGGGGGCAGGGAGGAAGGGGTGGGGAGCAGCACCGTTCAGATCTGCTTTGTTTTAAAGGCAGACCAGGAATTATCTTCTCTCTCAATCCCAGATCAGGCTGTGACTAAATGCCCCAGTTGTAAAGCCAGACACAATGAGCAGAGAACAGTGCTCCCATATGGTTACTTTTTTTTTTTTCTTAAAACCGGCGAGGCAGAAAATACAAGACGACTGCACCAGAAAAAAAAATTAAATGATGCATTAAAAAAGGCTGCGTTCCCTTCACACAGAAGGCTCGGAACAAAACACACACAGACGCGGACGCAGCGCCTGTGAAGAGATAAACATGATTTGTCTCAAACCGAAATGACTGATTACAGGTAGTAACTATAGAAACTGAGCACTGCGGGAGAAATAGTGCAAAAGGAACTCTACAAGCTATTGGCAAGCCAAGACGGTGTCACATAAAAGCAGTGCAGACTGTCAGAATCCCTCCAACGTGTGAGATTATTTACTTTTTCTTCAGAGGAGATTTACATCAACCCAGGAAACCATAATAAGCCTCTCCGCAGATCCTGGAACAGCCTTCTGACAAACGGCGAACAGGAATATGGAACAAGTGTAGTCAGGAGCAGAGCAGGAATTTAACCATTTAATCCCTCTGACAAGGCAGGGCTAAACACAGGGAGGAAGACTCGACAGATTAATGCCAAATCAGAAAAAAGCTCAGGGCGAGATCTGATCCCTGTTATTGATTTCCCTTTTTCCCTTACTTGTGCTGATTGTGCGATTTCGAGTTGAAACAGAGAAGAAAATTCAGGGAATTAAAGCATAAAATTGCAGCTGCAGCCGGCCCCATCAAAAAAAGAACAACGTGTTTCCCATCCCGATCCAACATGGAGGCTGCAGGAGAGGACGCCTCAGAGACACTGTACACCAAAATAACAACGCTGCCTGTGACACTGAACTGCGTGTTCTGACAGAAACAAGCTATCTGGTAACTTTAGACAGCCACCGTCTGGGACAAACATTACTTGTGATATTTGACTAAACTTCCCCCTAAAATAGCTCCGTTGAGTGCCGGCGGGTGGGGATCAGATCCAAACCCTTCCGTCACCACAGCTCCTCTCTCAAGGCCCTGAGAAACCCACTCCTCATCGTGAGTAAAATCCCTGCAGAACCAGAGAGGTGAACTTAATTTAACATTCATTTGGTCTTTAATACTATTTGTGCAGTCTTCCGCACGCAGAGAACACTCCATTTTGTCATAACCTTTCCATTATTTAGGTTCAGTGCTCATTGTCATGTTTTATTCATCTATTTTGTGATACGCAGCCTTTATACAGCGACCACGGGGGCCAGAAACGTGCATCGGGAAACCTACAAAAAGGGAAAAACTGAGAATGTGCCTTCTGGTGCATGGAACCAAACTTCAGCTAATTCACAGAAGAAAAAAGACAAATCAGTTGTCTGAGAGCAGCTCCGGAAATTAACGGAGGGGCCACTTTCCATTTCCAGAATCACAGCACACACACACACAAAAAAGGGAAAAAGATGTCTCACACAGTGTTTGGAGGAGGATTTGCTAAAGAGCTGACAGCAGAACCACAATGAGCTAAATGCTCAAAGAGATGAAGTTTGAGTGGCCAAGTGCCTCCATTAGTTCCTGTTGCAAAAAAGCAGAAGCTTAATCTCCTGTCAGCTCCCCTCAAGCTAGTCTCCCAGGACCCGGAGCTCTCTGTCTCCCATCCATCACCTCAGCAGGGACCAAAGGGAGACTCCCCAAAGGAGCGAGGATCAGAGCAATTTGCATTCACACTCCAGACCATCAAGGCCCAACAATCCCGTTGTGACTCCCCCCACACACACACTCTTTTTTCACTATATCACAACTGTCATCCACATGAAATGCAAGAGAGCCACGGAGCAGCAATTACAGTTCCCTTCAAAAGAGAGAAGAAATTAGCAAAGTCAAAATGCTAATTACAGTTTTCCAGTGGGGCTGCAGTATTTGTTCCAGGAGCCATCTGAGGAAAGACTCCCGCTGCCTGTTTCAGTGCTCCACATCAAACACCTGTTAGAACACTATTTATGAACAGGCCCTGTAATTGTCCCCAGACCCCCCGCCTGCTCCGTCAATCAATCAATCAATCCGGCTGAAGTACGTGACATTTCGTACACAAAAGGTAGATTTCCGTGTGCTTCGGAAATGAGTCTGACAAACAGACACACACTGCAGCAGCAGCGCAGCATGCCGCCGTTTTGTCTCGAGTCAAAATGAACTGTTGTGTGTCAGGCTTCGGTGACAAGCCCGTGCATAGAGACCAGACGGTTGGCTGCGCAATTAACCTTAAAGAAGCGGAAACAATGAAGCTGTCCATCAAAACAAAACAGGAAATATCAGCCGAGCTTCACGCCTCGCGAGGGACGGCACGTGAGAATCCAACAGGGGGAATAAACACAAGCCCCTTTTAGATAGAATAGGTGGAACACTTGCAGCAGGGTAAAGGCTGCAATGTGCCGCCTTGTCTGTCTAAAAGGGAGGCGTAATATTCCATCTTTTCCAAAAAGCTGCCACTTGGCCGCCACTGGGGTAGGAGCAAACATGTGACGTGACGTGAAGCACGAAGTTGGACGTGAACAGTGAAGCAAGTCGAATTTGTCTTCAAAATAAGAGCTTTACAGTGTACCCCATTGGAGTTTAGAACTGGGTTCTTAGCAGAGGACTTTTAATTTGAAAGTAGCGACCATTAGCAGTTGATCATCTTGACATCCGCGGATGAAGTGATGGACTGACTGCTGTGATCTGCTGTTTCCTGGTTTTAAAACTCACAACAGTGCACGTCATCGACACCTCCACTCATCTCACACAGTTGCCGGCACATCTGTGGCTCAGATCTACACAGCAGTGGAGGTGGAAATAAGTGTTACCTCCGAGGCATCAAACTGGCGGACCAAAACAGACCGCCAATTTACCGCCTTCAGTCTACGGCCAAATTGGCGGCTTGCTGCCCAGTATAAAAACGGCTACAGTTAAAGGACGGTGGCACACAAACGGATGCAGCTGTGCCGTGATGTCAGCGGAGGAGCTTACTACCAAACAATTCTGAGGACAAAACTCACACAAGAGAGGCTGCAGGAAATGACTGACGGGAGCCGAACAACGGGGGCCTCCAGCAGAGTGATTTTAGCCCACATGCTGCCAAGTTATTACAAAGATTATGATTCGCAGCCACACAATTTCCCTTCCCCCGAATAATAGCTCATTCAAAGTTGAAGCTTGTCCACCATTCAGCGTTCATTTCCCAAATGTTTAATCCAACTAAGATGAGGAATTAGAGCTGGAAAATCTCCTTAGCCCCGCCGCCGAGAGTGATATCTATACGGGCTCGTGCAGCACCAGGACCGCGGGGACGGAGCCAAGCCGTAAACAACCACCTGGTTGCTAACTCGATTCACACTCAATTAAAATATCAGCCTGGAAATACAGGAGAGACCGGGTGCTAATATAAGAAAGCCGGAGCAGAGCTGCCGTTATTATTCACACATCCATTATTCTCAATGTTCCTTTTTTGATAATCTATTTGGCGAGCGGCTCCGAATCATTTCTGTTTATGAATTTGGCACTCTTGTGTTTTTCCTACAAACGGTTATTACAGTGACAAGCACAAATGGCTTCCCATTCCCTAATGGGTAACAGCAACAGGGGCTCGCCTGCTTGTTGCTACTCGCATGTGTTAAAGACCACCCTCCACCCCCCCGCATACACACTCACACACACACACACACACACTTGTTTGTGCTTGGGTAATGAGGGAAGAGTCTGGAACAGGTTGTATATCAATTAGGCCATCAAAAGACGCTGGGCATTTATGGCGACGCCCTTTTAACCTCGAGGTGAAAGACCAAAAAGTCTTGTTTTTTGCATGTCAAAAGAAAATGAGTCCGGGACAACTGCTGGAATAAAACATCATCCCAAGCTCTTCCCTTCGTGAGGCCGTCTGAGGGCATGAATTATGCAGTCACTTTGGGTTTTAAACACAGCAGTTTAGGAAAAAAAAGAAAAAGAGAAACGAGAGCAAAGTGCATTCGTACGACGCCTAATTGGACTTAGAAAAACATCCCCCTCCCAGCTTTACTCGACTGAGACGTTTCCAGGACGCGTTAAGAGCGGCGGCGGAGACATTTTCCACTCCCCGTGTGATTGAACAGCTTCAAAAAGATTTCCACCGTGAATCCCGAGGGAACCAGTTAATCCTGATCTTCTCCACAAGCAAAGGGATCACCTCAATGTAAATCAGACGGGGGCTTTTTGATCAAAGTATTCAATCAGTCTTAAAAACACGTGACGCCACGAGGAGCCTCGCAAGCGAACAAGGTCAACGTCTTGGTTTGTTTCTCGAAGCTCAGATGGGTGGCAGAGGGGGGAGGAGGGGGAGTAACAGCCCAGATGTGACAGAAGGACTCTTTTTTTTTTTTTCTTCCTTTGCTCTTCTCAGACTCACAGCAGCTGAACACTGGACAGGGTGCAGTCTCCGTCAGAGGGGGGCAAAAAAAACAAGGATAGGATCATCACCGGCCCAAACATGATCTGACACATCCTGACCGCACTCGACCCCCCTCGTCCACTCTCCCCTTTTCTGAAAATAGGGCCGCCGGACACAATCTGCTCATCTGGGATGTAAACAAACCAGCAAACTTTTGAGTTAAGCCTCAGAGAAAACACACTCTGAATAATGGATCACACACACACACACACACACACAAACAGGGCTATTGGCTGTTGTTTTTGTTCCCAATTAGAAGGTTGTCAATAAAACCAGACTGATGATGCTCTTTACCCCCGATATCAGTCAGATACACTTACCAAGCACGCGCTTAAATAATTAGGCTCACTGCTCTGGGACGCTTTAATGTCAAATCATCACTCCATTTATCAGCCACACACACACACACACACACACACACACACACACACACACACCTCACCCTTCACCCAACACACACACTCTCTCTCTCTCTCTCTCACACACACCTTTCTATCTCTCCTCATAATCTATTATGCATTCAGGAGGATTTCGCAGAGTGTGACTGTGACCCGGAGACAAATGTCACAACACCCTGAGTCACCCTCTCCCTCTCTCTCTCACACACACACATACAGACACACACACACAATATCATCATTCATTATTAAAAATAATAATAATAATTCTAAATAACAGTAAAAGGCCAGTGGGTTTAAATCCACAGATTAACACAAAAAAATGAAGGATTTGGATGTTATGTCTGGTCACTAAATTCAGATTAGTGGCTGACAGACAGACAGACAGACAGACAGACAGACAGACAGACAGACAGACAGAGGGGGGCTGAGGGAGAACAGGCCCACCACAGGGTCCAGTCATCATGCAGGAGCTCTCTGTGGATCCCGGTCCACATCACAACGAGACACTGGGTTCAAACTTGGGCTCTCTGTCGGGCCCGACACGGTTCGCATATATCGCCATCTGCCTGCTGCCCGAGTAAATTCACTCCTCCCGCAGACAGATGAGTATTCTGCAGCCGTGTGGATGCTTCCACTGAAAACACTTTACACTTCTCACACACACACACACACACACACACACACACACACACACACACATTTGCACGTCTTTGCGGGGAGCCATCGATCCGCACATCCACGCATCAATCAAGTGTCATTGCAAAAACAATCACGCAGCGCACGCACACTGTGTGTTGCGTGTGTTTTTTTTCTTACCTTGGACGTGCAGCGCCAGCAGGAGTATCCACATCCCCACACACATCGCCATGGCTCTCCCCTCAAAAACACAACAAAAAATAAAAACTATCCGGATTTCTTCCTCTGGTGATAACCTGAGAGTGGTCGAACAGAAGGAGGGAGGGGGGCTCTCTCACTCGAGACGACAAACACCGAGCATGTAACTTATTCTTCTTCTTGCAGAGACAAAAAAATCCCACTTCGGCGCCCCCAGAACTAGTCCTCGTCCCTCACTGAGCGGCACCAGCAGCGGCAGCAGGAGACTTTTCGGTGCGCTTCTCCTCCGTGCCAAAGCATCAATTTCACGTCTGGAGGGAGAGTTTTGCCCTGGAAGAGTCTCCCCCCCTCTAGCAGAAAGAAATGAGATCCAGGCGGTGCTGCGGGAGAGCGGGGGTAGTCTTTCAGGCGAGCAGAGGAAGGAGAGTTGTGATCAGAGCGGCTCTACTCGTTTCACCATCCAGCCTTTGTTGCTCCATCCACCGCAGCGGCTGCAGGACTCTCTCTCTCTCTCTCTCTCTCTCCCTCTCTCTCTCTCTCTCTCTCCCTCTCTCTCTCCCTCTCTCTCTCTCCCTCCTTTTCCAGGCGTGTGTATCGGAGGTGAGGTGGGCGGGAGGTCCTCGATCGATGCTGCGCTGGGAAGTTCCCAACTGTCGCGCAGTTGCTCCGGAGGGAAACGTCGCTTTTTTTATTTTCTTAATGCGTGTGATTGCGTGTGTGTGTGTGTGTGTGTGACACAAATAATCTGCCGGCACCGTCCCGCTTTTTTTTTGTCTTAGTTCCCCGTTAAGTTCCCGGTTGTCCCAAGCCGGAGAGATCAGCACACACCAGGCCCCGGTGAAGTTGCTGGAAAGTGCGGGGAATGGTCGGATGCGCTCCCTCCTCTGGTTCTGTGTTTCCTTTTTCCTCTCCTCGCTCCTGTTTTGTGTGGATGAGACACAGTGTAGCTTTATCCCGCTCTGCTCTGCTCTGCTCTGCTCTGCGCACCGCCCCGCTGATCCGCCACCACAGTGTGTGTGTTGCTGACTATCGCTGACGCTTTGGGAGAGAGAGAGAGATCGGGATCGGGTGACGTTGTGCATGAAGGGAGGAGCCTGGATTGTCCTGCAAAAGAAAAAAAGAGGAGAGAAAAAAAAGGAAAAAGCTAAAAAAAAAAAAAAAAAAAACCCATCCCCTGGAAGAAGCGAGCCTGCTGCCTGGTTAGACCCCCCTCTCCAGGAAGTGACTCAAACTTTTTGTTGCGCATCGAAACGTCTCCAGAAAGGACTCCCGGTGTGGCGCAGAGGGTGATAGAGACAAGGAGTATTTTTAGGAGGATGGAGATGGATCCATGAGGAGGAGGAGGAGGGGGGCACACAGGCTGTACAGTCATGCTGAAATGAAACACCACTCATATGTTTGAAATCCCAAAGAAACCTTGAGGACTGATATAGAATCAACTGAAGCTTTGTGGCTTTTTATTTTATTAAAATCAAAAGTTCCTTCAAAGGTTGAGGACGTCGACTGAAAGCCAGTATGACAGTCGGACAAATCAAGTCTAGATTTTTAGTGTGTTTTGTCGTGTCCCGATTAGAAAGGCTGAACACGGTTAAACAAATCAAATTAAATGAAAATTAAATCATCTCATAGAGCCACATAACAAGGTCAGGCGACGAAACACAAGAAAAAGAGCCACATTTATCTGTTGTTGCATCATTAAAGGTGCAATATGTAGGAATGTTAGTTTAAAACATTCAAAAAATAATCAAAATTATGAACAGAAAGTGATAAAATTAGAGTTTTGACCTCATGTATTGTGCTGCTGAGACATATGCTGAAGTTAGCATGCTAACCAGCTAGCCGCGACCCGTCCTGATCTGTAATGCTACTACGATCACCCAGCGAGCTGCACGTCTAACTGAGTAAAGCAGCAAACAGCAGCTACCAGTAGCAGCATTCAGCAGTCACACTGGTGATACGCTGCCCCCTGCTTGTCTGCAGTATGAATTCAAGACTCAACAAGTCTTACATACTGCATCTTTAATTTTCATAGGATTTGTGTATGCGTGAGAAAGCAGCTGTGTTTTTCACATTCAGGGCACGATCATGGACCCCCATCACCCCCCCACACACAGAAACACCCCAAACCACATTCAAACCACAAGTTTAACAAATAAGTCAGGGTGGGGCAGCTGAAGATAAAATATGATCCAAAGAGTCATCCTCGGAGTCATCGTTCCTGCAGTGACACTGGAAAAAATCAATCTTAGAGGGGAAAAATGATTTACAGGAGTAATTTTCTTGGTGTTTAAGTGTATGCTTGTGCATTAGAGGGAGGGAGGAAGGGAGGGAGGGAGGAAGGGAGGGAGGGAGGGAGGGAGGAAGGGAGGGAGGAAGGGAGGGAGGCGGGGGTCTTTTTTACCTCATGTGCCAGCTGTGAGCTGATGCGCCACACCCAGCCCCCTTCTTTTCCTTCCTTCCTTCCTCACTTCCTTCCTCTTCACTTCCTCAGCTGCTCATTCCTCCTGAGGCGACCGGACAGGACCAGGCATGTGAATGAGCTGCCTGTAAACGAATGGCAGGATGAATGTGATAACACTTCCCTCTTGTGGACAGTACTTCTTCAGATAATTAAAACACACCAGGACCGACACGCTTAACGTTTTGCACGGTCGCTTTCTCGATGCAGGTTTTGCATGCCGTCAGAATCCTGTGTTTTGGTCATGATTCACTATCAGCACCACTGAATTACCTGCCGAGCAGCAAGAGGAATCACCTGGTAGGACGAAACAGCAACGGGGCCAATTGGTTATTAGGGTCAGTGTGACACGGCAACATAAATCAAACCCGTATTAAGTGGCAAACCACACGCGCCACACGTTATCATTTATAAGTGAAGGATGCGAAGTTAACCAACAAGCCTACAATCCTGTTGAACACAATAAAGCCAGACTGGTGCATTCTGGGAGCACACCGATAAGCTCCAGGCTTGACATTTTGTTTTGTAAGAAGAAAAACAAAAGGGGACGCTACTTGAAATTCTGTGTGCTTGTTTTCAAAGTAATGGTTTTTACCAAATGGAGTCACTCCAGCTGAACGTACACTGTGTACTCTGCAGCTGAGATGTTTTACTGTCTGTCGGTGAACGCACACAACGGCAGGAGTACATCAACAACTATGAATACAATATACAGTGAATTAATTATTACATTTACACTACATTTTACCATTTGGAAGATAATCACTTCACTTTATAAACCTTTAAAAGGTCAGCGCAGCCGCAGCCCGAGGCTGTTAAGACACAGTGCTGAGACATTATTACTAATGTGTTGATTTAAAAATATAGAGCCAGTGATACTTTACGAGGTGCTGGCTCTCATTGAAGTTTGATGAAGATTGAACATTTGGAGAGCAGGAAGGGAACATCCAATATTTATTAATATTTTTTTTTTTTAATTATGTGCCCTTGAGAAATGCTAGTAAGTTCCCCAGTGGTAGTTGCTCATTGGTCAGCCGCGGTCCCGCTTCGCAGCGAGCATGTAAATCAGTGCAAGTTCAGGATCTCTGCAAACTTCCCTTGACTAATAATATCTAAAATAAAAAAAATAAAAAAAAAGTCCAGGTCTGCCTCTTGACTTTGGTGCATTAACTCCGCTGCCCCTGCCATCGAGCGGCCGCGGCTGTGATTGATTTACAGGCGAGCTGATGAAATTTGATACACTCATTCTGAACTACAGCTCGCGTCGGCGCTCAAGGCGATGCCCGAGCCGGTGAGGAGATTCAGGAACTGCTCTGCATAATGACCATTTAGAGATGCAGGAGTAAAAGTAAAGATGGCTAAATCATGGGGTCGGTTCAATAAAGGTAACAGATGAGAGGTTTTCTGATTAATACATCAACGTCAAAGAAACGGTGATGATGCATTTCTCTGCAGAGAGAAAGCAATTTATGTTTTGATGATGACAGTTTGAGCTAACAGTAGAGGCAGTCGTACACTAGGAGGAACTGGCTTTCAAGCAGGACAAATTATTAGGTTTTAAGTTGCCATAACACCAATTTCAAACATTTTATAACCTGCAACAACTGTCTAGCCCAGCATCACACCAAAGCATGTCACCCACCTGTTGATCCACTGGAGGATACAATTATAGTGCCTCAGTTAGGTGTGAAAAGTGGGTGTGAAAGGTGGTGCAGTACCAGCAGGGGGCGATGATGACAGGAGCAAAGGATGAAACTTAGCATAAAGGCCGATGTAGGAAGATGGATTCGCGATAGATGGATGACTCTAACACAAAGCTTTCACACAGGGTTTATTTCCCTCAAGCACCCGACAATCAGTTGGACTTCTTCCCACCCAAACTCAATTCTTCTCCCAAACCCAGTCAAGTGTTTTACACAAAACTGTGACCATTACCTGAGATGTTTTTCCGCAAGCTTTATTTTGAAAGTCAAATCTTCAAGATCATTACTTTATACCAAAAGTGCTCAATATGATGAATTGCAAATGTCAGAATGAAAAATACATGATGGACTAGAATGTGTGTTCTAAGCTGATGTGATTTACTGGGACAAAGGGATGAATCATCAACTGTGTCATATGATCTTTTCCTCTTATTATAAGACTCACTTCTCTTATTTTGGAAAAACAGCAGAGAATCTAATCTGCTGCAAGCCCAGAAAACTCAATAAACAAAAACAACCTCATCCCCTTACAGTGTGTCTGATATCAATAACTGTGACACAGGGCATGACTCTAATCTGCTTCGGACCCTAAATCTGTCATCACCGCCGGCACTGATGCAAACACTGATTTATAAAACCCGACATCTGTCGTATTGGTGACCCGATGTAAGCTGTCGCAAACTTGCAATTGTGAGCACAAAAATGATGTCAGAACTTTGGCAAAGTGCTGATGAGCGAAAGAGAATCCAGGTTTTCAGCGGTCCAGAATAGCATGAAATCTGCATTGGGCCTGACCCAAGTCTGCCTCCCTGGAGAGCAGACGACTCGTTTGATCCAAAACTGTTAGTTTCTCTGGCCTGAAAAACATGTGATAGAGAAATCTATGTCTCCAGCTCTCCGTGTTTGGTCTGCACAAAGACTGATCTACGGTGTTTAATTATATCTGCGCCGATCCTTCAACATATAAAGATCTCACAAAACATGATCCTCAGTCAGGGAGCAGACTTCATCATGCATGCGGCATTTTAATATTTAGAAAACAACAAAGAGCCCTGCCAGGCCGCTATTAACTGATTCCTCCCAACAGTTAATGATGTGCAATTATATGGCTGCAGAGAAACAACAAAAACAAAAAAAGATCGACCATTTTGAAATAATGACTCAATGCAGTGGAGAGTAATTATTCCACCCAACAGACTTACATTTGTATGTTTTTATGTTCTCAGTCCTGCAACTGAGTGATGTCAGCAGGTAAAACTATGAAAAGTCCTCAAAAACACACCAACACAAGCGTAGAGGAGGGAAGCCAACACTGCGCCACATGAGGCAACTAATCTCCTTCAGAGAGAACGGAGAGGCAGGAAAAGGAAAAAGGTCTTATCAAACGTTTACGGTGTTTTTTTTTTTTGACAGTGTATTATCTCTTGCTTCAAATATCCAATCAAAGGGACAGAAATTGGCTCTCTGGCATTAACAGCGTGCGCGCCAGAATCACTGGAAGGAGAAAAGCCGAAATCTTCGAGAGTTAAACTCTTAGTAGAAAAGGCCAGAGAAAAAAAGACTCTCATCTCTGAAACCTCGGGGAAGGAAAATACCTGCATGGCAACAGTCAGATGAGAATTATAAATATGATGGTTTATGAGGGTTCTAACAGTGGACATAAGGACTTTTAAATATACATATGGATCCGACACCTGTCCTCTGTATGCTTATTGCACTTCAACTCAACCAATATGCAAATGAAAACATCTGGACTCTGCTATGTTTCATGCGAAACACACAGTATATTCTCTGTGTCGTGTTTAATGTCGCTTGCATATTTAATGGAGTCCTGTGAACTGTCCCATACAGGATGAATAATATTGCCATAATGTGAAATGAACTGAATTAAATTCAACCTTTTACAGGCTGCTGTGGTTGTTGCTACGACTCCATTGCGGTGCCTGATTTGAGACAGAAAAATGCAAATATCAAACAGAAAAGCTGATACTGTCAAGGCATCTTTGGTTTCCTGGATGCCTTCAGCATAAGAAACATACTTACACACATACTAGGCAACTGATTAGGTCTAGAAATCCTCTGAAGGCTTGCAGAATATTCTAAATGTGATGTATTAGCCTGGAATTATCAATGAAAACCAGCAAGCTAATAAAAATCAATCAATGTAAACACTGTCATCTATTTCCTCTGTTGATTAATTGAGAATGGTTTGAAATGTTTCCAAAAGCCCATGATGGCATCCTCAAATGTCTTGTTTTGTCCAGAGCACAAAGATATTCAGTTTGCAGTTATCGAAAGACTAAATAACAGAAAATACAGTAACATTTAGGGCAAAATATTCACATTTAAGAAGCCAGAATCAGATACATTAGATTTGTTGTCTTCCACAAGAAATAACCTACAACAATTAATACATTGTTAATGATCGATGGATGTGATTACCTGCATCACGTTGTCGTTACTGATAATAAGTAGATGCAACTGAACTGTGGTTAAAGCAGAGATGTGTTTTCATTGGCCAAGACGAGGATTCTAATGTGTGCGTGACAATAAGAAAAACGCCCTGTGATGATACTACATTCGTTTTCATAAGAGAGGAAACAGGCTTTGTAATAAAAAAAAAAGAAAATATTTTGTAATCATAACAAAAGACCTTGTTACTGTGAGAAAACCTGGTGATTCTTCTTTGTCAAGCCAAACACAATACACACCCAGAGTTCAGGGCTGTGTTTTTTGTTTTTTTTTTCTTTTTCTTTTTTTATTCTAAAACCAAGCCAAAGCACAAAAATGATGGCTGACTAAAGAAATACAGATGATGCACCGCAGCCGTCAGCATTTCAAATTGTGAGCATCGAGCAGGTATTCGGTCTTTTATTTATGAATCCTGATGTGTTTCAGTTACGAGACAAGGAAAGATGATGTACTGGCACATGTGGGTGTATGTGTGTGCGGTTAATGTGTGTGCGAGAGAAAGACTTTGGATAAGTCTTTCCCTTCGGGGAACGTTTAGGGAAAATGTTTCCAACTTAAAGAGGAAATCAATCTCTAATAAAGTAGCAGAAGCCACATCCTGTTATTCACCGACTACAGTAGACGAGTAAACTAGGCGGCTGACAAATGAGTGGATAACAGCCCACAGTGAAGGCTGCTGCACGGGCACGCAGTCAAATCTGCAGGGATACAATTGACCTCTGTCTGCTACCTAGCTGCCACTAATGAATGAGCATTAGCCTTAGCTCATGGGCTGTTTAAGAAAAAGGGAAGTATTGTGGCAGAGAGCTGAGCAGAGAGAAAAGGGGGCTTCTGCTGGCTCCACAGCATATCTGGACACAATATCACATAAATAAAGTGGGAGCTGAATTCTAATCGAGTTTCTTAATTGCCGCGATGCTCGTAACTAATGATTATTTAACACAGGGTGTGTCACGAATCCCTGCTGCTCGCCATCGACAAATGAACAAGTTACTATGACTTTATGTGATTAGTACGCCTGATAGATCATCAATGAATTATTTTTTACTGACGTGTGATGAAGTTTGCTGGATTTGAGTTCAGTTAAACTTTTTTCCCGACCCGTGTGTCTGCTCGTCTTGTCTCAGAGCAGCTCCCGATCTATTTGTTTATGTTTTTTTTTAATCCATATTATTCCTAGTATCCATCATGGGCAGTGTCATAGCCACAGTATCACAGTGTCACTTAAATCGAACGGCTAATCCTCCTTCTTACAGCGATTGATTTGCAGCATCATCCTTCATGAAGTTCTAGGTTCACAACTTCATCATGTCAGCGCTGCTAACACTACTATTATCACTTAGCCCGCTTGTCTGATGCTTCGAAAGCCTTGAATGTGCCAGCGATGATATGTTGTAGTATCAAAATATAGTATCACCCACAGTCGTTACCCTGATAACCTCTCCTGTAACTTCCCCTGTGACCTCCCCAAGAAACTGGCGCCGCTCTGAGAGAGGAAACATATGGGTCAGAAACTTTGAGAGTTTAATGCAACTGCAATCAGTCTTAACCTGATAACACATCAATTAGTGTATGACGTGACTGTGAATTAGCATTTCTTGACTGATGATGAACTAATCACGGGGTTACAGTGACTTGATCGTTTTATTAATGGACAGGGATTCACGATACATCCTCCATTAATTCCTGCATCAAATGATCGTCCATAGTCTTATTATGAAGTGTTACCAACCTAATCATTACTTACTTAAAGATGTGAGTCAAACTGAAGCTGTGAGCCGCCGTGATATGCCCTGTCGGTGTGAATTCTCCCTCCAACATCTCTGATTCTTTACATTCTCCCATTTTTCAAAGCTATTCTGATACATTCACCCACGATTTCTGTGGCTCTCGGCTCCGGCTGAAGCCATGCAGAAGTGTTGTGATTGCATTATCTTTGCAAACTGTGGATCCAACAGCCACATCTCAGCACGGAGGCACTTTTGCAGTGGCAGCAGGATAAAATCTCTGCTCCGAGGATAATGAGATGGATCACATGCGTGGCAGCACTTGCTAAGTTACATGGTTTTAACTATCTATCAATGGGCTCATTTTCAAGCCACTTCAGCCGCCTATAGCTCGGCTGGGCTGTCTCCACTGTGACTGGCTGCCTTGTTAAAATGTGGATGTTGCTGCTCTCACACACATGGAAAATAAATTATCTTTCTGAGGGTGCTATCAGCCCGTCCCTAAATCACTCACGGCTTCGTAATCACAGTACCTTCCTGGTGGCAATAAGCCACATTTATTTCACTCATCAGCGCTAAAAATAGACGAGGTTTCTCTTTAGAGGTTCCTCTAAAGCTGTGGAAGGCAGGTTACTGATGTCCATGTGTGCCAGCCGGCGTTGATTTGCTTTCAATCCCATCAATTCAAATTGTAAATAGAAACTCCCTCATTTGCTAATGGTCGAGCATTCATTCGGATATCTCCTGCTTCGTTATGAAAACCTTTTCATGCCAAAAGCTTTTTCAGTTTTTTTTTTTTTGAATTTTGAAGAATATCCACTTTGCTGAATTGATTGCTGAATGGTGAACGAATTGAATCCAGCTTTTGTGCCAGCATTCAAAGGCACGGTTTAGCACATGCGCTTCACAAATTTTGCAGAAAATGTCCCAGGCATGTCCTGTCTGATAAAAACGCCTAATATAATTGACATCCTTCCTCCTGCTACATAACAAGGATTTGCAGTGCGGGAAAACAAGCCCCAGTGGTGCCGCGAGAATCCTCGTAAGAAAATAAAGAGTCTCCATTACCTCGGCTTGAGGACGCCACGAGAATATTTAAGGACAATTTAAAAGCAGCTACGCCCACAAACCACACCTCTTGACTGTGGTATCCAGAGAGCAAAGAGTCGAAGCAAGGTCAAAAAGTAATGTGGGGGAAAGAAAAAACAAACTTCCACAGCATTGTCAACACACTGTATACGACTACATCAGCAAATTTACACACTAATAACTACAAAAAAAAAAAAAAAAAAAAAAACTCCTTCTGTTAGACTCTGAGGAGGACACCCGAAGGTGACACAGCTGCTCTGCCATTATGTTACTATCAGAGTCTCAGTCCTCCAGTTGGGATGCTTGATGATTCAGCATTAAGTTAACCAAATTACTTGTTTATGTAATTATATTGTCTATCATCTGCTGTGTCACCTACAATACGATCATTAAACCCAACCCCTCGTCGAGCCGATGCTTCCAGAACACTGTGCACCCCCGATGTGCTGTTTGCAGACAACAAATATCAGCTATTACAGTAATAAGAGGGTTTGTTTCCTCTTATGCTTATTACAGACTGAAGTGAGCAAGCACACATGTATGCAAACAGACATGATGAACCAACAACCAGACAATATGTGGGTGATGACAGGAAAAGAGATGGGTTTATAGGAAATGCTGTTTTCCTTGGACTATGTAAATGAATGCAAAGTAAATGTAGAAAAACCAAGATTGGACATTTTGAAATGCTGTCTGCGTCAGGCTCAGGCTATTCCAGACTACTGCCCGAGGCGGGTGATTTCATTACTTTATTTCAAAGGAATACATCATTAGAAGTGTTTTCAGAGAGATACATGCTTTCTGTTGGAGCCTATTAACTTCTATTTATATTTCATGATTTATTTACCAGCAGCTTATTAGCATAAGTTTATTAGGGAGGAGTGACACAAAAGGCCACTGCAGGTCTGGCACTGATGTAAGAAACACTTTAAATAAGCCAGCAGTTCAGATGGGAGAAGAGTCTGAAAAGAACTTTTAAGCCAGTCGCCATCATGCTCCAACCTCTTGGAACAGATGCCTGACACAACATATACCCAGAATTAGTATGTCATTTGCAACATGTCCTAATGACCGTTGGGGAGTACCAGCGACAGGCTAACTGGACCTTTGTCGTGAGCTCACGGTTTGGTTGGGTTTAGGAAAACACTGTAGTTTGGGTTAGAAAATGTACATTGTGGATGTAACCTCAATTACATTACGTGTGGGATGTTACTTAACTACATTAGTAAATTCAAATAAATCACAGTTGAAGTCCTGATCTGGTTTAACTTGACCCTTCATCTTAATGAAGACATTATCCCTCCTCATACTACTTTACCTGATGCCCTCCTTCGCTGCCATGGTAAATATTACAGCCACTAGAGGTCGCTGCCTACCAAGAAACATAAGCATGGGTCAGAATGAACTACTTTGACAGTCCACCAATATGTTGTTTTCACTGATGAGGACAGGCTGGAAACGGTCGCAGTTTGTAACTTACAGATACTTGGTTAAGTTTTCCAGAAGATCTTGGTTTGGGTTAATATAAGCAGGCTATGTTACGTATGTTTTCTAGTGAAGTACAAACGTTACGCATGCCACAGTGAATCAACACTGACTTGTGGTTGCACACAGGACATGACCGATCTCCTGGGTGAAAGTCTGGATGTGTCTCATCCATCCACCTTCCCAAAGCTCCTCCATATGATGACTTTGCCACTCTTTTTTTGTCACATGACACCCTCCTTTGTTCCCGTCACTATTACTACGACCACTAGGGGGAGCCGACATTGAGCTGTTTAACATTTTGATTTGATGTTATTTGAAAGCGACCTGTCCCTCCGCTGCTGTTCAGACTCGTTGTTCTGTGCAGTGGCTGATGACGCCCACCTCATGTGTTTAAACTTTCTTGTAGTGTTTTGATGTCCATGCTGATTTTGGATGTGTGGCCCCCCTCGCACATGATTGGATCCACTTGCTGCACTCCATGTACTGCTTCCTGTCTGACATCCCGTGCACCCTGATTGGAGTGGCACCCGTTCTTGGCCCTCCAATCCAGAGGAGACAATTTGGGGACTGGAAATGACAAATGTCTGGCCAGCTCTACAGTCAGGGCGGCTGATGTCTTCAGCCTGCCAGCTCGCTGCTGTGCCTCTCGTTGTTTTGCCAGACTGTTGTGTCAATTAGTGTTTATTCCTTGTGAACTAGCACTGAGGCACTCCTCAGACTATGTCGGGACTGGGCCAGGCCTATTTTTAAACACACCAATTATTTTTGTTGGGAATCAGATGAAGAAAAAGTTAATTGCAAACTATATCATATAAAATAGAATATATAATTTCCATTTTTAAAGTAAGATTTGTTGTATTTTGGCCATGTTGTGTGCTATTGTTTTGTGAGTGGCTCACATTTTGTTAGTGTTCCTGACCCTGTAATCATGGTCTGTAGTCACATAAATTAAATTAAATTAAATCAAATTTAATTAGAATTAAATAAAAGCAATTCCCTGGTTTAGAAACGTCAGGCTTAGTGGTGCAATTTTGGCTGCTTTTGGTTTTTCTTCCGAGCAAGGTTCGACAGTGACATTTTAATTTCAGTTTTGGTTTCTTTTAAAAATAGTCTTTTGGTTAAAATGCATTCCTTTGATTGATTTAAACAGCATTCTTCAGCCCTTTTTCTCTGAGGTTTGCCTCATTTATTTTCATTCAAAATCTCCTCTTAAATAAATAATTTTATTAATACCAAAATCAAAAACCTGGTTTGATGTTGCTTCACTTCTCCTTCATGAGCCGGGCTGTAACAAGTGAAATGTTCCGTTGTCACCATATGTCAGTGTGGAAATGAATTAATTAAGCATAAAGTATAATCATCATTATCATCATCAGTATGTCTCCCCATGTATTTTCTCCACTTAAGCAAAAGGCAAATAATTGGTGGGTTTTTTCTCACATAAAAGTTATGAAATTCACCCCTTCTGCTGCAGCCGCAGTCTATCCACTGAGACTATAATCGCTATAATTGGATAGGAAATGTTCAGACGTTGATACAATAAATATCCCTGAATAAAACAGTATCATATTATATTCCTAAAACCACAAGTGTATCGTCAAGCAAAGAGTTTGGAGGAGAGCAGACAGATCAAGGAAAACGTTTTCCATAATTATCTTCAGACGGCATGTTTTATACTCTTCTTCCTCGCCACTTTAATGCTTCAATACAGCGAGAAGTGGTCTCTTGGATTAATCACCACTACCCTCAGAGTGGTAGTTTCTAGTCTTTATTTTTGAATATGCACCACTCCTCTCTGCCCCACACCTCTAGTTTTTCTTTTATTGCCTTCATGCAGCTGGAGACTGAGCAGCTTCAAGGGACGGTCTCTACGCAAATCTCCATATACTTTATGCGATAAACTATGCAATTATGTCTGCATTGTGTAGGAATTATATTATCTTATGTTGGCTACATGCGTGTTTAAGTCCACAGACATGTTCTGACATGTTTTGTGTATGCAATTTAAAAACAAAAGGGACTCTGGACATCCATATAGACCAATTTGGTTGTTTCTCAGTTGTTATGTGGTGTAAATGAGCCTCAAAATAGCAACTTATACACCTTTTCATTCTTCACCTGTGGTTGCATTCATTACAACAGTGTACATTTCAGAGCAGCGTTATCGGCTGTAGCTGCCGGACACCATCTCATCGTAACAAAGTCAATCTGCATTGACTCTGTTGTCTCATTTTTGCAACAAGATAATCAAAATAGTTATCAAAATAAATGGGGCATTCCTTTAATCAATCAGTGTAGAATATACAATAAAGACCTGATGTGACTTTTTAGAAGGAGACCGTCTGCTGATTCATTGACATAATAAGTAAGACAGACAATGTCTGCACTCCATGAATACACTTTAATGCTTTTAACAGCGTGGCAGCAGACAGAAAGTGATATCACCGCTTGCGTTCTTGCAGATTTCAATGTAATATTCTGCTCTGCCATCAATATTAACAATTACAAATGCCATCAGATGTGCATCCAAATCCAATCAATAGCTCTTATGTTAAGCTCTCAGGAAATGCACTGCAGGCAGGAGATATATTTTATTCTGTCATTTGAGTGGGATGATTATCTGGAGTTGGTGTTCACAAACTCCGCACAGGAAAAGTTTTAGTGAAGAGTGACTTTTTGCTCCAAAACATTAAAAATGTACTAATGTTGGAGGAAATGTTATAATCCCATAATAGCCTGTATTATATAACCACTTACTTATACATTGGAACATTTTTTATTGCCTCACTGCAAAGAGCAAAATTCAAATGACAAGGCTGTGATTTGAAGTGTTAATCTTAAAAGGATATTCTGATGTAAGTTTAATCCATGGTTGAACACACGGTGACACCGAGTAAGACACGCCCCCCCCCCCCCCCGCCGAGAGATCAAGTTTGCAGACCACTAGTTTACGTAGTTTTAGCAACCTCAGAAATGGTAGCATGGTAACATGATAATGCACGATATGCCTCCAACAAGAGGCCACCGTCAAAAAGCCACAAATAATACTCAGAACAGCACCAAACTTCAGACCACAAAACCATTCGAGGAGCTTCATGGCATAACAACATTCTTTAGCTGCCAGCACACACGTTGTCTGAAGTGGTGCACGCTCTCCTACGCACATTGAAGATGTAAATAATGTCTTCTAGAGACTGCATGGAGGCATTTTATGTTTTTTCAGTTGTTTCTTTCTATATTTCAAAGCAAATCATCAGCTACTTAAGTCATTAAGGAAATTGCTACAGTGCTGTTTTGCTGTGAAGCTCCAGAAATATTTTGTAGACCAGGAGACTTTCCATCAGCATGAAGATAATGACTGAATTTTCATTTTTGGGATGAACTGTTACTTTAAGACATTTTCCACTAATAAGCTGTTTGAGAAAAGGTAAACCAAATGTCCTGTTAAAAAAAAAAAAAAAAAAAAAAAAAGGTTATGATTGGTTGTGGCAGGTGATGGTGGATTGATAAATGATGCATGTTCATGTATTATATAGAATAAAATACAATAAAACAGAAAATTACAAAGATTTAAGTTCTCAGAAAAGTCTGTGGAGTTAAACTGCTGAGCAAGATGCAGAAAAGAAGACCCAAGTGCTGAAAGGAGAGGATTGTATCTGTGAGATCTTTAATTTCAGTCTCGGGCTTCAAAGGCCTGCAGAGAGAAAATGAAAGAGTTGGTGAGTGACCAGTGGGCTATCAGGAAATGGGTGGGCAGTGACACAGGGCTCATCACAGGGACCATTCTGGAGGTGCACACACGACTAAATTACTCCGACTGTCTGAATAAATTTTAGCCGCCGGCAACAGCCAGCTCCATCATTTTATTATGACTAAAATATCTGAAAAATAAGTCACGGAGTCAGATTATCGTTCCTCATCTGCGGTAAAAGCTCAGAGAAATTGAATGATGTAACACATTTAGGTGTGACATTTTTTTTTTTTTTTTGGGTTTGTTTCTCTGAGAGATCAGGAAAACACGTTCCGTCTGACAGAGAGATGGAAAGCTGTTCGTATCAGTGGTACTCCAATGCATCTTGTTTATTTCAGCATTATCACAGAGAGGGGCACGGAAACGGCTCCAGATCAATCCTCTTTAATGCTTATGTGAGAGAAACATCTGGTTTTCAATTAGATATTTAGCAAGCCCCGACAACAGGGGGTTACCTTCAAAGCTTGCGGTTTGTGTCACTGGGCCTGCAGTAATGATGAGGCTAATGTGCCTATCGAACGACACGTGGATCGAGAGCTCAGCCAGCTGCAGTATCTTAAGATAGCTCTTGCGCAGTCTGTTTCTTCTGATAAGAGGCGCAATCTGATTCAAAGAGATCAAGCATGCAGCAGGAATATAAGTCGTCTGACAGGAAATAAGACCCAGTCAAAAGCCACAGATTAATAAATCCACACCCCTCGATCAGAAAAACGTGATGCTGTCATGTTGGTCTCATGTCCCTGTTTGAAACCGGCCTATCTCTGATGCCTTTTTGCCTGCATGAGTTTGAATAATACCCTCTGAGCATGCCAGGGGGTTATCAGCTCTCACCTCCCGGTAACAACCTGTCTTATAAAGTTGTTTTGAGAAAGAGTTTTTTTTTTTTTTTTTCAGCCGAGGTAGCAACATTTGAGAATACGGAGATAGCTGAAATAAATAAAAAAATAAAAAAGAGGATCTGTTTGAGCTGATAAGACTTCAGGATGGTAAAATTGATTGCAGTCTGTTTTCCTCAGCGAAAATGTGGATGTTGCTGATCTAACCAGAATCTCGCAAACAATACAGAAGAAAGGGAAGGATTTCCACTCATAACATCCTGTATCTGTGATAGCCAAATAGCTTAGTTCAAGGGCCACTTTTGGGACGTGATGGGAGCTGTGGGCCAGTTGATAAAACTCAGTTATCACTGCGAGCCTATCGACATTCGCTCTACATGTTTATCCTTGCAGCAACAAAAAAAAAAGATTATGCATTGTAGCTGCGGTTCTATGATCACCGAGGAGACCGTTGAAGGGCTCTACAGGTTTGCAGCAGGACCAGATCAGTGCTGGTTTTGATCCACCGCCTGATCCAACATGGTATTTCTCTCCTGCATGTGTCTGACATGCATGGTGAGGAGAAGTGAGGCGTGTGCCTCTGCTGCTGCCCACACTTCCCCCCCAGGCTTCTAACCTTCTTCTAGGAGGAGCGTACGAGCTGGTGATGATCAGAATGCTGGTGCTCTTCGGCCCGAAGGCTGACGAGCTCTGGCAGCCGATCAAAATATCCCTCTAGCAGCTTCCCCAGGTTGGAGCCTAGGGTATGATTGTAGAAAACAGTACGTGCCAGCTAAATTGCGAAAGTATTCAACCGAAAATATCCTACCCCCCTCCCTTCAGGCCTTTCTACAGAGACACTCCTTCGAAGCACATGAATGTGCACTGCCTGACTACACAGACACTGACTGCCCCATAGTTTTCACTGGCCAGCTGGGAAACTTGTTAACAGCTATTTTGCAATATTCAACAACCATTAGTAGCTTTGTAATGTAATCCATAAATAAACAACTCTGTTAAAAGCCAAGTAAAAAAGCTGTGACAAACATACCTCAGCCTGAAAGGACTACCAGGTGTGATGGTTACCACCTACTGCTGAGTGCTTTGTGCTAGCTGGATCTGGCCTGGCTCAGGGGCTGTGTGCTTTGTGCTAGCTGGATCTGGCCTGGCTCAGGGGCTGTGTGCTTTGTGCTAACTGGGGTGACCTTGTTCAGGGGCTGTGTGCTTTTTGCTAGTGTTACCCGCTAAACAAGGCTATTGCTGCTCCCGTGACTCTGCTGTGACTTGGGGCTGTGTGCTTTGTGCTACTTGGTTAGCGGCTGAACAGCAGTCTGTCCATGCTGCTGCTGCTACTCACACATCTTTTCGCTGTCCTGTGCCACTGAGTTAGTGACCTGCTAAACAACAAGCTCAGAGGCTGTGTGCTATAAGCTGAGCACACTGTCCTCACACTATCATTAACAAAAAAAGAACAAGGCCACTATTGGTAATCACTGCTGTTAAGCTAGTATGTAAATATTCGCTGCATGTTCTCTGCCATTCTTGTGACACTACCAACTTGAGAAACACGTCTGCTAGCCTTGTGGAAGACTACCATCATGAACTACAAGTGCACAGTGCAAAGGCTAGAGTGTGTGCAGGCACATTCCTTTGGGATTCTAAGACATTTTCTACAAATACAGTGAAAAATGCTTCATTGTCAGAACCCTCTCACAGCATCCCATCCTTGAAATACAGTCGCCCATTAAAATGAAGTCATCAGAATGACTTGCATTCGTCCTCCATAGGAGGATCCACCATTACATTTGTTGTAGGAGTTTCTTAGAAGGCAGCCTGACCACAACAACAATGACATTTTTGGTAAATGTAACCATCAGATTATGTTGAACGTTTCAGTAAATCTAGTCCTGCTAAAACTATTTATCTAATCAGTATCTTGTGCAAAACACAGGTTGGATGATTAAGAAGCTTTGCACACAGCGCTTGGTTTATTGATCCAGTGGTATTAATTTAATAAAACAAACGCAGCACCAAATCAAAATCAAGTCCAGTACAATAGCAATGTGAGGGACAAATAAACACCGCATTTTAATGTCACCAGATACGTGCCAAATGTTTTAGCTGCTCAGGTGTTAGATGCTGTGTTTTGCTTTTAGCTTGTTAGCTCACTAGTTTCAGACTGAAGCTCTGACGGCTGCTTAAAATAAACCTTCAATCCAGCTGACAACATCAGCCTTTCCAACACAGTAACCTACATACTCACCCCACGTCACATCACGTTCATGTCAGCCTCCTCCGGCATATGACCCACAAACACGCACACACACACACACACACACACACACACACAGCACTGAGTCCTGTCTGTCTGCTGCCAGTGTAGATCTAATGGCTCATGCAGGACACAGTAAACGAGATCTGCTTCATAGAAAAAAAAACAAACAAAAAACAAACACTGTAAGAGTGGTCTACTTTCTTTTTGTCAATGAAAGCTTTTATCTTTTAAACTACATTTTTTTCTTGACTGTATTCCTCAACAGTATAGCGTGCTGATTATTCACAGCTGGTGTTTAATGATATCGGTACCATCTCGTCATTGTGTAGTTTCACCGCAGGAGAGAAAGGGTTGATGTCAAACATGTTTTGTCATTGTGTTTGTTAACTTCACTAATATAAAGGGTGTTTAGGTCAACTGGGAAGTGTCACAATAGCCACATTCACATTAAATACACCAGGTTGAAATCAACAAGAATTTCCCTTTAACTTTCTCACTCGCTAACAGGACTCCTCCGAACCAGCCAAGAGACAAAAGTCCTGTTGATTATCTTGATAAACAGCATTAGTGTACACATATTTCGATGAACACGGGTGCAGAGATGGGTGACTCAACCTTAAAAGCCTCTCGAGAGGCTGAAAGCCTTTTTAAGTGGGACACCGTGCACTCCACTGGTGAGTAAAACAAACTTTCTGGACCTGTGCGATCAATACAGGCATCCTGCCACCACTGCAGCAATCATTGATTGAATAATGTGCGGAGCATCATGCTGTTTTTCAAACTTGTTACAAAATAAAAGGGCCTTGAATGGCCAGTATCGGAGAAACGAAAGGAAACAGGGTCCGTTTGCTGTATAACTCCGTCTCCTGTTGGAAGACAGATGACCGTGCTGTTCTCGGGGGAATCCTGAAGCATAGCAGCATTTCATCATCCTTTTAAAATACAATGAGGTGTATTGGAACAGACGTGATTAACCAAATACAAGTAATCACCAAGAAGAGAATTTCACTTTTGGAGGTGTAATTTCGGTGCAGACTCTCAGAGCCTTTGAAACTGGCTGAACTAATGGGCTTTAAATCAATGTGCTGTCTGAAAACTACTCTGCAGCCCCTATACCAAGTGATGCTGCATTTGAATTACCATAATGCAAGTGAAAAAAAAAAAAAAAAAAGAAGGAAAAAAACCCTATATATTTATTATATTGTTGTCATGGAAACATTCCAAATAGCCAGTCCCACCAGGCTGCCAGCCGCTGATGGTGTGAGGCTCTTTTTGATGATAAGCTGACCTGACAATATTTTTCTGTGTCCCCATGAAAGTATGAAGAAGCCGCCGCACACTGATTTGATCAAAAAGGATCTCAAACATCATTCCAGCCAGGAACAGTGTCATCTCTAAAAGTCAGACTCAAATTGGCATATTTGCATGATGACCTTTCCGACCAGAGGCACCACAGTCAGAGGACACGTGACTGTGTGCCGTTTTGAATTACAGTAAATAAGAACAATCATATTATGTTAGTAAGAAAGTAATACTGATGCTTTGGGATTGAGATGAGATGCCTGTAAACACATTTGCCTTTGTTAAAGATTATCACTGGATGTAAATAAAGGATAAAGTGGAAAGAGACGTCACAGACTTGCAGCTTGAACTCAAAGTTTGTCAGAGAATGAACGTTAAAAATTCATCAGTATCGACGCCTTCAAAATTGATCTGAGGCAAAAAAGGTTTCTGAGGTAATAAATGCACAGACTGGGCAGCTGCAGCCCAGTTTACAGTCCCACATAGACCATTTCTATTTATGCATCTAATGACTGTTTTTATTCTCAATTAATCTATGGATCTTTAAATGTCCATAAAAGAGTGAAAAATGTCATCACAACTTCCCGCGGCAGAAGTTTATTTTTCTGACTAACAGCCTGGCATCACCAGATGGGGAATGAGAGAACATGTATCTCTTCTTTTTCAGTGCCGTCCACATTAAGCTTTCCATTTACAATCTTAGGCGAGATCGTCAGAGGAAAGACAAAGTCAGGGGTCCCAGCAAATAGAGCGAGAGTCGACCTATAGAGGTGGCGGGGATGGATGGATGGATGGATGGATGGATGGCTGGATGGATGGATGGATGGAATTTCAGCCAGGATAGTGGTGTTTTCGTCCCATGTGTAACTACAAGTCAGCGTTGACTCTTTTTTAACTTACGTAGGTGATCATTTCACAATGTTCATGACAAGTTCATATCATTATTCAGGTTGTCAGAATGACACAGTCATTTTTCATTAGAAGTTCTTGAAGCTTTAAATATAACTTCACTGCAAAACACAGCAGCAGCTCGGAGGTCAGAATTAGCTCGGTCCCTGACATTAGCGTAGGTAACTAGCCTCGTCAAGCCACACTGGAGCAGGGGTTCAGATAAAAACTGAGTAAATCTACCACTTAACCAATGGTATGTGTGTAATTACAACAAATCTGATGATGAAGACGAATGCAAGAACTGACATACTGTACTATGTCTTAAAGCTTAAATTGTGTTACGTGACATTTAAATGTTTTCTAAAAGTGGCGTGCTATTCATTAATGTCACATCCTCATATTTCTCCTCCCCCATCCTCCCCTGATGTATTTAAACATGTGCTTGAGCAAATCAAAGAGTCAGAAAGATGCTGTGTGATTCTGTTTAGTGTAGCTTCACAAAGTGCTGCACAGTTCACCGCATGAGCGCTTCCACGGGTACATACTGTGTGTATGTCTGTGTGTGTGTGTGATGCAGTTTGAAGGAGAGCGAACCTGAGGAATCGAGGAAGGTGATGAGCTGCTGTCAGAGTTAAAGCCGGGGTTTGGGATGTGTCGGCCTCCCTATCTGTTTGGCCACCGGAGCACAGGGCTGTGCTGGTGCTGCGATAACGTGGGACCCACGCATAAAACAGGCTTAGTCTCCTAGAAAAGTTCTTTAATCAGCCTGATGCGCTTAGTGAGCAAAGACTGTGGGAATTGAAGTGAAGAAACTCAGGTCAGATAATGAGACTTACATCTGTAACATAGAGAATGTGATTTCCTAGAATCCAGCAGAGGAAGAAGAAAAGCTCATTATCCTTATCACTTGTCAGAGAGGCGAGATATCGATATTATGCATATTTTGTGAGGCTCTTGTTGGAAAATTAGCTAGATTCTTCTGTTTTTTCACCCCGGTTTGCATTTTATGTGTCCATTTTCACGCATTTCAAATGCATGAGGCCACTGTTTCAATTTGCCTTCTGACTTTATCAATGTACTCTATTTTTTTTTCACCATTTTCATTCATTTCTGAGAAAGCTGACAGTTAATTGAACAGATGGATGATAATCACGTCTGTCGCAAGCCCTCTCTCCCCGGAGACGTCCTCTCCCTCTGGTGGGGAACAGCCCATCCTTCCAAGCAACAAACAAAATAAAATGTGATGGGTGTGTGTGTGGGGGGGGGGATAGGGAAACAGTTTATCAAGCCGCAAAGCAACACATTGCAACATTCAGTAATTATGGCTGACATTAATTAGCACTTAGACTAATCATTGCAACAGTCGAGTGCAGCAATTTCCACATTTTTACTGAAACCTTCTCTTATCTGAGAGAAACTCTTCAGCATGAATGGAGCTCGGTCACAAACCTCTACGTACATTGTCTGTTTTATTCTGTGATCAAAGAGGAAGGCAGAGTCACAGCTGGACTTTTCTCTGTGCGTGACAGGCCACACATTCCTGAACGGGGGAAACTGTCTTTCCACAGAGGTCACAGTGTCGTTCCAGCCACAGAGACAGCGTGCCCCAGAGCTGCCGCAGTGTCTTGCTCAAGGGCACTTCAGAAAATTGCACGCTTGCCCGTCACCGGGTGTTTGAACCTATTTTAGGGATGGCCTTGCAACTTAGTAGTACGGCAGTCGGAGAGGCAATGTCACGGTTGCTGGAGTCGCATCTGCTGTAAACAAAATGCAAATACATCTCATGCGGATGCAATCAGAAGATGAGACTCGTCCAGATGCCAGGATGGGAAGTATAACAGAGGGTCATTCAAACATAATAACTCAGATACCAAGGTTTGCGCTTTGTCTTGATTTATGTCGAATCCAGCAGTTGAACAGAACATACACTTTTTTAAGTAAGACTGGGATTTAAAGGGACAATTCACCCTAAAATGAATATCCGTCCAGATTGTTTTGTTGTGAGTTGCAGATTTTTTTCATGAATAAAATGGAACTACATGGCACTGAGCTTGTGGTGCTCCAAGTGCCAAAAAATACAAAAGGGTAGCTAATTAAGCTAACTAAGCAAGCTAATGTTACATGTTTACATCCCACGTTGTCAGGAGTGCAAGCATCTTGGCACGGTAGGCGGGTGTAGAAAGAAAATAGTGCCGTTGTTGTGAGCTATGTTCTTTCCCTATCAAAGCACATTTACTCATGGACAAAATGATGGACTAAGTAACCCAACTAAGCTAGCTGAAGTTAGTGAGGAGCACAAGTATATCAGCAGTGATATGATAGGCAGGTGTTGTTGGTTGGAAAGAAAACAGTGCCAACATGTAACTGCTCACAAGTTTTTCATATGCATTTCTTTGAGCACCACGAGTCGGGTGCCATCGCTTCCATTATATTTGGCAGACGTCTCCAAAACACTGCAGCTCTCACCATAACAATCCAGATGGCTCGATAGCACAAATGACACAAGTGTTGTGGGTTGTACAGAGTCTGGACCCAAATGCATGACTCAAACAACAGGTTTAACAAAAAATAAGAAATCTTTAATGTTCAAAGTGCAAGGGGGAGGGGTGGTACATAGTCCCGGGATCCAAAACGAGGCTCGTGAAGTCGCCAGTGAAGGTGTCTTGACGTGGCGTCTGCCACGGGGTAATGGCAGCGCTGCAACACGTACTCACACTGAGGGGAAACACAGGAGAGCAGGCTACAGGACGGCAGGGAAGAGGCAAACACGAGATCACGAGGCAAGCACGGCAATCTGATGCGAGGTGGTAGAAACACAGAGGTATAAGCTACACAAGCTAACAACAGGACACAAACGCAAAAACCACAGAGGGGCCAGGATGCAAACAACCACACAGACTGATGAAACGATCCAGCGACGAGTAGGAGGGAATCCGGAGGCTTTATAGAAGAGTTGATTACTGAAGTGGATTCACCTGGCGCTGCCTGTGGAAGGAGACCACGCCCACATGCACACACACAGAACAGACAGGGGGGAGAGACAGGAGGAATAAGACAGACAACACACACACATAAAGGGAGAAGGGAGGGCTGCCATGATGAGGATCATGACAGTAAGGCTATGAGTCTGGCACCGTTAATCAACCAGTCTGACACCGGTGCTGTTGAAACCCAACAACACCACAGGATTTAAAACGCATGTTTTCCAATTGTGTGTCTCCTCTTTTTTTCTTTTCTTTTTGATGAATATTCTTTTTGATTAAATGAAACAAAAAACTTGAAAACTCCTTCTTCAGTTTTTCTTCAAACAAAGTAGCTCAGTCGAGGAAAATTAATTATACCGAAGCAAGTGCTGCTTGTCGCTTTGATTTCGGAGGATTCGAGGCAGACAGGTTGAGGAGTGCCGCTGTAGGCTGAACCGCATTTGACTTCAAAATGACTGCATCACATCCCACAACCTGACACCGTGTTGATCCAGCACTGCATGCACCCCACACAGACTGCAGTGCTTTAAAGAAAGACCCTATACAGGACCTGACTTGGGGAAACTGCCAGAATTTGCTTCATTTCTGAGAAGTTTTGGAAATTATAACCACTGTGGCAGTAGTGTTCTGACTCTGGAAGTGAACCAAATAATCCTCAGCAAGCTGGTCTGAGAAAATCAGAGCCTCCACGGTGTGAAAAGTCATTTTTCATCTGCTCCCATTAACTCATGAAAGATATTGTAATGAAACCCTCAAAGAGAGCTGGGAAACAAAGTGCTTAGTGTCTGCTTTAGCTTTAGAGCTTTGTTTGCCAGTAAAAAACACAGTCAACACCTAAGGCTCCGCACAATGCAAATGCAGCTTAAAATCAATGATGCATGTGTAATGAATTTCCTACATTTGAAATGACTGACTGAGCAATGAGCACTATGTGCATCTGGTGCGAGCGAGGCAGTGCGTTTAAGTCCATTCGAGGCACACAGGTCGTTCGTTTTTATTTATGCAACGGAAAAGAATAATGAAAGAATTACAGACGAGGCAGATTTACACGGGGAGGGAGGCGGAATTGAATATTTTCTGTTGAAATAGCTGCAGTGGAGTCACCACGAGACAGCACAAGACCAGTTAGATCCCAAACGCTGCATTCCCTATTAGCATTATATAAGAGATGTCAAGGCTGGCTTAGCTAACCCTCCCCGTGATGCTACAAGCTACTCATGCATGTTTTACATCCTGTTATGCTGCTGTGAGATTGGGCTGGAGAACCTCTGGAGGCTGCGAAGTGATTCCTCTTGTAGAGGTCAATGCCTTTGCTCTACTTTTTAACATATAAATGATACCATGTACGTAATGACTTGCTTGTTGGTGTGTGTATGTATGTGTGTGTGTGTGTGTGTGTGTACGCCGGTGGTTCAGTGGCTTTTACTTTAAATACTTAGCAAGAGAAGAAGAATGTGCACACCCATCCCGTGTAGGCGCTTCAGTGTGAAACGAGGTGGTATTTTCCCTCCTGTATTCGTACTGAAGGCTTCTCATGCACAGTCTGTGCTGCGTGCCAGTTGCGGTCGTGTCTTGACATGAAAGATGCCTGTAACTGTGAGATTGAGATTACAGGGCTATAGCATATCAGGCAGCAAATGTATAATATGTCATGTGGAATATGAGGCTGTCACTGCACAGGACAGATCACAGTCTGTATATGTGTGTGTTTGTGTGTGTGTGCGTGACTCGGTGGGTCTGTCTGTGCAAATGCATCATCCTTCAGCCCCCCCCAGCAGGCCGACACACCGAGGGGAGCGTCCTCATTTAACTTGTCTTGGTCAAATAAGTGTGAGGAGACACGACGACATCAAAATGTGCGATGAACCGACGACCCGCAGAGTCCGATCCCTTTATTCATGGAGAAATTATTAACGACCTCGTCTGTTTTCGAAGCACATTTCTTATTGTAACCTTTACGTTCCGCGTGGCATTTTGAACACACCGCGAAGCCTCACCGAACGAGAAAAAGCATCAAAATGTCGCCGCGATCACTGTTTGTGTCGCTTGTGAATGAAATGATGCAGCGCGGTGTAGTTTGTTTTCAGGGGTAGCTGTGAACCAAATGTAGGCTGTGTGTCACAGACTTTTTTTTTTTTTTCATATATCCAAGCAATGTCAGGTCTGCCTTAACTAATGCTTCTCAAGCTCCCCCGAGCTACTCATCCCTGGTGTGCACTCGCTGTGGTTAGACGCTCTATTATCTGCAGTCAGAGTGGTCACTTGGAGGCTTTGCTCTTGGCTTCAACTTTGAACCATTTTCTGATCAACAACGCTCTATTTCGGTGCAGTGGAGTGAGGGATTGCACAGTATCTCTGTATAAAACAAACGGGTGCAGCTGCATTGTTGCTGTTAAATATTAAAGACGTTTTGATGGTTGGTTTCTTTTTTCTTTTTCGTTTTTTTTTTTGCTGTTAATTATGTGTGCAAGACTGAGCATAATCCAAATTAAAAATGACTCACAAATGCAGTTAATCTGGTTTTAGGCAGCGCAGCCTCTTTGAATTGATATACATAATTCACCGGACAACTCGAAGTCGTCATATAATTTGATTTTCTGTCACTTGCGGGTCAACTACTCGCCGGTTTAATTCGAGATATGATGGACAACTTATTACAATTTTCACAAAGTGCAGTGTAAGCGGTGTTATTTGTGTAGAAAGTCACGTAATTAAAAATTCAATTTCTGCATACGAAATGACCTGAATGATGCGTTTGATACTCCAGAAGTGAATGTGATCATCTCCTTTTTTTGGCAACAGATTACATCCGAATTAATCAGGTTATTGTAATTCTGCATCATGTAATCCTTCAGCCCACTCATCTCTGCATGTTGGGTTGCATCTGCTGCTGTTGGATATCTCAACACATGAAAGTGAACTGTCTGTCTATTAAAAAAAAAAAAAAAAAAAAATGGACTTCCACGAAAGCGAAAGGCTTTAAATTGAACATTTTTTCACGTCCAGCAAGAAAGGAAATATCTCTTGTGTTGGCTTCAGCTCCGGCTGAGGGGAAGGATCGCACTTAACGTCATGTGTGTGTCCACTGCTCCTCCCCCACAGAGAGCTAAGTAATTTTATGCTCTAATTCTTTCCTTTAAATTAGGCAGGAGGCATAAAATATTAAAAAGGCAGAGATATTTTTGAGAGGTCATGTGATCTACGGCATAAATACTTAACATCCACTTGAAAATGAAACATTTTTATTATGTCATGTGTACAAATAATGTTCGGCTGTAGCTTGATTAAATATGCGAGTAGAATGTAATGTGTTCTTGATCCTTTATTTGCCCGTGAAATAAGATGTGATGCAGCCATAGGATAATCTGCCAACGCGCTTTGCATTAATCTGATTGTAATGCAATACGAAATCCCCCGCCGCGACCGTTTCTGGCGAAAAGCTAATCAAACATTACACACGCACACAAAATTAAGGGTTGATTTATTTATGCATGGCAAATAAATTGACAGATTTCAGAGGCACCTTTGCTGAAGAACATCTCTAAATATGAGGTTTAATAGGTTCCAGTTCGATTTTTGACACTGTTCTATTTTGTATTTTTTTAAAGACCAGTAATGCTGCATTAAAATGATGTTACAGCTGGTTTGACACGAGGGTCTACAGCTACATTAGTGATTCTGTGAGGCTGTCCTTTTGAGCTCAATGCTATCATCATTACGCTAACACGCTCACATTAACATTGTGAATATGATGATGGTTAACAGGAATAATTTGAATCATTGTCAACATCTATCTATCTATCCATCCATCCATCCATCCATCCATCCATCCATCCATCCATCCATCCAGAAAACAACAAGAAACAGTATAAGATTGTAGTCGGCTAACTGCTGCCAAATGCAGATGTTGTTGGCTAGTTAGCTCAGTTAGCCATGCAGTTAGCAAGCCAGACTGGGGGCTTGGATCAGTGGGGAAGTGTTTACTCTGCGACCAGGATGGGCCAGGAGCAGCTGGTTATTATGCTAAAAATTGTTTAACATGCCGTGTAGACGTCAAGAGTGTTAAAACTGTTTTTTATGTTTTCAACCACAAATCTTACATACTGCACCTTTAACAGACAGGTAATGAATGAAAAGAAGAGTACATTTAATAAAATAATAATCATCAAATAGCAAATAATTCAAGTTATGATCTTTACCATAGACTGTAGCAATAATAGAGAAATTAAACATTTGAGGTGCTCTCAGCCAACATGATGAATCCGTTTTGAGTTTCACCGATCGTTGACCTCATTATCTGCATTTACAGCTCACCGTCTTTTGATGTGAAAAGCGTGACATCAGGCATCTCTCTTTGTCGCGTCTCTCACCCTGGTCTGACATGATGCACTTTGATTTAAACTTCATTGGGTATTATAAGCAGCAAGTTACTGGGAATAAATTAATCGCTGTCACATCCACACAATCTCCCCCCTTTTACCTACCGACATTTATGAGTTGTTATTTCTCCCATGTATTAGTAAATTGCGTGCATGCAATTCATTTCCCTCAAGGCACCTTGTCGTTTTTCTCATCTGAGCAGAGCGACTGGGGCAGTCGGCTATATGGGAGATATATTAGTGTCCAGGAGCACAGCGCAGAGAGGGTAGGGCCTATCTCGGTGATTTATTCCAAATCCAAAAGCCCTGCAGGAGCATGTTGTCAATCCCACTGGCATCACCTTAGGGTCACATCAAAGCACTGAGTTGGAAAAAACAGAGACAGTTGTTTACGAATGCAGCCGCCTGTTGTGTTCTTTGTTGGAGATGGGAATTAAAACGCAAATTGGGGGGCTGCTGTTGTGGTATTAAATATGAAGAGGAGGTGACGTGTGTGTGTGTGTGTGTGTGTGTGTGTGTGTGTGTGTGTGTGAAATTTGACTGGCATTTCCTCGGCCCGAGCAACACGCAGCGCTGCGTCGGTATCAATCAATTATGTTGGACTTTTTTCCCGTCGTATTAAAGGGCATTTAGGAGACTTTCTCCGGCAGGCTTCCCGGTGACTTGGCGCGGGGGGCATTTTCACACGTGAAGCGGGGTGTGACTGCAGTTTGATGGTGACCAGTTTACTCAATGTCAGACAGAAACACATATATCATAAAGCAGCAATGCAAAAACAAGATGTTCAGCTCGTCACTAGCGTCACAACATCCTCCTGAATCCTGCAGCCTGCATGCCTGAGTCAGCACATTTCTGCTCCAATGCCATGCAGAGGTCACCACGCTTATTATTCATCACAGACAGAACATAACAGGCTCTCTTTGCTTTCGCTGAATTCACAAGAATTTTATTACTTATTTATTTTTTTTGTGTTCAGATCTCTATTAGAATCTCTTGCTTCAACACAGTGTGATTCATCATCAGAGAATCAGATGTGTCCTCACAGCCCCTCACGTCTGTATGTCCTGGACGTGGTCTCAAGGAACTTGACGTTCCATAAAACTGACTACTAATGCATTTACATTTACATGGAGGGCATTCAGCAGACGCTGTTATCCAAAGCGACTTACAATGAGTACATCTGTCACAAGAGAGACACCACTCTCTGCTTTAACTATTTCATAAGATGTGGAAACAACATGGATGCCACAAAGAAGAAGCCTTGTATTTTATTTCTCAGAGCCTTTAAAGAGCATGCTGATCGCTGTAGTCAGCCGTAGTTTGAACCTTCATATCACGTTTGTCTCTGACTTGTTGCTGCACCGGTACATTAATGATAGTACATAACTGTTCTAGGTGACTCTGATTGGGCAGCAACAAATGTTTACCACTTAATACTACTGGAATACTTATATCTATCCGTTGCGTTAAACCAGCAGCTTCATTTCTATGTGCTATTTGAGTTCGCTGAACACAGCTCTTGGTCGGGGATCCCTGATTAAATGTAGTTGGATGACACAGTGAGGCAGCATGTGACGCGGGGAGGTCGTTGTCATTGTTGAGCAGCCACCATTGCTGAGGAAATTATGTCATTTCAGGCAGAAACGTTCACAGACAAGTTAATGTGTTGCTATTTTTATCCACGTCATGTTTAGTCATGTTCGCTGACTTGCTTCCTCACTCCCTGACGTTTTATTTCACGTTTCCCTGGAGGTTACAGTGGTCGGTGACCAAATGTAATTCACCATTACCAACAATCAAATGTAAGATGTTGTTTTTAGACATTGTAATGTGAGAAATGTGACTGTTCAGGTTGGAAGCACTGTGAAAATCTCTGTGTTGTGTTCACTAGCATTCTTAGTTAACATTACTAGATTTATCTTTGTTTTGTTCTTTTGTTGTTGCTGCTACAAAATAAAGTAATCTACCAGAATAACATCATTTGTATGCATGACCGTTTTGTGCTTTTTCATTACTAACCAAATTAGAGGAAACACGCTCAGATTTTCCAGAATTTATATCTCAACAGGATCTGGTGTAACACCTGAGAGCATCCTCCACTTGTGACCGAATATATTAATTCCCTACTTTCTGAAGTTGTTGATATATTCTGTCTCGGTGTGATGGAAGTGCGGACATTACCCTTCCATTCGCTCCCATATTGTAGTCCCATTGGGAAGCATTCATCCCAGTAAGGTTTATTCATGAGGACAGGCGAGTGTACCGTGCATTATAAATAGAACGGAGCTCTCAGCCGCGCTCAGGATCCGACTGCATCTCGCCGGTCGCTACAGGTCTGTGCTCTGAAAAACAGCAACACTCTGAGCACAGAGTCAAAGCTACTGAGAGATGACTGGATGTGCTTTTGTTAACTTTAGTCTCAATCACAGGGAAATGACACTTGATTTGACAATTTGATTGTCCCCCCCCGTGACACACACACCTCACAGTTGAATCAACAAGCTGTGAGATTCCCTGAAATCATGTTTGCTTTGCTCGCAGATTTATTGACTCACGAGTTCATGTTTCAGCTCCCTTGATTGGGAATATCGTCTGTTCGTGATGATGACACGGAGAGCATTAAGAAAAATAAAATCATCCCGGTTGCTGTTGTAGCATGCAGCACTCCGACAGCACAGCGTTGAGTATAAGTGTCTGCCTTTTCATGCAACTTATCTGCGTCACTCTAATTTCCCTCCGCTGCTGCTGGAAAAAGAGAGGAAAAACATTCAACCGGAATCCAAAGAGAACCGCACTGCTATTCACAAGACCTCTGATTATTGAAATTCTTCCCTGTTTCTCTTTAAATGGCAAAAAAAAAAAGCTGGTTTTAATCTTCGGGCATATTCTATCCAAAACACACGTGTCACCGGGTCCCTCTTTATCTATCAGACCTCTGAAAGACTTCTTTGTGCTGCGCTCTGCGATTTAAATTTTGATACAGAGTCGAACTGATTGCACCACGAGAAACCAAAGGTGATTATCCTGATGGACTAGATATCAGAATGTAGCCCATTATGTGTGGCGAGAAAGGGTTGATTAAAGTGAGATTCCAGTTGAATCTCTCGTTGCCTGACTGCATATTGTCCCGAGGCCTTCTCAGACTTGTGGGAGTAGCAAAGCCACAATTTCATGTTTTGATTCTCTAAACAGCACAATGTATACACTGTGTGCAGTACGACTCGATGAATCCAACATGTCATCATACCCAAACGAATGAATAGGTCGATTTGCCAGTAACTCCTGACACAACAGGTATCACTGTTTCAAAACATCACAATTTGTGCAGCGTAACAGCAACAGAAAGACTGAAGCTCCGTCGTAATTTAATTCAGTTGTGTCTGATCCAATATCTGATTGAGAGTCACCCATAACTGCTTAAACAGAAGCTCATCAGATGTACGATCTGATTTATTTGGACTCTTCAGTAGTTTTTGTGTAATGCTGCTGACAAACCAACAACCTGTTGACTTCTGGTTGAGTTTTTTTTTTAATTTATTTTTTTTATTGTTTAATCAACCATCCACCCCTCCCTCCTGGATACTCCTTTGTCGCACCTCAAGTCGTCTCATCTGGCTTCCTCCTTCGCTGTTGTAATTATTAATATGGCCACTAGAGGTCTTTGCCCAACAATAGACATCAACATTGGCTGTAGTGACCTGTTTGCTTTGTCGACCGATATGTTATGATGAGGACTGGCTGGATGTGTCATAAAAAAAATAAAAAAAACTTCACCATGCCTTCTGGGACTTTGTTGAAGATAACGTTTATTAATTTTACAAATTAACTTCAACTGAAAATGACTAACATTGTGAGATGAGTCATCATTTTGGTAATTCATTCCTGCTTGAAATGCAGAAGCAGCGCTTTGTGTCTGCGACTGGATGCAGTTTAATGTTTTATGGGACAAAAACAAAATGCTTCAGGAAGTTGAGAGAGCAAAAGCTTGTAGTCCTATGAAAACAAAGGACCTGTGGCTTTCATCTTGTGTAGGAGCAGTTGCACATGTCCATGTTTGATCCTTGAACATGTGAAGACATCACACAGACTGTGTAAACAACACGTATAGCAACAGATCTGTGTGTGCATTTCTGACATGAGCGTTACTCTGTGTGGTTTGTTACTTACTTTTTATCACACGATTAGAATGAGACATGAGAATCATTTGAGACAAAATATTTTATGACAGCACAACATATATGGCATACTGTATATCTATTAATTTAGATAATATGATATATTAACACATAGATTTACATAAAATCAAAAAAAACAAATGCACTTTTCATGGTAAGCAGGAGGGAAATGCAATATTAAGTTCTTTAAAATAACTCCCAAATTACCACAACAATTTTTTTTGAAGATTACCCCGTTTTAATAATGTTTTGCTATTCTAAAATAAGTGATTAGACAGAGACTAGTTGAAAATTGAGCTGCAATAACTCACTTTAATTTCATGGCCTACTGCAGAGAAGTTAGACAGAAGCTAGCAGAATATTATCGTGAAATAGTGTCGGGAAAATTTCCAATACGGTTTGAGGTACTTTCAAATAAATTTGAAATACGTTCCCTGGTAATTACAACCTACTAACCATGACATCCCCAGGTCTGTAAAATGAAGTGCTGCCATAAAAAGAACGCAGGAGAACTCTAGATAATAATTTCTAATAAAAATCTGATTAAAGTTCATTATAAATGCTTTCCAACCCTTACAACCGACCCGCTTTGTTGCTGTGCTCATATCCTTTAATTCAGTCTAACCAGTGCTGAATGTGAGCAATTAGGATTATTTGTCTAACCTGCTCCCTGTTTAAAGTATAAAACACTGCAGATAAAATGTTTATGCACGTTATACCATCGGCTATCAGGGTGCATAACATTCTTTTTCACTCCTCCGCCTGAGATAAATAACAGCCAAAATACATTAGTGAGATTTTATATTGTGAGTAATACGGAGGAAGTGCTGCCCCCAGCAATGTCAGAGTAAGTTACAGTCATCCCGAAATAGGTACTGAGGATAGGAGGTGAACATGTCATCCTGACTTAGGTCAAGCCAACAGGAGCTTCGCAGAGAGAACAAAAGCAGCCTAACTGCTTCCCTCAGCCACAGAAAAAAAAACAACATTGTTTCTTGCAGCAGGATATGATTTCAGCTCATGGGCACTGCAGTCAGATCATGATTTCAAATATGTTATCTCCCCAGACCACGATAAAGCAGCACAGGCCATTAATATTTTCACTGACGAGTAAAATGGGTGATGTACTCAGACGTTTTACAATTACTTTTTCTCTTATTGCGAACAAAAGATCGCAGGAATCCAAGTTAAATGATGTCCTCAGTGTTTACAGAGCTCATATGTTTTTATGTTTTTGTTTTTTGGAGGCTGTGTGATTGCATCATAAATCTCCAGACAAGCCACAGCTGACGGTATCATGGAGGTCCACAGTCGAACAGCCAGATCAGACAATAACACCTGAAAACAGTGCTGGCATGTGGAATTTCTTTCCATCGGCTGCTGAGAGAAAACAGAGACAGCTAGTCGGCAAACAACAGGGTGTCATTACGCCGAGGACTCATGGGGGCTGTAGTTGTTGGATGTTGAAGTTGATGTAATGTTTGTTAGAGAGAGGTGGTATTCAAATCTAATCAGCAGGTGCAGACTTTCACAAAGCCACCGCTGTTGGTACATGTTCAGAAACGTTTAAATGTATTTTCATGGTCTGTATGTCTGTATGTCCTCGGGGTATCTGAGTAAACATATAAACTGAAGGACACGTCGTGTGGTCTCTTGCAGCTCGCTATCTGAATTTGTTTATCATGTTGACCGTACAAATAAAGAGGGGCGTCATACTACTACTACTGCTGCTCCACATTCTAAGACGTATACATCAGCGTTCATGGTCAAAATGGTTCAAGGTTGCAGCCTTGTTGCCATGATACTACAATGGATGCCCAAGAAAAATGCAGTTGTATTTCTGTCCATGCTATGAACAGGTTGGATTCTCTCCTATGTTTACATATTCCCAGGCAAAGAATGCATTGAGTAGTTAAAAAAACAGAAGATGAGCCAGACACAACTCACTTTAAAGAATTGTATTTTTTGACACTATGATATTTTGTGGTTCTGGGTGATACTGAGGCTAAGATCGAGGGTTCAGCACAGCAGACCTTGAGATAAACACTGCCCACTCCATCCTCCAACTACCCAGCCAGATCAGTCAGCCCAAACACCACTGCAAGGGATGCTATTGGCCCTGAGGAGGGACGAGGGCCAGGTTAAGAACTAAGTGAACCCAGCTCGGACTCAAGAGCCCCAGTGAGAGAGACAAAAAACATGAGTCAACCATCTTTGATTCAAGAGATGCAAGAATTGGAGGATTTAAAAGGATTCAGGAGGAGCTGAGATCTGGTTTAACATCAATATGTGCTGCCCATGCTACCAAGCTTTAACTTGCTGTTGGCTTTTTAGGACATAACGTTTACCAGGCAATGTTATTATAATTATAATTATTATAATGATAACCTTACTTTAACCGCACAATCTAATCTGTTAGTAAATAGTGTGTGAACAGCACTTAAACAAGGATTGTATCCCAATTGTCCTCTTCCAGTTATCAACCTTACATAGCCACAAACAGACAGATTACCTCATTATCATGCCTCCTGCAAACAGCCATGTTTAAAAAAGATAACTAGTATTCAAACATAAGTGTAATCTTTCTTTCACTGAGTGGTGCTCATACTGCTTTTGTCCATACGGGTCACCAGAATCAACAAACAAATCAAAGTTCCTTGTGAGGAAATAAAGAACAAAGTATATCATAAGGAAGAAATTGAAATGGAAACTGAATGATGTTTACATTCACATTATTCTTGCTGTCAGTACAGCTTCACTCGGTTGCTCTGTTGCCACATACTCTACAGCCTGACCATCAGTATGAACCTTCATATTGCCCTATTCACACTGGAAAAAAAATGGTTATTTCCACATTCCACCTCTTGATTTGATAAGTCAGAAAATCTCTAAATTATTTCCTTCCCATTCCCGGAACACTGAGCCAGGTTCCCTGACAGGCCCTGAGTGTTGGCAGCTCTAATTACCTGGTGTGAAAATAAGATGTGTTAAGACTGAGACAGTAATGTTAGCAGACAACGCTATGGCTCGCAAGCAAACAAGCTGACATCACAAAATCAATCACATTTATTAGGGGAAATCAATTTCCCATGTCTAATAAATTCAGTTGAGACAACAGCGTTGTCGCTTTGTTTAGAAACACAATCAGCTATTACAAACCACTGAGGCTGAGAGCGAAGGACCCCCAACATGGCTGCCACGGGTGTGTTAAATCACCTGACAGACCTCTGCAGAAAAAAGGAAGGAATGCCAACATTACTTTATTCTCCCTGTATACTGTTGTCGAATGTAATCTTCTAGCTGTAAGTTATTCAGCTAGAGAATAACAGCCACATGATAACACAACCTACACCCCCCACCTCCCCTCCCCCTCTCTGACAGCACAGATGCTCAGAAAGGCTGGGACTGGTCATAGAGTGTCACTCACAATCAGTCTCCGAGTGCCAAAGTGCATTCATCCAGAAAATGCCAGATTCCACTCTAATCATTTTTTCTTATTCTATCTCCATCTCTTCATACCTTGGCTATCTCAAATTCTGAAGACAGGCCATTGAAAATCTTGACCTTCAGGATGACAGTTATCACTGCTCTGAGATGTGTGTGTACTGTGACTTTGTGAAGTACAAATCTTGGAACATTGCAGGGTTTACTGAGGCTTGTAACTGTGTCCAACATCTGACTGAAACCTGATGGTTTCACTGAATATATGAATTATGAAAATGGCCGCGTTGTTGTTATTTTTAAGTTTTTGTGAGAGCTTTCTTTCACCATGTCTTGATAAGTTCTTTGTTATATTTCTGTGGTAGTGTTAAAGATCCAGTTTGCAGTATTTACTAGCATCCTGTTGTGAGGTTGCAGATGGCAACCAACTGAACATACCTCACCGTAACCTCCTGTATGGTGGCCGCTGAGAACATGAAAACGTGAAGCGCTCTCTCTAGAGCTGGTGTTTGGTGTGTCTGCTCTGGGCCACTGTAGAAACATGGTGGTGCTACCAACACATCCTCATCCCTAAACAGCCGAATGAAACAATTGCCAGTGACTCCCAAAACAACATAAACGACCATTAATAAAACAGCTGCAGTCACAGGTGTACCGGTATTCATTGTACCCTTTGGTTTGATTTAGTCAAGACAAATACTGAAGGTAAGGTTTAGGAAAACATTGTGTTTCGGCTAAAATACCCATGTTTCTCATGCTACTCCAGTTCCGAAAGTTATGTGTTTTACTTAACTCTCATCATTGGCTTTTGGTTTCACACTGGACCCATGTGCTGTGTGCGTTTAACCCGTCCTCCTCCTTATGCAGACTTTGGTGCCACTTTCCCTGACTTCCTCCTTTGCTACCGTAATAATCACCATAGCTAGTAGTGGTCACCACCTCGATATAAAAAAGGTAATTCTAAGGAAGTAAAAAAACACCTGTTATTTTCAAGTGATTCTACACTATTGACAATGCAATCCAATTCCATTTCTGCTAATAGGTCCCTACAGTCAGGACAGAAACAAGCAGATGAACCGTGACTGCTGAGTGGAAATCATATGTAAAACCATTTGCCATGGTCTGCAAACTTTTCCTCACCAATTCTTAAGAGCAATGATGGCAGTGAAGACATTCCTTACTGTGATTATGGGTATGACAGTGATTCCCCGAGGTATGATGTGCTTGTTCCGACTGCATCAGGATCACTGCAGGACGTCCACAAAGATGTAGTTTTTTTTATGCACAGCTTAGCAGTGCAAGCCTACATGCCATGCAAGTTGTTTTCTGTTTTTTTGTTTTTTTTTCTTTCTTTCCAGTGCTCCTTCAGAAATGGTTGCCATTGCAGCTTGGCAATGATCTCATAAACTAAGGCTGTATTAGCTCATCAGGTGGAACTCCCTGCTGCAGAGAGCCATGCTTTCTTTCTTTGAAATAGAAGGACATTATATGGGATTTCCATGTATTTGCAGGCGAAAATAGATGAGGGACTGTGTGTTAAGTAGTCTTCAGCGGGAGGTAATTTCCCTCTGCAAAATGCATTTAGAATGCATAACACTCCGACCCAAACAGATTGTAGATGATGTCTGCAGCCAGGCGTAACTACGCGAGCCATCCCTTCATGCTTAAATGGGCAGTCAGGCTGCACGATCCTTTGTGTGATGTCTGGAAGTAAGCCTGTAGCAGGTAGAGTGTGCCCAAACCTGCATTGATGATGCTCGTGCATATTTGATGTTAAATATTTGATGGGAAATGTGGGGGCAGGATGGCAAGGATGAAAAGCCACGTCTATGCCTGGAACCCGACATTTGATCAGCATATTAATGCGGAATAGTGATTATACTTTGTCGGCAATACCTCAAGGCCGGACATTTAATGAAAAAAAGAGGCTGACCTTCCAGGCGAGGAGAATCAAGTTTCACCAAAAAATGGAAAGTTCACTATCAGCATTCAATCTTAAAATAAAGTCCTGTTCATTTACATAATTAGAATTTGGATCTCCTAAGGAGTCCATCCATGCACTCCGCTGTTTAGTATTATGTGCTGCAGGATATCGAGAAGGAAAAAAAAAAACTCCACAGAGGACAAGCGAGATGTGTTTTAAAAGGGAGATGAGGCACCATGCAGCAAACACTCATACATGAGTTCAAACCAAAGGAGGCACCTTTCTGTTGAGAGGAGCTGATTTAATGTAGCTGCTGGGCAGGATTTACTGTCTGCGTCGTGCCGTATAGGACTGCTCTGTAATTTACTAGTTCTTATCTACCCATGTAGCACAGGCTGATCTGGGATAATGGCATTGTTTGATGAGGCAGCCGAGAGAGCAGACTGCAGCGTCGTAAGATAATGTACATCCTTCACACGTGCCCCATGTGGAGACTGTTTGACTTTTTTTCTTTTCTTATTCCAGTCGGGGAGCAATAAAGAAGGAAACTGTTTTTTCTTTCTGTTTGTATTCACTGATGATGTAGTTTGGATTATTTAGATTCAGAAACTTAACCCACCAATCACACATTTGAGTGAAAAGGATAAGAAAACATGTATTCCTCTTAACACCCCGAGGGATATTGTGCAGCGTGAGGAAAATCGTGTATTAAACCATAAACAAGGCTGGAATAGTTATTGTGTGTGTGTGTGTGTGTGTGTAAAAAAATATATGTAAATGTGTTTATGCAGAGGGAGTAGCACATGAAGAGAACAGCAGGGAATTGCAGAAGCTTCGTGTTTGCTCTTTTCTGTTGTCAATTTGTGCAGTTTAGCGTACGCCCACCTTTCCAAAGATATAAATGAAATTAATCAATTCCTGAGTGACAGCCATATGGCCGATAAAATAACAAACCGGTGCACAATTCATCATCCCATTAAAAGTGAGCAGAATTCAGGGCCGATGTTGTTTGAGCAAAGTTTTTTTTTTTTATTATGTTAATTAACCCAGTATGTCCGTGATATAACTGGGTCAGCATCTTTGTTTTTTTTTTTTTTTTTCCTCTTTACCATCATTAAAAATACACTGAAGTTTATGGTTAAGAAAACAGTGAACCAGATGAATCATAAACATTATGAAAGAAAAGATCTGCAGATGGGAATGGTAAACAATATGCAGATCATTATCGATCTCTCTGCTGATTTAGATTCAGATGACAGTCTTCTGAGTTGAACTGATAATAGCCGCATGTTATTACACATGTTAAGCCGATGAGGTGAGAACACAGCAGCGCCATTCGGCCACCAGGCGACAGAAACCACAGCAACGCTACTCTTCTCTGAAAAGGAATTATGGCTCATTTCTAACAGTCCTGAGCAGAGCCAGGAACTGAAAATATCACATTGACAGCAGGGTGGGTACTGGTGCGATATAAAAGGAAATTTCTAAACTGGGTACAACATTTCCAATTCCATTCTGTCACTGTTATCATGAATTTGTCATATTTGTGTATCGTGTTCCAATACTCTTTAATCCCTTGTGACAAGGTCTGCAAAATGTACTTTTTTACATTCGCTCTCACTTCTTCAAAGAGGCGCACAGTCGGAGCAAGGAGCACAGACTCTCGTGTATTGACATTAGATGTGGGCCTTTTTTCATTTATAGCTGCATTATTCCTCTCCTGCAGTGCAGCAGAGAGACTATAAGACTTAAAGCCTCAAAACAAATCCTGAGGTTTGTTTTTTCTTTTTCTTTTTGGGTTTGTGTCAGAAATTACCGCTTCTGGAAAGTTTTAGTCTCTACTTAGGGACTGTGTCGGGGAAATCTTTCCATTGACTGTTCCAATTTTTATTCTGCCCTATCTGCCCTGCTCATCCACAGCTGTTTTATGCTTTAAAATGTACCTCTGCTACACTGGGCACCAGCAGAGCTGTCTAGACAGCAGCACAATGCTTAGCAAGCATTTGATTGTACACTGCATATTCTAGTTTTTTTTTTTAAAGAAAATAATAATAAAAACATTTTCTGCTTTGTAAAAACTGCAGGTAAACTAGATTTGTCTCTCATATCAGATCTGTAAGACAGACTGTCTACACTGATCGGCCCAGATCGGATTTGTGTGTCCTGACGTGGGTTGCCGTGGTAACGTAGCATCAGTAACCACAGATGCCGGTGACGCAGTTTTCTATCCGCACTTTTGTCACTCGAGTGACACGAGGACCCTTTGAATCCAACAAGCAGAACTCCCCATGCACAGATCTCCTGAGTGGAAGTCCTGTGCTTGTTTAGCCGTTTCACCGTCCATCCCTGACCTCATCCCTCCAAGGACTTTTCTTTCTCTTTACATCTTCTCCTCAATTCATCCTTTGCTGCTGTAATAATTGCTACAGCTGCAAAAGGTCACTGCGTTTACAGCAAATGTCGTTATCCCTCCTTTCTACACGGTCAGTCTTCTGATGAGGCTCTTACAAACAAGTGCTGGTTCGTTATAGAAACATATAAGGTGAAGATCTGGTGCTGCTTCATTTTTTGTTTCTCTCCACACTTTCTAAAATTACTCTGTGTACAGCAGATATGCTGAAAAACAGACCTGGGCTGGCAGCCTAGAAAAGGACATGGTGGAGTGATGGAGATAAATGAATAATGTCATCATTGTTTCACCATCTGATCACATACGTAAGTTCTGCAGGTGATTTTTCACGTTCTTGTTTTGCCTCTGAATTGTTTTGTTTTTGTAAATGTAGATAAAAAATGGATTGCGCCAAGAGCTGGGGAGGTGTTTCAACCTGCAACACAGGCACAGAGCATCGCTCAGGAATCAGTGTCACATCCAAAGTACTGCATTTCTATACAGCATTTTACAGCGCAGGAGATTTTTCAAGTCTGAAAAGGTGCAAACGGCGTTCACATTTGAGCGGAAAACGCGGGACGTGAAGAAAACAGAAGGGCTTCGGGCTGAAAAGATGAATTTGTTTTATCCTGCAAAGCAAACTGGCTGTGTACTAAGCGAGACGGGATGTGCCCAGATATGTTGTGTGTTTGGGTTCCACTATTCATCACTTCAAACACGTCCCCATCTCACTGCCAATACAGTGCCTCATCCCTGATGCAGCTCAACAGTGTGACTGCCACCAGTGCTCTCAGCCCGGGAGCCAAAGCCAGTGATTTACTATCTAGCTGTATTTTGTCTCACTCGGGTGCACACCGCTAGCCACACTGTTGCCCTGTCACACGCTGCCTTGCCATATTTGTAATTCTGTGTAAAGCGGCACCTGTGAGGTGGTATCTCCTCAGCATTCATCAGAGGAACGCTCTAATCTGCTTCTGCCTCGACTCGGCCTCTGCAACAATGAGAAAGATGAGTGTGATGAGGCAGAACCAATAGAAAATATTTTTCTGCATCTCGCTGATCAGATAAAGTGTTGCAATTACTGCCCGGGGGAAGTTTGCTCTGTGCTTTAAGCTACTGTCGGGGCCTTTTACAACCCCACGAAAGTCGGCCACTGGCCTGAAATGCGACGTTGTTTCACTCAGTGCTGGACCTCAGCACAGAACGGTCCGAACCATTGACAAAATGATAGCTACAATTATCTCTTTTAACACGGCTGAATATCTCATTAGTTTAAGGGTTTGTGAGAAGGTGTTGGTGTGCGTGGCTTCTTACGTTTGCACAACATACAATTACCTAATGGCAGCAGAGGCAGCTTGTTCCCATCTGTCTTTGTTTTGCTTTGTTACATCTCACTGTTTTCATGCAATCGGAAATGTGAATAAAAATACAAATTAATGTATAATGGAGGTTCTGCCACCTATGCCCGCGGGCCAAATGGTCTTTGCAGAGTGCCTCCGACACTCAAAAATGAGGCATATGGTTTTGAAAATGGCATTTTATATTTTCACATGCGCACATTTGTTTAATAGCTTATTTAAGTACAGTCTCTTTCATTCTTTCCTTCAGGGGCCAATTTAGACTTTGGCGAAAAAGCTTCACTAGGCAACTTTTCAGGCTCTGAATGGCAACGGGAAAGGCATATTTGAATAGACTGAACTTGAATATCCAAAAATCCTGAGAGTGAGCTACACACAGCATGCTCTTGTTTACCAACCTGGCCGTTCTGTGATCACCTCAAGCCAAAAGATACCCAACGTACGCAGGAGGCAGCGGATCTGACAGTCGTGGAGTCTGGAGTAATTGCTCCAGGCAACGTTTCTGGATTTCACCTTTTAGTTTTGACTGTTTTTTCCCTGTGCATGGACAGTTCACATACCCTGGATATCTCACATTTCTCAAATGCTATGAAAAAAGGCTCCTCCAATAGACATCAGGACCTGTCTTATCAAAGGCAGAGGTGCTTTTAGTCCACTTTTTACCATGTGGATGTCTGCGCAGTACAGCCGATGTAAAGGATGTGCTTTTTTATGGCTCTGAGTGCTGGAGAGTAACACAAAAATGAGAAAGATCACAGAAGTTGTTGGAGCTGTATAAGAAGAGAGACGGCATAAAAAATGTCCCTCGAGATAATGAAACGTAGATTACGATGGCTCGGTCATGTTCTGAGTTTGCCCAATAAAATGATACCCGAGACTGCTTTGAGACGGACTCCGACGGGGACGAGAAAGAGAGGCAGGCCAAAAACCACCTGGAGAAGGACAGTGAATGATGGAACTGGAAGACTTGAACTGGGAAGAAGCGCATGACAAAGCATCGAGACAGGGTTCATCTGCAGTGTATAATCACATCCCAGCAGCCACGACAATGAGGATAAGTAGGTAAGTGGAGACCACACACTTCTTGTGAAGACATTGTGAGGGCCAGACTTCAGAGAGACGGCACATTATTCCCTGTTATAGCTCTATTTTGTGATTTAGGCGTTTACAGCAGGAGTAAATATAAAGTCTATCTACTGTAGAGTGCAGCTTTATGTGCCTCACACTGCGGTCAGGTTTAATGTGCTGCCATGCTCAGCCATCGACCCGTACAGGTACAGAGTTTATCTGTAGGTTAATATTTCAAGGCCTCTACGCCGAGTACGAACTCAGTCTCACACCTGCCCACTAACAACGTCCAAGATATCATAAAAAGGTTATGAGCTGTTCATGAAAACATCAAGGTAATGAATTAAATTGTGTAATTGGTATCCGAATAATTGAAATGCATATTCAATTTCCAGCCTCAGCACCACCAGGCAAACGCGACTCATCCTGCCCGTGTTTTGAATCATTAATTAAAAAAGTGTGGCAGTAACAGACTGCTCCTCCTCCCCCCCCCCATAATTCGACCTGTGGCGTTTCCACGGAACAGGACAAACAACAAGATAAAGAAGAAGACTGACTGCACCATTCAGGGGGGTTGTGTCAGGTAAAGCTCAGGTCATCTCTCCTTCTACACCGCCAGCCAGATAATTGCTGCTGCAATTCCAGGAACCTCAGAAGCCCGCGACATTTGACACGTGGCTGAAGAAATTAGGGAAAATTACATGCTGAGAAAGTTAGATTCACCACGTCAAACAGAAGGGGGACTTATTCAAGAAGATCTGGCAACCTGCCATCAGTCTGATTGAGCAAGCTGAAGGGTAAATGGTGGAGCAGGTGTCACATGTTCATCCCCTGTAACTTCTGTCATCATTTAAGTGTGATCTTTGTATGTTTGCACGGTCGTCTCTTCTGAAACTCAACTGGAAGTTACACACTAATAAAGGACACACAGTGTCGGTATCCTCCGGTCCTTCTCCCGATTCTACAGTAGCTTTACATTTAGCAAAACTGGGGACGTAAATATGCAGATTTTGGACCATTATTTCCATGATTTCCATGAGCAGCAAAAATCACTTCACATGACTGTGCACTAGATTTGAGTATGCTACTTTTCAATTTATGTGCCAGAGGCAGTTTACACTGCAGATTGAATTCTTTGCGGACTGCTGTCTTAACCGAAGCTGAAATGAAGGCGCCTTGTGTGTGGAGGTGATACAGCTCGTGTGCAGAGATACCCGAAGAGGAGCAACACCCATGGTCTAAAAACATACCAATACACTGACGGATATATATTGACACTTCTGTGCATTTTCGCAGGAGGGCTCAAAGGTTTCTGGCACTTGTTTATAACATGTTTATGTCGAGCATGTTCTCTCAGTCATTAGCATTTTACTGTAAAGACTCCCGCTTTTGTTAAGATTTACAGACTGCAGACAATTTCCAGTTAAGTGCACTGATGCGTGTATATATGAAATGACTGCTGGCTGTTTACCGTGATTTCTGTGATCAGGCGGGTCCTTGAGGAGCTTTCAGAAGTCCAAAAAAAATAAAAGTTTAATAGTTTAAAACACAGAGAAAATCAAGCAAACTCAACATTCAGTCGGTGTGCGCACGGGGGCCCTTGAAGAGCAGACGTTTGAGCAGCCATAATGGATTATTTGCATAGAAATATAGTCATCGAGGTTGTTTGAGAAACCCTATGGCACTTACTGGCATAAACATCCTCTTTATGTTATTGTATAATGCCTGCGTGAACTGCTGCAGATGTCCTTTGAATCTAAAGAGGATGTAAATCTCTATAAATAGAAATGAAGAAACTCTATGAAGACAAAGAACCGATGTGAGTCTGGACTCACCGTGGAGTAAAGTGCCCTTGGACTACCTGAGTAATAACAATGATAGTGGTGAGAGGAAAGCAGTCTTTATGTGGCGAAAAGGTACATTACACAGTGAATGCAGAGTTTTTCAAGGAAAACATTTTGCCCCTGTGGTGAACAGACCATACATGGATTTATTATTTTTTTTTGGAGGATATTTTTTATTTCTTTACAGATTTATAATAACTGTTCTTACAGACAGCACCCACAGTTCCATCCTCTCCTAGAATTGTGTGGGGTGACATTGAAAATATCTTTTTTATCCCAGTGAAAGATTCACAAAGACATTTCATGATGACAGGTTCTGGTACCCACGGGTCAATGCTATTCAGACCACGAGTGGCTTCCCGGGGGTAAAACCAATGCACAATGAACGTAATGGAAAAAAACAGAAAAGGAAAAAACAAAAAAAAACATTCATCCTTGCAAAACGGTATGAGATGACCGCAGCCTGCTGTGCTGCACGCAAGACAAAAGTTGAGGTTCAAAAACACGTCCGAATGTCCTACAGCCGCTGTTGGTTCTCACGAACAAGTCTCTCCATATGCAAAGCTTTCTGTTACCCTTCAGTTTCAATAATTACATCTACACAACGTTAAAGTTCCACAGAACTTCGACAAAAGCAACGAGATGCACAAATTATTCCTCTGCTCAATGACTACATGAAGCTTTCTGATTAACATTTGAGCAAAGCTGTGGATTAAATCTCCTGATTAAAGGAGTAATTTCATTGGTTCAAACGGTCAAATTCAAATGTTAAACCGGCGCCTCTGCACAGCGGAGAGACGGCCCCGCTGTGGGAGCTGACAGTGGACGTGAACAACATGTTTTTGTATAGCTGAAGCTTGCAGCTGTATATTAAACAACCGTCCATCACACACAGGTCGAGTTCAACAAACCCCCTGCTGTTTACGGATAAATCAAACACATTATTTCACATTGTTACAGGAAAAGACTGCTGAAAAAGCAAAACGGCTGCTCTTTACTGCCGAAAAACACATTTTGTAATTTAACCGGTATATCGCACACGGTTGCAAATGCTTAAAAAAACAAAAAAAACAAAAAAAAAAAGACATATGAATGAAACTCACTGTGTTTGGATGTTAATTCAGTTTACATGGCAGAGCTAAACATCTGATGGGCAATTTAAACAAACTTAGGAGGAGCTCACAGGAAGGAGGGAGGAACTATATTCCCTTTAGTTACCTTGTGAAATGTTCCTGGGTCAGCTGCTCCGAAAATGATAAAGGAATCAAAGCGTCACCTCCGTATGCAGAATGTGAGGCAGAGCCTCTTTTTATATTTCCCTCGAAGCTTATATCATTTTTCCAAAATGCTGATGAGCAGCTCCTGCTTTCGCGGTAACAAATGGTGTTGGATATTGAAATGAACACCTCTGTCCTTAAAAAATCTGTTTACTGTATGCTGATGTGGAAGAATCCCAAAAGTGAAATAAATGTATTCTCCGTCTCTCCTTATAACAGAAGTACAGTGGTATTAATGAAGAAAGCGTCTGGTCCCCTCCGTTTGTCCCTTTCAGCAGCAAAATACAAAGAGATGAGATTTTATATTAACGCCAACGAGGTGGTTATGTTTTAGTGGTTAACGTGGTATCTCAAAGAAAACTTGGCAGACTACAGAATTAACTCCGAGGCCCAGTGTCAAAACTAAACTTAAACTGTGAACCTGCTTGTGCTTCAAAATAAGTCCATTTCAAATTGAAGGCTGTGGAAGACTTTTATCCTCTACTCGTATTGAAAATTACAGACATTCTCTGCAAACTAGGGCCACAGCTAATGACACAAATTGATTCATGGCTTAGTAATAAAAATGAAATGTCAAAGAATTGTTGAAGTGCTCATCAAGATTTCTCAGGGCCCAAAGTGACATGTTCCAGTTGTCTATTTTGTCAAACCGAGACTCTTCATTTGCAGCCATGAAGGACAAATAAAACAGCAGCAAAGTCACATTTAAGAAGCTGGAACCAGCAATCGGTGCTTGAAAGAAGACTTCAAAATATTTGTTTTTCAGTCAAAAAAATCAATGAATTGCTGCAGCGCTATTTTAAAAGTTGTACATAACTAGCTTCATAAATGGTCCAAGAAATGTCGACTGACATTACAACAATATTGTTAAGCAAATACTGGATTTAGATGCGTGTCTGGGAACTGGAATCAGTATCAGGGGAGGGGAAAGTATAGATTTCTGTTGGGAACAAAGGGATGCATAAGCGAAACACTGACAAACATGACAATCACTGAGGACTTTTCACTCACTGATCTAAAAGGAATGTTGCCTGTCCATAATTAAGGCCTGCTAGCGAGCCAGGCAAGGTAAAATAGCATTATCTGAACAGCAGCTGTCCAAGGACATTAAACGAAGGGCTGCAAGAGTGTTTAATAATCGCTGCAGCAAGCAACCCAGACTGCCTGAGTGTCTTACAGCTTTATATTCAGCCATGTTTTCAAGCAGTATTTTCCTTCACATCAATACAGACGTTTCCAGAACCACAAATCAGTACATGAAGATTCACAGGATGCAGGAATGACTTCCTGAGAGAGCATTATATACTGTGTATATGTCACTCCGCCATGTTTAAATGAAACTGCATTTGGTTGCATCCCGGTTTACTTGCTAAGTACTGACGTCTGATTCTTTCCTTGGTAATCTTTGTTCCAGATACATTTTTCAATCCTCGAAACATTTCTGCCTTGACAGATTGTCGACATGTTATCCCTTTTTATTTCTCACTCCTCCCACGGGTTTCAGCCAATCTGTACGACAATCAATACAGATTTGCACAAACTTCCACAGTGTTAAACAAGCACGCTCGTACACTTGTACCCACGTTTTGATTAGACGAGCGCGCATTATACCCGAGCAATTCTGCAAAATGTGATTTCATTTCAACGCTAGATGACAAATTGAAGTGGTGGCACTCACACCATCTGCATGACAATCAACAGTTGTCAATCATGCCAATGTTGGTATTTGATGCAGATTCTAAACCTTTTCCTGATATGAACAAATCTAGAGGTTTGCTGCAGAGCTATGACCTCTCTTATTGCCTCCCAGTTTTTCTCTCTTGCAGGGCTTTTACTCTTCAGCAAAACACTCGAGGCTGCGGCTGGTTTTCTCCTCACAGTCACTTCGTTCTGAAGTCACTTTGAAAGACACACTGCATGTATGTTGTTTCTTCTTCCCCTCTTTTGGTTTACCGAGCGTGGGCAGCTCCACTCCAGCTCCTCCTGCAAGCTTACTGTATATAATTGCCTGACTACAGGCGAGTGAGAGTGTGCTGGGTATCTCTGTGGGATGCTCGCGTCAGTATGTTCGCTCTCTCCTCACATCACATCTAACCGCCCTGGCCACGTTCTCTAATATCACTGACATTTGAGGAGGCACACCAAAATGAGTGGCCTGATAACGATTGAATTTCATGCACTCATTAGGTGTGATGATGATGGAAATCATGACGCATTAGTGACACAGGTTTTCTAAGAACTGACTGATCTGTTGGACGATTGTTAACCAAGCTTGGGGAAGAACTCCAGCTGATAGTTAGCTTCATCCGTTAGATTACACGTCAGTCAGTGTATCTCAAAATGTGTCAAAGTATGGACCGAAAATGTTTGTGTTGGAATGATGGATGACCCTCAGATATAATGATTTTCAGCTTTATGTCCTACATTTCCTTGCTTTATAGAGGCAATTTATCAGATTACACGCAGCCTCTGGAGCCACAAAAGGCACTGCTACCATTTTCACATTTGTAAAAGTACTCCCCAAGTATACAGCTGTTGGAGTTACCTGAGATGGGTCAAGTGCTGATGATTTCTAACACAACATACAACATAAGACTGTTACCAAAACAATATAGCCTATCTTTAATGACCATTAGACATACGAGCGCTAGGCATTCTGGAAAATTGCCGTGCACTAGAGTGTAAATAGCTCCAATATGCTGCGTGCAGGACCGGCTGGTTGTTTCCTTATAATAAAAAACTGAACAAATTAAGCCTGGTCAAGGTTTTCCCCCAATCATGATAAGGTTTAGGTGAGGCACACAAGCAGTTTTGGGCACCACCTTAGCAGAATGAATGTAATTGAATAAGACTTTTCCCAGATTTAATGGCTGTATTTAGTTTTCCACAGTCTTTTTTTTTTTTTTTTAGCAAGCTTCATCGTTAAGCGGTTATTTATTTATGATCTGCTTTTTCATCTTTTTGTACATATATATGGTAAAAAATATATGTCCAAATGATTTATTATCAAAAAAAACCCAAAAGAACACCCTCCACAAAATACATGCACATGAGCTTTTAATGAAAGACACTGTTGCTGTCAGTTTTTCCAACTATGCAACTAAGTGAATGGAGACTTGACCACTGAATCTCAGGGTATGTTTGCAAGAACGAGAAATCATTTCAACAGTTAAAGTGAATGAGATGATGTCTTGGTGTGTGAAAGCGCGTTGCTGTCAGGGCTCTTCGATGTGGTTTTCTTGAGTTGTTGGGAGGATTGACCCCCCCGAAGATGAGCGGATGTGTATGTAAACACACATTACTAGTACAAAGAGGTGGCAGCGGCGCACTTCCACTCGCCCTCCCCACCCCGTCTATGGCCCACTGAGCACAAGGCAATTTCTTTTCTTCGTCTTACTTCTCTCAGGTGTACCTGCATGTTTTATTGCCTCGCACTGATATTGCTCAAGGACATAAAAAAAAAAGAGTGCCAGATAAAAAATGAGATCTTGTAGACACTCCGGAAACACGGCACTGTAACATGCTCATTACCCTCTCCCTCAATTTGGTCATGTCAAATATACAAGCACAAGATGATTTAAGACGGAAGAGGGAAAAACACTGAGGGGGAAAGAGATTAAGGTAGACATGTACATTTTAGCAGAACACAGTGGAAATCACCGTGAGCGGCCAAACGCACGAACTTGACGGATGCCTGCGGGGAAGGAGAGTGCTTTGTGCAGCTGCCTTCTCATGGAGCGTTTTCTTAATCAGGGAAATGGTGAGCAACACCAGATTAGCACCTCTGTCAGCAGGACACACCTGAAGCACTCTGTCATAAAACTCAATTAGCACAAAGCAGCGAGTCACGCAACGTTACTGGCATTTAACTTTAAGATGAAAGTGTTCGACTATGTGCGGACCCAGCAACTGCGTATTTGTCTCTGCACCATCTTGGACATGTACAGACATCAAATTGTGCCACGGCGACACAACGCTGACAACGGCAGCTGGAAGTGCCCGAGAATGAAATAGATGAAAATTAGCAAAACATCCAAGTATGCACTTTCATCATAGAAAACACTGCTTTAATCTCAGCAAAGAGGATGTTTATGCTAGCTATGCCTCCAACCACTTTTCATCTTATTAGCTCGGATGGGAAGCGAGATCTGAGAAAAGGCTCTCAAAGGAAGACGACAAAACAGCGCAACATCAAAGGACGGCAGACGACAACTTATTTGACGAATCATCCAGGTAACAGCTCCGAACCGCAGCCGCGTTTCTCAAAGAGAAAGTGGTTTGCATACAAAGCATATGCACTTTCTGACTCCCGTCATAATTATTCCCAGAGTGCATTTCGCTCTGTGGGCTGAGTGACTCGGGCTGGTAAGATCATCATCCGTTTGAGACAAATTCATCCTGGTGACAGGAGACAGCAGAGCCTCCTAAACTTTTTTGATTTGTGTAATACTTTGATGAATTTCCTGTCCTGCGTTTTGGAATAAATGTGCTGAGGGGGAGAAATGTACGGCCAAAGTTAAAGGTGACAGTCTACCGCATTAGAGGAAATGTGCGGAAAAGTGCGGCATCTATTCAAACATTTTGCTTCTTACAGAAATTTATGACATGTATGCATCATTGCGATAGTAAATCTAGATCTTTTCATTTGTTCCTGTCAGCCACCGCACCGTATTTCACGCCGGCAAACTGTGTGTCCCAGGACTTAATCTTTCCTCCACATTTGTCATTCTTTTTAATAAGAATCAGACGTCCACATTGTCTGTTTGACAGACAACCACACAGTATACGTGGCGCTCGCAGGGTGTGAGGATTGAAAGGGAAAGTTAACATTCACAAATGAGGACACACTATTGTTCAAATTTGCAAATTCATCACAAGAGGACTCTGATAAGCTTTCGGGAAAAAAAAATTATATATAAATATATATATAAATATACGACTGAGATAGTACAGGCCCAATAAATGGCTTCTTGGATTTGAAACTATAAAGGGGAAAAAAATGTATTTCACATAACCTTTATCTTTCACTGTCAAGAATGAGACACAGTCAATCCTTTGAAGTGTAAAATTTCCCTTAGAGTGTAAACAACTCTCTCCCATCCATGACGTTTACCTCTCCTCTTTGTGCTTGCAATTTTCTACATGAATAAAGAAGCTGCTCCTTTCTCCCACTGGCTAGACCCTGACTGAAGTGCAATCTGTTATAATATCAACTCAAGCCCCCATTGGCAAGCATCATTAGCCGCCGCTCGTTCTTGCATATTCAGTGCTGGCACCGTCCACGTGGCAAGAGACAGCATTACAATCGATTCTGCACAGTGCAATGATTAGTGCTGCTCACGGTGCGATGCTGTTCTTTACAGTGCATGTTTACCCTTATCTGACTATAACACCCCCCCCCCCCGAAAAAAAACTAAAAAAAACCAAATCAATTATCAACAAAAGGATCGTCTCTGCTTATTATGCGGACTGAACCCAAATCCCCAACTCTTGATTTTCCTCATCGCAAGGTTGTATCCTGTGCTTGTTTCTGACAATTCCTCATAAATTCTTTTCAAAAAGTCTTGCAGGATGTAAGAGAAGAAAGCTGTGGCAGCGTGCAAAAAATGAAATGCCTCTTCCTCTGCCAGTCAGCTTAGTATCCCGATAGCGCTGCTAGCTGTGCACCTGGCACTACACTATACGTAGGGGAGGCTGGCTTAAGATTTCACACACATCCCTGTCATGAAAGATTGAGCATGTGGGAGTCATTGAAATGTATTCATGCTCACAATGTAGAGGAAGCACGGGGCCACAGTAATGGTTGTCAGGGGCTGGTATGCCTCAGTGAACCGAAGACGACATTTTCTGTCTCACTGGCTGCAGGGATGTTTGAGTTATATAACCCTGCAGGAAGCCACAGATGAGAATGTCACATGTGAGCCCTAATAAAATGCTACATTTAGTAACTGTGCCATGAAGAGCCTCGCGCCGTCCAAGTGATTAAATGAAAGCTATGTTTTTGTGTTGCCCCTACGAGAGTTTGAATGTTTTATGCAGCACTACAAGGTAACACTTTAACCCACGTGTCTCGGCTCGCCTTTCTTTGTGGAACGATCATCACTGTTGTGATGCCGTCAAGGATAAAAAAAAAAAATTTAAAAAAAAGGAGACATCCGGGAAATATATAAAAACTGGCCATCTTACTGTAAATATTGCTGGAAACTTGGGCATATTCTGACCTAGAGTGTATTGTTTCGAGACCATAAAAGCCCATCTGAAGTCTGTTTCCCTCCTGGAGCAGCTCAGACAGCCATGTTTGGTTGTGAGTGTTAAAGGGGTCTCAGATAACAGCACATCTTATCTTCTGCAGGATTCACCAATATCACTGCTCAGGTTAGGGTGTCCTTTTCCAGATATGCAAATATCGTGAAAATGAGATGAATGCATTTCTGTACGCTCCAATTACAATAATGAGGTAGAAAGAGGCAAACAATGTCATTGGAAGGGTTGTTGTGCAGCACTGGATAAAGGAAATGGTCTGCCGCCTCACTGAGGGGGAGACGCAACATCGATGTGCATCTGAGTTTGAAAAGATTTCTGTGCAATCGTTTTTCTTTTTAATATTCCCATGAGGATAATTACCATCATTGTACGATGTCCAGGGCAGAAATTCAGTCTGGTGTTTGATGAAACAATGCATAGAGGTAACCTGACCTAACCTTGATCCATTTTAAAGAGAGGGTGCACAAACTACCGCCCGGATCTCAGGGGTACTTGAGGTTAGAATTTAATAGATTTTTTAGCTTTTTGTGAATCAAAGGTCTAAGGGTAGACCGCTGCACAGAATCTTAAGCAGTTCGAGATAAATTTGTGGTTTTCGGATCACTTCAGTTGAACTGACTTTAGTTCCGCAATTAGTCAAACAAGCGTTGTTGAGACTTACCAATTGGTTGATGACACCATGGTTTCCTGCAACAAACAGCTGTCTAGTGTCTTTGCATCTTCTTCCTGATGTCTTATTCCATCACAGGTTCAAGACTGGTTACATTTCACTGCAGCAATGTGGAGAAAGCTCACCACAAACCCACCTCCAAAATGAATAAACTCTACAGTATCCTGACCGTCGAGCAATTCCTTCATAGGTAAGGTCATCATTGTCTTTGCATTTTCTTCCTGATGTCTTACTCACATCTGGATTTGTAACGATCAACAGAACCTCAGTATATGTCCTATGAACTATCCTTTAAAATTATTCAAATTCTTTTAAAACAGCATTATTTCTATCATCCTGGAGGGACTGAGCTAGTGTTAGACAAGTTAGAATAATATTCACTGAAAATAAACATTCCAGAGTACTACCCTTCAGGATTCAACAATAAACAACAAAAGTTGGTTAAAAAAGTTTCTCAAATGTGTCCCAAGTACATTCTCCACCCAAACAAATCAATAAAGGATCTCTGACAAACACAATGAACCCGACATCTCACCAGTCAGTCAGTAACATTCAGTTGGCCGTCTTTGTGTGTGCAGGGTAAGTGTCTCGAACACTGATTTTCAGACATTAGAGCCCAATGCTCCAAAAGTACAGTGAAGCTCTCAGCGTAAACCTGTATTCATATCTGCCCAAATAACCTCTATTGAGGCTATCCGAGTATGTGCTGTCAACCCAATTCCCTGGAAGGTTTTGAAGTTTTTTTTTTTTTTTTTTTATAAGATATAAAGACGATTATCAGCGGTTGCAGCCCAGACAGGGTTTGTAATGCTGTATTTGTGCAGTGTCTGTAGAGTGAGAGGAACAGGAAAGCCCAAGACTGTTTCCCCAACTGCTGACAAGTTTGAGTTCAATTTTGATTGTCTCATTGAAAAGCTGAATGCGAGGGATGTTCCACATACTGACTGTATATAATGTGGACTGAGCTTCCGCGTCTCAGAAGTAAAGCCAATGCAGAAGTACCCTAAAACATTATTTCTATTGGTCAGCAGGGGGTGACTGCACTGGTTTCAAGCAGAGGTCCAGTTGTATGTACACTTATGACCCATCTTTTCCCTTGATTTGTCAGTTTCCAAATTAGTTTATGGTCTCAATCGCTAGTTTCAAGTCTTCTTTAACAAAGCATGATGTTCATTTAGGAATTATGATCCCATATAGAGTAAATTCAATAATGCAGGGGATGCTTTAGAGCGTGGCTGACTTGTGATTGACCGCAGCATGTCTATGGGTTCTCAGTGAGATCCAATCAGGATTTACAATGGCTCGTCCAAATATGCTCACTTCTGACTCCAAGGAAAAGAAAAAAAAAAACCAAGATGGCAACGACCACGGTGCCAAACTCAAGGCTCCAAACCAACAGGTGATGAAATGATGATCTCACACCTGGTCCCAACATAATGTTCAAGGTTAGATGCACCTTGCAGAAAACAGACCACTGACAATAACAGATAAAAGCTTGTTCTTTCAGTAATGTGTGACTCCTCCGACTCTTTCCAATTCCAACCTCCAACAGCAAAAGAACATGAATCTAAATTTATATAAAATGTTTCTACTTGGACATCTCTGACATAGAAAAATGTCTGTGAGCCCCAGTGAGAGATTCTTTATTAGGCTACTTTCTTCAAAGTCTGTAACAGTGTGTGTTATCTCGGTGAGCCTGTAAGTGATATGAATGTCATTTATCACAAGTAATGGTTCTGCAGTTGGCATGAGCTCCGTAATTACTCTTTTGCCATTTTGTGTTAGTCTTTAAAAACTTTTAGAGGGTAAAGTCCAAATGACATAAAACCACTGATGTGAATTTGAAAAGTAGTTAAACAGTGACACATTTAATATGTATTTTCTTTCACTCTGCACTCTTATCTTTTTGGATTCCAACCGATAAGAATGTGAAGCTGAGGTTACAACCTGACAGTCAACTTAAATATTTCGCTGTTTTTATCCACACTGGTTCAACAGTTAAAGATTGGCTTGCCTTTATTTGCACGGCACCGTCACCTCGGCGTGTCACACAGAAAAAAAGTTTATTTTATATAAAGTCTCTGCAGCCAGCGGAGGGGAGCTCGAGTCGATTTCTGAATCTTCCTGTTATTCACATCGCCCGAAACAGTCCGAAGATTAATTGCAATCATGAAGAAGTCTCTCCCAAAAGCAGGAAACCAGAGAGCTGCTGCATGACTCAAACCTGTGATGCCATCAGGCTTAAAAAGCAGAGCTGCTCATTAGAGACACAATTTAAAGTGACTGCAAGAATACTGAGGGCAGTTTGTGGGAATAAGGGAATATTTGATACAATAAAACACTGAAAAACCTGCTGTGTCATATTAGATACCAAGCAGTCACTTCATACAACAAAGCACCCCAGACTGTATTATGAGGTTGTGTACAGATTGAACACAAAGCTGGGTAGGTTTATCTTTTCTTTGTTGAATTGTCAAGTCTCCTGCTGTAAGAATTTACTCCTCGGGAAAAAGTGACAAATAATGAAGTCAAAATGGAATTTGGAGGGGGTTTTTTGTCCTCGGCAGTGAAAAACACATTTGTCTGCGAACTTTCAGGCATCGATGAATGAATCCACACTGATCAGCCTTGTTTTTGTTTTTGGAAACCGTTCACTGGGACAAAATCCAAAGCAAGTACAACCAAATAAATCTAACATGTTTATTCACTGTGAAGACCAAACAAAGGATATCTTCCCATCTTACAATATAATACTTTCCTTATACAAGTCTTCTCTTCCTTTTTTTGTTTTTCTAGCTGTATTCAGGCACTACAGGCTACAATTTCCTGCTAGGTGTGCTGAGGTATAAATTCATTACACTGCTCCAATATTGTACGCGGCACAACTACAACACGATCCAAATCAATGCAATAACTGCTGGTGCTGAGGTCGCACTGATCCCACTCACATTGCCATTGTTCGAAATGCAGTGCAGAGATCAAATAAAAAGGCCAGCCTACTCTGGGAGTCTAAAAGGGCAAATAGCTGAAACTAAAGCTGTATCTGAGAGCAGAGCCTGAAGTGAGACGATTCCCACATGAGACCGCCACAATATGAAATCCATTAGCTTTCAGACTAACTGCTGCACACACACTTGACATGGAATGATGAGGTAACAAAGCACCGCAGTGCAGCATGGAAGACTTTTGGGCTTTTAACTAAAGCATTGGTGATGAAAATGACCTACTTCCTCAACAATATTTCAGTGTTTCCCCACCAGGACGGTTCTCAAGTTATGGCCCTGACACAGCAGGCCAACAGTCAGCCGTCGGCAAGTGTCAGCGTTGGACGCTGCAGGGCCAGACTGAAGCATAAGCAAACTAAGCAGCTGCTTGGGGCCCCCAATCGAGAAAATTTGAACAAATTTAGGTATTGCCCTTCTTCAGCTGGCCATCCTAAAAATGCACCAAAATACTGAAAATCACATTCAGCAAATTCCGAATTTTCCCCTCCCCCATTTGCACCCACTTTCATACAAATAAGGGGTGTGTGTGTGTGTGTGTGTGTGTGTGGGGATCCTTATGCATCTCTGCCCAGGGGGACAGTAGTTTATAATCCATCACTGCATTAACATTTTTGTCAATAATTGTCAAGCACAGGTGACTGTGTAGTGGTGGGAGGGGGGCGCCAAATCAAATTCAACTTAGAGCCCCAAAAGTCTTGGGCTGGCACTGGGGCGCTGACTGTAGTCTTGTGGAGTGTTCAAGCGCAGTTTTTTGGCATAGACACAGGCGACGTGATGTGATGCATCAGCTGGCCTTCATCAACGTTGGTTTTCTGTTGTTGTGGTGTGTCTGGGCATTGCATGGCATTTCTTTAAATGGAAAACATGTTTTCACCATTCTCCCAAATGTAGCGTGATTCTACGGTTGATCTTTTTGGTTGGAGTTTGCTTTGTGATAGACGGATGGTTTGTTTTATTCGTTTACAAGTTCCCAGATGTGTATCGGGTTATTTCTCAATATACTGTTTCAAAATCCAACATCTTCACATCCTCAAAAATCATTGTGATTAAAACTTAACACCGATGGACATTTACAGTTTTTCCTCGTCTGTATCATGTTCGCTTGATGTCGACAATTAAAACGACATGCAAAAGGATCCAGAGGTGAAACAGAAAGTGAAAAAGATTGAACGTGTGATGAATGAATTATGATGATAAAACACAGCCACTTAAATTCATTACTTTAATTTGCGCGTCTGCATCTGACACTCTTCATATCACAGCCAGTGATGCCATAATTACAGAGATGTTGTCATTACAGCACATTCACCGACGATTAAAGTGAAAGAGAGTGGAAATAAATAACCCTTACCCTCTCATCATTTCTATTATGTCATGCAGAGTGAATGAATAACGGGCGAACCACAGGAAAAGGTGAAGTGACACTCACACGGAACAAGTTACTGTAGATTTCACTTAAACCAACTTGTGTGCAAAACTTTCCAACTGATGATTCAACTAAAGTGTCTAAAGCGAAGGACTATTGATTTGTGTTCACCATCCAAACGGATTTAAATCTTTAATTAGCTCGGTGGCATGTGGCCAAATGTAAATTAGACATCTGACTTGTGATTGTGTCAGGATGTTGATGAAAGGTTCCAACATTGGCTTCTGGCGGAAACAGCATTGTCTATGGTGAAAATAAATCTGATTACCGAAACTGAATTGTAGGCAGTTCGTGTGTGTGTGTGTGTGTGCGAGGGAGGGAGAGCGCGAGAGAAAGGAAAGGAGAGAGACCTAAATGCAGTCTAATGCACTAATGCAAATCTAATGCCACTGAAAGCTAATTCATTGCTTATCTTGACTGTAATTTTTTAAAGTTAAGGTACAGAAAATACATTTGATCCAGTCTGGGGTTTAACATCGTCTCAAATAAATCAGGCTTCCAACAAAATAACCTCCTCGCCCATGACTGGCTGCTCCCGTCTTATATTGTTTGTTGTGCTAATATGTTAATTCTGATTGGTTGAGCTGACTAAAGGCTGCTGACTCGCATTTACAAAATGCCACCCATGTGGCAGGAACAAGCCACAGTAGAATAGCTGCAAAAACTGACAGAAAATAGCTCCGGGCTATGATGTGGGAACAAACAACGAGAGGTTACATCTATTTGTAATCCAAAATGTGAATTTGCGAGCGCCTATGTGACATATATTAATTAAGCAATAAATTTGAGTTCATGTGTTTTGTGTTATTATTAGCTCAAACTATGTTTCAGTGCTGGAGGATCATATCTCACACGGTGAAAATGTCAACGCGGCTTTCCACCCAGCGTGGTGACAACACCTGTCGACAAACTGACAAGACACAACCGGCAGATAAATGTTACTGTGACACACTATTAAAGCACTTTCCAAAACTAAGTGTTGTTTTGACATGAAAACAACCCGACCCAGCCGCTCAGCCAATTTAATCAAACCCCAAACCCTCAGAGGCTTAATAAATGTCCCTGCCAAGTTTCATAAATGGGGGATCAATTATAATTGATTTCACAGTCTGATACATTTATTAAAGTGACATTCATCTATTCACATGCTCACCTGTTTTGCCATCAGCCTCAGCTTGCAGTCGCTGAGAGAATGAGTTTGCTATCTCATACTTTATTCAAAGTATCACTATGAGATTTTTCGTTACACTGCACTAATTGCTGCACCACCAAGGTGGATTCAATACATACAGAGCAACACTTCATTTCTCACACCGGCCAGCTGATGAGACGTCTCTATAATTTGGTAACGACGTGATATGTACTGTTGAGTGTGCAACAGGCAGTAAAGAAATGCAATTTCCCTTAAGAGCAGAATAAATTAGTTCCAGGGTGTTACCCCCGTCACATTACGTGACATCCCCCGCAGATGAAACCTGCCACTCAGCAGAGCAGGAGCCCATCAGAGATGATCTCATCTTACAAATGACGTTGCCAACATGCTGGGAGAAGCCATGAGTATAGAGCTGGAAGATGTTCGTTTATTACTTTAATGTCATATCCATGTGTTGAGTCAAAAGAAGGGGTCTGTATGTGCATTTACTCTATTTGTTTCAGTGTGTGAGTATGTACACTTTTGTGTGTGTGGCATACACATAATTATATACATTAATGCAAAAGTCAGTCAGAGGTTTTCTTGCAAAACCCAGCCTCTGATTTGCTCGAATCTGTCATTTTTTGTACGACCAAAGCCTTGACTGTTATGTGATCCTGGCAGTCTGCCGTCTGAATCTCAAGCCTGTTTGCTCTGTCTAGCCCAGTAACACTCTAATATTTGATGCAGAGGATGAGTGACTCAGAGAGGAGTAGCAGGAACGACACCTGAGAGGTTGGTGTGTTTACCGGGGAAAAGACCACCATGTCAAAATCTCAAGTTCCTCAAATTCCGACACTCGGATCCACAAACCTGACTTTACAATCATAATGGATGCTATTTTAATGTGTCGTGATTGAGATCCTGACCCATCAAACATCCTGGAAAATAACAAAGTTAAGTTTTTAACTCTAAATGACATAATTGTATAATCACCATCAGTGAACAGGTTACTGTAGAGGACTGTTACAGTCACTATGTTGCCTTAGTTTGGTTCTGTAACATTGCTTTGTGGGACGTTTCTCTTTATTCAGTTGAGTGAGGGACCTGTGCAGTTATCAGACTGTATGATCAACACGCCCTCCACAATGGTTCAGTTTCCCAATACTGCACCTCTGATACTATCAGATGTGTATCATATACAGAAGTTATTGAAATGTTAAATAAATAAAATGTTTAATTTAAATAAAAATTAGGTTTGTATTGAATTGTGGGTCAAAAATGGTGATACAGACCGAATCGTGACTTTAGTGTTATAGCCCTACAACACAAGGATACAGCCTGAGTCAAGCATAGAACATAACCAATCAGAGGAGGACTAGGGTGGGTCTTGCAAAAAAAGCAGAGGGATCCATAGTGCGTTGTTTAACCTTCTGCCTTGAGCGCTAGTTGTGATGACTGGTCAAAGTGGTCAAAACTTAGGGTTAGCAGTGTAGAAGGTAGTGAAGAGCCAAATACTAAGAAGTATTTGCCCTCTTACGAAGTGGGAGATTAAGCTTTTAAAAATATACGTCATATACATACAACTGAGCACGCCACTCTGATTATGAACCCCCCCAGAATTTTGGCTTGCATGAAGCCCCTGCAGTTGATGACTATTTCTTAATATTTGTCTTGATTATGTGACTACTTAAAGCTGCGCTGTGATCCGTGACACTATTTTCCACGTCAGATGCTAAGATGAATGTGGACGCTTAAGCAGCTCCAAATCAACCTGCCAGTAGCTTCTTTTCTCCAGCAGTGGACTTGATGAAGTAGCCTACTGGTTAATATAACATTCAGTGAAGCCTCAGTGACACATTTCCCAAGATGCATCCCCCCTACATGACACACTGTACAGTGATGTCGCCCTGTTAACCAGTCAGTCAATTAAAACCTGGTATCTGATCATAAATGGTAGAGAGGACTTTCTATTCTTGAAATATAACCGTCTAAGTTATGCTGTTGTTTCTGTGACTCAGTAGGAGTGGATGTACTTCTGCAGGTACGTGACTAGATGTGGTTATCGTTGCGTCCGGTGGGAATTTATTTACAGCTCGTGTTTGCTATCCGCATGTATATTTTCGTGTTGATGCTGTTGCGGCTGTGTCTGCCAACTGTGCATGGTTGAGTGCCAAGCTTTGATGCCTTGTCCTCCATCAGGTGTTTTAATATTTTTCAGGTTGTTTGTGCTGGTGCCGGTAATGTAAAGCTATTATACACTGGTAAATTAACAACTAATATTATGATAATAGCTGCCTTACTTTTGTAATAACACTATTTAAGACTAATGGATGGAGGCCCACCTGATTGTCCTTGTGCCCAGTCATGGTGAGTGGTGGTGGCTGGAGTAGATTAAAGAACCTTCACCCAACCAGAAAAACACTGTGAGAGTCAGACGATGGATTTTCAGTGTTGGAAATCAAATTTGAATCAGGTCTGCTGCACAAGCATTGACTTCCATCACTGATAAACACTGAAATGACAAAAGGCTTGATGAAGAAAAATCAGCAGCTTGAATTCAGAAATATCGAGGGAAACCTGTTTCCAGTCCATCCCTTTAAAACCATTATGAGTAACATGTTGTCGGATTATTTTCTGAGAATCCAGCATAACTAACCATCTGCTCCCATATTTTCTCACCTTGGGTAAACTTTGATATACAGCATATGATTGCTTGATATATAAACAGTGTTTCCATGAAGCAAATTCAAATCAGCGACTCCTACAGATAAGCATGCATTGCCCAAGATTGGAAAACCGGGTTTTCTCATTATCAAAAAGTGAAGTAGAGCACAAGCTGATGCTTCACTGATTTTCTGCTCAGATTTTTTTCAGCTTGACAGTGTACTTTTCTTTGCTGTGCACATGGCAAGTTTTATTTTCTCCACATCCCCAAACAGAGTACACAAGACAACTGTGAAACAGATGGTTATTTCTCCCAGCGATTCTCTGACCTTTGAAAAGTAGACTTGTGACTGGAAGGACTGTGGTTTGAATTCAGAAGCAGATTGGAAAGTGAATAAAAAATTGTCTCGCGTCTCTCCAGAAGTGCTGCCCAGGTGCTCACGAAAGAAAGAAAATTGCCTGCAAACTCCACTGCTGCGCAATGGCAGCTCATGGTTCTGAAACTGTGCAGCTATTTGTGCTATTATTACGAGCAATTCACCTGCCAATTATTATGTCAAGTGGCTGTTTTTTGTAGAAAATGTGAGTAAATAGAGAACAAAAAAATCCACTCAAGAATCTCAAAGTCCATGATTGTCTTTTGAAATGTTCAGTCGGGAAACACAGAGAAATGTCATAAGATTAATAAGCAGGAACTACAACTAATTTGTCACTCCTAAACGACAAAACTGTCTGACAGGCAGTCCCAAAATGACTCATACAAGCGTTTTGCTGATCAGGCAGTCAGAGGTACATTTCTCATCCCAAATGTCTTGGGAGAAAAGAAGAGAATGTGATCATGAACAACAAATTATGGTTAGGCAACCAAAATGGCTCAGTTATGGTTAGGGAAAGACTGCATGGTTAAACCACCTTTCAGTGTTGGTAGGAGACAGGACATCCAACCAGCCACCACAACCTTCCTCTCTTACAGCAAATCCACACCACAGACATATTTCAAGCATTTGGATATTATTTACTGGATTTGAGGTATCCATCATTTCAGCAGATGTGCTTGCAGAATGGATCGTCCTACCTCCGTACCAAGAGAAGAGTGTCTGACTTCAGGGTTAGGGTTTGGAAAAGCTCATGTTTTGGCTTCAAATACCATTTGTTTTAAAACTCACAGACGGTTGCAATATTCCCTGACTGGTGTCTAAATGTACCTTGTTGAAGTGGTCTCATCTAAGTGCCACAACTCTTCTTCCCCTGACAGGAAATTCAGCTCAAATCCATCTGTGTCGTAGAATTTCTGATACAGTGACTATGAAACATACATATTGAAGTCATCTTTGTTTAGCAGAACCCTATAATGCTAAACATTTTTTTTTTCTGGCTACATTGCTGGTGTTAACTACGTCTTTCAGTTTACCTCTTCGACATTTATTGAGCTTACTTGAAAATAAAAACGTGGCTGGCCAATGCTCTGAGCGATGTGGTTCAGAGTGATGTCCAAAAAATGGTGATCGAAAAGTCCAATATCAACATTCAATAATGTTAAATTTCAAGATGAGGCAATCAACAAAACATATATTCTGATGAAGATAGTCTCATATTGGGTAAGCTGGATGAGTGACTATCTGAAAGCTGACTGCGTTGCTCACTCTGTGTCGTAATATGCACAGATGAGCTCTGACATAACAGTTGAACTGAAGACACCAGCAGAGACAGAGTTCATGACATCAGTGGGCTTCGTCTGGACTGCTCCATTCATGAATCTCTCACTCCTGTAAGGTTAATGGTGTGGGACGCTGCACCGCTCTGTTGATTAATTAGAGCTGGACTGAGGTCAGTGCCTCCAACCTTTAGCTGGAACTATAGCTCGTAACAAACAACTGTATTTACATGGGAGCTTTGAGTGGGTGGACAGCTACAGAAAGACCTGAGCCGGATGAAAACGCTGCAGCCTCCAGATATAAATATGATGAGTCACCGAAGAAAGGGACCAGCACATTTGCTGTAAATGTTTTTTCCCTTGTTGTTTATATTAATACCTTGTTGACCTATATTAATGAAACTTGCCTTGGAGCTCTCCATTTTCAAGACCTTGCTCTGAGTGATAAGCCCTTAAAATAGCTGAACGCTAAAACAAGAGAGAAAATTAATAATTTAATGCAGCTTCGGCCAGACAGCAATGAAATGAAGACTTGATGTTGTTATATTGCTGAAGGCGTAAGAGAAGCATCATGTTTTATTCAGTCTCCATGCACTGAACCTCACAGACTGAATCCCTTGAAGTGACCAGAAGCAGGGCCCGGAAAGCTCTGTCTTTGGGCTCCATCACTTGGTCAATATGCATAACTGCAACAACAAAGAAGCCTGCTGGGGTTCTGTGTGATATCCAGAAGCCAAGGTGGTAAACAGCGATGAATATCATCTGTTTCACGGTTGCTACGTTTCCCAACATTGGCCATTTCTTGTAAGCTTTTTGACATTTTCATAGATGGAGGGTGAACACTAAGCATCTTTATGCAAAACAAATTTCACACTCACATACAGCCACACTTAGTCCTCCAGACAATCCAGCCTGACACATTAACCAGCCATTTTTGCACCCGGTGAACTGGCTGACAAGAAGTAATGTACAAACCATACGATATTGCAGCCGATTAGATCTCACACATCACTCCGAGGGACTTTTCATTTTCCAAATGAGTTATCCCGCCTGCACAAATGATGTAGCCGCATGACATCAAGTGTTAAATAAGCTTTGGACCAAGGCTATCCATTCTACTTTGGGGCTGCACTGTAATGTCTGCTCCACCATAAAAAACGTATTTTCTATCCAATGCAGGTAAACGATCTCCAGGGATATTCTCGAGCTCATTTAACTTTCTAATAGAGGACTTTAAAGACATGCAGATGGATTCTCACAAGGACCAGATAGGTCTTTTCAAGTGCATCCTGGCATGAGAACAGTTGACTAAAAAATGCATGAGAAATGTGATGGTAGGCGGAATGCGTGCTTTCCAGGAAAAATGCAAGTGGCACGACAGCATTTTATATTTATTTCCCGCGACTGCTGGTGCAGGTATGATGTCACTGCGGATAACAATTGGTGCTATATTGTTACTTTTTGATTATTCATCTAATTATTATTGACGCCCATCTGTCATACGACTGAAACACAATCGTGAACAACTGCACTAAATTCCTGCAAAGACTCACAGACTGACTGAATATTCAATAGCGCTCGCTCTTTAAACTGACACTGTTTATTTCAGTGTGCCTCGAGTTCTGCACCCGCCAAACGTTACTCTTTCCACCAAAGATACCCTGAATACCATCCAAACGTCAGCTAGTCCTTGCAGCACAGTGGGAGACTCATACTCATGCTTATAAAGCCAGACTGAGCTGTCAGATGAGAGGGGGAAAAACATTGATTCAATAGCTGTATGTGTGCGCACTGTCAATGTGGTGGAGGAAGGATAATACCTGCATTATGCAGAAATTCAGAAATTCAATATCAAAATTGTATTTGCCTCATAAATAGGATGCAGCTGGTATTTTAACTCAAGGGCTCAGTATGGAAAGAAAATAAGTAGAATACAACAGATAATCCACCGTAAAAATATAGTGAGAATATTGCAGTACAACAGAAAATAAAGATAAAGTGTCTTTGAGGCCAAATTTAGAGTCTGAAAGTGAATCTGTGCATTATTTGTTAATATATCCTTTTTTCCCTATTCCTTCATGGATGAATTGTAATGAGAATCCTGTTTGCGACACGGCCTCTAAGTATGATATACTGAATAATCCGCTGCAGGTTCCACACGCAGGTGCATCATCTGAGATCGATGTTAACAACTTATACAAGGTAAGTGCTGCCAGAGAAAGCGCAGTAACTGAGCTCCACACACTCCTCTGTGTTGCTCAGAAGAAGCTGAGGCCGAGCGCTCTGGGTATTCCTTTTCTCTCTGATTTCAGCAGGGCAGTGACTTTTTGAACACATGGTGGCATATCTCTGGTCCCCAGTGGATAAAATTCAGAGGGTTTTCTTCCCTTGGCTTTGAGCTACTTTGGCTTCATCAGGAAGGGCCAGTATTAGTTTGAACTGAAATGTCACGCCTCAGCAGTACAGACCCTTTTCATGCAGCAGGAGCTTCAGCAGACTGTAATGCACGCAGGTGCTGCATTATTGCACCAAAAAAGGGAATAGTCAAATGTTCCCCGACCGTAGGATTTTACACAATACTGCTGGCATAAGCTGTGTGGTCAGATCATGGAGTGGCTCCATGACTCAGCCATGCTTTTTTTTTTTTTTTTCCCAAAGAAACAGCTGTTGGTTTAGCCTTGTTTGGCTGGGACTAAAAATGGATGATTTCCAACAATTGCAAGACTTTGGCCCCTCTCAGACAGAATCAGGGTCGTGCAGCGGGGTGGGAGCGTCACTCAGCGGCCCGTCTGTCTGATGTAATGTCCAGAAGGTGGAGGTAACGTGCGTCAAATCAATTTGCCATCTGCCATTAAACAACAATGGTGAAGCTGTTATGTTTCTCTGCTAGTAGCATGCTCGTAGCATCTGAGGAGTAAATGATTTTATTTGTTGTTCACACTGACAGATTAGAAAATAATGATCAACAACCAGGATTTTGGGCATATTACTACAGTGTTTTTTAAAGTGGTGCACAATGCCAAACGGAGTAAATTCAAGTGAAGCATAATGTTACATGACAAAATGTAAATTAAGTTCCCGTTTTAGCATTTAGCCATGCTAATACGCCTGCATAGCACACCTGGAGGTAACTCGTCCCACTCTGCTTTGATTGGCAGGTCAGTCCTATGCTGTTGTAGGATTATCACACTGATCCTACAGTGATTGTCGGCAACGACAGGTGAGAAATACACACACAGTGACTTTCAATAAATAACCAACAAGCGCGATCATTACGTTAATTGTGTTTTTGGTTACTTGTGCTGCTTGTCTGATGGCAAGCTGATGTGATGGCTGCCACAATGTGAAATGGGGTTGAGTTTCTCAAAAGCAGATTCTGTTTCACAGCCTCTCTTTTTTTCAGCACCCCCCCACAAGCCAAGAGAGTTTCACTACAACTCTTCATACAGACTGCACTGTACACATTGGCACATAAAATGAAGCATTACAGATGGCTTGCAGATATAGAGTTAAGTATGCAACACATTTATCTATATCAGGTAACACTAACATGTCTAATAATATCCTAAACATCAACAGAATAAATCTGTCTAGCACTGCTGTCAGTATTCGTCACTTCAAGTAATCTGGGAGTGACTGCAGCCTCCATGCATGTGATTTGGTGGCCGTCTCACATGCAGACTATAGATTGCACCTTTACATTGTATGGTAACACTGAGTGATTGTGAGTAGCAGCACAGCTGCAGCGTTGTGAGACCGCTCTCCCCTCTCTACCACCACACATACGCACACTGTCCCTCCTAACCCACAATCAAATTCCAACATCTGCAAAGCATTCCCAGCAGGCCTTAAACGTTCCGTTAGCCAGGGGAAATCTATAAGATTGGCTCACCTCACTAGTTTTACTTTTGTTCTCAAGTTTCAGTGTGTTGTTTTCTATCAGCTGGTGAGCGGCGGCACAACACCTCAAAACAAAGCAGCCTGCTCCGCTTTAAATCCCACTGTTTCTGCCCACGTAAAACCATAAATCATCCGTGGTTCGTTATGACAGTTCCGGCCACGCTCCACCACATTACTTTGGGATAACATTACAGTAACATGTCCAGATATCCCAAATCCTAAAATTGCTATTTGGTTTTATTTGTTTTGTTTCTCCTCAGCGCCTCGGTTGATGCAATCATGGTTTTAATCGTGGTTGGTTGGTCGGAAGAGTGAGTGATTGAGTGTGTGTGTGTGAGTGAGTGTGCGTGTGGAAGCCAATTCAGATTTCTGTTGTCGCATCCTTAGAGGCAGAGCTGCTCTTCAGATACCAATCAATCTAGTTTTATGGCCGTTTTATGTCTTGTTCCACACACTATTACAATGTCCTTCAGATTCAGTGTGTTGAACCAACACTCAATGACCACTTTTAGGGAGGAATTTGTCTTTACTGTTGAAAACTGGCTGATATAACCATGTAAGGGCTGTAGCTGAACTGCTGTTGTTCAATTAGAATACAATATGTGCTTTGTATAAGGAATGCATGCGTTGCAATTTTCAACAGTTCAGCCTCAGGGCAACCATAATTTAGTTCAGTTGAGTCAAGGTTTAAATCTATTATCATACACAGTTTTCTTTCTTTTGGACACATATTACAGCAAACTCAGTAAACATCCAGTATGCCTGTATCAGTGCCACTCAGCCCTCTCAACAACTATAACCCACTCTATAAATATAGGAGAGTGGGAAAAACACTTTAACACTGGCCTATTAAACATTACAACAACTTTTAAAACCTACTGTCATTGCGTCAAACACCGTCTCTTCAAAATGCGGTGGTTAGCATCACATCAGTGTCCAAACTCGTCTAATAAATAAGGATAGTGTCATCAGCGTATTTAAGCGTGTAGTTATCAAGGAACAGCGCACACAGCCATTTGTGCACGATGTGAAAAGCACTGGAGAGCTCACACAGTGCCCGGGGTGCCTGTACTGATTGATTTGCGGGTCAGAGGGGCTGCTGTTGACCTTTGTGTGATGGATACGATCTGTCAGAAAAGACTGGTACCATTTAAAAATAAAACGATTGATACTCATCTGTTTCTTTTTTTTTCCTTTAATCAATAGATAAGGCCGAGGGGTGTTTTCAACGCCAAACAAAGATCAACAAAAAGCAGCCGTGCATGAGCTTCGGTGTCTTCTGAATAAGTAAGGACCAGGTGGTCGATGCTGTTAACAGCTCTGTCTCAGTCTCAGACTTGGACAAATAAGAAGTCAGAATTATAGTTCCTGTAAATACGTTGCGTGTGCTTCAGTTTTTACTTGTTGGTGAAGGTTCTCAAGTGCTGTATCGTGGTAAACTTATTTATGCCCTTAGTGACACATTTCCACATTCACCCACAGGAGGTGCCATGTGTTTATAATCAATAGATTCTACCACCAACACAAACTCCTCGTTGGTGTAAAATCCTTCTTGGTAATACATCTGTGATTCTGATTCTGATACATTCACAAAATGCCAAAAAAGCCACTTAATACACAGTAATTGTCATGGCCTTGGTTTTGGGGCAAACTGAATGAAGCGCACACGGCCTGTAGACAAATCCATCAACTGATTTCTGTATTTTCCCCAGATAGCCGTTGCTTACATATTTAGTTTTCTGTGTAGATGAAAATACGACTAATATTCCAGCCTGGAAGCACAGAGTCAGACACTTTTAGCAGCACATAAAGCCATCAGGATGAATGGCTAACATTTCCACCCCGCATGTCTATGGCAAACAAGACAGAGAGCAGTGTGTAGTTATTGTGCTGCAGCACAAAGGGTGTTGCTTAAGGTTCTCTTTAAAAGGAGCACATTGTTTATTTGCTTAACCTCGGGCACCTCTGCAGTTATTCCCCGTCTCTCCACAGAGCGGATTACTTTGTTTTAATCCAGCTCAGAGTGCCCCCGCACAGCATGCGATAGTCCTTCGTCATCATAACAGGCCAGGTATCGACACGCAGGCCCCTGTTTACCTCCATAGGGCAGAGGGATTAGGAGCACAAGCTTTGATGTCAGATTCACAGACAGAAGTGGAGCAAAGCTAAAGCCTCTCAGGGTTATTATGATATCCAAGTCCATTTCTTTACCTGGCGTTATGGAGCAGCAGGAGACCAGAGGAGAAGAGAAGGAATACATGGACGACCAAATGCAGGAGACAGTTTTTCTTTTTTTTTTATTCATCTCATAATAATAAAAATATAAACAAGTATTTCAGTAATTCTCTGGAATGCTTGTAAGATTCAACCAGGAGATTTTATGTTAGCTCGCCTTAACGAAACGTCCATCGTGTCCGCTAAGCAGCTAATGAGTAATAATGTTGTTTCACTCACAATTAGGACTTCAGTAAATGCTCCTCCATTATTTATTCTCTGCTGCTGCAGTCTGATTTAATCTATCTGTTGTCCTTGTAATTGCTCAGAGGAAATACAAAGGATGTGTTCCTTGCTGTATGTAGGTATTAGCTACTCGAGCTGCTACCACTGAGGGTCAGCGTGTTTTGATTACGTCTTAATTTCCCTCTCGGCCTACGGCAGAAGAAGCTCCATCCTCTCAGCTCTTGGTTCTGGAGTCTGTAAACACAGCCAGTGTGTTTTCCTATTGACATAATCACGTTGAGTGCTGCTGATGCAGTGACATTTGCAGTAATAGGAGACTGATAATCCTCACACAATTGCCTCTCCACTTTTGCACTATGAGGGAGGCCATGGGGGGGGAACACTCTGCTTCTGCAGAAAATCTACTGCTTACCAAGTGACCGTGGACATGATAGCCTAGCCCTCACTCTTTAACTCTTATTACCCTGTGGGAAAATGGGAGTCCTGCAGGATCAAACTATCTGTGCTGACGTGGTGAATGGAGAGCGAGAGGCCCAGCAGAAATAAAAGCAGCAAGAGCTCTCTCAAGTGGTAAAAAGAGAAAACTTCTCTCTGCCCAGCAATCAAGAAGCTCTTTTTTTTTTTTTTTTTTTTAATCCTCTTGGATTTTTATCATCCAGGCAAATAACTATACTGTGTAAGGTTTTTAATTGCCTTTTTAAAACCTTGCAGTAATTTGTCTTGATCAGATTTTCTTCTCACGGCTAAATTAAGTCTGAGAATGGCTGTAGAATATAGAATGGCAGCAGTACAGCAGTAGAAGTTTAAATTAGATACTTAAAACCTGCAGCATTAGTCATGCAGGTATCATCAAGGCACATTATTTTCTCGCAAGATGAGTCTTTAAAGTATCACATATCCTGCTGTATACACACACACACACACACACACACTGTGCAATCCTATTATATGAAGCTTGACTTTATGGAGTGAAAGTCAGAATGTATTTATAGCAATGTGGAAATATTGAAATCTTGAGAATCCAGCATGCAATGATTAAAATCAAATCTATAGTTCCACACAGTTATATCCTTGTCATCGACATGATAGCTTCTGAATTCCCAGGCTTATTCCAAATGTTCCAGTAACTGAGTTGTATTAGCGTTTGCCTGACAGGCATAGACTGGCTTGCCTGTGAGCTTCACTGCATTTGGTCTCCCACCTTGAAACCTTCATTGGCAAAAGGCTAATTGATTATCATTATAGTATTTTTCTGGCCCTTTCATGCATCTGCCAGGGGTCTAAATTCTTGTTTCATTACTATGGATTGCTGCTACAAGTTTTCATGCTGACATAATCATAGCTGCACAGTTCTTGCTAATAGAAGAATAATAGGCTATCGCACATGAAAAATACAAGATGGCATCTATGTACCTATTGATATCATGATTTGAGTTTTTGGTTCAGTTGTTTGTAGATTAAATATCCTTTTGTGGCCTGTTTTACTTTCCACTTCCTGCTTTGTCTTTTTCCCCAACCTTTTCTGTATAGACCTGCGTTCATTACTTAATTAGTACCTGTGTTTTTCGTCACTCATTGTTGGTTCGACTTTCGTCTCTCTTATTTATTCCTCACCCTGCATAGCGCCTCTGTATTCCTGCCTGTCTTCCTGCCTGTGTTCCCAGGGCTTCACTGATTTCAGTTTTGAATTGTGGTACTTCATTAGTTTTCAGTTGTGCCCCTCCTCTGCCTCTTCTCCTCTGTTCCCTGCCAGCTTTGGTCTTTGGATTACACATGCCTGGATATTAGATGATGTCACCTGAGCTCTGGGGATATTGGTGAATCATTTGTTTTTTTCAACAACAGTAACAAAAATAAATGAAATACTAAATTAATGTGTTGCAGCCATCTTTATGCTTGAACTTATGTTTGGACAATGGCAGACATCCAAAAGTGGCGGAAATGATGTTTGTCATCAGTTTCTCTGACAGTGAAACATTAGCTAATGACAGTGAATATTGACAATATTTGTTATTTATACAAAATCACTTCTCTGTTTTGTGTCTCTGTATGTCTGGCAGCTTCTCTTGACAACATTTCTTTTTTTTTACCTTCACAGACCAACTGCTGTCTTAGCTAAACTACGGTTATAGAGAATCAGCTGCACTCCACATCAAAAGCTTTTCCTTTGCCTCCAGCCGTATGTGAATAAATAACTTATCTCCCTTTCAAAAGACATGAATTATCAACATATGGCACCACATCTATTTCTCACCGACGCCATAATTTGGCTCGGTTAGTCACATTTTCAAGGCAACTTACCAAACAAGACTGTGTGAGACTGCAAATTCATATTTTTCACCCTAAAGAACGACTGACTTAACTGTAGCTGGGTCAAAACAAACACCAGCCCACATCCATAAGTCAGTCACATCTCTACTGATGTCTCTATTACAAAGAATGGACGCACGTTGAATAATGCATGCTCTCTGTTACTGTAGCTCGTACCCTACAGCATCTCAGAAACATTTTCTGAATGTCTAAGTTGGCATTATACAATGTCCAGCAAAAACACAAAGCCCAGAACTTATTGTTACTGAGAAGTGAATATAAATGTCAGCGAACCGAGGACCATTTCTTAACAAGCATCAGACCTGCCTTATCCGTTTAGAAGTCCCAAAAGCCCATACCTCCACCAGCTCTCTCTTGTTCCAGATCACTGCTGACAGTAATTGGAAACAACTGTAAAAAAGCTTTGAGGTGGAACCATTTTCATCTGCTCACTTTACACACGTTTGCTGGAGATAGTTTGCAGTTATGGGAGCTATGACAAGCTGCAGTGCTTCCATGTTTCGACTGTACCGTTTTGATCAATCTCACCTGTATTCATATCACTTACTTCGCTTTCCCCCTGTGGCGATATCTGTTGTTCCCTGCCACTCTTATCTGCCATTTGTTACATGCAAGAAAGCTCTTCTTCAGACTGTTTTTTTTCTCCAGCTCTGTACTTGTGTCTGTCGTCGTGGAGATCCCCACAGAGCCAGTGCTCTTCATTTCACAACTACAGTTTAAGTACGCACTGATTTTCTCCTGATTCTGAGATGTTTCTCCTGTCATCTGCCATCCAACTTCCAACTTATTGGAAGATTTATTTTATTTTTTCTGCTTTGCTTTTCAAAATACCACCTAAAACGAGCCAAAAACGAGTCCCCCAAAATGTAAAAATTAGTACTGCACAGATTTTCTGTGCATTGTAATAAAACCCTTTTGTTTGTACAATAGATTAACATTGTGTACTGTGAGAACAGTGTTGCCAACACCTCAGGCTCGCTGTGTGTACGCTTAAAATACAACAGTTTACATCAGTGGTACCCAGCTGTTTTCCTCAATCAAGACAATGTCTTTTTGAGTTCCCCCATCACAGCTTGAGATGTGAGCAGTTTAACCAAAGAGAGATCTTTTTCCTCATCAGACTCTTTCATTTGAATAATCTTTTGATTCTGAGGAGATACAGCGACCTGGTATTTCACAGGGAGAAGAAGCAAAGATCAGAGGAAATTGTTCATTGTATAATAATTTAACATCTTTATCCGACCCCGTCACATAGAAACTGTGTCTCTATATTATGAAGTATTTTGATCCAAACAATCATTGTGTATCGTACAATAAGGTAATCACCCCTGACATGCTTCACCACATAAATATTAAGATTGCACTATATATATATATATGGATGTAACTGCTTAATTGGAATTTCACTGGGCTGGTACCAAATCATTATTTATTGACCAAACTGCATCAGTCTTATTTACCCACATTTACATTAAATCAGTTGAGAAGTATGTTGGAGTAACACGTGAGTCGCGGCAATAATTGCTGGAATATCTAATGCAAAAACACAAAGCTGAGCACGGCAACACGTCCAACCTGAGGAAACACCTGGTCCATAAAAAAACGTATCTAAAGCTAACGAGTGCACTGTATTTGATGGCCTGAAAGCCAGCTGATAATATCTTCATTGACATCTTTATGTGATTAATTAGCTCATTGGAGGAGATTTTGTTTGAGATATCTGATAATTGGCTTTTTCACTATCTCAGTTGATGTTATCTAGCGTTAGCCAGAACTGGCTGCGTCTGACACTCTTTACAGACATTACTCCTTAACACGCTAAAACAGTGTGTGGGATTTTTTTAAGTATGTTCAAAACCTTAGTATGAATTGCATACTGTTCATGGGGAAATATTGCAGTATGTAAGCACTGCTGTGGTGACAACAACAACAACATAACAACGTCAGTGTTTCTTCGTCTTTGCTTTTGGCGATGAGATGTTTTTGTTATTAGAGAGAGAGTAAAGAACCAAAAGAAGGTGTTGTTGTGTACGGTTACCTTTAAGGTACAGTAGTGGTTCAAATATGAGCAATACCCAACCCCAGTGCAGGCATGAGATAAATGATGTAGTCACAGCACTGGCCTACTTAAAGCATTCTTGCAAAATGGCATCAGAGAAACCTGCAGTGCCAGTCATCCCAGAAGAAGACAAGCCTCCCATCAGTACATCAACATCTGGAACTCGGCTATTCTGCTCATAGCACCTAAACACATGTCACAAACTGTCAGAGACCAGCCACACTGCTGTGAACCCCAGAACCAGAACAACAAAATGAGGCTGATGTAAACTGCAGAGCCTCAAACTCTCAGACCAAGAAACATTCAGTCACCAAACTGTATCACACTGCATTGAGTTCATGAAATATTTTTCTTACCTTTAGAAGAGCTTATTCTGTATCAATTCACCAAAGTGCGTCAACCTCTGGGTCAGCAAATTCAGCAAAAATCAGAATTTGAGCTGTGATATTTCATCCGGATGTCTCCTGCAAGAGAATCTGGTTATTTTCTGCTGCCAGCAAAGTGCAAGTAAAGCAGTAAATCAAACCTATTGATGGCGAGTCCATGAGTAATTCTCCTGGTACAGTTTGATTGTTCTGGAGGCATCAATGCAACAGCTCAAGAGTGAGACAGAATAGTTTTCCTCCTTCACCGGTGGTCCATATATCTGTCAGCCTTATTCTCAAAGGCTGCCATCATTAGCTGCCTCCAAGTAATAGTTCCACATTGTTTAAGACATGAAACTATATTGAAATCCGTCTAAAGCCTGTCAAGTGGAAATTAATGAGTTGCACCATTCACTGAAGCTTCCCTCTTGCTTTTCAATCTGTCAACAGCAAAACCGCTGCTGGCTATGTAGCTCTGGTTTCTGGCCCCGGTCTGAAGAGTGTTCTCTCAGTTTTATCCATCTGACCTAGAGGTGGAATGAAATAGCAAATATTATACTTTAAGGAAGTTGACTTTTGAGACGCTCACCCAACTCGTCGAGTATTGACACTTTGAGTTGGTAGGTCACCGCTCTGGAGCTTCAGTATATGACCTAAAAAACCTCAAAATTCACTCAGTCTCCATTAGCTAGCAGTGCCTGACGACGGCTCTACTAATAGTCTACTATCTTGGCTGCTGTTGACGGGGCAACATACCTCCTGTTGCTCTTTTTTCACAGACAAAATTAATTCAAACATTTGGTACATTGTTTGACTCTGCCTGTCTAGTTTCTGGATGGAGCACTAGCCCACAATAGTTAAAGACATTTGATGCCTACAAGGTTGTTTATTAGATACAAATGTAAAACACAAACCCACCAGAGTGAACATGAACGTCTCTGCAACAGTTCAAGAGATTTCACTTCCATGTGTCATGTGTCCAACAGACACCAGCCTGTTCAAGATCCAAGATGGTGGATCGCTCCTGTCTTACTCACTTGTTAAATTATGCATGGCGCTCAGTGCTGCCACCTGTGGCTACTAATGATCATTAATTTTCATCAGTCTTTCTGGAAATATGTCCATATTTTCTGCTAAATGATTATCTACTACCTACTGCCCCCAAGGCATCTCCTAATTTTAAATGAACACATATATTTTCTTACTGGAGTTTTCACAGCATGCTAAAGCGTTTTCACTCTTTCGCACTGAGCAGGAATCATCTAATGAACATTTGAGATCATTTTCACTCTGTCTCCATTTTCCCTTCTAACAGCGGCTCTGTGTTTATCCCTGGCCTGCATTTTTGAGTTAACCAAATACAGATGTGCTCAGTGCAGGCGAATCTCAAAGTCCAGATCTGCTTCCACCCCCTTCTTTGATTGGCTGCTGGAAATGGCAGAAGTAAGGGGAGGACGAACTCTCCACCCAGCTGTATTTTAGGTGTCAGGATTTTCTCTTTTTTGCCTGCTTTCTTCACAGATACTGGCAAGATGGCCTCAGCACATGACAGAGCTGTACTCCAAGCTATATTCAACCCCAGCACCCCCTTCGGAGACATCCCTGGCCTGAACCAAGAGGAGGAATTAATTGATGATGGTGAGCGTGTGCCTCCGACTTGATGTGTCTCCACATATCATGTCACAGCTTTTTATGTTTATCATTTCACAGCATATTGAATTTATTTGAACGCGTCCCATTCCTGGAACTAAAAAAAAAACATGACATTTTAATCCAAGTTGATTTCTGGGTGACATTTCTGTGTTTTCCTTGCCACGGTACCTGTCAATTGAGTTTGAGTGCTTTTTCAACCTGTTTATCTCCCCCTGCCAGACAGTGGCTTTGACATGGAGTTGCTGAAGCAAGTGAAAGAGTTGGAGACGCAGGGTGTCTCTGCAGCAGAGGCTGGGGATTTGCAAGCTGCACTTCAACTGTTCAGCCAGGCAATCCAGATCCTGCCTCAGCGAGCCTCAGCCTATAACAACCGGGCACAGACCCTGCGGCTGCAGGGAAACACAGCAGGTACATGCCACAAATTCAATAAGAACCCCTTCCAGACACGGCGGTGTGCCAACATATCAGACTGTCGAGTCTGCGGCCAGCGTGACACCTTATCAGACCTGTGTCCGTCTGATGCACCGTCAACAGTGTTACAGTACAGGCTCTGATTTAGCCCTGCGTTAGTTCTGTCTGTCATAAGAGTGGCAAGGTTGTATGAAATGAACATACATGGAGTTTAGTCATATCTGCCATGCCTTAAGGTTTAAGAATTCCTTGTGTGCTTCAGTGAAATGAACAAACGACAAAATGACAGCTGTAACAGGCTGAAGCCAAAGATCATGTTGTAATATTTTTGTATGTGACCAAGTTGTTATATTTTTCTGCTCGAGTGAGATCACTTCGTCAATCCCACCGTGCACTCAATAACATCATTTTACTTGCTTCAACTCTAAAGTATCTCATATTGGAGTTTCTATTTATAGCTGGTGCGTTTCAATTTGTGTGTTACCTGGTGCCAGTCGTCGTTCAAGCTGACTAACAAGATCTTCTGAATATTGTAGACACATTTCTGCCTAAAAGTCTGAGCACTGCCTGAATCACTGCTGTGTTACAGATGAGCAAATTATGTATGTATGTATTGATAATGTACATGACATAACTGAGACCGCTGCTATACTTATGGTGTGATTAATGAAAAACAGCTGTTGGCTATATACAGTGACGTAATGTAACTAAGTACATTTACTTAAGTACTGTACTTAAGTACTTAAGTACTTACTAAGTACTACTGTACATTTTTTTTAGGTTTTTTATAGTTACATATACTGTTTATTCTTCCACTGGCATCAGATATTAGACTTTATTCTCTACTACATTTATTTAATAACTTTATTTACTGGTTATTTTGAAGATTATATGCTGCATCAGAGCCAACGAAAAAAACAACACAAAAAAATTACTTTGATCATAGAAAAGCTAAATATCTGATCTGACCCATATTACGCAGTATAAACATACATGTAAATATATATATTATCATTTTGTTCCAAAGGACACTTTGTTGCCAGAAAATGACTTGTGATGCTAAATGGTTGTGGAAGTGGTTGCGACGTACATAAGCAAATGAGACCATCAGCTAGAACAATTGGGCATTTCTATAGAATTATTATTGATACTGTGTTTGTTACCAGGTCAGATTTTGGTTTATGCATGTTGGATATAATCACGAGTCCAGTTTGTCAGAATACCCTCACTATGGGATTGCAGGGTCGGGTTGCTTGCTGTCCAGAAGCATCAGTATTTGACAGGTTGGGAATGAAATGCAAAAAAAGAACTTTCTCACGAATTAAGTCATAAAGTAAAGAAATAAAAAATAATGTCTGAGTGCTGAGGATGAATCGAAGTTCTTACAGGACCTTGTAACAGTTTAAAGTACATTTTGTATCATCTACTTTAAGAATATTACTTAGTAATGTTCATATGGATGACTAACTTTTACCAAAGTCATATTTAAGCGCGATATCTTTATTGTTGGGTGCTTTTTTCAACCCTGGTTACAGTCTGATAGTACTGGAAGCACTGTATGTGCATCTTTTATTTGACTGCATTCCCTACAACACTTGGTTGCACAGTGATTCAAATGACAATTCAGACTCCGAGCCCAGACTGAGTGGCCTGTTTAACATAACAAATTGAAAATCAGCCTTCCCAGACATGTGGTTGTCTCACAGTAGTGCTTTCCTCTCCTCTCAGGAGCGCTGGAGGACCTGGACCGAGCCATCTCTCTGAGCGGCGGCAGGGGACGGACAGCCTGCCAGGGGCTGGTGCAGAGAGGCCTTTTACGTCGATTAGCATGCCAGGATGATGAAGCCAGAGCAGATTTTGAGAAAGCAGCTGCACTTGGGAGTGAATTTGCTAGACAGCAGGCTGTGGCTCTTAATCCGTATGCGGCATTGTGCAACAAAATGCTATCGCAGGTGATCAACAAGCTACGCAACCCAGAGATGCAGGAGTTCATCTAGACAGTTTGTTACTTTTACACCTTTTGTGTTTCTTTTTAATAAAATACCTCTGTGTCTTCTTTGGTGTTTTTTTAATTTCACTGACTGTGCTGTGGTAGAATAAATGAGGCCAGCTGCATGTCAGCATACATGTATATTGTCAGTGACACACATACGTGACAGTCCCCTACTTTCCTCAACAAAAGGTCATCTAAATTAGAAACAAAGCTGTCAGTGTTGTCCTCACGAAGCATGCACAGTTGTGTTTAATCACATATGACATGCAGGACATGATCCTGACTTCTGTCATGGTTCCACACAGGCGACGCACTTCAGCTTTTCTCCAGGAGATGTCAGTCTTGTCACACGCTGAAAACAACAGCTAAATTGGAGATTAAATGTTTTTTCACCACAAGAATGAAATAAGACAGAACAAACAACACAGTTCAGCTCAGGATGCCAAACATTTGCAAATGATCTGATATTACAGACATCGTAACAGATAGCTCCTCTCAGACACCATATCATTCTGTGGATTCAGAGTCTTCAGGGGGATTATTGTAGTTTCATCCTCTCTCAATAAAAACTTCTTAGATTAATCCATCTTCTTCTTTTGCGTACTTAGAGGCAAAATGATTTGAGGAGACGCTACAAGAAAATAGCAGTTCAGTAAACCTCATCGAAATCTTCACATATTGAAGTTTATGCCAAATTGAATTCTTCACACATACAGTATCTGTCTGCTGGGCTCCAGCACAGCGTTTCCTTCCTGTTTCTGTGTATGCAGCGGTTTTATCCACTTCACAGTTTTGTGGATGCATATATATCAGGTCTGAGTGATTCTATACATGGCATGGCTCTTGCTGTGGTTCGCCCACTGAGCTGAGGGACCAGGAGCATTTATCTTTTATGCTTTACTTCTGCATATTTGTCTCTGACCTCTCCCAGGCAGGCTAAGGCCACCGGCTGGGTGCGCTCCTCTCTCTGGTAGAAGGAGCAGGTCTTCAGGTGATCTGACATGGAGGGAGTGTTGCTGAAGCTCCATCTGTCCACAGAGGAGAACAGACTGCTGAACTCCCAAACCTGTGAAACACAGAGGCAAAGCTGAAGGAGGTGTAGAAGGCTGCTGTCACGGAATCTATCAAGCATACCGCGGCTATAGCCATGAGGATGTATTCATGTATGATGTCCATGGAAACTGGATCACAGTGTATTTATATCACACAATGTTATTTCTGTATCTATCCATTACAACTTATACAAATGATGCCCTTCATTTGGGAGCAAATACCCAGCTGTCACCACACAGTCCCACCAGCACTTTGTTTCCATGAATGATCACATATCTGTCTTGTTATGGTAGCACGGTGTTTACTGGCAGCCAGGCCTCGGGCCATTCCACATCCCTGATATCATCAGCACGCTCCGTGTCCCATGATCTCTGCAGCACGGAGATATAAAAATACACTGTTGTGCATTTTATGCCACCTATATTAGCTCCAGGGTTTGTTTGTTTGCCTGTCTGCAGGATATCCGACAAACCACTTAACAGATGGGGAAAAGAATTGGTAGAGTGAACCAAAGAGCAACAGCAAGACTGTTTTTTAGATTATGGTAATCAGGCGGTAATTAAGGTTCGAGTTAATTTCTGTGAATCACAAGAAGAAAAAACAACAACAACAAGAAATCCTGGTTTCACATCAAAGGTTTCACCTGCTTAAACAGATTGTCTAGAGAGATTCTTGTTTTTTTTTTTTTTTTTTAAACTGTTTTGTCAACAGCACTTCTAATTTCCATCCACTAATGTGTCACATAAACTATTTGTATGAGCTGTCAAAGATTTTAAATTGTTTTCCTACCTGCTTGGCTGTTCGATGGGATAATTTGACACAAACAGCCAAAGCTCTTAAAAACATTGTGCTGCTGAAACTAAAGCTGCAACAGTTCATTAACTAAAGGTGAACTGCGTAGTTTTGGAAACGAAATTGAGAGACTCAGAAATGTAATATTTACAATACTGATAAGGAAATACAAACTCAAAAATATGTATTATTTCAAGTTGTTCTCCAAGGAAAATACAATCCCAAAACATGGTTTGAAGCTCGAAAGGTGGCAGGGTCCGCCACAAATATACAAAGTAATTCAATATGAATTTTGTTGTCCTTTAATACAGTTTGTGTATTCGCTTTATTCAGTCATGTAAAGAAAGTTTGTTTAAGCATGAAAATCAGTCAATGAAGATTTTTCCCATCAACATGGTGCACTGTTAATCAATAAATTGGGAACTCATCGAGTGATCCTGCACATTCGATGGCATCTCATGCACAGTTTTCCCTACAGAAGCATGAGCTTTAATGGTAATAGCTCAATGGTCATGGGTTTGAGTCAGTTAAAATTCCATCCTCATTGGATTTCAGACAGGATGAGGATAATCTCCCAAAGTCCAGGCAGCTGGAGGCATCCACCATGTTCAGACCACTAGACCACTAGGCGTCCCTGTGGTCTTGTGGTCTGAGCCAGGCAGTCTAAGGTTGAGCTTATGGCTCTAATGTAAACACAGAAACCCCCCTCATAATCACTCCACTGTCTGCTATCAAGGAAAAAAGTAGCACTGGTTGCTTATAAACGACTGTATTTCACTTTGTATCAGCGTATTTTCTGCGTATTAGCGTATTAAAAAAGTCGTTTTTCTTTTTGTAATATTTAACAGAAGAACAAAACCATGTTGCAAAACTAAATGATAGTTTAGCTCAACTGTCTGCTTCTTAAACCATTTCTTGGAAACCAAAGTGAGCAAAGAACACAACATTTTTATTTATTTTTTTTCCCCAAAGCACTTCCTGATGGTGCCAACCCCCCACATGTCACTGGGTTTGATAGGGACACAGAAAAAATGCAGCAAATCCCCGGTGGCTGCTTCACTGGAAACCTATAAACTGTTGCCAACACGGCTGTGATTCAGTTTGTAATATTGTTAGTAAGGACTGTGGAAAGTGTTTTACAATGCAGCAGCTGTCACGCTATGAATGACTGACATTTTCTAATGACAGTAAACAGAATGATGGTGACACCTGGTTTAGAAGTCTGGCCTTGTGTTTACTTCCTCTCTGTGTACAAGGTTGAGATCAAAGGACAGAGTTGACTGGGTTTAATAAACAAATATGTGGGTGTGTGTATATATATATATATATATATATAAGGATAAGGATAGATGGTTCAGGCAATGGAAATCCTTAGGATACTTACTTTCTTTCGACAGCTCCAGGAGCTTCCCTCCTGGGAATGTGTCTTTTCCCACTTGAGAGAAACCATCCCTCTCTCCTGCAACAGCGTGGCACACACCTCTCTCATCAGATGGGAAACCTGCGACAGCTGAGATAATGTAAAGCTGTCCAGGTACGCAGCCACGTGCTGAAGGATCTCCAGGGGCAGGCTGCTCAGGGGATCCAGATTATGTTCAGCATTTCTGTGACAGCCGAAGGTTTTCCCACCTTCACAGAGTGGTGAGGGGACCTCTGGCTGGAGGACGAAGGTGCTGACATCTTGGCAGAATTTGATTGTGCCCTTGTGACCGGCAGGGTGGAACCTCGTCTGTGTGAAAGTGCAGCCGAGGTATTGCAAGGGGCAGCGCTGCTGGAACCAGCCGCTAATCGAGGCCTGTATGTCGGAGTGCACATTCCTGAAATGACAGCGGTATTCGTCACGGCGAAAGAAGTGACCACACATGTAGCTGAAGGCTGAGCTTGTTTTGTTGTGTCTTCTGGTGACGGACTCTGCTTCGACATGTACATAAAGGCTACGAGGTTTGTCTGCGATGACGTCAGCAAGCGAAGCGTCTGTCCTGAACGGAGCAGAGGCGAAGTCGTACGTTTGCGTTCCAGTATCCACGTAAAGACCATCTATCCCCACACTCTCTGAGATGAAGTGGCCTTTCAGTTCCTTTTCTAGGCAACACAGGAGTGTGGCGTCGACCTCGTCACACTTTGGGAGACCCTCGCCTGGCAGGGTCAGATCTGCAGTGTCGACGCTCTTGTGTTTGGTTGCCTTCTTGTTCAAGGGGTCCTTCAGGTGGTGGCGCTTTGCTCGATAGCTTGTAGGAACGTTGAATGTTCGGACGGTTTCAACCTCGATGGGCTCCAGATTCCCGTAAACAAAATCCTTTTCTCTCGGGGTGCATGCTGCAAGTTGGCCAAAGTTAATGAGCATTGCCCCGTTGTGCACCAGGTACATGTTATATTCAGCAATGTTTACCTCCCTGCCTAACCTCTCAAGAACCCCATCTTGCCATGGAGCAAGGCCAGTAGCTCCATTCATGCTCGGAGCAGCAGCAGCATTCCGTTGGCTCAGATGTGAGTCTCTCGTCTCTCCCTGACAGTTTGATGGTTCACACTCTCCCCTTTTCTCTCCACTTTCCTCCATCTTATTCAGGTTTTGGACAGTTTGCTTGCATCCATCCATCTCCTTCTTGAATATTTTCTCCCAGGAGCTGTAGTTCTGAATATTATCGACGTCCCTGCTCTTTGCCAAAGCATCCCTCTCCTCTTGGCTCAGTTGCTCCTCCATCTTTGTGCAACCATTTTCTGTAAATTCACCACAAACTGAAGCGCAGGCTGCTTCTCCTGAAGGATTGTGGCCCCCAGCAGTAACATCCTGACAGGCAGGATCATCCAACATCAGCTCAGGAAAAATGTTCTTCATTTTGATGGATCGAAACAGCAGCTCTTGGTCCCTGAGAGCCATAGCAACATCGAGATTCACTTCAGTTTGAAGGTTTTCTGAAACATTTTTGTAGAAGGTCAGATCAGTTTCTGAGACAGGCCAGCGGTTCCACTCCTGAGAGCAGCAGACCACGCTGGCAGGGCACACCTCCAGGTGTTTGGCCAGCCTGTGGCGCAGCATGCTGAGAGGGCAGCCATAGGTGGCGTTGAGGCAGGGGACCGTCTCATTGGGGCAGAGAAGCTGGTGCTCCTCCAGCTTGCACATATGGAGGACGGCTCCACAGTTCTTACGACAACTGATGATCAAGCACGAGACCGAAATCTGCACCGGGAAGTGACAGTGGACATTGTAACACTTGTCACAATGCTCATGGCGGCCGTCATGTGTCTTTCTGCTCCTCACCTTAACAGGGAAATAACACATCAAAGAAGAGGAGGGAACATTTCAAGGTCCATACTGCAGCTGATTATAAGCTACAAATGCATGTCAGAATCACATTTTATATTAAATCTGCTGATGATGGTGTAATTCTTAAATACAGGTTAGATTATACAATTGAAAAAAATACTCATAAGGTAAAAGTATCTAAAAAAAATGACCGAATTGCAGTAATTTTCATCTGTCTAATAAAGTACACCCACCCTTTTTGCATATCAGTTCATGCCTCATGCAAGTACCAATAAATGAACATTTCCTCACTGATGATCAGTGTGAACTAATCATGAGCAGTCAGAGTGACTTGATAATGTGTTAATGGTGACAATGGGGATCTGTGATAATCCTGCATTAATACATGCGTTAGATCATAATGAGTCATGCAGTAATTATGATTTGCACCCTCAGTATGAAGTGTTGCCACAAATCTTCAGTGCAGATATCAAACAGTGAAAATAAAAGCATTTACCATTCTGGTAGAAGAGCCTTCAATCCAGAATCGCCGCTGGAGGACATGGTCAAATGTTAAAATCATTGCATTTTTATACAGATTGTATGTTTTGTTAATGAACAAGTCTGACTAATATGGATAAAAAACATGAAGATAATGGTGAGGTGTGTCCTGATACACTCACTTTACATCAATAATTGATGCAAGTTCATCTTTTTAAAATACACAGTTAATTGAGAAACATAAATACATTATCATTAGCATGCAAAGAGGAATTTCAGGTAAACAAAAGAGCAACAAACTCAAAACTGCATTTTAGTAAAAAGTAAAAGTGAACAACTGCAGCAGCAACGGTCACATTTCTCACCCTTTGTTCCTCTGAGCCCGTCACCTTGTGTCTGCCGGCACCTCCGAATAACCTCTGCACTGTGTCTGGACAATATAAATGGACACAACAGAGGGGCAGACAGGCCAGTGGGACGGGGCACCATTGTCACACAGCCATTAAGAGGCAAGGTCAAGTTACAGCCCCCACCGCTGCTCCACTGTGAGAGGGTGGTGATAATAGCAGGTAATCCAGGCTCTCAACAGTTTAACTACTGCACGACCTATAACAACAGCCTGTGTACACGTACGCCATCCTATCGAGCTTTTATTCTACCAGGCTGTGTTTGTTTACATGCACAAAATGATAGGAACATGTGCAAATGCTTGATTAGTAATGAAGCACTTTTTGAAATATATTTTCTCTCATTACCAAAGTTGCATTTAGAGTTCAAAAATGAAATGATTGTGAGTATTTGTTTTTCATATAGCTGTTTATTTCTTCATGTATACGGCAAAGTGTAACATGCCGTATGGAGGCTCGTCCTGCTCCACAACCTCCACCAGATGTCACTAACACACTTTCAAAAACTGGAGCGACTCTTTCTCCAGCAGCCGCCCCTGCTGTCAGATAAAACTCAGAAGCAGGATGAGTTGAAGTCTTTGGGGTTACAATGACAGATCAAAAAGGTATTTTTCATGACATGTTTTTCAACAGGAGCTCATTTAAATTCATCTCAAGCCCGTGGACTTGATTATGTCCCGGTTTGAACTGAAAACTGAGGCAGATTTAAGATCCGTGTGTAATTTCTTTTCTAAAGGGAGCTGGAGGGAAACTTAACTTCTTCTCTCTCAACACCTTGTATCATTAACGGGACAAGCTCAAATAGCTGCCCCCTTTAATTAAATCATCCTCAGTGGTGTCACAACACAAACCTCTGCTGCTCCACGACATCAGTGGTGACAGACTCCTATAATGTATGCATGCCATGATTCCAAACATCAAATTATACATAAAAAGCTGCACACCTGCCATTCTGTGCTGTTTCAACATTCATCTCTCTCACCCGCTCGCATAAATACTGTGCTGCATGTGCAACATAATGGAGCGCTGATCCAGTCTAACTAGCTTTAACTAATTACACTCATTTACATTAAAGCTGGCTGAACTCTCGTCCCGTTCGCTCCCCTCATCGCCCCACAGACGCCTCCCAACACTCATTTACCAGTCAGTGTTAAAAAAAAAAAAAGTGCTGGATCCACAGTCTGCATCTGGGAGCCTTCATTGCAACTTTTCTTTTTTTTTTTTTTTTTTTCACCTGGCACAGATTACAATGGACAGCTTATCAGAGGCAGCTGCTTTGCTCTCTATAGGCTCTGCAATCAGCATACATTTCATCAAGAGACACAGAGAGAGAGGCACAGGGAGAGAGGGGGACTCTATGGTAGGAAAAATGGCTGCTATTTCAGTGTCTTGTTGCTATACAACAGCACAGCTGAGCACCGAGGCTTCTCGTGTCCACTCAAATATAGTTAGTATGTATTTCAAAGCGTGAGAATAAGTTCTGTATATCACTGATGCTAATTTTCACAAAATTCGTTGATTCAAACATGAAGCTTTATTGTTGACTGTTGCAGCAGAAGAAGCTTTTTTGGTTCTTTACTTCATTGTTTTCCAGAACTATAGTGTCAGACAGTGTCCAGGTTCTCTAATGTGAAAGATTAAATTCCTATTTATTTGCACTGTCTGGCAGGACAGACCTGAAAGCCCGATGACTCAGTAGCAGACTATATTGTTTCAGTTTTAAAAGCATAATATGACATTTGGAGAAATGCTCATTTACTCCAGCTGACGGTTTGATAAGAGGCTCAACGCAGCGCCCACTGTCCATTAAATGCAGGGCTACAGCTCGCAGCTTGTTCGCTTAGCTGGGCTTAAACACTGGAGACTGAGGGGGAAAATACTGCGACGGGGTTCAAAATTTCCAACAAAATCGAACCTAACAATCCACACAAAGCTCGCTAATTATCACATTATCTCACTGCCGTTTGTTTAATCCGAACGAAAACCAAAGTTCAAAAATAGCCGTCCACAGTTTAAGGGGGTGTTATGTGCACGCAGTTGCCAGGCAACAAGCAGAGACCCCCGTAGTACCTGGTCAAAGTAAAGATAACATAATGAAATATTACTTTGGTGAAAGTGAAAGTCAACGATACAAATAGCCAAGTGTCCAACATTAAATGTACTTGAGTATAAAAAGGAAAAGCACAAATTATACATATCATATTTACATACTGTATATTCTGACTAGATTAGATAATCAGGCTGGTCGATCATCAGATTTGATATTCAGCACTTTCCCGATTATTGGAACCACTCTTAAAAAAAAAAAAAAAAAGTTTTAATCGGAATGCCGATAAAATAGATTCCTTTAAAAATATGATGCTTCAGCTCTGATGCAGTATGCAAGCCGCAAAGTAATTAGTAACTGAGGTTATCAAAGAAAAGCAGTGGAGTAAAAAAGTACAACATTTGTGCACAAATAAAGTCCACAAACCACAAAGTGCTACTGGAGTAAATGTATTTGGTTACATGACATCACTGGTTTCTGTCCGGATGAAATAACAGAGATAAAAATGTGTCAGTGACCTTTAAAGGTAAAGTTTAGTCGATTTTTTGTCACCTTTAGCCAACGAAACTCTTTTGACTTTTATGTTAAACTCAGCCGTCTCCTGGTGGTAGTTTCATATTTACAAGTGTCAACCTTTCTCATTTCACTCTCCTACAAAAGAGTTCCTGATGAATGATCAACAAGCCTTTGTTGGTTGATTACTAGTATTTAGTAGTGGGTGACAGAACAGTGGAACAAACAACAGACTGTTTATGAATCTGGTATATTGACGACGTATGCAGACTTTGTTCTCATAATGGTTTCATCAATAAAAAATCTGATATTCTGACATTTTCTTAAACTTTCAAAGGTGGTTTTCTACTGAAAAAATGTGTCATGATTCACTGACAGATTGGAAAGTAATACAATGTTTAACAGAGCAGAGAAGTCCTATGTAATAAAATTCTTTTGGACGCTCAGTTTGAGCTCTTATGCAACCTGGCAGCACAAAAAGAGGATAATTACAGCTTGTCCATTCTCTGTAGCTCCAAGTTGAGCAATTCTGAGGCTATGGGTTAATGATTCATGCAAGCGCCATGTCATTTAACTCTAAATTAATGTTCTGAAATGTGACTGGACAGCTTTCGATGGCAGAGAAGAAGAAAAAAGTCCAGCTTGATTAATATTCAAGCCATTCAAAAAGCTGCCAGCAGACAGCAGGACTGATTAAAGCCTCACTGGTCTCAAGTTTCATATTGAAGCTTTGCCTTCTTCCATCAACACACCAGCACAGTGCATCCTCGTATGGCCTGCAAAGCTTCCTATATATCTCACCCTATTCTTATTCCCTACTTATTACCATTCCTCTTAAGGATTGGCCCCATTTCTGGATTTCCATCTAGTTTATTATACCTGGCAAAACATATTAATAAGGCCAAACCATTGGTGTGATGGCATGGAGAAAAATGTGCTGCTTCTGAATTTCCAAAGACCTGGAAACTGTGTTGCTGCCGTGTTTATTACAGAGCTCAGCCCAGCAGAGGCCTATAAATAAGTTGCCGACCATTATGGAAATGTGTAATGAAAATGTACCAACTGAAAGCTCAAATGCTGGATGAGTTTGAACTTTAAAGCTAGGAAACCAAAGAGTGCGTGATTAAAACTGATTGCATGTTTTGGCTCTTATGGATTAACATCAATACACTTTTAACCTTTTACAGAGCGCCCATAATGTTATTTAAGAGATGAGTCTTGATGATCACTTCAGGATTATTTGAAGTGTTCTGGGTTGTTCAGTTAGACGATACAGTGATTTAATAGTGTGTTTACTCTTTTTAGGGGAGGAAATGTACCTGCTCCAGCTTCTCCAATGAGAAGTTTGCTGCTTTTTCTTTGTTTTGTTTTCGCTATCAACAGAATATCTCTGAGTTTTGAACTGTTTTTTTGGACAATTTGAAGATGTCAACTTGAGCCTTTATCTCGATGTGCCAGATAGTGTCTTACTAAGGACCATCTGGAGTGGCTGTTTTAGAAACAGTTTGGAAAACAGCCACTGTCAAGCAAATACTCATCAAGTGATTGGACAAACCATCTGTCTGTCAAGGTCTATCATGGGCAAACTTCAACCAATCAGATTAATAGTAAGAAAGCGCTACAGCCAGCGTTTCCAGATGGCAACTCAAATTTGCCCTGAAGCCAGTCGAGAGGAGAATGAAAACATCAAGGGAAGCCTTCTTTCAAGGACACATACTCTCCTCCTCTGATGTAACTGATGCTTTAGCAGCTAGGCTAACCTCTTGAGGAGCCGTCATTGTTGTTTGTAAAATGAACCTCCAGCCGTAACTGCCATTAGTAGTAGGATGCTTACTGGTTGAAACTCTGGGGTTGAACAACATCAAGATGAATTTGCAAGATCACCTGATCTCACACATGGTGCTGCATCACAAGGTAATAGGGCGTAGAGTTGGATTAAACAGTTACAATTAATGGATTGATCAGTAATGAAAATTATGGTTCCACCCGTACAACATATGCATGAAAATGAAAATTGTCGTCTTACATGTGACAACAGCAAGTTTTCCTTCTGTATATACAGGCTTGTTCTCGTTCTCAGAGTCTAACTGTAACACATCTGGAAAAGCTCTTTTTATTGAGCTAAAAAAAAAACCAAAAAAAACTCATTCAACTCATTAAATCCAAACCATTTCCATCAACTTAAGGCACTAAAGTCTCTTTAACCTGACACTGCAAATGAGATCACAGCTGTGGGATACATTTAACAGTATATGCTTGTGGGTGAGTATTATCCTACGAGCCCCTTCTGGACGACATACTGCAGCATATGGTCAGCCAAAAATAGGAGAGAAACTGTAGATCCCCAACTTCACACCTAGTTTTCACTTTCTCATTATACAGCCCTCCCTCCACCGCTCCCATTTAATTAAGAGGTTGTCATACACGTTTCCCTTTAAATCCCTCCGCAGTTCAACTCTCCAGCCTCCTGTCAGACCTGACTTAGTAAAAAAAAAAAAAAAAAAAAAAAAATGAGACGGTTTGCTAAGCCTGACCAATGAACATGCAAATGTTTATGGGCATATCAATTTAGCTTCCAGCCTTTCTGCACCCAATATTCTGCTTTTAATTACAAAGACTAATTAAAAGTACCTTGTAATGAAGTCTGTGTAGGTTCCCCCTCAGGGCAGCATACTTTGTGTCATTTTGCATCATTAATGGAGAATACGCTGAAGAATGACAAAATCTCCAAAATTGTAAATGGGATATTTCACTCCACTTGTTTCTGTAATGTCAGGGGCTAATGACGGCTAAGAGAAGGAGGACACGGTGTGGAGGAGGTCTGCAGCACCAGGTCATTTCATGCCTAGTATACAGCCCTAATAAATGATGGATCATATAAAATTCATGAAAGTAGTAAAAAAGCTTGTTGTGGACAAGTTGAATAATAAAGTGCACTGAAGCCATTTATCAGCGCTGTCCTGTCCCTGCAGGAGGAACTTTTATATGTATAATGTGCACTTTCAAAGTCCTCCTTCACATGTACACTCACATCGCCTCACGTGTGAATCGACACGGTGGTCTGAAAACAGACACGAAAAACACAAAATCTAAACTGTCAATTTTTGACAAACCTCCACATTTTTGGACTCATGTTGCCAGTGTGATGTCCGGTGGGAGCTGCCTGGTCAAGCATGTGTGTGTGCATGTGTGTTAGATTTGTCATCTGCAAGCTTGGCATGTGTCTTTGTTTTTGTTTTTTGTTTCATATCTCTGTCATACAAAAGTCTGGAGAGCAAAAAGCTGTGCTGGCAATCGTATCGAAATGTGGAGGAAAACCGGCCGTCTGATTTTCCGCCCGTGCATGTCCTGCAAGCCCTGTACCGCAGCACTACACTGCAGAAAATGCTTCTGTTACAATATGACATAGTTATAGGTTTTGAGTTTAAGTTTAATTCGAGGGAAAGAAGGAGTCCACAAAAAGCTAACAGAAGCACACGTCTGACATTTATTATCATATACTTAAACCGGTTATTATCATTACTATGGTTTTACCAGGTGTCATTTCAATTCAAATGAATCTGATGTTCCTCCTCCTTTAAGCTTGTGGCTTACACCAGGTTTATTAGAGTGATCAAACTGAATTATACTGTCACTAATTATCCTTTATCACGATGAACATCCCATGCTGGATTCAGATTTCCCAATATTAGCTGATTAATAGCCCGGCCCGACAGACGTAGGGTGCCAGGTACAAAAAGTCAGATCAGGCAGAGTTTTTTGTTAACCCTTGTAGGCTTCAATAGTAGACAACAACTAACATCGTCCCGCTAACCACCTAACAAAGTCTCAAACATTGACCAGTAAGAGCACAGAGTGCTCTTCTGTGCAGAGCTGTAAACGTGGTGAGTGATGTTGTTGATGCTGCGAGGTGTAACTGTTAAATAGTAAATAATAACCTCAGAACTTTGTAGACAATACCATCATTTATTTACACTTTTTTGTTCCTATCAGTCGGCCTGCGGCCTTCATCCCAACTGATACCATGCACACTGTGAAAGAGCGTACAGTCTGTTATGTCTTGTCTCTGCAGAGGAACGGCAAGATGCTTTTTTTTTAACATCGCCTAATCAGACACACTGACCACTGTCACAGACAAACTAACCTCATGTGGTCTGAATCTGCCAGTACATGTTGTCATTTGATTCAGAAGATTCACTTTAAATACCCAGTAAATCAGTAAATTCCTTCAGCTGTCTCACAGTACTGACATGAGCTGCTGCTGTAGGAGTGACCAACTGGAAATGTGTCAGGGTCGGTTTAAATGTTTTATTAGAAATAAATACGAGGTCTGCTGAAAAGCTTGTTTTTGTGAACATGCTGGATTTGGCACTATCTATGCCACACATTCTGTTGTGACCACAGGGGCATCATTATTGAGTGGAGAATTGGCAGCAGAAAAATAATGTCTAAATACTGTATATGACAGAATGATAATGGCTCTGTTTTGGGGGACTGAGTTGCCGCTGTCAGATCTCACAGATTTCAAAGTGTCTTGGTGGCAATGAAAATAGTGTCTCGTTATCTATTCAAGCTGGAAAATAACTTAAGAGACTGTTAGTAATGCTCATTCTGCCAGCACTAAGTAATGTTACCAATCCGTAACAGAGGAAGAAGAAGGATACAGAAATATGCTGATGGTGACGATGTTACTCAAACATCTCCTGAACTTTGGTGCTGTGTGAGAGAGTATCTGCTCACACATCATTTTTCACTTATTTTCTCTCACTCTCTGCTGCTGGCCTGCAATGCATACTTTTATCTGGGACCCACAGAAAGGAAAACACAGCACAATGTCATGCAACAGACATTGATAAAGATAATTTCTTCTCATGTGGTGCAGCTAAAATAGTCTCTGTGTGTCTCTGCTGTTGTGGGGCTGAGTGATAAGAAGCAGACACTGATAAGAGACCTCAGCCAAGCCACAGGATGTCACTCCCACCACTAACCTTGTACTTCCCCAACAAGTTTAGTAATACACCTTAGAGGTGTGTGTGTGTGTGTGTGTGTGTGTGTGTGTGTGTGTGTGTGTGTGTGTGTGTGTGTTGATGTTACACTGGATGCACAAATGATACATGTGTTGCGCTTACAGAATTTTTGTGTTGGTCCCTGCAGTGCATGCTCTACTTTATATTCAGTGGGTATGCATATGCATCATATGGTAAGGTTTCTGTTCCACAGCTCCACAGCAGAACACATTACAAACAAAAAAAAAGATGATAACAGCACAAACCTTTGGCTTGGAAGTTACTATAAAGTCAGGCACACAACTGAATATTGTTAGTTTCACCAAGGTTTTATTCAGGAGTGTCTTTACAGTGACAACTACACACAAACTGACCTAACACAAGTTGAAACTCTGAGGAAATCTTCACAAATCTGATGGCTCATCAGCAGCATCTAGAAGAAAAAAAAAAAAAACATCTGCAAGTAGCACGGACAACAAAAGGAACTGGAGACAGCAGACACCGGAAAGTGATGCACACAGCTGTTACTGCCACGGTTGGTGACTCATTATTGAAGTTTGGTTGGGACATCAAGCGTGTCGGAGTTGATTCAGGCTTGCAACCGCAATGATTTCGTCATTTTCCTCCACTGCGTTCACTCAGCGTTTAAATCCCCAAACTATTACTTTTTGTATCAAACCTATAGAAATCTCCTGTATAAGTTGTTTATGCATCTTGCACATACATTGTATTTGCTAATACTATATAATAATATATAGTGACATAATATTGTGACGTTTATGTTATTATCCACCCCAAGTTTCTGAATATGTTGATGTTATATGTAGATATAGAAGACAGATGTGTGTGTATGTGTGTATATCTGACGTCTACACGGTTGAATATGTTCTTGTTATACACTTATATGTTAACTTACATCTTCATATATGAATTAAATATATAGGTAACATGTATGGTCACACCACATAATATCAAACAAATTATCATAGAAGTATTCTTACTATTTGTACATATACAAATTGTATACATCTAATATTATATACTCAATATATGTATGTATACAAATCGTACAATGGATATATTCATAGATAACATATATGGTCGCTTCACTCACAATAAAGGGACACATGTCACTTATTACATTTCCATATAAGTTTTCATATCGGTGATGTTTAGTTATTCTGTCTGATTGTTTTGTAGTGCATTGAATCACAGAATCTTATGGATTTGTGTTATATTTGAAAGGTAACCATGTTATCCTATGCCGCCTTTACAACCCAAACACAAAGCACTCACAGAAGCAAAGAAGAAGAAGGCAGGGACTGATGGATGGATTGAAAAAGACTTCTTTAAACACTTGTAATGGATGACTAATGATATTGATCCAATCTAATTACAAATACAGGACTAATAGCTCCACTGGAGCTCCACCAAATTAAAGAAAGTGATGGACAGCAACAGCTTGGTGTTTCGGCAGCAAACAACCTCTTTATCTTTGTCTCCAATTGCACAACCCCTGCATTAAAACTTACTCGGCATCTCAAATCAAAGAAACCTTTACGGACTGGTGAGTTTGGAGCTTATTTGACCAATTAAATCTTGACCTGTTTAATATATGCAGACTCTGTATCAAGGGGGGGTTCAGCAAATTGCGCATAGGAAGTAAAAAGGTCTTCGGCATACAGCGAACAGCTCTTTTTCAACTCCAAAAGTCCACACTCAGGACATTCTCAGTAGCACCACATGGATCAGGAATGTATGAAATTTCCTGCTGCGTTGTTCTCCAATTACTGCCATCGATGTTTACCCCTGAACTGGCCCAGACTCTCACAGCATGCCCTCTTGGTCTCGGTCTCACACAGCAACTGCTGCCTGCAGCTCCACTCCAAACGGGGGCGTGACTCAGCTACACAACTCCGGGGGAACTGCCACTCTCATGGTCCATTAGCCCCTTCGTCCCCAGTGGATGAAGAAAAATGTATTCACCACTGGGATGCTGCTGCCATAGACATCTAAATAGCAACTACTCGTCCTTTCCGCTGCGTCCTCTGCGCGTCGGATGACCTCATGACGGGGAAGCGCGGTCATGGTTTAATCAGTGGAGGGGAAAGTAAGTTTATAATCACAGCATGTGAAGATCACGAGGTTGACAGTGATTGTTTTTACTCTGAGATTGTGCTGAAAAATGAAGCGTGGGTTATTCCATGCAAACATAAGTGGCTAAAAAGGTGCATCAACGCTGAGGCACATCAAACTGAATTTTACAACAAAGCACTGCAGTGACTTTCAGACAAGGTTTTGCTGCAGGAGGCGGGTTGATGGCGCTTGGAACCACTGACTATGGAGATGCCGAAGTGGCCGCGTAAAACAGGGGGATTTGTGGATTCATGGAGGAATCCAGAGGGAAATCATGGAGTTGTCTCTGTCAGACAGCCAACTCTGTAGCTCTAAATGGGATGAAGCACAGAGCAAACGCTCAGGTCACTGCTGCAGTATTGATTACCAATGGAAGACGTCTGATTCTCTTTCTCAAGTCTCACTCTTTCACCCCACCACACACACAGGCAAACAGCTAAATCATACGTTGCTCTGGGTTTGAACTCATTTGCTCGTTGGAAATGTTTACGTGCAAGCTGTGAATCTTATCCAGTCAGCAGCATGTATTGTACACAGCGATTGCTTCGGCACCCATTTCCAATTTACAGCGGTGGCGCTTTGCAACGGGCGTTTGTTGAACATACAGTATCATTCATTGGGCAGACATTAAATCTGAAAGCTTGGTGGGGTGTTTATTGAAGTCCTGACCCCGTCCTCCGCTCATTAAATTGATTCATGGATTCAATAAGTGGGGCACAGGCGGCAGGTGTGCATGTTGGTGTGCACACAAAGCTCACAGGCATCCATCAGCCTGATCAGGTATCTTCAGCTGCTCCTCCATGCAGCACTCTCGCAAGACCCCTGCAGATGTTGCTGGCTCTGAGCCCAGCCTGACCTACGGCGAGACTGTATGCAGATGCATGCACACACAGACACACACACACACACACACACACACACACACACACTTACAGAGGCTTGCAGATATACACGAAGACACGAAAAGCACATGCACAAAAAAGGACGTCATAAACATCCTCACGTGCCCAAAGCTTCAGTTTCATTATACTAACTGTGTGTCATTCAGGCTAAATGCCAAATGAGGTTAAACCGTCTTCTGGAAGGAGATCATCCATGTTCCACTGAACATTAACAGCCCGATCCGAAGACTCGCAACTAAAAATAGAAAACTGCGAGACATTTTCAGTCTTCAGCTGACTGATGCCGGTGAGTTTTTTGATGCTTGGTGAAGCCATCAAAGGCGAGCTTGCGTCTCGTATACAATATGTGTGAACAACAAACAGCCCCGAGTGAAATCCCATCTGATCACATCTCAACATCCACAGCCAGGTTGTGCGTACTCGCAAAAAAAAAAAAAAAAAAGAAAAAGAAAAAGGAACCATTTCATTTCAATAACACAGAAAAAGCTGGTACTTTGTTTTCTTAATTTTGATGTCGCTACAAAAGGCACGATACTGGAGAGCGGCTGATTGTAAAATGTCACGATATTCAAAAAGAAAAAAATACATCTGCAGCAGCAGGCTGAGGGAGAACATTAGCATCACAACACATTACTGCTAAACATAGTGATTGTAATCTTCATATAATAAGGTTCAGTCACGAGTTCATTAGAGAGAACATGGTGTAAAAAAACATTTAATGATGAGGAATTAAATGAGAGCCACGGCCTCTCATGGCTCCCTGCAACGACTGACTGACTAATGAAGACGTGTATGAAAACTTGTGTGGCGTTTAAATATTGAAACTTTCTTGCCAGTGGACTCGGTTTACTGTTTACCCGAGGCTCTGACTCACACCTAAGAAAATCAATCAAATCCCATGATTAATGTAAGATTTATACAATGGCAAAACCTTAGTGCTGGTAAAGAAGGATGTGCCTTATTGATATCCAACTTGTTTTGCAGCACCCGCAGTAAAGGATTGTTTGACTGGTTACTATTTCAGTACCACCAAGTTGTGATATAACAAAATCTGTGAGATCGGACAGGGACGCCTCAGTCCACCAAAGTAAGGTCTGCACTCAGTCATCACTCCAGTCAGACAGACTGAGGGGAAAAAAAAAACAGTGCCAAAAAATGAAAACCGTTTGAAAAAATATAAGAGAGTGCAAACATTAGCTGCACCGACATCAACACAAGAATCAGGAGAAGTCTGGACGATAGCTGCATTTGCCATTACTGTTGTTATTGTTGAGTAACTTTTTAGCACTTAGTGTCTTTTTTTAAAATTATTATTTAATCGAGGCTTGATGGAAAATACTGCTAAAGAGCTGTTCCAAGACAATCTAGCTTCTCATTCTTTCTCCTTTAAAAAAAACAAAACAAAAAACAAACAGTCCAGGACGGCAGCCAAAGCCACTAATCACGATGGCAGCTTTATATTATCAAACAGCTAATCCAATCCGCCAATGCAGATCTCACTGATGACTGCAGATTATCTTTGCTTGCTGTGTTTGCTGTTTCTCTTATGCGATATGCTGGCCTGGTAGCTGCTGAGCTTTACTCGCTGTAGCATGTGGTGCTTATATACTTGCTTGCGCTGATGGCTTGTGGGATTGTCCCAAGATCAGCTATTGTGTCGCCTAAGATTTAGATCTCAAACATAAGGAATGGGAAAAAAAAATGAATAACACATCTGGAGATGTTTCTATACAAAGAAACATTGAGCGGTTTTAAGTCTCTAAAGTAAAGTTTATTTATAGCAACAGAACAATATCATCAGATGACATGAAAGCAGATGTTGATCATCTACATGATGAAGCAAATCCAGGTGAGTTCCCTCTGCTATATGTTGGCCCATTCCAGGTCACTGACAGGTCTTTGCCACGCTGCTTAGGGACGGCTACAGACAGGAAAACCTCTCAAACACCTACCGCACCAAAGCTTAAGGCATGAAGCCACAATTAAAGCGGTGTGCACCTTCCCCGGTGTCGTTTGAGCTTCACATCTCTCTCCCCCACCTCTCTGCTCGCCCATGCTGGTGCACCATGGCCAAACGTTGGCACAGAGTCCTGCTCAGAGCTGTGTGCACTCCGCATTACCGGCTCTTTTTACTGGTAGTAAGAGGCGAGGAGCCATTTCATGCTGCTCGCTGTCCCTCCATGCGCCTTCAATGCTGTCACCCCGCATGTTCAAACAACAGCAACCAGTCAACTTCTTTCTTATTATGCAGTATGACTGCTTGTGAACATGAATATATTATTCATACTGACGTGATGAAGTCAGATGCATTCAAATTGTCAGTTGGAGAGGGGAGAGTATCTTCAAATGTGATGTATAATATATGAAATTGAAAATAGAATCCGTACATTTTTTTTCTAGCTCAGCTTCCATGTACCCTATTTCAACATGTGATAATGTGAAGATGGATGCTGAAATCACTTGATATCTAAGTGAGGTGTTGATTGACACTATCGCCACCCACAACAGGAGGGGAAACGCTGGGACTCTCTGGAGAACAGTAAAAAACATGTGCTGGTGAAACGATGGCTCAGGGGAGAAAAAATAGAATTCCATGCAAATACAGATTTGAATCACTTTGTGTGACATGTTCTAATTTAGATTTGCAGATGGTGTGTTGACCTCTTGATTGACAATGGCAACAATTACGGAGGAGTTTCTTGATTTAGAACATGCCTGTGATTTATGTGCACAGTTTTAATTTTGACTCTCTGATGTCCTGGGAGAATGTGCCCGAGCCCAACCAGGACACAATCATAAACCAGCTGGCATGCGAGTCAAGGTACATGGTTAACTTCTGTTAAAATATACACTGTATTGTCCTGAGTTGCAACATGGACACAAACCCAGGAAAACAGCAACAGAAAGCAGCAGGAAATGAAGGAGCTTTGTTGCGGTCCAGAACTGGCAGCTGTTAAAAGACTCCCAGGTCGCCTCGTAGCTTACAGGAGCTCATATCATGCAGAGCCGGTGCGGTCGCCCTGCCCCAAGGATGATGATAATGTGATGGCATTACTCCGCCTACACGCTCCTGGTATTTGAGACACGTTCTGTCTCAGTTAATAGATGAACATCAGTCCCTGACAGCACTGCCAGGTGGGAAATGTTTAACTGTTGTACCAGAGTCTCAAAAAAATCGTATTTCTGGAGCTGGAAAGAAGAAATACAGGAATAATTTTAGACTCGCTTATAAATCAACTATGACACATGGATCCACACTTTAAGTCCATCAGCCTGACAAAGCAAATTTAGGACAGCAAAACTAGAAGCCTGTTTGTCTTCTGCATGAAAACAGTCCTGATTTAAGGTAGTTGAATAAATAACTGGGCTTACTGGTGTAGGATAAACACAACAGAGAGAGTTCAATCTTCACCTCCCAGTTGCTTCAAATGAAATACTTCAGACTACTCGAGCTGCACTGCTTGACACATGTGACACGCTCCACTCTCTACAGTCACCTACCAAACACACCCTCCCAATGAGACAACAACATCCAAAGTGTTCCTCTGCCTGCTCCACCACCACCACCACCACCCAGCATCCACCTCCAGGCTCCAACTGGGGAGTTCAAGATGATTTGCTCATCACTCCCCGACACAGACCCTAGAGGACATACATCATAGTGCGATGCTTCAGGACACTGACTGAGCTGCTGTATTTGATGAGTTTGGAGTGAGAATGTGTTGGATTGGCATCGGAAAGGTCTCGTGAGACACATGATTTATATTCAGCTAACCTGATCAGGTCAGGAAATTAACTGGAATGAGGCAGACTAAAACTAAATGGACGAATTATCCCACATCGTGGCACGTTTCTTACTCATGATTGTACGTCTTAGTGGAACAACATTATCGTACGAATGCGATAATTATTGCACATCTGGCAACACATCCTCCCAGCTCGGAGGAGAGCGGATAACAAAAGGTAGAAGAGAAATGCACACGAGCTCTACATGTGTTTTCACCATTTGCCCAGGATCAGGTTTCCAGCTCCCACCACTGAGGCACTGTGGTCAGAGTCTGACAGGCTGTACCTGCTGAATTCTCTGCGGTGGGTGAAATAAAAATGACAGCTCTTATTGTTGGAAGCTCCATTGTTGGGATAGTGGCAACCTCCCAGGAAAGCACAGGCACATGTGCACAAAAAATGTTGAAATCTAAATCAAAGCATCTATCTGACAGTGTTTTTTTTTTTTTTTTTTGTATCCATTCAGGGCCGGAGAGCTGCATCCTGACACTCGTGCACGACATTTATCATTAAGCATCGCCATGTTTGGCTGCTGGAATGCTGTTTGCTGCGTCTCAGCGGAGCACTTGCTCTAAATTCTGCTCATCTTATCAGAGGCTGACTTTGAACACCTCAGACAGCAGGTGAAAACGTTTAACTGGCAAATTGGATGAAACACTAACCCGAGCCTAACCCGCGATACCTGCTGCTGAATGCTGAAACATTGTTCCTACCAGCTGAGCTTTCCTTTACCTCACGCCGCTCACCGAGGATTTTACAAGCACAAACATTATTTCATGGTGAATTACAGGGACGTGGTGTTGAATATTGTGGTTAAACCGAACCGTGTTTCGAAAATGTTTAACAAACAAGGTCCCACAAACAAAATGATGATCGTGGTGGAAAGATTTTTTTAAGGATAAATAAAAAGATGGAAAATAATAATATTCAGAAATGATGTACTGACAGAACAGGCACAGAGGTGTTGATTGTAGCTTGTGCTTCTCTATTTTTTTGCATTCCCAGTGACAGCGCTTGTTATGTTTTTGTCACACTGTGCAGAAAATTATATTTTACACCTGAATGAACAGTTTAAGTATTTTCAGTATTTAATTATCAGACTGCATCATTTCCCTCTCGTCACTTTCCCCAGGTAACAGTGGGATAACTGTGGAAACTCTTCAATGCAAAACAAAAACAAACCCCACCGATGGAGGAGGAGGATGAAGAAGGTGAAGGTGGGGAGGGATAGAAACAAGAGTGAACCGATGGACATTCACTCGACGAAGATCATTCTGGCTTAGTGTCCAAGTCCAGTCCAAAAAAAAAAAAAAACCCCCCAAAAAACTTAAGGTTTCTTTGTATTGCAACTTCTCATTTCTTTAGGTTCCAGTTTTAGTTTTTCTCTTACATATGTTTTGGTACAAAAACTGAAATGAAACTAAAATGTTAGCTGTTAAAATCACAGTCACAGAGTCAGTTATAGACCACAGAACACACACACACAGACACACACTGACACACACACACACACGAACACACACGAACACACACACACACAGTGATTGATCTCAGACAGAACTAAAACTTTCTTGTGCAGGTGTGCCGTCACCTTTCCACGACCCCGCACACAACTTTCAGAGATCAGAGTTGAAACAGTTTCAGAAACGACCATGAAGGCTCTGTTTACTGACACTTCTACATTCAGAGTGTAAACCTGCTGCAGGTGACAGAACCCTCAGTTCTCTCCATGCTGCAGAACAGGTCTGGGACCAGCAGGTGAAGCTCCTGTGGTGGTCGTGGTCGCCCTCTCAGGTCGCCTTGTTGGTTTATGTTGTTCACATTTTTTTGGAAGCGCCTTTAGTAAATTGCATTCAAAACTACTTTCTGCACATTTGTAATTTATTTATCTGTTTATTATTCATTATTATTTATCTATTTTTTGATAAAAGAAAAAACAAATTGCATTCCTGATGTGCTGGTCAGCGGCTTGCATGGCAGCCACCACCATCAGTGTATGAATGCATTAATTACTGTGAGTCGCTTTGGACGAAAGCGTCTGATAAATGCCCTATACGTAAATGTTGTCCCTCATCAGCTACACACAGTGGTTACATGAAGATGGTAATCTCTTTGACCTGCAACTATTTCTACTAGATCAGTAACTGATCAAACCTGCCTACTTATTGTTACAACTTGGTGTTTCACTCTGCTTATTCATTACACTGAGATCAGGGTTTCTAGGTCAGATTGTGACACTTGGGTTTTTTGCTTCGGGCAGTAGGCAGGCTGCTCGGGGTAGCACTGGTGCTACGATGTAATTGTAACAGCTGCACCAACAGTAAAACCACAGGGGAACACTGGGAGGGGGGTAATTGAAGAGTTCTGCTATGAATTACATGTGAACCTGGGCTGACTTTAAGTCTTCATCTAACCTGATGTACATATAGAGATGTAAAAGAAGGTTTTCATGCTTTCATGATTGACAAGCTAAATGAGCTAACACTCATAAATCGGCTCAAAAATAAAAGTTTGATTCACAAAAAAACCTTTTTTGTCTATACATCACATTTTTAACGCCATGTTTTATTCAGCAGAGATCTGGAAGACTAATCGATGAGAATGTACATTTTGGTTCCGCGAGTTTATCAATATTCATGTTCAGCTGCACGCTCACATTAATTATCTCACAGCCTGAAAAGATAGAAATGCATCTGTTATGTGAAAATGTTTCACTGGCCTGGTTAAATTAATGAACTAATGGTGATAATTAATAACTCAGAAAACAAATTAAGGTACACAATCATTTTGAACTGTGATGAAAACTGAATAGTTGTTTTACATTTAAGGATAATTATACGGATATAACAGTTTAAAAAAAAAGTTTGAGGGGAATGAACATTTATATTCAAAGAAGCAAGTAATTATTCAGAAATATGTTAAAAGATGAAAACCCAAAACTTTGCTGCATTTATGTGCATACATATACGATCAAAGATGTTTAATGTAGAAATTAAATTTTGATTCGTTTTCAGTGAGAGGCGGCTGAGGAAGTGGAAGTCGAGTCGAAAAACGCTGTGAGACTTTTTAAGTGTTTAAATTCAGAATTATTGCATGATTAAAAAATAATCATTTTTTGGTTTTTCCTTCTGCTAAAGAACAAGGTCTTTCCAATCGTGTTAGTTGGGAGCGCTGGAGCAGGAAGGCCTCGGGGTCAGAAGGTTTGAACGCGGAGGAGCTGCCGTTGTTATCGGGGGCTAATATTGTGACTGGCTGCCTGCGAGGAATCCGTCTTTAAATTTACTCTTTAAATGGCATTTTCACAAAATTGCCGTTATTTGCAAAAGATCATTAGTGTTATCTCAGGCCGTCGCCTGGTATTTTATAACAGAATCATGAAAAGCGAACGGGACCTTTTTTGCAGAATCAGTGTGCACAAAGGTTGCCCTCTGACTTAAATGCCTCATTCCTCATCGCTGTAACTGTAACATAAATGTCTGGGTGACCATTATGGTTATTGATGGCTTTGATGGGGGTCATTATACATGCTGTGGGCAGCATATGCTCTTCCAGTGCTCTTGAAAGTCCTGCGGGGATTAAAGAACTCCTTAAAGGACGCGTGTCTAGCCCTCAGTGTTTACACCAGACCAATTATACGCCTCTGTTTTCACAGCAATCACGAGCGAGTGCAATCACATGTGTGTTTTCACTCGATAAATCTAAATGAGGCTTCTCCCATTAGCTTGGAATTCACTCGGCTGAAATGTGCGCGAAGAGAGGACGGAATAACAGAAGGATTGGACCACGTGAGAGGGAATCAGAGGGTGTGTAGCCCATCATAGACGGTGTACAGTGAAATGAAAGAGATCTTCAAACAGTAAAGAAACATGTGCCTTTGTTTCATGCAACAGCTGTGTTACCTCTGCCTCACTGTAACACCTCACTGTCACTGTCAGTGTATTCTGATATCTACCGAATGTTAGTTCTGTATCTTGCTACTCATCAGAAACAGCAGCAGTAATTTGAACTCAGAAGGACTTATGAATCTCATTTCTGAATAATTTGAACAACTACTACTTTGCACCTCATGTAAATACTGCAAATGTCTTGTTTAGTTTATTCGGTCTATCTGACTAGTTTTGTGTCTGTGTAACAAACGTGCTGTCTTGTTTGTGGCTGTGGCTTTAATTGCCCCCCAGGGACAACTAAAGTACTCTTTCTAAAAATATTTTGTAACACCACCATCAGGTTGACATTTTGGCAGCACCTCAACTTTTGGATTGATTGACATAAAAGATCCCCGCAGGATGAATCCGACTGACTTGGATGTTAATTAACTCTTTCTGTTTCTAACCCCATCATCAGATCAGAGAACCAGAAATCGCCGTTTCTTTTATCTTCAAACACATCTTGACTGTGAGCTTAGCGGAGATCTTTACTCTCCTGAGAGCACTCCTCTAATTGAAATCTGCATCTGATTCTTGATCTATATCTTCTATTCCATGGAAACTCGATGAAATGTTAAAAATGGCCTTCAACATGTTAAAGAATTATATATTTATATATTCAACGACTGACTCAAAGCCTCGACTCTTAACGTAGCCTTGGATTTTCTCAATGTCATTTCAATCTGTCTGATGTTACACAATCTGCCTTTTTTTTTTTTTTTTTTCACTGTAAACACCCCGGCACAGGTAATATCATCATCGCCTGACATGGAAACAGAACAGAGTGTTTCACTGGGGATGAAATCTGGTTGTGTTGAAATGTTGGAAGCAACAATATGTCATGAAGCCTGTCAGTCATTACTGGATAATATGTCTGTGTCTACTTTCACGGTTGCTGATTTTCAAACACTTGTTCCATTGGGGGAAATGACATTGCAATTTCAAGCTACATTTATCGCCACTGACTTAAAAAAGCTGTGATGTTGTCATGAGTGATCGCTGTTTAAGCGGAGATTTGCTGACGTGCCACCGGCATCTGTTCCCACTCTTCCTTTCGGAGCAATACCTCCACTTTTGATTGAGGTGTCAGGGGTAAGCAATCCACTGCAGACTAACGGATGGAGCTCGAGTGAAGATTTGGAAGTCCAGCAGGGGAAAAGGAAAAGACAAGTGCAGTCCAAAAGTTTTGAGGTAATGTGCTTTCCCATTACAGCGCGAGCCACATGCAGCTGTTGTTTTAGTATACATTTATTCATAGGCCTCCTCACCAAAACATGGGCTTTATGAAAAAAACATTTTGGGGGGGATTTAATTCACTTTATACTTAAATCTTCCAACAGCAGCTCGACTCTGTTTTTCCTTTCAATTTCAATAGTAACATACAAAGCTGATCCTTCTGTATATCACACTTACAGTCTAAATGAAATATAAATTATTCTTAATTCTCCAAAATCACAGAAAGTTGTCTCCGGTACATCAGCAACATTAACACGGAGGACACAAGGACGAGCATCTTGTATAATTTTGCAGTTAGCATTCATCTTTTAAACACTCATTTTAGCCTCTCTGCAGCACCTCAGACAATGAGATTCATTTATTCATCCATAAACTCATGTAAATTACAACTCACGCTTACATCCAGCACCTTTACAAGAAACAAGATTAAAAAAAAAAAAAATTATAACACACAATAAATGTGGAAACACAAAGGTCAAGCCAACCCTGTAAAGTCCTACCCAAAACAACATGACCACAGCAGTGATATACACACAAACACTATTTGTTTAGGTTACTTATGTGACCTAAATGACTTTCTTTTTCAACTTCACCAGGCCTCCTCCTTTTACTGCTGGTGTAAAAATGACTACAGCCGCTTGAGGTTGCTGCCTAACATGAAATGTAAATATGGGCCATAATAAACTGCTTACACAGTCGCCCAATATGGTGGTTTTTCCTGATGAGCATGGGCTGGAAAATTCAAAGTTTCTGTGACAAATGTTGGCACTTTGGAGGTCAAAGTACTGAAATTGTTTTGTTTTAGGTTATTTTGCAAGCTGCAACCACCAGGGCTGAAAAACAAAGCCAACATGGAAGTGGCAAAAACTGCCATACCTCGAACAAAAGGCGAGTGAATCCCAAGAAGCTGTTACAAAGAAATAATTTGTTAACAGTCCAAAGAAGGGTTTTGGTCTCTTAAGCTAATGTCTGACCATGTTTGAGCCTGCTGCTATCGTGTGGCTGTTTTCTGGCTGGTGAATAAACACGCGCTGTGAACACAGCTAGTTTGTTAGCTTCAGCTAGCTCGGCAGCTTCCAGCTACATGTGCTTTTTTCAGTAACCAGGGTTCATTTGGCCCACACTCCACCTCTTTGCCCATTTTTGATAAACCAGGAGTTGGTGGCTAAAGAAATGAATAACCATTAAAGAAATAAATTAACTTCAGTCAATTAGGCGTTGTAATAACGCGAGAGAGGCACCGTCAGGGCTACAGCAGGCGACTTTAAGCAAGAAAGGACTCGTTTTTTGTTTTTTTTTAGTACAGCTGATCGGTGCAGTGAGGATGTCAGGTGAGACGCCCCGAGGCTTTCCTCACATGTGCTGCCAGCATCTATTTACATTCTCTGCTGCAAGGAACGTGGACTTCCTCTCGGTCCCTGTATAGAGAAGACAACGTGTTGAGGTTTCAGAACTAACACCCACACAGGCCCCCCGGCTCTCTGCTGCTGGGATGGTCTTTCAACTCCTCCAGCCGCCTCCAGTGTCCAGCTTCAGATGGTGATGTGGAAAGGTGTGAGAGCGTTGAGGTTTGTATGCGAGATGCATTGCATCAACCCCCCGGACCCCTCTGCATGTTGAGGACAGGCCATCTTTGATGCCAGAACATAAGTTGATCATCATATAGAGTTACAGAGATACAGCATAGTATCCACGTCTGTATGACCGACTATGATCCGGACTCAAACGTGTCGACTGACTTTCTCCCATAACATCTGAGCACCTACAGAAGGTGATGGTGAAAAAGGATGTGATCCCCTGACCTTTCCCTCTGGTGTCACCACGAGGGTCACGTCTGTGTTTTTTAACAACTTTGGTGTTTGCTTACCTTTTCATGTAGTGCCATCATCGGGTCAGAATTACAGTTCGTATCTGCAAAGAATCAGCTGTACTCCGTGTTTAATGTTAATTAGAACAGTCTGTCTCTCTGTCCCTCATCTCCAGTCACATTCCACGGTCCCCTGGTCCCTTTATTGCCATTTTGTAACCATCCACCAGATGCCCTTGGACTTTCCCCATCGACACAACTCTTCCAACTTCCCTTATCAGCCCTGCAGGTGTTTAAGCAACCCTTTCGGAATCGTTTGCCTCCTCTCAGTTTGACCCTTTCCTGCCTCGTGGTGCTGTAAGCCTTTCCACCTTAATTTTGTTCATAAATCATTGAGCCCGTGCTGTCGGCCTGTTTCTCCCTGCCTTTGGATCCTCTCACCGTCGAGGCAGTTTGGCCACCGTCTTTAGTCTTGGATGCATTATTTGATGAACTAATGTGCTGACCAGGTGGGAATGTTGACCTGTTGCTAGTGCTGACAAAAATAAAATAAAATGTAAATCGAAAGAATACTAATATAATTTTCCTTTTCTTATTTTTTATGACCATCCCTCCAGGAGTGTTCAGATATTTTCTGGCTAGCGCATAAAAAAAATGCTTGAAAAGCTAAAAAGTAAAATGACAAAGCAGCAGATTAAACCGTATTCAGTGAACCTGATAAAGGTTACAGCAAAGAGTTTCTCTCCTCGACACATTGCTCTCACGATGCATTTGAAAGGTAGATCGGGCCAAAACTTCAGTAAAAGTGACCCTGCGAGCCTCACCTCATGGAGGACGCTCTGACCTGCCGCACACAGGTGCACCTAATGTCGTTAACGGCCGCATTTCACACCGGTGTCAGGGTCCTGCTATTTTGCATGCTGGCTTTACAGGGAGCCTGAAATAGAGGGTAACCTTAATTAAGGTTATTAGTTACACCTGTGCTTGTCCTGCTATGACAAGTGAAATTGTCTACAGTTGTAAAACACAAGCCTTAACCATTTCTACACTGATATACTCTCAATCTTGTCTTTTTCAGATGTTCTCTCACATATAACGTCCACCGCGTACAGTATATGTTTTATGTAAGTTGCATTTACTAAGTTAGATGTGTGTCTGTGCTAACACCATCTCCTGGCACAACCACAGCAGAAGTACAGAGATGTAATCGATGTGACTTCTTGTGTTTTATTGAATTTGATGTTGCTTATGTCGGCCATTATTGGTTTACACAGGCATTTGTTTTCTTAATTGCGATATTGAGATAGTGGGAGTCCGGCAAGATTAATTATTTTCTAAAAACGGACGCACAACACCAGGGGGGAGTCTGCATGGTGTAAACACACTTTAAAGTTAGCAGAGAGCCACTTTTGAAGCAGCGCCACTGAACACGAGCTGCGAGAGTTAAAACATATTAAGAAATCCATTAAACAGGCATATATTAGCAATCATAACAGCATGTTTTAACAGTTTGCATGATTTCACAGTACATCAGAGAATTCAGAATAAGTGGGAAATGTTTTTTTAATTTCAGAACGCTTTATCAGCTCTGACCATGCTGCTCAATACTTAATATTTGTGGACCGCTCAAAGTGTTGCCGGACTGAGTGAGAATTTAGTTTTTTATTCTATTTACAAAGACACGATCCGTCCATTTGTCGGCAGCGTGGCAGCTCGCTTGCACTCTGCTGCTTCAGAGTTCAAACAGATGATTGTGACATAAAATTAATCTCCAGAAAAAAACGTGAGCCCAGTTTAAGAGGTTCACTCAGAAAAATACAAATCTACAGGCTTGTAAAAAAAAAAAAAAAAGCATTTTTTCATCACTTGAAAATTTTGCAAAGTCACTGATGTTGGAGCTTACTGAGTTTTAGTTTTAGTAATAATACTATTTTAAATACTTCATCAACAAAATGTAACCTGCTGAATGTGAGCAGTCGAGGATACACGACACACATTTGTAAGATTCTCCAGTCTCATTCCCAACTTGTCAAAAACTGACCCTTGGGATTGTGGGAGGTGTCGGCCACCATCCCAAAGCAAGAGTTTTAAGCTATCCTATTCTTGATGGTGTTGCACTCAAATTTGTCCCAACACACTTCCTTCACGGCATCAAGTACAAAAGCTGCTTACTGAATTCCTTTTACTGTGCTATTCAAATAACATAATAAATAATAATTTCTTTATCGGCTGTTACCACGAAGAATATGTTGGGATGTAACCCCCTACTGCCAACCCTGATGTAATTACACATGTTTTCTCAGTGAGTGAAGTGGATAACAATCGCATTTCTTTCACAATTTAATCACATAACACAGTTACATGTCTTACATGTGCTGTATAGATTTGTAATGTGTTTTTAACGCAGTTATTGAGACCTTTAGAAGTTTTTTTCTTTTTTTTTTTTTCTTTTCCTTTCTAGAATTGCTTTTCTTCGGCAGCAGCTGTGGCTCAGGAGGTTGAGCAGTCGTCCGCTCATCGGAAGGTCGCGGCCGGGTCCTCGCCCTGCGGTCTGCATGCTGCAAGTGTCCTTGGGCGAATCACCGAACCCCAAATTGCTCCTGGCGTCTGTTCCGTTGGTGTGCGAGTGTGCACAGGAATGGTTGTTTGCCGCTGACGTGCAGTTGGTATCCCGCATGATAGCCTCTGCCACCAGGGACTGAATGGGTGAATCAGAACTAGAGTTGTAAAGCACAAGAAAAGTGCTGTAGTAACACAAGAAATCAATCATCAGTCCAGATCGTGCAGTATCTAAAATTACGATGAGCTGAAGGTCTCCTCAACAGGGAATTCTTCATAACAAAACATGTAAATTGACATTCCAGTTTATTCAGGTGGTAACAGATGGTAATATTGAGTGTGTCCCCTTTAATGTGATCTGTTGTCCCTGTTGACTAAATCCTAAGGGATGTTATATTTTGGCACACTGTCAGCACACAAATGTCACGCCTCCTGCAATGATGATAACAAAAATGGGTCATTTGTGTTTGATTGGCGATCATCTTTTGCACGTGGCTGCTGTCGTGGCGTTTTGGACAATGTGGACGAGTCTGCCAGTAAAAAGTGTCCACTTATGCTGAATTCAGGAACAATTTGCTTCCCTCAGTTATAAAAAGAAAAGCTGCAGTTCTCTCTCATTTTAATATTTCTTTAGTGCTTGGAAACTCTTAGTCTAATAACATGATCATGTGTAACTGGCAGAGGCAGCTTCCTGTTCACCTGTTCTTTTGCCCCCTCAGGTAGAGTTTTTGTTATCATTTCCTTATAGAATAAATGATTACTTTTGTCCCGGTCTGGAGTTTTATAGGTTGCTGACCTCCTGTTGGAGCCATGTTTTACCGAGGTCGTAACATAGGCCATATAGTCGGGACACTTTTGCACAGGCTTGATGTATTATTCTTGTGTTGACAATTCAATTTTTGGCAGCTGGAACAGAGCACTGGCTCGCCTTCCTTCACTGCAGCATGAGCGAAAAAAAGGAGTCCATAAACATATTGGTAAATATTATGACATTTGTTCTTCCTGCTAAAAGCTCTTTCAACAGTTGTTAATCATAAAATGCTCTTTTGAAAAGTGATTGAGTGGCAACATTTGAAAAGCGATGGAGGTGTGATGGTTCCCAAGGAGTGGCAGATTTATCCTCCCCCTGCCAACACAACTGAAGCCCTATTTTCTTGTTCAGTGAAGTAGAAGTGGGTGGTTCAGCACTGTTTGCCAATGTAATACCAAACAGATCTTATACAAATGCAATTAGAGCAGTGTTTGGTTCTGTTGTGCATAAAATTGATTGACAATTGGAAAGTAGCATTAGAGAGATGCATTCTGCAATTCTCTGAGCTATTGCTTTCTTTGGAGGAGAAAAGGGAGGTATCCCTACTGCGAAGGTGAAGATTTATCCTCAGAGCTGTAGGGGTATTATGCTGAAAAAATAATCTGAAAGCCCCCGGGGGTATAAGATTTACAGAGCTGCTCGGGCCAAACCAAATATCCAACTTTTGCTCAATTCCCACTGACTCATCTCACCCAAAAGAGCACAAACAGGGAATACCACAATATGATGAATACATGGAGTCACATTTGCACTTTGTACTTTTGCACTTTATAACTCCACACATAACCCGTTTGGGATTCAGGCTAAATGTTGCACTGATTTGTGTATATATATGCCTTAAAGGAAAAGTTTGCCCAAAAAAATATCTTTATCTTGTTACATTGTCCAAGCTGTATGGAGCCAATTCACTTCTGTGTTTTTTTTTGGGTTTTTTTCACATTTGAAACAAGCCCCATCTCATCCAGTTGTTTAGGAGACGGCTGCAGTGTTCTTTTGCTGTTAAAACTCCAGAAATGTTTGGTGGACTACGGGACCTCACCCAACGTTTCATCTGCACTTGGCTGAGTAGATTTATTTGCATCGATAGATGAACTGTTTCTTTAATCACAGAGTTGTTTGTTAGATTGAGTCAGAGTGGTGCCCAGATGCACGTAGATGCATGTAGTGTACGTGAGCGGTCATGTAATTTGTGTTTTTTACATGTGTTTGTATGGACAGATATCATTTCTGAAGCAGTGTTTCAAAGCACCTGAGACTGCGTGGACTAGGACTTCATTTGTAGAACCGAGGAGGACAAGTGTCTCAAATCCTGACTTCAGCATGTTTGAAAATGATCTTCAGCTCTGTTGAGAAAACAATCTCCTGCACGAGTGTGTGCAGAGCGAGTGAAGATGTCTCTGTTCGGAGCACATCGTACACCACTCAATCTACAAAAAAAGCAAGCTGGAGACTTCGAGTATCTTACGATGTTGCCTTGAGAATATCACTTAAGAGTCATGAAGGGCAGAGTACAAGTGAAATATCTGCGGCTGCAGGAGTCAATACTTCCCAAGGTGTTTTAAGAAATCTCATGTATGAATGTATTTGCTGACTCAGACTCTCTGAAAATGAAATCATCTTATCGAACACAAAGTTCAGTGCTACCTGAGGCTGTGGAGACATCGGTGCAGTCGCCTGCTTTTTGCTCATTTGAACATAATCTTTTATCGTGCTGTCGTAGGTGTTTTATTCCTGTATGTTCCTGAGAATATGTTTATTTCGATTCAGTTCAAACTTTATAAAAAATAAATACATATTCTCATGCGTAACACAGAGCAGTCGCTGAACAACGCTCTGCTACTCACACATCCATGTTGCACTTCCAGCACTTCTCACCGCACAATTTGCATTGCGTGAGGCTCGCGGCCCCCCGACAGTCGGCCTCTTTGATGTCGGTCAGCAGCAGGAAGTAACCCACTGATACCTCCATTGATTGCTGTGAACCACAAGCGCACCTCCTGCTGTTCCGTGTTTTCTTTCCCTGCCTTTCTCTCCCAGTTTAATCTCGATATTGATATGTTAGATAAAAACTGTCTAGGCTACAAATAGCAAGAGAGATGCTTTTAGCAGGTGAATGAAAAAGCCCTTCCTGAGTGAATTTGTGTTTGATTTTCAAAGCATTCTTTTTTTTTTTTTTCACCCAAATTTAAATGGGGGGAGAGTGAATCTGTGTTTCTGTAATCTGAAAGCATCAATTTACCGTCGACACTTGTTTGATGCTTTGAGGGCCCTGCTCGTTCTACTGAGGAGGGCTTTTTTTTTTTTTCACCAAGTTATTTTTCATGTCAAATTCATATTAATAAGTTATTAAGCCTTGTCAGAACTTAGACTTCTCTTCCCTCAACAACCTTGAGCTTCATTAACACTGTGAACCTTGGGTATGTTTTTCGTCACGCTTCGTTGACTCCTTCCATCGGCGCCGGGCTCAATTTTTTTATTTTTGTCCCTTTCGAGCTCCAGTTAGAGCTCTCCGTGACTATCCACTGAGAGTTGGACTGAAGTTTGCAATTTGCCTTTTCTCCCCCCCAACAGGTTTGGGGAAAAGTGTTCTGCTCTGATGATTACTTATGCAGCAGTATCAAAGCAGAGGACTTGTCATACGTTATTGACACATCAGTCACACTGTCTGCAAAGGGTGGTAAAATGTGATGAATTATGTTGCTAAAATCCCTTGTTCATTTTCTCACCATGATATTATTGTGGTGGTAGAGCACATACAACTGCTACAAAAACTGATATCAGCATGTGGTGATCACGCGGCCAGCAACGCTCGGCTGTTTCAGCTCAATTTCTCCTCTCAAATGAAGCTGGTGGCCATCCCATTTCCACCAGCGAATTTAGATCCCCTGGTAATGTGAAACTTATCTCAAGTCAAATATTTGCCGGTAGATGCTGTCAAGGAGAGTAAAGAGCCAGGAGATGATGAGAGACAGCTCTCTGCAGGCCTCTCTGTTTGCTCGATACTCATGGGAAGTCCTGATACACACAAGTCAATAACGGAGGAGGCACCGAAGCAGATGTCCGCTCGGTGGACGAGGCTTGCCTGGCCAAAATGTCTTTTACTGAAGAAGTGCTGCCATCTTCAAGCAGTGTATCGCACAAATTAAAATGATATTTCTCATGCAGTGTATTTTAGATAGCAAGCTGTATCTAGCTAGCTGTGAAAAATGTGTCAGGGCAGTTTAAAGATCTGTACTGATATCTGGGAGCAGTGCAAATGCTGTGTGTCACGCACATTTAACCGGGGGATCCATTCATTTAAATGATATTATGAGGATATTAAACTGGTTTTTCTGTTTCCACGCTGGAACACCACAGAGGCTCAGTGTGTTGCTGCCGGCCACAAAATAAATAATGCACACCTGAGCTTTACCTCTTTATATGAGCTGTCACTCAATCAGGTCCACCTGCCTGCTGCACATGGAAGATAACCCTTTCTGTGCCGCTCCTCACACAGCCTGATCCGGTGACGGGTCAGAGCAGACACTGACGACATAATCTGTTTTTTTAACAGTATTCCTGTGGCAAAAAAAATAATTCAGCATTTCATCTTCAATTATCTCTCAAATATCTTGTTCTTGATCGTGTCTCCCCACATCCACTTTTTTAATTCACCTCTTTTGCCTTTTAAGCCCCACTCCACTATGTTTTAGGCGTTTTTTTTTTTTTATTTTTTATTTCACATTTTCCCTGAAACCAGAAAAAAAAATTGCACTCAAACTTGGTGCTGAAATGTGACGACGCGTGACTATCACAGAATCTCGAAGCCAAGGGAGTTTGAGAAGCTGCAGAGGCGTCATCGGCGTGTATGGTGAGTATAAACGAGCGTTTCTCCCTTGAGGATTAAGGCTTTTCTATTTGCACAAGCGTGTGGTGTTCACTCAGTGGTAAATGTACAGTGCGCGTTATAGTTTACTGAAGAATAAACTCTGCAGCTCCTCAGTACTCAAGAAGAACCCATGTTTGAGCAACCGCTATCGCTGTCCATGCTATTGACGTCGATCTTGCAAGAATGGCGATCTGGTTGCCATGGTGAAGGATTACATCTGACTAAACCATGCTGCCGTTGTCTGTTTGGAAGGGATTGTGTTAAAAGTGAAGTAACACCGGCCCGAGCGGGGCTGTAAAGACACATTACGGGAGCAAAGACAGTGACTTTCAGAACACATCCATCTTCACTTGACTGAGTTGTGCTCGAACAATGCTGTTTGCAGACACAATACAATGCCACCATTATATTCTGGTGACTGGGCTGACAAACAATGTCCTTGTTACCGTGAGCTAATGCTAAGGTGTGTGAACTATCCATGACAACCGGGGCACGACTTCTCTTAAACATGATTTATTTGATGAGCGCTGCACAAAACAAACTCTGTTGTGAGGTGGAGGATACGGATGTAGGGCAGAGATTTGAATGAATTTAAGTACCTCTTTTTCATAAATACCCATACCACGACAGTAATTTTCACTCTGAAGTAGTTACTCCAAATACATATGTATGTTATGATGTATGAATAATGGCAGTCACAGAAGGTGCTGCAGACGTGGTATTCATTCAGCAACACGCCGTTGTAAAGAGGAACGCTGAATGAGGACGGGATTAATGCTCTCAAGTCTTTGCTCGCGAGACACAACAGCTCTAAAATGAGCTACAAACCATTTGATGAATCATTCATGCAGTCAGACCAATGCATTTAGCGGCGGAGCACTCTGTCCTTTAAGACCCCCCTGAGGGGGACTTCATTTGTTTAGTTGGCTTTTGCTGAAAAGCTATGATATTCTACAGTAAGAGCTATTTAGGGAGTGGGAAGGCTTACAGCTGTCCAGAGGGTCAGTTCAGGGATATCACTGTGTTAGCGCAGGGTGTTCCTCCATCATCTTTAAAATAAGACAGGACAAGACGATGTGTATGGGAGTATCCACCTTAAAAGAGAGGAGGAGAGGGGAGATATTGATTTATGGCCTCCTGCAGTTTTCCTCCCTCATTCATCATGCTGTCCCTGTGCACACCGCCATCACTCCCCGGTAGGGAGCTTCTCTTCCTCTCTATGCAGCCAGCCACTCATCCTCATGTCTGGGTAACAAGCTCTGCTCAGACCCCCAGCAACCCCCCCCCACCCCCCACCCCCCACCACCTCCATCCCCTCCAACCCCGATTCCTCCCCGCTTTACTGTCACACTCCTACAGCCAGAGACGCACCGTGACAGGATTACTCACAACACGCAAAGGCTCTGAAATATGGCAGAACCAGATATGTGCGGACGAATACCTCCTGTCATAGGCCATCAGACAGCTTTTTAATACCCGGCTCATTAACAGAATGCTCTGTTTGTCAGCTAATTTGTTTCACTTAACATTTGTCTTTGATATTCATAATTAAACGATGGCTTTCAAACAGAATCCCGTCATTCCACCTGATGAATGCGTCCCCGTGAAGATCGCATGTGACCTTTCAGGGATCCGGTCCGACTTCCTGGCACAGAGCCGAGTACACGGAGTCACGAGCCATCGAAACAAGTGTCAGCGCCTTCATTATTCAACAAAACAAAGTGACAATTGCACCTGTGTGATACTGGCTCATCTCATCATGCTGAAGTAGTCTGATGCTAATTAGCACCATTTCTCGCAGTAGGAGGTCTAAATAATTTAATTGCTCAACTTCCTCTCCACGATCCGCAGTGCTGTTTGCTCTGAAAGGATTTATTATTTCCCTCAAATTTTTACGACCTTCTTCATAAAGTCATACACTTTTATTGCATTTTTACTGCTGCATTCATTTAAGAAAACATTTTGTGTTTTATTAATGCATTCAAACACAGGGGTCCACGGAACAAGCCGCTTATGAATATTCAAATCAGGCTTTGCCCTTTAATAAGAAGAAAATGGCACAGCCTTTAGTGGTTTGCCGTCAAGGGTGAAGAAAAAAAAAAAAGAAATGTTTCTTACGGGAATGTTCCGACACTGGGCGACACGCTTTTCTTTGACTTGTTTTCATTGTCGCGGCTCTGTTTTGCATCTGGAAAAGACATCACGATGACATGAAGCGAAGGGCCTGAAAAGTTGTTTTTCCCTCGTGGGTCAGTGAAGAAGACTGGAGCGCCATGTCACGCCGACATTGCCGTTTGAATGCGTTCGTCTTTCGCGGGTGTTGCCAGCGGCTGCGGGGTCGTCTGCCCTTCACCCTCACAAAGGTTTCATGGAGCTTGGCCGCCTCCTTCACCTAACATTACCATTGCTTCTCATCTTCTATGAATATTATCCCGCAGCATAGCAACAGCACATTCTCATTCCATTCCCTTTCCCTTCCTTCAAGGCCCTCACAAAGTCAACCCCAATTTATTCGCCGGGGATGGACTCATCATCACTCTGGCCTGCCTCTCTCTCCAAGCTGCGCTCTGCATAGGGATGGCAGAGCCCGGCTGCTCATTCATATGCAGCTGTTCGTACTGTATTTCATACATCTTGACTCTGAGTCACAATGATCCCTGGTCAGTCAGAGTAAATTAAAAACAGCAGCTGCATTCAGATGAATGGGCCATTAATAATTTAAATGATACCAAAGTGCTAAATGCCTGCAATTCAGCAGAATATCAACCCCTCTGTATCATTCTCTATATCCAGTCATGTAGTAATTGTGCTCTGGGGACAGCATTTTAAAAGGACAGTTCACCCCCAAAATCATAATTCGAACTTTTCCTTTTCCCTTTGAATTGTTTTGGTGTGAGCCGCTGAGTCTTGGAGATACCATCTGTAGAGACTCTGAGTCTCTCGGATCTAATGGAACTAGTTTTCACTCGACTTGTGTTGCTCAAAGCTAAAAACAATACATTTGAACAACTCTACAGCAACATTGCTTCCCAGAATTCAGGACTTTGTTACTCAAGATTATCCACAGGCCTTTTTTTTTTCTCTGCACAGAAGGAGGATGCATGTCCTCATGGAGGCACTGAGTAAAAAGTCAATTCCCACATGATTATCTTGAGTAACCAGCTTATGACTGCTGTTGATTTTTTCCAATGTATTTCTTGAATACTATGAATAATATATTAGAGTGCCATCTAGTTCCATTATATTCCAGAAAAGGCAGACATCGCTACAGTGGATAGCCCCAAAAACTCTGAAACTCAAACCAAAATAAATCTAGATGAAAGCGGTCCAATTTTTTTTCCATTTGAGGGACAAAACTGAAACTCAATAGTTGGTCACCGGCCAAAAAGCAAACATCTATTGTGTTGTGTTGTTTTGAACGTAATGGCTGGCCAACTTTGGCTTGTGGACTCCACATTGTGCAGCCCTGATAGATGAATAAATCATACTCCAGGTATTTATTTTTGATTTTGGGAAGAACTGTCACTTTAAGTGTTGCTTCTACCAAATTATATATATATATATATATATATATATATATATATATATAAAGATCTGACATCCATTGAGCTGAGAGGTTTTGTTGCTCCAGCTGAAATCTTTTGAAATGATATTTTCACAAATATGTGTCACAAATAAATTCCATTCTTATTGAAGCAGGAAAATAAACCAGAAATATATGGATGGGTACATTCTACCTGCAGCGAGTGAAAGATGTGTGTTTGATTTTTTTTGTAATTTGCCCCGTTGAACTGTTTGTTTTGTAGAAAAAAAAATGTGTGTGATTCGCTAATTTGCAGCTGCAGTGGTCTCACCCTAAACAAGCGTTTCATGTTGCCATGTTGAACAGCTCCACCACAGAAAAAACCTCTGTGGCATCACTATGCAGAGAGATGATAGATTACTCATTTACCATTACAACAAGGTTGTTTTTATCTGCTGTGTGAGTGGATGAGTCATATGTATGGAGAAGGATGCAGTTTCTCCCCAGGATCATCATGGTTAGCATAAAAAAATAAGAAATAAATAGTCTCTCATTTTATTTCGCTATCGTCTCATGTTCAGACGGATCTAACTACGTCCATGAATCCTCACCAACAGATAGTAGAAAAAAAAACATGCCAAACATTTTTTTTTTTCTGAAGACTGAATTCTCCCATTCTGTGTCTGTGTAGCTCATTGTTAGCATTGTCACTTTTTTATATTTCAGTCTGAATAGTATCAACCTGGGCCAGCAGCTGCCGCTTTTGGATTTGCTGTGTTGGCTGACTGATTCCAGTGCAGACAGGAGGAGGGTGGGGGGAAAAGGAAAAAAAAAAAAAAAAGCAACCAGATCTTCCCCGAGATTGTACTCACCCACATCATCCTGCCTCCCATTTCGGCGAGTTTTATGTCCTTCAAGAACAATTCTAGTCTGACTAATGAAGCCAGGCTGATTCAGAGGCACCCGGGCTGCACAAATTGAGCACAGCATCCTTTTTATTCCCTCTCCTTCCAGGAACAATGTTCTTGGTGGAATTTACTTTGAGCTTATCTCCGTGCACTAATGAATGACTGGATGCTTTTCTTTGACGGGCTCCTGATGCCAAAATGAATATGTTTGCAATTTCAAAATGAGAATCTTCATTACAGAGGGATAAAATGCCAGCTCCCAAGCCTGCTTCTAATACATGATCTGGTGGTTTTCAGCTCGGGAAAAATCCAAACAGCAACTCGCGTCTAAATGGATCTTATTGTGAGCGAATCCATTTCAAAGGTGTGGTTCATCCTGTCCGTGCCGCGGTTGTCTCTGGGTGATGGAGAGCATGTGTCTGTGGCCACGCGTGCTGTTGAGTGCTCCAGATCACCCGCTGCAGGCGTGACCTTCCCTCTCTTGCTGCTTAACCTAATCAATTATGGTTCAGAACAGAAGCCAAGACAGAGGGGAGACAGAAAGCCCACGACCTTGTCAGAGCCCTGAGGAGACTGTGAATAATTCCCTTTGAGACCCATAAAGAAGGCTTCCATGGCAGGAGGAGAAGAGTAAAGGTAGCGTGTTGAGGAGAAGAGAAGGAAGCCAAACAATAAAATGTGAGGGACAAAGAGAAGCCGCTCGATACAAACCTGAATCAAGGCGGCTATATTTGGGTCTCATGGTGTCAGCCAGTCGTAAACATTTAAACAAGCTGAAGCATTCGGCTTCGACTGCAGCCGACCTCGACCTGCTGTGACACTTGTTTGCGTGTTTACAGGTGCACGTATTCAAAGGCTGCTGTGAAATAAAAAAAGGAAAGAAAACTTGTTCTTCATAAAAAGAAAAAAATAAAGTTGTTGTTTTTTGATGTTAAAGTGCAATTTATACATATTAAATCAAACTATTACACATTTATCTAGTGTATGATATTTAATAATGTTAATTCTTTTTTTCTTTATTTATTTTTTTTTTTACAAAAAAAAAAAAAAACAACAAAAAAGGGGGGAAGCATAACCGCTAACTGCTGATGCTCACTGCAGTTAGCCAGTAGCTCAGTTAGCCATGGAGCTACGTGTCCCTGTTAGCCGTGCAGAGTCTGCCCAGGTCTCGGCGAGGCTCAGCCACCTCCCAGTAAAACACATCCGGACACCATACTGGGACTGAACACAGCCTCGAAGACAGTGCCGCCAATTTGAAGACAACATGTGTGTTTATTTTTTTGTTGTTTTTTTTTTTTTCTTGTTGTTGTTGTTTTTTTTTTTTTTTTTGCCATGAGTTAATGAGGACTTTTCTTAGTTTGAATTCAGATGGTGTACAGTTATATTTTCCCAGTTAGTGAGGAGAATAGATGAGTCGATGATGAGTGTTTTGTTTCCCTGTTAGACTAAGTAGTGAGCTGGCAGCTGCATCTACGGGGGCTGTGAGACCTCTTTGGCTGGGGCTAGCTGGTTAGCATGCTAACTTCCACCAACACAATACATAGTTGTATCTTCACAATTTGTTGATAACTGGTTGTTGTTGTTGTTGTTTAAAATAAAATTCTGGCCTTAGCTTACAAGTTAATCTTTTGGCTCACGTGACAGGACATTTATATTTAGCTGGGCCCAGGTGGGTTCAGATCTAATGGACCTGAATCTGAAGATCTGTTGGATCTCTGCACTACGAAACGCTAATTACTCGACTCCATTCAGGAGGTGTGATTTCCCTTCTCTCGCCAATTAAAGGCCACCCCCGGCTGTGCCAGAGATCTACAGATATTTACAGAGGAGGCTGTGCGACTCTTTCACGTTAATAAGTACAGCGAAATTAGCACCAATTTAGTTTGTATGGATAACCAAGGACAGATTTGACACTCCAATAAACACATAAACACCTTTACTCAATGACGGAAGAAAACATGTTTTTAAATACAGTGAAGTGTTGATGTGAATGCAGCATATGGCAAAGAGGCTCTGCTCCTCAGATAAGTACAATAATTAAAGACTCTACAGCGAGTTGAGTGTCAAGTGACGCGGAAGCTCGTCTGACGATACTTTGCTGACCCTCTCGTCTGAACTGTTTCATCTATTTACCATTTAAACGTGAATACGACCAGTGTCAACAGTGAATACCTGCAGCTGAAGTGTCGAGGATGTCAAACACAGTTTTTCTTCCCGTGAGGGGATGTTGAAAGTTGACTCAAAAATGTGATTTGCATATTGTTCTTTCACTTTGATGATTCGGGCAGAAATATCACCAGGCAAGGTTATGGATTCGAGTTTTATTCAGGCTGCGTCTCGCCGATTCCTTTGCACCGGCGGCAGAAAAGACGAGGCAGCAAGACATTATTTTTTGTCTCCCCACGTTCAGGTGTGGGTACAAAGTTGAAGCGTTGAAGCGAGGTCTTATGGTTACAGTAGGTTGCAATAATGTCTAAGTTTATGGCGTCTAACATGCATCCTCTTGCTGGTGTGTTACCAGCTTGGTACGCTTTGTGTGTGACAGTGGATTTGTTGAGGGGAAGTGCATCTCCCCCGCTGTGTGACAGAGGTACCAGCATGTTGACACAGTCATGCAGAATTCATGCTGCTATGACTTAAATCAGTCATGAAGTGTGCAGAAAAACTCAGTTTGAAGAAAAGAAAATATAAAGTCCCTCTTTAAGCAGCGTTAGCGCGCCGACGTACTGCATTCTTCACAGCAGAGTCGTCCCAGACGGTGAAAAGCTGGTTTCAGCTACGAGCCAGGCTGTAGTCTTTTACAACAGAGTACAGCTGTGTAGCTTACGTTGCAAAACATTTCTAGCAGAAACAATGGAACCCTCCCGTACTCCTCCAGACTTGAGTGTAAGCACTGTAGGGAAGTCTTGCCACTCGACAGCCATCTTGACAGTTCCACAGAGCAGATATTTTTTGGGCTTGCAAGATATGGCCTGTGTCTAAAAGAATGGGGAGAGAGTCATAACTTCACTTCGGTGGTCAGCAAGTTACAAATCAGATGAAAAACACTTAAAAATCTTGGTGACTTTGCCCCTAAATAAAGGTTTAAAAGCTTTCTTCACAGCTTTATGACACCAAGTTCTTGTGGAGCTCAGTCCAGAGTGCCGTGACGTGACACGGCTCATTCCACCAGAGCAGTTGAAGAAATGCGAGTTTAATGTCTGACCTTTGAATAACCTGTCTTGGTAATCCTGTGTATTTTGCGTGATGCGCTCCTCGTCCATGCCTCTGCGCCCTCGCCAAATTGGTTGCAACTGTCTTGAATCTCAACTGGTGTCAGCGCAGCAACACGAATGACTGATTATGTTTCCCAGTTCGGCTGTGATGAAGCAGTCAATTGGCTTTTGTGGGGGAAGAGGCGGGGTATGTCATGCAGCCCGACATTTTTTATTCAAAATGCTTCAAGTAAGGACGTCACTTTGTGATGACAAGTGGGGCTCGGATGGAACACAGTTTTTAAAATGGTCTTAAACTGCGATATCAGACAATTTAATTTAAGAGGACGCTGAGAGGTCAGAGGACATGATTCCAGTGGACGAAAATGCATAATGTGACATCAGGATGAATTTCCTCTCATTTGTTAGTTATTATTTCTTGGTGCAGGACATTGTTAGCATGGACTTAAGTAATCATGCGTTTAAAAATTGGTAAAGACAAAAGTGGTCATTTGTGGACATGTCCCCAGCATCTCCAGAGTGAAAGACACACATGGCTTTAAGTGGTTTGTCTCCTCTCTAACATCTCTGGTGAGAGATACCCAGAAAAGCCAATACTCAGTTGGAGCCCGCAGCGTCTTCACAAGAGGACGTCATTGTTGCACATTAAAACCCAGTTGGTGCCGCTGGTTCTCTGCTTTACTTCTTTATTTCTTCACTCTGACATATGGTGTTGCCCTGGAAGTTATGGCGATAGACTAAAATCCACCATTAGTTTGAATAAGATTAAGGATTTATGTTGATTTGAAGCATTTTGGAAATGTGCTTATTCATTCTGTTTTTTGGTGTAGCTGTTGATTTTTATAATTATTGTTATTATTGTTATTATTATTATTATTATTATTATTATTATTATTATTATTATTATTATTAAGTTGAATAATTGTTTTTTGGGGGGGAAATTAAATGTTGCATATTTAAGATTCAGGTTCAAAATAAAATTCAAAATAATTGATATCGGTTTCTCCTTCCTGATTCTTCACATCAAAACAATATCGATATTTACTACATTTACTTTCATTTACTCCTTCAGAGAACAAGGTTTTCTGAGCATGCAGGCACTTTTCCTGCCATATTTGTTTCACACTCAAGCAGCTGCACACACAGTCACATCTGGAAGCTGCCCAGTGCATCCACAGTGTGCGCTGAGATTAGCATTCATGGCTCCGGGGGAACCATTTTGAGGACACACCAGTGGTTTGTGCGAGAGGAATCGGTTTGGGGATTTCAACCAGCAGCATCTAAAGTCTTAATGCTTTAGCTTACATCACCCAGGTATAACATAATCATCTGTAATGACTGCAGCGCTCTCCTTACTCCTTTCCTGCATCCTTACTTTTATGGCTCTTTAAAAAGCATGGGTGGAATTATATGAGTTTATGTTTTACACAGTACTTATTCATTTGAAATTGTTTTGCTGAAGGGTCGGCTGGTAATGCAACTAAGAGCTATTTCAGCAGCTTGTCTCTGCATGCATTCTTGTCTTTAGAGCAGCTTATTACCTTTCGCTGCTGTATTATAGCCCGGGGAGGGCAGAGTGTTGAGTTAGCATTAGTATAAGACACGTTTCTGGATCCCCTACAGTCAAGTGGGTATTTGAAATCACCAAAGTGTCTTTGGAATAGACAAATGCAATAGCAAATCATCCCGAGTGACGCTGAATATAAAATGTGTTTTCATACACGCGCAAACACAGACACGAGATTTGTTTCCTGATACTGTTTAGCCTCTCTCTGGTGCGATTTCCTGTTTGCTTGATAGTGTCTGCAGGCGAAATGGGACCTGGTTCTGAGTCAGATCTTAACTTGAGAGATTGAGGTGATAAAGTATGCATGTTCCCCTAACAGCCCTGACCAGAAGAGCTGCAAACCAGGCCGAAAGCATTTCATTAGTAAATGTTTCAGGGAGAGGTTGAAGCCTCCCGTCATCAAGCGCTTTTTTTTTCCGAGGCTCCTCCTGCCTAAAATAAAGATACAAAATAAATGTGCCCTTTAGCCAACTGAGCCAGCAGGACAACCTGCTGTCTTTTTATATGTTAATTGCTGAAAGCAGCGAGGAGTATAAGAAGTGAAGCACCTTTTTTCTTTCCATCTGAGTGCTAATAAAAACTTCTGCAGAAGCCCCAGTATTTGAGATTCTGGAAAGCAAAACATCAGCTCTCTGCGAAGGGACACTGAGCTCCAGTGCCTCCTCCGATGAGACATCCCACGAGGTGTGTGGACGAGAAGCATGTTTAGAGAGGAAACCACATATGAATAGTCTGCCATCAGGAACACGACGCACATATGGTGGAATGAATGTGCCGTCTGCTTGATTCAGCAGTCGGTTCACCTGCAGTTTGTCTGGCCTGCACACTGATTCCGGCAGCAGCCGATCCTTGCTTGTTTGTTTCGAACACATCAATCATAGTCACCTCCTAATGACTTATTCATTAACTTCTCCAAAACACACATCTTGATGATGAGACTGGAAGGAGCATGTTTCAAGACACACAGTTGCCGAGTCTGCACTCAGCATTCCGGGGAATTAAAGCCACTATTAATCAATTTTAGCCAAGCTGGAGCAGATCCCAGGCGCATGATTATAAGAGCAAAAGACTGAGGAATGTGCTGTGTGTGTGTGTGTTTGTGTGTGTGGATGTGTGAAACAGAGGGGGTGGAGGGAAGGCAAATTCAAATACTAATGATGCCTTGTAGACCACAAATAAACCATGATAACGGCGCATAGATCGATAGATACTGTACTGCAAAGAGAGATGAAATTTGCCTCCACATTGGGCTGAAAGATTCCCTGATGCTCGCACTGCTTCATATCTGAAATAATTGTTTTCATATTGATCATGGGGCTCTTACGCCACTGTTACATCCACTGGAACTCGCACGAGATGAAAGCATCACTTACACACCCAAAACGCTCGCTAAATGCGATGTGATTGGGAACCATAGGAAGCGTCATGCCTTCAATTTTTTGTCCATCTTATTACTGTGATCAAGCAGGGAATCAAAGAGAAGCTCCAGGATACAGAAAGCCTTTCCTGAGCGTTCCTGCGGGTAGATGATGACAACATGTGTCCAGCTGTCATGCACAGCTGCTGGCCTCTGAAGTGATACCCTGGGTGGGTGCCGGCTGCAAGTGGGTGGTTGCGACATAACTCCTGAGGTGGCCCCATCAATTGGGTTATGACAGCGCTGCAAACCCTGGTAAATATCATCGTGTCCTTGGATTTTGGGGCTGCTGTGCTACTTTTTTTTTTTATTGATCTTACATAATAGAAACATTAAGGCGTCCGTATTTTCTCCTTTTGGCTGAATCCATGTCATTTAGTGTGAAATTGCACAGAGCTCAAGCGAAGCTAAATGACTACATTTGGGGAAACAGCTCTTTTTGGATGAGGACAAGTGATCTCAAAGCAGCAATTATTGCACTTGGTTGTGTATTTTTCTTCACACCCCCCCCCTCCAGGAGAAATTGGTCCTTTGTCTCACTGGTGGCCAAGTGGAATATGTTTTTGTCGTCTGTAGGGACACTATTTTCATTGTTCACACTCTTGGCACGCTGCCAGTTTTTGCATCGCCTTCAGCTCTCAAAAAAGAAAAAAACAGAGCTGAGACAAGTTGACTGATATACTTGTCTCTGTGATACACTGCCTATCACATGACTGGACAAATGGCTGTCACATATTCCTCGGTACGCGCTCGGTTTATCATCTGTGATTCAGAATGGAGTCACAGGTAGAGTGAGTGCTGCTCCTCTCATTAAAGAGGCTCTTGGCTGTGCTGTGACACATGGATAATCCAACAAGGAATCAATCATTACATAGTTACCGAGGTAATAGGTGAGCAAATATGTTTCCTGGTGGCTGTCCTTATTATTCTGGGGCTACCGGGCCCCCGGGAGACAGCGGAGCCAGATGGAATTGAGGTGTTGTCACTACTGAGTGAACAGGTAATGAATTACTCCAGGACAAATGGGCCGCCACATGGGAGATGAGGAATCTTCCCACAAATAGTCGAGGCAGCGGATGAATGGCAGCATCCACTCTTTTGCCTCAACTTCATTCCTCGTATATATATATGCCTTTCTCTTTTCTAAATTGAGCAGGAATCAGTGAATGTAGGAGGTGTTGAATGGCCGGGAGAATGAATGAATAAGGTAAGAGCCCTCTGAGATGGAGGCAAAGGCACAAAACAAATATCTGCCAGCCTGCTTTGGCATTAGAAACCCAACCAGAGCCAACCAACGCAACTCTGACGCAGCTTTTCTCAGAATCGCACGAAATGACATGATACACGATACCGAACCTTTCCAATTATAGAGTCCGGCCTCCCCTCTCTCTTCTTTTTCTGGCTCCTGTTCTTGAAACCAGCTGATTTGTTATGACATTAGAGTAATGGTATTTCTCTGGTGACAGTCATTGCTGAGGGATATGATTACGCCGTGGTAATTATGATTGTTATTTCCAATCACAGCTGAATGGAGTCGGAGTGTGTTATTTCAGCAGCACAGACATCACCAGAGTGACTATCTGCACTAGATGATTCTGATGGGGGCGATTTGAGATACAAGCGTTCTGCTGGCACAAGCGCTGACAAATTCATTCGGTATTTCTGCAGGGAGACGGCAGACAATCTCACATTCTCTGCAGGTGGATCCTACTGGTCGCCAAGGCAGCTGGGTGATTTCGACCACAGTTTTGGGCTTATATCCAATATAAACAACATCTTTGAGTCCGATTCTATTGCATTTGTATGAAATGTTACCACCGATAAACATGAGAAAAATGTACTGAAATGTTTATGTGCTTCAGATGCTTTAAAACATTTTGCAAATGGAATATATTTTTGTCATTTAGAATTTATCAAAAATAACGTAATGATCTTGTGTAAAACCAAACTATCCATCTTTAACTGGTTGGCTGATATTGTCTTGCCTGTCTTGTACACTTGGAGGCAGCATAATCAAATTGTGTGTACAAAACTATATATATATATATATATATATATATATATATATATATATATATATATATATATATATATATATATATATATATATACACACATATATAGTTTTGTACACACAATTTGATATATATATCATACTATTACACACTACACTATTATCATACTATATATATCATACTATTACACAGATTACACAGAAACCCAAGGTGTTATACAAGCTAAGTTCTATAAGGATGATTCTAAAAGTTGATTTGACTTGAACTTGTCTCCGTATTGTTATGTGATGACGTTCATATTTACACTGTTAATTGTTCATACATTACAATGTGGAGTTTTTCCAGCGAGGAGGTATTGTTGTTGTTGTGAAGGCGATGAAGTGTGGGGGAACAGTAAAAGCTGCTAAGGAGTGTTATCTGTCTCCGTCCTGCTGTTTCTTCTCATTAAGAGTGAGTGATCCACCCACCACACCACAAACCCACAGATTGTCCCACAGAACATTCATAGCAGTACTGTTCTCCATCCCGCCGTGATGAAGACTGTATGTGAGGACAGTGTAGCTGTTGTTACCCCTTTTTATGAAACTCAGCGTAACTCATAAGCCACTGGATTTTTTTTGGGATTTTTTTTTTCTTTTTGGCTTGCAGTGATAGACAGATGAATGCATTTCAGCTGTGAATGTATAGACATCAGGAGATCAAAAACCCCTTGCCTCTGCTGGAAAATGATGTCTGGCCTCAGATAGTGACATGTCCTGCTTGGTCTCCTTTATTCATCCACCTTCTCCTGGTCGATAACCTCTGACTCTTCCAGCTAAGGATGCTGAGAGCATTTTTTTTTTTGTTTACCAGAGTTCGTACCAGAGTTATCAGTTTCCAGCGTTCATTCACCTTTTGTCCAGTTGAAATCATCCCAAAGCCGTGATCAACAGGGTCGTTGTGTGCTGCTTGCAACATACTTTTGTCCAAACAGTTGCATGGATCTTTTCGAGCACACTGCACAGTGCGTACCGTCGCAGAGAGCCTCTTTGTGTGCTGGATACATGTAACCGTGGTAACAATCCTTAGATAATTGAATATATATTTATATATAGCATAACACCTCGCTAAGTGAGAGGTAATACTTAATAAGTCATTGAAGTGCTATTGAGGTTATGCCAGAGCTGCCATGGTGACTGTCCTCTATAATCTGTTATGTTTCTCTTCTGGTTCTGTATCATTAGGATGACACTCCCACTCTCATCAACACTCTTGTCGACCCTTTTTCACCGACAAAAAAAAATGTAATTAAAAAAGAATAAGCTGCACAACAATGAGATGATAAATTACGCCAAAAACACAGAAACAGTAGCGATAAAAATAACTGTTAACGTAGGAACTTTTTAAAAGCACAGTCTTTAATCATTTTGCCCCCAGGCCCATCTAACACCAGGTACTGGTACCCATACCTTTGTGTCCAGTGCTTGACAGTAAGATATCTACTGGAAAACAGTTTTGGTGTGATGAAATGAAATCTCACATGCCGTTTGAGCGTACTACTGTCTGGAATTTCAGATGCAGCTGTGGTGTTGGTGTCCTCGATGCCCCGACAGCTCAGCCCTGGTGAGGAGTCCCATTTGATCATGAGGACTGCGACGTTCAGTTGATAAAAAAAAAAAGCTAAAACTGGACCTTGAGTTGGTTCATTTTGATCCCAAATGTCAGAACAAACTGCACTGCTGGAATTCTCGTGGGCCTTTTATGTATTGGTCTAATATACTATTATTCTAAATAATGGCACAAAATATGACATTGGAGCAAATTGGCTTCTGAGACGTTGCTGTTTCCCTGCAGACTTCAGTGGTTTCCTGACGAAAAACAAAAGCATCCATTAGTTTCTCACTGTAGCTGCGTCTTCGACTCCCTGACAGGTTTGATATGTTTAATGAATTCAAACTGTGCTCTGATTTCTGTTGTTTTTTTCATACTCTGTCTTACTTTAAATAGACTTTAAATCTTTCATCCCTCAGTGTGACTTCATGGCGCCACTTGCATGCATAAACACTCCGCCCAGCAGATGTTGGTGCTACCAATAATGAAAAGAATCAGTCGACCAACCAAATTATAATTTACCTCCTCCATCTCTTCAGCATCTGCTGAGCAATAAATATAAATTGTTGAAAATTTGTTAAGCATGTTAATGTAAGTCACCATCTGCACTGCTATACCTTAAAACCTTCCTGACATTTATATGGCAGGAGTCTTACACTCAGCAAATAAAAAACAAAACAAAACAAAAAAAAACACACGTACACTTGCATGCACACACACAAATACAGTGTAAATCTATGGAAATAATGAACTCTCCTAACTCAAGCTTGGACAGAACTATCCCCATCTGCATTAAACCAAAAATTATCTCGTATAAAGCTACTTTCCATGAGATTGCACCCAAAGTGTATGCTCGCTTCCCTGTTTGAATCAAAGTTGTTACAGCAGTGGTGGAGTGGAAAGCGGTGTAGCACAACACAGCCCTCGGAGCGCGTAATGAAGATGAATTAAGACGTTTGTTCGTGGATAGTGCTGTGTTGGCTCGAACGCTGACGATTGCCATCTCCTTAGCCCTTTTCTTGGGAAATTAGGATTCAGTCAGCCACAACATCACACACCACCTTGCAAACCACAGATGTCAGACACTTGCGTCGTTAGAAGTGTGAAAGTGTTCATTCCCACACTGACAGAAGAGAGACAGGCATGAGTGAAGGAGGATTATGTAAAGAAACGGGTTCTGCCAAGCGATATGACTGATCAGACAGGTGTTCCAGCCGTGCTGTTGATTCCTGTAAGAGACTACAGCGCCTCGTGGGACTGGCTGCTGTCAAGTAGTTTGGTTTGCTTGGATCTTAATTATAGAGGAGAACATTTTAAACCCTCATAAGGGACCACCCAGGGGTCAGCCTTTCCAGCTAACATGACCACGTGCTTTCTAAATAAAAGGTTGTGGTGGGGACCGGGAGGACGTTTGTTTCTGATTGTTTCCTACATTGTACCAGCCGCTCACAGATTTTAACTGCCAATATCATATAAAGTTTGGCCCGACATCTCCCAGGGTCCTGTATCCTGCCATTCAGCTCATCCCACCACTTGCCATTTGTTGTCAGGCTCTAATCAAATCCTTTCCTTGCTGCAGAGCGCCGCCTCTCTAATTATATGTCATTGCCGCATTCCCGCCATCAACAACATGTTGTCATTTTCTGCATCTCGGTGGACAGTTTTACTGACAATCAGGGCTACACTTCACTGAACTATATCAGAGCAAGTTGAAGACTTCGTACTTGCTATCATCCCTAGCTGTAATTACAGTAGTTGGCAGTTGGCTAGAAGTCTGAGCGTGCAGAAATGCTCGAGAGAAGAAAGAAAAGCCTTATCAGACGAAGGATAACAGAGGATAAAATTGTGCAGCTCAGTTTTGGAACTTTGTAAAAGTTGGCCAAATGTGTCTTTACTCTAATCTGCACCACCATTGTGTGTTTGACATATAATCAACATGAAGTGAAGTGTTGAGCCCAGTGGTACCATAACTAACCACAAATGAGTTGCAGCGACATCTACAGACCATTCAGATTTAGTTCCTTGTGATAACAGCCTCGCTTTTGTTCCCAATACTTCATGCTCGCAGCTGTCTCAAACCCACGGTACACTCATAACAAAACCAAAGTTTGTGTTTTCGCACAGGCAATATGGCAGATTTGCATATACAAAGAGAATCTGCAAGTAAGCATGCACACACCTGCCAACTCCTTCCTCTTGCCCAGTTAACAAACTTTAGACTTTGGACTTTAGAGGGAATGTTTCTGGTTTCTCTTTAGTTTAATTAAACCTTCCTTATCTTATTTGCACCATAGGTGGATACAACACGAAGATGAATCAACTGCAGGAAAATCCATACAACGAATCCGTTCCTCTAAATGTGCACAGACTGTACCAAGACTGTTGTTGCTGTTGTTTGCACGCTGTAAAGCTCCACATTAGCGTTCACACCACAGAATTATGAGTGTAGATTTAAAACATGCAGCGTTTGAGACACAACAGGCTGTGTTAATGACGGAGGGTTGATTATCAGTATTTGAACTGCTTGTGATTTCTGCCTCACAACTGCTCTGTTAAATAGATGCCACAGAATTACAGATAATATAGTAAAGTGTAAATTCACTGTGTTGGAACAATAACACGGAACAGTTTACCACCACGTTGTTTTAAAGGCAAATCACAAATTGAATACTTCTTTTGAATCTGAAACAATATTCAAGACTAGGCGGCAGAGACCTTAACTGCTAAGCTTAAGCTAACAGGCGTGAGAAAGCATATGCTGCCCACCGAAATATATTTCTCTGTGTATACTACAAGTAAAGCTCTCCAAAACGACATCAGTGCCAACAAGCAAGGCTGCAAAAAGGACCCATAAAATACTGCTTTTAAAAAAAAAAGATGGCATCTAAAAGCTGATAAGAGCTACAAGCAGTGGAATGGATCAATTGTGCGATAGGAAGAGCACTCAGTCATGGGTACTGTTTAATTAATGATGGGGGTTAGAGATAGGCTGTTAGCTCCATATTGTCAGTCAAACACTCACAGCAGAGGGTGGCAATATGAGCTATGTAACGGATATGTGAAACAGAAGGAACTAATCTATACTCTCCAGTCTAGTAGCATTAACACTGTGTTAAGAGGGCAGGGGGGCTGCAGCAAGACGGCACACATGCACTCGTGAATTTATTCCGAATGGGAGAAGATCCGGACGCAATTAATGAAGACATGAAATTAAAATGTGGAGAGATGGTTTTTAATATGCTCCTAAATGTTGAGAGTTTGAGTTCTGCTTTACATTTAGAGCCTGACACGACATCTTTATAATGCCATTTAACAGTACAAACAAGTAATCCTCTAAATGTAAATAACAAAAAAAAAAACCTTTTTTCTACATTTCACCAGAATGTCTCGCTTCACCTCCGTGTTCACCTTTTTTATTTTCTCTAACATCATTCATTGTTCTTCTGCTGCTAAATGAAAATAAGATTGAATGAGAGGCCCCCCCTGAGAGAGACGGCTTTAAATCAAGTAATTTGATGTAGACTATGAATGGAAAAACAAATAACATAAAAAGAAAAAAAGCTGAACAAATCCTCTCAAGCTCCAAACAGAAGTCCTTTCCATCAGCTGGACCTCCCCAATCTCAGTTTTAACACTCAATGGGGTGGCAAAGTGGCCTATTGATTCGTGAAGCCTGTATGGATCTACGGCCAATTGTGACCATCGATAGACACATCTCCTGTCAAGAAATCCTCGAGCAAGGCATTAAATCCCTACTGTTCACCCTCGGACTAATTAAAAATCTGTCCGTTGCTAAATTGTAAAGATAATTTGTCAGGAAACAAAGACGTGATGATTGTTCAAACGGACCCATTATTCTGAATCCCCAACACTCAGAAAAAAAACGTCCCATTGGACCGAAAGCCTATTTGTCTGACAGCCTGTTAACCCGAAAACAAGAAAACAAACGCCTATTGTTCCGAAGTCCCAATCGTCCAAAAAATACACTCCCTGCAGTTTTATTCAGGCTACTGCTGGCTCTGTCCACGGTGCTGAATCGGCAGGGGTTTTGCCCCTTAATAGGTCTTTCTGGCCTCACAACAAATGACATTTCAAGGAAAAATTCCCAATGTCAGAATAAAATCGAAAGGAGTCTCTTGACTTGTTGTAGGCTGATCTAAAAACAGCGATATAACACACTGAGGGGAACATTAACTCCAACCTATCAGAGAATAACATTTGTAGATAAAAAGGGTTAAGGTTATGGTTAGGGTCAGGAACAGATGACTGCACGGACTGTGTGTATTTTCGGAGCCATCTGAACAATGGGTGCTGGTTTTTGGGGTTTGTGTGCTGTAAAATAAATTGGCTTTTGATCCAAGGAGACATTTTTCGGACTTTTGGGGTTTTGTAATGGCCTAATGTGCCGTCGGAACAATAGCACGGCACCTCACTCTGTAACTTTCCTCAGTGGGAACAAAAGAGATTATTAGGTTATCATTCTATTGAGGGAATAATACTAATGTAAAGAGCCGTCTATTAGTGTCAATGACGTCTCCGATTTCTCATTAAAACAACGTAAAGCCCAGCGCCGTGTGATGGATTCCAATAAACAGCCCTGAAATAAATCTAGACACTGGAGGGACGTCGGTAGCCAAGTTAGCGCTCGTGCTAACAAACCTTTATTTTGACTTGTGCTGATGAGACTCTGAAGAATCGCTGCCCTCTTGTGGTCAGAGTAAGTAAACGTAATTTCACTCCACAAGCATCGTAGCAGTGATACTTCTGGTTATTAGCTCCGAAATCAACATCTCGGCATCAACTCTACAGAGATTTAAAAAAGACACAAACATTATTCTACTTTTTTAAGAGCAGTTCGAGGTTGAGCATTTAATTGTTGAATTTAGGCGGGATAAATGTCAGCTGTGACTGGATGCTCGCTGTAAGTGTTTGGTAGTTAATGGATCCAAGCAGGTGTCATATGGAGAACGCGAAAGGTCACATCATATATTTTCGCTGTAACCTTTTGTTTTAGTCACATTACTTGTTTTTGTTACCTGACAGGCTTCTTGGCAGTGCTAGCTGGTGCGATGAACACAGCAGACGACCTGTTCATGTTAATATCACCTTCCCTGATATTACCAGGCTAATATCATAATATCATAAAGCTAATATCAACAGGAACAGAGAAAGTGATATGAGCTTATTTGGAGCACCACCGCTGAAGGAACATTTTATAAATAGAAATATCGAAATTGGGAGAGGTGTAGCTGCTGACCGAGGGCACTGGAAACTCATTATTATACATTTACACAGGCTGCACAGGCTGAGTTTGCTGGAAAAAAAGCTAAATAAAATACATAATCAATTTTAATTACAGGCCACTAGAAAATGCTTAAAACTGGACTCGGCTGCAGAGGACTCTCTGAATGGAAGGCAGCCTCATTACTGAATGAATTGCAGCTGATGTCAAAACAGCAGCCAGCCTTTTTAATTGCACCTTTTTGTGTGGATATGGGACAGAAATACTCCCAACGCAGGAAGATCTGTGTTTATTTATTCGTTTATTTTTTTTATTTTTGTTATTCAACCGAACTTTAACATCCATTTTGCAGCGATGGAACAAGCTGCAAACAAACCGAGCAGGTCCTCAGCAGGGCAGCCTTCCTCAGTTGGCACAAACTGCCGCGATGCCACTCCTCACAACTAACTGAGGGGCCACCTTTTTTCTTCCTCTCCTCTCTCTCTCTCTTCCTCAGCAGCACCAGTGAGACGGGATGCTGCGCTGCAGAGAGAGCCTCAGCCGGCTGCAGCGGTGGAGACTCACTGAGCGGAGACCGAACCAAACCTCCGTCCGCCACGACGCACAGCTCCGGCACAACGCGCCCTGAAGGAGGAGGAGTGGGAGGAGGAGGAGGAGGAGGAGAGGGGGACCAGAGCTGCACACCGAGAGAAACCACCTCCATCCCACTTCTCCCGGTGCTCACTTGAGGATGTACTGTTTACGCTGGCTCGCATAGAGCGACCCGGACTGAGGGGAACCTGGACTTGTTATTCGTAACACTGCTGCCATTCCGCCGCTCGGCTCGTGTGTGTGTGTGTGGAGAGAGAGAGAAAGAGAGAGAGAGACTGGGGGGGGACAGCAGCCGGGATCATCTGGGAGACGAGGAGCACTTTTTTGTTTTGTTTTTTTGTATTTCTGTGAGTATTTTGTTGGATTTGAAGCGTTTCTTGTTCTGTGTGTGTGTGTGTGTGTGTGTGTGTGTGTGTGTGTGTGTGTGTGTGTGTGTGTGTGTGTGTGTGTGTTGTTGTTGTTCTCTGTTCGCTCGGGGTGCGATGCGGCTCCATCTGTGTGTGTCTGTGTGAGTGGACGCAGCTTGTTCAAAGAGACACAAGTTGTGTTGACAAGGCTGCTGGTGATAATCTTGATTAAAAAAAAAAAAAAGGAGCTGGATTTGAGTTTTAGTTATTCTTCCCCCATGTGTGTTGCAGTTAACTTCTCCATCTCTCGCCGAACAGTGAATGGAGTTAAAATGAAGCATGTGGGCGATGGAGCCGCACAAACACCCCGAAAACTGTGATGTGGGAATGAAACATCTCTGCTGGCTTTGCTGCCGTCCTGTTTTTGGGGAGGGGGTGGAAGTGGAAGTTGAAATAATCGTTCCTGGGGTTTTGAGCTCACATTTAAAGCTTGTCCTACCCTGAACCACCCTGAGCAGCCTTGAAACCAGAGCTGCTTCTGAAATACATTCACACTGAAGAGGGTCTGAGGTGTTGCTGCCTTTTGATGGGAGCTCAAAGAGACCTGTGAAATAAAATATTTGGTGAAAGACAGGAGCTCTCCTGCAGGTCCTGTCTTTTTTTGGGGGGGTGCATCATTGGGTTAGCAGAGCAGGAGGTTTCTAACACAGCACTTGCCACACAAGTAGACCCACAGGAATTTATCTAATCAGAGTTATGCAAATTTCCTCCCCAACTCTAATTTTGTGGCTTCGCTGCGGTTGAATGTTCAGTGTGACTATCATCTCTGACTGTGCTGCTGACAGGCGGGTCGGGCTCTGTGGCTCTGGGGGGGTTGGGGATGGGGGGGCTCTTGTTTGATCCTATTGATTTGGCTCTGTGGACTGTGAGGAAGATGTATCATTAAGCCATTATTTAATTAGGAGCTTTATTCCCAATTTTTTCTTGAAGTTTGTGTGACTTTTTTTCTTTTTTTCTTTTTTTTCCTCAATACAGCAATTAGCCGAGCGGTTGGCAGATAGAATAGAGCGTGCCAAAGGAAAGTACAACCTTTTTTGAAGTGTGTCTGCTGTCAGTAAATCCCCCTGCTGCTGCTTTTTTTTTTTTTTTTTTTTTTTTCCTTCAGGTCCATTCAGAGACCTGGGAGAAACATCAGACTATTTTAAGGCAGGCTTTCTAATTTAAAGTCACTAAGTGTGTCACTACAATATTAAAGACTCCTCAAGATTTGAGCCGTGAACCTTTTTGGACCAGTTTCTCCTTTTTCTAAAAATACAGAAACTAGTTGTTTTTTTTTTTGTCTTTTTCCCCTGATGTTTCAGTCGCGACAGAATTTGACACAAATTACGTTCGAATATGGCGTCACTTTTGAAAAACACTGCTGTAGATGTAAGAACATGACATATGTGCATTTTCAACATGTGGCTCAGAGACTTTCACAAGAAAAAGGGGGGAAAAATGGACAGTGAGGGAACAAATGTGATGAGATGAAGACGAATATGTATTTTCCTGTCCTGTGAGTTGTGATGCATGCGGCGGGTCACGACCCCGAGGTTGAGTAACAGTCTATATGTGCGTAAGTGAGAGTGGGATATATGCACAGAGCAAAAGTAGCCTACTCAGTCTTTTTTTTTCTCTTTTTTCTGCTTCAAGCACAATTTTCAGTCACATTCTTTGATGGATTGTGAGTCGAGCGCGTCTATCCTCAACTGTTACGTCACACAGACCCTGAACTGCAGTCGTGTTGGGACCGTTTGCAACATGGAAGCGATCAATATTCAATTTTGCCTAAATGAAGAGAAAGTTCGGGCTTATTCAGCGTAATCATTCGGCTTGTTGTTTTTCTGTCACAAACTGCTCTCTTGAGTTCTTTTCTGATTATTTTTAACTGACCCCCAACTCCTAACTCAGAATCAGCACCGTTGACCAAGACCAGCTGCACTATTTACACTGAAACTGACTCTGGTTTTATTCTGCTTTCAGTGGCAGGAACAAAGACGACACACACCAATTTCACTACGAACACAGGCACCGCAAATAAACGAATTACAGTCTGTGCTTTGATAATACGTAAAAATAGCTAAACGTCTTTTCCTATATGCAGTGATAACTATGTGTCTGAGTCTCACCTGTAAATCAGTCGTAAATTCATGAAACTGACGTCACAGTCTGATGCGGCCATCGTTTCCTGTTAGTGTTATACAGCCTCCATTAAGACTTAATGACGGAAGCCTAACTTGAAGTCATGCTTGTAATTTCAAATGGGCCATAATTTGCCATAATGTTAATCTGGATATATATTTCATGAGACCTAATGTGCTTAAACGATTGTCATCAGCCCGCTCCACCGCTTAGCTGAATTTCCGGAGATCATCTGAAAAATGGACCGATCTCACCGGGGGGGGAGGGTTGGGGGGGAGGGATGCAAAGTCGCCAGACACACTGCTAATCAAACGGAGCTTCACCTGCATAGCAGGGGAATAGATGGAGGAGATGAACAGCTGTGGCTGTTTCACTTGGCACGAATTAGAGGTTACCCCCCCCACACCCTCCTCCTACCTTATCGGATGTAAATCAGTTATTTGCTTGCGATACATGCTTTAAAAATGTTTGCAGATCCACTCGGAGGCAGGTGTGTGAGATGAAATGCAAATTAGCAGATCGGCTAACCTTGATGGAAACGGAATATGTCTTGAAGTTGCAGCTGTCCCCTCCTCTTTAATTTAATGGTTATTGACATGGCCCAACAGACATGTAGTTAGGGTATGGCTAATTGAAAATGACAACTCCGGTGGAGGCAAACCCTCGAGACACTTGGGGGGGAAAAAAAAAAGCATACCAGCAGTGACAAGAGAGAGTCTAGGGATAGAAACTGTCTCAACAAGGCAAAGGCACCCATGGGAGTCCTATTTTCCCTGACAAATCTGAGACTAATAAAGTGAAGATGGGCAAAAAAATGTTCTGCAGATCGCACTTCTTATTCAACATGTATTTTTATATATAATGCGAGCACAGATATTCAAAGACAGTGATATGCTATCACACTGCATAGGCTGTACAAAGAGATTAGAGTCAGTGTATAGAGCACTGTGGATATATTCCTCTACACTGACAAAAGGAAACATTGTGGGGTTTTTTTGTGCATGTGTGTGTCGCATCGGGCATCCTGCAATCTGTAAACAACATGTTTTTCACTGTCCAGAGAATCCAAGTGTGAGTGTAATTCTGTTCTCCAAACACAACAGTGACTAAGAGTGTAGGTCCAGGGCATGTTTGCCTGCTAAAATGTGAGATGACATGCATTTGTTGGATTAAAGAAATTATCTCATGTGAGAAGTGTTGGTGATCCCGACAGTGGAAAAACCCTCTCCCTTGGCCGCCTTCCTATCGAACACTTTGTTTGTGAGGGAGGCCCGCTGGTCTTGCAGAGCCTGGAAGACAAACGTCCCTCAGGGCTCATCTGACAACTTAATTTATATAATTGCTCAGAAGCATCTGCGTAAGAAAGACTGACTTTCGGCGCCCTCCTCCACTTGTCACTGCTATGAATGAGTTGGATTTGATGTCCAATGAGTCAAACAGACAATCTTAAGACACACTGGTGTTGTCATACGAGAGCATGTGCGAACTGCAAAAGTACGCAGTGTTAATCTGATTACTCTTCGTAAGGAAAGTGTCGTATTCCACCCTTCCTTTTCTGTTTGTGCTCTGATCTGGCTGTTGTGATGCAGCCCGCAGATTGCACACTTAATCCTTGCACCATGACAAATGTGTACATATGTTAATAAGTAATGTAATTAACGTGAGTGACATGACGGCATAAACCCATGGCCTTTCTCTCTTCTCCCTTCTGCAGCCCACAGTTCCTTTGGTAGTTAGCTGCTTATCTAAATGGCTGTAATAACTTTTCTGGTATGAGGACACATCCAACAGCCTCAGGTCGGTGAACTGTGCAGTCCCTTTATCTGTTTGTCTTTTGGCTGTCCCCATTGTGTTAACTTTGAGCAAGTTACCTGCAGACCCTGCGGGCTACTGCCTCAAATGGCTGTTTGGGAAATGTTAAAGGTTATTAATTGCAGGTTTGGAATAAGGCTGCGTGTGTTTAAGTATTATTTGAAACAAGAAAACACACTCTTGATTTAAAAAATGTGATATGTATACTTGTTTTCATGTAAGATTTGTTTTTGAGCATTTGCTTGTTAGATAAGTCTGCACAGTTGCACGCCTCACACAAAGAATTTCTTCCCCAGTCACATCCCTCATGTGTTGAGGTAGGTGGTAGTAGTTTTGATTTGTCTTTGGAAGTAGTCTGTCAGTGAAGTGAGCGTTGAGTATTTGTGGAGATGGTATGGAGAGAGTGGTGATGATGGTGATGGTGGGGAATAGCCCGAGGATGGAGTGTTTTTCAGTAGGCAGCTCCTGATTTTATGTGACAGTAAAGGGCCTTATCTTCCAGGGCCATGATGAAGCACAACAGTCTTTGATTTTTTATCTTCCAAACGTCTAACAATCTCATGCTCGAGACAGATTAGCGAGATGAAGGTGTAGAAATGGGTTATGCGGTTTCGTGGGAGTCAAATACAGCCAAATACAGGGTCTAAGGCTATATCTGCATCGTGCTGATAGTACAAAATGAGAGATTACCGACGTACTTTTGACCTTCAGGTTCAAGAAAGTGAAAAAAAATATGATTCGAAGCGAGAGTGAAAATATTATTTGTCCTATGATTTGATGATTTATGAGTCCCTGACAGAAAGGCGGGGGGGGGGGGGGGGGGTTAATGTTTAATCTTTCTGTTGAACTTATGGCAGCAGTGTGTTCTTGTCTCCTTATCTGTGTCCAGTCAGTCTGTTGAAAAAACATCAGGTTGTTTTTTTTATTGCAGTTGTAGAAAGCATCTCACTCACAGCGTTGTTTGTACATTTATTTCTGTTTCTCATTACCTCAGACAGGGGCATTGATCCCCTAAATAATTACTTGGGGGCGTTTTCTTTTTATCCCACTTAAAATTCACTGGAGCCCAAACCTTGACAAGTCATTCTCTGCTTTACCGTTATCTTAATAAGTCAGACCTCCAAGTGTAACTCTGGGCAAGAATCAACCAGTGGAGACGCCACCAAAATCAACAACACCTCACGAGGTCGATGAAATTTCACGTAACATTTGTTATTGCACCCAATTATGTAGAATTACCTTTTTACATTCTGATCTTTAACCCTAATGAAAGTGTCCTCGGGCACCGTTGGTTAACAATCCTGTTTGCTAGCTCATTAAAGTGGAATTGCTTCTCAGCTTCTTGTAAAAAGCACGTCCTAAAACAAATAATATACAATATCCTCGCAGATTATGTTTTCAATAATTTATTGGATCTTAAATCCTTTGTTGTTGCATCATTCATCCTTATTTTATTGGAGTTTTTCATTCCCACCTGCTGTAGTCTATATTTATGCGTTTCTTTGTTACAGAAGTGAGGTTTTAGGTGTGTAAGCACTCTGAGTAACATTTTGTTTGCCTCTTGTGACAGACTGTTAAAAAGGCTTTTCAAAGCTTTTCTTATTTATAAACCACACATGCCATTTAGACTTTAATGCCAAGTCTGTAAGAACCGAAACAGTTTTTGTGTGTGTGTGTGTGTGAACCTATAAAAGTAATCCCTCCCCCCCGAGGTCCAAACACTGTTCGGTACTTCTCAGATGTTTTTTGTGGTTCAGGTCTTCTTAGTGTCCACCGGCTCATGATGAGGATGCACTGCGACATCTCTCGCAACCCAGTGGGCATCTCTGGGATGAAGGTGCCAGTGGTTCTGTACATTAAAAGAGGAGAAGGAATGTTTTGCGGTCACCTCTCTTGCAGCACTAAGTCACGCATCCCGCAGCCTCATGATGAGTTGCTACGTTCCACTCTCATGCCTCCTTTCTCCCGAGAGATGAAATGTGTACGGAGGTATCTGTCAGAATACGACTAACAGGGCTGCCATGCTCAGCTGTACTTGTGCAGTACCTCCCTGCTCGGTGTCTTGTGACAAACACTGGATTTACTCTACCCAAGAGAGCTCGATGTAGTATAGTTTTCTCTGTCTTGTTGCGTTATGTTATGAGATAACGACGCTCGTGTGAGTAATACTGTTAAGTGATTTCACGTCTTCTACCAGTGACTTTCTGATGAAGAGCTTCATCTGATACATTAGCCATACACAAAGCGAACGTGCAGCCTGCAATATTAGCCAGAAAATGGCATTGTGTTCTACAGGAGTGCATCAGTAGACAGAATGCATGCTTTAACAAATGTGGGACTTAATACCGGTAAAATGCCCTCCAGATATTAGGATGGTGTGAAGCTTCATTAGGCATTGGGATAAGACAGAAGCGCTGATGCATTCTGCAGGAAATAAAGCAAAGAAAGCTGCTCTGTGGAGCTGTTAGTCAAAGCCACTATTGGGCACTGAATGCTGATGTTTGGTCTTACACAGTTTAATGATATCAGCTGTCAGCGTGACGTGGGCAGAATCGTGGCTACAGAGTTTTTATTGTTCCAGACAAATAGAGAAATATATCACAATGCTACAAACTGGATGAAAACATTTGTGTGTGAAGTGTTGGTGTGTTCCTTTTATCTCCGGCATTATTTCAACTCGTGCAGTAATTTATTCACATGGTTGACATTTTATTTCTCAAAGTCAAAGTTCAACCTGCCTTTGTAGCATCTCTCAAAAATGATTAGCTCCTAATAAAATGTGAAGATAAGCGCCGGTAAGAGCTTACTGAATTGTCTCATTTTCGGCCCGTAGATCAATACATGTGATAGTTGATATAACGGGAGATTAATGGGTGACGTGACAGCATGGGATGAAGGAACAGTGCTGTTTGAAGAAATGTAAATTCAAATATTGAAATAACAGAAACAGCCATTTAAAAAAACAAACAAACAAGAAAAACATTGCAAACAAACAGGGACATTGCACAGCTGTAGCTGTAGTTATTCAGAAGACTGAATGTCAGCTCTCTTTGTCTTTGATGGGCTTTAAATTGGTCCACAACTGCAGAGTTTCTAATTAATCAGCTACTTATTACAAGTACTAAACGAAGTAGGAGGGTCTGGAACAGAAACAGATGATTCTGCTGTATCTAATTATTTTATGGTCTCACTGGAGACATTGGACTGAGTTTAACCTGCTGTCCAGTTAGCCATCAGTTTCAAGAGGGTGTTGAATTAGCTGACTTCTAAAAGTGTTTAAAATCTATCATGATTTTTAACTGTTGATCAGAGGAATAGTAGGAAACCATTGTCAGAAATACGGTACCACGCTACTCACATACACATGTGTGAACAAAACAGGAGAAACAACTTCAAAGTGCTACTGGAGGTCTAAAACTCCCCAGAGCTTAAAGGTCCCATATTGTACTGTTTGTCATCAATTTCACACAGCTGTCTAAGATCCAGCAGCTCTGTATTCGATATGCATTGCCCCAAACCCGTCTGTGGTTCTGAATTCCAGCTGTCTAAAAGTTGCTCTACAGAGCTCTATTCAGACCAGTCTGTTTCTGTGCCTGCACCTTTAAATGCTAATGAGCTCCATCTGTCAACCCCTACTAGGAGAGCCCTTCCTGCTATGTCACTCTCAGGGAGGGGATGCTCCGTGCGTTAGCTGTAGCATGCATTGTATCGCTATGTCTCACAGAGATTTTTTCGTTCAATCGAACCAGTTTGACCCAGAATGGGACCCAGAAGGAGAGGCTCCTGAAGAAGTACAGACTCTGTGGCTGCAGCAGGACGTTTCAGAATGGTTAGTGTGTATGTATAATGTTAGTTTGCTCTATGTGTTGATAGATTTACTACCGTAAAGCTAATGGCTAACAGCTAGCGAAAGCTGTATTTGTCTCCAACACAGTCTCCAAACTCTTGGACACTGTTAGCATCGTCTCTGTCTCCAGTCTGCACGTGTTTCCAGACTTTTTACTGTGACAGCCACATTCCATCGTAATATTATTAACATTGAACTCACTTCAAACGCTATTGCATCGCGGACCGAAGCGGAGCTAACTAGTTAGCCAGTTTCAAGCTGACTTCACCATACTAGTAGGCAACTATAAATACTATTAAACCGTGGCGACACTTTCCAGTGGCTCGGGTGCAGTTGCTGGGTCTGGTATGGTTGGGACTGATCCTTTTACGAGGGTCAGTGTCGAGGCCGGCCTATGATAATGACTCCTTTCGTCACGTAACGAAAGGAGCATATTCTGAACAGCCTGTTGGAGCACCGTGTTAGCAGTGGGTGGGCTGCAGAGACCATGCAAGAATCACTTGTTTTCCTCATTCTGGGAGTTGGCAAGCTCAGGGAGGACCAGCTTTTATATGTAGAGACCAGAGAAAACATATTATTTATGATATGGGACCTTAATTATTAAATGTGTAAGGGTATATGGGTATAAATATGGGGGATGATTGATAAGTCTACGGCCTCAGACGGAGCCAATTTCAGATAAACTGGCACAACATGGTCACCTCCTGCGTTTACTTAGTGCAGCCGCTGTGGAGCATATAGATCCCTTCTTTTTAGAAGCAAGAGTCTTGGACCTCCAGAAAGTGGCTCACAGCAGCAATAAAATCATCATCACTGTCACAGTGGCGACCAGCAAGCTCCTTCTTCATTTAGAGGAAGAGGTAGTAGTATGAGGGTGTCAGATCAGGTGAATGGGGCGGCCGCCGGACGAGTTCAAATCTGCATTCTTGGACGGCAGCCATCACCCCTGTGGACTTCTGGGCTTTTCTCAGCCAGTGCTGAGTTGCGATTTTGAATAACCCAAAATAGAAACAGTGCAAAAGTTATTAACTTCAAACTTTCTGCATCATCACTCAAAGAGTTGACCTGTACTTGCATGTAACCAGAGTTGTATAACGCAACTCCTTCTCCTTCTCCCTCAGGCCATGAACATATCAACCCCCCTCCATGATGAACCGTCCTGTTTAGATTATTTTAATTAAGTTATTTAAAATAACACCACAATAAATCATTATGAGATGCGGTGTTGTCAAAACAGCCTTGACGAAGAATTAATTTCTTTGTTGATCATGTTTCATTTAAATCGAATATGATCAGCGGATGTTGTGCTGTAATGCATTTTCAATGAGTGAAAACCAATTTTTGAATCTGAGTTTATTGAATTTTTTTTATTACTCATATGATTATCCATGCACCATAATCAAATCTATCTTAAATCGCTACCTATAACTCTGTTCCTTTCTATTAATGATCATAGATTAAAGTGAAACTGAAATACCCGATTTAGCTGCCGATGTTAACCAGCGAGTGTCATCACTGGATCTTCATGGAGGAGATGAAGACACTCGATCAGCGAGGGAGCCAGGCAGCAGAGACCCCATTCAAATAAATTGGATTGAATTGATGAGATCTATACTATATCATTGGCACAAAGATGCCATGGTGACTGGGAGGAATCGCACTGGGAGGGAGCATGTGACACAGAAACCCATAGTTACATCTCGGCGGCTGCTGTGCTCTATTTTCCAGCTGTGACTCCTGAAGAGTGACCACACATTAAACATGTCTGTCTCTGTCACAGCACTGTCACATGTCTCTGAAAACAGTCTGAGAGGATGAAGGGAGGTTGTCTTTTCTTTTTTGTTCTTTTTGTTTTTGTAAAACACCTTTACCTTCACCGGCTTTAATATTACGGTCTATAGTATAGTTACCATAGCAACCCGTGCCTCTTGATTCGAGGAGGAGAAAATCAGGTCACATTATGGCGATGTTGGATTGCGACCTTTTACTTCGCCAACAAATCTAATAGTTGGTTTCCTTCTTTCCGACCTGCCACTCCGTGTGCGTCTCCGCTTCTCACTTTAATTGTCCGCATTCAGTCAGACATCAACATAATGCAAATCATGAATTTTAATCAGGATTAAAAGCATCTTGTAGCATCAAAGCAAGACTCTTAAAAGGGACTTTTGAAAAGACCGTCTGTGCTTTCACATTTTGCACTTGCCTCGTTTCATCAGGGGATATCTCAGAGCTACCTCTGCTGTTTCATTGTTCAGTGGCTTCTGGAGAATACAGATACGTGGGAATATACTGAGTAATATCAGTACACACTAATGATAAAGAGATGATACATATAAATAAATTGCTAACTTGCTGTTACCAGAAAAGCAACTTTGGGCACAAAGACATATAGATAGTTATAATTTAATTTGAGACATAACCATTGAGTTTTGCGGCTTGCCAGTCTTCCATTACATTATTCTGTGAAACAACATTTTGTTCCTTTTTGTTTCATATCCATTCTGATACCTTCAGGATCAGTGCCATTCCCAGTGCAGGGCTGCTTTGCAGAATAAAAGCTCACACGGTGCCGTACCTCAGTGGTCTGGATTCAGTTTGATTCATTTTAAGCAGCCAGACTTTTTTTGTTGTTGTTAGCAGTGTAACATTCATGCATAAGTGGGTGTGTTAACTGCACTGACCTGAACTGTAGAGATCCAACAATGAGCCTTGAGACAGTCCCCTCTTGTGTCAGATCGCATACTCATTAAATCTCAATTTTCAGCCGAGCTCGTTTAAAGTACAATTGTGAGACACACAGAGCCTGCTGTGTGCTGTGAAGTGGGACATATTCCACTGCTTAGCTTCAGATGTTCAAAACTGGCATTGGTGTCTGCATTATAGCTGCAATGATTAGTCAATTAATTGATTAGTCAATCAAAAGAAAATCGCCAGCTGCACAATTTCAATAATCTTTAATAATCTAAATTTCTTTGAGCTAAAATGTCAAACATTTACTTTTTGCAGCTTTTTAAATGAGAATTTGCTGCTTTTCTTTGATACTTATGATAGTATATAAAGAGTATTTAGGTATATCGAGTATCCCCATGTTGTATGATACTCAATATAATTGATAAAGACTCTTTTTCGATTCTTCTAGATGATTAACTGCAATAAAACTATAAAACAAATGAAGAAAAAGGAGTGCACTCGTCTCACATAACTGGACTTGTTTTGTCGCTGTGCCGGTGCTGGAGAAAAGAGCACACTGGACTTCACCTCCCGGTCAGAACGGATGAAGTTACAGGAAGTTGTGACGTTAGCTTGTCTGCCCCAGCTAGCTCGACTTGTTTTTTTTCCATGTGTTTAGTCATGGTAGCTCTAGATGGAGTACCACGATCGGGCTGGCGGTGCCGAGCTAGCTGTGTGAATCTCTCGCCCTCTAGCACATTGATTTGCAGCATATCACTTTGGACCAGCGCATCATACTTTCTCCCCCCCTGGCTAGAAGCAACGTGATGTTTGGCTTCGAGCCCTCCTCAAGCACGGCATCCAGTCGGGGTTCTCAATGTGGTACAGCGTAGCGTCAGAACTACTACTGAACTGAGTCGTAGCATCACACATTTTAACTCACATTTGACTTTGTTGCCTTTCTGGAGGAACTGCTCCCACACTGAGCTCCTTTTATAGCACTCACTTCACGTCTGACCTCAGACTGCTCTGAAAGACTTCAGTGGAAAGCGCGTCTGTATGTAAATTAAACTATAGACTGGACAAAAAACAGTTCTCAGCAGTGGCCTGATCAATGGTTAACTGTTGACATCCCTGGTGTGCGCAGATGTGAAGTAGACGCTTGAAACGTTCTGTATGTAAATGTGATCAAAATGATGCTTTACATACCACACATTCAGTTTTGCCAGGATCCAAACAGCCTCTTTTATTACCTCTGCAGTTAAAAAGACACCGTCTTTGTCTAAAAAGCAGGGCTGAGTCAACACAGACGGATGTACCAGAGGGATATTTCTGGGCTGATGTGTTATTTAGTGTGTGCCAGCCACCGCCTGTAGCAAAACAATGTTTTGTCATTGTGTTAGAGTCAGAATGAATTGATTAATTCCTATATTTTTCTCCAAGGAAAGAAGTAGTCTAAGACCTTGAAAGGATGAGATGCTTTGGGGGGTTTTTGTGCCCTTTGGCAGTCATAGGTGTCATCCTGTAAACATGTTTCATCTGTGGTGAGAAAAAAGGATTTTAATTACAACAATTAGGGGCTGCAAAATGTAATTCATACCAGGCTACATTTCATAGTCTACAAATTAGGGATTTTATTGAGCTTGAGCAGATGGAGCCCCACCAGCTTTTTCAGAACCCAGTAAATTAACCACATTGCTTGACCTGTCTGCCCCCTTCATCTGATACGAGACGTGGAATAAAACAGAGGGTTTAGTCATCTTTTTGAAGGCTTAGGACCCCGACGCACCGAGCTGATAGCAGGCCAAGTCGTGTCACTGGGTCATCGCCGATCATCTAATCGTCTGTTGCCATTGTGCTTTTGAGACGACGCAGTATTACTGACATGCTTATGATGAATGAATACATGAATAATTGAACTTGAAACGTGATGGTTTGGTTTTCAGGCCCTCTGCTGTGTGAGCGTGGGCACATTAAAGCTCCACACAGCTGAGTTGGCTAATTTAAGCTTTCGGGGCTACATGTGGTCTCTGATGCTGTGAGCACTTTCTCAGGTGCTGATTTTTCTTTCGTCTCAAGAGAAAGGTCAGCTGCCCCATTACCTTATTGTCATCTAGATGGATGGCACCGGCTGTGAATTCTTGGGTGACATGGTGTATGTTGAACAATAACAAGAGTTGCTTCATTATTTCTTTTACAGCAGAAAAAAAACAACCCAGAACTAGATGCAGTACCTGATGCTGAGAACAACAAACAGCACGGCCATGCATTCACGTGGAGCCACGATGAATCTGGCTTTATACTGTGAAGCAGGTGCAGGAATGTTAATGTTGTAGTTTCTATTAACAGCATAGAAACATCACAGTTGGTCAGCCATTAACTCCACCAGCATTTGCTCACTAGTTTCTGCACACCTGCTTTCTTTACAACTGTTTTCAGCAGCGTTGGTAATGCGGTAGCCGCCTGCCGACAGGACGTCTTGTGATGTGTAATTTATATTTATTTTCCAACAAAACAAAACTAATTTGTTGTCCAACTTAGATTCAGATAAGGTAGGGTCAAACACTGCCAGTGGTTTTATAGAAAAAGATAGTAAGAACTGTGAGGATTTGTTATGTGTTTTGCTAAACGATGAACTTGTGATGTGGTGTAGATTTAAATCTTCTCATGGGAATTATGGTTATAACACTAAAGAATCTTTTCGCCCGTATGAATTCACTGTCCGTGTTCTCGGCTGCTGTTTGTTTCTGTAATCAACCACATCAGCAAAACTCACAAAATGACTTGCAGTGAATAGAAAGAATGATTGTTGTCAGTCGGCAGTGTGTCCAATAAAGTCATGTCCGGTTTCAGAAACACACAGCTGTGTTTTTGAAGCAAGAGTTTTATCAGAACATGCTACCACTGGAGTGAGAACAGCAATATCAACAGAGGGCGAGCCTCCTGTATATCTCGCTGAAACTAGTAAATATCAAATGTTCAAAGATCTCTGAGGAGAGTTGTGTCAGTCTGAGATGTGGGAGACAGCGCTCATAAATGACAAACAACAGAAGAGTGCTGTGAATCCTCCCAGGGGAACAGTTTGAGCTTAACTCAAGTTTGTGAGCATACACAGAGAGAGAGTAGGCTTTGAAACACAGAGTAGAAAAAAAATCTACAAAATGACAATTTAAATTTGACTAAGACAGGTTTAAGTTGACCGTAAAGTTCTGATCAGGTATACATCTATGTCTGGGCTCTTGTTCTGATTCACAGCGGAATAAAAGGGATTGATGAGATTGAAATGATACTGTTAAAGAAGATGAGAAGTCCAGAGAAGGAGTGTGAACGATCAAAACCAATCAGATGAAAGGTCACTTAATGACAGAAGGTATTAGTGATAAATAGAAAAAAGGCAGCAAAAAAATAACACACACAAACTGACAAAGGCTCAAATATTATCAGCACATGAAGTAAAACCCTTCCCAACAAATCACCAGCTGCTCATGTGATCCGATGAACCGGACTGAAGCGTTCGCCTTGATTAAGCTCAGGTGTTTGGTTATCAGGCTGTTGCTGAAGGCTGAAGGTATTCGAGTGCAGTCGCAGCTCTACAATCTGCTTTTGCCTCGTCACAGATGGGGAGAAATCAGACGTCAGATGGATGACTGCTTATTTTTTGCTCACTCCCAAGACTTTGTGTCTAATCCTTTCACCAGTTAAACATCTGTGACACCTTCTTCTATTCGCCGTGTTCGTCTACCGGCTCACCAGCATCCGCTTTCATTCACTTACCTTCACAGTTTGATTGGTTAATGAAAGATTTAAGGAAAGTTGATAGTGACTGATTTCATCTACTTTCTAGTTAAGGCTGTAGACCTCATTATTTTGAGCACTGCTGTGGTTTTTAGTTTGTTGAATGTCATGCAGTGGCTGCATTCATTGAAATACTGATCCCAAATACTTGCTTTTATCAGGTGTAGCTAATCAACTTTAATTGTGTCAAATGGCCAAAAAGGCCAAAATAAAAACAATGTCTAATGTCTCCTGTGCTCTCTGTAGGCTCGTGTCAATACTATTTAAGCTTGACTAAAAAGGATTTCTTAGAGCAACAACACTTTGTCACTCATTTTTACAATAAAATACTGTGGCAGAGATGGCAGTAAACTGATTTATGTCCATGATTTACTGAACATCGTGCGCAAAATACATTTTTTCTTTAGGTGAATTTCAAACTGTAGCAGCAAAAAAAAAAATGAAACAGAAACGGAACAAAAGCAGAACCCTGATATTTGGCGGGGATGTTTCTGCCTGTGCTCGCATCAAAAAAGGAGAAAACTGAGGAAACACAGTTCCCTCGCCACAATAAAAAGGAGTGGGTTGGGTGTACCAGCATGACTCAGCCACAGTCGGTTCCAGAGAAACTTTTCATCCAAGGCTTATTGATCGGTTTCAAGTTTTCTTTTGTAAATGGCACCCTGAGTGGAGATAAAGACTAGATCCATTTATTCTTATTTGAATATCACATTTCATATCAAGTGAATTATTGTTATATAAAAATGTGCTGGAAAGATGTAATATAGCAAAAGAAAAATTGCTGTCTGAGCATTATTGTATTCTGAAATGAGTTTTGTGCTCGTTACTGTGGCGTGATACAACTCATTATCGCTTTATCAAGAATGTTAGTGCACTGCTGCCTGCCTCCCTGCTTGAAGGGTAATTAAACATTAAACATAAGAGTGTGTCTTTGGGAGTACTACTGCTAATCTTAAAAAAAATGGCTCCAGAGGTTGTGTTGCTAAAATGCATTGTGGGTAATGTAGGCTCCAAGTTTTTATATACTTGGACTGACAAAGGTGATCTCTCTGGTTCTACTGTATGAATGTTGATCATTAATTGCTTCCAAACTGTTTCTAATGAGTATAACAGTGTAATAGCAACGTTAGACGAGTGGACTGCTGTTTCAAAACCTGCCAACTACATTACCCACAATGCAACCCCACTGCCTTACATCAGTAAAGGTAATAAATCACCTTTGTTCCCGTAGATCGTGGTGTGAGCAGCTCAGAATAGAAGTTTTGGACCATGAATTTTTCTGGGATTATTGATTTTTTCAGCTATGATGCTCATGTTCATTTATAATGTATATATACTGTATATGTTGGCAACACATATAAAGCAGGAATACATGTCCACTTGCTTAACTTTACTTGAATTTTGAAGATAACATTTTTGTGCTCAGAGGGGAAACAACGAGATACATAATTATCAGGGCAGTTTTCTAACTCCGACATGATTTCTTGATGGCGTGCGCTCTGCTGGCAGCCACCTCCAGCTCAGCTCATGGCCTCTGCAATTAATCCAACATTACAATGACTCGACATAGTCAGGAAATAAGCAAAACATTGTTTGGGAGAGATGGGGTGAGTAGAAAACTTGTTCATATTTTAAAATATTATGTGTTTGACCATTTGCATATATTTTGAGTGGTTTCCAAAGACTCCATGGTGGAGATGATTGTGTGAATTTGCCGGTGTTACGGCGAGGAAGGTGACATTTGAAAGTGATATTTTGTAATTTGCCTCAGCGGGGATGCTGATTTTGTTTGATTTTGAATATTTCATTTCTCCGTGACACGGATTTGTCCATCTCTTGATAAATACGCAGAATAACAGTTTGCCCTTCCAGTGATCCCGAGCAGCTGCAGAGATGATAAACACTTCTGTGGCTCACTCCTCCTTCACTCCAGGAATGAGTGTCACTCCAGCAGCCCCGGCGTGCATCCTCTCATTGATTCCTGAAACAATGATGGATTTTAACATTGTCAGAAAATGCAGTTCATGATGATATAAGCTTATGAAATGGGCCTCATTTTTACTGCAGTGACTATTCACACAATCAATAATTGGCAGGCCGAGAGGCAAGTTCCACATCATTTAGAAATTCAGAGAGAACTTGTTTCAGAAACTTAACAAGAGAGTAACATTAAAGTGAGAAAGTCTCTGTTCTTGTATTCCGTCTTAACCCATTTTTCAACTCATCTCAGCTCGCCCTGAATTCCTTCACACAGTTTCGTGTGTGCGCCACTTCAAACCATAGCACCTTGCTCGTCTGGCTTTGAAGTGTCTGTGGCTTCTCACATTCAGCCTTCTCTTAGGACAGGCGCATACTTCCTGCACACCTCTTCATCACGACAGTCATCACTGGCTGCACGTGTAATTTTACCACTGTGAAAGCCCGAGCTCCATTCAGGTGTGCTCTGTCTTGTGGCGAAGACAATAATTGCCTGTGCTGCTCTTCCCTTTGGTAATTGTCTTTTGATTGAGGTCATCAGGACAATTAAAACCATTGAGGGGTGAAAAGTGGCAGCGAGAGACTTGAGACAGCTCTGCTAGGTGGTAGAAAAGTGTGAACCAAACGTACAGAAGAGATAATTGCTTGTCGGGAGACCCACTGAAGTCAGGATAGCACACTGCAGAGAACGGCTTTGTCTACACTACTTAATCAGTGTATTAATCATATGCCATTTTTTGAAAAATCTGTTGAAGGTAGCAGGAGGGTGTCATCCGACATCATGGGAGCCTAGTTATCCGTCTGTTAGTGGTGCTATGTCTGAAATGTCTTGAATTAATTTATTCAGACCAGATCAGTTGTTTCACCGCTCCTCCCATTCATTTTTTTTTTTTTTTTTTTTTTTTTGTTATGCTGTGGCGGTGATGATTCCAGGGGTTGCAGAAAGCTGAAACAGTATAATTTGGGGAGAAACACAATCTGACTTCATGCTGCGATGGCCAATCACATCAGGCCGGCTGGTCCATTGTTTGGTTTATTGAAGCGTTTGCACTAAATTTATAAAATGACACAAATATAGCTTCTACTAGAGTGGTTGAAATGTTTTTTTCTTGTGTTTTTACTTGTCATGACACGTTTGGCGTCACGGTGAAACAGATAGTGTTACATAGGGCAGAAAAGACGTGCACAAACATTCAGAAATCCAGCAAAAGTTTCTGTGATGTTGTTTGGTGCCTCAAACAACACTGTGCTGCCAGGAGACGGCGTCAACCGGAGAGGAGAAATACTCTGCAAACACAATGCGGATGGAGGAAGCCTCTCATGAAGATATGTCGCTCTCAAGACGGGAGCTGGAAACTCGTCATTTTCTAGTTGGAGTTCATGGGAAAAAAAAAAAAAAAAATGTTCAATATCAATTTCATGTTGTGACAACATTGTGCTTCGGTGCTGCTCAGCGTTGGTTTAGGCATAAAATCCACTCGGTCAGGGTGAGGAAGAGATGATGTTTTGGCTCCTCTGGTTCTGTCGCCACAAAAACTCAACATCTCGTCAAACATGTCAGGTGCTGTCACGCATCCAGATGCTGAAACATCATGTCAAAGAGCGGTGTCTTAGATGGCAACCACCTCACCCAGTCGTAACACCAACACCATCCCCTCAGGTCATATGGGCATGTAACGTATTGTAGAAAGGTCAATATAGTCAGCATGACATGTCGACGTGAATCTGAACAATTCAGTGTTAAACGCTGGGTCAGAAAAACAATTGGTTGTGGTCAGTATGGCGTAAAATTCTCCTGATGATTTGCATCGCCACAAAGAAATCACGATGCTGTGTCAAACAAGACAGGAGATACGATTTCAGTTGTTTGCTGTGGGGGCCCTTAGCTGTAGGGGCCCTTAGTCCAATCATTCTTAAGAATAAGACACACCATTCAGCCAAGTTTTGTCTAAATCGGGTCAGTAGTTTCTGGGATGTCACTCGTGACGGAGGAGACAGAGACGGATAAACCGTTCAAATAATGAATAGGAAACTGTTTCTGAGCATTCACACATCGCTTGCCTCGACTGTAACCGCCAGCTGAATGTCAGGTGCGAGGACAGTTCGGAAATATACACTTATCTCCTGGAATGCCACATGTCGTGTGTGACAATCACATTTTTTTTTTAAACCTATACAAAACATTCTCTGTGAGTGTGTACCGGCGAAGCGTGGGCAGAGAAAAGTTGTCTCTCCTGCCTCTGTGTGGGAGACGGTGGTGGATTCGCACTAATACATGCTAAATAGTCTGAGGGCGTATGAGTAACATTTGTCAGGGCAGAAGTTTTGTGATTTTGTTGTAGTGATGACTAACTGCAAGGCTACCAAAAATAACCTTAATTGTCTCTGTTACAGACAGTAGCCGCGATCACATTTCTTTACACTTTCACTCCAATTTTAGAGGTTTTGGGACACGATTTGACACAAACTTTCGAGACACCGTTTCCAGCTGAACGGATGGTTGAGCATCAGAAGTAGCAGCAAGCATTTCCATGAATGCACCGATTGAACGCAGCTCGCTGAAGCTTCAGAATTTAGCACTTATGCTTATAGTGTTTACCCCAATTAGATTGCCGATTTAGATAACCATCGGTGAACCTGTTTTAATAGACGTCACCTCTGGAGAATATCAACCCGCTCGCAAAAGTTCACGAAATAGTGATGAAATTCTATCTTAAGGAGTTGTGTACACTCGGAGGAACATATAACTGGGATCTGGACCTTTACCTAACAAACAAAAAGAAAATCCTTTAAAATTCCCCTTTTACTTGAATTACAACCTTACACTGCATTCAGCAATCTTCCATCGTGTGTACGGATAATCTTTCATCACCCCTCTAGGAGTTGCAACCTCCTGCATGCATCACGCCCCGTGTGCAGCCCACACTGCAAACACTGCTGCACTGTCTGAGCCTAAGGACCACAGGCTTTCAGTCAGAAGGTTGTTTGAAGTGAATATATTCAATATTTGATCCATATTTCAGTCAACCAGCAGATAGTAGCCTAAAGCAGAGTACACAGTTTATAACACTGATAACATCTTCTGGTAGTTTTCGCTAGCTGTTACCATGTGGGATGTTTTTTTTTTTTGTGCGGACATAGTTTAAACTGTTGTGTTTCCATAGTTTCCATAGACATGGTAAATACAGCATGAACTAATGAACAATATGTTTCCATTGTAATGGTTATGTTCCATAGCGTTGTGTTTCTAGCTCAAATAGTGCTGGCATTTCTTAACTGCAGTACATGCATTTACTCTTAATGGAGAATTGTTGTGAGTAACTGAAAGGCTGTAAATGAGGGGATGTCATCTCTCTCTTGGATTGCTGATCACCTCCATTGTTCCATTTAAAGATTGTGTGCGTGTAAACCTCATCAGAGACAATAACCCTGATCAGGAGCGTTCACGCTGGACTCGCCGTTACATCTTCCTCATCAATGTCAGACTGTAATTGAGATTATCAAGGGTGTAAATGATTGAACGGGGTCTTTTCGATAACACATAATCACTGATACAAAATGTTATTAGAACTAAAATCATTCTTGAAGAAAAACTCCGCTCCGAAGCAGAATTTACAATATGCCCTTCAGATTATTTTGAACAGCAAACACAGCGCCTCTGTTAGCTGTGAATGTGAACCTCAAGACTTGAATCATGATGTCACCAGGTGACCTTTTTGGAGCTGATCCAGTGAGACTGAATTAATGAATGACGCTGGCGGCTCAGAGGATTTTCATTTTAAATATTGCATCTCAATGAGTTTTACTTGAATGTAGGGCTTTCAGCTGTGATTCAGAGAATGGCCCAGTAAAATCACCACGGGTGCTGTCACAGTGTCCCAGGAGTTGTGTCATTATTCACTGTCTACGAAGCAGCTTCAGGATTTTGCCTGTTAATGACATCATAACTACAGGAGCATCTATTCATATACACATTGCTAAACTGTGGATTAGACAAACGTGTACATGTGTGAGAGGTGAATGTCTCTTTCACCGGCCACCATAATATTCAGCAATAGTCTGTTAAAATTCATGAATAAAATTTAGTTGTGGTGCACATTTAATAGTCATGTTTAAACGTCTCTTTGGGTTGATGGATGTCTTACGCCAGCAGAGCTTGCCAGGTACTTTTTTTTTTAGTGCGTCATCCTTGGCTCAATTAGATCCCTAAAATGTCAAATGAGTGTGCATTATTTTTCCAAGCAGGGAGAGGATTTTCATCCGATCATGGTTGTTTGGTCTGGTCGCTGATTTACTCTGATTCATGCACACACACGGATGTTCAGTTAGTCCTGCTCAGTTGTGCATTTATTTTGTTACGATACATTTATACTGTACAATGCTGCACATCTTTACCATTGATTTTTTTCTCTCCTCACAAATAATATATTTTCAATACGTTATTCATGCAAAAAACCAGCCCTATAAATAGCAGCATGTAAACATGGCATTAAATGTTGAATGAGACATCCCCGTGACACTGCTTAGTGGAAGGGAAGGCAGTTGCAGGAAATAATCTTTAGATTTTACTTTCAGAATTTAGCATGTGCTCTATAGTAGCGGTTTGCATTAATGCAAGACTCCCACAGGCCCGTCTGGTCCCGATGCAGTTTTGAGTGGTGTGGGTATGTTTTAATAGCTGCAGGCGGTGACGTTTAAATGCTGTGGCTGTGATGAAAACATAATGAATGTGCTAACATGGAGATTGTGGGATAGTTAATTGATAGGCTGGATCCGAGTCAGACATGAGCAGAATGATGAGATGATGGAGTCTGTTAAAATCTTTTAAATCTTTCAAGTGGTACTGTAGAACACTGTCATAGGCCTTATAGAGCATGGGTAGAGGCATTATGAAAGTGAGTGTTAGGCTGATCCTGACCGTGCCTGACGCTTTAACTCCCAGCGGATCCAAGAATCAACATGGAGCGTGTGTGGAGCCGAGTCGGGCCGAATGAAGCCTGGTTACTGACTGCAAGTTAGACGGCTTGTGGCTAGCTGTCACACAAAGCATCCATGCTTCATATAATATGATAATTGAATATGATGTATACTAAAGAGTGTGAATTAAAATAAGTATAGAAACAGTAAATATTTGTATGTACCAGGCTGTTAACACCGACTCACTTTCAGAGCCAACCTCCAGTGGCAGTTTGAGAAACTGCAGTTTTTGGCATTTCCATGTTGGCTTTCATTTCTTTAGCCCCTGAGATTGCGGCTTGGTTACAATATAACAACAAACGAATTATGCAACAAATTCCTTTCACATGCAACCATTTGCCTGAAATTAACTTTACAGTAATTTTAATTTGCATTTAATTTTCTGGGAGAGTGATCTGGGCACAGTCAAAGACGTCTGTTGGCCACAGCAGCGGTGAAAATCTCTGTAACATAGAGCAGAATGAAAATGTGAAGCAGTCAGGACCTGATGTGAGATGAACTTGGCGCTGCTCACAGATTGGCTGCCTTGCCTGCGTCTCGACACCTTCGATAGCTATATAAGTGCTGTGTACCTCACCCTCGGGCTGCATGCCATTTCACAACAGATGAGTGACGAGTGTAAGGAAAGGGAACTTGACCAACAGAGGGGGTTGATAAATGACACAAAGTCCTGCCTCAAAGCAAAAGAAGAAAAAAAAATGCATACTATAGCTTTCATTCTATTTTTAAGTAGAACTGTTGTTTCCATTATACTCACACAGCTACTTAGATTCCCAGTATAAGCAAAGGCTCACTGCTGGCTACTGTGTAGTTCCACTGGCACAAATCGATGTAAAGTGCCGGAGGACATGTTGAGTGGTATGTGTGGAAGGAAAGGACAGCATAGAGGTTTACTTCACCCATATTACTTTTTTTTTTTTTTGCCAGATCAAGGACGGAAATGGTGAAAGTCCTATGAAAAGGCCACTTCACAGACACACACCATTATCCCCTGCTGCACCTGCTCACTCCTGTTGAGATGTTAAAGAGTTTGCTATGGCTTTAACATGACTTAGCTAAAGGCTAATCTAGAAAAGATGTCCTATTAACAAAGGGCTTGTTTTGGTCAAAAGGAGTGAAACTGTGATGAGAGTAATCCCCGTATTATCATGTTTTAACTTCATCCTCTTGCACTCGGATTAAAACCTGCCGTGTGTGTAACGAGACTGTGAAGAGCTTAGGAGTTTGTATAGGCTGAGGTACGATGCACACATATCTCTCAGCAATGTTTGCTCTCCTTTTAAATGGAGTCAGTAAGAAATGTTATATATTTAGCTAAAGCATAGCCGTACAGTTTGACTGCCACTGAGGCATATGTAGACATGTGACTGTCAGAACAAATTGTGCCTTTTAAATGTAGGCCATGTTTTTCCAAGGTCATATAAATACAAACATGAGTACAAAGAAACACCCACCCACGTAAAATAACTTCATGTTAAATAAACTCTTGCACAGAAACTAAATATTTACCTTTAGTAATAACTTCATCCGGCCCATAACGTAATAATAAAAGCCTGTTTTGTCTGATATTTATAAGTACAATTGTATATATGGCTTTATAGTAAAATGACAACTCATGTTAGCTTTTGCAAACTGCTATCAAGAGTTCTGCTGTGTGTACAAGCCTTTTAAAATGTTGCACCATCCAAGGCATGATTTGTTAAAAATGCCCTGACAAATACCTTCCACCATGAAAAGTTATCTAACTAATGAGATGAAATTAATTTTGATCTGCCATTATGCAATTTTTCTCCAGCTGTAATTATCTACTCTGACGTCTTATAACACTTTTGATTATGACTAATTACCATTTCAAGCCTTTGTTTATATATATATATATATATATATATATATATATATATATATATATATATATATATATATATATATATATATATATATATATATATATATATATATATATATATATATATATGTCACATAACATTCAGCTCCCTGTAAAAGGAAGCTTGCTTTAACAATGACTAGCATCTGTGTTTTTATGTCGCTGCTCTTACAGCCATGAAGTCAAACAGGTCCGGAGGTTGGCAGAGTAACTGAAAGGGGAAAATGCACTCCAGCCTTTTGTTTGAACATGATGACATGTGCAATTGCTTCTCCCATTTAGAGATGAAAGTGTGTATGTGGGAAGGGGGTAGAGAGAATCCTGTATTGTCCGGGTCCAGCTGCCACTGTGAAATGAAGCTTTTGAAGTAGGTCAAGGTATGTTTGGCGGTGGCTCTTCAAATGAACTGCGCTGCAGTGGCATGTAGAACTTCTGGGTCTGTGACTACCTACAATATAGGCTAATTTATCAATATTCAACAATCCAGTTAATTACTTATTTAGTTGTTAGCAGAGCGAATGTTGATAGGCTTTGTCTTGTACAGTAAGTCTGTAATATACAGTATACCCATGTCGCTGAGTGTTCAAGTCACAATATCCACAAATCAATGAGAGCGCTCAGCGGAGATAAGTGTCTCAGAGAGCAGTGAAGTGCTGTTCACATACTGCTTCTCACACATATTTTTAGGATTATTATTATATTCAATGATTACTAAGGAGAAAGGCCGGTGTTTGCTTCTGCCACCGTGAGTTACTTGCACTGCTTCGGCTAGTGCAGTTACAGATGCAACCACAACTATGGCATGGTACATAATCTTCACTACTATTACTGTAATCACCACATCCTCTCATTAATGCCATGAGCACAAATTACACAGTGGCTGAAAGAGCTTTGTGATCAGGAGAACCAAAAGCATGCACAGCGTAAACCCCCCTCGCTTTATCATTTCATATCAACACACAAATTGACGTTTTTATCAAACGAAATGTGAAAATGTCAAACACACGACCTAAAGCACAAAAAAACTGCACAAATGACAAAAGAAAATGTCTGTTGATCTTTTCTGTCTACCTGATTGCTGTGTTCTGATGCCGCGCTCTACTACGGCGAGGATGCGCTGATTACATTTCTGCTCGCATCCTTACATAGACTAAGCGCCACCTCGCTGGATGCACGAGGCGTATGCTAATTGGAAATGCTGACAAGGTGAGACAAGGGGGTGGAAAAATTATAATTACAATCAGGATCTGGGTAGATCTGGGTGTGACAGTTGTCACCATGGTCTTCACTTGTCTTCGTGACTCAAGCCTCTGTCAAAAAAATAAACAGGTCAGAGTCTTTTATTGTTTAAAGCATGAATATAGAAGCAGAACAGCTGTTGCTTTATTCAGAACAAGTTGGTGAATTTCTCTAATAATAATACACATCGTGTCAGTGATGAGAGCTACCATGAAAAGGCCAATGTTTGTGAGATGGTGTGTCGAACCCCATACTGTGTAATGATGCCTTTATTGGTTTCTTGCGTTATCTGCCCTGAGGAAACACAGCGATGAAACCAAGAAGCGGCATCGCAGCCAGAAGTGACAATGCACAGTGCAGCCACCTCATTTATAAACATCTGCCAAGGTACTGATCACCTGGGCTGAATTGTAGCAGAATCAGCAATCCCCATTTGTATGGTACACACATGGGAAAGGTGTTCGGTACGAAGTCGTTGTGAGGAGTTATTGTGTTGTTATTGTAGAGTACTTCATGGGGGAGCAAACAGAGAAGATTCCTCTTTTGTGGATGCCAGTCTCTGATATATGAATCCTCTCCTGGACCAGCTTCAGTAGACTGCAGGTCTGCACAACAGTCCCTGTGCATTAGTGAAAAGGTTAGAAGAATTGTTACATAATATATATATATATATATATTTATTTTTTTTTTCTAAGATACTCAAATTGGGATAATTGTGTCTATTTAATTGGCGGGGTGTGTAATTGTTATGTCTGTGCTTTACTTGTTGTTTCCTGTCATTTTTCTTGTTTCGTTGGCAGGTGTTCCTGCCTAATTGAGCCATTTTTATTTTTTTTTTTCATGCCATTATGCTCTGAAGCCTATAGCGTCTGTGTGGGCTTGTCTCGTGTAAATCAAGAGACGTTTCTACCAATTTATTTCCCCCTGTATAAAGTATATGGTTGACTGGAAAGTGAAAGCTGAGTCCACGAATGACATGTCTGGCAGAAGCCTGTGAGACGCTGAGCAGTCAAGTAAGGTGAACTTTAGGCTGTCTGAGAGCTGAACAAACTTTATACGATATACACAAGGGACCCATGTTCTCCCAGAACCATAAATACTTGACGGTAGACATGCGAGATCCCAAAACCCAGTTACTGTAAGACAGGTGATTAAATATTAAATATTTTGATCATAACGCATGTTGTCATCGTACTTGCTGTGATCATGACTTCTACTTACTGTAATGCTGCAATATTTTGTATCTTTGGGAATGATATTATATATTATTCAAAACCACTTTGGATATTGACACGTTAATGCTGCTTGATAATGTGATGCTCAGTATTCCCTCTTCTAAGTCATTCATAAGCATCATTCATGTTTAAATTTTAGTTATCTTGGACACCTACAATATGAGCTCTTATGTTTTTATATGTATATGTAACATACCTTTAATTGAATGATGATTTACAGATGATTTGTTGGTATTATTTTGGGTGGAACATTATTTCCAAAATGACCCAAGCTAAACTTGAGAATGTGTGACAGGCACTTGGATTGGAGTGAACGTGGCCTCGGAAGAACTTCTGTCTTCTTCTTTCTGTAAAAAAAAAATAAATAAATAAAAAATACACAGTGGGCCGGAGATAATCAATCAGAGGAGCTTCTGGATTTCTGTAGGAAGAGATGTGATTCAGACTCCAGTTACCGACTGGGGGCTGATGTGGAAGTTGTTCACTCCAACATGTACCCAGGGGTTTGTATGACAGCAGGCTGACCTATGCAGCCGAGGATGAAGTGGAGTGCTGTAAAAAAGGGACAGCGAAGGGCTTCCTTTCCTGGGGTGATTTGTGCTTCTTAATGTATGCAATGGACTTCTTCTCATACTCTATCACACTGCTATTGTATACATTCTATTTTTACGCCGCTGTATGCAAGTGCGATGAAAAGACGGTCACAGTGAGGTGAAGGAGGGTAAGAACCTTTTTTTTTTCCTAAAAGAAGAGCAGTTTTCAGCACCCTGCGCACACAGCTGTCAAAACAGCAGACCTTAAGTGATTTCATTCTTTGCATCGGTGAGCAAAGACAGTGAAAACTAAGAAATAGCTAAATAAAGTGCCACCCCCCCTCCTCATTTTAAATGTGTTAATTTATTTCCAGCTGTAAAGAAAAAGGCTTACATCTACAGAGATGAGTGGCAGATCACATATGGTGAATAGCCTACAAACTGATAGCAGAACAGCTTTTATTATAAGTAAGGTAATGGATCATTGTGTTTGTTTGTCTCCCTTTCTTTCTCCCTGTTTTTTTCCATCTCTAAATAACGGATAGCCTAATTGCTAAGTCACTGGTTGTTTAACCCACAAGTGCAACTGCTGGTGAATTCTGGGAGGATAGGGAGCAAATGAGGCGAGGCGAAGACAAGGAGGCATAAATGATGAATGTGAGACGACTCCTGCTGGATCTGGACATGCATTCCCTCAACCCACCGAGCTGTCTGTGCCGCCGCATTAATGATCTAAATGACAGACAACGTAAACGATGACGAGAGAGCCAGTTGGTGCGATAAGAGAGGGAGAGAAACAAAGGACAGGGAGCGCTGACGCAAAAACATGTTGACTGAGTGAAAATATCAGATACATGGAGAAGCACTGCTGTGGAGATGAATGGCTCTGAGGGAGAATACCAAGGTCAGCTGATCTTACACATCAGAAACCTATTCAGCTAGTATTGATTGAAAATAGAACCGTACTGTATGTAAAGGTTCAGCGTTTTACATACTTTCTGCTGAATATCACCGGTTTGTTCCATTTGTAGTTGTTGTTTTCAGTCCCTCTTAGCATAGAGCCCCACTTGCAGGTAAAATGTGGTTTAACCAGGGTTATGACTCAGTGTGCATGGTTCATTAAAAAACCAAAAAATTATAATCCTGCTGAAATAAAATCAATCACAAGTCAAACCAACCATAATCGTTTAAAACAATTTTTTTTAGTTTGCTCCTTCAGATGTTAGCTAGTTACTTATTTTAGGACACCCTGTTGTGTTTAAATGCTTCTATAGATGACTGTTTTAAAAATAAGGAATAAAACCTATGAAATATCCAGTATCAAATTAATTATAGTATTAGATTATTATTGAGGAATATTATTTAGAGCGGCAACACATTCCTTAGACTGCAAGCCGATGTGGTGTGTTACGTAGGTAACATTGTGAGATTGTCGCTTGGTTTGGTGATGTTGTGTCAGCAAAACTGATGGTTAGATTTAGAAATGTTCATAGTAACTTCAAGCGAGTAATTTCAAATAAGTACGTCATGTCATGTTTGTGGTGTTAGTTATCTAAGCATGCAACATAAGTTTCATACAGAACGTGTTGATTAGGTTAAAGAAAAGATCACGGTTGGGGTTCAAACATTGCGTTGCGTCGCGTAGCGTAAGCGCGCTTTGTAAAATAACGTTGTTAACTACCTGAGTCAACTTTGACTATCGTTTCACATAGGACACATTAATGGCCTCCTGGGTGAAATTCCTGTGTTTAACCAAATCCTTCCTCCCTACACATGCTGTGTCTCAATTCAGGGTTTGCATCCTTCGGAGGATGCATTTGAAGGCCAATTACATCACAACGCCATGCGAAGGCTGCCCCAATTCAAAGGCTCCTCCAAATGCAGCCTTCTTTTCTCTCTTTTTGGAGGATGCACCGCTGCTATCCTTCGTGGCCTCACATATCCCAAGATTCTTTGTTTGCCTGAAAAAAGAAGAAAGAAAGAGAGAAAATAGCGACACGGCTGGCGTAGATTGTCACTTTCGTGGGCCTGGGTGGCAGAAATTGTGACGTAAGTGTAAAGATGGGAACATCTGGTGACGCTACCAGGAAATACTCCAAAGGCTAAACCGTCCCATTTAACCACAGTTGACATGGTCAACCGTCAAAGGTCTCTCTGAAGGACTCGCCTTCGAAAACTGCAAAGGCCGGGTCCTTCGAAGGATGCAGACCCTGACTTGAGACACGGCAAACAGACTTTCTCACTCTTTACACTCTGCCTCCTGACTCCCTCCTCTAGCCCCTTCTTAATGACTCTGGCCACTAGAGGGCAGCACCACTGAAAAATCACCCAGTGTTGGACAGGCTTCGGGGCATATGCGTGTGATAGTCAATAAGCTGAACATGAGACAACATGTCCGTGTGTGTCTGTCAGGAAGATATATATATAGCTTCGAAACTTGAAGGTAGCACTAGAAATTTGGAAATGGCAACAAACTTTTCAAATAAGCTTCGCAAACTCAGAATACTTGCTGTAGTTTAGATGCTTAAAGTCAATGCATATAGTGTGAGTGACAGTTCACTGGCAAATGATTTCAGAGTCTCGTTAGAGCTGTCACATCGTGATTTATTCCATGAAAAGTGTGATTTTTCACAACACTTCTCTCGAATGAGGGGAAATTTTAATAGCTGTGATTGACTGCAGGCAATTAGAAGGGATAGGAATTGTCAACATACAGTCACAACAACATCGCCTATGTAAAATACTTTGAAATAATATTTTGATTGTTATTACATCCTTTGTACCACACATGGTTTGCACTATAAATAAGACGAAGTACACATGCTCAGCTGACTTCACAAGCTTATCTGTGTTTTGCACCAATTACTGCCGAGCAGACACAAACTGCAGCTTTATGTGAAGCTATATTTGCACAGTGAGGTCACAAGAAAAAAACGTCTTAATAGTCTTACATGAAATGGGGGTGTTGGGTGATCTATTAAGGTTCATTCTTATTGTCCGAAAATGGAAACATGTAATTAATTACATCAGCACAGTGGTTTGGATTGACAGCTGTAGAGTCGTACAGTCTGCATCCGGATGAATGTGAGATATATATATATATATATCCTTCCACCAACAGATGTTTTCTCTCTTTGTATGTCTGTAGGCACAGCTTTAATGAAGAAGCAGACCTGCTAACACTCCCGCAGAAAGGGACCCTCTTCAACAAGTATGGGGTCACCATGGAAACCATTTCTCCTCTTGTCTATCATCAGTGGCCTTTCAGGTAAGACATTCAAAAGATGGTCAAATGTAGATGCAGAAAAATAACTAGTCCAGCGTTTTGTTATTTGTGTGGTTACGTACTTAATTCATCCCGAATGTTTCCAACAATGTTCCAACAAGAAAAATGCATAACTTAATGGACTGTGATGACATATTTCATTGCACAACCTGTTAATCACTGTAAATATGGTGGGAAAAAAAGCCAGCAAACACATGGGCTTCCCACTCTATTGTTTTCCATTGCTTGTATTGTTTGATCATAACTTAGATTTTCATATATGTTTTCACTGGTGTTGGTAGGCGGTGTTTAAAGACACCAGTTCACAACGTCATCAAACTCCATCTTTAGCCTTAGTTTTGATTTGAGAGGACATGAGCAGCTGATATTAGTGGAACTGGTTCGCTGTGTGTAAATCTCCTGCATTGACGCTGCAGTTGTAGACGTGTAAGAGCTCAGAGAATCATCACTTATGGATGTGAGAGGAGGTTCTGCATCTTTTCATACTTGGAGAGGATGAATATGCGTCTTTGAAATGATGAATTTTTTGCACTTAAATCTGAGAAGAGGTGAGGATGTCATTGCTCATTAAGCATTCCTTTTCTGAAAGGCTTTAGAGTCTCCGGTATTTGACAGGTTTTTCTACACCGTTGCAGTAAAAGGTCTATGACTGGCTGTATGGCGATAAACAGAAGGAACCTTCAGGAAAATAATCAGTTTCAGCCTCCTGTTGGCAGGACCATGCTCCACCCCGTGAGCTGAATCTTTTGTTAGCACATCTTAACTGTGATTAGAAGTAAGTGCAAAATTTTGAGTTCCAGATTAAGTGTCTCTCTTGGTCAGTCTAGAGCTTGTGTTTGCAAGTCTAATGCATTCTGCCTTTTTAATGGCTCTTTAACCCCCCCGGAGCAGAGTTCATGCACCCTGTAGCTCTCTCCGGGCTTTGTTTCTGGGAGTCAGACACACAACGCCGACCTCGCTCGTCTGCTCGTTAAACCATACTAGAAAATGGAAACAACTGTTTCTTAACTTTTCATCTTTATAAGAGAGGGGCTGGAGTTTCATATATGTATCACGTGTAGGGTATGGCACTTTGGATGAAGAGTACTACAAACACTGTAATAAAACGGTCAAGATCGTACCTTCCTATGAATGCTGCAGGTTTATGGTCTGCTGTATTGTCATCAGGCTTCGCTCCAGTATAGCTGGTAAAGTCTCTTACAAGCGAAAAAACCAGTCTGAAGTGGAATTAGGCTTCTTCATTATTATTCTGGTTCTGTGTAATCTCTAGCATTGCCCTGTTGCTGCTCTGTGAGTCAGTGACTTATATCATGCTGGCCTCAGTGCTCATAGGACTATTTCTGTCACCCATATCGGGCATGTTGCTGTGAATCTCTTCCGTCTGTGAGTCTCCTGGCGTGTAAAAAATGTAATTTTCTCAAGAACAGTTTTGTAGGTAAAAGCGTTAAGATGATGAATACTTTCAATTGTGGTCCGTAAGATGTTTAACATTCACGACGGTGTAAATAGGTGTTTTATTCACATACTTGATATCTAATTTGTTGTACACCGCTGCAGCTTGCACCACTGGGTAGTAATTATATGTGCTTGCAGAGACAACGAACAACAAAGCCATACATAACAGCAAAGCTGTTTCAGGGTGACACCACTTTGTTCTGAGGTAAAGAGCAGTGTAAGGCTTCCACGGTGAGAGATAGGTAGCTGTTTGTAAGAAGGCTGTCAACCTGAACGTCAGTTCAATATTTATTCATATTATGCTGTATACATGTATTCCTCATGTATTCTTTTTCAAAATGTATGCCAATATAAAGACAGGTCTGTGGTCTAATTTGCATAATCACTTGGAGGTTTGTTGAAAGCATTTTAAACAGTTGTCTTTAAAGTGTAAATCTTTCCTCCCCATGGAGTTTGTGAAAGTGAGTCAAAAGAGGTGTGATGGTGAGGCTCTGCCAGCTCAATATGTGTTTCCATCTGAAGAAAGACTTGTTATTTCTGCCTGTGCACGGGTCCAATCACATATATAACATATAGAATCATATATAAATACATTACCTCATTGTGATCCATCCTGTGATCTTTACAGCAGCAGCCGCTGGTGTCGTAGCGCTTCTGTCAAAAGGGGCTAAATCAACAAAAACTAAAAAAGTTCCTTGCAGTCACTTTAACATTTATCTGTGCAGCAATTTATAATCAAACTTCAGAAATTGTTGATGCCACAAAAATCCATATACACAATACCGTCACATTCAACCATCAAACACAACTGAAAACTGAAACCAACAGATTTAAAGATATCTTCACCAGATATGGATGTAATTGAGAAAACATGAAACTGTCAGACTCCATCTTCACCCCGTGTGCTAGTCTCGTGGTGTCATATCTTACGAAGACTCAGTGAGCAGGTCAGAGGACGGTGCGGTGGATATTGGCACACTTAAGAAAATTGCAGTTCTGACAGTTCAGCGTCTGGGCCTTGTGCGGTTTCGTGAAGCACATCAAGGCATTGTGAAGTAAAATGAAATTCCTCAAGGGAAAACAAAAGACACCTTCATTATCTGCCCGTCATATCCCGCGCTGCCACCCTCTCAGAGCTCCAAGTATAAAGAAATGTAAGAACAACTATTTTCATTGTTTGATCAGCATTTTAGATTCTTTTTTTTTCATTCTTATGAAATGGTTTAGACCACATTGTTTGTTAAAATATTCAGTGTCCAAGTCAATCAGATTGAAGAATTACTCAGAGTGATACACAGACTAGATAAAAAGACACTTTTTTAACTGCGATGTCAAATGACTATCGAAAACTTGTCAGACTAACACAAGCACTTAAGAGATCTCTCAGAAATGTCTCATCTGTTGTGAGTGTCCATGTGCTTTATCTGAGATAACAGCAGTGGCCATGGCTACTACTCAAGGTACTGTTTTGCTATTTAATATTGCAAACATCACGAACAGAGAAAAAGGGTAAAGCAAATGGAATATGAACAGGCTCTGATGTGTCAAGGTCTAATGTGGTACTGACAACAAACAGCAACATAGTACTATTGAGTATTAATGTTATGATCGTCATTTTCACCATCTCTGTCCTGGATCTATTTCTAACATTTACACACATGGATTATCTGCTATTTATTTTACTGTATCACAACAACTAAATGTACATTTCAGAGGCACTGTGTTCCTGCAAAGCCCAGTCTGCTCTGATTGGTCAGCTCTCACAGGTCTGAGCAGCAGCTGTTCTGAGGGCATGGCTGAGGACGGCGACTGTGTATTTGTGCTAACACAACCTCAGCGGCTCGTTTAAAGTCACAGTTTGTCAATATGGGCTGTTTGCAATTAGATTGAGCTTTTTTTTTTATATATACTTTTGCAGTATTTGTACAACACCTAGACCTGCTGACAAAGAAATCTTACTTTCTACAGTATGGCACATTTAACCTCAGCATTCCCACTGTAAGTCACTTTAGAAAATGTATCGAAAGGATTAAATAAGGGCATTCACTGTCGCTCCAGCTGCAGTTTTTTTTTGTTTGTTTGTTTGTTTTTTTTCAAATGAACTAAGCTTTGCATTAGAAAAGAAGCTCTTGTAGAGACGCTGGAGGTTATCTTTTATCTGTTTATCAAGACTTTCACTAGTTTATCAAGTTTATAAACAGGGACTTAGTGGCTTGTGCAGTTAATTTGTTTCGGTTGAGTCAATTCTGTCTATTGATTTTCGACCTGAGGATTTGGTTCCACGGTACCTTGAGTGCATATAGTTGACAGAAATTGCTCCGTTTGTTCATTACACGTATCTCAGCCCTCTGCTACTACACTGTCTCCTGTTGTCTTACTGCTTTGCAAAATAATTGCTTCACAGAAAAAAATGGCCAGGCTCTTTCTCAAAGTCCTTATAGGGATTTAGAACGGGATCGATTTGTCCACCTTTACGTTCCTGACTTATGTAGAGAGAAATACTATATGTGACCTTGTCTACTTTTGTCTAGACCAAAATTGTCATTTCAGCCATGGGAGGTAAAAATATCAAGATTGGATCTTGAGGAGCACAAACAAATTAAAATATATTGAGTTTCATGAAATCAGATTCCTGTTTTAGTACACTGTGTATCTGACTGGCATTACGGGAAAGCAAAGACTTCTTGTGGGTGCTGCTCATATTTTAGATTCAGTCAAATATGATAATATGCAAATGTACCTTTAACTGCAAGTCATTAACCTTTCGGCAATGATGACGTCTTAAAAATAAAAATGCCATTTCTCGAACATTCAATTATAGTCACACTGTTTTCACATTAGCATTTTATGCATGACAGATATTACCCAGTGTCTGCTGTTTGTGTCCTGTTTCCAAGCATTGTAGACAAAATACATCTTGCATATGCACTGTAGTTTCTGAAGCGCTCGGGCTCTAAATATGTAACACAAACTTGATGGAACTTGCCATTTAAATTAAGAGTAAAACAGCATGCACTTCCTCCAAGAGGAAATGTTTTCTCTCTCAACACGTACAGTCTGTGTCACTGACCACAGTTAGAATAAAACTATTCTGGTCCAATATATTATCTTTTATTTGATGGAAATTCGAGTAGTCTAGTTTCTCATATTGGCATATTAAGAAACGCATCCCGATGTCGCCAACTTGATGATCACAACACTTCCTGTGAGTATTGCGTTGTGCCATTTTGTCCTTTATATAATTCTGTCCTGCATTTCTACCGCTGTGAAGTCTTGGGTTTGTGTTGAATGAAAGAAGCCAAGAGATAAAACACAGTGCAGACAAATTAAATTTTATGGGCATCACATAAAAACTCTAAAAAGCAAATACACACCATGCATCAATATTGTCTCCAGGCACATTGTTATCTCATAACTAGCTATGACAGGTCTTTACTTTTGTTTGCTTTCTCTGTTCTTTGTCCTCGATTCATTTCTTTCTTTTTTTTTTCTCTTTTTTTTTCTGAGATCATTGCTGTTTGGTTTATCTGAGACTTTTATCAGGTCTCCTGAAGGAGCTTGTGTTCCCTGTCATCATCCATCTACACATTAGCAGTTGCATTGCCTTATCGGTGACCTGAATCAAATTTGTAAAATCATTGTTGCACATTTTGTCTGCAGTGCTGATACCATCATGATATTGATTTTGAAACCAAAAATAGAGAAGAAGGGTTTACACGATGAAGACACTGCACTGTTGAATATTAAGAGCGAGGGAGAGTTTTTTTCCTGAACAGTTACTCCGCCAATGTTGGACCATAGGTAACAAAGCAGTCTATAAAAGTAGTGATTTTCCACTCCAGTCAAAGCAGCGCTGAGAGCTGAGTATGTATGAGTCAGAGATATGTCACATTTTAATAAGAGCGCTGCACTTCAAACTGGTTTTCAATATGCTCATCAGCTGGAGCTGTGAGCAGCCACTCCCAAGGGCGTGATGCGGCCTTTGTTTTATTATGATACTTTTGACATGATGTGCTGTGTAACGGATTATTGACCCACTGTTCGGTCTCAATATTCAGAAAAAGCTCACTTTGAAGACAGCCGTTTTATTTTCCTCTGGACCTGTCCTCTCCACTGCCTCGTCGTTTTTCGCCCCGCAGATATTGAAATCAGTCGAGAGCAGCACAATTAGATCTCTCTGGGGTTTTAAGAGTGGGCTGGACAGGCATGATGTCTGGGGCCATTTCTTTTGTCCTCCCTCCAGTCTCTGATTGAAATACAATGTAGCTTGGGGTGTTAAGTGTAGAATTGTAATTCAGCTGTTCCTCAGGTAACTGTGAGCTTTTTTAAAATACTATAAGTGCGTTGCGGGGAATATAGACGTCTAGTGCTGTATAAGTGATGCATGGAGTCATTTTTCCCCAAGGGCGTGAGAGTCATGCACCAGAAATATGGTTTGCATATGGATAAATGGGTGATTATTTGCATGCACTACGCCGTGCCCGATCCTGCAATGAATTTATCGCTGTGATTGTACACCTTGAAAAGTAAACATTAAAACATGGAGATTTGTTAAAAGTCACACCCACAAGCCACAGAGGCTAACTGCAAATTCTTCCATGTTCCAACATCTCAGCAACCTAAATACTAATAGTGTAGGATACATAGTAGATAATTCTGCAGGTTATTAACTTTGTAAATACAGTCCAAATACACCAACTTTGGGAACTATTTATGGTCCCACCATCAGGGAGTTATGGACTTCCTCCAACTGGCAAGATCGATCCTACGTTGTGACAGCCTCTCCTACACTCACAACTTGAGCCCAGGAACTAGAAAAAAATAAATATAACTGTCAAAAAAAATGAGAAGAAAGTCATTGTTGATTTCTCTAAACACGAGAAGTTGGGCGCAACATTCAAGTCTTGGCAGTTCAACAATATAATAACCACCCAGGGATTTAAAATTGGCATTTCAGAGTACATAAGTACATACAATGAGCCTGTGTGCTCATGCCAAAGATGGTGGAATAGACTCCTGCTAATAACAGCCAATTAGAAAAGTTTGTTGTCATTTGCTTTTGTTATTTTAGTTACAAAAAAAATGCACGTGGCATCTGCTTTTGTGTCATGTCACAGTAGAATTTTGTTGCACCTCCAATATGAGGATTAAAAATAAGTATTTCATCAGTGGAAAGTTGGCTCTTAAATGAAACTGGGCTGTCTATGCAGTAGAAAGATGAAAATATTTTTTTGTAATTGGTGTTGCATGACCACAGAAAAAAAAGGGGCCGAGGTTATACTTTTATTCAAGCAGACTGCACTGCACCACACCAGACCAATGAACACCCACACTGATGGGTGACACAGGTTTTAGCCTGTTGTCTGTTTTGAAACAGGAAACAGTAAGTTGACAGGCTAGTGACAGACATTATAGTATTGCAACAAACAGGATTGTGGTTCATATCTGATCAGCAGTGTCCATTTGAGCAGTATAATTTTAGGTTTTCAGGCTCCTTTTTCACGAGCAGAATTAACATGGTAGCTTCTCCAGGTTCAGAAACTTTCTGCATTGCAGCGAAACAATATGCTAATATGTTTCTGGAAGTATTTTAGGTTTGGCTTCTAGTTTATCAGCACTGCTTAGTGAAGACAGTTTGATTGGAGCTTGATGAGACGCTCCTCTCTCGATCCATGGGAGAGAGAGCAGGGGGCATCTCTGTCTCTCAAACCAAACAATTCACAAGTACAATATGGAGTTGATACCACAACCCAGCAGATAACACATCCTTTCTCATCTGATTCGATTTGACTTATTTTTGTTGGCAGTTTAATATTGTTCATTTGCATAAACTACCAATGTTGTAGTTACACAAAGCTGGTTGGAAAAAAGGTTTGAATTAAGAATGAAAATAATGTCAATGCCCAAACATGCTGGATAAAGTCTTTTCATTAGGAAACTTGACAATATAATACCATACATCATGCGACACCACTGCGTTTCCATCTTGCAAGGTTGAACGAACTTGTCCAATCTCCATAGTCCTCGAGGATCAGGGAAAAAAGACAGGGTTTTAGTCAGTAGTCCGCTGTGATAGGAGGTGAGGTGAGGTTGCATATGATGTATGGATTGTTCTATCTGTAATGATATTCCGCTGAATAAATGGTCTCAAGCATAATCAGCTTCAGTCAATATAATCTCCCTGTGAAGGTCTTCATTAATCTTACAGGCTATGGCTAATCATGTCCGTCTACTTGAGCCCCAGTGAGCGTCTCACCTACTTACTGTATGTTATTCTAATTCATTTTTCACGCCACAGAGGCTGCAGACAAATCCCAAGACTCGCACATTGTCTCCAGTGCTGCTGTGTCAACCCAATGACCTAATACAAGCAGATGAGTTTCTCACTGTTTCCCCAGGTCTCCCCTCTGCTCACTTAAAACATGTCATCCTCTCTTAGCCTCACCCTCACCTCTGTTTTTGGTGTGTCTGCAGCTCCAGTCCCTTGTTTCAAATCCATGTACGTCTCCTCAGTCGGTCACGGTATCTTAGATTTGAACGCCGAATTTATTTACAGAAATGTGATCTCCATTAAGCCCCCACGTGTCTAACACACACATGACAATGAGGACAAGGAAACAGGAACGTTTGGCTTTTTGTTCTTTGCTCAGCTCTAAAATGGCCATTGTGTCCTTCGGTGATGTTATCGTGAAGTTGGTGTGAAGACCTGAAACGATCACCGATGGCATTACGCTAGAACTCCCTGAAATGCAGCAGGTGCAGCCCTTTCAACAACAATGAGCGTCTCTGACTTTGCACCCTCGGAAAGATAGGGATCAGTGGGATAGGCAGGGGTCATTGCTTTTATCAGATGAAGGTGACAGCTGACAAGAGCGAGTGCCTGTCGGCTTCAGTAGTCAAACAAACAAAAGAGACTTTTTTTTCAAGTATGCTGCATTTGTCAAGGTTTAGTCCCAGTTTTATTTTTTTCTTCCAGAGGAAAGAAATTGGACCATTATAACACTGATTTGACAAAATTGCATGCAAAATGTATAGACCATATTGACAAAATGTCCCTGGCAGACCCTCATTCAAGAGAGCGATTTAAAGAAACAGGAATAAAGAGCTATTGCCAGTTAAAGGGTAACTTGGATTTGGGGAATACTACTCTATATATGAAATAATTGGAAGAATGCATAAAATTAAAAAGACAATATGTTAGATGTGTCAGTTTGGATTATTCAAACTCTGTAATTAGTCCAGCAGTTTCAAAGGAGTGTAATGTTAGAAGCCACTGACTGCCATCACCATACATTATAGCACTCTGAGGCTTTCATGTGTAAAATTGGGGGAGTTACCCTTTAATGTCATTGAATTGTATATTCGTAACGCAGTCCATGCACACTGATATGCTTCTCATTTTCATTGTTTTCACTGACAAAACCATGCACGTGCAGCACACTCACGTTATTTAGTTGTTCTGCTAATTTATGAGTAAACAACTGAATGTCAAAAAAAACAAGTTAACAGTTTGTTGAGTCAGGGTGAACCCTGCAGTCAAGATTTGTTATTGGCTTGTTGGTTCCTTTCTTTAGGGACACCTAGATATATCAAGTGCAATCTATTATGTCACCTTCAACTCTCTACAGACAATAACGGGGGATGGAGAAGGTATTCAATGCACCTTTCGATATTATGCAGTACAATTAAGCAGCACCAGAGCAGCCTTCAAAATGACATTTCTGACACTGCGCCAACATAACTGAATATGTCAGAATGGTGACACCAGCCATGTTCGTGTCAAGGAATGTAATTGCTGAAGCGTTCGGATTACTAGGTTCAAATCCTGTGCTGTGTGTTTCTCAGTGTGTCACGCATGCAGAGTGATCAACACTCTGCTGGAATTCTTCTTGGATAGAGAGAAGTTGCTTTAACGCTGCAGGGAGAAGGGCTTGTGCCTTACTGTCATTTTTTATGTGATCCACCTCTCTCTTTGTCCGACTCACTTCTCTCTGCTCGGGATCGCTCGGGGCTGAGACTGTCCAGGTATCTAACAAGTTCGCTTTGATTGAGGGGGCGATAAATGATCGCAGTTAAGCAAGCTTCTTATGTGTCAGGAAAAAAAAAATGTCTGTCTTTTTTGTGTCTTCACAGCGTGGCCACTTTCACAAATAACATAATCATTGCTATCAATCAAGTCAAATGTACTTAGATGTATGTACAACTAGCACTGAGATGATATGACATGTTTACATCTCCCAAGAGAAAATGAGCCTTTCGATGAGCCTTTTGAACCTTGACTGAATTCAAGTCAGTGCAGCTGTCATCTTTTAACAGGATCAACTTATTTTTTTAACAAGCTGTTTCCTTGTCATCACTCAATGGTTTCCTCACCCACACTTCAACTGTCACGGCGAACTGTCAGTCAGAGAGATGCTGGGTCGCGCCAAGTCATCTAACTTATAGATGTACTGTACGTACTGTAACCAACTGGGTAAAATCCAACGTGCTGCTGAGGGGTTAGTCTCACTCAGAAACACCAGCTGTAGCTTCTGTTCTGGAATCTCTCCAGATGTGCACAGCAGCACTGAGCAATGGATGGTTAACAATTAAGCATTCATTTACCATACCTTCATTGATGATGCACATAGCCAAGTATTGTCACCAGGGAGTCGCAGTCTCATTATTGTTTAAGTGACCATAATTGAATTAAACAGGATATAACTTGGATTACATTTATCATGTTCAGTCAATAATCTTGTTACTTCCCTAATTTCCTGCAAAGTGCGACTTCAGCGCTGTGACAAAGGGCCAGTTGGCAGTGGCTGACACTTGAGAATCCTTTTGAATTTCTGTGGAGTAGTTTTGTGTGTCGGCAATGATTCAATCAATAGGCCTCTGTGATGTTTGTGCACTGTAAGAATCTCTTATTATACAACTTTTGATGGCAACATACCTGCGCTAACTTACTGTTATTTTCAAAGATCCTCAAATAAAGGTACTAAGTGATATGGGAGGGGTGAACTGGCGAAACAGATTAATTTAAGAGGTTAAGACCTGACAGTGGATCTGCATTATGGTGTTAAGGACGAAACAAAACAAAACAAGACAATAGCTTTTGCAGTCTGAGAGGTTCATGCTGACAATTCAATTAATCATCAGCAAGCGGGAGGACAATAGGATAAAAAGGCTTCAAACTCGGCAAACTTCTGTTAGATAACGCTCTTTCTAAAGCATGGCTTTTGAGAAATGTCATAAAAATAATTAGATGTTAGGAAACCAATTGTTCAGGGAAAGCTATTGTTCAGTATCTTTATATTTTGAGATTGCAAGTGTGGTGTGTTGATGTTAAACGTAACAAAATATGTTAATTTATCTGCAATTCGTGGTTAATGTTGGATTCACTCAACAGAAAAAATACAAGATTTAGTCTGCTGTTACATTTTGTCTTATCACCTAAAGTTAATATGTTGTTTTACTTTTCTAGCTATCAAAGGAAATAGTGGAGGACTCTGCTGTGTTAAACCAGCCGTGTGCCTCAGCAGCGGGAAACGTACTGTAGTGTTAACCTCAACTGAGCTTATTCCTAGTGAGATACATTATTTAACTGACTACCAACCAACCACTAATTGCTTTGCTTATCAATTTTCAAAGTCACAATACCTTTAATTTCAAATGCAGTTCCATATCCTGCTTCCTCCCCATAATATGTAATACAGTAATTGCTCGCTCTCCATTTGTAGATAGCAGTATTTTTGCAGCTGACAACTCCCCAAGGGCACATAATTATTTCTCAGTTTTGTTCAGTTCTTTCATAGCACTTTATCATGTAGTGCGAAAAATGCTCCCACCCCCAAAACTCTGATTAGACTCTCGCTGAGCTTCAAGCTTCTGCATTTCTCTTTAAGCATTATGTCTGAACAGAAATGGGGTTCAGTATCATCAGCAATTTCAGCTGTTTGTTCCAGCTTTATTGTATAGCGACTCTGGAAAAAAAAAAAAAAGAAAATGTAATGGCGATAAGCTGTCGTGGATTGACTAATTGTTTGTGAGTCGTTACATTTATTGCGTCATAAAAGACAGCACGTTGGCACAATACCCTACATAAAGTGGATTGAATTCTTCAGAAGTACGTAGGAGAAGAGCGCGGTGACGGAAATGACAAGTGACAGCTCTAACTGTAGTTTACATTTCAGAGAGGATGTTATTCTGAACCTCTGAGGGAAGTTGTTTCTCTTCTGCTCTGTTACACTTACCATTTTATTCAATTTGAGACTTCGATGACAGTGAGTTCTGCGATATACAGAGTATCTGTGGTGCCTTGCAAGAAGTGCATGTTTTCACCAAAGGCATACTTGCCTTTAATACGTTGCGTCTAACGGAAGCCTTATGGAAGATGTTCCAGACTGTGTGAGCTCTATTAAGGGTTTTGTTTTAACGTTGGTCTAGAAATAAGGATTAAAAAAAAAGTTTCCACAAAACAAGTTAGGGGCTGTATGAGTAATTTTACTTCTTTTTAATAAGTCTCTTGGTGGTAATTTTGGAAAATGATTGTTCCATTAAGTTGATCTTCAGACTTAAAGAGGAACAGATAAAGGCTCTCTGAGGCTTCAAAGCTCCAAATCTGCACCTTGTTGGCTGACTTTTCTTCAGAAATCTGTTACATCACAGATACTCGGCTTGTGTTTTTCAGCACTATGTTTATTTCCTGCAGACTGTAGGCGTGCCGTCTATGTTTTTTTTTTTTTTTTATTTTGTTTTCACACCTGTTTCATTCAGAGCTGTCTCTGAATCATGACACATCCCTATTCTGCTGGCTTCAGCGGCAGCAAGATTTCTGTCATGTAGAACACTAGTTTGTTGCTGGAATATTCTTTGTACAATAGCATGAGAAAGTGATTTCAGCTTCTCCATCTTAAAGCAGAGGATGACAGTACAGAGAATTTTGTAGATTACGGATGTTACAATAGGCTGTAAAGGCTCAGGATTACATTAATATGAGTTGACGGCTGGACCACTACGTTAAAAGCACAATACTGCAGAGAATGAATAGAAATGGGCCGGTTTATATGTAAGGACAACCCGACCACAAGAATAGTTGTTGTCATTGTACATTTCTGCAAACCATGGACATGTCGAATTTCTATATTTCGTTGAAACGGTATGTTGTGAAAACACTGTGCTTAGGGTTAGGGTTAGGTTTACGACTATTTATTTAGAATTAGTAAAAGATTGTGTCTCAGCTAAGATCATATCACCTGGTTTTGTTGTATCAAAATCAGCAAGAGGAACAGTCGTCTCGTACATGAAAGCCTTGTGTTTGATTCAACCAACCATCCACTCTGTCCTCGATTCTTAATGCTGCTTCACATGACTTCCTCTTTTGCAACCATAGTAATAAGTACAGCCACTTGATGTCACCACCTGACAATAAATGTTAATACGGGTACAGTGGACCTATATGGTTCTGCATTAGCACAAAGTTAGCATTTGCATTTTTTTTTTTTTCTTTTCGCTCCATTTGGAAGTTGATTGTCGTTACTTTTCCTGATATTCATCCAAAACACAATTCTTTGGGTGCAATTTCTGTCTCCTTTGAGACCACTTGTACTGAAAGTCATGACTATATGTGATGCAATTTTTCACTGTGTTTCACCCTTTTTTTTTTCCCCCAGACTTTGCGAGAGCCGTTGCAGCACGGCCTATATCATACGCAGCAGTATTACGAATGAAACCAGACAGCTCGTCAGTGCTCAACTCGCGCAGCAGACCTCGACAACACCACAGTGGTGGGCTGGGCACTCCTGACTGGCCTGCTTTCTCCAGTCACCCCCTGTCAGCCCTGAGTCTGCTCGGCTCTCAGGAGGACTACAGAAGTGAAGGTAAAACTAATGGTGGAGTCAAACCCACAGTTCGTTTGCTCTTGTCTGAAGCAAAATTGAAAAGTTTTGCTTTGGATTTGTTAAAGTTCACATTCACACTTACAAACTGTACATGAAACTCAACCTCACAAATAGCTCATAAATTGTACAATTTCCTTTTGTTTCCGCTGGACATATTTATTTTTTGCTTTTGAGGAGGAATGAGGAGAGAACGCTGAAAATTAATTTCTGTCAGATGTTTTTGCTACTGTGGATGCCTCCTTCTGTGGAGACCATTCACAATATAACATATGGACCGAGATGATGGAAGTGAAGCCAGTGTGGCAATGTCTTAAATGTTCAAGACTCAAGGTTCAAGAACATGCTACTGGTTTCAAAATGAAGTCTGACTGCATGTAAGCTTATGAGAAAATTGACTCACAGTAAACAATTGATTTTGTTTTCTCAGTCACTAGTTTTCCTCAGTACAGAATTGATGATGATTTAGTAAACTATGATGCCATTTAGGATCAAATAGACGATAAAGCAGGATATGCTTTCGGGCGTGGCTGTCCGATGTTGGGTTTGCACTTCATCTGGATTTTCAGAGGAGCCACGTGAGTTCAGTTGTCACTGTCCTCACCCACTGAAACGAACCAGACTAAAACAGGTTTGAATAAACCCTCGTCCAAACATGATTGGTGTGAATGTACTTTGCTATCTCTGCAGCAGTCTGCCATGTCTGGTCACACTCTATGTGTGAAGGCTTTCTGCCTGTTTAGATTTGGTCTGGAAATGAATCTCACCTATCCATCATCACTGTGCATGGTCTGCAGTGACCGGGGTTGTGCCCTTTGTGAAATTGAAGTGGAATCACAGCAATATCCCGCTCTCTCTGTGTTCCTGTCAGTATGGAAGCTATAGATATGACGGATATCTTTGTCAAAAGGAAGATTTAATATCCCAGACACAGCATGGCAACAAGCTGTAATAAATCTACATGGGTCACTTCTTGACTCACGGCACGAATATTTCTAGAGGATACATTGACACTTTAATATAAGATTAATCACATCCTGCTTATTGCATCTGGAGTGCTTAATTAATGGAAATCTGAAGTAGCTGCTGAATTGGCAGAAGGACAGCGCACATTGGGAGTAATTAGTTAATCATGTGAAAATCAGGCAGGAAATAGGAATAACAACCTCCTTTTTCATTTTATTTTCATTTTTTTTTCTCTGTTTCAGTTTATTTTTCCATGTCTTCTTTTGTACTTGTCTGTCTTATCTTTCTGTCCTCCTAACTTTCTGACAGCATTATCACTATGTAGCCATAAAATGACTTACATCTCTATAACCAAGGTGAGAGTAATGCCTCTCTCTATTGTCAGTGGTGACAAGAGCATTATACCACTGGACCGGATTGATGTTCAGTGGATGAAATGGATGGCAAAAAGTAATGCACCTTTCGTGGCTTAAAGGGGATATTGCTTTTTTGGCTCTGTGACTGACAGATGGCCATGGCACCTGAAGTTGAGTGATTTAAACAACTTCTATGTGTGTGTGTGTGTGTGTGTGTGTGTGTGTGTTTGTGTATATTTGTGTTTAAACTACACAGACCATATGTCCTCGAGCACTGAAACCTGGTTTTTGCCTCCAAACCTTTAATGTTTTTAAATGGTCACAAAAATGTTATTATATGAGGTCACAGCTCCGGTAATAAAAAACTAGGTGCCGAAAAAAAAAAAAGAAACAATAATTAACTTTTTCAACTCAGTTTATTAACATGTCTGGACACCTCCGATTGCATTGTCATGCTTTTACCGCAGTTAATTACCTGCAGAAATAAGATGCTTGTACTACAGTTGTCCCTTTATTAACCATATTGACACGAAGCTAATCCACGGATGGTTCCAGCTGTCACCTGAAGCAGAAAGCAGCGTTCTCGTATGGCTACCTGCAGCACACTATATGTAATTAATTGATTTAGATGATACAGGACTGTAAACCAGAACTATGGAGCTGTCAGGCAGGACAACGACATTCTTTTTTTGCTGCTTCTGACTTTGTGCACGGTCACGCTGGATTTAAAATGAAACAATAACTTTCAGGTTAAAGTGCCGGCTGAGGGTGTTTGTGAAAGCCACATCAGAGCCAGCATTGAGCGAGTAGTACCCATTTTTACATCTATCATCTGATTTTAGGCAAAAGAAATTAATTGGAAAATTGAGCCTGAACTGGAGGTCATTATAATGAAAATGCCTCAATATAAAATATGTTGTTCAAAGTAACAATAATAACATGATATAGCAAAAATCAATATGTTGCAAGACTATCTAACAATTCATCACAATATCTGTGTCTCTGTATTCACTCACTGCTTTGCGGCATCATTTTCAGTCAATTTGACAATGAGATGAAGAAACTGTATGAAATGAGCGAGGACGTTCAGCTAGGTGCCTTTGTATCACACACACTGACTGCAACGTGTCCTTGTGTGCTTACCACTCCAGTGTAAAGGAGCCATAAACTGGCAAAAAGACGAAACGCCAGCAGGCAGAATGTGTTTGGCGGACGGATACAATTATGCCTCACTGAAATCATTTCAATGCGTTTGAATTAACTTTACACAGGAGGATGTAGTGACTGTTAAACCGCCAGTGTATCAATAATGATATTGCGAAAGGAAGCAATACAATATATTGCCGTGTCAATATTCTTATACGCGACTGCCTGTAGTACCCACAGACATCAGCCGGCCCAGGATTTTCACTCGCTCTCAGAACCAGAACCCTCATTGTTTCATTTGAAAGAGAGATAATTTGATCGTACATCATGGTCCGCTCCACAAGCTAAACGAGGGGCAGGCGGAGCAGACCAGTGTTGTTGGATGCATGAAAGGATAGATAGACGGAGAGATGTGTGAAGAAAATATAGAGATCTAGAGCCATTTTTAGGATTAGCAACACTGCAAGCACTGAATTGCCTCGCTTTATATGCACAGCAAGGTTTGCGACTTAATATTGATTCATTTTCCTCCACTGATTAGGTTATTATTTCAAAAGCTTTTTATTTCCCTGCAGAATAGTAAATTGCTGACAAAGGGTCGGTGAGATTATACATACCCTGAGAAAAAAAGCAATGATTCTTTTATTGTCATCAGATCAGTCTTAAATAGTGAGGGGTATTTAAAGACTGGCGGCATTGCATTGTTACATTATGTGCTGTATGTTCCAGAAGAAATGTGATGCCAGCCAAATGAAAAAATGCTCCATGAGATGAAACCTGTTTAAACACACGGCATGAATATCAATATACTCCGAGGACTTAAGCTGCTGTGTTGTGGCTTCACGTGAAAAACACAAGAAGCGCATCACGACATGTTTACTGAGTTTACATCTCTGCTGAATTAATCTCACAGAGAAGCAGATTGTCTGAAGAACACACAATTCAGCTTTCAATTGTAAAGTCTGATGCGGTATATATATAGAAAACCCTCTACAGTAAGTGCATCACTCCTGTGTTAACACAGGGCTCGATCAAAGAGAAGGAACAGACGAGAAGTACAACAGGGAACGTCAGGCAGAGGACACTACAGCAGCAGGTATATTGATATGTGGGCGCATGTGTGCCGAGGAGTTCAAATCTTACATACGAGCCGCTTCAAATCACCAACAGGAGCAACTTGATCAAGGAACAGTGTCACTGAAACATTGTCATGCTCGTTTGCATTAAATAGTATTTCACAAATGTAACTTACATACATACAAACATTTGTAATCCAAGCTTCCCAAGAACAAGTTTGTTTAGATATTTCAGACACTGTAATATAAATTAAGGCTTAACTAATTAACTTAACTAATGTAAAGTTAATGATGACAGGCAGTGACCTTTTATGAATTGAAGAAATTAATCAGGGGACAGGTTATGCAAATGAGCTTTGGCTAGAACCCGCTATCGGCAACACTGTCAATTCAATTCAACTTTATTTATATGGCGCCTTGCGTGCAAAATTGCAATACAATACTAGTTATTAAATCCATGTTATTTGCTTATTTAATCACCATCATCATCTGTTTGAACTGTTGCCCTCCGGTAAACGCTACAGTTACATCAAAACACGCACCACAAGATTCATCAACACTTTCTACCCCAAAGCCATCACCGTACTGAACTCAGAACTAAATACACCCCCCGAAACACACGTCAACACTAATATGCAATAATTTAATTTCACAAATGCACTTTACCATCATGGAACATATGAATGAGGAAAATGGATGATAAATGGAAGCATCATTTATTGTATTTTTAGGATATATATCTATTTTATCTACTTTTGTGTAAGCATTTTGAGTCCAGTACTTTGGTGCATCTGAAATATAGTTGTATTTTCGTGCAATGACAAATAAAGTCTCTATCTTAAATCACGTTGGACCTGCTTGGTTGTTTAATCACGTCTGTGTGTTTCCTGTCCTAATGGTATGGTCAGACATCTTTCAATGATATATTTACACTTCTCACAGGGATGTTTTGATGTATATTGATGTTATAAACTGATAGATGCTGACAGTGATTTATTATAGGCCACGTTCTCGCCGTTCGTCTGGGGAGTGACATTATAAATCCTCTTCAAAACGTTACACATTACATATAGAGCCATGCCTATTACTGACCCCTAACAATGCAGCACACCCTTCCAGCCACAAGAACAGCATGAACATTGTTCCTTTGCACGCTAAATATGGAGCACTCAGTGGTAGATTGCAGCATATGCCTTAATTACACTCAAAATGTCAAACTGTACTTTAAACTTGCACTATGCCATGACACGAGCGAACTGTGATGTGGCTTCAGAGCGGGTGGCAGTTTTCTGTTACGGTTATAAACTAAGATTAATGATTCTTAGAATTAAAATCCTCTCAGCTGTGATATATAGTGTACATTTGAAACAAGCTGTTGTTGTCATGTGGACGCCATAGTTTGTCTGTTTTATTACATTCATTTGTGTACTGCAATTGAATTTTAGCACATTAATGCCCATAGATAAGAGAGCTAAGATAAGATAATAAGAACTACCTACATTGAGCTAGAGATGGATCCCTGTTTTGTGGCTAACATTTTAACCATTATGTAATTGTTTTTCTTGTAATTTCTCCTGTACAGCTTGTTTTAAAAGAACAGAAGCCTGACAGAGACAATTAGAATGTTAGTTTATTTAACAATGTTGGAGGACTGACAGAAGAAAAGGAAAGATTGTCTTGTTTAATTTCTGCCCTGACGATAAAAAAAAAAAAAAAGAAAAAAAAATTGTCCTATTTTCAGCAGCAGGGTGGTGAAAACTACTCTACACTAAAAGGTCAGAAATAGATCGGTGAGAAGAAAAGACAAATGGCTGTGTTGGAACAAATGTACTAACATTGTTTTACTAGTGTTTTCACTCATCTAATAACCATATATTACAGTTGTGTTCTCACCTATCAAACAATCAGCCATGTGCTGCAGGATCCCACGCTTGTTAATGTTACTGTCCATTACACTACGGAGCTGTACGTCTTCAATATCTCTTGTTTCCTATAATCTCATGCTCAGAAATACACACTTGCGCCACCCAGACTGAGAGTAATAATAGAGAGTAATTGGACCTTAAAGCAGATGAGCGCTCATGTTGTGATAATTGCAATCATTCTTGTCTTTGTCTCCCTTTGCAGAAAGTGAAGAGTTTGGGCCCGTTTTCATCCAGGAGCCAGACGATGTTATTTTTCCGTTGGATTCTGATGAAAAGAAGGTGGTGATGCACTGTGAAGCACGGGGGAATCCACCGCCCACATACAGGTGTGACATATATTTGTCTCCGTCCTAATTGCAGTCCTAATTTCACAGCTCATTAGCTCGTCTTTCATCAACTACAGAAAAAACAAAAAAAATCTGCTATTCTTCTTATAATTTATCAGTTGGTACATCAATCGGACCGAAGTGGATGCGGAGGCAGATTATCGCTACAGCTTCATCGATGGAAACTTCATTATTACTAATGCGAGTGAGATCACCGACTATGGGAGGTACCAGTGTAAAGCAGAAAACAGCTTTGGGACCGTCCTGAGTCGCGATGCTCTTCTACAGTTTGCATGTGAGTTAACTTTTTATTTATCCATTTAAACATCTTTACATTTCTACAATGATAAATATGATATACTCTTACAGTGTACAGCAGGAGGAATCTCTGTATGTGTTCCAACCTTGGGGGGGGGGGTGACGAACACAACTCCTATGAACCAAATAATTAACTTCAAGCTCTCTGAGTCAAAATAGACCTGTTTGGTTCCGGGGGTAAATAAACACGGCGCTGTCTTCACTGAGGTTGTGTTGCTGAGTTCGGTTCCCACCGGCTCCATCTGATACTGTTGAGTTGCTCTGCTAACAGGGTATGTGCCCTCAAATGCCATGTCTCAATGGTAAATGAGAGCAAAAAGCACATTTCTTCCCCCTGTAATCCCCTGGACTTACTCCAGAACATCATCACAGGCTGAGGCAGCATGCGCAGAGAGGACAGGGGCACTATGCTCCGAGGAAAATGCATTGTTGGTTTTCTCTACAGTTTCCTCGGGAGCAATGACCATAATACCCTTTTTGGCATGTCTACGGGGATATTACCGGCCTCACTCACTGAGCTGTTGCTAGAGAGTAAAGTACACGGTCTCACATGTTATGGGAACTTACAGTTGTTACAGAAATTACTCAGGAAACAAATGGCTATATTAGCCTGAAAGTATGTAGAGAGGGGAACAAAAAGGAATGGAGTTCTGTTTCATAAAAGCACTATTTTCTGCAGGCCAACAGGCCAAGTCTTTTTTTTTTTTTTTTAGTCTTGTCTTTTGTTTGTTCAGTATATTTAAGTGCGAGCACAAAAAGTGAACAGAAGTCAGAAGAAGACCTGTCCTAAATTAAATATAAGCCAGACTGCACTGGCAGGCAGAACTGCCCAGATGGTAAAGCACAGACACACTTGAGAAAAAAAAAAAAAATGCTGCTAGTTTCTGAGGGACAGAAGCTGCACCTCAACCCTCATCTGTCCTCCCGACTGTCCAGATCCTTCCCTCCTCCTCCTCCTCCTCCTCCTCCTCCCCCTCGTCCTCCTCCTCCTCCTCCTCCTCCTCCTCCTCCTCCTCCTCTCTCCGCTCGAGTCTTAAATCTGTTTAAGAAAACAAATGTGTTTGATCTTTTTTTTCTGAAAACTTGAACTTGCCTGAGATGAGCAATGTAACATGTAGGCACTCATGTATTAGTGTAAGATTTAAGCTGAGACATAAGCAGCTATTTTTAGTTTTCCATAGATACTGTGCATTTGCTGGACACTATATTATCCACCAGATTAACATTGCCAGTATGTCAGATTCAAGTCTTTTGCCAAAGTTTCTGTTTGATGGAATCAGTGTGGTGCTTTGCAAGATACTGTCTTTCTTGTACATTTCACTTATTGAAGCTTGAGTTCCTGTGGGAGCCTCTCACTTTCTTATCTGTTTAACTCTGATGACCACAATCGTCCTTCATTCTGTCCCACTTATAGCAAAGTGAATGGTACCAGAGATGTTTCATTAGTGCAAATAATTGCTCTGATTTGGCCCGCTGAATATATTACTGTTTTTACAAGATTTAAAGGATTAAAGCTCAGACCTCATGCTTCTAATAAATTACTTCATATTGAAAGGTATAATATCCCATTTCAACAACTGTCACCTGAGAATCAAACAACTTAAGGAAATAAGTTTCATCCCGTCCCGATATGAATGTTGCTTTAATTCTACATCATTGTTATAGCAATGATGACAGCTTAAGAGCGTGCCTGTGTTGTTTCTGCACAGTTCACATCACATGACACTTTGACTAGGTGAATATTCGAGAATTTACAACTAGTGTGGTAACATATTGCACTGTTGTCATTTCAGTCATTTTGATTAAAAAAGATACATTTCTTTTATAGCCAAGTAAAAAATCCGATGAGAAATCTGAGTCTGAGTCCCCATCGAGACGTCTGTTTAATTTCAAGAGTGGAGGTGAAGTTGTGAGTAGTGTAGGAATCCTCCCCGGTGCAGCCTGGACACTGGTGGAGGTGATGGGATGAAGACGAATGGTCGGAGATCTGGATGTGATGAGGTGGAACTCTGATGAACTCAACCTGGGCACCGGACGTGATAAATTGGAGGTGAATGTGGAGGAGGAACCATTTCACACTGAAATGACAGCTGACAACAGCAGAGAGCAGCACAGCCAGTCGTGTTGCTGCTGTCAGACTTGAAGTTTGGGGTCTGGAGCCACTTAATGTTTGACAGCAACAACATTAAAGGTGGGCGGATCGATCCAGATATCGATGGTATCGATACCAGACTGAGTGTTGGTATCCGATTGATATTAGCATGATGAAATCAATATTTTTCTTGTAGTGTCTCTTCTACAAGTTCAGCATATCACGTGTATTTCTTCACAGAGTTTGTGTGAGCGCAGCGCTCCTCTCCACCTCTCTCACTCAGGTTCACCTCACAGGTAGCAATTTCTAGAAGTGAAACTTATTTCCAGCATTAATTAATGTTGTTTTTCAAAGTGTAATTGGTTGTCAGAGATGTAGTTTTAGCAGAGTGATTAAAATATTATCATATATTCAGCCAGTTGAAATAAATCTTAATTGTTTTACTGGAACTCAAAAATATATACTTATATTTAGATATATAGCCTACCTCAAACCTGAAGTATGATAATGGCAGAATATAATAATCATTTTGTGTATCTGTTGAAGGAACGTTAGTGTTCCTATTCAGGCTACATGCAGATAGGTTATAGATTTCATTATGTCAATTCTTATTTTCTTATTCGGCTAAAATATTGTGTCCTGTGTTTTCTTATTATCATAATCATGATCAGCTAATTGATCAGGAATTTTCAAGTAAAAAGTATCGGTATCAGTATCAGTAACACTTGCCTTGTAATTACTTGGTATTGGATTTGCAGTATCACCCACCCCTGAGCAACACGACTGGCTCATTAAAAAAAAAAAAAAAAAATGTAGTTTTTATTTGGGTAATTGTAGTTGTTCTAAGATGTGTCTTGGCATGAATGTTAAATATGAATGAAGTCATCAAGCATATTAAGGCTTACACAGTGGACATGTCTGGGGAGATGTTCGGTTGATTGGCAGGTGTGTCAGCTGAGATGACGGCCGCTTGTTTATCACACATCAGCGTCACCTAAGCACCTTTACACAAAATTGGATTTTCTGGTTCCGATGGCAGACGGATCAGTCAGTTTCCTGTTGCTGAGGGGCGTGACAGGCTGTAATGTGGAAAGATGCTGCACAGACAGACTGTGCCAGGTTTTCTAAGTATGAAAGAAAAAAAAAGAGCTTATAATCGAGTCAAATTCTTCCATTATTATTCAACTCTTTTTGCCAAATCACAGCATTTCTTGCAGCGCAGCACAGAAGCATATTCCATGTGGCCTGGGGGGGTTTTTTTTGGAGCCACAGCCCTGAAAGTATCACTCGTTGAATAAACATGTGTGACTATCTTACTTCTGCTACTGAGTCAGCAGCAATTCCCACATCTCACCAGCTGTTGTTGTGGTTCAGCCTGAAGAAATGTCCGTAAACATAGTATACACATAGAACCATCATACATTAATAGAAACACTGAATCCATTGTTTGTTCTCTGCGTGGATGCAGTTTGGATGGAAATACTTTAAGATAAAGATACAAAAAGTAAGCGACAGTACACGTGTTAAACTCTCATGATGAATCAATGCAGGATGTGTCATGAATTCACAATGTGCATTCACAGTCTATGCATTAATGCGTTTCATCGATGTGCTTTTCGTCATATTTCTGTGAAAAGCTGAGAAAATACGTGTCTGAAAAAGAAGCGAAATATAATTTGAATCCAGCTAATTTGGATATCATATGCATGCATACCAGCTGTGTGTAAAGTAACTGTGAGTTAGAATTACAGTATTAAATCTGAACGAATCGCATTCAGTGATACAATAGTGACTTCATAATTTGTTAATGGATGGTGAGCAGGGATTTAGGTTAAATCCTGCACTTAATTAATGCATTCAATAATTATGCATAATGCATTAGTTCAGTGTTACTTAAATACACTACAATGAACTTTTAACTGGTTATGAAACAGTCTGAATGTAAAACTAATGACTGCGTTGGATTCCAGCTTGTCAGGGTTGGATAAAGCACACAACTAAAATTATTACAGAGGTCTGAGGAAAGACGCTACAGTGCATATAACCACTTATACTGCTTACATACAAGCAGATATATAATCTTATTGTCTTGCGTCCTGAAACAGCTATGTATAAAAAGAGAAATTGTAATCGAAGAAAATGTTTCCTCTTTCTTTTCGTTAGCCAGTTCAAGCTCTTTACATCAGGAGACAGTGGTGCTCGTGTCACTTTTGTCCACAGGTCCTTATACAGTCAGTGCTTTAAGTTCAAGTTAGGGTTAAATGTGCATCCTCATTATTAAAGTGTTATTGTTTAGACAGTAGGTATCATGAAGAGCTTAACTTGACATTAGAGTTCAGCCTCCTGAACTTCACCGAGCTGTGTTCAGAAAGATGTGTCCCGTCATTTCATCCCATCACCAAATGAGTTTTTTTTTTTTTTCTTTTCATTTCATCAGAGGCTGTTTTGCATATAAAGTGACACATTGGTGTGACTTTGTCTTCATGGGTTTTTTTTTTTGTTTTTGTTTTTTTCCTTGCAGTTCAAATATTCAGCAGCATCAATGTGTAATGTCCCGTTCCCATCCTACATTTCTTTTAAAATGCGACCCCTTCAAAAGGCTAGCCACAGAAACAAAGAGAGGTGCCCTGCAGCTCACATTGGGATGCAGAGCCTTCCCTCTCTCTTTCAGCATAACAAATGGTGGGCATTTATCACTCAGCGTGGAGCTCAACTTCTTCCCTCTCTTTTCATGTTGCCACTGCACAGTTTCATGCACCGACACAGTTGTTGACTACTTTAACTAGTTCTGATATACTGTTGCAATTCTTTTTCCAAATAAGCTGAGTGATTTAAAGAAATAATCACCTGCTTGTATCACTTGGAATAGGTTAAACTAAATTATCCTGTGTACACTGAGACATCACATACAGTCAGCAGGCTCCTTGTTACTGTGGTTTTAAAAGGTGAACATTACTCCCCTAATTACAAACTAGCCGGTATTAATTCAAACGGAGCACGCTAAATGGTCCGCCAAAGGTTGAAATTGCCTGTTCCACTCCGCTATCCCCTCTGGTCCAGAGGGTTGTTAAGTCAAGCTGGTGAACAGAACACAGCCCTGTGTAACGCGGGGAGTCGGGGAAGAGGTAGAACGGACCAGTGCACGAGGAAAGGTTCAGTCAAAGCTTGCCATACTCTATCCGCTGGTCGTATACCGTGCTCCTGCGATGTTTCAGTAGGATGCTTTTTCCCCTCTCTTTGTTTTGAAATTCTGAGCTGCTGAACTCACACTTGGGCTGTTTTTCAGCCGTGACTTTGAAGGCAGCAGGCAGAAAGGAGGCCTCTGATCTTTCTCCCCAAAGAGTTCCTCCCTCTCTCTGCAGACGTGAGTCTGGCTGAGGCTCAGGTATCGAGCCACTCTGAGCAGTACAGTAGTAATGAAATTAATGGGATGCTTTGACTCGAGCACTGGAAGACCCACACGCACGCCCCACTCTAAAATGTTCTACAAATCCGAAATGATCAGTCGTTAATGCCCATTGATTGAATTCCCACTGATCTCGCAATAACTAATTTGCATTGAGCACCTGCTCCTGTGCTTGCTGCAAATTTCATCACTGCATTTCTGGACTTTAAACATTTATATGGACATATGTTGACTCGTAATTTCTGAAGATTCTTTAATGGCCGTGCTGTTTTTACATTATTAAAAAGTCATTAATATTGATTCACTTACATAACTGTGGTTTTGCAAAGGGAAATGATAGGTCATTTGAAGTATCATTAGAACCTCATCTCCTGGTTCCGTAACGTATGAATGCTCCTTACATTCATGTCTCAGTTTTGAAACACCAGCTTAGTCTTTGTCTGTTTGTTTTATATTTGCATGTTTGGTGGATGTCGCTGTGGTGCTTCCGTAATGCACCGCTTGCATGGTAATCATATAGAGCTGTATGTTTATGTAGGTGGCTTTTTCTTCTCCGCTATTTCCGCTAAACATGACTTATTTATTCCCAACAAGCCGTGTTGCTGTGGCCTGAAATATAAAATGTATAATTTCTCCTGTGCCTGGAGATGTTTCCCAGGAAAGACCTCCCCCATTACTGCCTGTTTTCAATGGTTGTAATGGGTACGCCCCAAACTGGATATACTGTGCTGTCGGTGGAATTGTTACCATCCTATATGTGGAGTAGTTGCTTCTATAGAGTATTATGATGGAAATACGCACTCAGAAGGAAATGACATTCACTTAGAGGATGAAGAAGTATGTGAAGAATTGAGTTTTCGCGATATGTAACCTCGTTTGTATCAGTGAAGGGAAAGGGACTTCTACAGAAACACATAGTCAGCACTGGTTTCTGACACTTACACATTGTGTTGTAGATCATATTGTTGTTATATTGTTGTTATTTACCTATTTACTCACATGCTTGTTTCAGTACTTACCCTTACTTTGTCTATAAAGCAAATCTATCGTCCATTTTCTAATTATCCCTCTCAGGTGTGTCGTAAGCTACAGTGGACAGATATTTGGAAGCCATTTTTAAACATTTTAGTAGCCATCTTGCCCCGATCACCAGGTGTTGGACTCACGAAGCCTTAACTATAATTCCATTTGATTATTGTCTTTGCAACTCTTTTTTGCCTCTGTTCAAAATGGCAGAAGAAAGAGGAGACTTCTGGAATAATTGTTAAATAATCATCAAATCCTCTATTTCTCAGAAAACCAGACTGGTCAAAAAAATAAAAAATAAATCAACTATATCCAGAATTAGCATTTTTCTGTTATCATTTTTTCCTCTGACTGAACATACATCTGTCCACTCCAATGAACAACATGCGACACATGACACTGTTTAGATTCCACTTTATTTTGTATGTTTTATTTAAAATGATGATATAATTTACACTGGAATTGTTTTATTGAGCAGTTTTATTAAATGGTAAGACAAAGATCCACTGGAGCTGACAGGTGCTCTTTTAATCACAGAAAAAAATTAAGAAATAGATATGGATTAAAGTAATTCTAACCCCTTATTCATCTGAAAAAAATTGCTTTTTCTGAAAATATGTTTGGCCTGAATCACTTTTTTGCCATTGATGCATGATGTCCACTGCTGTAAACATTTGCAAAACTCAAATCAAAATAACATATATTGAGAGTGATTTATTGATCTGAGGGAGTCATGCATGTTGTTCTTCTGATTCAAAAGGAAACCGAAGACAACAGCAGCTACATTGACAGCAATGTCCGAGTGGTGACACTTGCTGGTGAATCGATAGTGGACATGGTGATAATCAGCGGCTCTCGATCTCTGTGCTCTGGTGGCTCTTGTTGTTAGGGTAAATAAATCAGCACTAGTAACACAGAAAATGGCACAAGATGATTGGATTGGAGTTTAAGTTGCATTAGCAGTCCAAGATAAGTACAATCACAAAATAACAAGTCAGGGATCGATATAAAAACACATCACGATATGGACAAACCAGCAGCCCCCAGTTTGAATAGAGGGAAAATAACATTGAATTGACGGTCCAATCTGTGTGGAAATCAATTCCAGGGAAAAGTTTCAGTCAATCATAGTTGATTTTAGATAACATTGGAAGCCGGAGAAGTTTTCTAAAGTAATTTGCATTTCAGACATTTTACCTTTGTGTGTTCCAAGTTGCACTGATGTGTGAGTGTTCAATGTTGGCTCTGCCTCGTGTATAGCACAGGGAGCGGTCGGCATAGGAGATTGATTTGTGTTGTGGATTGGATGCTTTCAAACCCAGGTTGAATTACTCTCCTGGGTGATTCTACTGAGAAAAAGGTGCAGCATCACACATGAAATATTTAGACTCAATCTTTTGTTTTGAAATTTTTTTTTGTGTACTTTTATCTTCTGATATAAAACGGTTTGAAATAGTTCCGTGACCAAAATAAAATACGGCTCAGTGCTTTAATGAGGAGGAAAAAAGGAGACCACAGTGGTGTTTGGAAAAATAAGGAAATGCATTTTGACAGGAAATTGACTTTGTGCTGCATTTTGAGATGAGGGCCGTGAACTATGATCATTATTAAATGTGCCAGAAATTTAGACGAAATGCAGGTTCCACAAGTACCTCGAAGGCATAATTATCCAACAGTTCCGGGGTAATGGTAAACAGTGCCCCTCAAAGTGATGAAATGAAAGTGGTGGAGACACAGAGACCCGCCCTGGGTCAGCAGCCTGTCGCTTGATTTCCACACTTTGGCTTTGCTTCAGCCAGAAATTAAGCCGGCAGTCTTTTGGTTCTAGAAGGCTGCAGGTCTGGGATTTCAGATGAAACCTGCTTTGTTTTACTGCCACTGGAAAAACAGCCAGGGGGAAACAAAACATGCCACGTTAGTATATTCAACAAAAACGTCAAGGTTTATTTAGAGAAAGTGATATCATATCGGGAATGATTTAATGCACTAATTTATTTAATTCGAGTGCACAGATTCAACACAATTGATACTACCAAACAGCTTGACAGCTCTGCAGATGTTAACTGAGAAAAATATCTAAATTTCAGTCAGCAATAATTCTCTTCTCAAGACACCAGTTCTATAAATGAACAGCTGGAAGTGTATTTAACTCTTCTATAAATAAAAATGTACGTGCTGCAGTCAGCCTTTGGACGACAGAACGCATCACCTCAACACTGCATCTGTGTGACGGCACTGAAAATCAAACCTTCAGGATTCAGCCGCGATCATGGTGAAGGTTAATCACTTTGTAGGAAATGTATTGAACACATGACCAAAACCAAACGAGAGCCATTTGAAATCAAACAACGGACAACACAAAATTCAAGAAGTGTGCTGATGCATGTTGTTCTTTTTTTTTTTAAGTCCTGAATCATGTAATCATATATTTGATGGTTTCGCTGAGAGATTGTCTTTGTGTACTCTCTTCTAGATCTCCGGGCGTTCAGTGGAAAGACCAGAGGTGGCGTTTCTGTGCGTGAGGGCCAAGGTGTGGTGCTCATGTGTGCCCCTCCTCCTCATTCACCAGGTGAGTTTCGACCTTCAGCCGCAGATGTAAGGAACGCTCTGTTCTCCTCGCTGCTTTTAGGACTGTCAATAAACTCATCACTATTCATCACGATCCCTATGACAACAAGCAGTTATTACCGTGCCAAGGTGAAGGATTGTTCCCATTATTTATTTATTTATTGCATTGCGTTTCGATGGTTAGTGTTTTCCTACCCGTCCGCTCTCCTGTCCATCCATCCATGCTGTTCAAATAATGTGATAAGTTACGACGACAGCGGAGCCCGAGCACAGATTCTCAGAGATCAAATTTGCTGGATCATTAGAAATGAAAAAGAAAATGTTATGCAGCCAATTATTCCACATAGAGAGAGCATAGGCACAGCTCTTTAATGGCGTATCTTGAATATTCCTCTCTGCAGTTGTCCCCCCTAATGTAAGCTCTTATGTGAGCCATGAATCATCCAGGCTTTCTGTTTGCATCAGCTCGGTCGTACCGCTGCACTGCACCCATGGGAATGTTTGCCAAGTGCTCTTCAACACCCGCTTCCATTTCTGGCTGCCATTTCCAATGATGCGATAGCGGCCAGACAGTCGGTGACAGTACAGCTGATTTAAAGAGGGACAATTAATGATGAACAATGCTTAAAGACTGACAGATGAAAGTGAGCGGTGTATCTGATTCTCATCCTCGTAGTTGTCCGCTGATCCCGGCACAGCTGTTGCGTTCTGCACGTACAGGTCAGACCCTCTGTACATGCCACTGTTTCCACATGAATGGTTAAAAGTGTGATTGATATAAAAGAATGGAATCAAATGCTGGAGATGATGTTATGGAGTGAGCTCAGCATAATGGAGGTAATGATTTTCTGTCATATAAGGTTTGTTACAGTCTCGCTGCCATAAGCTGTAAAATTGACCCAGGATTCGATCATGATTGAATCATGATGGCATATTGTAAGACCCACATGTTACACTGCTTATATTAGATTGATCAGCCGGATCGATACAGAATATGTTACATAAATATGTTATTAAATCGCTCAGGCGTTAAAGATGCAGTGTAGAACAAAAAGACTTTACGTCAGAAACTGTTAAATAACGTCAACGCTGAGAGTCCAGTGTGGTGTAACTCTGCAGCGAGTAACTGCAATACTTTTGCATTCTTGTTGTTTGTTCTCTGAATGAGGAGGCTAAATTAAATGTGACAGAGGTTGTCAAATCAGCATTTTATGAACCAAAGAGGGGGAACGAATAAGAGAAGACATACATGATCAGCTCTACAAAGTGACGCTTAAAAACCAAATTGCTATCAAAGGTTTTGGAAGCTTTCCTGTTCCCTTTTAACAAAGTGTGACCACAGTGGAGTCCAGAGTTAATTGAGAAGGCAACCTTTGTTCGTGTCATAACAGCCAAAAATGTGATTCCCTCTCAGCGTTCACAGCGTCATTTATCTACACAAACTGTCGTCTTATATTAATCCTACAACACTGAGAAAGATATCCTCGCTTAAGGCAGCTCTGTCTCATATAGATTTTGAGAGTATTGACTTCTTATATATTGGTAAACTTCAGGCCGGCCTCAACAGGCTGTCAAGCCTCTATTTTTGTGCTTATTTCTCATGTTTACATCTTAGGCCCAAATACACAACAGGTATGATTATAATTTATTTCTTCAACATTGTTGACATAAAATGAAAAATGATCTCCAACATCTAAAACAATCTTGTTTTTTTTTTTTTTTGAAATGCCACAGCCATGAAATTTGCTGGTGTGATGAATGCCTGGGTGAGTCAGAGCGTGTCACCATTTGAATTCAGATTGTGTAGGGGGAGTGTTGAACAATGTTTGGGTTGAAGTGGCTGCGGTCGGATCCAAAGACATTAAAGTGCAACTTAAATGAGATAGGTCTCATGACTGAAAATAATTTGGAATCGCTGAGACGTGAAAAAGTTTATTATTTTCCATTTCATGGCTTTGAGCGCTTGGGCTCAGCTTTTATGTGTCTTTGGTAGATAGTGCTTTCCCTTTATGAAGCTAAGGTGTGATGAGATTTGAATAAAAAGTATTGGAACTGGTGTTTTTTTTTTGTTCATTAGTGTCATGTACGCTTAAATACGTTTTCAGAGTACAGTTGCTTACAGTTGAAAGTGATGTGAGCTGCAGCGATGTATCCATGGGTGGCGGAAACTTTTCTGCCATCGTTTTGTTTTGGTGACTCATCCGTTGAGTTCAGATCTTTCAGGCTCGAGCTCCTTTTGTAATGGCAGTTATTCATCAGTTACCAAGATGACATTGATAATGAAAAGAAAAATAAAGCCGTCTCTTTTTTTTCTCAAGAATAGACAGATTATGGACGCAGAATCAAAGAGTTGTGAAGTATTCTAAGGTAACACTGAATAGAATTATTTGTCCCTGAGTCTGATAGTCATTTCTTTTCAATATAATGATGAATGTGGATCTATAGAACTCTGCACAATAGATAGACAGCAAACAGCATGTTGTCAAGTCTGTTTTTGTGTTCATCAGACTCATATTCCATCCATACATCCACATTATTCCCCTTTATCCTATTCAGGTTCACTTTGCAAACTACTTCTGGCTCTTTTACTTTTTGCCTTTTTTTTTTCCTTCCTGCAAACCCACATAATTTGTTCTAAGCAATTGTGTAATCTTTCTTTTTGAACATTTTTCTCTTGTATATCAGCAAGCATTGTGAAGAATACTAAAGACGTGAGCACATCTGTGCTGCCAAGTCTGCACTTTTATCACACACTGTTATTCATGAATAAAATATAAAAAGATTCAACCTAGATGCAAATAGCTTCATAATCTTTCAGAGATTATTAGCCATTCAGTCAGAGAAATCCTTTCACACACACACACCAGAGCTGTCTGGAATCAGTCCACACTGGATTCCCAGTTATCATATGCCAGTTTTACCTTTCTGATGGTATCACCAATTAATTAAAACAACCTCGGTGGAAACAGCAGGCTCATTAAGGCCCCGTTCCATTGTTATTTTTTTCATCTTTAGGGGCCTCAGTATTATTTATCTACGCTTTATATAGAATCACGCTCATTTTATTCTGATGAGCAAGCAGATTATTTGTGCTCCACTATCTTCTTCTTTACATTTCTTTAATTATTATCGAGTAGTAGATATTGAGCAGTGAATAAAGGTGGTGGCAATATCCATGGTGTGTTCAATTACTGCTGGTCTGTTGTTTGACATCGACTGAAACCTGGTAGAAACAGAATATAAAGCACTCTACTGGTAACATGGGACAAACCATAACTTCACTTCAGAGCTTTGCAATACTCAACATGATATATCATATCAGGTGCACTTTCTTTTACGGTGAATAGAGCTGCTCATATGGGCGGTAAATGGGGGAAGCATGGGGCTCAGCTGAGAGGTGAACGATAGCCAAGACGTTAATGTTACAGGAAGTTGCTGTAGTCTAGATGTGAGAGAGGATGACGCAGTTAATGACAAAGACCTTCTGTACGTGTTTACGAGAGAGTGCATGCAAACCTGATGCTATGCTGTGAGAGCAGCAGGTTCAGGGAGGATCTTTTTCAGGGGCACTATCATTTCATTGGGCAGGAACAAGTCAACGATGGAGTGAGACCTGAGAAAACTTTAATGTGTTTGTGTACTTTGCCACAAACTCAGTGAACAAAAAAATAGTACTTCATATCTAATATTCCACAAAGATGTAATAAAGTTGCAGTTTTTGTGTGTCTTTAATAAAAACTACTACTAGATACAGAAATGTATTCATAATGCCAACGATGTAGACACAGGCACAAAAATGTGTGCTGCATATTTCTCATCCGTATGTTCTCTATTACTTTCTCAGAGATCATATACAGCTGGGTGTTCAACGAGTTCCCCTCCTTTGTTGCGGAGGACAGTCGGCGCTTCATCTCCCAGGAGACGGGAAACCTGTACATCTCGAAGGTGCAGCCCTCTGACGTAGGAAGCTACATCTGTCTGGTGAAAAACACGGCGACGAACGCGCGGGTTCTGAGCCCGCCGACACCTCTAACGCTGAAAACCGACGGTGAGCCTCTCAGATTTTGTAGCACCTCCCACACATGATAAGCCCTGATTTGTATGAATTCCCCTCAGCAGACAAGCGTAATGGATATTATTGGATAAACCACACAGAGTCCTTGCAGGGACATCTCTCATTTTATCTGAAAGTATAGAAATGTTTTGATTTGTATTCCTGGTGTTTATTTTGGATGTACTACAGCGCTTCATCCCTCTGAACTTGTTTAGCACAGATGAAAATCTTAAAAGCATGTTTTATATTCTGCTGGTGGATTTTTATTATATTATAATGTGTCCGGAGAAATTATTTGGGGATCAGATAGGTTAATAAAAAAGTTAGGTGGGATTCTACATTCCACTGAGCACTCATGTGAGTGGAGAGCATTATGAATTCCATACGCAGCGTAAATAGATAGTGAGCAATGCTTTAACATTAGTGCGGGGAGCCTTCTTCACTCACAATGTGCTTTAGTGAAACTGGCCATCAGGGAAATCATTTTCCAGCATAAAATTAACTGAATCAATGGCCCTTGCTGTGGATGGGATGCTGCTCTTTTATACTAGCCTCTCAGGAGCCATGCTGTGGAGCTGTTTGTTGGTTTCAGGTGTGGGTTTCACCTACAGGCCTTTTTACATCTGACTACACAGGGAAACGTCCATCACTTCACACACGGGTGCCTGTCATTGTCAAGGTTTTTCAAAGAGCCGCTGAGATTACATCCCCGGTGAAGCTGTGAAAGGGCCTCTGTGCCTCTGGACCAGGTTCGCTCCAAATGTTGCAACACGATTTTCACCTCTTAAGAATTACATTCCATCTAATGTAGCAAGTTCCCTGAGCTCTATTTGCATAATCTCGTATGAAGTGGCCCTCAGAGACATGCATAATACTTAACACATAACCGCGTTGAATTGGTTTGTGTGTCTTATTAACCAGCATGCAGAATAGAGTAAGAGGGGCGTGTGGTCACTCTGCTATTAGTGATTTATTCCTGCTAATGTTATTTTTTCCAGCAATGTGAGTGATGAAAGACGAATGCAGCATCCATACTGTGATAGGTGGTGACATGTGGGCTGAAGGACAGCACTCTCACCTGCAACAAAACAGAACACGGCCAATTCAAATCTCTACAGCTGTAGGTCCGTTATGCCAAAGAATGTCTTGGCAACTCATGCGCTGCAAATCTCTCAGTGTTCAGCAGCCTCCTATATTGCGAATTTCTGTCTAAAATGCCGAAAATTGCATTGGCGCCCCTCACAGCAGACATCCAAATGTGTCCCCCCTCCACCAACCCCCGCTGTGTACACCCCTCAGTCACTGGAATCCAACCAATCAGATACTGCAATCTGTGCCTGAGTAAAAGAGAGTGATTATTACACAGTAGACAGCTCAAGCTGGATCCGTGCACAGCTCACCACTGTCAGCTCCAACCATGAGTCTCTTAATCAAAACAAGCATCTGGGCTCCATTATACCCTGCTGGAAGCCATTGATCGTCAATTCGCAATCCACCTTGAGCAAAGCTGGGCTAAGCACCGACTCTGGACTAATGCACTGATTTTAAACAGGACGTACAGTTCATCAGAACCACACTCACTGTGATTTATCTGTTTGGTGCAAGTAGAAGCAAGTGCAGAATATTATGTTGTGGACAGCAGTAACTTTAAAATGCCTCTGGATCAAAACACATGAAGCGTTTGTTAATCAAAATTAATTATTTACAAGAATTTGATTTTTGCTGTTGAGTTGATAAAAACTGCATATGTCCAAAATAGAACATATGCAGTTTTGTTGTGTTTGCCATCATCTTTTGCTGTTGTTTGTCAGCTATAACAACCCTGTTATGATTAGAGAAACACAAACCGCCGAGAGGTTTTACATCTTACATCCTGGTTTTATTTAAAGTGAAGATATGAGGTTTGATTTTACGTAAGTCATCTTCTAAATGGCAAATCATTAAAACATTTTATAAACATATAAACAACCGCTATAATTCTCAAAGTCAGGGTCATCAAATGTTTATATATATATAGCCAAACCTTAACCTCACAATTACCGTCTTTCTTACCAGTTTCTTTTGTTGTTGTTGTAGTTATTGTTGAACTGGCATCAACGGGCTCAACCGGTCGCTCTCAGCTGCTCGGTCTCTATTCGAACATCCATTCAGGATTACATCCAGTGACTCGGTGTTTGCTTCAGCTTGCAGTCATTATCGATGCTCAGCTGTTCTTGTTGTAATGGCTTTAACCAAAGACTTGCTCGCTTCATTGACTCAGGGCTGGGCTGAGAAGGGATTTTGGCTTTTAGCTTTCCTACTTCACATCTTCCCTGAATATCACAGGAGGCGGATATCTGTGTTGGCTAGCTAGCTACGGTTAGATAGTTGTTAAAGTGTTGAACGTCACTCTACACACAACAAGCGCAAAGACCTGCTGTTTCGTTTTTCTTATGGTGTGCTCACGTTTGAACCAACAGATGTTGCCATTATATCTATGATCCAACTGAGCTGCCCTGCTGTAGTTAAGAAAAATAGGTTACATTAAAAAAAAAAGATCCCAGATGTTTAGGCCCAGCGGGGATTCACTGGTGGTGCGCCTGTCTAAGTGAATAACGGATCATTTGATATGTAAAGAAATATAAAACACTAACGGAATGTGATCCAGAAGATATGTTTGCAGCAATAAACTATGCATTATCCATCTCCGACGATCTCTCCAGTTACTATATTTATAGCAGAGATGTATGCCGTCAGACAGATTGGACTCAGTGTTTGTTTTTACTTGTAGATAAGTAGTGAAGCTTCCAGTTGGACTGCAGTGATGGTGGTGTTATTATTGTCATAAGACATTTTCTCTCTCTGCACTGACAGTTATATCTGTGAAAGATAATGTTTGCTGACACGTGTCTTCCCCATTTGGGAATGTTTTCTGTACTACATTGTAAATCGTTATTAGGACCTTAGGCCCAAAGCTGTATTGTATGTCAACATGATGTTTTATTTTTTTTATAACCATCATGGAGGCATAGGCAAAACATAGCTGTCCTTTACCCTGAATGTACCCATTCTGCTATCAAGAGAACACCAGTTCACAGATTGAACTGTTCTTTAAGCATAATTGGTTAATTGGTAACATACAACAATTATAAATGGGACATTTTAATTGTCTGTATGTAAAATTACTACCTTAACCCCGAGAAGAAAGTCTAATCATCACAAAGCAACAATTAAAGTCACATTATCAGAAATGCTCTGGCATATGTCAGGATGTTGATCATTTTCCTTGTATAAAACATGGCTGCATTGTTGATGCAGTATAGATGGAGGATCAATGCATGAAACCAGTGCAGCTGTCAAGTGTAAAGTGGAGAAAGCGAAAGGGAATGTTAATATATCATAACAGTTTTACTATCGCAGTACGATGCATATTTCCCAAATAAAAAGAGGTAATGATATATATTTTGATATATTTTAAAGGTCTATTAATATGTTAAATCATAAAAACCTTACATTTATTTTTGAAATGATACGTCTTTCTATTTTCTACCCAAAGTTCTCATGCATTAGTGCTTCTGAGAAGCACCTTAAAACGCTGATCTGTCACTGGATCAGAGAGGCAATAACACAAGTACTTTTTCAACGTTATAAGCTGGGAGTCACAGTAAATTTCAGGACTGGCATCAAACTTTGAAATTGGTTTCGCAGAAGAACAAAGCACAACAGAAAAATGTAATTTTTATGTGATTAATAAATGAAACTGGGACATAAAGCATAAAACCTAAACTCCAAATGAGGGCCTGTAATGTTTTAGCACACCACGCCTGGACATTATTTCTTACAATTCTATCAAGTCAAGGCACTGAGACTGAATACGTTATTGAATATACTATGGCATAAGGGAGTGAAATATTGCAAATTCATTATATGTGAAGGGCTGCTTTGGAGCCATAAATGTTGGGAATGAGATTGAAATTGAAAAGTTCTTTGGAACAAATATCATAAAACTCCTTTTCCATTCATAGAGGGACACAATTCAATAACCCCACTCCTTCTTTGTGGCATTCATTTTATCACATAAAAAGTGTCAGGTACGCGTAGGAGGTGTAATTATGGTTTCTCAAATGTCATGACGGTCATTTGTCTTACTGATCGTGTACATTGCAGTGCACACGGAGCAGCAGTGCATATGGTCTGATACATATGTGATATGTATCCGTAGTTGTTGAGGATTCAGAAAAAAAAGGTGCCAGGTGTTGGCGGCGTCCCCGTCAGCGGTGCTCTCATGCCATGATCCAGTGTGCGTTTAACATTCATCTAAAGGCTAACATGCTCATGTAATATTCATGTTGCAAACTCCCATTTAATAAGGCAGATAATAGTAATTAGATCCCAGATGAAGGTGTTTTCCTTTGTAACTCTAAATGTGCTCAATGCCATCTGACATACCGCTCTGGCAAATGGATATAAATGGCCACCCTTACATACAGATGAATAAACAAAGAAACCATGTCCTCTGGCTATGACTGAGAATGGAGGTGTTAGTCATCGCAGCGCTCAACAAGACCGATAACACGTTATCACTCGTGTCCTTCGCAATGTGTTTCTGGTATTGTAGAGTGGATTACTAATTCTTCAGGACAGCAACGCCACTTTTCCCTGTTGTCTTTCGTTGGTAAATCATCTTCCTGGTTTGTTTATATTTATGTGTTCCCCTGGTTTTAGAGCTTTTCTACTATTTCCTGGTCAGCAGACTTTGTTGCTGTGCATGGATGGCAACGTGCCAAACCGCATACCAGTGCAGAATTTGGCTCACAGGACTGCATAATCAAGTTGACTTTGAGTACATATGAATATAAAAAATGTTAAAATATCCTTTGCCATCCCTTCCATCACTCTGTTACTCAGTCAGGTCATAAACCTGTAACATAAATGTGATCTGACACATTTTGTATGCATGTCTGTATAGTATGTGGCCTATTACCTGTACAAGTGTGAATGTATCGTAGGTTTGCTGAAACATTCACTGCCAACATTTTGTCCTCGTACTGGGCTGCTGCTCAGTGATAACATTTTTTTTCAGGACTGAGAAAGCCTTACCAACTGAGGGGCAGCGATGTCACAAGCCAATAGTTCAATAGTGCAAACGCACAATTGATGTAACACAGCAGATAAACATCGGCCACTGCCATTGGTCGATGGTATCTTATTTGCCGATGGCAGTCAACAATGTGAATATCAGCTGATAAAACTGTTCAGCCAATGAATATGTGCATCCCTAGTTTAAACTTCATTCTGAGCTTTTCTATGCTTTTTTGTTGTTGTTGCTGTTGTTGTTGTTGTTGTTGAGATCAAAAATCAAATTATTCAGTTGCTCCTGTATTTGATCTAAATCAGTATTGCCAGCCCCTAATTAATTAACTGTGTGTAAAGTTGAAAGATGTTCCAGATGGTGTGCATAATGTGCAGTCCCACACCTGCACACTGCATGATTTAATATACCATGTGTATTGTGAGAGGCCAATATATCAGGAATCCTCTGGAAATGTATATTTCCTCTTTGTTCTTTTTTATTTTTTCATTAAGTACTTACTTACAGTAAATACTCAGGTACTGCCCCATAAGAAGTGAGAATCCCTATTTCCTTTAAATCACCATCCCCAGTGTCTGTGTAACACACTGCAGGGAAAAGATGAGGATGATGGGAAATGGGGAGTAAGTAGCTGTTCCAGCCTGCTCGGTTCTAATGTCTGCAATTCCTCTTTCTTAACCTTTTCCAGGTGTCATGGGTGAATATGAGCCCAAAATTGAAGTGCATTTCCCCACATCTGTTCTGGCTGCCAAAGGAGTCACTGTCAGGCTGGAGTGCTTCGCTCTGGGGAAGTAAGTAAACAAGGACATATTGCGCAAATATTGGGAGCTGTTTATTACAGCGGGATCATATTAATCAACCAGAAAGTATAACCTGCAGACTATCACTGCTCTGTTCCTGAGAGATCCTTTAGATAACACCCTTTTTTTGTTGTTTTCCTCTCCTCCTTAAATTACATTATTCCATTACCTGAATGGGAACCGTCCGTATCTTGTCTTCAGGCGGGATGTTAAGTGAGTGTAGAGAAGCGCAGCATCGTAGCTCAGCTGTTAGATGGCATGTTAGTGCATGGGGGGAAGACTGAATGGGGAATTCAGCCCTAGGGACCCATGTGTTCTCGTAATTGAGAGCCCTAATGTATCTGTGTTTCCTGGGTGCTTTCAGGGACTGTTATGAATGTGGAAAGCCAAGGTTACGTCTATGAGAAAAATGAATTTGGTAATAGTTCTCTGCCACGAGGGAAAACACACTGTTGACCACAGAGACTAAAATCCTAACCATGCACTACAGTTATTAAAGTTACCATTGCTGTCTTCATGCTTTGCAAAACACTTTCCTGATGATTTAAATCAAAAATGTTTTTGACATTTTTACTGTTTTTTTTTTTTCACTGAAATAATTGTGATGTTAAAGTAAAGTCACCATGAGGCCATTTGTAAAATTTGAGCATTCAGAAGAAAAATAATTACGAGAAACATCTTGAATGTGTTTTTCTGCAAAAAGAAAGATTGAAGTGCTGTTTGGAAATGACAGGAAATCGTTGTCCTCGCGCAACAAAATCTTTTATCATCCCTACTCCATTTTGTTTATAATTATTCAGCATGAATTATTCATTGCTGACTCCCATCTTAAGTGCAAACAGTCTCTAATCTGCGGATGACTAAGGACCTCATAATTGTTTACCTTGATTTTAATTAATTATCCACATTATGCTAAGTCATTTCCTAAACATATAGACACTGCATTATAATCTCATACCCCTAAATTTTTCCCATCAAAGCTAAGCGGGAGTTTTCGGATGCTTGCGGAACAGCCAAACAGCTTGTGTCCTCGCCCTGTGCGTCCCTCGATGAAGTAATTTGTGCTTGATGGCTTTCAGTCAGACAGTGATCCCAGTGACTTACCCTTTTACGTAGAGATGAATGATTTATCGATGCACCCTATTAAGAAATGCCAGTCTTTATATAGTGCTGAAAATGAAGTTAAAATGGGTTTTGTTCTCCTGTTGATCAATATTTATGATGGCACCAGGCTAAGACGGGACAGGAGAGCTCTTTGTGTGTGAATGCCAGAGCTCCTTGATGTGATTGTCTGTTGTGATATTTACCAGTGACAGTACCTTGTGGGCCCCCAGTCAAGGACAAAGAGAACTATAAGACAATGAAAAGGAGAGAGGGAACAACTAAACTTTAAGTTTCACTATTAAGTCACCTAATAACTTTAGTTTATTAATGTGTACAAGACCAATTATCCCTAAAATGAAACCTGTATGTTTGTGTTAGCACCATGTTAGTCATCTCTGGCACACCTTTGGCCGAAAAGGGGCGTCATTAGCCTTTTCCATTAGCACTAATAGGCTTATCACACCTTTTATGTGAACAGGACTTGTGTTCAAACAAATTATGTGTGGCCTGACAAGTGTTTTCCTGGATGACATGAGCGCTGTCAACAGACAAAGACCGAAGTTGCTTAATAAAGGAAAAAAAAAAGTGCATGTTTTAAAGCTAGGGTCTGTAATGTTGTTTAGAAACACATTTTGTTATACTGGGTGAAATGGTCTTTCTATCCTGAGAGTAGTCAATACATTATGTATACAGAAAAAGGAGCCAAAAAAAATCAGACCTCTGTGCCGGCTGCAGGACTGTGATAAAGTTGACCAATCCCTGCTTTTCGGCTGAATAGCACGGATTGGTCAGATGCCTTCATGCCCCAGCTGTCCCTCCCACCTCTGCGCATGCGTGAGTTACGTTTCACTGATTCCGGAAGTATTCAGCACACTCTTCCAGAAGTATGCAGTTGCGAGAGAAGACGTTCATTTGGTTACAATGGCAGAGAAAATGCAGCGCGCATTACTTGTAACAGCTCACCCCGCTAAAAAGGCAAGGAAAAGAAAGCCAGAGGCAGAAAAGGCTGCGACGAAATAGGCTATTGATAAAGAAAGAAGTCGACCAAGTCAACATCAGTGCGGCGTTTTAGCGGTGGAGACAACTGGGGCATGTGAAGGACCTGAAAAGTGATGCAGAGGTTGCTCTCTTTCTGTTGGACAGGTAATTACATGTTTTGTTTTGGGGGGGGGGCGGGTGTTATTTTCATGAAATATATAAGCTTTGCCAACTTGGCTACGTTTGTAGCTCGTATTAGCCCAATGCTAGCGTTAGCTTCTGTGTGTGTTGTTTTTAGCCATGATAATGGTTAATGAGTCGGCCCAGTTTCCACGGTCCTCTGCATTGCGGCTCCGATCCGGTTTTGCACCGCCCTCTGGCAGTCCCCACCGGCTGCGGTTTGAGTCTTCCACGGTGCAGTACGGTAGACAGCTGGCCTCAGGATGTGTGCTGGTGTCAACACGGAGTGTTTTATTTTGAAACGCAACCGGATGTTGTTTGTTATTTCAGCACTTTACTTCCTGTTTGCTCCGCGCTAAATTCAGTTGATTTGCTGCGTCGTGCTCCGGCATTTCCTTCTCCCTGCTGAGTCACACTGCCAGATGCGCGTTCAAGTTTGTGGGGGCGTGGCTTTGGACGGAGCATTGACTGGATGGGGGGGAGGGACTTAGAGGAGGTGCCACTTTTAAATCTTGCTAGCTCTACAGGATTGTAGACCCTAAATTTAACAGTCAGACATGCAAAAATAAAGAGCTCAATTCAGTACTAAATATAAAACTGCTCAGCGTCAACCTCTCCACCAGTAGTTTGCTGTTTGTTAGGCTCACAGCTTACAATCAAACTTTTGGGTTGACATCTATTACAGAAATGTTATGAGTTATTATTGCTTCTGTTACAGTTATATTTTACTGACTTACATGCACATTTATGCTTTCATATCTCGTTAATGATAACACTTTTGGTTACCTACCTGGAAATAACTGATGTTGGCACGATATTGCGGTAATTTGGTCTATTTTCCATATTTTTTAAAAATTAATTAGTACTTATGAATGAATATAGATGATGATACGTTAACCCTACATGTTTAAACATCACAAAATTCCATTTAAACCGCTGCCTTTACAGTCAGATTTATGAGATGCTCTGGAAAAGCGCAGCACTGTAAGCGGCATTAATTTCAAGGGATATTGGAGTATGAAGTTCATTGTAGTTCAAAAAGCCTTGTACATTTGATGGGTTACACATTCTCCCACTCAATTCCACTTAAAATATAATATGTGCTATGCGGTGGATGCTTTCATCCAAATTGCCTTAGAGTAGAGAAGGGTATACTTTTAGTTTCAGTGACCCCAGAGGAATCAAACTCTTGAAACCCTTCTAGTTACTTACCTCGTTGAGCCATACAAGGGGCACAAGGACCACGCTGTCAGCAGCAGCAACACAAAGTGCCTCTTAATGACAATGCATGTTATGCTCGTGCTGTGGTTAATGCTTTTGAAAGACAGTTTGTTTCTGCTCAGATCATGCGAGTAAAATGTGGCTTTGTGTTGCAGGTAATTTCTCCTCAAAAGGTTTAGTGTGGTATTTTCTTAAGGGACAACAAATTGAGAGCCTGTCGAATTAGGAAAACGGTGGGATAATACCGAGATCTTAATGGTCTGAAGCAAACCAATTCTGCAATATATTTTGGTATTTAGATTTAATTTTCAACCTTTATTATGGAACCAGTCCAGAGTAGGGCAAGGCAATTGTGTGGAATCCTAATTAAGATGTAATCTGCAGAGCCTGCCAATGGGCACATTCTTAAATTGAAAACTGGAGCATCTTACATAAACTCTAGTGCGTAACACATTCATGGTGTTAGGGTATGAGATAGTCAGTTTGTACACTTTGATATACAATGCACAGGGTCGGAGCTTCAGAGTTCAGGAGTTAATGCAAACAGATTCTTACAGAAGACGCTGATGGGTAGAGTTTCTTGAGTGTATTCCACTCTCCTGCCCACCCCTCGGTCCTGTGAACACGTACTAGGCCCGGTGCTCATTATTCAGCCTGCAAAGAGAAATCCTGCCATGGACCCAGGATGATTCACCCTCGAGGTCTCTGAGGATTTGCTCTGTTCTCCGGCTAGTCAGGAGTTTAGTCGGCGCAAACGGTCTCCTGCAGATTTCTCCATCAATAACATATAAGAACAGAGCGTTATAACGACTGAATGCTATATTCATGATCCAATCTGTATGCCTGTTGTTGGCATTTGTTGACGTCGTTCTTTCACCCCACAGGGGCATTAAAATGAGAATGCCAAGTGCTAACAAATGGTCCCACATCAGACCACAGATATTTAATTTCACCTCAGGCCACAGATGTTGTCCCTAGGAACCAGACTGTGTGAGAGCATATTTGTTGTTGTTATCTGTGCTACAGACCCTCAACAACCAACATCCAAAACATACAACAACAAAGAAAAATATACTGTATACACTATTTGACTGGATTAACGTACAACTACAATTATCAGAGGGGGCACAGGGCTTTCACAGTGGTCATAAACTGGGCATTTTTGTTGTTGGTGGTGTTGTTTTTGTAATATAATGTTATCACAGTTTAGTTTTGCCAGACTGAGGGAGGTGTCCCTTAACTGAGAATTAACGCCCACTCCTCGGCTAGTCCGAGTAATTATTCAAATTAACAAAATGATGGATAACGAACACAATCATGTAGACTCTACCTGGTCTAAAGCAGTAAAAACACCAAAGAAAAGGCTTTTTGGGATGTAAGCTAAGCAGTGAGCACAGTTATGGAATCACAAATGTTTAATCCCTTGTGCCCAGTTTGAAGGCAATGGAAACATTACAACTTACAGTACGTGTTAATTTAAATGTGCAGTAACATGATATTACAGCGCGGAAGTACAAAAGAAGAGAAGTTGATTTAGACAAGCTTCCCACCCCGATGCCCCCCGCTGGTCGCAGCGCCGCAAACGTGTCATCATAAATTATCATGTATGTTATATTAAGAAACTGATTTGCTTTTCCGTATTTTACATAGAGATCAAAGCTACAGCTGAATTTTTTTTCAGGCTTTCGAGACATTTATTTTCAGTGACAGCGTTTCACACCCTCAGTGCTGTGAGGAATGTTAAACAGAGGCTGTGAGCTAATGAGCTAGCTATTCAAAATCACAATGAGAAAAGAAAAAAGTTTGAACCAGTAGTCCACAAAAAAATATGTAACATGAAACTCCTTTCAAACATGAAAAAAAAAAAAACACAGAAAAAATGCTTTGTTCAATACAAAACATGCTCTGAATCCTAATTTGAGTCCATTGCAGCCAAGAGCATTCCAATGTCCTTGTGAATTTAGAGCAGATAAAAAAAACTCAGGGATGTAACATTTCCATCGTGGCTAAATGATTGATGGGTTCACTGGAGGTTTGCATGGTGTCACATTTCCATCTTTCAGACACCTGTCAAATCCGGTTGTCACACAGGAGCACTGCTGATACTGAGCACATTGTGAGCTACTCTGTCTCTGCATGTGCAAGTCATCTATCATGAGGATCTATAGGACGATCCATGAATAAACAGGGAAAGATGAGATTGCTCGAACACTAATCATAAAAATCTCTCCGGCTCTTGTAATAGCCTGATTTGAATATTGTCCCCGTCCTTCTGAGACCCACCGTCTACTGTGTGGGTCGTTCGGTACAATAAATATATTACAAGTGGTCAAAAGGTGAGTGATTCACATGTAGATCAGAACGAACATTAAATACTCACAGTGGTGCATCAAATCAATGAAAGACTCATCTGTAGGTTGGTTGTTTGGTAAAGCAGGTTTTTATTCAAATGTTCTTTCACAGAAAGATGAGAGGATCTATCAAGGTTATATTTATAGAACACTGTCAAGGTGAAGACACATGGAAATATGTAATTATGTCAGTTATAATTTCAGATTCATTCATGAGATATATGTGTGTGTGTTGTGTGTATATATGTATAAATGTTTTTGTAATCAGTGGTGAATCACATTTTTGCAGCTCACAATATAAACCGTGTGTAAATCCTGCTCGTCCTCTTCTACACTGTATTTGCTGAGTACATAATCCGGCTTCTTTTTCTCCTCACAGTCCCGTGCCAACAATCACATGGAGGAAGATAAATGGCAACATCCCCAAAAAAGCGAGACTTCGGAAGTCTCAGGCCGTGTTAGAAATTCCCAACATTCAGCTGGAGGACTCGGGAACGTACGAATGCAAAGCCGAGAATCCAAGAGGAGGCACTGCTTTCAAAGGACATCTGCAGGTCTACAGTGAGTCTGAAGCATGCTCTCATTCTCTGTTCATGTGTTGTTGAGGGATTGTTTTCAAGGAATAATGGTCCAAACAACTATTAAAATTCTCCAAAAGCCATTTCAGTTCTGCACCGTTTCCAAGGATTTTTCTTGATATAATCTTTCCCAGACACACTATTCTGAAATTCAAGGCTGAAGCCCATCCCTGTGAATTTGCTGAGCAGTCCAAGTACATCCATCGCATATAATCCAAGAGCGATTAATCACCAGCATATTAAATAACCTAATATTGTGTGACCTTTAAGATACGTTGCCAGGACAACTTAAATAGAAGTTTTCGCTCCTATATTAAGACACTGAGAGATTCACAGAGTGAGAAGTCGTGCGGCATTTTATTTCAAAATGTTTTCATTCCAGTGCCCCATTTTATGGACGCTGGCTGTAAGCAAAATTTAAAAGCTTCATATGCCAGCCACAGCCCCGCACTTTGGCCCAACAGCAGTGAACATGACTCTAAGATGTCCGGTGCAAAATAAACATCCCTGAGCGTTTCTGCACCAAGTTCAGTAGCCGAGCCGAGCAAATCCACAGAAAAGCATTTGGCTCTCGGACCTCAAGAACAGACCTTATCCCTTTTTTTTGTAGCACATCTAGGATGCGCATAAAAGTTTCAATATTTTCCCGAAGGCGTGGGCTGTGGAGTGGCACCACTTGTCACTGTCACATCTGGCCAGGGCAACTGCCCCGGGCGCACCATGCTCACAGTCTGGGCATGAAAAGATGGACCGGACTGGAGAAACTCGGACCAAAGCTTCTCGAATGATCTACTAGATCAGTTCTTAGCTTGAATCAGTCATCTATTTGACCAACACTATGTTTGTCACCTAAAAACATTTTTTTATATACAGGTTTGTCATATAAGTTTCAGGACAGACCTCAGTTAAAGAACAATTTCTAATTATCTGAGACACAAGTAAGCGTCCTGAATTACTACCTTTGCCCCTGATCGCGGACTTATCAATGGGTTTGCATGTCCCCCGTTCCTCTCTGTCTGTGCCATGTGCACAGGACCAAGATAATGGACTGCTTCAGCCTTGGTGGGACACATTTCCAAGGCCCTGCACTTCTTGGCAACCTCCATTCTGTTGACATCACAAGGAGAATAGGGAGCCTAATTTGTAGCAGGCTCACGCTAAATGTAATTTACACAGGTCAGCTGGTAGTTTGAACTTCCATTGTGAAGGAGGCTTCCTGACCATAATCATTCAATCAAACGGCACAAAAAAGTATTCTACCGAGGTTGCCATATGCATAGAAAAGCAAAGAACGTGCTCGGCATGTTACTGAAGGAGAGGAGGTTCAATGGCTGTTTTTTTTTTTTTCTCTCCTTTCTGCACACGTTGTACAAGAAATACACGACCACACAATGCGAATTGTTTGGTCCTGACCAGGTGTATCATAGTACACACTAATCTGGATACTTTTGTATTTATTACCTTTTATATTTGATTAAATAAACAAAACAACAATGAAACAAAACATGTCGGAAATCTGTGTCGACGCTTTGGCAATAGGCATGCCAGCATCAGTTTTCCTTTTCTGCACTTGAAACTGCACACACCGACTAATTTGTGCTAATTAATCACATTAGCCACGTGCTAATATCATGTCATTATCCCTAACTATTTAACTTGTCCTTAGACATTTAGGCTACACAAATGGGGTTTTAATTGTTGCTCTTGTGTGTTATTATAGTATAGTTATATATACTTTCAAAATTAAATGTCAAAAAAATTGACTACCCCTTGGTGACCCGCATTTATAAATGTCTAAATTGAGTGTAAACAACACATAAAGAAGATTAAGATGAAGGTGACCCAGTAAAAGGTCCTTGTGAAATGTATATTCTTATAAATGTACAAGAATTGAAAAATGCACAACCACAAACAGCATGAGACCCAGTCGACTGAAAAAAAGCCCACAAGATGAAAAGAGAGTGCATGCAGCCTATACGGTGCCCAGATCTCGCGTAGTGACAGAGATTCTTTGTAGCATGTAGAGCTGGACAGGATCTGCAGACAGAGCCTTGGAAACTCATCAAGTAGGCTCCAGTAAAAAAAAAAGAAAGAAAGAAAAAGAAGCTTCATGGTTACGCACCCCCGGGAAAGGCACTTGCCTAGTTTGCCTATGCCAGGAGCCAGCCATGCAACAGAAGGAGGGAGAAGCAGAATGTGTGCAACTCAGTGCAGCTCTCCACTGGATTTTCTGTCAATTCGGTCCAAACAATCTCAATTATTAAAGATGTCATCAAACTTATTGATTGGGTTGCTCCTGTTTAATAAATGTTTGTCTGGTTGGTGATGTGTGTTGGTCTCGAGGTGAGCTGGTGTACAGAGTTTGCCCATGTGAATACCTAACCCCCTCGCTGTAGAAAACCTGTAGTGTAAAAAAAAAACAAAAAACCTTGGATGTTTAGTACGGTGCACCATTTTAACCTTTAGCCTCTACAGAGAGAATCTCTATAGAATAGGTTTGCACTTTCATTTCATTGTAGTTCTTCGGGGTTGAGGTGCATGCAACACTTATACTGTAGATAAAGAAATGTACATGTGATGGTCATCGATAATTTTCAGATTGTGATTTTCTGCTCCAACTGTTGTGAAACATTTGTCAAAAGATTGTAAATACCACCAGATTACAGTTAAATTAAATTAGAAATAACATAATAAATACCATATGGTGTAACTACTGTCTTTCATTTGTCATTGTAGCTTAAGGTATTACAAACAAGTTGTTCAGTATATTACTAAATCCACGTGAATAAAACCTCCAACTGCGTGTTAACATCCCACGAATGATTCATCTCCTATAAGCACAGGTGACCACACTTGTGCCTTGTGTGCTTTTCAAGGATATATTACTTATTCTAAAAAACTTTTCTTTTTTTTTTTTCTATCTCCAAGCCCTCCCTCAGTGGGTCAGAATGATTAATGATACTCAGATGGATAGTGGAGAGAAGCTCCAGTGGGAGTGCAAGGCCACTGGGAGGCCCAGGCCCACCTATCGTTGGCTTCGTAATGGTTTGCCCTTGACGTCCCAGGTACCTACCTCACTACACAGTACCGCTCTCCTTTTGTTGATTGCACAATGGAACATCTGAATTATTCCAGTGAAACTGCATGTCCACTATATGCAGCATTATACTGTGTAGTATATCTATATTCACATATGATGTTCCTTTACATTTTTTTTTTTCCCTTGTTCCAGGGTCGAGTTGAAATACTGAATGGAGAAGTGACCATTCACAAGGTGCAGCAGGCGGACTCGGGGATGTACCAGTGTGTCGCAGAAAATAAATACGGAGCCATCTACTCGAATGCTGAGCTCAAGATTTTAGGTAATTTTATTTATGCTAAAAAAATGTACAGAACACGACATTGAGAAAAAGGGGTTGTGTAAAATCTACACTCAAGTCTTTGTGAATTTTGAACATTAAGATAATATTTAATACAGGGGACAGAATAACCAATTTGAAGTGCATTACTTTTAGGTTCACTTTGAAATTTGCATTAATCTTATACGTAACATGTGAATTTCTGCATTAATTTAACTGAGTCAGTTATTTAATTTATTCACATTGATTCAACACAATGGAAAAACTTTGCATTATATTAGACACTCTACATTGAATTCATGTAACAAAATTAGATGGAGAGCCCACATGTAATTAAAATGCCTCAAGTCACTGCTTTAGGTCAAATTGGTTTTTTTTTTGGTTTTTTTCACGTGTGTCAAGTGCATGTCTCCATACGCTGAAAAAAAAATGGATTGCGGGCCAAGTGCAGGCATCTGAATGAGGCACTAGATGATAGGTAAGGGAGATTGAAATGCAAGCGGGGAACGCTGAACTGTGAGATGTGTTGATTGCCAATCAATGGTCCCTGATTTAAGCCCTGCAGTGGACGGCATGAATAAAAGAAGGACCCTTATGGTTATATTCAATGAGGTGTCTGCACGCATCAAGTTGAGGGGAATGTGGTACGGTTCTGCGGGGTTCTGAGGAGAATGGAAAGCAGTGACTTGTAGGTATAGATTTATACTAATGGAAGCAAACAGTGGCAGAGAGACATCAGTGGTTTCTTTAATGGAGTTTAATGACTCCATTAGGGTCTTATCTCCACTCTATCGCCTGTTATCAAAGCACAGCCCGCATCACAATCACCATTACTTATGAAAATATGGACCTTTCATCAGGTATTCATTAGCTGACGTTTGCTGTCATCATTTGATAATCAGTGATCAATACTTCGATTTGAACACTGTGAAAAGTTTTCTTTATTTTGAAGTTTTTGTTTCGTCTTTTGTACAAAAGGAAAAACATGAACTTGGAAATGAAAGGACAGTAAAAGCCAAAGAATCTGTGCTCTTCAGACTTCAGGCTGCAGGCTACAAACGTCGCAGCCATACTGAACGGCTGTCCACTGTTCTGTGTTGATGCACTATTTTCTCCTTGTCATCTTCCATACTGGGACGCATCTGGTGACACCCATTCCCCTTTCGTGTTTCCCCGAGGGACAGTTTGATTTACTGTCTGAGTGGCATGCCCTTTTTTGAAGGGGATTCTGTGGCATTTCAAAAAATCTCACGGCAAATGGGCACATTGTTGTTGTTTTTTTTTATGGAAAATCTATGAAACATTTGTCCCTAAACCATCAGAGGAGTAAAATCTACTGCTAAGTTGATGTAAATTCAGTGTGTATTTTCTAGAAGAATTACAAAGTTCTGGATTTTAATGAGCTTTATCTGAGCTGACGAGGAGGTGGGTTTCCAAATCCTTAGAGTCACAGTCACAATGATGATGTTTGGGAGCTGGTGATGAATGTTTTCATAACCATAACCCCCAGGCATCTCTTCCCAGTGACCTGTGCTCTGAGGAGATGTCCACAAGCAAACACTATCAGGACAGATTACACGGCTAATAACAGCCTGCAGATGAGCGATCACTGGGGCTACACGGGGGCAGTGTCTGCCCTCACGCATGTGATCTTGTCCCAGATCCAGCTCTTCTGGGAGGGTGGCGAGTGAGGCAATAAGGGTACCGGGCTGCCACCAGCTGCAGGCCCTGCTCTTATTTTGATTAAAACAAATACGCACAGCAACTGCTCTGTTTTCTGCTGCTTTTCGTATCTAGAGGGACCTGTGCCACTCAGGCAACTACTCAGGCTCAAAGACACAAGTGTTAGCGGGAGAGGGGTCAGCCTGTAGCTACAGATGGGATTGAGTTGTCATTGCGTGTAATGTCACCTAGAAAGCATCATTCAGGATTTGAATAATCACAGCTGACAAAGCCTCGCAGCCTGTAGATGGCCTTGATGCGCAATGCAGCTGCATACCAGTACCCCATCAACTAGGAGCCCGGAGCCTTATTTAGACCATTACTGCTTAATTCATACTCTTGAGTAAGCCATGATTGTTTTAATTGTTTCTTTGATGTATTTATTGTTCATTCATGCGTCCAGGTTAAACATGGGTTGAAAACAATTTTTCATACAACCAGCACAAATCATCCAACCATGTCGTCATTAACACGATGACAGTTACTTAGTAATTTTGCCGCACAACACGATGCATATTTATGTATTTGTTGTGGATACTGAATTAGCACAGCATTAAAACTGAGTATGCGACATTATACAGTTTATAAAGGCATGTAAAAAATGATTATTTGTAATACTTCATGTGGAAAATCTAGTTATTACTTTGAAACAGATTTTGATCATGATGTGTCAGTCTGAACCCTCTAGCACGTTCAAAATAATTACTTTGAAATGCCACAGTTGAAGAGGTGTAACGACTACGATTACGTTTATAATTCTGTTGCATCTTAGTAACCGCATAATGAGTAAACTGCATTGAGAAAAGTTTGGGTTTTTTTTTTACCACTAGGAGGCAGAAGGACTTGGAAAACAAGCTCACAGAAATAAGCTAGTTAAGTCGTGCTGGCGAACAGATGCCACTCGCACATTCTCTCAGTCCCCGCGGTGTCTTATTCCACTGAGCAGGTAGCACGCAATTAGCTAGTGGTAGGAAACAGCTGCTCACAGTTTTATACATGGCAGCATGGTTTTAGTTTGTTTTCGTTTTCGCTTTTCTTTTATCACATAAGGTCAGCACATCTTCAGACACAGGATGGAACGACATTTTAGAAAAGAAGAAGAGAGAAGGAGCAGTTCCTTGATATAGTGTTGTAACTGAAGCATCATTGTCACATTTTAAAGTGCACTACAGGGCAAAGTTACTGATATCCACACGTTAACATCCTTACATACATACAGTAGTGTAGACTTATATACATATTGCAGCTACATATACCTGAAATACTTCTATTCACATTAATCATTTGGTCATTTTTGCAGACAAAAAGTGATAAAATACATGAATTTAAAAAATGTACGTCCCTTTTATGGACATCCTCGACTTTTAGCCAAGAACATTAGTAGTTTTAGTTTTGGTAAGTGTCTTTTGCAAATAAAACAAAATGAATTGTTCTCACTAGAAGCCCTGCAATTGTATCAGTAGTCATTTGATTCAGTGTTTGACCTACAGATCAATGATTGAACACTCATAAAAATAAACTAGTTTATCAGGACTGTGGGTTTTCCTGTGATATGCCTGCTTAAAAGTCTTTCTTTGTTTCTTTTTTTTTTCTTTTTTTTTAAATGCATCTTAAAATGTTGTGCGTCTGTCTTACGCAGCGTCAGCACCTGTCTTTGTCCACAATCCCGTACGGGTCATTGCGACACTTGGAAAAGACGTGTCGCTTGAATGCAAACCCAGAGCGTCGCCCAAGCCCCGGATAACATGGAAGAGAGCAGACAGAAGGATACAGCCCAGCAGAAGGTACAGCAGCTCTCTCAAAGCACCGAGTTTCACTCTCAAAGAGAAGTTTTACATACAGCACCGGTTGTGTCACCTTTAGTGCACTAGCATTTGACTTGATAGAAATACACTGTGTAAGAAAATTCACCATTTATATGCAGCTTGTGAGAGTCCCGAGGCTGATAGGGATCCAGCAAGGACACACCAGTGCAAAGATGAGCAAGTGGCTCCTCAAACTACTCCATAGATTTTCTTCTTCTTCTTCTTCTTCTTCTTCTTCTTCTTCTTCTTCTTCTTCTTCTTCTTCTTCTTCTTCTTCTGTTAAACCAGCTTTAATCAATAAAAACTACAATGCCTCTTCCCAGTATTGCCTTCATTTGGCCATAATTTCACCATCAGGAAATATATTCAGTGATATAATTGTCACTTTATCCAGCCGCAGTATGTGCTGTGCATCCCACCATTTTATAAATGTATGATTGTTTTGATAAAATACCCTGACAGTAATGTCTATTTAGGACTAATTCAGTGGACTGGATATCTGACGTACATCATCACATCGTTGCCATAAAGCTTTTGCCTGCAACGTTGTCTGCTGTGATCTAATATAAGCCGGGGTATTAAAGAGATAGATAGACGCATCGAGGGAGCTGGTATAGCAGTTTTCTACAGTTTGACAAATCTTTGTAATTGCACATTATATCATCATAACATCCAAGCCTCTGCACAGGTACAATTTGTATTATTGAAAAGTAAGAGAAAAGTGTAAAACTCTCAGGAGAAGAGAAAATTATAACGTGCCTTGAAATATCTCTGAAGTAATGATCCGCCTCAGGCTCTTAGCTGTGCATCTAAAACAGCGATACGTTGGAGGGTGTGTTTTCATTGTCTGGAGTGAAACCAATAAAATCTTTATACTTTTTTTAGAAGAAGAATTCATTTTTGCTGTTATCAGGGGGATGGATGGTGCACGTTTTCTTTGCAGGTAGTGGTGGATTAACTCGAGCCTGTTTTTTTTTTATATAAATACTACGCACAGTTTAGTGAAGAAGAAGAATGTTGCTGAAGAAAGTTAATTGCCGTGTTTAAATTATGTATAAAAGCCATGAAAGTTTTGTCTCCCTCAATATTTTTATATTGTTTTTCCTTCAACTTTCCATGGAATAAATGCGAGTTTTATCATTCTAGTTCAGGCCCGTGAGGACTTGTATACATGTCTAGTTGTAACACATCAGAGTTTCATTACTGTTACTGAAATTAAGTGTCACTACTAAAATAAAACACCTCGGGTGCTGGCAAAGCTCCGGAGACTCGTCGTCAACCCCACCTCCTTCTCAGGGATGCTGACAATTTGGACCGCACAATTGCATTTGGAATTCACATGCAGTTTGATGTATCATCTTTTATGAGAAACATCTCTCAGTTGCACCTAGAGGGGGGCTGAGCAGGGCGAGGGGCCATCAATCAAACTGAGCGACGCTGCTGAAATTATCAGTCACTGCTGAGCATCCCAAGTTTTGAATGAGTGAAGAGGAGCTTCTTTTTTTTTCTTATCCTCTAAGATTCAGCAGTCTGCTCAACAGCCTCGCAGCAAGGGCAACCAGTTGATAATCAGATCCTCGGTGCTCCGCTCCTTCAAACAGGCAGCGACAAATCTCCGCGCCTCTAACAGGTGGATGGAAATACAATATTCAGGAGTTTGTTTAACACTGCAATTTCGGAGGTTGTTTGCAAATCTGCGAAATATTTCATTTTTCCATTAAGAGAAAAATGGTTTCTCTGAGGTTATTTTGGACATCTGTTTTTTTTTTTTTCCTACAAAGGAGCCAGCTTCTGTAGAGCTGATGGATGGGGATAAGTTTGTGAGCGTGTTGCCCTAAAATGTTGATTAATGACCCGGGCCTGTCTGGATCTGATAAAGCCTTTGAGGTATTTGTCAAACCCTTTCAAATCTATTTTTCCAGTGTTGTTGGCGGACACCACGGGGAGATTCATACCTTTTCAAACACCATCATCTAGGTTTTTTTTATTCTTATTTTTATCTTCACACAAAGTCATTTCTTAAGAGAGCAGAAAATTGTTCACAAAAAAATATTGGCAAAGAAGTTTGTTGATCTCCCTCCTCAGAGTAATGTATCATTAAGTGCCGGCATTATAAATGTTATGTAGTCCTTTTCTCTTTATAATCTCAAGGATGTCTACAGTTAGTGTAAGTTTATCACAGATTCCTCTTAAACTGCCATAAACGCTGCTTTTATGAAATATAAATCCAATTAGACATTCTAATAGGATGTTTTTTTTTTCACAATTTAACGGTACTACAGTGAACAAATGAACTGGATAACAGTGTGTGTTAAGGGGGGTCACCGCTGAACCGGAGATCAGCCTTGTGAGAGGGGTGATTATTATCTGGAGGAGCAGGAATAAACTAGAGGAGCCTGGCGTTTTCAGGTCTCGGCCAGGGTGACACCTGAAAGGATTCCTGTCATTACCTATAGTAAAGTGTAAAGAGTTTATGGATGGAAACAACGTTCCATTCTTGGGAGAACAGAGGGAGGAATCGAAGCAGCTTCACGTTTATCTAGCATTGACAGCTGTGCTGACTTAATGAAGGTTTGTAATTAACATGGATTTCCACTAATGTTCCCAGCTTTTGTCTCTTAAATACAAAGTATTAATCCCATTAGTTTGAAAGTATGTGGCGCACTCAATTGAAATCCACATACTCTTTGTGTCAGCGTAATTATGATTTTTTTAATATACATATTGTGAAATATTTAATAAATGTGTTATTGGTTACTGATTCCATATGTGTTGCAGTCTGTTTGGTTTCCCCTCACAACCCTCACCTCAGATTCAGCTCTATATGTTCAAATGCTAAAGGTTTGTGATCCTCTAATGTCTCCTTTATTTCCTAAAGCTTGAAAGTGATTTGCATACTCTGCACACCCAACAGTCCGGATCTTGTCCTTTCTGCCTCAGTGTCCTTGTCGGATGTGAATTTCCTCCCTAATTTGAAAAATGTCTCCTGGCTGCAGATTGCTTCTCAATTGTCTTACGTGTGGCGAGATTTGGTCACGCCTTCGTGACTTTCTCTGTGCCAATTTCGATCACCTTGCCCGTGATGAAAGAGCTTAGTGTTGTAAATATAAATGCCAAACAATATGAATTGAATTAAAAGACGGCGATGCCTCACAGCCTCTCGTCACTTCAATTGTTCGATTTGGGATGAAATTGATTCTCTAATAAAACAAAATAAAATGTTCATCCCCACCGCTGTAGGCAAGGCTGAAATCATATGTAATATAAATATTTGTATAATTTGAATAAAGGGAGGTGTGTACTGGACACTCAGCAGCAGCTCAACGTTATACACATTACTATACCTTGTACGTGATTCCTGCTCTGAGGCCATCTGCTCACACACCTGCTACCAGTGTTGTTACATCCTATACTATCTGATGTCGAGCACTTCATTTTCGAAGACGTTATTTACAAGTCAGAGTGAAACGTTAATACCATATTGCAAGTGTCCTTCAGCTGGATAAGGGGCTGCTTATGAATGCAGGTGTGGTGTTGTTTTTTTCCTCTCTATTACCCATGTTTCCCGGGAGGACAGCTCGGTGATATGCACATCTCGGTTTGACAGCTTTTGGCTTTGGATTCATTGAGCGGCGCAATATTTAGTGTTTTGTCAGGTGGATTTTCATGATGAATGCAACATTAGATTTATGGAAATATTGTTCCCGTGGAGGGACAAGAATCGTGGCATCTGTTTTTTACTTCACGCTGTGTATTGTTCTCCGCAGAAGTTTCCCTTTAATATTTTTAAATTGTGCTGTAATTACTCCAGTAGGCAGCCTATTGTGTTCCAGATCAAGATGAAGTGCATCTTTGTACCCAAACTGAAAGTCAAAAGGAAAACTATGTTCCTTTGTTCTTGACATCAGCACTTTGGTTCTTTACTGAAAATTCGTCCCCATTACCTTAATCTCTATCTTTAACAGCATCTTTGTTTTAATCCTGCTAAAGATAGGGCTACTTAGTGCTATCTGAAAATCAGGTTCATTATCACATTTAAATTGTTGATTGATCTTTTACTGAATGGGGTTTATTTTGTTCTGTTCCCTAGTTGAAGGTTGCACAACAAATACAATCACTGCTCTTGCCTCAGCATCCTCTGGTCCTCTGAGCTTTTTCCCCCCCAACACAAACAACTTACTGTCAGGCGCTTTTTGTCCTTCAGTTCAGCAATAATAACTCGCTAACTGTAAACACAATTTGTACTTCATAATTTTTTTTTTTTTGCTGTAGTAATCTCTAGTGGATGATTATTTAAAGAATATCCGAGCAGTTTGTTTTAACTTTTCTTTCTCTCGTCTCAAGTGATTATTGCTATTCTTGTAGTGCTGACATAACCACGAACATATAACCTCATCCCTGAACTTGTAGTGCAACTGTTGGTACGTGAATTTGCTTCTCATGCCAGTATTGATTTTTGTGTCGTCTCGCAGGATTATGTTGTTACGGAACAACACTCTGAGAATTGTTAACTCCAGCCGAGCAGATGAGGGGAACTACGTGTGCCGAGCAGAGAACCAGTTGGGCTCGGCGGAGATGACTGCCGTGCTGTGGGTAAAAGGTAAGTGATGCCCTCGGGGCCTTTATTTTCTGCCAAATTAGCACAAGTCGGCCACCAGTAAACAGTCCCCAATGTCAACCCCCCCTCCCCAACACCGCCACCTTTGCTCGGGTGCCAGGAAATTTATTGTGCTTGCTCAACCGTGAACCAAGGGCTTTCACATTCAAGAATCATATTACAAGGACACACTCTAACACTGTAAAGGCTTCTGTCTCATAGAAGCACTGCACACAGCCTAGATCCGAGCCAAGCGGGATATTTATCTGACAAAGGTGAGTGTTCATGCCTGAGTCGGGGGTTGGGTTCTGACGCTTTGCTCTGGCAGTGATGTCACAGTCAAATGCAGCTGCTTGACGCTAGCTCTGGGTTAGCCTGAGGTGACAGTGTAGCAGCTTTGTGCTTCCAGACGCCATGCGTGTGGAGCTCAGCCCGAGCAGAGTGGAGGTGACGGTGGGTGAGAGTGTGGTGCTGAGCTGCAAGGCGACGCATGACACCTCCCTGGACGTGGCGTTCCAGTGGTTCTTCAACCAGAGACCAATCAACTTTCAGCAGGATGGCGTCCACTTTGAATACATCCAAACAGTAAGAGCAAGAGTAAGAGCAAAAGTAAGACTAAGAGTAAATCTACCATATTGGCTATCTATCTATCTATCTATCTATCTATCTATCTATCTATCTATCTATCTATCTATCTATCTATCTATCTATCTATCTATCTATCTATCTATCTAGTATTTCTGTTTGTGTAATTGTTCAGTATAAGTGTGAACAATTTATGTATTTATTTTTATTATTTTATTGACTCCCTGATTCATTTTTGTTCATCTTCCTCATCAACCCGTTTAAGCTAAAACGACTTTGTTGTTTCATTTTTTATTTATTTTTTATGTGTCTCACTGCACCAAAACACTTGTTATAACTGCATTAAGAATCAATTTCGCCAAAAGGTCAGACAGCGTCACGTATCATCAAAGACCTGCATCGAATCACATAATTATGTGTATCAGAGTCTAGTTTATTGTTCTGAATTGAAGCCAGGAAATTGTATCTCTTTGTGGAAATGAAAAGACAAATAGAGACCAACTCACGCTGACTTTGAAAGGTAATAAGGGTGGAAACAAAGTCAAAATGAAGCAAATGAATTTGAAATATAATGAAGAAGAATATCATCCTGAAATTGAAACTTTGATATGGCGACTTTTTCCGGATCTTAATGGACATTGCTGCTTTTGTAGACGTGTAACACGCATTGCCTTTGTCTCTCTTATCAGCCAGGGGGCCTCTTGAAGCCAATTTATACCAATTACTTATTTTTGTTTGGCATCAGTCATCCAGCAAAAGTCAACAGATACCGTGTCAAGGACTCTCTCATGAAGACATATACATTCTCCCAGCAAAAACAAAACACACACAAAAAAAGAGGCATTAACCTTTGCCTCCCTTCAACATCAAGGTCTCTTTGTAACGCTGCCATTTCTCCTTCACCTTTGAACTTTTCTTTTTGCTTGAACAATTCAGACCTCCATGTTTTACTTGTGTTTCATTACCAGTTTTTAATTTTCTCCCAGGTTGACTGTATTTGATGTACACTATATGCATTGTTCATACAGATATACCACACTGTTTCTATGTATGTGTATGAGTATTCTGTTAAGTTACAGAAACCAATGGAAAATAAAAGGTCACAGCTGGATCACATTATAATGCTAAATATCACCTAATTACACATGCATCATTATGTGGTTAACTAGAGGGTCCAGTGTGTATGACGGCAGAATCTAATTGGATTTTTGGGAGAAATTAAATGTAATATTCAGAATGATGTTTTCTGCTCTTCGACTGAATCTTTGTGTTTTCATCACCTCAGCGAGAGCCTTTTAAATTGACTGAGGGAGCAGGGCCATGTTTCTACAGAAAGGACAAACCAAACACCGGCTCTAGAGAGGGGCCTTTCATGTTATTCATGATGAGGGGTGTTCAGTTGGTCGCAGTCTGCAAACACACCACAAGACGCCACCACGCACTTTAAGTGTAATCATAAAAAAAAAGTCAATTCAACTTGAGATATTGCTCTTGTTATCTTGGGCACTAAACAGTTTAATGCCTGTTTTTGCATAAAGTTTCAACGAGATTAATTTAGTTTGATGTGTTAACAAAGCAACTTCTCACATCTCCCTCCTTTGTTATATAAAGAAAAAAATCATTAGTGTCTGAACCATAAAATGAAGTTAGAGAGTTGGGAATCCTGTTTATGCTACTATTCCTTTATCAACAGTGGATGTTAAAATCGCATCTGCCCTGATGTGTCCTCTGCTACAACCCGTGCTCTGGAGAGAAAGTATTTGCAGTGACAATCCTTTACAGGCACAACAGATTCCTGGCTGATGCATGGTCTGTAATTTTAATCAGGTTTTGCGCTAAACAGCTGCCTGTAGACCTTGAATTATTCCCAGTCTCGCCTTAGGCATTTCTCATTTCAGCAGAGAGAAAATACAGCTATAGCTGAAGAATGCAGCAGCAAGCGAGCACCTGAATTAAACAGGAATCTCTCAAGCCACATGAGCCTTTACAAGATGTAAAGGAATCACACTTTTTTGTAGGAAGCACATTTAGGCTCACTTAATACCTAGCTTCTTTTATTCCTCTTTCTTTTTTCCCCAATTGCAGCAGTCTTCCACTGTGGATCTGATGATTAGGAGCATCTTGCTGAAGCATGCTGGGAAGTATGGGTGCCGGGCCCAGACCAGCGCTGACACTGTGCTGGCAGAGGCTGAACTTCTTGTGAGAGGTGAGCTTAATGTCTGTCAGTATACCGATACACTGTGACATAGTGTACATTTGAACTGAACATAATACACGTGTTTTATCATATTGAAGAATACTTGGGAAGTTTAGAGAATAGTACAGTCGGTAGGTGTTTTTTTTTTTTTTCTTGAGCTGTGAAATTATGTTAACACTTTCTGTGAATTGAGGAAATTAGCTCCTGAAAGTGATTCGCTCTTCATGGAGACAATCAAACCATAACTATTCCCACATTATTACCTCCATTTGACTGATCTTGACAAATGTTTTTTATAGTCACTGTGATTCAGACGGTTTGTCTGTATGAACAAGTTTAATAAGTGCTGTTAAACTAATTGTATTAAATGTCTTGTGATCAGAAGAATAAGATCTGAGTACTTCTTCCACCTTTGCATGGCAGGAAATTTGAGAAAGCCCTGTCATCCAACCAACACTGAACTGAGCTCTGTTCGGCTTAATGATTGTGTGTAGCAGTGCTGATGATAAAAGACTCACTATGCCAATGAATGATGCTTATAAGTTAAATTGTGATGGAAAATGAGTCGCTGAAGTTTTTGTTTTGAGTGTTAGATTATCATTATAAAACAGCAGCAGAAGACACTTTATCTTTTTGGGATATATTTTTTTTCCATATCATTTAATAGGATAAATCTTTATCATAAAGATATTGGTAGTAATATAAAGTATTGTGACACTGCAGAACTTTTGTCTCCCCCGTTGCAGTGAGAGAAATAACACAAACACTGTCGACGTGCTCACGGCGCCACAGGCTCGTCCACACGCCCTGAGGTCGCTACACCCTTCAGCTCCGGCTCTTGTTAATGTAAAACGCATTGATACTGCGAAATAGAGAGCAAGACTAAATCAGCAGTGTATGAACTGGTTTGGCAATAGCTTGGATGTATCAGAGGCAGGTTTATCTTCAGCCATATCGCCCATCTCCAAAGTATTTAATGATTGTCATTTAACATCAAGCACTAATACAGGGGAGGATTTATGCCATGGCGTCGGGCGCACTAAAAACACGGTGCCGTTCCCATAGTGGCTCAAAATGCATCTTAATGTCCTGAAATGCAAATGCACCTTTCAGTGCCACCTTCTAATGGGCACTTTTTGGGGACACACTACATTGGTTTTCATTGAGTGTACCAGCTGCCAGCTTTTGGTTTACAGCTGTTCCCCCTCGAGTCCTTAGACGTTTGCTGCACTTGCAGATTACATTTACTTCTGAAGACTGAGGTAAACATATGTTCAGCTGTATTAAAACACAGGAAGGTCTACTACACAGTCATGCTCAGCAGAACTGGCAAACTGCCTCCAAAACCCCAGAAAAGAAAGCTTCAATATCCCTTAATCAGCATGAAATCCTTGGCAGCAGATCAGTGTCAGCCAAATTCCTGGTTCAGTTTAGTATGCTGTTTTTTCTTGTCTGTTGTTTGTTTGCGCAGGGCTTACAACAGCGTATTAATGTCGTCGCCATATGCGTACAGCTGCACATCCTTCTTAATGCTTGCATGGATGCATCCATTAGAGTAGCTAATAGCAACAACGTGTGAAGAAGACATCACAATATGGACAAACTTAGAGTTGATATAAATAGCAACACAGATTGTTTTTGGTTCCTCCCTTGTGTCCTGACATGTCTAGAGAATTGATGGTTCAAACTGGTAATTTAATCTCTGTCTCCTCACCCTCTTTCCACCAGGTCCTCCTGGACCCCCTGGAGTGGTGATAGTGGAGGAGATCAGCGATACCACAGCCACCTTGTCCTGGTCTCGCGGTCTGGACAACCACAGCCCTATCAGCACCTATAATTTACAGGCCCGCAGCCCATTTTCATTAGGCTGGCAAACTGTCAAAACAGGTAATCAATAAGGCGCAAACTGCAGCATCTAGATCAGTGAGGTTAATGTTGGGCTGTACACAAAGGCCTTAATCCTGCCCAAAGTCAAGTCGGGAGATGGTGAATCAGCCCAATTTAGAGCAAGGGGACTGCTTTAAGAGACAAAATTACTTGTACTTAATCTAATCAGCCTTTGAAATCTCATCTATAAAGTCATGGATCAAATGTCTTTTACTGCTGTCAAACCAGACACGAACATCCACTAACATCTTTTTTTTCTCTGGAAACGGGAACAATCTGCATTCAGTTGCACGTCAGACGCAGCAGTCGCAGGTGTGTGTCTGCTCCAGCTCCATTCTGATGTGATGGAAACATTGGTGGACATGCTAATTTATGACCCTTTTTCGACACGTTAAAGTTAAGAAGACTTGTAAAGTGATACTGAAGCTAAAGATGGTCTTAATGTCAGCATCTGATCCATGCTGGCATTTTCAACCCTCAATATAGATGAGAAAGAAGTGAGATGTCTCACTCCTTAGCTACTTCCAATTATCAGCTCTGGAAAAAAGTGTTGAAAACGAGTGTCTAAAACATAATGTTACTGATTAAGACTTTAATAAATCAGTAAATGATGAAAATTCTAGGTTTACTCCACAAAAAAAAAACGACCTTATCATACTGTATCTCTGACCAGGACTTTGGTCTCAGATGCCTTTTTAAGACGTTGAAATTCATTTCTACTTCCAGCCGTCCTTGTATTGTCTGATCTTGGCTGTTTTTCAAAAGAACTTAGCGAAAAAGTAATTTGAGCCCGTATCAAATGCCATTGCCTTGAATTTTATTCGGTGTCATGTCATCATGGAGTGGGAAATTAACCTTTTGGGCTTGAATTATAACACTTATCCATGTTCATTTGGTGTAAACGCAACGTTCACCGCCTTAAAATGAATTAGCTGCCTCTTTTTCTGTACCTTGACAGAAAAACCATCAATTACTATTACTTAGCGTTAAAGGATGAGGGCTTGCAGAGCATTGTGTGTAATCCGTCTTAATATGCGGTGTGATAATAATAGCCGAGTTTAAGGTGTGATAATGATTCATCCCCACAGATGTATAAATCATACTTTGTGTACACTCCCCTCCCATCATGTCTGTTCAACCGCATTTAATTCGATAAAGCACAATTAGGACTCTGTGATGTATCGTCAGTGTTGAACTTGTTCAGATTAGCATAAAGGGGATTGGGCTTTCGGCTCCCACTCCTTACAAACACAGTTATCAGCTGGTGTTTGAAGAGCAGCTTGCTTGACGGAGTGGTCTCATTGTGAGCTGCTCCGGACGATAAGGATGTAAGCTCCGCTGCTCGACTGGATGCTGCCTTAGTTAGCACAAAGAGACCCCCCTGGTTCATTTGTGACACGGATATGCTTTCAGTCAATGTTTGTTTGTTGATGCAGGGTCAATATTGACAGAGCTTGATTATAGCAGCCCTATGGCAACTAGATTAGGTGTGTTACCTGCTTGTAATTCAATCCACAATATGTTCATAAAACTTGACTTCTATCTCTCTCAGGATGTGATTTATAATTACTCAGCTCTCTGAGTCTCTGTAGATACTATGAACGTTGATTGGGAACAGCTTCCCCCTCCGTAATGAGTTGCATCTTAAAATTTGCTCCAAAGCTGCTGGAAGGACGCGTTTTTCAAAACAACATAATATACCAGATTCTAAGTAAATTGCATATCGTCACCACCTGGTGCTAAAAAAAAAAAAAAAAAAAAAAGAATGGCAAGTCACAGCTGCTCTGGAGGGGACGTGTAATACTGTGCAGTCCATAAGAACTAAGACAATGACGTGTTTTTGTTTGTCTTTGTTTTTTTGGCTCTGTACTCCAGCTTACTGGATTTAAACTGGAACAATGGCTACGAGGTTCAAGTGTCAACTTGCAGCTTTTACACACAGATACCCACAAATTTGGGGACCAGAAAGTAATTAAACGAGTTTGCACAAAAGTCCTCATATTTAATCTATATAATCCCTTGCAGTTAATGACTGTCTGCAGGCTACAGACATCAGCACATGCTCAGTGTCCTGCCTGCCCTTAGGCAACGGAAAGATATAGTCCCATAAATGTAAATGTAATATGTTAGCATTCTGGGTTATATTGTGTCAATTAAACATTGTTATGGCAATATATATTCACCTTGTAATTACATATCAAACTGATATGCAGAGTTGATGTAGGCTGACTGCTTTGTCTGTACGTTAAGGATCGTTCTTTTGAGAGACTTTGTATTTAAAGGGCTATAAGTCCTACACTCTCCACTCAATATGGATCTATACACTCCTAAACACCCTAAAGCTGAACAGTTGTCCTCAAAGAAGTGTACGTTTTAAAATCCCCTAACAATCTGTACAGAAGTGCTCATGTGGCCCTTGTCTTGATTAACAACACTCTTGTGTGCAGACCCCGACCCGGTGACAGGGGACATGGAGTCAGCCATGGCTGTGGAGCTCAACCCCTGGGTGGAGTACGAGTTCAGAGTGGTGGCAAGCAATGCGATCGGGACAGGAGATCCCAGCGCACCATCAAGAGGAGTTAGGACTAAAGAAGCAGGTAAATCCTCAGAGCTGTCACAGCTGGATTTACTATACACTTCATTCAAGTCCCATTTTTGACAGACATAATCACCCAGTCCAGGAACTTGTTATATAATATACTGACTGCAAATTCCAGCTGATGATTTATTGTAGCTAGAGAGCTCACAGTGGCTGTTGCCTCCACATGGCACTTCACGACTGTATTATAGTGCCATTGTTAATATACTCTATTTTAATTGGGCAAGAAGTTGAAAATAAGCTGCTTATATGAATTTCAACAAGTTTAGTGTTTCCGCTAAAGCAGCCAGTCCCTTAATGGCCTGAGGCAGAGACGGCAGAATACACTGTTTATGGTGGGCAGAAATTGACTGAGACAGGCTGGATGAAGCGCGCCGCTTCACTAACTGCTCGTTTCTCGTCTATAAAATGCAATAATTACAAAGGTCGTCGGTCATTTGACAGTACCTTATTTAATCTGTCCTATCTCTTCAGCATAATTAACAGACTAATTACTGTATCTGCACACAGTCGTGATAATCCATCCCTAAAGTTATAATCCGTGATCCAAATGTCAGCATAGGGGTGCAAAATTCAAATTACAGCAGTGGAAGCTACTATCACTCTCAGTTTTATTGACAGTTATTTTAATGCATGCACAAATAACACTGAACTATAACTATACACTGTTAATGTTTTCTTATGTCATTCAAAGTCAATTTACTTCAGTTATATTTTGAACACATAATGAAAACAGTGTTTTGTTTGCAGTTATGATCTTTTGACTCACAGTACATATACATTTTTAATCATCATGACACATTATTCACACGTTGTATTTTTATTTTATAAGGAAATTAGAGATAACTTTTGATAAATGTGGCTTAAATGTAGGGGCTTTTAAAAATGTGTACTACAACCTGAAAAGTACATTTTTGTATTCTTCCTCAGTTTTCAGAACACATTGAAGTGAGTTTTTGTGCGTTGGGTCATTGATGTTTAACCTTTCTGTTTCAAACAGTCCCATCGGTGGCACCAGCAAACGTTAGTGGAGGGAATGGCCGCAGGCATGAACTGGTCATCTCGTGGGAGGTAGGTCCGCTGCCAAACTGCTTCAGCCACACAACATGCAGAAATGTGCAAAAACACAAATGTCACCGTGGGTCGGGGGGTTCAGTAGAGCAGAGTAAGATTTTTTTGAATACGCAGGAGTTCAAGGAAGATTTTATTCAGTCTTCTCTCACGCAAAGATAATGTTTGCAGTTTCCTGTTTTATCTACGGATGTCGCCAACATGACATTCAAACTGTGGAATGTTTCCAAACCTCTTAGCAGGGATATAACGATGACATACTGTAGATCTAATGAAAATAAATATATCTACATGCTGTATCAGATTGCATTTATACTTTCATTACAATTCTGACATCAATAATGCTCAAGTCAGTGGGTCAGTATTTCAAGAGCTAAAGATGCTTGTTTTGAATAGTCTTTGAACAGCCTTTGTTTTTTTATGTTTGTTATATTTTATTCAGATTATTTCTCAGGGACTGTGCACATTAATAAACATTACTGTAAATATGCCAGACTGAGCCATGAGGATAGTTTTCATCTGAAGTCCCTTCTCAGGTGAAAAATGTGTTGCATTATCTTAACAGAACCATCTAAAACACAACCTTTAACCTTTTTATCCCAATAAATACGTTTCAAGTTCTCAGAGGAGATGCTCCGATATAAGTTGCTCTTTAGTAGGAAGGAAATAGAAATGTGTTTTTCTTCTTGTGCACCTCTGAAACAAAGCAGTGCAGCATTTAAAATCCTGGACATGAAACAGTTCCGGTTTGGATTATACGTCATTAAAAATGAAAAAGATACCTGTCACCTGTAAATATCCACCTTTCAATGTTAGAAAGTCTAACATTAAAGTTACAGGAATTCATCATCACTCATTATTCGGGATTCTTTTTAACCTGCTGCTTGAGAATCAGTGTTGTGAGCCAAGAAAAAAACAAATACACCAACTGAAACAAGGGTGACTTCAAACATCCGCGCCGAAACCACAGCTTCGCCTGTGTTCCCTCTGGAATTCGACTGTCACTAAGTAATAAATCCAGCATGTGAATGTGACTTAATAATCATGTAGAGGCTGCTGCTACTGCATGTAGCAATCATTAAAAACCTTCACTTTTTGTTGCCTGGGAATACTTGTCAGACATTATTAAGGGGGATAAAGCACCGTTAATGGACGAGGCTAGTTCCTTGTGGTTCCTCAGCTTGAAGGAAACGGTCTAATGATTTTAAGATATACAGATGATTGCATTACTTTACAGTCAGTTGCATTCACTGGAGGTGAGATATGATGAGTCGCTGCGGTTTTTCTCAGCGTGTACTGGGGACCTGTGTTTGCCTGCTGTCCTATTCCCAGCGCCATCAAAGTGGGATCTAATTAAAACATAGAGGAAAGTTTCTGCAGCGCGAGTGACACGATGATGAGAGGAGTCTGGAGATGTTCCTAAAATGTAGGAAGACGGTTGTAGTGAGGGATTTGCTGGAGTATTTAAAGAACAGTGTAGAGCATAGGAAGCTGACATCTGAGCTCAGACAAGTACTAGCCTTTGATAAAAATCTTTTACATTTTCACTCTCTGTTCTGTCTCAGAGAAAATCCTACAGTGCACAGGAAGTGATTCATTTTGGGAAGTGAACGGTATATTGTGATTGGGCAGAAGAAGATTTGATACTTGAAATTTAACAGAGTAGTTATTTGTTTGCAGGGATTATAGTTTTCTCTTTTTTTAGACTTCAATGAAAAACAAAAAACAAAAATGGATTATTTGCATCACATTTCCAAACATTGACAGGTGTTCTTCACTCGGATTTTTATCATCATAGCTCTATCCTAAGTATGTCAGCTCAAAAACATGAATTATTTGTCAACCCCAAATAAATCCCAGAACCGACCAAAAGTAACTCCTCAAAGAAAACAAAAGTGATCAAATGGAGAAAGATTCCATACATAATAGTTCATAAATAGTGTATAAAGTAAAAGTCATGGAGGTCAAATTCCAAAGTAAATGTTAAACAAGCAACTTTCTAAATTGCATTTAACGCAGCCTGGTGTTTGAGATTCAAGCTGCAGTTTAATTAAAATAGTTACTGTATGCTGTGATTTAATTTGGCTTTAGTCAGCGTTCCCTCGCAAGTCTTAATGTGTTGCTGAATGATTGCTCTAAAGTCAGAGTAGCATGTCGGCACTTCCTTGATACAGTATCGAGCTAAAAAAGGGGCGCGCACTCAGTTGTTTAATCCTGTACCCTGTTTTCTACTGTAGCCATCCTTTTCAGCAGCACATCTGAAGAGCCAAAGGTTAAAGAAAAATACCCAGGTGCGGATGCACCCAACTCCCAGGAAGCTGTGACCCTTCTTATAGAAAAAGGCAATAAAGATGCACATTAAATCCAGTGGGGTAACACAAAGGTGGAGGTTGTAGTCTTGTGGGGGCTCAGGTGAGCGTCCATCATTAAGATAAAGTGACCTTTTTCACTTTTTGAAAGGGAAGACGTGGGAGACCCATCTGATGCAGTATCCACATGCTTTTCTTTGACTTGAAATACTGACTATATATAATAACTGTTGGCAGATTTCAACATTATCTGTGGATGTAGTTTACAGGGTTTTCATTCAAGATTTGAAGATATTGCTCTTCGGGCTTTATCAGATGCCGCTTGTATACACACCATTCAAAGTCGGCCCCTCTCCCCCCTGCTTGAGATCGAGGAAGAGAGCAGCAGCGGCCGAGCAAGCCAGACTGAATGAATAGTGGGAGCAGCATTAGCATAAACAAAGAAGTGAATCACAGAAATAAAAGATAATTTTCTGATTGTTTCACACTGGTTCTAAAGCACAAATAAACAAGACCACATCTCCTTGTATCCCTGCAGGAAGGTGCCTTATTGTTGGATTTTTTTTTTTTTTGTAAAAAGCTGCTGAAAAGAACGCTGTCGTCTCTGCTCTGTGTGTGTGTGTGTGTGTGTGTGTGTGTGTGTGTGTGTGTGTTGCTGAGCCCCGCCCTCAGTCAAACAGATACACTGACTTGCAGCACTTCATGGCAGACTGAGAGCAAATAAAGGAGACAGACAATATAAACTGGCCACTATGTCTAGAGTCCTGACCTCTCGCTGAGCAACACACAATTCTATCATGTCATATGCTTATTGTGATTGAGAAGGATTACTTTAGTATGACTGTATAGATCCTGCTGCATAACTTTAAAGAGCTTGAGTCCAAGTGTTGTTAGTTGTGCAGAACGTCATTACAAGCAGGGCAAAAACTCCAACTTTACAATTAATAAAAGCACAACCCCAGGATCACAGTTCATTGCATTTTAAACAGGGTTTGACTTCATTCTGTTAGAAATTTGTTTAAACACCCAGGGTCTTACCATCTGAGGGCACAACTTGGTCGCAATTGCCCATTTTGCTGACAAAGCTTAAACGAGGCCAGCTGGGCCGTGTACTACACAGAGCTGCATCAGCCGGGGCGAGTGATTAAGGTGTTGTGAATTGTAAATGCGGTCCCACCAGAGAGGCCCGATGATGATTAACCTTGAATCTCAGGAGTCGTTCCCAATAAATCCTGCAATGTTTATGAATATCTGTTTGTAATCTCAATCTTGACAATGGTTGTACAAAATGTAATAAATCTCACACCAAGTAAAGAGGATATTAGTCTGAACTGTTTCCAAGTGGACAGCTTGGCTCTCAGCCAGTTTCAGGGCACAGCATGTGCAGAATTACTATGAGCAATGCTGAGAATTTGCAATTGAGATCAGTTGAAGGATATATTAACAGGGGAACGGTGAACAGATGTGGAAGCAACTGACAGTTATTCTTGTAGTTATTAAGTATGGGAACCCAACTGCCACTGGGAGGATAACCTTCACATGAGGAGAAGTGCCCCTCAGTGGCACATTATGGGGGATAATGTCCATTCCAGATGGGATGGTGTTTGGTGGAGACCATTTCCTATTTATAACTCAAGTGTCATTAGTGTAGCAAGTATAACACAATGACAACCTCCTTACAACATTAGGGATATATACAGGACCCCATGTTGGACGAACAATCGAGGGACACTTGAAGTTACACAAACCCATAATTGGCACTTGGTTAAAAATGAAACCCTAATAAAGAGTTATTTCAATTCATGCAAGAATTCAAGTAATTACAAAAAAAGTGGTTGTAAGTGAAACAGATTCTTACCCAGAATGCTCGAGGGTTCTCTCGATGAGACTCAAGAAACTGTATATCAGCAGCCTTTCAGTTACAAACCTCGCTGATTGAAAAGATTTGTTTCTTCAAGTGCCTCAGCATGAAAGTGAGTGTGAACATTATTTAGTCTGCTCATTTATTTTGATTCATTTTTGCAATCAGATCAATTCTGCACAAGTGCGTGGGGCACAATAGTGAGCCATTAAAGGATTCCTCCAAAAAAGATGTTTCTTCTCTGCCCATTGTGAGGTTCAGTAACTGGTCGCCCATCAATAAGCCTGTCGGTTTATCACGGGACAGTGCTGAGACGCTCCACTTTGTGCAGTGTCCTCCTTTTGGTATGTGGCATTTTAAGTCGTTTTAGTTTTGCCCTATTTCTTCTCGTCTCTGGAAATAAATCAGGACTTTGTCAGTGATCAATGGCGATGGATATTAAAAGAGACGGAGCAGGAATGTTAGCCCCTTTTTGGCAGTCTGGGCATGCGAACGCGTGGCAGTTCTGCCTCTCCAATCATGTGTGGAGAGTTGTCAGAGCTGGACGGCCATGGTGGGCAGGGTTATTAAGCAGGATGAATGACTAAACAGTCTCTGCAGCTTCATTCAGCCGTCTCATTAGAGTCGACGGTGAGAGACTGCTCTTTCTCGAGGAGCCATTGGGAGGGCCATTAGTGTTGCCCCTACAGTCCTCGTCACTAAGCCCAGCAGGCACCACAATTTCATCCGCAAGACTTACCTCAGTTGTATCAGCCTTCTTACTGTGTCCACACTTCTCTGTGAAGATATCAATTCCCAAACCCGCAAGTGTTCCTAGACTTAACTAGCTAATTTGTTCATGCTGTTTTTTTTAAAGACCCACATTCCTTGGCATCTCTTTGAAAGCATCGCCAGCTCCGATAATAACTTTGATGGAAGCTAATTCATTTTCACTGATCATCCCTGTAATTAGGCAGTCGTGGTGATTGGTCGTCGACTCAAATGTGAACCACATCTCTATCCACCGCGAATCCCTCTGTAGACTGGATGGCTAATTTGGGTGGTGCCCACAGGGTACAATATTACTTTGAAGCCTATGCAAATCAACACATTACGGCACCAGCAGCATTTGTTGCCAAGAACAGGTGTACAGGTGTTTGTCATTTATTAAATTTAGCCAAAGATTTAATCCGTGCAGCTCACATTTTAATTAAATTCTAGCTCACTTAATAAATTGGCATTTGATTTGATTAAGCACGGAGCAGCTGTGGAAGACAGCTCTCAGTTTCACCACTTCAGGAAATCCGCAGATAAGTATTAAGGCCGGCACACAAAACCCGTGTCCCAAAAATCCTCCTGTCAGACATGGAAAGATAAATAGCTACATAATGGGCACAACTGAGCCAGATATGATTTGTTTCCATTACCCGAGACTGACTGCATCTTTATTAACACTGGCAGACAGTTACAGTAGATTGCTAGCTGGTTATATGGGACTGCCATAGAGGGATATGTTTTCTGTTCAATGAGAGCCTTGCTTGCTCAGAAGAAGCTGTTCAAATGAGGTAAATGTGCAAATAATGCACCTTCAGTCACGGAGCTGAAGTGCTGGAAAGCCAGTGCGCACTTAATCTCAGTAAAAGACACTCCATGATTGCTTCTCTCTCTCCTATGTTTTCAGCCAGTTTCGGAGGAGTTCCAAAATGGCGAGGGCTTCGGGTATATTGTTGCATTTCGTGCCAATGGAACCAGAGGCTGGAAGGAGAAGATGGTCACTTCAGCCGACTCCACGACATACAAATACAGAGACGAGACGTTCCCTCCACTTACTCCCTTTGAAGTGAAGGTCGGAGTGTACAACAACAAGGGAGATGGGCCGTTCAGCAAAGTTGTCATCATCCACTCGGCTGAGGGAGGTGAGTTGGTGTTTGTGGTGGCTTGTTTTTGTGAAGAGCAGAGGGGGGTAGTTTTCACGACTGTAAGGCTGTCAACATTTTGACTTTGTTTCCTTTCACAGAGCCGAGAGAAGCACCGACTGATGTGAAAGCTCACAGCATTTCTTCGTCGGAAATCAGGGTCACTTGGAAACCACCCAATCCTGGCCCCGGAAGACCAAGAGGATATGAGGTGCTCATAAATTATTTGCCTGATCTCATACATTTACATAAAGTCTCTCGACATTGTCTGCATGCACGCTGTAAATGTGTGCATCAGAGTCGAGATTGAGAACAGCAGTTTTTCGTAACTGTTTAACAGGTCAGCTACTGGAAAGACATGGAGCAGGAAGAGTCGGGACAAAAACAAAGAACTGTGAGGAATGAAACGTCCATGGTCCTGACAGGACTAGAGGGCAACAGTATGTATCTCATCACAGTAAAAGGCTTCAACAGCATCGGCCAGGGTCCTGCCACTGCTGCTGTCACAGCCAAGACCAGGAAAGCCCGTGAGTACAGCGCTGACACTAATCATGTTATGCTAAATATAGTATGGAGGCTACCTGTTAAGTTCGCCCTAAATCCCCTTATAAAAAGTGTAGTAATTGACCTAGTTGGTTGAAAAAGCTGTTTGAAAGTCCTTTTGAATTTGGACCCAGAGTGTCGCATTCTGTCCTCAGCTCCCGCTCATCCTCCGTCCAACCTCATGTGGATTCAAGAAGGCAATAACGTATCGCTGAGCTGGGACCCAGTGAAGGCAAAAGACAATGAATCTGATGTCATTGGATACATGGTAATGATCACTTTCTCAACTTCTTTCATTTCATAGCATTAAAGGATCATGTTTTTTTTGTATATTTCCAATCCTATTTTCCCGTGTTTATGTGTCTGTGTGACTGGGGGACAACATTTGTTGTCCGTGAAAAGGGCCGAAAGGTAAATCCCTGTGTTAAATGTGAAAATATCGGGAGAGGAGTGAGAGGTAGGGCAGAGACATCAGAGAAGCAGGGGGATGGTAAATACAGCCAGAAGAGAGCCAGAAAATTTCTCACAAATAACACTGAGAATCAAAGGGCTTATTCAGCCAAAGCAGAGCTGGTGATGTTTTAAATTCTCAAACCAAGATGGTTTTGGTGAGTTAAATATAATTTTTATTAAATTACTGTTTCTGCAAATGGAGTCTGATTCTGAATTCTTCAACAAAAAGGTTCATCTTTATCCCATAATGTTGTTGGACACTAAGAAGAACAATTTGAGTGAGTGATAAAACATTGCTATAGATTAAAGAGTGTTTTTGTTTTACTGTCAGTTTGGTTTTGATGAACTTATCCGAAATTAAACTAGCATCCAACTGTGCATTTGCCTGCGCGCTGTCTTGTAACTTTGACAGCTTTGTACTTACAAAGTAGCACTTCGTTTGTACTGTTGATTAAAATGGGAGCGTTCCTTGCCTGCAGGTGTTACTCAAACAGGAGGGCAGAGGCCACAACCAGGTGACGAGGACCATCAACCCCTCCACCATGCTCTCACTGCCAGAAGGAGGCACCTATATCATTGAGGTGCGCGCCCTCAGCGAAGGGGGAGAGGGAGCGGTCAGCTCCCAAGTTCGATTGGTCACCTCCTCCGGTAAGCTCGTTAGTTTCCTCCCCTCTCAGCCGCACACTCCATTACATGACCTCTGAAAGACGATCTCTATGCACAGGCTGTTTTCTCTTTGTAGCAATCTTATGTTCTCCCTTAATTGAGTCGCCACAGCTGTTGTGCGAGCCAAGTTTTCTTAGGCTAATACTGTTTTAATTACCTCGCCCACACAAGCCTTCCTACTCTTGCACAGCCAATTAACTTCTGAGCAACAGGACGAACTGAAAGTTTGCAGCCCTGCGTGTGACGTGACCGGCCAGCTTCTCAGGGCGATGGATTTCTGTTTTCTTCCTCGTTTCCTTCCCTTCCTTGTTTTCCTTATTTCGTCCAAGTGCCAAACTCCATTCATTAAAAAGATCAATGGAGCTATCTAGCATTGAAAATGTATGCACTTCAGACATTTGGTTTACCATCTTTACTTTCATCAGTATTAACTCTCTCTCTCCTGAAGTGCTGTATCTTATATATTATACATAAGGCAGCCGGACTTGTTCCAGCCTCTACAATACAGCACTTAAAATTACCATGGCATGGATGACCTGAGAGCCTTCATCAATAACCCTCTCTCCTCCGTCTCTTAGGTGTTCGAGCAAAAAGCAACCAGTGCTCAGTGCACCGCCTGCCGCAGAGTCTAACATGGACAGCACTGCTCCTGGTTCTTCTGGTGCCTTCAGCTTCCTGGTGAGGCCACTGTGCCATCGTCATTGTCATGAAGGGAGCCACCGGTCTTCTGCTCCCTTATTCCCTCTGACTGCCTGCTTGCTTTGGCCTTACCCATCCCAGCGGGCCGGAGGCCTGCCAAAGGGGGGTTTAGTCTGCCAGTTAACATGCAGCTCTTCACAGTTCATCCTTTTATGTTCCCTGTTTCTTTCAGAGGCCCTGGACATTTTATTTGCGCATTTCTTTCCAACCTGACGGTAGTGTTGTACTGTAGTGTACATTGTGTGGAGAGATTAATCATTTATTTTAACATCATGCGTTCCTCTCATTGACTGGCATCTAACCACCTCCAGACGGCTCCTACAGCTCTGGGACTCTACAGAGCGTGAACAATTCCTCGAAAGCTGCTGTGGTAGTAATACAGGGATCAGCCGGCCTGTTTCTTTTCATTACTTATCTGCATCAATTTACCCCTTGGCTGCCTAACAAGCAATGCAGCAGAAGCTCAGTAGAGATAAGTGCATTGTTTTCTTATTCACACATTGAGAAGAAAAAAAAGTTTTTTATGGAACCGAGAATCTTACTATTTCCAAGACTTGCTTTTTTGTACATTGTGTTACCTTTAGAGAAAAAAAAAACACATTGTTGTGTGTCAGCTATGTCAAACTCTCTGTTTTTGGTAGTGGTAAAGCAACGCTTGGTGATACAGTTTGTTGACTGTTGGATGTATGGAAGTAGGAAACAGGTACTTACCTGTAGTGCCCAAACACTAGACAAAGACAACTCTGTAAGGACTCTTGGTATCAGTACAAATAAATGTGATGTATATTTTTTAAATGCTTGTTGTTTGTAATTTCTAACTGCTATAAATAACAATGGATGAATTGATTGATGTTTTACAATGAACTCATTAATCATGTTCCCTGCAGAGAATGTTTCTCAAAGCCAAAGGTGACATCTGCAAAAAAGATATTGAGTATACAGCAAATAAAATAAAAGCATCACATTTTCATGTTTGAGAATGTGGAGACAGAAAATGTTTGAGTGACATTTTATGATAACTATCATTAATGAATCATACATTTGTAGTTAATTAAACGTTAGTCGATAGTTAATTGACCATTTATTAAGAAGTTGTAAAGGTTCATAAACATCAGTTGCAACTTAACAATAAACAGTTGCTTGATAAAATGGTTTATCAAGTATTACATTGTTTGTTAACAGTCAAATAACTATATATCAACTACAAATGTACCTTCTATTAATGATGTATTGGCTTTAATAAAGTATTAACCAATGTTTGCCATTTTAGTTCTATAAATAGAAAACATGGTGGGGTTGATCCTAAACTGATACTAGTGTTGGAAATACCTCCAATACTGCTCAAAATGCTGGAATCGCTATCGGTGGGTACACAAGTTTATACACAGACCAGCTACTACATGATTTATTTCTTAAAAATGGGACCCTGCTCCTTACATGCAGTATCCCATATAGTACCCAGAATTCATTCGGATTGGTAGCTGGTCTCGGCTGATACCCAAAGTTAGGTATCAGGATCCGTATTGACAAGAAAATGGTATAGCTATATCTCTCCTTAACAGGGATTGAATATTGTTGATATTTTTTTTCTTTTTTTTGCTTACAAATCAACTTGACCTGAAAAATATAATTAAAATACAAATTCACAATGGTGCTTTCGCTCTGAATTGCATCTAAGTTTGTAAGATGTCGCTGGTCAAACAGTTCAGTCAGACAGTTCTGCACTTCAAACACACCACACCTCACGAGTTATCCAAAGTGTGGGTTGATTGAATTCCACACACGTGGCATTAAAGGCCACAAAACTTTGTGTGATAAAAGAAGCATTGTGGAGCCAAATGTGGTAACATCAAGAGTATCTCTCCCTCCTCTCTGGCTCCTCTCTTGCCTTGTCTGCACTAAAAGCTTATCTCTCACTGGGCAGAATTCCAGCAGAATTTGCCTCAAGTGTAATTAATGTTAGAATGGAGATCTGAAGTCCTAAAGCCTTGTTTGCATGAGCAGACCTTTTTCGCTCGTTGTGCCTCCAGCTCCCTGGACTCTCCATTACAGAGTCAGAGTAACCTGGCTCACCCGCTCAGGTTCAGACAAGGGTACCAGCTCACCCACAAGAGATAGGACCACACAGCAAAACAGAGGACGAACACTGCTCCAAGCAACGTCTATCCCGTGGATACTCCTCTTCTCTCAGACCTCTGTGTTTTGGTTACATTCACAAGGGGAGGATGGTGAGGTGGGTCTCCTCGTTCTAACTTGTACATCATTTCCGTCTGTAGTGCAAAGCATTAAGCTGTTTAATGTGGATGGAGAGGGTTTTTGCGGTGCTTTTAGCCTGTTCAATGACGTCGGCTCAAACACATGCCTCCACACAAGTGCTAATGTACCGACCTTTAATTATTCATGCAGCACCTGTCTGTGTTGGCGCATCTGATTTATGATAATGGATTATGTATCCTGCAAGGGGACCCATTTGGTTCGGAGAGCCAGAAGCTATAGTGTCAGCAATTAAAACATGAACTCCCCTTAGGTTAATGTCAGTGTGTGTGTGTGTGTGTGTGTGTGTGTGTGTGTGTGTGTGTGTGTGTGTGTGCGCACGTGAGTGTGTGCCATTATTTACTGTACTTTTTAGTTGTCTACAGTATGTTATGTTGATGATTTCAGAGCTAATGTTTATTACTTGAGATCAACATCAACGTCCGTTTTACAGTTTAGATTTCCAGACTTGCAAGTTAAATTTTCTGAAACCAGCTGCTATAAATCACTGTTTGCTCTGAAATGTTCTTTTATTTTTTACTTTTTACTGATTTAAATATAGAGGTTGTCATATTTACTGTCATTTTCTGTTTGTATTAATCCACTGTTTGAATGGCTCACTTTTTCTCTTGCTTGTGTGTGATTTTGAAGACAAAGAGTCAGAACAGTACAGGTTTTAGGTCCAAAGGGGCCAGAGTTTAAACTTAAAACATTGATCAAAAATAGACTAATATTATAAACAGAATGTGAAGAGAGAATTTTGTTGACATTGTACTAAAAACACTTATGTACTTTGCTGCAGAGACATCTTAAGTTATCATGCTAACCAGCTAGCTGCAGCCGCAGCCCCTGTTTTAAAATGGTACCTCAAGAGCAGCCAGTAGACGTACACAAGTTCTAGGATACTTATTTTAATAAGTAAACACAATGAACTCACAAAATGGGTGAGGAAAAAATGTTTACATGGTTGTTTTACGTATTTTCTTCGTACACCTTCTTTTAGCGAACTAAGACATGGCTGAGTTATCTCAGTAATTCAACGAGAAACATTCTACATTCGAATGTAACATGGTTTATCTTTCCACTAACACCTCCGGTTTGGTCAAAATAAATCCTCTAATCACATAATCAAGTATTTTGCAAGCACTAACCGACACTTTACCTGCTCTTGCTCCTCTCCTCCTTCACGCCTCTCCGGTCCTCACCAGTCATGTCCTGGTCAGCGCCGGTGAAAAATCACCTACATGCCGTATCAGCTGTCAGCGATGTTGCCTGTGATGAGTCCTCGGCTAACCCAGCTAATTAGCTAATGGCAGCTAGTCGCTACAGCTAAAGATAGCTAGCAATTGTAGTAGTTTTGGTGCTTCCCCTCTATATCCTTGGAGCTATATTGAATTCTAGCCACATCTTACACATTGCCCCTTTACAGAGTCACACTTCACTGGAATTGAATTAACCTCTCTCCTTGATAGGGTTAGCAACACACATAATCTAACAGCAACCCTGAAGCTGAGGGATTCAACATCGCTGCTCCAAGGACACTTCCACAGGAGTGACACCCAAGGACATATGCACCACTTTATGTATCGTCTACTGTGATTGCAACCAATATATTATTTTGAGTTTACATTTTGGCAAAGATGGCAAGGTAGTGTAAAGTTTCCCTCCTCTCTTTCCTCTTCACGCTGACAGCCCTCCCTCTGAAACTGTAAAAACACAAGAACAGTGACCCATCTGCACCGAAACAAAAGCCTCAAATATGCCACCCCAGCAAGTATCAGTTAATACTACTTCTGTCTTCATCCATGCCCACATGTCCTTTAGCCTCCTAAAGTCAAGTATTAAATTGTCTCAGTGGCGTCGTCGCTGGAGTATCTGCTCCGTGATTGAGAGCTGAGCTGTGACTTTGCTTTTCATGCGGGTCAAAGTTTAACACTCATCCTGAAATTGCCAGAAGAGTAGAGCCCTTCAACAGATGCTGCTGCTACAGTAAGAGGAAAAACTGTAATATCATACTGTAAGAGACTGTCTGTGCGACATGTCATTTTCTGTGTTGCGTTTGATGGCTCTGCTTGCACAGTAAGTAAGTTGCAAGAACTGGTTTATTTCAACGGCTGATACTGTTAAATGAGACCATGATGATGATCGGTTCAAATGGGGGTGAAAAAAATAAGATGATGATAAAATGGTGTAATAATGACGGCGTGTGTGTCTCCATGTGTGTTTTTTTTTCGGGACCACACACAGTTTCCAATGAATTAAAAACCATAATTGTGGTTTCCCCCTAATTCAATTTAAGCTGCGATGTTTCTCAATAAGCTTTAATTAAGTGTTCTCAATCTATAATTCTCTACCAATGTATGTCTGGTTAATAGTTAATCTTTTAGTTTAATTAAAAGCTTGTGTGTGATGTGAGACCTTCTGTGATAATGAAACACTCTCCAGATAGATGATTTCTGAACCATCGAATAAGATATCAACTTATGAGTTATTTCCCATCTTAGCTAAAGACATTTTGTAGTTTTCTATAAATGTAAAAATATAAGTCTTGGGACTTCTAGTACCGCTGGCTAATTTGTGTTTGCAGTTGGAGGTTTTGGTTTTTTTTTTATGTTTGGATTTTCGGCCTGTTGTCCCCAAGCAGCAGCAGAGATGGCAGAGAATGAGAATCAGGGAAGTGAGCCATGTTCTGTTGAAGACTGTGAACAGCGGGATTAAAGGAGCAGCTTTGCAGGGAGAGTCAACATCCAGTATTGTATTGCACTAGTCCAGTAATTATTGAAGTTATAATTGAAGTTGTCTTTTGACCTCTAAAGCCAGCTGTGCTGTCAGGAAGCCTCGGTGCACTCTGTGTTCCTCGGTTGAGCTTGGCCAGACATAAAGAATTCATGCCTTCTTCTGTGTCTGTTTACAGTCCTCTCATTGAACCAGCAGCAACTTATTCATCAGCCTGTAATTCTACCATTTTGTCCAAGGACGCTACATTAAAACCAGGACACAGCAATGGAGACGGAGCCCCGGTCATTCCAATGACAGCTGCTCAGTTGCACATGAAGTCAAAATGGCACAACTAGCCACCGTTTTGGAAAGTCTTTTTTTCAAAATGTTGACGTATGGGAAGTCTTTGCAGGCTCCGGTGCGTCACGTGATGTTGTGATTTCACTGTTTGGCCTCTTTGAATGTTGGCTTCAAAGCCTGCCGCTCTTTCTGGGAGCCATTTGCCACACAGATATCACTTGGTTGGCCAGTCCATTCAACACTTCAGTTACCAGTTCATGGTCTCTTTCTTCAGACATCTTGATGACTGTTAACACTATTTCACATGTTTGAAAGAAAAGAAAGAACTACATCATTTACAACTGTATTAGTGAGATGCTTCTTTACAGCATCATGTGAGGATTGTTTTAGTAGCTCCAGGAATTCACAAAAAAAATGTTCATCAAACATGCAGCATTTGAAACTAAACTTAGATCCACATGTTGCAGACTTCGGTTCCTTTTTTTTTTTTTTTAAACAAATGCTCTCGCCTTGTTTGATGGCAGATGGTGTATTAGAGGGAAACTTCTTAAGATACACTAATTTGATATACTGTGAACTCTCCCTCACAAGAAATTAAAGTAGAAGTGCCCTGCTGAGAAGCCTCATTAGGGAGACACATTTAAGAGTAAATCTGAGAAGAAAAAAGACAAATCCTGTTGATTAAACTTTCCACCCCTTGTAGATCAGCCCTTGTGTTTTTCTGCTCCCGAACGTTTGCCAAATATAAAACTGAAATGGAGTAATGGGATGCATTGTACAGCTCTACTTTATCAGAGCTCTATCTCTACTGAAGTGAATCTTGACATACTTTCAACCACAAACTGAATATTATAAGGCTCAGAAAGCGTAGTTATTGTAAGGCATGTGTTATGCTGTAAGATGAATACTGAACTAAAATGTGACTTTTCTGAGCCACATTTCTAACAGCCAATATTTCCAAAATGCCGCTCCAAAGAAATCAACATTTTAATTCAAGAATTTCCACTGCAGCTGCAAAGCCTCTCAGGAAGTAAAAGTCACATTCGGTGATTTGTTGATACAGATGTTGGAGCCCGGCCAACCCCCTGCAGATTGGCGAAGGTGCTGATTCAATTTGGAGTTCCAAGCTACTTTTCTCTAGACCCATTGTGTGTGGAAATATAATAGGACAGATTTGTAAATCTGGGGATAATCTAAGTGCGATGTATAGAGGAGGATGAGGGCTGCATAGGGAGATTTAAAGGTTAAGAGAGAGAGCAGTCATCTCAGTGCAGACCTCTGCCAAGACCTTATAATCCCCCCAGTTAACTGCCTTCACAGTCAGTAATGTACCATGTAGATATCAGAACAGTCATATGAAGGTGACCAAATTTTCCCTTGTCGGCGGCACAGCAGTGGAGGTCATGGGGTCACGCTAATCAAAAGGTTTTCTCACGGCGGAAGAAGATAGTGATAAACCAAGAAACAACTGTACATTTCGTTTTGTTGCAACCTTTCTTTAGGTTCAGTTTTTCTATTTTATATTCTGACAATGATGTTCTGTTCAGGTTGACGCACTTGGTTAGGGTCAGGAAAACATTGTGTTTTTGTCGCATAAGGTTTTGTCGGGACACAAACACGGCTGGGAGTTTGTCTCGATATTGTGTTAAAATATCTAGTGATTGTAATGTGTATAAATGTGGAAACGCCAGCTAGAACAGTGGTCTCTGGCTTGGCCACTGTCTTGCCAAGCTGGACCACAAACCGTCATATGCTAGTAATGTGAATGTGACATGTAAAAATGTTGGTATGTCGCATATGACATGTAACAAAAGTCCACATAAAGCCAAATATCTATCATCTATAAGCTAAACGGTGTAAATTAGAGACATTTGCATGGGAGTAAGATCATGTAATTAATGCAAGTTACCAGAGGTCCCCAAGTAATACCAGTCCAGTGTGAAAATAGAATAGAAAGTCATCAGCTCACTATTAACAAGCATGAATGTGTCCAGGCCGTCCATCACACAGAGCTGACTGCACTGCAACTGCTCTTAAGGTCACGACTCCAGTAATACATAAATTTATCAGCTTGTTAACTGGTGGGAGGTGGTGATAAAGCTAGCTCAGTGTGAGTTTCCCTTAATCACTGCAAACTTTTGACTTCTGGGACAGAGCAAAGTGTTTAAGCTTTAAAGTTCATCTACCCAACTTTTGGAAACTACACTTGTACTTCTCATTTATTATTCTTGGCCAGAGAAAATAGTATTTTGTGTATGCTGTTTGGACTGGTGCTGCTGCGGGTTGTTAGAATATATTTTTTGTTTTATCACTGGTTCATGGGTTTGCTTAAATCCATTGTAGAGTTTAACTCTGAAAAATGTGTGGCCTGACTTTGACTGGCACAGCAGCATCAAAATCTGACAGATTAACAAAATTCCAAAATTATTGGAGAAATGCAGCTGGGGCTGATGGGAGCTCAACCATGTGCTAAGAGGGGTTTTGGGGGGTCACATACATGATTTTAAATGTTCGATTTAATGTCTAATGCTTTAAAAAGAAGGAAATGAGATGATGAAATGATCCATCAATCAAAAACAAAAGACGTAGTATCATGATGTCTTGAAGTAACATTGGATCATAAGAGTTTGTTGCCTTCATGTCAGACTAGAATGGCACTCAGTCGAGCGCATACCTCCATCCCCAATTCTACTCATTCATAGATACCAGCCACCTAAATACAGCTCATTTTTTACATCAAGATCTATGTGTTGTTCCCCGAGAGATGCAGGGAAAATGTTGAAAAATGTCTTGTCTCACAATGTTAAACAGAGTGCGTGAACATTCTCATTCCGTTCCTTTATCCGGATCTGCAGCAAAAGTTAATGGGGTCTATTCTGAGCTGAAAACCATCCTCCATCCAAGTTTTGTGAAAATCTTTTATGTTGTTTCTTTGTGTAATCGTGGTGACAAACCAAAGACAAACCAACTGGCAACAGTGAAAACATAACCTCCCTAACAGAGGTAACAACCACCCTTTCTGGGAAAAATGCTCCCCGCTCTCTGATGTATCATCGGATCTTCACCCAGAAGTTATGGCAGCAGGCGACTAGATTAAAAAAACACCACAAGCCTGATGGAATTATGGATTTTGGACCCAACAAAATCTCTTTGTGTCATCATGTCATAACAGTGTCATGTGTTGGAAACTTGTATGTTGAAGTAAACGTGTAACGCTGTGATCCATCTATCCACCCTATTTCAAGACACTGGACCATCTTATTTTAAGGTAACAATAAGTGACATGATGTTGCTTTAAATAACCACTCAGAACTTTAACATATGTGCCAAATTTTGTAGTTGTTCATCCTGTGAGTCTCAAATAAAGTGTGAAGAAGAGGACACAGTTATTTCATTGCAGGTTTTTTTTTTTTTTTTTTAATTCTTAGCTCAGATTTCTTAAATGGAAGCGACAGCAAAACTTTCCATTTGGAGCACAGAAAATGTGAGAGGGCTGAGCATCTGTGAAGAAAACACCCAAGTAAATCACCAGAATGTCACACCCCGGAGTTTTTGACATTTGTCACCAGTCTGAATGTCAGCAAATGCTGGGTGCAGATGGTCACGTCTAATTGTGTCTACGTGTCCTGGTGGATTTAGGCATCTCAAAACAGAATAACATGCTGTTACAGCCACTTTCACTTTTATTTACTTTTCAAAGGTGACCATTTCCCTGCTGAAAGTGAAATTCACCCTTAATGGTTCACCTGTGAGCTGCTGTAAGTTGACATGACGATACACATTTGTCAGCGGTGTCCTGTAGTCTACAAATTACACCAAATCAGTCCAGCTACACAGTTCCCTTTGTCTTGATTATATTCAGTATTTTTTTTTTTACATCTTAATAACGACTGGATCTGAAGGTAATACCCAATGTTTTATTCATTGCCTTTAGATTCAGATGAATCAAAGTCTCATCAGGTCCTTTAATGCACTGGCTCTTCCCGGATTGAACTGTTCTGACCTGTCGCTAAGACTCTGCTGCAGCCCCACACCCTCCTTTTTCCATGGAGGGAGGAGAGAAAGGTAAACGCTGGGTTTATCCTTGGTCTAGAGCCCGGCTGTGCAAGGGAGCATCCAGTTCATCGCTTGGCCTTTTACAGCTTCATTGCCTACTTTACAGTAAAGCCAGGTGCAGCGAACCTTTCATGGTGCTGACATATTACCTGATTTAAAGATTCCCTGGGTGGTAGGCCACAGTAAAACCTGGATCAGTTGAGGCAATCTGAGGGTTCCTTCAAAGTGAAACTAAGTAATAAAACAGTAAAGAGGCCACACTCCCCTCGTCTCAATGCTGCTTTCAGCCGTTCTTCTCCAAGTTTAAATTGGCTGGATTATCGGAAAGCCCCATATTTGCCAATGTCAGACTGCAGTGAAAGAGACCTAATCATTTCCATGACGGACAGAAAAAAAAAAAAAGTTGAAGCAGTTTCACTTTGGCGTCACAGAAGTTGTGCTCTTATTTTAGCTCTGCTGAAATGTGCCTGATTTTTCAGACAGCATATGCAGTTTGCAAAGTAACAACAGCTGTGTTGTTTCAATACTCATTTACTTAAATAGCAACTGTGTGACTGTCATGTCATGAAGAGCATTTCAAATAATTCAGTGAAACATCCTTTGTTTCATGATGCATGAAATGAAAATGTATTATCGAGCACACTGTGTGGAATGTATAGCGCATAAACCACTCATTAAATGTGATCTCAGTTAAAGAACAGAAGGAACAGCAACAGTGTGTGTTCACTCAATTCACAGTGATTTCAATTAGCTACTCACTCCCTTAGAGCTATAGGATTTGTTGTGAAGAGATGAATAAGCCGATTGTGTTATGTGATTCAGAAGGACTGTAAACACTTACAAGATGGAAACGATTCCATTAAAATGATGAAAAAAAAGGCTGTATGTATTTGCATAAAGTTTTATGATATAGAGCTTAAAATGCAAAAACAACCAGATTATCAGACAATTTTTCTGCTTTTTTTTTTTTTTTTTTTTCAGCCCACATCACGTTATTGTACCAAAGTGGCAGATCTCAAAGGTCTCTTGTGGGACGTGTGAAATATCCAACTGATGGTGTTGCTTGTCCACACTGAGCTTTGTTTGATTTGCAGCAGAACATGAAATACGCCTATGATGCACAACATTTCATAGATAAAGACAGTACATTATTATTATTCAATCAGTTTGAACTGAAACGGATTACAAATAATTACAGAAAAGCTCATGCTTACCTCTTGTCTATTGTCTATTGTTTAAGTATAGTTTATAGGGTTATAGGTTAGGGTCCTTTTTCCTTTCAGTAATGCAGCTGCTTGTGTTGTATGTGTGTGTATGTGTGTGTGTCACAAATAATACCATGGGATAAAAACCTGGACCTATTATCAGTTAAAAAATGACAATGAAGGATGCAAGATGAAGAACAAACACATGCAAAGGAGAATGATACACTTGCTAACAGCTGTGTCGCCCTGATCGCTCACCTGGTTAAGCGTTCGCCTCATGCACGGAGGACGAGTCCTCAGTAGCAGCCTTGGCTTGATTCCAGCCTGTGGGTCTTCGCTGCATGTCTTCCTGTCTCTCCTCCGGCATTTCTTGTTTGACTCTCTAGCTGACCAGTCTCAAAAAAGGTCAAAAACTCCCAAAAGTAATCTCGGGAAAAAAAAACAAAAAAAATAACCTGTACTGATAAACAAGACTGAATTAGAATTTACAGAAGTTACCTATTTATTAGATTTGTTTTCTGGCCAGCTAAACCCTTTGAAGAGATGTACAGAGAATTAATGCCATGGAATTTTGTTTTATAATCTAGTTTGACAGTCAGTGATAACAAAAAAAAACATAAAAAATTAACAAAGTTTGCTGACATGAGCTTGCTGTTCATGGATATTATCTACCTGTGCAGTAAAACAATCTGTTAATTTGCACACAGGTGTGCAGGACGCTGCTCAGAAACAGACAGTTCCCACTTCAGGGATAATAAATTATGTATTATTGGATTGAAGTGTAGACTTGAGCACTTGATACTTGATCCAGCATTTTAAGCTGTACCAGAGGCATTTCCAGACTGAATCTGAAATAATCACCAAAAATGCAAAAAAAAAAAAAAATACATATAATTTAAATCAAACAAGGTTTTAACACTGTATAAGTGTGAATCTAATCTTCATCCTCCTTGAGCAGAGGGAGTACTCCACAGTATAAACCAGCGGGTCATGTCGGTGTACATCTCACATGCTTGCAGGCAACCAACATCTAAAGGGAGGATACAACAATGATACTTGTCGAATCAATGCCAGCGTCGTTACCGTACAGACTGCCAATACGCTCAAGGCTCAAATCATTCACCTCTGATGTCTTACACACAGTGTTGTCAGAACGTCTTCCCTGTATGACAGGTGCACACCATCAAAGCCCAACAGCAACCTGAGGCAGAGTCCCATTTGAGCGGCGAGGTCCTCCCAGACTGGTGAGTGAAAACAGGTATGCACGCCTGCTGCAGAATCAATACACAAGGAGATTGCAGCTCTAAGAAAGACCATGATGAATGAGACAGACTTGGAGGTGATTGAGCATGTCTGCTCTGATGGTGGTGCATTTAAATTGGGCTGTGCATGTAAATGTTTTCCCTTAATTGGTAGCCAGAAGAGGTTTATCACCCGAGGTGAATACAGATCTGCAACACAGGCAACTGAAAAGAAATTCAATTCAGATTTAATGAGCTGTAGGCTGGAAATCTCAGTTTACACTCATAGGCTGAGCGGAGAGCCACTTCTCTTTGTACTGAGACGTCGAGAGTTTTTTCTTTTTTTAAACTCTGGTGATTAATGTCCTATGTTTGACCTTATTGACTTGAAGCTCAAATGAGGAAATTGCTCTCAAGAGTGGTGCACTTTACCCTTCGTTCAGGCCAGCATGTCACATGTGCAGATCGTGTTTCCCTGTGTGGTAGATTAGTCGGACTGATTTTCCTGTGCAGAGGAAAACGGAGCTCAGTTTAATTTTAAGGATGCTCGACAAACAGCAGGGGATGGGCCACCTGTCTGTTCAGGTGGACCGGACATCAAGGTCTTCACTGTTGAGAGGGCCTCTTGATTAACGTCATCTCGGAGACCAATCAGCGTGTTAGACAGCTCCTTTATGGTTGAGACAAAGCGTAGGAAAAATACATGACAGGAGAGAGCAACGGGGAGCTGGGAAGTAAAGCTCTGAAAACAAAGCAGATGTCCATAGTGAGAGAATTACAATAAATCATCAAATAATAGTGGGTGCTGTCGGAGCCGTCGTCGTCACACATTACAGCATGCAAACCCCTCACAGTAAATGAGATGCCTCTCACTTTGAAATGGCCGTGCACACATGTTTGATGCTGCACATGAGAAGATAAGCATATTGTTGAGACGCCATTTATCCATTTTAACAACTGAGAATTCTTATCGGGGTTGGGGGAAAAAACAATTTGACTGCACAAAGAAAAGTGATTTATGGATATCCGCTTTATGTTGGTGAAATCTAAATGATCTGATCCTGCAGTGAAATTGAAATTATTGCAAAGGCACTGCATGGCAGCACCAACGTCAACCTCATGGACTGATAGATGGCGGTAATAAAGTACAGCTATATTGTGGCATTTTTTTTTTCCTGAAGGTTATGAATAAAATTGAAATTTTGCGTGAATGTACTCAATATGAAAACGGCCATTTATCCTTCAAAAGCAGAGCCACTGAAATCAATGGAGCCACTGATATGTTTACTGTATCGCGTACTGGCATAAAATCAATATAATATGGGGTTTCTGAATATCCTGCTGGATGTCTTTACTTGTGCAATTGCTGGATAATCTTCTGAGATTTCCTCTGGGTTTGTTTCAGAGCGGCTGCATAGCTTGTTTTAAGTGGTTCGGTTACAGGGCTCTCCACACCATCGGGGCGACTGTGTGATTACAGCACACTCTTCTGTGGCTCTGCGTAGCCTGCTGGACCACTCGAGCTAATCTCAGTTTAGCATTTCCACACAAAAGGCTGTCTTTGTGATTACTCAAACAATGGACAACCACTAGAAGCCTCAGATCAGGCCGTTTGTGAAAACAAGTTTCAATCTTTCCAAAATGGCGGTTTTTGCATGTAAGCCGCAGCTCAATTGGTCTCCCGCCGGACTGTCCCCGAGGCCTCAATGCTTTGGCATGGACACTGATGTGGTCAGGATTAATTTCGTGCAGACAGGAGTGGCAGCTAAATATCCACATTCATTTTTTACACAATATATGCTTCAAATAAAATAAACTTAAAGCGAAGTAACAAACCAAGATGGCAGAGTAAATGTCTGCTCCGTCTGTTCGTGCAAATCTCAGAAACGTTTTCAGTTTAACGTTGTGACAGCGCTGTGTTTTAGGTCTGATGAGGTTTAGTCACAAAAGCCGCTTGGTAAGGGTTTGGAAAAGGCTTACAATATTAGTTTTGGTTTGGTTTTGCCAGAAACACAGTCGAAAAAAACATCCCAACGTCTCACTCATCGTCTTACCTAAACAGCTTAATCAGTCGATTGCCAGCGAACCAGAAACATCTGCACCACACCTTTGTCATGTAGCTGCAGTTAGTTGGGTTTAGCCAAGAAAACTACTTGGATAAGTCTCCTGTCCACCTTCCTATGCAGCCTCTTTATACTACTTTACCTGACTATTGTCACCACAAATGCAGCTGGAAAATTTCCTGACATCTCTTTAAACATACTTGGTTTTATCTCCACAAACACAGCTGGGAAATGTTCTGACATCTCGCTAAAAAAATCCCTGCTTCTGTCATTACAGGCAGACTGCGAAATGGCCAGTTTCTATCATATTAAAAACAGGGCTGGGAAAAAAATCTGCTTAAAAATACCCAAATTTGTCATTTGAAACATGGTCTCAAACAATGTATTAGCAAGATCATTCCAAGGTCCTAGCTGCGGTGGGTTAGGGTCACCTCACCTGTTTTCACTCCACACACTGAAACAGTCCAAACAGACTCTGATCACACAACATCTCCTCGCAGTGAAGAAAACCTGCGGCAACTTTGCAGTTCTGGCATAATGTTATAACATGCTTAGCATTTCCACCGGGGCCTGTTGAAATCCACACTCAGTTTATCATTCATGCCGTGCATACTAATGAACTCTGTTCTAACAAACAAATCCTGTCTTCACCGGCTATTCATAGTTTTTCCTAGGATTAAAAAAAAAAAACAGATTTACTGAAAACTAAAGCAACAGAGCTCTGAAATCCAAGGAAAAGAAAAACAAAAAGTTTTTCTCTGACTGAGACCATTTCCGGAGAGAGACATAAGAAGAGCATTAAAAATGCAGTGATTCAGTAGGCACGCAGCGAAGAACATACTGAAAGTTGGCTCAAGGGTTGGAAACATACCATCAGCCTTCAGTGAGCGGAGATTGAATCTGGCCTGGGAATCTTTTTTAAATCTTCCTCTCTGTCTCCCTCTTAATATCGCTCTGCTGCTGGCTGTCTAATGAATACAAAGGTATATCTGTCTCCTCTTCCTCTCTAAAACAGGTTTTTAGAGATGAGTGTGTCTCTCGATACAGACACACTAAAACAATCGATGATTTTATGAAAAATGATGGATTGTTGTCTATTGAAGTAGCCAGCAGTGTAGTTAACATGAACTCAACCTTAAACATGCAATACATTAAAGCGAAACTCTCGCCAAAATGCAACCTAGGCTTTTTTTGTGAATGTACCCGAGTCAAACCTTTGTTTAAATGCTTAATTACGACGAAAAAGGCACTTTTGAGATTTACCTTATTTTATTTTCTTCTCGTTTTCAGGTCAAACTCATTTTCTCAGTGCTACAGGCACTTTAGCGATCATCAAAATCACAATGTGTAAAACACTAAGAGGGCTCGACACAACATGAAACTTTGCTCGTAGTATCACCAGGGTCTCTACACATGAACACCAGAATTAGAACAGTGACAGTAATATTAATCCACAACTCCTCTCCAGCCACATTCATGTTTTTTTCTAGGCCCTTCAGTTCATCCTCCCTTCATCCTCCACCATTCCCTCGGACGATCCCTTCTTTCTCCATCACCTGATGATCCCGCCCTTCCACACACCTGTTCCCACTCTCCCTCGTCAGCCCTGCGGATACTTAACCAGCCCACCGCATCTCAGATTCTGCCAGTTCATTCCTAGTTGCCTTGTTGGATTGTTGCCCTTCGTAGTATTTGAGTTTCTCTGATTGCTCCCTGTGAACCTGCCTGTCTGCTTATCAGTCTGCATGTGAGCTTCTGAAATAAATGGTCGAAGTTTTCCTGCTGCCTCTCTTGACTTTGATTTGAACACAGCATTAGATTTGCCATAACAAACTTCCTTAGTGCCGGCACAGTTTTAATTACCTGCTATTGACGTGACTCAACACCTAAACTTACATGTTAATCATAATTAAAAATAATTAAGATTAAATGTTGAAACAATGTGAGAAATACTCGCTCAGCAGTGGTGACATTACTACTTATTTTTATCCTAGAACCTAAATCCAGATGTTGTTTACACCACTCGAAGCTGCTGTCTCAGAAAATATGGTTCATCATACTGTAAACTGAAGCATTAGACAATGTCATTGTTTCATCTGTTCAAATTAACTCATATCGCAATGTCCAGAAAGGGGTAAATAATCATTTGGAATCATTTAACTTGATTGTTTTGTATCATTCAGCTGTGTCACATCCGTCTCTGAGCAGCCTGTTTACAATCAGCAGCTGTTTCACCACAAATCCGCCGAGGGATTTGTCACACCTGAGTCACATCAGAATGTCAGACGTCCCTTCTTCCTCCTTCCTACGATACCTCACATTCAGCAGTGAGTGATGTTTGGAAACGCTGCACATCAAATCACATGACACATGAAAGGTATAATCTGCTTCCAAGGAAACGATGAATCCTGATAGATGCAGGTTGAAAGTGAGGTATTGATGTCGATGCCTCGTCTGTGAACAGTATTCCTTCTGTAAACAGAAACGTGTTGAACACAGAAGCGTTACCAAGCCTTTCTCAGCAGATTCAAGTTACGTCCAGGTGGATCTCAGGAAGATTGTTTTGGGCATCTTTTGTCCTGACGTGCTCATAGAGCCTGACACCATGACAATAGGTGGATTGGAGAGCTCAGTGCAGCCTTTCAGATTAGCATAAATCTTTAAAGTGGAGGCTGTCACTCATTTGGCTTGATTGGCATTACTGGTGATGTGAGGCAAACGAAAAGTGGCGAGATAAGCCTTTTGTCTTTGTCTGTTAAATGCCCTGACCTTGGATTATTGAGCTTCTGTCAAATGCACTCTCCACTCCCTGTTGCTTATTTACCAGCTTTGTGCTTGAGTAAGGACATTGTGATGAGGAGACGGATGACAGTTTTGAAGCTGTCTTTACAGACATTCAGGAAGGTCATTAGTCCCGACCTCATGGCACCGGGACATAGGCTGGGTGTCTTCTTTTGCAATGTCTCACATTATGTTTGTGAGATGGAAAATAATAACTTGACATTTGTGAGCAGCGTCTGCTGCACAGTGAGGGCTGTGGTGAGAATGTGGGAATGTGGTCTTGTTTGTCCGTTTCGGGGAAATGTTTTGGACAGCGTTGAGAAATGGCTGGGTCCAAATGTCACACTGCCTAGTTTACTAAAGTTATGCCTGCTTGGGTATCAAAATGATTCAACTAATGCACCAAAACGTGATGTGGTTATAAATTCGGGAGGATGATGCAGCTGCCTGTTTATCTCGAAGGGATTTTAAAGGCCTCTAATATCCAGATAATTAAATGGTGCCATGTGAAGTTAATGTATTTTATCAGATGTTAATAATCGACATGGTAATTCAATAACATGACTCTGCTGTTAAGGCTACGTAAGAATTGTATCGTCTTAAGAATCTGCCTCTTGATGCACAACCCAACCCAACCTACATCCATGCTACTTTGCACCTCATGTAAATACTAATAATATCAGACTGTGTACTTAACATGCTGACTTGTTTGTGTCTGTGTACAACTACTCAACGCGCCTTTAATTTTCCCCTGGGGACAAATATAGTTTTGTTTTGTTTTTTTGATTTAGCTACATTTTTAATGCCATGCTGTCCTTGTCAGTCTCAGTTTATATTAAAGACAGATCATGTGACTTTTAGAAACAAGACACATCAGAACCATTTTGTCCTTGTAATAAAAAAAATGAGTCATTAAATGACAAATTACACTCAACAGCTACATCCTCAATTGGTCTGGCATGACGAGTAGCTTATGGTGTCTAACTTAAATAATATATAAAATGTTTGCCGGGTGTTGTGTGGGGAGAGCCGGGCGGAGCTCCTCCAGGAGGGATAAACACCTGCAGTCACACTGGATGTTCCTCTGATTCTGAGCCGTTTGCTGACAGGAGAAGACCTCACAGATTTGGACAATTGAATAAAAATGTGATTTTTTTAAAAAATTCAGTGTATTTTCATTTGTCCTTTTCATTTTTGTCCCTCATTAGTATCTGCAACCTCGTGTTGCCACATGGAGAGTGTAACTACCTGCCATTACAATCCTTGTTTCTGGTACAGCACATTCAAAGGATACCTGATTGAAAGGCACAGCTGGGCCTCTGTATGGTACATGAATACGATCTGTGAAGCATCATTCTGAGTCCATTGAGGCTGGTAGTGTTATAGATTTGTTGGCTCTCCTCTGCAGCATTTAACCTGTCAGATGATATTCTATGCACCACACTGATGGACTGTGAGCATCTTAAATTAATTTGAAGGCATCACAAGCATGAAAGTGTAGGCTGTATTAATATCTGCTTTGGACGGAAAAAGAATCGAAGACTGGTGTTCCTTTCAGTCGCATGCTTTTAGCTGCACAGGCTCTTTTGTGGGTATGACCCAACAAAAGCCCCTTTTTTTTCATTTCAATTACCTGCTGTAAGCTATAGGGCTCCCAGAGAGAGTTAACAAAGCCTTTATCGGTCAATCACTAGAAGTCCAGCCATGTATTTTTGTGCCTTTAAAACTGAAAGCTATGTAGTTATTAAGACTTTCCTGAAAGAAAAAAACTCTTCTAAACTCACTGATAATTTTTTCAGACTTCTACACCCAATAACAGTTATTGAGTCTGACCCCCAGAGTACTTTTTGTTTCATCACCAATGGCCAAAAATTGCCTTTATGTCAGTTACTGAATGTGACATATACCTATAATATAAAACTCACATTTATCCCCCCCAAAAATGGTTGAATAGTGTCTTTATATTGAATTACGGTCTTAGTTCACTACATAGAAGAATTTAGCAATTGTTCTAAGCCACCCAGTGTTACCACACGTCACTGCTTACTTATGTGCTTTTATTGCTTCACTCAGAAACATAATACCCCTTCTCTGCCTCTGGGAACTCACTATCACAGTGCTGCAATTTGGAATTTTCGGAAGAATTGTTTGCTTGATTTCTCCTTTAGCATGCTCAGTGAAAGTTAATCTCTTTGGCCCCTTTTCTCTCTGTCAGCAGAGGAAATATATTGGATAGAGAAACTTCAGGTGACATAAAACTAATGGGCTTTAAATTTAACCATGAGAAGGGGGAGATGATTGGAAAACTTTTTGAAGAATGTAAAATTATAATTCAGCGTCCCTGAGGAAGAGTCTGAAGCATCGGAGGACCTGTGTAATTCTCTCTCTGATGAAAACCCTTAATACTGATTTATCTGATCAAGAGCGTCTCAACAGCTTTCTCAGGTCTGCTTGAGGAATACTAATATACCAGTCAACGCGAGGCTTGTTCTGCAAAGAGCTGAACAGGACTCAGGCCTCACAAACAAATCTGCTCGGACTGCAGGGTTTGATCACCCACATTTTATTGCTGTGACGGCTGGATTGGATCAGCGAAAATAGATTTTGTGCTTACTTTTAGCCAACGATATTGCTTTAGTCATAAATGCAACAACAACATATAAACTGTGCTAGAATCCACTGCTCTCTCAGCATGATAACTTTAATTTGGTGTGAATGTAACCATAAAAACAAATCTCAAAGATGAGAAAAAAAACTCAACAATTATCAGCAATGTTTACTGTGTAACTGTGTCATGTTCAGATTATATTAATCATGTTTGTGTGGGATACAAAGTTGGATGATATTCATGGGCAGAAGAAACGTTGATCCCTAATCATTAACCAAACTTCTCCCAGTAACAAATAATTCTACCGAAAGCTTCTAAAGCCCGACATTTGATGGAGAGTATAAAAAGCTATGGCAACATTTCCAATCAGAATGACACGCAAAAAAAAAAAAAAGAAAAAAAAAAAGATGTCTGGTCAAAAGCACGCTGTCCAGACGGAATGAGCTGCGAGAGAGTGATCCTGTTTTAAATGCAATCTGTTGTTTTCTGCTGGGATATCAACTGGATCCTTTTGCTGTTGAGTCCCAGATGGTTAAATTGAATTGTCCAATAATGACACCCGTTATTGCACGTGACTGTTTTCTAACCGTGGCTCTTTTGTAATCAGCATTTTAAACTAATGAACCAGTATGTTTGTTGCATTGGACAGCAAGACAAACTGCTCAAAATAGTTCTTTAAAGAGGTGAAAATAACAACTACTGGTCACATTTTAGATCATATTTTATGGACAAATTTCACTTTTACTCTTTCTTTCAAACAGAATTGTAGTTTTCATGGTCAAAGGGCGAGATGGGAAGCATGCTTTTCTGTGCCATGAAGACAAATGATTCAGTCATGCTTCAGCGATGTATCAGATGTGAAATAGTCGACTTTGAGCTAAAATGGAATCAAAGTTCTTTCTGAGATTCTCGCAGAATCAGAAGCAGCTGCCAACCACTTGAAGTGGTAACCTGCATCTGGTTTTTAAAATAAGAACAAAGGCTTCTTTCTAGCACGGTGACTATTCTCTTCACAGCTTAACAGTTTCAGAGTTCCACCTTCGATGCGATTCGTTTGGTGATGTACCAAAACACCCTCACAGTGTGGGGTCAACAGATGAAGGTGCCGCAGAGTCATTTTTCAGCTCAACAGGGGCGTGCTGATGTTTTTTAACATTTCTGCTGTTCCATATTAAAGCAAAGCTCCTAACAAAGCACCCAAGCTGTTTGCTTACGAAGCCGGTGGAGTCGCTCCGGTCATTTATCACCTGGACTTAAAGGTGTGCCTGGGGTATGCCAGGACAAAATCACCTTATGAAGGTCAATGGGGCAAAAAATAAAACCGCTTCGCTCCTGAGGACAACCCTTCTTATGTGCGCTGAGAAGATTTTGTAAGTCAAGAGCTACAGATGCAGAGACACAGACGAGGCTTTCATGTGTGCCGGATTGCATTTACTCTCTAGCTCAACCGTTTTCGAGAGGATGTGTCCTTTACCTGACACCAGCCTCAGCTCAAATGCGACTGTGGCATTTGAAGCTTACCATCCCTATTTTCGTTGTGCAGTGAAAAGCAATGAATGGAATCCCTGTGGACAGTCGCATGCTTTGGAGATGCCTCTTTGCGTAAAAGAGGAGGTAATCGTGCATAACTGCTCAAAAACGTCATCTGGACATCGGAGTCATAAACAGGAGCGCGGCACTAGCCACTCTGGCAGATTGCACTGTCAGGAGGTAAACAACAGAAAGAATGAGGAAGGACTCATCTGATAGGAAATGTCAGGGCATGATTGGATTAAAAAAACCTTCTAAATTAGGGTCATTAATCATGAGCTGGGAAAACAGTGACAGGTCTTGTTCTCAAAAGCTCTCCTCTGGAACTAAGCTGAGTGCCACCCGGAAATTGTGCAATTACCTTAATACCTGATTTAAATGAAGAGTACGCATGGCAGTGTCAATTGTTAATTGGGGAAAACAGCTCATATTATTTAGAGGTAATTGCCATCACAAGAAGTCTAGTTATCTAAATCTGCCTTTTTTTTTTATGACGCACCCGTCTGTCTGGAATGCATAATTAACGCAACACGTTAAATTCAAATACCTGATGCTTCCCTACGCCGTGCAGCTATGGCTGATACTGAATGTCATATTAAATGTCTTCCTCTGCTGTTGCCGGGGACTTTTAGCTGCATCCTGGCCAGTAATACACATGTCAAGTGTGACATCTTAAATTGCTATCATCTCTGCACTTTCATATGGAAAATTGAGAGCTGTGCAGTGAGCAGAAACTTTTTTTTCTGAGTCCACCGCACAAGTCATCATCTTTCACCCAATAACCCAGTTCAGTACTGCAGAGTGCACACAGCAATTAACTTGGAGCAACAGTTACACTAATGTATCACATTTCTCTGCTCACAGTGTAACAAACAGCACCCCCGAGGGCTGCTGCTGCAGGACTGATGGCACACGAGCCAGAATTGACGGGGGCATGTTAGGAACCAACAACCCCCCGCCTCTCCCACCACGAGGAGACCAGGCATCCTCCAGCACGCACACTGACTACCCCACTGTGTGATGCAGTGATATCAGAGGAAATCTAATCAGAAGTTGCCTGACTTGCACATAAGTCATTGCAGAGCTAATCAATGCTTATTCTGCATGGATTATGGATATCTGTTGTGAAATTCAAGACATTTGTTTTTTTCTGTCTGAGCTGCTGATTCTCCATCATGCAGGGCCGGAGTGGCTGTGTTTAAAGCAGGGAGAACAAGAGCGAGGACGTGGGAAGATGTGTGTGTTTCATATCTAATTTCTTCCCCCACATGTACGATATAGTATGTGAAAGATGTCTCGTTCACTCAGCGTGTGACAAAAGCCTGTGAGTTTTTTTTTTTTTAGTGCACATGTTAAGCTCCCGGGCAGTTTCTTCACGGCTCTTGGTTGGTCTCCATAGGTGCAGTCACACAGAAAGTCATGTGCGCTGCTTCTCGTTGGAACTCGCGTTCGCATGACTAATATAAATGTGTGAACATCTTCATGGGAGAGGAGTTCAGGGACACGGCTCTCCATCGAGTATCATCTTAATTAAACCGAAAGTCCCTCAAAGACTCTGCGGCAAGCTATTTCAGATTGCAAATTAGCCATGCTTCGTACAGCTAGCCATTCGTCCACAAGCGTCTGCTGGTGGGTTGTTCAGGCAACTTTTTTCTGGATAATTTTTCCAACAGCTGCAAACAACTTAAACGCAGATCGTATTTAGCTTTATTTTCGGAGCATTACCTAACGGCTGAACCCCTGCCTTTCCCACAGTCACATCCCACTGAATGGATACTACATGCAGGGGCATTATTATGGCTACAGCAATCACATATCTGAAGGCAAATTAGGATCCCTGACCAGCTTTGTCACATGCAATTTTAATATGATTTCAGTGGTGCACCCGGTGACGCCTACCAGTGAATCAGTCATGGGTTTCTCATTTGGTTTCATTAGCAGGCCTGAGATTTCATCACTGTAAATGCACATGTGTAAAGAAAGATGTCGCCGCTGTTGCTGATTCCTCCGGTGCAGCCAGAGGCCAGCCTCTGTTCCCCTTCCTCACAGCGGTTTTGACTGTGGCTGTGGTTTTCAATGAGACTCTCTGAGGCTATCATGCCTGAGGATTGATGGCTCTGTCTCACATCTCAGTTAGACATCAAAATATGGAAGCCGTGGACCTGTCTCATTCAGTTATAGGACACAGAGGAAGCAATCTTTCAAGCAGTATTGTACTTAGGTAAAAGCAAAGACATTGTGCTCAAACATTACTTTGATAAAAGTCAAAGTCACCCATATGAATGGTACATTAGTAAAGGATTTATAGTACCAGATATCAAATGTACTTCAGCGTCAAAAGTCTAATTTCTGATCCCTTTCCCCTTTCCTCATTGGCTGCCAGCAACACAGAATAAAACTTGAGTTCATTCATCCCTTTAGTCTAGAGAGCTTCCCACTTCTTACACCAGAAAATGTTAGGCTCTCCAAGTTCCATTACCAACATTAAAATCTGGTAGTTCAGGCCCACTCTGTCCAGCTTCCTGTTTTGAGTCGTGCTGCTGCTAAGGATAGCAGGTGCTGTGGAAGCCTCAGCAGCGCTATCTAAGTAGCACTTTTGCTCGTTCTCTGACGTCAACTTCAGTTTCAACAGGGCTGCTCAAAACAGTCTCATCCTGTTCCACACTTCAATTCCCGATAGTTCCCATTTGAAGCCACGTGGGTGCAAGGATTGTGTGCCTTTTATTCTACTACTGCTTATCTTGCCTTTATAGTTTGGTTTTTGCACTTAATATATGCTAATTTAACTTGTTTGCCTGAAAATAACAGCTTCAAAATATTTTTGATGCTACGGTGTCTTGTAATAAGGTGAATGGTGTCTCTTCATGTCCCAGCCACTCCATCTCCCTATCACTTGTTCCTGTCATGATGTAATGAGTTTTGTTTGTAGCTAGCACTTACGCTATGTCTGACAAACTGTTACAGACCTGGGATTTGTATTTACGACGGTGGTGTTGCTCTCAGATTCGGTGTCAAGTGCCAGTTTCTGTATGATGTTGTTTTAACTAATCATGGATGATGTATGCAACATGCATGAACGAGACTACGTAGCAGGATGAAACTGAAAATAGTATATTTAATTTATGAGAAATTTGTCTTATAATCAATTGTATAAAAATGCATGTCTTAGGTGAGTAACCAAAGTTATCAAGGGGAGTAAAGAGTACAACATTTGGCTCCAGATTGTGGTATAAAGTATAAGGTATAAAGCAGCAGAATACGTACAAGCACCTTAAAATTGTACATGGGTACTTTAGTACTTAGTTATATTCCACTGCTGCTTTCAGTCCTCCTGCCTGTGTAGATTCATAATGTCACTGTGGCTCCCTACTGTAGATGAAACAGGACAGGCTTGTGAGGGATCTGATAAAAAATATTCCTGTTAAAATGTTTTAATAATTTCTACCTGACTGAATGAAGCATCACAGCATGACGTTCATATAGCTCCTGAGTACAGCAGCATTGATAAGAGAAAGAATTTATTGTTATCAGTTTAGAAAGTGCAGCTTGACCACAGGCCTGCTGGCTGTTGCTGGAACATGACGTTAACACACACTAACAACTCAGCTGCAGCCACGTGACGCCGCCCAGGAAGGTTATCTGTCTCCACTGATTTATCTCTGTGCTACCTACTGTCAAAGAAGGTATCTTATTAGGAAAGGTCGCTAGTTAGTTATCAAGGAAGAAGGCTGCAAGGCAACCTTCTGAATGACACTGAGCAAGAGCCTGTCCCCACCCACGGAGCTTACGGTATGCTGTTGATAGTGAAGCATTAAATCATTAAATTATTAAAGTATTTTCATTGTGTGTGTTGGCTCGAGCCAGTGCTGCAACGTTTGCCTCTCCGTGGAGACTGTTTTTTACATTTGCTCAGAGATAAAGCTTCTTGCCGGCCCCCTGATGCAGTAAAGCACCATATGAAAGAGTCATCCAAAAGACTTAGTGCCAGTGGTGACAGAGCCTCCGCTTCATGCTTACCAAAATACTCATTTGGAGTGTGACATCATTATCACGTTCCTGTTGCAGGAAAAAAGTATATGACAAATTCCCCTGACTCCAATTAGGCTCTTGTTTAATTGCTTCTATTAACTGAGGTATTTACTCAGATCCCACTCCTCAAATCCGTTCTAATTCCAGTATGATGCATTGTCACCCATAATTTCTACACAGTGTACAGTTCACAACTTTAAAAAGTGAGGCATAATTTATCCAAAAACCTTAGATGTGACTGGGTCGCGGCTCAGCGGGTGAGAGAATTAGAAAAAATGTGTCATATAACAAAAATAATAAATGTGAAGCACTATATCCTGATTAACAGTGTTAATTTTTAGTTAAAAAGCCTATGACACAATTCAGCTGTTGCTCAGTCTGAAAACAAATTTGTCACAATATTCTGCCAAGAGAAGCATGTTTGACAGGTCTGAAACTGACACTACCATGTAGATGGTGAAAAATGTTGCCCTGACTCAAGACTAGACCAAGAAATGATAATTATATAACACTCAGTAGAGTGCATACCTCCGCCAAGGCCCAGCAGTTCCCTATAATTCAGTCAGCTTGATCCAATATCAGACACAATATCAGTGTATCACTCTCAATTTTAAACGGGCAGTAATTTTCAGACCAAAATTTAAGATCACCAGATTTAAGTCTGCATTATTCCCTGATAATCTATTGAAAAATGTCATATCTCACAATGTTAAAGACAGTGTTAAAACATTCAAGGATCCATTCCTTTTATCTGGATCTGCACCAAAGAGTAATGGGGTCTATTCTGGGCTGAGACCCATCCTCCATCCAAGTTTTGTGACAATCTGCCCAATAGTTTTTGTATAATCCTGTTGACAAACCAACAACAAACAAATGGACGTGGGTGAAAACGTAACTAGTGTCTGGTGACGTTTATATTTAAAGTGATTCAAGTTCTTAAAGGATTTTTGCAGATTACATTTTCTGCATAGAAATAGTTTGGGCCATAAAGGGACAGGGAAAAAAATTACATTATTTGTCGTCTTACTCATGAATATTGCTATTCATTAACACATATTCAGAAAAGTTGTTGCTTTTTGTTTAAATAGAGTAATCCAGCTCAGCTCAACATGAACTCTAGTATCTGGAAGGCAGCTGTCTGACTGATGGACGTCCATATAAAACCTGAGCTGACACTTCTTGAGCTCTCTCTCGAGTGGGTACTTATTGCAATAAACTTTACTGAGTGCCAATTTTTTACTGGCATGAGACTTTTTGTTATATATTTTGCTATAATTTTGTTTCACATGTCAAGCAAGTGATTTCAAAGTAGTCGTAGCTTCAGCTAACCAAACCAGATTTCACCTCAGGGCAGCTTTGCTGTTGTTACACTTCTTCCAGCGCCGTGAAGTAATTGGTAGTCGGCAAAGCTCTCTCGACACTGATAATATCTGTTATTGTACTTTCACAGAAGCTGAAACTCATACTTTGTTTCACCCTTTAAATGGAGGCCTTTCTTTTACTTCTTTTAGTGTTTGAAACTCATGGGTGGTGAAGTGGGGTGGGGTCAAATTATGTTTACAAACCCCCCAAAAAAATCTGCTTCAGGACTTTAAATGTACCTTTACATCAGGGATTATTCATGCAGACCCCTCCACTCTTATCTGGTCCTCACAACTTCCTGCTTTATGGTTCACCACACAATACCCACACACAGCTCTACACATCTACTGCAGCCACTGTAAATATTTTAATTAATCTGCTGATTGTTATAGAGCCTAAGTTTGTGTCTTCAAATAGATTCTTTTCTCCAAACAACACACCAAAAAACTGTGTTTGTCATAAATGACAGATAGCAGCAGCAAACCTCACATTTAAGAAGCAAATGTGTCACATTTTAGCTTGAAAAATTACTTTAATGATTAATCAATTATGCAAATAGTTGGCAACTAATTGTACTTTGACTGACTGATTGATTAATCAGTTAATCATGGTGGGTATGCATCCTAGAAAGAAAGAAGAAGAAAGTATATGCCATAAGGACATGACAACATTGAAAACATGTTAATTGGCCAATTAATGAAGAAAAATAATCAGGACCTGTTGCCAGTGAGTTCTCCCATGGGGGGCATCCCACACTACATCCCATAATAGACTTAATTAAAGGAGATCAATTGTGGAAACAGGCCCGCAGTTTGTCTTTAAGTTTGATGTTACACATGTGACACACTATATGTATCTATATTCATTCCCCTGAACGTCTGAGGAAGATCTGCAGCTTCTGGTCCACAACGAGCTGCTGTAAAGTATCCAGCAGCAACCAGCAGGAGTCACACGACCGCTAGTTTTACATAGAGTAGCGGAGAAAATCAAAGCGGAAGTGAGGAACTGAGAGGAGCAGGAAAACTTTTTTTTTTTGTTTGGAGGGGGGGTTGGAGGTGAAACTTGGAGACGACTCTATCACTTCGGAACTGGAACTTGTGAGGACGCACAGACGCGTACATGCAGAGTTGTGGAGAGTGAAAAAAGAGGCAGCTTTTTTTTTTATATTTTTGTCGTTGAGGCGCGATGGGACTCCCCACTTTGGAGTTCAGTGACTCTTTCCTGGACAGTCCGGACTTCAGGGAGCGGATCAAATGTCATGAAATCGAGCTGGAGCGGACAAACAAATTCATCAAAGATCTCATCAAGGATGGAAACATGCTCATCACTGCGCTCAAGAGTAAGTCCCGGCCTCCCTCCCCCTCCTCTCTCCCTCCTGCGGGTCCAGAAATAATCTTTTTTTTTTTCTTTTTTTTTTTTACACTATTAACCACCTGAAAGCCACAGGCGGCTTGTAATTAGCTGATGCATTCATTACAGAGTATTTAGGTCCACTGTGTTGGTGTCTGAGTGGAGTCTGTTTGAACCCGAGCTGAATAACCCAGTGCTCTCCTACTGGGAAACGTTATTATTGCTGGTGGGAAGCTTTCAGTCATTTTTTTTAAATTCATTATTCGGAGGTTGTTGTAATTCCAGAACCTTTTTGTAAGGCTTTGTGTCTGCCTCCATGGCTGCGCTGCGTCCAACAGAGCCTGAAGTAAAAACCCAGAGTCCAAAACTGTGAGCATGATATGAGTGGCTTTACTGAGGCCAGAACCAGAACCAGAACCAGAACCAGGCACATGCAGATCACTATCACTATCATCTGCTCTTCACTTCAGCTCCATTTATGAGATGCTCAAGAGAGATTTTCAAGGCACCTCAGAGGAGCGAGTGAAAGCTGGAGGTGGTGTGTCTTCAGTGAATCATCGAGAGCTTGTGTGTGTGTGTGTGTGTGTGTGTGTGTGTGTGACTGTGTGGATGAGGATGCCAGCACTCTTTCATGGGGTCATTGTCCTCTCCAAATCCCAAGTTCAATCTCAAATTCCTCCGCGCTGATTAAAGTGGACTTCCTGTTCTGCTGCTGTTCCCCCCGTAGGGTCAGCGTCAGAAGTGTGTCTGTGAAATGGAGAAAAGATCAGAAATAAGCCCAATGAACGTGGAAAACAGCTGCCACGTCCATGTGATGTGGTCACTGTTTTATTCACAGCTCAACCTGGCATGGTCCTGTGAGAAAGCCTCATTCTTTTCATGCGCTCACTCTTTTCTTTCTGCGTCACAGAACATGTCCTTGCTTGTGTGGTCAGTCGGTGATGCTGAAATGCCACCAGCAGACGTACTGACAGGGGTTAAAGCAACTGTTCACTATCTTCTCACCCACCTGTGACGTTTCTCGTGGGCCACGAAACATTTCTGGAGCGCACTGAAGGAGCTTCCCAAACAACTGAATAGATGGGAACTGTCGGAAATACATAACAGCACAAACCAAATTAATGGAGAAGTATTATTAATCAGCCTCGGAAAGGAAATTGGACTTTTGAATATTTTAAATGCTCACTGAGGAGAACCGATGCTAAATGTGACCCATTTCTCTGTAATGATGGCCGCCATTACCCAAGTAGCTGCTCGATGCGTGCCATTAGTGTCACGGCACAAGACAGCTAGCTACAGTTATCGTGGAAGCTAACATAGCCTTTGGACCGGATCAGAACCTATTTGGCTTTTGCTCCACTTTCCGCCCGTGTCTTAACTTTTAAAAGACATCCTATTAAAGCATTTGAGATTACATTTAGATGGTTTCATAGCACTCCAATCAAAAGTTCCTCGCACAGGCCGTCTTCTTCAGAAAACAACCATTGGTCTACTATGAAAGTAGCTTATTATGACCCGTTGTTCAACGTTTATTTGGTGGCAGAGTTTGTACAGCAGCAAAGGAGGAAGTCAAGCAAAGTCGTGTCACATACAAAGTGTTACGTACATAAAGTAGGTACGTTCTGAAGTAGTTATACAAGGAACTTTATTTGAAGCCAAACCTCAGTGTTTTCCCAAACGTAACCACCTAATTTTTATTCCCTCAACCAAACCAAACTGCAAGTGTACGACGAAGGTCCAGCTCGCCTGTCACTGGTACGCTGTGATGGATCGTTTTGTTTCCATCATGGTGATAAATGTAGTTGCATAATATCCCAATATTGTATTCAGAATCCTCCACACTCTCACTCACTTTCTGAGTGTGATGGAGAGATTGATGGCTGAATAAACACGAAGTAGACAATTAATTAACAATCACTCTGCTGTAGCCACATGCAGCTTGTTTTTGTGCGATACTGGCTGTTAGTTCCGTGTTTCTATGGGAACATTCCATGTCAACAAAAGCAGCGAGGAGCACTTACCACATTTACCACTATATTTGAAATAATTTTCTTCATCTTAAGGGCAGCTGAAGGCCAAAGCAATTTCAAGTCATTTTTGCAGGGGAAGTGGACAGGGTGGCACAGGTAGACAGGAATACCCTCCTGGATGGTTTATTCATGGCACTTAGGATACTCAGGCAGGATGTCATCGGTACATGAGGTGAGAGAACTTAATGCTCTTGGTTGTACAAAGCATATAAGACAGTAGCAAGTGGATTGAAACTTTTGATTGCTTTTAATTGGCGTTGATTGCAGGAAAACGGCATATCTGAGGGCCTGTTTGATCCCACCCTTACAAGTCAGAGAAGAGGAATGTAATCTGGTTCAGTAAATAACCCCAAAAAAACATGGCCACACCTCAGCAGTATGAGTGGAACAGTCCTTTAACTGGAAATCTCGGTTTCAGTCAGAGGCGGAGCGAAAGCGCAGGAAGAGCATTGCAGGAAGTAAATTATTAATGGGCTTTAACTCAGGATGCCACAGGGGTTTATGACCCTTTATGACCCCCCATCAGTGGTGACACGACTGAAAGACCCTTAACGGAGCCCTTTTTTTAATAGTAATCATCTCATGTTTAAAGATTAAATAGTATACCATAATAATTAATCGGCCTTCACGTGTGGCTGTCTGTGTGAATGCCGCTTGTTGAGTCAAGTTTGAATGTCATGTTAATATGTTACCTGTTAAATGGTCCCACGCATTACTGAAACTGCATTTAGCAGATTCCAATACATGCAACAGTACTTTATGTTGGTGTGTGTGTAGTATACGTGTGTACAGGATGTGTATGCCATGACCATAAAAATCATGAAGTTGTTTATTTGTTACTTATTTGTAATGACAAATGTGATTAACTTTTTCAAGGTTGAGTCTTTGTTGGTGAGCTGACGCAATGATTAATGGGTCATCAAAATGGTTTAAAAATTTCCCTTTTTTAAAAGAAAAATAAGTCAATCATTTCCTGGTTCAACTTCTTAAGTGTAAAAATACTCTGCCACTGGACTCTGGGAGATTGTGATGAGCAGATTTCACAACTTTTTGACATTTTATGGACTTAACAAGTAAGTGATTCGATTTGAAAATATGTGATGGATTGATTAATAATGAAAATAAGTGTAAGTTACAGCCCTACTTTGTTGTTGCTGAAATAATGATGTGCTGTGGTAGAGAAAGGTAGCATCAAACTTTGGGGATAAAATAGAGGCCTTGTCTTTTTCTTGTCAGTTTTCTTCCCTCCAAAGGAAAACATAATGGGGAAGGAATCACATTCATAGTCGTATCTCCTTGGTAGTGTGTGCATTAATGATTAGGATCGTGGTGTAAACATTCCCAAAGCTCACAACAGTTTGATATTAGCTATTTGTTGGCGTGGATAATTTGTTCCAGGTGCAGGTAACAACTATCTGCAGATGCTGTAAGTAATCTTTGACTTAGTATCTGTGGCTGCCACTGACTGTTCACACCTGGTGTAAATAACAACTGCAACTGCTTTTTTATTAATCCCGCTGCTTGACAGGAGTAATTAAATACACTAAAAGCGCTAATTATCTCTTTGTGAGTGGGGTGTGAAAAACCACAGATACGACTCATTTAACAATACATTGTAGATGTGTTAGGTAAGTCTGTATACAAAGCACTTAGGCATGTAGCCAGGCATGATTGGAAGCAATGTTGTTTACTTAGCATTTACATTCAAATGGTAAGACGTTCTATTAGGATAACGCAGGCTGTCCAAAGTGTCCGTTACACATGATTAAATAAAATGGACATTAAAGTAAAGATCTTTTGTTGGGACCAAGCAACAATCATCAAGACTAAATGAAGCAGATGTGGACATTTCTTTATGTGCAGCACTATTTTTTTGATAACGTCCTGAAGTCCGTGCCCTGCGGCCTCACAGTGATAACAGATTGCAGGATGTGACTTTGCCTGGACAAGAAACGGTCGGTCACATAACTCCACATAAAACTTGTGGTTTTTAAACTTTTTTGTCTGGATTAGATAAACAAGAGGAAGCATGTTAATTTGGGAGCTCCAGATGTTCTGGTAGGCTTTACTGCGTTGCTGTATATGCTTAGCAAAGCTGACAAGCTGCTGGTTGTGGCTTCATATTTGCATTTGCTATATTCCCATTTGCCGTCCTCTTTCTCACCGCCTGTCATATACTGTAAGTCCTTTTAATGGTGGATTGACTGGCCAGCTCCCAAGGATAATATAACACCGCTTTTTTCACTCGATGGGGACCTTTTTCAACAACCGCTTGTTTACTCGACTTTTGTCACACTGAACCTGTAGCATTCAGTTGGCTTTTGTGTGAGCCTGTGTCTTGAAAGTGGCTGCGATACTATGAGTCATCCGATTCAGAGGATAAGCTTTACAACATTATTTTCTGAAGGGTCCAATCCATATTCTCTACCGACAGGTTCAAACTGAGTTGCAAGCGAAAAATCAAGTATTGCTAAAAACTGTTCCAAATGGCAGCCCCAGGCTACAAATTGTGTGGAAATGGCAAAAAATGTAACTTAATGTTGTACCACAGACCAGAAACAAACTGCTTGCCATACAATAACCAGGGATATTTTATAATCATGACTTAAGCAGCGATGTTGATGATATTTTTAAGATAAATTGAACCTCAAGGTGGGCCAACTTTACCCCCACTTCGGGGCAACCCTTCCTATAGAGCATTAATCATAATGTATCATTGAGAAATGTGTCTGAAAAACATAATAAGATACTGTTGACTAAGGCTCTTAACTGGTCCTAGTGCTGTGAGGGAATCCTCTCATACTCAGGTAGCCTTTGGGCTATTGATTGTGTCCTTCCTTCATCAGTTGTACAGATCTGTTAAGCACCAGGCCAGCTGCCAGTTAGTGCATGTAGGCACTTGAGGAAATTGTGCAACACCGCCACCAGACGTCTGCTGTTTTGGCCTAGACCTTCTGCACAACTCAATAGTTTTCCAATCTAAGGTGTATTTAGAGGTTGTTTGATGGGTGGAGGATTTGCCCCAAAAATAGCATCACGATCTATATAATTGCAATCCACAATCTAAATTGCTGTCTTTTTCTCAATTTTCAATTGCTATGTTGACTTTGGCCAGACATGAAATAGCCTAGGAATTTCTCCATTTGCACCATGAAACAAAATACCGCAATAAAAAAGAAAAAGAAAAAAAACAAAAACTCCTCCTTCACCTTGCTAGCCAAAACTTGCCCTGCATTCTTTACAAGACTTCAGCAGAGGAAGGGCCATGTGAGGTCCAGTCAGCATAGCCATTTAGTTAGCTACATCACTCTATGTGTCTGTTCGCATAGCGTAGACAATGAGGTTATGTGAAGTTTGGAAAAAGAAGTATTCCATCACATTCTAAAATCTCGAGCTCTCCCACCTCAAGTTGTTTTGACTCTCCACGGTTATTATTAAAACCTTTCGAAAAGCAACATTGGTTATCCAGAAGGTTTCGTGAACAGGAGTAAACATTTAATTTTCACAAGCTTATATTAATGCTGCGAGATTAACTCAGCCTAAACTAGGAGACAGCCCATTATTATGCTAGCTGTCTGTCTCTGCCACTATCCATGCCCACGCCTGCTCACCAGCCGGAGTGATGCTTCCTCTCCGGGATGCATACAGTAATTAATGGCTGACAGGCATGGCCGTTATTATAAAAAAGATTACAGTGTTTTACAAGTATGTAAACAGCGTCTTTACATGTTCCAATTGTGCCGGCATAGTTGTGAGGTACTTATGCGAGTTAATATAGCTATAAATAGGGACCGTCACTGTCTAACCCTGTTTAATGGAGACATGGCATGAAGGCTGTTTTCCTTCAAAGTGATGTCACAAAAGCTTTCAGCTTTGGGAACTCTCAGTGTTTGTTTGTCTGCGGACAGATGATGCTCCCAAGGCTCAGCCACAGGAAATGTCCTGTAAACATGCTTGTATAACCATCCCCCATCCTCCCTCAGATAGCATTTGGCCGGACATCATTCTGCTTCACTGTGTGTGTGTGTGTGTTGTGTGTGTGAGTTTGTGTATTTTCTGTGTGTTTGGCCGTCTGTTGGACTGTGACTGTAAAACAGTCAGTGTGTTGCAGGATTATACCATTTGTAATGTACTGCCGCTGCTTTGACTACTTTGATGAATCTGAACGTGTGTAATGGAAGTGAAATACAGGAGGACATTATGTGACTTGTTTAGCAATAAAGCTGAGCGGCGCGGCGAGCCCGGGCCCATGCAGCACTGCGAGCGGCTCGGCTGTTTGTGTGGACAAATTTCGATAAAAGGATTAGATGTGTTGTATTTCCTAAAAGCTGCCTCCCCTCAGACCACGCAGGGAAATGTGCTGGACTCCAGATTGAGGTCTGTTTTGAAGTGCTCCGTTGTTATTCTGCCAGTCAAAGTGATTGTCACACTGAGCACACCGTCCTCATGCTTACAGTCGCCCGGCATCACGCGCCGGTGCTTCTGTTGCGTCTTCAGACTGAGAAGGATAAGGTGATGCATTTGTGTTTCTCCTTCACCACATTAATAATTCACTCGCTCTCTCCAAGCGGACGTGGTTATTGTTGCATTATTTACCATATGTGAGGTTTTTGTCTTTGTTCTTAATGAAGTTAGAATGCTCTGCTTTCTAAGGCGTTTGAAAGTCACCAAACAGGTCGTTGACATTCTTATGGTTGATAGAAGCAAAGACTATCGAGAAGTGACGCTTTCCACTTCAGTGAAGCTGAGTTGAGCTGTAGGGCTACAGCTTGCTCCTATTTGTGTTTCGATTATTTTCACGATTAATCAACACATCAATTAATCTGTAAAGTTTCAAAAAACTGTGAAATCAACTGAATTTCCCAGAGCCAAAAGTAGCATCTTTGAATTGCTTCTTTTTCAGGAAAAAGCAGCGGATGATTACATTTAACAGTCCAGCCAGGATACTGCAGCCTTTATTGGAATTGTTGCGGCCTCTTATTTCATGGCTGCTTTTCCTGAAGAATTGCGACACAACTATGTGTGAAAGAGTGTACCCAAACTTACCTGTAGTCCTAAACCTCCCATCACATAGCTTTTGTTTGGCATTCCTGACAAGTTTCCCCAAACAGTACAATGCAACTCAGACAGGCAAAGAACAGGGGAAAAAATGAGGGTGAACTGAGAGCGAACTCCTTTTTACTGAACCCTCCCGAATGTAGATTGGCCAGCACCAAAGGGCAAAATGACCAGAATGCATAGGTGGAAATCAACCTGTAGGTGGCACTTGGGCAGAAAATGGGAGAGAAGGAACAGCAGAAAAGGGAAGAAAAACACACAAGCTCCCTGCAGAAGAATGTCTGTTTCTTCACAACCACATACAAGGAAGTTAAAATTGATGAAATATATGTGTGTCTGCTATGACTGGTGAAACTTTCAGGAAACCACAGATTTGTGTTGCGAATGCAAAAACACAACTTCCCAGACACACTGACTTGAGTTGCTGAAACCACAATAAATCCATTATCAGAATTAGTTGTCAGTATATTAATAATCCACTGATTGTCTGATTGTTGCAGCTCTGTCTCCAAATGCAGTGTATTTTAGGGTGAAATGAGACACAGGCTTTGTGTAATTTACCTATACTTTAAACCACTCATCCAGGCTTGGCTCTCAAACATGATTTATGAGTGTGCTGTACATTCTTGAGATAAATCCAAAGTTTGTGTGGTGAAAGAAGGTGGATTTGCACTTTAGCCTACGCAGATGCTAAACTCAGACTTTGGATGACACATTAGAAAGTCTCCAGCGTCTGGCCTCGTGGGTTGCCAAGTCTTATCAGAAGGTGTTTGGACAATGCAGAGTTTAAATTGGTTTTGCACACCTCTTTTTTTTGTTTTTTAATTGTCTTACTTGGAAGCCTGCTCTTGGCTAATTGTGCTCACCCCGATAAGAACAAGAAGGATTCACACAAAGTCGACGTCGTGTTGAATCTTATTGTGAACGCCAGCTTTTGCTGCAAACGTGAAATTTGTCTTTTTTTTTTTCTTTTTTTTTTCAGAGTGCTTTTTCTTTCAGAGGCGAGTTCATCTTTGTCAGAAGTTGTGTCAGCCTGTCTTCTGAAAGAAAATCTCTCAACTCAGTCTAAAGGCTGTATTCTTGGTGATAAATGGAAGAGGCTGGCTCGGCTGGCTTTTTTCATTCCAGCAGAGTTGCAGGGCTAATAACTCTGATCTTTTTCTTTTGAGCTTAAGAGGCTGTAGCATTGCATCAGCCTCATATCAAAGAACTGAGGTCAGTTTCTTTCATGTCTTCAATTGTTGGTAACACTTGAGATAGATGAAAACAATGCAGATTTAATCTGATCAGTGTATTCTGCAGGGATAGGTGTGTTTAAAAGGTATATTTCTCCCTGTCATCCCTGATCACCAGTGACCAGTGCATTGTTACAACATACTTGGATTAGTTTATGTAATTTAGCAGCCAATAGTAAGCTCACATACAGATTGCTATAACAAGTCATTACTTGCTATGTTTATTCTATCAGAATACTTGAGCATCTATTTCACAGCCTGTTCATGGCAGGAAGTCTGCACCATTAGTCCACCTCGCTGTTCTGTCTGAAATGTTTGAACACATGTTGGTCGGGTCATTGTTCTTCCTCCTTTTAAGCTGGCAGTGGAGGCAGCAGTGATGTAGATGAATAATGGCAAATAAATGAATCATGCCGGGACAGGGCTGTGACTTTTAATGACATGTTATGTGTGCGACCTACAACCAGGGGATTTAAAAAGCAGCGAGCAGCAGTTGGCATCTTACTCACAGAAGAATAGCAGCAACCAAAAATGAGGATGAAGGGATAACTTGGGGGAAAAAACAAAGGAGTGTCTTTACCTCCTAAGAGAGGAGGAGAACAAATGCCACATAACAGGGACTGTAGATGCCATGACATTGTTATTGATTAGAAAACACTGCCCAGTGTGTGTTAGATGTCACTCTAGCGCTTGATGCATGCAACTTTTGCTTTCAGAGTCATGGCACCGTCACTCGATTCCAAGTCTTAATCCTAAAACATGGCTACACCAGCCCAAATTTCCTTCCTTGAAAGAAGTGCCATGAAAACTGCCAAATAGCATCACAAGCCATCGCTAAGAGCTATTTTAATGCTAAAGTACTGTATATATGCTGTATCAGTGCACCCCAGAGACCATGCTCTGAATTCTCCTCCCTCCATGTTTTATTCAGCTGTTTTAAGACCTCTCTCACACAGAAGAATTAGTTTGCAGGTTGACCAGCTGCCACTTAAAGTTACTGCCTGCTCCTATAGCACTGAGCATGGAGTTATTAGATAAGGCTTTGTTTCAGGCAATAGTTGGTGGTGGGAAGTGTTCGGTATTCTCTGGGAGTGCAGGGGCCCTGTCTGGTTGGCTCTCTCCACAAAGCTGTTCTGGCTCCCCTGCTGGGCAACTGACAGACGAACACAGTAGTAAGCGGGCGGAAGAGGCCTTTACCTGAAGGGCCACTCCCCTGTTACAATCCCTCCAAATGGAATCAAAGTGGCACAATGCGCCCCACTGTTGCATCAAAGAGATCTCCCCGCTTCTCGTTAAGCTGGGTGCATAGAGGCGTTCGCCTTTGAAGACCTTCTCATCTGAAAGCGTCTGCGTCTCACTGACAAGATAAAGTGGCTGCAGTGTTTCTCTCTATGATTTTGATGTACAGGCAGACAGTGTTCTGTCTCTACCAAAGTCATGGCGTTATGCTTTTTTTTTGTTTTTGTTTGTTTGCCTCACTGAAAGACAAATGCGTATTGGGAAGACCGGGCATGTGCCTTGTAAATATTGAACAGAAAATACCTTGAGTGCATCCAGTGTCATTAGAGAGGGAAGTGTAAATATGCAGCTATTTAGCAAAAGCTGAAGATGAAGGCTTTTTAGTGCAGATTGTTGCTTTTTAATGGAGCACATCCATGCTCATGACTCGAGGTTTTAAAATGCTTTTCTGGGCTAATTTGTGCTAAAGTACTTCATTAGCACAAACCCATAAGAATATTCAGAGGAGTGAAAGCACAACAAGGATGCTGCTTAGTAATTAGTGTTGTGATGAGTGTGTCAGTCACATAACAGGGAGGGCTGGAAGTGCAGCGCGCTGACGTTCATGCATGCCCAAACAAGTGCTTGTCAACAGGACATTTTTAAAATTCTTCCTTCTATATTTTCTTAGCTTGCAGCTTTAAGTGCCTGCAGGGGATGGACAAACCTAGTGACAAGAGGACTTTGGAGATGTGCTGCAAACGGGTATGCTTGTCACTTTCTTCCAAGCTCTCCGCCTGCTCTTTGTTAGGGCTGTGTGTCTCTCTTGGGTGGTGTGAGTTTGGAGAATATTTATATTATTTATTTAGCAGTTAAGTAGGTTTTATGCCCAGTGCCCTTGCAATTTAGGTCCAAATGCCTTTATATCCTAGAAGGAGTTCTCTCACATTGCATTGAACCATGAAGCAATTAAAAGTCAAATGCCGCTGAATAGAAATCCAACTTCATGTGAGCCACCTTCGCATTTGGAGTGTAATACTGAAGAGAAGCTTTAATATTTGATGTCCTTCTGGGCATTTTAAGTATTTAAAACTACAAGGTAATATTTTTTAGTAATGACTGATACCACGCAAGCATCACATTGCATTACGATCCTGTTAAGCTAAGTTATTTAAATGATGAGTCCCCCTAAAAATTTGAATTCAGCCATTATCTAATCAACCTCACGCCAACGGAACGCAAGTCCATGAAACATTTCTGGAGCCTCATAGAAAAACAGTGTTGCATCGTTCTCCCTGGCAACTGAGGTAGATGGGGAATTGTTTTAAAACATTAAAAAAAACCATATATATTTACATATATACATATATAGTCCATGTCCTAATGGTTACTGAAGTAAGCACGCACTACTCTTTGCAAGAAAATTGCAGTGTTGACTGTGTTTTGTCCAGGGCTGTCAGCAGATGAAATTTGGTGCTGTGTGGTTGCCCTGGAGACGAGATAAAGGGCGTACCCAGGGGGCTTTGCTGTGTGCTGACTGACAGCCATAGTCCTCTCACACATCTTGCACACTGGGCATTAACTGGGATCACTGCTCCATCCAGTCGTGTCTTGGCTGGGCGGTCAGAGCTCTGCTCTTTGATTTCAAACCTGCACAGGCCAGGACACCATATGGTTCTGTCTGTTACCTAGTGTGCATTCATGCTGTGTGAAGAATCATTAGGTCCCAATATTGTGTTAGGGAAATAATTTGCAGGGTAAAATAAAATGTTTTCTGGGTGCAATAAAATTAGATGGCACTATTCTAGGGTGCTGGTATAAATAGTGTTTTGTCTATTGTGGTTAAATGAGTAAAAATGTCAAAAATAGCTTGTCTTTTCTTTCATACCTCTGTTTCTTGTGCCGCAATAGCTCCTTCTTATTTCACTGTTACACTTCATGTGGTAAATAACATCTTCAGACTCAGACCTTATCAAAGTTACGCTTCTTTCCTTTTATTACTCCCCTGAACAGCACAGCTCTTAGTCACCACGCACACACCTTCAAATTGATATGGAGCAAATTCCTGCCTCTGTCAGAGGAGATGCAGAGGAGTACGAGAAAAATGAAATATCTGGGGAACCATGAAGTCTCTTCTTCCTGTACAGCAGACAAAGGTGCCTCTTCCTTTCTGTCTTTTATACCTTTTTCCCTCCCCTTCTTCTCAAGTGGAAGCTAATCTCTTCTGCTGCTTTATGTCTCTCTATAGCACCAGTATTACCTTTGAGGTGCTATTCACTCCAGTATGACTGGTAATAACATGACAGGCCTGCAAAGAGCACAACAAGCATACAAACTGGAGTACTAAATGGCGTTTAAATGCATTTGTAGACTTGTACTGTCATTTGGTTTATAATTTGATTTGGTTGCGGTGTGATTGATCTCCACTGTGTTATTGCCAGTAACAACTCGCTTTCCAAAAAGTAAAGTTTAGCCTTGGCAGCTACACAACACACCGCTCAATTAAAAAGTGATCAACAAAAATTTAATTCATCAGCAGGCTTAAATATTTGGATGCAGAACGCCAACAGCAAGCGTTGACATTTAAACCGTTAAAAATCCCTGAAAGCAGAGAATCTTTGTCTGTTTTGTTTCCACAAAACTTTTAAAGGTTCAACTTTAATGTGTTACACAGATTACTGCTCTACTGCTTAGCTCAGTTAAAAAAAATGTTAGCTGTTCATTTATCTTCCTTTACACTGATTCTGTTTCCATTTATCTTTGTGATCACTTTAAGTGAGTTTCTTTCTAAGAGCTTGAGAAGTATTTCCTGCAGTGCCCACTAATGAGCAGAGGACCCAAATCATTTGTGATGTTTCCCAAACTGCATAAATAATGCATATAGAGAGAAAGAGAACACAAAATTGTTCTGAGAGGTCTCCCACGAGCATTTCCCAAATAGAATATGGTACATATCTATAAATTGTGTATACTTACATTGACATATAGCAGCAGCGGGGTGTTACTAGAGAGTCTCATCATGTAGGCACGCTTATGTAAGTTATTAGAGTGAAAATGCAGAAATAAATAAGTAATAGTAAGTATTTAGCTGTCTAATCAACATTGGGATATTTACCAGAGAACATTTAGTTAGCTTTTTAATGATGATATGTATAAGTGTATAAAGGCTGCATTACAGTAGACTGTTCTAACATTTGCCTTTACCCACTTAGTCATTATATCCACATGACTGATGATTATTCATCCAAAATTGTTGTGTTATTATTTTGTTAAAGCACGAATAACAATACCTGTAGCCATCCCTGTATTGTGTGGCAAGATCAGCATCAAGGTATTTGGTCAGAAGTATTGTATTGATATTTATTTGATTTTATGAAGTGCTTATAAGGATATTTCAAAAATATTGAAATCTGTATCATTTATCACAATATAGCCTAGCAACACTGAAAAAAAAAAAAAAATCAGTTGTCAGTCACTTCATCTTTTGAGCTGCAGAGAATGAACAGTGAGCTTGACCACCGTGTTACTGATGATAATGCAGATTATTTCAGCGGGCATTTACTGCTCCCCATCAGTTCCCTTGCTGCTGCTACAAGTTATGTTAGTAAGTAACTAAAGCTTGTGGGCGATGTAGTATTTTGTCGCTAAGTACTGTTCAGTTTGCTTCAGTCTCAGACACATCTCCCACGAGCCCTTGTCGCAGGAGTGCTGTCAAAGCTTAAGAGCCGTGGCTGTAAAATGCTAATGATACATGCTAAAATGATCATTATTTTTCCTTCATTAAAATTATAAGGTGCTCAGAAATGACACATGAATGACACACCAAGTGTAGAGTCTGATGCGATTTAACCTGAAATGTTATTTTATTTCTTTTTTTTTTTTTTTTAACACAAGCACCAAGAACTTAAATTACCATAAATGGTATAAAAGTAAAGACTATATAAAGAATACGTACTAGATGAACTTTTGGTAATGAGCTGTTGCATCTCAGGTGACACTGCGTAGCAAGACTGTCATGGCTCTTCCTTCCTGTCTTTGTCTTTTTCACGCCCTTTTTCTTTGTACACCTGTGTTTCATTTGTTCATTGTTCCTGTGTCTGTTCCTCATGTGTTCCCGTTGTTCCTGATGTTCCCAATGGCTTTATGCTTTGTCTTTGTGTTTTTGTGCTTTTTTTCTTGTACTCTCCTCGGTGCTTCTTTGTTGCCAGCTTCTGTTTGCCCGTCTATTGCTGGCTTGAATTTTAAAGCTCACTTCTTGGTCTCTTACTTTCCTGCCTGTGCGATCTTGCTGATTTTGTTCTTGGTTTCATATGTTTCCTCATTTCCTCGGTCTGGCCGTGTATAAGAAAGCACTTCAGTTGATGGCATCGCAGGTTTGTTTTTAGAGGTCTGAGCCTGTCTGAATGTCAGAGCTAAAAGAGCAGAAGTTATTGATGGTCCTGCGAGCGCGCCCAGACAACTGCAGCCAGGTATCGATCCCAAATCAACAGCTTTAGAGTCAAAACTGGAACGATAGGACCACTTCCCTTGCGCAGTGCACATGGAAAAGTCTCACTTTGTGGCACTCAGAGCAGCATTCACAAGTGGTCAGACACACTCATTTAATATAGTGTCGATGTCTTTAAGAGCCTTTTAGTCTGTGGTCTCGTTGAGCCACAGTGCTGTTATTCTGTCCCCTCAGATAACTAAAAAAGAGTGAAACACAAAATAACAATACATGCTGTTAGAAAAAGCCTTTCATTGACAAATATCACTCTCCATCTTTTCAAGCAGTTTATGTTCCTGTGGAGATGAGAGCATTGATTTCTTTTTTTTTTTTTTGCAGGCTTTTCGAGGCCGGTTTGTACTTTGGGATTTTAGATCAACTATTGTTGTCACAGTAGGAGCTGTGTAGCTTTCGACACAGTATCTGTCATGAACTGTCAAAACATTATATCAGACACGTTCAGCTTAACTTAAAACTGTGGAAAAAGTGGAATTTTAAATCTTGTAACTTTCATTTTTCAGTCATTATTATTATAGGTGATAAAAACTATAAGCTATTAAAAATCTATTAAATATCAGTATACAGTATGACGTATATGTGTGAGTATACCGAATGCAAAATCTGTTGGCAGGGAACAGGAAGGGTTTCGGGATCAGAAATGTTCTGGTTTCCATTTGCAGTCTGAATAGTGTTGTCCATTCACATTTGAGTGGGTTGTGGTTGCATGCAGGTTTTGTGTGTGTGTGTGTGTGTGCGTGTGTGTGTGTGTGTGGAGAGCAGAAGAGGTGGAACACCAGCTACCCATTAGCTCACCCCTTGGGAAGACACATCATGTATATACTCTATATTAGTATGTGCTTTTTCTTACTTCCAGGCAAGAGTCCACAGTTGTTTGAAGTGAAGACATGACTGTGAGAGAGAGTGAGAGGGAGAAACAGTTAGTGAGTCACTGTCGGCAAAGGCTATGAGAAAAAATGTGTACGTCTCAAACTGTGTGGGCTGACAGCTAAATTGTCAGAGGATTTTCAAAATTCCATCTTGTTTTGCTTTTAATTATAAATTCAGCTAAATTATGGGATGTTAAAAGCCTCCCATTACGTGCTGGAGCCTCGTCCCACTCTTTAAAGCACTTGTAAACATGGGTTACCTTCACTGCAGCAAGAACATGTTCGCAGTGCTAACACAGCAGACCCACAGCTAACCTTTTGTGTAGCTGAGGTAGGACACAAAATGAAATCAGTTGCATAATAAAGAAAAAAAAAATGCAGTTGATTCATGCGCTGGGTCAGCTATTCACAGGTCCCCTCGCATTAAAAAGCAGCTTAATTGCTTTTTTCTTCAAAACATTTTCATGTGACTGAGATCAAATTGTCTGACCACTTACAGTGCGTCTCTGCAGATCATGGGATACTGAATCTTTTGCGTGCATGAGTCATATTAAAGATACACTCCAGATTTCATTTTACTCTCTTGAGTTTGATAATAAAATAATTCCATAATTATAGTGCAATGATTAAAAAAGGTGAGTCAGATTCAAAGAGATGCCCCTCCTGACGTTGGTGGGCCCATTATGTCGCCCTTTTGCTTGTCTTTATTCTGCGGATGATAGAGCGGTGAAGTGGGATGGTTCATGTTGGGTGGGCAGCATTCAGGAAATTAACACACAAGCTTCTTTTTTTCTTTCCATATTAGGTGAGAGAACATTCAAATCCTGAATGAACATGTAAGACTCCGGTTGACTCATCTCCGCAAACAATGAGCAATCGCAATTTGCCATTTCTGGCTCAATGCTGATAAATCAAAGGAACAAGACTGTACAAATGAAGACCTTGCGAGAGAACTCGATGAGAACGCTCCAAAGGATCTGGCAGCAGGACAGAAGCAGAGGCTGAGCATTGTAGAACTTGTTAAAACGATTCAACAGCTCTGGTTTCAGTTCATATTAGGATCAGTTAAGCAGCTACGGTGCAGCTATTTGTTCTTGATTGCCACATTAACGCTTTGTGAATTTGCCTGGACTGATTTCAACCAGCTGGCCTCTTCTCCACAGCAACGATTGCTAAGGCTCATGGGTACTGTATTATTTTGAGCCTGTCAACATACTAACGTGATGAGTGAAAAACAACGAAATTCTCCAACAAAAGTTGAAATATATCGATATTCCTTTTGAAATTGTTTTTGTTCATTGGCATCGGCCCCAACAATCAAGTATCAGTCAGGCTCTACTCAAAATTTACAATCGGAAAAATACTTCTGAGACTGTAGAGGTATCAGTTTTTCCACTGACATCCCTGGTGAATGTTTGAATAAAAAGTGGTGCATGCTTTTTCTCTGCTGGAAAGCTGCAATACAAAAAAAAAAAGCTCAGGTCTGTTTTCTGGAGGTTTTCACGTGTCACTCTGAGAAAATAAGGACAGCTCTTTATCACAACTAAACTCCTGGAATGCAATAAACATCATAAATCCATATCCAGCTGTGTGAGAGTATCCAACGGTGGAATTTTACCTTTTATTTGTGCTATATCATTTTTGACACAAAGGTTAGGCAGCACGGCGGGGTCTATTTTTTTCCTGGACAGATGTTGGTATTATGATCAATGGACAAGTGGTAAAGTAAATAAAACAGATACAGCAGCCACTCAGAAGATTGCTATTGCATGAATGTCAGTGGGCATGGAAGTGGACAGTCAGCAGATGATAAAGGTGCATTATTCTACTCGTCAAAGTTGTCAAACAGTAGCCCTCTTAAGATCCAGCATAGAAACAGATACACTGTCTGTGTGGTATACAGTGTATAGGTTCTATAATTTTGACAAAGGCAAATAGCAAACATAAAGGTCCAGTGTGTGGGATTAAGGGGCCAAATGGAATATGATATTCCTAATTATGTATTAATTAGTGTATAATCACCTGAAACTGAGATTTGTGTTGTTTTTGTGACCTTACGTAAACTGTTGCTATCCACACAGGGAGCAGATCCTCTTTCCACAGAGCCTGCCATGATGCACGGCCATGTTTCTACGGTAGCCCAGAATGGACAAACCAGATGCTGGCTCTAGAGTTTTTCTTTTAGCGGCTACATAGAGAAGGGTTGTTCCTGTAACGCTAAGGCTACAAGGATCCAAATCCACAAATCCTGTGACATAATATCGAGCTTGGATTTTTTTAGTTTCTAACTGCCCTGCTGCACGTCTGAAGAGTTGCGACTTGCTGATTTAACTGTGTCACTTTCGAGGCATCAGATAAACTACACGTCAGTCTCACTGCCAATCTTGATAAGTAGATAATTTATGGCTTTACTGCATCAGCATCACTGTTTTTTGTCTACTGTGCATATGTAGCATCTTGTCCATGTGTCGTCAGTGTCTGTTTAATTTGCGCGGTGATCTGTTCTGATGCTCACTCCCTCTGATCTTGCAGATCTTTCTGCTGCCGTCCAGAAGTTCTCCCAGTCCCTGCAGGAGTTCCAGTTTGAGTGCATAGGTGATGCAGAGACAGATGACGAGGTGAACATCGGTAAGTTCACTTTGTCCTGGCCCAGGAGGGCACATCACTCTCTGTGAAGTGTTTTATCTACTTTCTTCTCTGCACTTCCCGGCTGGTCGGATTTTCACCTCAATTCAAACCTTTTCTGACATTTCTGTTCCGTCAGGAGACACATACTGCGGCGGTACTTACACATGCCGCAAGCCAAGTGCTCAAATTATGACATTATTGTATTTGAGCAATTTTACACCGGTGAAAGTAGTTGAAAGAAAAGGGAGAAGCTTTGTCAGAGTCATCGAGAACTGTTTTCAGACTGAATTAAGCATACTCTGCAAATTCTTGGAATGGGATTTGGCTGTGAGTGTAGATCTTAAAGTTACTACGCATGTATAATTAATGCTATTGATTTGCTTATGATGCTTCCCCTGTATCCTTTCATGCCTATAAGAGATCAAAGAGACTAATTGTGATCAGTGTCAGAGATTAATGGAGGTGCGAACCTCCGAGCCTCCAACAGGAATATGAAAGCAGCTGTGCAGTGGGCCTCACTGGCTCTAATGGGCAGGACTCCCAGTCTGGCCTCTTCTTTTTTTTCACTGCTCATTATCCCCAGCTTGAGTCCTCCGCTCCGTGGAGCTGGAGACTGCTGAATTACTGTCCATCTGTGAGGGCTAGCCTGGATATCGACCTCCTCTACATGAGGCTGTAATCTTCATCTGAATGCGTAATGAATAGTCATTCTTCCCTTTTTTCTCCAGAAGCTGCAGCGTCTGTATGATGGGCAGGGGTGCAGGAAACCAATTACGCTTATTGTAAAAATCCACACCCAAATGCAAGCGTCATTAGAATAAAGCACGCTTTAATTTGAGGCACTGCACACTTTCCCTGGCCTTCAATCAAGAGCGGTGTTGATAACAGATTGAACAGTGGATATTTTAGCTGCCCACCTGTTATGTAGCTGGACCTGCTGTGTATTTACAGTGCAAATCAATGGCGCAATACATGCCAGCAGTTTGGCTGAGCTCAGCGGACAGAGCCACAGGAACCTGTTTGGAAGAATTGTATTTATTGTGAAAGACATACAAAGATAAATTCACATTGGAGGCCTTTAATCGTAATCGCTGTGAATTAAACATCAGCACAAATAACAACACAGTCATTTGACACTTCTCCCTCTCATGCCGCTCACCTCGTGAGTTTCATTATGTCTCTTACACTTCATGTTTTGTCATGCACTGTGATTGGCTAGTGTTTCTAACATCACGATAGAGAAAGTAGATTTCAATCCACGCCGACTACGACCTGCACTCATCAGCTCTGTCCACAGGACCAGTCATCTAAGAGGACAGAGACCGGCCACATCGCCTTCATCCCTCTGACTGACAGACGTTTACTGGACCAAAATATTATAAAACAGCTCCACAGGAAGAAATAAACAGTGATGGAATGTTCTCGTCCATTTTGATAGTTGAGCAGTAGATAATCTGGGCTCAGATGTGGTGCAAAGAGTTGGTATTTAGACTCTGAATTAGTCATGGGTGTGTTTTGGGGCGGAACATAAATCAAACCAACCCAAGTGTCGTCTCCATGCCAGGGCCTGACACATATTACACTGTGGAATTCGTCTTTGCTGAGGGATCACATGCATAATCCTCGGCTCCTGGACCTTCTCACCCGCCATTTCACAATCATCTGTGACATCAACAGCTTAGTTTGACTGCATATGAAAAAATACTGAGGAGTAGGAGGTGTGTCCCTCTGTCCTTAGATCAGGCATGACGGGTCATAAAAATCATCCTGATCAATAACAGGTGCGGTGAGAGGGGAGAAATACCTTGATGAGGAAAATATTAATGACATTACCTGCAGGGCTCCTACAGTAGCAGAAACAGTCTGTGTATCTCAATATTTACATGCACATTTACATACGAGGAACAGCTGATAACCTTCATTGATTATTTAAAAGTCCAGCCTCTCAAATCGTAACACCAGAGCGTATGAACGGCGTGAACCCACCTGTGTAGGTGCATCCAAAGCGCCTTTTAAATAGCAGGAATCAGACTGCGCTTTTGACCTCAGATTAACTTTATGTTGGTCTATGATGCTGTTGATTTCTGCTTGCCTCAAAATAGCAATCCACCATCAGTGAGCCTGACCACACCTCAGTTTAAGACCAAAACGCCCAGGAGCACACAGACGGGCGCGACATCTGCGTCGATCAGAAACCAGCAATGACGCTTGCGCTGCTCTGTGGGTCACTTTGCACCGAGTGTAAGATGGAGCCCATAGAGTGTAAGTCACGCAGGGGGCCTGTGGTTGCCATGGATAAGACTATAAAAAAAAAATTTGCGGAAGCATAAATTGAAAATGACAGGCAACCATTTATTTTTTCTGTCTAGCAACACAAGACTTTGAATTCCTTGCATCCCCGACACACAAGCTCTTAGCCTGGAATTGGACTAACTGGTGTATTTTGTTTGTGAGTTTAAGCGTTCAATATCCTCTAAAAGAGAAATGGTCTCCTCATACTCAAAGCTGTTAACTCACCGTCTTGGAGAGAAAGGCCATGATTACTGTTTGAGGAAAAAAAAAAATGGAGCAGCCTGTTTAAATCAATCTTGTCATCAGTGAAGCTGAGCTTTCTGACTGACATAGCTAGACCCTTGCGTGAATGCCAGCCACAATCTTGATTCAGTATTGGTATAGTTCACTTTGATGCTCCCAACTTCCCCTCATAACATCAGGACCCTGTATGTGCTGCCAGAAGGGTTCACCTGACCTTTCATTGATTTTACTCCATGACTTCCTGCAGTGACATTCACATTCCACGCCAGTTATCTTGGAATCAATGGGGCCAAAAGATTGATGTGGCTATAGAAATTTAAATTTTTCAGAAAAGTTACATGCCCTTCTCTCAGAAGGTCAATCCCTCAGTCTCCAGGTGCTGCTCAGAGCCTTCTGGGGTGGAACAAATCAGATGAGATCCAGAACTAGATCTAGAGTATCACACAGAAGGGCAGCATGTGAACCCAAAAAATTGATCAGAAATATTGAAGTCTTCATATTGTATGTAGGAAAAAATGTACGTGTACAGTAAAGCTCTCCCTGTATTTTTGTATAAGCTCATCTTCGTTAGTCATCCATGATTGAATTAGCACATTTTCTTCTATTAAGTGATTTATTAGGTCTATCACCTTCCTTACATTTACCAGTGAATGATATGCAAGCTGTAACCTCACTTTGACTCCCATTTCCTTTCATTGGAGTCTAATCTTGTCCCATCAGCGGCTCCAGCTGTGCCCTTTACCCCCTGAGAGGTTTGTGCTGTTGATAAAGGAGCTAGTGGCGTTAATAGGAGGCCAGCCTGCCTGCAGGATCACTGGCACAAAATCATTGCTCCCTGGTCTTTAAAAGCTTTGGTGTGTAAATGGACCAAAGTGTCTAAGATGATGCATGGGTCCCCATGCCAGGCTGTCGCGGCTGATAATGATGTTACTGTGTTGGCAAGCAGAGCAGCTCGACCGCTGTTAAATGGCTGGACACGGGGTGACACAGGGGCTGACCAACAGAGGCCACACTGTATCTGGCCCCCCATTTAATGAAGCTGTGAAGCTATCAAGGCACAATTCTCTGGCAGATAAGATTCGATGTATTATATGCTGAATTCATCCGACCCCGCAGAATGTAATCTAAACCACCGAAGTAAAGCCCAGATGGCGTGAACATATCTCTACCACATCTCCTACATTGTGACGGTATATTGTGAAGCCTAGCAGGGAAAGAAAATAAAGGGAAGCAATCAGTGGGTTCCATTCCACTGAAGTATTGTTTTTTACCGCTATTCTTGGTTTTAAATTGGACAGCTGCATGATTTTATTAGGTTCTAAAATGTGCTGCACTGAAGGCTCTGATGCTGCAGCACAGATAAACATTTTAGCACCGTGCTACAGTGCTTGTGGGGTGCCAGGAACATCTGATGTTTAACGACTGAGCCCCTGTGTTAAAATATCCCTTTTTATCATGTGAATATAACTACGCAGTGGATCACTGTGTACTCGCTCGATGGTAAACATATTGTGCATGATTCATCTTACATGTTGATGCATTTATTGACCAAACATACAATATTTCACTAGAGTCGAGACTAAGATCCATCCCGATATCGGTAACACTCACTGAACTTACTCAACACCTATTGGACTGACATCATTAAACAACCTACTGATCCAGACTATATAGTGTGATTGATTAATTGTTAATCTGCCACTGCCGTCTTTAGAATACTCACGTTACTTTTGAACTCATGCATAGAAATCAACATTGAACTTTCCTTGTTTTTTGATTGATTGGACTTTTTTTAATTAATTTCATGTCATGTCAAGCACTCGTGGGTTTACAGGACAGCAGAAGTGCAGCTGCAGAGGTCAGTTAAATCAACTGTTGAATTCTATCAAGCAACACTTATCAGATCAGTGTGCATATCCAACACACAATTTAACTTTAAGAGTTTAAGTGTTCAGTGTCTCCCTAAAGAGACATTATTTCCTCTATCTCCAATACAACAGACCATGAGCGAAACTAAAATGTGCTACGAAAAAGGTTCCCTTCCTGAAACACAAGTCAAGTTTTTTTATAATCATCCAGCCAAAAAAAATCAGTGTTGCGGGTGAAAAGTGCATCCTTTATTTCCTCATATGTCCTCGTAGACTAGACAGCAAGACAAAAAACATCATTCTCAGTTGCACCAACTCCCACAACAACGTCTGTCCTCTGGAGCGGCATTAGGCCTAATGGTAATGTTCCTGAATCGAACTGAGCGCTTAGGGATCTTTGTCTTAGATTATACTTTACATAAGGTTCTGCCCTGTTGTGGTGGATGATGCATTGCTGGGTTCAACTTTTTTTTCCAGACATTTAAATAGTTGCCATAGAGATTTGCTCTTCTGAACCTGTTTGTATGCCGCCAAGTCTGTTTAACCTGCAGTTCAAGTAGATTGCACTAGAATACATTTACATTTAATGCATGTCTGTATCTGTTTTTGCTCTTCCAGTAAGAAGTGCTGTGCGGTTTGCTACAGCCTCATGTAACCTTACAAATCATACCGACAATGACAAGAGTGATATAATAGTCAAGAAAGTGGCCCAGGTATCTGCACTGGCATCTGCAGATATACAGAGTCACATATCAGAAACTGGCATCTGTATATTTCATTTTTAATATTATCCTCAAATGATATTTCCTTTGTGTTTCAGCCCAGTCATTCAAAGAGTTCTCGCAGCTGTTGAACACTGTTGAAGAAGAACGTAGACGCCTGGTAAGACTTCAATTTCTCTTTCTATAGATAGGATTTGTGAATGTATGAAACAAAAGAGAGACAGACAGCACATACCTGCCTGGATTTGACACTCTGTAAGAATAACCTTTTTGACAGAAATTGGTTTGTGCTGTGCGTATTTGTATTAATCTGGACTCGTATGGAGTAGAGACTTTGTGTGAAAAGAGTTTGATTTGCAGGTTTCTAGCCTCCCATTTTCTCTCCGAACCTAACTGAGCCGTCAATATAGGGCCCTGGATTCTGACACTGTGTTTGTACACCAATCAGTCTTATTCAGCTTGTGGAAATACACTGGTGCTCCACTAAAACACAGTGAGGATGGAAATACCCCAAAACTCCTCGTGGTGTAACAAAGACGCGGTTGTAGGAACTGAAAGAGAGAAACAGGTTGTGAATATACACCGTGCAGAACAAAGATTACTGCCCTTTGGCCACTGTGACACAGAAATTTCCCCGTTTGCAGGACAAATAAAGGAATTCTCATGATGGATGATCGCCTCAAATGGTATTGATATACATTCTGATGCATTTTGTATTTGTTTTCTTCTTCAAGTTAAAAAAAATATAATTGCATTTCTTTTTGATATCTTGATGATTCATTACACATCTTTACAGAGTCATCACTGTGTGGCAGAACGAACTTGGTGGGCACTGAGGGTTTGTTTTGCAAAAGTAGGCATGTTAGAGGGTGGTGCTGAGATTAAGTATTAATGAGTGGATGAAAGAATAAATGAATGAATGGACGTCACACATCCCTCATGAAATTACTCGGACACAATGGCCAATAACAAACCCAGACATTTGGGCCACCATCATCCAGCAGCACAATACATCGACATAATCATAATGTGGACATAAACATTATCCAAGTGTACACGTAGACCTCCCCCAAATAATAGTGATGGATAAAGAGATGTCCCACAATGCCGCACACAAACACGACCCCCTGAGCACTACACACAAATCCAGACAAAACAAAAGCTACCTGCCTCCATCTGAAACACTGTATATTTCATCCAGTTCATAAATCAATAGTCTGCAGTCCGTCTCATACTTCAGAGAGATCATCAGAAAATGCAAAAAACATTTACAAAAAGGTATTCACTAACGCCAAACGATGTAAGTAAGGTTTATTAAGTGTAGCACTTTTCACAGAGCAGAGCAAGTGTAAGAGTGCTTCACAGACGTAAAATCCATAAAAAACTGTAAAAGAAAGAAAGAAACCAACAATGAAATATAACCAGCAAAAATCACAAACCCTAGACAGCATGAGGCAGACAAAAGGCAGCTTGAATAAATGAGTCTCAGCTGCTTCTTAAAGGAAAACGCCACAGTTTCATACATTAAGGCGTGTTTACAGGTCTCAGGGGAGTTTTACTACATATGTGGAAAAAGTAGTATAAAGCGTTTTGTGGCTCCTTAGGAAGCTGCACGCCATCTGATGGATTATTTCTGGTGAGGTCACTCAGTGGCTAAATTGCATTGTGGGTAATGTAGGTGCCATGTCTTTGAAAAGGAAAAATAGTGTGTGGAATAACAAAGGATATGTCTCTGGTTCTGTGTTGGCTTTGATCATTGAGTCCAATAGTTTTAGGGGAGTGCAATTCTAGATCGGTTTTCAAAACTTGAAACTTGAAAATTGAATGCAGCTTCCACAAAAGGCTTTACGCTACTGGATGCCACATACGCAGTAGTGCTCCCCATGGCTTGAATACATACATACGTGGTGTTGCCCTTTAATGGCATCAAAAGAGACTGCAGAATACAAGCTTACAGGAAGAGTATCCCACAGTGTCAGAGCCACAATGACCTTCTTCTCTCAATCAAGTGCGAGGGAAAACCGGTAAGCCCCGGTCAGAAGACCTCAGTGACTTACAGGTGAAATAAGGATGAAGCAGGACTGAGATGTACACATGCAGGTGCCTGACCATTCAGGGCTTATATGTGGGTGAAAAAAAAAAACAATTTGACAAAGTTGAGGTGGGTGTGATGTGAGTTGTCCTGCTGGATCTGATCAACAGCCTTGCAGCAGTGTTCTGGACCGTTTGTAGATGATCCAGAGGCAGGTTGGAAGGGAATTGCAGTTGTCTCGCTAGGATTTTATAGAAGCGAGTGTACACGAGAGGTGCCTCAAGGCAAGGAATTACTTTAGTCTACATTCCTCAGCTGTGCATCTGATTTACCAAGTCTGATATGGAAATGAGAGCAGCTGCAGGTTTGCAGTCATAGGTTTTGGAACCGCCTGAGACGTTTTCATTAGGACACCATGAAGGAGCAGTCTACAAACTTCTTACAGCCACTTTTCTCAGTTTAAAAAAAAACAACACTTTAAATGGGGCGCACAGGTGAGACGTGAGGGATTAACACACAGGTTCACAAGTTTCTAAGAATACTAGAATAATGTGATCAAACTACTGAAGCCCCCACGCAGTGCGTCATTTACATGTGGTAGACAGACATACTGTACCTCAGCTTGACTCTGCATTGTACTGAGGTATTACAGTGGTAGCTGCTGAAAAACACAGGCTCGTCCTATAGATGTTAATATATGGCTCAGATTTATGTGACTTAATGTGAAAAATTCCCTCCTCTTGACATTCAAAGTGCAGCTAAATTTTATGACAGAAAGCGTTGCCCTTTAAAGTTGTGGGTCACCTCTGTGCAGGCCATGTAGCTTTATGGAATATTGTGTCATCCTAATCAATCTGACAAGCATAAAGGCACCGCTCATAAATCCACTTCGCCTGTAAAGCGCGTTCTTTTTTTTTCCGTTTTTTTTTTTCCCAAAGCTCTGATCCTTGTAAGTGATTTAATTGCCGTAGATGATGCATGGCCTGCGACGCTCGTGTCAGCCTCAACTAGCAATGTCTGGTTAATTTAGCAGTGATGCAGAGCTTGAGAATATTTTCTCCAGGAAAGGAAATTAGATTTGCTTTCAACTCGATGCATCATTTTACGCAAACGTCATCCTTTTTTTGGGATCCCTGATCAACACACCTAAACATGCACAAACATTAATGCAGTGTAGAATGTGCAGTCATGGGTAATAAATATATATTATATCCTTGACAACTATATATCCTCGTAGATGTTGGGTATTATTACAGTGAAATGGCATTAGTGTTGTCCATTCCTGGTCTTAAAGATATGGGATTGTGTCACCAGGGCAGCACGAGGGACTCCTGGCCTCTGATGGTGCCGGAAAAGGGCGTGAGTGGATCATATGAATGTGTTGCCGTTATACTGCCGTTAATCTCAGCCGGCGTGAGTTGTGATCTCCATCTGAACAAACAAACCATTTGCTAACAATTTGTTTGAAAATGTGTTTGTGAGACACATCATTTCCTTGAGTGGTGCTCAAGCTGTTGTGCTGGCAATGCTTATCCAGTTCTTTTTTTTTTTTCCATTTCATCTCAATCCCAAGGCAGCGCTGTCACTGTTACTGATCGGATTCACAAAGGCAGCAGAGGAACGCACTTTTCTGTGGCAACGTTTTTTTACATTTCAACACTTTCAACGGCTCGTCCTGGATGCAGCAACGGGATGTGACACACTCGCCACTAAACACGGCGTGACACAGGGCTGGTTGGCTCTCACTGTCCCTGGTGCCTCAAACTAGCTCTGGCATATGGTTGTGACTTTGTCTTTCTGGTGTAGCGGTGGTCATTTGATGGCTGTCGAGGGCGATCAGAGCAGATTTGTGCACACCAAGTTACATCCAAAAACAGCCTTTTTTGTTTTTTTTAGTGCACATTTTGTGGTCAGAAATCTGGTTGGCATAAAGAAGGAAGCTGCTTTGAAGCTCCGTGTGTTTATGCCATTTGTATGCACGACCACGGAAAGAAGACATATACATATTAATGCAGGTTTTTCGGTAGGATTCTTTTCTATGAAAGTGTTTAATTTCAAAGACATAAAAACAAATCAAAATGACAAGCAGAGACACAGCTGAGGTATTAACAGAAACTGAATGGTAGCACAGCTTCGTATGACGAAAACCGACGACAACAGCAGCACGCATGATTCCAAAGTATTAGAAATGAATTAATAAATCACAGCGGCTATGACTGGTCACAGACACCATAGGATGCAGTGCTTCATTCAGCTGTGATAGATTTGATAAGTGAAAACCTATTCATAGCACACTCCCCCCTCGCTCATACTGTACCCCTCTATACTTGCTTGAAAAGCACCGTGTTTTGCATCATCTCTTTTCTCTTCACCTAGCGCTCGTCTGTCTCATTAGATCACAGGAATATGAGAGAAAAATGCCTCTGATCCCTGCACTTTGAACTGATGGTTGATTTTAACGTTGGTGAAGCAGGAAGTAAAGGTATTCTCCACTTGCACAGTCTCTTGGGATACAAGTGCCAGCGATGTACCTAATGTCATATGTAAAGGTAGTATTTTTTCTAAAATACCTGTGATATGAAAAACGACTCCTTGATGTAGTTTTCCGTGAAGATGCTACCGGCTGGTGTTTTATTTTGAAGTGAAATAACCTTTTTTTTCTCATTCGCTGCTCCTATAAATGAACTGCAAACTGATAATGACTCACCTCACTTGTGGGGGTGTAACACTGTGATTGACAATGCTTAATAAGGTCTGTAGCTACTGTGCTCAATTTCAAGCTCATTTAGAGAAACGGGAAGTGTATACCAAGCTCTGTGATTATTAGGCAGTTTGCCAGGTCCCTGACTTACACCAAGCATATTTTCTATGTCTCAATTTCCAGGACTGTCTCTCATTCACAGTTTTCACAACAGTGCCACCTGGGTGTAAATTGATCTCCATCATGAATAATTAAAAATGCTCTTTTAATGTAGTCCAGGCCAAATAAAGATAGACACAGCATTACAATTTGCAGCAATTGCCCCTTATTCCACCATAGTGACTTAAACTTGAATCAAACTTTAGATCATAAACTCAGTGAATAATCAGATAATCATTTTAGTCATTTTTCAAGCTGAAATGTCAAACATTTGCTTGTAATTTATAATTCATGATAGTCTTTAGGTTTTGGACCGTTGGTTGGACAAAGGAATCACATCACATCCACATTTTGCTAACACCAAAAGGATCCAGCGCATTGACTCATATTGATGACATAACTGAGCAACCACTCAGCAGTAACCTTCCTAACTACAGCCAGCATACCCTGTAATTTTGCAGATTTCAAAAAACTATGAAGGGCATCTTGTAAAATCATGTTTAGACGTGTTTTATGAAGTAAATAGTGTCGGATCTGTGAGCTTATTGTAGAATCGACACTGAGGGAATACAGTTGTTCTCATAAAGTAGACAGATATTGATTTGATCATATTCCATTCTGCCCTGACATCAATAAATCATAGCTGCCACCAATCAAAAGTGCAACCTGTTTTTTAAAGCACAATGAATAATATCCCATTCGATGCCGCCAAACAGATAACTTATATTATATTTTTCCACAGCTGTTAAATCATTCATGCTTCACTGTGAAAGAAACACGTTGGTGGCATCACACTTATTCAGACTACGCAAGGAATAAACTTTATAGAGCGATCTGAGGAGATGATATTCTATCCACACAGTGTTCATTAGATCAGCTAAAGATGCAGTGAGGCTCAGCAGAGTCACAGCAGAGAGTCGACAAAGTAACTTCTCTGTAGATGGTTGTTTTATTTCTTCACCCTCTGATATTTATTCCGAGGTGGAACGTAGAGCGAGTCCTACAGGTTCAGATTTTTACGTTGCTTTGTGTGCTGGTTTCTGACAGCTGTATCAGTGAACGTTGTTATTGCATTTCCAAGCAGCAGTCGGTGTGTTTCATATTGAGCTATAAAGACACAAAATCAAGGATGACAGCGTAGAGACTACAATGTAGAGATGAGGTATGTGTGACTGTCAGGGGAGACAGGTGCCAAACACACATATTCAGCTGTCAGTCCTTGGCTCAAATATTGTTCAAGGTATGAAAAGCTTATTTTGTCAGGACACTTTTCACTGAACATCTCTTATTTTCTTAAAAAATAGAAAATAGGAAAAAGAAAGCTATTGACTGTCACTTGAGAGAGCACCAAGTGGAAATTCGTTGAATGCTTTCTTCCGGATCGGTGCTGTCGTGGTGTGGACATCTGGCTGGTGCTGATGACCAGAAGGTTTCATTCTGGTCTTTGTGTAATTTGAAAGCAGTTGGTCTCAGAACTCAATTAGAGCACCTCAAACCAACACATGTTCACCAAATGTACAAAATTCTTCTTAACAAGGGAAGCGCACTACCCTCAGAACATGAAATATTGTGCATTATACCAGCTGAGACTTGACTCTCTGCTATACTTAAGCCACACTAGCTGCCAGATGGTGTTTCTATTTGCAAGGTTTGTTAGTGCTAATAGATTACGGCAGACAGATGTGGCATCCACAGCCACGCGTTGGTCAAAAGAATCTTGTCACACTGAGTGGGTGCAAACTTTCAGTAGCAGATCTCTAATGATTAAAAAAAAAAAAAAAAAAACATCCCCCCTTATTCCCATTCCACATCTGGACTGAATCTGTGGACTAAAAATAGAAGGGCGCAGCCTGATAAGAATCACTAAAACCCAGACATTTCAAAGCAAATGGAAAGGAAACCTGTACGTCTCAAATCGAGCACCGTGTCCTTTGTGGAATGTTAACCAGCATCCTGTATATCGGCGGTGCGTCTGCACAGGATCGACGCCAGCCAGTGGCACAATTTCTGCAGGCCTTGTCAAGCTTGACACATTTTATTGTCTGTTGGCTTGGCAGGTGGCCAGGCCTGAAATCTTCTTGCTTGTGCACTTTGTGATTGGCTTACCAACTACCCAAGTGTGTTATTCCATGGGAAGACTTCCCCTATACTATCTTTTTACAAAGATTTCTGGTATAATTCCCCTGCTGATAACCCTTTCAGCAGCATAAAAAGAACGAAAGTGGTTCAAGTTCTGCATGGATTGAGAAGGTTCAGCACTGCTGAGCATGGATGGCATTTAGGAGTGGAAGGGCACTGCCCCGATGTTGTTGCTGTTGGAGTGATGATCATAACCCCCAGGGAGGAAGCCTTTTATGGCTGCAGTGGAAGATGGATTGTGTTTTCCTGTCGTTGTTGTGGTTGTTTTTCTTTTGAAAGCAAAAAAATAAAATAAAAATCAGGTGTAGCTGTCTAAAAAGCTGTAAAGCTCTATACAAATTAGAAACTGTAAATAAAAGGTAAAAGCACAAACATTTATGGAAAAAAAGATTCAAGGAAACGGTCAGTGTCAGGTTATCGATGTTTCCAAACGGTGTGCCTTTTTTCTTCTTCCCTGCTGATACTCTTGTTATGTGATAGTGTTTCAGTGAAAGACTAGTTTGGGAACCAGACGAATCTGCAAGCTCATGTTTCATTTGCTCTGACGGATGAATCTGGCCCCCGTAGCATTCATACAGATCTCCAGCCAACCAGGTGTATTCGGGCCCGTCACAACCATTTATCCACAGTAGGTGGGTTTGAAGTGGAAGAGTTCCCTTCGTATGATGGTGTCACAATTCCTGGGTTGTTTGTTTAGGTGAGAAATAACATAATTGCTAAAGCTTCACTGACATTTGATACACTGTACAAGGCCTAAGGTACTACCGACTGACTGTTTGAACAAGTGACTCAAAACTCAAAGTGAATATTGACTGTTGACTGATAAAGTGTTATCTTTTCCTAAACCTAACTACTTTTGGTGCGTATATTTGAAAGGGTAACCACCATGTTTCTGATTGTTAACTTGACCACAGAATGATACCATGTTGATTTCACGGGGAGCCAATGCCAAACACAACAGTAAAATGGTGGACTGGCGGGCCTGTAACACTGTTTGTCTTGATACTAGGTTGATGGGCAGAAGCTAGCTTACTAGCACTTGTAGTGTTGACCAATGGAATTATAACAAAACCAATACAAACAAAGCAGCAGGCCGAGATTCACGCTGGTCTTTGCATTGCCATTAGTAATAAATTGGTTCAGTGAGACTTAATAAGTGCACTTGTTTATCTGTACTGTACGTGTTTTGCTCTAATTGGATGTAGGTATATCTAATTGCATCCAGAGGCATTTCTTAGTCTGTGTCGATAATGTCCCTTGGAAATTGCTAATTGACATAACTATGCCATGCTACTTAAAGAGGGTGCCATGTTGCCATGTTTTACACATCTGGGTGTGTTCAGTGTATTTATTTATTTATTGCATGTTCAACGGTTTGTAAATATGAACAAGATGATGCATGTGATGTGTGACGGATAGAAAAAAAATAACATTTGGGTTCAATGCACTCTCAGCTCATTAGTGACTGATAAATAGGAATGACATTAAGTCAATATTCAGGGCCGCATTTTTCCTCATTTCTGTTAGAGAAAAACAAGTGGGGAAAAGCATTAGGGCTTCAGCGCTATCTCTGAAATCCTAGACATCGTGGCAATATTAAAAAAAAGCTGTAGCATCCTTATTTTTCTCCCAGTAATATGTACAAGATAAATCTTGTAATTCCAGTTTCCTTTTCCTGCTCTACTGTGAGATGAACAACAGTCCCTTAAGTGCTGATTTTCTGCACTGCACTGCATTTATTTCCCACGTTGGAAGTTTTCCTTTGGTTTACATTTCCTTCAGCAGCCTTCAACACAAACAATCGCACGTAATTTGTCTATGCCGCGGAACTGAAACCAAATGGTGAAAAGTGTCTCCGTCTGGCATGAGGCATTCGCTGCTGCTGTTTTCTCAGGATTTAACAGCACAGTAACTCCGCTCTGTGGGTAACTTGTGTGCTGGCCTGTGAACTGAGGAATGTCCCGTTGACCCTGAAACAACAGTGTGAGATAAAGGCAGTCATTGTTCGTAGCAACAGCCGCGGTGGCTTGTTTAATGAAAGTCTGAAAAGTATTTGGACTGGACAGTACCAAACCCTCCCACAGATAAAATTAACCTTGGCTAGCATGAGCAAAGATATCACTGTGTATATCATTATTCATCTCAGTCATTTTTCTTTACATTACATTTATGTTTAAATTACATTACATTAACTTACATGTGGTGTTTGTTTTGTTAGTTTAGGCTCTGAGTTTCTCTTAACAGCAGGTTAGTGAAGGATAAAGATGATTTTATCTATTTATCTTGTCTCAGTGTATCTGAGCCTGATCCATGTGTAACTTTCACTTTGTGCAAAAAAGTATTTGTTAAAAACGAAAAGCCCCTCAGGCAAGGGCTTAGGTTTGGTCTCAACTGTGTTGTGGATACAACAAACCACCCCAAAGATGCATTTTAAAGGTTATATTTGCTGTACATATTAATTCCAGTTTTAATGCTGATGCCTGCTGATAATACCAGACTATGATTCACAAGTGGTACCTCACCTAAAACCCTGAAGATGCACCTTTTCCCTCGTCCGCCTGCTCTACTGCTCCAGCCTCCTGCTGGGTTTGCTGCAGACAACATTTTTCATTAATGTTGACATTTTCATGGGATGTCTGGGCTGGAATTGAAATCATATGCTGATACAAAACCCACACATTTTGTAGTTACTCTTACTAGCAACCTTACCGACAGAAGCGAGGGTTAGTCTGCTCGTTAACAAGACTTAACACGTTTAAATAAAAGCAGGTGACAGTTAGTTAGGGAGTTACCAGGTTTTCATTTCAAATCAACCAATCAAATGGTAGCATATGTCTAATTTGGTGGTCGTAGCCTCTGTGTGCGCCTGTAAACATAATGTGAACCACTTCAGTCCAATAATGGTAGAATCATGACCCTGGCATCCGATTGCAAACCTTCGCTCTTGACCTCAGGCAACGACCAAAACACCTTCTGTTTTCCAGATTTCCTGGCGGACCAAAGTTTATACAACAAAGCAAGTCATATGGACTTTGTGCGTTCCCGATATATCCCCAAAATCACGCGTTGGCTGAGACAAATTCATTAAAACAAACCTCACTGGAGCTGATGAACGTCTCTGTGTTGGGTCTGTTCGTGCTGCACTGCAGTGACTCCTTTTTCTTCTTGCAGCTCTCGTTGTCTTTTTGCTCTCTGCTTTTTTTTTTATGTGTCACTTCAGGATGGCGAGGTCACAGATTCCTCTGATGGAATGCAGTTTCTCTTCTGATGTGAGCCGTCAGTCTGAAGGCAGCTGTTTCTTGGAAAGTGTGGAAGGGAAAGAAGACGATTAAGCAGTCACTAGCAGAGGCTGTTTGCTGACATAATGTATTTCCTGTCACTCGTCTGTGCTAAGGAGGGACTGGATCCCACAGAGCCGGCCGCGCTGAAATACCTCTCCCAGGCGAGAATTTTTATGTTCCGATACATCAGCCTGAAGATTCGCCAGGCATACATTAATTAATACATGAAATATGGTGGTTAAATATCTATGTTACTTCAGCAGACAAATTATCTCGCTCACTCAGGGTTCTCGGTAAACTCCGCCTGCCAGCTTTACTAACTTACCGACAGCAAGCTACATTTTTTAGGATCCAATTTAATTTTTTACGATGACAGTCGGGTTGGTGTTGTAAATGTTTAGTTTCAGTGCAATGGCAGTGCAGCGGGAGGGGGACAGACGTACTTTTACAATAGCTCCCTCCGAATAATCTGACCCCCTCACACACCTGACTGACAGCACAGCTTCCTGTTGTGACACACATGTGTAAATAATGATACTATTTTTAAGTTGCTGTCATTTGCCCCTGCTGTGTACACATTCAGTGTGACGCGCTCCGAGCGTATCTGCTCAGAACAACAAAGGTTTCACCACGAGACAACCAGAAATCATTTTTGTGCCGTTGTTGACAACATACGTGAACACAGGATTACAAAGCAGGGCAGTCAAAATGTCAACGAAAATGGGTTTAAAAGTGCTGTGTAAGTGTGGTGGTTTGTGATTTGAATGCAAACAGGAACACGTAATCAAACACAGAGTTGGAATTTTCAAATTTAAGATGTAAAAGATCTACAATTTCTGCCACCAACCTGTATCATACCGAACCGTGTCATGCCACGTCACAATGAATCCTGGCCCAAATAACTGCAGTTCACAATATTATTCCAATAATCCTCAAATTATGCAAAGTATTTTTTTCTATATTCGACAAAACATCTTATATCCCCATCCCTGTTATCTATCCTATTAAGGTTTAGGCACCAAAATCTGCTTGATTAATTTGCCACTGACTATTGCCTGTCTAACTCTGCCCTCCTAGCCAAAAATCCTATAAGTTTACCCATTATTACAGATTTCCTCCTCCCTGCTTTTTTAGCCTATGACACACTCACTAATTCACTGATTACAATCTCTGAATCAAAGTGCGAGATAAACTTTGCAGTTGAACACTTAGTCCATTTATTGTCCTGGTGACTTCATCGTGTCCATTAAACTAAACAAACAGTAACATCCAGAACATTGAGTAACGACTGCAGCAACAGGCTGCCTCAGTAATCAGAAACTGTTTATCTTCCAGAGGGAACGTCTGACCAGAAAAAAAAGATTGTTTCCCGTTGTACAGAGCTGAGCGCTAATCGACTCTTACAAGAGGTTTTTTTAATACAGGGGCTAAGAGTAGACTTAATCTTATTTTAATGAATTAAAGTTAGCTTTGTGGTTTTAGGTAGATAAGTTGACAAACCCTAAATTTATGATTTTCATGCTTAAAAATTTCCTTGTACAGGTCTGTGTTGACAGATCATTTCATACCACGGCTCGTCATTTGAAGCAGCAGTTTAATACACGAGGATAAACACATACGTAACCACTGTACAGCAGCCTTAAACTGAGGTATCAACAAGCATTACAGTATATCAGAGGCAACCAAACTGTACTTTAAACAAACAACAGAAAATCCTCGTGGGACCAGCACGCCAGCTACTGTCTCCATTTCAGCGGCGGCTGCTTCATATCCTTGCTTAACAGCTTACTCTCCGATGAAATGTGTAGGGCAAGTGTGTCACATCTACTCTCACACCGCTCCGTGACTCTGTCTGCACAAGGTTTGTTTTTATTTCATAGCTCATAAAAAAGTTGGGGGAGGATGACTTTTCAGCTTGCTGCAGGTGCCAGTGCTGCAGCAGATAAAGATTTAGCTCTGCAATGAGATTGTTTCCCCCCCTGCCACACACACACACACACACACACACACACACACACACACACACACACACTCACTCCTCTGTCCAAAACAATCTGCAGACAGAAGTGACTGAAGCACACAGCTATTGCACTCCCCTCTTTCAATAAAGGTCATATCACACCGTCAGCATGAAACGGGATGTTTCGTTCCGTCACCATGATGAGGGCAATAATGTTTATTATGCATTAAGCACATTAATTAGGTTGTGGGGGCTTTGCTTACACCTACTTTAATTAGTTAGGGTAATTCCTTTTGGTTGCCGCTGCTGTCATTGTGGTTATTGGTGCGAGTGTTGCTGATAGTTTTATGTGACGCTGCCGGCTATCATTAGCTGTAATACAACTCAAGAGAAAGATGTGCAGATGTCCGACACTCGGACCGCCTTTGTCACGTCAGGAAAACACATCCATTTTTATTTTATTTTTTTTTCCCGTTCATGAATCTTCACCAGCAGCACGTATTAACATCCCTCTGTTACACGCGGCTCACTGCTGGATTTCGACGGTTGATAAATGGACACAATTTTTCATTCAAACTAGCTATATTTCAGTACCAAAGGACTTCGTCGATCATTCACACATGGCAGCTAAACTTAGGTGACGACCTAATGGGAAGATGTAATCACTTCCAGGAATGAAGGCCACTCACAGTATGCATAGTTAAATCAATGATTTAATATTTATCACCGAGAGACCTCTTCATGGTCTCAAGGTGGAAACATAGACGACATTCATGAGAATATTCTTGATTAATATAACAGGAGAACAGAATTACAAGGCAGGCACTTTGACCATTAAAGCTATATTAAGGGAGAATTCTTCATCAAAATGTCTATTACGACTCGACCTGTGTTATATATTTTGTTGAGTTTTATGCGTACATTTCCCAAATGTTTCCAACAATGTTCAAACCCAAAGAAATCTGCAGTTTTTACTAAAGGTAACAGCGCGTTTCATGTAGTCGCTTGTCACTTGTCATTATGGGACAGAGTGTGTTCACTGCCAGCGAAGTAAGTTTCAACATGTGTATATTTGTGTTACTCATGCAGTCTTTACTCGCCCCCCAAAAAACAGATTACTTTACTGTACATTTAGCCTGAAGATGGTGAACAAAGGCAGGCACTGAGGGTGTGTTAAGTTGATGCTCTCATTAAACTCAGCACTCACCAGAGTCCAATTCTCTCTGTCCTGTTCCCTGTCCTGTCTTCTCAGTAACATTATGTTCATGTAACAGTAACAGTACATTTCCCTTCCAGCTCCAGTTGGCAGTCAACGTTGCAGATCATAAACCATAGCCCCACAATGGAGGTCACCTCCACAGATCTCTGCTGCATTCAGGTTGATAAGTGGGAATGAAGATAAATACACTTTTTAATCCCAGAAATTAAAAAGTAATCCCTGAGCTCTCCTGCCGTCATTTAAGAGCTCCGGATCAGAGAAGAAATCTGATGTGAGTGTTCGTATTTATTCCTCCAGACGGTCTGGCTATGCACCTGACTCTCTTCTCCTGCTGCTTGCCGGTTCTCATAATGTATTTTATGTTTAAAGTAAACTTAGACTATAGTACACTTGTGGTTTTCTGAATGCTCTGAGATCAAAAACATGTTTAGCATCAGACTTAAAGAAATTCTCTTTATATTGTTGCCACCTCTTGACTCCTCAACGCTTCGACTTGTACAAACCAGATATCAAAACAAAGCAACACTTGTCAAAAGCCTTACTTGTGTCTATTGATATACCATAACAACGGTTGTGTTACATACAGCAAATAATGTGATATATTGAAAGTAAAGGTTACTGGTTCACGTGAATCAGAATTCTTAATATATTTTAACTCAGAAATGTCAGTGACTTTTTCACCTTTCTCTGTTAGCGGCTTTTACCAAATTGTCATGGCAGATTTTAACTGGCAAGCACAGAACGATTAAACACCCACTTGTCAAAGCCCGGTTGCCTTTTTCCACAACACTCTTCACTGCCCAAATCCACGTTTGCCTGGATATTGTATGCGAGAGTGAACAACAAAAAAAAAAAAAGTGCCTTTTCATCTGAACGGTAGTGCAACATGGTGAGCGAGCAGGCTTTTATGACGCCTCTTCAACCAGCAAAAGAATAGCAGGAGTGGTGTGCATGCATGTGTTTGTGTGTATTGATGTACAAAGAGATTCAGTTGATTTGCACTGCAGAGGAAGGGCTTCAGGTGTATTAGGCTGGCTGCTTATTGTGAGGACACTGTCAAAACGGAACGGGCAAAAGGACTATAAATGTTATTTATCACCCAGTTATAGACTTGCATGCTGTAACCAGGGAATTAAAGCAGTTAAATGCAACAATGATTATAACCTATAGACATATAAGAGCAGGAAAACACAAACGCGTCACCAAGAATTAATGTGACAATCTGCAGTAACGTATTCTGCAACTGAAAGCCATTCCAATGGATCTGAAACACAATATTCTTCACATTGTAAACATCTGCAGCACAAACAACATGGGTGGAGCCTGGTGAGCTTACGAATGCTACGGTAGCAAAAAGCTTACCTGGCTGTGATGTGGTCATCTGCAGGCTTCTCTGTGTGCTCTGCTCATGTGTGAACAGCATGAATAGATGTTGTCAGATAGAACATAGATGTGTTTGAAAAGAGGATGGATGAAAAGTGCATGAATAGTATATCAACCCATCATTTAATTCAACGGGTGAATGAGGAAGACACGCGTGTCCAAAACTATTTGAAGGGGACATTCACATTCACATTGAAAATTCTGAAGATATTTTTTTTTTGACAGGTGTCAAAGGCAGAATTCAATCGGCACACTTTGTTCTATTCAATTTGTCTCGGCCTTGGTGGCATTCTGCTCTGTCTCCGCGAATTAACCTTTAGAGCAAGACTTTTGATCCTCTTGATATTTGGACTGGTAAAAGCAGGAGTGAGGGAAATACAGCGCATTGACATTCCTCCCCCTATCTGGTAATGAAATTGCTTAGCGCTATTGCATCCTTTCAAGCATCACACTGTGCTCGCTCATATGGATTTAATCCTGTTTAGAGAGGCTGTTGCTGAGGGCATTCGGCACAATGCCAGCTTGAAAGTAATAGGTTGAGTTTAAATAAGTTGGCCCCCGTCAAGAATAATTATCTGAATCAGCTTATTGGAAACGAATAATCAAAACTAATCTGAGAGTTTTTAGCATTTTAAATCTCGACTTGCTGATTATCTCCCGTCTGCATTCTGCACTGGTTTGGACATTAACGGGTTTGGATATAATGTGTGCTGATTGTGTCTTGGGCTGCAATAAACAGTTATTTTCATTGTTGATTATTGATTAATCAATTAGTTGTTTGGTCTATGAAATGCATAGTGTCTTTGTGACATGGAGTAAAGAAACAAGAACAAATATTCGTATTTGAGAAGAAGAGATTTTCACACTTTTACTCAGTCGATTGATTAATGCTTATTGCTTGAGGATTCATTCATCAAAATAATTGATTAATTGTTGCAGCTCTGAGTTACCACACTGTTAATCTTTTGTAATGAACAATTGATCATAAATGTGTTCTTATTCCATTTCAATGTAAACATAAGTCTCATTTTGATCAGTCAGCTTCCAGGTAATAGAAATAGTCCTAAATAAGACTGAACTCAACAACCGACCCTACAGAAATCCAGAAAAGAACTAGAAAGATTTTTTTTTTCTTTCTTTCATTCAATTGTAAATATTAGCCAATAATCCCCAAAGCTTACAGTGCCATTTATTTAATTGTGCTGTCCATTCAACTGAGAATGGGAAAAAAAAAGCTGAGGGTATTAGAAAATCTACATTTAAAGCATGGTAATATTGTAGGCTCAATTAGACTGAAAGCGTAGGAGATAAGACAGAGGAAATGACATTATCACACAGGCAGAGTAGTATAATTCTCCCTGTTGACACAGTAGATAACATGATGACTTTGATATGACTGGAGGATTAGAACAGCTAGATTTGATGACCGCCAAATGTCCTCTACGCTCCTAATGGAGTTTCACTTGTACCCAAATTGCCTTGGTTTATCTTGCACAAGTGCTCTCCTCCGTATGCTTTATCAATGCTTTCAAGCCCGTCCAGTGACTGCCTGATCAGTAATGCAGGTCTGAACGAGCAGCATATTATTTATAATTCTTCTCTTTACTGTCTTTTTAGAAGTGCTTATTTGACTGCTCAGTATACACCCTCTCGTGTGAAATCTGGCAGTGCATGTGATGAAAGTGACACCCTCAATTTAAAAGTGTTTCTGCAGTGTAGGGTGAGAGCAGAGTGTCAAACTATACGGCGTCTCACGGCTGTGATTAGTAGTTCATATGTCAAATGATTGCATAGTCCTATATAGATTGTAATTGTCAAAGTAACCATGAACTAAACATATGACGGTGAATTAATCCATGAATACATTTATGAGATGAGCACAGATCAGATCATCTTTGTATTTGCAAAGAAGTATTCGGTATTAATAAATTATAGTTATCAAAAATAAACTAGAGTAGTTGATCAATTAATCATCCCAGCATAATTATTATGTAACGTTGCAGCTGTCAAAATGATGATTCATGAGTCACACAGTCCTGAACGTCAGTTGACTGTTCGCTTCTCAGTAAACTACACGTTTGTGAACGCACCAATTATCATCTGAACATCGGCCTCGACCGATACCAACACATCGATTGATAAATAAGCTGATCACAGATGGCAGTGGCTGATGTTTATCTGATGTGTCACATCAATGTGGCGCCGGCTCATTCATGACCAACTGGCTCATGAAACTCCTGCCATCAGATTATAAGGTTGTGTAAGGACGGTGAAAATAAGAATCTTTTTTTTTTTTTTTTAAACAAAGGGCATATTAAAGGTTGTTTAATGAATTTCTGTGATCACATGTAATGAAATGCTGGGTGAATATTATACTATTATTGGCATTAAAGGGGAATAAATAACAACAAAAACAGCGTCAGCATCAGCCCAGAATATCACGATCAGTGCAGCCCTATAGAAAAAGAGCAAGACAGCAAATATTTACAGCTGTAACCACCTACTGTGAACAACATTATTTCAAGTGTGAAATGTCCGTCTGTATTTGAAGGGCCTCGAACATCGCAGTGTAATTAAAGTGCATTATTACAACAAAGCTGCACATTTACACTTCAAGCTTACAGCATGTCACAGCAGCGCATGCAGGAAACACTGCGGGCTCGGAGAAATTGTGGCTTCGTTTGAAGTCACTCGTTCTGGTTGGCTGATGGAGCTGACAGGGTTATTTTGGGACAATGAAAATGCGCTGTGATTAATGGCTCAAAACAAAAACTCTATCCCGAGACGGTGTGTGTGTGTGTGTGTGTTTGTGTGTTCAGAGGACTGTAGCTGGAGAGCTGATAGTCCATCTGAGCCGACACCTCTAAATTAGTGCTGGTATCATAGATGTATTATAGAGCTCAGGCCTTGGTTTATCACATACACTCACCGCACAGAATAACACCTTAAATCAAACTAAGAGCCATGTCATTTGTGACATTGCCTCCTGTAGAGCAGCCCCTCCGGTCTGATGTCATCTGATCTCTGCTGGATGAAAGCCCATCCACGGGAAATTCAGAAGCACCTTAATAATGGCACTTTTCCAAAACGCTCACTCGCAGGGATTGAGCACAGGCTGTAATTGGCACAATATATCTCACCTTATCTGTTTCTGTCTGGAATGAGAAGGACGAGGCTCCAGGAGAGACCTTTTTACTCCGGTTGTGTCACAGGAGAGGTCACCAATATGTGGAGACATACCTCAAACATTTAAATGCATCGCAGGCTGCGATTGTAAAGCTCCCTCCTCCTGCCTGTGCTGTGCCATATTTCAGCGAGGACTGACAACGCTGGTGCTTCACATAAAAAAGGCTCCATTTTCTTCTATCTAGCCGAGCCATTGTTGAGTGCTCTATCTCCTATCTCTGTGATACTCATTTTCGGGTACCTCACAGTAACACATTGTTCATTGTAGCTGGCTTAAGAGATATTAATGAATATGATTGCTCTATACTCTACTTGTGTTTGGACTCAATGCATCTGTATTTGACTTGGGCTGGATAATTTTCGGTGCTATTATATCCTGTGTGTCATACACTTTTTCTGGCACATTTCTAGATCAAGACCATTGTGATGAAACTGAATGACTCCCACTAGATTGAAAGGTTTTTGTGATATTTTTCCTTTTAATAGTCGTTTTTAAATCGTTCCAAAGGTGAGTAAGTCAGTTTGCATCTTTCATTCTGACACCTTCCTGTCTGTATTTCTTTTTTTTTACATCAGATTCAGAATGCAGACGATGTGTTGATTACCCCCCTGGAAAAGTTTCGGAAAGAGCAAATCGGCGCCGCAAAGGTAAGAGACCACCTACGCACGCAATTAGCGACTGAACAGCAAAGACATTCCACGCGTTCTGACACTCTCGCCTCTCGTCTTCAACCCATTCATCTCCCCCACAGTATTGAAATCATTAATTAAAAGAAAAAGTGTGACACTGCGAAGAGAAGTGTCTCTATCAGACTCATCAGGGATATAAACAGAGACGTCACTTTGCCATATTAAAAGATATTAAGAATGTTGAGTTGATTTGTGTTTATGTTAAGGTCCATATTGATCGAAGCAATTATCCGTCTTTGGCAAACAGTGTGACAGAAATTGTATTTTACAAGTTATACGTATTAGATTTGAAGATGTGATGTGATTAAATTTGCAATACGACCAAGTGCAATATCCAAACTGCAGAAGCTGCAATTGTTTGTATAAAAATGAAATAGAGCTCAACAGTGAGGTTCCGGAAGTGGAAATGCCATTCATACTCTGAAAAGTGGATTTTGATTATTGGCCATAATGTCGTAACCATCCAAAGTAGACTTGCCACGAGTTATGAGATTGTGAAACGATGGCACATGATCCTGTAGAAGCTACAAGTCTGCATGATGTCAACCTTGTTTTAAGAAGAACATGTTTTATTTGCGATATCATGGAAAAGTACTACACTACCCACAATCCTATAGTGTAACAGCAATGTCTCTGATTGGTGGAGCTCACTGTTACCATGGAAATGTTTACCGAACCCGCGAATTTCGTGTTTGCTAGTTACTGCTACCACTGAGACTTGTAGTGATTTTCACCCCTTTCGGCATTCTTATCCTCAGCTTTAAAAAAAACGCAGTAGGTCAGAAAATGAAATCATGGTAGCTCTGTTGTAAACAATCGTAGAGTTCAGTGGTAGCAGTAACTAGCAAACATGAAATTTGCGGTAACTGTTACGTTCGCAGTGGTTTATGGGATAAGTAGTTCCTTTACTCTTTAGATAATTATGTACACAGTCTTGTACCTTTGCTTTTTTTTCCATTTTCCACATTTTTTTTTTGCTCCGAATTAAATGTTTTATGGTCACAATTCACCTCGTAGTTTATTGGCTTGGTTCCAGGCTTAAAAGTCTTTATAGAAGGATTTTATGAAACGTCAGTGGAGTGAATGAATGAACAGGAGACGTTAAAAAAGTGGGCGGTGACTGTTGAGCTCTATAGGAACGCTTTATATTAAGGTCCTAAGATTCAGACAGTAGATATATTATATTGCTTGATAACATTATGTCTTAATTATAGCCTCATAAAAATGTTCATTTTTAGACATTTACAGTTGACCATGATGAAAGTGTATTATAGTAATATAAGCATATTAATTATTTTTTATTACTTATTGTTAAATCTTAACCAGATTTTGCAGGTCTGGGCTGAAATCAAACCTGTAATTATGACTGTAAGCATCTAATAAGGACTTGTAAGGGATCTATTACCTTATTAATTCTTTTTTAATATAACATATTAAGCTTTGATATAAAATATGTGACAGAACGACTTCTTAAATAAGAACTGTACTGCTGCAGAGATGTCCTCGCCCACAAACGAAACATGTTCGTCTTGTACAGACTTCAACAAATCTTGCAAGTCACCGTCATCGTGCAGCCCTGACGAAAATGTGCAGGACCGCTTCAGCATCAGTGCTGTTCCCTCCTGACTTTGCTGACTTTTTCTTTAATGCATTCATAATCTGATTACTGTGAATTTAATATATTGGGTTCACCATTTTTGTAATCAGATTACTGCAATCCTGTTACATGTAATGCATTCTTGACTAATCTATTGGATATAGAGGATTGATATCAGTGGGGGTTCTGCAGAGTGTTGCTCGGAGGCATCCTGGTTCCACCGCGGATATGTTGTTGAAGCCCGAGTTGACTGCGAAGAACAGAGTGGGCTTGTTGCTACAAGCTATGCTTTCATTTCTGGCCAATGCAAAGGCATAAAATGAAAGCACGGCAGCTTGTTTGTGGTCACTCCCTGGGTGAGATCACACATGAGCAAGCTGCTAGATCTCGAGCCTCACCACAGATCTCCCACTGAGTTTCTGAGCCCACTGCTAACTCTGCACTGAACTCTGTGAATCATTTGCACATCTTTACATAGCCATAACCCCTGCGAGGGACACTCCAGCCTCAGAATCACACTCTCACCCAGCTTGATTTATTTCACTTGACTTGACAGCCACTGGATTGCAAAATAATTATTTTCTTTACTGTACTTGACTTGTGTCCTCACAATCCAACCTGCAATGGAGAGGAACCACTTTTCTTCTCAGTGCTGAAGAATGAACATCGATCACTCTCCTTTTTTTTTTTTTTTTTTTTTACTGGCCAGGCTAATAACCATTGTCACTCCATGTCTCAACCATCACATGTATCTACTGTAATGAAATGGCACATTCTGCTGCCATCTCTCTCCCTCACTCTCCCCGTCCCCACCGTGGTACTCAGTGTTATTGCACTGGCTCTCTATGTTTATAAAATGGTTTCTTAAAAGCCACAACCCCTGTCACTCCCACTACCTCTTCTTTTCTCCGACCACTTCCTCCTAATGGCTCTCTCCTCCTACAGCCCATCCCCCCACTAAACATTAGCCCAACTAGAGTGAGATAAAAGGCAGACATCACGAGTGGCTGAGCAACTTTCCACTCTTCCGAGAATCTGGAGAGATCTGCAGGCTGTCTGACCCTTCCAGTTACTGCGCTTCATGTCTGAGAACGTCAGATGGACAAACGGGGAGCTCTTGCCTTATTTGGTTATACTGCGAGTAATCCCGCTGAGGTTACGTACCAGTGTAGCAGCTTCTTAGGCACAAGCACAACACTTCCATGGCCATAACACACCAGCAGATTGACTGCAGCACTACAGGACATATTAGGCACAGTCTGCTTCACACAAGGCTGAGTCAAATGTTTTGGAAAAAAACTTCAAACTTTGCACAGTTTATGAAAATTACGAATCGAGAAAGCCACAAGAGTTGAAACTCTCATGTATTTTCACTGGAGCATGAACTGACCATGTGTTGGCTGTAGAAGTGAAATTATGGCTTGGCTCTTTTTTTAGTTTCAGATCTGTTTTCGTAGGCTGAAAGTTGGTAATGTCCTGGGACTGATATTTCAGAAACAGAAATAAGGAATGAAAACCTGTCCAGGTTTCAGTGTTTCCTCTGCTGTTTTCTATCAGTCCATCAACCTTCAGCTTCTCTGTTTCGCTAACTGATCCTTTAAAAAACTTTAACCTGAACCTTTTCCTTGAAGTCTCACATAGACCTTCTGTATTTACTTCCACAAACTTAAAACCACTGGAGGTAAATTGCCTAAAGCTGGCTTCACACTATGTATGTGTACCTGTGTGTTTGTTGGTTGTCAGACTTGTTTAAGGCCTTGAAATTTGAACAAACCCCAGGGACGCTATCTCAAGAAGGTACCAGGGGGTGTCCAACTGGTGGGTGGCATTCCTGCTCTCTGAAATTGTGACAATATCAACATTAGGGGCACCGTAGGGGTCCCCCGCTAGCTGAGTGTGAAGAATCAGTGCAAACAGACCCAGATGGGAGTCAGATGGCCACTGATAATTTGAGCTGTCCTCATCCGACAAAGGCTGCACAGACATCAGATGATTCTTGGCTAGTTATGCCTCCAGAGGCAGAGATGACATTTGCATTCTTGCTATGAAATCTCAAAATATGCTAACCTACATCCTGTGGAGTGCTGGGATCAATTAACAGTGGTTTGGGGATATGCTTGCCAGCTGTGGGTGACACTAAAATCTTTCAATCACACAAATGTGAGCAGTTACCTTGATTAACCTTGGGAATTGGTGAGTGTGGAAAAGTGACTGAAGCCTTTTCTAACCCACCACTGTTAAATTGTGTTGCAGAAAAGCTGGGCTGGGCAAAAGCCACTGTAAAAAAAAAGAAATCAGTAAAATTAAATTGTGATTCCATGATTGCATCATGCTATTGCTTTGGGGGATGTTCAACAGATAGTTCACACTAACATCTGTAGTACTAAATCTATCTGGATTGTTTTTGTGTCGGCTGCTGAGTTTTGGAGATGTCGGCCATAGAGGTGTCTGCCTTTTCTCTTAAATATAGACGAAACTATAATGGAACACGACGGCACCTGGCTTGCGGTGCTCAAAGTGCCAAAAGTGCATTTGAAAAACTCAACAGCAATGTCTGTCTCCTGAAATCATGAACCGTTGTTACTAGAGATAATAAACAGATCACAACACGGAAGGAAGCGTGCAGCCATTCATTGATGAGAGGCTCGGGCATGTAACGACGTAGATGTGACATTAATTGCTTCCTTTTTTTTTTCCAGTGCTGTAACATTAGTTAGCCTAGTTAGCTCTGTTAGCTCACCACTCATTAGTGGGCAGATGCATGCGTCCTGTTGGCTGGTTGGCTTGTGTTGTTGGGTTAAACAGAAAATGAGTCCTACATGAAACTGCTCAGATCAAAGTCTGTGGATTATCTTGATTTAGCAGGTCGTGAGATTTGCAGCTATCGCCCCTAGATATGAGTCGGTCATGACCCAGTTACCCAAGATTATCAGCGGACATCGTAAGCAGTTTCATGTTGGAATCTAGCATTGACCTCCTCAGTGGTTATGTTCGTTAGCTTCTCGTCCATGAGTAGATACATGCTTGCTTCTGTATGGAGCTACAGAAAGAAAATAGTTTCTACATGAAACGTCTCCCAACGAGGTCTGTGGATTCCCGAGTGTGATCCCGAGTATCCGGGCAATGATTTCTGGAAAGCAATTTTACTGCTGAGTTTTTCAGATGTTTTTTTTTTTTCTGGCCCTCTGTGCACCACAAGCTGAGTGCCATCTGGTTCCATCCTTCAAGAGAAGGCAGACATCTCCATGACTGATATCTCCAAAACTCAGTAACTGAGACCAAAACTATCTAAATGGATCAATATCGCTACTGTTAAGTGGAAGAATATGTGTTGGGTGAACTGTCTATTATGACCACAGGTTTAGAATCAATAATTCCACCAGATGGTGCTAAAGTAAGAAGTATTCAAATCTTATACAAAGTGATCCAAATGAATTATAGCTGATTGACTGGTGTTCAACTGACCTAAAGCTAATAAACTGATCGTGTGAGCACTAAACTATTCACACTGTACGTGGATCACAGGCAGAGCGCAGCAGAGCTCTCTGAGCTGTATTGACATTCGGCACGAGTCCAGCCACTTAAGACACCAGATGATCAAAGATGGAATTGATGTCCTGGAGATATGCAAATCATGTTGCATAATAAACTTTGCGAGTGTCAGTTAATATATCAGTGATTAATCAAAGAGGTGGACGCTTCAAACTCGACAAGAAAACTGCCACAGACTTAGAAATTTTTCACCTAATAGCGGCGAGGAAAACATGAATCAGGATGACAGCAACGTGGACGACAGTCCGACTCAAAATGTGTGCTGCAAAACATCAAACTGCAGGAATAAGGTGATGCAAATTAAATGTATGTATTTGCATTTTTCTAGTGTCTATTCTATCACTTTCCACTTGCTCTACCCAATAATGCAGAAACACCATTAAAACAATCTTTCAGAAGGTAATTACTTTTTTCTCCAGGACGTTACAGGGCAGTCCTTGAGAGTTTAGTCTCTACCTGTTTGAAATAAGCAACCAGGCCCTGTGAATACATCAGCTTCTCGTGTTTTGTATCATATTTAAATATAAATACAAACAGCAACATTGCATATAATTGAATTAGAGACAAACGGTCTGGAAGTAATGTAAGTTAGTCATTATTGTTATCATGTGAAATTATTTTTATGATTATTGCTGTTTACGTCTCACATAATCTTCGGAGCAGATGATTGGCTCTTAAGGACAACTAATCTCACTGTCCTCTTCAAAACTCATGAATATCTGTTTTTACGATGTCACACATTTTCGGTATTATACTGATACAATTCTTTTTTGTGACATTATCTACGCTGCACTTGAACAGTGACTCTGTGAAAGCATTTTGCAGGATGAACTTGACAGAATAGCTTCTAGTTTTCATTGTATTTTCTTCCAGTACATTCACTGCTCTGTGGAACCCGAAAGTGACTCTGAGACACTGAGTTTATGTTTAAGGTCATTCCTTATCTGTGGTGAAGCTTTTCCTGTCAGGCCTCTCTGTCTTTGGGTTTAATAAAGCAGAACTGTTTTGAAAATACCCTTCAGAGACAAACACAAGACTGACCATTAGCACGCAGTCTGAAATTAAATGCAAAGCAAAACAAACTCTTAACCGGCTGTAATTAAAATATCCGGATCACGTCAATGGTGAGATTTAATAACTTCCTGTGACTCCAAACATAGTTAATGAATAAAGGGCAACAGTGAGCAGTGGCGTAATCCAACCAAAAAGTTGCCTTCATTATCTCTCGGGTTAGGTGGTGAGGAGAAGGCTTAGGTTGCTCTTGACAGGGAGAAGCCTAAGGGCTCCCTATAGGATACAGTATAGATCTATATTCATGCAGAGCTTGTCAAAAGATTTTTTTCACAACATGATGATAAAGAAGCGTTTGAAGGTTGATCTTAGGATGAAACCCGCTTTTCTTTCCTGGTTGCTTCAGCTCAGACCTTAAGAGTTAGTCTCAGATCAGATACAAAGAAAATAAAGAATGAGCGTGCACAGTATATGCAGATTTTTGTACTTTTATTTTTATCATGTGTCAGAGAGAGCAGAGACAGTGATCAACTGATAAAAGTTTGTTTTCCAAGCAAAGCTTTGCAGTTTGCCACACACACACACGCACACACACACACTAAACATGTTCTATTCAGAAGTCTGGGTATTTGTTTTTCAGCTCTTCAGAAGCAGATGTTTGTAATTATTTTGTGTTAATTGGCCAACTTCCTGCTGTCTGTGATGTCTCGTCAGGAAGTGGGATTTCAGGTAAAGGGGGAGACATTTCTTGGCTTTGCAGCAAAGTAACTGAACTCGAGCTGGATCCTTGTGTTCTCGCCGCCTTCCCTTGTGGAATAGAGACCTGCTCGAGTGTGGTGGAGGCATCAAAATAACCTGGCTATTGCTATTTAATCACCATTCTGGACCCCTGCTCCAATTAGCTGTCTCTAATGAGTTCATAGAGGACGGTTGCAGAGTTCTCCCTTTCATGTCACTGCTCTGAGATACATTTAAAATGAACGTGTGGAGAATTATGCAGCACGTGACGCCACGCTAGCGTCAGATGTTTGTATTATTCCAGGGCATAAGGTGGATGTGAGGGGGTGTAGATAGTGTGTCTGATATCTGGGGTTCTTTCCTCTATATACACACACACACACACACACACAACACACACAACCAACCTTCCTTGCCGCTTACATTTGTTACCATGGTGATGAGAGGCTCAGAATGATGGCCCTGAGGCTCGTTAGGGCCAGTGTCAAAACTGGCGATGTACAGCTAGCTTCGAAATATTCCTCCCGCTGTCTTCACGGTTGTTCTCAGCATCCTTACTTTAGCAAATTAGGAAACACCTGACCAGAAGATGGTCTGCCTTGCAGTTTTCCTCTCTACGTTATATGAGCATTTAGCAAATTTACCCGTACTACAGCTGGCATCAAAGCACCGTTAACGGCAGTGTGAGACTTGCCAGTCAGGAGTTCCACCACAGAGGAGGAATCTGCATCAGAATATTCTCTTCCTGCATCTGATTTATTCATGAGGGCGAACAAAGCAATCAGATGAGAAAATCTCCCAAGTGGTAGGTCCATGTGTGTTTTCTGCGCTACAGAGTGTTGGAAAGTGCTTCGGCGTGATCCATTCCCAGCCAGCTGATTACTCTGGGGCGCCGGCATTAGTTTGTGTCAGAAACTTGTGCGCTTCAGGGTTTATATCTATCCACATCTATGTCCTCCGCCACCACGTGTTGGGCTTCAAAGCCTTGCGTGCGTGCTCCGCTCCACCCCCCCGTCTCAAGGAGAGTCTTTGCAATTTAAATCGCTCATATTCCACTCTGATTGCACAAACATATCCGGGAGGGGTTGGGTGGGGGGGGGCGGGAGTGCACCCACCGCACGGACAAACCGTCAAACACCTGGTGTTCTGCAGGGGGTATCATTATGGTAGCACCCGTTTATACACGTCCTCCCTGGATCAAAACAAAGCAAGACACTTTAGGTGACTTAATCAGGCTGGCTGTGCCTCACAGACTCACTGCAGCTCTGAGTCACTCCCCACTCTTTTGTAAGTGTGAAAGAGTTTGTCCAGACGTATGGAGGAGTGATTTGCGAGGAGTTTTCTGGCATGCTCACACTGGTCAGCGGTGCTGGGAGATTCCTGCTGTGACTGCGGGGCTCAGCTAAACCTAAAGCTCTTAATTTAATGTGATCCCCAGTGTGTGTGTGTTTGTGTGTGTGTGTGTTGGTATTTTCCCCGGGGCTTCAGCTGCATGCGTGCTCACAAAATAATGTCACGTCAACAGCAGTCAAAAAGGCCGACAGTCAGCTCCACTTTTGTTCTCCAAGCAATACTTGGTCCTTTAGGGAAATGTATTTCCTGTCTGCCAGATATCGTGTTTAATCATATGTTTGTTTTGCTGTCCACCTGTTTATTTCCTCTTTGTTTCTGAATATTGGGCCTGTGCACAATTGATTTGTCTTCCCCACTCCTGCAGAGATCGTTCCTGGGTCAGACATGACAGGAAAGATGGAAATAAGATGCTACTACATGAAATTATCTATTGATTTTTTTGCGCTGTACTTGTAATAGTTATGTAGGGCAGTTACAATGTCTTGCGACAAATTCCTCCAGTGTGTTTAACTGCTGTGGGGGTTGCTGAGGCAGAACACTGTTCTAGGTCATATCAGTAGCTGGTAGATTAGACTTGCTAAATTTCAGGGCCATGGGAATGAAAACAAACAAGCAGGATTTGGTTACATTGGCCATTTCCTCACACTCCCCCCCCCCACCCCACTTTATTCTGTCTCTCCCTTAGCCTCCTTTGTGAATGTTTGCATAGTGAGATGGGCACCGAGTGGGCAAAGCTCGGTTTAGAGGTCAGACTTGCAGATGAGACACTTGAATGCTCTCGCACAGACAGGTTCTCTCTGCTTGGGAAGAGTTTTATTAAGGCCTGCAAAGTGGATCTTTTTTTTGGGGGGGTGAAATGTTCAATCTCTCCGTCCATATGCTTTATAGATGGGCATCTGGCATGAAAAGCCCATTTCCTGTTGCTTCCTCAGAGCCTTCTGGGACAATCCTGGGACTCATGACCATGGAGCTTGACTCGTCTTTGTAGGTGGAGCATGACAAGGGAGAGGAAATTTCAGCCAGCATCAAGCCAGCGCTGTATGTGACAGTGCAAAACGCATTATGCTGTTGATGATTTAGAATGTTGTGTGTTTTCCTGTGAACTCGTGTCTCCAGCTGGGGCACTGTAACAACAATTGCATATATTACTCAGAGGTCCTGTTGATAATGCATGGTCCTCACTGAACATGCCGACGTTGTCTCCTCATCACTACATGGTCAGATGCCGCTTTTATGACCTGTGCTAATCCATTGACAGGACTTTTTAAAGACATGTGGTGAATGCCATGTGAAAATGTACTTACACCTCCACCTAGTGGCGGCTCAATTGCACACACACCCACATCAGCAATGCATGACACATTGTTGGTGATGTTTAAGCCTTTCATGTGTCCTTTTCAGGAGGGGAAGAAGAAATTTGATAAGGAAACAGAGAAATACTACTCCACGCTCGAGAGACACCTCAACCTATCATCCAAAAAGAAGGAGGCATATCTGCAGGAGGTAAAGCCAAAACAAATTTTCTGATCCCCAAACATGTCTTTGAATAATACTGTTTTATGGTTGGCTGAGTGTCTCCTAGAAATAAAGCTGTTGTTTGTGAGCTGCTGTTTGCTCATCCCTTCTTGAAGCACACACTGTTTCCAGGTGGTGATGCGAGCATTAGCTCTCTGTCCACACACTGCACCCCCAGTCTGACCGCCGTCTTTGCCGCGGCACTTAACCCTGGTTTTGTTTGCTCATTCTCAGGCTGACACGCAGATTGATAAGGAAAGACAGCTCTTTTATGACGCGTCCCTCGAGTACGTTTTCAAAATACAAGAAGTGCAAGAAAAGAAGAAATTTGAGTTTGTTGAGCCGGTAAGACAAGTTTTGCATATATCTGTGCTCAGTCGGTGCTGAATGCATATTTAAGATGCAGTCATTGCTTTGCCTTTTTCTCCTCCACATATGTAGTTAAAAGACTTGTTTAAGTGGCACATACTCAAAATAGCGCAGAGTCTTTTACTGCTAATGAAAGTGGCTTTTTAAGTGTCTGCTCTCTTCTGAATTACACGTCTCTCACAGGTAAACATCTATGCTCGTGTATTACACAAATTTGTCATCTGCATCCCGAATCCGCTGTAATATAGTCAATCCATCTGGGCAAAGTAGTGGATAAAATTAGATAAAGTGGTTGTTGTCAAATAAAACAAGACTAAGTGCAAATCAAAGCCTGTATAAAAGCCCCCCCGAACACACACACACACACACACACACACACACACACACACACACACACACACACACACAGAGATACATGATGGAGTGAATTCTAACATCTTTAGTGGAGAAGATACAAGGGATAATTAAGTTCTCTAGGTGTTAAATGTCTGGGAATTTGAGATGGCAGCGAAGTGGCTCTTTGAAAAGCCCCCACTCCCATTTGTTTACACTCACTGGCAGGTCACCCAGAACCCGGGCCAGAAATGTAAATCTCCAGGTAGTGGAGGGGGGGAAAATGACAAGCCTCAACCTTGCCTGTGATGAATCTGGTCCCAGATAAGATGGTTCATCCTTGAACATTTGATATACCCAAGCCTCATCCTAGAAATAAAATCAGTGGTTGTGTCTGAGGATTTGACTGAGAGCTGCTCTGTGTTTGTCGGATCCTCCATGCCAGAGATGGGATCAATTCTTTCCTCCAACAATACTGCCAGTGCTTTTTTTTTTTTTCCACAACAGTTGGGGATGTTTGTTATACAGAAAATAAGATCAATATCTGTTTGCCACAAAAGAACTACAGCCTTGTGAATCTTCAACCCAATCACATGAATAAATATTAGTAATATGCATTTCTGCAAACAAACACAAACATGTTGAAACTTCACTTTTCTTAAAGTTGCAACTGTAAGTTTTTTTTAGGTTATAATTTTAATTTCATGTTGTGACAACAAAGTGCTTATGGTCTTGTAAGGTTTAGGCACAAAACCTGCTTGGCTGGGGTTCAAAATATTAATTTATGGCTTAAATTACCTGGTGTCTCATCCAAAAATAGTCAAGAGAAATGTAATTATCATTAGTTAGTACGGGATTGTGTAATGACATTTCAGTTGTTACTCCCTTGGCTGCACATAGTGAAAAAAAAATATTGACACAAATTGATGAATAATGTATTATGTACTTTGTTGTCTCTCTTGTTGAAATCCTGATATTTTATGTATGATTTTACTGTTGCAGAAATGTAAAAAGACAGCATTTTATTCTTGCGACTGGGCCTTCATCTTATGTGCAATATTCAGTGCATTGACATGAAAGTACTTCATTTCTTCAGATCTGCTAATCGTTTTTTGTTTTGTTTTTACGAAGTACAGTCCTGCTGAAGTTAATTTGGTTTTTAATGCAATGTGTACGTCATGATGATCGTTTTAGAACAGAATTAAGCAAATTTTGTACTTTTAAGGTGACAGAATTGTGATTAAATCCATTATTGAGAATGAAAATCACTACTGAGTGGAATAAATATCTTTCAAATTTATGTTGCAGTGTACCACTTTACAATGTACTCTCAGGTGTGAATCTGTAATGAAGCTCTGTGTTGTTTATTCACCCTTAAATATTGCTCCTCTCCAGCTCCTGGCCTTTCTTCAGGGCTTGTTTACATTCTACCATGAAGGATATGAGCTGGCTCATGAATTTGAGCCATACAAACAGCAGCTCCAGTTCAACCTACAGAACGTAAGTCTCAACACCTCGGGGGTTGTACACAAAGGCAACCAGCCACGTAATCAGATTCTGCAGCTTATCATACCCCGACATAACAAGCAGAGTTTTCACAAATGGATAGCTGTGTGATTAAATGAGATTCTTCGCTGCACAGAGGATCAATATTTTTCAGTTTTGTATTGCAGGCAGTTACTGCAGGCCATTTAATGGTACTGTGTCAAAAAAAAAAAAAAAAAGTTAGGGAGTAAAACTACAGCTGCTGCCGTGCCCCCTCTTTCTATCACCGTGACCTTACCGCTTGCAGCCTGAGGGCCCAAATTTCTCTTTGACCTGAAATGTCAGCACCGTTGCCCTGACAATTTCCACTCGGTAACCCTCCCTGTGTGTCCTCAGATGCAGAGAGCTCTAATAGGAGCGGGGAAAAGGTGAGGCTGTCTCAGCATCTCACTTGTAGGGGAAATGAAACAGCCTCATTCCGACCCTTTGTCTCCTAAAAAGAAGATTCCGTTTCTCTGTCCTAATTTTGGATCGCATGAAGGTCATTCTTCCAATACTGAAATAAAATATTTGAATTAGACGCTGCGACTGTGTTTTTCCAAAAGTCTTGCCAATGTGTTAGTTATCCTTCTCCCCAGGTGTTCTCAGGCAGCTGCACAAGTATGAAGCATTTTGTCAGATGTTGGACGTTTTTTTTTTTCTTAATTTATTTCAGTCTCGACATAAACAAAGTCATATTTTTGAAATGCAAAATGGCAGTGAAAAAAAAAATGCAGATACGGAAGACTTCCTTTTGAAATGCAATTATAATCCTGTCCTGCATTTTCTGCACAGACACGGAACAACTTTGTGAGCACCAAGCAGGAAGTGGAGAAGCTGATGAAGAGGATAAGATCCGCAGATCAGGACTATAAACCCCCAGGCCAGTGGACGATGGAAGGCTTCCTGTACGTCCAGGAGAAACGTGAGTCTCTGTAGCAGGGCTCCCAGTTAGCCAGCCCAACCCCATCACACTCCCCCCCGCCTCGTATATAAGTGCATGGTTTTACATCCATCACCATAAACATGTCCTGAGTTCTCCCAGGCCTCTGCAGAAGAGATCTCACACACACAGAGCTCATAACTCATCCTGTTTACCGATTCGCTTTGATGTGCTCTCAAACAAGGGGGGAGATGCCCAAATGGTAGATTTTTATCAGCCGTGATAAACAACTTTTGATTTATCACACTATAATTGCAAATTGATTTTCAGATGTCTTTCCAGAAGCTCTGTGATTCAGAGAAAAATATTTTGGCTCAGCCTCCGTCTCCCTCTATTTTTTCTGTTTTAGGTCCTCTGGGATGCACTTGGATACGTCACTACTGCACGTACGAGAAAGGCAGCAAGACCTTCAGCATGAGCAACACTGAAAATAAGTCGGCCGGGAAACAGGTAGTTTTCTTAATTTGACTTTTTTCTTGACTATTTTTTTTTTTAGTTTAGGTTCATTTTTTTCATTTTCATTTTTTTTTTCCATTTAGTTGAACATAGAAATAAAAAGCTGAGACTGAGCAAGTATAATCTGTGTGGGTGAAACAAAGAACCCCCCTGAGGCTCAGAAGAATGTCTCTACCCACCGGGGAAAAGAAAGACAAAAAAGTCACGCTGACAGAACTGCGAATTGGGCACAGAAAACAATAAGACTTGTTAACTCAAAGCGGACAAAAATGGTTCAAAGATAGCAAAATCCACAAATAGCAAAGGAGGAGCTCAAGGAAAGCAAAATAAACTTTAAACAGAAAGTTTGTGTGCCTTGATTTGTACACCGAACACATCCATCTCATTTACAAACATTTACAAATGAGGGGAAACTTATTTCAGACTTTGTGTTTTAGATAAACTGCCATCCAAGCTTTTGGATGTACTAACAGGATGATCATATTCCAGTTTGTACTATTCTGTATACATTTGCATAACAGTACAAGTTATGTGTGTTATGTAATTTCTGCCATTTTCTAACACAACTTATATTTATGAACGTATGCTGTGTTTATTTCTAGAATGGTCTCGTCCTGAACCAGCCGGAAATGTTCAAACTCAAGTCCTGCATTCGGAGGAAAACTGACTCCATTGACAAGCGTTTCTGCTTTGATATTGAAGTGGTGGAGAGGTCTGTGACCTTCTGAATCATCTACCTGTTCTTTCCAAAGATGTCTTTTCACTTACATGGACTGAAAACATACAAATAAGCGGGATGTTTAGAGGGACAGTTCACCCAAAATATGAAAACACACATTTTTTCTCTTACCTGTAGTGCTATTTATCCATCGAGATTGTTTTGCTGTGAACTGCTGAGTTTTTGAGATATCGGCCTTGGGGATGTCTCCCGTTGCTTTAATACAATAGAACCAGATGGCACTCGGCTTTTGGTACTCAAAGCGTCAAAAAGTATATTAGATATTAAACATATCACAACGCAGAAGGAAGTGTGCGTCCATTCACTGGCGAGAGGCTTGTGCTTGTTACAGCGCAGGATGAAAACATTAATGGCTTCCTTTTTGGCAGTGCTGTAACATCAACTAGCCTAGTTAGCTTTGTTAGCCTCTCATCCATGGACAGATGCATGCTTCCTGCTGTGTTGTGATACAGATGGCGGGTGTAGTTAGGTTGACAAAAAATAGTTCCTATATGAAACTGCTCACAACAAGGATTATCTGTGGATTATCTTTAGTAACCAGGTAGTGATTTCTATAAACAGACTATGCAGTGGAGTTTTTCACTTACTATGTTTTGATTATAATCAAAGGAAGGTGGAAATCTCTACAGCTGCTATCTTCTAAACTCACAGGAAAACAATCTGGATGGATAGATAGCTCTAAAAGTAAGAGAAGTAATATTTATTTTTGATTTTGGCCTAAACTGTCCTGTAACACTATTACCCCTTCCCTTTAACATCTCCACATTTGCCAGGCAGAGCATTTAAAGAAACCAATTAGTAAAAACATCACCACTTTATATATTAGCTAGTCTGTCAAAGCAAAAGTCAGCCACATGGGAAAAGTGGTAAAATCATGTAAGACGCGGTGCATGTGGGATGTTTTTCTACTCATGCATTTTGAGTTCTATCAAACCCAAATGATACTAGAGATTAACCCAGATTATCTTGGGGGTACTCAGCATTGCAAGAGCTGTTCAGGTTTGATTAACATCTTCAGAGAGTCCCTGTTTACCAGCGTTGGATGTTTTCAGCTCTGTTCGTGTCCTGCATGTTCCTCAAGCCCTTACCCTCCTGAGCTCTTTGTTTGTTTTGTCCACAACATTCATATTTTACGCTATTTTTTTGAACCCATTCCGTCTTTTTTTCTCTGTGTTCATGTCAATGTAGAAACGACATCTGTCGTGGAACTCTTTTCAGACCGCTTCAGTTTTTCTGTAAAGTCCGGTATGTGAACTGACCAGTGCTGCCCTTTCAGAGCAGTTGCATGTGCTGCATGTGTGCTGCTAATCATATCGTGCACTCCGTCTTCAAGTCTAAGCCTTTCTCCAGAAATACTGTTAACCTCCTTACCACCTCACTAAATCACAATCATCTCTTGGTCAATATGGGCTAAAGGATGCAGACGTATTCTTAAATTATTTATACTCGTCTACAATTACTCAAGTAGTATATTGATTTGGGTTTTCCTGAGAATCAAATAACAATATTGTCTCTCCTGAGAAGTTTGAAATCTTTAGCTGTATGGAAACATTCATAACTGATTTGTATTTGATTTTGTTCAGGGTGGGGGGATTAGGATAAGGAATTGCCCAAAGATTGAACACATTGGCTGCGCGCTGATTAACAGTGGCTGAATTGATCAGGTCGTGCATCACAAGAGCTTGATAGGAGGTGATTACTGTGACGTGAATTTCAGGATGTAGAGTTAGCTCATGGCTGTGCATTACTCAGAGCTGCAACTATCAATTACATTCTGGATGAATTGATTACTTGTTAAGTCAGAAAATGTTGAAAAATGTAAATCAAAAGCCCAAAAAGACTTCTCCAAATGTCCGCAACCCAAAGATATTCAGCTGACTGTCCTAGAAGAGTTAAGATGCCAGGAAATAGTTACATTTAAGAAGCTGTAAACGGAGGATTTGGGCTTTATTTATTTATTATATTGCTGAAATAATTAATCGGTTGTTAAAGTAGTTTGGGATTAATTTAATACCTGACAACTAATCAATTAATCATCACAGCTCGAGCGTTGTTGTTGCACAGCAACCAGCAGGGCCGGCGCTGCTCACCCTCACTGAGTGTCACTGAGCACGGACAATAACTGCAGTTTATTTGCGAGACAACTCATTTATCATAAACGACGATGCCCCAAGGTGCTTGTTTCCAACCACAAGGACAAGTTGGTTCAAGCTCCAGTCGGCTTCAAGCTCATCTATTCATCCTCATTATAATAAACGAGCTGTTACACCTATAGCCCAGCCAGAATCGGGCCGTCTCAGAACCTCACCTTTACAGGGCTGATTCACCCAGTTTTACTGAAGATTTTTTTTTTCTTTATTTGCCCAGATTTTGAGATACCCATCTCTGGAAAAACTTTAATTTGTGGTGCACGAAGGAACGGAAAAGTGTTATTTAAAAGATTCACCAGCAACATGTCTTTCTAGGAAGGGAATAATTCACTGTCTTGACTATCAACATTTTTCATAGGGCCTTCCTCAAAAGCACTTCCAAAGGAGGCAGATAACAGGTTCTGTGAATTAGAGACAGGACAGACATGTTGCTGATTCTGTTCAATGTTTCAATGTTGTGAGCATCAAAAATGAAATGTCTTCTGCCTCCACTGGTTTGGGCTCGCATCTCAAAACCTGGTCAAATAAATCCCAAACTATCTGCACAGTGAGATTCCCCTCAAAGTTAGAGTACAAATATGTTAATTTGGTTGATATTAATCGCAACACATGCAACTTGACATGGCTCCATGCTGGTACTAACTCTCACTACTGGGTGGGGTTTGTTTTGGTTTGCTGTCATCACTTAATTCTATCATGACATCCCTGTGCAGTGCTGTGTATCGACTGCAGATATGTAGCTCAGACCGGTGTGAAGCTATGTGGCACACGGTGAGGTGAGACATGACACGTGATACCTGCTGCGCTGTGGAACACAGATGAGATGAAGGTGTATGCATGTTGGGGTGCAGAAAAGTGAATCACTCTAATATTAAGCACATGTAGCATTTAATTGGGGGTGGAATGTGAAGCGCTGAGCCAACCGAGGGCACAGTTTGAAGTCAAGCATTTGCACACGAGCTATTTTAGTCACACTAGTCCTTTTATAGTGGTCTCAGCCAGTGTAAACACGGTCTGTCCAGGGGCCCCAAGGCAATGAGATCAGACTGAGACCAGCTTTTCTCTGATATCTTTCCAGGCATGGCGTTATGACACTGCAGGCACTGTCAGAGTCCAACAGAAGACTGTGGCTGGAGGCCATGGATGGCAAGGAGCCGGTGAGGAGCTCTGGCTGCTCAGCCAGGATGTTTTTTAGTAGTTTCTTTGACAAGAAAACAATACCACGACTGAATTATTGGTCACCGGCACCCTCCTCTGGTGTGTTCAGGCTAAGTCTCTCGAAGAATGAAAGATGACCTCACCATCAACTTGTGCTAATAATAGATCAGTCTACATAAAGCAAAGAAACTCTGGGAAAACTGTGTGACAGAAATCTCTTCCTTTCTGGGACTTCTCAACCAAATGTTTCCTCAAATTGATTATGATTTTTCTAAACTTTCTCCAGATTTACAACCTGCCAGCCATACTAAGCAAAAAGGAAGAGAGTAAGTCTGTTCTTTTTTTAATCGTTCAAAACCCCTTTCATTATTCAGTTGCATACACTTTTTTATTTTATAACACTTGGAATGAATCCCCAACACACACTTATCAAACATATCCTCCATCACCTATAGCTATATCTGTTCATTAACACAATTACTTGACACACACCCACTCAGCTGACATCGCAGAGCCTTGCAGCATAAGGGTTGTATCTTATTAGTCAAAGCAAAAACATAGGGGAGTGCTTATTATTCCTGCATGGTGCGCAGTTAACCGACAGTAATTGATGTGTCAACCCTATTCTCATGTTGTATTACAGCATTTCTTAATGAAGCGGGCTTTAACTTTATAAGGAAATGCATTGACCTGGTGGAGACAAGAGGTGAGGCTTTTAAATCTCTCAGCTTTCATTTGTTGAACGACCTTAGTGCATCCTGCTTGTGATTATGAATAACAATGTGCTTCAGTCATTAGCGGGCCGCGCTGACACATCGCTTTGACGTACCTAATTCTTAACTGAACATAAAATCTTTGTTCCTTGTTTCGATTCCTGAATTTCCTTTTTCATTGCTGGCGCAGGCATAAACACAATGGGACTGTACAGAATCGGAGGGGTCAACTCCAAAGTACAGAAGCTGATGACCACTGTCTTTTGTAAGTAGCCTTAAAATGAGGGGAAAAGAAAAAAGGTGAAGGTGAAAAAAAGCTCATGAAGTCTGTGTTCAAGACACTGGAGCCAGAGTATTATCAGAGTTTATCACGTGTTTTTTCAGTCCTCAGGTTATTTCTCAACAATATTCTCACGTGTCATGAAGCAAAACTAACATAAATAGATTTAAATTCTCTGTTTTCCAAATAAACAAATGGTCACTTTCTCTTTCTATAGCTTGTCAAGGTTTCGCAAATGAACAGCTCATTTTTCACAACCATCTCGGGTTGAATTTGTGTGAGCCTGCAGAGTGAGGGAAGAGGTCCTCCCAGTGGTGTGACAGTGTAACAGCCACCCGGCCTCATATTACTCTGTCATTACCTTATTAGATGAACCAGGGTAATCCTGTTAGCATACATTTCATACATTTGAACAGGAAATGTCTAAATGATTTATTAAAGGCTCTCTCAAGCTTTATCTCCATCTCTGTGAGACACCACACACATACGCCTGTGAACAGTCCATAATTTCGAAGCTCATTTAAGCCGCCTTGGCAGGTCATGTCAGGTTGTATTGGTTTCTCCGGTCAGTTTACAGCTCGCTCATTGTTGTGATATAAAAAAAATAAAATGTGTTTCCAATAGCGTCCAAGGCACCAGTGGACATGGACCTGGATCCAGAGACGTGGGACAACAAAACTATCACCAGCGGTCTGAAGAATTACCTCAGGTCAGCTCGCCCCACCAGCTGTGTATCTTTAGCTGTCAGAAATCATAATTACCTCCATAATGTCTCACCTCCATGTGTTAGTCACACATTCAGAGCTACCAAAGGAAAGGTGGCTGCATTTAAAAGCCCAATGTCACTGCAGAAATAAATGGTAACGGTTCTTTTTATTCACCAGATGTCTCTCTGAGCCTCTAATGACCTTCAAGCTCCACAAAGATTTTATCATGGCTGTCAGTAAGTTGTGAAAAGTTACTAACCGCTTTAATATAATAGATATTCTACTAACTGCTCCATTTCATTTTATTATTAAACATGAGTGGGAGATTTTAAAGTTAGCAGAGCTTGGTCAAATTCAAAACAGACACCGCAGATGAATCCTGTGTTTACTGTATGAATGTTTTGAATCAAAGATGTATATGAGAATGTAAATATAGTCATGTTTGCGAATTTCATATTTTCAGATTTAGCATTATGTAAACTGCATCAGCACTAACAGTAGGGATCTGAAATGAGCAAAGATTGAACCAATTAAATGTCTTCCATCTCTGAAAATACACTCACGCTATGTGCATCACGTAGTTCTCATATTATGTCAAACTGAGAAGTTAAATTGGTTTAATCTGCTCTAATATATGTGTTAATCATTTGCTTTTTTCTACACCTCTGGATATAATGTCAGAGGTCAATAATTGGCAGCTTTGTCGTTTTTTCTGTTCAAGTACATGAGCCTCTTGATCATCTTACATCAATTTGCCCTTCCTCAGAGTCCGATGACCAGAACTACAGGGTGTGTGCTGTCCACGCTCTGGTTCACAAGCTGCCAGACAGGAACAAGGAAATGCTGGAGCTACTAATAAAGCACCTCGTCACGTACGTGTTCCAGTAATGAGCCTTGAAAAAAAAGAACAGCTCTATGAGAGGAGATAGAAATTGCTGTGACTGATTAAATGTGTCATCACGGCGCGGGAACTCTTTAATGTATTTACAGGTGTCTCTGAATCTGTCAGAGTCTGATAAATAACTACACATGGTTAAGAGTTTCCATTATGGGTGTGTCAGCAGAGAACAGCATCTTACGCGTCTCTTCCACATGCAGAGTTTCCACACAAAGCCAGTCGAACCTGATGACGGTTTCCAACCTGGGTGTCATCTTCGGGCCGACGCTGATGAGGTCACAAGAGGAAACTGTGGCCGCCATGATGAACATCAAGTTCCAGAACATTGTGGTGGAAATTCTCATTGAGAACTTCATTAAGGTAATTTACCATTTGGCTTTGGATGTACAGTATTCTTGTATTTTTACCTTCATTGTGAAGCACATTTAATTCTTTTTAATTTCTTTTTGTTAGCCATCGTTCCACACAAGCAAAAACAGATTTGTGTCCAAAATGATTTGCAAAAAAGAGCTTGCCACTTCACGAAGACAATATTTTATTTATTGTTTTACAAGTAACTTCATATTGCATTATTTATATACTCTATGTTTTGAAATATTGTATTTTCTGGAAACCTCCTGTGATACTTCTGATTTAGCTTCATAGCATTATCTTGGATGCAAGACTCACTTGGAACAAATACACCGATAATATTGTGACTAAAAAGAGCATTGCTGTTTCAATGTTCTCCACCTGCTGATCTAAGCTTTAGTTTTGTTACACCTGAAGTCTTTCCAGTCATTTGGCTAAGAACCGAAATAAAAAGAATTTGTCAAAAAATCTGTCACAGATTCCAGTTTTCAGATCTTCTTCAGGGATGTCTTAAATAGCAAGAAACCACTGTATTTTTCTGACTTAGTAGTTTAGATGAAAGATGAACGTAACTATCTGACCTGACAGGCAACTCTACAGTGGGTAGTGAGTGTTGTAAAATATTATTTATAACAAACTCCAAAAACACAGTTTAAATACCAGTCTGTGCTGGTTAAGAGAGACACAGATTGTGTAATTTGTGTTGAGTGATCAGCGCTCCTTTCTCGACCTGCAGATCTTTCACCAGCCTCCGGATCCCAACGTTCCTCTTCCCCAACCCCAGAGTCGGCCCGGCTCTCGCAGGAGTAGGGCCATCTGTCTGTCTACGGGGCCCCGGAAGCCCCGCAGCCTCTACACCCCAAAGCTTTGCCTGGCCGATGCGGAAAGTGAGTACCAAAGCAGTGATTGCCACCACAGGTTGTCACACCACAATGTCCCAAAAAACCCATTGGTGGCATTTAATATAAATCAGACACCTGCACATGCTGTTTCACCACATTTCTGTGAGAGTCACCTCATATTGGCTGTTTTTTAAAGCCAGAATAACCCTTTCAAATGACTGTTATCTGCTTTTTTCAGGCTATTAATAACCATAATTACCTCCTCATTCAGCAGGTTTTAATGAGGGCCTTGTATGCCTCTTCTCTGGTCCCTGCATAGGTGACACTTTTAGCAGCAGTCCAGGCAGCACCCCCATGGGCAGCATGGAGTCTCTGTCCTCCCACTCCTCTGAGCAGAATACCTCCTCCAAAACAGCTTCCTCTGCGCCAGTCAAGGACAAGTCGCTCCTGGATCTCCGCCGTACGCCGTCACAGCTCTCAAATGGCCCCAGGAGCACCGTATGTATCAGCAGTCCAGAGTCCAGCTCCAGGGAGGATGCGGGGCGTACAGATGGAGAGTCAGAGGATGCTCTCAGCCTGTCCTCAGTCAGCACGGCGCCCTGGCTGTCTCCTGCCCCCAAAAAAGCCCCCCACTGTCGCCTTGACCTCAGGCCAGCACTGCTGCCCCGCTCACCTGCTCCCTCTCTGAAATCACTGCATATATCCGAAGGTAGTATAATCATCAAGTAATCCAGTTAAGGCTTGTCTGTCATCAGATCATTGATTTTGTTTCCCTTGCAGTAATGAAGTGGAAAGAAACCTCATGACAGTGTCATTTTCATGACAGGATTCATAAGCTGGATGGTGTTATTGTCATGACTTATTCCTCCCAGACTCTCGCTCCTTTCAGAGACATTCAGCACACAGTTGACATAAGCGTTATGTAAACAGCAGTGTTGAAATGTTATTTTCTTGGCTCATTTCCTGAATTAGTTTGTGCAGAGTTTGAGCTGTTTTAGTATCAAACTTTCTCGTGTTGGTGACATTTCGTGGAGACAGGAGTTATTATTTGTTTGTCTCCCTCAAGGCCGCAGGAGCTGCGCTGGATCTGTCCAAAGTCTGTCAACACTGGAGCCCAAAGAGAGTTTAAAGCCTGCTGAGCACCCAGACATTCCTCCGAAACAAGTGATCCGCCGCAGGATGAACACCTCAGTTACCAACGGCTACCAAAGACCTGGCTCAGTGTAAGGGGTTTTGTTAAAAAGCTAATCGTTTTGCTCATCATAACCTGCCGTCCTGCTGAAGTCCGGTGTCTCGCTGGGTTCACTGGGAGGCGGATGAGCCAGGTTTAGTCCACCCGTCCAGGTCCAGGTCCAGGTCCAGGCAGAGTCTAGTCAGCTAAAAGAGCCACTAGCTCTGCAGCTAACTGAGATGATTAGCTTACAGCAAAAGGAGCAGTTGTGATGATATATTATTATTATTATTATTATTATTATTATTATTATTATTATTATTATTACTATTATTATTATTATTATTATACTGGCTTCATTTTTACAAAATTCACCTTTAACGCCAGTTCTGTTAATTAAATAATAATCTAACTAACAGGCAAAAATGCTCTGGGAAGATGTAAAGACATTTTTGACAAAAGGGATTCATTGATTATTCAAAACCAACAACTGGAAGATGAATTAATTATGAGCATAACATTTGGTTTTGTCCTCTCTTCCCTGTGCATGTATGTGTGCAGTTGAATGTACCCCCACGGAATAACTACAAGTCAACAACATTTCTTTCCGTCTTCCTGCGTCTCTTTGTCTCTCCCCTCTGAGTCATCAGCCTCGTCTACGTACGAGCAGTGAGCATTGAGAGGTCTCTAAGATCAGATGAGTATGTGCTGGAGATTTATGTCTTTCCCTCTCTGGTGGGAGAGCTGGCTTTAATTACGTTCTGCCTGCTCTGGGGTTGATGTGACCCAGCAGCAGCAGCAGTCTGCACTCGTTCTCTCGGGACAAACAGATTGTTTGACTTGTCATGTCTGAGAAGCCAGTCACACGGTCTCTCAAGTAGTTTCCTTGTACAGCACCCACCCAGCTTGCCCTAGGCTCTGCTGTCCCCTTGACTCTGAGGTTGCTGCGTGCGGGGTCAAGTGCAGCCTTGTTATATGGTTTAATTCAGTTCTGCTCAGCTGAAGCTGAGTCCACCCGGAGGAAGGAAACCTCCTGTATTGTGTTGTTATGCCTTTCACCTCTTTTGAAACAATGAGGAACACTGGCGGGGCCGAGGGAAAGTGTACAGATTTACTTTTGGTTTAGTTGTAACCTATAGTTTATTTTTTGACATCTTTTAGACAATTATATATCAAAACAGATTGTACTTGTATTTTGCTTACTTGAGGATTACATAATTTACCAGACAATTCTGATTTCCAGCTGTTTTTTTTTTTAATATCCTCATATAATCAATTCAAGCGAACACTTCTGTTTTCATGCTGTTTCAGGGTCGCTGCCAGAGCGCTGCTTTTTGAAAATGCCTCTTCGCCCCAGTCCGTTCCTGTTGGAAGGTGCCGTAAAAACATGACTTCATCTACCACAGGTTTCCCTGAATCCTACTGATCCCCTCAAAACCTGCCATGACATTACCTGTTTTCGTTTTCTTTGTAGGGATGCCAAGGCGATGTACTCGTGTGAGGCAGAGCACAGCCATGAGCTCAGCTTCCCCCAGGGGGCGCACTTCTCAAACGGTGAGCGGAAAAGACATAAGGCGAACATTTCATGCTTCAGCAGACAGTTACTTTGCTCCAGAAGTGCTCACAACATCACACATGCCTCCTTGCGTAGGATGATAGGACATTGGATAGTGTACACAGACAATCTGGTGTGTACTGGCAGCACACAGCTACACTTGGCTAATTCCCTGTGTTTTGTGGGGGCATAAAATAATTTTGCTCCTAGCATGAAACCCCCTAATCCATCGCTAAACAGACCCAGGATATTTTATTGCCTCTTGCCTTTTCCACGAAGAGATGACTTGGCCCTCGACCAGCGCTGACAGGTCACTGTAACCTAGAGATTGACGGCACCAGGGCCTGTTCCCTGTTAACAGAGCCAGCAGAGGCAGCAGCCAAACGCAAAAACGTCAACAAACGCTCCCTACCACTTACCAGCAGGCAGGGCACTTTTATTGCTCCCTACGTTAACAGGGTTTTTCTCTCTGCAGCCTTCATTCAGCATATCTGTGCCAGATGGTTGTAGCTGATCATTTTGAAAGCTGTTCCCCGTAATTTTGATGCATCTTAGCAATGATTCATGTTGTTGATTTTATGGTTTACACCATATGTGAGGCGAGCCATTACACTTGATCAGTGGTTCTCAAACTGCCCCTTGGAGCGGGAGCGTGGAAGAGCAGGGAGAAAAAAAAAAAAATTATGTTGGTAAAATAAACAAACTTGCTGATAGGGATCGCCCTGACCTTTATTTCTCTAAAATTCAACTTGAATCCTTTTATATTAGTCTTCTTTCCCTGATGCTTGAAAAAGTTTGGCAGGAGGTCTGCACAAGATCAGGAGTCTGTTTCTCTCTCTGTCTTCAATTAAAGGATCCTTTCTCTTTCCCTGTTTTTGTCCTCTAGTCTACCCCTCTGTTGAACCAGGCTGGCTCCAGGCAACGTTCGAAGGAAGAACGGGTTTAATCCCTGAGAATTATGTTGTCTTCCTCTAACAAACTGGTAAACATCCCATCCTTTTCATGGTATCCATGGAAAAAAAAATAATAATAATGCACCATGTGGTTGACTGAGTTGCTCCTGACTGACATTTCTGCAGCAGTAATTGCTTGAACAGAGCCAGAAGTACAAAGGCTAAAAAAAATTTTTTTTAAAAAGTACCTCCTTTGTTCAGAGAGTCTGCCAAGATTTTTGATGTTAGGAAGAAATAATTATAATATTATTGTTAGGTGTACATATATTACCCATCGACTGCACTGATGTTTTTTTGTTTGTTTTTTTTAATCCCAGTATTAGCCAACAGAATCACAAAACAATCGCATCCCATTTAACAAGACTTCTTCTCAGTTTCATAAACATTTTTTATGAACTGTTAATTGAGAAAAAAAAAAAAACAACAACTGTGATTTAAAATAAGGCAACTAGTCTAATCTATTAGGATCTAGTAGAGAAAGCGTAATGGGTTTGCACCTTAACTTTCATGTTTATGGCCTGTGATCATTGTTCATCCACTGAAACTCACTGCTGCAGTGCACTTTCTGGATCGCTACACGGTACTGTACGGTACTTTAAAGCTCATGAGTTCTTCTGAAGTTGCTAATCAAAAAAATAATCACTTCTTGTAAACTGTTTATTACTATAAATTATCGCTTCAGATATATGCTGTATGTAAAGATGTGTTTTTTATAATGATATGAATGCTATGTTCATGAGGTGGAGCCTCCACCGTCAATACCGGTTGTGGTACTGCAGTCACTGGTGCGCTGGTGTACTAGTAATAGACATGTATCGGATTATATTATGTTATAGATGCTTTTTTTTTAAATATTTAATTTTTTGTTACTGTAACAGTAATAAACATTTCAATAGTACAAAGTCAATAGATACCTAAAAAGGTAGCTTCAGTGATACATTTTCAGAAAAAAACAAAAGATAAAAGAAAGAAACTAATCAACAGCCCATTCACTCCTCCTTATTACAAAAATGAGAAATTACTCCAAGGTTAAAACTTTCTCTGCTGTCCCGAAAATGTATTTGGGATGTTGCCAAGACCACGGTGTTCTTTTTCCATTTACATTTTTAAGAATGCAAGGTGGCCTTGGGATAATACTCCCTTACAGTCGGAGTATGCAGGGGCATATCGCGGAAATGATACTCATATCCTGAATATGTAACATTTCACATCCTTTTTTTTTTTGTTTTGTTTTAATATGGAGAGCTTGTTTCTTTGCAATCATTTACTGTATCTTGACAGCGCATAAACATGTCTAAAAATAAAACAGTGTGATTTATTACAGCTGTGGTCTGACTTGTTTGTCTTAGAATTGTTTTTACATTTCTGTATGTTGATCCACATATTTTAAAGGATTTCACAACAATGTGAATTCATTATTTATTTTTTAATTAACTACTAACTTTCTGTTACATGCATCCCATTAGCATCTGTAGCTGTGTGTATTTAGATGCAAATTTAGATTCAGACTTTTAAAATTTTAAAGTTATATTATAAGAAATCACATTTAGGGCATTGTTCATCCCCGGCAAGAGATGTGTGCCTTTTGAGTTATTTCTAATCAACATCAGTTCACAGGAAGTCATTTGTTTTGTTTGTTTTTTCTCAAATATTTTTCAAAGATCGTTATCTTCTCCTCCCTGAAGTCGGTGCAGTGAGTCACTCCACAGTCCCGTTAAAATAATTTAATCACTAGTTTGAGTGGGTGCTGTCAGTTTCGCCTACATTTTTCTTTTATTAAGAATAAAATCCTGGTGAGAAACACCGTTTTCATAGTTTTTGTTTGTGCTTTTTCTCTGTCACAACTTCAGTAAAAAATATCAGTATCTGTAGTGGTTCCCAATAGCTTTTATTGAGCTTTGATTGATGCCTCTGAATTAATAATATTCATGGGAGATCTGTACTAAAATACATACGTTAAGGAACATGTTCCACCTCATGAAGTAGAAGAGCTTAACACCATTAGATGCAATTTGCCAAAGAAATAATGACTACAAAAGCGAAAGGCTGTGAAAAATCCAGAAAATGACATGTCAGGAGTCCAGTCATAGGACGACTCCGCAGGCATTGTGGTGTCTGTGCTGGAATCGTCACTTGGAGTGGAACAAGAGCGGCCTCACCATGCCGGCCAGGACCTTCGGAAGCTGGGAGGCAATGACCTCTGACATCATCTCTGGAAACTCCACTTTCATGGCGTCTGCCTGGATGAAGGTGGTCAGACAGAACAGGTTGACCTTCTTCACTATCTGCGAGAGAGGAGACATTCATGTTTGTCTTGGATCTCATTAAATTCACACCCCGATTTAAGACATGAATTCACACTGCACCGACCTCATGCATGGCGTCCATCAGTTTGGTGAGGTGGTAGAACCGCTGCGAGCTCGCCACCAAGCCCTTCTCCCTGCCGTGGACAGCCTTGGTCAGCTCCCGGATGTAGTTTTGTCTCATCTCTTCAAATGCTCCCTGACTTTTGAGTCCTTCAAGAGGCACTGAGAGTAGACAGGAAAAAAAAATATTTCAAACAATCATTTCTCCATTTAGGGTAATTGTAGAAACATAGCAGACTCCATGGAAACAAACTCCCAGGAAGAGCACCATGCTTAGGAGCCAATATGACAAAGTGACCAAACCAAGTAATAACAATTTCATCTGATGCAGAGGCCAAAGAAAGACTTTTTTCCCCATAAGAAGCAGCTGTAAAATGGTGGGTCATCTGTCACACAACCCCAGCAAAATGACTCATGTTGTCATCAGAAATTTGATCAATGCACACTGATAAACATTGTAAAGTTGAGAAGAGCCACACGACTGACCCTCTTCCTTCTGTAGATATTAAAGACTAATTCTAATATAATGAAGACATGACTCTCAGTTTCAGGTAAAAGTAGACTAAAGGAAAAAAAATATATTACCTCTGTCAACAGAGCCTCCTGAAGCCCTCTGAACCCTACACACTGCACCTTTAAATGTAGTAAAACATGAAGGAACTGTAACAGGAGTTCCAGTCAACAATGGTGGCTCAAAAAGAAACATGCTGCTATTAAAAAATAATAATTTCAAGTCAAGTGTAAAACCAGGACTTGATAGCAGCCGCTACATAAATCTTTTTCAAGGTCCAGTCACCCCGTACAACACTCCCTTTATTGTGCGGCTCTGCAGTAAATGGTCTTCAAAGCTTCACGTCTCTGTTTGCAACACTGTATACTGTACCTCGTGCAGTAAATGCAAAAACAAAAAAGGTCAACGTAAGGTAAAAGTTGAGTCTCGGGTCCGATTTCAGAAAGTTGGCTGTCTCTCACCTGTGTTGAGGAGTATTATGGCCTTCATGCAGAGAAACTCCTCGCGGGTTACTTGAAGGTTTGCAAACTCCTGAGGGATGAACTGGATCGCCAGGCACAGGTCATAAATTGGAGATCTCCTCATTTGCTCCCTGACAGACACGAAAAAAACAGAAGATAAAACAGTTAATGTTTCTGAACATGACTTTTTTTCCATCCATTTTTTCCGAAATCATTGCTTTGTGAATGTGTCAGTGTAATTTCTGTGTTACTTACTGACTCAGGACCAGATCGGGTGCAAAATATAAATATTCACTGTTGACGTTCTGAAAGGAACGCCACCCAAGAGCGAACACCATCAGGTTCATCCACGAGTACTGGATGAGGGTCATCTGGTCAGTGATGTGAAGACTGCGAAACCCTTGAAGAAAAATCAAATCCAACGATGGAGAACATTTAATTTGTCAACCTCTTGCTCCTTTGTGTGTGTTTTTTCTTTTTTTTTTTTTTTCTTAAAGTGGATGCAACTTGTATGCTAACCCGTATGCACTGATATACCATCACACCCATAAACCCCTTATTTTAACATTTCTTGTGACAATCAAATGCTTTTATAAGAGTAACTTCTCTCATATCCAGTATTAATGACCTTTTCTCTCAGTCAGTGTTTTTTAAGGCTGCGACCTTCAGCGAGGCCTGACAGTGGGTCCCCATGGCAACAACCGTGGTGACCCTGAGCTGCAGAGAGCCGTTACCTGGCAGAGACTTGGACCACTTGACGATCCACAGCAGCTGTTTCTCGCACAGCCTGTTGAGACTGGTGAGCAGGAGATGGGCAACCTCAGGCTGGCTGTTGTCAAAACCCGAGTACACGACCTCCGGTTCAATGTTTTCCAGGATATTGATGATCTGCTGGGAGAACTGCACCTCACGGATGCCTGGTATGCAAGACATGGAGTTCAAGGCCTGATTGTCGCTGGACATGGCCAAGTGAGACTGGAACATCAGGGACGGGGCCATACCCAAGGCTTTCAGTGCCCCGAAACGCTTCAGCTTCCTGCCTGCAACATGAATTCAAGGCCGGGTTAGATTTGATGACAAGGAGCGCAACTTGTGCTCATAACACACACACACACACACACTGTCAGTGTCTCTCACACTGTGTGGTAGAATTGCTCAAACCTGCATTTGAAAAAGGAGTTTAATATCTCTGCTTACAAAAGACTCCAGCTATATTGACTTTGTTCTACTGATCTTGGCACTTTTAACACTCGTTGAAGCTAATCATGACTTCACATTGTGACTCGGTGCCACACGGCCAATTGATTTATTTCTACCGCAGTCCCCTACAAAAAGAAAACCCAACCAAATTGTACCTCCGAGCATCATTCCGGCTTGATAGCACTTTCGGAGACGACACGCAGGGCAATTTTTCCTTCGGATTTTGTCCACAATGCAGTCATTACGCCCAGCGCAGAGATAACTATGGTGGCCTGTTGGGTGAAAAGGGTGACAGACAATGCACACAATTTTGACAGCGCTTGATTTTGAAACACGTAAGAAGGAGGAGAGGGCACATAATGAGGAGAAACATGATGAGGGGCTCTCGACTACTAACAAGGTTTCTCCGAGACACTAAGGCGGCGCTCTGAGGAGGCATCTAAAGAAGGAAAATTAGATAGAGGCAAGGCTGTGAGGACAGAGTGACACGGCCAAAGTGAGACATAGTGGCTCTTACATATCGCGCATTACAAGATAACAAGAAAAAAACGTCCAAGATGAAGGAACACGGTGAACACTGGTCAATGTGATACTGTTGCTAATGACCTTTAACAACTACCTTAGAAGGTCAGTTGAACTGAACAAGGCAGCTCCCCCTTTACAGCCTCTCTCATCTTTTAGTTGTGATGTTCTGAACAATACCCACTAGTATACATAAAAAAATAATAATAAATGATGTAGCACAGTAGGGATTTTTCTCAAGTATTATGTGTGTACACTGGATTAAAGAAAGAACAGTGAACATACACCGACAGATCACAGGCAACAGAGAAAAGACACATCATAAATTTAAGTTGGGGGAATTAAACTAAAGAGGGCCTGAAAGCCTGAAAGAGGCAGTCAAACTGTCTGTTATAACCGATGGCTCAGGTTTGTCCCTTTCGCAACAGCCCCAATACAATGTTTATTTGACTTGGACAATATTTGACAAGTAATAAATCAAATTAAAAACAAGAACTTGTACTTGATTGGATGAATAAGCACCAGACAGCTCCTGAAGCAGACAGAGGCTCTCAACTAACCTTCGACTGCTCTTTTAAAAAAGACTTTACAGCTCCCGCAGGTTAAGACTCCGTAGTGGCAACCGGATGCCTCGTCACCACAGATCATGCACATTCTTTGAGGTGGCACTCTGGATAAAGAAAAAAAACACACACTGATTGAACTAAATGCATTGTTTTCTTTAATCTGACAGGAACATTGGGTCTTGAATCTAAAAATTGTTATTTTAAAACTTAATTCCACATCTCATAATGGTGAAAAGGAAATATTAAGAGGTAAAACATGTGAGTTTAATTATGTTTTGAGGAGAGGCAAGAACTGATTATTGCTTTAATAAAACTCTGACATGAGTGATTGGCTTTTAAAGCTTTTTTCAATATGCTCCTTTCTGTGTTTGCAAGTGAAGGACCCTGATTTTATGTAATGATGTATGAGTGAAGAAATGATAAATGGTTTTGCAGGTGCGATTTTATGGAGCTTTCTGATAATCTGAAACTGACGAAAACCAAAACCAGAGCAAATGGTGTCTGGTTTTCACTGAAAAAACCAAACTGAGTCATTATCTGACAGTTTGTTTGTTCCACTTCCTCAGACTCAGAAACATCCTGAGTGACTCAGACTGTTAGTTGTTCAGTGGAGGTAAGTACTTTGTTCAAACACCTATCTTTAATTACTATCTGATCATGCGTGTGTGGGTGGGTGTCTGCTCTAAACACAACTGCTGTCTACTTTCCATCTTTAAACTCCAACTGTCACACACAGAAGCACAGATTTACACTATGATTAAGCTTTGTATTTTCATCTCGACAGTGACTTCAAGCTGAATGTTGTGGTCGTTACATGTTACCCGAGGAATGCAGAGAAGGGTGATGGGTTCCTCTGAGACAGGGGCTGGCTCTGGATCCCATCATAGCCGCTCTGTGTGAACGGCCCCTCCGTCAGCCCTGCGGACTGGACCCAGTACTGAGGCTCGGCTGGAGACGTCTGCATCTGCCAGCGGGGAACCTCGCTCTTGTACATGGTCAGCTGCGGGGCCGTGTGCCTGTTTGCGTCAAAGCTGATGACAGCCTTCCCGGACAAACCGCACCTGGAGTCTGTCCTCACCTGGCCCAGCGCCGGCAGCTGCTCTGGTTGGTTCAGGTCGATCAGAAAGTTTGGAGATCCCTCCAGCCCCGGTCGAGGGCCGAGAGCGGCCGGCGTGAAGCCCGTCGACTCGCTGTCGCTCAGCCCCAGCTGCTGCTTCCTGTTGTTGGTCTGACAACAGGTGTCAAGAGCAGGTATCTCCGGTGACGGATCAAAGCTGGGACAGGGTGTTTCCATAATCACAGCAGGCTCCTTCTCATCTTTGATGAACTTACACGCTCCGGGTGTCGAGGAGAGGTTTAAACTTGCGCCTGGTAAACTTTCGGATGGGGCCACATTCGTCCCCTGGACGCTTACAAAATCTTCCCAAGGCACACTGTCGCACTTCAGATATTCACTGCGTGCGTAAAAGTGTTTGGCAACAAGTGAACCGTCGAGTATGTCACAGTCTCTGAAAACTGCGCCGTCGCCGCTTGAATTCAGACCGTGGATCAGTGTGCCAGTGTTTCCAAAATTACGCACGGTGGAGGACGTGCAGGTAAGAGACGGCGAGGTGCTGGATAATTTATTATTAACGTACCCAGCGTCGATCAAGTCGCTCACTCTTGTATCGGTAGAATCGGCGATCGAAGTACTGATGGCGCTCATCCTCTCGTTTATTTCGCTTTCCATCTTCTGAACCGCGACGCGCACTGCAGACAGTGGAGTGCGCCCCGGGGGCTGGACGCGCTGTGAGAAGCTGTAGCTCAGAGACTCTCCTGTGGTGGTGGTGGTGGTGGTGGTGGTCCTCCTCCTCGTCGAGGGGGGCTGTGACTTCTCCTGTCTTTCACACGAGAGTCTATTCCATCAAATGTAACAGCTGCTCAGAGGAGAAAACGTACTTTAAGCATAATGATGATGTGGCATTAAAAGGTGCGGATTTACAAACTGAACCTCGCATATTGAAGTTAATTTGAGCCTTTCACTATGTTTCCTTGCTCGGGTGGCCCCAGAAGCTTTCCTCATGAGCTGAAAAGCCGAGCCTCCAGAGGATGACACACGTATGGAGAAACACTTCCCTCACAGCACATCTATAGCTAATGGGCCAGCCAATGAGAAGACTGGACGATGGATCACTTCAATTTCAAGGGTCATTAGTCTCCTCCCTGCTGCTCACGAATCAGGTAGTTACAACATATTGTTTTTATTTTTGGCCGAACAGGAAAATATTAGAAAAGAGGTGCTCATGGGAGATGAGACAATAAACACTACAAACCTGCCATTAAGTTCATAATTACATGAGCTGTGCACTGCAAATACATTTAGGTTGTTTAGAATAAAAACATCTAAGTTAAACTGCTGCTGCGAATATTTTAGTCAGCTTAATTTATTTTGAATAGTTCGTTTGAAATCCTCTTTAGAGTTTCCTTTTCCTTTTCCTAGTGAGATGCAATTGAAAGTGAACTGAACTTCAAAATACATCTGCAGTTAATTTAAGATATGAAGTTGAATCAACGACTGTTTAATGACACTGACAATCATTACAATTCAATTTGATTTCCTTCCATGTAAAAACTTTGAAGAGTCAATTTTTCGTTTCACACAAGAAACAGCAGCAGCCGCCCCAGACAAGAGATAAAGTTTGATAAATTAAGGACCGAATGTAACACTAACTTTTAACTCGGATAGCGTGTCAGTTTGGCTTCAAGTTTTCATAACATAGAGGGATATCAGGACAGTTTTACCTCTCAAACAATGCATGCTGGGAAGTCTGACATTATACTAATCATGTAGCCTACATGTACATTACATTCGTCCAGCTCATCATTTAAAGTCAAAAGACTGAAGTTGTCTGAAAACAAAAAGCTATAAACTTTAAATTTAACCGACTTAAAACATACAAAAGATAATTTAATTCCACTAAATTCTATAATTTGCTTTTTACAGTGTGCAAGTAAGTTAAATTATTATGTAAAGATGAAGGTGTCAAAATAAAAGTCTTCATGTTTCTCAAATCTTTGCATGTTTGCATTTATTTTTACTTCTTCTTCTCAACTCAGACTTAATGTTTTTTCTTTGTATTGTATGAATGCACATGAACTGCATTTGATCAAGTCGAGAGTATTAACCTTGGTATTGTCTGGATGGCAGTGCTCTATATTTCCTAAGGAGTCATTACAGCATCCTAATCTCCTTTCATGTTCAGTTATCCTTATTAGATAGCAGAGAGGTTTTACTATTCAAGCTAATCAGCTGAGTGAGGATGTTGTTGATGCGTGTAGTTGTGATGCACACACAGGCCTTGGCCCTCTTGTTCTCCTGCGTCATCTGCTTGATATCAGAGGGGATTCTCGAGCCGTGGCCTACATAGTTCTTGGATAAGTGTTTTTCTCTCATATCTTCATGATGTGTTCTTCAAATGTTGTATTAGCACGGCTTTGAGACAAAATTGTAATCTGTTAATGCGATGCTCATGTTTCACAGCAACCAAAAGCTTTCAGTTCTTGTGCAATCGACGATAAAGTCCTCACAACAGCTCCAGTCAGGATTCCTGACAGCTCAAAACTCGCCCGACCTGACTAGATGGTGCTGAGTTGTGTCTACATGTCAGGTCAGACTACTCTCAGACATTTGTCTTGCTTCACAGCATGCGTGAAAGGGCACAACAGCATCTGCTGTGACCATTTAAAAAACCCATAAACCCGCCGAAGTCCATGAGGTGAAGATAATCCTTTAATTATGTCCATTAAACATTATGCTTAAGTGATCAACATTTTTATTACACACAACATAAAACAAGTTAATGGTCTTGTATGAATATTTTTTAAAACTGGAGTCCTGCTGGACGATTCCAAGGTTACAGGAAAAATAATAATGATAGTAATTATCTCACAATTTGAGATTAACAGTTTAACAGATTAACAACAGACAGCTCTGAGCTCTGAGCCATTACCAACAAGCATCATTTATCTTTGTGTTACATCCGACTTCTCAACCTGCCACTTCAAATATATGCAGTTCTTTTTCAAATTCATCTTAAACTGCTTTTACTCCAGATTAAAAAAATCATCTATAAATCAAAGTCTGAAAATCATATATTAGCAGTCTGTGGTGCATATTACCATACATGTGCACATGCAGCGACAGGGACAAATCTGTATAAGTATTCTACTCCTGAAGTGATACATCTACACTAAGGGAAAAAATGAAAGATGTTAACAATATTAGTATATTTAAAATACAGAATATAAATCTCTCAGTTTTTGTCTAAAAACATGTGTTAAGACAGTGCACCCCTGAATGACTCAGAGAGTGAAGCAAGTCCAGTTAATACATCTCTAATATCTACATTAGTTAAGAAAGTGCAGCCAGCTAACTCTTCTGCTCTTCTCTCTGGTGAATGTTCATCACTTCTCCCAGTTGCCTGATGAGCTTTGCCAGTGTCTCCATGTCCCGGCTCCCCCTCTCCAGCAGCTCGTAGCGCAGACTGGAGATGTCCTGCTTGATCTCTTTCAGTTCGCCTGTGGGACAGTAAAGGAAACAGCATCAAATGAGGTGTTTTTGTATTTACGTGATCCAGACATGAAAAAGCACTGTATCCAGAGGACCTGCTGAACTCACCTTCATTCACTTCATCGTTGTCTTTGTCTCTCTGCGCTTTCAAGATGTATCTTTTGATGAGGCGATTCATTATCTTCTGTGATAAAGAATTAAAGGGTTAGAGTCTTGAACTGATAAGTTAATTGTTTTTTTTGGGGTTTTTTTGGTTTTTAAATCACAGGTGTACAGAAAAAAAGAGAAAGAAGAGCAGCTGTCTAATTAACTCAGTGAGCTTGTTTGATTATATTTATGGTTTGATTGACACTGATGCTTCGGAACAGGTTTGAGTTAATGATTTTAGCTTTGCAGCTACATTAGAAGATTTGGACTTAAAAAAAAGAGTGTAAATCATGTCTTTTCAAATCAGTTTGGGGTCTGCATGAGTCTTTGAATTATGCCAGTCGAGGCTTTTTTTTAATGTTTTGAAACAAGTCCCAATATATTTCAGGTGTTTAAGAGAATGTTGTAATTCTGTTTTGCTGTGAAAGTCCAAAAATGTTTTGTGGACGATGACACTTCACCCAACTTTCTGAGGGGAGAAAGACAGAATTTTTATTTTAGATGGAAATGTGGAGCTACAGTCCCACTAAGTCACTAGCACTGCATTATTTATGGTCACAAGTCTATGAGTATAAAACCAAAAACAGCTTTGTTATTAACAGGTTAATCAGCACTGAAAGCTGCTTTACTTGGTGGCGGGTTGGACCGAGTGATTCTTCCACGCTCAGGTCCTCCTGTTGCCTCAACTAAGATTGAAGACAAGAAAAAAGAGATGAAGCAACATTAATACTTATCTTAAAACATTCTTGTAAGGAACACACTTACACCTGCAACTCCTAAATGTAACACAAGAGGGCTCTGTAGGCCAGTTAGAATATAGGTCAACCTTGCTTTTTACATTCAAGAGAATGAATTTGGTAATTTCCTTCCTTTGAAATATCATTTTTTGTCAGCAGCTACTTCCTCACCTTGTTAAGCTCCATCTCATCATTTGGATTTCCCTTGCCTTTGCCTTGAGGTACATCCCAAAGAAACTGCCTCATCCCCAGCAAGAAGGAAATGACAGATGTGGGGTTGGGTACGAGGTTGAAGGGCACTGGCAGTGTGCCGCTGTACTCAAAGTACGACAGCCACAGTTTAGCTCTGGCAAACTTCCACTCAACGTCAGAATCATCCTGCACCAACAGGAAATGAAACAGGTGAATATTCAGAGATTTAATCAAATTAATCTGCTTCCAAATTATGTTAAATTAAAAAAAAACAGGACCTCACAGCTAATTGGTCATTATCCTCCTATACACAGCACAAACAGGAAGAGTAATGTAGCAGTGTAGATGCTGAAGACGTACCTCAATTTCCTGGAAGGAGCTGTTGAACATGGCAATGAGCATATTCAGCAGGACAATCACCATGATGATGTTGTACACCCCGTAGAGAACATAGCCAATATTCTCGATGAACTTGTGGTCGATGTTAATGACCACTGATTTCACTTCCGACAAGCCAAAGATGGCCCAAAATAGCGTTTTGAAACTCTCTTCGAGCCTGGAGGAGCAGAGAGATGGGAATTAAACAAGCGTAGAGCAACCGAGGTCTTGCTTGAATATTTAACCATCTTCCAGTCCGTGTTTATGCAACAGTTTACAGATGTTTTACACTCACGTTGTAAAGGCATCGTTGTACTTGGCTCCGAGGTAGTACGAGTACAGATTGAACATCCCCACCATGAAAGCCACGAAAACTGTGATGAAAATCACCATGAACTTAAAGATGTCTTTCACTGTTCTTCCCAGAGAGATCTGCAGAGGGCCAAAGCTCTCGTTGGCTGGCAGAATGTATGCAATGCGAGAGAAACTCAGCACCACCGCGATCGCATAGAGGCCTTCAGAAATAAGCTGCGGGTCTGACGGCATCCAGTTGACTCGAGCTGAAAGGAAACCAGTAAGTTTGCAGTCAGTAAACCTTCACTCAGTTTAGATCATCGTCTGTGTATACAACTGCTACAGCTAATTCAACTGAGTGGTCATTCTAATAATGAATTAGAAAATAAAGTTCAGCAGGTAAAGTCAAAAGCAGCTTTACACCAGTGGTCCCCAGTCTTTGTCCTTGAGGGATCCCTTTCTATCACTGACGGCTTCTGATTAAGTTACATGTTTAATGGTCAGTTCATATTATCTTCACTGTGTAACAATAACAGTTGAGAACATCTGATAAACTGCACAGTTACACCACATAATTAATGCAGTAAGTCCAGGAGGTTTGTGTCGAACAAGCGATTTGGAATTTGAATTTTGAGCAGATTTTGGAGACATTTTTTTATGAAATAAAGGCCAAATTTATATTTAAAAAGCAAATGTTTGTTCACACTGCTGAAACCAGAGAAGACCTCATGACCTCCTGTGAAGCCTTGGCAACCCCTAACACATACATACATACATACATACATACATACATACATACATACATACATACATACATACATATATGTATGTATATACTTACCCAGCTGGAAATACTGTATCTCAAAGGGCAACGTCATGTTGGACAGGTCAGTATAGTGCTTGTCGACGTAACACTGGGCAGTGTATGCATGCCAGAAAGCCATTAATCTGGCAATGAAAGAGGTCATAAAAATGGACAAAATACTAAAATCAAGAAGGTTCCAGGGTTCAGCGATGTATTCCCGGATGTCCTGCGACCAGATATCTTTACATTCTTCCCAGATCTTCCCTGTAGGAAAACAAATCAGAAATGTTTTTATCAGTCACACTGTTTCTCTCACAAAATGTCACATGAAATAATGGCTGATATACTTGTATAACATGTATAAACATGATAAATAAGGCTTGCATTGATAGTCTTATCACATAGGATTTGGTAATGTCTGGCTCGCCTGTAGAGCTAAGTGACAGTGTCACCTTGACTTTTCCGTCTTTGGGAAGTCATTACAAGTCTGATTTATTATGGTACATGTGCTGAGAATACATAATTATCTATGCAGGCCATTTCCTAGCATGATAGATGTTCGGGGATTTGTAACTCCTCCGTGACTTGCAATATCCTTGACCCTGCATCCGCCTGCATAAATGATGTAACTGTGAAAAGTGTGGGACCTTGACTTGTACTGTGAGAAGAAGACAGGAGTGTCAGAAAGATGGGAGAGGAATACATTAACATAAATAAAAGATATACCAACATAATAGAAAAAGAAGAAAGATTTGATGGCTAGTTCAGGTGTGTGTGAGAATTTTAAAGAATACTGGGGCGTGTGTGTTTAAACTCATGACCTATGACCCAGGATATGATGAGGATCTCCATCCAGGTGAAGGAGGTGGTTTTCATACGAAACAGCTGCGAGGGGTGGTCGTGGACGGTCATGTTGGGCAGCAGCGACGTTCCCCCAAACCGGTCTGCTGCATTCAGGACCAGCAGGCAAAGAAATATCATGAAGGAAGCTGCGTGGGCCACAAACTTCAGGAAAGGTCCACACACAAGTTTTCCTAACTGAAACAAGTCAGGGAATGGAAAGAAAGAGTACAGCTAAACATTAGTGCTGAATGATGTCCAAAAAAAAAAAAAAAAAATCATATTGCGATTTTGTAGAAAAACAACAAATAAATATAAAAATAATAATGATTTTTGCAGGGGTCTGTACTAAACAAGTATATTTCCTTAGATCTTTTGAAAATAATTTGTATTCTGGAGCATCTCTGCAGTAATACAATGTTTTATGTGCTTATGTTTTACTTGTATCATAAAACTGCTGCCCGTGCATTTTGGATACTCTGCTTGGCCGTATAGTGACATTTAAAGCTGCATTAATCTAGTTTGAACACTTTGGAAGAACTCCACAACAAGCTGACAAACCCACAGCCATGACATTTTATTGCCTTATAAAGTCTTTGTATTTTATGTTTGAGCAAATATTGTCCTGTTTAAACATCCAGCACCAGGCACGGTGCAACACAGGAGTCAGGGTCAATGTCAACTCTTTTGTGACTCACCTTACTCGATGGTGCTATCCAGTACATGAAGGCCAGGACAGGCAACCCAACAGCTACACCGAGGACAAGCAGGATTTTCACTGCTGTGGTTTGCTGACGTAGTCCATACAAGTTCTCGTACCAGATGGAGAGGAGCTGCTGTTGGCAGTTTGGATGTGCCACGAACTGAGAGAGGGAGCGGAAGTGGGAGGAATTATTTGTGGGAACCCAAGGTTGAGTATGAACATCAGATCTAATCCTGGAAAATAAAGTGTTCCTCTCACTTGCTTACCTTTTTTACTTCATATTTTATTGCAAGTTTCAACCTGATAAGGTTTTGTCTGCCGAAGGTTTCAGAGCTTTGGCATGATTCAGTGTCTCCGTTTAAGATGGCCTTCACCTCCTCTGTGTTTCGGCACAAATCCAGAAGTCCCACCACGAAGTCTTTACACTGCATGGACAGTTTCTGGTAATCATTCTGTAACATACAAAGGCAACATTGTTCTCATTCTTTTCTGAATCACTCATAACACAAACTGTATAAATCCGGTCATAACTGCAGTAAGTAATCTTTTACTCAACAACAGATGTTGTCCCTGAAATCTTACTGAATGAAAACCACTTAACTTGAAGGTCCAGTGTGCCGGATTTCAAGGTTTTTGAGAGCAGGAATATAAAAGCGTATTGGTAGGAATGGAATATAATGTTGTGTTTGAGTAAAGAACAACCTGAAACTAAGACTCATGTTTTTGTTACATCAGTATCAGCCTGTCTGCAGAGGGAGCAGATGTACCAAAAGCTGGCTCCAGATGCTGCTAATTCCCTCACACTGGACCTCTAAAAACTGTACCTTGAACTCCTTCTCAGTGTTGGCCAGAACTGCAAGCTCATTGCCCAGCTCCAGAGCCGCCGTCACAGGGTCCTCGTTGGAAAGTGACAGATACGCTGGACTGGCCAAACCTTTATACGCATGGATACGGGATTGTGAGTGACTAAATGAGTCGTGCTTTTGCTGCTCGCTGCAGGTCCTGCACTGGCAGAAGTAGTCGTGGGGCCGCTCTATACGGGCCCCCTTCGTAAGAAATATGTGCACTATTTCATACTCGTGGCACTGGGAGGCCAGGATGATGGGGGTGATGTCGTGAGAGAAACGTGTGCCATCCTCATCGTAGGCAAAGAAGTCATCGTGTGTCTCGGCCTGACTGGGACTGTTGGTCAGCCTCTGACCGTCCGCGAAGGCCTCATGGCTCAGTATGGCCTCCACTATACGGATGTACCCTTTACTGATGGCTAACAGCAAAGCATCTCCTATTCTGGCGAGGTCTTTCTTCCGAAGCAGGAGTTTTGTCACGTCCAAATGCTCATTGGCAACTGCCAGCTGCAATGCATTCTGGCCCATGTAGTTCACACAGTTGACATTGAGGTCCGGCAGCTCACGTAGCATCCGCCGCACTTCGGCAATGTTGCCGTATTCTGCAGCATCTAAGAAAAGTTCCTCTGTCATGGAGAGGCAGGAGGAGGACTGAGCCTGAGACAGGTATCCGGCTCCCCGTAAAGCTTGTCTCCGGGGTTTGGCCATGGCTGGCCGCAGCATCATGGCTCTTCTGTCATTGCTCCACCTAAACACAGATTAAAACATTTCACATCATATGAAAGTATATGGCTGATGCCTTATGTTTGTAAATTTAAATTTAGTAAGAGTTACTGTTAGTTTCTTTCTGCGCAGACAGTCTTTTCAGTGGTCAGCTTGTTTATGTAAATGAACATTAGCTCCATCTATATTTCTAACAAATCTCTAGGAATGAGATAACAAGAAGACCTAAGTAGTGAATGACCAACAGGGTGCAGTGGACAGCTGGTCTCCGCTGATTTATAACTCTCACTACATGTGTGACACCACCCACAGCGCCATCATCTGCTCTCCTTCATTTCATAGCCTGGTGCTGTCCATCCTCTCAGTCTCTGTCAGTTGGAAGATTTTAATTTGTATTTCTGGAATATTATAAAACATTGTCATCAGGTGTTTGACAGTAAGTCCAGTAGTAAACTTTTATTTAAGTATGATGTTAGTTAGGATCCTTCAGTGGACTATGACTGTACGACCATATGACAGAGACTGTTTTAAATCCTAATTATGCTTCGGGTCAATGTCAAACAAATAAATCCACTTTCTGTCCAGTAATTACATTAGAATAACGTGGTTATCTCAGGAGCTAATTACTTCGGCACAGACGATGATAGATGGTGACAACGTCCCTTCATTCAATCATAATTAGCGTTAATAAGATTTTACTCAACTGAACAACCTGGTGAGTGCAGGCTGTGGACAGAATATGTTTTAATACCGAGGGAATTCATCCAACTATCCATCTTTGACATCAAGTCTCTCTCAGCTGAGACAGGATAAAATTAAAACTATGTCATCAGCCAGAAGGTGTGAAAAGAAAAGAACTGATATGATCACAACATGACATTTTTATCACAAGTTCTTTGGGTTTAAAAGCGGAATAGGTGTCTGCTCTGTGTGGATTTACCTGCCTGGCTGTTTGTGTCCTGCTGCCTCTTCTTCATCAGGACAGGCAGCTGTTGGCATGATGGATTACAACACTAGCACTTCCTGCACTACTTTAATGATGTACTGTGTGACAGATAAGCTTCTCCTGCCGTTGACGTCATCAGGTGATGTGTATGTGCGAGTGTGTGTGTGTGTGTGTGTGTGTGCATGTGATGTTAACATTTCTAGTTACTGAAAAGAAGAGATCTGTGTCACATCTCAAAGAGGTACACATCGTTTATGAGGCTACATGACAAGGGGCAGGCACTATACTGCAGGATGAGATCACAGAGTAATAGCCTCTCACAGTGGCTCCTCTCCTACATCATGTGGGCCTGAAGCTTTTTTTGTTTTCTATCCTCAGAAGCCTCACCAAGCATGTCATCTTCAGCATGCATCATATATGACTCACAGCAATATATAAAGTCAGGATGATCCACTCACCTCTCAGAACACTGGTGTCCCAGACGACCTCACTTTTCACATCAAGTGTCGACCCAAAACTGCGTCCAGAGGCGGCCACCTGCACCTCGTACAGCCTGTGATCCCGCACATGTCAGCCGGCTGCCCACCTGTGAGTGTGGCTCTCACCCTGCGTCCCACCTTGGGTCTGGATGCTGACGGTACGTGCTGCCTCTCCACGCCCAGTGGGCGGTTTTGTATCTGCTTTAAAGGTATCTTGTATATTATATGATGTTTGTTGTATCATCCTGTGTATATCTCAATTTGACTTCCTTAATTTTTCATAGCTATGATCTATAAGCCCCCCATAAAAAAAGAAAAGAAAAAAAAGAGACAAACGAGTATGTCAATCTATTAGAGGAATGCATTGACCTACCTGGTTGTGTCAAAAACTGAGGCACAAAGGCTAAGGGATTATTTTCTTAGGAACTATTTGTAATTGTCAGTGTGCAGGCTGCATGCAGCACCGCCACTAATGCTCTATATGATGTCTGACACACTGAGAATAGATTGGATGCAGTGGCATAAACAATCTGTAAAAAGCAGATTTTCCTAAATCCTCTTAACTCAAGGTGCCATCAAATGTAACACGTAATAATGACACGCGTGCCTTCATATTTCATAGGGCATCGATCATGAGCTGATAGAGCCTAAGCTATGCAAAAACAATCCTCCCCAAGATAATCAGACAATTATGTGCTTGCATCCCGTTTAAAGGTGTATTTGCTTTTTTTAAGAAAAACATTTACATGATTGCTTTTATATGATTATTCTTGCTGTTTAATGTTCGTGTGTTTATGTCATTTTGAGCATGTGAAATATGGATTCTCTTACTGATTAACAAAGTTGTATCTTGTTTTATTTTGCCGTATCTTATCTTATAAATCTGTATTTTTCTTTATATGCCGCTTTACACGTAAGAGCGCAGAAACAGACGTGCACTCATTTAATGTCAGTCAACGTAACTTTAAACCAGCTTTGTTGATTATAATTAACCGTAAACTTAAAACTATATGACACATTTAATTGAATATACATTATTCCTACTACTACTTTCTACCTTAACTAACCCTTCTATTTCTGTTGGATTGTGTTGTTGCTGTTGTTGTTTTCAGCTCCTTGTTTCAATCTATATTCTGTTGTTTATCATTATTACGACACTTCCAGGTGTACCTGAAGGCCGCTTGCATGTGTTGAGCCCCGCGCCCTCTGCTGGACGTGTCGGGTACGACCATCACAAGTCCCCGTTGTCAAGGAACTGCGTCCTCGGTTGCTAACGCGGAGGGACCGTACACACAAGACAGACTCGGGTGAAAGAGCGAGGAAAGTGACAGCTCAGCTCGGTTATTCCTCACTTTCACCAAACGACCGAGGAGCCCGTCATTCTCAAAGGAGAAGTCGCCGCGATGTGTATTCGAGTATTTCCTTTGCAACTTCTTCTTCTTCTTCGCCCTGAAAATGGTTGACTGAGTTTTGAACGTTAGCTAAACAGGACCTGACGAGCCAAGTTAGCGGCTAACGTTAGCAGCTCTGCTAACCTGCATGTCTGCCCGGTGTCAGCGAGGAAGCAGCTGCCTCGGATGATGCAAGTTCCTCAAGACACCTTCTTCTACCATTCGTATCCTGTCAACGTTTAGTTGTCTGTGTCTGTAGGGTTATTATAGAAATGCTTAAGAACATGTAGAGGAGCTGCTCATGTCACTATTGACACTGTGTATCACTATTGGCAGGACTTGTACCCCATAAAAACAACTTTAATCAAATTATTTACTCAAGTCAAAGTATGGATGGGCGATATATTGATATTGCATCATGAGAATAGGTCATATTTTCCAATTGCCTTTACCCATTTGGCTATGCATATCTACATAATAAGATAGATTTATTGTAATTTTGTAAACAAGTCTTCCAGTCCTGCTATTTGAGACTTATTGACAGCAGATACTTATTTATAATTTGCCAGATGATGTATTTATTAATAATCTCACTGTTGTTATATATCGTGAAAGTACCAATTGTCAGCCCTGCAATATTGTCACAATATCACCATCAAGACATTGTGTCATACAAGTCAAAGGTTACAGTGCGGTGACATGTATCTGTACATTCCCATAAAGCTGCTTTCCTTAGTTGCTCATTCACAGAAATTCAAGGTTGGGAGCTGATGGAGGCCTCGAAAATGAGAGACAACTGTTGGTCGAAGAACAGAAGCTATGCAGAGCCCGTGCTCGCAAGTTTTCTGTGGAAACCAACCGACGGAGGAAGTACGTTTTACTGTCTAATTCTGCTTTAATGTTTAGGGTTTAGCACTGATTGGATGTGTCCTCTCAGTTCAGTATGCCACTTAAACCTGCCAGTTCTTTGTAAACTCAAAGCAGCATCTTCCATTTTTTTTTCCCCTGGAAGCTTACTGGTGTACAGTGTGCACCTCCCAGACAGACGGCTTATGGTCCTGTCCTCGGCTTAGCACCTTTGAGGCATTCATGGTGCTGAAAGGATTTTAGAGTCCTTGAAATAGATCTGTTGCCCCGTAAGGTAACTGTGGGTCAGAGCCATGACTGAGGCTTCACCTGTCTGACTCCTAAAGCTGGAAAGTTCACATCAGAATAGGCAATTGATATTAATATCCTTCTAAATGAGACAGATTTTGGATTTACAGAGGCAGCTGATCATTATGTTTGTGCTTTTAAAGGAAGCTTAAATTAAAGGAGGTGGATTAGCTATCCCTTTAACAATATATGAAATATAACTTGTTTAACTTTACCTTTGAAATAAATGTCACAAACATGTATTCAATATTAAATGCAGTAGATAATTGTATACATCTGATGCTGGTAACCATAAAACTGTCTGAGTAAACTATTGCTGTTGTACTTTTTTAGATATATTTCACTTTTAAAGTGAATATTTTAGGCTTTTCTACTCTTTGTCATTTATGATAGCAAATGAAGAGTCTGTGGGATACTTTTTTCATAGTCTGAACAACAAATCCATTGAACATGAAAATATTTGGTAGAATAACTGATTATGAAAATAACTGGGCCTAATTTAACACTTCCTCATGTTGCATGATCGAGCTTGTCGTAAAGTCTCAAATTTAATTCCATACTAAAACTGTGGAGTTCCAATCTTTACAGCTCCAAAAGATGCACAAGATTAAATATATTAGGTAATAAATTCAAGATGATAAAGATTTTATTTTAAGTAGTACAGTGTGTGTTAACTAAATGCTTATTGTAGTTTTTGTTCTAGCTCTCAACACTGTTTAAAGATGTACTCTGCTTGTGTTGACATTGATTACAATTCCATTTTAACCTATCAATAAAACATTCAAGCTGACCTTGATTGACCCGGCCGATGTTATCTTTGGCTTCCTCTGTGAAGCGCTCTGGTAGCTTTTAATTTATTAATGAATATGCTGAAAACATATCTTGTGGAATGGACTCAGGTTTCTTTACCTAAAACGTGGTCAGTCTGCATTTAATCAGTTAAAATGTCCCTCAGGTTCATGCTCTGCTCTTCCTCAGGGCTCTGGAGGAAAGACAGAAGCAGCGGGATGTGCAGGAGCAGCGGCTGCGGCAGAATATCCTGCAACAACGCAGACAGCGCGTACAGGATGCAACTGAGCGCTTCCAAAGAGCCCATCTACCTCCTTCTCAGAGATACAGACAATGTCAGTGATGTATCTTACATAATGCTCCTAAGCGCATGAAATAAAACACTACAAACTTGACGCACGTAACCTTGTTTATATGTCACGTATGTTGTTTCAGCTTTTAGGAGAAATAACCCAAATATCGAAGACGCACTCAATCAAATTCAAAGCACGCTCAGTTCACACAGCGGGCAGTCCTCGTTCTTGTCCAGCAACTCCAGCGTTAACAGGTAAAAAGTTTGGTTAATGATTATATCTCATGTGTCCTACATGCTAATGATAGCCCAGTCACTTCTGATGAGACAAAAAAAACCCTTGTATTTATACTCAAATGTTGGTACTATTTTTGTTTTTTTAGAAATGTATGTATTTCTCATAGCCTTTAGTCTTGTGAATGGCTGGATAAGTCATACATTGTATTTATGTTTCTTCTATAGAAGCTGCACTCCGTCTCCCAAGCCTCCCACAGTTTCTAAATCCTCCCACCGCCAAGCACTCTCTGCTGTGGAGGCCTACACTAAACTGCTTCAGGAGCAGAGCATGACTTGCTTCAGGAACAGTCAACAAACTGAAAAGGCACAAGAAAAGCAACAGGATCACAGTCCACAGGTAAGTGGGTTATTGCACTCGAATGTCCAGGATACAAAATGTATTGCAGAAAGATTTTCTCCCTTGATTACTTATACTCATTTTTAATGTATTGGTATTATGTGACTTAATCTCTCCTCTTTATTGTACAGGGGTGACTCGTGTTGTAGGATGCTGTTTTGTTTCTCACACAAATACAAACACTGCATTAATACTGGTAGGTCAGCAGAGTGGCCACTTTGCTATGACCTGCTCAAAAACCAAACTGCACTTCAGTCTGTATTATTGATGATTTTAGGCACTTGCTTATACTTGGTAGATACCTTTTGACTGAAGTTTAGAAACTGTACAGACGTTGTTGAGGATGAGAGCAGAGTGTGCTTGAAGCTCATTGAAGAGAAGAAATGGTCCCTGTACAAAGAAGTGGCTGAAATGAAATCTCATGCTGAGACTTTCTGGGATTCAGTATTAGGCAACTTGTTCAGCCAGCCATATCAGTCTGTGAGCAGCATGTAGACACTGTCAGAAGTTTCACTTTCACTCTAACCAACAAACCAGAAATTGATAATTTATGTTTAATTGCCTATTTTGAAAAGTTAATTGAAAAGGTTTCAATATGTTATCTGGTTCTGTTTGTGTACGTATAGTTGGCTCACACAACCTGCACTAACTAACTTTATGGACCACTTGGGGGCAGCAGACACATCGTCACCTATTGCATGTCTTTCTGTTATGGAGCAACATTATCATCATATTTGGCTCTTTAACCACTAAATGTTGCACTTTGTTCAACAGCTAGTCTCTGTCTGATGCTCTCTGAGAGAACTGAGGGTTCTCTCATCCGCAGCATGTTTACACTGACAAGTGTCAGTAAACAGGGCCTTGATGGTCGTGTCTGGAATTGTTTCAACTCTGATCTCTGAAAGTTGTGTACAGGGTTGTGGAATGGTGACGGTAGACCTGCACAAGAAAGTTTTAGTTTTAGATCAATCAGCACTGTGTGTGTGTGTGTGTGTGTGTGTGTGTGTGTGTGTGCGCGCGCGTGTCTGTATGTGTTTGTCTGTGTTTTTTGTTATCTGTAACTTCCCTTTGGCTAATGTTGGTGTCACTTTAGGAAAAGTCCAAATATTTCAAGTTGAAAAAACAACATTTAAGGTGTCTTCTCTGCTGTTAAACACAGTTTAGGGTCTTTTTGACCCGAAGACAACAGGAGGGTTAAGATTAAAACTGAGGTTCAGAAATGAATACCTCTTACGTGGTGTGTGAACACTGAACATATTTGTATAACTAGCTTACACTATGTCACATTGTCATCAGGATATCAGGCAGTTCAAATACCTGTTTGTCCATCTCATCCTACACAAATGAACCCCTAGAGGGCAGTGGTGTGACATTAGCTGTTTCCTGCACCAGGAAGTCCCCACCTGCCTGCCACAAACTTTAGCACCCTCTGGTGAAATTAGTGTGTGTACTGTTTAATATGTAAATGTTATTTTTAATTTTATTTTGGAACAGAAATCTTGATTTTCCTTTGAATAATTTTTGCCTCAGGGAAGCGTTTAATGTGGGATTTGAATGAGAGAAAGGTGAAATATCCATTTTCCATTTTTTGGTGTGTTGCTTTCATGTCCCTGTCATACCTGGCCTGTGCATATTACACATACTGATCCAGTGCCATACCATCAGCTAAGAAGAGGATATTCACAACACACTTTCTTCACATATTCACTGTCAACTTGCAGGGTGTCACTTTATTTTGCAGTGAAGCTGTTCTCTCGTCTCTGCCGTGCTATCTCAGCTTTGTTAACAAACTCTTGTATGAATTGCACCTTTGAATCAGACAGCTAGTTTAAAATGACCATAAAACATTTGATATGTAATATGTAATCTTACCCTTGAAAGTTGATTTTAAGAGAGATCACTGCTGTGGAAATCTATATATTATTATCATATTATCAGTTTTTACTCATCCCTTTCGTTCTCCCATTTTTCAGGACAGCCAGCTGTCTGACTGCTGTCATTCTGAAAGCCTTTCCAGTAAGGACAGTTTGGAGAATGAGGACTCCTACCACAGTACAAAACATCACCAGTATTCCTTTTCATCGTTCCTCCTTGATTCAGAGAAGCCCCATCCAGACCTGAGAAAGCAAAATGATTTGTGTCCAACATCAGACATAACTTCTTTCTCAACGATGATGCTCCTCAGTGATAACTTACCCCAGTCAAGAAAACTGCATGAAACTAAGATGAAAACACAAGAGGACTCTGAAGTGCAAAACATTAAGATCCACACTACTGAGGCTTCTTGGGGGTTTACGTCTGTTGAGCAAACGCCTAAAACTGAGGCCCAGCCTGCTCTGCACAACTGCAACTTATTCACTCTTTGTGAAATTCTAAGTACGGACCCAGATCACTTTGAGGTGAACTCCTCACAGCACAGCCCCAACAACAACATCGTCGTTACAAGTGGAACTGCGTCCAGCAACACAGCTCTTCAGTCTTCGTGTCCTAAGCAAGAGACTCTGTTGGATCTCAGGCAGCAGAGGGTCACTGATGACAGACAATTAAAACATCCATCAGCTACAGAGATCCTTTTGCCTGCCAAAAATGGCAATAGCAAAGACATTTTGTTAAGGGCTCCCCCAAAGCCAAATATTTTCCTGAACGATAGTGCAACAGATAATGCCTCAAAAGAAGGACCTCTTCAGCAAACAGGAAAAGAAATCCACTATCTGTCGTCCCAGAAAGACCCTAGTGTTTCCATAAACAACCTCAATAAAGTTTCAAACTCAGAGCCAAAATCTGACACAGCATTGCTGCAGCACACATGCTTGTCTAACATTCAATCAGACACTCGTAAGTGCCTTAAACATCCTGAGGAGGAAGTACAAAAATTACCTGTTTCAGTGGGGACACCTCATTCAGTATGTGAAGTCAGATTCATTAAAGGAATCCTTAAAAAGCAACCCAAATACATGTCAGGAGATACCACATGTGTGTATGGCTCAGGACATCTGATTTTTGCGAAACAAGTAGCTTTAGCGATCAGAGATAGTGTTGAATTGACCAGGGCAAAAACTAAGGATGTGGAGGGCAAAGACTTGGTCAAAAAGAAGCTGCGTTGGTTTGATGAGGTACAAGAGGACAAAAAACAGGGCATAATGAAAAAGATGAAAAGCAAGTCCAATCTTAATCAGTCAAGTAACAACTCAGACGACCACCAGCTAAGTCTCACTACAGTCTCAGGGGCTTCCAAGTCTGGACCCAGCGTGACCTCTCCAGCCTCCACTGGTTATCACTTTACAAAGCAAGCGTGGGCAGATGTTGTGGTTCAAGTCAGCTTGGCCCAGGAAAGAACAGACGAGGTCAAGGTGCCGTGGAGCAGCATCGCCACTGGTGGCCCCAAGGTCCCTCGGAGAGAGCGCTCTGCCAGAGCTGTGGCGGGTCCTGTTTCCTCACGGACTAGAAAGGGCACTGTCATACGACCTCAATCTGCCACCGAGGTGAGTCAGATTGCCAAAACCCAAGGGAAGATCATGGTGCCCCGCCCACCTCCTAGGATGGAATATGTGGAAGAAAAGACACCATACGTCACTAAGACTCCATATGGCGTGGATCATGCAAGTAACAACTGTAAACAAGCTGTGGCTGTAGAGCAGGCCCTGCACAAGGACAACTCCGAAGGCTTTTTCTCACCTTACACACATCATGTAATGAGAACAGATAGTACTGTTATGTACACACCACTTCCACCCTCGTATACCTGCCCCGTCTCGGAGGGCAACACAAAGGGCACGCCCAGCTCAAGTCATCAGGAAACTCAGGGCAGCAGTAGAAGAAGAGGGACGATGTACAATGAAAAAGGCCTCCGTTTGCATTGCACTCCCACAGATGAGGAGATCTCACAGCTCTGGAGCGGTGTCCGCACTGCTTTAGCCACCAAGGATGGTAATGTATATTTTGGCTGACTGCCTCTCACACAGCTGTGGCTTGCTTTGTGTGTGCAGAGCTTATTTGTTTCTAATCATTAGCTATCAAACGATACATTTCAAGTTAACAATCTGAGTACTAGCTACAGTGCCCTATTCTGATCCCTTTTAATGCTTTATCCTTTTTACAGTCCCAGTGAGCCTTCGAATCTGGCCTTTTATCTGTAGCTGTCCTAACGTATAATCGCATTGAAGGGAAAATGCAGTGAATGAGCTGCATGATGCTTGTGTGACTGCCAATTTGCAGTCCACTGCCAACTTGTAAGATTCCCAAGAGATCCTTTTTCACTGGAAGGCTGATTTTCATAAATTGCATCAATACGCCATGTTTTCTCTGGTGCTTAGTGTTTATCTCTGCTTCTGTATTACTCATTTATTGAAAGTGATTCATATAATAACTGACTGCTCTGTTTACATCATCTTTTGTTTTGATACTGAATAGTCAGTGAAGTCTTGATTTCCTGAGAATCGAGTAATACCTGGAAAAGAGGACCTAGTTGACCCTGAAAACTTTCTGCCTCGCAATGTTGTTTGTTGTCTGTCTGGCCTCGTCTTTCCCATGCTGCCATCATCGGTTCAAAGCAGTCACAGGAGTGCATTTATCCTTTCTTACCCCTTTTACGGGTGAGATCAAACCTTGGATCTAAACCACATTTTCCACTGCAACAATGAATACTACTAGGAATGTACCTTTGATGTAATTACTTCATTAGAGCTTTTACATACATTCACACACTACAGTTTGAAATAGCAAAGCTGAACAGATCCGTCTTGAGCTGCACAATGTAGACAAAATGGCCTACAGCATTTTGCTTACAATGTCACCTTCTGCGAGAAACGTAAAAGCCCTAACAAAAAGGAGAAATACACCAACAATTAGAGCACAGTGTTATAAAGTGGTGTCTTTTCTTTCATATTTCACTTCAGGCCACAAACTTATTATGTTGTTTTCTCGGCATTCAAGTCTGCTTTCTCGATCTCACAGTCTGTCTTTAAATGTGTTTTTTTCTGCTCCATTTATTCTCTAACACTTTGGAAAAATGCTGCGCACCTCCAGTTCTTATTCACAATCTGAACATAACCTGCTATGATCTTCAGTCGTCTGTATTGCAGGTTAAAGATGAAAACCATTTTATCATATCCTCTTTAGAGGACCACAGGGGCCTGGGCTCACCACATCCCAGCTGACCTTATCATTTGTTGAATGTTGTTATGTTTTTATGTTAATTTAACAATTTAAGTAAATGCATCTTCTTTCAGCGAAAACCAAGCTGAGAAGACAGGCCCTGGAGAGTGGGCGGGTTGTGAGGAAGTCCTGCGTGGAGCAGAGCAGACAGCTTCCTGGCTCAGGGAACAGAAGGCTTCCTCAGACCTCTCAGGTACATGCATGCAGATGCCCTGTGGGGAGGAAGAGTGAGAATAATTACTGAAGATCAGTAAATGGGTGTGTGTTTGAACTTGTTGAATCAGTTTTGTAGTCCCTTTCAGGCTGTCCTTAGTGTTGGTAAAACTGACTAGACAACACGATTTATGCCTGTCAAGACAAGACTTACTGGAAGGACCTGAGCTGTCAGTGTTTTACAAAAAATAAACGTTGATGCATGATGTTTTTGTTGACAACTTGCTCTACCAGTTACTATGCTTATTATGCCAATCACCTGTGATTCTCTGAGTAGTGCAGGTTGCATAAATTTCATTTAAGGTTAATCCAAGTCTTAACTGTCTTAACGCGTGTTTATTTTGTCCTATGCAGCCAACAAAACAGACCACAGAGCCAGTCAGCCAGTTTTCCGGCACTTACGACATGGCCTTTACAGATGAAGGTATTGTGTTCAATGTGTCTGTCTTTAATGGAGAGTGGAAAATAACTTTTAATTTCTATAAACAGCAGTATTACTAAAATATCTGTCTTCTGTCAAGTTCTGCATTTCATGAGATTTCTCCCCAAAGTGTGTAATGTTTTATATATAACCAAAAAGAATCTGAAGTATCCAACAGCTTATAGAAGTAATCTGGGAGTAATTATTCTAAGCTAGGACGATTCTCAATCATTTGTGCAGTACAGCGGACATCAGAATTTTAGAAAGACAGCAGCACAGCTGTATTTTACTCCTAAAAATCCATAAAAACAACAAAAGTAAAGTAGAAACAGGTGCGAATGCATGCCTTTGATGTGAAATTCGCCTCTGCTCTCAGGTTTGGAAAGTGCGGCCCGGTTACACCTGGCTGAAGAACATGCTGAAGGCCGACTGGAAGAAAGGGGTACTGTGGCTGCCATGGAAACGGCCCAAACACAGAGGCCTGGAACGGTGCAGCAGCGGAGCCAACAGCAGGGACTCACCACCATTTCATTGGAAGAGCAGAAAATCCTCCTCTCTCTGGACCGACTCAACCACCAGCTGTTCTGTGAGGACTTTGTAAACACTGCAGAAACATTTAACTAGATCCTGCGTATCACAGAAAAGTACTAATACGTTGTCATTTCAGTGCAGTACAACTTCTCCTACCTGTTACTGTTTGTAGGTGTAAGGGAACATGTGGGGGCCAGTACTGGCACGCGGGGCCTCGTACTTATTGATGGACCCTCTGTAAGTATGAATTTCTAAGAGAGAAAACATCATTGATCGCGTACTGTTCCACATCTTTTATTACATACCTTCTTCCCCTTTTTTTTTCAGACAAGGGAAGCCAAAGTCGGAAACCATCACAAGCACCGTGCATCCTCAGCTAACAACCGCTCTCGATATCAGAAGAAATTCTGACTCACAGCATGTGTGGTCTTCTCTCCCATCAGTGCATTATCCCTATCTGTACTATATTACAGAGCACTTTATCACCCTGTAAAATGGGTCGAACCTCCTGTAAAACTAAATATGCCCATAAAAGTAACTTTAAGATTTAGGGGATCAGTAGCAGTGGACTGTAGAGGCCGTTAGACATATCAGCAAAATTAGAAAATAATTTTGATGTAAGTAAGTAGAATTTATTTTTTATTTTTTTGCTATCTGCTCAGACAAAATGTTGTCTCAGAAAACACTTGTTGCTTTTGTCGACCCACTTACTGTTAAGCAGTCATATTTTAAGTGCCTATGAAAATTACACTGATTTGTTTTTGTTGTACAAATGAAAAAAGGTCCCTCTTATTAGCTGACACATGACCAGAACTGACTGGAAGTTATGCACTGTACATCTGTGTTGGCTTGATTTTGAAGCAGTCGTACTCGAACTGTCTTACGGCTTTGACACCATATGGCTGGAACTGAATAAAGCTTGTTGTCAATGCACTGATAAATGGACTGGGTGCAGCGTGTTTGGCAGCGTTACTATTACCTCAGTGATGTGTAGAACAGTCAATAAACGGACTAAGGACCGGAAATGGTTTATTGTGAGAAGTGTCGCAATGTTGAAGGTGTGTTTGTCTTTCTTTGAAGGCTGCAGAAAGGACGATTAAGTCTTGTGCAGTTGACTCAACCTACTGGCTCAACGAGGTGAGCTTCTGCCAGAGGGTTTCCAGCCATCTGTTGCAACCGCTTCTACCCTAAACTTGCTTACGGTCAGATTTCATTAAAATGCACCTAAATTAGAATAACACCTGTACGTTAAAGCCTATATTTATTTGATGTCAGGTGTCTAAATAATAGATAAAAGCTTATTATTGAAATGTTTCTCTCTGCCTCAGTGAAAAAGCTGCAGGGATTATTGATGTGAGTTCAGTTGCCCCTCCTTCACCAGCATGTCTGGTTTTGCCCCTCAGCCAGCCTGTCGGGACTTGCTCCAAGAGGAGGAGGAAGCTCGAACTCATTTGAAGAGTCAGGCTCCCATCAGTGATGAAACTTCTTCTTTTTTTGTTGTTGTTGTTGTTAAACTGCACATTTCTGGTTCTATCCATGTATACATTCTTCTTCGGAGCTGTAAACAATGAAGCGACTGTGGTTGTCTCGCTGCCATGTAGAGTCACGCACCTTCTCCTTGTTATCTTACACCATAACTGAGAACAAAGAGAGATGCTCAGAAAAAAAAATATGCTCAGCGTTTAGTGCATGATGATGCCTGAAGCAGGAGAAGCCCTTTGACGAGTTTTGTGCGAAGAGATTCTCTAGTAAAAAGAACAAAAGATGTCGAATGTGGTTATTTGAGGAGGGACATTGATGTCACCTCAAAGCCAATGGGCATAAAGTCATTAGAGAGGAAAAACACTGGCACTTTATCAGGATGGTTCAATGTTAATTGAAGTGTTCCTAAATAAATCAAAAAAGGAGAGTAGAAGCAAAAAAAAAAACACCAAATAACCAGGCTTCAACACTGCCTTTCTTTTCATTCATTGCATTTTAGAACAATATAAAAGTAAATAAAAAATAAAAAAATAAACATCCTGTCCATTAATTACACTCCCTTCACCCTTTTATTAGTGATTAACTTACTCTGAACGCACATGAACAGATATATAAAATAGTAAAATCATGCACAATAGAGTTCATCTGTGCAGTCTGCACAGCGTTGACCAAACTTTGGCGTCGAACACTCTGCTGCAGGTTGTTTAGTTTCTGAAATCTGTTCCCTTTGGCCTAGTACTGTTAATGTTCAGAGTCATTATACAATACAATGGTGAGCTTAATGACATTTAAGCCTTAACCAGCACAACACCCAGAAACTCAACAAGAAAGGGCAAGAGTGCTGAGAGTAAGGGAAGACGTTTTCCACCGCTGCAAGTCCGAGCTTGTGCCCTGGTCCGTTGTGAAGCTCAATCTCACAAGTATTTTGTCATGTTTTGTTACAGTCCATTTAACATGCCGTGAGCGAGCGTCTCGTCTGCTGGCTCGGTTTCTGTAACACTGAAAAACTAGTCGGATGCTTGGAAAAAAAAGATGCGACTTTGTGGACGGAAGGTTGCAACTGTGTTCAACAACATTGCACATGAAGACAATATTGAAATTAGTCTTACCTTTTTGTTTTCAACTTTACTCTCTTTGAAAACAAATTACACATTACAGACTTGCAAAAATATAGATTATACAAAGAAATAACATACTTATAAGGGATGACTGGATATCAAATTTATTTATAAAACATGTTCATAAATCTGATTAAAAACCCTCAATACTAACACAGAATAACTTTGTTCCAGTGATGGAATGTAACCAAGCACATTTATTCACATGCAGCTTATGGACAATTTTTAGATACCTGAATATTTCTATTTTCTGCTACGCGACTATTTAATGAATTTGGTTAAGAGTTGTTTTGCAGATTACATGCAGCATCAGAGACAATAATGCACAATGTTAATTTTTAAATTAATGTATTTTATTGACAGTGGGATGTAAATACTTGATTACATTTAATATAGGGTACTTTCAGACTTTTACTCAAGTCAAGTCTGGTGTGCGTGTGTGTGTGTATGTGTGTGTGAGGGATACCAAGTTTGCCTGTTTACTATGATGTGCACCCACAGACTGCCTGTACCCATCACAGGCTGCAGGGGGCACTCCAGCTCCCATCTGCCCAGCTGTCTGTAGCAACACCGTGCGTCATCATATCCGATAATAACACCCGAGCGAAGCGTTTCAAACAGGGAGGACTGGATATAGCCGCCCTGTGTTCCGTGACCTCGGATTGATTCTGTGAAATGGAGCCCAGGAAATCGTCTCTGCTGGTATAACGCACCATCGAACCGAACCCCGGCGAGACTCGAGGTCCCTTCAGCAGGAAGAAGAGATGTTGACTAAAAAGTGGCCCAACTCAGCCAAGTGGGTGGTCCCCTCAGGGCTGCCGGGACACTGCAGTCCATCTCTTTAATGTGTCTGAGTGCGTTACAATGATGTGAAAATGACCACTTTCACCCAGACAATGGAGATCTCTTGACTGGCAGCATGTGTGCACAGAATGTGCCATTCATAAATCAGAATGTGTGGGCTTGCAGCACATTCATTAAGTTCTGCACAGACATTCAAATGTTCTCAGATAACTGTGGTGTGAACTATAATCATTAAATGCCCCTTGATTTACATTTTTTTTTTTTTTTTAAATAATTGGACAGAGAAGACAGATATAGGAGCATAATTGTGGAGCAAAAAGGCCCCTGGATGAAAAGGCTGACAGGAAGTCATTACATTGGACCTGTTGAGAATCTTTATTTTGCTTAATTATAAAGTTTCGAAATTAGATGAAATTAAAGAAAACTGAATTTAAAAAAAGCTAGACTCGGTGACGTGCATCTGGTTAGAAACATGAGCATGTGTGTGAGAGAGTGGCAGGGGGAAGCGCTTTAATCTGCTCGTGGGGGCTTTACAGTGTCTGCGGGTATTTAATGGGGCTTCATAATCATTCATTCAGTGGATGTATGGGAAAAAGAGTTGAAACAGAGCCTCTGTATCCAAAGAGAGTGGATCTTGACAAAATGATTTCTCAATGGAAGAGGGGCCTCATTAGCATAACAATTGTGGGAACTGCATGGATCTACTTTTCATGAGCACTGTAAAAAAAAAAAAAAAGCATAGTACTATTTTGAGGCAACACGCTGGTGAGGGAGTGTGGTTTTAAATCACTGTTTGCCAATGTGCCAAATAAATAAACACATTCAAAGTAGCGTAGAAATGCAATAAATTGTGTAAGATTAAAAAGAAAAAACATTCCCTAGAAACACTTAACTTTTAAAAGCAGTTATACCATGTGTTTGTTTTTACATATTTCTGTTTAATTTAATTCCATGTGCATTTGTTTTTAAATGTAGCTGAACAACTTGTGAAACTTGCATCTCTACTGTATTTATTTAACACTCTGGCACTTCCACATTTTGGGTTGCAAATGAGCCACAGTTCAGTGTTTTTCGTTTTTGTTTTTTTTTTCCCAAAGTTGGGCTCCAGCTGGATAATCAGGCATCAGCAGGGGTCCTTGTAATATTCAAGTGGTTGCCAACAAAATAATGAACACTTTAATTCAGCAATTGTTGCCCAGATGATCTAATTAATGTGTAAGAATGATCGTTCGGTTATCTCAATCGATTTTTAAATAAACAATAACACGAGTCACCATCTGGAGGCTGATCTTTTAGAAGTGGGGGGATTTTAAATTCAACTTCTTTTTTTTATTATTCAATTTGGGTCTTTTTGCATCGAATTTATTCAATCGAAGTTCGTGTTTTTTATGTAAACTTTGAAAAAAAATACATACATATATTATGTGTGGAGGCCCCCAGTCGTCCTCGGGCCCCTGGGCTGCACTGACTGTACCTTTAAACACTCTTGTCCCAATTAAAGCGAAGCCCCGCCTCCTGGAGCAGACGTCCCATGAGTCATAAAGTTTGATGTCCTGCCCAAAGTTTAGACCCGACTGGAGCAAAAGTTTTTTTTTTTTTTTTTTTCTACCAAGTGAGCTGCGGAGATTTGTTGTATACGGACTATGAATCTTTCTTGTGAGAACTTCCACTAGCAGCTTCAGCTCGGCCGGAGCGCAGGAACACTTGGACAGACTTTTGCGTTTGTTGTGTTTATTTTCTCGTGTTTCGTGGCCGCGTCTCCCTTTTTTTTTCCCCCCTTTCTTTTTTTTTTGGGAAAAAGTTGGGGCCGGACGACAACATAGATTCCAGTGTGGTGTAGATATGCGCTTTGTTATATTCACAAGTATGCCAGCGAGAAACAACAGGGAAACGGTGTGTTTCACTGCAGGTATCGACAGCTAACACACTTTGGAAAGAAAACTCCAGTCCTCGGCTGCTCAACTCTAGAATGACTCGGGACAAGTTTTACTGACTGTCGTCGAGATTTCCTGTTTTCCTGCTGTGTGAAGAAGAAGAGGGAACAAAAACAAAAGTTTGGGATTGGCTCTAAACTTTTTTTGTGAGGGTTTTTTTTTTTTTTTCCTGACCGCGACTTTTTTTTTTCCCGGACACCTAAAGTTCGCAGACTTTTGGGGGACAATGGATCCGAGCCAGCATAACCCTCCTGCCGGACACCAGATCGTCCATGTACGGGGCGACTCAGAGACCGACCTGGAGGCGCTTTTCAACGCCGTGATGAACCCGAAAAACACTATCGTCCCCCCTTCCGTGCCCATGAGGATGAGGAAGCTGCCAGACTCCTTCTTCAAACCTCCTGAACCAAAGTCCCATTCCAGACAAGTAAGCCCGCCCTGTCTCTCCGCTGCCCCTTCCCAGAAATCACGATTAAAGCAGGGCCCATCCTGTGGGGGGCTCAGGCCTGCAGTGTGTGACTGGTACAGTCACCCTGTACTCACTTTATCCTGCTTAGTACTCGTTAATGTCCTTTAAGGATATTACTGCTGTGCCTTGAGAGGTTTATTAATGTATTTTCCCTCCGCTCTCACACATTGTATCACATCAGGACTACATGTGATTTAAAATCTCCCAGCAACATAGAAAAAAATCACTGCTGTGAAAAAGGCCTTGTGGGGCCTGTGCGTAAAAGTAAAGTGAGTAAACATTAGACCCTCCCGTTTGGCCTCAGCAGCTGGCTTTATTACCGATGTATGATATTATAACAGTGGTGATGAGTGAGTTGTCAGATCGGCTGAACCCACACGGGACGAGTTAACTCGCACTTATGTGTAGATGTTTTGGTTAGTCACGTTCGCGGCTGCGTGTTTATTAGATGAGTTACAAATCGTGTGGAAATAATGAAACCTGAGTGACGTAAACAGAGTGTTCTGTAATGCTGACAGAAAGATCTTACGATTGTTGAATTCGTCCTATTTACCCCCTCCCCCCCATGTCCTCCCCCTCTGCCGCCCCCCACCACACACACACACACACACACACAACTGTTGCTTGTGGTCTCTGTGGAGCTTAGTCTTCAGTGCGCATGCGTTGTTGTGCAGCAGAGTGTGTGCCAACCCCCACCCACCCTGTCCCGCACAGGCCTTGGATTCCCTCATCCACAGACACAACACTCAAACTTGTGTACATATGCACATGAGAATAACTTTCTAACATGTGGAGTGATTACAAACCACTGAGAAGTGACTGAAATGGTAAATCTAAGTAAGTCTATAGTAAATAGACTTGAAGTCCACAACAAATGGATCCTTTAAGGTGTGTGTCCATATGGCCAGTTCTTTTAGAAATACTAGTTTTGGTGTGACAGTTGACAAATTAAACAGTCATTTATTAAAAGATAACTTTAAGGAGAAATATTGAAATAAACTCCCAATGTTACACGATTCTGATCCTCCTCATAATAGTGTAATAATAAAAAAGCATTACTTCAAAAATATTTTGATAATTTTGTTTTTGTTATTGATATCACTTCTCTTCCAACGCAGGCCAGCACTGACGCTGGGAGCGGCGGCACGCTCACGCCCCACCACGTCCGTGCACACTCGTCTCCGGCCTCCCTGCAGCTGGGAGCCGTTTCTGGTGGCTCCATGTCTGGCATGCCCCCGACGAGCCCCAACCCTCAGCATCTCCGTCAGTCTTCTTATGAGATTCCTGATGACGTGCCTCTGCCCCCGGGGTGGGAGATGGCCAAGACCGCCTCTGGCCAGAGATACTTTCTCAAGTGAGTATGCTGGCAACAAGTGTCAACACCTTGGAAAGTTTGCGCCGGTTTCAGAAAATGAAAATAGTTTTAAAATTGATCGCTAAGTTCTTGGCCAGACAATATCAGATGCAAGAAATAAGGTATCTGTTGTTAAAAAAAAACCCACATATGTTAAACCTTTCAATGGAAAATCTGTGTCCTTTCATTTTACCAAATAAGACCAGTCTCTTTATCACATTTCAGAATGCAACAACTCAAGAAGAATCAATGAAATATGTCCAGCCAGCGAAATGGACGTATTCAAATGGGTCAAGACTTACTTAAGACGAGAAAGAAAACTGGTCACTGACATACAATATATACATTACAAATTATACTGAAGTCTTTTTTAGAATGATAAATTCACCCAGAAATGAGAATTAAGTCATCATCTGCTTATACTTTCACTCGACGATGGAAAGTCAGGTGAAATGTTGTAGTTCACGAAACATTTCTGGAGCAAAACAGCATTGCAGCATTCTAAATTATTAAAGTAGATGTGGACTTAAAATTATATAAAAAAATGGAAAACATCCAAGTCTGTAGGAGCATGACATCCCAACTGATTTGAAAATGCGATATTTTTACCTTTTTAAATGCTGAAGTTAGTTATAAGTGTGAGAAGATAGTTTGTGGACTATAAAATTAAAAATATTCACTTGTCTTTTTACCATCATGGGGTTGAATAGATTATCACAAAATTTACATTTTTTATGGGTGGATTTATCCTTCAAGGACAACAGATGTGTAACTGATCCTTTAATGTACATAATATGGAATATTAAAAGCACAGATTGAACACTTATTTTGCAATTCTTGAGAAAAACGGAAACATTGAGCTTCCTGTAGCGGCCAAGAAAAAGTCCAAGCTAGCAGAGCAGTGGTCTTGAGGTTGGACTCTCATAGTGCGGCTCTGTTCGGTGTACATTATGCTGACAATAATTTGCCAATCTTACAGTGCACAATGGTGACCAGTGTGCTCAAAAAGAGACAATTGCAATAGTTAAATTGTAGGTTATTAAATTTGGTGGCCACTGCAAACAAGAGAGGTCTTATGAGGGACTGCTGCTGTATGTAGTGTTCCTTTTCTTGGTCTCAGGTTTCAGTAGAAACAATGGACCATTGTAGCCGCCCCAGACAGCAAAGGACAGGCAGCTCTGTAAAACTCATCTGCTAACCAGCAGATCTCTTCCATATTAATGATCCAACGTAAACTTTTTTAATTGTGGGGAGCAGGTATAGCAGAGCCCCTTCAGGCCCGTCGTTGATTTCATCAGTAACGTTTTAGACTGTGAGGGTTTTCGTTTTTATTCTCCATAACTTTCTTGTGTGTTCATTAGTCTTGTGATGCCTCCACTTTCTGCAGTTCTGCGAACAGACTGAATTATTCATAAAAGTGACGTCTTTGTCAACTATTTATGTTGAGATAATCTGCCCATTGTGAAATGTTCCACTGATGAAATGCTCAGCAGATTGTGCGCAGAGATGCTTTTGACATTGGAAGTTGCCATTCTTACTCCTATTAAATGCAACATGTTGTCAGTTCTTGGAAATATTACTCTCTGACGCGGGGTCTGAACAAACACGATAGCCTCAAATTTACTAGGATCAAAAAAGAGCTTTCAGTACCAGATGTTTTAAGGTCTCACATCTGGAGAACATCTGGTCTGTTTTGAGGAGGCTCTTCTAAAATTGTACAAAAGGACTGGTGGGGGTGGGAGGGAGTAAAAGCTGTTCTCTGACTCCCCCAGGATCGCTGCAGTTGTTCAGAAACTGACTAAGCTAATGCACTTCTAGACAATGAAGCAATTTTTTAAACAGAACTGGGTGACCAAACTGAAATCTTTTATTACTTGTAGCTCAAACATTTGTTGCTTTTGTCAAGTTTTTTTGCAGTTTGTAGGAATATGTCAACACATACAGATTTAAACTGCAAATTTTCCTTGTTTATATAACAATTGCGTACTTTATGTTTGCTTTTAGATTAATTTTTTTCACTGCTTTTATACGGAAAACAACATCTGCTGAGAGATACCGTCTATGACTGGTTGGTTAACTGTGAGACATAAAATCTACAATTGCAGCAGTGAAACTTGATACAAAACCAACTTAAACTAATACACAGGACTCTAAACTGTGACTTAAAATAGTTTTTTTTTACAGTTTTGGTAGGAGAGACAAACTTTGTTAAAAAAAAATACTCAAGTCTTTTGTACTCACCCATCTACACTAAATCTGCAGAGACTAAAGTATACTGAACTACATACATTGGTCCTTGAATCCTTGCTGAAGGCACAATAAAACATAACACAAGACAATATGTTCACAATTTAGGTTTGTACCTTATGACCATCTTTCTCTTTAGAAAAGGAAAAACCTGCTTTAAATCCCTGCATGTCAAACTTCAGCACATCAAGAATAAATGGCTAAACATTCAGAGCAGATAAAGGTTGTGTGTGTTTACCACGTTTTCATCTCACTTTCCAACTAACAAGGAAAAACAGTTGAGCAGCTGCGTACAGAAGTGTGTCTCCGCTGGCGTGTTGTACAACCAGACTAAGTGTACTACACAGTGTTTGTGTTCCAGTGAGGAAAACTGGAGGAGACATCTTCCATACGCCGCACATCAAAGCTCAGATATTTGATCTGGAATACAGGCGGCCTCGGCAGAGCTGCTGGAAAAGACACTCCCCTATTTATAAACAGGGGTTGTCTGCCTGAGACGTGTTGCAGGAGGGGTGAAGCCGAGCGAGAGTGTGTGTGTGTGTGTGTGTGGGTGGACGGGTGGGGGTGGGGAGTCCGTCAGCAGCTAGCAGAGCTGAGTGGAGAGTGGGGGCTCACATTTCACTCAGGTGACCGCTGTTGTCCTTAGAGATACATCGACTCAGGGTGAAAGTTTTTTGTTTTTTTTAAAGCTAGAATTATTTCTCTTTCCCCCATCTGTTGTTCACTGGTGCACTGGGATCCTACAGTCGGATTTGATTGGCCTCTGTGAATCACAGCAGCCCCCGCGGATGCCGATGTCCCACTCCCTTTTAAAAGCCAGGCTCCGTTTTGGTATGAATGGAGCCATGGCGCTGTGATGGTGCCTCTTTTGTGTCAATGGAGTTAAATGGCAGCCATGTGGAGATGACTAGAAGAGGGGCCAAAAGAAACTCCGGCCCTCCCTTTGTCCCAGCAGTGAAACAGTGATCTTTATTCAGACCACAGGCCTGTTGAGACTCATGTGAGCCTTCCCAAAATAGACAAATGGTTGACATGAAGTTTAAAGATGGCGGTGAGAGAGGGCTGCGGCTTTCTTAAGAGTTGCACCATGTTCTGAAATGTTCATCAGAGTAGGAGTTTGGTGTAAAATCTAGTATATCTTATATGTATAGCCTATATGATATAAAGTTGAATGACTTAGTGCAACAGCGCTGACAGCAGAAATGATTAGCAGCTCATTTGATTATTCAGTCCCCAGAAATTAATTGCCAACAATTTGCTAATCAATATATATAATTTTAGTCATTTTTCAAGAAAAATGCTCAACTTTATTTGTTTCCAGCATCTCAATTTGGAGGATTTTCTGCTTTTTTTTCAGTTTTTTTTTTTCTATCACTCAAAATCTGGATTTCAAGGTTTTTTCAAATTCAAGACTTCACCTCAGGCTCTGGGATAAATTGTGATAAAGCATTAATATGCAATACGAGCAGCCTCCTGCGAAAATCTTTATTTTGTTTCGGCGATTACAAAAAAAACAAAAGCCGAGAGAGGACTGAGAGAATGTCAACAAAGTCTATTGACCTTTCCTCCTCTTTCCTCCAGCAGTTTGCTGTGGCCTTTGATTTATGACAGCAGGGGCAGGGAGGTTGGGTCACCTTGCTTGGTACTGGGACGGGGGCAGGGCCGGTCTCCAGGGCTGGGTCATAAACTAATGAAGGTTTCTAATTTAGACACACCGGTGAACTAGGAGGGGTAATCACTGTTTCCGGCCGCTTATTAAATGCAGCTTTGAATGAGCTTTTAGTCCGTGGGAAGTCAGCCCTAAGAGGAGGAAAGCTTTGGGGGAGCAGCTATTGTCTGCCCTCAGGGGCAGGTAGAGCCGAGTGTTGATGGACACTTTTGTCTTTTCTCAATTGGATTTTAAACTGTTTTGATGAGCCTGGTTTCCCACAACCAGAATGGCTGACGTGTGACTTAACTTATCTGGTCACAGCGAATAACTTCAATCAATTGCAATCACTGTTAATCTTTACCGCTCTGAATTATAGGATATTGCTAAATTTAACCCTGTAAAGCTGCACATGTCTTCTGGTAAAACAGGAGATTTAAGCAGGATGATAAATAGTCGAGCCTCGGTGTACATTATCTGGGGTTTCCTGAACATCTGTTGCACTAAATACAATTCAAAGAGACCTCCAGTTAAAGCGGGACTGATCAAAGCGTCAGCTTGGACTTCATGCTCTCATTGTATGCAGTGGATATCTGCGCATTGCTGTTTTGGACTATGAGATTATGTCGGGATTTCCAGCCGACCGTTTTACATCCATTGTAATACCGAGCTTGTGTAAAACAGAAATGGTTCTCTCTCGTCTTAAAATCCCCAACATTTTTCCTTTTGAATAAAGAAAAACTACCATTGCCTTACTTTAATTCAGACCCTTTAGACTAGAGATTGAACAGCATGTTTTTTTTTGTCAGTGCAGATACTGATTATTACTAACCAAGGCGACTGATAACCAATAATCGGGTCATATACATTTGCAGTAAAGATTAAAGTCATAGTGTTAGAATTTAGAATAACCAGCAACGTAGCCTAGCTAAGTAAGTACAGCTTACTCAAGTAGCGTACTCGAACAATTTAGGTATTTGTACTTTCCATTTTCTGCTCATTTATACTTTCACTCGATTAGATTTTGGAGGCAAATATTGTACTTTATACTCTGATACATTTATTTGCTAACTAGTTATTTTGCTGATTTAGAGTGATTATACCAGAGTAGTGCATTTTGAAGTTATTTAATCTGCAATCTGGTGGATAAACGGGTATGGGTATTTGCAGCACATTTGTTGTAAAAAAAAATTTAAAAAAAGCACACAGCAGTGTTGACAGTTCATTATCTGAAATGCATTTAGTTTATAGCTTGGTCAACACTAATCTCATACTCAGCATCTTATGTAAACATCATATATAATACCTACATGTTTTCAGTATCAACTGTTCTCTAATTTGCTTCAACTTTGCATCAAAGTTAAAGTGATCAATATAGAAATCGGATCTCAGACTAAGCTGTTATGAGCTAAGGCCACTCGGTCAGTCACAAATGGTGCTGGGAAGGCCCGGGCTGCAAGTCTGCGTGAAGCCCTCATTTGGAGCAACTTTGTGTTTGACAAACTTTTGGTTTATTGACCACACACAGACAAGGCCCTTCCTGTTCAACTGGGGCCTGTCAGCTCAGTACACAAATGGGACTGTGAGAAAGTCAGGCTAGTGTTTACCAAAGTCTTGATGTAACACCTCTGTTCCAGACATCAATGCCTCCACTGTCACTGAGGGCATCTCCACAGAGATGTAGTATCTGAGTGGACCCGCTCAGGTGGAGTTTAGAGTTCCCCTGACTTAAACTAAAGCACCTTACAGGAGCTGAAAAGCACTTAAATGGCAAAATAAACATTTATTTATATGTTGTCAACTGCTGCACACTTAACATTGAACTATTGTTTTTACTTTTTGAATATGGATTTACCCATTAGTGACAAGTCAAATCAGTACTTATGCAGTTCAACCAACACAGCCTCAGTTTTTGCTAAATAAAAAAATGAAATAATCTCACATGGCCACGTATAAGTCAATTAGTGTTTTGTATTAGTCTTTGAAAATAAGTCAGACAAAACCCTCTGAGCTACACTCAGTCTTGGGACGTTGTGAATTAGTTGCTTCGTTAGGAAGTATGGTGATACAAACCCTCCTTCAAAGGGAAACTTAAAGCCACAATAGGGTCACAGAGGTTGCCCCAATAATCTCTCTTGATGATGTCCTGCTGATAGAGAGGCAGCCAGGCATCCCCAGTCAACCAGAGTGGAGGTGGTCATCCTCATCTTAGAGGCCTGATTACATCTGGCCTCCCTCAGTGCACTCTTTAGTCATTGGCCTCAACCACCTTCCAAGCATATACTCCCTGGGTGGAGCCACTGTGGCCTGTAGATCCCATTTTTAACATTTGACAACTCAGCTGTAGGGCGTGTTCATCATTGCTGCACTCCCCATAGCTTCACTCCCCTGTTTTACACCAGTGAAACGCAGCTTTTGACATTTGGCTTTGAGTCAATTTCAGTGGAATAAACAGTCAATCTGGCCTCAAATCTCGCTTTGATCTGCTGCTTTGGCAGGTAGCAGAGCTTGTTCTGAGACATTTAGACCACAGAGCTGACTTATTTTTGGACAGAACATTCTCCACGAAGCCAGATGTAAACGCCACTGTTTTTCGTGGGTGTAAACAGACATTGTGAGTGTTAGGAGGTTTGTCATGCCACTGTAATCAGATGCGGTCTGTGAAACAGCAAGTGCAGCGTTCAGAGTTCTTCACTTGGACGTCTTTTAAGGATGTTTAGCCTCTGCTAAGTTACTCCGTCTTGTAACATTTAAGTACTAAAACAGAAGTTATATCTTGAATTATATTGGTATAGCAAAAACAGTCCAAGTCAATGGATAGCAGCTTCCATGTGGCTGTTACTGAACAGTTGAACGGCAGATCATTTAAGCAGAGTCAAGTTTAGCCTTTATGCGAAAGGTCTCTCACCCTCCTTCTCAGCAAGACACATATAAATAACGTTGGCCCAATAAACGCCACCTTGATAATTGGGCCATCAGTCAAGGAGATGTCAAGTGCTTGGGTGGATCAAGAGTCCTGCTCTGTGCTCTGCTAAGCCACAGTCGCCCATGATGACAGCTTGAGCAAAAATTAGCAAGTAAAGCTCAACAGTAGAGGCGACCGACTTGATAACGGGTCACGTTTGAACCACATTGCTCTCCTTTCCTGCAGTACCTGGCCATTTTACAGATGGTTTACTCTGCCTCAAGAAGGTAATGATGGGTTAAGATGTGCTGTTTGAGATTCACAGCAGAATGCTTACTATACCAGATTGCAGGCAGAGACATTGATTATTTTCAAAGTTTTGTCATCCACAATAGGATCGCAGGTTGGACCACCAAGAAAGGTATTCTTCTTGATCTAATGGTATTCTAATGAAGCACTAATATTTCTACCAATTTTAAGCACAAACAATGTAATTGAGGATGTGTTATCAAACAGGAGGAGTTGCACAATGCACATCAGCCTGTAAGAGTATTTCGGTTTGCACATCAGGTGAAGAAAAACCTACTTTTTTTGTTTGGTTCCGACTTACAAACTAATGTAGTTTTTGGCTGAAATGCTCTCAACAGTTAAGAATTAGATGCACAAACTGGTTTTACTTTGGTGGAAAAAGGCGATACAGTACTTGTGAGCAGCAAACAGTGCTTTAAAAATACTAACCACTTGACAGAAATGTTACACAGCTTTTGTTTTATCTCTTGAGGCCTGACGGCTGCCTTTTTAAAGTTCATAGTTGGCTCCGACATGGAGATATTTGCTAGTTTGAATTCAGATCTCTTACAACAGATTCTAATGGTGCCAAGTTTCATTGGCATTCACACAACATTACATTATCGCTTCCCTGCCCTCCCATCTAGTCAAGGTGACGAAAGTTCTTCATGAAGACCCAAAAGATATATTTATTTCTAGTCTGGTCTTACAGTTACCATTTGTAAGTTTGGACGTGACTTCAGAAAACCTGTGAACTTTGTCTTGAAACGTAAGCGTGCTAGTGTTGACGAGGTCTGATCCACAACCAGTTTGCTCTGTCCGCTGCCCTGCCCTGGGGATGGATGTTGGGGGAGGGTGCAATGTCTGTCCTGCTGAGCTTGCCGTGGTGTCAGAGACATGTAAAGACAACACCGAGCAGTTGTGACCGTGGAGGTTGCAGATCATCAGCAATTCCTAACAGCAACTGGTGGCCTCCAGCCGTCCCAACAGTTGCCATGACATTGTTTTGTTTTATGTTTCGCCTACAGGAAGCGGCGTATAGCCCTGACCATGTAGGGCTCAGGGCAGGTTGAGTGAATGGATTATCTTTTAGTTTTAAAACCTGGTGATGAATTACCGGCACTTGGTAACTCATTTACCAGTTCTCTGACTTCCCACGTACAAGCTTTATGAATACAGTGTGGTGCTGACTTGGAGGCCCTCACACTGTGTGGATTTTATCACAGGCGTTTTTGATTAGAATCTCCTCTGTTTTGATCTGAAGCCTTGTTTACATCTGTTCTGATTGATTTGGGGTACAAATGTTAGCCTCCCGAACTAGGCTTTGATAGAAAACTCAATATTTGTACTTTCATCTGTGCGCCGAGGAGCGCAACTCGAGGGGGGCTGGAGAAGGATTTATAATCAGAGATCTTGGAGGCTTTGAGGTTGTATATTTCCATCAGTGTTTTCCAGCCGTAGCCTCTCTGTTTCGGCACTGGTGTACCAGGATGTGCAGGCCTCTCATTTGCGATAAGTCCTCCCTTCCCTTATCCCAGTGCTCCTCTCCCAGTCTCCTCCCCTGTTCTCCCCTCCCCTCTATAATAAATGTCATAGTTTCCAGAGTGGGAAGGAGGCAGTGAAGGGGGGTAGGGCGGGCGCTCGGCGTGTAACAGGACCACAGCAACTCATGCAGCCAATGGAATTCAGAGGGATTGCTTCCGTAGATGTTTTTTTTTTCTCTTTCACTTTTTTTTTTCTTTTTTTCTTTTCTGTAGTTGTCTCACCCCGCTCCCTGTGACCCCTCTTTCTCAAGGGGCCCCTCCAATCTGAGCAGTTCCAGCTATTTTGCTTGGTTTGTGGTGTGTGTGTGTGTGTGTGTGTGTGTGTGAGGGCTGGGGGGGAGGGTTTGGTAGGGGATTTGGCAGCTCCTTTGATCAGTAAAGCATAAACAAGAGGGGGCTTCAAAATGGGTTGCATTGTGTGGGGGGGAGGAGTGCTGAGTCAGGCCCTCTCGCTCTCTGGCCTGGGACAGAGAGCAGACAGGCAGGCTGGGATTACCACAGAGGCCAAGAGAAACTCTCTGAATCTCTCACTTCAACCAGCTGTTCCAAAATCTGGGCTAATGGCGCTTTGGGATCAAATTAACAGCGAGTTGTCAAGAATCGCAGTGGGTGGAAGAGGAAGACATCTAGAAGTGATTCCTACAGGGTACAACGGATAGATTGGGGGTGGAATTCACTTGTGTTTGACACCAACTCTTGGTTTTTGTCATGTGTATTTGAATAACGTGGCCACCGCTGCACAATAAACACAAGAGTTGTGGCGTTACATAAACAAGCTACATGAGTTTGGAGCCCATTTGTTGGAGGTGAGGGGGGGGGGGGGGCGTCCCTTAAATGGGATGTTTCAAAACACAAAAAAAGAACAAGTGAATAGTGGGGTTTTGGGTCGTAGCTCAGTCTGTGCCTTTGTCAAGCAGGTGAAAGCTTTGTAAATGTGGCGCCAGATTGTTAAAGCCCCTGACACTCCACAGTGTCCGAGCCACTTCCAGGAAAAAGGACCCCCTGCGTTGAGCCCTGGGACTGACCCTCCCTCAATAGAGAGGGTCCTGCTCGGGAGAGGAGGGCTTCCTGTATTAGCTTTCCATCTTAATCAAGCAACAAGTACCAACAAAGCACTAATTATCAATGCCTTCACAGAACGCAACACAATGCCCCCTCCTCCCCCCTCCCCGGCCCCAGCTCCTGTCCCAGCAAAGACGTACCATAAAATAGATGGAGCAACATTGTTTTCACGTTTACAATAGTTGTTATGAAACCAATCGAGGCCTCTTAGACGTTTTCACAAAGAAGCGTTCAGCGAACATATGACGGATAACAGATGTTGGATTTGTTTTCCGGTCATCTTGTGTTCCGTTTGTCTTGTCACTCAGTGATTATTGTCATTTGTTGATTAATCTGTCAGTTCTGTTCTTGATTAATTGATTAGTTGTTTCGTATTTAAAATTTCTAAAAAAGTCCAAGATGCCCACAACCCAAAGAAATGTAGTTTACTGTCATAAAGGACATTTAAAAAGGTGGATGATTTAAAAAAAAAAATCCCTTAAGGAAGAGACGTACCAATTTATAAAATAGGTGCAGCACTCCTCTATTTTAATTCAGAACAAGGTGCAGTTTCTCAATTCTGATTTACGACACAATTTAATTATAGTGAAAAATATCCCCTACCAGTCCGAGCTAAGAATGAACCCTTTGTAAATCTATATTGAATTGTGGGCTCAGACTGGATCCAAACAGACCCAGCCGAGTTCCTGTAACAGTCATCGTTTACAGAAAGCAGGAGTTAGATTCAGAGTTTTCATCAAAAGAGCTTGTTGAAACTGCTCTGAGTCATCTGTTCCTGTATGTGACCTGCTGTTGTGCACTGATACTGCCCCTGGTTTGAACCGGCTACTAATTACTGTTCGTGGTTTTTTTTTTTTTTTTTTTTTTTTTTTTTTTTTCTGACTTAAGTTTTTTTTTTGTTTCTTTTCTCCCATCAGCCACATTGATCAGACCACCACTTGGCAGGATCCTCGCAAAGCCCTGCTCCAGATGAACCAGGCTGCCCCGACCAGCTCTGTGCCAGTCCAGCAACAGAACCTTATGAACCCGGCCAGTGGTGCGTATATGTTGATTTTGTGATATTTAGTTTCACTGTAGAAGCAGCACATGCCGTGTAGAGCAGATGATGTTCAACAAATTTGTGGGTTTTTTCAGCGTTTAAGTCAGAATCACGTTTCCTTTTGAGATTATTTCTGGGCTCTTCTTTTCTTTTCTACAACGTACAGTAGAAGTCAGGAGCAGGCGAGTCTAGTTCTTACATGTCACTGAGACGCTCTGTACCTCAGTTCTGTCCATGCAGTTGGAATTTGCCCTAGGTGAGGTAAGGCTGAGGTAGAACGTGACAGGTCCTGTCTGACATGTTTGGGAGCTCCGTGACTCACAGATTACAGAGTTTACCGATGAAGTTTCTGTTTTTCGCAAATCGTCACTGTTCCATCTGGCAACCTGCGTGGAAATCTAAAACAGCATGAAGACATTTTGAGGAGCAGCCTCGTCTGTTTATCAGAGATGTATTACATTCTCAGTAGCTGTACCAAATAAAACTTCTAAGCTTCATCCAAAACATTGATTTCCAAATCAGCTTTCTCTGTACGTGTGTGCTCATTCTGTCTAAAGCCAGTAGTTCTGCACAGTTGCAGTTAAAAATGAAACTACGCTAATAGTTTATATAGTTTTTATACTCCAGAGCATTCTGAAGTCCAAAACTGTACATTTAATTCATAAAAAATGGATGTAATCGGCCAGTAAAATGTTCAGTAATCCTCATGGAGCCTTACAGAACAACATATTGACTGCAGTCACACTGCGCTCTGCCTGTACACAAAGGGAGGCATGCACCTGTGCTACCAGGGTGGTCCTACAGCAGCAGCACTGTAAATGATCCACAGGAACAAAAAGTCTTATTTCAACTCAACACTATTATCATTATTACGTAGGTCTTTACCGGGAACAAAAAAAAAATTAAAATGTACTTTTTTTCCCGCTCAGCTCTTGATTTAATTCATATAATCACTTATGTTTTAATTGAAGATTTTGTTCGATGAATTATATATTCATTTATATTTAAAATATAATGACATTTGAAGCGTTATTGGAACGAGTCAATAGAGGCTTTGAATGTGGAAAAAAAAACACATAAAGCTCAGCATTAAAGCTCAAAGAAGAAAACTAATATGATATATATCTGATATTACTGCTTCTCCTACTTAAAAGTGTCTATAACTACAATACCCTGTAAATTAAGCTCAGCTAGTTGCTATATGTTGTGTAGTAAAACTAAAGTGTAATCAGTGAGTGGACCAGCAGCATCTCTTTAACATATGCATGGCATCCTTCAGGTCCTCTTCCTGATGGCTGGGAACAAGCTATTACATCAGAGGGAGAAATTTACTACATCAACCACAAGAACAAGACCACATCCTGGCTTGACCCACGACTTGACCCACGCTTTGGTGAGTTTATGATAGATAAATTTAGCATTGTTCCTGATTTTAAGTACAAACCCATGCATCTGCTATTTATTAAATGAAGTTGCCACTAAAATAATACCAAGGGATGTTAAAAGAGCAGCCTCTGTATCTCAAATAGTGAGTTAATTTCTGGATGATTCATTGTTTGGTCACCTCACCACATTGTTTAGGAGTGACTAATCATGGTTGGGGTTAGGGTTAGACCACAGGATTTCTCCAGATTTCACCAACCCCCCCCCCCCCCCCACCCCCTCAAATCTGCACCTAACCTTTTGTCAGCCATTTTAGTGTTGGAGCAACAGCTGAGTTGGCCATTAATCCCCCCAGGCCGGGCTAAAGTTTGACAGTTAGCTTTCAGTGTGCGGTGGCCAGGGGCTGGTGAATAAGTGACAGGACCAGGTACATGTGTTGAGATTTCTCTGCGGCCCATGGGAATGAGCTAATCCTCCTGCGCTCAGGAAGGCTTCCAGAGATGAAGGTTCCTGCTTATGTCACTCTGACTCATTTACGCTTCAGGTGCCGTCCCTTCGTTACAGGCAGCGTTCCCCAGGGAAGCTCACCCTGGTTCACAAAGGCAACATGTGCGAATCAGCACGCTGGCTGTTATCCTGTTAAATGTTAGTGTTACTTTTTATCGGGCCCGGGCACTTAAAGGGCAGGGTTTTTTGTTTTTTTTTCTGTAAGCAATTGTGTGTCCCAGTCTGAAGGGAGGCAGGAAAGTTCAAAACAGAGTTGTAAGAGGAGTGGGGCAGCTGGGAAGAGATGGCGGCTCTGATCGGCGAACCTCTTTGAAGATTTGTAAGTCTTGAACACACAAGGCTGCCGGGCCCCTGAGAGCGAGTGAGAGGGAGAAAGAGACTGTTAACTCATGATGTGCCATTTTAAACACAATTTTGTTCTCCATCTGATAAAAGTTTTTCTGTATTTAGTTATTCTGAAGGCTCTTAGTTATACATTTTACATCTCTTATAATGTTCATTCTGCTGTTATTTGTTCTTTTGCGATACTTTTGAGTTTAGACATTTTTTTTTTAGTGTTATGCATCAATGAGGGTCCGTGCTTAGTGGACACCAAGTTTTATTCATTTGTATTTATTTTTTAATAATTTCTTTCACATTTGTGCATAGAACTGGGCTCCTCAGCTTCAGAAATACCTCTATACTGCTGCTATGTAGGTCTCCAATCATAAGCCAGCTGCTTTGATAATGGAGGCTAATTTGAGCTTTGAGAAGAAAAGCAGCAGAGCTCCTTTAACTGAGGGTTGTTGCCGGCTGGCTTTCCCCTGCATGAGGCCCAGTGCAGGCACAGCCCCGTTCTGCACTAGCTCCAGACAGACTTGAATCTCTGCCAGGCCTCTTTATTCTGTGGTCCAACTCTTAATCTGTTCTAGACCTTTTCAGTCAAAGAACTCCAATGTGAGAGGGGGAGGTGGGGGGGGGGAGGCGGCTGGGAGAGGCGAGGCGAAAGGGGAAGAAAGGAAAAACGGAGGAACAGAGGGAAAATGCCGACGGGATAAGCATGCATCCTCTTTAAGATCCAAGGAGGTGGTGAACAGGGAACAAGACATGACTGCACTGTGGCTGGGTTCAAAAAGGGGCTGGCCTGTGTGGTTGTGTTGGTCTCCCTACGTATGACTTCTGGATGAGCAGCAAGGAAAACATGCGAGGAGGATAGTTGAGGATGCACGAAGGCGGGTTTCCTCCCGAGTTTGTTTTTTTTTGCTGGATCATGTCATGTGATGTTTTTCTGAGTACTTCACCAGAAAAGTGGCATTTTATTCCTGATGTCACCGCAATTAGATACTCATACTGTGATGAGGCAGCAGTAAGCCAGTTTAAAGGGTAGATTCATATTTTTAATCTTAACCCTGGAGGTTTTTCTAGTAATGTGCGCAGTGTAGGTTTTATATGCACATGTATTTATCTTTTAGATTTATGTGTGCCTATAAGAGGGCAGCAGAGATGAGGTATTATTGCAGACTAACCTGGTAGTTAGCATTGCCCTGAATCTCTTGATAAAAAGCCTGTGGGATTATTCAGTTAGATTTTGTAGTATTGCAGAAAATTCACTCTGTGGCAAACACAAGTTAATGACACTTGTGCATTTTGTTCAGCAATGTGATAATCAAACTTCATCGTGGTCGTATGACTTCAACGTCACCAGCACTAAGCTTCCTGCTATATTACACTATATATTTTATAAAATGATCAGTTGACAAGTTTGAAGGTTAGTTAGTCTCCATGTTTGTTGTTGTTTTTTTTTTAAATCTCAAAGTTGTAAAACAAAGCATAACAATCTCCAGGACTTGATTTGATCATAGACCTTATTTCTAACTAAACTAACTAAAAACCCATGAAAAAAAATCTCTTTGAATTCCTTCAGTGTCAGTGATCAATTTTGATTTTATTTACTTTCACTGAAAAGATAAATCCAGTACAACTTTTGATTTTTTACCCTGTAATGTGCTGACATAATTCCCAATCTTACAGAGCTCCCAGACGGACTCAGTTTTTTTCCGTCTCCTTGCCATGCAGCGCCAGGTCAACACAGGCTAGCTTTACTCAGACCTTACTGTTGTACAAGACGATAAAACAGTGTTTGTCTCACATCCAGACTGTTGCTCCACTTTGCTTATCTCGATGCCAGAAACACAACACCTTCCCGAGAGACCTTTTTCTTTTCTTTTTTTTTTAAACTTGTTTAATCGACATCAGACAAATATTTACAGAGCCTTCAAAGGTGCTGTGCCCTGGCCACATAGAGAACTTCCCGCTGCTTGCACACCCTCGACTCTACCTGTCACAGGTGATCTTGTGGTGTAATGTGCCTGCCAGTGTGATGGTCTGATAAGGGCCTGTGTTGCTGGCTCGTTGTCTTGCAGGGGTGCGTGAAAAAGACAAAAGGCAGACAGCATTAACTTGTCTCTTATCTGCCTGCCCCACCAGCTATCACCGCCCGTATGTGCTGCTGACTTCAAGCACCCCTCCAAACACACACACACACACACACACACACACAGAGTCTTGTAGCCTCCCTCCATGCTATCGCTCTGGCCCTGAACTGAACCTGTCCTTGGCTTTCTATGTCACCCACAGATGTAATTCGCTGCTTCGATATGCTCATTGTTTGTGCATAGTTCCTGCAGTAACATTGGTTACTGTTAGCTGTTTGGTCTGTGAGGGAGACCTTGACAAGAAACTCCACCGTAAGACCGCGTTCAGCAACATGCGGTCTAGTGTGTCGGTGGATCGCTTTCCAAATGCCCTCCTCACTTCTCGACGCAATCCTCTGCAGAACTCACACCTCAAAGAAATTAAACTTGGGTGTTATTTACATAGTTTGGGCCTGTTTTTGACAGCTTTGATAATATGGCGTACAGTTGGGATCATTATTAGTGCACATTAAGTTATGTTAACAACGACAATGTTAATAAAATTCTTACAGTAAATTCCAAGACACTGTCTGTAAACTTTTATGAAAATTTACAGCTTAAGCCAAATAAGTTCAAATAAGTTGGTTGCCTGATTGTCACTTCTTGCCCTGTCAAATCTCCAATTAGTGATCTTGAAACAATGCTGTAATCATTAATACAAATAATGGTCAAAACTATAAAAATCAGGACCCAGGTCGTGTGAAACCATTTTTTTTTCCTTTCATGTGAGGCCTTGTGTAACAGTGAAATCTGTCTCCACATGCTTCTCTTTATTTTTTTCAAAGCTCAAAGCTTCAGATCTACAGCTGCTGACATGTACAGCACCTCTGCCTTCAGAACAGCTGATGGTTCCCTGATGCTGGAATGATTCAGCCACAAAAGGCCTCAGTATCTGCCAAAGATAAGAAGCAGGGAGAAGTAACACACTCTCCCATGGCTTTCAGTTCTGTGTGTATGTGAGGGAGACAGAGGAGGAGCAGGCGGCGGCTCCATGACTCTGTATGTGTTTGTGTGCAAGCGTATGTGCTGGGGTGGGGTTGTTGGGGGAGGCAGCGGCAGCGTGGACAGAGGGGGGGAGGGAGGGAGGGAAGGGGGGAGACGGAGGGCAGGGCAGGGCGGGGCCTGCAGAGCTTCCCAGGGAGAGCCCTGAGCCACGGTTCATTCAGCTCCTGAGATAGTGTAAACAGACAGTGATTGAATGGTGATGAGAAAGGTGCCGGGGCGGGCAGGACAGCACAGAGAGAGGCAGCCCCGCATGAAAATTGTGCCCCCGTCAAGGCTTTGTTTTGGTTGGTGTTTCAAGCGCATAAGCAAACAGCGCTCCTCATTGGTTCCATTACTGTTACACCCCTTGTGGTCCAGCACACTCGCTTCTCTTTCTCTACTACGGTGATAAAACGTGTGACCTACTTTGCATGCATAGATTGCTGCATTGCTGTGCTGCTTTTATGCTCATGTTTATCAGACCCACCCTCACTAGAGTACAGAATAACAAAGATTTCACCGGGGAACAGCTGTGTTTCCAATACACAGTGAGGTTGTTGGCACACATCACAATTGCGTTGGGTTGGTTGAAGGAAGTTTTAGAAGTTAATAGCATCGCAGAACCTGATGCAGGTCTATTTTAAATGAATTTCTCAGTGTCTTTTTTTTTTTTTTTTTTTTTTACTCATAATGCATTCAGTAAATCAGCTGAAGTGGAGCCATCGGGCCAGGTTAAAGGAGGCAGGGAGTCTTGGGGGGATAAGCTGTGATTTGTCTAGAAGGAAACGAAACGCACGGTGAAAAGGATAAGTCATAACTGATGCAATGTACAACACACAACTAACAAAGCCTGTCTTAGTCAGTGAGTGGGAGGGGATCAGGTCTTACAGGAATAGTGGTTGTTTGAGATGCTAGATTGAAAACTTGTGCTGGGACTTCCCTTGTACTACACAACCTGTTGCACTGGCTCCGGTCTTTTACAAGTTCAGCTTGTTGAGAGAGAGAAAGGGGAAAAAAAAAAAAGAAAGAAACGCTCGGGTTGTCAGTCTTGTTATGCAGTGTTTAAATGCAGCCAAGCATTAAAGGGTGTAGCTGCACAGATATTGCGTGTGTTTTATAGTCAGCTGAAGATCCTATATGCAGGATTTTTTTTTTCATTGTTTAAAGCTGCATACAACAAATTAGCCCCAGAATGGTGATGCAAAGGACAAAGGAGCCCCATCCCACTTAATTGAGACCCAAAAGATTTTTTTTATTCACTATGCAATGTATAAAATGAGCACTAAATGTTACTCAGACAGTACGGATTGAGTTTAACCCCTGTCCGTCTCTCTTGCAGCCCTGAACCAGCAGAGGATCACCCAGAGTGCCCCGGTGAAGCAGGGAGGGCCGCTGCCTCCCAGCCACAGCGGAGTCATGGGAGGCAACAATCAGATGAGACTGCAGCAGATCGAGAAGGAACGGCTGAGACTGAAGCAACAGGAGCTGCTTCGACAGAGACCACAGGTCAGGAGTGAAGAGTTACAAGTGTTTTTATAGAAGAATCTAAAGGCTTCCGAGATGTGCTGCGGCCTCGTGGAGGATCTTTTAACCTGTATCACAAAGATCACAGGGTCAGTCCTTTCAGTATGATGTGTCCATCAGGGTAGCAGCAAGACACTGGACCTCTGACTGCTCACCGGTTGAATGAGGGTGCCAGCAGAATGTTTACGTATGACTCATCATTCGTATGTATTGTGTTGGACCTTAAGCCCCTTTGATCAGAATTTATTGTCACACCGCCCCGCAGTGGAGTCCGATGAGTCATGCGTGGTAATTTTATCACTTCCTAGCGCTGATGTGTCACCGTGCAGCCCACGCAAGGGCGGCGCAGCCAAGTCCAGCCGTTTACTGAAGGCTGTGTCATAACACTAGAAACGGAGCTTTATGATTATGAATGAGGGTGCCGGCCACTTTGTTTACCATGCAATTCAAACGGGTTGTTTAAAGTTCACAGAGTAGGAAATGACCTTAGTTTCTATCTGTGACAGGGTGTAGTGATGAAATTGTCCTCACTGAAAATCCTCAGGACATATTAGGCGTATACTTAAGTAACCTTGTAGTCAAATTTGTGAAAAGGTCATATGACGGAGAAAATCTGGTTTCATCATGGGGTCGAGGATCTGGTTACAACTGATTACTTCTGGAGAATCGTGATTTCTTAGCCATATCGAGGCTTTAAACTTTGTTCTCTTCCTTCTTTTTAAAAAAGTTTTCATGCACGTAAACAAATCTTTTGGAGCAAACCGGTTATTTCAGTGCTGCCATTTTCTTTTTCCTGTCTTCCTGACTGATTTCTCTCAATCTGCGCGCATTTACATGTAGCAGTAGTTTAAGGACTTAAACTTAAATGATACATCCTAATGTTTTTTGTTTTTTTGTATTGATGTAAACCTGAATTTAAACTCATAGCTAAAGCGCTCAAATAAATGCAGTGAAGATAGAAAGTACAATATTTGTCTCTAAGATGCAGTGAAACAGAAGTATAAAGATACTATAAAATTACCTCAAAATTGTACACAGCACGCCACTTAAATTGCTTTTCCCCACTGATATGTAGTAAACAATAACATAATTAATTAATTATGCAATGACAACATTTGTTATAAGACAGTACTATGAAGTCTTGTTGCTCCAGAACAAGCTGCATGTTATCTAATCTTCGGCCTTCAATGATGATCAACAAGTTTAGAAGAGGAAATATGTGTGTGTGGAATACATATACATACTTTTAAAAACGGGATACCTACATTACCCACAATGCAACTGAGTGACACCACTGGCAGCTATTTATTGGATTACATGAGCTTTTCTGGAGCCTCAAAAGGCTTTTTATATATTTTTTTTCACATATGTACTAGTACTCCCTGTAAACACACTTTAATGTGTAAAATATTTGGAGTCACCCTTTAAGATTCGAGTGCAGACCGGACCGTGTACATTTAAAATCATTCATGGATTCCAGTGAACTTTCTAATTCCTGCAACTTTCCAGATACAAGATGTTTAGAATACAGCGGCCATACTGTGTTTGCAAATACAGAGGAGCGTGATTATGTGCTCGTGTAGGGAGTTCAACATTGGGGCAATGCTTGCCACGCCTAAATGTATTCCACATGGCAAGACATATGATGAAGAACGGGTGTGGATGTATGCAGACGAGTGCTGACGCTGCTTGGTCATGCACAGAAAGAAAACCATAAAGGTTGTTTACAGTCCACAGCCCTCATAATCCCTCCTAATCAGAACCAGATTGTTTACGCGTGTGCACTGGATTCTGGTTTAGATTCTCGAGAAGGAACATGTTCAAGTTCTACTGAAATAAAGGGAAAGGCGCAAAAAATCAACAACTATTACTTTATAAAGATTAGATAAAAGCCTTTTGCCTCAGGGAACATTGTGTCCACTCTTCCTCAACCACAACCAATAAAAGCTTCTACCACCGCTTGGGGTAGCAGCTACCATAGCAGCTACTTTACACCCTTACAAAAAAAACATATGAACATCCCATTGGCTGTCATCAGTGACCCTGTAAACGTTCAAAACTGTGACACAAGTCGAATCATTCCACCTTCCTGTCCAAGGACTTTCAGGGAAGGAGGTGAAAAAAAAGAACATGACTTCATATCCGCAGCCTTATCTGATACAGCATGTGTAGAAAACAATTGTCTCCAACTGTGGTCGCCCCCTCATGTAATCTGACACTGTGTATGGGGAGGAATGGAGAGCACCAATGTCGGCAGTATGTGTGCTTAATTTAACATTTTATGCTGTGGGGCAGCCGGGACATAAGGCAGTTCTGACATGTTTTCATGAAGCTGTGTGCAATTAGAGGTCAGGGGTGGGGTTGATTGTGTTGTTCATGAGTTTTGTGCTTTGTCGTCACAGGAACTCGCTCTGAGAAATCAGCTGCCTACCAGTATGGATCAAGATGGCAGCACGAACCCTGTGTCCTCCCCTATGGCCCAAGATGCCCGGACCATGACAGCCAACAGCTCTGACCCATTCCTCAACAGGTTGGTTTCACACACAGGCCCAGAGCGAACGGAGGAAATGTTCCCCTTGTACAGTAGAGCGCAGTTGCAGCTGGTTGACGTCACTTGGCGAGGGCTCCCATTCTGGTTCAGCTCGTCAGACTTTTATGTATCCTGTCTGAGTGAATCTGTTTGCTCGGATGTTGAGTTTGAGCTCTGGTGAGAGCTCCCCGAGTTACACAAGTAGTAAAAACAGAAGGACAATCTCTGGGCTTAACCCTCTTCACATGGTAATGACTCATTCAGAGCAGCAGGTCTGGGCTGGAGATAACTGCACAATGACGACCTCTGGTGTACAACTGCTGCAACAAAGAGGAATCAGAACAGAAATGGTGGCGTCACCTGTGAAAAAATGTACAAAACTTAGATTTTATTCAGCTTCCACAACTTGAATAGATAAAAGATTTTTTTTTAAAAATAAAAAACTGGACTTTAAATTTAGATCTGAAAAAAGCTGGTACACGAAGGGATCGGAGCTTCTTCTGTCTGTGAACGCTGCTCCATGGCATTCTGGGAAATCATGGGGTAGCAGCCCTCAGCTCTGGTTCTTCTGTGAGGAAAGAGCTGAATAGCAAGCAGGCCATGAGAACATGTGGTCCAGTCAGTCGACAGGCCGACCTAATCTCCCCTCCTCCCCCTGTTGCCTCCACTCCTCTGCTCTTACAATGGCCTCATTCATCCTGCCTCTGCCATACTCTGCCTACATATTTTTCCTCTGCTAATTAGTATAGGCTTGTCAAATGTCTTCCCTCTGCCTCTTTGTCTCTCTGTTGCCCAATTCACTGTTGCTCTTTTTCCTAATGTTCTGCAGTAAGAGAGCGAAAATAGTGTTATGTTGAGGTTTCGCTGTGGATCAGCCACCGCAAAACTCACTGCAAGTCCTCCACATGGATGGAAGTGTTCAGACGAAGGATGTATGCAGAAAGTCCCCGAGGGAATTAAGGCCACACTGTTACTTTTAATAACCGAGTGTGTTTGCTTTTTCGGTTCAGTTAATTGGATTCACGCAGTTCACTTTCAAAGTGGAGTTAAGTGAAGGGTCGTTGAGGTCATCCCGAAACTCTGCAGAGACAAAAAACCTTTTTATTTCCTTCATGCTCGTTGGAAGTCATCATGTTTATTAGCCGCGGTGCAGAGTTTACAACCCAGATCTCTTTACTCTTCTATTTTCAGCGGGACCTACCACTCCAGGGATGAGAGCACAGACAGCGGCTTGAGTATGAGCAGCTACAGCGTCCCTCGCACTCCAGATGACTTCCTCAACAGTGTGGATGAGATGGACACAGGTGAGGCAGGAAGAGAACAGAACTTTTGTTTGGTGTCTTTTGTCTGAAAAAGCATTTATTTCTGTGCAACGTCAGTGGAGCTGTGACGACTAGTCCATCAATCGGTTTCCCTGCGGAAAGAAAATTAATTGCCAACTATTTTGATAATCAATTTATCTTTTTAAGTCATTTTTCAACCAGAAGTGTTCAACATTTGTCGCGCCAAGCTTCTTTAATGTATGACCGGATTTAGTGCTTTTCTCTGTCACAGCTCTGAAACACCACATTGTATTTATGATGGCTGATTAGGACCAACAGGAAAATATTACATTACACTCACATGGAGTGGTCCTAACAAAGAAACAAGTTATTTCTTGAAGTAATGTAGGTAATCGCACATTCAGTGAGTCTGTTGACGATAACGAATTTGAGGCCCACTGCAAGTTGTGTAAGAAAACACTCAGATTTGAGGAATAAAGGCATCAGTTGCATGAAAAACATAGAAGGTCATCAGTTAACATCATCATTGCACTAAGCTGACTAGATCTTCAGAAGTCATCCTAACATCTCTTTCGTGTTCATCAGGGGACCCTCTTCCACCCTCCATGGCAACACAGCCCAGTCGTTTCCCTGACTACCTGGACACCATCCCCGGGACAGACGTGGACCTGGGCACCCTGGAGGGCGAGAGCATGGCGGTGGAGGGCGAGGAGCTGATGCCCAGCCTGCAGGAGGCCCTGAGCTCCGACATCCTCAACGACATGGAGTCCGTGCTGGCAGCTACCAGGATCGACAAGGAGAGCTTCCTCACATGGTTATAGAAGACGCGAGCGGTGCGCTCCTTCCTCCTCTGCCTACACTCTGAACTGCTGCCTGCTCTAATCTGTGAAGGATTCATAGATGCTTTTACAAGACATTTCAGCGAGCGTCTCTGGACTTCCGTCTTTGTCTTGGCGTGTAAGGCCAACCCTCTTTTGAGGCAGTATTCTTTTCACTGGTGTGTTATCTCTTTATTTTGTCTGTGTCTTCAAGGCTGGCCCATGAACAGACAATTACGCAAGGGTCCCCAAATCTTTCACCGGTCTGTCAGTGAATCAAGGGCATCTTTACCTAGAGCAGGGGTCACTCCTTCCCCTGCTCTCCCCTCATATCCGAGCTGGGCGGGCGCATGTACTCTCCTGCCTCTTTTTATCTTGCAATATAGTGTGAAGCGGCGCTGCTTAACTGTATTTGGGACTGTTGCATCTAGATTGAGTAGCTTTATATTTGGCCTTGTGAGGTTTTTATTCTTTTGTTGTTTGTTTTCAACAAGCCTGAGAAACCAAAAATGATGTATTTGAAGCATAAAGAACAATACTGATTTGGAGTAAAGGTAACGTGAGGCCCAGTTTGAACATGTTGGCTTTGCTTTGGGGTGGGCGGGTGGGTGGGTAAGAAGGTTGGAGCCTGGGGACGGACTACATTGCTGCTTGGCTGTGCCAGCAAGTCTAAGTTAATCCTTTGATAGATCAAGTGCCTTCAGTTGTATTTTTTTGAGACGCGAGCAACACGAACAATTACTACGTTTCTGTAACGCAGCAATAAGCATTAGGCTGACATCGCTAACATCAGCCACACTTTCCTCTGCCTAATGTTGAATAATCAAAAATGTATTTTTTGTTTTATAAACACATTATAAGGGGATTTAGGGATTTCTTTTTTTCTTTTTTTTTTTTTTAAATCCTAGCTTCTTTGTATCTCAGTCTTATCCAAGCCTAAATCATGATTCATTCTTTGTTTTATCCTTCTAGTATTCTTTTATTTTTAGGTTACTACATATGTATGATAGCGTAGATCAAAAGGCATTTTGCTTGTTTTTAACCTCTTTCATAGATGAATATAATACATTTGTAACAGGGTCGACTGTTAACGCATCACTTCACCAAGATGAATCCTGCCAAGACTGCAGATTGAGTTTTGGCTCTTCTTCTTCTTTTTTTTTTTTTTTTTTTTTTTTTTTTTTTTAACCATTTAGCTGATTCTCTTCTCGTCTCTGATTTTACTATATACATATTAGTGTTATTGTTTATTTGTTGATCACATGCAGCTTTTACTATATTTCCTGAACATTAACCAAAAAAAAAAGAAAAAAAAAAGGCAAATCTCTCAGCTAAACAGAAACTATAGCTCTTTGATCAATTTGTGACAACGTTCAGTATACAAGAGTTACAGTGTGTGATTCTACGGGGTTAGACAGCTAAGACAAGTTCAAGCAGGTTTAAGAGTCATGTTGAGGGGGGTAGTGTAGAAGGCCAGGGTTTGACTGACGGCGGTGAGTTACGCAGATTGTTGAATTCTTCTTTTTTTTTTTTTTTTTTTGTGAAATAATCAAGAAACAATCAGTTATTATCTCAGTCAGGAATTGTTGTGGCGGATTCCAAAGATGTTTTTGTAATGACGCTAACACTTATTTTTGCTTCCATTTTCCACACAGAGTCCAGAAAAAAAACGGTCTGATTTGTAAATCAGCCTCTGTTTGAACACACTGTATAAGCTAATGAGAAAATGATGTAGGTTTTTAAAGTGTTAATGGACACGTCTGAATAGGTATATAGCTGAGAGATTCTTTTAATTTCTGTTTTTGTTTTTGTTTTTTTTTAGACAAAGAAGGTTGTTTTGAGTGACTAACCCTGAGATTTAAGGATGAGGTTTCAGAACAGAGAAGCAAGTGATTCTTTAAGCGCTCACATGTTTACATTCTCTACGAGTAAGAAACTGCTACAGCAGCGACGGAGACAACACACTGACAACTCTCTCATAATCACATTATTTTGACGTTTACAACATGAACACATCATTGCATTACTGCAGTAATCTTTGAATAATCAGCCGACCACGCACGCCCCTGGTTGAGGACTTGCATGATGTCACACTGATTCTATTGCCAACCAATACTTAATTGGTAGCATTAACTTGATGGAACAATTTTTTTTTTTTTTAAGATCAGAGAACATGAACATTTTTTTTTATTATTCTGTGTGAGAAACCTCTTTTTAGTTTGATTTTATTGATCATTAAATCATGTGTTGATGGATTTTAAGATGGATAAACAGTGTTGGTGAGAACAATGCAACTAAAAATGAGTGGTACACTACAGTGCTTGTATTGCACGGCTACAGAGTTTTCATTTTGATGCAATGACGCATTTTGTCACACAAACCTGATTTTATGCTTACTTAGAGTGTAACTGTCGGAGCATATTAGCTGTTGACTGTCATTGTAGCAGTAGAACTAATCACACAAGTTAAAGGATTTTGTATTTAGAGTTTTCTAAATGCACATGAAATGAATTTATATTCAGTAATGATCTGTTCAATTTTTTTTTGATAGATATGTGCATGTGTTTTAGAACAATAAATTCTGTTACATTATATCTTGCTTCATATGATACTTTGAAATTGGCCTGAAATAAAGTATATACTTTGTGGTAACATTTGCCTTGTGTGGTAATGTATTTCACCGTTTTGCATTTGTATTTAATGATTTCTAAATATACAGACTTATCTGTACTGCGAACCTATACTGTACCCTGAAGTAAGAAGCTGTGTTGGCCAGGTTTGTCCACATGTACACTATGTTTGCCTTCCATGAACTGAGATGGAGAACAATTCACAGGAAGTTAGAATAAGACAAACGGCTAAACATTTTTATAAAGAAAAGCAAAAATAAACAGAGCTGTTATGTACATACTAGAAGGTAAGAATTTGACATATACATAAATCTGTGGGAGTGAATATTTTTTATGTTGCTCAAGCCCTAACCAAAGTTAATTTTCTGTTACTATGTGATGGACAATAAAGTTTCTTGAATCTTGAATATGTATAAAAAAAAAAATAAAAAAAAACATGACTAACAACATAAATATTTATGTATAACAAGTGCTTTGTAAATTATAGACAAATGCAAATAAACATTTTTGGACGGAACATTTTAGTTGCAATCAGGTCGGTGCAGATGCAAATGTACAATAATATTGGTTGGTCAATTATGTAGTATGTTTTATTTATTTTTGCTATGATCATCACAATATGGCACTAATATTTAATTTCACGATTTATTTTGAAAGTATTCGGCGGAAGTGCCACTCATGTGTTGCAGTTACACTGTATTACCACCTGAGGGCAGAAAAGCATCTGTCTAAATGTAAATGTTTATTTATTGGGTGTGTTAACAGGCACTACAGCCCTACTGGTGCCAGCTGAAGTCATGAATGCTAATGCTATGCTAGCACACTGTGAGGAGCTACTTCTTCACTGACTCTGAAAACTCTCACAAACCAACATAACGCGGGAGTATTTATATCTGTAATTAGAAACGGGAGTGTTCACTGCCCTCTTTCCTAAGTTCTCTTTTTTTTTTCCTCGTGTTGAGAAGAGTAAAAACAAGTGACATGACAAGTGACAAGTTTTCTTATTTGTGAAACAGAATGAAAAGAGCTTTTTTTCCACTGGTTTTCATACACACAAAATACATTTCACCAGTTAAAGTGATTTTTTTACTTGGCTCAACACATGAAAAAAAAAAAATTAGAAAAAGGAGCACCAGATAAAAAAAAAAAAACATATCCCTTACCTTCCAGGGCTTCCATACTCATCCCCCAATGACTCTTGATTTTTTGTGAGATGTTTAGTTGAAGTCAAAGGAACATACAGAAAATGTTATGAAATTACAATGTTAATCTATTAATATTTAAGGATAATGCTTAGTGCTCTTTTTGGAATGGTGAAAATGTTGTCTATTGTATAAATAGTGGGAAAAAAAGTTTTAAAAAAATATGTACAGGAAAGTAGTGATATCCATGTTTTAGATTCAGGGCAGTGTGGTGTCCTGAATCTAAAACATGGATATCACTACTTTCCTGTACATATTTTTTTGTGGACAAAGAGATGAACTGCAATATTCAATTAATCAAGCTGCATTCCAGATTTTTTTTCAGGGAGGAGTAACAAAGAAATTCACTCATGAAATATATATTTTTTTCTGTGCTTGTGATTTTTTTTTTTTTTTTCATGTATCGTGCGGGGTCAAAGAAATGTGTTTTCTCCAATAATTTTTTTTTTCATGGATTGAGAGGGGTAAAAAAAGTGACATGAGTAGTGAAGCAATTCTGCCTCTTGTGGTCAAAAATTGGTATTACAGAACGAAAACACTGATCTTAGCTCCACTGGAAACATATTCTTTTCACTGGGTTTCACACACTTGGGGGTAAAAAGTAAAGAAGTGAAACATTTTTTTGATAATACATTTTTACTAGTGAAAACTTTTTTTTTTTTACTTGAGTAATACATTCACCCACAAAATAATTCTTTTTCAATTTTTTTTTTTTTTTTTTAGAAAATGTTATGAGATTAAATGGTAATCGATTAATATTCAAGCATAAAGCTTAGTGCTCCTGTTGGAATGGGGAAAATGTTGAATGTTGTGTGTAAACTCAAAGTGACTCTGCAGTAAACATTGTTTTTTCTTTTTTTTTCCCCTGATCTGATCTGAAGTAAGACCCTGGTGGACACACTAAATTCTGCCGCGTGAAGTGAAGACGTCTTTTATTACTGGACACAGAGGTGGAGGTTCAGCCCTGCTCATTCCCAGAATTCTTTTTATTCTGGTGCCGATTTCTTTTTTTTTTTTTCGTTTTTTTTTTCCCTTCACGTGAGAAACAGATTTTCTTTTTTGTCCACAAGTGATTTTTTTTTTCCATGTGTCAAATAGTGATTTTTTTTTTTAATTTATTTTTATTCATTTATTTTTTTGTGTTGAGAGGAGTAAATTTCACTTAAAGCTTACCTGGGACGGAAAGACACTTGCACATGTGTCCTAGAAGATACTGCTTTTATAGAAACATTTTGATCAAAGATCGTTTTTGGGAACTCAAGGCAAACCAAATGATACGCTGGTTTTTATAGACATTCCTCTAATTAGTTTCAATGCAAAACATCTGTGTCACTGAAGCATGTTCATGGGGTATTGTAGTTTTTTTTTTTACCCACATGGACTACAAAAAATGGAGACAAAAATAAAATGTATGTGAATGTACTAAAACCACTTAAAGTAGATTTCCTTTGCTGTGTATCCTAAAATCTATGGAAAGAAGATATGAAGATATTTTTGCACTTAAACTAAAACACATTAGACAGCGCTGAATAGCTGATTGTACCGCACCCCAAAATAACACGAAAAGAACATCCTGACCTTCAGCATAATTGTTCACATTGGACAAATATAAATTAGAATCAGTTCTTTGCACTGAGAAGCCTATTTTTATTCAAATGCAGATTTCTTTTGGCAGCATAATAATCATATTCCTGCTACACGTCGTAAAACAATTCCTTATACTTCAAGTCATTCATACAAATTTAATGCATTAACGGGGGCCTTGGGGCAAGGAAAAAATTGGGATTTGGAAGATTTTAACACACTATACAATAATTATTTTTTAATAATATAAGCCACAGAGAACACTTCTTTTCATAAAGCAGTTTTATTTTTGCTTTAGATTGCAAATCAAAGCATCTATCAAAGAAGGAACAAGGCTTTTTATTTATTCATTTATTCAAATCAATTTTATTAATTACATGTATTATAATGTATCATTACTATCCCAATAATTATTAAATATCACATGAAAAAAAACAAAAAAACTAATGGTTACATTTTTTTTTAAAATCGCATCAAAAACTACCACAGATGAAAGAGCTTGAACGATAAGTAAGAAAACATCTGTTGTGGCAAGATTCTCTGTGTGTATGGTAGCAAAACTTGTTAAGGTTAATACCATGTCATGCTAAATAGTGGATGCAGATTTAGAAACTTGAAAGCAACACAGCAATGTTTTCTTTTCACAGTGTGAAGTTGGTATTTTATCCTCTACGACAGCACTACAGCATGAGTATGACAAAGAGACCACGGAAACAGTGACTGCAGAGAAAAGCAGTTTCTTGGCCGATATACCGGGAGTAAAATATGCTGAGTACTAAGGACAGAACACAAATTCCTTTCACAGTAAATACAATACAAAACAATACAGTATACTTGAATAAAACAAATAATATGAGTTTATAAAATTCCATTTTAACATCATTTTAAAAAATGTTACCCCTCACATCTTACATACATAACCTCTATGATTTTTTTTTAGCAATCGATGACCCAAAATTCATGAGTGACTGCCCAGAATCTCATCCAGATTTATATCTTTCATCCAATCATCGTTCCCAGAGCCAGACTTGAGCAGAGAGTCTATGAAGTCTGAGTCCGTGTTGATCCCTGGAACTGTGTTGTCTCCCTCGGGGAGGAAGTCAAAGGTCAGACGGTTGGCCCGGTTATTCTGGTAGCTGCTCGAGCTGGGACTGGGCTCTGCAAAGTTGCCTGCTGGTACCCTCTGCTCAGGGGAGGCCTGGTTCAGGCTCCCCACTGCTGATGGAGATCCAATCAGAGGCTGGCTCGGTCTTGGGCCTGTGTCTCTTATCGCAGGGTTATGAGGGAGCATCCCGATGTCAGGTGCTACCTGGTTGGGAGGGCCGATGTGTCTCTGTTGGTACGGATGGTTTGGCATGTCCAGCTGTGCACCCTGAGACTGTAGTGGATTGGGTAGCCGCCTAACACTGAGTCCGGCTGTCACTTGCTTGTTGGCTGTGCCCCAGCCCATGTTGACGTTTTTCATCAGGCCTCCTAGACCCTGTCCCGGCACCCCTGAGGAGTGCAGGTCAGCCGTCGTTCTCGGGTGTTGCACACCTGCTGCGTTATTGTTTATCACAAAAGAATTTCCGTGTGCGTTTGGCCCCAGGAACCTGGCTTTATTCGGATTGAGTCCAATTCGATTCTGATTGTTATGCTGCTGGAACTGGCCGATACAAGAGCTCGGATGACAATCATTCCCCATACCAAACCGGCGGTCCGGTGGCGAAGGACTCATTTTTGTAGCAGATCTACTTGGGAGGTGACAAGACATAGACTGTAGGTCATTCTCAGGACCACTGCCCGAAGACTGGGAGGAGTTTTGACCTGAAGAGAAACAAAGAAAAATAGTTTACAATTGTTGTCATTTGTCAGCACTGAAGGTGAGACGCTACCTGTGAAAACACTGTTTTTTCATTCCCTGGTAATCCTGAGATTATGGGCTAGTTCCTTCCATTAATATGACTCATTGTAGAATAGAGGACAGAAAATGGCCACGATTCACATTTAGGTTTCAGAGTTCAGATTGTAAAACATGTGGGTGCCACAAACTGCAGATTTTATTAGATAATAACAATAACAACAACAACAATGATACATTTCATAGCTAGCGCTTTCGACCATACGCAAAGAAACTTTACAAAATAACATTTTAATGTATATAATCTGCATGTGAAAGTGGAAATTTTCATTCATATGTGAAAAAAGTCACTTAAAAAATGAAAATATCCTGTTCACAGATGATTTTTACAAGATTATTTTTCATTAGGACACCTGGAGTTTCTTATTTTCTGTCTAAAAATGTTTAGAATTTTAAATGTCTTCTCAAAATGAGTTTTTTTATAATCTCCACTTCAGTCCCGCTGCAGTACAACCTGTCCAGTTTGATTCTATCTTATTCTGCCGGGGGGGTTTTTCACATCTTTTTTCAGAATTTGCTGATGGATAAAAAGAGGTCTCCAAAATCCCCTCTGTAAAAACCTTCGTCTCAAATATTTCACCCAATGCTCAAATTTCCAATCTAGAACTTCGTGCAAATCAGCACCTCTTTAATTCCTGATGAGTCACTTGCATATTTAAACATCAAATTTCAGAAAACACAACATGAACATTACCTGTGAAGATGCTTCCTTGCTGAACTCCCACCATACTTCTTGACTGCTTGTAATCAGGCGGCGGCCTCGTGAGATGACGACTGAACTGATCATGTGCACTGTCTTTATCCTGAATAGGAAAGACAAAGACGTGATTACTGATTGAGTTATTTTAAAAAAAACACCATTGAAAGCACCACGATGCAAGACGTCACCCACTGAATTGCTGATGGGGTGCTGCGGTTGGTTGAGCTGTCGCTGCATGGCCTGAGTTTTGGCGGGGCCTTTCTGCTGGTTGCTGGGTGCTGGGGGCCGCGGCTGCGACTGGGCCGACATGACTCCTAAGCTTCCGTTGGTGGGCATCCTCGGGCCGGGAGGAACACCCTGAGAACAAGACACACACGGATGTTTTACACTAGTGTCAGTGATGCTTTTTGTAGAAGCTTTGGGAGAAAAACACAAAACCAGAACGGTGCAATAATACGCTTTGACCACTAGAGGGCAAGACTGTACAAGACATCATGGATCTGTTTCAAAGATGCTATTCAACCTCCAGAATGTGGTCAAGGCTACTCCCTCTGCAGATGAAAAAGGGAGACTTGGAGAGAGGCTTTTTTTGGAAGGGGGAGTGCGAGCCCTCCTCAAGGCCTGCTTCTCCCTTGATAATTGTGTCTAAAGAGAGTGGAAAGAATCCCTGAGACAGCAGGAAATGTGTGCCAATGGGGAGTTAAGCGCCAGCACCATGACTACCTCCATTTAATAAGCTCTCCTTTACTGATCACAGTGTTGTGTTTGGCAAAGAGGCATTCTATCCACTAGAAACCCATTTGGCTCCTCGCACTATCACACTGATTAAAACATTGTAGTCGGCAGCACTCACATGAAATTGAGATATCCAAACCGGCTTTTTGTTTTGAGGGCTTGTCCTGAACGTATGCTTCTGCAGATTAGCTTTCACCAGCCATGGGTGTTTGAGATGTTATACGTCCTTGTAATGCATATTTTCCTTTTAGCTTTTTTTTTTTTAAGGCAGCAGTGCCGCGACCGTCTAAAGGCTCCAAGTAAAACCAGTCCTTCTTGTGGACACTCTCTCTATGAAGCTAAAGCTTCAACCCAGTGCGAGCATTTGTCATGAGCAAGGTTATTGTGCACCAAATCCAAGTCAACACGAGCTGTGTATACAATGTCAGTCACCGTGTTGACTTAAAATGTTTCCCAGGGTGAAATGGATTAGAAATCTAACAGTGCGTTTAGCTGAAGCCATTACTTAGAGGACAGATTCTTCGCAGAGGATGAATCTCTACAGGGTGGTGACTTTGTGGTCCCTGAAAGAAAAGCTGGAAAAAAAAAGAAAGAGTGGGAAGTATGTGCATAAATTTGTGTGTGTGTGTGTGTGTGTGTGTGTGTGTGTGTGTGTGTGTGTGTGAATGATAATGAATGGGAATGAAATTTGGAGAACTAACGAGACAAGATCACAGAATGAGGGAGGTTGAAACTCATCAGGAGTCACAAGCCATTTCACGAGCTAATATTCGCCTTCTCTGCCCGAGTTCAACCCACACAGCAAACCAAGCATGGCAATGAGGTTACACAGGGACTAAAACATCAAAACAGCGGTTTCTCCTGTTACTCTAGAAAGCGGAGTCACTGGCTTTGATTCACTGCATCCAGTTATCGAGCCTGTGAGAAATTGTGACCGCCACAGACATTTTCCCTGCAGAGGTACACTGGAGAGGGCTTGTTCCCTCTTTGTTGTAAGAAAAACCCAACAAGGGGTGTTTTAGCGTGTACAACTGAGTAATCCTCTCTGTCATCCTGATGTGTCATAAAGCTGTTTTCCATGTTTTTTTCTCCCCCTCTCATTCTTCACAAGCTTGTTGTAAATGAATACCACATGTGGTTCAGGCCTCAGAGAAGGAGCAGAGTGATTTAGTCTCCCATCCTGCGGCAGTGCAGGCAGCTGACAGTGATCCAGGCCCAGCCTTGCCGGCTCTCACACTGCACTTCCTCCAGTCTGGACTCATGACGCTGTCCCTGGGGAGCGCCTCGGCATCTGGACTTGGCTGCGGCTCCCTTTCCCAGGAAACAAGTACTCCCTTCACAGCACTGCTGGAGTGACCTGGTAGGCTCAACCCCTGTGGCCCTGCTCTTATCCCAACCGAGGGATGTTGTGCCACAAGATCGTCAACAAACATGGAGGAGCCATTATTTACTGAGCACAGACCTTTATCTTCAGTTGTAGCTGTAATTTGGGTTTCTGAATTTTCAGTAAAGAGGAGTATTCTGGCAACCAACGTACAAGCTCCCGTTTGGTATTTAAAATGTAAATCCGTAGCTGAAGCTAATCACTAGGATGATGAAAATGCTGCCCAATGTCTGTCTTTAGTTGACGTGACAGTGTTGTCTGTTAACACTTTATATTAAGGTCCGTGTAATAAATGTTAACAAATAATTAATGAGACCCTCATAAGATGCTTATTAATATATATGTGTGTGTGTATATATATATATATATATATATATATATATATATATATATATATATATATATATATATATATATATATATATATATAGATATATATATATATATATAATACACATTAATAAGCATCTTATAGGTGCCTTATTACCTATTTATTACAAGGACCTGGATATAAAGCTTTACCATGTTGACTTAAGTGATAAGTCACTATTGATAAGATGTTGTAAAGCTCAATCTGAATGTTCATCTTTAGATTTAACTAAAACTATACACATATATCCGTGTTCTGCTATAATGGAACTGGAAGTCAATTAAAAAAGAGTTCTTTCAATGTTCTGGGTCCGATTCCCTTTGTAACAAGTACATTTATAGATGAGTGAACAGCTCGAACACACCTCGGATTGCGCTTGAAATCCAATTTGTTTTTAATATTTCTTTAAAATAGTTATTGCTGCACCTGCATGAATAACTGTATGGTGCATATTAACAGAGGAGACCATGCATATTCTTGTAAAACTGGGAGGAAAAGTTTCCATAGTGGCACAAAGACCTGTGATCATTTTTGGTACTTCAGAGGTCAAAAAACATCCTCAGGCTAAAAGGTGCTCTCAACCTGCAGAGTCAGTAGAAACTCCTGAAGTTAAGTGTCTGTGCTACCTTCAGGACTGTAGTTGGAGTTTAAAGCGCAAAAGTGGAACCTAAAAAAAAGTGCTTCCCTTTCTTTAGCTTGAATACACACAACCACACGGCCGATGTAACGAGCAGCATTACATTTTGCCCTTGAAATAGCATTGCCCACCAACCACAGTAACCCAGGTCTCATAATGCATTAGTGTCCTCCACTGTACGCCGCCTGCCAGAGTGTGTGTGTCTGAGGGTTACAGAGTGGTGGATTTTGAATTTTGACATGTTTGACTCAGCAGCCGATTATTAAACTGTATGAAGCTTCAAACAAGCAGCAGAGCTCACATCTCTGGCTGCTTTAAAAAAAAAAAAAAAAAATACGGTCTTCAGCTTCACTCAGTGGGAGGAAACCCACTGCTGGTAGCTAGTGTTACACAGGGGAGCAGGGCACTCTTTCAGGACCTTTATTTCTCCGGCATTACTAATTCAATTCACTGTGGGAAGAGACTCCACTCTTTTTTTTCCCCTCCTCTCTGTGAGCTGTCCCTTCCTCATTAGCTGGACTTTTAACCCCGTGTGTGCTGACTGCAGAAGACAAACACCATTATCAGCCTCTTTCAAACACTTAAATCACAAGGGGGCTCTCGGTTCTCCTCCGTAATTCCTACACTACCTGATCACTATAACTTCACGTTTGCATATTTCATTTGCTCAAACAAACTGCACATTAAAAACGTCCTTGGGAAAGTCTCACCCAACCGTTACCCCTAATGAACTCCAGCACAGCCGCATGTCCTCAGCATTTTAAAGACCAGAGGTGACTGAGCTTTTACTTTCAGTAGCTCCAGGCTTTGGAAAAAGTTTGCTTTATTAAATAATTAATCAAAATCCATTTAAGGCTTTTTCATTATTTGATATCCAGCTTTTCTCAGTCGCTTCCCTTTCTGTCTCACACCTGTAATTTTCAGCTTTGACTGGTTATAATTTATGTGTTTAACATGCTACATGCACGATCCCTACTGCCAACGCTACTATAGCATGTAGCTATAGAATAGCACTAATGTCAGTGCTAATTCTGACTTAAGCCATACTCTTAGTTTGATTACAATTTTAATTACTACGTGTATTGTGTGTACAGAAAGTATCTGGCACTAGTGCTGAAACAATTAATCAATTTGTTATCAGCTATAAAATAAATCCTCAGCTACTCTTACAATTGATTAATCAATTTTTAACAGTAAAAAAGGTCAAAATGACCTGATTCTAGCTTCTTAAATCTGAATATTTATTGGTTTCTTTATTCCTCAATGACAGTAAACTGCATATCTTAAGGTTTTTGACAAAACAAGACATTGGAGGATTGATCAACGTTTTTCACCATTTTATAGACTAAACAACTAATGCATCAATTGAGAAATTGACAGATCAATCAACACTGATCAATACACTCATACTGCTCATACATTCATAGAAACCTTTTGAAAATGTAAATATTTCAGGGGGATTTTAACTAAGTCTAGAGACCATCCATGAACATAATCAGCCTCACGTGACTCTGTAGCACTGTGGTAAAACTGGTTCTGTTTTACCGATGTGATCTGTGTGATTTGTCATCCTACCTTGTTTACTTCCATGTCTGTCTAACTCCCTCCTTTTCACCCTCCTCCCACCCTCTCCCAGTCACTCAAGCACTTCCCTTGATCTGTAGAGGTTATGAGAGCTCTCCTGTGTGGCTCGCATTATCATTTCACACAAAGACGGCTACAGATACTGTTAGTGCAAAAATGAAAGAGGGGACGGACTAAATCTCCCCAATCATAACAAATCAGTGATTCAACCTCCGGCACCAGGCTAAGCAGATTACTGTCATTTTCCACCACTTGTCCCTTGTAGCTAACAACCTCCAATTAGCAAATCCCGCTGTGCATATCTGTGCCCTGACGGGGAGCCACCATGACAAGCAGAGAAATTAGAAGTCCTGCATGTTAATCTACCATGCTCTGGCAATCTGTGTCATCGTCAAAACACTTTCAGGGGAAATACATATTCAAGGGATTCACAACAGCGAAGGCATAGACAGCAGCGGGAACAATGACAGTAAAAGTCCCAAAACAAACAGCGCTGCATTGTTGCTGCTTCAGACAGCAGGTTGGCTGCTGCGAGCGAACTGAGGAGAGTGATTGATGAGGAAGACCAAAGACGGGGAGTTTGACTGCTGTGTGTCATGTTACAGTGTCTCCAGCAGAAGAACATTTGTTATTCACCTTGAATACGCAGTGTGATAAAATACACAAGCAAGATATTCGACATCGGCTGAAAAAAATAAATAAATAAAATAACACAAAAAATAGAACATTTGGGTTACCTCATATTGTACTATCAGCTTCAAACTCTATAAGTTAGTTGTACATTTAAGTCATGGTGCTTCATAGGGACACTGTAGGTCATGGTTATCTCAATAATCTAAACACATACCTCATTTTTGCTATCACCAAGGCTAAATGTTGCATGAAAACCTGTAACTCCAATTTCATTCTACATGTCACATAATCACATACATCACTGCAGATACACAGGATGTCACTTAAAGACCTTGTGGCCACTTTGTGGGGATTTTAAGGTTTACAGTCTGTAACCTCGATTCCCCCAAAAGAAGCTGGGACGCTGTATAATTAATTTGTAAATTCATTTACAAATCATGTTATGTGACTGTTTGTTGCCTCTGTCCCAACTTGTTTAAAACACGTTACTGGCATCAAATTCAGAATTAGCACATATTTACAAAAATCAATTAAGTTGGTGAGGTTAAACATCTACCATATTGTCTTAGCAGTGTTTTTAGTTGAGTTTATGTCAAATAGAATTATACCAAAATATAACATTCTGTTTTATCTACACGGCATCCCAGTGTTATTGTAGTTGGATCCTTGCTGTGGTTAAGACTGCCTAGTTATCAAGCTAAGCAAAAGGCAGTGTTGTTCTAATTTCTAGAACATTTGAATTTCATGAACAATCCTTTGTAAGGAGTTTTGGACAGAGCCCTTACCTGTCGCTGTTGTGATAGTTTGAACGGCAGCCCTGCAGGAACAGACTTGGGTGGCAGACAGAGAGCCGCTGACGTGGAGATCTGTTGGTTCTGGAAGTGGAGAGCCGAATGTGGCTGATTCTGGCCAGTCGATGGTGACTGTTGCTGCTGTTGCTGCTGGGCTGAGGTCTTGTTCACTGAGCTTGCCATGATAGGCATCGGCTGGCTGACAGAATGGGGTGCTTTAGGGCTGAAGTGCAACGTGGGCTTGGTGCTGAGAACCTTCATGTCCAAATGATGGGAGCCATTGTGACCATTCGACTTGAAGAGGCAGTTGTTGATCCCTTTACTCTGGGAGCCAATCCTCTGCTGGCCAAGTGCAGCCGGGCTGGAGACCTTGTCCTGGGGAAAGGCGCTGGTGGAGGAGTGGGTACTCATGGCAGGAGCCCAGCTGGTCAATCCCGCAGGTGGTGTTTGGTGGTGGTGATGGAGCAGAGAGCTTGGCTGTTGCTGGTTTGCTGCCATCTGCTTCAGCTGTTCGGCGTGAGATATTTCTGGCCAGCAGGGCATGGCTCTGGGCTGCGCTGCCTGAGTATTAGCTTTCTGTGACGTGGTGGTAGAGGAGGTGCTGGTCAACGTGAAAGAGGGTCCTGCTGAGGCTGGTCGAAGCTGCGGCGAGCCACCATGAACCTGGCCAAAATCTGGGGAGTGCTCCATCTTTATCGGCCTCTCCATCGGGGAACAAAGACTGGCAGCCGCTCCTGCTGAGCTTGGCCGACCGAGATCCAAGCCGAATGTATCATCCTGCTTCAGTATCTTCTCAAACTCCAGGTCATTCAGTGTTGGCACTGACTTAGTCAGCTCATCAAAAAGATCCTGGAGGTCTGGGTCAATCTGACCACCACCTTCATCTTTGAAGTCAAAAATCATGTCTGCGTTCGACTGGCCACAGGACTGGACCTCAGTGGGCTCTTTTTTCATTTCTTTCAGGGTCATGTTGAATATGTCTGACCCCACTCCATGGGGCATCATGTAACTCTTCCTCTGCAGGCCCATGGTTGAGGACCCTTGTAGGGAGTGAGACTGGGCTAAGCTATGGTTGCAGGGCCCATGTCCCAGACCACCGGTATCCATACGGACCCGCTTAAAGTCTGATCCAGAATAACCGCAGGAGAGACCATTCTGCTTTGGTGTGTGTCCTGGTGCATTTCCCTCAATCTTCCTTCGTAAGGATCCTTGAAGCTGTAAAACACAACAGAGTAGAATTTAGAAAACACTTAGAAAAAAAGACAGAAAAGACCTCAATTGATTTGGACACATCCCCTCACCTTCATTTCATTAATTTATTATTTACTGATAAGTGTTTTTCAAAAAACGACCTTCATCGTTTGGGAATTTAAATTTCAATAGAGAAAAAACCCTAAAGAAATCGTTTTCATAACAAGACTTTAATTATTCCACTCGATTCAAAAGCTGTCTTGCGAGCCAATTTAAGTCATGGTGATAGTTCTGAAGATGGGAGCATTACATGCAGCTCAAAGTATCACCATGTAAATTAATCCAATTTCACAATTTGCTCCGAGGCTTGTAGATGCTGTACACTCCACCAACTTGTGAAATTTCCAAAGATTGCTTTTATTAATAGCAGTGTTTTCATTCAATGTTACAACTTTTGATTCGGCAACGTTGATGATGTCTCAAATGCTTTATTTTGTCATAAATCAACCAGATCAAGCAGATAAATTCAGTTAAACCATACAAAGCTTTCATCTGTAATTTTATTTAAACACTTCCAATGCAGCAGAACGCTGCTGCAGCATTAAGAAAAACTGTTTTGATAAAATGTAGTTTGAGCGCAGTGGATGAGCTGAGAAGATAGCTAGGAATCTGATACAGTTGACAGAGCGCAGGGAGGAGAATAGGGTCTTTGTTTCCCTCATTTGCATACATTATATTTCTTCCATTGTGCTTCGTTAGATAGCAGAGTTTCTCCTTTGTGGCTGAGATTCTGCTTAACATGCCGGTGCAGATATCTGACTTCCTTTTGTCCTATATCCCCATGCATGTCTTCCTTTAAGGTAATAAGCACATAGCTATGACTCACAACTCTAACCACTCTGCAACACTCCATAAAACTGAAGCATTAACAACCCTAACACGACGCCTTTTTCTGTTGAGATTATTCATGTTTACAGGAACGTATATTGTTGTGTCAACAAAATAATAAGAGTTTCTTCTTTCACATGTGCCTGTGAGTCATTAACAACAGTTCGGTGATGAAGAAATTGTCTATCCAGCAGCAATCTCAGGCTCACTGTGGTATACACATAAAAATGAGTGATTATCTGACCATCTTTTAATGTGGTGCCTGCATGGAAACAAAATGGATCTGATTGTACACCAACCTGAACACAGGAGAGGAATATCAGTGTGATGCATATTTCACTGTGGGAACAAATTTGAGTCATTTCCACCTGCTGGCACACATTAGATTAAGATGATTCATAGCCCGAGGCTTTGGACTGAATCCCGCAGTTCACTACATTTCTACTCTGTTCGTGTCTGCATTACTTGTGCTAATGCTCTGAACAATTGCTCAGAGATACATCCTCACATTTTAATCAAGGCACAAATATCTCTGTGACTCACCGAGCCTCCTTTATTAAAGCTAATAAGTGTGTATGTGTGTGTTTCAACATATTGAATGGATGTGGATGGATGATGTTGGTGGAGGTGGTGTTGAACTGAAAGGGGGGAGGGACGCTGACATGATCGATTCAGTGGCTGTGGGAGGTAGGAACTGTAATACTTAACATTAATGCTGACCATCGAAAGCATGTTTGCTGATAAGTGCTGGGCAATAAATTGTCACATTAAAACTGTGATATGAGATTTGGTATTAAACATATTTTATCATGATATGGCAAACCTTTTGGCCTTTCCTGGTTTTACAGTCTGCATTAAAGTGAAGTGAAACGATTTTCTGAAGAACCACATAAAATAAAATACCAAAAATAAAATATTATATGATAATGGTAACATGTGTAATGTGATATCGCCTAAATATATTACAATAATATTTGTAGGCCATATCGCCAAGCCTTGGACAGATTGCATTCCAACTAACCGCTCAGTTTATTTCAGTACAGTAGGAAAATCTACTTTCAAACAGGTGAAACTTGCTAAAGCCTCATGACAACGACCAGTGTCAAGGCAGAAGCAAAAAAAAAAAAAACATTGCATTCAGCCAAAGACACATTTTTGCCCTTTTTGTTTTTTTGGTCAAAATATTTTGCCAGTGCGTAATTCTGCAGCTGGAGGCAGACCCTATTTTAAACTCTTGTTGGTGCTGCATTTACAGACCCCCCCAAGCCATCTGAATTTTCAAAACATGTCGGCGCCTGTGTTCAAACACGGTAGACAAACAATAATCATGAAGTGTTATGTTCTGAAAAATATCCAGTATCAATATTCCTGCTGTTGAAATACATGAGAACAATAGAGGGCAATAAATAACTAGAAAAAGTGATTAATTATTAAATGTAAATGTAAATGTAAAATGCACAATGTTTTGAAATTTAGGTAGGTACAAATCTTGTAAAAATGCAACCAGTACTTTAAAGTTAAAAACACAAACTAAGACTCAGTAGAAAAGGTCTTATCACAGACTACAGAGAAGAAAGAGAAAGATGATGCAATGACTGTCTGGCTGAATGATGCCGAGTTAATACAAAGAAGTTTTAGTAAAATATAAAATTTCTACTTGGAAGTGTTCCATAACTTTATCTATAGAATGTCTCACTCAGGAGCTCTTTTTTGCCATCTTCAGTGAGATGCACAATATTAAACATTACGCCTCTCTGTGGACTACTGGACATCTGTTTTTCTCCAAATGCAGATGAAACCAGGCCTCCTTGTGTGTGCAGCTCATGCACACTTTCTCTCGTTCCACAGGGCTCTTTCTGGGGAAGACAGACAGGAGCACTCCTCATGGTTCAAGGCACTGTCTGAGAAAACACTTCATGAATAATGGAGAGGAAAGTGGATGTGTTGCAAAAAGCCATTGTGAGACGCGGTTGCCTCACTACTGCTTCAGTGCCATTTAAAAAATGGACTCAAGTGCATATCTTAGTTTAAAATTCCAAGTTCAACCTCCTCAAGATTTTGTGAAGTCAAGATTTTGTTGAGGTTAGATCGTTGTTATGTGTACATACCTGGTGCTAGCTCAATTTAGAGACAATAAACTAATACCCAAGGTCCAAAACTAGTTTTTTTTTCTTATATTTTCAAAAAATAAAGGACCGTCCTGTTCACTCAGCACTCAGAAGTAGTGGCCTCCGAATGGCCTGAAATCCTCATGACAGATCTCCAAGTGAACTGAAAATAGATTTTTTGATTAACATTTAATGAGCTTAGAAGCTCTGAATCACTTTGAAAGTGACTCCTGCTGCATGAGAGGCTCAGACATATGCATTATATACTGATCGTTGTAGAGATGGAAACATGAATGCTTACATTTTTTTTTCTCTGTTGGCAAAACACATTAACCAACCCTTAAGGTCTAGGTTCAGAAATTGAATTATGGTTTTTATGATTACAAAAAACTAAAGGAGATTTTGTTTTGCAGAAGTAAGAAAATCATTCATCCATCCATCCATCCATCCATCCATCCATCCATCCATCCATCCATTTTCGTCTGCTTATCCGGGGCCGGGTTGCAACATCTAAACGTCAAACAACTATAGTAAACCAAAAGGAACACAATATATCTGTCGTGTTTTAAATATTTTACACCACAAACGTCTTGTGGTATCTATCCATTCTATGCCCATTGCCCATTTCCGCAAACAACAGATAATGTTAAATTTGTTTGTTTCATATTGATCTTATCAACATTTTACCAAAGCGTGTCATATTCACATTACATGTATATGAGCTGACTCTGTCATCAGGTGCAGGAGCTGATGGCGGTCTTGTGACAGCTAGATGAGAAGTGTGAAACCACTGGATTTTTTTTAACGGGACACTGGGAAAAATTTGTTGCCATGTTTGTGGCAACAAAACCCAATATTTTTGGTGGGCGTCTGAACAATTTGCAGCTAAAAACTGAGCATTTTTAACAAGAAGTTGGGACAATTTCCAGCCTGGTTTGGCGACAGGACCAGGTGAGCCAAAACTGAAAACTGAATATAAAGAAAGTGAAGTTGTAACAAAAAGAAACAAAGTTGGTTGTTTGCAGAGATGTTTAGTGCCAACATTTATTCTGGCAGCGGAGTTTGTTATTGTACTGCTCGTGGACACAAGTTCCAACGAGATAATTTTAAGAAGTAGATTAGAGCTGGATCGCATTGTTGAACATAACCTTTTCAATCCAGCATATTGATGCCCTTTGACTGTGGCAGTAAGGCTCCTGACCTTGGCCCTGTCAACAGAAGCTATCTATTCCTGGGAGCTGGAGGGCTGGTAGCTCGTGTGTCAAGCTGAGCAGTGTGGTGATGCTGAGCACTGTGGATGGGGCTCCGGGTGAGCCATCACAGGGACACAACACCAGGCCTCCTGGTACCATCTGTCATACCAGCAGCACAGCCCTCAGAGTAATGCACGCTTGAAGGATATAGGTTTGAGATCGTTCGAAGGTTTTGTGTCTGTGTTTGAGTATGAGAGTGCGGCTCAACAAAAGATCGAGCTCGCCAGCCTTTAATCTATTCACCAGAGCCCTGAAACATGTTGCAATCCGCTCCTGCGAGAGTTGGAAACCTTCCTCTCGGCACTTGACATGGAAAAAACAGTCCCAAAATAAAGGCATAAATACGACTATTGTGTTCCTAGGGAGACATAATATTTATGCGGTTCTGCAGGTTGCATACTGTTGCAAGAGGGGATTTCAGCTCCTTTATTGCCAGATAAGAAACAAGAGCCCTAAGACCTGTGCCAATGATCAGCTGCCATACAAAATTCAGCTATCTGCTTGCAGAATGCTGAGAAAGTGTAGAGGGCTCAGTTTAATTATAGGGTTGTACTAGCTGTCTAATGCTGTAAGCCATGATACTACATCCAGAGAAAATATCCAGAACATACTGGATAACTTGAAATTCTTAATTATTTAAAGGAATGTAAGGAAGCTGAGGCTGTACGTACGTTCACAAGGCAATTTAGGAGGAGGAGTTTCAGTCAAATCAGGTCAGATTCTGCGCTGTCTTTCTGGAACTGTTTCCTTTTTTTAAGGGGTTAAGTTTCACACGGATTTAGGACAAAATTGAGAATATTAAGAAGAATAAGGGAAATGAAATATGTTTGAAGGTGTACTGAGGCAGCAACAAGGAATCATAACGGAATTTATATTTTAAAAAATAAGACTATATATCTATTAGAGATAACAAGGTCTAGATTACAAATAAGATAGCTTTTGGCAGCTACGTTTAGCACTGAATTAAAACAGTTTCACTGTGTTTTGGTGGATAAATTGGCTGACAGAATGATAACATCAGTAGGCTTGATCCTTTTATTACACATAGTAAATTGTAAAATCGATGTTTTTCTCAAAGTGGAAGACTTGGAATATAACTCATCATATTCCCTTAACAAAAGACACATATTTAATCTGTTTCTACAGGGCATGTGCCGTAAGGTTGCACGGGAATGTGTGCATAGGTTCATGGTGTGCTTCCCTAATCAGGCTGGCGCGTGATGGGATGAAGCGGCACACTGCAGAGGTGGGCTACTTTTGGCTCATCAGCACTTTGCATCCCCACACTTCCTGACACAGTTGTATTAGATTGAGGCTGCCCTCCAGAGAGCAGGCAGGAGAGAAGGATGAGCAGCAGCAGCGGCAGCAGGAAAAAAAAGGAGAGGCAGCTTTGTGGCAGCCTCTGGGAAATGGGAAGAGATGATAAGAGCTCCTTTGAAGAGAAATCATCCATTATGTTTACTGAAGGCAGATTTTTTTTTTCAACAGTTAATGTAGCTCAGCTCCAACATTCCATGGAGAAACTTGCTATTTTAATATAAGGCAGCCTGCGCACAAAAAAAAATCCTGTCGGAGACACTTCCCATTCAAACATCAGCTCTCCTTTATCCAAATGCACAGATTAAAAGCTGCATTCCGATCGGTCCTTGCTTTGGCATGCCCTTTGTTCAAAATCAAGCCACTGAGTTTAATGGGATATCGCCAAGGTTAAAGGAGGCGGGAGGAGGCAGCTCTAAAAATATGCATGGACCCCCACGAAAATATGACCGCTTAAATAAAACATCTCTGCAATCTTTGGACTTGTAATCATTCTTACTTCAAATAGGCATCCCTTAAAATGACCTAAAACACAAATTACTCTTGACCTATAAAAGTAGTTTGAAAGGCCTACTGTGCATAATATTCTTCGAGTATATTCTCCTGTCAGGTATTTTGTCAGATAGCTCAAGACTCCTGGCCCGCAGATTCCCAACATGGAAGGATCGCGGTGAAGTGATCCTGGGAACAAATATGGGGTGTGTGAGCTTGTGTGGGAGGGGGGAGGCAGACTCTGTCAAGGCATCACCGCAGCACCAGCTAGGCCACGCCACTGCAGACGTACCATAGGTCACCAACATCGCAGTGACAAGCCGTCACATCACATCACCCATGGCCATGTGGCTCACAGAGCTCCTGACACTGCTGTCGCCTCTCATCTACATGTCATTCTTAACCACAGAGACATTTACTGAGGGGGACTGAGGGCTCCCCGGACTCAATCCCATGCAGCATACATCACTGTATTCGCTTCCACAGTAAAAGGGATCCCTTCAATAAATGATTAAAATCGGGAAACTACAGGACGTGTTCCAATTAACTGCCATAATACATCGAGCACACTGAAAAACCATTTCCAGGTTCAACTTTCACATCATGATCTTTTTCCTATTAAAGACAAATCCCACCTTTGTCCCCACTTAGTTATTTTAAAAGAAAGATAGGCGCTGGACATGAAGACAATTCAAACAGGCCCAGAGCTACTCACAGATAACCATATAGCTCTTGCCCGCCCACTGCATATAGACTGAGCTGCTATTGTAGCGCAAAGGCTTTAATTTAGTGGTAACAGGCTTAAATTCTCATTGGTCCAACACCCTGTGTGCTGGAAACACCCTCTATCAGCTCTCGCTAGTCCAATCCACATCTAAAGTGCTGAACACTGCACCAAAAAGTGAAGGGATATGATGTATCTACCATGATGACATGTTTCTTTAAATTGGTATGAGTGCTGTGTCCGCTTAAATGTGACAGGCAGACGGTAAGAAACAATTTTCAGGCTGGGAAACTGCCTGAGGGTGTGGGAAGGTTAACATAAATCAGAACATTAAAAGATTCTTAACAGCGAAGGCTTAAGAATAAGAAATTATCAAAGTCTGCAAACACCAGAGGTCACTGTGAGCATGGAAAGAATGAAAGAAAACTCCTCAAGTTAACATTTCTAGTTGTTAGGATTAGCTATTTATTACATAAGAGAAGCTAAACCAGGATAATAACACCGACACCTTTGACTTTAGGCAGCCTGGAGTTATATGATATTAAGTTCCAAAGATCCGAAGAGTAACATGTGAAAATGATGCCACTATGGATAGACAACGTGATGATTTTAGCTTCCCTGACAACAAATCCCTTGTTAAACAGGTCCTAAGCCCTCCTCGAATGTTTGTACCCTTAAAAGGCCATTGCCATACAACCACAAGTACCTTTTTCCCAGCAACCGTCAAACACAAGGCCTGCCTCCGGTCATGCCACAGGAAAAGGCCCATAAGCAGGGAACAAGTTCCCTTCCTGTTTTCAAAGACGATTCCTATGGCATGCAGAGCCGTTTCCTGCTCGCTAGGCTCATTTCACCATCTCAAACATCTGGCTGCTCTTCAGCATGCAGCTGCAGCACGGTGAGAGCCAACAGTGCCACTGCTGAGTTGAGCAACACAGTCCTGAGCCATTTCAGTTATATCTCTGGCCACTAGAAAGAAAACCATCATTTAGCTTCACTAGCTAATGCACGGCATCACACTAGTATGAATTATTTAGCATCTTCACTAACTATTGATGAGACGATCTTTAATTGTACCATATTTAGTACTTATGAGCTGTTTATGTCCTACTGCTCAGCTATTTGGATGATGAATTCCTTAATGCTCCCTTCTGAGCCCAGCGACTGCTGTTCCAAATCAGGAAACAATATTAGTCAATATCTGATGTGATTGCAGCAAAGTGCTCTTTAGCAGCATTGCTGTGGCGATTTCCCAGTGAAACAAGGATCCATTTTATATCCCGTGGGAAACCTGGGCTGAGTGGTTAATGCTGTGCTAATGCTGCTTCACTCAGCCAGGTCTTGATAAGCCTCATGCTTTTAGAGAGGGGAAACACATTTAGTGTTTTAAACCGCTTCAATGGAAAAAAAAAGCTTGGAAAAATCCACTAGTTGAAAAGGGTATACTTGTTGAGTTTTGTCATCTCTCTCAGCTTTCACTTAAATTACACACACATGCATTAGGACAGGCGAGCAGTCTAACACTAATCTGCACTCACGCTCTGAAACAATCCACTGCTAGTTCGGTTTGAAAAGGGACTGCTGCAGCTCGAAAGTAAGGAGAAAAAATAAATGAGTGGGAAGCTTTGTTTGACTCCCACTCCTATCAGTTCTGACATTCCAAATAAGGTCTGTGTAGACCGGCGCTGGCAGAGACGGACACAGAAAACACTGCAGAGCTCTCACAGGCTCCAGCCGAGGAAAAAGTGTGCAGTGGGGGGGGGCATTGGGGGATCATGGTGCAGAAAATATGTGACCTCTAAAAATTTATCATCAGCCTGACATTTCCCAGAAGGACAAAAACAAAACATCACATGATACTGATATATCTTAGATATTAGTTAGATACCATTATCCATGAAAAACAAACAATTCAGTTGAATTCAAAGCTGTTTGCCTTAATAATTAATACCTTGGCCTAAAAAAAAAACAACTGGTTTTGACACTGTCGAGACAAGTCATTGGATCAAGTGTGACTGCGAAAAAAAAAAAAAAACATCAGGTAGAGCAGTAAATTTAATAGCTGCACTAAATAACTTCTCACACCGCTGGCTGATGAAAGATACTGTCTGTTAAGAGCATATGTTAAATTCCTTTTTACAAACCCAGACAAAACTCTGAGCTGACCTAAAAGAAATTTTTTTTAAATACACAAATGGGACAAAACCAAGTGTAAACCCAACATGACGTCATTAAGTGGTTAGTGGACGGTTGCCATCTTGTTTTTTTTTTGTTTTTTTAAAAACCAGAGGTGACCATTTTTGAACGAGTGGGTGGAATTGGGTAGGATATCCTGACTGGATCTGACTGAGAACCTGAGGACACACTGTGGTAGCGACGTGTCAATCAAAAGGTAGCCACACCCTAAAGCACACCCTGCTTTATAGTCTTCGTTTTACTTTAAATGAGACCATAATTTAACGCAAAGAATAATATTTTTGAGATGAGGTGAAGACCAAAACAGAACTACAAGGGGAGTGAATACAGACATAAATTTGTCAGGTAGCCGGAAACAGGATTTCATATTAATGCAAAAGTTTTAACTGGATTTCTAAGAAGGAAACATCAGCCGCTTCAACTCTGCACGGTCATAACATGTCCAGATTGTTTCAATTCTGCACCCTAATGGTCAAACTTCCTGTGCACAGAGAACAGAAACCACAGAGCAGCATTTTAGCATTTCATTCAGGGACAACACTCACTACCCTCTTCTCCATTGCTGCCTCACTAGGCTAATAAGGGATGCTTTCATTTGAAAAATAAAACATCTATTCTCCTTCATGTGTATTATAAAAAGACATTTCATTCCAAGGATTGCCTAAATTGCCTGTAACCCTGCAGGCACTGAGCTCACCGCTGTCTGGGCAAGTGGTGGCTCTCACAGTGGCAGGGAGAGTTCAAGGTTGCAGCAGAGCCCATGTCCCTGAGCATGTTTCTGCATGCAGGCAGCCCTTGTGTGCGTCTAAGTGGGCCTTGTGATCCAGCGCTTCAGGTCTTTTTGCATGTCGCAGCTAGTGAGAGGGAGTCACATTGAGCTCTCAGGTAATCTGCCCGAGAGGAAAAAAAACAACTTTCCCATGATGTGATCACCGACATTCAAAGATAAACACTGATTACGCAGATTTCCACTGATCAGGACAGGGAATTGTGCAAAAGTACCTAGTTCACCCCAAAATAGCCTGTACCAGTTACAGGCAGTTTCTCTGTCCCAATAGTGGCATCTGGTCAAGTAAACATGTAGTCGATTGCTTTGAAAAAGGCAAACTGATGATGAATAAGTCCCAGTCCTTCTCCTGCCAAAGTACAGCCTCAGACTGTTCCTGATTAAACATGCTAAATTAAAATTAAGAGGACGTCTACTCTTTAAAATACAGTTCTGCTGCTACCACTAAGAGCAGTTTAGTAGTCTGGTAATAAATGTTTAAGTAGCTTGTACCAGTGTCTGCTCTGTATTACAAATGGACAGTGAAACCTGAAAAGCAAAGAAAAGAGCTTAGATGAGCGACTCGGCCATGTGGCTATCGTCAAAGCATCTGCTCAAGGAGGAAGTGCAGAACCCAGCCAGGCTCGCTCTGACCAATCTATAGGACTGGGCCGTAGAACAACAATAACTTAACTGAACAGAGGCTGTCGTATAGCGATAAACTGGCTCATCGTAGTGATCCACAGTACAAGTTGCAGAAATTGGAGTGGGAAGCGGAAACACAAGTAAATCAATCCGTCACTTCCAGTCTGCTCTGCACAAGGGCCCCAGCCAGCCTAAGGTTGTTACAGGCTGAGAAAATGTGAACATTTTGGACATTAACACACAAACAAACATGTCGGTGGGTCCCTCCGTGAGTCACTCTTCATCTCGTTTGAATCACAATAGGAAAAGCTACGTAACCGAATACAATGCTGCATTTTAACAACATGCTGCTCAGCCTATGTAATGTTGTCGGTGTAATCGCCGTTCAAACAAAAAAAGGAACATCTACCTTCAGTGCCAATGTGATGACATTTGGGACAGCATATTATAGATTATGCTGCTGTCAGATCAAATTACACTCTGTTAGGTCAAGGTTTTGTACATGAGACTATCTGTATTTCCATCCCAGGATATGATATTTGGCCTGGGTGGAAGAGATTATCCTGCTTGCTTGTGTGGATTTCACAGCTCAACTGGCAAGGCATCCCTTCACTGACTAGACAGCTGTTTTTTTCCCTCGCTTTGACTACTTCAGGCAAAACAGATGAGCTCGGTGATTCAAACTCAGCCAAGGCAGCATAATAGAGGGGAAAAATCCCTCTTACCAAGGGAATTAATTCACTGGGAATGACAATGAGGACAAACGCTGATAAACACAAGTGTCAGTATTTTAATCAGCGCTTTGAAAAGTTGTTCTGCTATAATGTACTAACTACTGAAAAGAGCATTAGGCGGGATATATCTAAATATCTTATATTATGTTGGTTAGTGGTCCATTTAAGTGAACATTTAAGGGCCACTTGTTTAAATACATGAAAACATAAAAAAAAAATGGAATGAGAAAAATACTATATTGCAGATACTCTAACAAGAACAGTGTCACTGATGTAAAGCACATGAAAACAAGCTACTCATCCGACAACAGGCCCTCAAAATAAGTGTCAGCCCAGCAGATTTGTCAGTACAGTTTGAGTTAACGCAGAGGCATCAATATGCAACCAAGAAACTGCCTCAAGATGGCACATGTCTACAGACTGCAACGCTTTCTGCCTGTAGGTGGCAACGTCATAAATCTACCGAGAGAGCTGCTTCTAATCAGCCGTGCTGCCAAGTGGCAAGCGGCTAACTGTGGTTCTGTAACACAAAATTATCTCCCCCTTAGACCACTATTGTTGTGAAACTGTTGACAGGAACTACAAATAAGATCAATTGCTATTAGGCATTTCCAAACCATGAGGGTTTTGAATTTGCAAAACTTTCTCAGAGACAGTTTTATGCATGTACTCGGTCTACGCTGCTACTGCCAGTACTATCCCTTCCCCTTCCTACTGTTTCCAAACACTCGGCTAAATGTGAGAGCCGGAGTTTGGGTTAAGAATTCTGCATCGAATCTAAGCCATGGTAAGGTACGGCGTAGGTAGGTCATACCCTACGCAGGAGTACTGAAAATTCCCTCCCTCCTTTAACCTAAATTGGTTCAACAAGCCATACGCACCATCTCCTCCTACGTCTTCCCTCTTAAATGCCCTGCTGTTCACCATGTATGAACTCCACAACTCAAACATGATCAGCCCAGTTTCAGTCGCCATTGTTTGAAACTCAACACAGTGGCATAAAGACTCCCATCGCTAACAAGCATTTTGGTGCACAGTGACACAGATACAACAGCTCACAGCGGTGTGTATGCCACCCACTTAGGCTAAGGCACAACCTACAACTGCAAATGAACATCTAGGCAAATCCAAAAGATAGCTAAAGTCTAATATTAAGACAATATTAAAATTGATAGTTTGAGAATTACGTAGATTCCCTTTGCATGATATATCCACAGCGACATCACTACCTCCTCACAGCACCTTTTAGTATTTAAGTCTTATTTGAAAATATTTCAAGACGCTTATCTAGTTAACCAGTGTTATTGGCAACAGGACACAGAACATATTCTTTACCATATGATAAAACCTGTCTCCTCTCTGAATGGAGACACTCCACCCAACTAGAACACCTCAGCCATCTGTCAAGTGAGGTAAAGGAGGACGTGAAGTTAGGAAAGAGTGGGCTTCAATTAATCTATCACATGTAACCGTGCCTGCGTGTAACAGAACCACAGAACACCATGCTGTTAGGTTATGGCATAAAAAGGCTGGCTTTGTTGCCGGATGTGGGAAAAACATCCAATAGACTCTAAAAAAAGCACAGGAAGGAAACTGGGGGTGGGGTGGCAGTGAGTAGCAATGGGGGTGTGGTGGTGGAGAGTGGGAGTGAGAAAGGAATGTTCTCTTCACTCTCTTTCTCCTTCTTGTTATCATGCATACGCACACATAATAACCCCACTTTCTCACTAACAGCTATGAAAAGAATGCAGCATCACAGTTTTGTTTTGTTTTTTTGTTTTTTCCTCCGCGAGGAGAAAAGGCAAGAGAATCAGTCTTTACTTGCTTAATGATCTTTCTGCCATCAATTTACAAGAACAAGTCAGCCAAAAAATTAATGAAAGAAAAGGGATTTTATTACAGGAACCATTACCTCTGACTGTGTATTTACAGTCTGTGGTTAAGTATTTTTTATTAGTTCTCTCCAACATGTTGTCAGGATAGATAGCAACACACTCATCATATTCTTTCAAGTCAGCTCGGTGTGGCGCTGCACACAATAACACTCATTCCTCAGAGAGAGTGACACAGTGAAGGGTTAGATAACTAATTGATTATTAGTGCATTGGGAGTAGCACTTGACCCAACACGTACCTCCCCTCCCTGCGCCAGATATAGTATAGATATGACCTGGGTTTGTTTAAAGGGTCCACTTCACTTGCATATGTTTAAACAAAGTCTATCCTGGAGTAGACCACTCGTGTCTTTGCTGTAAAGGTCAACAAGACATATGATTTGGTCTTGCCCTGTATCTTCTCTATAATTCACGATAATCTGAATGTCTACATGTTTTTTTTTTAAATATCACGCTTTATTTAGATGTTCTCTACCCGCTCAAAAGCAGCTCCCGTGTTGTTACAGGATTCACCTCCTTAATTGTTTTAAGACTCATTCTCATCTCCTGGAGGCAACATTCACCACCTGGCTTTACCAGATGGATTAAACCCACTTTGTACTTTTCTTGAGAGTGGTGAAAATGAGATAAAAACTTAAAGTGGCAAATGCAACAAACTGAGGAGAATTAGGAGTAATACCACGAGAAATGTGGCAGAGACCTTTCAAGAGGAGGAGGACGGTGAAAACGAAAAGCCCTTACACAGATAGCAGGACGTGCCTTGCTCAACTTCCCAGTTTTATCATTGTTTTCATTTCTCTTTTCCTTTATCTTAAAATACACATACCCATAGAAACCCATTAACACCGTCACGCAATCCACCACAAACTACAGCCTCAGAAATGGCCACACTCAATAAAAGCTCTCGGTACTTAAAATGCACAAATTGAAAAAAGACAGTGATCATCACTGTTGCACAGCGTCGGTATCTACCTGACACATTCTTCTACAGCTTCCATAAATGTTAGACACATTACACAACATGTCCAGGCTGTTACTATCTGGTTCATGATTTAAGGTGACGGTGCTCATTACACGTTCATTTAATCTTCTCATGTTGGGGATAGGCTTGTCATGCAAAGAGCACACATCGCTGATACTGAAAAACATTATGCAAGTTTCATTACATTTTCAAATTAGCCATTTTTGTAATTGTCTTCTCTGATTGAACTTTGAATCGAATTGAATTTTAAAGAGGTAATCTAAAGCCACCAGGTAATTCATGAATGAAAATGTGTCTATGATTTCATTTCTGAAATCTTCTGATCTCTGAAGATTTGGCCTGATTATTACGTATTTTTGTTACATTTTGTTACAATATTTTTTACGATATCATTACATAATCTGCTTAGATAATCCTGTTACATGTAATCCTTTATCCAAACCTGGTTATAACTTGAGGTTTGCCTCATCTGAATTAGAGGAACTTCTGTTGCCAGTCAAAATCCTGCACTATTACATCTGCCAGAAGGGACTTGGTCCTAATAAGCGAAACATGGCCTGTTATACGCTTTTAAGAATCCATTTTATGACGAAGAGCATTACTTTTAACTGCAGCAGTGGCATAGTTGAAATCATAACCAAATCTGTGGGTTTGTAGCTTAATCAGCTCAAAATGGAAAATAGTCCAACATAACCACCAAACGGTGCCGAGCCTTTGTCACCTGAGGCCTGCTTCCTGTTAAAACCAAATCGTAGATGACTCGACCGGGGGCAGATACAGACCAGAGATCCTCCCCTGGTTTCACCTTCCGTGCGTGCTGTAGATGCAACAGCGGTGTCTGTGTGCCTCGAGGCAAGGTGGAGAGAGAGCAGGCGCCAGAGCATAGCTCAGCACCGTGACACCTCACCACAGCACAGCACTAACACAAACATTCCAGCTGCCACTTCTCAGCCTTATTGGCAGAGCTGAGGCAAGAAACAAGACCATCTATGTTCTTCCTCTAGACCCGTATCTGATGCTCCAGACAGGCTGGTCTAGCAGTCTGAAACATTTGGACTAGGATTTGACGGTTGTCAGAGTTTGAAGGCTGATACAGCACCAAAGTCTGTTTTTTGTGTAACCACAACCAAATTGAAAGGAGATTATTGTCTTTTCAAAATGTATTAAAACAACATGGTTATGATATTATTGTACTTCTCTGGGATCACCACAGCATCACTACAACAACAACGTTCAATGGGTTCAAAATTAGCAGCCGAACAGCTAGAAAGCCAAAACATATTAGCTAGACTCTCTTTGGAGGTAAAGCCAAAAGTGAATGGATCCCTAATGTTGTTGATAATCCCTAACTGCATAAGAAGAGTATACACACAACTAAGGCAAGTATGGTTGGTTGAATTGTGATGGATGATTAAAAGTGACAGTTTTTTTTTAATTCTAATTGTTTGCCTTTGTTTTCTCCTCCAAATAAGTTGGCATACATAGAGATTCATTTTAAAATCGTCTGATGCCTAAACACTCACGTTCCATGCCCAGTCAGACTCTCTTTAAACAATGTTGTCACATTACCAGATACCAGTAATTGGTTTGATGAGAACAATGTCATCAGAACCAACAATGGCAGCAAAGGCTGTGACAATGAGATCCAAAATGTAAACTGGAGAAATCCTCTCAAGTCTCAGGTGAAATCCCGACTAATTAAACGCTTTAAATCAGCTGGCAGCTCTATAAAGGCAGGGTGATGCAGCCGCTCCTCGATACGATCCTGCCACACTGCTCTACAAGGGGTTATAACGAAAAACAGTAATCCCTGGATCTCTATCAAGATGACAAAACTAAAATGGATCTGATACTTAAAGCAGCTACAAGAGACTTCCATGGTTTGTGGATATGGTGGCCTCTGTGGACAAAAGAAGTATGAACACAGACCATTTCCTGTGATAAAGATGTTGATCAGACTAGCACATGCATTTGTTTTAAAAGCAGGTGAAAGAAAAACGTATAAGCACACCTGTTTGCATGATGAGGGAACATATTTTTTTGGGTTTGTAAGATTAATAACTGTAATATGATGATGGGGAAACAAGCCATACCGTAACACCTGACTGACGAGCAGCAACTTCTTTCCTCAATTCATCCTCAGCACTACGCCATAAAAAACAGTACTAATTTTATCAATTATCCGAACTGGATAAGTTGGAATCTGACCCGGTGACATAAAGGCATTAAGAAAAACTATAATGACTCTATGAAAATAGCCAGTCTTCTCACTGACGGTCTCATTTGCTTATGTAGGTCAAATAAAGGTATCAGTATTACATTTAGACTATCTATAGTACATTTAATAAAATACCAATTTGTTAAACTCAATTGCTCACCTTAAAAGATGGGACAGCATATTGTTATTGTCACCGCTGAGGCAGAGTAAATGTGTATGCATATCAGACACAACATAAAGAAAAGGAGACGTCAAGGACTAGAGACAAAAACTGTAATAATGTACACCGGTGCTGAATTTTCTATTAGTTCTCGACTTTCATTACTAACACAATGTCAGCAGCACCATTTCAGACATGCAAACATTGTCAATGTCAACCATGTTTGTGACTTTCCACATTTCATATATTCCACATCTATAATATTGCCCCAAGGACAACTGTAGCAAAGAGCAGAACATTACAGAGATGCAAATGGAGTTGAACTATGACTTCGACCCCAGAGCGCTGGAGCGGGCGGGAGAGAAGGGAAAGAAAAAGTGAATGCTTGTGCCTCTTTTCAGCACTCCGCAACTCTGGAGCCTGGGAACTTCAGCAGCTTGGCCGAGCTCTGAGAAATATCCTGAGCTGTAATGTAAACATGTCTGAACTCTGATCTAGCGTGGCCCTCCCCTCCCCCCTCCTACTTTAGCCCGCATTCTGTGGAAGGGGTTTGCCAGTGACATCAGGAGCCCACTTTCTCATTTCCTGAGCAGGGTAATGACCCTGGGGAGAATAGGCTGTTTGAAGTCCCTGCAAATAAAGCTGCTTTGCTTTTGTTCCTCAGCAGAGGAGCAAGACAACTGATTAGGTTTTGTGGCTTTGGATGGTTTTGTCTAATGAACATACTGTATCTTGTTGTGGAGTAAAGGTTTTCAGCGAGGTGAAGACATTACGTTAACAAGGTAACACATAAGTTGACATCCACACCCACTTCTCCGGTGATCAGCAGGTCTGTTTACCACAGCAGCTAAAACAAGTATCGGGAACTCTGACATATCAGGTGGCTGATTGTCAGATAAGTGTGAGAACAGTTATAGATAAGCTCCTGTTTATCCAAGCGTCGCGCAACTGTCAGCCCAAAACAAAACCGTCATAGCTGTTGATGCGAGGCACAATATGAATGCTAAAAATGGTGGAAACCATAAATAATGGGTTAAACGAGTGCTGAAAACAAGGCAGCGAAGCAAACCGCTTGTGTTTCAGTTGCTGCTTGCAATTTGTCCCCTCAATTCACCTTCCATGCACTGCACATAAAATACACCTGAACATGCTTGTTCCCACAGGGTTCCAGTTTCAGCACTGGGTCGCAAAGCACTTGTGGAAAGACACTCCAAGGCACTACCCTCCACTCCCTTCCACCCCCCCCTTCCCTTCCCTCTTTTTCCTCACACACAATCCTGCCCTCTCTTCAATTAAGTCAAGCAGGAAAAACCTGACAAACCTCAAAGAGCTCTCTCAGCAGAAGAAATCACATCAGGCATGAATGGATACCTCTACAAGGCCCCTCTGAATATATAGATGTACATAAACACGGCCCTTTCTTGCTAAGCGATTGCCCCGAGCTTCACATATATTTTTATGTCTAAACTCCAGATGATGAAAAGCCATGAAAAAAAAATGTTTCCTCAGTCAAGTGGATTTAATAGCTACGATGGTGCGCTAATATATTAGTCATCCTAAAATTCCCCATCGACTTCAGTGGCGCAGATGAGTTTTTCTTTGTGTCTTGAGGTCCACATAATGCTCGAAGATTCAAACAAAGTGCTGGTAACAACGGGAAGCATGCTGAAAGCACAAATCAACAACAAAGGAATACAGTGGGGACTCTCTAATCCAAACCTCTAGGGAACGGAGGTATTTCAACCCAGTGAAATGTTCACTTGGATGAAACACTGAACAGTGGGGTAATTCATATTCAAAACATCAAACAAGTATTCACGCATATTCACAAGAGTCTGCTGCAGAGCCTAATTTGCAGCTGCAGAATCAACACAGAAATTTTAAACAATCGTGCAGCATTTTTTGGAACCGATTTTTCCATTTTTGGTGAACTAAACATATTGCAGATATATTAAACATACACATGTCAGGTTTCAACATGGTTTCCTATTGAGCAAGATGCATGTTGTTTTCAACTGACACACAGAAAAAAATTCAAAAAAAGTATTTTAACTCTTATCTATAGTGCTATTTATCCATTCAGATGGATTTGGTTTGAGTAGCAGAGTTCTAAAAATATTATAGAACTGGATGGCACTGGTGCTAAAAGTGCCCCCAAAAAAATACACCTGAAAAACTCAGTGCCTCTTTCCAGACATCATGACCCGGTTACTGAAGACAATCCACAGACCTTATTGTGAGCAGTTCCATGTAACTATTTTCTTTCCATATGACCGTGTAGGCTGTGTGCACCTACTCATGAAGGAGAGGCTCGTGCTTGTGATACAGTATATGTTAACATTAATGGCGTCCACTTCGGATTAATTTTAACGCTAGCAAGCGAAGTGAGCTTTGTTAGGCTAGCTGCCTAACTAACAGTAGATGCACGTTTTCTTATGTGCAGAGATATAGACAGAAAATATAGCTGGATAAATATCACTACAGGTAAGGGGGGAATTTTTTTTTTCCATTACAGTTTCCAAGAGATATTATTCAGATATTGCAGTCCAAAACCATAACATTCATGTACTTAACATGACAATTAAAATGTCTACAGATTAATTGTCTTTTTATCTGATTTACTGATGAATTGTTTCAGCATCTTTGTTATCATGTGAAAATAAATTATGCCCCGCACATACACATGACCTTTCATTTGTTACCACACCGAGCGTAAATTAGCAGACTGGGTAGACAACAACAAAACAACCTGCACCACCAGGGAGGAGACGTTGCAAGGTTGATGCTGATCGTGTACTTTCTGCAATGTTAACACGGTGTTTTGAAGGTAAAGCTGTTACCTTGCAAGCTCTGCTAGAGGCTGCAAACCACAGCCAGGGACAAGCAACCAGATGTCTGTGGAGAAAAAAAGGGTTCTTAACCCTGGACGGGCAGTCATTCAAGTTCAACTACAGGCTAAATTTACCCATAAGGCCTCATACAACTGCACGGCAGACCTGGCCCACCTGGACTGTCGGACCCCTGTGTTCCTCTGAGCATGTACACACTTACATTGTATCATCCCTTGAAGACTGAGGATGAGATGGGTCTACTACATGATTTCGGCAGCACTCTTCAAAGACTGATACAGCCTTCCCATAGGCTGCTGAATAAAACATGAGGCGGGTGGGTTGTGTGTGCGTGTGTCTACGTGTGTGCTTGTGTTTGTGTGTGTGGCGGGTGGGAGGGTGGTTTAGTGAAGGAAGAGAGAACGAGGATGAGGGGATTCTTCAGACATCACTACTAGAGATACTGTATAACAGTCGATCCATGAATGTCTTTGATTTGACACACATCCTTACTGCCCTGCTGGGTGTCGGGAAATTTCCGTCTTCCCTGATTCACATGTTGTTCTTTGTCTTCTTGTTTGTGGTACGGTGCGTTTTTTGTTTTTTTGTTTTTTGTCAGGATCGGAACTTGTTAACAAAATTAGTCCAGAAAAAGAAATGAAAGTGTGCTCATTTCAGGAGGAGAAGGCAATGCAAATCTTGCCAGGTACCGAGATGTCCCAGATTCACAGAGCACTATTTCCAACACACTGCTGCTGCCGCTGCATGACATCATATTTGCTGAGCCTTGTCTTTTTAAGACAGCTTACACTGGATTCAGTTTTTCTTCTATTGAGATAACATTATATGTAATCATCCAGTCATAATTATAAATTAATAACATAAACTTCCATTGATTTCATTCATCAGAATGGTCACTAAGGTCTTAATAGCCAAAATATATTTTATCATAATGTAGATTTAGTACTTTTCCAGCTACATGATGAACCTCTTTCCATCTCTCAGTGCTTAGGTTTAAATAAGCAATTTCTAAAGCTGTGCTAAAAACAGGAAATAGATATTAGTGAGAACTGGGCTGCAACTAATTATAATTTCAATTATCAATTTATCTGCCAGTTATTAAAATTGTTGTCCATAAAATTGTGAAAAATGCTCAGCATAATTTCCCAGAGCCTAAAGTCGATTATCATTTTAGTTGATCAGCTAATCAGTTAATCAACTTATCACTGCAGCTTTAACTGTGATATAATGATGCAGTTCACCCGAAAGCATTAGGACATGGACTTTATACATGAGTCGCATGTGGACTTTTTAGATTGTGCACTAAAACTGCACAATCAAGACTCATCTCACAACCCACCTTCACTCTGGCTGACCTGACCAGTCCACCCGTGTGGATTTTAGCATTTTTATTTGCACTACATGTGGCCTTTAAGCTGCTGTTCTACATCAGTGACTGAAAATTACACCATAATCATGAAAGCATGTACTGTTCACGCACCCAGTGTCTCATAGGTCTTTTCTGGGAAAAATCCACCGGTGCACAGGAAGTGATACATGTTTTCTGCTATTAACAACATTGTTTGGAACAGGGTAGTCAGCGACAGCTACCATGGCCGGACAGACAATGAAAGGAGACTCGTAAAACCACCAGTTTGATCTCATGGAGGCAGTGAGACACAACACTGCAACTACAGCTCAGCACTGGAGATGTCCTTTAAATCGTCACTTAAAATTTCATCCGACATACTTTGACATCATCATACTAGAATTAATGTTTTGCTGAAGATCCTGAGTTGTGCCACCTTGACACTGAAGACTTTAAAAGAGTGGAAGATTGGAAATACAGTCTATAACATCTTCATTAACTAAAAGGGGATTGAAAAATAAAGCTCCTCTGAGACATGTCAGTCATCAGTGAACTTTGCTTTGTGCCACAGAATCTGGTGTCTGGGTTTGGCTACCAAGAGCAAAGCTTGTTGAAGCTTGTACCCTGCTCTCCCTCGAGGACATACCAATCACGATCACAAAATTTAAGTTGTTTAGAATGCATGTACGCTGATGTTATCATCAAACTATGTTTACTGGGGAACAGAGACATTCATTTCATGCACGATTTAGCCGGAAGATGATACAGTAGCTATTAACTAAGTCAAAATCAACATACTGTCCAAACAAATGTCCTCCAGAGGCAGTAATTTCCTGGAAACCGACAAGCCACAGCATTATACTTGTGTGTGATATTAACCTACCACTTCCCCCCTTTCCTTAAAAGACAAGCTGTGCTTACATAGATCTACTCTGTTCTAAGAATTTATGAACTGCCTTCGGATATGACAGTGGAATGTCCAGAACATACTGTTACATGGCCCTAACTTTTATTACATAAGTCAGTGAGCTGATGTGTATCAGTAGGAAGCCACTGTCATGTTCCTCCTGAGCTGAATGCAATGATGCTTTTCTTCTGTTTATGTGGTGTCAGACACAACACAGACATTTATGGATGGAGAAGTCATAATATCCATCTTGGAAAACATGTTACTGCCTGACGTGAATCTGGAAATGCTTGAGCAAATGTCAACAAATGAGTTTTAACTTCAATCACATTCCAGGGTGTACTACACCGTCAGGCCAGTGGGTATCAGTTTTCTTAAATTAAATCTAGTAAGGTGGATCGTAAATGGAGCATAATAGATTTGTATTGACTCAAAGCTTTTCGCGCAATGTGGGCACAGTAACATATATTTGTATATATACTGTATGTGTGCATGTCATTGTCTCACTCTTGCACATTTTTGGATATGTTCTGCTAATGTTGCTTATCATTTCTTTATCGTATTGTGTGTGACAAATATTACATTTTTAATGCATTGTATGTAATCTATCTCACTTATATACATACTTGCTAATTCTTCTTTTTTATTATATGTGAAGCCTTTTACTTTGCAGAGAATGTGACAAATATGTGACATATTTGACAAAACAGATTCATAATTACTGTAGCACTGCAGACATTATCCTGGCCTTCAAATCAGATGTAGGAAAACATGTTTGTTTGGTGCAGACCTCAACAAAAATTCACAAATGTAATCGTTATTTCAGTGAAAAAGAAAACTGTGATGCTAGCTGGTCATGCTAATTTTGCAACTTGCTGATTTCATTATACAGTATGTACAGCCCTTTAACAAATGCTTTGTGCGCTATAAATAATTTTGACTTGACTTGTCAGTTTTTGCAGCATGTGGATAAAGAACATTATAGTGCACGCTCATCCAATTATCCAGTGTTATAAGCTGTCAATATATGACCTTGTCTTTTTGCCTAAACATTGTATATGTGTAAACAGAGTAAAAACTTAAAACTGATATTTATAATATTCTAAATTGGGTGTTTTTTGTTAGAAATACTCACATTTATATAACAGAGGACATTTCAAATACATATTCCAAGACCAAAAACTGCAGTATGCATGAGCAGAATTGGATTGATTTTAGCCCTGTTTAAACCATATCTTGGAATGAGCACTAATCCCAAATAGAAGGAGGAGATTAACAGATGGCTTTACTACAGTATGGAGGCCTATCTTAATGTCTTTTAATCAGAGCACTATGAGATGCTAGACTCATCTCGCAGATGCAGTCCACACAATGAGACAAGCTTAATCACATCAGACTTACAGTGCGTTCGTGCTGTCAATAAAAAAAGCACCCGCAGCGATTCCAGTCCTCACTAAAGGGGACTTAAAGTAATTCAGTATTCAGACCAACTGACAGCCAGCTACTCCTAAAAAGAAAAACTTTAGCCTTCCCATGACAACATGGGAGTGATCTGTGGGATGAACATGGATCCTTGCTGCATCCACAGGGTTGGGCAGAGATGTGGGCTTCACTGTGGGTGGCCCCCATGGACCTGGGCTAATTGTTTCACATCACAGGCGAGCCAGTCTGAAATCAGACCACCGGCAGCTCTGATTCAGGCAGTTCAACAGCCAAACAGGGTATGCCAGGAAGCACTTACAGTGCACACTCCGCCCCGCACTCACACACATGCACAAACACACACTACTCTGCATCCATCATACATGACCACAAGAGAATAGAATTCTTTTTCTCTATCCTATCTGAGTAAGCTGTCAATCCTCTGGTAAGCTGGTGGCTGTGGTGCCCTTGGCGACAACAAAATTAAGAGATGGGATTGCTCTGTTTCAGTGTCCTGTTGGCTCAACACATGTGCTTTAAACGTAAATATAAAAAATGTTTGATACAACAATTATACTATGAGAAGAAAATACTCTCTTGACCTTTTAAAACTAAATACGCAGATTGAAGACTGAGCTAATTTTACCAGGGCTGAATATGACTCCTGCAGGACAATTAAACATTTAGATGTAGAACTGTCTATTCTGATTTAAGGTGCTAAACTCAAGGAGAAAGCTTTCTGGTGCCCAGCTGGGGGGCAGATGGAGGCGAGCAAAAATCCTGTTCATCCAAAATATAAGTGAAGAAATGATGAAAATGAAAAATAAAATGTGTTGGTTTTCAGCCGACCACATGACCTAAAAATTTCACAGATCTAAACTAACTAATAGCAACTATTGGAGTGAACTTCCCTGCTATGCCAGGACCTGCACATAAATCAGGATCTCAGAGAAGAAAGGAGAAGAAAAAGAGGGAGCTGGCAAGAGCTTTTGACCCACATAATAATGTAGGCGAACAATAGCAAGGAGGTGACGTTAAAGCTAGCTTTATTAGCCAAGAGACAGCAAAACAGTGCATTTGGTTTATGTAGAAGAGAGGAGAGCATGAGCATGAGCATGCAATTATACATTTAAAAAAAAAACTGTACAATTGATTAAGGTTTTAACAAAAAATGTCATCTTGCAATTTGTCTTGATAGACAGTAATCTGCAACAGACAGCACGGTGTAGTAGTTCAAAACCTTTTTGCATTGTGACCCTTTAAATCAATACAAAGTCAACCTGCAACCCATCATCATTATTCCCTTGACTGTTCATCCAATTCATGCTAAGAGTTTTCCTATTTCCTTGCTTCATTTCAATCATTTCTAGTCCAGAAGGATTAAAGTATCATCTGTCGGATTTATCTTGTGACCCTTTTGTTATAAGTCCTGAACTCCAAGTTGGAAACATCTGATCTGTCATCAAACTCAAATGTGCATCTGAGAGCAGTTCTCAATGTTGACCTTTTGTCCAAGGTGCTGCAACTGTGGCGAAATTACACAAAGCTTAAAGAGCATTTTGGCATTGTGCCTTAATTGGGCAGCTCACAGTAAACAGTGAGTGGAAACATGTCAGGGGAGATAAGACTGATAAGAAGGAAGACAAGGTTCTTCAGCCAAATTTAAACTTTGGGGACTTTGCTTTATATGGTTTGTGTTTTACACCACTAAACGACCGAGACGCCTCACACTCCTACTTTTTAAAAAGAGCTGCTGCTCTGCGGTGGACACAAAGAGGGCAAGTGGGCAAACACAACAGGGGCAAATACATCAGCATACAGATCACTTTCTCTGTGAGCGCATGCTGTATTCGGCCCGTAGTTCCCAGATCTGTCACTAGAACAAGACTGGGAAATAACAAAATCCTCCCAGTGCACACAGGACTGTTAATCACCAGGCATCCCTCGCCTACTGCTTTTTCAAGGCCTGTCTGACTTAAAGTAAACATGTGCAGGAAATGTATTCAGTGGCTCCAAACATTTATATGGGGGCCTTGTGCTTCAAACAGTTTCATGGCCAGGACGTCTTTCAAGAAGGTGCTTAGTGAGCCATTTGTTACACGCATGATAATAGGGCATGACAATGTATGGCATGCTATGAGGAGCGAGGTTGTATCACTGTTTGTTAAGCCTTTAGTTTGTGTACTCACTATCCGTATTGTTGATAGACTTGTGCGATGCGATGGTTGCTGGATCCTGATCTGATGAAAACTGAATGTCTGTACATTGTAACACAGGGCTCGTGTTTTTTTAAGCTCCTCTACTCTGACCTATTTCTCTGCTGAATGCATTCACTTGATACAGGTATAAAAAGGGAAAGACTGCAAAAAGAAAAAAGAAAAAAATGGTTGTGAAACATCTAAAATATGAGTATTCCAAAAAAGCTTTCGATGAACGCGTGCAAGCATTATGGAAAATCATTTCTCTGAGACGTTTGGATAAGTAAGCTCTCGTCTCGTCTTCCCCGTTTCTCCAATTTCATCTAAAAGAATATCCTTTGTTAATCTGGACTCAATGAGCACCGTTGTTAAGTGCTGCTCACTCTGCACTCCCAGCCAGTCATAATCCATTGTGTTGTTTGCCCCTCACTTGGTGTACATTTCCATCGCAAATTCCAATGTGAACAGTCAATAACATGCACAGATGTGGCCATTGTAGAAGCCTTACTTTTTTTTTTTTAATTCAGAAGAATGTAGTATGGTGAACTACTACAGCACCCCAGGAAAACATGTGAAACACAAGTTGTACTTAATAGCAGAGATTATTTTTAAAAAAAAAAATGTTTAAGTTGTTGTTTTCAAGTGTTTTTCCACACTTTACTCAATTTGAAGAGATTCCAGAAAGAACCCTCTGCAGTATTAACGCTGGATAGATGGAGTATAAAAGCATTAAAGGGGGATTTTGCAATGGCTGCTGTTCTGCTTCATCCAATCATCATGAGTTGCGAAAAACATATTAACCTCAGGGTTGATAAAAACATGTGCGCCAGGACTTCATTTCCTCCTCACCATCTTGCTGCACTCATCAGTTTTATGTAGAACACGCTACTCCAGAGTCAACATCAGTAAAAAAAAAAAAAAAAAAAGAGGAGAAAAAAAAAAAATGAAACAGTACTTGATAATGATGTTCCCTGACCTCTTTTAGACAGTCAATATAATCCATGATGTTGCCGTGATCTTGCCTCCCATCATGTTCCACGGCAGTACCGAGCTTTATATTACCACTATAAATCACGGAAAATCTACTTTTCCTCTGTGTGAAAGTCTTGATGAAGGCAAAAGCTAATACAATTGCATGACATGTAGTGGAGGCTATCCCGTGCGCAATTCCAGTGATGGCAATAAATGAAGTGACAGAACAATCATCGATGCCCTTTTATGGCTTTACTGGAAAATAAAAAAAAAAATAAAAAAAATTACATTGTTTATTTTTCCATCCAACATCTCAAGCAAATCTACTGCAGGGACATCTGCAAGCTTTCACCCTGTTGACATTATATTGAAACTCTGCTTGGGAAATAATTCATAGTTGAGATGCTGAACTCCCTCGTGCCCAATGAAAGAAAACAACTAAATAAATCTCACATCTCACTGGCTGTGCCCTTAACAGATGCCATACAGGAAGTCGGTCCTATCAGCTCACAGAAAGCCACGCTGTGTTCCCTGTGTCATGTACTGTACAAGGCTGTGTTGTTGAGGGAGCGAGCTACACTTTCCTTTCCCAATATCCTTCACTAGAAAGATTCTCAAACTGTACAAAATTAAGCCACGCAGCTCTTTACTAAATACTGGATGCCTCAGAAACATACAAACAAACACAACTTTCTTGTTAAGGCACACTTTGAGAAACCTGCTCAATGACAGGTGGCATCCTCCAGAGAATCTGCCAAATTCATGAGACACACAAAGGAAACGGAATTATCTGTACTGCAAAATGAGATACCGGTGCATATTAAATGGGTTAAACAAGCCACAAGAATGCATCTGCATCCCTCTGTTTGGATCAGCTGCACTGTAGAGATGCTGACATGGTTTGCAGTAAATGCAAAACATCCCCATGGCCCATTGACCTCAAAACCATTTCCTCTGAATGGATTGCTTTGCAAGCTTTGTGATCCTGTATCATCCCATCTACTTCAAGGGGCCCTTTAATCAGCAAAATCAGGAACCTGGAGTTTGTTACTCTGATTTAAAAACATTTCCTGGCTCTCTTGGGTCATTTGATCTGGATTTGGTTGCCCTGTAGGCTTGGACAGACAGGGCCCTCACTGTTTATTTATAAAGATTTAAAGGTTTTTATTGTTTTTTTGGTTTTTTTTTGAGTAATTCGTGGAAAAAACATTACATAATACACTATCACAGCAATCAGCTGTGGCCAGCAGATTGGCACAATGCTCGAATGCCATGTAATCATTACTGGTCTGAGTTTTGTTGCCCTGTAAGTTTGTGCAGATCTCGCAGTGTTTGCTCAGCAGCCATATCACCATCCTCAACGTCATCACCGCGATGATCATGATCGCACCGTGTGTGTCATCGTTACCACAAGCTTCACTTATCAGCATCATCACCACCATCATTCATTCATTCATTCATTCATTCAAGACTCACCGCTATGCGGGTGGAAATCTTCTGCTCGCCCTCTGCGCCCTTCTGCTCTCCGTTGGCCCTGCTGTACTCGGGAGGCTGCTGGTTCGATCCCCGGCTGCCCTTTGCCTTTCGGTTCCCAGGCCCTTGGTGGACAATGTTGAGCAGGTGAAGCGTGTTCTCGTGCTCCCGGTCCGAGCTCTCGGCCTGACCCCTCTGGTAGCGGTTCTCGCAGGTGGAGTGGTGCCTCCTGCACAGCTCTATGCGGGCGCGCAAACGCTCCACGATGGCGTTGTGGAGCTGTGGCACCGCGGAGCCCCGAGAGGTGGCCACCACCGGCCCGCCGCCGACCCCACCGGGCATGGCTCCTAAACCGACACCCAACATGGGTACGAATGCCCCTGCAGCGGACTGAGCAGGGGTCGCCTCTCCCATGCCCGCGGGTCCCCGACAAGTTTATGGAGACTGAGGTCCACTGAGCTAATAATGGACCACAGCACGGGCATGGAAGAAAACAAGACGTGCGGACTCAGCTATGATCCCATGTGGAAGGAAAACGACTGTACTGCACGCACTAAGTCACTTGAGGGGGGGAACACGATGTAGCCTGTGATATTTATTGAAAAACGTGTCGCACAGTTATCTTCTCATCTGATAGAAAATGTTATAGTAACGCAGAATATTAAAAAACACTGAGCTATAAAGTGAGATAAGGTAAGTATGAACTCACACTGCCGCTCTACAGAGGCATCAGAAAGTCCAAATGTTACAGAATTTGATTAGTAATCTCTTCCTCAGGGGTGTTACTCGGTCGGCTTATAATTAAAACTGTAATGATTTACAAACATGGAGAGACTCCCGCACTCACAGCTGGAATTAATCCGCTCTTGCTTAACGACTCGACCTCTGCTCACAGATGAATTATATTCAGTATGAATCCCCTCGGATGATTCAAAACCCTAGCACGCACAACTTCGGCTCCATCGATGGGCACATCCCTGGCACACTGTCAGCGTACTTTATCTCAAACGTGCCACACTTATTTAATATTCCTCCCCCACTCAAAAAAGAGTAAGGCTGCCAACTATACATATAAAATAATAATAATAATCAAAGTGAGCGAATGGTCGCCAAAATAGGAGAATCTACAGACGCACAAAACCCCACTAAACTTCAAGACTCACGGCATTTTTTTTTTCCTTTGGAAATTAGTCCTTTCTCTCTGTCCTTCTCTCTTCCACCCGGACAACAACGAGGCTCTGGTTGCAAATTACAAGTGAGAAAAGCACGCAGCCGAGGCGCAGGAAGCCGTCGCATAAACCGATTGAGATCCGTCTCACATAGTCCATTGACAATCGTTTGTCCGTGTGGTGCACCGAGGCAATAGCGGAACTACAATACACAGACCCTCATTGTATGAACATTCCTCCTCTGACATGATACACTCGTCCGGACCAAACGGGGTCCAAACGCACACTCTAGTGGAGCGAAGGGTGAACTGTCCTGCTGGGCATGGACCTCTACCAGGAGGAGGAGGAGGGCAGGATGTCAGTAATGATTATTAAATATAACACGAATGTTGAATTGGCAGGTAGAAGATTAAGATGATTTATTAACATTTCAAAAGATTTGAAGATTGTGATGGTGTAAGATACATCTTGGATATCTCTGATTGTGGTTAATACAGACTGTGAAGGCGCTTTAAATGTTTCTTGTGTTCGACTAAAAGCCTGCAGAGGTTTCCATTTGTTTCTGTGGGCTTCATAGATTTACAGCAGCAGCCTTAAAGAATAAGTAACTGTAATTTAACACATGGTACAAACTCAGTTAGTTACATTTAAAGTCCTGTGAAACGGTGGCCACAGGTTGTCAATACAACATCAGATATATTAAGCTTCTATCTGGTTGTGGTAAAGTGGCCTAACGACTAATTAACTGAGGTTCCACAACTTAATAAAATTGTCACTCAGAGAAGAAACGACTGCAAAAGTAAACCTCTCCCTGGAACCCTACTGCTCAATAATAAGCTGCCATCTAGTCAGCATGCCAGTCAAGTTACACATTAAAAAACAGCCAACACTTTACAAGTGCTCAATTATAACAAATACATTTTTAAAAATGACTCAAAATGAAGGTTATTCTCGCTTGCAATGAGTTTTAATCTACCATCTGCACAGGTGGAGTTTGTTTTAAAGGTCCCGTATCTCACCGAAATGCTACTTTCTAGGTGACTGTGTTGCATATTAATTTCACTGAAACATTTTGATTCAACAAACAAATCCCTCCATCTCTCTGAAGAGACAAACAAGCAGACAAACTTACAAATAACCTCTCAGAAGAGCTGGTTGGCTCCTGACGTGCTCGTACGCTGTCCCCCTATTTTCTGGAAACTGAGGGTGCTGTTGTACCTGAAACCTGCTGCATGTCAACTGCAAACATTCTTACCACCTGGCTGTTTCATTTCTAAGTTACATGAAATGAATATTCAGTTGCATCAATTATACACCCTCTTGAGGTTATTCACTGTAACAGACACACATTCAGTCGATCATCTCCTGATAATATAAGGGTCACAGGTTGTTGTAGACTTACCCATCAATAAGTAGATGAAGACATATACTGAACCCACAGCTCAGCGCATAAAGGGTTAAAGCTACAGACAGGCAAATCACACAGACACACAGAGACACAGGATGTATGTTTTTGTAAAAGCAGAAGGAAACTGCAGCAGCCAGAAGAAAACCACACGAACACATGGAGATTGTGCTCAGTCCACACAGAAAGAGCCAAAACACCATCCATCCTTGCACCCCTTTGAAATGGAGCAAATCATGATAATAATAATAAGTATAATAATAATTATTATCATTACTATAATGTAGTAATCGAGGATCTGTAATCCTCCCCTGTGCTACTTTGGCAGTGGATCGAGATTGGCTGTTGTGGTCACCAACCTGTTGACTCTGCAGTTCAGGAATCTCTGACCACACTCAGACCTCCCTGCTGACCTGGAAGTGGGACTTGGCACACTTATCAGACACCAGAATCATCAGACTGACCCTCCCTGGCTTTTGATATTCTCGAAGCGGCCTGGCACCAAATACAGCTTCAGCTTTTATTTAATTATAGCCCCTGGTCACCCCCTGCTTCAGCCCAAAAGAGTCACAAGATTATTATTATTATTATTATTATTATTATTATTATTATTATTATTATTATTATGAACAGCTGGGCATGACACCAGATGTTGTTCTAAATGCATTCTGCAGCAATACATAACAACACATTAAAATCATTATTTAAAGCAGGACCACTGCAGAAGACTCTGCTGGTAAATAAATGAGTAAAAATAAAGTTTTGGTCATGTGGACTTCAACTTCAGTCATTTGACTGCAGTCAAATTTGCAAACCGTCTACTTCACATTTCTTAAGGACCCATAGAAATTAATTTTGGAAGGATGTCCTTCTGGATCAGAATAATTAATAATGAGGATTAATACATAATTGTTCATTGCTATGCTGGCCATAGCAGGAGCAGATGATACACGAGGGGCCGCTATTACTGATATCTATTGGTCAGAAAATTCAGTCTGCAAGTGCTTAAAGAAATATTCTACATCTTGTTTTTCTCAGCTGCCCCTCTGAGAAATCTGTTAGAAGGGTCTTGGTTGACTCAGACATTAAATCTGATGAGTCATTTTTAAATTCATTTAGGGGAAATGGCATATTAGTCATTGGTCATTACTGGAATAAAATGAGTGCCGAGTACATGTGTTTAAGAGATCCTGGAGGAACCAATTCTTTGTTCTAACCATATATATATAATAATCAAATATTTAATGGACACATTTGTGAATTAAATATAATTTTTTGTTTTTTGTGTTCCAAGAAGAAAACTATGGGGAGGGCGGTGCGTATTTGCAAGTTTTTGGTATTAAAAGAAGAAGAAATATGAGGCAAAAGTATAGATCACACAACATGTTCGTGTATTAGCTTTCATTAACCCTCAACTTAAGCAGCAGTGAACTGTCCTCTTATACTGTATCCATGCAAATGAGTGCAGCTGCTGTACTTCACAACAGGGGGCAGCAGATATTTGAGGTTTGCGCATTACAGCACCAATTAAGAATGTGTGGGTGAGTAATGGTGCCACGCTGCCAGAACACTGTGTCTTTGGTTTATATATTCAAAGAGGAACTTTAGCGCCGAACTTTCACTTCTTGATTTATTCTATGTCCACAGTTTAAGTCTACCATAATACAGGAATAACAAAGTCTTGTATTCTTACGTATCCCAAATGAACTGTACCACATTACCATCAGACTGGCATCGTTTGTCATATTGCTTCACAAAATCAAGACAGTTTGCATACATCAATGTTAGTAAAGAGAAGGTTTTCTTGTTTGGTTGTTGTTGTTTTGTTTGTTTTTTTCTTCCTTTGTTTTTTTTTTTTTACATTTATCAACTGCAAAATGCACAATAAATTAATAAATTAACACACAAGCAATCGGCAAATGCTTTACAGTAGTAGCAATAACAGTGGTTAAAAAAAAAAAGATCTCTACTAGTACAGTACGTCAACCCAGTGACAGTCTGACAGTAGATCTGAGCAGTGTTTTCAAATCTCGCCCAGTCAGGCTGTCATTTAACATACTAAAAACTCACAATCTACCACAACACATACACAAGCTCTTCTGCTTACAACGGGTCTCTCTAGATAATAAATTACACATCCATTTCACTTCAGAGACTGACAGGGAGACGGGCTTTTACTTCAGTCTTTTCTTTTCCTCTCTCTCGCTCGTCGTGGATCACAGTTCGCCCGGGAAAGGGCTTTGCCAGTGCAACTCAAAACTGCCAGGCTCCCCATTTCATGTACGGATCATAAAATTTGGAAAGTTTAAAAAAAAAAAAAAAAAAAAAAGGAATAACATACACACTGTCACAAACTTAGCTTAATTTAGCCTGGCCCCATCCATGTGAATATCACTTGCTTACACTTATCAGTAGAAAATAATGATAAAAAGAATACAAAAAGCAGTAAAAATGGTAGAAAAACACTAAGAAGTAAATCTTAATGAAATAATCAGTAATACCATCCAGCACTGCACAGCCAGACTATTCATATTACGGTCTAATAGGGGTTCACCCCTCAGTGGTTCCAGCCCACAGTTAAATACTGGACTTAAGTTGAACTCGAAACTGATCATTCAGTTGTCCTACATATAATATGGCTCTTGCTTGAATAATATTGTGAATAATGAAATTTCTCCAAGGCAAAATTTACAGTCAAATGAAAAATATAAGGCAAATTAACAAAATAGAAGAGTTTAGGAAAATTAAGAAAACATTCTTTCCTCAACTATTTTTTTTAAGTGACTGTGATCACTGGCAGACCTTCATGGTGGCAGGTTGCCTTTTACGAGAAAAGCACAATGTTACATTTCTGTTGTGCACTTTTTTTTGTTTTGTTTTTTTTGTCTCAGACAAGTGCATCCAATTTTCTAACAGTCAACAAGATGCACTGCAAATATGTCATTCTATTAATAATTTACATACAGAAAACAATTACTCTTCAGAGACGGAGCTGTAGCTGTAGTGTGTGGAATATCAAAGACCGAAGACATACATCAGTGAATGGTTGAATTCGAGAAAACATAAATATGCCATTCTCCTTCTGCTTAGCTTGTATTTATGGTCTCTGGAGAGATGGAGAGAAAGAAAGAGGGAGGATATCTGAACTCCTTGGAAAGAACGCCTTCTGCTTTTATTTTTACTCCCTCCGACTAAATCATATTTTTGGTCAGTGCACATTTGCGATGAAATGTATTAGGATATAACCTGAAGTGAAATGACCACTGAAGTCAAACTTTCGTAGATACAAGACACTTCGTCTTCACGTCTGTCTCCGTTTTCTTCATTCTGTACATTTGGACGATTTTTGTACCTGTATTGAAATAATTGACCTGCCAACCATCACGACAGCTTTTAAAAACGTAGTTTGGGCTCTTTTTTTTTTTTTTTTAACTGAAACTAAGGCAACATCCGTGTACAGTTATCATCAGGGCTTCTGACACAGGCCTTTACACATTTGTATGGCTGTATTTTTCCCTCCTCGTCCTCCTCCTCCTCCTCTCACCAGACATGCACTGCTAAGCTGAAATGATTGCCCGCAGTGAAAATAATCTCTTCACTGCTTCTGCAAGACTCAGCACAAATGATAGATTGAAGTGAAAAGAGAGGGTCTGCCTGCATGCCAAAATTGGAGTGCATCTTGGCATTCCTGAGATCAGTAAGCATACTCTGACAGTATATTAATATGGTTATCGACCAGTTAGCCTCTGCTACTCTTTTAAAACAGCAGCAATCTGGTAAATTGCTTGCGAGATGCTAATAAAAATGTCTGACTGTTGCAGAGGGGCGTGTGTGTGTGTGTGTGAGACAGCTTTGATGAAACGCTTGCAGTTTCTAAAGGATGGATTAATGAGTACGGATGATATTTTCATACACATTATCAATTGTCCATACACTGTTATAACAGTCGGCATGAAGAGCTTTGGCAGGATGCTGCACCTGCATGGCCTGATATCCTGCATGTTAGCAGTGCACTGCAGTAGAAATCATCACAGAGAACAGGCATTAGATAGGTTATGGCTTATTGTCCAAATATTTCAGTCTTAAACAAGCCCAGCCAGTATTCATAGTAATGATAGAGACATGATACTGGGGATGCTTGGCTTAAGATTGGAATTTTCTTCTTTTTTTTTTCTTTTCTTCCAGGTCAGTGTCAGGACTTGACCCCCTTGGCAGGTTCAGTAGACTGCCGCACATCGGTCCACTCCTGCATGGTGCTCTGCAGAGCCTGGGTCTTCTCTTTGTCGACTTGCACATAGTCCACCTTCTCATCGGAGGTCACAGAGGATGTTGAGGGCTGTGGAACGATAAATAAGGCAGGAGTGAGCCTCTAGCCTGAGGGCAGACTGCACTGTGGTAGAAATAAGAACAAATGCTATCATAAATCAACGCTACAATTTCATCTGTTTACTTTTCTGTGTGGGCTGGGTGACCCAGGCTGGAAGTCCAGTGCTAGGTAGTCCACGTTGCCACACTTCCTGGGGGCCGGGCTGCTGGTGCCACTCACGGCTGGGGAGGTAGACGCTGGGTTCTGCTAATGGGGACAGGAGGGAGGTTTCACTCAAACAGGGTGCAGCTAGTAAGCATAGCACGCAAACAAGGGGATCATTAAAACAAAGAACACAATGTGCCCCCCCCCATCTCCCCTCCAGCTATTGGGACTCACCATAGCCACATAATTCTCCTCGCTGTCTGCCGAGTCGGTGCTGGTGATGCTTTGTGTAGAAATGGGTCGACAGTGCTGGGAGGACATGGAGTTCATAGCGGGCCTGAAGCAAAGCAGACAGGAATGTGAGTGCCTCTACCTTCTGACCTCAGGCAGAACCAAAATACAGCACCAATCTGTACCATCAAACTGTGTGTGCACGAGTGACCTTGGATAAACCATCCTGAATGATTTATATGAGACTCACATGGGCCGTGTCCAGGACATGGTGACTGGGCTCTTAAATGGCAACTCATCAATGATCCCATTGTTCTTCAAATCAAGAGGTGTTGGCTTCGCTGTGGAAAACAAGACCAGGCAGTGTCAACAAAAGTCATTGTCTTGGTAAAAAAAACAAAAAAAAAAAACAATTAACAATGCAGACTTTGTAGGTGATTTGACTCCAAAAATGGCAATTAAAAGAAATCAAAACCAAAGCCTTCACATCAGTGAGGACTTTGCTGTCAAAAACTCACATTTCCTGTTAGGTTTGAGGTTGCGGTTGATGGGTGGTGGCGTGACATCACTGAGACGGCTGGGCCGGTGACACAGGGAGGCACTGCTCCCCTTACGGGCAGGTAATGTTGCAGAGAATCCTGGGAAATCAAAGTGATGGGGCCCAGGGCTCATAGGGATGTAGATATTCTTAGGACTGTCAGCCTGGGCAGCGCTGAGTGGCGACGAGCCAGGATTCATGGGCACATAGTTGTCATCCGAGTTTCCGCTGTCTGAGCGAGTCAGAGGGGCTTTGGTTCTCTAGTGTCAAAAGAGACAGACAGCACATGACTCTCTTTGACTCGCTAGCCTCAGTATTGTAGGAAAACTACAACACTAAATCGGATAAAGATGGTAGAACTGTATTTTGCAGTCTGAGGAGGGAGTGCAGTTAAATGGAGTGAGTGACTCACCAGGTAAGAGCTGAAGCCATCGTTGACAGACTCCACGGACTGGCCTGAGTTGTTGAAATGGATGGGACGGTGATGGCTGTTAGTTTCAAAGGAGGAGCCTGTGGAGAGAGTGGAGGAACAAAATCAATATTTACCACTGCCATAAACTCTAAAAGGAAAAAAAATGCCCCTAAAGTGAAATAGTGCACAATGACAAAACCACACAAGTCAAATATTGTACAATAATCACAGCAGCAGAGGAAAATCACGACAAAATGTGTGACATTTCAAGGAGTAAACTCATGTTTCTAATGAAACAAACAGAACTCGAGTGACATTTCATTACATGCTTCACTGGGTTATAATTACTCTCTGCAGCACAGGTGTATGAACAGCCTGTAGCCTCACTAACAAGGGTCACAGGTCGATTCTTGTCACAAGCTATACGAGGCCTGAGCATGGGCTTGGCAAAGCAGAGAACACAGCATAATAAGAGGCAGTGCATTGTGTCTGCAAGTGTTTTTTTTTTTTTTTCATTGCTTATCAGCCTGGAACGAGGCATTCTGGAGCAGGCTGTACGGCTTGAATTTCATTAGCGTCTCAACAGAACAGTGTCTGCTAGACTGGCCCGTTTGTTTCTGCTCAGCTGCTCAGTAGAATGAGAGATAGAGGAAGAGGGAAGGAGTGAGAAAGAGAGGGGGAGGAAGAGGAAGCACAGAGTCATTGCAGTACCACGAGAGAATGGACCGATCAAGTCAGACTTGCATTTTGAAAAACAGGAAACAAGTGAAATGTGTGATTTTAAAAAGATCTTTATGAGTCAACTGAGGTTTTGCTTAACGACATGAGCAGCGTGAAGAACCAATTGGGAAAGCAGATAAGCACTAATTGAATTCGGTGTACCTCTGTGCAGCCTGATGTTCTCGACAGCAGGGAGAGTATTCCTGCGTGGGATAACTGACACTGCAGACGTCACCTCTCCGTTCTGGCTTCCTACAGAGTGAGGACTCCCCCACTGCCCCTCCGACTGGCTAGGTTTAGGGGGCCTGGGAGGAGGCGCACAGGAGGACTCAGAGCTGGAGGGTGTCAAGGCATTGTGATTCTTATCAAACGTCCGGGGGATCTGGTAGAAGGAGCCAGGTGTTGTGGGAAGGTCATAATTGTCAGTTGGACGCTCGTTGCTGTGCATGGTGGCGAGGGCATTGCACGGCGTTTTAAAGGTGTAAACCTCCTCGTTCTCCAGCTCAGCATCACCGAGACCGCTGAGAGTCGGTGCCTCAGAGCTGTAACCCCGAGGAAGCACGTAACAGGCCTCCTGTGGGGAGTCATCATGCCCCGGTAACTGGTGTTTCCCTGGCTTTGGCAGGCTGTAGAAGCCGTGCAGCTGAGCACCCATGCCATTCAGACAGTGTGAAAAGCCATGTGAGAGTTTCTGCACTGCAGAGTCACTCCCCACAAACAGATTGCTTCGTGTGGCCTGGGAGAAACTGGCACTCCTGCAACACGAACAAAGACATACACACACAGTCAGTATTTATTTTGCCCACATTCTGCGGTGTCTAAATCCTCCCTTGAAAACAGAATTCTGTCTCATCAAAATAATTGTACAATAAAATTTAACATTCATTTTAATGTAATTGCCCAAATAGCCACTAGATGGCACTGTAGCACTTCAGAGGAAGCTTTGTAGGTCTTGGCACACATTTGCAAAAGGGATCTTGCCACCAGGGCCTGAGTACCTTACTGCAGCGATTGGATATGTATTCATCTTTTGTATTTCTAACATTTCCTTGAAAAAGGCTGATTTGTTTATATGTTTGCAGAGTGTTGTCAGGGAGAAAAGATCCATGTTAAGGAGGAGAATGCTGACTTTCCCACAGTTTCTCAGCTTTGGTTAGGCACCCTCGGGACATGCCTCATTTATTCTGGCTCTTTTGTAGAGCTTGACCTTGAGTGCCAACTAGAGCAGCCCTACAAGCTTAGACATTTCTAGCCAGTTAGCTGACCAATGGTCCGGCTTAGTTGGCCAATGCAACGATAAGATTTTCTCAATGAGTCGTTCCTTTATGTCTGTGCTGATCTCTTTAAGGTTCCATGACTTTCTGTTAGCCACACTGCAGGTTTCTAATGGTCCTGTTCAATCTTGATTATGGATGCAAAAAAAAATTTGAATGAGTAATGCATCAAAGTAATACAATTAATATTGGCATAACACTTTGCTCCCTGACTCCGAGGAATACTATGTTTCATCAATTCTTCTTCTGTCTCCCTAAGATTTCAATCATCAATCAATCATTTGGTTAATCACTCTGCCTTCCATCACTGTGGCTGCACTGGGGCTCTTTGTGTAGATTACGTTGGTAATCAGACGAGCGGAGTTTCACTCTGACGTGAATCATACCCCACCACCAGATGCCTATCTTAATTAGCAGGCCCACAGTGCAGAAGCTGGTGAGGTAGTGACAGAAATCTCCGCATCAAGCTGATGAGATGGATTGTGAGGTTTGATTTCCTGGGTTTCTCAGAGCTCCAACACAGCAGATTTATGTGCAAATCTTGTGTCTGAGAGGGCAGTTCTAACCCCGCGCGAGTCCAAACCTATAGGGCTGATGAATTGCAGCCACAACCTCATTGATCATCTACTGTGCCGGGCTATCTGCTGAATGGCATCATTATTAAAGCTGCCTTTTGACTCTTGGAAGCAGGCATGACGGCTGCAGGAGGTGAGGTGAATGTTAATGTAAAACTCAGGAGGGCATTTAACATAAATGCTTGGTCCTTTGTTTTTTCGCGCTTAGCATAAAGCTGAGATAGGCACACACGTCCACATACAGCTGCTCAAGTATCCACACCTCCTAGACTTGTGCATACTGTGTCGTCGTGTCACGTATTGATTGTTTTAAAAATAGAAAACGCTGTTAATTTTATTTGATCATTAAATAAATATTGCAAATTAATACCCAGAATAAATCCATATCAAAAAGATCCTGTGATAGTTTATCATTTTGAATCATTTCATAAGACATAATTTTAGTTAATAACTTGTTTGTTTTACCATTTTCTCTGGCTTTTGGACTCAGACTTACCAGCCATGCTCACAGAAACATTTGTCGAAGATGATCTATCACTTGTTTGAGACTGTTTCAGTTCGAATAGTCACTTCAGTTTAATATCATCATTAATTATTGGCACTTCCTCAATCAGAATACTTGTACGATGCACTATAATCTTTCTTTACCATGCACATGTACGTACACACAAGGCAGTTAGATAACTCCCCACCAACAGTAGTTCTGTTGGGGGCTTCTCAACTGAGGAAGTGCTGTAAACCTGTATGTTGACCTGCATTAACGGATAACAGGAAACTGACACAGGACGCTTGAGGGTCGTGACCTTTACCGTGTGCTCTCCGTCTTCCTGCTCATGCACTGGTGGAGGAGGAGGTAGTCCTGGGGCGCACTGTTGGACAGGGAGCTGTGGTGTGTGTGGCGCACAGGCTCGTCAAAGGTGAAGAGGACTGGCTGGCTGGAGTGGATGGGGGCAGAGGACTTGCGTTCTCCGGTCAGAGGAGCCATCGAGCCGGTGACATCTGCTCCGACAGAGCGGGGCATATGGTGTAACCTGCCATCTGCAGACAGAGGAAAGTAGAGTTATCGATTGTTTAACCCGCAGAATGTTTTTTTTTTTTCGTTTTTTCTTCATCTTGTCTTGAAGTGTAAAAATCGGTTTTCTGCAGATTGGACATGCTGTGTGATCTAATGCTACAGAAAGTAACAATCACACAAATGCTAATCCCTAAAACATTTTCCATTTGTTGTCACAGTCCTTGAAGTCAAAGGGCAGTGTGTAATTCATTTGATGGTTTTTAAGCCTTTGCATGACCTTGCCTTGCATGGAGTCTTGTACTCAGTAGCTTTCTGTCTGCTCTCTAATCAATAGAATAGAGGGATCTGTCTCGAGGGAGAAGAGAAAACAGTATCCTTCTGCCTTTTTTTTATAGCTGCAGGGTATGAGCAGTTCAACAGCACATGATCCAAGTTATCCTTTTTGGCCAGGATCAATGTGCTTTGTTTGATTTTATTGAGCTGACCATTGTTTTGAACACTGGGACTGTGTGACCAACACAGTCTCAATTTTTCCGTGTGGCATCCCTGATATCTGCATTGCAAAGGCTACAAGGAAAAGACAGATCTGAGATGGGGATGCTGCAAATAGACGTGGCATGGGGCCAAAATGAGGAGGCGCAAACTGAGCTGTAGGAGTAGAGAGTGGGCGGCCCACTGATCCATCGACCCATGTTGTGTGCAACACTAGCTGATGGGAGAGAGGCAAAAAATCTCCATCAATCAGCCTCTACTGATAATCTCTGTCTTTCACAGTACAATAAGGGCAAGGTTTGGTATGAGATTATTTGAGAAAAATGCGTCATTTACATCTGCCATTTGAAATATTTTATCTTAAAGGTAGATTACTGAAAGGAACATTTTGGATTAATCAAGTAAGATTAAGAGACTAAAGTGAAGATATTTAATTGACAAGAATATAATGTGCATTTTAGTTTTAATAAATGACTTAAACACTGTCATTTTTCTATCATTACACATTTTCTATCAAGCATCTAAACTATTTATCATTTACTTCGGCTCCAATTCAAATCCTGTCAGAAAAGTAGCTTCCTGTTCTTCAGTTTTTTTTTGCAAAAATGGCAGAAAAGGCTGTTTTTAGCCTCTCAAATATGGAGATTTCCTGATTTTCTTTGTTTTATACCGTATTTTGCTGAATGTCTTTGTGTTTTGAACCAACAGGCCAAGATGTCTGAAGAACTTTGCAGAACTGGGATGGACTTTATTCACTATTCTCTCACATTTTATAGATCAAACAATTTATCGATTAATCTGGAAAATAATCGGCAGATTAACTGAAGATGAATATAATTGTTATTTGCAGCCGTAACAGACACACAAGGATTTTGGTTATTCACCACCATTCTCCTCCTCCTCTTCCTCTGCCTTTGTCAGACCTTTACAAAGCACGTTATGGATCAAACTGCCCTTTAAGAAGATCACAATGTTCTGTGAGTCATGATGTGCGCTGGCCATACAGACGGACCACAGCCACTGGGAAAAACAGAAAATACAAATGTGGTGTGTGAGCATGTGTGTATGCATGAGGGATGGTTTGGAGGGCGGGGGGTATTCTGGAGCCCAGCTAGCTGAATGAGGTCACATCCATGCCTGAGGGGAAAAAAGGCCTCTGCTGTGGGGTCTCCAGGCCAGTGGACATCAGTGAGATGCTCATGCCCACAGCCAGCCACACAGGCAGGGACTCCCCCCAACGAGCCTCAATTACACCATTGTTCTGAGCCATTCCACTCTCCCTAGGCTGGTTAGGCATCATCTCCTTTCTCCACAAAAAGCTTTGTAAAAGCTTTCATCCAGTGCGGTGAGTACTAGGCCCACTAACATGGGTAGATATATTGATTTGTTGTAGAAAGACAGTTCATCCCCACCCCCACCGCCGCCGCCGCCAGAGAGGAGCGCTGCATGGAAAAACACATGCAGGCCTGGTGATCAAAATGCCGAGGACACGACCAAACTTCAGAAGCAAAGAGTAAAATGTAATCTCATTAATGTGTTGTGTTTTTTCTGTGTGCCCTGGATCATTTTTGATTAACTGCCACACATGACTGTCAGAAGAATCAGGAGGAGCAGGAAGACGGCTGGTCCGGCCTGCTGATGGAATAGCCTACATGGCTCATCACTGACACTAATGGGTCTGATGATGTATGTTACCACTGGGAAGCAATTCCATCAAGTCAGGAGAATCACAACACAGAAATAGAGGAAAATAGCAGAAAATAAAAAAGCTGGAACCCTGAGGTGCTTCTAGTAATACTAGCTCCCCTGGCTAATGTACTGTGACACTCAATGTAAGGTGCTAAAATGTTTATTAACCAAAGTGAGAAGCAATTTGTCATACTACAAAGAACCCTAAAAAAACAAACTGGGAGGGACCGGCATGAGTAAAATAAAGCCTATCTGCAGTTTGTTTGAGTCATTACCAGAAAACAGTTTTCTCAAAGACTGAGCTGAAGCTTCGAACATCAAACAAGCCAGCTGAAAGAGACAAAGAGTTTTTCCCACGACATTCCTCAGCTCGAAACAAACATCAGACTATCAACAGCAATGCATCAAAAAGACCCTTTTTTGCTTGGTGGACGACATATGGCTATACTGGGTCAAAAAGCTCCTAAGTTCATGAGCAATTTTCCAATTACGCTCTATAATACATCACCTACTGTCTCATCTGCTCTGTGGCTATAATCTAATAGAAGCCGGCTGCTGGTCTCAGGGGGCCAAAATTAGAACCCTGCTGGATCACCGAGGACAAGACCGTCTTTGTAGGGTGCTCATTTCCTCTCAGTCCGGCTAGAATTAGACGAGGACATATGATAATCTAATCTGATCTGAAATGAGATGTATAAATAGAAAATACCACTGACCTATTGAATTGAAGGGCGTCTGATGGAAACGTAAAGGGAGAGGAAGTGTTTGAATTGCGTCAGTTTTCATTGGGAGTGCAATCATCCCTTAAATACTCCAAGAGAGATAATCATCTAAGGTACACGCCGTCCACCTTGCTTCAATTTGAGTACAAGAAAAATGTAATTTCCTTAATGGTTTCATATGAGATTGGACCTAAAAATATAGCCTCAGGTCTGAGACAGCTGAAATGAGTGTTGCACATTAACCCCAGATATGCAGGGTGGCCTGGCGATGGGGGAGGCCATCTTGTGACGCAAAGGTCAGGCAATAGGTTTGATCCCCTCATGGGCGCCCTTGAAAAGGCCTCTACCTGCTCATTTAGTGTAAGTCAACTTAGAAAAGAGCAACAGCTAAATAACTCAAGCAATAAACTGTTTTTTCTTCACTTCTGATTCTAAGTACTAAGATACATTACTTGTAGTCCAGCCTGGATCTGCTGGATTAGCAGCTCTTTAAAGCAACACTGAGTCCCAGAAGGCCACATAGTGGGTCCATTTGCCTGTGTGGTTAGTGGGGGGTTGGGAGATTTCCATGAGAATGACATAACTGGATAAAGAAGATGCTAGCTGCAGCAGAGGTGGGCTAGGTAGGCACTGAGGAGAGCTGTTAGCACTGAGAGAGTATGACACTCAACAGGAAGAGGGAAAATGGTGCCCTCGCTCTGCTACTTAGTCTGAAGTGAACAAAGTGACATGGCTGTCTCGTTCTCCCCCGAAAACAGCTCAGAAGAGTATTAAGCAGAGCAGACACACAGGAGCATTCCCTGATCACATTACTCCCCTGTGCCTGCCTGCTCTGCAGCGTCATGTGATCACCGCCCCTCGACCACACTGCGACATCAATTTGCCTCAAAACACTGGACTGATCAATCACCTAAAGGGTCCAATGAATCAGAGTCGGGCTAAGTCTGAAACAGCAGCTCATTTTCAACGCTGTGACTTTATTTCTGCAAAGCACTGGGTGGATAAACACTGTAACTGTGCAACAGTAGGGTGGACACAGACAACTGCGGTGGAGGTTGAGTGTTGGTTTTCGTTCTGTCATTGGAAAAAAATGCTAGGCTTACCTGGAAAAGGCTGTGCAGCTGATTACAACCGACAAAACAAAAAAAGAGATAATCTTCCCTGACAATATAGTGCATTACAGCATGGGAAGATAGTGTGGAAACACAGAAGCCAGGCAGGATGGAGAATGTGACATGTGTATGCTCTTCATTTACAATAAACACCAGTCATCTGGTCAGGATGCATACAATCACTCATATAAACCTATGAGTGCCTTTTTTTGCATCTTGGGTGGTGTTTGCATGCAGCGCGGTCATCTGTTAACACTGCTGGCAATGCCACACTTCAGTTGGCCTACAAAAGAACCGAAGTTAATGTTTCCCAGATTGCGTTGAGACAACAATGTTCAGTAATACGAAGAATACATAGTTTTAATCAAGGTGTGTTTCATTTGATCGCCTGTCGCTCTAACTTCTGGGACAGAGTTAGAGAGTCCTGTAGTCCTGTAGACAGGCAGCCATGCTGCGGTAAACAGCTGCCCACATAAACGTCTCTGCATCTAAACAGTTACATGGAATATCTGTGTGCTACTGTACAGAGGAGGCAGCTCTGCACCAATGGTACCAGCCTACCAATTACAGTGACTGTAATAGTGTGACGGAGGAGGGACACCTCTCTGCATGACAGAAAGAAGATTATACTCCAAAATTGCTGATTACAGCTGAAGACTGGTCTAAACATCTACCTACAGCAGCTGAAATGTGTACCAACAGTTGGCTGAAGGAAAATCTCATTCCAAAACAGTCCGTTTGCAGTTTCCATATGAATACAGGCTGGGTGGCAGCCACCAATTAGAGTGATTGGCTCAGCCACATACCAGTACTGAACCTGTCATCTGAAACAATCGAGCTGATGCCAACTTGCATATGAAAAATGGCTACGCATACATTCAGAACCTGTACACATACAGCAAATCTACAAAGATGATCAATCAAACGAATAGTGGACAGCAGACATTCCAGGATGAACAAGGTTTGATGTAAAATAGAGACACAGTTCATGTGTATGCATAAAATCCTCAAAACCAGGTACTGGACTGCATTTTCAAGTTTTATTTGAAGATTCTACAAAATGCTGTTGCTTATAAACAGACTTGACTGAAAATAAGATCGATTTCCAGTGGTGGAAAGTAACTACATAGATTTACTCAAATGCTGTGCTGAAGTACAAAACAACAACTTTTTACAATACACCATTTTTTGCTGGCATATCCTTACAATACTACACCACAATTCAGAGTCAAATATTGTTACTTTTTACTCCACTAGGTCTGTACAGCATATAATCAACAAATATATTATGATGTATTATTCTAAACCAATGACACCTGCTTCAACAAGAAATTGATGAACAGATGAATGCATCAGTAATAATGAGTACTTATGAGCTACTACTTACTAGTATTTTCACACCTTGGCATTGCTACTTTCATGTTAATACATGTTCTGCTTTGATTCTTTGATTCCTCTCATTTAGTGAAACTCCTCTCCTGTCAGAGGAGGTTTATGTGTCGCCAGCACCGGTCACACTTTAACCGACTTTTCGTCAGCGCTGCCACCACTGACGAGAAAAGTAAACAATGGCCACAACTTTACTATCTTGCACGTAGGTTCCTCTTTAATCATTGTTGGTAAGTCAAGATTTCAGCACAAATGTCTGGCCGTTCTTATGTAAGAATGAGTAAATGGGGAAGTTTTGGATGCGTTACACTATTTCCGTGACATTTTCATTGTTTTGGAAACCTTGATGGCAAGGTCAAAATCTCTATGATGCTGATTAATTTCACCCAGACACATTTTTAAGCATTACTGAGACGCACATCTGCTGTCAACAAATCATCAATCTGGCTGCACACAGAGGGATTAATGTGAACCCACTGTGGAAGAGTTTGTTGAATAAATCTAATCTGTTTTCAGTGCCCATATGACAAAAAAAATGCTGAGGCTGCTGTTGGAAACGCTGATTTAGTAGTTATTCTTTTTTTTCTCTTTCCATTTCTCACTGTCTTAAGGCCAACAGTTAAAGTGAAAAACAATACTGACTTTAGATTTTTTTTTCCCCCAAGGGACAGCCAGGGAAACAGACAAACTGAAGAGGAGGAGAACAAAACTGAGCGAGAGCCATCATGCAAAAAAGGGAATATATTAAAAAAAACAAGAAACAACAACAAAAAAAGAGGACTGCTGACAAGTAAAAACCTCACGCCTCGGTTGAGATTATCCTTGTCTCGGAGTTCAAACAGCTGGGAGAGAGCAGAACAAAGGCCGTGATTGACGAGATGATGTTCCATTCATTAGATTGTGCTCGGGGGTGGGTCTCCCTGGGTGCAGACACACGCCACACACCCAGCCATCAGTATCTGATAACAACAGCGCTAACACCCAACAACAGAATATGAAAGCTTGGAAACACATATAGCTTGGTGAGTACGTGATTGTATAAGAAAATGATCAGACGTGCTATAATGAGTAGTAACTAACGCCCACTGCTCGCCAATTTCACTGGTAAAGACCAAAACTAAACAAGACTGACTCTGCACACCCTCGAGCATCTCAGTTCTGTTGAATTTCTTCACCTCTACAGACAGAAATCACGCCACACTTCTTTGATCATTTTAATGATTGACACGCGCAACGTATTTCTCAAGTCTCAGGTCTCCGGCAATGCTTCAGATGCTGCTCGTCATGCTGTGAGACGCATGGCAGTGGCAGCAACAGTGAACCGTTCTTAGACAGCTCTGTGGCAGCAGAAACCTGACCTTCCAGTGCCATGGAGTCTCATTATTTCAACAAAAAATCAATGCAGACGAAGGGCACTTTGGGAAGGGAGAGGGTGGCTGTGCATGTGTAGAGACAGTCAGAAGCCAAAGGAGAGGGTATATGTGTATATTTGTATGTACTAGATGTACATGTCAGTAAATATAAATATGTTGTACATAACAGATGCTTGGTTTTTTTTTGTTCTGTGAATAAAACCAAAAAGATCAACATAAGATATAATATAATATCAATATAAGATCTCAGAAACAGATATCCTCCTTTAAGTCTCCTTGTGCTGCTCTAAGCATTCAAAAAAGGAGAGAGTTTATCAGGAAGTGCTTACTTAAGAAATTAAGTACACAAACTGTGTAATAGTGTACTCTTTGGAAAGTATCAGAGGCTCTTTTATAAAGAAATGCTTCTCAGCTGCATTTCCTGATAGACTAGATGTTAATCAAGATGATTATCTAAGTTGTTTTTTTAGCCATTGTAACTTTTATTTTTCTAATCCTGTTTTTTTTTTTGGTTAAAACTTTGAACACATTTGTAAATATTTGTATTTGTTTTCATAAAAGTAAAATAGGTTTATATCAAGAATGACATACAACACCATAAACATTAGCACTCATATCTGAAATAATGTGATTCGAGGTCAGTGTCAAACGGCCGCTGTGTGTTTCTGCGTGACCATGTGTGTAAAATTTGTGTGTATGCGAAAAACAAAATTAGATGTAGTGAAAGATAGGCAGACAGGGAGAGCTGCGTTGTGTAACAATGAGCTGCTGTCATGTGCTGCCCTTGGCCAACCTTCCTCACAGGCCTGAGAGGCAGCTCACTGCTGGCAGCAGAGGCCAGAAAGGTAAGTTCAGATCAAGGTTCTTATATAACTGATGCTGCCAAAGTCTCAACAAACTCCTCTGAGAGACACTAACACTTTACTCTCCTTAGGACTTGCTATTGTCTGGCTGAGCCTGGTTAATCCCTTGCACAATCATTTTAGACTTCCCATTGGCACTGCGGCTGTATAAGAACAACAAATATGACACTGTGTACAGTGTGTAACATTACGGCTGCAGAACACCATCAATGTGATTCTCAGACGCGCGAGCTGATGCGTTTCAGTCTCGTTAACACCTTCAGTCTGACTCTGTATGTAAACAAACACGCTATTTTCAGAACTCGCGCCTCTCTTCTGTTTGCCTCTGTAGTCCTGTGCAACATTTGCATAGAGGGAACTTACTTCTCACGGTTTTTTGTTTTCCAACCTGGTTTGTTTTCGTACAGAGAGGGAATTCCCGTCTGCTGGATGACACACCGCCTCAGACCTGCAGCTGTTTGCCAAGAGGAAAACCCACAAAGTGTCTTTGCTACTTAAAGAGGTTTGTGCGCAGTTATCCTCCGTTAGCTTCAATTACCATCCGTATATCTGAGTCACTTTAACACACTATAATCACAAATCCAGAGATAAAAGAACCAGCATCAACTGATAAAAGCTAAGTGTTTGAAACAACAGATAATGTGTTGCTGGTTTGAAACCGTGGCTTGGCTCCATGATCGCTCTGTGTGTTCAGGCTCAGAGATCAAGATCAGTGCGGGAGGAATACTGATGCAGGCAGGATGTGATCTCCTTTCACACACTCTTTCTAACACACATGCTTTCTGACATCAAATTCAGCATCAACACACCTTCTTTTTCTATAAACAGGTACTTTTTTCAGTCGGATAGAGCGAAAGCACTTTCAAACTGTGCTGAGAAATTCCACATGACAAGACGGTGCTGTCAGAATGGTACTTGTTTCTCGGTGACTGCAGGGACCAGGAAGCTTTCTTTGATTTCCTCATGAAACGTGCACTGTTTTGCTTCATTCCTTGCAAGCAGTGCTGGAATGGCTAGTCAGTTACTTGATGAGTTGATCAGTAGATAACCGATTAACAACAATTTTGGTAACTAACTAATCCCTCATGTTATAAAGGCTACAGAGATACTATAAAACAGATCTGACAGGGATTATCACCAGCTCTTGTAATGAATGTTCTTTTGCATTTTCTTAAAAAGACTTGTTTCAACCAAGATGTCTGATTAGTTTTCCATTTGGGCAGGAATATACACAAAGCACTTGCTATCTCTAGGCAGATGTTGATGACAACAGTTCAGAGGAGGTGAGTATTTATTTCCACCACCACATTGACTACAACCTGACACCACACAAGGGAGTAGGCAGGAGCTACGCAGAGGGATGGATCTGCATCCAAGTCAACAACATATTCTTTAGAAATGGGAAGGTACATGCTTTGTGGACATATCTCAAGATATGTGTGTGTTTTTTCTGTCTGCTCAAGATAGACAGATGGAGTAGAAAACTGAACAGATGCCAGGAAGATCTTTCTCAGTGAACGAACACAATCAGATGAAGGGTCAGTCATTTCAGAGCTTACTGGGTCAGATTGTCTCATTAACCACCTCAGGATCCATGACTGCTTTTCCAAATGTATGTCTTTGCTTGTCCTTCTTTTTAAGACAGTAGTAATGACGTAATAGGGAACCACTAGCTATCAAGCAGCTATGCCCTTGAGGGACACATGATGTTCGTGATGGAAAAACATACAACACGACTTTCTCCAGGATGTTTGGTTAACTATTAACACACACACACGGAAAAATTAAAACCACTATTACCTACGCACTTAAAAACACTGAGTGCTTTAAGAAAGACGGGAAGCTTATATCATATTTCCAGGAGGAGTTGCATAAAATGTTCACGCCTATCTAGAGCATTGAAACGCACGTCTCCATCACAGCCCCCTGGCACACATGATGCTGAGAATCCTAATTTTGCATGGAAAGAAGCTGTGAGTGGTTTTTCAGAGAACGAGCGAGCACACAGAGGGGTGCTAACAAATTCTAATTTCTACTCATAAGTTGCCACCTACTAAAATAGAGTATGAAAAATGCATTTGGATGAACACAGAGAGCTAACAGTTTTTCTTGGTGACGTTTCTAAGAAAAGGAAACTGAACTTTTCAGGGAAAACAGAGTTACATGATCAAGAAGGCCTGATGTGATGTTTATACTGAAAGGGGCTGCAATCACTGATGCAGCTGTTATGACATAAACTCTCTCACTACCCCAAACCCATTCTCCCAGCCACACCCTGCTGGCTACAGTTAATACAGTTTGAGATTCAGACTTTGTGATCCTTGAACTTGGACTTGGGGTATCCCCTCATGATGTGAGTATTATTAAACTCTCCACAGCTGTTTTTTTTTTTTACACACCACACCTGCACATGTCCCACGTCATACATGATCAACCATGTGCACAAGAATTAACGTCCACCAGCTGCCAGATGGCGGGAAAAAAAACAGCATGAGTCCCAATCTGGATGGGACACATACACTATACTGATATATCAGACACATACAATGCTTAACCCCATCAGCTTCGTTGATTTTTGTTAATAAATGCTCGTTATTTCAAACAGGTTGAGACAGGGGCAGCAAATCACCAGGAAAGCTGTCAAAAGTTGAAAAAAAATCAAAAAACAACACCTGTTTGGAACCCTCCACAGGTTATTGGTAACAGGTGATCGTGTCATGACTGGGTATAAAACCGACATCCTTGAAAGGCTCAGTCTTTCACAAGCAAGGATGAGGCAAAGTTCACCTCTTTGTGAAACGCATTATTGTATAAAGGATATTGCCAAATCGCCTCAGGAACACTTCGTTAAACTGTTGTTGGCCATCGCAGTTCATTTACAAACGATTGCGTTCTGTTTTGTTATGTTTAACGCAGCATCGCAGCTTCTTTGGAATCTGATTCATCTTACCACCAAACCTCATGAGCTCACATGACAGTAACTACACAACACATTCATACTTCATCCAAAGAAACAGATCGGTTAGTAGTGAGTTCACCCACATTGCTACAAGCCTCGCCCACTGTGAGAAGGGTAGTAAAGAGGCGTTCGCTATCTTTCATTTTGAGTCATCACATTGTGCGTGCAGCAGTTCTGTTTTTAATAGCAACAGATCAGCATAGTGTAATTATGATAATTACGTCAAATCTATGGCTCAAAGGTGAAAGGTCTGCTCTTACCTGCCTCAGACAGAAGCTGCTTTACATTAGAACATTACTGCATAATCATTAGTACACATCGTCCAATAGACGCCTCAATCCAACATCCTTTATGGTGCAATTCTGTCGTTCTTTATTAATGATAGGAATGAAACAAAGCATTCTAATGCACATAAGTAAAGTTTGAAGCAGAAAAGGTGTCAAAAACACAAACTCAAACCTCTAAATATGAAATTGGCTCATATCCACAGACCTTTTTTTAACAAAACAAATGAGGAGAAAAAAATCCGTAACACCCTCAAACTGTGTTTATCTTTCTGGCAGGGATGCTCCTCTTCTATTCCCTCCAAAAAAAAAAATTTCCAATGATATGATGTGGTTGGACCTCTGCTTCTGAATTTTTGTGACAATTAAGATGCAAGCTGTTCCAAATAAACAAAACACAAGGAACGACAGTGGCAGACAAATAAAATGGAGGTGATTTTTGCTCTATTGTCTTGTTTGTCTTGAAACACATTATTACTCAGGGAACTGTGAAAAATGTCCTAAACCATTTCCCAAAGCTTTGACGAACACTCAGAGGAAAGGAGGTATTCATTTAGGAGGAGGATTTGCTTGATAAATTACTTGAATAATTAATCAGTTATCAAACTTACAAAAATGTAGCTAACCCAAATGAAAGATAGAAATAAAGAATATAGAATTCTTTCAGAGATGGCTTCAGCTTTGGGTTCTTATCAGTTCATCTGGCCTAATAAACAAACAACAATAATCTTGGCCTGAGTTGAGGGAAAATGGAAAATAGTGGAGTGATTAAAAGAAGCAGTGACGGAGGGATAGAGCAGCTCGGACAGGTCGGGTTGCCTACCATGGTTGTCGTCTGACTGGTTGAACCCACACAGCTGGCAAATGGAGCGGACCCACTTGTTCATCTCCTCCTCAGTCTCAGCTACGAGATAAAAAGTGCGATCTGAGGTCTTGATGTCAAACACGAAGCTGTCCTGGAACTCTTTCCTCTTAAAGGTCAGGCCAGCGTCCACCTGCTCGCAGCAGTGCAGGTCAATGACCCGAATGGGTTTCTTGGAGTGGTCGTTCTTGTAGTACTCCAGAACATCAGGGTCGCCACTCATGCGGCCGCTGCGGAGTATGAACCAGCGCTTCTTCCATGCCTGGGAAAAACAGATCGAAAAGGTAAGAAAAGAACACAAAGTACACAAAAAGGAAGTGGTTGTGCTGTGAGCCAGTGTGTCCAAATCATGTGTGTGCAGCCAGTGAATGATAAACTTGTCCTTGAATTTTTTTTATTATGTAAGCAACACAGATACCATCTGCATCTCAAATAATAAACAGATTCAGTTTGATTTCTTAATGTGTGTGATGCAGAGTGTAACCTTGGCGACGCAGTCAACAGCTGGACTTCAGTTGATGTCAACTGTTGATCAAACAGACTTTACAGAAACCAAATTCTGTTTACTTGAGCAGGTTACTGTGCTGTAGCACGCGAGTGGTTGTGTGCGGTTTGCGTTTGTGTCGGAGGCTGTGAGGGGGAGACAGCAGGTGTTTACTCCCTCCCCAACGTATTTCCTGTGCCGATATCCCTCTGTGAGCTAACAGAGAAGCAGAGCTCCTCCATGACAACTCCATTATAAGACCGAGGGCTCCACCCACCACAAGAACTGGCGAGTGACACCGATGTGAACCAATCCAAATCAAGCTACATCTTGGATGCGTGCGTGTCGCTCGAGCGAGAGTGTAAATAAACATCCCTTGTGTTAACCACATGACAAGACGGCAAAACGCACACACTCCAACAATGCTCGCAGTTATGATGCAAGAGTGAGAAACCTACAATACAACGTGTTAACTTCACACCGACAAAGTCACTGTTGTATTTGTAAAATAGATTAGCATAGAGGAAGAACAGCGGCCTTGACTACAACAGCTCCATATGTGTTTTCCAGTGGCTGTCTTAAAGGGCCTCTGTGTTCTCTGTGCTCAGAGACAAAAGAGGAAGATAGACCAGGAAGGGAAAGGGGGAGTAAAGGGGGGAGTGGAAGGGGGGCGCTTGGACATCTGCCAGTGATGCACTTCCGCTCGGCAATGTCTCTCACATGCAGGCTGCTGACACACAGGATCCTGCAGGCCCCCCCTCTCTCTCTCCATCAACACAGACACTGCCGCAAGGCTAACTGCCCCACGCCCCCCTCAGCCAGACTGACACCACACAGACGCACAAACACGCACACAGGGCTGAAAAATGGATTTGCGTCGCGTCTCTCCTGTGCTTTTCAGAGGAGTATTCCTAATCTCCCTTGGAAACAGGCATACTGAATTTTCTTATGAGCTCAAATCAATGTTGGCTGTAATACGCCACTTGGTTTCAGTGTCCTGGTATTGTGTTGTGCATCCTGGCTGTCTGTCACACTGTCGGTTCCTACTGGAACACTGCAACACATCGAGGAGAGCTGTCTTCTGTGTCACACATGTGAATTTTCCACTGCAACAAGACAAAATGTCTGCTTATCCGGTGTTTTCTGGCTTCACAAAATTCAATCCCATCTGCAGACTGCTCAGTGGTCATTGCTGAGTGTGTGGCGCCGTATGGTGCCGCTCCTTTATTCCTTCTTTTGGTCATGCTAGTTGTCACTGCTAATGCTAAATACAGGGAGTTTCTGCCTCTTCAGCTGGGTTTTGTTAATGTTAAACTCCTCGGCCCAGTCATTTGTCTCTACTGTGTAAAAAACTAAATAAATAAATAAATTAACCATTTTTTTCTTGACATTGTGATAAGCTACCTCAAATAAAGCTTTATTGGGACAGCTGGAGTTTTATATAATTCAGCCCTGTGTACAAATTTTGATTGCAGTTGGAATTATTTATGTTTATGGAGTTTAAACATTATCGATCACTGTCATCTGTGGAGAGCTGTTTGAAACTTCCTCACGTTTCTCATCACACAATCAATCTAATAATTCAAAATGTTCTTAAAGATATAATATGTAACATGTCTGCATTAAAATGACTGAAAATGAAGAGACCTTTGTTAGATATATATATTCTTGAGTTACTTCATTATTGCCAGTGTTTAAAACAATGTTCAAACCCAAAGAAACTCACAAGATTGCAGAGACAACAACTCCATATTACATACTGTGTTTCACAGTAGCATCAATCATTAAATCTATAGCGTGTTTTATAAAAGTAGTACAACTTCCTCCACATTTGCACAGAATATCTTTATTTAAGGTAGCGGAACACTGCCTCTCCTATAATATGCTCAGCAATCATCGTCTTTTCTCGTGGATGACGTCACTGAGGTGTAATTCTAAAATGTTGGCTGTTCTGTTTATTTTTCCCCTGAGAAGCGAACACAGGTAAGAAGAGGCAGAAACATGTTTTCTTTCTCTCTTTCCAGGAAGTGCAGACTGTGATCTTATCTTCGATGTGTAGCTGAAGTAATCCTGAGGTGCCGGGGTATAAAGCTTTTTCATTTTATTTTCTGTCAGACTGATACACTGATAAAAGCTGCAGGCAGTACAACAGTAATGCTGTTGATAGTAGCGCTGCAGCGCTGTGTGCATCTTACCGTTGGCCACAGTCGCAGGAAGTGTGAACAAAAATGAGGTTTAATCAGCATGATCTGTTGAGTTGCGTAGTCGTGTGCAAAATATGTATTAGGTAATTTCTCAATAAGGGAGGCTCTGATGAATGTTCAGTAACACAGATTGCGCTGGTGAAGGGTGTGGGAAAGCAGTTTCAAAGTCAACAGTGTTACTAACCCAAGTTTCCTTTTAAGAATTCCGTGTATTCTGTCAAAGTGTGACCTTTATTTACCTTAAGCCATTAAGAACCAAAACCATTAGCAATGATATAATTATTACACTTTACGTGGAGAACAAACAGAGAGAGGTGAATACATTTTATTTCTTTTTCCTGGACCACAAAGCTCTTTGGTTCAGGGCCATTGCACCCGTCACAGAGAAATTGCTATAACTCTTGCAAGCCCCATTTAAATATTATTGCCTTTTCTGGAAAGAGAGAGCATCACTTAATTGAGACCTGGAGCGTTGCCCAGTTTCGAGAGGTCAGCACAACCCAGCTGGGTTATTCCTGGCATCCTTCAGCTGCGGCCAGCGTATTAACCCAAGACAGCAACAGCTCTCAACCACGAAGGAAATACAACTCATTTAGAGGCCTTATCAAACTAAAAATAGAATGAGTATTTTCCACAGGAAGAGCAGTTGCTGTCTAATTCAAGAACAAAATAATTTACAGCTTGGTCTGAGTGGCAGAGCCGAATAATGTTTCCCTCTGTCATTCACTTTCTGCTGAGCTCCTCACAGAAATCTTGCATGGAAAATGAAGAAAAACATCTTCGGTGCATTCAGTTTCAAATCCGCCTGTTCAACAACACAACTGGCAGAGCAGCTTTTCATCTCCCTCTCTCTCTCTCTTTCTCTCCCTCACACACTCTCTCAAATTTGAGCAAACTTCCCTGGCAAAGTAAATCATGGGGGAGGAGGACACAACAAAATGAGCTAACCCACCCACCGCCTGTCCTACAGAGCATGTCTAAGCTCATCGATCACTGTTGAAGCGCTGGGAAGTGAGGGCTGAAGCTGTAAAACTAGGCTGAACTCTCCCTACTCTTCAACTTTCCCCTCCCCCTCATGGCTTTGGTTTAAGCTGCATCACTGTTCGCAGAAAATAAAAAAGCGGCTCTGCTGAGACACATTGCCCTTGTTAACAACTGGACTGGACAGTCCACTGGACCAGTGAGAAAAGCTGCGAGCCAGGCCACTAATCACACCCTAAACTAACACAATATCAAAGAGTTACGCTGTGCAAAACACAACAAGCCACACGAGACGTGTTGTAACTCCCATGTACCGGCATTTCTTCTTCAGGTTCTTCTGTTCTTACTGCAGATGAGATCAAAGTCAAATAAAAGTCAAATCTGAGCAGTAAAAAGAACTGCACAACTGCACAGAGTACAGAAAAAAACAATACTTCTAATGAGAAACAGCAAAGACAGAACTCTGTGAAGATATCCTACGATTTTAGGTTAAACAACCCCTCTGTTTGGATTATAAAGGTCTCAGCTCTTAACTGTAAAAAAAGGGACTGCCTGCCAGCGCTCAAAGCTCTCCAAGAAGAAGAGCAGCCATCCGTAACTATGAACGCACAGCGTTTAGTCCCTTCAGTCTTATTCAACCATCCCATAAAGGCTTGATCTTACCTTGTTCCAACATAGTCTCTTTGTCCCATGCTGATGGCAGCCAGCTACAGATACTGAGAGACCACAGCACAAAGTACAACACGTCTGCATCTATTTTAGATGGCTGGGAAGGAAAACATCTAATAACAAAACCGCACATAACAATCTTTTGAGCAAGTTTACTTCCAAAAATAGGATCAAAACAAGTTTGTCTTGCCAATTCCTTTTGTTTCTTTGCGTGTTGATACATAGGCATGTTGTGCTCTATTTCTGGCAGATTGCAACACAATGATACTGTGGGAAAACAAACAAATTCATACAAACGCTCTCCATTCATAGAAATAAACGGGACACTATTGTCTCTGTGTTGATAGTTCTCCAAGGCTTTACGCCATGTTTCAGAAGATAAATAGACAGTGACAGTGACGGCAATCATTCTCTGTATTGGCACATATGTATAAACACCATAAAAACAAGCCCAGTCTCGTGTCTTTGAACTCATCACTCCGCTGTCCCAATAACACTGACTAATGAACTGAGATGGTTGTGGCCTAAACAATTATCTAAGGTGTGCCTCTCCCAGCAAAAGTGCAATACAGAGTGTGTGTACGTGTATGTGTGGTAGTAGTAGTAGTAGGCTGTGTCAACAGCCTGGCCTGATAAGCATCAGAACACATGTTTTTTAAATGTACATGAGCAAACATCTAATCTTAACACACGTGTTATCCCAGTTACAGGCTAGAATGGTCTTGTTTACCTCTCCTCCTATTATAGCAGGAGAGGAGGAGATGGCAGGTTGTTGTGTTTGGCCCTGCGTCCTCAGCTTTACCTGCTGCTGCAGTACACACACACTACACAGCTGCACAAACACCAGCACTGTGTAGCTGCAGCGGGCCTTGCTTGTGTACATTTTCTCATCTATTAGCAGCTTTTGTAAAGGTCATGTGTTGCAGCAGGGAGAGTTACCTCTTGCGACTCTGAATGCTTGGCTATAGTAGGACTGTACGCCTCAGGCAACATGTCTCCCATTTGATGTTGAACCTGAAAGCGAGTGCTAACACACACACACACACACACACACACATACACACACACACACACACACACACACACACACACACACACACACACACACACACACAAACACTGACAACAGCGTGATGAGACTGCATTAAAATGCACTGGCGCTGGGCCATTACTGCTCATAGTAAAAGGTGAGTTGAGAGAGATCCCATCAGTGTTCTCAGAGTGTTCCCACTGGTCGGCCTCTAAGGGCTGGGACAGCGCATGGGCAAAATGAAGAGGGGGAGGAAGAAGTGGTCGGGGGGATCTTTAGTATCCGATTTCAGCCAACAGGGACTCCCAGAAGTCAAGTATGAGCTTTCACATATCAAATATCAAAAAAAGATAAACGTTTTAATCTTTTTATCCTGTACTTTTAAAATTCAGAGGGGCACAATGCAGTTACAAAACAATTATTGATGCATCTTAGTGCATCAAAAGTTTTGACTTATTGATTTGTTTTTACTCACTATGTGACTACTTACTACTTTGAAAACATTGTGTATTAGTATTGATCCATAATTAAAATAGACAGATGAATTTACTTCCATTATCTTATTAGCTCGGCTATCCTCATCAAAACTGAAAAAAGTGACCGAGTTCAGAGCATGAAATCAACAACACGGTTATGTCTGTTGTGCCTCACTTTTGGTTCAGCTGTGAGAAACGTGCAGTCCACAATCATAATGTCAAGAATTGGGTTATTTATTTTTCCAGTCATTGATTTTTCTGCACTGAGACATAATCTTTCAAGAGAGACTCACAATGCAACAAAGCAGCTAACACACCCCTGCTCCTCAAAGCAAGGGATGGACAAAAGGAAAGGACTATTTCAGCAAAAGTTTTCAAATACTATGACTCATATTTGTATCTTGGCTTTTCCATTGAAAGCACCTTGTAACCTTGATTTGGAAGCTTATATAGTAAACTTTATCACTGATTATTCTGGCAGACTGTCAACTGCTCATATGTGCAGTTTTTAAATTTTACTTGTTCAATGCATTCACACCACATCTGTTTCATGTGGGAACAAAAGAAGAATGTTTAATACATCAGTGAGTTGATTTATTTCCCTTTCTGTAGCTGGATTTAAGCTAGAATTGTGTCTTTCCATAGGAAACCTTTCAACAGAGACCACTTTGCAATGCATGACATAAAAAAAGGTGGGACTAATACCCTATAATGGCCGTGATTGTGTGAGGGAATGCCTAAACACTTGTGATTCGGGTTAATGCGGTGATGGGGACAAAGCTGGATGGACTGTGGCAGACAATGACGACAGAGTCCTGATTATCTGGTCCTAATCAATAGTGGGTCACACGTCAGTCCACATTCCATGAACAGATGGGAGCGTCAGTGAGTGACACAATGCAGTACAATTGCATTCGAAGAACATCACTAATAGCACAAAGAAAAGTTTCATATGATGAACCTCTTTCTACTACCAAAAGGGCACGTGTGAGTAAATACTCTCAACAGCCATAGAAAATCCATTTTAGCCAGGTTTTTTAGGAATAAGTGTTATGTAAATCGAGAGTTCTGGCTCAGAGAATGAGGGAAAAAAAACTCTCTTTAAGAAAACAGGCCTCAAAGAAATGCATTATAAAATATAACACTACTAAATTGAGCTTTCCATGAGTCTGAAAGGAGACTGACCAGAGCATCTCAGGCAGATCAGGAAGAATTATGGTCATTTTTGTTTTGGATCTTCTGTAAAGTTGGTCAAATGTCACTTCCGTCACTTTGGTTCTAACCTTTCAATGTATTCGTCCTCCAATATGTCTAAGGCGTCTTCTCCGCACTTGACAGATCTGTATCTGTATTTACTGTAAGTGACACCATGTAACGGTGAGCCTTAAATAAACCACAAATGAACTAGAGAGAGCATGTCCTACAGTTTACACAGGGCTTTACACATCTCGACTCGACTGAGCGAGATGTTAAGCAGAACGCTCTCCCAGACAAAGTTTATAGCACGCATTTCTGGAGCCTTTCCAATAAATTCAGGTCACAAACAAAACAGGAGTCCGACAGTGTGCCAACAATGTGTGTCCATTTTGCACTTCCAGCAGCTCCAGCCCATTATCTGTCTGAGTGGTGAAGAGATCCAGATGCTCCTGGGTTGGACACGACTCTGTCCTTTCCGTGTACCCAGAGAAGTAAACATGAAAAGATGTTAAACAGAATTGCCGCAAGTATAAAACTACAGGCATGTAGGTCCAACGGATGCATTAGAGGACCGTTGCAATTTAAATCAAACTGCTCAGGTTTCCCCAACAGTCAAAACACTGGCCTTGGAAGGCCGGCAGCTGCGAGACATAACACATGCAGATAAGTCCCAAACAGGCCCATAAATTCTTGTGTGTTAATAAAGAAGGTGGGAGGTTAGCCATGGAGTGCTAAGACAGACAGGCTCCTCTTGAGGGTGGGAACACTTAACTCCTGATGTTTCCCTCATCTGTGCACATACACAAGCTCCTTTTAAAAGCAAGACATCAGCTTTGAAACCCGTTCAGTGCATGTAGAATAGAGCCTGATGTGATTCAGCGTTAGGAAACATGATTCCACGCACAACGCCACATGACTGTGACGGAAAGCTCCATCCTACAGGTGTGACAATGACAGAGAGGGATGCTGCATTTGGTACCTACAGTCCTCATTCAGCCACTTCACAGGAGCAATGATCTGTGAAATCTGCAGCACATCCTATGAAAAACAACCTCTCAAAAGCTCTCAGTAGATATAATGAGTCTCAATTTGCAGTTGAACACTTCCATCATTAGGAAAATGACTAATCTCTCACCGTGTCTCCACATCAGCAAAAGGCTGGGCTTATTTAGCGTGAGCCCGCCTTGACAGTTTGACTAACGGGGAGCATTATCTTTAATCAGAACTCTTTGTGTCACTTCCACTGCCTCTGCCATCTGCTGCGACTCATACGCGTCTGGTGTATGGAGGGCGTGCTGTGAGCATCTCCTGGTCTCTCTGACTGCAGCGCAGAAACATTTACCTCCAAGAGGAAGTCTGACCTCAGCAACTTAATCTGTCACGACATCACTCCGGCTAACATCACATGATGCAGCCTCCTCTCACCCAGCGGTGTGCATCATCACAGGCAGCCGACTGATGGTGCATTCAGGATGTTGCGTGTACAGTATGACGTCAGCAAAATATATTGGAAAACACATCATGTAGCCGGAGCGCACCGGCACACAAATGGTGCATACAGTGGTCGTCATTATTAACGTCTCAAATTGCCACCTGGATAATTTCACTTGATAATTAAATACAATTTTTGTGGCTATTTCTAATCAATCATCAATTACAGCATAAAATAAAATGAGAGACAAACAACCTTAAATTAAAGACAGGACCAAAATGTAAGATTTGAATGGTAAACCAGAAGACAAATAGCTTGTCAGATGGACTGTTATATGACATAAAACCTTTTTACAAAAGCTTTTTGGTCTTGTTATTCTTGTGAAACTATTTTAATACTGAACATAATGAACCGGACATTCACTTTGTCAGGTTTGCATTAATATCAATGGAGTCAGTGCTTGCTGTACTGTAGTAGTATAACAAGTCACCATAACAGTCTTTTACAAGAGCACTTGCCATGCTGTCATTTGTGTACATAAACACACACCAGTGCCTCCCACAATAAACACAATAAAATGGCCTAATAAACCAAATTAGGAGCTGTTCTGTCGAGCTGATCATTTACCTTTTATGTAAGAGACAATCTGATGTATTAAAAAGATTACTGGTACTAGAATATGCCATCCAGATTACTGAATGTCTGGTGCCTCTACTGTCTGCGTCTTGAGAGAGTGAACCTCCAAGATGCCAACCAGCCGGTGCAGTGTGTCGTCTGAAAATCTTGGAATCACACAGGACCCTGGACAAAATAGACACAACACTCAGGAGTTTATTCTTATCTGAACCTCAGCTGTAGGAAATTTCAGTTCCTGAACTGCTCTGACTCATCGCTGTCTGGATCATAAGATGACAGAAAAAAGTATCTCTGAGGTCGGCAACGTAACAGGTACACAGAACTTGAGTATTAAAGTATCAATCCAGAGATGCAACTCACATTCACGTCTGCTTGGCTACTTGAACTGTGGTTTTACAATTGTGTGAGAAAATGATTTATATATAGAAAATAAAACACTTCCCACTGCATCACTGTTTCCTAAACCAAATGAATGATCTCTACATGGGCGTGCCTGTAGCTGTTTTCATTTTGACTACAACCACCTGTACCACAACCTCAGCCAAACGGCACATTGCTTACACATTTCCAACTCCTACAAACTACCACAGCATGACAAAGACTTTCACATGAAACAGAAGGACGACACGTCACACCACTCCAATCTTAGCATATTTACAGCTGTTTGTGGTACAATTCTATTTAATGCAGCTGCCTTCATACTCCCACTTCAGTTAGGAATAACATGGCTAAGGGTTCTGAGAAAGTTCAAATAGTGAGGGCCATTTTTAAAGTGTATAAAACATATTTTCAAGGGATGCACACTTCTTAAATCTCGGCTGATATCCCACATTTTTGGGGAAAGTCGGGTCAATGTGATTTAATCGCAGTTCTTCTCTGTGTCATCACCAGGAATCACCTGGCCCCACATCTCTGTTCTTCAAGCTGTTTTTCAACATTTGAGTCTATGAAAGTGTACCTGGATTTTTTTTTTTTTACTGTCACACTAATGTCTCAAGTAAACAGATCAAGTCTTATCAATTATTAAAAGAGAAAATCAGTTTGCCTCATAGCTGACCTGAACTGCACATGAAACTGTATTTGAGCTTAACCCATTAAAAAGGCCAATTATTGTCTCATTAGAACTGGAAAATGAACAATGTAAATGTTATTAGAACTCTTATGTATCTTTATATCACAATCATATATTTCAAGCCTCCAATATATATGTGTTATTCTGGTGAAATGATTTTTACCAAATGAAATACATTTCCCTAACCATACCATTACATATACTATACTGACTTCAACTACGGCTCACAATTTATGTCCCAACAAGATTATTTCAGCTTTTATCAAAGTCCTACCTCACAGAACACGTTATGATATTTCCAGGAATAAACAGCCACCACCTGCTGAAACACAAGTATAAATATCACTACCTACAAGTATGCTGTTCCGAGGGAATGACACACTCTGCTTCCTATTTCAAGACAGCGTATTTAATATCTTTAATCATTCTGTTGGTTATTACAACCCACAAAATACAACATCTGAGTAAGAGTCCAGTGTTGTAGTAATCTGCAGAGTTAAGAGTACATTCACAAATTAAAAGTATGTTTATTAATTGCATTTCTACGTTAGCTAAAATATGTTGTTTGGGAATGGGTAAAAGTGAACACTTGTCATCTCTGGCTGGGCACCGTGGTGATCTTGTTATTGTATTAGTGAAATAACCTTCCGATACCTAAAATGACTCCAGCGAAGTAAGCGGCCATGTGACACGCTGTCTGAAGTAAGTTAAACAGTTTCCTGTCCCTCACCATCCACTATCATGCTGCATCTAAACTGAACCAAACGGACCTGCTCGGGGGGCATCAGAGAAGCCCTCAGGTGTGAGCAACTGTTTCCAGTGCAAAGAATCACATTACAACTGCAAAGCCCATTTCAGAAAGTCAATCTAATGACAGTTATACGACACAGAAGCTATTAAGAGCTAGTAGCATGATTCAAGGATATCATTTTGTGTTTGTTTTTGTTTATGGTCTCATTAGTACAATGTTTCCTTGAAGTAGCAGCAGAGGGGTCTAAAATAAAAATGGATTAATCCCAGAAATCCCTGTTATTGCAATCTGAGACATTATTTTTAGGATTATTTTTAGCTCCATTAAATGAAACCGTCAGTGCCGTGATAGTGTCCTTTCTGAGGGTTCAGCAAACAAGTAAAAACATTTTCACTGCTCTCCCGAATCACGAGAGAAAAATCAATCGGATCTCATTTCCTTCAGACCAGCAGTATTTTAAGCTCAGCTGATATAGTCTTGATAGATGGAAATACATTTATATACTCACAGACCAATTTAATCTTTTTCCCTGTCATGGGACCTCTGTCACAACATTTCCTGTAGGTACCATCTAAAGGAAGTCTGGCGACTGCTATTGGTGCAATAATTAAGTCTTGGACAGAAAACACACAGGCTAAACCAGAGTTCATGGCAAAGGACAGGATATTATGACAAAGGTTCAAACAAGGCCAGCATGGCAAGAGTGGATGAAAGGATGCACTCGGGTTGCCGGAGAAAAAGGCGAGAAAGTTTAATTCTATCAAGTTCATGCATTCATTTCTCATGAATGTCGATTGAGTGTACTTGTACTCTACAATGCGCTGCTGAAAAGGATACATAGCTTGTCTACACAAAACGTATCACATATTTTTGATTGATAGTTAAGATTACGACAACCGTCAAATGTTTTCCTGTTTCCAGCATCTTGAAAGATGAAGATTCCAGCCGTATGCCAATCGCGAGGATCCCTTTAAGCGAACATATCTAACCCACGATAAACTTATCTGACTTTGATACTGCAGTCACATAAAGCCACCCCAGTTTTGTAGCTTCTGGGGGGAAAAAAGGCCCGTTCGAGGGCCCACAGATAAAGTGGAACAAGGAAAATGTCTGTGTGAGCGTTGGGTGTCTGTCAAAGCAGGAACTGGGAGGCGTTCTCTGTTGACCTCTGAGGGCAAGGACTTCCCAAAGCCCCTCTGCAAAACAACAGCAGACCCGGCAGCTGACAGTGGGACACAAGCGGCTGCTGCTGCTCCACTGCGAGGCCTGCCTTGAAAACTCACTGACTCCCCCCACCTCTCTTCCTCTCTCTTCTCATGTACCATCCACAAGGGCAAGACGCTATAAAGCCCCGAGAAGCTGGCAAGCCGGAGGAAAGCAGAAGCAGCTATCACCTTGCCGATACGATCTGTCTGGAATGTGGCAATGCTTTACTGTATGTGAACAGACACGTCTGTGATGTCAGATACAACAACGGGCAGACTGGGAGGGTTTTGCCAACAGCACCTTGATCACTACCTGGGAACAGGAGTTAAATTGTTGACACTGTGACACATCCCATGCATGATTGATGTTGTTCATGCAAATAGGCCACAGCTCATACGTGCATGATTCGTTTTGATGACGTCTTATATTACGCATATGTCAACATTGTGCTTCACGAAGACACGTCCAGGAAAAACCAGGATAAGGAAGAGGCGGAAACAAACTAAAGGTGTCAAGGAAGAAGAGCTGTGTCAACAAATGTATTTCAACAGAATATTGATTTGATATGTGATGAGTTGGCTTAGCAGCAGCTTCTAATAAAAGGTTGTTTTGTGCTAATGTAGCAGACATGATGAAGCATATTGTCTGACCACTGACTGAGCAACATAACCTCAACATAACTATGCAAGAGGCTCTGGGCAAGTGCTGGATTAGTCAGTTGTTTTCATGTTCCTTCTGCTTATCCTGGACATTGTTCAACAAAAGCAACCAGGCCACTCCCCCCCCCGAAACCACTGCCCACCTCTGGAGCCTCAGTCGGCCCCCGAGAAGAGATAACTACAACCGAGTGATTCATTTAGCGGCTCTGAGACATCAGAGCGCGACTGTTTTCCTTGTGGAGATGCAGCGGCGCGTGTGAAAAGTGACTACACTCGGTCACATGTTGGAGAGGGGGGCAACACAGAAAGTTTATGCTCATCATGTGTTTGCACAGCGAAGGAGCTGTTGTAGGGAGAGTGAGTCACTGCAGAGAGTTAATCACATTTGTAAACAATTAGCAAGCATTTAACCAGGACTAGTTATCCCACTTACTGGGAAAACATGTTGCCTCACGTCCTATCCACTGTTTAAATCCAGGCTTCAACTGCCACCAGTGTTTTTGCTCCCCTTTTTTGCATACAATTTGCATGGTGGTAGTACCAGTTTCTGCTCTACTCCTAACCCTGCACTGGATTCTACGCTGCATTCTGACATGCATAGCCGTGTGCTACATTTTCAGAAACCATCTGTGGAAGGTCGCCGAGTCTGAACACAGTGACCAATCATTCCAGCGACTCACCACTGATTAACAAACTCAGGCCTCGTCTGGCTCAGGGAGGACTCTGTGGTGGAAACAGGTGGAATATTGACAGGGAAGGTGTCTTTATGGATAAAAAAACAAAAAAAAAACAAAAAACACTTTCCCATTGTTGCAAGTGATCTCCTAAAGGAGGAATGACAGTAGGATCTGTTGTAGTGTCAGTTACAGCTCCGAGACAATACATTCCTTACACCTCCTCAATTCATTCCAATATAATGACGATCAAACTTGCCACCTTGTTCCTTGAGAAACACTACACACCTTCAGGCTGGAATGTGTGTGTGTGTGAGAGTATGTGAAAGTGGTATCTGAAAATATCCCTCTGCGTTTGGACGTCAACTATGTCAGATGACAGCAATACTGGTGAGTAAATGGCCCCGATTGTCCATAGCCTTGACTTTAAGTGGAAGGAATTTCAGATGGACAGATTATCGCAAAGTCTGCCTGTTCTGGACACTCCATCTCATGACACTGTTTTCTGGCTGAAACTGTGCGTGTGTGTGTGTGTGCGTGTGTGTGTGTGTGTGAGAGAGCAGTTGTTTATAGGTTACTGCTCAGGGTGAGAAGCAGGGTGAGAAGGGCTGAGAGGCTGTTCCCTGCACTTTTGCCTGAGGAAGGCCATTCTGCTAGCTTCTTTCTGCCTTTGCGAGGGTTTTTTTTTTCTTTTTTCTCCTATTGTTTATACAGAACTGCTACGAACCGAGCAAGTTTTTTCCTCTGCACCGTCGCAGCTGCCGTTCCATACTGACCACGGTGGTCTCTGTGTAAACATTAGCCAGCTTTAAGTGGAAGACAATGAGGAAATGACAGGACAGGAGAAGGGGGAGGTGGGGAGGGGGGGCAATTCAAGACATTCAAGGATGGATTTCCAGATGAAACAGTGAGATGACATCATGGCAAAGTTAGCTAGTAGGAACATGGAGAGGCCTGGTAATGCAACACCATACATAAACAGCGGACAGCTGTATTTATAGGAGATTGTCTCATGGTTCTATCTGCCTCCATAAATCCCATTATCTGATTTGCAGCCATTCCCTGCCCAGCGCCCAGCAAGAGGCTAACAGCAGGCTTTGGCTTACAAAGCCTTATCAAGGCACCCTAATGCTGTGGAGTTATCACCATTGTTGTGACATTAGTCGGCTCGGCCAAGATGAGAACTGGTCACATCACTGCTTGATGAGACATTACCTCATCATGATCGGATAAAGCCTGCTGGCAGTTTGTGTTTGTGTCTCAGAGCTGCTTAGTTCAAATTATAGACAGCTGTCGGCTCTCACAGAGGCTTACCTCCACGCTGTCATAGGACCCCATTACATTACATTACATTACATTAAAAACCTGACAACTGCATTTCCATATGAAACACTGGTTCCTCTCCTCTGATGGACTGAGACTGGAGGATAACATGTGGTGCCTGCTGTGGGGCAGAGAGAGGAGACAGGTCCAGATGGTGGAGGGATGCACCTGCTACCACTGGACTTTAAATGTCTTCACTTTGACACCACTTTTTTTTTTATTTTAAGTGGCAGCACAGAAACCACACACAGAACTCCTGCACCAGTCCAACTCTTAAAACACAGAGAAACTCATCGAAAGTGTGATTTACTTACATATCTCCTCAGTTTTTTCTCGGGTGGTGACTTTCTCAGCCAGCCCTGGAAGAGGATCTCTCCGCCGCTCATGTTCGTCGCTGTCTTCTGTCTGTTGTCGCTCTACAAACGCCCGTCTGTCACTTAGTACATGACGGCTGGCCCGTTCAAAGTGCTGTCGGCGTTTGGCTCCCACTGGTGCAGTCCGCTCCCCCCATTTGATAAAAAAAAAGAAGAAAAAAAATCACAGTAGTGCTGGTCGGTGATGTTGCCGGTCGCTCCTGGTGGTACCGTGCGCAACGACCGGCGCAAAACCCCGGTTGGGGCTGGGCGAAGAAGAAGAGAGAAAAAAAGGCGCAACTCGACTCGTGGAGAATTACGCACGAAGCTGACGAGGAGTCGCGGGGAAACTCAACTGATGCAGGGAGAGGAAGTACCGTAGGGTGTCTGCAGTTTGTTTTCCCAACTCATACCACGCCCACCGAGCAGAGAGAGAGAGAGACACAGAGAGAGGGAGAGAGAGAGAGGGAGAGAGGGAGAGAGGGATGGGCTGCGCTGCTGGGATGAACAGGATGGGAGAGCAGATCGCCACAAAAGTCGCTCCAACATTCCCAAACGCGTTTAAATCGTGGAGGAATCGATCGATGCAGACAGTGTTAGACACAGCTCGCAGAAAACAGACCAACGAAGTGAGTTTGTTTTAGTTTTAAGAAAAGAAACGCATCCGATTTCACTTTTTATTATAAAAATGATATATTTGTGATCAATCATAAGAAATGTTTAAAAATATGTATATTTTCTGCGCTTTGGAAAAAAAAAAGAAATAAAGTAAATAGGTAACAAAATCAAAAAGAAAAAAGCAGTCAACAGCTGCAGGGTAAAAGATTCACATTTTGTCGATTGGTCGGAAGAGGGAAAACGCACCATCTTGTGGAGAGTTTGAATACTTGACACTTGACATACTTTTATTTTTTATGTGAAAGTGGGTCGAGAAAAGGAGACATAACTTGATGTAACTAGTCACTTTGTTGAGAAGATATAAATCATACTGTCGTGATTGGAAAGTCGTGAACAACTGATGACAAATACAAATTATGTTAAACTGATTCTCAAAAATATATTGCCTTACTAAAGTACAACACTAGCAGGGTACTGTATGTGTACTGCTACTAACTTTTGTTTGTGTGTTTCTTGTGTAGTTTCTTTCGTATTCTACATTTAATTATTCTCTCTAAAGTTTCTCTATTTATCTGTATTTATTCCGTCCCTGGGCACCCTGAATTTCCCCTGTTGGGATCAATGAAAGATTATTATCTCTTCTTACATTAAATTCCACATTGTCAAAAATAACAGATCTCTCAAACATCCCTGATAAAAAAACATTTGAGAAAGGAACCAATGATATTTTAAAGGCAAATATACCACCAGCAAAAACAGAAAACAATATTTAATGTAGCATTTATTCAGTGTTTGAATAACAACAAAAACAGACTTCACTGACTCAAAAAAAAATATCTCCTAGGCACGCAACTGTTTTATAGAAGACATGAATGGGAAAACCTGGGGAAAGGAATCACATCTTTTATGCTGTCAACACCAAGAATGCACTGCAAATATCGCTCAAATCCCAGACCGAAGCCGCCATGAGGGACGGAGCCAAAACGCCTCAGATCCAGATACCTGCGAAATAAATAAATAAAAATGTCATTACAAATCTGTTGATGTTTGAGGATGTTTTATTTTTAAGTATCAGCTCTGTAATTAAATATGTTTTTTTTTTTATTTACCAGCTGTAAGTGTCTTCTAATCCAACCCTGGAAAAGAATGATGATAATTGGTCTTAAAGCAGTAGATAAATTCAGCACATTGAGCTGCAAAAACTGAAACCGCATTTAATTTCCTCAGTTATAATACCATTTTTGTTTGGATTTGATATGCATCCTGTGGTTTTTCTACCACTGAATATGTGTGGTGAATCATGGGGAAGTTATTTTGTGTTCTTACAGCCAAAATCTCTGACTCTGCAAATTGCTGCCCTTGGAGACGGCAAGTGTACAGAAAATATATCCAAATTTGAATTTATAGAAAACTTATTTTTATTCAAAGCAGCCACTGCAGCACTAAAAAAGCTCCAGCTATCCCAGAATGACACTACTGGGATTATGCTGGATTTTAAGGAACGAAAATACAAAATAATTTAAAGCCATTAAGCAGATATGACAACCCTCTGGGCCTTCTGATACCCCTGGAGTAAGTGTTCTTACTCTTCTAGCCGAGCCCTCAGCAAATCCAGCCTCTCCTCTCTCAGCGAGCCCCCACAGAGCTCTCCAACTCCTGGCACGAGAAGGTCCACTGCAGCTGCCTGCACACAAGCGACAGTCGCAGTCAGCTCGGATATGCAAATCGCTGCGATAACCCAACTGACACCACAGGGAAGGAACTGAGTGGTTAAATGATTGATCTGCTCAGCATTTTTAACAGTGTTAAACTGCGTCTTACTGTATGCTCCGGATGGTCCTTGTTGTCTCTTGCATAAAAAGGCTTGAGGTCATAAGGATAATCAGTGACAAAGACTGGAATGTTGCCGCAATGTTTCACCAGGTACTTCTCATGTTCTGTCTGAAGGTCGCATCCCCACTGCGAGACAGAAGAGCTGAAGTTAGTACAGAGCTCTGTGGAATAACAGAGGTTGTGAAAAATATACAGTAACATTAGATATCAAGTCTGTTCTATGAAGAATAAAATAAAACCATCGCCACTTACGTGTGTTGGGAATGCAAATTTCTGAGAGCTGCGGTTGAGGATGTCTATCGCCTCACTGTAGGTAATCCTAAAAGTAGACCGAGACAGTATTATTCATTCAAGGCCTTCATCATTTGGCTTTAATCTTGAGCTGATTACATTTTACATGCCATGTTTAGCAAAGTAGAGACTTACACGGGGAATCTCTTCTTCAGCATAAAATCTACAGTGTTCTTATGGATGCAACAGGGAAGACATGTAAGTTGAGATAATAATGAAGTCAGATGCAGTCGTGGCTGGTTGGCATAAGGAGCCATATTATGTTCCAAAGTTACAGCGTCCTACAGGACTCACCCTGTGTCCAGGAGTCACATGCTTGTGAAACAAATCCACATCCTCGGCACAGTGAGCCAGGACATGCTCCGTGGCGGATCTGAACATGTCCTCCATGACCTACAGAGCGGGGCGAGGTTTAATAATTAAAGCTTTTCTGGATGACTGTGGACAAGGGCAACTTTAAAAGTCACACAAGGGTTGTGTAAAACTTGAACCCACAGTGCAGGAACCCACGATGTTGAAAGAATAAGTCAGTCTGTGATGACTGCTCTATATCAAACAGCTTTAATATTCTTCAGTCTCTCCTTCTCTGGACAAAGAAATCAGTCTATTTCTTGCACAAAACTATGCAGACTGACAAGCGGGTTGACAGGGTGACATTATAACTGATGTGCTACTTTGATCAATGTCACAGAGCTTTGCTGTTTTAGGGGACAACGGAATAGGGTACCTTGGTGAGATCCTCTAAGGACTCTGTGAAGGAGACCTCGGCCTCCACCATGTAAAACTCAGCCAGGTGGCGTCTGCTTTGGGAGTTCTCTGCCCGAAAAGTAGGCCCAAATGTGTAGACCCTGGAGAAGGCCCTGGAGGAGTGTGAGTGACAAGACATAATTAGAAGTGTACTTCAGTGTATGTGTCTGTCTCTTAGTCTCTGAGGCAGAACTTACAAGTCGGATATGTGAATTAAAAAAAATTTAAAAAATGTGCGTATGATCAGAAGATAAATTCATGTATTTTATCTCACCCTGACATCACTTCCAGATGAAGCTGACCAGACACAGTCAGGAAGGCCGGTACAGAGAAAAAGTTCTCATTTTCTTCTCTCTCTGAGCTTGATGGCTGTGTGCAAGTACAAAGTTTTGAGGCTTCAGTGACTGTCATCCTTTTGTTTACATATATGTAAACCATCGCGTTAAGAATATCTGTTGACACATCGTACCCACCTCAACTTGAAAGAGCTCCCCGGCTCCTTCGCAGTCATTTGAGGTGATGACTGGAGTGTGAATCTGCACAAAACCATTTTCCTTGAGTTGGAAAAAAAAAAAAGAAAAGAAAACACATAATAAACATAAAAAGCATACACTTCATTCTGTTAGAACATCTTTTACTGATGTTCTCACCTTGAAATATGAGTGAATTGCCGTGGTGGCCTCACTTCGTACTCTCAGCAGGGAGCTGAAGGCGTTTGTCCTACAGCGGAGATGAGGAAACCGGCGTATATACTCAAGGCTGTGTCTCTCTTTGATTTTAAAGGGAAAATCCTGAGATTAAAAAAAGAAAGCTCATAAGAGCAACATGAAAATAAAAAAACAAAAGAAAAGCAGCAGTAAAGTGAAGTCCAGCCACCAGAACTACTACAGGCAGCTGTCATCATAAATGCAGCATGTGAAAATGAAGGTGGTGCAACTGTAAGGTGAATAACAGTGCAGGAATGAGATGAGGTGTAATTTCAAACCTGCACAGTGACTCAGTAAAATGTGTGTGGGATGCTTGAGGAGACTATTGTCCTTACCACAGGGTTACATTCTCCAACTATGTGGATTTGATCTGCTTCTAGTTCAACTGGCTGATGTTGATGTGGACTTTTCTTAAGCACACCTGTGACTTCAACAGCACTGCCGAATGTGAGCGACCTTAAATTGAGAAAAATGTAAAAGACAGAGTATTTTACACACGACCACTTACTCTTACTTTAGGAATGAGGAATGTGAGGGATTATCTACAGGGATAAAACAGAAGTGCTCACGGATCATTCAGCTCTGGACTGGCGACAACCTGCAATGACTGCAAAGAGCTGCCATCATTCAGGTGGAGAAAGAGATTTGCCTTCTGAGATCTAACAGAGCGAACCCATCCCTGCAACAGAGAATCAAACTACAATTAGATGTTCCTTCTCGTAATAAATATAGAAATATCTTCTTTTTGTTTGCATGGTCATTTAAGAATTTCACTCGGCATTTTTTCCCAATAAAATGTCAGCTAAATGTAAAGACCTGGAAAGTAAAGTGTGAAAATTAGATCGCTGTCAAAGTTCAGGGTGCAAAATGTGCTGTGATTCAAATAAAACATCTATTTGATAATAGTTTAGTTTAGTAATAGACAGAAAAGTACATGTTCAGTTATGTGTAGCCCCAGCAATGTAGTAAAAAGGACCCAAAAGTCACACCTGAGTAAGAGTAAAGAGATATTGTGTTAAATTATTACTTTGATGAAAGTGAAAATCACCCAAATGAACTTGATATCAAACTTACTTAAGAAAAACTACAAGAAAAAATTCAATTATACATATACACTGCTGATAATTAGTTAAGGATATTGGGATATGGGTGGATACATGCGTGTGCATGGATATGCAATATTTTTGTGGAAAAAAAAAAATTCACAAAACACATAATAAAAATTCAGATATGTCACAGAGTAAAAAGCCAAGTAACACCAATTCTGAGTAGTGTATTTACGTGTATGCCGCCCATATTCAGTATGTTTATAATCATTGGAATCAGAAATAAATTATTATTGGTTTAGCATTAAATGCTAAAATTATCCAGGCTAATGTAACGCTAAGCTTTGGCTGTTTGCAGCAATAATTTGAGGTAATATATTTCTGTGAATTGAGTGTGCAACATCTGATGATAACCGCCGTGTGTGTGCTATAATAAGTAGCACGTTACTGAAGGACTGATGTTAGCATAAATTAGCAACGACTACCAGAAAACATCAAACCATTCAAGGAGGCGATAACGTCACCTGCACTTTGACACTGGCTCCCAGTTCAGCTCCAGAAAATGCCTGTGATACTCTGAGTTTAGTTGGCGTCCTCCTACAATAATGTCGAATACTGAACAACACTCCTCGACAAAGTGAAGGTGTAACAGAGAACATTGTAGCTGCAGCCCGGAACATCGTAACTAAAGCAGCACTTTGTCACACGAAACCCGCTAAAAACACTCCATGTGGCGACAGCTAAAAGAGACTAACAACGACATATTCCATTAAATTCACTGTCTTTTAACATTTCGCTTTGACTTTCACGTTTCTACTTGTCTGACAGCAACGCTTCCTGTTTGGGTCTTTCGTCAGACGCACAATTGAGTCACGTGGATTAGGATAAACCAATCAGATGTCGGTATGTCACAGCAGTGCTTTTATTGCTCTAGGGAGTTGTAGTTTTTTTTTTCCTCAGGAGAGCCTGGAGCCCTTTATAGAGAGAAGTCAGAAGTTTAGGATTACAGTTTCTATTGCAGTTATTTATGTGGGTAATTTATGACATTTGGTTTTATTGCAGAAACTACTGATACTGAAGCCTGAATACTATTTTAAACAAAATTCAGAATTTCAGGACTGCAGTGTCATTATTATCATTTCATTTATTATCTTATACTACAACATCTTATTCAAAAAATAAAGAATTGTGAAATTATCAAAAGAAGGAGCAATTATGAAAACAGTGTTACCACTTATAAGAACTAGAAGCAAATCATTTAAATTTGTTTCCAAAAGCTGAAACACATGCGGTATATGCAGTTTTTAGTAGTTTACTCATTTCTGATTTTATGTTTTGACTGGTTACATGATGTGACATGTGGGGGAAAAACCACAACAATGACTTCTTAAAAATAAAATTCTGTTCTCTACTCTAATAGAAGCATTTGGTCTCTTAATATCCCAGTCACTGTCTATCAGCTCTAAGTGTAAAGTGTTGAATTTAGGCCACCAACCAAGGTCATTTTCTACATAGGAGGAAAAGTTGAAAATGTATTTCCACTCTAAAATGTAACACATACGGAGTGATTCAATAGTGTAATGAAGCAAGCAGAACAGCTATCACGACCACATGGAAATCCTCTTTAATCTTGTATGATGTATCTGCCGTCAGAGTGAGGTCCATTTGTGCATAAACCTCGTTAATCCTATACCCACTACGACACTGGGTCTATTCCCACCATTTGCTGCCGGAGTAAATCAGATCATGCCAGCAATGTAATAAGATGCCATAGACAATTATTCACCTGGTCTCGCCTGTCAGCTCTGGAGCCCCTGGTCTGGGTCTGCCAGCATACACAGAGCTGGGTGTCTCAACCTCGGGCTGCTTCTGACACATCATCATTAAACCTAACATGATGCATTTGAAAAGTCAGCAGGGTCATTGATATTAATTATCCCCAGCATGGATGGAGCAATTATGCACGTGGTCTCATCTTAATGGGGAGCAGAACGATTCCATTTTCCGAATCATTGACAGAGAGTGCAAAATATATTGGGGAAATTTGTAAAGGTCGAGTTTCTGTGTCTTCAGAGAAAAGTTGAAACGTGTTTTCTATCAAAACAGTGGAAGACACCAATCAGGAGAAGCCTATCTCTAAGATGCTTCTAGGAAAAAACAAAAATAATACACATTTCTTTTTTGGAAATCAAGATTAATTGTATGAATAATTGGAGTAATAGTCTGCAGGGATCTGTTTTCCCCTCCATATGGTCATGGGCAATATCTTTCTCTACCACAAGGTAGTGCTGTAGCTCTATGACACTTTCCACTCCTCCCTCCAAATCCCCACCTAATGCAGATTTATTCATTTACCCCTGAGTTACCTCGAATATATTATTCATTTGCAGCTCCAAGGTCTACCGGAATGGAAACAAGCCGGCATTGTGATGTTCTCTTTGCAGTTCTATCAACAATAATGCAAAGGACCTGCTGGCTTTCATTGGCAGCAGATAGTCCTGCCCAACAGTGAATTCAGGTTGCATCCAGGAACTGTTTTCTACGCATCAATAGGAACAGCACAGTTGAGGTACCCCCCGCGTGTCGCTATAACTTGATTTGTAATCTCCCCCCCCACACACACACACACCTTTTCTTGCAGGCTTGAAACAGTCTCTGACTACTTGCACATGGGAGTGACGGCGTGTCGCATATATTTATATTTCCACAGACACACATCTTCCCACACAAACCACGAGGCAATCTATGCATGAAACAAGTTGAAAACAGTCTGCTCTGCTGTCTGTATAAGATTGTGGCTCAGCTAAGAAAAACACCCCAAAGTAAAGTGTTATCCTGTTTACACTCCCCATATAATAAATCAAGAGGAGAAGTCAAATGGTAGCCCTAATGGGAGATACATAGCTCTCCGTTCCCGCAGCCTCTACAGGTAGAGGAGTTGTTTGGCAGTGGCCTGACAACCTTATTTGGGCTTAACAACTTGTTAAAATCAATACACGATTAGTCAGCAAAACAAAGGATTTTGCTGTAAAAGCTTGGATCTCAGGAGGATCACTGAACTCAGAGGGCAACTGCATCCTCTGCTCTCCGCAGGTACTGCCTGTCCAACAACTGCAGCATATATCGACAGCATCTTCTGCCCGTTCCACAAGCCTTCATCAGCTCCTCCAAATATTCTGCATTCTCAAATGGAAGGGTGCATTGATTTTATGTAACATGGCTCGTTAAGTGCTGATTAGACCATTATAGTGATGTGATTTCAGGGAATGGGTTCGGGTGACAGGCGGCCAAACACAAATCAAAAGGAACTAACAACCCTTACTGAGAGAAATTTGGACTGCTGCACCGCTTTCACCTACAATCCTCCAGTTACGAGCAGAATTCTGTGTGTGACTGTTTACACCTAATTGAGCAGCTTCAGAAGTCAGCAGTTCAAAGAAAATAGCCATTAACAGTGCTCAAGATGCACTGTTTTGGAAGTAATGATGTTCAGTCATAACAGGGTAATCAGTTCTATACAATCAAATCTGTGATGGAGCTGCAATGATCATTTGGTTAATTTAAATATCAACAGAAATATAATAGTTAACAATTTTCTTAATTGATTGTTTCAGTAATTCATAAAGCGAAAATACCAAACAGTTGCTGCTTCCCAAATCTATGTTGGGGAGCCAAAACTAGCAATTATCACATTATGCTCTGTGGATTTTATAATTAGCATGCTAGGCGCTCAATTCATTGATTAATTGTAAAACTAATGGATGACTTAATCAATAATGAAAATAATGCAACATTTATTAGTGCAGTGAAACAAAGGGACGCCATAAAACTGCAAAAATCATCAATCAAAAAGGAAAAGAGGACTGCTCGACAACAGGTTTGATGTTACCTCTCCTAGATCAGACAAAAACATGTTGATTTTTTTCTTGTCCTCAAACGTTTGAGCCTCACTGTGTAAAATTATATATGTGCAGAGTTTGACTCTGAAAGACTGTTTTCACTTTCACTGCTGAAAGTGTAAATTTTTGCTGAAAATTTGATTTTAAGAGCAAACAGTCCAGTTGCCAGGAAAAAATGTTGCCAGTTCTGCAAACTGATTTGTTCACATTTGTCATGGGCTGTTTTTCAAGTATAGATCTTAGGACAAATTCCAGATCTCTGGTTGTGGTGACCAGAACAAGTCTTTTAAGCCAAAACTTGATCTTTTCCCAGCCCTAACCAAGAGGTTTCTGAGCTGAGCTAACAAGATCATAAACTTACACCCTGAAAATTGAACTTAAGGACACACAAAGAAACAGTAGCAAAATAAAGATACATAAAATTTCAACGTGTCGGTGGCTTGTAGAAACACACACATTGCCAAATTGTATTTTGACCATTGGGTGGCAGTGAGAAGATAAATCCTGATCTGATCCTGTTCAGTTGCTACCGCTTTTATGTTATTTCTTGGCTCACGACGAAATGTCTTCAAAGTGAGCATGCTGCTCTATAAAGCCTGCTGTTGAGGTATTTGCTGAAATTGCTTTTGCTAATTCTGATTCAAACTCGAGAAGTTCCTGTGCAGCTGAGTGGAGTCTTCGCTCTGCACTCAAGCCTCCGAATAATTCACTCTCTGGCTGAAGCTTGGTGAAGTAGAACAACACAGTCGATTACACTATTGTTCTCACACTGCAAGTGTGTCCCAAAACTTTCTCTTTGTATGAACTTACAGCAAAGCTTTGTATGAGATAGTGTTGTAGTGACTCACAGAGGCTGGTGATCAGGTTAACATACTGTATGTTGCAATTTAAGTGATCAGAACTTCAGATCCAAACACAGAAAAACACAGATTTGGTCATGTGACAACGGTATCACAGACTCAACCTTAAAGTGTCACAACAGTTTACCACCTGAAACCTTTTCTTTTCTTCTGCTGGAGGTAGTCAAAGACACGACTCTCCTGAGATGGCTAAGAATAGATAATGAAGAATAGAAGAGCAGAGATAATATCAAAATATTGTATCTCATCACACAGTGTTAGTCTCAAGCACACACACACACACACACACACACACACACACACACACACACACACACACACACACACACACAGGCCACAGTCAAATGAAACAATTCATTCTAATCCACACTTTGCTCTTTACAGCAGCATCACTTGTCAGAGCCGACTTTTAGAGGATACGGTCTGGGCTCCGCTTCATATTCCCCCCGGTTCCTTAATTTAACCTCCAATAAGGATAGAGCACCCTCATCCTCGTTTACAGCATCATTTGCACAAACCATCCTAAATGTTAACTCGGAACTGTGAATTCTAGTTGTATCTAGGTCACCCCAGATAAAAGTGGATTTTTTTTGCCTTATCTCACCTATGTGGGCTTTCCTGTACAGAACAGCCAGCGTTTACTGGATATTTGTCTGATCACATGATGTCATAATAAATCAATAAAGTCAGACTGTGTGGAAAATAAATTCCATTTGTTTAACTCAAATCTTTGTCAACCTGTATCTGATCTACCAACCTGGGGAGCTTGATCATTTTCTCATCAACATTTCCTCATATCACATATTTTCAGTCAGGTTTTGAAAAGGAAACGCTGCTGTAAGAGTTTTATGATCTGTCGCTCCACCTGAACATTTTACAACTCTTTCAGGACATTTTTAGCTGCCTAACGCTGCTGCAAACTGCTGTGAAGTTACAGATTTTACTTTAGCTGCACCGTGTAGTTATTATCTCCTCCAGAGAGGTTATGCGTTTTTATTTATATCCACCTACCTGTAAGTGTGCTTGCTTGCATGTCTGGCTGGCTCTTTCTCTGCAGTAATAAACTATATTTATGAAACTACAGGTCAAATTGACATGACATTGATTTTGCACATGCATGCAGCCTTTTTACTGCAGCCATTTTGACAGGAAATAGCAGGTGAACACATGAATTGAGGCTCAGCAGAACCTTTAGTATTAGTACCTATGTTCAAAGTAGCTGCTGTGAAAAAAGTCTATTCCTTCAACAATAATATTCTATTTCTGTCACTGCCACATCAAATACGATCTGTCTTTCTAATTAACAGTGAATGTTGTTAATTCCATTCATCTGTGTGGAAGCATTCTTCCATTTTTAATGTCAGAGGTGGAAAGTCCACAAGTAATACTGAACTTTACGTGAAAACATTTTACTTTTACTTCCTACATTTTAACACAAAGGAGCCTGTTTTAAAAAAGTAAGGAGCAGAAGTCTTCTGCTCCTTACTTTTTAAAAACAGGCTCATTAATTCAATTTTAATGCATTGGATGGGAATTATTAATTTTTGCTCTCTGTTGTTGCTGCAAAACGTCATAATGGCCTAACAAGATGGACACAGACAGAGCTGGAGAAGCAGGGTAGAAGCGTAGTGACAAAGACTCAGGTTCAGTAAGCTTTGCACAGAGATGGCCAGTAGAAAGCAGCTTGTCATTTCTTACTTTTGCTTGGGTAAAGAAGCTGAATCAGTACTTTCACCACAACCTTTTTTTGAACACAAGTATCTGTACTTCTTCCCATGTGAAAAATGTGTGTACTTTTGCCCTCCTCTGATTAATGAGTCCTTCTTCCCCCTGATGATTTATTTCATCCACCTCCCCTGTTGAAGCAGGAACGATCCGATGATAAGTGAATGACAACTGGTTTCAAAACTTTATCACAGTACAGCAAAAATAACTTTGACATCAACTCCTCTGTAGGCAAGAATATCCCAGACATGTACTTTTAATCACTAAGGTCAGAGTGCTGAAGTAACTGGTGTGTTACCCCTGGGGCAGTTCAGCAGCTTTGTCAAGGGCATTTGAAAAGTTTGGTAATGTTCGGCCGCTGTTAAAACACTTCCCACATACACTGGAGTGCATCTGTCTGTCCTTGTTGCGTCCTCCTGTCCCGCTTTGGAGACATCTCACATTATTTTAGTAGATCACATTGGAGAGAAGTCTCCACTCCTCTCGCTTCCTTACAAAGGCAATAATCCCCTTCAGTAGAAGTTAACAACCGCTGTCTCAGCAGACGTCCAACCATAAATCTATGACTAATTACTTTAGTTCATCCAGACACACCAACTACCCTCTAATTAGCCAAACAATGAATGGTAATGTCTTGGGTTTCCGTGTGGGCTTTCGAGTTACACTCACTCACTGCATCAGACTGAAGATGTGTGTATTCAACCAAAGTATTTTCTATTTTTCAGTGTGTTTATGCAAACAAAGGCCTGCACCCATATGCTGTTGAGTTAATTATAGAACAATTAAGACCTGCCTGAACTATCCCTCAAAATTAAAGAGTCTTTTCACACATGCAGCACAAAGGAGGTGTGAATCTTGTGATTACACCAACATGGAGAAGATGATTTTTTTTTTTTTTTTTTTAAAAACAACAAGATTTTAAAGGTATTTTCATAGTTACAGCACAACACTGTCCTCTAGCTGCATCTGATTTGTGTCTCATTTATTCATGCAGTCAGTTCCCATTCAAGCACCTCTGTTGTACAGCAACAGAGAGACTGAAATATATTTTCATTATTTGATAGAACAAAACACATGCCGTGTAACTTGGGAGTTGGCACTGTAACTGTGCAACTCCTGAAACATTATGTCATGATGAAATGAGCCGGCGTCTCGTGTGTTTGGCAAACAATGTTTTCCAGTTGATCTCCTTCACGAGCAAATTGTATTCTTAAGATGCCAACTTTCTTTGTTTACTTATTAATTGATTTCACAATATGGCTACTTTCTTTCCATCAGATTGTTAATGCTCATCAGCCAGGGGAAGTAAGAAATGGAACCAGCTGTGGTCGTCGCAGTCTTCCTTCCTTGTAAGATTATTTATGCAGATTATTATTTTTGACAGCATCCCTCTGCCCCAATAAGAGCTGTTTTTGCTGCACCTGGACATCACTTATCAAAACTGAGAGCTTCTACTGATGTATTTTTCATGTCTTAGCTGGTGCCAAAAATCAGCAGTATTATACAGCAAGAAGCATCTTGGAAAGATAAATATAGTGTTTTTCATGTTTGCAAGTGCAGTATAGGTAACATTGAGGGTAACGGTGCAAGCTGAGGCGTGTGCAGCAGAATTATAATGTAATTCTGCTCCACTGCACGCACATGCACTTGTCTGAGGTTTCTTGCCAATAAACAATGAATTTGCGCATGTAGAACAACAGTCTATAAAAGCTCCACAAAAGCCAGGCGGAATCATAGAAGTCAGAGTCATCCAATAAAAGTGTTTTTGTGTGTGTCAGTCTCTGTCTCCCTGTTTCAAATCTAAATGATGTTCAGTATGTCACACGGTGGCAGCGTTCAAGCTTTTCCAAAAAAGATTCTTCAAATAGGAAGTGACTATGAAAACCTGAGGTTAAAAACATTTTTTTCCCTGACAGCAATAGTCATTGTGTTTTCATGCTTTGCCAGCGGTGTGTGTCAGTGAGTGTGTGTCTGCTGGGTGTCGGGGTGGAGGGGGTGCAGGGCAACAATGTTATCAGTTCTTTTCTTTTTTGAAGAAAATGTCGTTGGAAAAAAAAAAATTTATGAAAGAATACACGTCTCCCAGTGAAATGTGCTAAAAATTTCTCCTCTGTGACTTTAAAGCATTTGGACTGGCAGGCTTATTTGTATGGGTAAATGAAATGAGAGGCCAGGCGTGTCACAATCCAAATGCACAACGTGGAAATAAATTCCTCAAGGCTGATCTACATAATAGTATTCGTAATGGGCCCAAAGGTTCTGTAACCAAAATAATTCTGTCAGAGTGAGCTCAGGCTTTGTATTTCAAACTAAAACACACACACACACACGCACGCACACACGCACAAATACAGACGGCAGCAGCAGATTCAAAGGAGGACAAAGGAAACAAAGTCTGCTATACTTCTGCTTTTTTCGAAGGGCATCGTTCGGAGGAATCACATGGATTTATATTGTCGGGGTGAAAGGGAAAAAACATTATCAAATAGAGAGTGGTTATATAACCACTACCTTGTTTCTCCACAAGTACACTCATGTTGGTCGTATTCTTTCAATTGATTGAATTCTATTTTGAGTCAGTACAACTTGTCCTTGGGCAGTTGCACTGTGGGCCATGCAGTTCACAAAAGTGGCACTAAGATTGACAAAGTTGTTGTTAAACAGCAGTGAGACACGAGATAGATATTGTGTCTAACAAGTGCTGATGGTAATAAGAATATGCCCGTGGCAATGAGAACTTTGTGGAATTTGTCTCACTTCTACTCGCTGTCTTGGGTGTAAAAATGACCTATTAATGTTTTTACATCACATCGCATCCTGTCAGTGTCACCGAGCAGATTAAGGATTGTCATGAATTATACCATTTTATCCATGAAGACAGATGAAATTTGAGATTTAGCTAGGCTTTGTTTTTATTTACTGATTTGTTTTTTGCGAGTCAGCCCAGGCCGATCTCAACTTCACTTTCTCCAAAGGTTTGTAAGTCAACAGGGCTGCAACAGGTCTGTCCATCAAAACAAAAGATGCAATTGGTGATGGATTACGAGAAATGTTCTTTTTTTTGTTCATGATAGTCCGTCCACGAGGGGATGTTTAAAAATTTTATTCACATTGAGTTTAATCTGGTTGCTGGCCTCCTTTCTCGATCTGTGACTCTCTACCGGAAGTGATAACAAGAGACGACCAAACAAAACGCATCGTTATCTTAAATACAATTTCATATTTGTCGGGATTTTGAATGTTGTTACTTTCTTGAGTTGTGTACTTACATTTGTGTATATAATAGGTACACAGCTAATGAAAATACACGACAAAGGTCTGGTTGTTTTTAAGCTTTTTCATGTTGAAAAACACATGAAGCACATTTGAGCAATCAAACTAACTTACAGTAGCAAAGGCTTCAGGTGAGCGTTTGATCAACCTTACATCAATTTAACATTTTGACCTAAAGAAAGCTGACTAATTCAAAGAATAAACAACCCTTTTCTGCTGCTTTATATATTTTTAATATGCAGCAGCTCAAGCCTATTAAATATACATCTGTTGTGTTCAACCGTGACAACAGAGTATATCCACTGAGGATGAAGCTTATCTTTGTGGATCCTCTCTGCCTCCATCTTTGATGACTTCTTCTCTCTTAAATCACACTTTCACATGATGGAGAGGTGAATCTGTGGAGGTTTTAGAACATCCTGTTATGTGTCACAGTGAGTGGAGGGGAAAATTTTGCTTTCTGAATTTGATGAACCCATTTTTAGCACACTTGTTTCTATCTTCTTTGCAACTCATCACTGCTGTTGTGCTAAACCAAAAAGACGGCCCCTGACTGATCATGACTGGTGCTCATGTCATACACAGAATCAATAACACCTATTTTTTCATGGACATAAAGTGCTACATGATAAGCTGTCCTAAGAAATTAAGCATTAGCTAACCTTTCAGTAACCCAAACGCTTCCAGACACTTGGTTTGAATGGGTACTGATCTTTTGCTACGGACAGATTTGACCTTAGGCATAATTAGCCTAATAAAAGCATTAGATATGCTGTCAATATGATTTGCATAATGTGCAAAGGCAGATTCATTCCTGAATGCAAGAGGTGTCCGAGTGACTTAAAAATGCTGCAGTGACATTTCTCTGGGTCCTTTGTTCACACCTGTCAGGGGAAATGTGATGGGAGGCGGCAGCTGCAGCTGCGGCTTCTGCCTCCAGTGAGTCCACCAAACCCACCAAGACCCTGCTGGAGTCCAGTGCACAGCAACCACACACATGCACACGCTCACAGTGTGTGTTTCTGAAAAAGCAAAGAAAAGAATTTCACCTTGTGCTGACAGGATTAATTTCTTACAGTGTCGATTCCGACATAATCCATGGAGATCAGGGAGGGAATAGGAACTGCGTTGTCATATTTCTCAGTCGCCCAAGCTGAGGTAACCAAGGAGAAAATAATGGAAAACACACAACCGAGTTATCGCACAAAAGTTGTTTTAGTTCATGTTTGTTTTGTAATGTGTATTTTTGTAATACTCAAAAGAGGCGACAAACAGAACACATTATGCTCCCCTGCTAGTCACAGCCTTAAACTGTCGCCAAAACTGAAAATTCATTCATTATCTACTCACCCCCATGCTGATCTAACGGTGGATGAAGTTCTGTAATCCACAAAACATTTCTGGAGATTCACAGAAAAACAGTGTTGCAGCTCCTAAACAACTGAGGTAGATGGGGATTTAGGAAAAAAACATGGACAAAAAAGATAAACGTACAGTGACTCCATACAGTACATTTGTTGTAATTCCAATCTTCAGAAGCTCAAAGATCCCAAATAAATTTGATAAGACATTAATTAAACCCTTTTTAAAGCTGAAATCTTCCACTAGCCACTAAGCAGCGTGCGCCCCATTGGAAGTCGTAGCACAAGCTTGACTGCATGTTGAGCGTGTAAATAGCGTCTTTACAAAGCAATTTGGGAAGTCGGTGCTTTGGGAAACTTGGATTACATTTTCATTTTCTATTTTGTGTGAATTTATCCTTTATCCTTTGCTAAGAATCTACAGACTGGATTTGTGAGGACAGCTTCGACAGTGGCTCCATTTGACAGATTATTGATTATCCTTGCGATGTTTATCTCAGTGAAAATGATTTCAACACTGAGAGCCATGTAATGAGTCACTCTCGTGCTCGGACGGAGGTCAGAACCATCAGCTCATGTTGCTCTACAATGGGCTCTGACACACACAGCTCTTAAGTCTCATTTTTGGAAAATAATGCCTCTCACATTACGAGCATGCAGCATTGTACTGCTTAAGGTGCTAGTACTGCACATTTCCCATTTTCCCTTTGCAGGTCAGTTGTATGAGAGGCAATGCTGGCCTTTGCATGACCCGCAGAAATATGACACTTTCCATCACCTCAGGTTCATTTCCGAAGCTTGCACTTCACTGAGTGCTTCTGTTGCTGCTGTGTTTTGTCATCATGGTGGGCATCCAAATGAGACCTAAACCTTGAGGAACATTCAGCCACTCTTCTCTATGGACAGTTGGTTTACCATTCCTTGCCCCATTAGCTTTTATGATTGGTCCACCATTTGCATAACTGGTACAGAGGGGACCGTGGGCCTGAATGATTAACGACAGAGTCTGAGGCTGTCCTATGCATTCAGGCATATGGTGTTATCAGGCTAAACAGCAGATGTGGACCATCATAACAGCTAGTTATTTTATGGCTATTGGGAAAACTTGAACAAGTGCAGCCAGACTGGCTTGGGCTCAATCCCATTTCCAATTTTTACCCCTACCCCATAATTTCAAGCACTCCATGCCCCGGAGTTACTCCATGCCCCCCCCCCGTCATCAGTAGTGGTTGATGTTATGTAAACATATGTGACTGGACATTTCCAATATGCTGTCTTCAGCTGTGGTCATTTCTCTTGCAATCCTGGTATTATCACAGTCCACTTACCATTTATCTCACAGAGATAGGAGAGTATGCACGCTCACAATTTGTTCACAGTTTCATTCAAATAAAAAAGAGCACTGCTTCATTACCTGGCTACTTTGAAAGCAGTGCTTTATATGTTAACATTAGCAACCTGTGCTCTTACCCTGCCAGACTGCACTCATATTAGAGGAGCGGTACCAAGTGCAGCAACTTTGCCGCTGAACTTTAATCCGATGTCTGGCATCATATGCCATTAAAGGACGGAATGCAACAGTGAAATTTCTGCTATTAAATATTAATGATGGCATCATCCAGCTCTGAGCCCTGACCATTGTAAAATCGGGATTTAAAAGCTGGCGCAACAGAGAGCACATGAAGTGGTGAGTCCTCTTAGGACTGCTGTAAGGCAAGAGTTGTTGTTGTTGTTGTTCGTGACATGAAGGAGAGGAAATGAATACATGTTCGCTGCTGCTCATTGCACTTAATTCTCTGTGTCCCAGTTAGGCAAACCCAAGACACTTCTGTGGGACGCTGTTTGCGTGTTTCTTTCAACCATGCAGGTTGATAATCAGAGATTTCTTAGCTTAGGTTCCTCAGTATAGCTAGCTCAAGAGTCAACAAGGATGATTTTAAACCTGCCACACTATTGTCGGTAGAGGTCTTTCATAATGTTTCACTGTGGACATCCCAATTTGACAATTCAGCAGACATCACACAACAACCACAATGACATATGTCAGAATGCAGGACTGTCATGCACAAATCAGCAATAACAATGTAACGTTAGCTAGTTATTTAGTCAGATACCGAGACATCATCAAACTAGTAGTGATCGTTTTATGCTTGAGAGTTCTCATAACCCTCAGTGTGAAGTGTGAAGTGTGCTGCGTGCGACTGGGAATGTGCTAAACGCAGAGGTAGAGCTTAGCGGTAAGGACGAGGGATGTATTGGAATCGGGCCTGAGAATTCTTGGAAACTGCAAAATAGTGGAGCAAGGTTTCCCTGTTTTTTACTCCCTGATTTTCAGGAATATAAATGCAGCTGACTGTCACGTAATTAAAGTGCCCGAGACTGACAGACAGAGAAAAACGAGAGACAACAGGTGTTTCATTTCAGCAGTTATTTTCGGACTACATACAGGATTCATTGAGGGAACGGATGGCTGGGCCTCAGCAGGAATCAACCTTTAGCTGATTTTAACAGCAAATACCCCTGCCAGTGTTTATCCAACACTCGGGCTCAGAGTGTTCAAATTATCAGTGAGAGGAAACAGATGGAGTGTGAAAGCAATGCGAAGATATCTCTCCGCATCAGACTCAGCACAGGTAATGGGAAATAGTTCAAGCATGGTTCTTTAGAGAAAAGTTTCACCTTCCACCGCCTGTCGTGCTTGTGAAATCAGGCTAAAAGCAGGATTTTCTTCTCTCCTCTCACATAAATATCTGGAAGGGGTTTGTCAAATTTGAATGTAATGGTAGGTGTTAAGAGAATGTGGGATCAAATTCAGAGTTTGGCTGCGTGCGCCAGAAATGTTGTAGCTGTCAAACTCCAACTGAACTCTGAGACCCAGTCCTGCAGACCCAGCCGTCTAAAAAAAAGAAAAAAAGAAGAGAAGACGAACAAGCGCAAGAGGAACACAAAAAAACAAGAGTCGAGAATGTTTTTTTTCTTCAATTTTGTCTGATTCATGTGACCTGAATATCTTTATGTGCCCATTTTTAAACGGTCCTGTGTTATATGAATCGCATTAGGTTCAAAACATCGTTTATTATTTGTAGCCAGCATGATGTGTTGCTTTAATCGATTAAAAGTGCAATTAGAAAGATTTTCACTACCCCACAGCACAAATGACAACAGCAAATTTGTGAGGATTTAATAAGGTCGTTCATCAATACCAGTGACTGATCCATTACTTTGAACACTTTCTGGCACACACTGTTTTCCTCACCCTCTCCTTGCCTTTTCAGCCCCTTGGTGATGGAGCACAGTGCTTTAGTATCACAGAACAGTGTGTTCTCATGGCAAAAAATACAAATTTAACACTGTCAAAATATGATTGACTGTTATCCATGAATAATGTGTCATTTGCATCTGATTCTTATTTGTGTTCTCTTGGCTTTATGAAGTATGTTAATGGCTGTTGATGCTCCATTGTTCCCAAAATAGATCAAAAGGTGTATTAAAAGCTTGTACTTAATAAGATCTGATTCTAATGATCAGTAACACACAACAAAAGTAAGTTAGTGCTTCCTGTCTGCATCAGGGGCTGATGTGAAATTATTGTTATTATGATTCTGCCAAAAGACTTAAGTCCTCCAGGCTAAAGGACATTTTGCCTCTCTCCACCAGAATTCATTCTGCACAGGCTCTCTGCTCGCAGGACTTTCTGTTCCCAGTAAAGAAATCCTCTTTACAGAAGTCATGCGGGGCTTGAGGCTCAGGCTGTCTCCAGGAAGACGAGAGCCACAGATTTGAAATTTACTTTGGAAAAAACTTGTGTAGTCAAACTAGCTAAAGCAAACACTGGGGTGTGATCGTTGCCTACGAAGCTTGTCCGTCACGCAGCGATATCAGAGGTTTATTCCTCACACATTAATGGAAGAGTGGAGAAGAACAAACGAGAGTGCTGTCTGCTTAGGTAAAACAGGCCAGCACTCTTTCTTCTGGGCACCGAGCTCAGCTCCGCCTGCAGTGAGTGTAAATGTTCCAGGCTCCCTTGCCGCCACCGCATACTGGCAGCTAACTCCCGAGCCACCCCGCCTGCTAACAGGATTAGCCCCTGAGCTCCACTTGTTTCAACAAAGTTATCAAGTTTAAAAACACAGTCTCCTGCTGCCTTTTGTAACATCAAAGAATTGCTCTTCAACTTTGACAGGTTAATTAATAGTCAAGTTTTGCACAGCATCCCTTGTGGCTTATGTCTTGCGACCATGAAATACATTTACTGTAGAGATGCTTTCATTTAAAGTCAGTATTTTATGTGCTGGTGATGAAGCCACATGTTCACACCATGTGAGAATTTAATAGATTCAAGGCTTAAAACAGGTGGTAATGCATGTTTAACTAAATAAGGACACATGGTGCAATATTGCATTATCATATTGCATCAAATTACCCTCGTTAAAGTCTTAAGAAATGTGTTGTAGGTTGAGAATTAATGTATGTATTATAAGCTCAGATGCAGATGAACAGTAAAACATGCAGTCTGCTTAATATAGAAATTAAAGGTCCTATATTGTAGAAAGTGAGCTTTTCATGTCTTTTTTCAATTATGCAGCAGGTGTAGGTACCGTTTATATACATTAAACAATGTTTGACTAAAACAACGACTTTAAGCGTTTAAATGTACATTTTCAATCTAATAAGTTCAATATAAAGGGTCACATTTAATGATTACGCAGAATAACCCATTTAAAATGCATTACTTTTATACATACTTGAATAATAAATGCTGGAGACCTGCACTTTAACTTTCGCATAACTAATCGTAACTTTATATCTAATAATTGAAAAAACACATTAAGTTTACGCGTACATCTGCATTAATTGAATTTAATCAGAGTAAGTGATTTCATTTATTTACATCGACTCATCATGATGGAAAACTATTGCAGGGGTGGAAGTGACTTATTACACCCTCTCAAATTTCTGCAATTAAGTCATGTTTTTGGGTACTTTTATGAGTATCTTCTCAAGTCTATAATTTTACTTGTACTTAGCTATGCATTTCACCATGTAACTTACGTAGTTACTTTTCATAACCGAGAACAATTTCAATTAATATCTGTACCTTTCATATGCAATTTTGTGCCCAATTAGACTTTCCAGTCACAAACAGGCAAATAAAAAATGCTGACATATGGACAGAATGAAACAAAGACCTGCAGGGTTGGAGAGGTGACCACGACCACTGAACAGAAGCAGGAGTCAGGAATAAATTATACTGGAGAGTTGGAGAAACAGAAACCTCTTAGACTAAACGCCTGCTGTTGATAATGCATTAAACATCAATGGTTAAAAAGTAACTAATACTCTGAGAAGTGTTTGAGAAGAACACTTTAAACTTGAAAAATACTTGGAAAGTATCAAAATGGTCAGTGCACAGAGAAATACACAGTCTGTATTCAAACAGTGCCTTCAAATGAGTTGTCAGGACCTCAGTAAGGTTGTGATGTCACACCTGGAAACCCAGTGGGCGGTGCCTGCTCAGGTCTGTGAGAGTGGACCAATCGGAAGTAGACTTGGCTGTTTGTCAGAGGGGCCTTAAAAAGACAGACAGTGAAGCGAGCGTTCAGACAGAAGGTGAACAGACGTGCTGCAGCTTTGAACAAAATAAGAACAATAATGTATTTTTCTTTGCATGACAGCATGTTAACCTTTTCCGAGGCAACAAAATGAAAGTATGAATCTTAAAATGAGCATCAGATAGGACCTTTAAAATCCACAATAATCTAGTAAAAGTGAATATAAAAGAATCTGTTTGATGTCTCAGCAGAAAATATGTTCTTGTATTACAGTCATACACAGCGTAGAGAACAAAACACAAAAAATAAACACAAAATATTCCCTTTATTTTTTTTTCCTACCTTAAGACTACACAGGGTCACTGATGTAGCTCTAAGAGGTATCTACATTTGCATTTTATTTACAGCTTACTTTGATGTCTTCGTATTTACATGGTCAAAGAGAAGCGCTAAAAACACAGTGTTGAGAACAAACCAAAACTCAAAATGAGTCCAAAACCTTAGAAAAAGATACAGTCTAATGACGCAACAGTTCTCAGTGCAATATTCCACAATGCAAATATCCTTCATTCATATAATGTTGAACATACATATTTTCTTTTGGGAAACAAAACATCACTGAATCAACCAACAGCAGAAAAAAAATAACCGTGTACTGTTTCCTTTAACGTTTGTACAGATTGAGACACTCAATCATGCTCCCACCACCCCTACACACACAAACAGTTCATATTTTGATGGAAAAATGATAAGAAAGTCAAGAGTGTGCAGTGGCTTGGCATAGTTCAAAAAGTACCAGGAGTCAAATCAATGTCACAATTTCCAAAATAGTCTTGACTCCTCTTGAATTTTCACATAATGACATTTTCAAATGAGCAGAATTGTCCTTTGCGGTCTCCACTGGGGAGGAAACGGACATATGGGAGCTAGAATGTGTCCACGTGTGGTTATTTCCAAGGTTGCCGTGTATAGACGACCTTTAGTCTGTAAACGGGAACTAGTACACCTGCAGGTCTAATGCATTTCAGCCAGCCATGGGACCAAGTGGAGCCCTATTCTGGAGAATGAAAGCACTTTCGTTGCTGACCTGCGGGCAGCCCTTAGGGCAAAGGCAATTTGTATCTTTCATCTCAACCACAACACAATGCCATCCATCTCAGCAGTCAATATGTTAATGTAGTATGAATCACACAGATGAGACTGTTTTCTTTAGCAATCTTTGTAGTGTCACTTTTCAAAAATGTCCTCACCCCATGCTTTAATTGACTGGACACTGAGGCGAGGAAATACTGACTTAAGCTCACTGAAAAACAAACACTGCCTTTCATATGCAATCAAGATCAGTAAAACGTAGTCTGTCTAATGAAAAACACAGTAATTGATTTAACTAAACCACCTTTCATAGTTTATTCCATGTGTTGAAACACCCTTAAGTATTGTTCAAGTACAACAATTAACAATAAAAGGGACAATAGTTCACATTTTTTTTTTTAAATTCACATTTGTTATACTGTTAATTCATATAGCTATTTATAAAACAAAACTAAAATGTAATTCAAAACCATTCCTGTAAAATACCTTTTGTTGTTAAATACAGACATTAATTCCACAGTATTTTCTTACAGGGTTGGCTTTTCACTATTTTCATAATCAAGTTGTTTGACCACAGTCAAATAAAAAGGAGCAGAGAGCAAATTTGTTCTGTGTTTTCACTTTCTTTGGAAAGAAAAAAATCTGGTTAAAAAATAAAACACACACACAAAAGTAAAAGTTACAAGTGACCTCATATCCCTTTGTTGGCTTTACCATACAATTTAAGCTTGATTAAGCAAGTTTTGCAAATTTTGTAGTTCGTAAAGAAGGCCGTCAACATGCACAGTCGGGGTGCACCGAAGCCTTCCAAGCTAAGACCACAGATGAGTATCAACCCCCCTCTTAAAAAAAAAATTACAAGACATCACACAAATGAAGGTGCTTTGACAAGTTCAGCTGGGGTTTTGATGAAGGGCTCTCCCGCCAACAGAAATCTCTCTCATTATCTATGGATGACTGGGGCTATGAGGGTTTCAAGTATAAAAAAGAAGTGATTAAAAGAGAAGGAATCTCCTTGGCTGAGGCGCAGAAAAAGGCAGAATGGAGCAAGCTTGTGAATAACAATCTGCAAGTCTGGCAGCAGAGTGAGCCAGTGAACATAATGCATTACCAATACTCCTCTTGGATTCCTTTGAACAGAATCACCAAAAGGAACGAGGAAATGGAGTCACAAAAATAAGTCACAGACATCGCAAATTTTCATCCTCTAGCAGCCGCACTTGAAGGGCAAAGACTGTTAAAGAATCTTCAAAAGGAGAAGGGCACTCTTCTATTAATACAGTGCAACTGATTGCAACCATGTTTTTTTTTTTCTTTTTACAGTATATTAAAAACCAAGTTGAGCACAGTCAAAAAAAACAAAAAAACGAAAACAAAACAAAAAAGTGGTCATGTACACAACTGTCTTTGGCAAGAAGTCCCATGTCCTACATGTGAGTCAGTCATTCCAGAGCCCCGTGTTCATGTCACCTTCGGCCCATTTCGCTCTGTCTCATGAAATGAATGTTGTTGACACTGTCTGCCAGCTCAGGGTACTGGTCAACTGAGACCACGTAGTAGCCGTCATAGCCCTGCACCCGCCCTGAACCCAGGAGCTGCTGCTTCTCTCCCTCAGTCCAGGTTCGCGAGCCCTCCTCTCCGTCCCTCAGTCTCTGGCGCTCCCGGAACCACGCCTGGGCGACAGACCTCTGCCGGGCCAGCTCCAACACACGGGCTTTCTCCTCGTCCACACTGCTGCCATAACGTGTATTCAGACATAGTGCGCCGTACTGTAGCTGAATGTCAGTAATGCGCCTAGTCCTGCCATTGAGAACAGTGTTGACCTGGGACACCGTCACATTGACGCCGGTCTCTAGCGTGCGCCGACCCACCGTCATGCCAATGAGGGACAGATCTCCCTCCACTGAGCCCAGTTTGACAAAGTAGTGGGTGTCCATTCCAGCGATAGTGAAGTGGAGGTCTTCAAGGTAGAATGCGTCGTTCAGAACTGCAGCCATTCGGCGCCCGTCCTCATTGGCTAAGCTGATGATGTCAGTGCTGATGCGACCACCTCTGATAGCAAATTTCACCCCTTTACCGAAGATGGAGCCGACGGAGGCGAAGATCTTCTCATCCTCTGTCTGAGGACATCCGGCACTTTTGGCTCTGTAGATCTGGCCGAAACGCTCCAGTTTCACGAAGGCCTTCAGCTGCCTCTGAACTTCACACTGAACGCCAAGCAGAGACTGCACAAACAAAGACAATACTGTTTAGTCACGCAGCCCCCGCAGCATCCACACACACTGTAGAATTTTGCATTTTCTGTTTGCTTTCAGAGCTAGAAATGGATTTACACAACATCGTTGATTAGAAGTCTTTTTTCTAGATATTTCCTGTAACTTTTGCCTCACACCTCCATATGTAACCTTTATCCTCCTCTGCATGAGGACTAAGTAGCACTGTCTGCTTTCTCCTGTTTTTCTAACTAAGATTCATACTGCATTATTAGTACTTCAAACACTTCAAACTCAATGCTATGACTACAGAGCATAAGCTATTCTTTTTTTTTACGTTAATGCTCATGACTGAATGAGCATTAACACCTTTTGTAAAATGTGCAGGTATCAATGTGATAGAAATCAATTTAAACACAACAACTGAAAAAAAAACATGATCAGAGTGTAAAATGTGCTGAAAACAGATTTCCTTTAGGAACTGAACACTATTTTCTGGACGTCTGTTGATGCAGGAATTAGAACGCTAAATTTAAAAGGCGTAATAATGAAAGCCTACAGGTTGTATGGAAAGATAATCCATTGATCCCTCATTCTTACTGAATTAAACATATTTCATTAAATTAGGTGTATAAATAATGATGTAATTGCTTAACATTCATTATTAGCAGCAAACCGTGAATCCACGGTTCTTTGAAGCTGTGAGTGTATCACACATAGTCAAGGTAGGGGCAGAGGTGTTTGTCAGCAAATGCAAATCTCCTTGATCATTTGTGACAGGCATGATATTTTGAAAAAGGGTGAAATTACTGTCTTGTGACAGCCATGCTGAGCCAAATATGAGACAGAAATCAGTTGGTAACGAGTGTACATGCATTATACCTTAAGGGATCAAAGCTCTGAATAGATACCACATTCCCTTTGGAGAAAATTAATACTTGGTCCTAATACTACTTGACAAGAGATACTCCTCAGGAAGAGAGAGGGATGTTAAAATGAGGAGAGTGATATGAAATGGAAGATGGCCAACGCATAGCGAGACTGTTGCCCGGATGCGTCTGAGCAGCAACAAAAAGGCTCTCCAAAACTGTGCTTTCGTGCCATTGCTTTAGATAAGAGGCTGTGAGCGTCACATTCAAAGTTCTGCTGACAGTTTCTAATTCTGTCTCTCTGCGCCTCTCTTAGATGGAGGCTACAGGCTGAGGGGCTGGGTGGGGCTGAGGATTACGGAGCGGGCTGCAGTGACCAGCATATCTGTCTGCTGTTTGACGTGACACTGCATCAGATCCTGCACGAAGAGGAAACATTATGCGGGGGAGGGGGCAGCTGTGCTGATGGGCCCCTCGGGAGAGATGGCCTGGGGGGACACTTCACACCATGCCACTCCATGTTTGTTTACCGTGCCAACAGTGTGACCCGGTCAGCTGTCCTGGGGGCGGTGGGGGGAAAGGGGGCAATGTCCTCCACTTTACAGAAACAGCCACCCGGGACACTCCCAGAAAGGCATCATTCACATAGCATGGGGTGCAATCAGCCGCCAGCACAACCCAGAGTGAGAGATCAAACCTTGTGCAGCACAAACCCAATCTGTCTGGCCCCTCATGGCATTTTTCAATCTGTGTACGGATTCAGCAGCAAGGCAAAATAGAGGGCTTAAATAACAAGAGATAGAGAGGCAGGCACACTTTTATCCTGTATGAAATAGAATAAAATGCCAAGTGCGCAGGACGTACCACATGTAGTTTTAAAGCTATATTTATGCTTCAAAGAACCCTGCATTTAATTAGGCTGGTCTGGCCATCTGCAGTGAGGATCAACACGCCGTTTACCAGCTCAGTGCACCATTTTTTGAAGCAGCGATTCTAGATAAGAATATCATTGCCTCGTCTCGTACACAGCCTAAAGACTAATTATCTCCATCCTTCCTTTTACATATCATTTGCACTGCGCACTCCAGAGGTGTGCTGAAGGAAGAGCTCTCTTACAAAAATGAGTAAAACCTTCAAATCTAGGCTAACGTTTCTATTTAAAGCCTCAGTTACATGATTTCTAGAGATATTACAGTGTGCTGTATCGTGGGAATTCTTGAGTGTATACTTGAAAGGCTGGGTATGTGGATGAAAAATTAGCTTTCAATGATATTATTAGTCAAATGGACCTACTTTTATTTAGTGCTTCCGTATGAAGCAAACACAAACAAACTGGAATATAACGACACGACGTGTTTCCAAGAGACTGATGGTTAAAAATGGAAACAACCTGATGACTTTGGCTTGCTGTTATTAAAACGACAGAATCTCACCAATCATACAGAGAGTGATTACCTCAGCAATTAAACTTATTAAGTCATTTTGAAAATGATGATATTGCCTGTTGATTTATGGTTTTTCTGGCATTTGGAAATGTTGATTAAATTGTCAGGTGTGAGGTGACGACTGATTCAGTCAGATCTGTGACTGCATGTCTGCTGATTTAATATTTCAAATCTAAAACACTTTCCACATATACACTCTCGGATATTTGGAGATACTGGAGCGCCTTCAATTAGATATTTCCTCTGTTGCAGCTCCTTTGTAGATCGCCACCTTGGGTGAGCTCAGACAGTCTCAGTGGAGTGTGAGGCACAAGCAGCATGCATGAGTCAGTCCCAGGAGGCTTTGACAGTCACCCTCCCAAAGTGGTATATGCTAGAAGTAACAGGAATTCTTGCTATCATGGTTTCACACTTTGTATATGACCTGTAAAATAACAGTGAGGATTCATGAGTGTTTCATTTCTTGTGTAATTGACTATGGTATGCTGAAATGCCTCGAGACTGAAATTCCTTTTATGACCTGAAATTTAAATAAAACACACTGGAGCACTTATTCACATGCAATTCTTATCAGCTAACACTTGAATTCAATACTATTAACGAGGGTTATGCTGACATTTTATGCAATGTCACAGGTAGAAAAAAACATTTGAAATGAAATTCTGAATGATTGTTGATGTGAAATAAATGTGTCTGTCTTTTGATTTGGAGCCCCAAATTTATAGTACATAATTTTATTGTTACCTGCTGTAAAATGTATCCCTCTAGATATTTTTGTGTGAGCTGACATCTCTACAGGCAATATCGCTCACACCAAAACAATATAGATGGATAAGGAGCACTACAGATTATAGGAATTTTTTTTTTTTTTCGATTTTGGTGCAAACTGTCCCTTTAAATGCTGTAAATTCAAGTATACAGAATGAAAGTCCAACAGTGGATGGCATTGCAGCACATTCTGACTATCACTGCTGACTCACTGTTTATTATTCCCAGTTGCTGTGCCTGCCCATTATGGTTGGCTGAGCAGATCAGAGGTCACAGATTTAGATAACTCTGTCTTGTATCATCTCAGTAGGCTCACAAATGTTTTATAACAACAAATACCCACAGTGTTAAGGTTGCAGTCAGAGTGTCGCTCAACATGAGTCTGGCCTCCTGATGGGTGGCATTCACTAGTCTAGCTGTAACCAAACCCAAGACAACAGTGGCCTCTTCAATAATTCAGTTGAGTTGGAGGCATCTTAAAAGGGCTGATAAACGCGGGAATCAGAGCATGTCTACTACTTCTCAGACCTTGGCTAACAGTGTAAGACTGAGATGAAATCAATGGCCAGTGGTGGGGGGAATGGAGAGTGAATTTCCCTAATGGCAGGACAATTACAAGAGCTGTTTAGCCTGACCCCATTCCCCAAGATGGGGACTAGGGGCAGGGACCTGGCTCACTGGGTTGTGTTTTGGCCTGATAGCTGGCAGCTCCTCTGGGAGTCTGGCTACACAGAGCATGTCTATTTGCTAATGATGTTGGGGAGGAGGCAAGCTGAGGTAAAAGAAGGTGATCCGTGGCAAGGTGAAAGGTGGGGATTTGTGAAAGTGACCGCTTCACCTTGGTGCTATCCCACTCCTGCGTCTTGATCTGGGTGCGGACTAACTCGTAGGATGGCTCCATGGATTCTGTGTTCGGTTTGCGGTAGCCAGGGATGACGTTGTACAGTTGGAAGCCGAAGGTCACCAACCAGCTGTTGACATCTGCAGAAGAGGGATGAAAGCATAAAAACAGTGATTTACATGCGCCGCTATCTTAATAGAAACAATAATTTCTGTCTCTGGAGGAACCATAAAAACACTAGGAATTGATTTGTTCAATTTTAACAGTTGACATTCTGTGGTCAAGTGGCTGTCTCCTTGAAATACTCCTCGCTCAGTCTGAGCACTTGATTTGTTTGGGAAAGTGGACAAGCTGTAATAAACACTTGAGATGGCGGCAATGATTCATGTCCACTCCTGCAGGTGCCACGCTAATGACACACAGCTGGGTCCCAGAAATGCCGTGACTCTGGAGTGTCTGTGGTGCTGATAATTATATACTATAATTTCATGTCATTTTAAAGCAGCCGAGACTTCAACATGAGATATCTTGAAGACTCAGCGGGTTCTTCTGCAATAATTTTTTTTTTTAATGAGATGCTGAAAAAGTAGAAAGTGACGTGTCTGGGATTCAAATGCGCGTAATCACGATAATTTGGATCGTCTAATAGCAGCCACCAGCGCCGTGGTTATAGGTGCTCTTGCCAGCCAGTGTGATAAGGTGTTATTTATTCTGAATATCACAGCGAAAGATACATGACTGGAAGCAAAAGCCTGAGTCGTCTGAGCCATTTGTTTCTTGCCCCTTTCAGTGTGTTTGTTATGGACAGGGGAATCATTGCTGTGACACCTGGGGGGCAAGTTTGTCACAGATTGGCACTGCCACATTGTGGCACCTGACAAAGCTTTTTTAAATAAGAATTTGTTTGAGGACAATGAAAAGACCCTGATAATTTAGTGAAAGGAATGGAAATGTCAGCGCCATCAATCACAATTGAAGCAGACCCACTACAGTATATCTAACAGTCTGCTTAGCATTCAAATGCCAGTCAGCCCCTAATGGTGGACTGTGAAGCTGAACGCCTCTCTGTTTGGCAGCCGGCTAAATAGCTTTGTTGAACAGAAAGAAATAGGAGCCCAGATTCCACCTGAACAAAAAGTGACTATTTTTCTGCTCGGTATTGTCTATAGGTAAATGAATAAAGGATAAAACAGAATTAACTGGATTATTTGATAGCCTGATGATGCGCATTATCAAGTAGACATAATGCAGGATGAACATAGAGAATTAAATCTCCCATTTGTGAACGAGATCTGGCTGAAGCTGATTGATTTAACCATAGAGTGTTCACCGAGTATCCTTAACAATGTTGTTTTCCTTCAAGCCAAAGAGGCTGATACAACTGGCCCTGGCTAAGGTTTCTATGGATCCATTGTGCTCTCCTTCTCCACTGGGGTGCTTTCACTGCCATTTACCTCCTCCCTACCACAAAGCAACAGAAAACGATGTGATATTTCTGGGAAGGGACCTGAGTGTTCAACAACAGAGGAGGCTTTGCTGTACCAGCATTGTTCCCTTTGAGCACTTTCAAAACGATAGCCACTGGACGCACGCACACACACACACACACACACACAGAAAAACAACCTCAGTGTCCTGACGAGGAAGCTCTTAAAAGCCTCTCTAGCACACTGCTTTTCAATTTAATTTTGGCAGTCTGTTCCTCCATTTGTGCCTTGTTGTTTAGAATAAAAATGCACTAAAGCTGACAGAGAAACGTGAAATGTGTATTGTTTGCTGAGCTGCAAACAACAGCCGTTTCACAGGGTTAAGATATGGTGCACTCTCCTCCCCCTTCGCACATGTAATTTTACCACCGTAAACAAGTTATATGCATAATTGATTGCTCCAGCACGACTCGTTTAACATCTGCCAACTCCTATTTATGTACAGTTACTACCTGTAAACAATTCAAATATTTGTGTGGATTATTTAGAGCGTGATCTTTCTTACTTTCATTACAGCTGTTAGAGGAATACTTCACAGAAAATCTTGGATTTGAGCATCAAATACACACCGCCTACAGGCTTTAAGTGTCGCCCTGACAAGTCTGCAGCCTGCTACTTTGGAGAAGGATGGAAGCCGTAGTTTGGGAAATTTCTATTGACATCTTGAAGCTTTGTAACCCATATTTTCTATTTCCCCTTTTCTCCGCAAAGGAAGATAGTGGGAATTCTTTCATCAAATCCTTGCTGTAAAAAACACACGTCTGTTAAATGACCTTACCAGTCATGTAGCACTTTATCTCCTCGTTGTTGCTGAGAGGATTGTTATTCTTGAACATGTACAAGTTAAATGGCACAATGCGGCGGCTGTTGAGACGTTTCCAGATGTCATGATCGGGTGTTGTCCAGCGGCCAGCAAGGACGTCGTAGTCTCGTCTGCCCATGTGGACCAGTTTACTGAGCGGCTCATACAGGCCTCCCTGGTAGCCGATTATGAGCTGGAAGCTGGGGTTGGTGTCGAGGTAAACCTCCCCGAATGCTGTGTGGAGGACCTGCTTGATCATGAGGCCTGAGCCACTGAAGACAGCTAGAGGGGTGCCTATGTTATCACAGGCCACATAAAACTCATCCCCGCTGCTAAGCTCCATGGCGAACAGGTGTCCCTGCAGGTCATAGTATAGAGAAGTGATCTCAGAGCTGGAGTGATTGTACATATGGGTGACTCGAGTGGGGCTGGATAAGTCAGCATAGAAGAACTGTAGGTGGTGGCCCATGCTGCTTCTGCTGGACACCCTCCTGCCCAGGCCATCGTAACGGTATTTGATGCTCCAACCGGTTACTTTGTTGTATACCTTAACAAGCAGGCCGGCTGAGTTGTACTCAAAGTAATCGTTCCCTCGCTGCTTGAGGAAACCGTCCTCGTCCATCCTGTACTGGACATCTCCCAAGCGAGTAATGCGGTCTCTGATATCATAGCGCAGCGGGGTTAGGCGTGCGCTGTTTCCAGGACTGAGAAGGTGCAAGTTGCCGTTCAGGTCGTAGCTGTACCTCCACAGAGGCTTGTCGTTGATGGAGACCACCTGAAGTTGACCATCGGCGTCATACTCGTATGTGTAGCGCGTGGTGTTGGCATAAGGCCCGACCTTTAGCTCCTTCGCCACCACTCGCCCCATGTTGTCATACTGTACCATCATCCAGTACATGAGTGAGCGGAAAATCTCATATTGGACCTCCTTCACCCGCCCATAGGCGTCAAAATGTTTGGTGTGGGTCATCACTGCAGTGGTGATAATTTGATTTATGTCATAATAGATCACTCCAAATTTGCCGAACTGTTCTGTTTTGCCGGACACATCGTCGTAGCGGTACAAGTCGATTGGCAGCGGTGTTTCATTGATGACAGCCTGCATGCTAGTGACTCGGAAACTGTTGTCATACACATAGTCAAATCTGGCGTTGACCATGCCCTCTTCACTGAATCTGAAAATCTGCCTGTCGATCAGTGGGCCGATCTGACGGTAGCGGATGGTGCAGGTAAAGCCCTCACTCTGCAGGTTGACCGTCTTCAGCATGCCTGCCACCTCATCGTAGGAGAAACCGATGCGTGTGGTGTCATAGAGGATCTCCAGCAGTTTGGAGAGCTTGCCATATTTGTAGATGATCCTGCGGCCCGTGCCCAGGTAGGTGGTCTGCAGCAACTGGCCGTCCTCGCTGTAGTCTTGGAGCACTGAAGCGTTCCCTTCAGGGGGCCGGTAGGTATTTCTGTAGTAGCCAATGGAGCGGGAGGTCTCTAGTGTCTGCCGTGCCACGTTGGGCATGGTCACAGAGGACAGTCGGTCATTTTTGTCAAATTCAAAGATATACTGCCTCTGGCTGTAGAGCAGTAGGACCATGGACTGTAAAGAGAAAAGGAAACAGTCAGTTGGTCTGTGATACAATTAAAAATAGAGTGTGAGATTCATTACATATAATAGTGTCATGATATAATGTATTTGGTGTATTTGCTCGGTGTATAAATGCCACCAGTTATTACAATTAGATAGACATTTAAAATGAAGAAATACGTAATATGAGCTATACAAAAGTTAATTTGAATCTCTTCCTTGCATAACCTACACACTGTGACGACATACTGTCACTTAAAAGACAGTGGTATACCACAAAAGGACAAGCAAAATGTCAAAAGATACGACACATTATGCATGCAAGTCTGATTCAGACCGAATCTAATTCCCATCTGAAAGTGGAGTATGTGATATTCCTGTGACATTAAGATTTCCTTTAGAGATGATTTCACAAACATGCTGCTTCTTGTTTCTTATTTGTGAGATCTTTTGATCCAAACAGTAAGAGGCAGCTGAATTTTTCACAACTCTGCAAATCAAAAAAAAAAAAAAAATCTCCATTCACGCCCTTCTTGCACCAATAAATGAGTGTTCAAATCAGTTCTAAGGCTGCCAGCACTTAGAGGTCGTTGAAAAGGGACGATGGACTATTAACAAGGTTATTGGCTGCCATTTTCATATTACACATCTAAGCTGGGGAATCGCAGCTCTTCGCCTTCTCCACAACAGTCTTGACTTGAATTAGTGAGTCGAAAGAGACAGTTCACTCTGTTCTTCTCTTCAGAGCTATTTCAGGTTGAGCTTTGCTGTCAGACTACGGTAACAAAGTATAACGTCTGCAGTGCACCAGACAGGTTTTAATTACATTTCTGCTGATATCTGTGCCACAGCCTGATAAAGCAGCACAAACACTGCTGCGGTATTACAAGTTAACTTTTAACTTCTGTACTAAAATCTTCTGTCAAGGTTCTTACACAAACACACCTTCAGAATGTATCTGTACAACAGGTCCCTACCAATTCTGCATTCACATGGATTCAGGCAGACGGCAGACAGCTAACCGGTTTTCATTTCAGTGGATGAGAGCACGATGGCCGTCAGAGAATAGCGGCAACAGTAATGTAACTGTAAGTTAAACTTCTTGCCATCCTCGTTGATTAAATGTACAGTTGGATGTTACATATCTGCCTCATACATGGACAAAACATGGATGATCAAGACAACTAGAAGCCAATTATTTGTATTTGTTCTGCACTTCTTCAAATACTTATGTCTGAAATGAATAATTCGACATAACATTTAGGTGGTAACTTGTGTTTTGGAGGAATTCATGTTCAAGTTTGCAGTAGAATATTGAGAGAATGCAGCATTTTTAATTGGTCATGAAACAGTCGCAACTGAAAAACTATACCTTTATACGATCTACATAAGGAAATGAGCCCATCAGTGAAACGAATTTGCTTTGCTGGGGGTCCAATACAACATCACCACTGCAACATATCATCACAAGTGTTGTTGTTTTGCCTTCCTGCCAGTCCTGACTGTTTGTTTTGCTCTGTCCAGGTGGTGTTTGCCTGTATCCATGTGAATGCAGCAATATAAACCATCTAATCATCATTACAACGACAATACATACCTTCTCAAGGTAAGTGTAGCTCCATGATTTGCCATCAGCAAAAATCTGGGAGGTGATTCTGCCATTCTGGTCATACTCCATGCGTACAGACATGGTGCCTCTTTGGATACCTGCCACATGCCCTCCAGAGGAATAGGTGACATTGACACCATTCAGACGACTGCTTGGTGCCCACAGAGTGGGCCGCCCAGCATGGTCATAGTGGATCCGTAATGTAAACTTCCTGTGGTCATCGTAGACCTTCTCTGTCCTGGTGATTCGGTCAAAATCCAGTGATAGCAAGTTCCTGTTATGAACCTATAGGACAAAATACAAGGTGTTAGAAACATTCAGTTTGACCACAGCTAATCCACTGAGAGGGAATAAACATGTTTGGAAGTTTAAAATGATTCAGAGGAATTGGTGCATTGCCCTTCTGAGGTGGCGCCTTACGAGGAGAGCTTTAATCACAAAGTGATTATTTCATACTCTTCCTTTCTCAGCTTTTAATTACAACAGAGGAGCTGTATCTCAGGACTGCAGGAGCCATTGAAGTGATGAAATTATAAGAATTACCATATTTCTTTGTTTGTGCAAAAATTCAGCACAGTCTTAGTGGGAGTTGCCTATTCATGCAAGAGACATTAGAGCCACATTGATCATTAAATTCATTTTCGCTGCTTACTGAAAAGAATTACCAGGCGGAGATGACTCTCATTTTATTTAGCCATTTCCGTAAATTGGAAAAGAGGAGAAAAAAATCAATTCTTCTCCCGGGTGACTCAGAACATTGTTTAAATGACACTTCACATTTTTTTTTCTTTTTTTGCCTCTTTTGAATGCATGAGGCTGCACACAGTGACCCATGGCTTCACTGTGATCAGAGCAGAAAGACACCGCTCTGAAGCGTGTTAATCCTGCAGGCCATGTTCTGGTCGGCACAGAGTCCAACATGCTGCCAGGCTTAACTGCGGAGGCAGCTCCTGTGCTGTCGACAAAAAGATCAACCAACAGGCCGAACATTATGTTTCTCGGTCAGCAGCCTGTATAAACAGAAGCTACAGAGGAAAAAATAAAATCAAGAGGAGAAAATGGCCTTATGTTCTGAGTAAGAGGAAATCTCTATACAATCCCCAAATGGAGGATTTGGAAAAATGTGGTCTCTGATATTATAGTGCTTGCACAACTTGTGAAAATATACATTAATGTTTTTTTTTTCTTTTTTGATGATTGTTTTCTGACAGGTGACCATGGTGGGTTAATGAGGTGTCCATTATCAACAATTAATAGACTCCATGGAGGCAACCATCCAACAGACTCCATAAATTCCTGATAATGGACACCTCACCAGACATTATCAGGATGAAATTAAAACTATGCCCTCCCATTTCTGTATTATTTAACATGGTTTTTTTTTTCTCTCATTGATGTACATAGTTGCTCCTCAGACATGCAACCATTTAGCTTGTTAAAACGCTTGGCAAGACTTAAAAAAACATCACAGCTCAGAGAGCTGCTTCTGGCTTCTTTCCAGACACATTTCACAGAGCAGGTTGCAGGGGGGCTTGCTGAGAAGCCTCACTTTTTCAATCTCACATTGAGAAAAGCATGCTTAGGTCTCTCATCTGTGAAGGGACAATTACACCAGAGGCAATTAATGTCACTGATACCTAATTGAGAGGATTACTTTAAACTAAGAGCAACAGATTCATGAGGAGCACGATTCAATGAAGGTTTTGAGCAACACAAGCAATCTGAGCCTTGAGACTGACGGTAGGGGTCCTCAAATGGAGCTAGAGATAAGAATAAGGAGTCCACAATTGTTTTATCTCTGCTTTCACTTACTGTCATTGAAAGTGTTAGATCTCACTAACAAATGTGAAATTACTACTGCATTTTTACCGTGATTTGTTAAACTACCTAGATTTTAACAGATACAGTAAGAAATTGGAACTGAGACCGCTGCTGCTCTGGCCCCGTCTCATCCACTGGACTCAGAGTCTTTCACAGGCAGCAGAGGTGCTGCTGTCTGTCCAAAAAGATTGTATTGAGATTGCTCCCAACAGGCAATAAGGTATAAGTGAGAGAGAAAGTTCCTCATGCCAGGATCTGGTTCGCCAAAGACTCAACAAGGTGGAAAAAACCTCTTACAGCAGAGATCCCAAGATCCCATGAGAATGGAAACCCACTCAAGAGGAATTATTTCAAATTGGACATCGCCTCTAAAAGGAAATTCTCAAAGACGTGCAGAAGAAGAGGAGATGTGTAGCGACAGAACAGAGACTGTAACGGTACATTAGACCTTCAATGTTACATTTTTAAACTGTCCTCGACATCAAACATCTCAACATCTGATCTCTCAATCATTATCAATGACTTTTGTGTCAAATGACAATCTCAATCAGTCAGTTCACAAGTGGAAATGCTTTTCATCCCCTCTCATGATTAATTCAACCATTACTCTGTTGTCTTCAATAACATCAGTCATGTTTATTCTCACATTGCAATCAAAGAAAACAACTTCTATCTTTTTTATGTGTTGCCTCTTTTGAACAAACAGCCCTGCATTATAAGACACTATGATGGTACTAAAATGCTAATATAGAGATCTTTTTTTTTTTTAATTCCACGCTGAAGTTTGTGGAAGATTCTTGCTCTGGCAGAGTGGCAGCCACAAGCACCCTCTCATCAATGTACATGTACACACTACTCAGTCTAAAAAGGGGGGTTTGGAAAGAAACAGTTGCTGTGGCTTCTGCGGCATAAATCATGAAAACATAAAACATAAATCATACAGGATGTGTGCGGCTGGAAGGGGGCGAGCCCAAGTGGCACGTGTCACTGTGAATTGGGTTGAGCAGTGATCCGTTAAACCGTAGGACACGATCAGCACAATACAACAAACACATGCACGTGTCATGTCCGCAAAATAAACACCGACACAAACACAAACATCGGAATGGGTTGTTGCCCGTACACTTCTGCATCTTCGCTACTACCGAGCACAAGAGAGACTCAGACGTCAGAGCCACGCAGTTGTCTCTCTTGCTCCGCTCCTCATGCATCCCTCTGTTCTGTATTCGAGACGCCCCCTCCTCCTCACTGCCACACACTCATCCAACCACCCACGTAATATCACTTGACATGCCACTCAAGGTCGCTCAATGATTCCAGCTCTGTTCATCCCCTCTGTTCTTGCCATTAGGCTGCTCCCATTTCCTATCTCACCCCTGGGGCCATTGTCTGTAACATACATTAGAAGCTTTCACTTCCAGAGGGACAACAGGGCCATTAAATGAACAGCCAATGACAGACAAAGTGGCACCTCCCCATTAGCTGTGTCGCCTCCCAGAGAATGTGGAAGACAACTTAACCAAAGTTGTTGTTTGTCTTGCAAAGCCAAGACAGAAACAGCGCAAGCCAATCAATCAGGATACATTTTTTATAGATGCTCCCTGTGTTAATGGGAATTTCCACTGGGTCACTCTAGATGCTTTATGGTCAAACATTCTGTGTTTATCTCATTATGAACAAGGACCTGTTGATAATCGGTGTGTAGCTGTGTCATTTTTGCAAGGTAAGGTTAACACACTAACACCTGTCTTTCGTCTCTAATCTGCATTCACTCCCACATCAAATGACTGTGCAGTTGTCACTGGTGTTGAACAACTCCAGCGCTGAAGTTAAGACAACTGACTTGTTAATTAATACCTGTTCATCCATCTCTGTTCTATTTCTGTGCTCAGCTCTCAAATGTTGTTCAGTTGGCTCTGAGTTTGCTTGCGTGCTGCCATAGATAGGGGTGAGAATAATGCAAATGATACACAAAGTTGAATTTGACCAACACACCCATGAGTCTTAAGGCCCATCACATACAAATACACTGCACAATAATATGAGGCACAATTTCTATCTCAGTTTTAATTCTATGCTAGATAAAAAAGCAGTAATTTATGTCATTCATGTTAAAAGGTATTCTACAAGGAAGGGTGCATTGCAGAGTAGTGTCTGCCTTGGACACCACTCTGCAAATGGAGGGATCTAAGCTTTCGTGTTTTGTTGACACAGAGCTGCTATCTGTTAGTCTGCACCTCAAACTCACACTGAGGAATGCAGAAGTCTGTCAGTCAAGGCTAAATTGCTGAGTGAGTGCAGTCACATAAAGGATGTAGCTGAAATTCAATGCCATTTTGGGCAAGATAGAAATTCTCCTCACACCCGTCTTTCCTTTAACAGTCGCTCCTTTGTGAGCACCAGTCACTCTTAACAACGCGGCATGCTTACCCTTAACCTGCGTCCATACACAGTGACCTGGCCACGAGCCTGCTCCTTCCTCTGTCTCCACTCCACCAAGTTAAGGCCATTATCGATGGCCAGGGTTACGTTCCTCTTGCTGACTGTGGGGATGACTGTGCCGGCCAGTAGGTGGGGCTCGGTGTGCAGGGACACCTCCATACCATTGGCCAAGACTAGCCGCAGCGAACCATCCAGACCAATGAAATAGCTGTTCCGGACTTGATCTGTGCATGTAGAGAGGGCATAGGAGGAAACGGTTATGATTAGGATTAGAATAACAGAAACAATCAGCGCTTCTTGTAGCTGATGTAAGAGGACTTAATCTAGTATTCATCTCGGTGAGACACAAACATAATGACCTAAAATGGCTGCTCAGCAAAAAAGAAAGCCTTTAGCAGCAGTATTTAACTGAACCCCTGCGATAATGTTGGGTCTGTGACAACAAAGATCAATAGCGAGAGGTTTCACAGCGCCAGTAAAGTAAAGTTTTACAGCTGTTGCAGCAGCCTCGAGGATACGGGGGAATGAAAACTATCAAAGCTGCTAACTTGCCTGTGGCCACGGAGAAGGCGGGGTGAACACATGCGCGCGCGCGCACACACACACACACACACACACACACACACACACACACACACATTCACAAGGGATAAATCTGAGCCTGTCTGTTACTGTCCCTAGGTGACGACAGCCTGTGTACCAGCTCCAGACCAGTGACTAATGTTTCCACTGAGCATCTCTTGTACATTCATCAGAGAATGCCTCCTTCTCGCCTCCTGTCAGCAGACTGACAGGCACCAGGATTAATATTATTCTCATTAAGAGCAGTTGAAAATTAATGGCTTGTCAAACACTATGATAATGAGTTGACTTCATTTAATAGAAGAAAAAAAAAAATCAAAAAAATACACTGTAATTTCCCCATGTTTACATGTCATGGTGAGGTGGACGCGAGGATTTCTTCATTTGCACCGAGAACAACAATAAAGATCGTGTGGGAAAAATTGAGCTCAGACATGAGATATGGGCAGGGGAGGCAGGGCTGACCTCGCACTGGCCGTTATGTCTCTCCATCACACAGACACTTCAGGGGTTGACCAAAAGCCTCTGGGGCAGACCCTACCTAAAGGAGGCCTCCGAGACCAGCTGAAGATGAGAATACTGCTGAACTGGGGAGTTCATGGTGATATATGCATACCAGGGGAGGATATCTGCCTTGGACTGACAGTAAAGGAGGTTGTAGTCTGCTTAAAAACAAAATGAATGATGGAACATTACACCCAACCATCATTTTCAGTTATCAGTTACAAATAAGGATGATACCTTACTCAGTCATAAAGGCTTTTGGCTCCAGAGAGGTATGCAAGTACGTAATCCACACTCGGTGCAATATCTTTATCTATTTACTATTTCATACTTGCATCTCTATTTCATGACTTGAATTGTTTTTCAACTCACTGAAGGTATAAAGTCTATATAAATGTGACTTGTGTGATTTTGGTGATATTTGATATATTTCATTATCTCTTGAAGACGTCTAGTTGGAGTTGCGACTACAATTTCAAAGACCATTACAAAAGATCTCGCTTGAATCTTAAAGCTATCGGCATCACATAACGACAACATGATGAACAACCTCGAGGTGTGTTGAAGACAAACACACCAGATGACCAGAGAGGAATCTTGAAGGTGGTGCATTCACGTGTTATGTGATCACCCAGTTGCAAGCTTACAAAGCAGACAATAGTGAATTAATTAACAGCAGAGTTCCTGGCGCCACGCTTCACACAAGCAGATGTCTAAGACAAGGTCACAACATGGAGGTGAGCAGTCCACTGAGCAACAGTGAGTAACCAGAGATTGTCATCTTCTGTTTCAGACAGAGCTTTGTAGTGAGTCAGGAGGTCCAGGGTGAAGGATGCATTTAATTCTGGGGTGTAGGGGGGGGCTGTCTTTTAAATATGGATGCAGGTCCAAAAAGTTCAAAGCTATCAACGGGTAATCAATGAAGCAATTGGTCAGGTACTAAACAGGATATAAGAATGCCAAAATGTGTGAGACAAATCATGTGGATGAAGCCACGACATCAGTCTGCCCGCTGCCTTCATCTTTCTCACTCATTTCCCAAACCTGGAGGATCTCGTACAGCCACCAGCATCGTGCTTTATAAATGATGTTTTCTGACAGAAACTCAATATATGCTTCCATTGTGGTAAATCGGAGTTGCACAACACATTTTATTAAAACAACAGAGGACCAATAAATACTCCCGCGAGTACACTCTGTACTCAAGGAGCAAGACATTACATCTTATTTTAAAGGTCAGCTCACCTGCATCATAAAACCTTATATTTATTTAACCACTAGATAAAGCTTTGGTTTTATTTTCCCAGGTTTTTTTTATGATATCTTTACCTCAAACATTGTCCACCTCAGTAGAGTAAGAAAGTGGTGAACAGAATGTCCTGGTTCTTCTTCACTACTTCACTATGAACAGTTTTCATAGCAACTATCAACAAAGTAGGCCTGTCAAAACTGTTGGTAAGCTCACATGGCAACAGCCCACATTACTCCTTCCAGGGCAACAACTAACAATTATTATCCTTAACGATACATCTGGTGATTATGATCATTATAAAATGCCTAACACTGGCTTGTCTTAGAACATCCTACAAGAAGCTACTGGCCCCGACAACACAGCATCCAGACATGTACGATTCACAGGCAATCACATTGTTCATCAATCGCAAAACTGTGAACCTAAGGCAATCCCTGAGTAAAAGTCTCATCAAATAGAGATCTCTGTCAAAATATGTGTCTTTAAGCATATGAGAATACCTGCTTCTACAAGTTTAATGTCTCCGACCCCAATTCCAGAAAATGTTAGGACACTGTGTTCCTGAGCACATGTAGAAATACCCTTTATACAATCACGTGTTTCACAATAGAGACCCATCCTGACCCACTGAGTACTGAGCAGCAAATTATCACATTCTGTGACTTGTGATTTAAACAGCGTTCAAACCTTCTTGGAGTTAAGGTTGTAAACAAATAAAAGTGAAAGTTTGCAATATGCAGATCCTATTTATGATACTATACCTCAGCAGTTGAGCACATTTAACAAAAAGATTTTGTTGCTGAAGTGAAGTTAAAGCTTTTGGCACTGCATGGACACAAAATACCTTAAAAATCACATGCCCCACTTATGAGCTTCAGTAAAAGACACTCACCCTGCATGAGGGTGTAGAAGGTGCCAGAGGCTGACAGGTTGGTGGTGACGGTGATATCCTCTTTGTTGGAGCCCTCTGTCTGGATGCGGACCGAGCTGTCGGCGTCTGTACGATAGCTGCTCACTCGGCCCGTGGGGTAAGTGACGTTAGTCAGACGCCCGTAGCTGTCATACCTACAAAGAAATACAACGATGTGACTCAAAAAAGGCAAAGAGGGGCATGTCGTCTTAAACTGCGTGTAAACAGTAACTACAGCTGAATCATAAACAGTGTTGAGGCAGGAAAAATGTACTGAGCCTTGTTGAGATTTGTTGGATCATAAGGAAGCAAACAGCATCATAAATGCAGGTCAGGTATGCGTCAATGCATGTAGGTGCATAAATGTGCCTAATGAGTTGCACTGTCATCTCAGATTCACCGTAATTGTGGGTTGCTGTCGAGGATAAACCGTTCTGGTGGTAATTATAAGTAGGTACTGGGAGTATTTGTAGAGTCCGATATTTCCCACTTGGTAACACAAATTGTGGAAATGTGTCTACACAGGCAGTAAACACAGCAGCAAATCCATCGATGCTGGCAGCCTCAGGTAATAAAACTCAGAAGTATCAGCTTTGATCACTGAAGCACAACCAACACAACTTCGACAAAGTGTCTGATGTCTGCAGCAGTTCCCTGTTCATGAGCTAGGTGGGTACACCAACAAGTTCAGTAAGTTTGGAGTTATCTGGCTCCTCCAACAGGATGACAATGTGACATTAATATAAATCCGCCTCAGTTTGTGACTTCAGGGCAGAGGCACACAATGGAAAAAAAAAAAAACCCAAAACACAACTATTGACACGGAAAAACTGTCATGGCCAAGACGAGTAAGCTCCACACCTTTTTGCATTTGGAAAACTGCTTATTAGCTTAAAAGATTAGTGATATCACCTAATCTCATTATACAGTCTATGAAATAGGAGCACTGAGGTGTGAATCCTTGGAGAGATGCAGCATCTCCCTAGCCTACAAATCAGTCAGTTCATCACATACAGGAACATGAGTGGCCAGATTGTTTCATTTCGCTCGGAGAGCACATCAGCATAGAACAATTTGAAATCTTTCAGATTGCCAGTGTTCCAGAATGGGAGTGAGTGAACGGTACATTACTTAGGATGAAGACTTTTATCTGCGTGCTGAATACAGATTGGAAAGCCCTCTACAACGTTGCTGCCTGCCATAATAAAGCCTCTAATAAATGAGATGGCGGGTGCTGGTTTACGGATATTTCCTCAGTGCTGCCATCTCAAATATCCAATATGGAAAGGAAGAGTGGGAGAGGAATCATCTCCCAGCGATAAATGTTATCTGATCTCAACTGTACTAGAGACTAGGATTCGTAGATACATTTCAACCTTTTCACTTCAGGAAATACTAAATAGCAGAGTAATTTATATCTAAGCATTTGATTTCTTTTGATACTGCTCACATTTTATTACAAGGATTTTCCCCTTGTGTTCATAATACAGTCAATGAAAGCACCAGAAGTAACACGCTCTCTGCACAGTACCACTTTTAACTGTTCAATTCACTGGACAAAGAGACTCTTCCTGTTTGCCTTCACCTCTGCACAAAAGAAAGAGTCCACAAGACAGAAATCTCATTCTATAGCGACGCTGCGTGCCCCAGCTTGATCACTGACCCAAACTCTCTCCGTCTCAATTAGGGCTTTGAGCTAGCGCCATTCCTTGGGCTTCACCGCTGAGCTCTAATGGCTCTTCCCTGCTTCAACTCAGCTGCCTATTAGCTTGCTTTCTGTGGACAAAGGGGGGCATGCAGGGGCAGGGTGCTCAGCAGAAGGAGAGGACTGCTTTCCCCCTGAATGGCCAAGAGTCCGTTTGGATCGCATCACCTCTGTGTCACATGCTAGCTCTATGACCTTTCACGCTGGGGCCCAACAATAGGCCAGACACTTCGCATCAGCGTCCCCTCCAGCATACCTAACCTCAGTTTTGTGAGTTATTCTCATATTTTCACTTCCTCTTGCTGCCTGAGAGGTTATAAAAATGTGACTAGTGTCTGTGGAGATGATATAAAGGCAACGGCCATGTCTTCGCCTCAACTTCACAGTTGTTTGACATGATTAAGCCGTTGTTATTGGTTTATTTAATCTACACAGTGACATTTGCTGGAACCTAGAGGCTTGAGCACATTTGTTACTAAATGAATTACTGCCCTGTTAATTGGACGATAAGAGAAATATCAGAAATCCTCCAGACTGCAACATGATTTAATAGATTTACTGTAACCCTTAAGCATAAGCACTTATCAGTACAAAAAAAAAAAAAAAACACATTTAGAAGTTAGCAGAGTGTCTGCATATACTTTAAATGTCAGATGAAAGGCTGGGTAGAAGATGTCTTTTGACTTAAAGTGATTCCTTTGTGTTGTTTATGCATTCATACAAGTTAATTTCCATCTATATGATAGTCGACATAAGATCACATTAATTAATAAAGGTGAAATGTTTAGCTGTGCACTTCGTCGAGTGGTGATGAATGAAGGTTCTCTTTTCAATTCTGACGGCAGCAAATTATGGTTCTGACCCTCAGGTGATGGAGTGACCTTCAAAGCTAATTATTGGAGAAAAACAAACAATCTTTATTGGGTCTAAATTAAACATGGATGATGTGACTTGCTTGGAGGTTAATATGAAGTCATTGTTTCATTTGAAATGGAAAAAAAAAATTAATCAAATAATTCCTTTTCTGTACTTAATCTGCATTGTACATATCATTTTTAAAGTATGAAAAACCTGAGCGTCATCATACAGTGTACATGGCTAATATTCAGTATCTTATTCTACCATATTAGTGTTATTAAATTTATATATATATATATATATATATATATATATATATATATATATATATATATATATATATATATATATATATATATATATATATATATATATATATATATATATATATATATATATTTTGATTTCCTATCAAGCTTTATGTCTGTCAGCTACATTATAATAACCCATTTGTTCACCCCCCTCCTCTGTTTTAATTAGGAAAGGTTGCTCTAACTAATAATAAATTGCCCAGTTGTTGGCAATTCAATACCACCGTTTGTCAACTTCCAGTGGAAATTTGTGACAATAAAAGCAGATCACTTCATCAGCCTCACAGATTCTGTTGTTGAATGAACGATTATGAACATTTTTTAATTAAAAACAACAGACTGAGGTATTGATTTCTCTGTGTTCCAAGTGGCATGAGTTTTATCAGATTGTAATCAGCTGTCAAACAGTTCATTACACATGTGTACATTTGCATACATTATCAGTCAAGCTGATGATGATTTAGTGTAGATAAACAATGACCACATTCTTGAATACTATCTGTGCATGCCACAGTATCCCCATTTCTTACACGTGAACTCTAATGTTATGAAATAATAAATGTGTAACTAAAACCTCCTGAAAATGCTGTGCTTATTGTCTGAGTTTTTAACATTTAGGTGAGAATTAAATATTTCCTGAACATTAACAGTATTGTTCGTGCTTCAGTCTTTGGCCGGTGCCATAACATCTGTCTTCTCTGTACTTAATAGGGAAGCGAATTCTCAATCCTAATTCTACAAACAGCAGTTTTAACAGAAAGTCAAAGAGACATAATTCAGAATTCCAACCACCCACTGGATTTGTTGAAGCCGCAGGCAATTCACTCTACCTTGAGAAAAGCCTATGCAACCATCTCGTTTGACAACCAAATCAAACACAGGTGATAAATGTCTGCTCAGATTAAACAGAGCATCTGATTATGTGTCAGGGTGTTATATTCCTCCAGTGAGGTGTAACAGATGTCTGACCAGCCAATCTGTTTAATCACACTTTTTGGAATGACATCCAGTTAACACAGTATCCCTTGATGCACTATGTTAAGCTAAGGGACAGATTGCTCCGTTGAAGTCACAAGAACATGAAATCCTACGCTCCGGCGCTGCAGCATGTGGGGGTGTTTTCAATTGTTCCTTCACAATGTGTGGTTTGCCTCAATCAATTGCCACCTCTGGCTATTCTATTATGCTCATATTGCCAAAACTTGTCGCAGTCCTACGGGTAAAATGTGCTTGCCAGCAGATATGTGTTGTTCCTGTCCCTCACCACTCCAAACAAGCATTGGTCTATAGGCTGTCACTGCAAGCAAAGGTGCAGATGAGTAACATATCATCCAATAATCCTATTTGGTATGATAACAGCAAACAGGATTACACCCATACTTCTAACAGGTCTTGTATTCTGAGTGACACAGACATCAAGGTATAAGGAGGTAGCGCGTGTGCCAAAATACTAAACCCAGATGTCAAAGATGTCTTCAACTCTAAACATTCACTCGCTTAAGCATCTTAGCATTTAGTGATACCACAGATACAGAGCTTGGATTTCAGATATGCCAGGAAGGACTTGAGAACTGTATATTGGATTTAAGAGATTTAACAGATCTATTTAGTTGCTCTCTGGGGAGAAGCGGTAATCTACAATCAGCTCTGATCCAGAGTCTGGGTGGAAGGATTATAAACGTGTTTTGTGAATGCTTCTTAACATTACTTACTCAAAGAAGGTTGTCCATCCATTTTCATTCGTCTTAGTTGCTAGAAGTCCTGAGCTTCCATGGTAGGTCATTACAGCTAGTTCTTGACCTTGGGCGGCAACGGTTTTAAGGGCATTGTTGGTGCCAATGGTGAACCAGAATGTCTGTCCATCGGGGACCATCAGCCACAGAGGCAATCCTGTCGTGTCTCGTCGGATGATTACTGTGTTTTTGTTCTTATCAGTAATGCTGGTCAGATCTCCTGCTCCTGTGTACGTCAGATTATAGAGGTGGTCTCCTGTAGTCAGACTTTGTGTGAAAATGTGGCTGCCGTTAGAGTCAAACAGATAGAGTTCATCGTTAATGGGAGAGGACACCTCATACATGCTGAGGGGATTCAGATAGGGCTTGTTTTTGCGCACATAGCGAATGCGAATGTTTCCCAAATCTGCAACATAAAGCTCTCCATCTGGACACACTGCCAGAGAAGAGGGCGCATTGAGCTTTGCATCCTTGGCATAGCCTTCATCTCCTGAGTAACAATCACAGTTGGCGTCATTCTTGCAGTCGCAGCCACTTGGTGCCCCTGCAACCAAGGAGATCTCTCCATTGGTGGACACCTGTCGTACTCTGTTTATTTTCTTTTCATCTGACTCAGCGATGTACAAAATGCCATTGTGGGACACAGCTAGGGCATTGGCGGACTCCAGGGTGGCATGGATTGCCACTTTGCTCATGAGGAAATGGTCAATCCCAGGCACTTGGCAGTGCATTGGTCGGCCTGCCACGATACGGACTTGATGGTTTTCTGAGATCTGGAGCACTACGTTGTTGTCCAGAACATATAGGGAATTATCCATGGGACTCACTGCCAGGTCTGTGGGCCACTCAAGCCGCACCTAAAAGGAAAAAGAAAACACCAAGAATATCAGCCTCAGGTCACAAAAAACAGAGCGTACTCTTATTGATCCACACATTTTCACTTTATCTGAGGGAAACAGTCCCTCAAGGGAAGAATCATTGAAAACTGCTAACAAAAAAGATAGGCTGCTGTGAAAAGGATGGACTATCTCATAGCTTATGCTGGAAGCGAAAACATTTTTTGAAACGATGTATTATCTGATAAGGAAGAGGATAGCAGCTGGCGTGCTGTTAGAAGGGGAAAACACAAAAACATGATTTTTAGGATCAAAAATGATAAGAACAGTGGTGAGGAAGGGCAGAACAAGGAGAAATCATTCAAATGATCAGATTAAATGAAAAAAAAAACACTCTGCAATTGATCATGAAGAGTCTGGACACATGCTTTAAGGACTGGGCTTCTGCAGCCTTCACCTCTACTGAGTCACTGTTTCTCACTCCTTGCTTTGGGTTATTAATTTTGTAATGACAAGAGATTGCACGAGTCCTTGAAAAGAAACTGGAGCACACTTAGCGAATGAAAGCCGAGCCTGCCTCTGGCCTCCTAAATTATGACTTATTGTTCTGCTAACAATGTATCAGGCTTTTAACAAATTGGAATGATTGGATTCATCCAATTTACTGGTCTCCCTCTCACTTATGATCCCAGGAGGATCTCTTAGGAACATAATATGAAGTGCCATATTTCAATAGAAGCCTTGGAGCACCAACAAAGGAAACTGATTAAAACCTGGACCAAAATACAAAGAAAGGTTCAAGTTAAAGGTAACCTATTATATGATAGAACCCTTAACATTGTTTTAGATACTTTGTCCTCAATTTGGAGTTTGGGAAGGTGAATAAATTCATGTAGCTGTTGCTATGGTTGATAAATTTCTCATAATGGACTCGCAAGTTACCTATCAAGGTTTCTCCACAGACGGTGGAACAACGTTATACTGCTAGCTCAGCGCCACTATACTCATTTTCATTGTTAGCTGCTATACAGCGGGTCTTTGTGGGCTGCCGCGGTCTTCTCACAAAAACAAAAACAGCTGATGGTGCGCCACTACACTAAAAATTTCTGGGGAGAACCCTGCTATCATACATATTATTATCACTAGCACCAGGTGTACTTTAATTTCATATGAAATAAATGGTGACCTTGAGCAGGAAACCCTTCCAACTTAAACTAACATGTGATGTACAATTTACATTTTCACATGTGAATTACATACATTCATACTCAATTTTGTTATTTAAAAAAATTCACATTTTCTTGCGGTTAATCTAGATTGAATTCTGTAGGTAGGCTAAGTGAGTCGGAAGAAAAAAAAAAAAATACACCAGTGCAACATGATGAGTTAAATTTGTGAGTGTGCATAACTCTAAAATGTGGACAATAGAGATGCTATTTGGCATTCAAAATAAATTCACCAAAAGCTTTTCAGCGGGAAAAAAAAAAAATGCTGGCTTTTGAACTACCATGTGAGGATTAAAATGCCTCAGGGAAGTGGTTTACACTGATAAATGTAGGGGGGGAGGAAGGCGAGGAAGTAAATCTAACTTCTTTTGACGTGCTATTCTGCATTACATAGCACGAAAAACAGGGGTCCTGAAACACAAAATATGACAGTCGTGCAGAGAGTAGCAGGTTTCTCAAACTAAACAGCTTTCTGGTAAGTGTCTGCAAGCACTCTTAAAGGTTTTATTTACCTGCCATCAGCACATATCCTTAATTTTCTCATTTAAAGGTCAGCGCTGACACAATGATTAACCTATAATTGACATGGCATTACTTGAATGTTTCTACACTCTTGGCATTGGTCACGCTCTTGAATCCCAGCCACTTTTCACAAGCAGAGCACTTGTTCACCTTTGATTGAAAAACAGATTTGAGCATCACTCACAGCTCACATCCCATAAACCTCTCATCATCCCATCATCCCATCACCCCCCCCCCCCCCCCCCCCCAACCAGAAGACAGGAGAGGTTTATATAAAAGGACACGAACAACAAACAGGAAACTGGCGGTGGATACATGTCGCCTTTCAGTGAACAGAAAATGCATTTACTTGGGAAATGAAGGGGAGACTTTCAATTTCTTAAAACCTATTTCTTGTCAACACTGGTGGTTAAATATTTCATGAGCCAGAGTGTGGAGTGGCTCGGGGGAGCTGCCTGTAAGGAGGTTTTCACGCCACTCTGACTGATGAGGGGATATTTCCCGAGCTGCTGTCCCATATGCTGTAACCCGATCATACCCTCCCCTTTATACTGTGGGGCAGCTGTCAGTAGTGCCCGCCTGACACGACCGCTAGCAGCAGAAGAAATCCAAAATGCGTTCATCAGCCAAAGACGCGAGCCGTGGATTTGCACCAACACAACGCAAAACTATTTTTAAATGTGTTTGAACTTGTATTAGCACTATACTGTAATTTTCCATTAGCATCTCTTCACTCTTGGCCCATACCAGCATGATGCCTGTCTGACGAAGAGTTATGTGTCATTATTTGAAGTCCCTCTCAGATTTGAATTGAATGTCACAGTCAGAGCCTTGATAAAGCTTCCTGAAGCTGCTGACACCCTCGAACGACGTTCAAGTGATCTTGTTTTAAGACACGGTTTCCCTCTGTTTGAGTCTGAACTCAGCGGGAGATGGAGAGAAGATTTTCAAGCTTGAAACAGAAAATGGAACATATTTCTGAAATAGCAAGGACCCAAGGCCTTGGTATAAACAAATTAAGACATTCTTGAACGAGGTCAAACTCTTGTCCTTTCCGTGATAATAAAAAGTAAGACGAAGGAAAGGTTACAGAGCTGCACTTTGAATTATGAGTGAATTTTACTGCAGCACACTCACTCTTCATCAGAGGAGAGAGGAAAATTTGATTTTTTTTTTTCTGCCTAGAACAGGTGAGGTACAGCAAAAGTAATGACCAAAGTGATGAGCCTTCTCCAGAGAAACTCTGGTCCTAAGTGAGGGGTTGGGGAGTGTTTGAAGTAGGAAGCTACGTGCACTGGATGAATTTTTAATGGATGCTTTTTACTGTCTGAGTGTCTCTGGCAGTGCTTGTGCGATTTGTCATCGTTGTAGAGCTGCAGTCAGTCTGCCTGTGTCCTCGCTGCTGTGGAGCTGGGATGGTGAGCATCTATAGGCGCTTGTGTTTGTGTGCAGGGGGGGTAGCGCGGGTCATGAGGGGGATGGAGTCCCCCCCGGGGCTGGAAATGGGCAGCTGGAGGCTTTGCTCCCTCCGCTGAATACATCATTTCAACACAGAAAGCTTCTCTCCACTGGCATCACAGGCCCCCTCAGGACCTGTTTGCTAGTCGTACTCGATTTCATACACGATGGGGCATGGTGGATGCACATGAAGCAGGGCTAAGACATCAATCAAATCTTATCATTAAAGCCCATGGTCTTGTCTTGGGAGTAAAACTAAAACAATTATAGATACTGCAGACAACTCAAACGATCCATTTTTGGGGGGAAGGGGCGGGGTGGAGCGGCGGGTCATGCAAGAAAAAAATAACTAGTTTGTGCTCTCAATTTAATAATTTGTGCTCTTAAAAACATTTGTGTTCCCAAATTAGTAAATCCTGCCATCTATTCAATAGTTTGTAGACCTGATTTAATAATTTGTGTGAATGGATAACTTAATTCATGCTATGCATTTAATAGCATAGAATTATTTTTGGGTCGAGACACCTACTTAAAAGCTTTGTCTTTCTCACTCTCACCACCCAAACAAAGCAACAAAGCCAAAAAAAAAAAAAAAAAAAAAAGTATGGTTGCTGTATCGTTAACTACGCTGCCTCCTTACACAGGACAAAGTCTGAACACTGGGGCTTTTTTCACACTCCTGCTCCAGGACAAAAGCCACAGTTTGTTTGGCTTCAGTTGCTGGAGACGTGCACACACAGAGCCCCCTCCAAAATTACAAAACACCTTCGGGTAGCTTCTAAATAAACAGTTATTACAGCCACTGAATGAGTGAACCTCGCTCTGTGGCTGCTGAAGGGCCTGAGCAACTCAATATTTTTCACTGCTCCCTGAATTACGATATATTATGCCAGATGAGGCTGTAGCCTGATCTTTGCCTAATAACCGACTGTCAACTATAAATTAAAACAAATGGCATGATGCAGAGTTGCACGCATACACAGTTAACTATCATGTTAATACTGTCAGTAAATTGTATCTTCAACACATCAGTGAGCCCTGAATTTCAAAGAAAGCTGTGTCCAGCATGAACTCTTATACCGCTGACCAGTTAGCTCATTTAAACACAGCTGAGCACAGTTTCCACTGAAACTGCATGTACGAAATAGATACCCCCTCCAGACTCACAATAATAAAAACAAATATGAATTAGATTAGATAATAAATCAAATGCACAAAGCCCTTCACCATTTCTTCTTCTTTTTTAAATCCTGCTATGATTTAATCTAAACTACGGTCCACCTGCCTATTAGTTGTGATGGTGTTGTCTGAGATGAGTTATTTGACTGTCCATCATAAGTAAACCAACAACGTTTAATGGTTCTGAGCAGATAACCTGGTTATACAGGCACGTTCACCGGGGGTTATGGAGCAGCAGTTGGAGACTCAGAGGAAACTGTATCCTCAAGATAGCTGTAACCAATGGTTTTAGTAATATTTCAAACTAGCCAGACTCACCACAAGGAAACAACCCCTGCTGTAACTACTTAGGTTGAAAATTATAATGTCAGGAAAAAAAAATATGCCAATGTCGTACTGTAGGCTGCTACAGTATGCAAAAAAGATCTTTGTCGTCACCTCTGTGGGGAAGTCACAGAGCTATAGAGAGTGAAGTGACCTCGGTGCAGCGTCCTTGCCTGGGGGATGTGTTGTGTCTGGTGTAGTAGTGGTCTGGTGCATACTGTATGTGTGCATATGTGTGTGTGTGAGTGTACATGTGTCTGTGTGCATCAGCGAACATGTGTGCATGAACTGGGAGCCAGCGAGGTTATAGGTCATCCTTGTCATCCCCCTACAGCTATAGGTTGAAGGCTCTTTGCACTCGGGGCCGTGTGGCCGCTTGACACAGACATGAAAGCTCCGCTCTGCTAGCGTACCACCTCTGGTTTCAGCGTGGCTCTGTTAACAGGTTCTGTGGTTATTTCTCTTCCTTTGGGTGTCCCTTTAACTGCTCATTTTCCCTTCCTATTAATATTAGCTTGTAACTCATGAGGTGATTTAAAGCTTGTCATCTGCCAGGCTGGCACAGCTGTGATTGGGACTACTTTCCCGAATTCATAATAATCTGGACCAATGAGATTTATCTTGGCGAATCCAGACCATCCTCGGTTTAATGAATTAGACATCCCCCTCCACAGTCAGGGAGGCTGTTTTGCAAAAAATAAAAAATAAATAAGTGCAAATTAATTTCATTATTTATTTTATATGCACTGCACTGGAGTGGGATTTTAAAACTACTTAAATGGTGTAAGAGCTCTGCTTTTCACTGTCTTTACCAGTCTTCCAATATTGATTCAAAGGTTCATTTTTTATCAGATACTATTTAGAGTTTTTGCTGCTTTGCTGCATAACAAACTTGAGCAGTAAAGATCTGACCTGAGCTGAACTCCTTCAGTCATCTACATTTGTGACAATGGTTTGTGATATTGATTTGTAGACATTACTTTACTTTATAGTATTAAGTGAACGCAGGAAAACGGTATTCAGTCTGAAAACCCACAGAATGCTAAATGCCTTTAGGCTCTAACTGCCTTCTTCTACCTTAGTATCTGTTGCAAGCACTGCGAAGCTAAAAACTACAGCCAATTAACAAACATGGATCAAAAGTAGACAAAGGACCACTAGATCTGAAGAGCTTCCAGCTATGAAAACAAAAGCTCACACGGGGGTGTAAGCATCCCGGAGACCAGGGTCAGTCAAGGAGACTCGTGTAGGTTGAGAGACAGGAAAACACATGCCGGCTGCCTGGGTCAGAGAGGTCGTACCTGAGAGATGTCCATCACGGCATCGCAGCTGAGAGGTCGGGCAGAGGTCAGGTCATTAAAGCCCAGAAGAGTGGAGATGATTCCGTTCTGATCAATCCTGCGAATCATGGTCCCGTCCACAAAGAAGATTACACCGTACTTATCCACCGTAATGCCTGCGGATGAAAAGTCACCCAATGGACAGAGGAGGAAAATAGCCATCAGTTATTTTGTTTATCTGTGACTTAATGTGAGGACAGAGCACCACTTAATGACAATTAAGCACTACTAACTGCAATAAAAATTAAAGACTAATCACAGCAATGAAAACTAATGCGGGGATTGATTTTTTTTTTTTAAGTCAATAATGGAGACCAATAGAAACATCGAAATTGATGAAGAGCACTGTACATATTGATTCAATTACACAACAGAAATTTCATCAGTGCAGTCTCTCCCCTCATGCTCGCTTGCCTCAAACAGCAGTGCAACTGAGAATACTAATCCCAGCAATGCACATCTCATCATCTGTATGTTTTTATCACTTCAGGGTCTGTCAAACAATATCTAAGCAGCCATGAACATCTAGTCTGCAGTAGTTATGGAAGGAACATTGTGTTTTCACTATACAATTCATGTTTCCCATTTTCAGTGGTGTTATTTCAGTACATGTGATTCACAATGTCAGGCCAATGGAGGACAAACAGTAAGCATGTGATCTAATGACTAATGCATCACCCAAATATGGAGCAACAAGGAAAGGAAGAACCTTGAAGCAGATGGAATGTTATAAAAAATAAGAGTTTTAAAATGACTGGAGCGATTGAGTTGTATGTTTGTTAGTGATGAGTACGAGAGGAAGGTAATGCATTAAAACTGAAGAGTATTGATCTAGCCTCTGGGACTCCTGTCTTCAACTACAGCTGCAACTAATGATTATTTTCATCCTCGATTAATCTGTTGATTATTTCAACACATAGTCGATCAGTTGTCGGTCTAAAAAATGTCAAAATGGGGAACAAACATAGATGAGTGTTCCCCAAGGCCAAAGATGACATCTTGAAACATTTAATTTTGTACCCAAAGCAAAGATATTCAGTCTCCTGTCACAGAGGAGTAAAGAGACCAGAAAATATGAATAATTTTGAATTTCATTTCTAAAGAAATTACTAAATTATTCATTAACTACCAGAGTAGTTGCAGATCAATCTAAAAGTAGACAACTAATAGATTTAAATGAATGACTATCCATTACAGCAATCTAGTCTATTTGAGAAGAAAAGGGAAAAATTCCAAAGACCCCCAACTGACTTGAAACTGCACACTACATTGACTACAATAACATCCATACAATACCTCTCGGGTTGGTGAGCGTGGCCTCAACAGCCTTTCCTCCATCCCCACAGCGAGCGTCATCATACGGGAGACACTGGTCACCGGTCCCTGCCACCAGCTCCAGATTCTTGGCCACATCTTTCACAACGCGCAGCGATTTAACCTTGAACACCTTCCTGCTGCTGGTGTCCGAAAGGTACACAGCGCCGTTCACCGGACTGGTGGCCAGGTAGTACTTATGAGCGGGGCTGTTGCTGAGAGAAGGGGAAAGAGAGGATGAAGCCTGAGTCAATAAAGCTGGAAGGGCTACAGCGCTTTCAATAAGAAACATTGTGTAATACAATTAAAATGGATTCAAAAGCCATTTAGAGAGTCAATTGGGCACAATTACAGTTGAAACCAAGGACATGGAAAAAGAAAAAAATAGAATGAGATTAAACATGGCAAAATAGAATGAGATTAAACATGACATAATGGTGGAGCTTAGAACTCATCTACAATACAGTCAGCTTAGTTAGAAATCCCTGTTGTCAAAAGAGCATGGAACAAATGTGCATGTGACATATACACAAAAAAATAAGAGGCAAAAATACTTTATATATGTACAGATAGAGATGTCTAGTTTCTTTCAAATTATTAAAAAGCTTGTGATGCTGGAGGGGATCCAGAGAAACACAAGGACCACTGGGACTAGGTCCGTGGGGTACACTGGATCCTTTGACAGAAAGTCTAATTACTCCCCCATCCCTGGCCCAAGAAATCTCTGGGATAAAATCTGAAAACAACAATAAGAAACCAAAGAGTATCTATACAGTAGCAGTACGCTGGTTAATGCCAGAGGAAGTACAAACAAGTTGGTTTTGCCGTTCACCTTGGGACTTTTTTATAGAGAAAAACACAAATGCAAAGAGAAAGCGGCAATCCAAACACAACAATGCTTCCATCAGGCAGAGATTCCTGCACAGAAAAAAAACAAAACAAAAAACATCCTATCAAACTTCCAACCAAGTCAACAAAGTAATCCTTCATATCCACAGGAGGTTGCCCAACCTGACAGACAGACAATAGAACCAAATATAACCAATCCTGCTGTGGCGGGATGTATGCAATCTATTGGCATGCTCCAGACAGAATAGGTGTCAGAAAACACAGAAAATAAAGATGACTGTAGACAAATCCATAGCAGTACAAATGAAGTGGCAGAGGGGGCTGTTGACTTAAAAAGAAACAACTCCTGCTCAAAAAAAAACCACATGATCTTCTGCTGAAAAATCAAAGTATGAGAGATTGTAACTACGAACACCTAAGCCTGATGGCATTAAACATTACCGGATGGTAGAAACTATAGCCATGTATTTTGAAAGTGGCGGACATGACTGACAGATTTGACAGACTTGTCTCTACTCCCATAAATACAGCACATGGCACAGATGGTACTTGGATAAGATGTCTTTTCTCTACAGGTGCCACCAGCGTGAAAAACAGCTCCATGATTCCTTTTATAACTAGTTCTATTTGCTCATCAACAACAATTTGGCTTATCCACGGCACGGCTAAATCATTTAAAATATAACCACATCATTTTAAATTGAACACTGTTGGGTTTTTGACTGTTGGCCAGACAAAGCAAAGAATTACAAACCAGTTTAGCAACGCAGTAATTAGTTGGGTTTTAGTCAACAATAAAACAACACAAGTTGATACAATGCATTGTTGTCGATTAATGATATATAGTCATAGTGAGGCTATTTGAGGTGGCCTCCTAAAACAGAAGGTGGACTGAACTTTAACTCTCACTGTATTTAAGGTATTTAGAGAAGGAAAGACTGCAGTAACACAGTATCTCCAGCTCAGACAGGCCTGCTGAAGGTTTAGTCCAATTATATTGCAGCTCATTTTCAAACAGCCTCTCAGACCCAATTGATGACTATTGTATATCACCTACCCCTGGTTATTCCCAGCTAGATTTTACTCTTTACTGGTTGTATAAGACCTTTTTGACAAAAATTGATGATAGTTATTGGGTGAAAAAAATATGACAAATCTCCTAAAATTGATTGACTATTCGACTGCTCCTTGGGATTCTGAAGTGCAGGGTTGTGAAAGCCCTAGTTAGTGCCACTTTAGAGATGACCATAGTTATCAGGGCAGGGTACAGCACAGTTCTGCCAGACCTGATAAGCATTATGGAGAAACCTGTCAGCAGGGCGTCATTCAAAGTGGATTAAGACAGAATTTCAATGATGACCTTGAGGGTTCTCTTAGGGCTTGTGGTCAGTATGACAGTGCCAAACCATATATATATTTTTTTTAATACAACAAGAAGGAGGACCAGTGGGTCTGTGGAATTGTCAACTCCAGCACATAATTTTAAATGACAATCGACCTTCAATGAATCAGTGATGACAGGACACTGCAGAAAACCTCAGGCGCACATGTCACTATCAGTCCACTGACCAAGTTGACTGATATGTTGGTCTACAGTATGTTTCCAGGTACAGGCAGCTGGCTTAGAAAAGCGACTGCTGTCTTTGAGTAGGTCAGTGGCAAGGCTCAATAACCGGAATCCACTTTGCATTTTATCTGAAATGTGCAATCAGCTGATACCTTATCGGCTCCCAGTTGCATGTAGAACAGTGTTGGTCCCCCACCGTGTTTGAAACTATGAGGCGTTATTCCCTGACCTTGAGCTATGGCCACATACTCCATCTATATTCACTGACAACATCTAGTTTGTAGAAGATAATTGGATTTTGCAGCATGCTGGCACGGCAATGGAGTGAGCATGGTTGGAGTGGATGGGGACATCCTTAGTAGGGGGTCAATGAACATTGTAGTGAGATCAGCCACCTCCGAGCCCTATCACTCGCTCACACATGAAAAGGGAGGCAGCCACCCGTTTTATACAGACACATGCTGTGTTTTCCTGGATAAATCTCCTCTTAACATGCAAATGTATTTGGAGTATGGAAACCAAAGGGACTGAGCTTTGATGTTTCTTTCGATTTAGTGTGTGTAAGGATGTTACCATATTTTGCTCCACAGAGGAATATTTCATATATTATGAGGAGAAAAAGGAAAACAACTAATAATTGTTTTCATGAACGATTAACTTGCTGATTATTTTTATGTTTTGTCTATAAATTTAGACAAAATCACAATTTCCCTGAGACCTACGTGACATATTCAAAATGCTTCTTTTGAAAGAAAGAAAGGCAGCAAATCCTTGCATGTAAGAAGCTGGAATCAGCAAATGTTTTTTGCTTAAACATATGACTGAAACGATCAATTGATGACTACAATTGTTGACAATTCTTCTGCAGTTGAAGCTCAGCTAAGAAAATATAGTCATGGAGAGACAGAAAAAAACAACAGAGAGCTTCTGAGTGTTTTGTTAATATGCCCATTCGGAAAATAGAGGCCAGTGACCAGCAGCACTTGGCTTTTCCTCCTCAGTCTGACGATGTGTTCCCCGGCAAGTCACGACCCTCTGATAGAAAATCAATTTATAGCCCTTTATCTAAGACATGGTATCTAAAGACAATACACGGAGGCTTTCCTTACCGCCACCTGCCAAGGATAAAATCCTACACAACAACTGGTTCTTTATAACACTCTGAAATGTTGAGACTCCTCGACAGATGGCAATCCACTACCATTGTAATTAAATACATGCATTTAAAAAGGCACAGTGCTACATTTCTGAATACTTCACACATGTCTCATTGTATTATACAGGAAAATGTCATTTCAGCTCCATTGCCAAACCTTGGGAAGTGTGGCCATCAATCAGCTGGAGTCTCTCTTTGCAATAACACACACAGATGCAAACAAACTGTAATGAACAAGGCGGCGAAACCAGAGATTAATTAAACTCAGGAGACATTTAAACCACTAAATCAACAGCTTTATCGAGATGAAAATGAAAAAGTCAGTATCTTAAGATAAGATCTTCAAGCAGCTCACAATGGCATGTCGGAAACGGGCTCAAAAGGTCACTTCAGCGCCAAATGGATGTAGATTCAGTCCTATTTCTATATTAATTTAATTGCTTACCTATGCCTGAAGTCTTTATTTCTGTCAGTTTGCCAAAAGCAGCAGAAAATGAGAGAGAAGGAGAGGAAATGTTAGTTGTTAGTGGATAGAGTAAAAAAGAAGAAAACAGTTGTTAGTAGAGAACAGTTGTTAAAGAGAATCATGACAAAACACTACATTTCTTATCTACTCAAACTTGTCTTTGCTGACATTAAGTAAGTAATTAATCTTGTCCTAGACCGTCTTCTGCTAAGACCCCATTACATCCACTTCAGCTCCTATCAGGGCCAAACTCCAGCTGATACAGGTGGATGAGAGAACCAGGACCATCAATCCTGGGCCTTTAGGGCATTTCTGTCTATCTCAATAGACCTCAGTGGTTTATGACCTCTGTGTGCAAGCCCATCTGATCTCGTGGTCCCGAGTGGATGTTAGTTGGCTACTCCTCCCATTACCTGAGCTCCAGGACGCTCGTGACGTTCCCCGTGGTGAAAATCCTCCTCACATAGTTGAAGTCGCCCACGTACAGACTTCCATCTGAGCCACAGGCCAGAGCCACAGGGGCCAGCAGCTTGTTTCCGTCAGCGAGGCCATTACAGCTGGGGCAGGAGATGCTGCGCCTGCGCCCGTTCCCCATCACGCTGCCGATTACAGGAGGCTGCTGGGAGATGAAGACATTCTCCCCATTGCCCATATGAAGAATACCTGATGAGGCACAGGAAAGAAATAAGTAACACCTGCAACCTGTTTAGATCGAACACAGTATGAAGGCTGGCTCCATTTTCCTCAAACAATAATGGACACAAGCAGAATTGCAGTTACAGACTAGGATAGAAAGTGAAAATGGGCGTGGCCCGTACTTAGAATAAGCATATATTGGGGGGTTAAAACAAGACACAGCTATACATGTTTCTCTAATCTTAGCAGACAGCAGCAGCAGACTGTTTTATGCCAAGAGTGCGTCCAGCTTGTCCACAAAATAACTTCTTAGACAGGAATTATCTGGCAGCGGCCCAATAATGAATATACATCACCCAAATATTATTACCAATGGCAGATGATGTCTCAGTTCATGCTGAATTTACATTTTTTACAAGGCACTCTAAATCCTGTCCATGTGTAATGATGAACACAAACATATTTTACAAGAAAATTAGATTCATGCAGTTGCATTATTAGTAACTGCTGTACTTTTTACCACAGTAATTGCAAAGTTTGCACCCAATTAGCCATATTAAGGTATGTTTACATATTAATATCTGCAAATTGTTCATGCAACTCACATAACTGCATTTGCTCACAGCTCCCAATTAATCCGAGGAAATATAGTGTGTAGTTTTGCCTAAATAATAAAATGCTGCTACATTTTTCAATAAGCTTGAGACAAATCCTGGTGCTGCCGTCTACACATGCAGTAATTTACAATTTGCAAACTTGGAATCTGTAGAGAATATCCCACCAGTCTGGTGTGTAGAGATGCGTAGAGGGCTGCATGAATATGTTTGCAAATTCCATGTCAGATTTAATCATTTAATTAAGCTACCCTTGCAGCTTGATGCGCATGTAATAATGTGGGGTGCAGTTGGCAAGTTGCAAGCAAAAGGATTTTTATGGGGTGCTCATGTTGCACCCTTCCTGTTGGACTGGTAAGAAGGAAACTATTTGCAAACGTGTTGCTGATGGGAACTTGTTACGCTAAGACTATTCTCATGCTCTAAAGTGGCAACTCCTTGTATCCTGGTGGTTTATCATTGCTTAATACAATTTCAAATAAGTATTGGGTGGAAATTCTGAAAGAGAACGAAAGTCAACACACAGATACAGAATCTGCTGTGATTCTGAATAGGTCTGTGTGTGCACCCCTGCGAAATGAAGCCATGAAAATTGCTCAGTGTGCCTGTGTTTGCAATAAGAGGTGGTCTTAGCGGATGGAAACACAGGCGCAATTTCACGCCAAAATAGGGACCAAAAAGCCCTTGGCACAAGTGGAATCTCTTGGAGCTAGAAAAATTACCACACAGGCACAATCGAAAAAAAAATTGACTTGCCCTGATTAAAAATGGTTCTGTGCTCGCCTTCCTACCTCCACCGGCTCTGCACATGAACAGCAATCGAGCCATATGTGTGGAGTTTATGTGCTTGACATCCAGGCATGCACCCACACACACGAGCACCATGTTTCCATTAGAGTGAATATACTCTTGGAACGTGTTCAAATATGTAAATCGAAAGATGCTTCTGCTGCCCAATCAATGTAATCATATTTGAAATTCAGCATCTGCATGTCTGCGGTAGTTTTTATGCTTCTGATGGTGCTTGGTGACCTGAGTTCTTTGAGCAGCACAACATTTGGTCTATCAGGAGAGATCAGCCAAGCATCGCTTTCGTGGGACGTGATTTAATCTTAGGGGCTGCTGCTGCTGGGAGTAGCAGACTGACAGCAATTAAATTAGGGATGATTCTAAAAATGCTGGGCATGAACAAGGCATGGTGCTGCCAAAGGAAAGCTTGGTGTGGAGGAACTGGCAGTGGATGTGGTGGGGGGAACAAGGAGCGGCTCTCTCCCTCCTTCGGACAGCACATTGAGTGTGACAGATCAAAGTGCCACCTTCCTGAGCATTTTTCATATAAGTATGCCTCATCTCATCTGATGAGCCCTTCTAGACACAAACAGACTGTGAAGCCTTTGCTAGTGACAGGTGGTGCCCAAAGTTTTCCTTCCCACTCCTGCCTTTCAGGAGTAATTTGCTGGCAATAAGAAAATTGACCCCCCTCACCTAAAAACGGACAGTGGTAATAGAAAAGTCAGATCTGTCTGAGGCTACATCATGACACTGCTGAACTGAAAAAGCCTCAAAATATCAGAAGCGGGGAAGACAATTCAATGTTACACTAAAAACGTCACCTAAGGCACTTAGTGGACTTGGAGTTACTTTTGAGCACACACTGAGAGAAATGTGTGAAATATGTTTAACTGCAGCAAACTAAAGGCTTGCACTACAGTTTTTTGTTTCGATCATAACTAATAAGAATTATATCATTGTGTTCTATCAAGGCTAAACAGCATGAAACAAGTTATGTTAACCTGTTCTGATGTGAGTGTTGATTGCACAATGTAAAAGCTTTAGAATAATGACAAAATTGGCATTTCTTCACAAGTAATTAACCCCAATGGTGTCTTGTGCTGCTGGTAGTCGTGTAAAATAAATAACTGTCTTCACATTTGAAGATGTTTGTATGCAGTAGTGATCTGCAGTATAGTATGATGTCGTCTTAAGCGCTGACACAATTTCCAAAAAGAAGTACAACTGCAGTGACACACAAGTTTTGTTATTTTTTGCAGTGATAAATGATTACTTAACAATGGAACAAATAAGGTGTAAAAATGAAGATTTCTTGCAGTATAAAAATGTCTTCTGAGTAGGTGTTCTATTTGAAAGAGTGGGTGTGAATAATAATTCAAAAAGGCTTTATGAGCTGACTCACCACTCTGGATATTTAAAGCATGGTGCTTGTCAATAGTCCATCCTCCCAGTTTAGAGGCAGTGGTTTCGTATCCCTGAAGAACAGCAGTCCTCTTCTCCCACAGAATAAGGTCTGGACATGACTCATACTCAAAACCCACAGATACTGAAGGACACAAGCAAAGACGCAAGTAGAATTAGTGAACCACATGTGTTCTGGATGAAAAAATAAAACATATATAATATGAGAATATATACTTAATCACTTACCGAAAGCTTCAGACAAGCCATAGACCTTCTGGCTGTAGACATCAGCCTTGTCCCACACAAAGTCATACGAGAGGTTCGGAGCAGCAGGAAACCACTTTCTGAACAGCCTGCCTTCCACAGCCACCATGAGGTGAACCTTCATCAGGTTGAAAGGGATCGTGGTGTGGGTCAAGGTCACCCTCAGTATTGACTTGTAACCTGGGGTCCTGCTGCTTAAGTAGCCAAGTTTCATTTCCGTCCCTGGTATAGGCACTTCCTCCTGTAGAGACTATTGAAAAAGAAAAAAACCCAACTTATTAGTGACTATATATAGGCTAGCCAACAGTTTTGCAAGGCTGTAGTAGTGATGCATGCACAAAAAAAGCCCACATTTCTGGTCAGAAGGAGAAACACCTCTACTACCATGAAACACTTGGATATCACCAGATTTGCACAAATGTTGCAACACCAGCCTTTTGGCAAAGGTGGTTGAAAATGAAAGAGGGATGCTGTGTTCAATTATTAGAGTGTGTGTTCAGTTGTACAGTTCATGGAAAACAAATTCCCTTCTAAATAGCTTAGAAGGAATATGGATATAAACAGGAATATTCTGTGCGTGTAAACACAGCCATTAACAGCAAGCGAACATAAATCCTTTATCGAGCCGACAGGAATTGTAAATATCAAAATAATTAAAATTCTGTTTTCTTCTGTCTTTACTGTAGGATTAATATATAAGCCTCTCAATGTCCCTTATTTCACCGAGATTATCAATTTGTCATCCTTCGGTCAGTGGCCAACCTTGTCACAAATCTTTCATTGCCTTGCCTCCAACCAAATATATGGACCCAAGGGAAGATTAGAAACATCAATTAGAGGACAATTATATTCATGTGTAACAGAGAATCCAATGAAGGATTTCTTCATTATGTACTCCTCCAGTGAGTATATTTCATAATTGATTTAATAATTGCAAGTCCTTCATTAGGACAACATTCTTGCCTGCAATCCATTTGACAATGACATCAAAGGAGTGCCCTTGGGATCAGAGCTTGCACAGTCCGATAAGATATAGAGTAATAAAATTTTGCTCAGCAAGAGAACACATGGTAACCCGCTGAAGACAGAGCGGTAACCTCTTTGCAATACAGCAGGAGGTCAGCACTTGTACAGTGTCCTTATTGAGGATCAAGGGTCGCCACCACTGGTCTAGCTGACCAGCTCTTCTCTGCTCTAATTGAGTCGCCTCGCACCGCCTGTCTCCACGGTGCAGAACAAGATGTAGAGTAACAATTAAAACAGCTACTCAAAGCGACATTGGTCAGAGGACGTGCCACTTACAGGCTGATATGTTTCTTTTTTGAATGCTCAAAGTTTAGCTACGCCTGAGTAATTGCTTAAAATTTTCTTTTGGAAGTATAATTTGGATGAAATCCCTGTGTGGTGCTCTTACAGCTCAAGGAACAGCAAAGACAACGCTACTATAAATAGACAGAACTGCATACTAAATTTACTGATATGCCATAAATCTTATGAAGCAAAGAGGGAGACAGAGTAATTAGAGAAGGGCACAGAGATGCCTGCTAGACACACAGTAGCCACACATTTCCCTGCACACACACACCCATACAAGTGTGTGTCTGCACCAATAAGACACACACGCCCATGTAGACAGATATTAAAATATATATACAGTTATGAAATATAAAAACAAATCCTCTCGAGACTTGTATGCTTAACCTGGAAGCCTTCAACCCAGGAGAAATTTAAAAAGTCCAGGCTGTTTTCTGTGTGTGAAGTAATCATCATCACTCTGCAGTGAGACAGTACAATGCACATTGTAAATCGCCCAAGTTCCGCAGACCAATTACACTAGAGAGATAAAATCACAGTACTGCCATGAGCCAGAGTCACTATTTCACTTGTACATGAAAAATAGTCTTGAGAGTCTCTCCTAGATGTGTGGCATGAATCATCTGAAGTGGGGGACCCATGTAGATCACAACCTGCGGGGCAGTGGGGGGGTGAAGAGTGGTCACCTGGATTTCTGGAACGACGGTGCGCCTTTCAAAGCAGGAGCCGGCAAATGCAGTGAGCGGAGCTGGGGACACCACGGGGCTTGGCCTGGTAAAGCTGCTGAGGTCACAGCTTGGGATGTCATTCTCCTCATGTCGCATGACGATGGTATCCATGACAAAGAAGCGTCCCCATGGCAACCAGAGAGTATGCTCCTGGGTGATGAATGGAGCGCGCTCAAAGTGCAGGGCTACAGCTATGCCCCCATTGGTCACCAAGTCAAAACTGGAACAGAGACGTGCACAATGTCAAAGAGGATGAATGCTGAAACACATACAAGGGTGATAAATTATACATTCTTTAAAGAAATTCTGTGAAAATCCCCATTAGCGATGCATGTAATCTGCTGTGTGTTGGGGATTAAACCGTGCCACATTTTACGGTGAATATAATGTCTATTTTCTAATTAAGTGTTGTTATAACAGATCAAACAGTAATAAAACCATGTCTTAATAAATGAAGACTGTTAAGAAAGGATGCTGTTTTTCTATTTAGCTTTATCTTTCAGGCGCACACAGGCTGAAAATAAAATACGAAGACTAATCAGGATGTTAGAAGCACATCTCTTAATTAATGTCATAATCTGTAGATTTTATTTGAAGAATGGAAAACAGTAGACGCGTGCTTTGAGTTCAGCACGAGTGGTTTCCTCCCCCATGCGTGTGTAATGCGCTGCTCCTGCGCTCACATTTATATGTGGGAGAGAGAGATTTGTGCTGCAGGATGCAGGCAGCCGCCACTTCTCTATCGATCCCTCAGATGAAGGCTGTCCACTCTAACATCAGTCTGAAAGCCCTGCAATGCAATCCCATCCACTGTTGCATTTAAGGGGCCTCTGCCTCTGGTCTGACCTGAGTGAGTCTCAGCAAACAGGGTGCACTCTGGCGATTTTATCATCTCCGAATGCTGCATGGTGACAGCAGCATGCCTGCACCTGCACTGGTCTGCAGTTCTTGTCACTTCTCTCTAAGAGCCAATTAGCACCTGGTCACCTCAAGGCCCCTGGGACGGGGTCTCATCCTCAGACCAAAGGCTTCTTTTCCCACATTACAGGTAAAGCAGCGGGTCCAAACAGTGGCCTCTAAACCAGGTGACCTCCCTCTTGGTTTTAAGCTACTATATAAAGAATCTGCAAACTTCCCTTGAGGGTAAACATCTGATTGACTGTGGTGATAAACAAACATTTGTTCCACTGTTGGTGTTTTGCCCTTGGTTTAGTGCAAGTAGAGTGAGTCTGGCCAGCAGTACGGAGGCTGCAGAACGGATGGGGGCTGTGATAGTGGTACCCTTGTGCTGCTGTGATCCATCAGTAGCCATAGAGCTGCAGCTGGTCAGTCTGCATGACACCTGGCAGGCTCAGGCTATGCACGCTCAAAACACTCCTGGACAGATACTCATGGGCTGCGTGGCCAATCGATGAAGGGATTCACTGGCTGTTATCAATCATGACAACAGCCTTAAGCCATGTGACAAAACTTATTAGGCTACCTACAACAGCCTTGCTTGCTTATGCCCTCAAGGAATGCATCAAGCTCAAGCTTAACCCTGCCAGTGAACTTGGCATGCCTCATGCAAATTATACACAATCGTTTCTCAGCCAGTGTAGATTTGTAAGAACTGTATCTACTTAATCTTAAAGTAAAATAAGGACAAAGCAAATAGTAAGAATGATAAGGGACTGTGCACAAGCCCAGGTGATGTGGGTTAGGGTTAGGCTTATGTGTATGTTCGTCACCAATTAGGAGCTCAGTTAAATCCTCATTCATTAATGTGGCACCAATGACAGTGTGTCCTCATTCACCTGTAAACTTAATTTTAACTCAGTAACAAACTGGCGTCCACTTTGGAAAGATTGCAGTGTCCATGAAGGTAAAAGATAGCCACAAGATACATAAAAAAATAAATAACAGCAATAATAACAACTACAATGGCCAAGGCCAAACAGTCCCTATCTTACTCAGGCTGCTCTGAACTGAGAAACATCCTTCATCCAAGTTTCATGGAAATCTGTTTAGTATTTTTTGTGTTATCCTGCTGACAAACAACCAAGCAACCGACAAACAGACACGGGTGAAAACATCTTCTTGACAGGTGGTACTTCATATTACAGTTTTGTAATAGAATGCTAACAGTGAGGTAATTGTTTGATAATAAAGAGGTAATCATTGAGTGATTAATATTATCAATTACCAAAGTACTTACTAGATAATAGATTCATATTTACAATCCTGGTAACTGAAATGTAATTAACAATATAATAACTGGCCAAAACAAAGGGTACATGGAAACAAATTTAAAAATACCATCTTGAAATAAGAAAGGATGAACTAATGTTATATTAGCTTGTTGCCTTTTTAAATTCCAAATATTGCACTGAACACTTCCTCATGATCAAGACTCTTTGTTTTGGGCCCCTTCTTACCTTGTGACATACATTTCAGTATAACATTAACCAGATATACCCACTGTGTATACCAAGCAAATACCTGGTTATTACTTTGGTTATTACATGTCAATACTTAATTATTACCTTCTTTTAAATAGCAAATATAAACTTTACATTACAGCTTGGTAATAACATGTTAACAGTAAATTGCTACCACATGAATAATAATAATAATAATAATGATATGATAATAATGATAATAATAATACTGTGCCATCCTAGGAAAAGAAGAAGGAGCTTTTGATAAATTGTCAAGTAGTCAAATGTACACTGGATTTCCCATGTGTGTCATAGCTCCTACAAAGATCCTTGCAAGCACCCAATAACGTAACAGACTGTAGTCCACGTCAGCAGTTTACTCATTATTGTAGCGTACAAGCATAAAAGGGAACAGGTGTGTTTGAGTGCCCAGCCAGTCAGAAAATGTCCGAAACTAAAATAACCTCTTTTGTTTAGGCCAGAAAACTTTTTTCAAGATAGTGGAAAAGGTAATTTAAAAAACTAAGCCTGTGGACAATAAAGAACACATCATAAAAATGAGTTGAGACAGCTTTCCCATTTCTAAGTGGCTGAACAGGTGCATTTCTGATTTCACGCTGCACTGAGCCAGTTTACAGTGATTGCAGGGGAGTTGCAGGAGACTGGGCATGTTTACAGGGGAACCTGAGAGATGGAGTAGTGTTTACACATATGCTGGAATGGAGGAAAGGGTACTGAGCTTTGCGGAGGAAAAAACTGAGTGATGCATAATAAAAAATGGGACACGCATTAAATGGGAAAAGGAAAGAGATGAGGGAAGCCACTGCAGTGGAAAAGGACATGAGACCTGGGCTCAAGCAAAGCACAGGAAATGAGTGAAAGAGTAGTGCCCTGAAAGGAAAGGCTTAAGGGCAGTGGGAGATTGGAGGGGGAAAAGCGTGAAGGGATCGAGAGCAGATGAAATAAGTGAGGAAGGTGAAAATGATGAGGTGGAGATGAGAGATTTCTGTAAAACCAGGAAGAAGAGGAGACTGACAACAAGATGGAAGGAAGGGGGAAAAGCAAGAATGATCAAGATCAAACCAGCGGCTAAGATGTGGGCCTTTAGTGTGTCAGTGACTGATAAAAGTGTCAGGAGGAAGTGGGGCTTGGAGAGCGAACACCAATTCACGCTGTGCTGCGATAGAGGGGCTTGGTTTGCCACAAGGTCTTGCCAATACTGACTACTTAGAGAGATACAGAGGAATTGGAGGCTGTGAGTGTGTACAGTGTGTGTGTGTGTGTGTGTGTGTGTGTGTGTGTATGTGTGTGTAATCTGATCCAAAAAACATATTCAGAAAAGAAGAGAAATTAAATTATAAAGTCAATATTAGCCAAAGTTTTTTTTTTTTTTTTCCCCATTTTTTCTCTCAGGCCTTTTTCTCTTTCGCTCAAAGAAACACATTGAAAAACAGTCCGAGGTTTTTGTCTGGATTTCTCTGAGAAACTCTCCTGGTGGCAAAGCAGCTGGCACAGAGTCGCTCAAAGAAAGCCAAACAGAGACTTTTTCCACTCGTTTTATCCGAACACTTCAACACACAACAATCTATCTTTCTCTGAAGGGGCTCTATTGGAACTGTAATTCCACAACAAAAAGGTAGAGGATGAATTTATTGACAAGGTTTCCTGTCTCTTGCTGAGGCAGAAGATATGTGGAAATGTCCAAGGAAGACAGTGTAAATGATCAGAGTCAATCGAGTGTGTATTATTTCATGGACGTGAGAGCTACAACAGTGAATAGATTAATTGATTAGTTGTCAACATTTTATAATCAACTGTCAATTATTCTAATGGTAAATGTATCTGCTTGAGTTATTTTTCATGAAAAGAAAGTCATAATTCTCTGATTTCAGTCTCGGAAATGTGTCTATATTTTGTGTTTCTTTACACCTCTGACAGAAAACGGATTATTTTTGGGTGGTGAACAAAACAAGACACTCGAGGACGCCATCTTGGGCTTTGGGGGACACTGGTCAACAGTTTTCGGCATTTTCTGACATTTTATAGACTAAACATCTAACTGACTGATCAAGCAAATAATCAGCAGATTAACTGACAATGAATCTAATCATTATTTGCAGACCTAATGGAGAAAGAATTAAAACAATCACACAAACTAATTAAGATCAGGATAAGGATTAATTTCCCTTCTGACATTAATGGCAAAAACAGTATTGCTGAGCTACAAGAAGAGAGGACAAATGCAAAGCAATTTAATTGGTGGTCCGTGGCCTAGACTTAAATGTCTCACTTAATTCTCTAAATCTTCCATTGTCAAATAAATAATGTCCATCTGCACTATGTTTCATAGGCCCAGTGAGCCGCTTTGAATTGGCATATTTTATTCTTTCCCCTCCCTGCTGCTACTGAAGCATAACTTATGAGTGTACCAGAAGGGCTTTGTTTGATTTCTCTGGGAATTGAGCCGAGAACTCCAAAATTGGACCAAATGAAGGCACGAAGCAGATCAATGGCGGCACAGTTTGAGGTGGCAACTGTGTTTTTTTTTTTTCTTCTTCCATCATTAGTATTCAGCACAGTTAAGCAACGCTATTTGACAATAATATAAATATCATTGTCACATCTCTCTACAGCATATTTAGGGAGCTGTTAGTTTGCATCTCTTGTTTGGGTGTTGTGTGTCAATGTAAAGAAGAGGGATCTTACCTTCCATCCTGGCGGGTGATTGTGTAACCGTAGGACGGGTTGTTGATGAAACTGATGTTGACTCCAACCAGAGGTGTTCCATCCGAAGTCACTACTTGTCCGCGAATGACACAAGCGTGGCTGCACGGGAGAGAGGAAGACCAACGCCGTTACAAACCTTCTGCATACAGCTGCATATGTTTTTTGTCTGTCCACCTCATATAAGCAAAATGGATGGATTGGAGACAGGTTGAATAAGTATACAGTAGGTATAGATGTTATCAAAATGATCTACTGTACACAACAAAAACAAACAGCCATAACAGAGACAACAACACCTACTAGGATGTCTCTGGGGATTTTTCCTCCCAGAATGGCAGGATAATGAGATAAGGAAGCTTACTTTGCTTTTGCTCTAATTAAAAAAAAAAGAGGATTTATCTTTTCCATTACAGAATACAAGAGAGGGAATATAATAGCACTGCAGATTGGAAGACTTGCTTGGCTGGTTATCAAGACCTCGACAGATTTCCAGACTGACATCAGGTCTCCAGAAGCTGCATAAATTAGATCTGATCATCAGTCCCCACCAATCAATAGTAGGAAGCCATCCAAATTCACCTCCTAATCTTACTGAACTGATGAGTTGAGACCTTGCTGTATCACGTCTCCCTCGCTGAGCTCTGCCCTCGTCATTAGTGAGGCCCAACTCATGGTCAGCTATCGTTTCTGTAGCCGTTTGCAAAAAAAATTCCACTAACAAATGCCTTGCTGCCACTTCATCATTAGACCATGGCTATTTTTAATACATTTGGGTCTTAAACACTGCCACGTACTGGAAACAATTAACACTTGTGTGTTAGTAGCTGCCCTCAACATGTCCTTACCAGAGGCAAGATCATTCACCCCACACTATCCTGGTCCCCAGGAACCCAGTTTTATGTTAATTAGGCCGTGTCCCCTTCAGAAGACCTTGGCTGTCCACCACTGCACAGTAAACAAGCAAGGAGATAATGCTCTGAATCCTTGGACTCGTACCCAAAGATCTATCTGGGTGCATTTACATAGAATTACTACAAAAGTTAACCCAGCACTGGCCTGGCTGTCTAAGATTAGTCATTCATGCCGACAGTTTTTTTTTAGTCTTGTTTGAAGAGGCAATCATCCACATTTTCTTCAGGAGGAGCAGCGAAAGTGGAACTATCTCCTTCCTGCCTCTGTGAACCACATGGGGAGATGATTCCTCGCTGTCAAGACAAATGATTTAAATATTGACATCAAATAGAACAGAAAGAAAGAGCAGCAAAGGAAGCGTGAAGGGGTTGCAGCAGAAGCTTCCTCTCCTTACGAGGTTTAACTAGTCCAAGAGGATTCACAAAGTCGAAAGGGACTTCACAATATCTCCACCCTCCAGTTTATCATACATCATCCACGTAGGAAGCAAAGTGACGACATGAAAAATAAGCAGGTGAAGCCCCTGAGCTCAAAAAGACTCACGTCTGGTTTATCTACTTGAAAGAGGGAGAATTGTGGATAACAAGACGTCTAGTCGAGGCTTTGGGGTGGATTGATGTCATGTCTGTAATGTTAACACATGAGGCTGATTCTCCTCACCAACTCTGAACATGACGAACTGGCACAACCGTCTCAACCGTCTCCTCTCAACCGACTCTCTATCTGATGTGACAACTGGAAAACATTTAACAATTGAACTTTTCTAATTAAGGGTGTGAATGAAGTTGGCCTGTTATTTATGTTTGTGGAACACGAAGAGCGCTAGTTAATACTTAGGATCATTTTATTAGCCCAAACCCTTCTTATAACTCTCAGTTTGAAGTGTGCCTCTGAAAAACATCTGCTTGAAAGGCCATGTAACCCTAACACTTCATCCTAACCCTCTATCCCACCAACAATCAGTACACCCTACCCCTGGGCATGAATACGCAAAATGGAGGGCTGGGCTAAGTGGTAGTGGTGTATAAAGGTTGGGCCTTACAGTGAATGGCAGCAGTTTGTCAAGAACAAATCTACTGTTCTATCCATTTACCACAAACTGCCTGTTTTAGCTGATGTGGGTGAATAGTGCTGGGAAGCAAAGACTTTGAATGAATCTGAACGACCCCGGATAAAAACAGAAAGTCACAAATACGCATCAAAGACAAACAGCTGCCACACAGTTTACATTTGTCAGGAAGCTGAAACTGGAATACCCTGAAACCCCTTACCAGCTGACTGTGAGGAAACTACTCCACACAAAATAAATACAAAAAAAAAAAAAATGCACGCCAGACTTAAGTATAGAGAACTTTCAATGAGCAAGCCTAATAAATGGTACCATCACCGCAGAAGCAACAAAAACATCATTACCCACACAAATGACTTGATTATAGGGTAAACCCTGCTGCAAATATAAGCATGTCACTGCAGCCCTCTCATTCCCTGCCTGTGGGCAACCAAGCACACGGAAGAGTGTAAAATGAGCAGACGACAATGTAAATTTTTAGCTCCAAATATATAATGCTGCTAAAAGGGTTAGCGCACACTGAGAACAAAACAAACGAGATTTTCTGACACTAATGGCCTAATGCTAATAAAGGAGTTATAAATAAAATAATAAAAGTGCAAGCTTGTAAATGAAGCGAAAGGCTTTTGCCTTGCTATTATAAGCCAGCTATCAATCTTTGCCCAAATTGTTCCACGGACAAAGTCCCTGTTTACTATTCTAGTCAGCAGCCACTGCTGGGCCTTAGCAGTCTCTTGTATTATGTGTCATGCTGGAGAGCCGAGACATTTTATGCAGTGGCAGATGTTTTATTCCGTGGCACCTTTGCCGCTTTTTGTGGTGGGAAACATCAGAAATAGCAGTCGGACATGTCTACCAGCATGAGGAAGTGGTTAATGGATCAATTAAGAGATGATCAGGTGACCAGTGCAGGGATATCAGGAAGATGCTCAGACCATGCCTGTGAGGCTCATCTTAGTCCCAGAGTCCCCTGTCATAACCGCTCATTTCTGTCGGTGGGTGGGGAATGAATACCAAGCATGAATAATAGATTATCACTGATATTTTTAGGTGAGCCAAGGCCTCCAATCTTGCGGCTCATATCTGGATTCTTGATTTTACTTATTTATGGCTGCATCTCCTTGTGAGAGAGACAAGAGTATTACTCAACCCTCTACGCCTCTGTCCACTGAAGAACTGCAAAATGTTGAGTGGTTCTTGAAAGCCAGAAAAATGTCAATGAGGGAAAATGTCAGAAAGTGTGTTACAAGTGCTTTCCTGAAGTGTCGGCTGACACTACCAGCAAAAGTTCAAAATCAGGCAGCAGATGCAGATAACTAACTGAGAAACTAGAATGGCACTCAGTAAAGCGGCTATCGTCGCCAAAGGGCCAACAGTCCCCTTCAATTTACTCAAGCCTCGTCCAATATCAAACATGATAGCCCTGTATTACTAAATTCTCAACCACCCATTGCTGCTTCACCATAATTCAAGCTCACCAGATCTGGGATCTACATCAAACTGTAGTCACTCATAGATTTCAGCCACCTAAATACTCCAAACATCCATGCATTCCCTGAAAAGTGACCATGAATGTTGTTGTTTTTCTTTTTTCTTTTTCTTTTTTAAAGGCAATGTTAAAGAAAGCAAGACAAATATCCCGGATCCATCCCTTTATCTGAATCCACACCGGAAGTTAATGAGGTCTATTCTGGACTGAGATTCATGCTCTATCCAAGTTTTGTGGGAATCCATTCCATCATTTAAGTGTAATTTTACTAACAAACCACCAATCAGCAAACAAATAAACACACATAAGTGAAAAAAATAGAGGTAGAGGTAGATAGAAAGACGAGTGTGCTTTATAGGGGCAGCATAAAGATAACCACATGTTTCACTGCAAACCGTGAGCTAATACACTGTCCACATTGGGTTAATAAACAGCACATTATTTACAAAACCTCCATCAGCAGCCAGTATTAAGATGCACTGTGGTGTTGCAAATTATATTCAAGGAAATGATCCTGCTCGAGGACAGTTTTGAAAATCATTTTCCCTTCAAGAACAAAGCAACAGCTATGCCGGACTAAAAATAGGAATGTCTGAAACCACAACCTTCTGCCATAACTTTTACAAAGAAGGAAAAAAAAGAGCCTTTTAATAACAACACCATGCTGTGTTCTCTTTTTCTGCTTTTTTTGACACCATTTTATAAAATTGTATCACAAAAGAGCAAAATTTGAAGACCTCTTTTTTATTCTAAATTTATTTTGTTCTCTGTTTGTTTCATAGGAGTATTGTAAGCCAAGATGAGAGGGATCCACAAGCAAGTGGGATGCAAATAAGGTGACACAGCCTCACAAGCGATTAAAGATGAAAAGAAAAGGAGACAAAGGAAACGAGAGGCAGGGGAATCTTCTGGGACTTTGACAGCCATCCTGCCTGATATAAAAGCATCTTGGATTCCATGGCTGGGGTGTCATGAGCTCTGCCTCTGGGAGTGGGCCTCAGATGGATTACAGTAAAAGTAATCACAATACATGAATATGAGATGCCGTTCGTGCCAGGGAAGGCTTCTTGCTTTTGCCACATTCTATGTTTGTCCATCATCATCTGTCTATCATCGTTCTAGTTATGCATGCCACCAGTCCCTGTCCATTTCAGCCTCCTGCGGCTGTAGCTACAACAACGCCAGCGCACTGACATTTTGGGTCATCTGGGTTTGAAAAGCGCAAATGTTTCGCAATCGCCAAGATCTGTCAGTGCAATAACCATAGCATTGGAACCGCAATGGCCTATATTAATAATGTAAAAGGCCAAAAGCCATTGATTGATTTGTGTTTGCACCTGACATGTCATTACTTGAATTACATAAACTGTGATGTTTGCTATAATGCAAACACAGATTTGATCAGTGTGAAACCAAAGGAAATGAGCAGAGCTACACAACTGTGAGTACAAACAAAACACAGTGAGTCGATAATTAAAATGAGAAACATATTAAATCCAGCAATTACTCATTTAACTGACTCAGCTGAATATGTATGATCTCACATGAAACTGATGCAAGAGAAACAAACGATAATGCAGAAAAAGGATAATTTAATTCAATGTTGACGACATAAATCTCTTCCCAGGAGAAATAAGAACTTCTGTCTTGTTGCAGAATGTTGCACTGGGTGCTGTCACTCACTTTCCATCGAAGGGGTTGGCACCAGGAATGATGTGGGTGCTGTCCCTGCCCACCAGGAAGTGCACTCGGTCATAGAAAGTCCTCAAGTTGCTCTGTGTAGAGGACATCTGTGTCTCCTGGATGATGTCCAGGGGGTCCGGGGAGCCCACACACAGAGAGGTGGTGTGACAGGTTGCCTGCAGACAGCAGTCTGGATCCATGCAGTCCACCAGGCCATCTGACAAGGTCAAACAAGTCACACACACCCCCTCATTAAACAACAGCCTGGACAAACACCTGGCAGACGAAACTAAGCAAATATATTTGAGTCATTGGAGTATTATTCAGTTTGACTGTTTGAAATCCATGTTTTGCAAGTCTCATCCTGGGGAGCCTTTCAACAGCTCTAGCATTGCTTGTCGTTCTCTACCTGTAATCTGCATGAAATAAAACAAGACAGAATGAGCTGCTGTGCGCTGCACTTTACTTTTCTGAAGTGGGTCATTGGACTCCAAACCCTTCGCTTTCAGGGGCCTATCTGGCCAGATGGGTGATAAAAATAAACCCTGCTGTCAGGAGTCAGTCAAATCCCCAGCAGCGCCCCGTCTTTGCCAGTGAGAGCTCTATAGTCCCTGCACTGTGATGGGGAGACAAACAGCCCCTGCATAAATAAGCGGGGCTAGCACATAGCTCAAGCCCAGAATGAGGTCTGGAAGAAAGGAAGTCACGTCTCCTATTTGGCCTCAAGAGTGGTGCAGCCCCCTGGCTGGCTCTGTGTGTGTGCCTGGCTCTGCTCGGGGCTAGTTAGAGGGCAGAGCAGGGACTTCCTCCTGGGGCCAGTGCATGCTCGAGGCCTCGGGCCAGCTACGCTGCTTTTTAATAAAAACCTGTTGTCCAGGTGACTGACTGGAAACCATTCCTCATCCTCGCATACATGAGGGTACCACTGAGCCTGTAAGGCACAGAGCAGGTACAGTATATCCTCTCGAACAAAGGTGTTTAATTCTACAGTCAAATTGAGACTAGTTAAGAGTCTGGCCCTGTTGATGCTTGTCAGAAGGCAAAGCTGTGTGTTGTTGGTGATTTTACCTCCATCGTTGTCCTTGACATCACTGCAGGCAGTTTCCATAGAGGTGTCACAGCCAGTGCCCCTCCAGCCCAGCTGGCACACACAGTACCAGCCATTGTTACCCAGAGTGCACCTACCATTTCCATTGCACAAACCAGGACAGCCCTCTGTGTAACAAAAAAGGACAAAGACAGAGGTTGGCACAGAATATCAAACGAAGCAGGCTTAACGGGTAACAGATAAATGCTGTGGGTAGATTGTTTGTTAACAAACGCCAGTAATAAAACAGAGACAACAATGTGGGCTTTTTGATGACAATGGTTTGTTGCTAATAGCCTCTGATAGTAACAGACTAAAGTCATTTTAAGATTTGAAAGGGGTGAGGGTGGCTTTATAATGACCCTCAGCTGAAGTTGATTAATTTGATACACCTTTTGTGAAGCTTCTAATATCCCTTTGCAGTAAAATCAGATAAGAAGGATCTTCTAAATCAATATTCACTCATTACTACAGTGGATTGGCCTCTTGTATCTATGCAGCTACTGCTGCTGGGTAATGAGAGCAGTGGTGTATATGCAGGCATTACTGCACATAATTAGATACGTTTCTTTTTTATGTGATTTTTGAATGTGACCATCAATATGATCATAGCTGCACTTTCATCTGCATAAGAGACGAACTTCAACAGTCCTGCATTAATTATTGAAAACACGTCCATATTATCATTTGTTCTTTTCTTTTTTGTTAAATTGTCTCCAGACTCATATTAACAATCAATAAGAAAATACCTTTAGGTAGATTGCATCTTCTGTCATTAAGAGAAGCATAAACGCAACATAGAAAGATAGTAGGAAGTGGATAACGCTGAGCTCGATTGTATTACTTTGCTTGCTTATTCCCAGGCATGTGACCCCTGGGAAGCTAAAAGCAGACTGGAGCAGAAAGACAGGTGAAACATTCGTCCGTCTCTTTCTGGATCGGTCTTCACAAGGACATAGCTCAGAGGATTATCTCACCCATTTTTCTAGGGGTGTTTGGCATTTATCTGCTACCTTGTGATTCGTATCCCCTCGCTCAGGCAGAGGCAGAGGGTAACATCTCTAGATATCAAACGCAAAAGTCTGTCACAGTTTGTGTTGTTAGCGAGCTGCCTTGATAGAGAGAATGTTAAGCTGACCCACTTTATCAACTAAAGAGTCTGGGGCAGCTGTCTCAATGCTCTTACATCACACAGGGAGAATAAGAGTGGGTGAATGAGAACGCGAGAGAAGGAAGAGAGACGTCAGTGCGGTGAATGGGAGACGTGTATTAAAGGGAAAAAGATCAATTTTAGGAAGAAACGGAGATAAGTATTTCGGAAGATAAAAGGCAGAAGCGGCACTAAGAATAGATGTGTGTTGTAGATCAAATGATGAGCTGAGTAATGCGTCGGCTTCATTTTTGGGCGTCGCAGTACAAAGAAAAGACAATATCATGACACAAGCCATAATGCAGCCATGGATCAATGAACAGCTCACATTTGTACACACTTCTAGATTTCAATTTAAAAAAATAAAACGCACCAAGCCTTCCCAGTGGTAGCCATTCATTTATACTTTACACCTAAGTTGCTTTGTGATATGGACATGGAAGATTCTTCATAAAAGCAGTGACAGATCATAATCGTGAGTGTGCACACTACACAAAATTGTAGCCAGCTAGTTACAGAGTTAGGCCTTTATTCTGTCTCAATGAAGCAGTGGGTTAACGTTACTTCAATATGTTTGGAGATTTGGGGGAGGGAGGCAGCAAGTGATAAAAATAAAATAAAAAAAAATTAAAAATGCACCCAGATTTCCAAAGTGGACATCTGGGGAAATTTAAGATTTCATTAACTTACTGGGAAACACGAATTGGACAAGATGCACGCTCTGTGTAAAATCTGCCCCACAACAATTCCAAACCACTTTAACCGTTTTCATCTTGAGCTAGAGCCAGCAACCATAAACAAAACAGCGAGCCCGGCTAATCAGGCAAGAATTTAGATGGCGCTGTCAACTCTGCCACTGAACTCTGAGAGAGGCGTGTGCTCAGTGAGTACCTTGTCTTAGCGCAGCGACATGAAAACCTTTAACTGTCATGCAGTGCAGAAAATATTTTGTTAATTTTCTGAAATGTTAATGTACTGAGATGGTTCACACAAATACTGGTATTGAAAATATGTAGGTTTTTTTTTTAAAATCGAAGTCAGATTTTTGTAACAAAAAAAAACAACAAATGATGAAAAAAGGAGAACAGATTCATCTGGCTGCTTTTATTCATTGAAGAAAAGTAGCCATTTGCAGTAATATAGAAAAATGGAGGATGCATTACATCATGATGTATTGAGGATTACTGTGCATTTATATTGTTTAGAGTTTAATAGTGATTTAATGTAATTGTCAGGCCAGTAAAGAGTCACATCTCTGCTGTCGAATGGAAATTTGGGGTTTTGTTCAACTGTGAAAAGCTCCATAGAATCTATTTCAAAAGGTAAATGGAGAATGGAGCAATCAGCACGCAGAACAAAGGGGGTAACTTGTGGAGCATTAAAAATCATAAGAAAAATAAATAATCCCTCATCCATTTTCTTCTTGTTTCCCTGAAGGAATGGACTCACAGTTGAAGGCTAATGCCATTAGAGAGTGCCTCGCCTCCTAGACACGTCTGGGCATTAGTCGTCCTTTTATTGAGCAAATGGACAAAACAACTCTGGTTAGACCAATGGAGACGCATGATTAGTAAGCTCCGAATGTTTATTAGAAGGATAAATAAAGATCCACTCTCTTTTGGCATCAGTTCAACTTAATTGGCAGCCCTTTCAGAGAGGAGCCCCTGCTGAGCCCTGCCCGAGCCTGCCTGAAACAGCTCCAAACGTGAGGCTGCAAGTGTTCGAAGGACTCCTCTGGCAGCCGCTCTCATGCCAGGTGGTCCATTACCAAGGACACAGTGAGAGTGAGAGAGGGTGCTGAAGGCAGAGAGGCAGGGCTGCTGCAGAGCCTCCACCCCCTGCTTGCCCTGCACCAACCAGACCATGAACTCTTTTAATTAGAGAGGATGCGGCCTCAGCACCTATCAGGCCCTGCTCACAGCTGCACATTCATACATAATGCATGGCACAGGTTATGAAGAACCCCTTCCCGACATCCCCCTTTTTTTGAGAAAGCAATGCCGCACACAGACCAAATATTCAACACGTAAAGAAAGCAGCACAACTTGACTCACCAGGTGCGAAAGTGCTAAGTGGAGATTACTGTGCGATAATATGGCAAAAAGTTGATGGGAGGTGGGGGTCTTTAGAATGAGTTGTTTGGGGCAACAAGAGGTGCATAGTGTTTGCATATGTCAATGTAGGGGGAGAGCATGGTGTGTGTGCATGACTTGTTAATGCTGGCTGGAGTTACAATGGCAGGAGGGCAAAATAGAAGGAAGGAAGGAGGAATGCCATACCTTTCACTACCTTATCCAGATAGTGAGCTTGGGAGATAAAAGACAGGACATATAAGGGAGGTTTGAACAGTGCCACTTCCATGACAAGACAGCAAGGCAAGGTGTTAGTTTACATTACAAAAGGTAAATAAAAAATAAACGAAACACAAAAACAAAGAAAAAGTGCAGGCATGAAGCAAAATCATGCATTACAAGCAACACAACACGTACGATCCAACACAGAGGGAGAGGGATGGAGATGGAACAGAGACGGGGGTTGTGGAACACAGAGAAAGAGAATGAGAGGCAGCGACAGAGAGAAAGAGAGAGAGAAATAAGTAAAGAGTGTGAGAAAGGATAAATAGTGATATGTTTCGAAAGAACATTTCAATCTGTCCCCGTTTATCAAGTGCCAGGATCGGCAGAATCTCTCAGGGGAGTCTTTCAAAAGCAAAGTGATTGATGCACATATTACCACCCTTAAATCTTTCGAGCAATACCGTGCAGGTCAGGATGTTCAACAAAAAGCGCTTTTAATCTTGAAACACCTCTATAGACGATGAGGTCACCAGAGGCTTCAGCAATGGCAGGGCGACTGGACCCGCTGTGCGCCACAGCATGGGGTTCGGGGCTGACGCAGAGCTCTCAATAATGAAAATTGATTTAAATTGAGATCTTTGGCTTCTTAATGGATGACACTGAGGAATATTCTTGTCGAGGGAGTGGGGATCTCAATATGGCACTTATAAAAGGGCCATCAATAATGTAAGGCCAGCATATAAAACATTCACAGACTGAGTCAATGCTCTGGCACTCAGGCAGCTCTGCTCCAAGATATGCATGAGAATACTGTGAGAAAAATTATCTTTGTCTGCTTGAATACAGAATAAAGCGTTCACCTATAAGACAATTCTCAACTTTTGTCCCATCTCCCTATTGACACAAATGTGTGGGAGTTGCAAATGTCTGTTCACTGAAACGCTCTGGCAGAGGGGGAAGAGATGGCTATTGTGTTCCCACATCCTCTCCGATGCTTGAGTGGTTGGATCATAGAATGATAATGAGTGAGCAACCATGTTAGGTGGCCACTGTCAACAAAGAAGTGGTGGACCTTTCACTTAAACTGAAATAGTATGAACACAATACCGTTCTATCTGATAGTTACCTGCTATTATATCAAGAATATGTAATATTCAAATTGACGGCCACTAGGGCTGCAGGATATAGTAAAAAAAAAATAAAAAAAGGTCACACTGCAATAATTTTTGATATTACGGCTGCTGTGTAAGATCATTAAAATCAGGATGATGTGACATTTGCTGGGGTCTCTACAAAGCAAACATGTCCCGTACATCTGGAGAGCAACTTGTAGTCAAGGGAATGTCATATTTTCATTTGTTTATTTAAAAAAAATTGCAGCTAAATTGCACCTTGCCATATTTCATTTTCGATTCATTGTGCAGCCACATATTTTGTATGTGCAACCCAGTAATACTACAACATTCAAGTGTAGTGTATTTTAAGTATAAATAACTGAACGTTATACTTAACAACACTACTTGAGTATTAAATATAGCCATTTACGTTTCACCAATAAATAATAAAGAAGAGTCAAGAATAGAATATAAGAGACGAAATGAGAGAAGAGAAGAGTATTGATGCAACACAGGAACAGAATGATGAAGTTGTAATCTTGCAAAGCAGGCGTCACACTGCACGTCCTCTGGATGGTCTCCTCGGATGTCTGGAGGCGTCTTGACAGTCTTGACATCAAATATCATGAAGCTAACTACATTAAAACACTTAATGATTTAATGAGTGTAAGTTACAGCTTAACAAAGAAAACTGTCAGAAAATCAATCACCCGTTACTCAAATATAACCCCACCGCTTCCTCGTGTCAGTGGCCATTTCAAACAGTATTTACATATTACTGTCCCTTATGACAAACAAAGGCTCACAAGAGCAATGCCAGCTCTTCCAGAACTCCAAAGTAGCAAACATATTAAAAATACATTTTCAGTTTCAAGTGTTATGGACACTTTATTAAGATCAGTTCAGTTGGCCTCTTCAACATTTTAACTATTATCCGTTTCTTAAAAAGAGCCAACATTATCAGCCCACAAGCCACTGCGGGCAAACTCTGTTAAAGCATTATGAAATACACTAAAAAACACACAGCAGCTCCAAGGTTATCAAGAAACCTCTTGACATTCAGTCAAGGTCTTCAAACCTCAACTTCTGCGAGGGTTTACAGAGGAACTATTGCTGGTGTAAACATAAGGCTAAATGTAGTGGTTGACCTGCTCACAATGGCTCACATGTCAGCATTTGAAATTGAAAGTAAATGAAAAAAAAAAAGAAGCAAATAAATAGATGAGGAAAAGGATGAGTAAAATGAAAGGACACCTTAGCACATTCCCACATTAAAATGCATGAAGGCAAGCCTCAGATCCTTGAGTAAACCTGTTCATGCTTTACCGAGTTGCACAAATTCAATTAAGCATGCTTTCCCCCCTCTTTTCCAACTGGACCCTTCCCCACACACCCAACGCTTCACACACACGCAGGCAGACGGACAGCCTACGCCTTTGTTGGACCCGCAGACACACAGACGTACACACACAGACCCCCACCCAAACCAGCGCTTCTTCTCATCCTACCAATAGTGCAGTGCTCTCCGTTCCAGCCTGGACTGCATTCACATTTGCCGTCCTTGCAAGTGCCATGTTCGTTGCAGCGAGGGTGACACGCCCTTTGGTCACACCCAGTGCCCATCCAGCCGTCTTCACAGCGGCAGCTGCCCGACATACAAATGCCATGGCCACCACAGTCCGCTGCACAAATCTCTGTGGGAGACAGGGACATAGAAAAAGACGAAAGAAGAGAGTGGGGGAAGACAGACAGAAAGGAAGGAAGGGGGGGTGGAGATGGAAAGGGAAGACAAGGCGGTGGTTGGACAAGGCAACAAGGGTGAAGAAAAGACAAATCCAGGAGTTATTGTCAAGGAAAGGCGGCCACGCTCCACTACCTTGTCTGATGGCAGCTGAAAAGAAATTCCTGCACCTCATAAGGAGCAATCCTTTTTGACAATACAAATCTAATAAGTCCATTACAAAGAAAGGACATGGATTGAGGCAGCCTTAGCAGACGTTTTCTTCTCCTAGCCTCTTCTCCTCTTTGTAAATTCTACTCTTTCTGCCACAAAGGGGGTAAAGGGGAAAAAAATGCACAGCTGGAACTTCTTGTAGGAATTGAAAAATTATCAGCACTCAGATTTGAATGAATCTGTAAATGTTACTGTATTTCCTTTATTGAACATACAGGTTAGTCACATGCTTTACCATGTGCTTCAGGTTGGAGTTAAGGCTCCACAGAAGGATTTAAGACATAGGATGTCAATATGCTGTTTTAATTCTACCTAAGTGCAGTGGAGGAGAGGAGGAAGTACATTCATGGAATGAAGGAGACTGAGAGACAGAGCCACAGTAAAGCTTGGCTGGCGCTATTGTGTGGCAGCTGAAAGACCTCCCTGACAGGCTGCGATAGAGCCCGGGACATTACCCGCGTCTCATGAACTCGAGGGAGAGTATGACAAGACGAAAGCTCAAAGAAATTAAACAGTGACAGATTTATTATGAATCTCATTGAAATGTTAACCTCTTTATTAACTTAAAAAAAAAAAAAAGAAAAAAAAAGAGGCTTAGCAGTATGGGCAACGAGGAACAATAACCATGTATTCCTGGCTTATTAGCCAAGTCAATTCAAATATGACCACAGGGGACCAAACTGGAGGTAAAATCTTTTAATAAGTCAATTACGGCCTTAACAGTGCCTATTTTGTCATTGCTACAAATTAAATTTGAGTGGTATTCTCAGCCACAAACCATAACATGACATTACCAGCTAAAAAAAGCTTTTAAAAATGACTCTCCCCTGCTAATTACAGCTCAGCACTGTTAAAATATGAAAATGTTAATTTTACATCTGACTTTTGATTTAGAGGCACCGTATGCAGGAAGCATTTAAATCAATGGCCCTTATGTCAGCTTAAACACACACTCATCCACACACACACAAACAAAACTCATTACACATGCAAACAAACCATCAATCATTTTCTAACTATTTAGCGTGGATCTAAGCCTTCTACGTCCTCTGAAGACAATATTAACACAGTTTAATGGGAGGTGCTAATGATCATAATGAACATCTTGAGTGATCTCATTAGCACATATGTTGAATAAAAAAAGAAATGCACAAACTGACCAAACCAAATTATCAGAATACATACTGTTTAGAGAGAACAGACTCAAACTGACTGTGAGACAACTGTTCACTTGGAACACGGGAAAAGGCTTTAACGTGATAAAGATGCAATTATAGCCTGCAGACAAACCCTCATTATCCGTGGCCAGAGGAGTCCACAGTGAGAAATACCCCCGTCCCCATGACGGCCGTTACCATTTGCACTAAAGGACCGTGTAAACAAACTTTCCTCTGGGTGGGAGAATGGCAAAAATGGCATAAAAACACACATATTAAAGGACATAAAACCTCAGGCATTGTTTTATGACTTGTAACAGTATTACTTCCGACCGTGCACACCCAGGTTGTACTGTTTCGCAGCCACATGAGAAAATGAGTTTGTGACTTAAAAGAATTGGGGGAGTGGGGGATTAAAGAATCTTAAAAGATATATTGAAAGCTTTCCATCTTTTTCTCCCCTTCGTCTACAAGGTTATAGGCTGCTAGCTGTGCTACCAAACTACCAAGTTTAGTGTTGTATTAGACCAGAGAAAGCTCTACAATGAACGGGATAAAGGCGGATAAAGAGCTAACACATCATCATTTACAGAGCCTTTTCTCTGCGAGGCGAACTCAGACTAACTGCCCATTTCCCTCAAAATCCCTGGGATTACCTAATAGGTCATTGTGTCTGCTTGGAATATAAAAGGATTCAGGGATCCAAGTGACTGCAGGATTAAAAGTCTCATTTCAGAAATATTTTGTATGCATACAAATTGTGTCGTTAAATGAAAGCGTCTGAAAGCTGCAAATGTATCAGTCCCAACAAAACCGAGCTGTGCTGATTATCAAAATATCAGATGTCTGTGCAAACGGAGCTTTCTGAAGCTTTTATCTGCCAAAAAATCACCTTAAAACATGAAAACTCGTCTCGTGAGCATTCATACGTGTGGAAAATTGTGAAATCCTTCAGCTGGCTTTCATAATGAAAATACATTTTCCCTGGAACTTTTGCATCTGCCAACACTGCAAGTCAGTTATGTTAGATAACTCCATTTGACAGCTCTTTAACAATCTACCCCTAAGTTCACTGAGGTTTTCCAGTATAATACTTTGGTGGATTTTAACAGGCAGGCTGCTGTCAGTTTTTTCACCCTCAGAGCCTCGAGAAAGGTATATTCTAGCTGTAAAACTATATCTTAGGCTCAGCCTATTCTTGACTACCAAGAGAGAACATTCCCCATGGACAAAATGAACACAGTGGGAACAGTCCTCCAGAGCAGAAAAAGCTATCATCAGCTGTTAGCGTTGTGCCGACGTGAAGAAAGCCAGAACTCGAGTGACTCGAGCATTAACTTGTATTAGATCATGCCTCTGACAATACCCCTACTATGCGTGTTTCCTTCTTCTCTGTGGCTGCCAACAAACCATGTGGTGGTTTGAAGATGAAGCCATTCGTAACAGGAATACATTTAGAGCAAAATCAACCACAGTTTGATTGCTCGCTGTGGACCTCCAACTGATCATTGATGTGAAAAATTGAGGCTTTTATACGAGCCATTCTCTTTTAACATAATCAGATATGTTTACTTCTGTGAGGAGTCGAGCAATTTTAAAAGTTACATTGAATCAGGCAGTGAAATAAATCCAGATGAAAAGGCGGTGATGTTATCAGAAATGGACTAACAGAGATGTCAAGGTTATTACATGTTGCTGCTGCTGATTGAGATAAAACTAATGTTTGCAAACACTGAAGGGAAATAAATTATATTTGTTGAATATTGACTGACTATGATGACTATTTGTCAAGAGTTAAGGATAAAGAAGTGTGATATAACTAGAAATATATTGCAGGTTTGAATGAGTTGTGATAAAACTTTACTTTTATCCTTCAACTGCTGTATTACTTTATTTATTTATTTATTTATTTTAACTTACTTCATGATAAAGTATTCTTTGTTTTCCAAGTAACAGCTGTTTTGATGTTGTAGAATGTTAAACCATTCTAATGATCATTTATTTTTTTTTCCCCATGGACAAAAAGGTGCAATGTTAGCTGGTTAGCATGTTAGTCCTGTGGAAGTTCTTCCTGTTCAGTTGATAGCTTACGTCAGTCCTTTTCATGTTGTAAAAATAGTTTTAATAACATTTGATGCAGAGGTTGCTTTTCATAAGCAGATGGTGTAAGAGGATAGGCTAATTGCTGTTGGCGCCCTGCAAAAAAAAAAAAATCTTGGCTAATTCAACATAACTAATGCAATGTTAACTTGGTAATCAAAGCTAAATCAGCACTGATCAGTGTAAGGGAATTCTGCCCGTGTTTACACTCAACTGAGGGAAGCACTCACCTGTAGAGCAGTCATGGCCTGTCCAGCTGGGATCACAGCTGCAGGTTCCGGCGTCTGCCAGGAAAGCTCCATGTCCAGAGCACTGGTCCATGCAGGACGCCCTGGGGCTCTCACATCCTGGCCCGCCCCACCCCACAAAGCAGTGGCACTCTCCCTGGACACATACCCCTCGGCCAGAGCATGTTGGGTCCAGGCAGTCCACTAAAAGGGTTCCAAAGAGACAATGTCAGACACACCAGTCACCTGCTGGTTCCTTCTTTCAGAGGCAACCTGCCGTTTCTATTTGAGCCCAAGTAGAATGACAACTGCAGTGGGACACAGCTCAGCTGCAGCTGGCGTCGCACATGTTAAATGAATGCACAGAAAGAACACACAGAAATTGATGTGTGGGGGCCCACTTTCTCTAAAACCATAGAAAAGACTTACAAACAAGCAAAGTAAATGGCTGTATTCACACTGGGGCTTATGGCACCAACCTCCAGGTACTGCCCACACTCCTGCTGGCAGTTTCCCATCATCTCATAATGAAAATTACTCCCAAAGAGGGAAGGTGCCTTAATAAAAGCATGTTTCTCTAGAATCACTGCCATAATGATGAGTAGTTCAAAGCTGGAAGAGCTAAAACTTACATTCAAAGAATGTAAAGGAGAAAATAGGGTAAGTAAGGAAAAGCCTGGGGCAACAGTAGATTTGCTTGGCAAGAGAGCATGCTCAGTTACAGTTTACAGAAGCAGCCTTGCACTGGCTTCCCTCTGCTGCATCCTTTTTGTGCACGGCATCAGTGTACATAGTATCAGCTCAATTAGTATGCAAATATCAAATTAATGCCTGTTTCTATAGCATCCCTTCCCTTGACATATTGTTAAATGAGTGTTCATGCTGTAAGGGAACAAGAGCTGTGCGAGCATACAATCACAATAATGGCATTCTTTCTACAAGACAATATCTGTATGGCACACACAGATGGCGAATGGGCTCCAAGCAGGAGCGATGTCTAGCCACTGAGAGCAGCAGGCCGCGCCATGGCAGCTCCCCTTTACCATGACATAAATGGGTATAAAGGCCGTTATAGTAAGACAAACAGGATCTCTCGCCTCTTAGCAGATGGTTTGGGCACAAGGCACAAAGATCAGAGGCTAACTGACAAGAAACTCTCTCCTGGCAATTAATCATTGTGGCTGAAGGTCGCACGGAAGAAAGGTAAAAATGTTAAAGGGCCCTCGTCCACATTCCCTTCCACTCCTTATGGCTAACACTCCACCCAAAATAGAATAGGGGCCTATGGATGTCACAAACCCCCATTCATCAAACTCCCAGGGTCCATTTTTCATCTTGAAATGAGAGCCTTCAAGAGCTGACAAACACAATGGCTCCTTCAATCTTATCTGGTCAAGCCTTATCCAGCATCATGAATGTGGAGTTCCTAATGGATTAACATCAGATTCTGGGTCTGAAATTCAGACAATAAATGGACTATTTCGATTAACGTAATGCCTTATATCCATGATTTATACAGGAAAAGTCACCTAGGATGCAGAGTGTGAAGTGTTATGGCTATAACGCTCTTCATAGAGGGTGTCCTGTCTTTACTACGAGATAGACTGTTAAATAAGCCATATCAACTTAATAGCCGTTCCCATCACGAGTTTTCTTTTTAAATGTCAAGCACTAACAAGCTAAGTAGGTGGTTGCAGCAGCCATATTATGTGGGACTTTACAACTTTAGGATACATTATCGTGACTTATTAAAACAATCACCTTCTTCGCAGTTTTCCCCTTTGTAGCCTGGGTTGCAGATACAGGTTCCCACGATGCAGGTCCCATGGTTGCTGCATGTGATGTCAATGCACTGGTTGGTGGGAACGTCACACTCGGAGCCCTTCCAGCCGCTGTGACACATGCAGCGACCTTTAAGGTATTGACCATTCCCGCTGCATAGCACTGGACACGCAGCTTTGAAAAGAGCAGACAGCATACATCCGTTTGAATGGACCCCTCCAACCATAGCTTCAAAGAATAGTGAATGTGTGCTAAAGCCTCGATCTGACAATGAGCTTCTGACCAAAATGTTAAAAGGTTTTCTTTCCGGTGTAAAAAATGCAGCACAAATAACTCCACTTTGGCATCCATTGCAAAAAAACCCAAAAAAAAAACAGAGACATGTCTAAAGCCTTCACCATGGCCTGTTAAAGATAAAACAAAAACAGTTGAATAAAAGTTGCCATATATGGTCCCAGTGAAGATGCAACCAAAAACAAATGACTATCATTCTAACAACTGCCCAAAGTTATTTTAATTTGGTGAAAAATGTGTGGAGCCTTGATTTCAGAGATTGAAAAATTGAAAAAAAATGAAGCCCTATAATCTACAGCTACAAGTTATTTTATATGTAACACAATAACACAATCTTCATTAGGAGAGACATGGGGGAAATTAAAAGAAAATCATCAGGAGTAGTAGTGCTTAATTTAATAAGAAAGGTCTAATTCTAATACTGAAATTGCTTTGTTCCGGTCATGCAGTGAATGTAATTTGGTTGGCACCCTAAAATGTTCTGTATCTGAATGATGTAGATCAATAAAGACATTATGACTGAGGGTGTGACTCACCTCGCCCACAGTCAGGTCCTTTGAATCCTAAAAAGCAGTGGCATGTTCCAGCGACACAGTCACCATTTCCAAAGCAGTTACTGGGACAGTCATCAATAGAGTCTGCAAGAGAGCAATCAGGACGTTTTCTGAGTAATGTGGTCTGAAATACAATTTTACTCCCACTCATTTTCTCTGGGTTGTTTATTATCCCTTTGCTAATGACAATGATAAGCACAGGCTTCAGTCTTGTCAACATTTATTTTTCACTGCAAAACATTTTTGAGTCTTACTAATGTTCCACCCTAATGGGAGAATTCAACTAAACGAGTAAACAAGTTCTGATCATCTTTGCTTGGACCAAACCTTCTAAAGCAAAAGCTCCAAATGGATTGGATGTGATAGATGACATGCTTCGTTTGACAGACCCTATTTGACAGTTTTATGGCACATTGAAACCAGGCGATCTGAAGCATCAGCAACATTGGAACCTCCATTTCCCCAACCGCCATGGGTAATGTTTCTGTATCATATTTTCTTCTATGGTCAGATATTCAGTCTGCTTTATGCAACTGCAGAGACGAGTACAGGCCAGGTGGACTATTTTGTGTTTCTTTTCTGTCTATTCATCACAAAGCTACAGCCAAATAACCTGCAGTCTAGCAGGGCTTATACCGTGCATTTCTTTTGATCTAACTCTTGGTTGAATTACAACGCTTAATACGACTTTGGCTTCGGCTCTGCTTTATTGTGACCTTTCAACTGTTCTGTTGTTTTCAGTTGGATCTTTAAAAAAAACAACCTGTACACAATGTCCTGTATAACAAAGAAAAAAAAATTGATGAACAAAATGAAACAAGGAAAATTGCACTGGAATATTAAAAAAATGTATCTTGGCACCTTGTCTAAATCTAGTTGGGCAACAGTGTGTGCTTTTATCACAGACCTCCAATCATTCACTGATCCAGAAAGCATTTCCTACACAGTCACTGGTGTTAATAGATGCCTCGCAGTGAGCACAGAAGAGGCATTATTAAAAATTGTAAGACACAATGCTGTGCTGTCTTTTACCATGTCACTAAAAAAATACAAAAGACCAGCTTGTGAGGCAAGCCTTACAAAAACAATTCAATAAACCTATCTATACTTTCTATTGTGTGGGTGTGTCTTGTGTAAATTCAATTTTAGAAACACGTTGACCCTCATTTAGAAATTAAATTGCCACGATAAAGATCTCCTGGCAGAAATGTGTGGGCTCTTATTGTGACTGTTCTGTTTACCTGTTTATGAGCCATTACAATAACTGTTTTTTAATACTGCAACACTGCCTTCAGTCCCCTCTTTACCTTTCAAGTTCCTACAAAATCACATGCTAATGGCTTTGTGCGGCCTTATTACCATATCTTTCTTTGTTTCCTAACAAACTGAGAGCTCCGTATTTTGGACACAATCAGCACAAGACTCTTCATCATCTCCTCAATTGATCTCTCCAAATAAATCAAATAAAATGGCAAAATATATATTTTTTTTTACGACACTCACTTATATTAGGAATGAGTGACCGCTGATCTCCAAGGCTCAGCTCGACAGCAGCAGGATTCGGAAACATGATGCTCACTGAATTAAGTCTGAAATGGTGCTGAAAAATATTCAATCTTGTCCATTGCCTTCAGGCAGCAGAAGCTCTGAGGCAAAACTTACTGAACAAAGAATCTCTTGTGCTCCACAAAGGGCTAGAAATGTGAGCCATGGATTCAGCTTCCCTTTACTCTGGAGAGTCAATCATCACTGAGGATGCAACGCAAGACAGAGAGAATAGACAAAGAGAGAGAGGGAGAAAGAGATAGAGGCAGACCAGAGATGGAGTGAAAAGAGAGAGGGGTAGGCAGGGCGCAGAGGAACGCTGCTGATGTTTTCAGTGCTGCAGGCTTTTGCCATGTTGGGTTAGCGAGGGGATGCAGGGGGAGACTATCCTCCGGGGCGGTGGAGGCAAATCAGCATTTTGGTGGGGTTTTGATGGCGTCCAACAAGAACGTCAACCTATAGCGGGAAGCCTGGGCCTTTTTGCTCAAAGCTATGGTGTGTATTGGGTTGGGGGTGGCCGTGTTAAATTCCTCCCAGAAGTACAATTATGCAGGAGAGATGGCTTGCAGCTCATGTATCTAGGGACGAAAAACTAAGCAGGGTTGTAATTCATTGTTTAGGTATTCTACATTGCTACATTGCTCTGATGAGGGTTATCTCATCTTTATCTATTTATCTGGTGAACAGCAAACCGTCAAATTGAACATGTTTAATTGAGTAATCTCAAACTGCAGTGCTCCTGTTCTGAATGCTGACGCAGTTAAGCAGACTATGTCTCTCCCCGCGTCTATTGCCTCTGTTTCCTCTGAGAGCAGGTGGGGAGGCCATGAATATCTCTTAGCCACACACTCGACATAGGCCAACGCATAAATCATGGATTCAAGCAGAGCTTCATTGAAATTCATTACCCTTCATATCAGGGGAGCTAACTATTGTGTGTGAGTCTCTCCAGTCTGTGAGGACGGAGTAGCGTGCAGTAGGCAGGTTTAATCAGCGCCTTGCCATGCTCTTAGAAGATGCTCAGCACCTTTGAATGATGGGCGGTATAGAGAGGAAGCCTCTGCTATAGAGTGAGACAGGATACAGAATACGACATTGGTACTAGGTCTTTGCTTCCCTTTGCTTTTCTCCCCTGTATAGGAAGCTGTATCTGGGTTGAAGCATGTCTGGCACCAGGCAGTGGGGACAAATGGCTTCATGCTCCAGAGGGCTGTGATACAAAACATTCAGTAGGACACATTTCACATCGCCATGGAGCCAAGTAATGAGGAGCAGCCCAGATTAAAGACAGGAGCGCTCTGTCCACCCAGATACATTATGACATGGCTATGTGCAACAAGCAAACCTTTCATTTAATACAAGGGAAGAGCATGAGATGCGGCACTGACGGTAAAGTAAGTAATTTTTCCTACCAGCACTGTCACAAAAATAATTGAACTGTTAGTGTCAAATAAACAATGCGGCATGCGTCTCTTGACAGGCCTGTTCTTGATATTGTTCACATATATTTCTATGCCTGAGCTCTGCTATTTGAAGGTCAACTCTATCCCTGCACGGCTCAATACAATTCAGGCAGTTGGTGAGATTCAATTTCTGCTGAAGGGCACTTAACCGGTGACCCATTTTAGAAAGGGCCCCTATGCCTCCCTCTGAGCTCCTGTGGGCAGATCAGCTCTGATACAAATGAACAGAGTCAGAATTCTAGCTCTGACTAACTCTGCCCCACCCCATCCTATCCCCATTCGTTGCACAGAAAATCTTATCGAGTTGTGTTTTCTCTGACGCAAACCACAGGAGGCTTTCATGCACACCCAGTCAAGAAGAAATAAGCAAAAGCAAACAGGCTGCCCTGACTCCCCTTCCTCGTGTCAGATCATACCATATATTAAGTATTGAATTACAGCTGTTGTTGGCACAGGAAGGGGGGGCATCTCTTGCCTGTCTACACTTGGTGTTACATTGGCGTTGAGGACAGCTTCTCATCGATCTGCTGCCTGGCACAGCCCCTGTCACAGATGGACTCTGGCCCAGGAGCTTTTAATTAAAGAGCATGTGAGAACAGCTCCCAGCTGCCATCCCTGTGAAAGTCGACACCTCGGGCCCTCTCACACCTTGCGTGAGACACCACTGCTAATCAAAGGCGCTTTAGGGAGAACAAAGAGGAACGTACAAAACGACATCACCTCCACAAAGAAGGACGTAGGTCTGAAACACAGCCGTGATACCATACAGAGTCAGTCGTAGGGGAGAAATCTCTACCTCGCTTTGATATATGGAAAGTAGATGGAAATTGGAGCAAATCATGATCAAAAATGGCACTAGCAGGAGGGTACAATCATACTTTGAATTGTATGCAAATGGTTCCCAGAAGCTGGACCCCTGATTCGCTCGGAAGACACTCAGGGTAATGAGGATATTATGATCTCTCAATGCCCTACTCAGGGGCATGGCAGGATAGCACTGATGTCCTGATTTTTGTAATATTCATCTTCACCTTGATTAACCTGCACTTTCCTTTGCTATCAAAATTTGCCTAAAACTGCCTCTGACTCATGCCCCCAAGTCTGGCCTGTTTGCTGTGGAGTTCTGCTAGTTGGTATTACAGGGATTATATGGATTGCTTTTACAGGTTTCAGCAGCAGGTCATGCCCGGGGCACTCACCTATGGCGGTTGTAAGGAACGAGACAGTTTCAGTTTCTTTGCCGTCGTTGTAGATGGCCAGGTGCCAAATGCCTGAGTCCATGTACTGGATAAAACCTGTGTCGTGTGTGGTGATGGGTACCAAGCTCCGCTGCATAGCCACAGGCCCCTCCAGACCGTGGATGTCTTGGGCCAGGAGCCGCCGCCCATCCAAAAGCTCCACAAAGTCAAACTGCAGACAGACACACAGAAAGTGAGAAAGACTGATAGATGGACCGCAGACACGCCATTAGAGTGACACATGAGACTTGAGTGCTTTCAGCCCTCTTTATAGCAGAGCATCATTTGGTCTGCATGAATAACTCATCATTCCAGAGGAGCTTGAGTAAGTCTTGGCACATTGGGGTTGGATGGGCTGTGATCATTTCATAGTCCATATACAGTATCTTATATGAAAAGTCATGTTTAAATCTATTAAAGTCAAAAAAGGGAAGCTGGAGATTTTTTTTTAAAGCAAGTGTTTACCAAATAACATCTGCAACGATTTGCCTCATATTAGAAGTGACTCAATGAATACCAATGAGACGGCATTTCATTTTCATCTACATAAGGAAGGGAATCTTGATTCATCTGCCACTCCATGTGTAATCAGTCACAGCACGAAAACTCCACTCCAAGATTATTTCTTTTGAAGTCAGAATAGAGGAGAGAGACAAAAATGATCTTTTGACTGGAAAATAAATCACATTGGACACTAATGAAAACAAGAAATTACGCTATGAAGAATTTGTTGAACTGCAGTTGCATTTACAGTGGAGATCTAAACTCTGTGAACCGAGCAGTCAGATATGATTAATAACATGTTATATCTGATTCAGTGCTGCACATAGATGGGAAATTAGCGTAAAGAAAAATCTCCCTTTTTTGGCCCCTGAGCCCCCTATCTTTGTGTGATTCATTGATGATATTGAACCTGAAACAAATTTGCTATAAATCCATTCTGCAACAAAGAAAGTGATTCATAATACAATAGAGAGATTTATGAATTGGTTTGTATTCCTGACACACTCCTACACGGTTGGGTGGATTTTTTTTTTTTTTTTTTAAACAATATCCCAATTTATATTCCATGGAAGAGGAGGAATGGAAAAAGAATCTGAATCCTTATGTTATGCAGATATTATTGTAAATTGTTTCACAGTCTCATATTTACAATGAACTACTGTCTCTTCTCATGCAACTAATAAGCACTCCGGGACACAATAAATAAAATGTAGTAACAAATGAATGGGTGTCAGTGACAATCAAATGTTTCCCACCTGTGTGTGTGACGGAGGTAGGCCTCTCCTTCCATAGATTCCCACTAAGGCATCTTTGCTCAGGGACACATTAAACTTCAGGTACATGGGATGATCAATGAAGACCTGGGACCTCCAGAAGATACCGGGAGGAATCTGCTGCGCGACCTTGCGCCCCACGTCAATCTCCCCCATATCTATATAGCTGTCATCAGGGAACAAGCTGTCCAATTTGCCTGCATTGCACACAAAGTAAATCGGTCAAAGAGATCACACCATTAATCCAGCATGTGGAGGGCAGAGGGAGTCAGTCTGCTGAAGCATGATAGTCTGACCATATCACAGATATTCAATCACATCCCTGACAGCCGTGGAAAAAAAAATGTTATGGATGACCATTGCCAGCAATTCCAGTCCCAATTCCAGTGGAAGAGAGGGTGCAAAAGTAAGAATCATTTGATTGAATATCAGTCTGATCCTCAAACAGAATTCTAGTTATATCCAGGGGTGTTTTGTCTTCTGAAATAGCAAATGAAAAAAAAAAAAAAATCCTGTTAAAAATGAAGTCATGAAATATGCTTCAATACCTGGGGACTCATCTATAAAGAATATAATGCCAGCAAAAATTAAGGTTCAGTCAGGAGTAGCCATGGCCCAAAAGAGGAAATCAGAATTTTGGGATGACGAGATCACAGGAGCCGTAGAGGAGACTGAAGCCAGGAAACGTGTATTAATTAACGGCCTAAATCGCGGGTTGACGGACAAAGCCAAACGAGCAGTTTGGGAGCGTGTTGCTGCTGCAGGGAACGAGGTGGGGCAGAGAGTGAGAACTGTGGCGCATATGCAGCCCAAACTGCAGTACCCATACATAACCAGGAGGATAATCATGTCAAGATTAATTCCACATCAAAGTAGGTTGTATAAATAACTACTGATCCTTAAGATCAAAATTGATCATACAAGGTTTTATCAATGAGGCCCCTGGTAGCTTTTATTATTCTAAAGCACTGATTTCAAAAACGGGGGATCAGACTTGGCTCATTATGTTGAAGCTGCTGGCTAAAACATGTTACGTTTGCCGTTTTATCGTGAGCTGTATACACGTCATAAATCTCATTCATCAAAGTAAACTGATGAAAAACCTGATTTAAAAGGCAGAACAAGAACAGATGGAGAGCATACCAACTGCTTCAACACTGTGATAAAATACAGTTACAATTAAAGCAAAAGTAATACAGTGAAAATTAGAATTATATTTGAGAGGGATCTCTAATGCTAGTACCCACTCAGGTACTGGCCCATCCACTGCCAAAAATGGTCCATATGCTCTATAATACACCTTATATTGGACTCCGTGGAAATGGCAACATCTGTTTGCCCATGTAGATGAGCTAATTTCAGCGGCGATGTCTAGTAAAGCAGACGTCCATACAAACTACCTCCAGGACTCGGTGGCAGATTCGGCTTTAGGTTACACGTGGCACAGCAGATGGCCATCTTCTAAAAGGTCCATCAGTGGCAATGGGTTTTATCAGAGCAGACAGGACACACTCCCTGTCTCCCAGATCTGGGCTTTACATAATGCTACAACACACAGGCTCATTTTCCACATGTTGGGGTGTGTTTGTATTTATGCAGCACATTAATGGTGTACTCATCAGGCTGTTTAAATAAATCATAAGCCGAGACCAGTGATAATGGGCCTCACGGTTAAATAAATGGTTGTTGTACTGCAAGCTAAACTACAGCGTAATGCTTTGATGGAAAGACAAGCCTGCAAATGGAAGCTACACTGAATTTCAACATGGTACACATCTGCATCACCTTGATAAAACATTAGATAGCTCATCATTGTTTCTGGTGACAGCACTGCAGAATGATACTTATTTAGAAAACCATGGCTATTGATTTCCTATCAGCAACGGCTGCTATGCAGGGGTCTAAGCTCAGCTGTAGCTGTGCTTGTTGTTAGCTAAACACACTTTCTGCTGTCTGGTAAATGAAAAAGACAACTCCTGGATTCATCTATATGGTAATGACCCCATCTTCTACCTATTGTAGTCTGCCAGTGGCAAATCACATGGTTAAATCTGGGCCCATTTGTTCGAGAATGGAACAGAGAAAACTTTCCTCGAGTCGAGCAGTTGGTACCGTGGGGTGAGCACATGCTTTCTTTGGCTGCCAGGAAAGGCAGCCCAGACGAGGAGATGAAAGGATCACATCCGTTCTGAAGAGGACAGAGTGGCTAATCCCCCTCCAGCCCCTGGATACTCCGTCCCTTAAGCTGTCCCATTTTCTCCCTCCAGGAACAAATAACACTTTCCCACTTACAACAACTTTCATAGGATTACAATGCAGATCTCTTTGCATACCATGGAGACATGTCAACACAATGTGAAACTGGATGACAAAATAATAACAAACTTGCTTGAGCTCCAAAATGTCATCCGTAAACTTTAAGATTTCAAAAACTTTTTTTTTTTTCTTGTGCAGTCTTGTTCTCCGAAACAAGAGTCCCGGAAATTAAAAAAAAATCAGCTGCATTTAAGTTTGTTTATTTAAAGCGGCTGCAGCTTTCATTCTGCCGTTGATTCTGGCGTTCCCTGTATGGGCACAACAGATTCTGTTGCTCAGTCACAGCAGTCTAGTTGAGAAAGCTGAAGTTAACTACATGGCCTACTAATGCTCTGATTTCCAACCTGGTAACTACATAGAAAGACCACTTTTCTTTCTGTTGGTCTCAGGTGCTTGTGTAGGTCGTATCGAGGCATCAGAAGTGAACTGAGACTGTTTCATAACCTGTTCAAAACTTCATGTAGTAAGTTAAGTACTATTTGGAAAACAACAATAGGAAGGCGTGGATTCTATGAATTTAATCTAAAAAAAAAAAAAAATGCACTTACTGTCATCTTTTCCCTTGCGGTCAGGTATTTCCAAGCCTGTGTTGCCAAGTGGTGGCAAGCTCAGATCAGTAGGAAAAGGTAGGCCACTTGTATTGTCCTCCGACAGCTGGTACATCTGTCTCTGCATGGGCTGCAGGTGCCAGTTTAATCCAAAAAGGTGCATGGCTGAAATAACAAACATAGGGATGCATCAGAATTGATTCATGTTAAGATTAAATCCATGCTTTTTTTTCTCATCAAAGCTAAAAGTGATAAATAAATCATAATATAAATTAAATACAAAGTAAACCCCACGATTCTCCAGGAACTTTTCTGGGGGTAATTATCCAAAGGTGACAGCTGTGAGATGGAGGAACAGGAAGTAAATTCCAAAGGATTAAGAACAATAAGTGGATTAATGGTTAATGGCATTTTCTCAAAAAGTGCTGAGTAGTGAGATCACAAGATGAATGCTGTCCTGACCTCACGGGACAGCATCTGTGTCACCGCACCAACAACGGCGCGGTCCATCCCCAGTGCCCTGTCATTTTTCCAACCCCATTCCCCTACCATTCCCCTGCAAAACTAGGGGACAAAAGGAACAAAAAACGCATCAGCAGGGACACACAATGGGTGTTTCAGTGCGAACACAGCGGATGAAGCATGCTGATATTTTACAAGGTCGACAAAAGAAATGTCCTCTGGAACAATTGCAGCAGAGAGCAGGACAGAGGAGGAGGGGCTGACCATGACAGATCACCAATAAGAGAATGGACAAGACGAGCTTAGCAAGGCAAAAGCCACCTTGGAAGTCAACAGTCAGCAGAAAAGGCCCAGAAACTCAATATAGCTATTTTATTGGTTTGTTGGTTCTTTTAAGCTCCTCAAGTAAATAACCATACAGTTCAATTATACAGAGTGAAATTATCTGACAGTTTTAGACCGTAGCGGGCCTAAGACCTCTCCGGTTCCTTCAATGCTGTTTTCTTCAAATGTGTTGCCATGTTTTTCTTTTTTATAAGAGCATGAGCTTCTTCATGTCAACAATAAGCCTTTTAGTGACTGTTCAGGCAACTACATAGAAAATAAAATGGCTTTATAGTACGGCATAAAGATCTAAGAGTCTTACTATAATACTACATGAACACATGCAGCAAAAATTATAATAACTTAGAATGACTGACAAATTAGCTGTTGTTAATGTGTCTTTAAATTTATTGAGCTAAAGGTTTTCAGTCAACACATGAACAAAAATAAGAGTTGAATGGGACAATGTGATGTTTTTGTCCAACAATTTTGTGTTTTAATCCCAAAAGGCTAGATAATGTGGTGATGACATTATAACCATGCCTGGTGTTAAGAGTTGTCCATAAACATACAAAAAAAACCCCAAAAAACTTGATGTAAGCACACCATGTACCACCACCTCACTCAGGACCTACTACTCACCCGTAAGTCTCATGTCTGCTAATTAAGATATTTTAATCCTTTCAAAGCCAGGCTTAACTCCATCTAATGTTCAGGCTGTATACTTAAATATGACGGCTATATTAGAGTTGGTGACCATACAGTCCTAAGGAAACAAGACTGAAACAATGTGGATCGAAGCATCGTTTTGGCATTATTTTTGTTACTGAAATATGCTGCAGTGAGTTATCAGTGCACTGAATAGAAATGCTCAGATGAAACCGGTGCTGCTTCTCAGAGGATGGACTGGGAGCCCACTGATCACAGCCCTTAATTGTAAAAACAGACGCATGTTTGAACACTACCGTGTCTTCATCCAGGTTAAATGTTAAAAAGTCCTTTATTAATAGTTAAATACCAAACAAAAGACCTTACGTTGCTTTGTTAAGCAATGGATGCCATATCAAATGTCTCCAGTTCAACATGATGGGTAATTCCCCAGAGTAAGACGGGGGGTTCGGCTGTCCAGACTCAGCTATTAACTTCAAAATAACTGAAATGACATGAGTGTGTGACAATTGGCAGTTCAAACTAAACGAAGGTGTCCGATGAATGGAATAGATTCGGTCGCTCCCAAAGGAAACTCAATCAAACACAGATGTAACAGAGAACACCCTCCTGCCTGATTCCTACAGACAGAGCTCTGTGAGAAGCTGGCCCAAGATTAAGAGTCTTTCTTCGATAAAACTCGATGTGTCCTGCACGTTCAAACAATACCTAATATTGTCAAGATGCACACTAAATAAAGAGGTTTGTTTGAGTGTGTTTACATTAAGATTAACTAGATGGATAAAAAAGACTGTGGTTTTTAAGGGAAAAACACAATTCCCTAAGATGGTGAAAGTTCACCAACATGTGTTCTGTGCCTGTCCAGTGCCTGTGGAAGTGACTGTGTCAGCAGAGGACAACCAGTGAAGACACATATGCCTTTGTTTGTCATTATCCAGAAAGACATTCCTTTTGACTTGTAGCTCTACACTGAGTGGCGAAATGGAAGAGGAGTCAGTGTATGTTGCTGGCAGAGCTATCGCAAAGTCACCAAGCAGGGTGTCATTCCAAGAGTCTTAGTAATCACGTCTTTGTGAGCCCCGTTCTTTATCCCATCCGTCCCTGAGGCTTTTAATGGAAAATGGTTGAAGAGGCCTCCCATCCATAAAGATTTACTTGAACGCCTTCTTGGTATCTATGATATGCAGAGCATTGGATCAGAGCCAGCAAAGTCTCCTGATTTTGTTTTTCCTCGCTGTTCAAACTTTGCAAAAGCAGCGCAGTGACACTCAGAAGGCTGCTGCATTGGCTGCAAAATGAAGACTGGCAGGTTGTAGGAATAACAAGGTAGTTCTAATGAGATGGCTACAGGCAGAGACAAGCCGTGTGTGTGTTCCAGCGATGCCACTGACCTGTCAAGAGTACTGAACTTCGTAGCTTCGCCATTTTTTTTTCCTGAGCACATGTTGTGCCCTCCTTTCGCTTATCTCTTGGCAGGAAGTTGGGTCACGCCATGTGCCAATTAGGGAATAGAGGTACTGTAGTACTGTACTGTAGAGCAGACTTCTCAGCCAATCTGAGGAAGTCCGCGTTTATTGCTGTGGGTCATCTGCCAGCATTCTCGGCTTCTATCCTCTGATCTGAAGAGCACTTTCCAACTAGTGCGCACTTCAAGGGAAGCTATGATGAGTAGAATCCTTTTTTTTTCTCAACTTGCTGGTCAAAGTCATCAAATACTGTGAGCATCTAAAAAAAGGTAAACTATAGTGAGGTGTTCAAAAAAAGCAGCATTGAAAGAGGATCTTATATACCTGGATTGAAAAGTGTTTCAACCATATTGTTAATTTGTATTCTTTCATTAATAAAAAAAATATTGAAATTTAAATTGAATATGAAAACTCCTATTGAGGTTTAAAAACAAGGCAGCCGTCAGTTGCTCTACTCTCACTGAACTGCATACATTTTTGCAATATCCATGTCGGTAAAGAATTGATTATAGAAACTGCACATTTCCATTTAAAGATTATTAACCCGTTTTTAGTTTGGAGACATATCGCCTCTCCCACGCCACCTCTTTCTGAATGCCAAAACACTATCAGTCTATCAGTGAAGAAGCTTTTCATACTTTTCATCCTGGTGCCTGGAATTCGGATGGTCAGCGAGTTTTTATTCTGGCAATACTGAAGTGACGGATGGCTGCAGCCAATCCCAATCTATATTTTATGTCCGACCATGACAATATATACAATATTGTACTGGAAAATCAGTAGAATAAACAGCTGCTCTGCAGAAATATCAGCATGTTTTTTTTGGCTTTGTACTTGAAGGATTTTTTGGCCTTCAGATATCGTCTTATGATTACAAATTAGCCAAATGAGCACCTTTTTCATTTTAAGCAGAACTACAAACATCACCTTGGCAAAATGGAGAGCCAAAATTAACCAAAGCACTCATTTTCTGAAAAACCAAAGACGAACAGGTAGAATCTGTGTTGCAGAGTTGGATGATGATGATGCAGTGAAAAATGTTCTGGGGCCCAACCTCTTTGTCCTTGGCTAGCTACCCAGGGTGAATGGTAGTGAACACAGGAGGATACTGATGACCTTAAAACGAAGGAACATATTACAAATGTGCTAATGAGCAAGCAACCACAGAGAAAATAGTGCCGTCTCTAACCCCCGACCTTTTTACACTTCAAAACGTCCCGATTTACAAAGCTGTGACAAAATAAAAACGTGCTGTAAGTCAAAACATCTGTCACGAGGCATAATTGGGTTCATTAGACATCTCACCCAGAGTTCCCAATTACAGGCCTCAATAATTAATTGCGCTTGAAATTAATGTATTTTCTCATCAGCCTTTAATTAAACATGGCCCTCGTTCTTGATTGGAAATTCCGATCTTAGGGTGAGGTTTGGTCTCCAACATGTTTACTTGTGGTGCATCGGGAGATGGTATGAGTTTTGTGGGGAACAATTACACAGTCTGATTAAGCACTATCAGGCTGATGGGGCTCTCTGGCTTATGGCCAAGTCTCTAGCAGTAAACTGTAGACACATATCGTATCTCTACTTCTAAAAGCCAAACCGCACTGCTGACGCATACAACAAGCCAAACCAGAACTTGCTAACACCCACTGCCATTGATTTCAAACTGCTGGGACACATGGATAATCACCATGAGCAGGAACCAGACGATTTTTTTAAATCCAGCGCTGCTCTGAATTTCAAATTAAACAATTCAAATGGCTCTGGTGACGAAAAATGAATAATCAGATTTTAGTTCGTTTGGCCTCAAGGAGAAGCAGAAACGATAGCTTTCCTGATTGTTACGGCATAATGCATATCTATAACAAATGTCCTCAATGAAGAATCCATTTATCTCACTGATGAAGGCCATGTGGAAGGATCTGGCTGTTTTTTCACTGACTTCATGCATATGAACTACAATGTTCTCCCCATCCCTCTATTTGAAAAACTATTCCTTTTCCTGTGCCAGACTGAATTCAACAGCATAACCATTTATATGTTAAACAGGTATTCACAGCCAATCAGATGTATTTTTATATGGTAAAATAGATTAAACAGAAGTGTATATCACCTCCTTATTTGAATTCGTAACAATGAAGAACCTTCATTACTTGAATGAAAAAGGATACTGCCAGCTTTTTCAAAACATTCTTGGGACTGTCTGCCAATCAAGGCCACAATGATATTCAACAATATCTAAATTGAGTATACCTGTTTTACATGATATTTTGATTACCTGTCTTCTCCCCTACTCACTGCAACCTTCTCACTCAGTATACTTTATAACATTCTTCCTCTCTACTATAGCACTAATTCAGTCAACATGTGGTTTGCTTACCCCACCCACACCCCACAAACCACTTGATGTGCTCTTAAAGTTGCATGAAAAAGCTAGTGGGAAGCTATCTGCACCGCCAAATGTATGTTTCCAATAAAACAGGCAGCTAGGGAGGGACTTGTACAGAGTGTTCATCCATGGCAGCATGAGACTGTTCTATAAATTCAGAAAGCATTCATTGGACTCAAAATTAGTATAAGCCCCAGAGTGTGGCATGAGTCGTCAACATTTTCCAGGAGATTACCAAACTCTAAAATACTGTACAATACCTACAAGACAACTTACTTGCCATTGTTGGTTCTGATATTTGTGTATAGATGAGATATAAAGCAAGACGTATGTGATACATCTATTGTATATTGACTTCAAGGGAACTTTAAATGCCCCAAACCCTTCCACTTGAAGAAACAAACCTCACACTGCAGCAGACCTTTGATCTACCCACAATCCTTTTCCATTCCTTATCTTCTCAACCGCACAGTTGCTGTGGATGCTCCTGCTATTTTTAGTTGCAGTGAACCTATGAACTGCCCCGTGGCCTTATTTGTTTTTAAGACTGTTTATTCTCTTTAAAGCAAATGTGTGTATTTGCTACTCTATCTTTGATTGAGTTAACCGTAGTGATTTAACTTCAAGCCAGCAATGATGTTGGGAACACTTGGAAGAATCTCTGCCAATCATAAAGAGCTGAGTTTTACATCACTGGCAGAGTAAACAGCTTGGAATAAACATGAGATGAGTAGGTCCCACGGACAGTGATAGCCTGCAAGGCTGAAAAAAACAGATGAAAAAGCAACATAAACTCCAAGTAAGAACACTATATATGGTCTCTGAGAAATATGGACAGACAATATTGAAGCAATTTATTTCAGAATCCACTTACTTTCACTTAAACAAGACTGTTTACACAATATTTCAAGTCACTAGTGAAAATCTTGCAGATGCATTTTAAATGACTGTATTATCAGACATGAATATGATTACTTGCGGGTTTGACAGAATACAAAAAGACCAGAACTGATTTAATAGCTTAACTCAGACATCGCAGCTGGTAGTCCTTACCCAGCTGGGACCTGGGTATGCTGGTCAGGGGATCTTAAATTGAATAAGATGAATATTCTAAATGTGCAGTCTTCTTTTGTCTGATGGCTGATGCCTTTTTAATTCATTTCCAATCTGACCTATTCATAAGAGCAAGAAACTGGAGTGCCAATCTCTGCAGATTCAGTCAACCCAATCCATGAATGATAATGTTATTTCGGACGAAATGTGTGGGTGAGGAGTCAATCTGTGAGTCCCTATATAACTACGCTCATATAAGGCTCAGAGTGCAGATTGGACTCTATTAAAACGGGTGACAGAGGGAACACAATAGAGCATGGATTCATCCTGTGTCTGCAGTTAAGTGGGGGGTGGAGCTGGGGGCGGATAGGTAGAGGCACCCAACCTGGTGTGTGGAAGCATGAGAGGTGACTCACCAATGAAGTAGGCCAACAGGAAGAGGAGCGTTACTGAGATGAGGATGGCACTGAGAGCAGCACATTTCCAGTTGCAGTGCTTATATGGTTTCTTCAGGCTGAAGGCAGGTCGAGAGAACGTGTTTCGAGGCAGAGGGCGTGGAGGAGGGGAGTACACTGTGCTGGAGGTCAAAGGGTATCCTGGTGATGTCGTGCAATACATTGGTGATGTTCCACCTGGTTTGAACAGGAAGTGCCTGAAAAAAACATATTTTCCTGTTGGTCTTAGCAGAATCAATTATTTTTTCAGGGATGTCTATCATCATTATATTTCAGGTTATTGTCTATCCAAGTGCAGTCATTTCCACTGGTAAGTAATTCTGTTTCCAAGCGCATTCAATACTGTTACCATAGTCACGCTTCTGCTGGATTAGTCAGAACACTAAGGCATACTGGGTTGTGCTCAGTCGAAGCTGTGAATCAATATTAAATCTAATTTACAGGACTAGTGACCGCAGCTGGCTCATGTTTACGTATTCATGCCGGCATGGTGAAGAGTAATTCCCAGTAACTATGTGTCAAGGCTGTCCAGGCAAGACATATAGTATTTAATGTCATAGCATGGAGTTGGACCGATTTATTTGCCCTTGAAGAACATAGCTGGCTATCTGAGAGAACATGTGTAGAGCTGCATGTCCAAGTGCCGTATGAGCAGCAACATCAGAGAGTCAGTGGCAGCGGAACTGTTGTCAAGGCCGTTTTACTGACAAGTTTACAAGAAGCTTGCGAGCGACAGTGACATGAACGTGATTGAATGCCACATTACAATGTATGATGTGGAAAGTCACTGAGACCATATTTTATTTATAACTATCAGAACAAATCTCTGACATCCCCTATTCTACTAATAGGAGACACCATGGGCGACTGTGTTTCATAAAGCGGTCATGCTTAACATTAATCAAAAGCAATACAACCCAACAATGTGACTTAATGCAAATTGTTAGTTGTATTAAACAGGGAAGGGACAGATACAGCAAAGACTGGAGCACCCCAGGAGACACACACTGATGATTGACAGCACTGCAAAACAGAGGATGCTTGATGGAAATATAGCACAGGCATCACGATTGTTTTCATGGCAAAGCAGATTCTGACAGTAGTGTGAGCCAGATAGCAAACATGCAACATACCCGTCGCTGTACGAGGCATCGTGGCGTGCTGATGCCAGAATGTCCATCTCAATGAGGTTGTCCTGTAAAGTCTCTAGGAATGTCTGCTTTGCTATGTTTCTACACACAGGTGGAAAGATGGATATGAAGCTAGTGTGAGATGTACGTGCAAGAAACACAGAAATGCCAATACAGTATGTGATCACCAAGCAACATCAACAACAAATGGGAGATCAAGACAGACGACGTGGGACAAAGAAACCAAGGCCCTTATGGAAACTACTTCTACAAAGGTGTGAGACAAATAACATCTATCTCTCTTGTTCCCCTTGCTTGGGCACTGCATACCTTGTTTTGTACGAGCCCTGCCCTTCTCTGCAAGCGTCTTGCTCCTCTCTAATATACATCAGAGTATTCTGGCTCCTTTAAGGTTGTGGTTGGAAGAGAACAATGCATCACTTACAGGTAAAAACCTTAAGGTTTCTAACACTTATTTAAGACAGCACACGTTTTATTACCATCTTTATTTCACTGTGAATTACAAATGAGCTTGTCATTAAAGTTTCATAATTTTCAAGCTGGACAGTTGCCTCAGGTACAGTTGTTTTTCATGTAATGGTTGCGGCACTCCAAAAAAAACCAAACATTTTCAGTTAATACACAAAGTCTACAAGCACACGTCTAATTTCTCCAATAATACACTCCCCCCAATGAGAGCTTGGTTCTGTAAGAAAATTCTGCAGCAATGCAATGGAGAAATGAATTGTCCACATGCAATGGGCAGGCTGAACACATTCAGTGGTACAAGAGAAAAGCCTTGTTTTTGATCCCTCATCTGTTCACAGTCTCTCAAGTGTGTGTTCTGGGAAAGAATGTGACTGTTAATGAAGGGAGAGAGATGTTTGGCAGAAACTCTAAAGAAAATGGTGGGTCGGCAGGACAGGGCCAACCAGCTCCTGGCATCTCTCCAGTCATAAAGCAGGATACGACCTAGCAGCGCAGAATTTATAAGGGTCATTAAATTTAAAAAAAGTGCAGAGAGACGGCTGTTGTAAAACTATTAACTAAGCAAAGGTGTCACTTAATATTTTTGTGTCTGTGTGGATGTTACTAATGGTTTCAATTTCATTATTGGAACTTTAGTAGTCGATTTTTCTTTCAAGGCACTTGGTCATAAAGATTACATATGTGGTTTTGAGCAGAACTCTTGCCTGTTGCAGATCCATTCTCAGCCACACCATCTGTTTTCTCCTCCACAGGGAATACCTGTGCAGGATTAACTTTGGAGCTGGATGACGTGTAATCATTCATTATAGCACTAACTGTCCTACCTGCCAAATTTGATGCTCATTTTCCTGTTGACTGAACCGGGAGGAGGAAGAGACAGTAATTCTGTTCATGGCCAGTTGTGTAGCCATGCCAAATTAACTATTCTCCTGTCACCAACAGTTTCATTTATGCAAAACTGGTTTACTATATACACTACTGACAATAGTGTGGCTTTAAATGTCTAGTGTGTAGATTGCAAAAACATCAGATTTGAGATAAATTATTTTCTATCTTTAATAATTTCCTTAAAAATAAAGGCTACACACTGGCTTTTTATTTCAGTGCCTGCTGCCTGGTCACACAGAGAGGTATTTTTTGTGGAGTTTATCAACTACTAGTAGAGTACAATGTGATCATTACCACGGTTGAAATAATTTGCCTTCCTATTCTTGATTTCATAGTGCCTTGCAATAAAACCGGCCAAAGGAAAACCAACACATATTCCCTTTGTTCCAATAACACTTGACAGATCTACTTCACACAAGGGCCTCCTATTGAGAAATGTGCTGGAGAACTGAACACTGATTAATATGAAATAAATAAAACTCAGGGCTGAAGTCGAGGAGCAATGAAGCCTGCTCACGGGAGCCTGAATGTAATTTTGCAAGAACTGTTTCATATCTAACCCGATTATAATTACTCTGCTGTTTAAACTCAATAACTTCCACTGTTAGGATTGCTAACATTAGACGAAGACCCAAAAGCAGGACTTTTCTCTTGTTTGCCACAAAATCATGTTCATCACAAACGTAGGGCTCTGCCCCGAGCAGGATAGCTTCCATTTTTATTGCTTTGCTCCTTGTTAGCACTGTGGTAATTTAATATGGAGCAGACGGCATGAAAACCTGTGTTCAATAGCATCAGCTCAAGCTCACTCTCACAGATGCCAACATCTCTATACACTGTAGATTTTGACACAGTACCTTGTTTCCAAGGGGATGTTGCTGTTGAGCAGCCAGTTGTCCTGTGCGCTGCCAGAGTCTTGGCCACTGGCTGGACCCTCAGGGGGAACAGAGCTGTCTGTGGGCGCGGGACTCGGGTTGCTCCGCGGTGTGTAGTTGCCTCTGTTCAAGGAGTTAATGGAGGCTGCATGGTGATGATTGGGCGAGTGGGAGTGGGAGAGCGGTAGAGGAGGCGTCCGCAGCCGAGAGTGGTTTTGAAAGGCTCCGTCTGAAAAACAAAAGAGGAAGGAAATAAGACATGTTACAGAAGGGTTAGAAGAAGAAAAGTAAAAAATAAATATAATTCTACTAATGTATTGTTGCTTTGAGGCACTCGAATCTTGGTTACCTTTGTAAGAACAATCAAAGATGCCCATTCACAGTGTGTTTCGCCAACACAGAGTTGTGAAACTACAGCAGATCCATTGAGGATGCATGTTACAAAAGATTTGGGAAAGTGCGTTGGCACGAATGTGCCAGTGGTGTAAAAAGAGCCTCAAGGTGTCACTTTAACTCCCTGAGCTTCAAAATTCGGATGATTTACGGATGAATAGCCATCGCTTCACCAGCAGCTCATAAATTAACACCTAAGCTTAATAAGATTAATTTCACTGAAGAGCTACAAAGCCGTTACGTGAATCGCTGTTTAAAAAGTCCCACTTCTACTCATTATTTCTCCCAACTGGTCTCCATCAGAGTGTGCTCTCTGCCTCCCGCAGAGACCAGAGACTGTTTACTTAGACCAGACACTGGCTGCGGTGTAAACAGACAAGCTGGCCTCTTCTTGAAACTCCCCAATTCTTTAGGCTTTTTTTTTATATTTATTCAGCCAGGGAAAGATGTTTGAGTATGTGCAGACTTTACGGAAGCAATAGCCTGTTTCACCCTGTCTGCAAAATCTTAACTACTGCCACGGAAGCACATACGAGATTTTAAAGAGAAACCTTGAACAGAAAATTGTTTTTCTAACCATGCCATTATCAGGTCTACGGTGGTCAACCTGATTAGAAGTGATTGCGCATCATTTAAAACTATAAGATACGATGTGACGAACAACCGATTTCATCCAGTGGTCATACTGTATATGCTCTGCACCTCAGACCAGTGTCCTTGTGCACCCTGCATCCATTTATTTCCACATCTGCTGGGCCATTCATCAATCAATGAACTCCTGGCTTTCCACAGAGTGAAAGAGTGGCTTTTCTTTATAGCATCAAGCCTCCTTTATTTCACAGATATCCACAGCACTAAATTGCCAATTTACTGCACAGAGAGCGAAATATAGACAAACAGAAGGCTTATTTGGTATAATCAACTCCTTCATTACGGCGACACATACACACACAAGTCATTGCACATATTTTGAGGGGGTCACGAACAAGACGCTACCATATCAACATGTGTCAGTCAAGGAAGATTGATAAGCAAACTGTTGAGGTGCACAACTGGTTGGGCTGTGAACAAAGTAACGTTAAGCTCCGGTGCTTGAGGTATTTCAGGAAAGTGGAAAGAGAGCCTATTGTGTTCACAGGTGATGTGCTAACGAACGGCTCAGCGGGGAAAAACAAGACAAGAATTCAGTGTGCTGCATTTAATCCTCAAGCAGCTGCGAAAGTTGCTTTCTGCAAGGCTTTCAACACACATTTGCTTTAAAGGAAGCTTAGCAATTCTACACACGTATAGTGTTCCCCAAAAAGTTCTGTATTTCTAGATTTCTTCTTACTTTTTGTACATTTAATGAAACATTTAACATTGAGTTTCACCTTCAGACTTGAATTTTAAAGCTGGCTCGCTGCCACAATTCACATATTTTAAAGGATGAACCACTGACAGACATACTTTAACGTCTTTTTCATTTTGGAGAGAGTGCTGTCTCATGCATTATCTCATGTGTCTGCTGCACTGACAGATGGCCCCATACTGCGCACTCTTTTGCACAATGCTGCCCTCGTAATTAGCCGAGCCACTGAGAGAGAGGCGCACCACGGTCCTGATGAACAGGACTGGTGTGAGGTAGAACCACACAGTTGTTGATGACCTCCCTCCTGCTCAGTAATGTACCTGATCCCCAAAGCCATTAATAAGGCTATGCTAATTCGATACAGGGACAGCACACACAGACATACGCAGTGCAATAGATCACAAGGACAAATGCGTCACCGCGCTGGAATGCATTTACTGCTTGGTAAACAAATACTTTACTTCCTATGACGATCAAGCAAACAGTTTACAAGCACTGTAAATCATTTTTTGAATACTTGGTAACTCATCTGAGAATCCTGCTTGCAATACATTTTGAGAGTCATGCTACAGCTTCAAAAATGATCACAGAAAGGAATCAATACATCATTACATACCACAAGCATCACTAAAGTACACCATTGAATCCAGAAAGTTGGGACGCTGTGTACAAATGAGAACAGAATGCAATCATTTGCAAACAAACAGTGTTTGCCAACAACATTTTTACAAGTACAGCCCAAGTAGTAATGTCAGTACATAAATATATCATATACAGTACGATCATGTGATTCAAAATGTGTTGAACCTCGGACCATCCTTGCTACGACTAAGCCTTTCCAAAAATCAATGTTGATGATGTGCAAAATTGAACCTATTACATTTCTTGTATTTTCAGTTGAGTAAATTGTCAACAAGAATAAGCAGATTATCACATTCTGTTTCAGTTATGTTCATAAAGTGTCCCAACTTTTTTGGAATCAGAAGATTTTGCCAAATACTACAATATTAAATATATTCATACAGATATTCATATAAATTCACTTTTAAATTTCCTTTGAGCATTTATCAAAGAATTTGCATTCATCTTAAATCAAACTTGGTTATTAAACTGGATGTATCAATAAATCAAAAGACATGTTTTTACTTACTAAAAAAGTATGAAAATAATAATTGGTGGGGGACTGTCTGCGATTATTTTGAAATGCTAATTGCTATACAGGTTCATTCAGTTGTAAAGTAAATAAAAATTATAACAGTAATTATAAATATTAGATTAAAGTCTAATCCACATTTTAAATCAAATGTCCCAGTATACCAGTATTAAGTCAAGTTTTAATGCTTGTTCAGTCTCAGAAAGGCTTATTTTCGTGAGCTGTGTTCATATTTAGAATTAAAAACCACAACACATTGTTTAATTTGTCAGAAACTATGCAATATAATCATGTATTTAAAATAACCTTGTAGATGTAGTGTCCTCCACAGGCTTTACAGTCTGCACAGAAGCATTGCTAAACTCGCCTACTTCACTTGCCTACTTATTTGCATATAAGCCAGCTGCACTTTAATGCATTGTGGAGCATGTTCGGCCGAAAGAGAACTAGATAAGCACTCCAACATGATTAAAATTCACTACTTGACAGTATGCATGTTTGCCCTCATCCAACCAGTAAATCTTCAACAGCCAGGTAAGCACTCACTGTTATTTTTGTAGGAATTAACAGATAGCCGAGAATCAAGACAGTTTGTGAGACAAAGCAGAGGGCAACGCGACCCCCACAGATGTGGTGAATCAGCAACAATTATTCACTACTATCCAAAGGACAGAAAAAAAATTAATGGTTTTCTATTGACCTGCTTTGCACAACGAAACTGGCGAGAAAAGGAGATTCATTTGTTATCAGAGAGACAGAGAAGGGAGACTTTGCTACAATAGCCAAAGTTTCACATGGCATTCAAAACAGAAGCCTAAAGATATCCATTCAGTCTGGGAATGTGGCTTTTTCCATTTTTCTTCCTAACAGATGTATGCACCGGTTAAGGCCTCCTGATGCTATTCTAGACAAGTAATTAAGGCAAATCCACTTCATTAGCTAGGACCTCACCCCCTACCCTGAGAGATAACAGGAATGTCTGTCTAATGGTAAGTTGCTATAATTGCTAGGGGGGCAACTGGCCAGATTGTGAGGTGTCAAATGGCAACACTATAAAATTAAAACTGGCAAAAACTTTCCAGAGTTTTAATGAAACAAAGAAAGGGTGTCATTTAACACATTAAAACATTTAAACAGATAACTGCTTGAGGAACAAATGATTACTTTGTGGTTGAGGATCTATAATAGTGGATTTTAAGAAGCTTCCACATCGTGAGAGTTTTAAAGGCTGCTGACTATTAACTTATGCACTGCTGATCCCAGGCCACTTCAATGACAAACATCAGGCACATGTATCTCATGATTGTGACTCACTGAGCATGTGATCATACTGACCCTGAACCAGACATAGAATAAATTCAATACAGGTCTGAATACATTTCTTTTTAACAAAATAACACATTTACACATACTGTATGTGCTCCCTGGGTGATTTACATTTCTATTAAGTTGATGATGTTGGTGAATGTATTATTAAATAATATATTATCATATGTAGACTGCTGTATGGATCATTGGGAAGTGCACTGAGTTCTATGTAAAGAAAATCTCATAAACAACTTTTCTTGATTCAGTGTATTTTCTAGTTAAAACCAAATGTCTGAGTTACACTAAAGAAAACCATTTATTCTGCACAAGACTTACGCAGGAAACTTTCATTAGTGGGTCAGGGAAAGAGAAATCCTATTTCTTGGACTACATTTTTGCAAAGCAGCACGCTGACATCCACATGTCAGTTCTGATGCCTCCACTCTACAACTGAGAGGTACTCCTGCAAATCCCATCCTCCACATCAGCTGGTGCACGTCCTGCCTGACTATCATCAGCAACAGTAGTCATGGAAACTATTCAATACAGCACGTTAGAGCAGTAAATCTATATGTTAAAGACAAGACTTCATGTCACTAAATATGTAATGTAATTTAGACGATATAAATGTATTCTAAGTAAGAAGCACTTGCGTTGTTAGATGCGATCGATGCAAGCTATTTTAAATCATCTGTCTGCAGCGGTTATAGAGATACTTTTTTTTTTTTTTAAATATATCTATCTATAACCTGCACTAACAGTACATTTACACTCTTGAATGCATTTTCGCCAATACATGTCAAATTAAATCTGTCAAAAAAATTCACAGAAAAATATGACATTTGATATTTAGTAATATTCAAAAACAGCTACAGTTGCTGATATCTGCAGTTGGAAAACATTTCGAAGGGATCATTTTGGAGCTTGTCACATTTGGAGGAACACTGGGTTCCCACTTTTTATCACTCCTTGCCGTGTCAAGTCCAGGGAGAGCGGCTATTTCTGAATAAGGGCAGTGGATAAAATCCCTAGCACTAATGGTCACACCTGATGAAATAAAGTGATATGACATGCCCCGGACACCCAATCAACGCATTGAGGTGTGAGCCATTCGATACAGAATTAATCAAAAGCTATCCAGTGCCCAGATAAATCATTAAATCTTGCTTACTGCTACAACCCCTATGGCTAATCACAGGAGCAGAATTTCCAGTTGAGTAGCATTTGTCTATAAAAATACAAATAGAATTTATCATGAAGGCAGTGAAGCTGCACTCTCTCACGGCTCCCTGAAGCTGGTTCTCTCTGCTGGCCCTGCTGTTTCCTACACCATTAGAAAAGTCTGAAGGGAAGAGCCATGCGGGAATACTAGCTGTCTTTCCTGAACTCATTTGAGAGCTAACAGGTACCACAAACAACACATGGTGGGTATAACGCTCAGCTCTTCACTGGCTCTCTCTATGGGAATAAGGTGAAAAAGACCTTCTGGATTCGGAACATAAGCTCACCTTCATTACCAACTGGAGGAGAAAAATCCTGCTGTTGTGTAAGTATATAACACCCTGCCACCAGCTCTCACTGTGGAAACTAAATGAGTTTTATAACAAGAAAAAACAAGTTTCATTCGATATATTTTGTGACATTCTCTTCTGTTTTCCTTATAGAACACAGTCAAATGCTTGTTTAGAATAACTCTAGGGACGAAAAGCCATGTGTCAAGAACTAGCTTACATACAATCTCATTTTCTTTTTTCAAGATATTATTTCACAGTGTATAAATGTCATTCATGGACTGTAAATGTACCGAAAAGTAGCCGTTAGTCCGACTGGCGTGTCACTGTGTGGCAGAGTTTGATTTTCAAACATGCTACACAGTACATAACACAAGTCCAGCAGGAACGTCAGACAGGTCAGCATCATCCCAACAGGAATAAACAAGTTTGCCAAATTCTCATATCCCCACAACACACATCAACTGCCAGTTGTCTAGCCAAAGTGACTGTTGTTGTTAATGCGATGTCACAGTGATTCAGTCTACATGGAGCCCCATTAGCTTCCATGAGGTGCTTGCTTGCTCTCCTGCAGTCCATAGAAAAACCTCATGCAGTATCTTAATGTTGAGCAATATGAGCCCTTGCAAAAGTCAATTCAAAAATGGATAACACATAATGCATGGTAGGATGGGGAAAAAAAAAATCTATAAATAAAACAAAAGAATTAAAAGAAAACATTTACTTTTAAACTGAGGTTCACCACAATGTGCAGCCTAATCCACTGGGACTAGTCCTGGCATATGTTTCTCTCTCCCTTTTTGAGATCAAATGGATTTCCTGTCATTCTTTGAGCCGCCTTAGAAAGAACAAGACGAGTGGTTATGTATGCCCTGCTCTGTATGTCACTCTGCTGCATATCCATCAAGAGGTTGAAGATTTTGTTAGAGGGCACAGATGGTCTGCAATTATCATGGAATGAAAGTAATGCATCTCAATTTATGTCAATGAAAAGAAGATATGTAGGTATGCAAAATGCATTATCCATGGTCTCTGTGCGCTGACAAACAGCAAGTCGAATGGAACTGGACAAATTGTCTGTTGGCTCCACTTCATTGATAACTCAGCATCAACATCAAGAGAAGCCAATTCCTTTTGATATGTCAACTCAAAAACTGGAATCTCACATGTTCAGAAAAAACAGGGGCATGGCATGCAAGTGCCATGTGCTACTCATTAAATTATTATTTAGCCTCAGATAGTTTTCATTCCTCATGGTGTCTATGGATGAAATACTTTCTTGGGATGACCTCTTTTAACCACATCCCCCCTCCATCCTTGTAGACACAGGGGGATGATTAAGCAGCTTAAATGAAGACTTATTTGAATTCACACACCACCACGTCCCCAAGCCTTCTACGCAGCTCAGCATTCCTGCTTGGTCAGCTGTGAGGTGCTGGTGCGCTGCCCCTTTCACCAGGGAGTCTGCCTGCACTGAAGCCAACACTGGCCGACCCCATGCTGTTTTGCATTAAGAGATGCTAATGCTGGGAGGTTGCAGTGTCTCAGATCTTGCAGCTCAGCGTGGCAGCGGGCTCCCACTGGCAGTCTCCCCAGGAAGAAGCCCCTCAGAGAAAGCCGAGGGCCACGGTGAAACACATGCTTCACAAAAGGACTGCAGGCTTCAGCGAGCAGCCTCGTCAGCCTTAGAGAAACCCTGGCTCAGTGTTCGTCCAAATGAAAACAGGATCCCGAAAAAAAAACCAAAAATAAAATAAACACTGCAGCCGTGCAGGCTACTAATGTGAATAACGATATGATGCTGAGAGCGTTTACTTGTTCAAAATCTAGCAGAACATTTTAAGTCCTGTATGTGGGCTCGAATATGACCTTGAGCAAATGTAATCTGAAGTGATAAAAAGCCACCTGTTTTCCGGTGCAACAGATACGCTGCGAGCCAATTATTGTAGGCATATGTAGTCTTTTTTTCTGTGGTTGTTTACTGACAGAAAAGAAGTAAATATTTCCTGTACCATGTCAACTCTAAATTTGAATATTTCTTCAATAACTGACCTGTATGTCAAAGAGATCTGATTTGATATTCCAGTCATTTTTACCATGGTGGCTTTTAAATTACCTTTTCGCTCATGTAATTCCCCCTGAAAACCTGAGATGCATACTTAATTCCAGATTACACTTGGCAACACTTTTCCTCTCCAGAATTCCAACCTAATTCCAGCCTAATGAAAGAGAAAACATTAAAATTCCTGTCACATACATTTGATAAGATAAAATAATTTAGATATAATTTAGGACATTTGCGACCTTTGCTTTGATTATATGGAATATGCAGTTGTGTGTCCAAAACCTTCTTCTGTATGCGACTCTCTATAAAACCTGTCTGGCTCACTCTTGTTTTGTCACCTTGAGAAGATGAGGTGTATGTAGCTGAAGGGAACAGTGTCACTAGACATTGAACAAGGTTTTTATGAAGCAATTTCACTCCCCGAAATGGTGAAACCAGACTGGAATGATAAAGTTATTCAGTTACATATAGTATTTACCACGAAAGCTTAAGGGGCTGGAAATATTTCATATAGAGAGCTATCAGATCTTTCCACAAGATGTAACTTAATCAGGATTAGCGTTGCAAATGGTCTTTTTTTGTTTGTTTGTTTTTCTGAGGCGACTGTGTTATGAACAACTTTTCAATCAAATCAAGCAGCAGCTACAAGGAACAGCCATTGTGTTGCTCGCTGTACTGAAATATTCGTATGCATTTTAACCAAAAGTACAAGATTCTAATGAACAACATCTGTAAGCTTGCAAAGTAATTTGATGTGACGGTATGTAGCAAGCTTACATGACTCACTAGGTGTTTTAAGTGGAGGCTCCTGTCTGCACACTTTCTGATTGTAATTGGCGTGTTACTGTCGAGAAAGAGAAAAAGAAAAAGAAAAAGAAAGGCTTATTTTGCATGATGAACTTCTTATTTATATGTTACCACAACAACGTGAAAGGTCCTCAAAATGGACGAGAGCACGAATGGTACTGATTTTATATTACCAAGTTACAAAAGTGTGAAAAGGTTTCGCATCGACTAGCAAGAGAATCACAGAAACACGCTGTTCTTTGCAACTTGAAAGGAATCAGGCAAAGTCTGTGGATCACTATGGTGGAAACTAGCGCTGCAGATATTCCTCCTCCGTCCTCTCCTACCCCTCACTGACAGCCCGAGGCCAACCTAAATGCTGTACCTATGCAAATCAGTGTCATTGTTATGAGACAAATCTGTCGCGGTAAAGGCCATTTCCCCCCACCCATGTCCCCTTAAGCACTCATGTCACTGCTGGGTGACCAGCGTGTTGCTACTGTGGAATTGGGGAGGGGGGGGAGATTTGCGGCGGGATTAATAACTCATTCTCTCGGCTTTCTGAGCAGGCAGCTGGAGCACTTTGGAGTTTGATGTAATTCAACCCTTTGGGTAGTTAAGTTGGAAGCTCGATCAATTATTTAGACCATTTTATTTTGTTTTGTGTTTGCCATGCCAGTGGGATAAGCAAGTAGCAGCTGTAGTTGAAAGGGATCAACATTCACATACCAAAAAATACACTATTCAGCATGCAAATTGATGGCTTATGGGAGATATGCAGCACAAACTGCTGAGTTTGAATGACGTTTTATGTTTTCATGTTGGGGGATCATAAACAAGAATGTGAAACCTGCCATACTTCAGAGCTGGATATTTTGTGACCACAATAATATACCTGGTTTCCTAAAGTTACCCTCCATACACATCCATACAATTTTCACAAGCCATACAGCCATGGACGGTATATTGAATTAAGGAGCGTCAAGGCCTTCCAAGCCAGTAATGAATCCACAAGAGTGCATGGATCAATAGCGGTCATACATCAAACCAAAATACAAATACAAATACTAAATCAACTCAACAAAACAATTTCACCCCACAGATAAATCTAAACCATGTTGTCTGCCACACATAATTCATTAGTGCCCACAGTGACACACCAAATTAAATCTTTGCTGGATTGTGAGTGAGTTAACAACTGATGCCGTGTGTCACACATGTTGACTGCTGCTTAGTAAATCTACTGTACATGTTTTACAGTCACTGAATTTTTTTTATCAACTGTCAACACCATGTTTGCAGTTTGGGCGCAAATGTCATTCTGTCAGTCCGAATGAGTGTGCAGTCAACAGCAGGAGACACTGAGTGTTTCAAGAGGAACGAGGAGCTGACATTTATTAATGAGAAACCACACTGGGAATTTTCAAACCTAAGCCTAAGTCAAGAAGCACCGTTTGATTTGCTAACAAAATATAAAACTAGAGTAGGTCTTTCATGGGGCTAACACTGTTTTTCCGATATAACTTAAAAGCAGTCAGTCCTTGCATTGATATAGGATGATACAGCAGGGATTAAATGAGACCTGGCAGGAAGTTATTCTTTATTTTCTTGCTTTATATCCTCTCTGAGGTGCGGAGGATGCATGCAGACTGTTCTTTCTGAAAATTCTATAGAGGCATTGTAGATGGTTACTCCCACCAGCACACACTGAAACTGAGAAAATAAATTCTGTGACAAATATCTTGTACTGAACCAAAATTGTCCATCTCTTTGAGTGAGACTCTGAACTTTGCAGACCTTGCTTCAGAGACTTCTGTGCATTTCCTGAGGCTACATATCGACTCAAAGTTGCAACTCTCTCTCATGTTGCTGAGAAAAAAAAAAAGGGGACATAATCTTGCCCATAGCCATCTGCATGACCTATAACACAACATATCCATGAGCAGGGGAAGGCTAACCTCCAGAAAGCAGCAGTAGTTTGAAAACCAACTCACCATCAGCAGTTGCAGTGGCAGGAGCATACAGGTTCCCTGAGCCAGTTTTAACTAAGAATGAATTGGGGCCAAACTCATCCTCAGAGTCAGAGTCCTGGGCTGGCTGAGCCGCACAGTTACCTAGCAACCCTCCCTGGCTCTGATTGGCTGCAATGGAAGGGGGAGGGTATGGGAGCTGCTCAACGGGGGAGGAGGAGGCGGATGAACAATGCGGAGGACCTGTGGACCACAAACAGAGACAACACATGGGGGGGTAATGAAACGCACCCAAACACAAGCAACATCACATAGGAGCAGATCCCACACACACATGGACACACATGCAAAAGCAAGACTTAACTCTGACACTTCAAAAACAAACAGGGACACATCTGCCTTTGTCTCTGCCACCTCACTCCAGCTGGGAAGAACAATACAAACAACTGAAATGACTTTGAGATGCAATCGAAAAGGCAAATACCTGGCACGGCTTTAGAGAAACAAAAACAACAAACGTCCTTTTTGGGATGTTAAATGCAAAAGAGGAAAACATTTCCAGGTTTCAAAGCTCAAATCTTTGAATAGAATTAAAACACAGAGCTGATCAGTTAGGGGGTGAGCCTAACCTTGTCTCACAACTGCCGTCCCTCACATACGAACATCCATTTAACACACAGTCATTATCTGCGCTCATGGTAAATTTATGCCAGTTTTAGTAGGGAAACTTTCACAGCACGGAATGAGCAAATAGCAAGGCCCTGATTTAATATTCCGGATCTATATCTGCACATATACAGTACTGACCTCATTAAACTGATCAGATACCAGATACAACCACATTAAATACAAAAGTCTGTTATGTTATACAGATGAAAAATTAATAACTCTACAGACCTTCTAAGACAAAATAAGCCTCATTTTCACAAAGCTTAAACAACTGTTGGTGTACATGACAATATGTTTAGCCTATATCACATTAAATTAAATTATAATTAACAATAATTAGTAATGTGGATAAAAAACTAAGTGGGTAAAGCATTAGAACAAGAAGAGCAGTATGGTAAGTCTAGAAAATGATCATTTATTAATTAAAACAGCATTTAAAGCCAGGAAAAGTTTTTTTAAAATATCACGATGTAACTATATCCATAACCTATGACAATATATAGTGTTGTATCAGGATCAATCATTTCCCAGCTACACAGTATTCAAACTTCAAAGCAGAGCCCGGAGCGAGAGCAAGTCTGAAACATCGACTAAAACACAACTAAAGGATCCTTCAAACACTCTCAGTTTTGAAATTCTTAAAAAAAAGAACACAATTTAACATAACTGCACTTCTCCAAACTACAAAAGTTGCACAAGCAGATTCAAATGTGTGTACTGTGCAGCAGCCACATGAATAATATGCTCCCAGATAGAGCAAGGATGTTAATACCCCTCCTGTGGAAATACATATATAACCCCTGCCAGCCAAGAAATGAATCCAACCTGAACCAATCCTTCCTATTTCTTCTTTGCTCTATGTCCATCTCAGCTTTCCTCCTTGCCAGTTACGTAAAATACCACAGGGATTAGACTGGCCACTCACCTTAACAGCAGAATATGAACAATTTACAGTTGTGGTTATTTATAGCCCCTTGTACAATACACAACCCTAATTCTTACACATGAACATCATACACTTTCTTCTTTCAGGGCTTCTTGGCTCCAATTGCCACGCTGTCATGAAATGTTTAATCTCCACAGAGCTCCTATTAATGTGTGATTAACTTTGGATGCAGCTCTGCGGCACGCTGAAAATGGACTACTTAAGTAACGTGACTGCGGCGAACAAAGCCATCAGTTTGGTGCTCTCCCCGTCTTCCCATCAGTCTGACGGTCTTGATGCTGAAATTCCTGCTGACTCTACTGTCATCCATCAGGAGAGATAAATTTCCTCTCGCTCTGTAATGATCCCTGAAGAGTATTAATACACGATTCACTGACTCGCATCTAATTAGGAAACAATTAGTGATACTAACATATCAGCCGTAGCCCCACACACGCAAATGTCCACTGCCCCTGAGAGTCACAGTTTGTGCCTTTCTTATACTTCATACCACACATTTTTCATTTTTCTCCTAACCCTCTAATGCCAGCGCAGGTAATGGGTGCCAAGGCGCAGTGGCCATGCTGTGGGTTAATGACCGAGACACTGTTGTGCTTGAATATACAGCCGTGTACAAGCGGGAGAGAGAGAAGAAGAGCTTTTAGAAAGACCATCATTACAAGTCGTTCGCAGAATCCCTCGGATACATCGAAGACACTACATTTAGCACGTGTCAAAATAACAACTGCTGAACAGAGCACCACTCACCGGGAGTGTATCTGCTGGTATTAAAGACCAGAGGCAAGAGTGAAATTCTCGATATGAGATACAAAAATGAGCTGCACCAGGGGTCAGACGGAATATTACAGCATTTTCCTCAAAGAGAGAATTAATCAATGACACAAGAAAAGATTAAAGTCCTCTAAAAATGTTCAAAGTCATAACCTAAATGAGGTCAAGGTAGCCGTGCTCAGCAGCCATTAGTCTTGTGCACAGAGGTTTTACTGTCTCACTGTTTAATTAATGCTGGCTTGCGCAGTTCATGCCCGAGCCACATGCACCTAGAGTCAGACGGGGCTTCTGCAGGCGAGAAGCCATAGCATGAGATGACCAGAGAAGTTTCTCTGGCTGCCAAAGTCGATAGCCTTTGCCTTCACTCACTATGTCACAGCGGCAAAAGGGGACCTGTACTTAGGAGCCCCTGGACCATGTGCTACTGCTTAGTTCCTGACAGCTTCAGGAAGTGCCAGTTACTGTCTGGTTTGGCTTGACTGCAGCCACAGACCACCAGTGACTGCATCAAAGGTCTTAATCGACTTATAAGGAACCCAATTAAAAGAGCGGTCAAATATATTGGTTCCTGTGCTTCGCAGGTGAACCTCACTGCTAATGATATTTTAGCATGAAATGCTGAAGACATGGTTTGTGATATATTTTGAAATGTAGCTGATGTTCTGAATCAAGGTAACTAGCTTTAACCACTGATATAGTTTACGATTTCATATTTATTAAGATTAGTTTTCATGAGGATCGTGTCAGACGTATTAGAAAAGCGTAATAGTTCCACAGTGCAAGTTAACAAGTAAAAGTAGTTCAGGCAACAATCATCAGAGCCGAAGTTCAAAGAATGACATTTATTTTCCAGGGAAAATACAAAACAGTATGTGGTGCTGGGATGAGAGACAGAAGCTGAAACATGTGAGTGGGCGGCTATGCATCAATATTTTTTACAAACCCACAACTTAGGATAACTGGGCCAGTAGGTGTTCGGTGCTGTGCTGAAAAACTTTGAGATTTCGCATGAAGGTTGAAGGGCATGAACTGGCTGTTACAGAGAATGGAAGGGAGAGGATTTGGTTGCAGAGCAATTCATTCTGCATGGGCTGTTTGAAAAATGCACATATCAAATATGATCTATAACAATGTAATAATGAAGCAGGATCTATTTTATTTTTGTACATTTTCAAGAAATGAATGTGAATGTTTTGTTGTAGCTTACACATATGTAAATATCTTTAATAAATCAATGATATCACCAAGCTGAAGCTGTCACAAAACACCATCCACACCATCATTTTCTGGGAGAAAGGTTAAATCATTGAAACAGCTGTATTTGAAAATATTGAATATTGGCAACATATCAGCTAATAGAAGCATGAACGCCTTCAAAATCAATATTCAAGCACATGCTCACTGCAAGTTTCTATCTACAGTATGCCAGCATATGCACAGCTGCTTAAAGCTATTGCACCTCATCCCTATAACATCAGAAAATGTCCACTTTAATAATTAAAATAAAGCTTTAGAGGAAAGTTAGGGCTGTAATTAACAGTTATTTCTATTTTAGATAAATCAGGGCTGTTTCTTTTTTAATTTGTCGATTCATTATGTGGTGAAATGTCACAATAGTAAAAAATGCTCATCACCATTTCAATTTCAAGTGAAACAATGAGAGGTGTCAGAATTGCTTAATTTGTCTGACTAACAGTCCAGAGCCCATTTACAAGTATGGAAAAACAGGGACATTACGTTAGAAAAGCTGGAGCTCATTAATGACATTGATAATTAACCTATTCTTTAAAATAACAAAGTCCAGAAGTATTTGTATATGTGGCAACCTCTGTATGTTATGAAGAACTAACAATTAAAGGACTGTATAACCAAGAAGTCACCAATCCAAATATGTGTAGACTAACACATTTTGAAATGTTTAGTCTACTTTAAATTCTTTGGCCTATATATATATATATATATATATATATATATATATATATATATATATATATATATATATATATATATATATATATATATATATATATATATATATATATATATATATATATATATATATATATATATATATATATATATATATAAAACTATATCTTGCACCACTGACATTCAAATAATGTTGCAACTTTAACCCTCAACCGTGTTCACTGTACTATATATCTTACACATTTTTTAATAAATATATTTTGTATTGGTATATGTTTATCTGGTAGGTCAGTCGGGCAGTCGTTGCAACAACTATACAGTACTTGTATGTAGATGTGACAAAACCTTTTGAATCTTGTTACGGTGATGTCAGTCTGCGTATGCATGATTGTGTGCTTCTGGTTGCATGTATGTGTTGACTAATGAATGGAGGCAGGAGGAGACATCAGCACCATTGTTTAGTGTTCAGTGAATGCAGCCCCTGCAGTCATTAATGTGGGGAATGTAATGCAAAATCGCGGACTGGAAACTATGGGCCCAATCGCAATGATCAAGTTTGTGCGTTAGGAAGAGGCAGAATCAGTCATTTCCACTGTACCAATATGTATATGAAAATGTACGTTAGAAAAAATGCTGTTATTTGAGAAGGATTCTCTGGCTGAGGGAAAAAGAATTAGATCAGTTAAACAGAGAATATAATTTAGAGGGAGAACGTAATAGAGTGAACAGGAAATCGAATAAGAAGAGTCAACATCTTTCATCCGGAGAGTCCTGATCTTTAGTTCTTTCTCTCGTTGTCCCTCGAAATTTAGTTAATCTTCCTGATTTTGCCTCTGACTGCAATAAATTCTGAAGCTGAGCTGAGAAATTCTGCTTTATCCAGGGAGATTAAAAGTTGTCATGTATCAGTACACAACATGGTAAATAAGCTCTACGACTACCATCGCTATATGTATTGCACAGCCACAATAGTGAGCAAGGTGAAGCAGATGTGTGCCTCGACGGTGACAACAGAAATAATCTGTTTGCTCAAGGACTACAGCTGCGGGCAGCATCTATAAAAAATGCAGTGTATTTGCAGATGAACAGTGAAGAAAAAAACAAACATCTCTGCGCCTGTCCCGTACCATCAACTCATGCCATGCGGCATACAAAGCATACAGGACGCAGAGGAATGACTCAGAGTCTCAGCGGGGACTGAGTGTCATCATCACAATGCTTCTCATGTTGTAAAAATGCATATTGTGTTGAACCTCCATTTTACCACTAAGCAGGACGGTTTGCATGTAGGAGTAATGTAGTGAAGATACCAGTTTTTTTTCCAATTAAATGCTAATGCTAAATTTACATGTTAATATTCTGCAATGATGCCAGGGCAAACCAAAAACAAAATCTGTAATTGACTTGGACAGTTGCGTAGTTTCATTAGTACACTGGCGTGTGAAAGGTTGGCAGTTTGTCGTTGGCAGATCAGTAAAATGTTGTGTAATTTGCTCCTCGCATCAATTTGGTCATCCAGTGTAGGTGGAGTGGGATGTTTAAAGCTTTGTCGTATTTTTCAACTGTTTGATTGTATCATTTCTACTAGGGGTGGGTAATCCCACCAAAAATAATAATGTTACTATCTGTTTAATCACAATCACAAGCCACAATCTAAATTCAGATCCTTTTTGGCAATTTTGAAATGGCCTTTAGACCACAATCAGAGCTGAAATAGCCAAAACATTTCACCATTTGCATCACTAAACAAAATAATCATTTAGGATCCTCATAAGGCTTGTTGCGAGCTCTAGCTACATTGTTCAAATATGTCTTGTATTTCCTAGGACACAGTTGGTTTTGTTCCTCGCCTGTGCCTGCCATTTTTCAGTGCAAATCCCCAATGTCTTGCTTCTTGAAAGTGATACTCAGCGTCACTGACATATCAGTAGCACATTGCAAATTTTGTGTCAAGATTCAACACATTTTGCGCAATCTACAGCCCGCTTGCTCAGACCAAGTCGACAGCACACTAAACTTAGCTACCAACACACCATTTCTGTGCTGCTTCAGTAATTGATGGAGGTGAACCTTTGATCAAAATCAGACCCCTTTTATGTACGTTTTGCCTGTCTGCTTCACTTTCATTATACATTCCTCAATCAAGACAACTAATTGCACAGATTTAAATTTAAAAAAAAAAAAAAAAAAAAATGATTATGGGAGCGATGCCAAGAAGGCACGCTAAAGATTAATGTCTGAATCTTACCAGCATCTGTCAGACACAACAGCTTTCATGTATGAAGGCCTTCGCTTTTCAGCTGATTAACTTTCTTTGGAGCCATCTGAAGGCAGCAGATATGTGATTACACACACAAGATCCACTGGCAACCTTGATTAAATCTTGCTGCAGCAGGCTGTTGCAAAATCTACACACAAACTTCTGTGTTCTTCTGCATTGAACTGGTCAGATATATTTTAGCATTCTTGACAGTTTGACACAGTTTATGGAATAAAAAGTCCATGTGGGAGACTTTGAAGATCTCAGGACTTTGTTATAAATGCATGACTATTTTTAATATTAATACCTTGAGTACTTGTGTGCAAAACACATTTGTTTTTATGGGGAAGTTAATCATAATGAATCATGAGCAGCGTGTACTCTGCAGTCCTATGTGAAAATGAGCCATGAGTTTTCATGTTTCTTTGACTACAACACTAACTCATAATAACTAATTCATACTGTAGTGTGAACACTGCTATGAAGCACTAAGGAAGCAGAATGCATTTACAAATAATGATCTATTAATTGAGTTGCATATGCCTACGAGGTACTTTGTCCAACAAGGTACCTTCATTGGCTATTTAATAGCTTTTGAATAGCCTGATAATCATCAAGTCTCCTTTCACCATTCAAACTTTGTCCCTCTAATGATGTCCACTTTGCTTAGATCTCGTGGCCATGTTTACAGCAACACTACGCAAATGTTCACTAGTCGGGCTCAAGATGTCCCGGAAATGTTGTGCTATACAGAGGCTTTAGAGCTGCTTATGCCCATGAAAGACGGTTTGATGCCCTTTTTGATTTTTTGTTAACTGACTGGCAGAATTTCAGCTCTGCCGTGACTGATTAAATGTGCCCTCTTGCCTGTTATATCACTGCTCTTGGTTTGGATTGAACTTCAAAGACTGTGGAAAGGCAGTGTTAGTACTGCCTTTGTGTCACTGACGGCCTTAGAAATTCAACGTCTTTGTCACCAAAGGAAATAAAGCTCTGCAGTGCTGTTTTTCGCAGTGTAACATGATGAAATACGTGGTGAATTTTGGCTAACAGAGCAAGATACTGGCAGAGTTGAATGACATGACTTTTCTACAGTAGTGTACTGTGAAACTAATCTGTCAAACATGAGAGATTTTGCTGTTAAATAATTTCTGATGTAGGGTTGCTTTTTTATGATGCAGGATTCACAGAATACATATTTTTTTACTTCATCTTTCAGGTATTTGATTGACTACTTCTTATCTTTAAATATTTTTTCAATCAAATTTCAGACTATATTTGACTTGTAGTACAGGGAGCCTTGACTTAAACATCTGAAACTATGTTTAAATCACTTTAGTAAGATGATTTGTTTTGGTTGCTTGATAATGTACATCATGTTATGCCCTGCAAGACTTGTGATTTGTGCTTCATGTTCAATAACAGAGGAGCTGCATCAACCCTCCCAAGATTAATGAAAACTATTCATCCCTGTTAATGTTAATTCCATCAGGCAAAGATATTAACTGATGATCAACGGGAAGATGTTTTAACAACTCTGCCAAAACAACTGTACAGATTGCCTGTGACACTGAGGCTGACTGTCTCCTCCTACATTTTTTACATTTATATCAAGGCAGATTTTTTACCATACGGCCATATGATCAACAAATGCAGCGGACTTCTCTAAAAGATTAATATTAAAACTAAAAGATTCATAAAATTGAGGTTAATTTCATGTGGAGTATCCTAAACACTTGCTGGATTTAAAATCAGAAAGCTGAAACTGCAAGTGTTCATGCTGTGGCTTAAACAAAATAAACTACATTTACTTTACATACATACTTCAGTTATGTTTTGGCAAATATGAATGTGATTGTGAGCTACTGGTGTATGAGCTCGGGTAATAATTACACTTATCAGACGTCGCCACGCTTTACCAACACAGTGGCTTCATTCTGTTTTGGTTTTTTTCATTATTTGGATTTGCAAATTGACATAATTGTTTTCTATTGCACAGCTGGAAGCCATAGCTAGCCTTTCATGAAATTAATATTTGATAGGTGATCTCCTCTCAGTCCAAAAAAGCAAACAAATGAGTCGGTGAGCAGCTCGAGTCATGATGCGAATAATACATTTCACTTCACTTCTTTCTTAAAGTAAAATCAAGTCATTAGTTGATTTTACACCATGAACCAAAGGGATATTTCATATATATACGCCTACTGCAAGACTCAGTTGACACGGTGCACTTTCATCCATTTGTCTTGCAATCTGTGTTTTTGCAGGATGCGGCACATTGTTCAACACCCTGCCCCAAACTACACAACGAAGAACACAAACAGACACGCTCGCAGCGGAAGTGGGAAATGAGCTTTTATGAGCCAACATTGGAAAAGGGATAAAACTTTCTCTGACGGTGCCGTTTACCTGCTAGTAATCAATATCATAATAACAGAGAGTGAGCATAATGTACGAGAAGGTTGAAAACAAATTGTAAATACCCATAAATGTTTTTTATAGACATGACCATTACTGAGAAAATGGAAATTATATTTGTGTAATAAAAAAGCATTACCACAGAAGGCGCACTTCCACTTAAGGCTGAGGCGCCTGCAACATTTCTATCAGCACTTTAAACCCAATCACCTAATACTTAAAAACTACTGTACCTTCTTAAAGAGATACTGAATGCCAAACTATAAATGTGTGGTTAGAATAAATTGAGAAAACAAGTGGAGATGGTGGTTAGGGTTACGGTGGCTGCATGGCAGGTTGGACACAATAAATAGTGTAGTGATTTAGCTCAAATTAGCAGCTGTCACAACATCCAGAAACATGTTCACAGACCAGGGGCCCCAGTTAGATCAAAGCTGTGTCCCTCAATTCCTTTAAATTACACCAATTTAAGGATGCAAACAATCAGTGCTAATCTGTTTGTCTGAATGGAGAAGGAGGGAATCTTTTAAGATTTTTAAAGAAAGCAGCAGTGGCACACAAGCCTTGGCACACAGCAGACCACTGATGCCAGTGGCTTTCAGAATAGGCTATCACCTCGGAAGATGAAAAGGAGGCCAGAGTGGCTGAGACTCGAGATGGCATTTCCTCTCTGGGTGACGATAAGCACATATTCCTTCCCCAGTCGTTCTCTACCCACATCCCCGCCTGGCTTCTGCCACTCTCATCTATCCAGTCCACTCTACTTTGCTGTGTCGGAGAGACAGTGTGCCCTGCAATCCAGCCGAAAGACACCATCTGTTTCGACTTCTCCGAGACAAACAGATGAATGAATCAGACTGGAAATGTGAAATTGAAATCTTAAAAGAACCGAATAGAGATTTCTTCTGTGTGAGGAGAAACCTTAATAATGCCGCACTCCCACCTTCAGAGAAAAGTCCAAGGGGAGAAACTTTAAAGTGTTACCCACACGAGACGCTCGCCAGAAACCTATAATAAATGGAGAACACAATAAACAGCCCAGCTGAACCATGTAAACAATTAAAAAAGGATTGTGTTTGAACAGAGTAATATCTAACTGAACCATTTGCAAGACTCTTTAGTCTTTGAAAACTAAGCCAAGATTTTTTTGTTCTTTACTTCAGTAGTCCTCTGAATCAATGTTAGTTCTGACGAGCTCTGACATTGCTAAATCCCTCCGTGCAGACCCATTCAAGCATCCCTGGGGCTTTCTTTGTTCTAGGATAAAAAGTAAAGGTTCCAATCTCCTCACCTCTCGCTGTTAACAACATCCTGCAGGCATGAGATGGCTGTTCGTAAGGCTCTCTTGGTCAAGACGCATGTTTGTAACTGACAAACTGACAGAATATCTTCTTTAACGTCACAGAAAGAGTAGCGTAAAATAAGCAGGATTTTAAACACATTCACGCCCATTTGGCGAGTTGTCCACATAGGACTCGGGACTTCAAAGACGTATAAATGGTAATCTGCTTTAAATGGATGTTTCTGGGCCTCTATCATAGCTCGATCATCAACTGAGCCGACTTAAACCGTGGCTGAAAAAACAATGCTAATAGTGGATAATTATCAGCTTTTACTCCATCTGCACTAGCTGCTCTATTCCCTCTCCCATCACACACAGAGGCTGGTGAATAAACACAATGGCATGAATAAATAATGACCCAACAATCCTCTTAAGGTCCCCGAATAGTGAGGGGGAAAAAAGACAAAAGTTTACTTTTGGTGTTTGAGAGCAAGCGGAGCCTGAAATTGTAAGCGACTCATTAGGGCTACATGTGGCTTGCCTGGGGCCTCGCTGAACAAAGATGGCACCATCCCCATCCTGTCATTCCTCAGCACACTCTAGGCCTGGCCTAATAAAATTCTAAAGTATACCCTTAAGAAACAGCTACTTTCACAATAAAAGACAGTAAAGAGCTTAAGCACTGCCTTGAAAAAGAACATGAAAACCTTCACATCTTTCAAACTTTCTTCTGGAATCAAATTTTTATGAGACTGACTGGGAATTCTCTGAGTACTGAGGATCCCACCTTTGCTTGATTTGTGCAGATGTGCCATGCTGTGTATAAACATCACAGTAGTACGTATGATTTCATTCTAAAAGTGCATACCTCTGTCAAAACATTATTTCTTCCTCTCATCATGCTCTCTGGATACCTTACATAAAAGCCCACTGTTTTTCATTTCAGACACTTTGTCAGTGTTAAAGAATTGATTTGTGTGTGCCTCCCAGCACCCACTGAGTGCATGACAGTTCAAAAGGCTATCTAAAATACATGCTGCCAAGAGGCTTGTGATTCTAAGTGCTTATATAATTCATACCGTGTTAAAACTAAAGCCACTGAGAGTTTACAACGTGGCAAATAAGGTTTGTTTTTTTAATAGAAGTACTTACAAGCATTTAAGAGTAATATTAGGTTGGCACCATTGGATCTGCTATCAGCATTTTGCAAACATTTAGCTTCATCTCTTAATTCTCTTTGATGAAAAAAAAAAAAAATCCCAAGCAAGCATTCTACGCAGTGGTAGTGGCAAGAATGTAATAATAAAACATGGCGTATGGAGACGGGAAACACCTTTTCTGGAGTGTAATTGCAGAGACTTTGGTCAGAACGAGGTAAGCCAATTTCAATTCCAAATTTCCACTGAGGCAATGAATAGAAATGAAGTTGCCTGGGGTATATGGAGTCCTAGCAACTGGAGGTGGGAAACGACGTGAAGACCAGAATTACTATTTAATAGCCAAACCAGTGGTAAGTCAGAATGTGAATTTTAAAAATACATTTTTCCATTAATAAATACAAATGATTGGGTGAAGTTTTTTTTTTTTTTTTTAACCTTTACTTACGTCTGTCAATCCAATTAATCGATGTATGTTTTGGTTCTTTTGGACATTTGTATTACTTTTGCTGTCCTGCGCTGATCTGCAGGAGCTGAGCAGTTTGAATTGGCGGACACCTGATACATTTTACAATATATATATATTTTTTAATCACTCTCTGGCTACATGGGGTTATACATCATGTTGTCATTTTTGTAAGATGTTCTTTTTCCCAAATGCTTAAAAATGATAGCAGTCTGACTGTAAGAGACTAATTAAAGCTGGTCTCTTGCCGTGAGAAATATACTCTTGGACTCTTTTCTTGGATGTGAACAAGGCAGAATGGTGCACAACTATGCAACTCATTTTTATATGCAACGTTATCTTCTTTTCATATTTAACTTTAGCTGCACTCATTAAAGCACCGTACCATGTAATAACTCGGAGCGCACATGGAACAGCCAACAATTTCAATGGACCACCCTGTTTAAATAAAAGTTCACCAAATGGGTGGGGGAATGACCCTGAATCAAGCCACTTTTAAAAGCATCACAGTTGTGACAATACAACTTTGAACTAAAACAAGAATCTAAGCTTGCATGTGGCTAAGAGGACCTTCCCTTTCACTTTCTTCAATGCTGCTTCTTCACTGTCTTCTGAGCAATATTGACATCAAAAGACGATGCAATCTATTACAAGGGTGGCAACTGAAGACAATTAAAAAAACCACAACAATTAAATTCTGACCCAGGATCGAAGGCGCCAAGCATCCAATTAGTGAAGTACACTAACAAGCTGTAGCCTGCAGCTTATTGCTAGGTGAAAAATACAGAGAGAATTCTTTAAAACTTCCACAAAGTCAAAATTACTTCTACACTTTGGGGAAATCAGGGTCATCAGGGTCAGCGCTTAGACTTAAAAACGAATCATTTTAAATCCATTTACCAATATAAACAAGGTTCGGAAATGAGATACTCTTTTGTCCTCACTTTCTAGATTCATCTCTGCAAAAGCCTTGTAATATTGTTGCCTCTGCCAATTCCCTCTAAAGGGTCATACAACCAATATTTTTTTCAGCATAACTGTTTATCAGGCTGCTGTCTGACAGAAGTCAATTTATTTTCTATTTCCTGAATTAAGTTGTCCAACTTGACATTTTAAAAACAACCGTCATTCATTCCTAGTCTTAGTGTGGAAATTATTCTGGCTGTCCTTGAATTACATTTCCTATTAGCACATAATTAAATGCTACCTGTTATACATCCAAACCACTAGTTCTTAGCTTGTAAGTCAGTTAAAGTCATCTAAGTAGCTCAAAGTGTGCCAACGCCAAAATTAGGTAATTCACACAGTGCAAGCACTGAGGTTTGAAGACAGAAGAGAAGAGAGAAAGCAGCTCTGGTGTGACCTGCTGCAGAAGCCGGCAATTCATACAGCTGAGATAAGACTAGTGTTTTCAGTGTGACAGCAGTACTTTAGAGGAAGCACTGAAGGCAGAGGGGGAAAAAAATCTAAAGCTTATGTCCTGAGCTATTTTCTTCAACATGCACAGGCTGTGAAATTTCACTGTGCCTAGCTACTTTCACTGGGAGAGAAATAATCCAGGAAGAACCTGAGCTGTCCAGCACAACAAGGTTTGAGAATTGCAGGGTCTTTATGCGTTAAAGACTTATGTGTGCACTACCCCTATATCTAACTGTGCTAATCTTATTTCGAATACTGCAGTACTGACAAACCCTGAGAGCCAAAACGGGAGTGTTGCAAATAATTAATCATACAGTTATGCACTGAGACGATCTTTGATGGTTCAAAGTAGAGAATCAAACGAAGCACAAATTCAGTTACTGTCACAGATACCTGTCATCATCTGAAAATGTCACAGTTCCATCGTGCTGTTTTCTTACTCAGAGGTGCTTTGATGTTACATAATTATTATGTGTGTAGTTTTTCAGTCACACATGTGAAGGCAATGTGTACGCAAGTACAATACAAAGCATTTTGTATCAAAAGTGCATTCATGTATGTTTTAATCTTACAACATATAACAAGTGTTATCAAGTGACACAACTTCAGACATTTACCAGAGTTGGTGTTTACCGGTTCATCTTCTGTAAATCAAGCAGGACTAGAAGTTCTGTCCATGGATTTGAATCAGGGACCTATATATCAGAGGTGACCACTAATGAGAGAAAACTCAGCATGGAAGTTTAATTATTTCTATCTCATACCGGGGCAGCAGCACGTTATGATCTCTGCCTCCTCAGCCTCAATAACAATTGCTAATTGCTTTCACTGGAGATAACTGGTCGCTCAGAGATATCCGGAATCTTATTGCAAGGGACTGGTACATAATATTTAAAAGCATGAAAAATAGGTTAAATGCACAGTATGGGATTTCTGCCACTTTGGGATCTCAATCAGAACATAATAAGACGTAACAGTGTTGCATCATGGGAGTTCTTGTCTTCGTTGTTGAACATCGACCACTGCTGATGAAAATCATCTGCAGGACTCTTGTTTCTTTCTTTCTCTCTCTCTGAAAGGTTTTAGTGACAGGAATGTAATGCACCAATATCTTGAGTAACATAACAGATTTCTCTTGGTTTGAATATCGTTGGAAACATTTGGGACGATGTACTGTATGCACACAACTGAAGGGTCTAATCCTTATTTCGACATTTGATGCAGATATGTTTATAAATGTTTTATCTAATGTGGGTTGGTCGAGTGGGGTACCTGATCTGTCAAACTCAGATATCAAGTTATTTTTTTTTTTTTTTATCATAAAGCTGGTCAATGTGTTACATAAACACTGTGAAAGCATCAGTGCACTCAATCCACAGATAAATGCAGACAGACCTTATCAAGACACAACCTACAAACGAGCTGTGTGGGCTTCTGTAAGTTCATGTCATCACATATATACAGTCACTGCCCTCAGCCACGCCTCCAGCATAGCCTCAGTTGCTAAAACACAGCATGGCTGATGTGGAAACACAGCTGGCGGTGCTGCTTTATGATGGCTCCCGCTGCTTATCTTTCAAGACCCACCATACTCCGCCTCTGATTTGCTTGCATCTATGACGAAAGCCGTGTCTGCTTGGTCAATTCATTTATTTTTTAATCACCCCACAAATCAAACAAGAATTAGCTAGCTGGCATGCCATTTCTTAGTAGTGTGTTCATGGTTATCTGGTCTGGTGTTAATGGGTTGTGTTCGTGTTCTTCTTGCGGTTGGTTTGTAAAAACCAAGCGACAGAGCTAATACAGCAGACAGGATAAACACACTGACCTCTTCAGCTGTCGCAGCCGCAGGGTCTCCGGACAAGTAAGGTAGAGTAGACCAGCGGCAGGGCATCCCTGACGCCTGGCCCATCTGCTCTGCCTAACCTGGAGACACTCTGACAGCAAAGAGCAGCCCTCAAGGATGATCAGTGATCCCTCGAGGAGCAGCAGCAGACTCAGAGAGAAGCCGAAGAGATTGGTGTGTTTACCAGGGAAACTACAGCTAATACACATAGCTAACAAAAAATAGCAGTGGACAGTATGAGAAAAATATGTAAAAAGAAACGTTTTCACCAACTATATAGTATTAACCTGAAAATGAGCATTACGTGGGACCTTTAATAAGGTCAGGATTGAATAAGCGCTGATACAGATCCAGAATATTAAATCACTGCCTTGCTTATTTGTATCATACATTTTTAACAGAGAGTTTTTTTTCCCCCTTTAACTTACATAAATATAACATGAGCATGGTTAATGACTGTATATTAAATGGATATTGCTAAATGAGGGACAGAAGTTGAAAGACTGGGTTAGGATGATCCCCCATGGAGGACAGCTCATCCTGCTCCATGTCGTGCGTTGAGCTCTGCTGAAGCCCCTGAGCCTTGGTGGTAAGATGGGCCCTGATGTGCTGTTGGTTTAGACTGTCAGACGCACTGGCAGGGAGCGGGTATGCAACTCCGCAGATAACAGACCAAAACTGTCCACAAGGGCCTCTAAAACCCAGCAAATTAGCCTGCAAATGAGCCAGAGAATATCTCTACTAATCCATGATCTGAGCGGAGACTCTGCCAAAAAAGTAAACAAATAAATAACTTCACAAGAAATACTGGGGGTGGAAATAACCACTGCTGCGAGCTGGGTAACCACTTGTGATTTCTTTGAAGCATCATTTCGCCTGATATTCTGCTGCTTCGATGCCTGTGACCATTTCAGAACAAGCTTCCATGTTGTGCTCAATGTGAAGGCAGTGAAATTAAAGATCCCAATATTGCATTAAAAAACATGTCCCCTACAGCAAATGATCACATTCTCTGTGTCTCTATCATAGATGCCAAAAGACAATGATGCATGAAAATACCACTGTTTAACAATAGTCATTAAATGTGTCCCTATGGTAAAGCTGATATGATTACAATCCTTACTGTGTAAATGCTTTAATTGTTTCTGTGATTCTTTAAAACACAATTATCTTTAGATTGTTGTCTGTTATCTTGTGACTTCATACAAAAGATGTCTGTCAAAGAGAGGCAATTATTGTCTGGATAAGTAGCACTTGTTGTTTGATTTTTATTCTTAAAAGGATTTCTTATGGAAGGCAAAACTGTAAATTAAAAGGAAATGGCTATGAAAAACATAATTTAAACCCAAATGTGAATAATGGGTAGTTATTATTTCCATAAAATCTTGTTGCTAAGTGTTTTTTTTAACAATTGTCAGGTAATTATATTAATTCTTATGTTATTCATGTTGCTACATAAATGTGTGAGGATTAGGTATAAATTATTATGTATTTCAATTCTATAATTATTTGATTTAATTGAATTACTTAATCTAAACTGCCCACAGTTACAGTCCACTAGATGGCATGGTATATTTCATAATGTTCTATATTTATGATTATTTGTATTACTTAAATAAGACCATCACATTGTTGCTCATTAAACATTGCTGTTTCAGAACAATAAACAAGAAAGACTTTACTGACTATATTTAATACATCATAAAAAAAATAGCAATGTTTGCTGTTTTACATGGATTTGGATTTCTTTTTTCAAGCAAAAATCAAGAGGACCTGATAATAATATTCTTCTCACATATGACAATTGTGTGTGTGTGTGTGTGTGTGTGTGTGTGTGTGTGTGTGTGTGTGTGTGTGTGTGTGTGTGTGTGTGTGGGCATGCAAATCTGCTCCTGCTTCTCCAAGGTCACAAGAAGAAACCCCATCTCTGTGGTCCTACCACACTCCTGTAAAACATGCCCTAATGAATCCAGCTCTGTTATACAGGAAACGTCTTTTCTAATTGGAAGTTTGTTTTCATTTCACCCCACGGGCTGCTGGTGAAGCTCCAGCGAATCGGTTCAAAGGTAAAACACATCTTAAAATGTGGAGCTGGAATCAAATATATTTGCTTATTCACCACAGGAGGGTGTGGCCATCAGAATTGGTATTTCAGTTGTCTATGAGGAGCAAGATTAAGGTGCCTCCATCAAAGTGTTCAAATGCTTGTTCAGTAGTCACTTTTAGAAAACATTCAAATCATTATGCAGAGGTTTCGCTTTTTTTTAATGTGATTCCTCATTTTCATTCATCCGTTGTAAGTCAGATGTGGTCCTGTGAATAATGATCAAAGAAATCCACACTTGAAAAGTGTAACGGTATCGTGTTAGTCAGTTAGTCATTCTGGACTGTTGTGGTAGTAACAGAAAACAACTTTGAACACAAGTGTTTCTGTGACTTCTGCAAACTCAAACTTTGAACAATTAAACACTAACAGAGGAAAATGGACCATTATCAGAACTAAACGCCTTGTAACACACACAACTATCACCCAGTGGGTGCTTTTGTATGCAAGGGGAAATGTGACTTGGGCCTAGAATAACATGAGTGAAAAGAACAGAATAAGTGTTCTTTCACTCACTATCAACATGGTTAGGGGACAGGCTGTTGTACTCCCCGCTCAAGTTCAAATCTGCGAGAGATTTGCTTTTCAAAGCCCATCAGTCTTTTAGGGCGGTGACATGTTTCCACGAGGAACACCTGTCCCTCATAGACAGTCATGTTACGTTCAAAGATTCAGCAACTGAGCACCACCCTGGAGCTCTTAACCTCAATCTTTCAACAGTTCAAAGTTTCTTCAGAGTCTTGAACCTTCCAACAAGTATCTGATAGAGGTGGCAGGGGAATGAATCACCATCACTGTGGAGTTGGCACTTTACCGTGAGAAATTTTTTTCATAGTCCATTTCATAACTCAATAAAAGCTATTCTAATTCTTATCAATGTTTAAATTTTCCCTTTTTAACTTCTAGTGCTTTTTAGTAGTAGATGTTACGACTAAGAATGGAAGAGGAAGAAGTTACAAGTACAAGTATTTATTCATAACAATTAATAGTAATTCTAGGATTTGTGCAACTATGTGCAAAGCAGACCGGCTTCAATAACATAATATAACCTGAATAACAGAAACGCACTTGATATGAACTTTAAGGTCATCAGCAGCAGTATAGGCAGAAAAACATTGTATTCCAACAGCTGTGAGGAAATCTGTCTGAAAGCACAGAAAATAGGCTGCGCATGGTAAAATCCACATGAAAAGACCGGCCACTTTTTCGTCTGACAGCTCAACATCAATAAATATTAGCCCTACCCCAGCTAAAAGCATGATCACATCAGCACATTAGCCGCTCTGTTCTTTGAAGGTAAAAATGCTGATTGATGACTCGTATTTAATCATGCAGAACAAAAGGCAGAATTGAATTAAGAAACCCGACCGTCATTCATCTTCAAGTGGCTTTTTTTTTTTTTTCTTTTTTGCAACTTTGAATCATTAGTCAGTGGTGGAGCCTAAAAAGTGTGCTGTTCCCATACTTGCTTGGTGTGATAAAGACATGGCTATGTGAAATGCAAGACAGGAAAGGAAAGGAAAAAGAGGAAGGAAAGAAAGGAAAAAACTGAATAGCTAACCATAACATAATCAAGAAGACTACTGCAGGATTATGAAAAATATATTTTTTTGATAAAAACCATAATGTCACATTGAGCACTCTTCAAATCAAATTATCAAAAATCAAAAGTCAGATTAGATATTGTCATTTATCTGTTCATTACATCCAGTCTACTTTAATGCAGTTTCTATCACATTATCATAAACCCACTGTTCAGCTCATCCAAAGGATTTAATAGCACCTAGCTGTGTGGTTGCAGACTGCAGTGTCAGCAAGTGTTTGGTTTGTCCATTCAGGGCCACTGCAAAAACACAGTGGTGCAACAAGGCGGACTGTGTGGAGAAGGAAGTGCTTCCTTTGTAGATCAGCTCGTTCTAAGGTAATGAAATATCATGTACTAATGAAAGTGTATTCATGAATCTTATGAAAAAAATATGTACATACAAACACACACACACACAGAGCACTACTAATAATCAAAGAAGTAGTACTAGTAGTGTTATTAGGAGCAGTATTATCTCTACCAAAGTCAGTGCTGGAGAATAATTTAGTTGGCGCTAGAACATGATCAATAGTCGAATCTAATAAAGATCAAATGAATTTGATAAAAATCAGGGTTCATTTTGCGATTTCAGAAGTGTGTGGAGATCTCAACAGAAATCTCCACTAGTTGCTTGTGTGCTGCAGAAAATCTAAATTCAGCTGGGAGGTTATTGAGGGACGTTCGCAAGAAGATTTCAGATGCATTCTAAGAGGCTTTGCCTTGAAGCAAAGCCTACAGCTCTCAAGATTTTAGTAATTAGTAATATTTTAAAGATAATCTAACTCCAAAAACTAAATATCACAAAGACGAGTCCAACACTTGAAAAAAAAAACCCTTAATTAAAAAAAAACTATATTCAGATAAAACAGTGCTCAGAATGATACTACGCTGCGGAGAGGCAAACTGCACCGGTAAATCTGACTTCAGTGCGAGATCAAAGCTGGAGTGTATATATATATATACACACACACATATATGTATTGTATCCTTAATCAATATAGAACAGATCTCCCAGGAGGATGGAGAAGGGGGAAGCCAAATCGGTACACAACTAACCGCCTACTGGAACTAATTACATTTTGTCCTTAGAAAAATACCAGTGTCAGTCACACAAGCCTTTTTCTATCAACAGGAACTGTGTAGGCCTTGGCTGAATTATTTTTCTCCGCAGGTTATGGAACACATGAATAACAACAGTCTCTCAGCAGGCTTTTGTGGCTGCTGCCGGTTCTCATGGTTACAGAAACGTAATAGTCCACCTATGACAGTGGGGGAAAGTTGGGATTAGAGAACACATCTGGATAAGCTGTAACAGGGTAAAATCCAAAAACAGCAGCCCTCTCCCAAACCCAGCAGGTTGGGCTGGCCTCCTCGCTGTTCAGCCTCTGTAGGATGTGCAATGACTCAGCAGTCGCTGGCTGCTGGAAGTGTCCTCAAGGGGCTCCCTAGGGACCAGAGGCATGCTGGGTAGAAGACACACGCATACCTGTACACATTGCATGAATGCACTTCAAACGCTAACCAACCCAAACACATGCACAGGCCATGTACTTTGTCGCAAGCCATTTAAACATGGGATAACAACTTCTGTTGGACCTGACTACTAATCCAACATTCAATCAGTTGTACTCGTCTACCCGTCACATACTAGGTCATAATGACAATCATAGTAGCAACTCATTTTATCTTCACAACTGGAATGAATATTAGAATAACACATCATTTTCTTCCATGGTTCTTATTCACAGTAGGTACAGGATGCCTCGGAATCACTTGAGCATCAAGAAAATTGCTCCAAAATCACCATCGCTTATTTGCATGCATTAAATGCAGGGTCAAGCAAGTCACATGTGAAGAGGGGGAGAACTGCCCAGCAGCTTGAATACATTAAAGCAGAGTAAATGGTTTGTTGATTTAAAGAGATTAAAGCACACACAAGCAGGCCTGCTCGATGGATTTTAATTAACTTGCCATATATAAATTGTATGTTATCAGACATTACTGAATTAAACGCTGAATACAAGTGCTCTTTCTGCTTGGCTGCGTTGAATAAAAAGCTACTTAGAATCTCGATTGCGTCTCACAGATGTAGCATGATGATGCTGCAGCTACGGGTGCTCTGAATACATTCCAGCATACCAACCCCCCGAACAGCCTTCCGAGGAGATTCTCTTTAATTATGTACAATACAGCCAAATTCAAGTCCCCTGGCATCTCAGATGATCAAGCAGAGGGATGCCACGTTCTCTCCCTGAGTCATTCGGGCAAATGGATTCCACTTCCAAGAGTCATTTCTGTCAGTTATAATAAGAAGCTAATACATAATGTGACACACTCTGAAATGCAAAACTATTCACAAGGTTCTCTGCAAGGCTGTGCAGGGGCAATTAGAATTTTGCCTCTAGGCCCTTGATGAGTTCCTCTATCTCTGCAGGATCCTGGGAACAGTATCATAAATCTGCCAGTTAATATGCATGATTTAGGTTTGTGTTAAACTTTGCATAATGTGAAACAGAACTTACATTTTACCACATAGATAACACCCTGGTGTAAAACAGAAAATGGAAAAGAATCAATTTTGGTTGCAACTCGGGTAAACAAACGCAGAGAGGAGTAAGCATTGTAGACACAAAAGGGCTGTGTGGGTAAGAGAGACCTGTCTGTCAGGTACTGCCTCCGCACTGCACTGCATTCACACCTAGAGCTTTTTCTCTTGGTGTATGTTGTACGCAAACACTTAAGTTGTATTAAGTTGTAAATGTGTTTTTGGACAAATAAGCGTTCGGGGGGGACTGAGCAGCGAATCCAAATGGCGTTTCTGCTCCCAAACAGAAGTCTGTAATCTCATGGCTGTACAGAACACTAATCTACACATTTGAATGAGGGGTATCTTCAGCCGAACTGCCATTATCTTCTGACATTTTCCAGCACTTGACATGGCTCATAGTTGCATATTCCCTGAGCTCAAGTGACCTTCTGAACAAGCTCACAGGCTCATCTGTCCCTTGGGGGAAAACACCAAGGCACAGAAAGATGAATTTGATACATATGGCTTTCCACTTCCTGGCACTAATTTCACCAAGAAACCTGCCAGACCAATTCCTATAAAAGTCAAGACATGATTCACACACTGCAACACGAAGAGGAGAGCGAGGAGTAAAGTGATCCGGGAAGGATGAACAGCAGAGGTACTGGTATGCAAAACGTCTGACTATGCACACTGTGAACGCTGTTAATTTTTCTCTACAAGAGGTAAAATCCTTAATCAGTTCATTGGTCTTCAGCCAATTTTTTTTTTTTTTTAAATGCAAACATATACTTAAGGTTCTTAATAAAAAATGTAAAGGTCAATCTGGTCAGGCTGAAATAGTGTGTACCAAGACAGATTTATACAATACACAATATGCAACTCATCTTGTGGTATTAAAGACTCAGGTTGAGCATCATCAAAAACTATCCAATAAATCCAAAGAGACACAATCATCAATTAGTCTTAGACTGTACCGAGCAGAACAGTCTAACCGCTGTTCCATGTTCAATGTTGTCGCAAAGACAAAGCATGTCATTCTGCGTCACCATACAGGAACATGCTTTAAAAAAATACACACCTATTTCATTGCAACACCAGAATCAAAACCACATGTAAGAGACACAGTGTAAAAACAGCTTGCCTCATAAGTATGAGAGAAAAGTGGCCTACCGTTTTCTGTGTTCTCATGTTCAGTATCAGTGAGGGTTAGGTTGGAGTTTGCCCTGCTGGAGAGGCACGAACTGCGGCCTGACTTGGTGTTGCTGCGGCCCCATAATCTGACCGCATGCTCCGGTGACATGATGCCGTCTGTCTCTGTGTCTGCGTCAGAGCCCACACTGACTGAGTATTCGCGGTGTGGCATCCCCATGTCAGTCCTGTACGTGGCTACGTGGGATGGGAGCGCCTCACCAAAGCCAAGGTTTCGAAGGGAAAAGTCTGCTCCTGCGGCAAAGCCAATAAATACAAAGCTGAATCACTTCACATAACAAACTGTATTGAGTGCAGAGAAAGATGACAGGATTATTCTCGCCTTTTAGAAGAGCAGCGATCGCTTAAAAGGAAATGTTTGACAAGCTATAGCGGTGGTTTTACATGAAGATGCAAGTATTTTGAGCTGAAATTAGTTTTTGTGTAAGCAGGATTGCTTTTTAAATGAGGAATTCACAATTTTCATATCATTAATCAATCGCATCAATTATTTCTCTTCCAAGTTTTTTACCAAGGTAATTAGAATTACCACCGCAAGCCAGGGGACTTGGAAATCAGTCCTTAATGATTTGAGAATTTCACTAGATTCTGAAACAGCTGGAAATGAAATACTAAATAAATCAAATGTTGTTTCTTTCCTTCAGTGCACCACTCAGAAAACAGAGCCCATGTCTATATGAATAAAAATGTAAATGTTTTAGTGAACTGTCAGAGCTACGCCTCAGATTCAAGGCTACCTCAACAGTGCCATCACATCTGATTTGAACTTTGATGATCAATAATATATCTGGGCGAGCAGGTAAAGGTATTCCTGTCCTCCATGAAGTTTTTAACACCAGCACGGTAAGTCCAAACCCTGGCCACCCCTCTTAATAGTCAAACAATGCAGAGTGACCTCTACAGTGACTGAGTGTGAATTACTGAGGGACTCCTCATTAAAAAGCAATGATGCATATATTGAGACCAGGCGGTAATGTGCTCTTGACTTAACCAGTGTTTTCATGTCATTATGCACTGCTTATATACTTACAGATGAACCATAGTGATATCAATGACAATCTCCTCAGATGGCATAATATTAGAGTAGTTCTAATATTTGGACAGTCGAGGCTCACCTTGCCGGCCGAACTCGTCCACTTCGTGATGAACCATTTCCTTGACGCGGCTCCCGTAGGCCATCCTGGAGTCGTGGTCAAAGGCCTTGAGTGTTTCGCTGGAGCTGTAGGACTTGGTGTTGGGTTTGCCATCCTCGCTATCTGCTGAGGAGCTGGTATAACGGCGCTCTGTGTCCTGCCGGGCAGTGAGTGAGCGGTAAGGTCTACGTTCCTTCACTTCCATGGCTGCCTCCACACTATTTTCAACATCAAATGTGGATTACAACGCCAGTTCAGTCTGAGCGATTCTGTGAAAGTAAAACACACAGAAAAAAAGAGATGTTAAAAAATCAAGACATATTGATTATTTTAAAATAGCCTAAAATGACTGTGATATCATTTAAAGCCATATGGCACATTCCTAATAAAACATATTATCACTTTCAACCATGTTTAACTGTTATCTTAAGACTTTTTGACAAGTTTATAGCAACATCATTGATCATTTGAAAGGAGAAATCACTGAATCTATCCACTCACACACACACAACCAAGCAACTGTGGAAATAAATAAAATGCAAATGCATGTTTCCAAACAGTAAGGTATTCATGGCTCAGCACACACAGGGAGAGCATGAAGAACCAGCAGGATTAGGTTTAATAAAATACAGCACAACAAATCTTGCACCTATAAAGTTTACGGTGCAAGTCTCCCACAAATATTCTATTTTATGTGCTGTATAGAAACGCTGGGCCTCCGGCATCTGTAAAAGTGGCAGGTGTCCTTCCATGAATTGTGTTGTTTATAAGTTACAAATCATCACCGGTTGAAAACTGAGCAGCCAAACAAATCTAGGACTACACTGAACCAGCAGAGATGATTAAAATCTGAAACATAAAACCCCAACTGTCATATGGCGCACACCGAGCATGAGATCAATAGAGAGAGGGAGTTTTAGCATCAAGCTATGTGCTGCGTTTTATTTTCTTGCCTTGAAGGACAACATAAAGAAACCTGCTTCAAAATTATTTTAAGATATTCCAACATAATTATTTCTGGTTTTGCTATGTGTTTTCATATAAAAAGGTAAACCAGACGGCTAAAACAAGAAAAAGAAAAAAAATACTTTAGAATAACATTATAAAGGACATAAAATAAATATATATATATATATATATATATATATATATATATATATATATATATATATATATATATATATATATATATATATATATATATATATGGGAGTAAATTGATGATGTCTTGCAAACAGCTCATTGGAAGCAGACACTTGGTCTAAAGATATTGAGCTGGATTAACAAATGTCAATGTGGATACAAACTTGATTAAAGGCTTGGTCGCTGTTTACTTTAAGGCTCAATTACCGAACAGACAATTAGTGAGCAAGATATTGCAGCAATATAATATATTTTCTTGCTTCCTCCAAATATGTTGATGATATATGCATAATTACATATCATGATTTGAAAACCTGCTGATCATTCATGCGGCAGGATTAACATTCACGCTGCAGGATTCTACTTCTATGCTACTTGCTCCCACACTTGAAAATATATTTTACTATAAGCCAAAATAGGATGCAAGTCACTGCATTAGAGAGCACAGCTCTTTGTAAAGAGATAAAATCTACTCCTGGCAAATCTGGGAGTTTTTACTGACAATGTGCATGTGTTGCTCAGACAAGGATTTTTCCACAAGATAAGCCCTTTTTGAACACTGAATGAGATTTGTGCTGGACAGAACAGTAAACAATAATCCTTCCTGAACTATGTTTGCCCTTGATTCAGAAAAAAAAAAAAAAAAAAAACTTTCCTTGAAGACGTCATTGTTGGGTTTGGGGGTTTCTTTTTGTTTGTATTGACAGCTGAAAAGATCCTAGTGATTAATGACTTGGGGCCTCAATACCAGGACCTCCGCCACATGGGGGGGAAGAAAACGCTCCCACTCTGAAACGGCAAGAGCACTTCAGCTGCTCCCAAGATTTCAGATGCAGCTTGTATGGGTTGCTAATTTTTACCTTTTTGCTCAAGATCCTTGATACTATGCAAATGTAAGAGAGCAGCTTTCCAAAGTTTCAAGAATGTTCTGCAAAGTGCATTGTTTTTGTTTCCAAAGAGCCGGGCTCAATGCTTCAGCCATCACTCTTCTGTACAGCCTTCGCTCCTCATTATTAATCGGCTGGTATGCAATGAGATGTACCTTTGAGGCCATGGGAAACCCAGAGGAGTTTTTGAAAGAAGCAACAGGCCATACATGATGACAGATGATACGGGATGCAAATGTAGGCCCTGGAAAATGTATCCGCCTTGACTGCAGCTGTCAGAATTTTCACACAAAACATGTTGTAAAACTAAACAGCGTTCTTCTTCGTAAATAGGCTACATCTGGCATTATCATGGTGTTTCAGCGCCAGAGAGAAAAGCTGTTGTTCTTGTTCATCTGTCTACATCTAAATCCTGGTAGAAGGAGCCAAAACAAAGAAAAAGCCACAGTTTTATTGTTTTAGCGTACTGGTACGTGAAGATAATAAACAGAAGGTTGAATTTAACAAAGATGTCTCAACACTTGGACCCAAAAAGAAACAGAGGCGAGAAGCAATCAAACGGCTACTTTTTAAATATTATCATCATCATCTCATGGTAAGACACAGGGGACTAGAGAGTAGAATCTTGAAACAATGAAGGAGAGGGTAAATGAGGGTACATTCAAAAAGACTCAGTCAGAAAGTTATTTACAAAGACCAGTGAAAAATGACTGCCATGGATTGAAATCTCTTAAACAGAGATAACAATCACCTGCTTTTATTTCAAAGACAAAGTCCCTCTAAGGCTTGAGCTGCAGTGCCGGAGCATTGCCAGAAAGAAGCTAACTGCATATCTATGCAATGATCCAAAATCAATTGAGGTCTCTCTGGACAGACAATAGAAATGTTGGATGGTCTGTTTTTCCCCGTTGAAACAATTGCACACTCTACATTTTTCAATTGCATTGTCTAGAATTGGCCAGGCTCGTCAGGTGCGTCTGTGGGTGTTAAGCAAATGTATAGCAGTTGGAAGAGGAGTAATAATGTCGTTATGATGTTGCAGGGAGCGATGAGCAATGACCTGTGTATGTCAACAGTCTATCAGATACAGTGACGTTGCATTTGATGCGTGTTGCATGTGTGAAGTGTATATGTGGAGGGAGTGAGTACAGACTCGAATTTTGTTGTTCATTGTGTGACCAACAAAAAAACATGGAGGTTGGCAATTGCATAAGTTATCATCTGAACTATTCTGTACTTCTGTGGTGCACAGAACAAATTATGATTGGCCAATACATGTTCAGAATATGTCCTCTAGACATGTTCATTGCAAATGATCAGCAGCAGAGGCGCAACGTCTTTCTGATATTAACAGCTGTGTGTATGATTTCATCGCCTAAGATTAAAATCATTCTAATATTTTGGTCAGAAATCAGAAGCTATGCGTGAAATGCTACCATTGTCAAAAGGTAAGCAATCACATTAGACATCTGGAGGATTTTTTTTTAAAAACATTTATTCTAGCCAGCTATGTCTATCTTTTTAAGGGTTCTGGTTATTTTCAACTCATGGCACTATTTCTGATTTTTTTTTCAATACCATTCTTTTTTTATTCACTCCACATTAACTCAATAAAATATCAGAAAGTGCTGGGGGAAAAAACATGCTCCCAGAGGCCAAGGTAGCAACTTTAAACTGTTATGTTTGACCAAAATTGAAAAGATCAAATGAATTCAACTTGCAATGAAAGACATGTTCATTGCCGGGGTTGATGTAAACTAAACTAAAAATGTGAGCATGGTGAAGTCTTGCAGCTTCAGAGGAGTTCCTCGATGCGATGCTAGCCTTCACACAAAACCTGTCGAACCAACCCATAAAACAAACCACCCGCAGTGTGAATAACCAATTACAGAAGCCCCTGTTAAAACACTAGTTGAGGTTTTTGCTGGGCAGATCGTTGTGACTATTGCTCCAGTGTCAGGAGTTGGTTAAATATGGGATCTAAATACGTGGGAGGTGTTTGGGGTACAATATAAATGCAAATGGCTCTGTACTATCCATCAAACAATTAGCAGTGTGCTGAGAATTGCTATTCAGTGCTGCTGCATATAAATCTAGCCTTCACTCTGCACACAACCCTGTTTTCCATGATAATTAACCGCTTGCTGCTCTTTACATGTCGTAGATTTTCCATGCAGAATCCGAGACTAAATACTAACGAACATTTTGGTGAAACACAGAAAACAGACAAAGTAACACACATGAACGACGTTTGACAAATCCCTTGGAGTATAATGTAGGATGATTACAGATTACTTGTCTGTGAAATCACTTAATTACTTACTATTATTACTAATTACTATCACTAAGATTGAGACATAATGTGTTCCTGATTAGTGATGACATTTTTTTAGACAAATGGCTGTTGATACGCAGAGCATAAGCTACAGAGGTTTTGGAGGACAATTGCTTTTCAATTCAGGGAGACCCAACTAACATTTTGATGTATGATCAATGTTAATATGCATTTCACAGTCAGTGTTTGACTATTATGTGCTTATTGTTGACTGTCAACCGAAATCAAAATGTAGCATTTAGGCACAAAAGAACTTTTATTACAAACATCTTTAACAATTATTTCAAATATATATTCTACAAAATACATCAAGTGACAAAAATAAAATGTTTTAAATACATTTTTGGTGCATTTTGTTTATTATCTATCCTGATCACGTACTCAACGGATTAGTGACAGTTAGCTACAACACTGCGGACAAACATATACACACAAAAGCAGCCTGTAGAGCAACAGAGAGGAAATTTGGGCAGATAACAAGAACATTGTCTACAAGGTCCATTGAGAGCAAGGAAAGCTCCATCCAGGCACCACTTACTTCTATTCTGGAAATCTTTCACATGCCATGGCTCTATAGAAAACCCTCCCCAGTCAAAAGAAAGGTGTGCTTTCAATAGAGGAAAAAAAGACTTGGGTGGATGGGGTGGTGTGGGCTGAATGGTTTGCCAAACAGACCTGAATTCTGTAGTGCTAATGCAGGCTGGGGAGGGGGCATGGTGTTTGGAGGGGGGGGGGGGGGGCATCTCAGCAGCCGCCTCCTTCCGGGATCAAAAGCGAGCCCCGCCAGCGAATGAAACAGAATGCGTAAAAGCTTTAACATAAACAAAAGTAGCCTGGGACAGCAGCTGCTGCAGCACGCTCCCTGCTACTAATCACTCCAAGCAATTCAAGGTTCAGCCCTGACAGAGCGAGCAGGAATGGAATAATGCCTTTAAACCCGCCTTGTAAATAACTGAGAGAAGCACTCTATTTACAATCACTTTCTACATTGATGTACGCCCCTGACCTTGGCCAAAATACAGCAGAATGTTAGTGGGCCAAAATGTTCACTTATCCATTATCAATACTGCTGCTGAACCACAAAAAATACATACATTTGTGTGTTTTGCTGGTTTGCCACGGCAGTAGAGGTGTTGCTCAAGGCAAGCATGTGAATGATGATTCAAAGTTAATTATCCTAAACGGAATGAAAAGAAATAAGTAATCTGGACTCCTGAGGTTCTATAGCGTTCCAAGGGAAAACTGAGACAACACATAAATGTGAAATTCTCACAGGTTTAAACGAGGACCTCTTCACCAGGCTGAAGTGCTTCTGTTCCCAAGCATCGCTGGTGAGTGCAGAGGTCACACTGGTGGTGACCTGTCTCTCATTAGTCCACGATTAACGCTCATTACCCTGAAAGCTCGACCTGAGTGTGATCTATAGTTTGGCCTGCAGTGAAAACAAACTTATTACCAGCTAAGCAATAATCAACTTACTGTAAACTTGCCACTGTCAAACTCACTGTTACAAATGTTTGAGGTTTGCAGCTGTAGCCTGAGGAAGCACTAATGGACCGAAATGCTGCAAATAAATGATGCTCTGGACAAAAATGTTTTACATGCCGGTCCCTCGCCTTAAGGATTGGCTCGGAATTGCAAAAACACATTTTCCGACTGCATGTAAATTGTGTCCTGTTTCACATTCCAAGTGTCGAGCTTTCTGCATTGAGATTTCAAACACTGACCCTAACATAACTGAGGTGAATGGAATTTCATTCTGGCGCTCACAGCATTGGAACATTACACGAAAAGAAATTAACAGAAACCTGCAAACTTGCTGTCAACACTTTAAATTAGAACTGCTTTCTACATAACACATGGTCCCTTTGAAAACTATCAAAAGAGAAAAGTCAACAAACAAACTAATTCCAGATTTTGCACAGACTAAAACATAACTCAGACACTTGATAAAACAAAACTGTGTTTATCACAAGTAAAAACCAAAGATAGGTGCAAAACTTTTTGGGGGGATATAACCCTAAAATTTGAAGTGATGCAGGTAAGGAAAGGTAATCATTATTAAGAGTCAACGCCATGACAGCATGTAGATTTGATTCCCACTCTTTCACATTCTGCATGTTGATTTCTGCTCCAAGATCAGCTGCAGTAGCATGCCTGGATGTCTTCTACCAACAGTTTGACCAGAGACTCCTGCAGTATTCTTTCAGCTTATTGGAGGTCCGTTTCTAAATATATTCCTTTTACATCTGAACACAGTTTAGTAGATACAATTAATTAACACTCAGTGTTGATCTTTATGCTCCCAGTTCCTGTCAATTCTCAGCAAACTTGCAGTTCGATCGTAGATCAACTTAGGAACTGAACTTGAGAACAATTACATTTTGGATTTGGTCAAATGTACATTACTGTCTTACTGTAATCAAACCTGTTTGTACACTTTTGGTTTCGCATTATTAGGGCTGACCCACTGTTTGAAGCTGCTAACGTTGTCATGGTAATCAATGGCCAAATCTGTATCCGCAGGCTTCGGGCTGCACCGTCAAAGGGGCAAACGTCTGAGTAAGAGATAGAGATAGAAATGGAGCTCATCGATGGCTTTTAATTGGTCTCTAAAACCGCATAAGAAAAACAGGCATGTATATGTGATTCACGCACACAGATCAGTATCTGCGAGCGGAAATAATTCTCGCAAGAAAGCATTTCTGCTCTGCATGCACAAGCACGACCTCGACCATTCCAACAGCTCTACACTTGCTCCCTTGTAAAGTTGACTTTTGAGACTTTAAAAGGCATGGAAGGAATAAACAATGGCCAATGTCTGCCCTGCTGTCCTCATCTCTCATTAGACTCATAATTACGCTTCACTAACAGCAACGTTTCAGTTTTAAGATAATTTTCAACAAATACTTCTCCTACAAATCCCCCCAAAAATCCACCCAACTGTGATTCCTAGGTCTTTGAAGCTCATAGTATCTTAATTTAATAAGTCACTTCCATTTGGCTTAACATCTACAAAAAAGTCCTCTACCTTTGTCGTGCTTAATATACCAACAGATTTATCAAATGCAGTTTGTCTTTGTCTAATTATAAAAGAACTAGTGCTACTGTAAAGACCTGTTTCGTATTGGCCTCACAAGTTTTTGTGCAATTAATGTCACCACTTAACTGGATACAAAATGAGGTAAAAGCTAATGCTTATTGTTTTTTTTTCCCCAGCACTTAAATAGTTTTCCATTCAACCATGAGAGTAGGCTGCATAGGTAATTTAAAGGACTCCGAAGAGTACTAAAGGTACAGAAATGAAAGCAGGTTACTTCCATGCTATTGACATCGTATTCATGTAGTAACATCAAATGTGTGCAGTTTCTTAGAAAGCACAACATTTACTAAATGAATCACTGATGTTATCACACCTTAATGCCACTTATGATCCTGCAGCTTACTGGATCCAAACACAGTGCATGAATTATGTTCAGCAGAGTAACACGGTGATGTGAGTGTAAAATTCAGCTAATTCTGTTAAAAAATAAAAAATAAAAAAAAAAAATCACATTTTGTAAACACACATCTGTTCAAAGGTACACAGACATACATCATGGACTTATCCAAATAGAGATGGTTGCCAAACAATGTCTAGCACATTTGGAAAATATGCATCAAAGTTGGCGAAAGCAGTAGATGAAGATTCACCAAACCGTACATTAAATCTCGACTGTGTCTAGACTGAGTTGAGCCGGATTTCAGCTGACTCACAGCACCAGAATTTGTCTCAAATGTGTCTCAAGTGACCACTTGTGTTTGAATTTCTCTTTCCTGGCCAATATGCAAATAACCATGTAAATCACTTCCATTTCTGTAGGCCAGAAAGAAATGACTTCAGATGAGGTCTGTATTCACAGTACACAGCATACAGCACATCATATTGGATATGAATGTCCACTTGTCATGAGATCCCCTAATACAATCTTTTCTTCAAAGTATGACCGCTCTAAAGGACTTATGGATCCCACCAGTAAGCCGCCTGGCTTGAAATCCCCCTCTTCGAAAGGGTCATAAATGGCCACTGCCTTGCTTTAAAGAAGCAGCCTGAGTGAAAGAACTTGCCTCAAATAGACTGTGAGAAAGTGCTGTCATACTGCTGGAGACCAATTACAATCCCCTCACAATGGGGGTGCTGATATTTCCTCATTTTATGTAACTCATGGATGCTCAGAATAAGGAAGTGCACTGGAAAGATCACAGCATTAGCGAGGTCCTCCGATCACCTGCAGGATCACCACTGTCACCAGCAGGAGTTACTACCTCAGCAGAGAACTCGTCATTTTATCTAACCTTTTATATTCTTATATACTGCTGGATCTTCCTGAGACACTTGGTGATTCTGTATACATCTCACCATATAGTATCTAGCTATTGAGTTTACAATGAAATGTAATTTCTAACCTAACCCGTAAGAGAATGGCATTATTTTTTTCTGCTGTCCATCCAAGTCATATTGTTTGAACTTAGATGCAGGAAATGGCACAATATTACAAGTTCAGTGGTACATGTCTTCTTCCAAATCATTTTAACGGCTATTAAACCACAAAATCAAAACAAGAAGACACCATGACATAATAAACTGGGTTCCTAGCGAACTTCTACCAGCGACGGGGAGCCAGTGGTGGATTGGAAAAGGATGGCGGTCAGCATTATTCTTCTTGCCATTCAACGCAATACAGGCTGTACTAACTACTCTCAGTGGAGAACAAACCCTAATTTGCACTGCTGTTAGTTTAAAAAAATACATTAAAAGAAAGCTAACCTTTTGCAGTGACAAACTCATACTGAACTGTGACCCCAAAGCCGAGGTACTAGTATTTTAATGATACTGGAATTTAAAACTTCAGCCAAAGCATCAAATACTTACATAAACTAATTAGGTTTCCTCACGCCAAAAATAATATGGATCTATTGTGGGCTGGGCAATGCAAAATTAATTAGTTTAGGACGATATGAACATGAAAACCATATGCTAACCTGATGCACAACAAGCAGCAAGCACAACTCTGCTGTGAGAGACAATAAAACCAGCGGCTGCTCAATATCAACAGTAAAAAATCAGCACACACAGCAAAGCCAGGCGAAGGGTTCCTGCATGGTAATGATCTTACTCTAAGTGCCTAACTGAGTCATCTCTGCAAGCCCTGCTTTGACAACCACACACCTCCCACATCTCCCATCTCAGCAGCCTCTGGGTGGGGCTAATCACTCTGAAGCTTCATCATCGCCTGGATGACAGCACTGGCTGTAAAGATGCTATGTCTAGAAGGCGTGGCTGCTGCAGTGGCCGACTGTAAACACACAGAGCTTGTTTTCCACAGCTGAAAACAGAGCATCACAAAATCACATTACAAAAAAAAAAAACAAAAAAAATCTCTTTCATAGGCAAATTCTTTATGCCATCCTTCTTCGTGCTACAGTGTAGACAAGAATCCTGAGAGGATTTTCCTAGGGCACTGAGAGTTGGTGTATGCTGATCTGCCCCTAACTGATTATGACATGAAATGGCTGACGGGTAGCTTGGCACCGCTGTGTTGACCTGCACAATCCCCGTCCTCTGCCTCTAAGGCACCGGAGGTCTGCACTCTCTGATCCCAATGGCTGAACATTAGACAGTGCTGAGGCTTGTAAAAACCCGTATGCACTAGCGTCAGTGCAATTTATTTATTTATTTTTTTTCTGTTGATCTACTACCAGCCTTTAATGCAGCTTTTATTCCCTGGTGAAAGCTTCATGTTGCGTGCTATGAAAAAACAACTAAACAGAATCAAAGATATGTGTTGTCTCGTTTTTTTTTTTCCTGTCATCTTGATTGTTGATGCATAAGAGGGAAATGCCCTTTCATCTATCAGGGCAGGGCACTGCATCCTCCTATATATAAATTTAATTCTCCAAGTAAATTAGGATTGATCACCACAGCTCTAGGCCACAATCAGCATCCGTGATCTAATCAGGGCCCGGCCCTAGACAGAAAAGGATACTTCCATAAATAAAAACCATATGAGAGCCAGCAAGTGCCCATAACACTGGGGGGGAAATTTGATTACCATCTCCCTCTCTACAGGTGTGCTTTTAGCCTCCTACCTTCAAAGACTGCCAGTCTGATATAATGCCACACTATGTGCATCCTCTACTCACTGTTGTTTTCCTGCAGTAAGGGTTTTACATCATACTTGCATCAGCGGATGTGAGCACCGCACGCTGGAGTCACTGGCGATGCCCATGGAAGCCTGGCTGAGGACGGTCCCAGTGAGACAGGATCTGTCAGGAGCTCCTTGCCCAGCGACACCCAGGGTAATAAATTACCCAGAATTAACACGTCATCCTGCGCTCCACACAGCAGCCGCACTCCACTCACGCCATGCAGCTTAATGGATCTATTAACCAAATGGATACAGGGGTAAACTGCTTTCAGAGCTGAAATACTTGTTTGGTCTATGCTAACAACAGCTGCTCTTCCATCTGATAAATTATTGGGAAGGCTGCTGGTACTACTACTACTACTACTATGTCTTTTTTAGGATAGATGGTAAAGGAATGCTTTTTTAACACATCATTTATGCTGGAGTAGTAATGTCGTTCTGTGTTTCAGACAGAAAATACTACAGAACGACATGCTCAGAAGCCACCCGCAGCCCTCCCCGTGTCACCTGTTTGGGAATTCCTCTGAGATGTGTCTCTACGGCCATTAAAGGCATACTCCCCTGTTGATGCCTGTCACTGATAGCAGGGGATATTTAGTAGAGAATTCAAAATGCCAGTCGTGCAGCCTGTATCTTCTTGGCATCTCTGGCACCCGACCAGCGCTGTGACACGCTGACAGTGTGGCACACAGCACCAGGCAATTTTTGACCAGCGCTCACTCATCACAAAAGGCAAATACAGATAAGAGAGGGGCTCATGAATTCTCTCCATTCTCTTGGCTTTAGCTGAGATGTGATAGACACTCTTCAAGTTGACATTCATTCTTTGCGGGGGAAAAAAAAAAATGAATAAAATAAAGGCCGTATAGCATGTAAGACTACATCAGGTTAACAATGCATATTTCCTCACAGGCTGAAATGGGTTTGGACTACACAACCCTTCTACTCTATCTCCCTGCGATTACAATAGCAGCAACATCTCTTCCCCCAAGCTTCATTGTTCTCTGCATATTGTTCCTGAATAAAGAAGAAACTAGACCTCTGGAGCCACTATGAAATTTTTATAAGTAAGAAAGCATGAAACCTGAAAAGCATACAACTATGAAATCTGAATGATAAAACCTTACTGAAAAGTTATGAATAATGTTGGTGGTTTCTGCATTGTTCATACACAAAATGAGGGAGATCAGTCACCAGCCAGCCAAGGCTGCCGTTCTGTTCTCTCTGAATTTAAGAATGCACCATGGTGAATGATTTTCTATTCTTATAATGTATTTATTTTATTTCCGTAAAACTAATTGTTTGAATTATTGTTGGTAGTTGTGACCCTGAGGAAAAGTGGCACCGACAGTTATACCACTTGGGTACGCTAGAGGGAAGGAAGTTGTCTGTTTCCACTTTAAGTAACGCATAGTTTGTCCTAATTATCTTCTCATTGCTTTTTCTTTGTCCCAGCCTGTCTTCTGACTCAACTAGATGAAAATATGGTGGGAAAGTAAAATCCTACTGAATTAACATAGAAATACAAGCCATGTCAGTTCCTCCTCTGTTTTTTTTCAGGATGTATGACATTACATTCATGAACAGAAGCATTCCTGTGGGCATGTCTCTTAAAATGCTGCAATCCTTGAACTGGCTTGTAAGGAATCCAGCCATTAATGAAAGAAGACTGCCACTCAAGACCACAACCAATTTGTGAGGAGTTAAGTAGGAAGAATGTACCATTAAAATTGACTTGTTTGAAAGTGTAATAACTCCAGGCTTAATGCAGCCACTGGGACCGAGTCTCTAGCAATGTTTCAAAACAAAAATACAGTTCACATTAAAAAAAAAAGAATAAAAAAGATTGATCATCAAATCCACAATACTGTTTTAAACAACTAATCAAGAGTAGAAAAACCAAATGAAGCATGATTAAATAACAGACAAATACCAATTAAATATATAAAATAAAAGTCGTCCGATGGCTTTTCCTTGAAATACAAATTATGAATGCATTCTAAATTATGTTTTGCATTTGATCAGTGAGCAACATTTTCAAATTAAATCCAAACCAATCATATTTGATTCTTGTAAACCAAGTCTCAAGTAAATACAACAGGAAAAAGTGAATACAATGCAACCTGAAAAGGGAAAAAAGATCATGACTGCTTAAAAAAAAAATACCAATGAAGGACAGGAGAGATGTAAACTAAGTCAAAATCTACCAAGATATTTGCCAGTTCTACATATTCATTTCAGCGTTCTCTTAGCACACTAACGATGAATACATTTTTTTCCTTTATGGCTAAAGAAGATGTCGAGCATCAAGGTTCAGAAGAGGAAACCTGCTCTCGTGCGCTCATTGTCTCCTGCTGAAGTGGGGTCATAAAGACCACATTGAGCCATGAGCACGAAGCCTCACCAAAAAACACCCACTCTTAACCCGGCATACCACGCAGCATCTCTCCAGCACAAAGACACGCTTTATCCCCCTGCACTTAAGGTGCTCTCTCCTGAAACCTCTTATGAGGTGGACTTGCTTAAAGTTTAATGGAGGAAGCACAGAGCAGAAGACCTGGTAAGAAAACCTAAACACTAGCCATTGCTCTGGATCTGACATAGCGTGTTAGGGCATACATTACAACATGAGACAGAGAGATCTGGAGGCAAAGGAAGAAGTGAATAAAAATACTGAACAAATAACACTTAATTGAGGTCAGTGTGATTGAACGCTGCAAGGCTAGGATGGCTTTAACATAGGTTCCAGATGGCAGGCTGTTATTTCACTGTGCCCTGCTAATACTGCAGGATTCGATGCTGGTAACCTGAGTGTCCCTTGGGCCCCCCGGCTCCTCCACTGCACTGAAATCAGGGCCAAGCTCCCTCAGCCGCTACTCTGCAGGTTTACTCAACTTCGAAAGGGGGAGTGTTTGGGTATGGCAGTGGAGGAGGGGTGTGTGTGTGTGTGTGTGTGTGTGTGTGTGTGTGTGTGTGTGTGTGTGTGTGTGTGTGTGTGTGTGTGTGTGTGTGTGTGTGTGTGTGTGTGTAGGTGGGGGTTGTGCAGTCGTGCTGGAACAAAGCATGTTAACACCATCTCTGTGTTTAACAAGTTTGGAAACAAGCGGGGGTTTCCTTCAAATCCTCATTGGAGGCCGCTTCACCTCTCCTCGACAGCAGGAGAGAATCCCAGAGTTTACGCTCACCTTTCTTCCCTGTGCCGTTTCACGTTAAACTGACTGAAACTCACTCCTGTTCTGTCATCTCAGTGTCTTAAGATATGGTTCACATCAATATCTCTCATTAGAAATTCCTCAGAAAATTAGGAGGAAACACACAGATCGATGAGCCGTCTTTGAAAACATCTTCAAAGCCATTACATTCATGCAGTGTTCTCTGTGTTGTGTAAAAAAAAAACCAAAAAAACAGTACACTTGAGAGTCGAAACCACGCTGAGAATTCCAGTAACATTAGTTTTGGGTCTTATCCAAGCATTGGGCTTGTTCTTTGCCTCCTTCTGGTGCTTCCTTAGAAATAAACCAACCATCTAAATAAGGCTCTTGCTTGCATTTACAATTAAACTATTCCTTCTCGTGAAAAGATGCAGGCAAAGGCTCCCCATGAAACTGGAGTAATGCTTGCACACAAACTTTTTATTACTTAAGACTACAGACAGAAATAGAAACAATTATACCCAGACAGAGCTTACTCCTGGCACTGCATCCATTTTGCATAAAAAGGATAAAAGTGTGGCAAAAAAAAAAAAAAAACCTTCAGACAAACTTACCTACATTATGTATTTGTATGAATTTAGTCTACAGCAACACAAGACTAGTAGTCTATTATGCTCCAAAATCCAGCAATTATGAATCCAACCTCCAACCTCTGTTTTCACAAATACATACTGAATCATTTTATAGACAAACAGATTTTGGGTATGTTAGGATCAAATCTATGAACAAAAGCAATGAGATGTAACAGCTTTCTCAATAATAGCGAGGCGTTAGTCAAAGGAATATGAATTTTTATTTTTCAAAGGATGGACTGTCTGGACCGAAGGTGCTTTCAGTACGGCACGCAAATAAATATTCATAATGCCGCAGCAGAGCTAAACCTTTTCTAGATCGTCACCAAGAAACATGTAGCAGTCAGTCGGCATCATGTCTGTGACTTTAATTAAGTTGAATAATGTTAATAATACTTTATTTGGCCAGGTTATTTGCTCTTTGGCCATCAGTACAGTCTAGATTATCCACTGATTTAAATAACGGGATGAACTAAGGACGAACCAGGTGATTCAGAGATCATCACACCATGTACACCATAACACAAGTACTCAAGAATTAATATACATGTACAACAAGGCAACAATAAAGTTGTGATGCACTAATCTTGCTGTATCATTAGGCGACATAAGCATAAATCAGAGTGGGCGAGACATGAAGCTGCTTTCAGGTGAGAATCAAATGTAACAGAAATTCAAGCTTCAGGAAAACCTAAGTCCTCATGATGGAGCATGATGCATCGCTCTAATTCTTACGCACACCATATGTGCTGTGTAAACAGAACGTGTTTGCTTCTAGATTTTTATAATTTCAGGACATCTTTGCATACAAAACGATCCATTGCCTCCTTTCCGCACTTAATATCACCAGACCTCTTATTTAGATCCATAAACTGCTTTTGTTGATTTATAATGTAGAATATTTTACTACAAAGAAAAAGATGAGCAATCTCAGCGAGATGATTGATTTAATTTTATAAGCAAGATATTTTATGGGCTCCTGCTTATTAAAGCTACATACTTTACAAGCAGGAGCTCCTATGAGAACAGATCAGATCAGACATTGCTGGCAAAAACAGGCCAGATCACCACCTAAAAAATGTATCCTTTTTTTGTCCTTTTGTTTCATTCTCCTATTTTATTTATTTTTGTTTAGTTTTAATCTTTTTGGTTTGGTCAGTTGTGCTGCAGTGTGTGCCACAATGGACTTCTGGACAGTAAAGCAAATCAAAAAACTTGGACAGTGCAGCATCTTCATATGTTTCTTATTGCTCTTGAGCTGCTAGTTGAGCATTTGAAATGAATTCAGTGATATGTCTGAGACATTTTATTCCTATTAATAGGAGAAATGATTTAGTAGAAATCAGCCTTTCTTGGTCTCTAATGACAGTAAATGAAGAGTGTTCTGGTTTCGTAACTCTCAGTTGGTTACACAAAAGAAGCAATTTAAAGACATCACTTTGGCCTCTGGGAAATTGTGCTGTGCATTTTCTCTTTTCTTTTCTCTTCTTTTTAAACCTAGACTAAACGGTAATTGATTATTCGTGGAAACAGTTGGCTGATTAAATGATAATAAACCAAAAAAACAACAGACACATTATGAGTTGCAGCTCTAACATGTACATCTCAAAGCCTGGCCATGCTATCTACTGAAAAACTGTCATACACATCAATTGTTCTCAACACACAGAGCAACAAAGAGTCCTTGACCTGACGGTAACAAATACAAATAAATAACTAAAACAGGAGTTATGAGCTTCTCGGTTGACAGCAATAAATAATCCCTGCCATGGGTCAAACTGTGTACCGTAGCACCGCAGTTTCCTTTAGAATGATATTCTTCAAACTCGGCACAAGAGCAGACTTCCCAGTCGTGATCTAAATCGCATAAGCTCTTTCAATGTTTCTGCTCGTGTTCAGGCACATACAAAAATTTCAGGCACATACAGAGCTCCACCTACAGCTACGGAGGAGCTGGCCTGAATATTAAAAGCCTGGCAGAAAAAAAAAATGGCAACTTATGGCGTTGAGTCATAACAGCAATATACAATCTGGACAGAACTTCCATCCGGTGTTAGCTGAGGCTTTTCATGCCATCTCCTGTCTCACACTGTTCTCATTTGCACATTTTACCCACAGAGATTTCAGCACCAGAATCTTCAGCATAGTATCTACAGTACTTCGTGCATGCCTGTATTGGAAATGTACATCTTACCATCATCTGGACTTTAATGCTTCTGGAATTATGCCACATATTTGTTTTTTTCTTTTTTTAATACACTGTACTTGGGTTATTGCAATAGAGAGAGTGACTCAAAAAATCAATAACTCAACCCCAACATTTATTATATTGATTCAAAGAGAACTGGCAAATTAAAATACAATTCTCATATCTGCCAGAATCACGTCAGAGTAAGACATTTGAATAAAAGTGTAGGGTGATATCACACATTAAATGCATCATATGGGATTTTTGACACCTGTTTTACATTTAAAGTGAAAAATCTACTTGCGAGTGAAATAACGGAATAATTCATAATATGTGTAACATGTCACCACAAAATGATTACCGTGACACTTTTTGCCATGATAATTATTTGCATAAATCAGCGCCATCGCCATTGATTATCATCACTATTCAGATGAAAACTCAGAGAGTACTTTTTCCCGAGGATAGCAAATTTGCCATGCTATCGGCCCAGCTGGCCCATGCACAATAACTAATAAGTTCCATGTTTGCTTCTAATTACTGTACAATCCAAACGGAGCCAGGCAAATCTGGAAGGATGCAAAATCCCTGTTTTAAAATGAGCCCAAAAAGCAAGAAAGCCTTTCCACCAAGTTGTTCATTTTACACAACGCTGCATTGAACAATGAGAAGCCAAGCAATGGAGACATGAAGCAGTGTGTGGGTGGCACAGTGGGCAAGATGGAGAGACAGAGATGTGCCAGAGCGCTTTTCCTCCTGATTCAAACAGTTCATTTTTTTTCTATACTCTGAAATTAAGGGACAAAAATCAGGAAACTCTCAGCTGATTTACTTTCCAAACCTTAAGTTGATCCTAAACAGTCATTTCAGTCATAACAGTTCTAACCTGCAACGTGACGTGTTGACAATGCGCTTTTCAAATCAGCTTCTATTGGACGTGTTCTGGGTGCAGACGGTCTCTATTCTGCTAGAGAAAACCCTACAACCTACACGAGCAGCTGAATATGGAGTCACTTTAAAATTACATTCAATATAAAAGTGATGCAACGTGGGAGTCAACTGAGATCAAGAGGCTTCGTCATGTAGTCTCCACTGTGTTAAACCTGAGCATGCGAAAGCTCGGCATTGACGCGTAAAATCAGCAGGTAAGAGAGCAAGATTACAAAAAAACTAACGCAGACATAAGCTGCACTGATTGATTTTGTAGGATTTGGTAGGAGACTAAAAGGCAGTGAGATTGAACTGGAAATATTCGGCCGTCAATAGACAGTTTTCCCTTGGTTCATAGAAGACTTGGCTGCACATACGGTTTTTGGGTGCGCCCCCAGTAAAAGGTTTTACATATTTCATTTAAATAGAAGCTCAGGCTAAGAAAACTTCCTGAAGATGTCAGCTTGGGATGAACTACATCCATTAGATCTGGAACAGGTGATCAAGTTCGTTTGATGCTCTCAACATTGATCTCTCAACTTCTTTTTTTTTACCAGAGTAAAAGTGGGCTGGAGCCTCTTCTATTTTGCAGCGCCTCTCAATGATTTAAGCTGATGTGTTGCATGTATGTGTTCTACATAGACGTAGTTTGTCCAGCTTTAAAACAGAGGCTTTCGAACTGGAAAAGGCAATGAGGGCACTCGGGAGAGTCAGTGGTTCTGAAGTGCATTGAGCATCTCCGTGATCTACACTGTGGTGCACGCATGCTGTTGCAACCGCATTACTTATTCAACAGTGAACATGTACTACATATCAAATAAAATACTTGAACATGCAAGTAGGATATCTAAAAATGCAAGCTGGCTGTGAAATTAAGAATATGCTCTCTGATCCCAGAATACATTGCATTATTGAGCAAAAGGTCACACGCCAGTGCAGAGGACCATCAAACGGTTTCTTTGCTCAGTAACTTCTTTCAGCAGCAATGCTGAGCTTATTCGTGTTTTCTGCCCAAAGGTCATTCAATTAATCAAGGCATTGCAAATACTGTATGCATGATTTGGGGAAATTTGAAAAACACCTCTAAAAAGTAAATGATGCCAGATTCGATGTGAGATACCCAGGAGCCGCTGTCGACTAATGCAAATCATTCCATTAATAAATAAATGTTCAAGGGCTCTAAACTGCTACTCAACACTCAACACATCAAGGCTGGTGAAATAATTTGGGCAGCTTCTCCATCCTCAGCTACAGCTTTTAGTAGGATTTAGCTTGATATCTAAAGGATATTCTCACCCTGATTCTTGTATTACGGGCATTTGTGGGTTGAAATGTTTAATTCTGTTGGAATTCTGACTCTACCTATCATTATAGGTGGCTGCGGTCTGTCCTATCAATGATAACCCCCGGCTGAACTGTAGCATTACACTATGATGCAATCTGAAGAACTGTACTGTGTAGCAGAGGTCCTGACAGGTCCAATGAACCCCTGTTACAGAACCAAGGGAAGCTCGAACTGAAGAAAACATCATGCCAGCCCTCTGAGCTTATCCAGATTCAGTTATTGAGAAACATTTACTGAACAAATAGAGATAAAAAATACACCGAATGTCAGTAACAGTGTCTTTATTCAATTTTGCCGAATAAAAACTTGCTGGTTGAGACCCATAGGCCGGTGTGAGTTGCCTCCTGCTCCAGCTCTGTCATGTCTTCGTCAAGACTGAGGTACAAATTAGACAGAAACAGTTCATAAGCTGCCCTTTCTCTGTTTCCCCTGCTCTCGCTCTCCACCGCTTATTTTTATTCAGCTGCACGAAGACACACAGACCAACACACACAAAAGCAATGTGATGTGCAAACATTGCACCGAGACTCTTGTTGTGAACAGCTGGTTATATTTCAAAATATGCAACTGTGCTGTTTAAACAGATCAGGCCTGGAGTAATTTTAACCAGAAACTGAACATTTAGAGACTTTAGAGACTTTACTGACTATCTATTTGACTATTATACATGACATGAGATTGACCTTGTTTTCAGATAACAATCAATTTTTATCTAGGTTATTTTTTCTAGTGGAAGCCTGAATGTTGGTAGCCAAAAGCTTCTGACAAGAAAACATCACAAAAATAATTAACACGTTCAAACAACTGTGTTTTCTTATTCCTGCAGCTGGACAATATGACATTGCATTAAATATTTGTTTTTTCTCCAGCACATTTGCAGAGAAATAGTATATTTTAGGACAGAGCATAATGAAATGCAACGAATGCTTAGTGCATTTTGTGTTAAAGGGTGAGTCTCTCACTGGTGGCTGTGCCACTGCATCTTGCTATTGCTCACTCTGCATGTACAACCCACATCACAACTTGGCAGCTGAAGTTTGAAAAGTGGCTGATGATACGCAACTGTAATGTTGTTTTTCCACTGGCATGATATTGCAAGCTTCAGCTGAAATTAACCTCAATTTGCGCTCCATCCTCCCGGCAGGGGGTGACCACACTGACGCACAACACAACAGTCCTGCTTGGGAGAAGAGCCAAGCCACGATGGATTCCTGCCATCAACCAAACTCTGTGAACGTCATGGAGAACTTGGCACGACATATTAGGTTACAGCATGTGTGGTCATATGAGTCAGTATATTTAGATTTCAGTAGTTTTAGGGGTTTGTTTTGCTCCAAAGTAACGTGGGAGTCACTATTCTTTAGAGTTTTGTTTTACTCCTACAATTCGTTTCTACTTTTGTCTAATAGCTAGCAGCATCTGTGTTTTCTGAGTTGCCCCCCTGATATTAGAGCTACTGTCTTCTGTAAGTGTAAACACTTAAATATAAAAGCCCTCCAACAGACAATCACAGAAAAGCTTATAATGTGAAGCTCTGGAGTTAGAGAATATGGACTCCTTATTTGTTAGAAACATCCACAGAGTATCAGCACTTTGGTGCTGGTGTTGAATATAATCAAAACAAGAAATTAATGGAAACAATACAGCTACAATTGCAGCGGTCACAGGAAGAAGCACAAGGACTTATTGTAGTTTGGGAAAACCTAATCGGCATCACATCACCAAAGTAAGCAGTCCCCTGCTTCTTTGGGGAAATAATGGCAGTTTTTTGTCGCCATTGCGATCACCGCTGCTTATTGCCTGACATGGTACCGGACACCAGCCTGATGAATATCTGCCATTAGAGGATCCACGAGAATTTTTAGATGGGAGAGAAGGGAGGAAATGGGTTTCACATTCAATGTGGCCATATTTTCCCTCATTAGCTGCTTTGCTTTCCACAAAAAATGGGGTCTGTGTCCTACCAGGGACAGACAGACATTCTCTTGAAATACTATTTACCTTCCATCTTGACTTAGTACAGAGAATGGTATCTAATATCTGAGGACTGAACACTGTATTACATGTTGCTATAATTAACGTGCAAGCCTTTCTTTTCAATATAAAAGCCAGGACTGGCATAGTTACATGGACCATTAGGAATTGTTCTCCCTTTCCATTAAGGTGCGACACATACTGTATGTACTCCCGCACAGCACATTTTAAATTGCTTGTCTAGACAACTTGTCAACGTAAATACTATATTCCCTGAGCTCTTTAATATCACAGCTCGACCTGCTGTGTATTTAGCTGTCATGATTCACTAAGGTTTCTCACCTCCCACAAAAGGAAAGCAAATAGTTGGTCTGGTCAAACTATACCACTTACTGGGCTACCTTGATGATTGTTTTTACATACTGTAAAACACTATTTTAGTATGCTACATATTCGACAATGTATGCATTCATCAAGTAAGTCTTATTCCAGAAATGACTAATTCTGTTATTTACAAAGAGCCCTGAAAGCTATGTTCTTATACATTTAAGTCACATCAGAAAATCAAATGTCTGAGTATTATGGAGTAAAACTAAGGATGCTTAATGTGCTTTGTTGATTTTAATTATATCAAAAATATATACATGTGTTAACCAATATCGATGTTCTTTTCCGATTTCTTTGAACTGAAATGTAGCAACCTGATCTCAGGCCAGAGGGATTATCAGGAAAAAAAAAAACAAAAAAACTCCTCGACTCAAAAAGATTTTTGTCAACTAATTAACACCCTCATCTTGAATCTTAAATAGGCCGCTTAACATCAAAGCTGCTCAATTTTACACCTTACCACACAGGAATTATCTCTTCACTGGTGTGAAATGCCATTAATATAAATGCTTTGGGTACCATAAGCTACGAGACCAAGGCTTTTGGATAACAGTTGCCATATTGAAGCAATGTCGGTAAAGGCAACTGTTTAATCATTGGATAAGGGTGACTAAATCATGTCCACATGCGATTTATAGCGCTAACACTGGGGGACTAACTAACCAGGCCATTACAGACCATTAAATACCATTTAATTTGGTTAGGTAATAGTAAGAAATGTATGAAGGGAATATGAAAAGAAATGGAGAGAGAATGTATGTATGTATGTATGTATGTATGTATGTATGTATGTATGTATGTATGTATGTATGTAGGATGATTGTACAGAGAAATTATTTTACAGTGTAAGAGTTCGGTTTGGCTTCTTTGGCTTCTTTGCATGCATTGTTTGGCGGGATTTTATCTATGCTGAAGCCTTACGAACTGACATGATGGTCCACTGGTAAATCAAAAATAGAATTAATCAATGCATTGCTTGTAATAACTGACAGGCACGTGTGAGTGTTTTTTAATCTTGTTTTTTTAATTAATTAGGGCATTTTATTATTAGAAAGTTAATCTCAGGCAGTACGGTACTGAGGAACCCCAAGTCGATATATTTGGTTGTTAAAAAGTATATAATCAAGTATATAATCATTAAATGCCACTTAATGTACCTGTCACACCGTCTCAGGGAAATGCGACTAAGCCACAATCGTCTGCTTCTTCTGATTAATGATAATGTATGTTACTAAGATTGCCTCCTGAGTAGAATGAGCATACCGTACCTGTGAAAGATACTGCAAACTGTTGCATCTAATGACACCTTTCGCACCGAAAAACAATACTAAGTGGGTCTGCAGTAGAAATGAATATAAACTGCCTTAGTTAATAATACCACCATGCTCACTGTCAAAGGACTGATACATTTCAATATGCTGAGAGCTCCCCATCAATATAGCAATAACTTTAAAATAGGATGAATTATACATACACAGTGAGTAGCTCATCTGCATGCGTCTGTCACTTTCTTCTCCCCTAACAGCCTTAACCTGGTTCTCCGATGAAGAACTTGAAGGCTCATCGTTACATGTGTGCAAAGCTGCTGATGTCCAGACAGGGCGAAGGTAAAGCCACTGCCAACAACAACATTCAAAAGCAGCTCAGCATAATCAAAAAGGCCAGCTCATCAAGATGAAGACGAGACATGCAAAACCGCCCACATAGTTCAAAAGGTCTCAAAAGTTGCATGAGGTACCTTTGATGCACTGTCCACTGGTATCCTGATGTCTGACCATTTGTTCTATTCTTGGCTACAGAACTGTGCTTTTGAATCTGGCCCAAATGTGTCTTGCTCACTGACACCTTTGGTAGATGTAACAGCAGCACTGGCGTCTAACTTGAGCCCTAACAGGCAATCTTCCTAATGCTCATACCAGCTGCAACACAATCAATCTAGCTTTCATGGATGGTTTCCGAAATTTGTTGTTCTCAGCTCTCAGAGAAAAACAGTATCTGCATGTAACACGGATCATCAAAGAAATACAAACAAGGCGAATGCCCCACATCTATTAGCATGCCAAAGCACTGTGTTGCAGCTTAGTCTTAGTTGCATGCAACAAGTGCATCTTGGCAAAGCAATGTCAGCGGCAGCCAAAACCTTCCATCCCCGTCTTCATTGTTGTGTCCATTAGAACCAACTAACTATCTGGTTTATGTGCAATTTTACATTAATCTAGAGCGTTTTCCATACCAAAATTGATCAAATCCATTTTGACAACTGCTACCAACAATGTATGTGTTTTTTTGTTTGTTTGTTTGTTTTGGTGGTGAATAAAAAATAAATAAATAAATAAATAAATAAATAAAAAAAGGAGGAACTATTTGTGGTACCACAATTTTGCAGGGTAAGAGGTCAGCAGACTCCGCTTCCGTTTTCAGTGATGGCATTTCATATTTGAAAAATGAGGCCTGTCACTAAATGTCATCTTACCGGCTCTTTGTCGTCTCATCACTCTTTTCACAACTTGTCACAGTGAAGCCCAGTCTGTGACATGAGCAAACTGTTACCTTCCTCCCAGGCAGGCTAGTGGGCTTTATTAATATTTATAGAATAACAGCTTAAGGCCAGCCCCCTTGAGAGCTATCACTCCACTTTGCTGCCTAACACTTGCAAAAATATATTGACAACTCCTTTTCAGCACTCCCCTTCCCCCTGATACCCCCCTATGCAAATCTGCAGCAGGTCTAAAAAATACGACAGTTTTCTGCACGTACAAAGAAAAAAGTTTTTTTTTATTTTTTTTATCCCATTTGATTTAATAACTTGCACAATTACGGAAACTAAAGTTGTTTTAAAAAAAAAAAACTTGAAAAGAAATTTGAAAAGAACTGGGAGTGAAAAATCTTGTTACTGAATACAGAGGCTCAATCATGACACCATGTCATAGATGTCACCCTGGTGTCTGGTTAAATGAAAAAAACAGGCCCTGTTGGCAGCGCTCTGATGTTTCTGAGTACATCCAGCCAGTTTGAGCCAGTTTTCAGTCAGAGGTTTGGCCCTGGACCTTTACAGTGCAGAAGAAATCTTTGCATGTCAATTGTCAAATATGAACACTTGTAAAGCTGTCCTTTGAGATGAAGCGACACACACATGGACATAATCAAAGGGATCCCCCTTTGATTATGTCCATATGAATGTCACTTCAGTTTCCTTCATGAGACGCTATCTGATTGCTTGGATCACTGAGACACAGAGAACACAGGCCACAGCATTATTTCATCAGTCTTTTGCCCAAATAAACGTTTCCAGAGCCCTCTTTATGGATGTAAGTAGACTTCAGTATCCCATGATGTTGTGGTTTTGCAAGTTTTCTTTCCAAATAAACGTCTGAGGTTTCAGGTAGCAGCAGACAGTAAACCCCCAGCGTGGGATAATGTGTATTTTCTTTATCTAAAGACATGCATGAGCTGAATTAACGTATCTTCAAGCTACATATCCAGATGACTTTAAAAAAAAACTGTGATCATCTTAACAGACTGAGGAAAAAGGGAAAAGAACTACCCAGATATATCCCTTTAATCATGTCTAAATACATATAGTATGTCCTGGGAAAAAAAAATTCTATTACTTATTAACTTTCACTACAGTTTTAGAAGCATACGAAATTACTTCCGTGCCATTTGGAAGACAAGGTACTAACAGATGCTGTCAGGAAGCTGGTGCCAGCCAGCTCAAAAACAGCTCTGATCTGAAAATGTTTTAAATGTCTTCAGGGGCTTAATCAGTGAGGAGCATGATAAGCCTCTAAATGTCCTGCACCTTCCCTTTAATGTAGCCCTAATTTGTATCCTTTAAAAATGCCTCTGTCATAGCAATCACAGCTTAAACTCACAGCAACAAATTAGCATGAGATCTGACAAGAATTCTGCACTGAAGTCAAGCACTGTGAAGTTAAACCTTATAAATGGTCTGCAATACTGCAGAGTCAAATTTCAGGAGGCCTCCCTCAGTCATGCCTGCAAAAAGCAAAACAGGAGCATTTTCATAACATCTACTCTGACCTGCAGAAAGGCTTGTTCTCAAGAGCAAGCTAGTATATTCGTAATGCGGAGAACTGAATACGTCCACGGTCATTAATTAATTATGATTATATGAGAATTGCATGTTGTTTTCAATGAGTGTCACAACTGATAAACGACCTACAAACTAAATAGGGGCAAGTACAATTTTGAGGTACTTGTACTTTACTTGCATTTTTCTGTTGTCTGCCATTTTATGCTCCCATCCTACTACATTTGAGGCAATTATTTCCTTCACTACATTTATTTGATAACTTTAGTTACCAGAAACTTGATAACTGATTATAAACTGCATCAGAGCCAACATAGTGCATTTTTAAACTAATTCATTTTATCCACTTTCTGATCAAATAAAGACAGTTTCTATCAGATTATCACTGTAAGACTTTCACTGAGGGATTATTTGTATGGGTGACTTTCACTTTTACCAAATTAACATTTCAACATAATATTTCTCCTTTTATTCAGGTATAACATTTGGGTAGTTTATACAACACTGCCGAATATTTAAACCCATCAAACCCTCTGCTTACTGCTGTGATAGGGGAAAATACCACATTCACAACTGAATACAAATACACAATCAGCAGATATACATTTTTATAAGCTTCCACCACCCTTCTACTGTTTTAGATACATATGCATGCAATTTGTAAATAATGAAAGGTCCTCATGGGGCTGTGGCCATATTATCATTCGAAACATGACTGCAGCACTGCAGCCTTACTGTACAGTATATGTTGCTTTTCCCACTGTAAATCACTAGGGTTTAATTACCTGCAAATTAACTGCCGTTTCACTATCTTGCATAAGATTATCCTGGTCATGATGAAACGCCACTGGGGAGGCTGTTCTGATGGGAGGATTCGAAGATGCAGAAAATATAAGATGCCACTTTGTTAGTCTGATCGCTGCGAGGAATGTGATGCCTGTCATCTAGATCGCCCTCATAATGTGACCTTCAAACACTGTAAGGACATCTTATTATTCCTGTCACTTCTTCCAAGTTCAACACGCGTTGAAGTTCAGTCATCAAATTACAAGCTTTTTTTTTTTTTATCAGCTGTCCACAGTCACAGCGGCCCTCACAACAACGTGAGTGGGGCCATTTTCTGCAGTGCATTTAACTCTAGTGGTGTAAAGCACATTGACCCGACAGTTGGGCAGGCAGTCTGTGAGCAGTAGTTGGGAGCAGTTTGAAATGGTCAGCCTCAATTTCTCTCCATCAGTGGACAGTTTTTTAGCGCGTGATGGGCAATCAAACATAAAGGTTTGTCAGGCCACCAACGTCAAATCTGCTCTATTAGAGTAAATTGTCTGATGACACTTGCTTTGACATTTTAATTTTAAAAGCTTTTTTTTGTTTGTTTGTTTGTTTGGGACTTTTCTCTGTGAACTTGATTTGCTACCACTGGTCTCTATTTCATTTGCACATTCATAAACATTTTGTTTTGCTCATTTGAGTTAAAAATCTGTCCAAAACACTACAAAATGTTTCATTCATCACACTTGCGTAATTATGATCTTGCTAGCTTTATCAACATTTGATTTACTGCTCACACTTTATTTATGTGTGAATCTGCTCTACAGATGCTCTAAACAGATCAGACGAAGCATACTGTGTAATGTAGGCTATATGGGATAATCATACCATGTGCTTATGTGCATTTGTGCAGAATAGAAACTAATTGTGGGCACATATTGTCCAGCACATGACAAAGATACTGCCTACACTGCTCCAATGTCTCTGATTATCAAGTCTGACATTATTCAATTAGGAATAGCCAACATTTCCATCATGAAAACTATCTGACTACAGGTTCATGTTCAGGGGACGATTCTTGAAAGTGTTAAGCTGTAGCATTAAAATCTGAGAATATGGGGATATGCTAAGAGAACAGTGTTGGCGCCACTAAGTGCACCTGGTCCCTGCGAAACGGCCTCGTATTATTTGGCTGTTAACAACTGTGCGAGGCAACCATCAGATCTAACGACCCTCCCGAGATGGCTGCCCATCCCATTACTGGTCCAGAAACCATGTTTAAAAGTGGAAATTAGAGTGGCATCATTATCCCTTCTACCTCAAAAACTCCTCTAATGTATGACAAAGACTTAAAAACTACCAAACAGCTCATAGGACTTGTTTTGGGTTGCTCAGATGTAAAACTCTTGCTGTACACCAGGCATTACACTGTGTTTGTAGTTCTGCTTCGCTTTTGAAAGAGCCATGTGAATTTCAAAGAGGATCTGTTGTTTTTTTTTAAGACTGTGGAGAAGGGACTTATCAAACTGTGGGGTAATTCTAAGGCTGCAGAGCAACTACATTGTTCAGCGTATCTTCAACAACTTTAACCACTGTTCAGTTCTCATTTTCACAACTGCCCTCTTACCACTCACATCCAAAATAAAGGCCCATTTGTTGAAACTAGTAATTTGCCTTCTTTGTAAAAAGATATAAGTTAATACAATTACTGATATGCTTAGGGCTGGGCAATATATTGATATCATATCATAATTGTGATACAAGACGATATCATTTCTAAGGCTGTACATTATATAGGTTGTATATATTTTTATTCTGAGTGTTGTATTATCCTGGTTTAAACGGCTGCATGAACTAACCAGATTGTTCTACTTGTCATCCATGCATTAGTGTGGCAATAACATATACCAAGGCCAAAAATAACATATCTGTCACCCAGTCCAAGCATTTATAAAGTGCTTTTGAGCAGATTTAACAAATGTAGATATCTACTCTTTATCTGAATATAGCCTCAAAATATTGCAATATCACTCAGCTCTAAATATGGTTTGCCCCACATCAATACAAAATATGCTAATCTCTTGTCCGCCTTGTTTGCTTAAGATTTCATACATCTGAGGGAATGTCTTTTAGCCATTACAATTTCACACCCTGTGATCATAATTCAGAGTATTCCTAAAGGATATCATGAATATCATGAATTGGGGATCTTTATGCGGCACCTACCGAGAAAGGCAATAGCGCTACATGCCGCCAGTGACGAGAGAGCAACAGCTGTGGCCAATAAAAGAGTTTTATTTCTTTCACTGATATTTTCTTTTTTTTCACCCTTAACAAATGAAATAAAAGTGTTGTGAGAAAGATAAAATAAAATGCAGGTCTAGCAACCGTCATAAATAATAAATGGCCATCACTGTAAATGTGCTCCCACTTTCCCAGAGTGTACTCTGAGGATGTTTCTGCTCTGTGAAATATGCTAAAATGATCTCAAATTATATGTTCAGGAGAGCAGATTTTAAGAAAAAAACTTGTGCTCTGCCGTGGCATCGAGCAGACAAGAATAAATCAAAGTAGAGTATGTAAGGATAATGAGTACCACACCTGCGGATTGTCATTAGCTTCCGCAGTAAGGAGAGTCATCTTAAAAATTGCTACATACGTACTATGAAATGTCGGACACAAAGGGGAGTCTGTTGCTGTGTGCCCAGGAGGAGAAATACTACCCTGTGTCTGGGAGCTCAAGTGCATAATTTCAACCCCAACCTCACTCCTAGAGTACTTTGTTTGAGTGATTCTGACTTTCAGGGCACCAAACAGGTGTAAGATTCCAGTTCTTTGAAAAATGGATCTGATAGTTTCTGAGGAAAACACTGCAATGCTCCAGGAAAATGGAGAATGTGAAGGCAGATCTAACATATTCACCCAAATGGATAAAACGCTGTAATGCTATTATAAAGGTGACTTGTCATTCATCGAAATGCAAAAAGATAAAGTACTGTCATTTTTTAGGGTTTCAACACACCTTGATGTGGGAAGTTTTTGTTCCCTTTACATTTTTTGTGACATAATCTCAAAGTGAATACTGCTAAATGGGACAGAATTTAACACTTTCTTTAAACAGGTGATGTCTCTTTGTTAGATTAATGATGTGTCCACCAATGGACAGAAGTCAGTGCAGTAGCGTTGTAGCTTTTTCGCAGCAAAGTTACATTCTTGTTAACTTGAACAACCTAATTTCGAGGCGCACGTCATCAAGGTGAGATTGAATAAAGACATACAGCTTTCTTAGGGTGCCTGTCACTTTAATCTTTTTAATGCACCATCTAACACAGGACCCATGAAGCTTCCTGAAGACACTAAAGCACGCGAAAAACACATACTGCCTCAAACAGACAACTGAATTCTATTTTTAAACACAGGTCAGGTCGACAACTGCCACAACAATATCTCTCACTTCAATTATCCGTTTGTCCAATTAGAACGATGCAGCACAGAAAGAGTTTTGTTCTAATTCTGCAGGTATAAATCTGAGAGGAGGAGGTCATCAGAGGCAACAATCAGTTGCTCACGTGCTGAAGCCACACGCTTTTGATTTGTGCAGTGTCCAGAACCACAAACGCACAAAGTCTGGAGCTGTCCTGTCAATATCTGGAAAAAAAAAAATACTGGATGTTGTGATGGTGTGTATGTAAGTGTGTGTGTAAGCAAGAGGGGGGGTTGCAGTGCCCAGCTTTCATGTCCAATAAAGTTGTGTAATTGTGACAGCTACCCATTAGTTCTACGTGTGATAAATCACAAGATGACAGACTGCAGCTTCAACTAAACATAATGCTCCGGGCTGGAAAATTCACCTTTCCTTTTGTTGCACTGAATCCTGCAAAGCTGAGCAGACACAGAGGAATCACTGACTGTGCAAATTAGCAGGAAAAACTGATGCATAATTTACATGCACGTATCAAATATGGTAGTTTTAACTTTACTGACATGGAGATCAATTCATATTACAGTGTTTGTTGTCCTGGAAAGCAGGTAAATGCTGCTCTGAGGATTACTGCTTATTCTCATAGAACTAAACATCATTTCTACAGTCTACTGAGCCACGCCAGATCTCAGAGAACGCACTCCTCACCAATCCACGGTATCCATTTCCTTCAAATACCACCATCCCCTCCCTAGATGACCGTACAGTTCACACAACAATTATGACTTGAAATACACAATATCCCGCTGGAAAACTCCGGAGGGACAGAGGCATTTCATTGTTTCCTCTCTGTCATCGTTTTGCCCCTGAACGCTGCCAACATTAGCTCAAACACAACAGTCGTTTATGGAATATAACAAGGTCCAACTGCAACTTACATGTCATCTTTTTTTCTTCCAGCGAGCCGTCCTTTGGAGAATAGCTGTGCGTTCAGTTCACAGTGAAACAACAACAAAGGCGAAAAGACAAGCAACAGATTTTTCATTTTGGGATCACAAAGGGAGGGTTGTTTCCCCTCTTATCATGCACACTACTAGTGCTGAGGCAGCTTCTCAGAGCTCATCAGCACGACAAAGACAACTGTGAGAATGCTGCCTTGTTCTACAAAGGTTAACCTCTGCGGGACCTAACAACTTCAGACTTCTCATTTGATGCCTCCACCAAACACTTGCCATGGAGGATGGAGGGCCCCTGGATTCCTTTGGATTTAACCTCTAATATCTGGGGTCACGCATCGTGCTACGGCCAATGGAAGCACTTGAGAACTCTATTATAGGCACAAAAAAAAAAAATCCCCCCCCCCAACACACAGAGTAGTTTCTTAATGATCTCGATGTCTGCAGCACGCCCTGGGAAAAGTTTGAGTGCTAATAGAGACTGAAAGCACTGAAAACACAGTATTTCTTATAAATGAAATTCCTCATCAATCTTTAAAACGTTTACTTAGATCACAATTGGGGCAGCTGCACTTTGAATTTTGAAATTTGAATTAACAGAATTTATTGAGATTTAATTTTGACACAAAGGTTTGAAATTCTCTACAGTTTCAAGACCAAGTCAGCCAACATCTCAATTTTTTTAGTTATACTTGTAGTTTACATGTTAATTATGGACAAAAAAACTCAATTAGGGCTAATTTATTAAGATGATCTATATCAGTGTAGCAAAAGCCCAAAGTCTACCAGCTGCATGAGTACTACTGCACCACTACACTCGGAGGCGTGTGTGTGCGTGTGTGTGTGTGTGTGTGTGTGTGTGTGTGTGTGTGTGTGTGTGTGTGTTAGTCATACACGTTGCTCAATCAGAGTGTGTGGAGCTGGTCTGAACTGTGTGTAGGGCCCCAACAATGACTCCCAGGGGTCCAACTTACGCTTTTACTCCTCCGGTCTGAAATGTTTGTGAACTACTGAACATTTAAATCGAGAGTTTTCTTAATTCACTTCACCTAATTTAATTTTAATGGTTACTACCCCCATGTGATGATGCAGTTTTTTTTGATTATTATAATTTTATTTAACAGGATAAAAACAAAACAAAAAAAAAGAAAATATAATTTGATAACAGGACTGTGGGTTAGTTGATGATGTGTTCTGCTGTTATCCTGCTGTTAAAATAATGACAGATATTGTGAATTTTACTCTTTACTATTATTACTGAAATATCAGGTACAGCCTCACAAAGCCTTGCTCCGGTTTAACACGGTCCAGTGTTCTGGTGCCACCACACTACAACACAGAGCCCACAACAAAGTTCAATAAGGACTCACCTGTAATAAAATCAACATTTAAAAAAAGGGAGGGGGGGCTATAGTCCAAATCCCATCCATAACATTACATTTACATTTCCTGTTTCTACAGACAACAACTACTTTCCCGTCTCTCACTGTGAGGCAAAGGTGAGTCCACATATCTGGTGTCGGTACAGGAGGGCACTTCCACCTTCCTCTACATTCACAACGCAAGTCCCGAACCAGCCCCCCCTTCATCCGTTATTTATGTCCGTATCTCACATCATTCAGGACGCGCTGCAGCCATTCCTGCCCCCGGAGCCTGCTCTCAAAAGGCGACCGTGGACTTTGTGATCCCCGCACCAGATATCAAATTCACACAGTGTGATGTCGAGGCGGCTCACAAACCCCTTCTCGGCTGCTCGGGAAGAGAAAACCGAAGGGGGGGCAGGTATCCTACCGTGCTGCACCGCCGTTAATCTGCCCCTGTCCGGTGGATGAGGTGCGGGTTTATGGAAAAACAAAAAAACACGGCATAAACAAACGAACAGGCAAAGAAAAAAACAAAAAGCTACCCGTCTGTAGTGAAACTGATCGCGGCTGCCTACATTAGTTCTCCGTGCTCGCTCCGCTGCTGCAGGATGCCGTCTTGTTTATTTCTGCAACACTGGCAAAAAAAAAAAAAAACACATCTCACTAAAATGAACCTTACCATTCTGAAGACACATCCAATGTAGCAGGCCTGTCCCGTTGACAATTCACCAAATACAGTCTTGGGTGTCCCCCACCTAAAAAAAAAAAAAAGAAGCCCTTATGCGTCTACTTCGTCTTCTTCTTCTGCTTCTGCCCTCTCTTTCGTTTTTGATAGTACGCCGAGCAGGCGAGTGTATTTCCACTGAGCACGACACGGTACGGTACGGCAGGGAAGGGGGGGAAAAAATCCTCCTCCTCTCCTCTCCTCTCCTCTCCTCCTCCTTCTGCTCCTCCAAGGTGCCGCTGCTGCCGCTGCCGCCGCCGCTCACAGCGCTCTCAGAGACGCACACATGGACGTGAGAGGCAGCCGTCCAAGATGTCCATTAGCAGCGTGCACACACCTAATTGAACGTCGTGGAAAAAAAAAAAAAAAAATCCTTCGGGAGGAATATGTGAAATCGTCCCCGGACACGCAGTAGGTAGGAGATAAGGTGGCACGCCAGCCGCTGTGTGCGTGAGTGAGAGTGAGTGTGTGAGTGTGTGTGTGTGTGTGCTGGGGAATGACAAGCTGCGTGGTCCCTCACGATTTACAATTACGAGTTCGGAGCAGGGATGAGTGTGCGACTGTGCGTGGTCGCCCCCTTCGGTACTACGCTATAGTCCCTCCAAATATCTTCCTGTTCGTCCTTTTCCTGGCCATTTTTTTCCCTCCTCCTCCTCGAAAAAGAAAAGAACTGTCAGCCATTCAGCACATTATATCGCATTATATTTTCCTCTTATTCATGGAAGGTGTTTTCCATGTAGGGAAATATTTAAAAAAAAAAAAAACAAACACACGGACTGACTGGAGAGAGAGGAAATATTTGGGCTAAGTCAGTCAGGCCTACTGTTGTCCACTCATGTCTAAGTTAGGATGTAGTGTTGCCTCATTAGGAATAATTATTAAATCCCCATCAATTATAATTAAGAGCTAGTGTCGCCTATTGTTATTGTTGATGTGCACTGGGAAGTGTTGCTTTATGATAACCATCTCTGATACATGCTACATTTAGATTTAACTTTATTAGATAGTTATTTGAATCCTAACACACAGTGGAATGTTATTTATGGTGATCATTTATTCATTAATCATTTAGTTGGATGCAACTTTACTGTAAACATTTGCTTAATAAATGGGTTATAATGCATTTCATTGTTTGTTATCAGTGGAATAACTAGTAACTACAGTTAATTGACTATAAATGCACCATTTAATCATGACGGTTGATATAATGTGTTGAGGTACCCATCTGAAATGACTCACTGGAACCTGTTTTGTGAATGTGCATCTCCATTTTAATTTATTACACAGAATTTCCTTTGAGAGGCAATAAAAAAGCTTTTCAACAAAAAATGTGTCCATCAGATCTACCAAGTATGAATTAGGGGCTGCAACTAATGAGCATTTTAATTGTTTATTATTATTCTGTCTCTTATTTTCTCAGTTAATCAGTTGTTTGGTTTATGAGATGTCATGAAATGTTTAAAAAAAAAAAAATGTCTGTCAGTGTTTAACAAAATCCAAGGTGATGCCCTCAAATGCCAAACTTCTTCCACAACCTTAAAATATTCAGTGTGCTGTCATAGAGAAATAAAAAAAAAAAACATATAAGAAGGTGGACTCGATTAATTCAGTAGCTGACAACTAAATGATAAATCTTTGCAGATCTAGTATGAATTGTGAGACAACAAATGGTGTCTCAAAAAACCTCATTAAAAAGTCCTAGTTTTGAAGTGATAACTGTGACACTGAAGAATTATAACAATAAAGTCTTTCTTTTACTTTTTTTTAAAGAGATAATTACAGAGATTTGTGCGAGTATGTTTTTTTCCCTAACTATTCATTTACTTTTCAGAGATGTAATATTCTAATTGCACCTTGTTTTCGTTAATAACTCTGTGTGAAGGGCAAACATATCTTCAGCTGTAAATATTTGACTTGTTTATGAATTCTTTATAAATATTTAAGAGGGAACAACAACAGCAGCTTAATGTTAACTGGGATGTTTAAACAATTTTCTATTTAAACTGTAAGGTTTTTAGTCAGATAGTCTGAATGAACATATTTTAGGATTTAGATACTGACAGGCTCCCGTATGTCTTATTTAATGGAAAATGCACCACTATGCAAATAAATATTCCCGTGTTTTCCACAACCTATGCTCAAACCTTTGACACGAGAGTTTGGAAGGTTAGCGAGGAGAACAACCATCTGTCTTGTTCCATCTGACTATGCTTTTTGTCTGGCCAGGTTCTGATCCTAAATCCAATACCATATACTTACCTCCAATTCCTAGTTTCTTCTTGTGGGTTAAAAAGACTGGTCAAGAGTTCCTGGCCCTGGAAGTGTGTTTGGTCACCCAAAGAACAAGAGAGGGGCCATGTGTGGCCTTTAATTCACTGCATTGTCAGCCAAAAGCTAATCTTGGCTGGGCTCAGAGTCTTACAGCTCACGGGCGGTGAATGGATGAGTGAAAAGTTAAATATGCTTTCAAATGTAAAACTGAGGACTGGGCTGGCATTGTGGTCGTGTCATTGTGGGAATGTGAGATTTGCCGTTGACCCAGGCAACAGGAGGAGAGGGGCCAGTTTCAGTTTGAGAAGCTGCATTCAGGCTCATGTTTGCAGGTGGTAGGCTTTAATTCACAGGGCATGCACCACTTTTCATGTAGCCCCATGTGTGAAAAAATAAATTGAGGTAATTTACATCAGGACACAGTGGTAGTTCATACACAACCGTCAAACATAACTGTTTGCGGATCTAGTAAATCCACATATTTGGAAACTAAGTTTTATAATGTGACCTGCATGATGCACCGATTGTACAAAACACCAAACTCTTGTTAGCTACTATTGTCTGATCAAAACCTCTCATGTAAGAATCTTAGTTTAAACAGTCAAACAACTAAAATTATTAACAAAATGTGCACAAATATTAGTTTTGATGTTATAACAAAGACTTCTATGTATTGCATTGTAGAGATGTCCACTGAAGTTAGCATGCGGACCAGCTAGCACTGGCCCGTTCTTTTTCGTAATGCCTCAAGAGGTAAGTAGGTAAGTTCAGCTGGGAGATGTGAGCAGTGAGTTTCCTTCGCTTTACAAGCTGTCATACCTTTACTGGTCTCATAACTGAACAAAATGTTTATACAATATGTCAAGAAAAAACATCTGTTTTCACTGATGACCCGAGAAATACAACCATAAACCCTCAGACAAAACTAAACTGCCTTGTTAGGTCATCAGAAAACACACTTCAACAATGATCACCAACTCTGGTCTGGTAAAAATACATCTTATAATTCACCGCTATAGCTTTGTGTTACATGCTGCTGACGCACACAGTTAGAGAACATAATAGAGCATTTTGCAGCTAAAGAGCCAGACATTACCCTCAGTAGTTGGCTGTGACCAAAAACAGAGCTGAAACAAGAGTGAATATGGAACCAGAAATATGACTCCACATGAAAGGCAATGCTGCTGCTTACATCTGCTGCACGGATAAATAAACAACTGATTGCTAACAAGTGTGCCATATCAAGTCAAAAGGCGATTATATGTCAGTTCAGTGTCAGTGTGTTCACGATTGTCCCTGCTGCACCCAAATGGCAAATAAATAAATAAATAAATAAAAGTAAAGTAAAATAAGATGCAGTATTAATGATCTCTGTGGTGAAACTGGGCCACTTCAGCAGCAGAAAAAACCAAGAAGAGGCAGAGAAAAAATAAGATAAATAAGAATCTAGAATTAAATGATCATTTGAACATTCACATATAACAGACATTGACAGACGTTAAGCAGTACTGCAATTAGGAAGTATAAAATGTCTGCAATAGAAACTACAAAGCACTTAGACAGCGCAAACCTCTGCCAACACTGTACATTATCCCTGTCACATAATTTTTAATTGATCACTTGACCATTCCCTCAGGATCTTGAATGAAGTCCGTATCCCCATTAATATCCGTAGTTATGTCTACAAAATAAACTCTCTGCTGAAAGTCCTACATCTGGAGCTGAGAAAGTCCTGTTGGCAGTCAGAACTATTACTAACAAACCACCTGCGGCAGCGGAAACTAAATTCTACAATGAAAAATGAGGAACATGAAACCGCTGCTCTGTGAAATAAGCTTCAACATTATAGAAAAGAAAAGAACACGGATGCACACGACAACAGATGTATTTATATCACAGCTGTTCTCCTTATCAAAACCCAGATGGAGATACAGTACCTGTTCAGAGAAGTGACAATTATGTAACGTGATTGTACATGGTTGTCTGCTCACATAATCACTGTTATAATTAGAGCATGCTGTATATATGGATGTAAGCACAAAAAAAAAAAATAGAAAATACCCCTCTAAACCGTGTTACTCAAGTTCCCTCTGTCTTTGTAATGGTCGTGTCACACAGCAGATCGGTGACATTCAAACGGCTGACAATTCTGTGGTGACAATAGAAATTAGAAACTATTTAAAGCCATGTCATACGCACTTGTTAATCATATACCATATAATAGATTCCGCCATGTGTGTGCATTGGAATGCTTTGAACTCATGTGATTTCAGTTTGCAGCACTGTGTTCTTGTATCATTCAAAGGGAAAAATATGGTTGCTTTTGAATCAAGGCTTAGTGCTGTAACTCAAATTATATGCCCCATAAAACTCTTAATTAGGGAATGCTCGGCTATGCTGCACTCCCACTCCCTGTCTTCCCTTTGCCTTTCTCTTTCCGATTTCTTTGTAGATGAACTGGGGAAATGATTGGAAAACGCAAGCATACTGTATACAGGGGTTCTCCATTCTTGATATTGCTATGACGCATAGATGAGGTTTTTGTCGTACGTAGCATCTTATCTGTCTGCGGAACACATTTTAGGAGATGAGTGCGCTCAATCCTTCACTGGACTCGAAGCTTCATTAGAGGAACTTTTGCATAAAAAGCTCACAAAAGCTTCATCAGGGTAAACATTTAAATGTGGGTGTGTGGAAAAAAAAATCTCCCATTAGCCATAATTGAGGCAGTGTAGATTCAATTATTAACTTTTATTTTTTTATTCGCCCACAGCAAGTGATGAATCCAAGAAGCAGACTATAAACTATATTAACTAAAAAACAGCAGTTCTGTGCCAGATTGATATTTGGAGATTTTGGCTCTCTTGTCCTTGGAGTAGCATGTATACACAAGCTTCAATTTTGACATCCAAATGCTTAAGCCATATGTACATGTGGTGCTGTTCTCAGTTACAGGACTTAGTGCTTCTCCAGCTTAATGAATAAAACCCCAAATCCCTTACAAACTATAGTCTCTACTTGATGAGTCTGATTGAGCGCATCAGTGTCAAAACTGGGATAGCAACACTGCTTTACTGTTTGTGGGGAAGAATGCTTATAAGAGTTTAAGACTAGCATAAGACTAGTACTTACCACAATATGCCATTAATGCTACAGACAGATTTGCAATGAAACCTTTTTTAATTTGACTCGAGAGTCATATTTTTCATCAATTTTAGATGGTGCTTTTATGAATACCTGAGATGTGTCAGTTTGAATGCCAAACTGTGCCAAATGGTTGTAAGAAAAGAAACCAAAAGCAAGACACACGATGAAAATCCAGTATAAAAGAGGTTATTATATCAGAGAGGATGTAAAAAAAAAAAAAAAATATATATATATATATATATATATTTATATATAAGCAGGCCGTTCACAGCAGTTAGTTCAGCTTTGAAACTGAAACTAATGTTGTTTGGATTACAGTGTTTTTGTGAAACAAAGAATCACTGTTCCTTAGAGACCGTGAGTCACAACCACACACACACTGCTCAAGCGGACGAGAACCATTTAGTATCCAAGCGCAGTAAGAAATTATACTTGTGAAATGTTTTGACATTTAACGATTGCCACTTAACACCGATCAAGTTCAAATTTGCATTATTTATTGGTTCAATATCAGAACCTCATAAAACATTTCTAAGAGTGCTAGTGACCACTGTACAAACCTGCAGCAACCAGGATGTGAGTACAGTGCTGTTTACAGTACAACATCACCATGTCTGTGATGAGAAACTTTCCTTTACTCTAAATCACCTTTCCAGCTCATTGGTCCTGATTTGTGCACATTTGGACCAAGAATGTTTTGTAAATTACTACTAGTAAAAACTTTGAGCTGTTATGACCCGCCCATTATTCTTTCACTTTGTTTCTAAATTAGCCACTGAAGAACAAGCAGAATTTGTTTGGGTCTGCATTTCATTTTGGCTCGCTTCCTCTGTGATTGCCACTTTTAGAGCAGCCCAAGAAAACTATTTTTATGACCTTCCCTGTCTTTTTTGATTCTCTCAAGATCCTTGTGTTGACAGCAAGTAAAATACCACTTCCAATTGTTTGTTTACTTTCAATTTTAGCAAACCAGTTTGAGGATTTTCTCGTCAGATTGCCAAGCCAAACCCAGCTTCCATTTCAACTTTCTCGTGTGGCAAACTTTCACTGCAGTTCTCATGCTTGTCAATTCTAAACTATTCCCCCTCAAACTGTAATAGGATCAGGGCTCCGAGCTGCTTCCACATGATTGATGAAAGATTAAAAGGATTGTTGAGATTGAAGGCACATTTAGCTCCCTGCTGAGGTCCAATTTCTTGTCCTTGTGCTGGCAGTAGGGCTGCCACCATGCAGATGAGAAGATCGCTGCAGTGAATGACGATAATGCAAAATGGTTGTGAGAAAGTCTTGGAGACATGGCAACAGGGACAAGCAGGCAATCATTTCTAATCAGACTATTCTCTATCCTCAGGAGAACCAGTGTAAGTAATGCTCCTGTAGGTGAGAAAAAGAATAAGACTTTAAAATGGAAAAGAATAGTGTGAAGAGAAAGAAGAAATGTGAGGTTCCTGCTGTCGGTGATCATGTACTTGTTTAACCCCTCAGGAAATATATGACAGTTTGATTCAAGACAGATGGCCTTATGCAAACCCAATTATCACCTGTTTTCTTCTAGAAGCATGACAATTCCCATGTGCCTTATAGCCTTTTCCTTCATGCATAAGTAATTTTAGGTTTGATTTATATAATGCAGTGTACAAGATCTCATTATAATTATTATTATTATTTAATTTCAACATTTTGAGCAATAGAATCTAAGATTTGTACCCTAAGATTTTCTGTTTTACATCCTTTGCACATATGGTCAACTGTCAGTTCTGTTCTCCCGCGGGGTATCCATGTCTAGTTAAATGTGTAGGAATCCTGTAATCAGGGGTCAGACTACGAATATGGCAGATGAATGAAAGGAGGTGGTAACTAGGGCTACATATAATATCTTAGATCTTGGTTATCATTATATCGTGATAGCTTTGCCAGGTTTTCTGGGTTTTAAAGGCTGCATTACAATAAACCGACTGTTCTACTTCTTCTATTGCTTTTTCCGGGTAAGGTATCTTAAGCACCTTGAAGTGTCATTCATTTACTTCATAGCAGCACTTTATTAATGTATTTATTGACTTTATAAAGCTGCAGTCACACTGCGCGTCGTGTGAAGGCTAACCCACCAGCTGACTTATTTGTATGAAACAGAAATGCTGGGTGAGTTTTGCCCTTGAAAGTCTGTCATGCCTGTGACCTGAGCCATTACTCTGCGGAAGGCAGCATATGATTAGTGGCGACCAGCGGAGATAACGACTGCATGTCCATCAAAATCAAGTCGCAGCTCAGCGCCTTGACTGTGTTGTCTTAATATGAGCTGAAGTGTGGTGTCAGGGTCTAAGGTCAATTCACCGATTCAGCAGTGCATTAAGTCAGTGCCTAAGCCAGCTCACCACTACTGACATTTATTAATACGTGGCCCTAAGCAGAAAATAGCTGAAACATGTCACCAGAGACACCTTCAGAAACAAGCTATTTGAACAGTACAGCAGCTCGTGCACTGATGCATGCAAATGTGTTGGATGCTATACAGGGATGAATTATAAATTAGGCTTAGCTTGCAATAAATTACACACACTGATACAGGGGTGGGCATTTACACATACGTCATCATAATGTGTAAGTGGTGCAACATTTTTTTTTTTTTTTTCCTTATGCAATTTCCTTAAATTGTAGAAGAAAGACTAGCTCCATGTTGAGTCATCTGCAATTGATAGAGACAATTGAAAGAGGCAATCTCCAAGCAGAGTGCCGCCTCATTCAGAGGTAGAGAAAAAGCCCTTGATCAGTTCATGGTGTATGCTCTGAATATGAATGTAATCAGGATTTTTTGCTTGGATCCCACTCTAAAGACCACTCAAAGCCATCAGCTATTATCAGCCAGCGAGCAGCGTCTGTGGTCTGACCTCATCCACTGCACCGTCCCTCACAAAATGGCTGAGTTATGACATAGAGGGGAGCTGAGCTGCTCGCTTGTAAATGAGTGTGGTGCGTAACAGAGTTTTCATGCGTGTCACGAACCGCCCATCATTACTTTTACAGGGGTTGATTTGAGTCACAGCCCAACATATGGGTTATGATGCCTCAGACCGTAGACACAGGGTGTATTATAAGAACAGATGTGTTCCAAAAATACAGTACAGAGTTAAGTGTGTGCCATGTAAATATGGACGACGTGACTTAAAAAACATTTTATATGACAGCCACAGCACAATCAAGTTTTTCCTAAAGTTATGTCTATAGGTATATTTCTGATAATTTACTTTTTCAAGTATTTTTTAATGAAACACAGATTAGTTTACATTGCTGGTTACAGTATGTCATATTACTGTGTCGCTGAAGCCTCCCAGTATGTGTCATGTCTCTTCACGGTTTGAAAAATTATATCTACCAATAGTGTATTGAGTAAATTGAAACTGATGCCCAAATTGAAGAGCAATCACTGTGTTATACTTGGAGTAATGTTATTGTGTATTGAGTAAATCGATATTTAATGTCGTGTCAGTGAACATGTAATGCTGAAATGCTATCTTTCCAAACAACGTTGCTTTAAGGGGGTATTCAATATTGATTTTACATATGTATCTCCTGGAATCGTGGAATTTTACCAGTTTCTATTCTTACATTTCAGCCTTCGTACTTTAAAGTTCCATAAAGACAGCAGCAGGGAGTCCACCTTGGACAGTAATAACCCAGACCACAGTCTTCAAAGACACCAACTGCAGACTCCAGTTATCTTGAAGATACTGCAGGAGTATAATAAAACCATGTAGCAGCAGGTTTTAAACTCGTTTGAGCTTCTCTATGGCCTTCCAGCTGATTTAATTGAGCTTCTCTTCCTCTTTTAACTCTAAAAAGCAACACAGCAGGAAAATAACCACATATAATTTAACACTGTAGCAGTACACCTCACGAAACACAGACCAACGCCTCTGAAAGCGAGATAAAAGCAAGAGAAATCCTTGCTTACTTGATCACTGCTAACTTTGAGGCGGCCTTCTCAGCAAGACACATTTAATCACTTTCACTGGAGACGAAGTGTCAATACCTGCAAACCCACGTCATATTAGGTTCACATTACATGTTTATGCCCTGACTTTCACATTGGGAGGTGGAGGGGGATGGTGGAGGAGTTAAATGGGAAGGCTGTGAAACCACTAGATTAAAGGGACTACAGCATTTCAATATATGTTTGAGCGGAAATTTACATTGGCGACAGTAATTCTGCCAACTGGGTTGGTATACCTGCTGGCAGAACTTTTATTTAAGCATCCATTGCAGCTTTGATCTGGCTCAGTCAGTAGAAATGGGATGCTTAGCTCTAATGCAGTCCTACTTGGTGGCTTAGGCTGGCAAGACAAGGACGAGTTTGAATTTAATTCTTGCCTTAAATCAGTTTGAACACAGCCTTGCAGTGCCAGCCTTTATCTCGCTGGTTCAGTTATGCTCATGAAGTATTAGCAGAGAAAACATTCCCTGGGAGTCAACCGAGCTGGACAGCCAGAGCCGGTCCGATCACAAGCGGGATGGTTTCTAGATGATGATGACGACAATAACTAGCAGTGTATATCCAAGTTAAATTGATATCCAGATCTTCAATGCATTACAGATCCAAAACTTTCCATGGCCCATTTCTCCCGCTAAACAATGTCAGGGACAAATTCCTGTTTTGAATCACTGCATAATAGTTCAAAAACAGCACTACCAGTCAAAGACAACCCTGGCAACAGCTAGTCTGATGCTGGAGGCATTTATGTTTAATGTAAAACCTTTGAGGATGCTCTCAAACCAAGCAGTATTGCAATCTATTGTCCCTGCCACACTTTAATGAGCTCACTTTTACACATTTTAGGTGATTAATTTTGTACTAGCCCAGATTTAACATCAATATTGATATCACAGTATGAGTACTCTGCAGCATGAAAGGGGTTTAGGAAGGGGTTTTGGAACACAAGCTTGCCCCATTGTGTCAGTTCTGAGCATTAACTGGAGTAATTTAACTATTTTTGAAATGGTTTGGCTACATACTCTTGGAGCCCTCAAGGCAAAAGGTTTCACAAGTGTTGGACAGCGGTTTCACTGCATAATAAACTGAATGTACACCATCACAGAGAAACATCACCTAAACCAGCAAGTAACCCGCAGATTCAATTTTTACATCTTGATAAATTCAAACTGTGAGGGGACATTGCTAATTGCCCTTTCTGCCAGTAATGTCCTTAAATTACAGCCAAAAATATCCATTAAGTAGCTCTGTCCGCTTTTTTTGATTTCTGAGCTTCTCATTATTGTCTGAGCTTGTTAAGGAGTTAGCTGATGTAAGAACTCTAAGATTTCCATTGATGTCTGAGTTTAAGATAATACAGTGAAGAGGATGCTTGAAACAGTTTTTCAGAGGTTAAAGCTATTTTGAAAGATACATCATCATATTTGAAGTAGTCTGTACAATCGTTTTGATTGGTCTGTTTTAAAAAAAAAAAAACTGAAAAAGAAGACAATGAGATTAATGAACATGTCTGAATCTTTGGTTGAATGTCTAGTTATCTTATCAGATATGTGTGATAGAGCATTATAAAAGGGAACTGGATGACTTGATGGGACAAGTAAAAAAAGATGACTTCATACTATTATAATACGCCTTATAAGCTTTCTTCCAGTATTAATGTGAAATTGTAAATATTAAACTTGTAACTTAAGAAACCACCATAAATACTATAGTTTAACCTTTAATTATCAAGGGAAGGTTCCCTGTAGAAAGTGAAACTTGTTCACAGCACACAGAGGGGAAGATATAATATGTAATCAATATTGTGGAAAGCATCTAGCCTCCAGATATCCAATACTCACTACAACAAACCTGGATCATACATATCCTGCAAGACACTTTACTTGTACAGTTCATGGAATAAAATATAATGCTCAGTCAGCAGACAGCTTTTTGTTATTTTTAATTGTACTATGCGAAGTATATTACATAACAATGCATGCATTCAAATAAAATTTGATTTTCAGAGCGAGGTGTTCTGTAAAACACTGTTTGCTGTCATGTGCCACCAGAGAGGCTGTTTGATTGTCAGAGAAGAGGTATGACTTTTCACCCTTCAATCAGTTTTCCTGCATGGAGTTCAAATCCTTGAACAATTGAAAGGTCCTTGTGTTGGCTACTAGTCAGAGATTGGCAGAAGCCGCCATTTTCATCCGCAAGAAGAGCATCTGCCAGCATGCGGTTTGTACCAAATTAGCACCGATGCAGAAGAGCTCTATCCCATTAAGTATTGACCAGTGAAGACTGTCTTTCCGCCCACTCGCTTATTGCCTCCAGCAAAGATCGTGTGAGATGACCCGACATGTCATGTGACCCCATCCAGGGCAGCACCTGTGAGCTTCCTCAGAGAGCGCGCTGCCTGATAAATGAGTCTGCGGTGACGAGCAGCTGATGGAGTGGCCAGCAAAGGTCATGATGCTTGGGGAAGCTCCATTCTGCTCTCTCATTTCAATTTGGACCAATACCCACCTCTTGCAAATGCCTGATAACCTCGGCCAAAGGTCATCCGGGTGGAACCCAAATTCATCATTTGGTTCAGGCTCTTCCTTTTCTATTAGCTTGAGTTCAAAAGCAACTTGTTGGTTCAAGCAACACTGGTTAAAAAAGGAAGGCATCTAATTTATTGAACGGTGTGCCTGCCAAATTAGGTTGCATGCTGCTTGCACTTAGGTGTAGCTCCTGACTAACAAGGCCCCACAGGCTGGTTAGAAGCAAAAGATGCTGGAACGATGCAGAACATTTTCTTTTTATGGCGTATATTTATTTTTTTTGCTTTTATGCGAGCATTCAGTTTTACATCAATCTACACACAGGTGTTGAGTATTCCGTGTGATCACTTTCAGTCTAATTTAAGCTTTTAATTTTCTCCAAGATACTGTAGCTGTTCAGCACAGAATAAAGATTTCTAATAGTTGAAAACAGCATTTTTATTTTATTCAAATAACACAAATATGTGTTGTTAGCTGTTAACACCTTAGCTGTGGTGATAGTATCTGCACATTGCTTCTTAGCTGTAATCTCTCTTGTTTGCACTATATTTTTTTCTCCATGTACAAAGTGTTTGTGAGCATGTGTACGCATAAGAGAGCCAGAGAGAGAGAAAAAGAGAGAGACATACATGAACAGGTGGGGTGGGAAAAAAAATAGGGAAAATAGCAATTTGTATGGTGGTGCAGACACCTTGCAGCACATATGGACATGGGGGACAATTGACCTGAACGCTGTCTGCACTCACCCATGCTCACAACTGAAGATGGCCTTGATAAAATGTCATCTCTCAAATGGTCATGTGGCACGCTATGACCCCGGAGCCAGTCTGCACCCGAGACTCTCTCCATACATGGAGGAGGCAGGTGTGAATACTTTGAAAATATTGCCCTTTGCCATCTCTTGCAGTTAAAATTTGCATCACAGAGAACAACTGTGAAATGTCAGTGGTCAATCAATTCAAATAATCTTGGCTGCAGAATATAAAGCACAGCATATCCAAGGTGCTGATAGAAAATGTAATGAAATGACCCCCTGTCCCCAAGAAAAAGAGTGAAAACTCATTTGCTTCAGTGAGTCAGTTTTTAGGAAGGGAAAATGTGAGGGGAAATTCATCCATGGAAATTAAACATATCCCTGGGGGAACATATCTAAATATGCAGGGAAAATTGTTTTTTTTTTTCTCTCTCTTTCTTTCAGTGTTTTCCAGTGTTGTAAGTGGAACAACATGTAGTTAGGGGAAGCTGTTCTATTTTCATTTGTGTGCATTTAAAAATAAAATCCAACTTGGGGCAGTTGAACATTATTCACAGGATTTACAAAAGCACCATAAGCAATTCATGATAACAGTATAGAGCTATTGAACAAAGCCATTTTACAACAGCCTCTTGAATTCAGCCCAAGTTCAGATCCTCAGGTCATTAGGGAGCCCTGCGTGTGGCTGGCTGTGCATTCCAAGGCTAGCTGGGTATGATTGTTTTGCTCAGGTCTTTACTTCATTAATGCACATGAACTGCTCCCAGGCACCCGTGTCAATGCTAATGAGCATATTAGTTTGCTCCGAGGCCAGCCACTGTCTTTTGATCAAGTTAATATTGGTCGAAGATGCAGGGAACCTAGCACTGAAAGGACAGAGGGGAGAGGAAGATTTCAAATCTGTGGTTCCTTCAAGTCAAAGGGTGAGGCTCCCCCGCTCTCTTCCCACCACATCTGCCTAACTAGACCAGGTGATTTAAAAACCAGGCAGCTCGAGCGGGTTTCTTTGTGCAAGATTTTAGGTAATTTTTCCTGCAAGTAATTTTATTATTTCTTTATGTGTTTTGGTTTTTTTTTGTTTTTTAATGATTTTCCTATTTGCCCTTTGGTGAAAAAAAGAAGCTATGTGCTCTCTGTTTAATGGTGCCACAGTTCATTAGCTTTTGATTTTGAGCAGAGCTTTTGCAGTCATATCCCAACGCTTGACTTCACAGCCTCAGATGTGTTATATTTATGCCTTAAAGTGATACTCCACCCACAATGCATCTTTTGAGAATTAAACCCTCACCAACTGAACTGTTGCCTAATGGAACAGCAATATATCTGATACATGCACCCTGAATTGGACACAGTTGTGCCGGAGGATTGAAAGATAAAGTGTATTTAGATATGTCAGGCGAAAATATGTGTGTCTGGAGCATACTGAGATGGATGATGGATGAAGTGGATTATGCTGAGGGAGCGCTCCTTTTCTTCTGCAATGAGGCTATTGACATCCATTGTATGCATGTATTCATCCATGGTAACTGTGGTTAAATCAACTGACCACAGCCTCCATTATGTGAAGAGTAAAGTCGCAAACTGCAAATTATTTGAATACACCCTTGAAAGGCACTGTGTGCACTTCCTGCCGCTAACAAAACAATGAAAACATTCACCACTGCCAGTGTAATCATACAATATCATGCATGCATGAAATGTTCCTGGAGAAGGTATTGCATTTGTTTTATTCAGGTTATGTTTAGTTACATTTGCTGTTTTCTTTCCTCACACACAGATGCGTCATATATTTCCCAGGTAGTTAAAGCAACAGTTGACCTAATGAACAGTTAGTCTGAATAAAATGACAGATTTCTCTGGGTTGTAACACTGCTGGAAATATTTGGGATGGTGTATGTACACAGTTCATCAAAATACATGACAAAAGTCTCATTAGTGACATTTTAAAGCAGAAATGTTACATTTAGGTCAACAGGGAGAGAGGGATTGATTCATGTTAGGTGAAATATACATTTAATGTTGCAATGTTAGAATAGAACTTAAAAAAATTATATTAAATGAAACAAATACAATTGTTGGACTTGATGAGTGCACTTGTGAATAAAGATGCTGTAAATATGTTGACATGTCAGAATATGTTTCTTTTAGCACGGTTTGCTCTTATGTCTTTCTCGTACTAGTGTTATTTTGTGTTACAACTAGAAGCAGACTGATAACAACTATGTTAAGAGGAAAGAGTCTTCTCAGAGGGTGTGAAACGCTCGATTCTTTACAATCAGCCCACACACTGTGAGTCCCAAAAGTGCAATATTGCCATAGGTGGGAGAGAAAATGCACCCCGAACACAGTGTTGAGCCAGAAAACGACAGATCCATCTCGGTTACTTAAAAACACATCTCATTAATAAAAGCAAAAAATGACTGATTACTCACATTGGACTCCATTCATTTTACACCCACTTGCATTCACAGTTGCACACACACACACACACACACACACAAGTGCACCCACACACACCATAAGTGTGCTTATAGTGATGACCACAGAACAAAACAGACGGTCGACATCATACTAGGGAGTTCAGCACGTACTTGGCTTTTGTACTGTGGCAATTCTCTCAGATTCTGACAATCTGTCTCCCACACAGCTTCACAGTGAAATGGGAAGTGGTGTTTTAACTTTGTGAGAATCTGCAAACATAGATACTTCGAAGAGTCAAATGTTGTACAAAGAATAATGAGGATAGACAGTATTTGTGCGCAAGAACATTCTTATGTTCATCACATTATGCCAGATTCAGTGGTGATCACATCATGTCCAGGGAGGAACAGACATGGAATGGTGAAGGAGGGAGTTTGAGACAAAAGGAGCCGTGGGTGATGATAGATGGGGGTGAAAAAGCGCATGAATCTGGCGGGGATCACAGGCATCCATCCCCACCTGTCAGAGGGTGACTAATTTCCAAGTGGGAGCTGGGCACTGACAAGCCGAGAGCCTCGGGTCAAAGGAGCCGCTTGGGTTACAGCGAGGTCTTCTGTACTGCCCGGGAGATAATGGCTGGGAGCTTACATGACACGCCATGCACACTACCTTGTTACAGGTCCAAGCAGTGGAACCACACATCTGATCAATCACACCAGGAGTCTTTGCTGCTAGTAAGACAGCGTGGCCATTGTATGTTGCATGTGAGGTGCACTCTCCAGAAAGGGACTAAGTATCCATCTGTGAGGGAGACCAGCATTCGGTTCATATTCCTGACAGAAACCATCCAAGGAATGTGCTGTTCATACGCCGCAGAGACTCTCAGGGACATTACACCAACATCTCTCAGTCTAACTGATGACAGCATTAATGTTGTTGTGCTTAATGATTGCCAAGTCATGCTGAGAATGATCACAGCAAAACTAGATTTCGCTGAACAGCTCCATTTGCATAAACCAACAGGATTTAAGAAAATATCTCACTGCTATCGCTATGATTGTCAGCAGTGCTACCAGCAATGCTTAGCACTATTATTAGTTCTACTAGCTTCCTCTACAGCCACTGCTGCTGCTACAGCTGCTTTACTTGTTACTACTATTATCAATATCCAAGTGCTACTTTTGTTGAGACAGTTTCAATGTGACTATACAATTCTGATTCCCCCAAAATGAGATGCTGCAAAAAGTAAAAACAATCATATTTAAGAAGAACTACCACATGTACTTTTTTTACTTTTGCTGCCGATCTACTGCTTTCACCACCTGAGTGCTTTATACATGAATATAACCCATACTACTATTATAGTGACTATTGCTACAACTTGTACTAGAACTACCTCACTCATTAATAATGCTGACAGTAGCTTCAATTGCCATGTTTGCAACACTCTTGCACTGTCTCTCATGACAAAATAAAGAACAATTAAAAAAAGATTAAACACGTATTATACAGCGGTGAAGCTAGAACAGAGAGCAAAGTATAATAGCATTATAAGCAGCGAAAATAATAAACTAGAATGAAACATCAGGTAAAGTAAAATAAGGTCAAGAAATTAAATTCGAGATTAATTTGTCCAGCGATATCTCCTTTGGCAAGCGTTTCCAAAAAGCCACAGGGACCTCGTGGAAAAAAGACCTGATTACATTTTGTTTGCACTGCAGTCTGTGGGAATACTAATGCAAAGACCACTAAGTCCCTCCCAATAGCTCTAGTGTCTTTAGTAACTCAGACCTTAATAATGAAACAAAAATAATTATCAGTGCTACCAGAATAACACATGGTAATGATCCCTTAATGTAGAGTCCTGTGACCCCTACAGTAGTAAACTGGCTTATAGGTTATGTTGCCTTTATGAACTGCGCTGAAATTACATCCTTGTCTCCACCTCTTTAAATGTCTCTGACCTCTGCTCTCATTACAGTTGCTACTAACGATGGCGATCGAGGAACAAACATTTTGATTTTCGTGTGGATGACATGCTTAAAATATGAATGTAATATATTAAATGCAGTTATCTGCACCTTAATAAAGGATGTATTGATTCTAAAAGCATTTAATTACTCAAGATGAATCTCCCTCTTCTATACCAGGGTTTGTGTCGTAGTTCTAAGCTCAGGCAGTGTTCATATCATTGATGCCACTGATCTTATAAACCCATGTAAGGCTGCTGTAATAAAAAGTCTTACAGGGAGAGAGGAATGACAGGGGTCATACTGTGTAGTCAGTGAAGCGTCAGCAGCCATTGTGTCGTAATTGATTACTCGGATTTACAAGCATACGTGATTATATGTTTGTGTTAAGGACACACTAAATGAATCACAATTTCAGGTTCAAATTATCTAGTGTATTTAACTGAAACTGAAGGTGTGCATTCATTAGGCTGTAGCAGCTTGTTGTTGATGCATCCAACAACTTCTTTTGCAAACTAACAAAAGTCTTTTACTTTGAAATGGAAAATCCCTTATTATTATGATTACTTATTCTGCATTGCATTTACTGTAAAGTGGCAACTTGTGGTGTTTAAGCATTTTATATTTCATCTCTGTGCTCCTGAATATCATTCTCAAACATTAACATAAATTTGTTTTCTGTATCATTTCAGCAGCACATTTAGCCAAGGGAAGAGTTCTCAAGTATTTTCACAGCCATCTGTGAAGCAAGGGAGAATGAGCTGTTGAATTCTGAACTGGAGTTAACAAGGGAATTGTTTGTCTGACTGCCATCACGCTGATGTTGCTGATATATACGCGAGTATTAAACCTGTGACACTATAATTGCATTGCATTTATAAACTGTCAGCTCTACTATGAAATTCAGGCTTTTTTTTTAGTTTATCTGATAGCTTGGAAATATATTACAGAGCTGAGCCCTGTAGATTTTTTTTGCTGATGCAGGAGCATGTGGAGCCTCAAGTAACGTTAAAACACTGATATCACCAAAAACACAAAATTTGGAAGGCAAAACTGCGTGCCTAAACTATCCTGTGCCGACACTGTGAATTTTGTTTTGCTTTGTCACGTTTGTTTCATCCAAAGTTACTGGGTCCTTTAAAACTGTGTGCAGAAATTAAATGTTGTGAATGAATAATCCTCTTTTATACTGCCACTTATGTGTGAATGTGTTAAACACTGCTACGATCCTTCTTCTCTGACAACAGCCTGCAGTGGTGACGGTCATGCCTTCCTCTCACAGACAGGGTCTAGTCCCGTGTAGTGGAGTGATCGCACACATTCCCAAGGTGTCTTTTTGTCAACCGCGCTCGATGGTCTCCAGGAAATTGTTTCCCGACCTTTTTTTGTTGCTGTAAATGATGTGTGATATTGATGAAAACATTCAGGGCGTCATTTAGAAACAGGGTCACGTATTTCTTTAAGGTGTAAATTACCTCGTCTTAGAATAAGCTTCAAAAATCGCTTTCAACAATGGGTGCAAGCTGTAACCAATTAAAGCGCTGAAATAGTCCTCATATGATAAGAGCTTGCGACCGTTCTCAAACTGCTGATAAGTTGAATGAAGAATTGTAGCTGCCACTGAGAGGCTGCAAAACTAAATATATTCTATAAAACAAGAATATAACCAGGCATGGATGATATTTCCTTTGACAGTGATCCAAAATATCGCTTCCCCTGAACAGCTGATAGAAGTGTTATTCTTGCCCTAGAACAATAAGAACACACATGGGACACTTCTATTGATAATGGGATACTGCCATAAATTTAACTTACAGCTTAAAGAATGTGGAGTAACCACAAATGGAGGAAACAAAACTATATCCAATTCACACGCACTTCCCATAGAAACGTTATCCCTTCTCTTTAGAAAAATGCTACAAATACCGGGAAGGGAATACAATTTGTGATAAGGTCAAAATCTCATGAGGAGGGTGGCTCTGCCCAACAAACTGTGTCAGTTGTGAGGTTACCAAACTCACAAGGGGAGAGCAGGACTATTTTAGCCTCAGACAGAAAATACAACATCCTTTAAACCGGTTTAATAAGCCTCCTGAATCCCAAAGGTTCCCGCGGGTGGAAACCGGGGGCTCGTCCTGACAGAGGGGGTAGGTCCTGCTTCTTGTCCACTGCCTGGGGAGGCGTGTGTAATGCAGCAGGAGCAGCTGAGAAAACATTTCAGTGGAGACAGACAGACCGAACCTGCCCTTTCCCGGCAGCTGGAATAATAAATGCTCTGATTTAAGATGGTTTAAATCTACCTCTGTGGAACACAAATAATCTTAGACTATAGGGGAAACATCAGTGGAGTGAAGCCTATGTTATGTATTAGCGCTTTAAATCATGCGACATCACAGGCAGTTTTATGTTTAAGATATTAAAACAGAAAAAACACAATATAACCTAGAGTGGCAATGTATAAATAAAATTTGCTTTTGTAGTCTGGCAACAGTTCTCATGATAAATCATCACTGCTGTTGTCGTTTTTGTCTTATATTTCTGAAATTTGAGCTTTCGGAGGGGCACTGTTTCTGTTTTCTTTTCAGCTAGGGTCGCTATCACGTCTCATGCTAACTACCCTGTTCTTTATTCAGCACTTTATTTATTCAGAACAAGGAAAGCAAGCAGCTGTCAGACGCATTTTTTATTTTTTTTTTACAGGGTTTATGTTACGTAAATGTTTTACATAAATTGGCAAGAAAGTGTTAGAAACTGAAAATGTCAGACATTTCCTTCTGCTGAAACAAAGTTTCATCTGGTCGTAATTAAAAATGTCATAAACTGGTTCAACGTGTATGCCTGCTCTTCACTTTGTTTTTGTTTGTTTTTTTGTTAAATGGGACAACAATAATTTTAATGTATCCAAATATTAGACAATTCTCTGACTGGAAGTCAATATTTTCTCATGTTCCCATGTCACAGTAACCATTTATAGAAAAAGATCATGCAATAATGTAACAAAGTTCATTCTTTACTCTGCACATGTTTTTCTTTACAGTGAAAAAACTAACAGAGGCATAATGCCACCTCAGTGTGTGATTTTAGAGAGCATGCCAGTTTTCTGCAAACAGATGATGTGTACAGTCTATTTGCGGCTGGTGTGATGTTTTACATATGCACTGGCGCCTTCACCCTCAGCTTGAAGGGTAGAAGTCACACTTGTGTTTCTCTCTGCACACTTTTTGGTTGCTGTAGTTCTTATCTGAGTTAGCTGCTAACCGCTGCTCGCTTGCTTTTGAAATCTCTTGGTTGTAGGTAGCTCACATACCATGTTGTGAAAACAGCAACTGTCTGTCTCACCCTGTCACCTCGCAGCTCATTCTTTTTACACAGATGTCGAATTGCCGCCCTCCGGCCCCTGCTGCTGGCCCAGACGTACTGTAACAATGATCCCGTGTTCTGCCTTTCAGATAGAGAGTGGTCGGTCCATATAAAGGCTCAGTGGTTCTGCCCTTAACAGATTGTGTAAAAGCGGCTATTGAAATAAAGTCCACATTCACCCTGTCACCTAAATGTGACCAAGCGCTGCTGCAATTAACACACATTAGAACAGACAAAACCACATTGTTGTGTCACAGGACTTGTGGTTAAAATTAATTTGCGTAATACTTACTTATTTTAAGCATTCATGATGATAAATTGAGAAGACATTGAGTGTAAATCACCAATAACACACTGGTGTTTGTAACTGACCGATTTACCTGGTGGAGCATCATTCACAACTGCCTTTTTCTATATCATTCACAGCTATATTCCTTTAAATACAGCGAGTTCTCCCATCTGATTGGTTGTCACCGCACTATTTCTGCATCCTCAAATTAAAAGACTGCATTAGCCAGCTGGAAAATGGACATGGGAACAGACTGATGGGCCAGAGGGAGGCTGAATTTAAAACTGTCACTGTGTCCCCTGACACAGAAAATTACTTGCACATCAAGTTCATCTTCATCAAGATGTTCATATTAAGGGCTACAAACCTTTTAACTCTCCTCTGATAGATGGAGATGACAAAATACTACAGTATGTACTCATCTATGAAAATCATGGAATTAAGTGCTCTTTTTGGTAAGTGCATTACAGAACTCTTCAGAGAGTTAAAAGGCAAATTAAATGCGAAAAAAGAGCGCAGCCGTTTTTAATGATTTTCTATGCAAAATAGATCTTTGGGAATATATTCTTTGCTTGGTGTTCTTGTAGGTCAGGAAGAGTCCATGGTTTATTAAACTGACCAAACAGACATGCACGGAGCAAAGAAGGAGAAATAAATATATGAGAGTCGAGGCAAAATGTAATTAAGGGACAGAAAATGGATTTTTCAGCCTTTGTCTTGATGATCTAGTGTTTGCTCATATTTATGGCTTGCTATTTATACAGCATGTTAAAGGGCCAGGATCAAATGGGACATCCATGAAGAGACGTGACTGAATGTGAAATCATTGTGTTAGATGCCATCATCACATGAAATTCTACAATTTAGATGATTAAGTATGTCAAGACAAAAGTGGTTGTTAAAAGGTGCATGTGTGTTAAACTTATGCTAAAATTACACCTGATAACTTCGGTGTGTGTGCCAACCTTCCCATCTCTGCATTATGCTCCATCCTTTCTTTCAACACATTGTGCTGTGTCTTCATTTCAACAGCACAACTGAGTGCATTTGCATAATATTATTTTGTCCTTATAATTGTGCGCATCTGAGGGTCATTTTGCTGCGGCATCACTGCTGGCTACTGGGTAGGATTTTCCTTAACCCGCCGAACCCATCTAGAGCTTAGTCTTATGTGAAACAAAAATCAATTTTAAGATTTTCTGTTTCCAGTGGTTTAGGATAATCACCGCCATGTATTTAGTTAGTCGTGGACATCAGAGATTTCCAAAGCACAAATACGAAAGAGGGGGCGAGGGAGAGACAGAAGGAGAGATCACTACAGAGAAAAAACAGAGAGCATAAGGGGAGGAGGAGGATCTGTGGAGATATTGGCTTGGAAATAGATGGCGGGTAAAACCTTCTAGCCTTCAGGAACAGAAGAGCCATCCTCAATCGGCTGGAGAAATTACTTGAGTTAAGGCAGAGACAGGCCTTGTTGTTAATCGCGGCTCCACTGTTCTGAAACTTCATTCAACGCTGATGGAGTCACTGTCATTGTGTGAGGCTCAAAGGCCAGTGGAAAACCTATACGAAACAGAAATACCACAACAAGTCTTTCCTCATACCACGTACAACCTGAATGGAGATGTATGCTCTGCGTACTTGTTATTGCAGACAGGTTTGATGTAACTATGCACAGTAAATGTAAAGCACTCTGTATGGTGAGATTTATCAGATCATTTCCAGTGGCTGAGCTTATATTAAGCTCAAAGCCACTAAATAAACAAATCAATCAAATGACTGCCACAAACACTCAATTATAGTGTAGTCGAGGATGTCCCACTTCTTAATTCAGAAGGTGTTGCCTCAAGCATATCTTGTTTTGCTTGAATAGTCAGTTATTTAGTGTCTGAGCATGTGGCATATTTCAAGTCCATAGGCAGGTGATCTTAGTGCATTGTGTTGAGGCTAAATTCACCATGAAATTCGTCTGAGTTTATTCTACATTTGCAATCTTTGCTGCCACTCTCGTGAGATTAATCTGCAAGTAATTGCATATTTTAAATGTATGCACATATTACCGTCTGTTCAGACAGGCTGGCTGTCTGTCACATGGAAAGCGGGCTTCCTGCTTCCACAGAAGGTTAAAACCTGTCAAGGTTTGGGCCAGGCCAACTGTCTCCCAGTCTGTACACTCATCTGGCCGGTGAGCCGTCCTTGCTATGTTTATTCAGTTAAAATTAACTTCATGAGGGTAAAATAAAAAATTAGGCCACATATCCATATTTCAGTAAAATGGTAAACACTGTTAGTCTATGCAAGAGTCCATAGTTAGATGATCTTAAAGGTCATAGATTAGATTCATTTTCTGGTCCATACATTTAATATGGGTGTCTTTGTAGAAAATGATTCTGCTTCACTGTTCATGAAAACACAAAATTCTTTTGACAGAAATGTCCTGACAGCTCATCTGAGGGCACAGTGTTTTCATACTTTCAAAACGTTTTTCTTTTTACATGTCGACCTGCTTTATAATCACATCATTTAGACTGTCAAGGAAAAATCCAATCATTCACAAAGAAATCCACACCCGAGCAGCATTTAACAACTCTGTCCACAGGCTTGTACAGACAGGAAAGGTCTAATGTTTGATGCCACGTTACAATCTGCTCACATACAGTCAATAAAAAGTCATTGATACATGTAAACTGCTCGACATTATTACTCAGAACCCCTTTAATATTTCTCTTTACACAGTCATTTTAAAATATATATTTTTGCTTATAAACAACTTTTAAAGTATCCTATTATGACCAGGGTGAGGTTTTCTTTCAACTAGCAATCTACTTTGTTCATTCTTTTTCGAGCCTAAACTAAATTTGACATTCATGTCATATGAGACTTTCTTTGGACCATTAAAAATATTAGTCACTGTTAATGAATGCCGCTTCACAGATGTAATGGCACGGTTAGTCTTTTGACAGTCTCACACTGTGCAGCCACTGCAATGAAGTGGTGCACGGCTGGCGCGAGTGTGAAAGACGGATCGGTGTAGTAGTATTAATGGGACTCCCTCTGCCAGGGAGCCTTGCTGACCTTGGTCTTATCTTGGCGACCTCATGCATGATTGATAAATAAAAATGAAACTCAAGATGTCTCCCAAAGCCGAGGTATCTAATCTCATTACGAGCTGGTTCTTTTGGCTAAAATGAGAATAGACCTGGTTGCTCTTGGCTGGCGAGGCATTTAATTTTGCAGCCATTCTACTGTGTACGCACTGCTGTCAGACAGGGACCAGAGATACAAAACAATATTGCTATGACTTCTCCACACCTCAAAGACAATTGCATTCACTGATGGGTCAATAAATATTCTATCTCCCTGGCAATAAACACACATGTATTAGCGCTCTGTCCTCCATGTACAATGCAAAGTAAAACAAAATTCGCTTCATGTGGGAATTTTAAACATGCATCGCCACGTTGCCCTGAGCAATTTGTTTACAGTCAGGCTCATGAATTATTAAAACAGAAAATACAGTGTTTGCCCATGATATCACAAGGCTGACTCAAGATGCAATTCTGCATTCAGTGTTGTCAACTCAAGTGTCAAAGATGTGTCACCATAGAAAATGTGGTTTTCAGCATACCCAGTGCTGCAGAATAAAAAACAGCTGAGGACTCTATTGTGGCTGACTGGTTATTGTTTTATTTTTTATAGCTTCGCATGAAAAATAGTTATTGTTAGCCACAACATGTAAATTACAATAGTTGTGTTACAATGTTCTCGCTTTTCTATAAGAGAATATTGTTTTGAACTGTTAATCAATGATCCTTCCAGCCAGCGGGACTGTCTGGAAATGTTTATTCATAGATTCTTATATTCCTTCCAAGGCCAACTCTGATCGCTGATAACTTCAAGATGAATTACTCTGCAACAGTGTATACGGCTATTAGTAGTCTATTCCTATGTCCTACCAGAGGGTTTTACTGAGCTGTGTAACATAAAACCAGAGGAATTGTTTTCATGTCTCTGCCTATGGTCTGCCTGTGAGTGATGATTTCCCATGTAATTACTTCCATGAACATATCCCCTAACAGAAAACCATGTGCAGTATATTATTTCACAATAATACGCTGAGGTAAACTTTTTGGTAAAACCAGGGCAAGTCTGTTCAAAATGTTTTTTACTGTTGGTACTGTGTTACCGGCACCTTCTAACGAAGATGTACTGTACAACATTAGATGAACCAGACTGCCTCATGTTTGTCCGCAAATTAAACATATAAGATTTGTTTTCTCTCTTCTCTTCTGTGTTCAGGCATGATTCAAGCAGTTCATTCAGTCTCTGTATCATTTATTTTTGTTGCCAACAAGTAAGATGTTTTGTCAGGAAGAGGAACATAATCAAAGGAAAATGCCATTTTTATGGAGAACGGGAAAGATACCTCTTAATTCTCTCAATGTTTTTTAACCCGTGTTTACAGTAGGGATGGAACATTACAGTAAAGAATGTGAACAAATCCATCATGCTTGGCTAAAGTTACAGGAACTGGAATCTGCCACGGGCAAAGTATCTAATTTCACAGGTTTACAGGTTAGCAAAACTCCTATGTGGTCACAGCCAATAACGTCATGTGTAGGATCGAGTATCACAGCAGTGTTTTGGCGTCTTTTGTTATCCAAACATAAATCCAGATGAAAAAGGAGAATAAATTTGATGTGTGTCTGAGCTTTAGTGTGCCTGGCTAAGTAAACTACATGCTGGTTCCTACAGCAGAGGACCGGAGGGAAATACAGCATTTATGTCCTATTTTGCTCACTATATTTACTTACACACACACACACAAGCACACACGCATGTACGCACGCGCGCACACACTTGTTTATAATTTGATGTATCATTTGTCATTATGATTTGATCCAATATGTATGGCTATAAGGCTTTTCGATTTTGTTTAATTGTTTGCTTGTGTCTTTCTAAGCTGCTTATCTCACTCGCACATATTACCAATCTGTATGCCTTTCTACTGTGATCTTTCAACATTCTATTTATCATTTTATTAACATTATAGCTTTATTATTGCACTAAGTACCTATCATAGAACTACTATTGCACTAGGTCAATGATGGCAACCAATCGTAAACTTCCCTCTTGCAGCTTCTACTTAATGATGTATAACTGTATGTGTCTATGACACTGCCACTGATAAAACCTATTAGACAATAAATATGACACGGTGTCACTTCAATTAACAGATACTGTTGCATTTTCTTTGCTGGAAACCTGTGGGAATGTGAATGTGAGCATCTAAAAATGTCAAGAGCACTTATTTAACTTTAAAGTGATTTCATATATCCTTGCAGCGAGTCAAATATAATGTGTCTGCTTTGGAGTACAAATAGATACAAACACTTAGGCATAAGGAAACAAAAGTAATGAATACATATTTACCTATTTAAGGAAGACAAGAGCAAGACATCAATATTTTTCTTTTTCTAACAGCTGTTAGAAGCGAGTGCAACAGCGTGGCAGGAAATGGTTCAGCAGCACCGGCGTGTATTTATGATGGATGACAACAAAGTTCCCCTCTATACTTGTGGCTACGACCTTGTTGGCGCTAATGTTACATGTAGGCTTATCCTGACCCTTTACAGATAAAGAGGCCAAACTCATCAGTGTATCCTCCCCATCAGTCAGCCTTTTCCACCAGTACATCAGCAGCAAAGGATCCAGGAAGTTGAAGGACATCCAAGTCTCAAACAATACAAAAGGATATGTGTCCAAAAATATATTATCCCTGAGGTGCCAAAGTCAACAGCGCCTGGATTTAGAATAGTCACAAGTATAATATTCCAAACGAAGAGAGATAGGTGTGCATTCAGTGTACTGTTTTGAATGTTATTAATACAGTTTGCAATAATGGAGAAATGACTTCACAATTGGACAATGTACTCTATCAATAGATTAATTCACTTCACAATCATAAAGTTCCCTAGTCACTGAACTGTTAAATTTAACTTATATTTATTCATGATCTGTCAACTGCAAAGGTTATCCATGCAAGTGCCAGGGGAGAGCAACACACACCGACACAAAAATATATATTTTTTGATATCCTGTAATGGTGGCAGGGTAATAACTCCAATTATGTGCAGCGTGTTGGTAACAGTAATGTACTTTAAGGTATTCCTAAAAAATCCTCAAAAGAACGAAAGATAAAACGGCTTTTTTATCTGCTGGATTCACGCAAGGTAGCACCCAGAACGGAACACTGAAACACACACACACACTCACTGATCCCAGTTCCCAATTGCTAAATATTTTATGAGCTGAAATACTAACTCATCATTTCATTAATCTTCTAGCAGATCTAATATAGTGGATCCCCTGCAAATGTTAAATTCAGTGGGCTGGCACTACAAAGCCCTTTTGAAATCTGGTGTTGCAAAAAAAAATGTTATCCTCTGACATTTGCCAGAAAAGAACTTTTAAAAGATAAACGTAAATGTTAATTCTGTGTATTTTTTTATATTCAATTTGCATTCCATAATATCTAAAATAATATATTTTTAAGTATGAACACACCAAACACATATGCTACATTGTGTGAATCAGACTTGCAAAACTATAGCGTCTGATCCCATTCAGAAGTGTTATTGAAAACTGTATATAAAACATACATAAATGTGTTTCATTGCTTAAACAACTCACAGTTCATTTCAGTATGTAACTGAATACACCCATGGTACAAGGACTGCAAATCCTATCATATATTGAACTACACAAGCGCCCTGCAAGATATAATATATGGTGCATTGGAATCATCCTACAATTACACATTCAATATTCAATCTTCAATCACCAAGTGCATTCAGGCAGCATGACATATACCATGATTGCACCTGTAGACGAGATGTAGGGACCGTCCAGTGGTGCACTAGATCAGCGGATCATGGGGTAGTTATGCCTAATAGAAAGTGACACATGACATAAATTATGAGCATTGTAGAGCATGGACAATTCTTGGGGCTGAAAGGTGGCACTGTGTGGGAGGACTGAAGTCCCTCAGGGTGGCAGATTATGTGAACAGTGACAGAATGTGTACATGACCCTTTGTTAGAAAAAAAAATACCGAAGAGGATTTTTGTAGACTGAGAGAAAGAGGATGCTTACCACCTCACATTTGATTCTTGCCTTAATTCTGGAAATTGTACAATTGTAAAAATACTGTTCACCCACAGTTACAAGTGTAGTTAAATCGCATTAGCATCTATGGGTCATTTTAGAGTGGTCTAACCTAACCTGCATGTCACCCTGTCATGTACTCTGCCCCAGCAGCGCCTGAAAGCATTCTTGCTAACCATTGTGCCATGCGCTACCTCATGCATTCATGCAAACCTAAGATAAATGAATATGGGACTAAACAAATGACTGTGTATTAAAACCAAGCGAACCATTACAAACAAAATGGGAAAAGGAAATTGTAAGAAAGTAAAGACACTTTTCCTTTTACAATTCCAACCAATATTTGTAGCTTATGGTAGATAGGCAATATTTAACTGAGTTGAATTACGCTACAACAGCTGCCAGTAAAAATTACAAACATTTCTGATAATAATCAGGATGTCCTGAACAAGGCCAAGAACGGGGGGCATCAAGCCCTTCTACACTGGGTGGCAGTGAGGTTCCGTAATGACCCTACCAATGTGCCAGCCCTGAAAAACAGCACTGTGACAGCCAAATTGGTTGCCCCATCATCTAGTAAGTGCCTGGCCACACAGTTCGGTGAGTTGTCCATTTACCAGTCAGCCAAAGCTGATTACTTTTAATTGGTCCAGCATTTTTTTGTCTTTTAGAGCCAGCTGTACAAAATCTGCTGCTGTATGTCAAACAGCAGATACGCCGAATGTGCTGCAAATGCAAAACATCAAAATTGACTGCCCTCATACTAGAAACCCTGGTGATTTCTAATTAGTGTAAACAGCAATAATTTGCATAGAGGTGCATTTTTCCTACTCTAATATGGATAGTTACAGAATCAGATCAGTGGCATCTCACATACATTTGGTGCATTTGGTGTGGATGCAGTTAGGCTGAACCAGCAGGAGACAACAAGGCGAAGTGGAGAGAAAATGAAATGCATTCCAAACTCTGCAGCAAAGGAGATACAGGGAATGTACTATTTGTTATTGTTACTCCGCACAAATGCAATTTTACTCTGGTATTGGGTTTGAGCCTTGAAAATAATAAGAAGAGGACCAACCCAGAACTGAACATCAAATTTGATGATACACATCTAAATGTCTGACCCAACTCTTCAAACATGCCCATTATTTGACCAGACTGAATTCAACAAGATCTCTTTGCAAAATCTGCACAGTCTTGAATGCATTGTGTCTGATTGACACAAATAATGTAAGTATTGTATTCACCCCCCGCATCAACAAGATTAAGAGAAAAAATAAAGGAAGACTGTCTTACAGTATTGTCTGGAATGACATGTTTTTTCTAGGTTTTTCAAAGATAATCTTTAGATGTGTTGACCTCAGTATAACCAGTTGCAGCATGATCACAATTTTAACCACCTCTGTCGCACTGGTGGGAGGCCAGAAGAATCAGTGGATATGCCAAAGCTATTTCAAAAGATATGCCAATTTGTAAAATTTCAGTAGATGTCGATAAACCAAAATCTTCACACTCTAAACCACCTGTCCGCTCACCATTGTGACCTGCAGTTCACATCTGAACACTTGGCACATCGCTGTGTGCAGTAACCTGTAATCACTGTATGCGCCGAAAGACTCTCGTCCAGACTTCCAATTCTCTTATGACATTTCAATCTTCCCTCTCTATCAACCTTAAGAGCCAGTAGTCATCTCTCAGCTTACGCCCAAAAACAAACCCGGCCACATCTCTCTGGTTGCCTCAGACCTCTTCTGTCCCCCACATACTGTACGTGATGCTTTAAAACATTTCAAATGTTACTATAGTCGCAGTACATACTTTCAAGACAAATCTTTAATAATCAACCATATATTAATACACAATATAAAAAAAACAACTACTTCAGTAAAAAGCAGATTAGCAATTTTATCAATCTCTCTATTAATTGTTAAATTGATAGTCCCAGTAAAATAATTCTACTCTGCTGTTTGTGCGTTTTAAAGACAGACATTACAGTGTGTGTCTGCAGTGTATCCCTGTGATATTATGTTCAGACTGACAAACAAATTTGTGGTCATTCGTGACCTGTTGTAGATTCCTGCTATAACTGAATGTAAAGGGCTGCAAAAACAAGTTAGCTTCCTGACAAACAGCTACATTCATTCGGAGTCACGCTTCTCGTCAGGCTGCAAACTGAAGTCTAATGTTTTAGCTCTTTTTTGTGGTCTCCACCAACAGCTGAAGGAAATCTCTTTCTCGTCAGCTTCCAGCTCCTCTACTTTGTTCACCAGCTAATCACTAACTTTGTCTTTTGACGTTTGGTGTTTCTCAGGTTGCATTTAAGTGGTTTTTGGAGCTTTTTTCACTGAGGAAGGCAGCCATGAAAAACAAAAGGAGAGTGGCGATAGTCAGCATTAAAGTTTCTGGCCTGAAAACAAATAAAAAAAGAGCTGAAAGAAGTTTTAAAGCACAACACGCAGGATTTTTCTATGGGTTCATCACAATTAATTACCTCTTTCACATACTCATCAACATCATAAGTTATTTATTCTGAGGCTTGCATAAATAGGCTATTGAACTATTACCAACCCTGGACGCAATTTGTAGAAAGCAGTTAATTTTTAATTCCAATCATGGAACTGTGTGAGAGAGACAACGTAAGCTCCCCTGTGATTTGAATGTCCACCATCCACTTCAGCCAACTCTGTAAGGTTTCTGTGTGACACAATAAAGGAAGATTCTACTCGTAAAATTTAACAAGTTTTGTTGCTGCCTATGACCTTGAAAACAGAACCGTGTAGTTTTCTTTTTATTTGTTGCGCCATTAGGAATGGTGAAACTAGCCCACTGTCTTTTGCAGAGGCAGTAGGAAACAGCCTGGAGCAAACTCTTTTCATGTAGTCATTTCCACTTGAGGTTTGCATTTTACTCGCAAATTTGAGCATCAATCAGAATATGGATTGGACACAGTTGTGGGCTGTACTGGCAATACTGGTACTAAGCTGTATTTTCCTTAAAGTTACCTAATCTGTGATACTATCATGATAGTTATCTTTGATACATTTTTTACAAGTGAATAAAACTGCATCATGGTTCAGTCCCCTCAAAGCTCTTATTATAGTGCAGCAGAGTCAATGAAATCATAATCTGATAAGTGTCAATGGAGTTCTACCTTTTTCAGAAAAGGTCTAATTGTTTTGAAACTTTAATTTGCTACCATGGGCTCAGGAACATATAAATGTAAATGTCCTGCCCACTGTGGGAGGAACTCACCTCACTGACAATCCCAATTCAAGATTTACTTGTTGGATATCTAAAAGTGTGTGCTCTTAAAAGCATGTGGAGTAACCTAGAAAAACACAAAAAGACATTCTATACAAACTGATAATATTACATTCTAGCCTTTTTAATGTTGTATATTCAATTGCATTCTAATGCTATCTGGAATATAATTAGTGAAAACATAAAATTCAAGCAGTTTCACTGCCAGCACTCATGCCAAAGTGTTTGTAAGTAATAAAGTCTGGGTGCTAATTGCAGGTAGCACTTTACACTAACATCAAATTTACCACTTTTGCACAAGATTCCTTTTTAAAATGTGTGTGTAATAACAGATGCTATCGTTAATGACTTGCTGTTAAGTTGATCATTATTTCTCATCATTATTACTTTTTTTACTTAGCAACAGCAAATACCATGCAAATAACAGAGGGGAACGCCAGTGTTTTTGATATGGTGAAAAGACATGAATAATGCAAACAAATCACTATTTATCCTGATCTTAGACTTGACAGGTGAAAGAAATATTGGCGCAGGTTGGACATTCAGACTGGCTACTGACGATGCTGCTACATACATACATTGTCAGCAGCATGTTAGCAAAGCTTTTCATTCTCAGCTCAGATCAGGGAATGTGCCAGTTTTAAAGGGCAGTCTTAATGCATGTGTGCTAAGGCTGAAGGCTGGAATTTATGATGTGATTCTAAAAAAAAATGGGGCTGTTGGCCCGTGCGTCCTCAACTTCACTCAGAGACATTTCTTATTTGTTCAGATGAAAATCTGTACTTACTAACAAAAGTGTTTCTGTTTGGGTTTTTTTTTTACATTTGCCTTTGAAGTCTACTCTTACAGTGCATTCACACTGCAAGCAACATGATCAATAAGTCACCCTGAGTTCATACAGTTCCCTTTAGAAATGCAGTGAGACAATTTGTTCAACAAGAGTCTTTTCCAAGACAAATTAGCCACAGACAGCTGAACATCTCCATTAGCCATCAGGGATTCAGCAGTTCTTCATTTCCCTACAGATATGACAATTCAAAGATCTGATGTTCTCTCATTTTATTTGAAAGATCTTAGTTGTATTCAATTCAAAAGTTCTGCTTTTATGTTTCTTTAATACATTCATTGTGTTTACAACATTAACCACAATGAATGTGCAAATTGGTGGGGCACGCTTTTCAACGAATCAACATTTTGCTCATCTGACTATAAGAACAAAAAATATAAACTTCAACCAAAACATTTATGTAAGTATTGATAGCATTATGTCTTCTCAGGAACATTGTCCTGGTCACTCAATATAATCCAAAGACCTTGCTGTGCACAGGGTTAGTTTCTGAAACTGTTGACTCCTGCACATCTCAAATTCTACACTCACTCTTACCTGTTGTTACCTAATTGGCACCTGCTTTCTTAGCAAGCTTAGCTCATCACAATGATGTAACCATAAAAAAATGCCTGATATAGATGTTGTGTTTACTGCAAATATAACACTGCAAACATGGTCAGAAAGGATCAACACACAAACTCAGTCTAACATGAGTTCACTGCAATATACACTGAAACCCGAGAATACTCTGAGTGGCAGTATATGTTTATGCACAAAAATGGCACCGTTTTTCATTACAGTGTGTCAGTTTTCCCAGTAGAAGCCATGTTATGGCTGTGTTTCTGTGTGAAACTACATGCCTGGTCATGTAGGAGCATGGGAGGTTTTTTTATTTATGAGTGAACGTTTGTGTCTTTCATTAGATGGTCATGTGACAGAGAGCACATTTTCTAGTTAGGGCGCTCACTGCTCAACTTTAAATCTTGCACTGAGTGACTGAGAGCTAGCCAGGCTCTGACCCATTTCAGCTATTTTTGAATTATTTCCAGCAATCAATTTCATTTTTGTACAACTGTATTACTATAACTTACATCATTGTCAGCTGAAAATACTGCAAATGCCGCTGTGACAGTAGGGTGAAGGACCTATCCTGTATAAACACTACAATTACTGTCAAGCAGTTCAGCGGCAAGGGCAGGGAGTTCGGGTTTTCAATGAATTTTTCATCAATCAAGCAGTGTAAGTTGTTTGTTCTTACAGATACGTTGCTTCATTCAAGTGTCATTAACAAATAACACAGGTACTCTCCAGGTAATGCAACCAGACTATGTGGCCTTACCTTTTATTCAACATGTTTTGTCTGCAGTAAATCACCTTTGGGAAGGTGGTTGAACAATTACTGATCCTTGTATCAGCAAATTATTATTATCATCAGGGCCCTTCTGCCTCACATAAATATATTTTAATGCGTTGTAATTTCATGAGGAAGATTGCATGTTATATTACAGGATATAAGATTAGTCTTAATTAATCCCCTGGTGTCTGTTTTCTCTCCCATCTGTTGCATGTGCCACACAGTCCAATGGGGAAACACTGCAACAGTAATTATCACTCACACGCAGACAGTTCACTGTTGGTTACTTTCCCTTGTGATACTCATCTTTATTGTTTATTGCTTTCATATCTATGTATCTAATTAGTCCAGATGAAGAGGACTGTACAATTACATTATTAGAGGAACACTCAAACATTCTGGGAAATGTATTTGTAGCAGTGTTCAACCTCTACTGATGTAAACTATGACGGTACACACCTGTGTCGTGGTAACAAGGGCTCTGTTGAACATCTGTGACATTTTGGGAAAAAAAAAAAAAAGCACATATGATCAGTGTGGCTGTGGGAGGCAGACCAGAACCCTACTGGTATATAAAGAGACCATAGTTTAAATTAAATTGACTGCCTTCTTGAAAAAGCTTTGAATGATTGGTGTTTGTTTGGACCTTCTGATGGCCCAGTACATAAGAAATGTCAGATATGACTCTGGTGTGCCACTTGAAATGAGGCACATGTTGCGAACACAAAATGCCAAAAACATGACAGTGCCTCTGCTAAGATCCCAGCGGACTTGGTAATGTGTTGTCAGCCGTCTCTAGCATGGTGCAGTACTAAATGTCACATATTTGTTCTTTCAGTGTTCATCTACAAGCACAGATGACTGCTGCTTTTACAGAAAGTGATCCATCGCGACATATTTCATCCAAGGTCGTTTTCTTCAGTGTTCTGATATCCTGCATGGCCTATAATGGATGCTATTAGATGTTTTGTATGGCATTATCCTCATTCAGTTTAAACCTTGGGCCATAGCTTCCAAGGCTCTAGTCTGACAACTGACACCCAGATTTTCATTTGTTGTTGGAGCTCAGGCAGTTTTGGGAGACTGGTGACCTCGAGCTGTCACTCTTAACTAGGATGGCTAATTAAGTTACACATTTCTGCCAGCGCTGTTTCTTTCTGAAGAACATTAGGTTCTTTAAACTTGAAATGAATGTGACAATTAAATAAAATTGAAATGAATTAGCTATTTATAATACTACAGAAGGGGAAAAAAAGCTTTTAAGTCTCATCCTTTTGATTGTCCTATATTATTTTGTATCTAATCTGTAGCCTGCCCTTGATTTGACAAGCATATAACATCTGCCAGTCCGTACTTCACACGGGACGGTTTATGTGCAAGAATGGTTTGGCCTTCTCTTGGCATGAGTTAGAATATTGATCTGTTCTCCTTGATGACAGCCAGGAGTCAGCTGTAATTGATCCAAATCAATTAGAGCACCAAGTTTCCTGATAGCCATCAGGAAACTTCACAGTGTGAAAGCCAATAGTATCTGAGAATGCTCTCATTTACTTGTGTGCACACAGACACAACTCTTAGCTGATGCCAGAGCACTTGAATTGATAAATTATCTATTAGGGGGCTGAGCACAAAGGACAAAGTAAGTGTTGCACATCATTTGATGTACCACATCTGATGCAGGGGATCAGAGATTATAGGAGCACATTAACATGTACTTCATCAACATGATGGCTGACATTGCTGCATCACATTCTTTTAAATTTGGTTCAAAATGTTATGCTTCAGTAATACAGTTGGAAAAAAATGACACCTAATTGGGATCACAATCGCTCAAAGCATTGTCTGGCATGTACATATAGACAAGTATACACAATCATATATCAAAATGTTGGTGTTGTTTCTAGAACATCATAATTAATGTGTCTCCAGGACCATTACTACAACTGACCGATCACGTTTTTGTGATGTGATAGCTTTGAAACTTTAGAAAAAGAATGGAAAAATTAACTGAATGGGAGAAGTTAGCATTTCTGACACATAGTAAATATTGAAATAGACTCTATTTTAACCCAGACTATCTTTTCCTCAACCTAACTGTGAAAGAAAAGCTTCATCAGCTTGATCAGAATATGAAGTTTATCGCTTTTTGGTCAGCTGCAATGACGGTCCTGAAGCAAAATGAATTATGATGTTATTGGAACAACACCAACACAGTCAAAGCCGATAAAACGTGCATAGCCGTCTACAAACAACATATGCCTGGACAAACACATACTGTAATATAAGATAAGAAACAAAGAGACAGAAAGTAATTGAACACTGCCTCCTGTAGAGCATTATTCTAAATATGACCAGGGCAGCTGTATATAACATGATGGCCCTCAATATCAGAACTGAGAAACTGTTTTTCTGCTGAACCAACCACAGCATATTTCCAGTATGCTTATGAAAAACATCACACTAAATAACAGTTTATTTCAGTAAATTACATCCATCAGTTCAAAGCTTTGTGACTTTCTATTATGGATAAAAACTTTTGGAGGGGATACGGAGTGTCTGATTTCTTGTACAGTGTGCAGCAGCACACTACACAAATATCCCGTGATCCAATAAGGGCTGCAATAATTTGATAGGAAATCATCCTTTTTCATTGGAATCTAATCTAATTTCTTGAAGCAGGCCTTTTTAGATGGTTAGATTTGTGGAAATGCACTCTCTAGGCTACAACATTATGAAACACAAACAGCATTTTCTAATTTCTAAAAGCACAAAACAAAACCTAGCGATTTGCTGCCAGAACAGACGTACTCTGTTTATCGTTGCCAAAGACATAAACTGTTTTTGGTACCCTGATTCATCCTTCCCATATGTTAATAAGGTCTGCTTGCACAAACATTTTCACACGTACTAATAATATTACTCTTAGTGCTCATACTACTGCGGATTCACAAGGGATTCCCTGTATCTCAGACATAAGATTGGCCACAATTTCCAACAATAAAACATTTAACAAAGAAATATCTTTTCCATTCTAGTGGGATCAGTTGAGAAAATAGACAACAATGTTCTGCACAAACGCAACTCATTCCAATGCAGCAGAGGCACCTGAGACAGAGGCAGACCACTACAGGCTGTCCATTATCATTGTTTTTGGCTGGTTTCACACGTCTTCAGGCACAAAATATATTTACAGGGTCAATCACCTGCCACCTACTCAGTCTGAGTAATTGGAAATGACAACTGTTACATATTGCATTTCCAGCAGAGAGCAAATTTGGTTAGTGGTTCTGTGCTTCAGTAAATACTTATTGCATCAGCAGGGTCCTTTGCACTTTACATAAGCAGCTGCTCAAATGACCTCAAGATGATACTGCAATGAATTTACATTGCACAGCGCATCTAACGGTAGCAATGAAAAAGCTCAGAGGAGAGAAGTGGCTTCATTTACAAAATACCATACTTGCAAACCAAACAGACACAGTTTGTGAAGGCGTGTAAAGAAGAGCAGTCAGTAAAATCGGTAACTGTCATACCTTTCATATTCTACCGTTGCTTTCATTTTAATGAACTCTGAAAAAGTTCATTGTCAAATCTGTAAAGTATAAATGATAGATGCAAATAAATATTTGTAAGAGCCAAGGTGTTTCATAAATAACTGATGAAGAATTAACAGAATTCAAAATTACAAAGCCATTTGTAACATTAAAATAATTACTTTGAGTGTGTAGTTCAACAGAGCATTTGTGTACGCTTTGGTACTAGTTCAGCTTTTAGAATAATGAAAGCTAATCACAAAGATTGCGTGTGTCCTTCACTCCACTCCCCTCAAATAACATTAACAGCCACGCCTAACGTGAACAGCACAACCACTTGTTTCAATTAGTGCTGATGTGCCATCAACAAAAGTAATGCCCTCTTCATTTTTGATCCATATGGGCTGTAGGGTAAGTATGAAAACACGATTTTATTAATAAGAGAAATTATCTCTGTGGGAATTAATACGTAAACAAAAACCGGAAAAGCAAGCATGATGTTCATGCTCATTGTTCACAGAAATGATGATGTCCAAAACTAATTTTATTTACATTTGCATTTTCAATTCTCGCTTAGAAGCTCCTGCCAGTAGCAGTGGGCGTGTTTGAGACAGTTAAGCATGCATGGATTAAAACCGTGTCAATCATTTGATGCACTTTAAGTAAACAAGCTGAGACACAATAATAACATCCATGTTGTATAAGGCTACATTTATGCTGCAGGTTACTTTATATAATAGAACTGAAAATTATGAAAATTGACTGCAGAGTGACTAACTGTGGGAGCGAGCCAGGGATTCAACTTTAAAGAACTAAATGTCCTAAGCTATTTTTATACTAGCTTCTCTCTGCTGGACTGCAGTATGTGTCAGTACTCTGTCAGTGTTGTGAAATATAACATAATACAAGTACATAATTTCACTGCTCTCTGTATACTGGAGTCCTGCCACAGACACCGCCTGATTGTGCGAGGGACTTTACATGTAAGAGACATAACATATCTTGGATGTGAACTAAGCCAGGGATCTTTTTACACATATCACTCTCTTCTCTCTCTACACAGATATCCTGTTTTTGTCCATTGTCATCTTTCCAATTATATGAAAAATATCTTCACAAAGATCTTATCTCCTTAAAGTCTGAGGGCAAGAGGAACCACAACCGATGATAAGATGATGTTGATACAGACACGGGCCACTAAGCTGCCCTCACAGATGCTGGCAGTTTAGAGGAATGTGGCCTGAATACAATTCCTTTTTGCGATATTGCAAATGCAAGATCAATTTAGGACTAGAAAAGAAAAGAAAGAAAAGTAGAAAATGACTTCTGGAACCTGTGGTGAGCAGAACTGAACATTAAGTGTTTACTGTTATATTCTCCTATTACAAGTGTATGATTTCTGTGGTTAGTCACTGCAGAAATGTGTAGCAATGCAGCTCATCTGTCGCTTCACTTATACCCAATGAAAATAAGAATTTACCTTTATTACAACAGAAGGACCTTGGTGGTAAACTGTGAAAAGTATAGCAGGGTTTAAAGTTATGGTTTTAATGTAATGTATGATTGTAAGAAATATCAGATGTTCCATCAGATATTGTCAAAAATGTAAAGAATCGCTGCCAGTAGTTATCTAAAAATGTAAAGTGCAGGTACTAAAAATGTTTTAACTAGTATGAGTGTTTGCTTTACTGAGGCTTTGAGAGTTAAATCAGGCTGATAAACAGACCATATGGATGAAGATATCATAGTTATTAGAGAATTAATATCTAGCAGTTCAATAGCAGCACAAGATTAATTTCAATAGAATAAACCATATCTGAGGGTGAACAAGTTCAAAGCAACCCTGTCAGCTGTATCCATGCATGTCGAGTCTTTACATCCAAGGGTTCAGAGTTGAGTCAAAGACTGGTGTGAAATCAGAACCAGCTGTGTCAAGGGCCAAGCTCCCCATGTAAAATTCACAGTGTTGTACTTACAGGAAACTATACAAGGCTTACAAGGCTGTCTATGTGTTACTTTGAGCATGGCTGCTGATTTCATAAGTAAAAGATTTATAGTATTTATTACTTTATATTTTATTTGTCCAAGTCATCATCCACAATATTGTTACAGTGAGGAGTGTGAGTATGAGGGGCTCCTTCATTTCCGCTGTGCACCCAGCTGTGGTGGAACAGCAGTGTCCATCAACAACACGCCCACACTCAATGTATGCAGGTGGGAAAGAGATTTACTTTATAGTTGATTCACTGGAATAAAGTTGTTTTTTTTCTGCTTTCAGTTTCATTGAGCTTCCTGTCTGCCTTATTGTTAAACCCATACATAACTGTAAGCAAGTTTGCAATAGACTATGGAGTCTAATTTGTCAACGTCACACACTGAGAATGTCACTACCACCCTGCACAAGCACCAAGACACAAATCTACACATTATTGTCCAAAGTTTAACACATTTATGATACACGCCTCGCATTTTATGGCCCTTTTGTACAGCTTTTAGTCTGTATGCCTAACAACAGTTAACCTAGAGCCAAGATTTTAATGCGCTGCATCCTGAAATGCTAATGTGAATGTCTTCAGCCATGGGTTTGCATTTAAACAGGCCCTGCTAGTCAAACATAAATGAAAAGAAAACAACTAATATATGCAAATTTTTACGTTGTTAGCAGTCTAATGAATTTTAATGCAGGTTATCAATTCTAGAGCAAGCAATTCACAAGAAAATAAGAGGCTTTGCCTTACTAAGCTGCAGTCTGCTGTGCGAGCTATCAGTCAAAGAGGATATTAACAGAGCATGGGAAACGTCTTTAATCAAATTTCGTCCAAAGAAACACAACTAAGATCATTTGTTGTGTTTCTTTCAAACTGTCAAACTATCCTTGAACCAGTTCACGATATTGTGTGTTATATAACTGGACAATTCAATTTATAAAACAATTAATGGATTGTCCCTACCATTAAGATTAACACATAATATTCATATTAATTAGCTGACAAGAGTAAATGCATGATAAAAGCTGAATATTTTTCTAAACTAGAGAGGATGAAATCACCACAATAATTTGTTTAATGGACATGAGGTGAAAAACAAGCGTTCTACACTAGAGCTTCTTGCACCGATGTCTCTGTAGATATAGAACTGAACCAACGGGACTCTCTGAAGCGTGCAAACAATAAGTCATTTTCCAAGCAGAAAGTACCGACTTACTTTAATTAACTTCACTTTTTTTCTTCTACTCACACAGGCCACACGAGAAGTCAAAGTCTTTCTTGTTTACCTAAGGAAAGACCAAAAGCATATTAAGATGGAAAATGTGTGTTAAGGAGGTTATGGTGCAGTGGTCCAGAATATTCAATGTAAATAAAGCCGTCGAAGACTTAATCCCAGAGGAAAATAAAAAGTGATTTAACAGCTGTGGGGGAGGGGGAGTTAGCCCTCAAGTTGTGACTATACATGATTATCAAGTGTGGATGAGGACATGTATTGCTGGCCTTCGGACGGCCTCTATTAACTGCAGTATGTGGATTAATTGTCGAGTTGGAATGAAAACAATCACTTCATGTTCTTGTGATAAATTGAAAAACCACTCATTCTAATCTCCGCTTTAGGAGCTTGTTTTATATAAATACAGATTGATCATGGTGTGAGGGTAAGCTTCATGGATGCGTTGGCTCTTAAAGGCTTTGTAGACAAAACAAAAACTCATGACAATGTCGTCACACCAGTGCTGTAGAGAAAACAGGTACATGTTACATAAGAGTAAAGCCACAGCGCAAATGAAAATACCTTTTATAGCTCAAAATCTTATCAAAATGTCATCTGAGGTACAGGAATTTTGCCCATTTGCTTTCAGTCTCCTTCTGTAGGTGACCTCTATACTTTAATCTGACCACTCTTCCTAATGAAAGACTCCAGGAATATGATGTGGACGACAAAGCAACAGGCTAAAAGAAACTGAGAGGCATAAATCAAGACAGAAGCAAGCCCACTTTGAAAACATCAAAAACTTACAGTGGCTTTTCTCTACGATCTTACAAGCTCAACAGGTAAATGAAGTTCATATGACGATATTTTAATGGTTTCATATAATTCACTCTGAATTGATTTCCATGACTACAACAGGCATGACCATACGTGCAGTGCACTGATTGGTTTGACTATTTAGCATAATGCAAGGCAGCAACACCCTGGGGTGAAATCATTTCTGAGGGCGGCCAGACATATCTCATGCTGTGATCCAGTGGTGGAGCTACAACGCCAATGAGTCACATGCTCACTCTGTGATTTATAACCCTCCTTTTGTTTAGAGGTTACCTCTTGGAGGTCTTCTGACACAGTACTCACCATCACTATCTAGTCTGTCCTCCTCTATCGTTTTAGTTTTATGTCTGCTGCAGTGGCGTGGGAGCAACGTGTTTGTTTTGCACTCTAAATAATGAAGTCAGGACAGCTGATGGCGCAGACACACACACAAAAAAAAACAACATCATAACCTAATCATCACTTGATTAATATTGTAGGCATTCCTCATCCTGACAACCTAAGGTCGACAAAAGTCTTCCTCCTATATTTGTTAAGGGTGACTATGCAAATAATTGTATTAGTCCTCTTTTGAAAGTGAGTTTTTGCCGAGTGCTGTCCTATCCTTTCTCAGAGGAGATGACCTTTTGGTGTATGTAAAGCCATTCATCTGAGGCGCACTGCTCTGACACGAGAGCCGAATGATAATGCCTTGAAGCTGTCAAGCAGAACCATTTATAATAAAGTTGAACCACAGTGCAGCGATGATTCAAGGTTCCATGTTATTTCAAGTTACATTCAACTAGGATACAGCAATGGTACTGCGTATTTTCGTGTTCTTAAATGATGTCAGCTGATATCTGTGAGTGACAGTTCGCTTTAACTGCTGTTTTCCCCAGTTTAGAAATGTTTAATGACACTCCTCTTTTAGCTGACAAATGAACTAACATATGTAACGTTTACCAACGGTCCAATTTGAATTTTATCATCGCTAAACAGACAAGAATTTACACAGACTATAACTGCCTTAACAATGCTAAAATGCACATAAGTACCATACAGTGTCTCTAACTGCTTACAGAATAATACATAGAACTATTGAAACCATTTGTTGCAACAGCCACCAGCGAGCTGAACCAGTGGATGATGATCGATGCTTTTTGAGTCACGTTGGTCTACATAGTCTCTGCTGCATCCCAAAGCTAGATGCTGCAGCCTCCGACACCACAGGCTCTGTGGGTGCAAATAACAGTGTTTTACTGTTGTTCAGAGGTTAATGAAAAGTAATGCGCTCACATCTTTAATTTTTTTTTTTTTTTTATTCCCATGCCTTCATTTTACTCCTACTTCAAAGTGTGTACCCAGAATATGAACCGACCACAATAGACCTGTGCAGCAGATGTTTTAAATGTATCAAAACATGAAATACAGACAGTAGCACCCTATATAATACACCTTATGATGTATTATATGGGTGCTATTAGTACCTTAAGTATTTTGTACAAATAGACATACAAATATAAATTTAACGATATTTTGTGGGCTAAAATCCAAGAGTTGTGTTCAATTCACTATCGAATGTAATTAGCTTACATTTATATACTGACATTACTACAGTCTGCAGTAAAATTAATCATCAACATTACCTGCACTCTGCGGTAGTGTGATGGTATGAGGAGAAGTAGCTAGCTGTCATCAGGGAGCTAACATGCGGGTCGTGACTGTTGTTTTCACTGAGCTTTGCTTTGAAGGGAGTGAGGCGTGTTTACGCAGAATGAAAGGAGACACTTTTAGTCTTTACTCTGAAAAGTCCTGACTCCAAACAGAAAAGATGGCGCTGACTGGAAGCCGCAAATCAGTTCCAGTGCAAACTGACTCACATCTTGTCTACATTTATGGTTATATACAGTCTCTGGTCAACAGTAGTCACACTTAAAAAATGATATTCACATTGTCCTTCATTTGACATAGATTTTACAGACACACATGCCATGCGGCGCTGAACCCTTTGATACACTGTTGTTCACACAAAGTCAAGTCCTCTGTGCCTTAAGAAAACTGTTCTTAATAAGGACACAGAAGGTGCCATTATTGCTCAATCTGATGGATGAGCTGTTGGCTGGAATGTGAAACTGCCCTGGCCCCCGCTTTGGTTCAAGAAAGTGCTATTCCTCGAGGGGGGGACATGCTGTGATTGAAGTATTTACGACAAGACAGAAATGTGATGGCACAGAGAATGTGGGTGACAGTGACGCATGACTGAACAGATTACTGTGTACAGACTGTAGAGCGGCCCTTTGAATTGTGATGCTTCCCTTTATTGTGCCGAGGTTAAAAGGCTCACCTATCAGGGAGCGGCATTACTCTACCCCCTGCTCTTTTTGATATAGGAGTCCTCAGAACAAAGACCATGTCAGCAAAGCCAGACGATCCCCGACAGACACGTTGGTAAAACTAAAAATGCACTGTGACAGGACACTGACCAAGACTGATAGACAGAAAGAACGTCTCTCTAACATCTAGATGTCTTCTAGAGTATGACAAAATATGCCTGCCTCAAAGCACTCATTATTTTGCACTACCATCCCTAGTCTGATTATTTAATATAGCCGGTGGAGAGAAGTGCTTTCCCCTGTACAAGAATCTGTTTTAAAAGCAGGAGACACCACTTAATGCAATACAGCACTTTTAGCAAATGCAGATGACTACTTGAATAAGTGCAGTTTCATCATGTCTATGGTTAATATTAATCATGATGAGTAGCTTTACTGTTCTTAGTAAAAGTAAACAGAGAAAAGAAACAGATGGAAATTCTTACTGCCTTAGTTCCTCTAAATCAAAATTCTGCATATTCCTCTTCCTTAATCCTTTGTGCTCTTAGAATAATTTCATAAAGAATAACGCTTCACTGATAGCAGGGAGTGTTGAATAAAAATGAGCCTAATTAGCAATAACCGAGCGCAGGAGCTGATCAAGTGACTTTGGTTACATTATCTTGGCTCCGTAATTGTAAATATGACTTAAGAGATGAGTGACCTGATGTGCACTCCTGCTCTAAAATATCCTACCAAGAAATGCTCCGTGCAGACTCGATGCAGTTTTTGGATGAGGCAAATACGCTACATAGGCAAGAAAGATTTATGACCTGCATACATTTCGTTAAACGTGATAAATCTGCTTTCCTACATACAAAACTTAATACAAAGAGAAGGAAATTTTTATTCAGAGTTGCGACAATACTCACTGGTTATGCGCAGAGGAAAAGTTGAAAAAGCATAGGAAGGAAAGGAACAAAACAACCAAAGGCTACATTATCACACCTCCTTGCTCTGAGTCCACTTTCTTGATCTTATCGATAGGTGTGTACTGGAACACTGGAGTCATGGTTCAGAATGTATCACAGTTTTATTGTGTCTTCTTCTTTTTCTGTTTTAGATTTTTTTAATAATGGGAAACAGTATTTTTTTTTCGGTGCGTTACGACCACTTACTGGGTTGGAGAACCTCTTTACTCCCATTGCCCTCGCTGACATATGCATTTGCCAAAGTGTGACAGACATGTTCATGCACTGAACCGTGACGGTTCACCCTGTTACACCATTGGTTAACAGGTGTAATTTCATCCGGCAGATTTTCTGTAAAATCTGACCTGGTGACACACATTGTAAAACTGCAGAGAGGAAGCTGATCCTTCTCAATTTTCAGTTATAGTTGTATTTTGGAGCTTACTTACAGTGAATATAGTGATTATTTACTGGTACTAAATTAAAAATGGCAGCTTCATTAAGCTCGAAACAATTCCTCATTATTATCAATAAATGTATATTATTATTCCTTAGATATAGTAAAACAGTCAAGGCAGACAGATTTATGGAAACACCTGTTAGCCCATTTTTCCCCACTGTGTTTGATGCAGATCACTGTACAGACTGTGAAGCCCACTGAGGCAGTGGGCTTCACAAATAACACTGACTGACTGACTTAAGATACCACACGTCTAACCTGATGAGATTCAGGCACAGCCCATTCTCATTAACAGACACGCATACAAGACAAGGGACTAAATACTTTCTGACATTACATTAGTTTAATAAAGACAATGACACTATTATTTAGACAAGTGAGAGGGTCATTACTGACTGACTGGCTGGCTGGCTGGCTGTCCCGTCCATTAGCAACAAGATAAATGGACCAAGCATTTTCATTTCTACATCTCAATGTCGCCTCTGTCCATGAAACCAGTATCTGTTTGCTTCATCTCATGTGTCATGAAGATGTGAACTGTAAAATACAGGCCTGCCTTCTGAAAAGGAGTACTACCCGCTCTTAAATAATACAAGTGTACCTCTTGTGGATTTTACACAGCTGCAGACACATATCCATCTGTTCCATTCCAAGGGTAGCTGATACAGAATGATGTACATATCAGTGTCAGGATATAAATCCTGCTGTCAGTCTCAGCTGTTGCTATCAGTTTATGTCCTGTGAAAATGAAATGGTTACCTGAGCAGATCACCACTACTTACACTGATTGTACACACTGTTATGCAGCTGTGAAGTCATCTCTTTTCCTTACTGCAGGGCATATTTTAAATACACTGACAGTAAAAAAAGAGGGCCTGTGGGAGCTGCAAGCTTTTTCTGTATTCACCAAAGCCACACAGACTCTCCACTTTACAGCGTGCACTTGCTCTACAGCACAAGCCAGTTCCTGACATTGCTTTTTGGTTTTGATGGTCAAGGCTGCTATAATTATATTTTGCAAAATAGTACAAAATAAATGTCTGAGTGTAAGTCAGACTCAGCAGGATGAATTAATTTATTAAATGGACAACCATGTCTTGCTGACCTGTTTTCCTCTGCTATCCCAGAGTAAACACAAGTCCATGTTCAGATTGTCTTATATTGTTAGACATCATCAATCTGTGTTCAGTGCATTTCTGCTGTTTTTGGTTTTTTTTTGCTGATGAACTGCTGTAATTTACTTTCAGTTAGTGATTTTGTACATTTTCCAGACTTCTGAATGACCTACTGTGAACTTGTTGCTTTCAGCAGTGGGTGCTGTGTGTAGGTGGGGAGAGTGGTTGTTGTAGTGGCACTGATAGCGATAGCGACAGCGATAGGGAGAGCAAAAGATCAAAATCTTTCCAGTGGAGAAAAAGTGAGAGTCATATCCCTTACTCAAACTGTATCACATCTTGTGTCTATATTGCATTATGGTGTATAGCAGCTGCTGTCAGCAGAGAAATGGCATCTCTGCTTCTCCTGCCATGGATTTGTTCCTGAAGGACGACTGACCAGAAGTAAAAAATAGTGAAACTAGAAAGAAATCCATGCGATTTGATTCAATCTGACATCTATCATGCTGGTATAATAAGTTTATGAATTGTCTGCAATCAAATTGTATCTTGTGTTGTTTGGTCAGTTATCAGTGGCTCTAAGAAGATTATTGTGCAACAGCAAATGAAACCATTAAACCCGCTATAATCAATATTTCAGTATTAGCAGTTAATCACAAGATTTTCTGCTTTTTTGTTTTGGTTGTAGCCACAGCAGGGAAGGTTTTCAAGTTCACAAATCTCACTGTACGCTAACTGCTCAACACAAAACAGAAGACAGACAAACAAGACTGCCTGGTGAACACAGCAGAACATCTAGCATCTGAACTAAAAGGAGACAAAAAGGGGGCTAAAAGTGAGTCTTTTTAGGTCAGTATTGGACCCAGGCTAAAGATAATGTGTATAAGTTGTGGACAAAACAAGACATTTGAGGACATTGTCTTGGGCTTGACTGATCGACATTTTCCACCATTTTCTGACATTTAATAAACCAAACAAGTAATCCATTAATCAAGAACTGAATCAACAGTTTAGTATAGCAACAAATATAATCGTTAGTTGTGTCTGCTAATGCTGCACTGTATGAATATGCACCTGTTTTCAGACACATTTGTCACATCAACTTAAGAAGTACAACACCGACCAATTATACTTTTTTGTTTACAACTTGTTTCACTGAAGTGGCCAAAAATTATGTTGCTGCAGATTTATCTATAGAAATGTAAATTACTATAACTACCATCGAAGAACCTCAATAATGAGATGTTAAGAGTGTTAAGTACCTTGGTTCAAGTCCATCTTGTCCTGTAGTAGTAGTAGCTGCATCCCATCTGACACTTGATATCCAGGAAAGTGACGGTCCTTGACAACATAACATAACACTTATTGATAACCAGGATTTAGCGATGTTAAGGTGTAGCACTCTATAAACTGAGCTTCTGTGTCCTGTTCTATCCCATCTGGGGAGGATACTAAAAGAAAATCTGTCATGTTACGTTACGACTTGTCACAATTCTCTTTTTTTCCCCTCCATTTCTCACACTGTGACAAGCTGACAGTGATATTTTTGGCCCTGTGACAGATCTCCAGGTAATTGGTTCCTAACCTCTCACCTAATACGAGGTGTGAGCTGTTCTGCTACCACATGTTCCTAAATTTGAGGTGAGCTGCTGTGGGTCAGGATATTATCAGTTGACAAGCCAATGTGTGTCTAGCAGCCAGTGATGGGAGTGAAATGTATTTAATTATAAAATGAAAACCTCTAATCTTGTCCTGTGTGTGCGCATTTCATTCTCTTTACCAATAATAATATTGATACATACCCCCAAACCTCAAATGTTCAGGTAATAACCTGCAACTTCCTTCATTAATTGACAGTGTGTAACAGACAAGACACTCCACTCAGCACTTTTATTTCTAATTCAATTATGAGTTCAGTCTTGTCTGTAGCAATAGCTGGGATTGGTTTTGATTCCAAGGCATCGAAATTCAGCATATGTTTTCACCTTTCTTTTTTCATTAGATTGCCTTCTTGCAAGAGTAGAGACAGGTAGTGGGACAGGGGAAATGCATTACCACTGCAAGATGACTCTTCAAAAACGTATCTGGTGAAGGTTTCCTGGGAGGGATACCTAGTCACGTTCTGTCTGCAGAATTAGTTCTGAAATTTCAGGGTTGGCAACAAGATTTGATCAGCCCTTAGGCAGATGGGTGTGAATGGGTGTTCTACACTTATTCTGACTCCCAAGCAATGCAGGAGTTGAATAATGCATTAGCTCTCAACAGGATGATATGATAGAAAACCACAGTCTGCCCACGTCATGTCTGGTGGGCTACCAGCTTGATTCAGCCTTGGTGAATGTCACTGGTCACTAACACACATACTGGAGTGATACCTGCATGTAAATGTCCCTTTTTAAGGCATGCACAGGTTGAGATTTACTTTTGAGTTGTGCAATATGTCTGTTATTAACTTTTCCATTGAATAATTCTTACTAGAATAATCAAAAATACAAGAAATACACATAACAAACTTAGTCCCGAGACTACACTGACATTTTAAGCTAAAAAGGCAGAAAACTAAAATGTATTCCATTTCTTTTTTAATCTTAATCTGTTTCAGATAAAACATTTTTCAAAAAGATAGTTATGCTTTCAATTTCATTTTTGCTTATGAATGAATTTAACATTGATTTAAATCAAATTTAAATGAGATAGTCGGTGAAGTGGCCTTCAGTTTATGCCATGGATTTGAATGCACTACACAATTTTTCTTGTTAATTCCTTAATAACTGGCTTATTGTCTGTTTAACATCTTTAACCATGATTTCCCCCTTCAAAATGTTCCTTCTTTAACTTTTCATTCACTCATGTCATGACAACATTTCTTTACATACATGCAGATATTATTTATCTGCTTATTACAAAACACATTTTTGAAGATACCGCAGCTGCTTGAATAAAATGTTTAGACCCAAGATGCCACGCTTTTTATAACTACTTTTTCCTTCTTCTACTGTTTATGTTAAACACAAAGACTGAAAAAGCGAGACACAAAAAGGAATTTGGGTAGAAACAAAAAGCAAGCTTTAACAATGAAATTATTCAAAACCCAAGTACAAACTAAAACAATACCAAATCCCCAAATCCTACATTCAAGATACAAAAGGAATCAAAACACAGAGGGAAGCAGGCAAGGTCAAATCCAGGAATAGAAAATTCAAAAATATTATAAAAACCAAAAGGTACAAACCAATGAAAGGCTTGGAACAGGAGGAGCAGGACTGAAGCAGGGATACGAACAGGAACCGGAGACGTGTGATGAACAGATGAACTGACAAAGACAGAGGGGAAGACAAGGACTTAAATATCACAAGGGGTGATCACTAATAGAATACAGGTGAGGAGCAAAAAGGGAGGAAATGAAAAGCTAAACATGACACTAGAGGACCGAACTTCAAAATAAAACAGTAAATTAAAAAAACAAGAACTCAATCTATGACACAAACACCAAAATTGACACACTTTTGCAATAAAGTTGAATAAATGTGGCTTTGTAAAGGCAAACACATCTGTGGATCCCGTAGAATTTAAATTTAAAAGAAAAGTCAAGTCCACATTTCCAAAAAACTGACAATTACCGTAGACTAAAAATACAATAACAGCACAGTAGATAGATATTTGCCCAGAGGTGTGCTTGACACAGCGTTTGTTGCCAGCGTAACGATTATACTATCAATAAATTCAGGAATTTTAACCAGCCGTTGTCCAGCTGTGATAACAGAAAGGGAAAAAAAAACTCTGGCTGAAGGCATTTTGTCTTCCCCAGCATCCTGCCAGTTTTGTTCCACTGCCCATTTGTCAACAGTGATGTCCAATCGCTCAGTGCCAGGCGGGCAAATCAGCACCTTGTCACTTTCGAAATGACAATTTGAGTCTCAGTCAAGTCTGCAACCAGTTTGTGCCTTACAGCCACTCACTACCTCAAAGCAAGTACTAAAAATAAAGCAAGCCAATCTGCAAGTGCAGGCTTGCATGCAATCTACAAAACTGACCATATTAGAGCTCTGAGGTGACTTTGAGATTGAGGACATTTATTTTCATTCATCAGAAGCAGTAATCCAAAGTTCAATCGGAAGACTGAAAAAACCTCTGTGGAAGCTTATTGGACAGCGTGACAAAATGTCAGTTTCATTTCATAGCAAAATAATCTAAAAGCGAGGGGCTCTGTCATGGTCAATCAGCCGTGTAATATAAGCAATCTAAGATGAATATGGGGCCCCAGTAGTATTAAAGCACAAATTGAGGATGTACACAATTTCACATGATGCAAACCCAGTCGCGAAGCAGATCTTATAGTGGCAAATTAATGCTGAAGCCATCCTATGATTACTATAGCCGTCATTTAAGTATTTGTCTCACTCCTAGGTTTCCGTGCCCCGTGATTGTTATCATAACTTGTAAATATTCTGCACACTCATGTAAGCACATTCAGTTAAGTCAGAATTAATCAACGGCTACACAGAGATGAGGACAGATTCAAACATAGATGCTCAAGTCTGTTATCTTGAAGACAGCAAATGTGCAATTGCCGGGTGGTGCAGCTTTTGATCGTCTGACAGCCAACTCATTAAAAAGCTTTTGGATGTGCCGTACGTTGCCGAGAAGCATTTCAGCACTTCTTTTGCGTCAAATAGGTGTTAATAATGAGCTGCTCTCGCAACAATGGCCAGAATCCCATGGAACAGTTTTAAAATCAAATTACTACACTCACATTTACTCTTCGTCAGCAGTGTGTTAACAAAAATATGATATGTCTGGTTGCAGGATTTTCTGTAGTCTTCCTCTGCTTGCCTGAGTTTGAGATTCACCCTACATACCGCCTACATATAGTTTGTGTAACATTTCTTAAGCAGCTTATATTGCACACAGTGATGCAGTGAAAATTCAGTGGGTGTCATTTTTACCACCTACTGCAGCCTGTGCCTGCCTTCATGAGTGGTCACAATTTTGTTAACAGAACACACTTCAGCACCCACTCCACATTAGGTCTGACTCTCTCTTGACCGCATTCCATTGTTTTACATTTTCTCCTCTTAACCGAAAGTTAGAGATATTTTATTCGCAGCTCAAATCTGTGTGTTGGCTAAAGTCGACGAATATCAGTGTCAGAAGTTTAATGACAGCCAAACACGACAGCCTCATATGGCAGGGTAATTTAGTTCTCAGAATGTCATCTTTCATTAACTGTACACTATATTAGGTGTCAGTCAAACCTGTTATTACTGAAAATTGACGGTTATTCAAGGAAATGTATTGACTGTATATATATTTAAAATGGCAGCCATGCTCACAGCTTAATGAAAACAATAGCAAATGTAATCCTAAAAATTCAAGGTGTCCTTGTCTAAAATCTTTCTTACCTAGCATTATGTATCACAGTAATTTTTTTGCGAAGTACCAAATATCACTGTCACAAAACTTACATGGAAATTAGTGCTGATCACTGAGAGAAATTCAGAAATGTGTCTCAGATCTTTTTTAATTAAAGTTTGTTTTACATTCCTTGGCAATATGCAATTAACATTTACAATGTTAATATGTGTCTGAGCAGTCAAAGAAAGTCTGCCAACCCCATTTTAGTCACCTTAAGCACTTAGTGGAGATTGTTGTTCCAGTCAAAACACAAGGTCCAGAGGCTCTATTGGATTAAAGGTGAGCATGGAATATTTCACTTGAAATTAAATTTATGTTAATGCAAACTGGGTGCCAAACACTCAGGCGCGCTGTTTATTCATCAAGTGGATTGGTTGAAAATGAATGACGACTTGTGCTCTGGCAGTCAACACGGATCCTCAAAGAGACCAGATGATTGATATCCCCAATCCCACTTTATTTGATTAACTTCTGTTCCCAGTTTAGAGAGAGACATTTGAGATCTCCCCAGCTTTACAAAAAAAAGAAAACGTTTGATTAATTCTGTGATGTACTGAAATGACCACTGACATCTTGTAGCGTTTTATAATCCATTGTTTGACATTAATGTGATAGGTAAGAACTTTACACGGAATCCAAATCAGAGGAGCAGACGGGAAGTCAAGATTTCACCATTTTGTCAGCCAGTCACAATTATGTTTGCAAGATTTCAAAGACTTAGAAATAAAGAGTCTCTTCTTTACTGATTTTGCAATTATGTAAATCCACAAAACAAGACGGGAATTACAATTTTAAATATAAAAAAGATTGTTCTCTAAAAAGCAACTGATAATACTTGACCATTTCCTGAATACCTTTTCTTGTTCATGAGGTGTGATATATTCCAAATCCATGGTAAACTTGTTTTAGTTCTTTTATGTTGCAAAATAACAACATAACTGTATGATAACAAAAATGATCTTTTACCAGACCCACTCTTTATTAAAACTTAACAGGCGAAAGTTTTATTTGCACTTTTTGACACTAAGACTTGAACCAAGGCAATCTTATAAAACATAATTTGTGGTTGATTTCTTGAACCTAAAAAATCCTTTTGTTCCAGTGCAGAAGACTTTTAAAAAGAAAATGTGAAGGGGTTGGCTTTTGCTCTCTTACTGATAACTGAAATATAGTTTATTCTTGTTTTTAGGTAAAGTAAATTATTTTTGATGAGAAAACTGACGGTTGTTAACAGACTCTAATAAAGACTAAGCTACTGTGATGTGATTGTGAGGATGAGCATATCTGAGCAAAATCTAAGATGAAGTTGTATTGCAAATATGTCAATTAAACCCCATTAACAATCATAGTCTGATAAACAAGATTGATACAATTTAACAAGAAACTGAATATTGATTACCGGTATTCTAATGTTATGTAACTTCATGTAGCAAAAAGTAGGAGTTTGAGAACAAGATATCTGCAAAAGGATTGTGATTATAAAGGTCATGCAAGGCATTTGATATGTTTTTGCATGTCAGAAACTCACCCAAGAGATCATGCTATTATTCAACACACTGAAAATCTCACATCCTCTCCAACTTAGCCTGTAGTCCAAAAGCTGAAATCTGCCTTGACCTGCACACATTAGGATACATTTCTAATCATTTCTTTATCTTGAAGAAAAAAATATTTAAAAGAAAATAACCTTTAGCATTTAGAAGCCAGAAAACTTTAGCTAACATTAGCTAAATCAATCTCATACATAGTAAAAACAGTTGAAATTTCACTGCTGAGTTTCAACAGTGAAACAAATCACTCCATTATTTCAGGAAACTGGCAGTCATACTACATTGCGCGTTATAGAGTTATTAGCTAGGATCTACAATCCTGGAGAGCCAGCAAGATTTTAAAGTGGTACGGAGCAGACAGGAAGTAAAAGCGCCGAAATAACAAACTACATCCGGTTACTTTTCAAAATAAAACAATCCGTGTTGACACTAGCACACGTAGTGAGGCCGACTGTCTACCATACTGCACCGTGGCAGAATCAAACCGCAGCCGGTGGGGACTGCCGGAAGGCGGAGCAAAACCGGATCGGAGCCGCAACGCAGCGGGCCGTATCCAGTGGAAACTGGGCCGACTCATTAGCCATTCTCATGGCTAAGAACAACACACAAAGACGCTAACGTTAGCATTTGGCTAATACGAGCTACAAACGTAGCCAAGTTGGCAAACCTTACATATTTCATTAAAATAACAAATCCCCCCGAAACAAAACAAGTAATTACCTGTCCAACAGAAGGAGAGCAACCTCTGCATCACTTTCCAGGTCCTTCACATGCCCCATTTTTTTCCACCACTCAAAGGCACACCAATGTTGACTCGGTCCGACTTCTTTCTTTATCCAGAGCCTTTTTCGTCGCAGCCATTTCTGCCTCAGGCTTTCTTATCCTGTCTTTTTAGCGGGGTGAGCTGTTACAGGTAACGCTGGCTGCATTTTCTCTGCAATTGTAACCAAATGAACGTCTTCTCTGGCAACTCCGTATTTCTGGAAGTGTGCTGAATACTTCCGGAATCAGTGAAACGTAACTTGCGCATGCGCAGAGGTGGGAGGGACAGCGGGGACATGAAGGCATCTGACCAATCCGTGCTATTCGGGCCGAAAGCACGGATTGGTCAGTCCTGCAGCCGCCACAGAGGTCTGATTATTTTCCTTCCTTTTTCTGAATACATAATGTATTGACTACTCTCAGGATAGCAGGACCATTTCACCCAGTATAACAAAATGTGTTTCTGAACAACATTACAGACCTTGGCTTTAAGCCAGCCACTGTTTGTGCCATCAGATGTGTTAGCTATCAATTAGCCTCAGCTAGCTCAAGTTAGCCAGGTTCCATCAAACCATGACAACGATTTTAACCTGTCTTGTAGCTTAAACTGCTCGTCTCTTTTATTATCAGAGCAAAGATGACAGCTGGAAGTGAAATAGCTCCCGGTGTGATCGGTGTGAAGACCTACAAGCTTACCGTACATAACTCAGATGTCAAATTCATCATCAAGTTTAACTATAAGCTTTGATAAGTTGTAAGATGTGCAGCTTACTCAGTTTTCTGTTGCTTGGCAAGCTCTTAAAAAATACCCTGAGGAAATACAGACTAAAGAGATATTTGCATGTTATTAGACCTTTAAAGCATTTAGACAATATAAAAAATGTGCAGTGTGGTTGAAAGGGTTCAGCTCCTTGGCACTTGGAGATGATTCAGTTCAGTGATGGTTTTTTTTAAAGATATTTCAGGAATTGACTATTAGTGTTCCAATCTCCACTGTCCTTGCCATGCACTTTAAGACATTTTGTTAACTAGGCTGGTAAAAATAGGCTATTATGAGATTACTAGTGGCATTACAAAAGATTCAAAGTCTGGGAAAAATTCCCACGGGGTCCTTCCAACCAGCGTTCAGCATCATTATGCAGAAGAAAACATATCTAAATGACATTAAATGAAAATCAAAAACAAATATCTCAACTTAATCAAGAACTAAACAACTTCAGTGTTACATTATAAATAATCCAGTTCAAGGGGGTTCATAGTTGTCATTGCAAAATGTGCCAATATGAATGGCTATCCGGAATCCTTTTTGCCAAATTTCAATGGTGGGTACAAAACATTTTCTCTTTCTGTCTTTTTACAGGGCACCTCAGATAGTTAGTTATCCCCCATTTCTGTTCCTTCACTGAAGATAAGTGATGAGCACACCTTTAGAAAACTCAAAGATATCAAGGATCAAATCGAAATTTGAAAATTAATTGGCTACTTTTGGGCGAAAATAATTTGTCCCTCCACAGTGAATGATTTAATCTTGTACTTTACGAAAGAACCTTGGGTCAGTGTCTTAATCATAGCAGAGAGCATCTCCCAAAACTAACTTTGATGTTTACAGTGTGATGCCTTGCCCCAGCAAATGTGATTCGGGGGAAGATTTCATAAACTCTCCGCGACATGGATAAAGTCTCCTAACTAGAACTTTCTGGCCTTAATGAGGCCAGTCTCACAGTGTATGAGTATAGGCATACTTGATCTCCGAACACATCCCACTTCTGTGTGATCGTGTACATCAGAGTGGAGAGATACTCTGAAAAGGAGCCAAGTCGCCCGCTTGATATGCTTGTTACGGCTGTGGTAAAGAGGTAATCCTTATCAGCCAAACTGCAAGGGACGGTAGCTCCATGTTTTCATAGCTTTGCATTCATTGTAATTCAGAATGTCATTACATCAATATTCAATTTACAATTCTTATTTTGTTTCCAAACTGAAATGCCAGTCTTACCCTCGTTGTATTTAATGAGTAGGTTCAATATTACAATTACTGCTTCATTTAGATGTAACAAACTGATGATGAGGACAACAAGATGATTTTCTCTGTCAGCTTGCTATAGTATGTTGTTGTTGCCATTACCATGCATTTATTCACTAGCAGGTGTTCAGGATTGTATTTTTTTTCAGCGAGGAACTCAAATGAGAATAGCATTTCTGTCCCTTGGAGCCAGGCTCATTAAAACATCACTTTGTTAAATTGGAGAGCCACCAGACAGACCCACAGCCCTGGTGAAGGTCTGTGTGGCCTGCCATGTGTAGGCTGTTCGCCTCAGTAGCTAGTGGTCGTGAAGTGCCTTATATCCTTTTGAAACTCTGCTCTAATTCTCATCTCCACCGCACAGTAATGCAGCCTAACACCCACAGAAGGACACAGTGTATTTATCTATGAAGGCTCAAAAATCCATTTCGGATAATCTGTGATTGTACAAACCAGGGTCAAAACTGATGGTGTTCATTTAACGGAAATTATTGTCTCAATATATTTCACAATAAGTGCCTGCGAGCTTCATTTTACTGGGTTTAATAAAATACCGTGGAATAAATGTGGATCTTAATATGAGATATTATTGATATGCTGTATCTGGAGATAATATTGACTCATGTATTTTTTAATTACATCTACTGATTTAGCTTTTTTGAATGATAATGTCTTGAAATAACTTACATTTGACATTTCAAATCTCAGAATAAAGTATTGAATTGACAATCAACACATGTTGCATGAATAATAAAAGATTCCATATGACTGTGTTTAACTTGCACGGTTGGAATGGCAGGGCAGAAAATAGTCTTGTCAAGGTGAATGACATCTCATATTTTCTGTATAATTCACAGCAAATAAGCACCTGAAGCTTTACTGGAAATGAAGACAAAGTGCCTCAGTCCTTCTTATTTGTAATTTCCTTTTTTTTTTCTGTTTCCACGCCGGCCAAACACACCATGAAACCCTCCAGGTGTGGTTGTAATTACATCATTTTATAACTTAACATATTCTTTTGCTTTATCATACTGCAGCAAAACCAGATGCAGTTTGTCTCTTTAAAAGAGAACAGATAAATGAGCTGAGGGTTTTATTTGCCTGATAGCTTTTCAGTATTGATTGTTTAACCGCTAATCTGGCATCACAGCTTTTCAGCAAATGCACAAATCTGGAGTGACACCACAATCTGTGCTCCCTGACTGGCACATCAGCGGGCTGTCACTCAGCCTGTCAGCAGTGCAACAGTGCCATCTATGGTGGTATGGCAAATGAGACTGGTCATCCATGACATAGTGATGACTTGATTGGACTGCACTCAGTTCCCTGATCATTACCATGCCAATGAAGAATGGTTTGTCCATATTAGTAAAATGAGTGTTTTTATGCCTGACAAAACCTAATGACATAGAGAGGTGTATGTAATGTGCTGGAACCCCATTATGTCTTGGCAACACATCTTAATAAGCTCTGGACATTGACCCTCTTCTTGCAAAAAGGACGTTCACCCTCAGCACCCTTTATAAAAGGCTGCTATTAACCCCCAGATTACAGTGGCCGTGAGCCCTTTTTATACCTCGACATGGTATCGAAAATGTGAAATGCTATGAGGAGATACAAGCAGTAATGGAGCATGCAGTTTTGCAATTTGCATGCTGTGATAGGTAGAGAGATGTGGCCATCATTGTCGTTCACTTTTTTTTCAAGGTCAGGAATACTTCCTGAAATGTGGGTTGGTGAACTTTAGAATAATCAAGCTTGCGCAGGGTAAGAAATTGCTTTTACCCTCTTGCATGCAAAAGCAACTCGAACCCTGCTCCCATTGGGGATGGGTATTTTTAATTAAAACAAAGTTATGTAGTTATGTAATTAAAGTTGGAATAATAATGCATTCTTTAATTATGAAGTTCACTCAGTAAGGTCTCACTGATTAGATGCCCAAATATGGGTGAGATTAACAAGATGTGACATGGAAAAAATAGGCAGCGGAGGTGCTGCAACTCTATCAGGAAACATTCTTTCTCTGGGGTTTAAAGGCTTACAAGGATTTGAGGGGATATTACTCATTCAATTTTAGAAGAGTGTGAAATCCCTCTTCATGTAAATGAAACAATCAATATCAAATTAATAACCCCTTTAAAAGCATACTTCTTAATGATTTCCTGAAATTCAGTAGAAAGAACAGAATTTAAAATCCATATAAAATGCATTGTGCAGAGCCCCTGCTCACACCTCGAATTCCAGTTTTCAAATCCAATTTGAGGTTTTAATCAGAAATTGCTATGCCTCCATAACCTAGTAATCATCAGTGAAGAACAAAAAGCAATTATCAGCCTTCCACACATGCTGCCTTTTTAAAAAAAATCATTCGACATTGATTACATAAGACAAATGGAAAATGCTTAGTTGATTCAACATCCTTCATTATTACATTCATGGAAATACAAATACCAAAAGGTCTTGCATGCAGTTAAATGAACAAGCAGGAGACAAGAGCAGGATTCATATGCCACTTACTGATGCTCATTTACCCTCGTATGGGGTCACATGCACACTCAATTTATGATGGCAACGAAACCAAAAAATAATTGCGCACCGTGCTCATAATGGAATTTCAGGTCCATTGGGGGCAGAGTGTTGCCCACCTCATGGCAGCATGAAACAAATCCTTGACCAAAGAATTGGTTTACCTTAATTCAGTCCCATAACATACTGAAATCCAACCCAGATATTGTTTCCAGTGGGGGAAAGAAGTCCATTAGGCTGCAGCAGAGGTATTTCAGCAGCTTGGAAACTCCACCAAAGGCATCTTTATAAGCATACATTTTTGCAGTGCATGCTTTCTACCAAATGACCTTCCCTTCACACTGAGTCCATACTGAGCAGCAGCTTTTACAATCATATTCATGAGGCCTGCTTTATGGGACTCATAAGGCCACCTTCATCCAGGAGCATAATATGTTTGTGTGAGGGGTATAAAGCACATAATGTGTAATAAAATATGTCCTTTAATGAACTTTATAGAAAGATGGAAGTGTCCACGCTGCCCTAAGTATGAGGCACATAAAAAATGGCTAATGGCAACTTCCTGTTCGACAGCTATTAGGGAAAGCGATCTGTCTGGTCTTCACCTCTGCCATTTGGTTTAAAGATTAGAAATACAAATACAGTGTGCTTTATGTCATGCACCCAAGCTCCCATGAATTATTTTCCAAGAACAAGAAACAAATTTGATGGATTAATTCTTGGAATTTTTAACTTCTACCACAGGTCTACACTCAAGATTAAAAAAAAATATATATATATATATATATATATATATATATATATATATATATATATATATATATATATATATATATATATATATAGGTATATGATAAAGTTCCTATTACCATTACAGCGTATTTAATTTTGAACTCCATTTACAGTTTGAATTGAAGTTGTCTTTTTAAATCAAACCTTCTGAAATCTGTTGCATGCCACAAATCCGGTCAGTATTTGATGGATGATAGTGGTGAAGGAGCTGAGAGGACTGGTGGACAGGGCAGACCCTTACACCTGAGCAGCCAGGGATGGCTTGGCCACATGGTGTTCGCATCATTACACAGCCTCAGCCCAGACCTCTGGTGCCGCCCTGATTGATGGGCTCCACCAGGCCAAACAGCCCAATGGAGGCGTTCCATCCAGACTATAGCCCAGCCCATCCATCTTGAGTCCCTAGTAGAGAGTCACGTTACTGTACGTCTCGTCTAGGTTGGGCTGCTCAGCCTTAATCCCACTCCCTGATTAAATGGGCCTCTGGGTGCAGTGAGGGCAGGATTCAATATTGTACGCTAAATCGCTGGTGACAAACCTGGAAGTGGGTATGCATGCAACACAAAATGAATACAAGACACAATGTCAGTTTATTGTGATCATCACATCGTATCAGAGAGGAAGGTGTGCCTTTAGTGAGGACGACATTTAAGAATGAAAAGAAATCTCTGATGTGAGTTAGACATGTTTTTTTTTTACCTTAAAATGGTACATATTCCTTCTGCCTTATTAAAAAAAATACAGAATGTGCAATTTTCAGCAATGAATGTGTCAACCTCTGCACATGCATCATTCTACACAGTGAAGCTCGAACGTTCAACTCAGGAAGGAAAACACTTTTTCATGGATAGGGGCATGACAACAAAAAACTGAAATAGTGAACTAAAAGGAATGTGAAGTAGTACATAAGAAACATAAAGTTTCAACATATCTGTGGTTTGCTGAACATTGTACATGTACAGTGTGCAGTGACAGCATTCATTCTGGCACAAGCTGTACAAAACCCCACTCTGTTGTATATCTAATAATATAATCCCAATCAAAATGGTTCTGAAGCGGCAGACATTATGCTTCAAATAAAGGTAAACTTAAATTAGTTGAGATTAGCTGAGTAACATTTCTGTATAGGTTTGATGCCGAGTAATGTTTGGCTGCTGCCTTTGGCTGCTTCTGCCAAACTAAAGGATGAACATTTGAGTCCGATCAGGAATTGACAATATCTATCTTGTGCTCATCTCTTAACACAGCAGGAAAGACACGAATTGCCCACTGAAAGCCATTCCCTCAATTTACCCCGAACAACATTTCTGACAGAGCACTTAGTATCCATCGCAGTGCATGCATCATAATGCAGCCTGTGAGATCATTTTGAGTACATGACAATTACTGACATGTCATTTCTCCATCCACAGGGAAGGAATGGCCGTAACAAATGGATGCCTCCCCGCCTGCCCCTTTGGATGCTCTGCCACTGCAACCAGATGCAGCAACCAGATGCACACAGCTTGTCTCCTACCTTGCCGCTTCAATAACTCTCATTACGGTAATTGTTGCTTAATGTTTTCATAATCTGCTGCTTACAGGAAACTGTTTTCCTTTCTCTAATACCATAGCTGCCTCCCCATGGTCCTATTCTCAATGCTATTTTTTTTTTTTTTTTTTTTTTTTTTAAATCCTTAATTATTTATTTTTTCAGGCAAATAATGAATCGGGAACTGTCCCAGCTGGCTGCTTTCCCTGATCGAAGAAAGTCTCGGGCAGAAGTGCTGCTGGTTTGAATGAGCGACAGAGGCATCAGAGAAAGGCCAATGGATTTCGCTCTTCTGATTTAATGAGTCACTCACATGCCATGTTGGCACTGGCTCGCAGCATCTGGCACTTGGGTGGCCATGCACATTCACACAGTTTACTTACATTTCACCTCTGCCGTTACTCACTATGAGTGATTGCCTACTTAGCCCTGCTCTACAGGGCGTTTCCATCCTAAAAACACACACACACACACAAACACATTCAAGTATTTGATTGGTGCGATTATCTCAATATCACAGAGTAAAGATTAACTCTATTACAGCCCTCATATAGTGCCAGAAAAATCTTTGATTTATATGTGAAGATTTGTGTTCACCCTGCAGGGTTAATTAGTGGACAATTACCATTAAAACCTCTTTGCAACACTGTGATAATTACCCTCTTATCACTTTCATAATCTGTGATTCTGACCAGAAAGTTTGATATATAGTAGTAGAACAGTTGAAGCTAAAGTGGCTGACGCTTTTGCTTTTGGAAAATAACTCTAACGCTCTCTTATAAACTTACAGAGCCTATAGCTTATATTCAAATATATGCACGTCAGAGCTCACCCATCATGATTCTCTGGATGGATGTACGGCTAGCACTCTGTTATATACCTTGCTTACTGTTGGTTAATTTTAATGATACATTTTCACAATTCTTCATCACTCATATGAAGATGATTAAAGTAAATTAGACATAATTTAATTAAAAGTATAATGTCCCAAATCTCTGTGTCAAAGGTATTTGCATATCACCAACTTCTGCTTTTGCACTTGAAGAATTTCCTAGATTGATTTCTGCTCGACAAGCCTCATAAATTACTTATTAACAAGGATGAAAAGATATCTATTGTGAAATTGAACACTTCCAGGAATTATGTGTTCTTAATTAGTCACCTGGCAGCTTTTAAGTGTGTGTATAATTAGTGATTACTTTGTCTGCTCAGTGTTGTGAAGAAAAAAAAAAATCAGTACAGCAACATTTTATTGTTTAAAAGATTGACATCAAAAGTCACAGAAGATGCATTTTTACTGCCATTACCTCACACAGCAGGGCTTCAGTGCTGCACTGTGAGGACTTTTTTCAAATGGAGAAATGTGTTCAGAGCTCTGTTACGCGACGTAAGCTCCAAAAACTATTTGCCTAAAACTGATCAAAATAAACTGACTCATCCACAAACCTCATGTGTTTTCTGAATTATTACAAAGAAAGCTGAGGGGAACTTTTGCATAAAAACAATGTGCTTGAAGCTTATCATATATACATTAAAAAAACAAGTATTATACTGAAAAGTAATGCATTTTGAGTTGGTCTTTTCGTTTCCTGAAACAAATCCCACATTTAGCTATTTGATTTATACACATTGACTCAACATGATAGAGAAAACCTTGCATTGCATTAAATGTGACCCCAAACAATGAACATACGCAACAATTAGATGGAAAACTGTTTTAAATACTTTAGTTTTTTGGGGCATAGGTTTTATAGCCACAAGTGTAATACATATGCAGGATAAATTAATGTTAACAAGGCTGGACTTTTCACATTTCCCCTCTGCTGAGGTCAGTGCCCAAAAGTTTTACGTTTCTAATCATTACATATGTGAACCGACTCAGATATCTTCAGCGCTTAAAAATGAGAGTGGTATTTTGAAATCTCTGATAGTGTTTCCACGAGACCCCTGGGTTTTCTATCAGCAATAATGATGACTGACCAATCCATCTGTGGATCATTCATTCCTCTCTAATTATCTCACATGTGCACTCTGCCTGCCCGTGACATTTAGCAAGGGCTTTTTCAGTAAGTCACAGGGTGGGCCAAGATGCCATTAGGTGATAAGGTTCATTTATTGTGGGGCTCTCATCAGCACATTTTCCTGCCTTAAGGCATAAAATACAATCCACAGTGATTAGCATCAGGCCCATATCAGGCGAAACATAATAGCCCCACTCTGAAGGTGAACCCTTTGAGGGCACAATCTTTACTCGGCGCAGACAATTGCCACAGATTTTTTGCTGTTAGTGGATTATCTCTCTGGCTTTGTGTCCGGAGTGTTGCTCGCAGGGGGGGATGGACTTGTTTTGTATTCACACAATGTCAATGTAGAATTCTGTAATTTAACCATTAAATGCAGCATGTCCTTCATACTTATAGTTTGTACCTTGATGTAATGTTGCTGTCAAGGTTTATTAATTGATATAAAGACAAATTAGAATCGAGCCAGCCAAGTGTTTCACCAGACTCAGTAATTGAAATGAACCAGCCCCCTGTTTGCCCTTGGGAACAGGCACCTAAAAAATAGCTGTAAGTTTGTTTTCACCTATAGCAGCGCTTATAAACTTCCTGTATCGCCGTTCCATTCAAATATGGCATTAGAGAAGATTTAATGACACATAATGCCTTTTCTCCCACTATGCTTTGCAGGTTTGCAATCAGATGGGATCCATTATGAGCTACAATGACAGAATTTAATAATGAAGTTGATTATGTAAGAGAAACCACCTCCAGCGGTTGTTAGTGGATGTAATAGTTAGGGTAGCTAATTAGTTGGGTTGGTTGTCTTTGATTTATGTAGTCCTCCCTATCAGTCCTTAATCAGCTGAAAGCAATGATCCATGAGCAGACAAAACCCGTTTAATTACAAAGACTGTAATCGTGACAGAAAAGCCAAGCTCTGAGAAGGGTGTTTAAAACTTACATGAGATTGTCGCATTTTCTACATTGATAATTCAGATAATTGAGTTGTAATTAGACACATCACATCATTCAGGGAGAATCAAGACAACATGAGAGTGAATCATTTACTTGCAGTTGAAGATCTAAGAGAATATTATAAATCAGTTTGTTAGGCAAGTGTCTGCTCCAGATGTATGATTACTGCAGCAAGCGAAGTCTGTGAATAACACGAGGCAGCCAAGGTATTTATGAACAAAATCAAACTTAAAGGATAAGTTCACCAATTTTACACATCAAAGTATGTTCACAGGTCTTGGGGAATAGTACAGCATATGTGAAAAGAGTTGAATTTTGTTGCTCTAGCAGAAGCTCATGAAATTTGATTGATTGCCTACAGTGATGCCACTGAGTGGCTAAGCTGCACTGCGGGTAATGTGAGCAATAGGTTTTGAAAAGGAAAAAGAATTCTGTCTAACTCACTCTGGACATTTTAGAAACAAATAATCAAAATTGAACCAGCAAAACCATAAATAGCACCTTTTTTTTTATTTTATTTTGTGGACTGATGCCCAATTTAGCCACTGAGTCATATCACTGTAGCTTCCTGGAGCCACAAAAAGGTTCTAGTAATTTGTTTTTTTTTACATGTAGTAGTACTTTCATAGACCTGTAAACACACTAATGCAGGCATGTCCAATCTTTTCCACAAAGGGTCGTGTGGCTGCAGGTTTTCTTTTCAACCAAGCAGCAGCACACCAAACCTGACTCATTTACTCAACTGATCTCAGTCTTCAGAGAGTTGATTGGTTAAACTGTGTGCTGCAGCCACACGGCCCTTTGTGGAATAGTTTGGACATGCCCGCTCTAATGTGTAAGTTATCCTTCAATAATGTGATCATGAAACTGTTATAACTAAGTTCGAGATTTGCAGTAAACACTGGCATATGTACATACTGTATTTCTAATGTTACAGATCTGACATCATTATGCCACCATGAAAACAAAACAACCCGGAGGGCCTTAAACGAGCAGCCGAGACGAAGGCAGCAGGGACATGAGTTCGATCAGCAGAAAGGGAGTAGAAAAGAGACAGAACATGAAACCGAGGAGATATATTGAGAAAATCAATAAGCAAAAGAACTGCTATGAACAAGTTATGACAGATGGACACACACATGCCCTCTCTCTCACCCAGTCTGTGCAAACACCATTCTGACTGTTGTGTTGTTCAGCCAAGTTTCGCTTGCTGTTATCCTTTTGGAAGTCACAGCCATATGAGTTGAATGTGTTGATTGAAAGTCTTGTTCTAGAATCTTATGGAAGAGGAAAAATAGATTATTTCTTAAAAAAGCTAACTCGTTAGAAAAGGACAAAAATTAAATAAATGTTCAATAAAACAATACATTTCCTCACAATGTTTCTAATATAGACGCATAGCACGAACTTGATTTGTGTGAGATTATAATGAAATACAAACTAATTTACATTTGTGTAATATAAATAGGACACATACATATGTTTAAAAATTCCTTCGCAACAGTGTGCTATGGCAAAACAAGTCCTTTTTCAAACATTTTATTTACGCTATATCGTAATGCATAATATATATCTCAATATTTTGGAATCTCCGCTGAGTTACTCAATGAATACTTGTGCTAGGCAGCAATCAAATCTAAATATCGATATTGTGACAATATTGTTGGGATGAATACTTTCACAAAATATTAACAGAGTGATATTTTTGATTTTTTGATATAATAACCAACCAAGACAAATATTAGAACAGGTAGAACCGTCTGATAAGTTCAGAAAAATTACATCACATTTACTGTAATGCAACTTTTAAAACCAGGTTGAAAAAAACAACACTTGACATATCACGATTTATCTATAGCAAAAATCCAAATCCGACCAGCCTCATATTTGACAACGATATAATATTATTATATTGCCCAGTCCTACCCTCATTTACAACTGATCAATCATGACATTGGTTGCTTTGCTTTATCTTCTGGGAGCTTTAGCATCACATCTGCTTCATTACATTATCTACAAGTGTGAATCCATGGTCTGCTCTGATCGATGCTCAAACTGTAAGCTCCTCCAAGCCGTTGAAGTCAAAGTCAATCTACCAGCATTTGCTCACCGTGCAATATTCAACAGCTATTCAACATCCTTAAAGAACAAATTAAATGCAACCTACTTTAGAGTAATCCACTGCAGTAAAATTAATTCAATAAAACAGATAAAAAGATGTTTTACATCAGGCAGCTCAACCTTTTGAAACTGCCTGATTATTTGCCTAAAGGCTGAATTCCCGCTGGTTACAGAAACAAGCATTTTTTTTTTCTTTAGCAAGTATTGACGGCTTAGTGTTGGTCTAGTGGGAATAAACAGATTTGTTTTCCAAACAGTCAGTAACCATGGCGAAGACATCATCATCATGGTGCCAAAGCATCTCTCATTCCCTGCAGCAGGAACCAGCAGGGCATGGTGAAGACCAGCAGACCATGAGTCCTCCCACTGCCTCTCTGCCGTTCAGAATACAAGGGCACTGCTGACCAGAGGACGGCCAACCTGCAAAATGGAAAAACCCAAAAGAAAACACTTAAACACTGTAAAAAAACAAGACAAAAAACAAAAAAAACAGAGCTATTGGCAAGTGTATCTTCACACTTCTTTTGGATGGAAAGTGTGATGTGGGATATTTGTAGTTCGGCTATTTAAAAATAAAAGAGTGTTACATTTGCTAAAATATTAATGTATCAAGTTTTGATGCCATTGCCTGAGAATCAAGAAGAATGGACTAGTCTGTATTTTAACTCTTGTGCACTGAAGCTGGGTGATGGAAGAATCCATCCTAGTTAAGACATTTCTTTTCACATTTTATCAGTAGGGCTGACTCGCTGCGTAGTAATTCCTTTCTCACCAGTAAGAATAATGATTTCAGGTATCTCATTGATTTTTCACATGCTGGAAAAAGGACTGCGACTGGTGGAAATGCAATTTCCCATTTCAGATAATACAGTTGGATTTCCGATACACATCAAAACACACCGCACATATCAACAAGCCATTGCAGATAGGTGTCATAATGCAAAGCCATTGGTCTGTTTTTAATTAAGTCATGTCGATGAACTTTCAAAAAAAATTGACATATTCCTTTCAGGTATGTGTGCACAGTTCATCAGAAGACATTTTAGCTAGTGGAAATTATTTTTTTTATATCTAACATTCAATGCCGTAATGCACTAAAGGGCCACAGGTTACAATCCAACGCTGGAACACTGCAGCGAGGTCACAGCCTCTACACGGAGCGCACACTCTACCAACTGTGCTGTTGGGACGCCCCACTTGTTACAACTGCAAGCCGACATATCAGTAATTTAATTTTTACTCGTCAGAATTTTGAGTGCAATGGCACTAGTGTTATCTGTGACACTGTAGTAACAATAGGACATTTCAATTAGTGAGAATTGTAGATATCATTAATTAGAATTGTAAGTCCAAATTGCATTCTGGATATGTCGACTTGGAGTTACAGCAAGTCGAACTGAAATTACAGATATCTTTGAACAGAAGAGAATAGTAAAAGTTGACAAGTTGTATTTAGTTACAGATATCTATTATGAATACTTCCATGAGTAAGAAATTGTTGATATCAAGAATTAACATTTGGTGAGAAATTAATTGTATATATCTTTAATTAGGATTGCTTCTAGTTCAAAATGAATATGTTGGCCTGGAATTCGTATTTGACAAAAAGCAAATGTTGATACCTAGAATTGCCATTACCACTACTGATTAAATGATAGAGGGACTTTCCAGTAGCATCAGCAGTTTAGAATACAATATTTCATGTGATTTGAGTGGAGATGTTGCTGGAATTACACACTGGATTGCTCTATTTATACTCTAAACCCACGCAAACACCTTTGATTGAATGTAACAAGGTCACTACAGAGGTTATTTGAAATTCTGCAAGAACGATATAAAATGATTAGCTGAAGCTGAAGCTGACGAGGAACGCTTAGGGAAAGTGGGCTCACTAAAAATAGTAAACTCCACTTCATCAACAGTTCATCACAAAATAATACACTGAACTACACACACTGATGATATCTATGGGATCTTTTTTTTCACCCATTTAAACCAGCACTCACAGCCTGTTCCCTTGATCATTCGTTTCCATCTGCTGAGTTGATGAAGCATTATTTTCTCATGCTATTATTAGTTCACGCTTTCAGTTTCATCAGTAATTTCAAAGCTATTTCACGATAATCTCTGGGATGACATTGAGATGATATTACACAGTGTGTTCAACGCCTGCACATTGCCAAAGCCTCTGCGGTGAAGCAGCACAGTACCAGTGAATCGCAATGCATCTCATACAGCCTGCACAGCATGGGTATCACTATGATTACATCCAGAGACATGTGGCTCATTAAATTGTAATGTCATATGTATTTGGACTATTCTTTCAAGTGAAACTGTTCACCTTTGATATTCTCCTCACCTCCTGGAGCAGAGATTTCCACAGAGCACTAATGGTCCGTTACTTTGATTTAAATCTGTGTGACAAAAGCACCTCTCCTGTTATTACCATTTCTAGAAATATGCTGTGTCCTCTGTCTAATATAGCTGTACACTTTTCTATCAATCATGATAGAACAGGAGCAAGGAGATGAGAGAAAGGAATCAGTCCAAATCCTGGGAGGACAAAGTCACATGTTTATTTTATTTTTTTATTTTTTTTAAATCTTATTTCTTTTGTTCATTGCATGTCAAACATCACCTGCAGTGACATACTTTACAGCAACGCAGCGTGTCTGTTGAAGTTTTTTTTTAGAGTCTCTACCTCAAACATTATTAATGCACATCTCTTGATTTTCATTAAAGGAGAGGCATGTTCATTTACCCTGCCCCCTGCATTTATCAGACAAAGAGTGATAGTGGTGTGTCCCATTACAGCTTTAAAATAGCCCTTAATTAAAATCAACGCAATTCAATTAAGATGAGCTTAAGATTCATGTATGTTAATTACAAAATTAAACGGTAGGTAAGCATTGTGTGGCAAAAAAAAGAAGCCTCAAGTGCTCTTCTGTTATCACTGCCTGTACTTTGATTGTTACTGGAGACATTAAATGTCACGATAACACCTACACAATACGAGAATAGTCAATGTGCAAATATCACATTATCACATTTTCAACCAGGACACAACATCACAAAGGATTCCTCTGTGTTATCATTAGGAAAGTATTATTTTCACGAGGTTGACATTTTGCCAATATAATTACAATTTATCTCAAAATCATTCTATACCCTTGTGGAATTAGAGTGCTTATTTTAGTTTTAAAAAATGGTCTCATGCTGAGGCAAAACTGCTCAAAGTGAAATTAATAGCAGTGGAATATGCTCGCATAACACACTGGAGTGTGTCTTCCAGGATGCTGCCATGACGGTACAGTTAATCCTTTTTATATGAATGTCAGCTACTTAATGTGCTTTCTTGCAAGTTCACTAATTCACTGCTATATAAATGTAACATTCTGCATCCAGGCATGATGTGTGAATATTCTCAAGTAACATTTTTATTATGCATACCCAGCATACAGCGACAAAAAAAAAAAAAAAAAGTGATTCATGCTGTTATGAAAGGCAAGTGCAGGTGTTGTGCATGTGACACACCCCTGAGCTCATAAAAAAGTGGCCCAGACTCTGTTAACTAACTACTGGCCAACAGATGGCGTCGCACTGCAGATGGTATAATAATGGTGGTGATGTATGACTACATTTTACAGTAGCTCTCTAATTGCTTTTCTTGGCTGAGTAACAATGGCCATAGAGTGGAGCTTAAAACAAAGTAGCTTCATATCTGATTGTAAATTTCATTTTTATACCCAAATAAATGCCACATGTTATCTTCATAGTTTTATATACGTGATGTAATAAATAGTCAGTGGTCATAGTCGGAAAATTCTTTAGGGCGAAATTATCGGTTGAACTGATGCAAATCTTGAGCAAGTTTTAGCATAAACTACAAAACGCCAAAACTCTCAATGATAGTGTAATTCACGGTTTTGTTTTTCTTTATGGGATTTTTATCAATGGAAACCATACAGAAATCCATTAGGAGAAACATCAGTACCAAAACTGGCCAAATTTCCAACTTTTTCAATGTAATGAAAACAAATATGTAACATAAATTTAAAAAAACATAGTAAAAAAAAAACAAAAAAAAACTATACACTAGGCCCATTATGACTCTTTCTATTAGGAATTTCTGACCCATGGAGGTTTCATATTTTTTAAAACTTTCCTCAAGCCCAGAAAAGTGATTTAAAACTCGGTGACATCATCACAATAAAGTCTATGGGCCGAGCAGGGACTTGTGGAGGAGCCTGAGGAGGAAACACTGCTGCACATGTTCACTGGGCTGTTAACCAAGTAAGTAAACCTGGAAGCTGGGAAACTTTAAAGGTCCCATATTATACTGTTTTTCATCAATTCCACACAGCTGTCATAGGTCCAACAACACTGTATTTGAAATGTATTGCCCCAAAACCATCCGTGGTCCTGAAATTCAGCTGTCTAAAAGTCACTCAAGTGAGCTCTACTGAGAGTAGGCTGTTCCTGTGCCTGCACCTTTAAATGCTAATATAAGTGGAGACCAGAGAAAGCGTGTTTTTCATAATATGGGACCTTTAATGGCACATGCACCAAGCAAGAGATGGTCAGTGATCTTTGCCTTTGGTAGGTATTTTATCTTCTAATTTACCTGTGTAATTACTCAGGTATATCATGGCATTTAGATTTCAGTTATTAGCCTTCCTTATATAATGTGATTCAATATTTACTAGACTGTAGTTATAGTTTAGTATCATACATATACATTTACATGTCTTTATGTATTTCTATGTTTTACTTGTTTCAATGCACATATAGTTGTTTTATATCATATAAGAAGGCAAATATTTTAACATTTCGCTATATATATATTTTGTTTCTTATATTGCCTCTAATGCTGGTGACATTTATATTCCAGGAGGAGCAACTGTGATGTAATCCAGTTTTCCGCTCTGGGACAAATAAAGCACTTCTGATTCTGATAGAATTATCCTAAGCCACTATATGTTTCGAAAACGTGGTTAATACACACCACACTTTCAGTTTCTGTGTGACGGCTCTTGGTTTTGAGCCTGACCCACTTGCTTTTGGGCTTTATGTCAATTTTCATTGGTCTGAATAGATTTCTTCTCGCTATACACAGACACTGTTCCAAGGAATTAAAAGAGACTGGAGCGCACTGATTAATTTGATGCTTTTAATTGCACAAATGTTTCAACACTACTGTGTCTTCATCAGAATCAAAATGCTGATCGCTATCGCTGAATTGGAAACTCACAGCTCCATGGGTGATGGAGCTGAATGCCTTGGGATAGACATGTCTATCAAATGGAAACATGGTTATACAATAAGTCTCATCACATACGCTTCTTTAACCTTAAATTTATAAGCTGTTATACCATTTTCCTTCCAAGTGTAACACCACTAAACAAATTGAAATTCATTTCACCAGCCCAAGGCTCTTCTTTCCATATCTGTATTATATTTACCCAACCATACACCAGCAGCCTATCCAGCAACTGTTTTTCAATCAATAGAAAGTCCCAGAGAAATTAATTAATAGGGTCAAAACTGGGGTTGTTTCGAGTTCAGCCTTACCTGACCAGAATTAAGTGGCTCAGGTGAGTCAGAGCTCTCAGTGTGTGCAGCAGGCGAACATGAAGATGTTTTCAGGGGCAGAAGAAGCTGACAGTCAGGCTTTGGAGCTTAGATTGTGAGTCATGGCTTAGATTTCCATATTGATAAGTTGTAAGCCCGTTAATGAGTCATAAAGTTTTTACCTTTTTCAAAGCAAGCAGGGAAAACAAAACGTCAGTGAGATTATTTTACTTGTGCAGCCTCAACACTTGACACACACTTAGAAATGCATTGAAGGAATTAAACTGGATATGAGAGAAAACATAGGCATATGCTTTCTTCTTTTAACATAGATAAAACACAAAGTTATTACCATTTTTATGCACCAGTCGAATATATTCATAAAATAAGGCGTGGATACTGAATATTAGAAGACTGCAAAAGCTTAACAAGAGAATCATTTAGCAGTCAAACAAAACAGTACAAGGTTAAGTCTGCCTCGACATAGGTAGCAGCTGCATATTCTTTGTTTATGGGCCTTTCTTCATCATCGTGTTCCTCAGTCCTTCCTGTAATATCTAAATCAGAGCAGCTCACATTATGCCACGCCGCCTCCTCTGCACAGAGAGGACACTTGCTGACCTTCTCACCATGTTCACTATCATAATGTGATCTGAAAAGGTCACAGAGGACTACACTCATACTAATGATATTTATCCAGATTGATAGGATTGGAGCTGTGGTTACACATGAGGCTAAAATGCTACCCAGTTAATATTTAATGAGAAAAGATTATCTTTACTATAAATAGTGCTCCTCTTTTGTACATAAGAATCTAACAGACTGTCAATTCAGCTATCCTCCACGGTGAGGTCAGCTTTGACAGCGGTAAACAGTTTTTGTTATGTAGCTAAATGTTTTTTAAGATGCAGTGCTTTGAATGTGAATATTTTGTCTGAATAATGCTGCGTGTGGGCCTTGAGTGACTCAGCTATACTCTGGTGTCATTTGTATGCAGATTTGCATGTCTGTGTTAATGTCAATAGAACACATTAATGCGTCCTCATGTTGAGGATCAGATGCCGTTTGCTTGAGACTTTATTTGATCAAGCACATGACAGATTTACTGGTTTGGGATGAAGGTTTATTGATAAGTCAGTAGTCTTGTTGGTGTGCATGTGAATAAACTTCCTCTTCGTGTTCAGTTTTTTCTGTATTCATCACGCCTTGAACCCATGTATGAGGTCTCCGGCTGTAAAGCTCTGTATCTTTTTATGCGACTGCACCCTTCATCTGCAAAGTTTTGCTAGATGTGTCCATATCATAAACAAAGAGTCAGGGATTGAGGTGATATTATTGTCAGTTTCACTACTGCAACATCCATTAGAGTAGCTATATCAAACGGAGCTGGAATATGAGGCACTTGTAGAGCGACGCATACCGAAACACCAGGATGGAAGAAGACATTGTTATCCCAGTTGTTAAAGTGTTGTTTTCTCAGTCCACGTAGTCGTAATTTAGCGTTAGTGTTCTACCTAAGAAGCCTGAAACAAATGAGCCAGCTAGTTATACTGAGGAGGATAAGCAAGGAAAATGCATATAACAACAAAATGAGAGACATTGAGAGAAAACTGAGAGAAGCGCTAACAGCGGCTGGCAGAAGGTTCGCAATTGATGACTGTCAGCCGATGTCTGTCAGCCGAACCTTACAGACAACACATCCTCGTACGTAATTAACTGAAAAGGCTAATTGCCAGTGACTCCTATAACAATCTAACTGTTGCAGTGTACCGAGGAAAGTTGTAGTGGACCTTCGTCTGACGCTCACAAGACACGGATGTTTTGTGGGGAGGAAGGACTGGACCCGAAACATGTAACAACTAGTTGTTGTTTTTTTAACCCATTTCAAAAAGATTTTGGCTTTTTTTAATTTTTAAAATCACAGTGTGAATTGGATATTTTCACATGGGAACTAAAATGGAACGTTCGAAAATAATTTGTAGCTGGCTTTTTTTTCACATGCGGATCAGAAATAACATAACAGGTGAAAATAAGAACTGGACATTTTCGCAAGTGATGTGAATTAAATTCCACATAAGAAAATTACATATTCACATGTGAATTGCATATGCTCCTAAGAACAATTAACCTGGGCTCAAAACTAACTTAAGTGTTTTGTTAAATTGCCTTTTCTCCCTGAACACTTCTCTATAATTTGGACATCTGGTGTCTTCTTGCAAACTTTTGCACAGAGTGTATCATCTTCCTCTCATTTTTCATTTAAAAGGCTTGCCTGTGTCTCTTTCTAAAGCGCAACTGCCCACTTGTCTCTTCCGAGTTGATTTTACAGTTCCAGTTCTGACTGGAAGTCTATAGCTGTGATGAGTCAGCACAAAACTGCCCTATCAATAACAGAGACCGAGGGAGATATAAAACTGTGTGAGGTACCGCCCTATATCAGGGAAGTGTCCTGACAGATAAACACCATTTTTATATGCCTTGTTACTTCTCCAGACACCTGAGGAAAATCCTTCTTAACGATTTTGGATCTTTGGATTTCAAAATATCAAAGTAGTGCATTTTGTAAAATGCTGAAACAAGCACTGGTCTTGAACTTTTTCTACGTGATATTAGCAATCTGACATTTAGTAAATGTGATTAGACTGTGATGCCCGGTCATTATTTGTGTGGTCTAAGCTTTATGATCACAGTGTGCAATGTAGTTTGTTGCTTTGTGTTGTGTGACTGAGCTGGTTGTTGTAGGACATAGATGAGAGATAAAGTGCAAGGAAGAAATGCACCTTCAGAGAATGTGACTGTTGCTAGTAACACAGCTGTTAGTCATTTGTCCTTGTATGGTCAATGAACCAATATTGAATGCAGCTGCTCGAGACAATTTTACTTATTACACACATCTGCTTTGGAGTTGCTCAATCACTTTTATAAGCACAGTTTGGGACGAAGGGCCTGAGATATTTGCTAACTTTTAAGAGGTCATCATAAGCAAAGAGTTCTTCAACAGGAAATTCTTCTTGTTAAAGGGCTGTTGGAAAAGGAAATTAATTAAATACAGTTGAGTTCTTTTCTTTTTTAACATACCTCTGAGGAAATAGATTCTCTTGCGAACTTTGTTCAGCAGCACTGAGCATTTATGAAGCATATCTTTCCAACATGCAATCGTGTTGTCGGAAACCAGTCATAATTATTGATATCGCTGGAGAATAAGCTGTCGGGTTTGGAAAGCCTAGAATTATTTTTCGGAGGAAAGCTAATGGAACAATTTACCAGACGAGAGATAGAACCAAAAAAAAAAAAAAAACTTGGCCGGTCTATATGAATTTTTTGGCCCCCGAAATACAATCAGTACATGCAGACGTCTCCCGGGACAAAGATGCTAATGGACCCTTAATCTGCATACATTAGCATATCACAAAAACGAACAAGGACATTAAGAGGCACCGTGTCTTTATAACTTCATTGCTTCTACCCTGGATAGAAACTGCGTAAGTGTGACTTAACATTTAGGGAAGACATATTGTTTTCTTTAAAAAGTACTTACAGAAAAACAAGTAGTACAACAAATACATAATTTGTTTAATATTGGTCAAGTATGCGGTAAAAAGCCTGTTATTATGGCCATTGTGTCTCTGGCCTCTCCAAGACCTAAATTTGGAGTTGCTGAACTCACAGTTTGTTACTTCTGTGACATTTTCGGTCTGGAAAGAAGCTGTGATTGGAAATTAGCTCACAGGAAAGAAATCAGCCAACTTGTTAATTAAGATGTATGGCTTTTTTTTTTTTAATTAGTGAACCTGAATAGCACATAAGAACCCACACATGAGAAGGATCCAACAGAAAAGCAGCCGTAAAGGTGGTCTGTGCAGTCAGCAAACCAACAACTCATATTTACATTATTTGTTGGGCAAATCAGCAATAACAAAAATGATTTGGTAATTACAAGACCACAGTGGAACTGTTATTTAAGGTCGGTTTTAGCACATTTGTTTCTAATCTATTGAATTAAATTGCCTACATTTTTAAAAGGTGTTTAACAGTACTAATCATCAAATCAAAGTATGCTGTCTCTGTCAGATCTTCTGCTGCTGCAATGACATGGAAACTTGATTTTATTATCTTATCCTGACGGAACTGTACATCATGTCGAGAGATGACCCAACTTCCACCCGAGATCACAAAAGAACACAAGTTGATACCCTGTGAGTCGACGTCTTCACCAGTCAGAATCCTGTGAATTATTGGAGATCATTCCTTCTTTTATCTTTTATTGGGTCTTTGAATGTGTACAGAAATCTGTACATTTGAAATGAAACAAAACAAAGTGTCACAAGAAGGGGTTCTATCTCTCTCTCTGTGTTTCTCTCAAGTCTCTCTCTCTGTCTCTTCATGAGCAAACATCAAACGCTGCCAGCAACCAGACACAAGATAAACAGTTCATTAAAAATGGGGGCACGCCATCATTCACAGAATCGCACCGCTCAACCTGCACCACGATGCAGAAGAAATAACAAGGCAAACAAACAAAGCAGTCTCTTCCAAGGATACACCTGGACTGAAGAATTTCTTGGACATTAGTCAATCCATCTAAAGAGAGGATTAAGAAATGAAAGCCAGACACACTACAGAAATAAGCTCCAGCGCTGGATAAAAGAAATTGAAACCTAAAATAGAGACAGTGTTCTTCCATCAAAGAACCATAAGATTTTGGTTTTTAGCAGCTTGATATGCTGCGCGTTTATACATTTGTATGCTTGTGCAGAGAGTGAGGCTTATATAATGTCTGCAAGCATTTGCAGATTATGATTCTTACATAATACATCCAACATTTTCTTCTGTTTTTTTGTTGAATTACAGCCATATCTTGTTTTGTTTTTTTGTCTTGTCAGGGGAAGAAAGAAAAACTCAGAGCCGTTAAGTGGACAAAAAAAACCCCAGGTATTTCGATACTCTGTAATTTGGTTGACTTAGATGTAAAGCTGAACAAACGGAGCCCGGGGAGCAGAACAAACAACTGTCTGGGCCGTGTGATCTTCAGTGACAGAGAGCATGACATTCAGTGTCTGATGTCGGTCAACTCACAGAGACACAGAGTTTTTGCTTCTCCTGTTTGTGAACCAAGGTGATTAACTTCACCTTCTTTAGACTGCTCTGGTTAACTGTATATTCTCTGATGTGTAGGCTTTGCTCCTTTGGAAGTTTTTTTTTGGTGGGAAATGTGGGACATTTTCAGTACAGCAGACATAGGTGAGCCAGCCTCATCGCCTGAATAAAGTTTTGAATTTCTGGAGTTCCTGCAATGATAAATGTGTGCGCTTTGTGCATATCATATCAACGTTTCTACAGTATGTGTCATATGATACTCAAGATTGCATGTCAGTGCAGGTCAGAAGAACAAGGAGATGGTGGGAGCATAGCAGCTAGGTGAAGATTTGTTTGTATACAGTATGTTTTTTGTCTGTTTAGCATGTATATATTATATTTATTTGACAGAACGGTGAATAGTGACAGGAAATGGGTTGAGAGAGAGAGGATGATTTGCAGCAACCTCCCAACATCAGTTCATGGATGGATATAGGGCCAATGCCAAAATCCCATACTAGTCTAATGTATGTTACCTTTAGTCCAACACATACTCATACCTTAATGTTCGAATAGGTCGATTGCCAGCTACTCCCAAAACGACATACACAAACTTTCCAAAAAGACATACACGACCGCTGGACAGTACCAGTAACAGGCCTACTGATCAAGCATCACATGTCAGCGTTTCCTGGTCAACTGCCTAATATTCCACTAAATACATGTTGTAGTTTGCTTTCAATAAAGAACCAATATTTCACTGGTTTACAAAAGTTGTGGAAAATATCAGTACAAAGCCTCAAGGTTTGTATGTCTTTAGCATCAAAAGACGGTGTATTGGTGTCACTGCAGTAATGTTTTATATCAAAACTCTCTTTCAAGGGATGTGAAAGGCCAAACCTTGCTATGGGAATGACAAGACGAAAATAGATGTCCCCTAGATTTTTCCTGAAGATAGTCTGGTATCAGTGTGTCTGGCGTCCTTCACCCCCCCTCCCCTCCCAAAGGGGAGGCTCCGGCAATTATGAGGGAAGAAATCTGTGACAGGTAATGGGATTTTCTCTGCTTTTAAAGATTATTATGCTTCTCAAGGGATGAGCAGGTGGTATAATACAACTTACTCTCTTTCAGGTGATAGGCACATCATTTATTTCTTTAAATTCTTTTCTGCCTTTGGTATGATGCAGAGACAGAGAGGCTTTACAATGCACCCCTGTCCCTAAACATCCTTAAACATTTGCACCTGACAGCAGCAGCAGAGGGATTTTATTTTACAGCATGTTATGAGTCACAAGTCAAGACATTGAATAGAGAGATAATTGCAAGAAGAAAAAAAACCCCTCCACAACTGAACAGCTCTGTAGGCCTTGTTGGCAGCTAATTATGATGATTTTCACAAAGCAACATCTATTTTGAGGTGAGAATGTTGCTCACGTTCCCACTTTGCGTGACGACAAGCAGAATTCACAAAAAGAAGTGTTATCATGCGGTGTGCAGTGGCAGACTTGGCTGCATTAAATTACCACAGACAGGCTATACATATCCAACCCTCAGCAGATGAGTTATGCAACAATCTTGTTTCTCTAGTCTGTTGCAACCTACAGCCTGAGATGATATTGGAAATGGAATGTGTTATTTTTGTTTCGTTGTTTGCTTTAAGGTATTGGACATGAACCTTAATGGGGTGCATTATAGACTAAAAACTGAAAAATGGCTGCAGGGTAGCGACTGAAGTTGTCACAAGTGTCACAATGAGTTTTGGTGCCATTGCCAAATATAATGAGTGCTTTTTTTTAATTAGTCAGACTTTTAAGACAAGGGCACTGTGGAACAGTAATTTCTTTTTAATTAACTACTATTATTAAAGAACTTTTTAACTGATGATTGGATCATCATCGATTTATCATGCTTACTATACAAATATGGTTTTATCCAGAGGTGGAAGAAGTACTCAGGTCTTGTATTTAAAATATGATTTGCAGAAATTCCTGCGTTAAAATGTGTAAAAACTCCTGGGTCATTTTGTTGTTTCCAAATGTTTCCAACAGTGTTCAATCCCAAAGAAAATCAAAAGTTTACTCAAGGTAATGGTGCGTTTAATTAGGTTGCCAGTGCTGTTTCTGGGTTAGGAAAGTTAGCGAACAAGACTAAACTTTAGGTGCATAAAACTTCAAAACTAACTTGTGTGTGAACATGTGCGCCTGAGCCATGTCAAAGTGATTGCTACTAGCAATGGTGATTATTAAATGGTATAATAACCACCAGTAAAGTGAATTTGACAGCAGGATCATTTGTGTTTATATTTCTTTACTACATTAGCCATGAGCTAACTTTAGCCAGTAACGGCACACAAGGAGAGTGAGTCTGTGTGGTATTTTATTTCTTGGAGAAAGGGGAAAACAGCGGGGAGATTTGCAGTCTCTGGCCGGTGCCAAATAGTGTTTCCCATCAAACTCCAGTCAACAGTCAACATTACAGTAATGTGACATCACCACCAACAGCATAAGTCTCCTCAGCGAATTATCAGTCAAGCTGATAAACAGGAGCGAAGACAAAAAAACACTTTCTCATCCAAATGTTAAAAAGGAATTTCTGAGGTCTCCTCCTGTCAGTCTGTGGCTCCAGATCAGAGCAGAATCTGTTCAGACTGTTGATTTTTCAGATCTGGCTCAGCCCATAACATTTTAGCCGGCTTTTAGCAGCTGAGCAGGGGTTCCTTCCACAAAACACTGAAGATCTCTCATGTTTGTTTTAATCGGGAGCCCCTTAGCACTTGAAATTACATATTGCACAGTTCAGTAAAAGCAGTCATATCACAGTGTAGAAATACTCTGCTACAAGTAAAGTTTTCACATCAAGACACAGTACTTACTATGCAGAAACGTGTATTTCCAAATAATATGTATTACATTATTGGACTATCATTACTAATGCATTAGTTTAATGTTGATGCTTGTAAAGTTGCTGTAACCATGGTGTGGTTTTCTGTTAGTTTGTTTGTGCTAGCCTCAATAATCAGTCAAGTTTTATATTAATCCACAGTATTACAACATCATTTGTTGCTTATATTTTTGTCTGATTGAGCTAAGTCTGCAAAATAACAAGTAACTGAAGTTGTCATTGTAGTGGAGTGAAAATGTTAGTCATATTTGCCTCTAAATTTTAGTTGAGTAGAAGTATTAAGTAGCAGAAAATGGAGATACACAAGTAAAGCAAAGGTACCTCAAAATGTTACTTATGCACAGTACTTGACTAATGTAATTAGTTATTTTCCACCACTGGTTTTGTAAATATGTATAAGAACTCTGTTTTTAATCAACCAAGGCAACGTTTCTGTACATACACAGTGTGAAACAGGACATGCAGAAGATGTCTTTGAAACAATGTCATTATAGTCCATGCCACAACTTGTGTTGTTGTTGTTGGAATTGGATAGAATTTGGCTCACTGAGCCACTGGACATCAACCACCGCCTAAATTAATTTTCATGCCGTTGACATCAACCATTTCCACTCACTGCTGGAATACAGCAGAGAAACCAAACAAACAGACAGTAAATAAATAACCAGTCATGATTTGCTTTATCTGTGAGCGTTCGGGCGAGGCATCAGGCAGTGCACAGTTGCTTGGGCTGCATTGGACTAAAAGAGACGTCGCTAATTGTTTATTGTGTCTGAAACTATCTGTGTGCGAGCTGCAGACACCTGCTGTCCTGCTTTCTCAACGTCGCGATATTCTGAGGCAATTGTGAAGATGAAAACAAACAAACATTTCCAGTGCAACAAATCAAGAGTTTGTTGTGTTTAGTTTTTTTTTTTCATCTTTTTTTAAAAAAAAAAAACCTGCACCGTGGGTTTATCCAGAGAAGGCTACAGTAGCGATGGGAAGACTAATTCAAGCAGTTATTAAACTTCACATTTTCTGGACATGCTTTTTACCCTCATGAAGATTATCGGGGGGCTTATGCGAATATGCAAATTCTGTCTATATGTGTTCAGAGGATTTGGAGCAGGCTAATGACCATGTTCCCCACAGTGCTGCAGGAGTGTAGCATGCTGAGATTACCAACAGTTACACACTGTGTCCTCTCCTCGATGTACAGCAGCAGTGTGTGTTCGTGACAAAATAACACTGTGCAGATTATGACATCCCTCCTAATGTTATCGTCAACATTATCATGACCTCAAAAGTTTAGGAAATCGAAATGACGATCATCACCTCCAAATCCGAGGCAGTGGCTCTCTACCAGATAAAGGTCACCTGCTCCATTCAGGTGAGAGAGCGTGCAGCTATGAAAAGGCGAAGAGAAGGTGTGTGAATTTGACTGCCAGTTGAGAACATTAGCTACAGTGGTGTGACCACAGCATTGGAAAAATAATGAAGCACAACAGAAGGTTCTTGATTCACCAGCTGATCTTCTATCTGACCTTCACCTGGAGGTCACATGCTTTCAATGGTGACCAGTGGCAGTGACAAATGACAGAAACTGACAGGATGAGGGGGGTCATCAATAAGAGTTGACCTCTATAGGAAGCCAGAGTCACCTCTGTTTTGGAGGTATAAGGATCGGGACACATTATTTTGTAGCTGTGGAGACTGGATTAATTCCATGGGAGCAGAACTGGACAGGAGCTTTGGATTTGAGGGATATTAGATATTCAGTATGTTAAAAATTCTTTTTACCTTGTGTCAAGAAGCCCAAAATTTCTGGCTGTGGCTCTGATGGAGCTTGACCAACTATGAGGCGAGAAACCTGAGGAAGTTGCTCGGGTAAAACACGCCTTGGATACTCAGTTCACCCAAGCATGACCCTGACTTAGATAAGCAGCATGAAGATGGATGGATGGATGGGTTTCTCATAGTGAAAGAGACTCAACAGATAACACACGGCCGGAAAAACTTTCCCAATTTCCACTCTCCTGACCACTGTATCCTCAAAAAAAAGTGGTAAATATTTTACTCTCTTAGATTACGTTCAACACAATAAACGCGTCTGTATTCTGTATGTGTTTAGCAAAAAATAATTATCAACTCAATTTACACAGCACCTTTCAAAACACAGCTTTACAGAGCTGATTACACCACAAAGCAAATAAAACAAGTCAAAAGCCAGAACAACTGAACACAGAACACACACAGAGAGTACAACATCATGTCATGAAGCAGACAAAATTGCCCAAAATGTTCATTTTTCAAAAGAAATTTCAAAGACGAGGCTGAGTTTGCAGCCCTGATCTCCTCAGGCAGGTCATTACTGCAAAGGCTCTATCACCTTTGTGGATAAGTCTAGACTTGTGAATAATAAGGGAAGACACATCAGAGGATCTCGGGGACTTTGGGCAATAAAATACCTTAAATAACTTGCATAGGTAAGCCTCTCAGGGCTTTGTAAGTAATCAATAAAATCTTTAACTCAATTCTTGCTGCAACAGGTAAGCAGAGTCGGCAGAGTTTTGGATGAGCTGGAGGTGGGTGAGGGATCTTTGACTGATGCCAGACAGGAAGGGATGACAGTAGCCGTATCAACTCTTCATGAAGGCGTGAGTAAGAATTTCCAGATGTTTGTTTTAGTAGGAGCAGCTGTAGAGCGGGTCGTCCAGTAACCCAGAAGGTCGCTGGAACCTTAAATTACTCCAGATGAGCAGTTGGCACCTTGTATGGGAGCTGTGTGAATGGGTGAATGTGGCAAGTGTTGTAGAGTGTCTTGAGCAGTCCGTTTGTTAGAAGGTAATAATCAAATCAATTATAGAAAATAATTCTGAGAAATTAACATGTTTGTTTAAACGGAGGATTTTGTCCCAAGAAAATGCTGATAATTGAATCAGAAATATCTGGAGTTGATATCTGGGTATTTGGCAGTACTGATATGAGGGATGGATATTGATAAATCAAAGATTGTAATCACATTGTTTTTTGTAATGATCTCTTAAATGTAGTAAAGATATTTCAGTTTTTAGTTTTCTTTCACTTTAAGAATCAACGTTGGCGTACAAAATGACATCAGTGCACTGAAACAGTAAACCTCACCTTGGTATTAATATTAATTATAATGATCAATTATTCCAAGCATCTTTTTCTTCCTCAAAAACGAATATGTTAATATCAGAGTATACCAGACAACATGTATGCTGATAGCACACATCCATAATCGGCCAGTCTTTTCAGCTAACCAGCCGGGCTCATAGACGGTGGCCAAAAAGGGAGCGTGTAAATTGAAAACAGGATTGGACCTTGCACCAAACCTTGAGGCACCCACCAGTGAACACCTGTTACACCTGCATAACTCTGTGCACTTCATGAAGAAAACATATTGTTTCAGCGTCTTCATTCGAGTGTACCATAAGGCCTGTCCTACAAATTTAAAACCTCAGATTTAATTTACCATAGTGACATTTTCATTTGGCTTTCCCCAGAACCTTTTAATAGCTAAGGTTTGTTCATTCAACCATGCTGGAGTGAAAGGAGTCGTCTTTTTTCAAGTCACAACAGGAGCGACTGCACCCATTAGATGTGAGTAGGGAATGGCTTTTAGACAGATATTTATTAATGTGATTTGCATGAGAGAGTCATGTCTGTCAATATGGGTGCCATTTGCTGGAGATGAAAGATCTCCACCAGTATTGTCTTTAATCTAGGCAAGACTTTTGTCAGCTGCACAGCTTGCAATTGTTATCACACTGACAAAAATACACAGATGTAAGCAAGCATACCCACAAACACCCTGAGGAGGAAAACAGTGCATCATAGCTGCTGAAAATGAATGCAGACTTAAATGGAAAGCGGTGAGACATGAAATGCATACGGAAAGAAATATACTGTGCTGTAAGCAAATTGTCTGTTTGGGTAATCTCAGTGCAATAGACAAGAAAAGGATCAGGCAGGGATTCATTATTAATTTCAAATTAATGCTGTCTCATACTAACTGCTATCACCAGCTTAGGTATTGCAATACAAGAAAAGCAGGGTGTACTTTAAGGTCATATCTCTCTGCACTGTTTTTTTGTCCTCAAAGAACTCGCTGTGTGAGGTCCTTGAAAGTTGGAACACAGCCTACATCCTCTGTGGTGAAATAGCCCTTCTGAAGTTAAGGATTTCAAGTTTAGTGTTGACAAAGGAGCTATCAAAGCTCCAAAATGTTCTGGAAGGACATAGCAGGAACCAAAGGAATGCATCAAGGGCTGTGTGGGCTGACAGAAGAAAGGCATTTGTACATCACAACACAGGTGAAATTAGCCAACAGTGGGTTATGATGTATAGGTATGTTTTTGTTTTTGTTTTTTTTGGCAAAAATGCTGGATCAGTGTCAAGTGTTGCAGGTTTAAGCAATCGCTACAAGCAGATAACCTATAATAAGCAGATATCATCAGCAATTCACAGCTAATTTTAATAAGCCAATAATTAACCTGCTGTAATGTTTTGTTTTGTTTTGTTTTTTTCCTGCAGAGCAATTAAGTAAAGAAAATGGAAATGCAACCCACAGGCCAGAATAAATGTTGGCACTGTACGTGTCTACAAACCGCAGATATGTTGAAACTTCTTTATGTTGCAACTTAATGTTTCTTTAGGTCAGTTCTTTTAATTTTGTATGTTGTGACAACACTGTGCTCGTGGGTCCAGTTAGGTTTAGGCACAATAACCACTTGGTTAGGGTTTCGGAGGAAATCATGTTTCGGCTTACCTTGTGATATCACCACAAAGAACAGCCCAGAGAGCCGAATATAATGTTAGCAGTTGACGTTTAATAGCTGCGTAATTCCATGATTTGATAGCCTGCACTGTGAATATTTTTTTAAAAATTAACGAAATGTTCTTTTTCTGAGCACAAAGACAAAAGTTGCATGTCACTGCGAGCGGCTACAAAGTGAGTGAATATCATCTGGCGCTGTGCTCTCACCCCGGTGGTGTTAACAAGACATGAGGAATGGCTGTGAAAGGTCAGCGTGAGGGCAAGTCTGGACAGAGACTGTACTGCATTTCCAGCGTGGCATAATGAAGAAAACAACTGTTAAATGTGCACATTCCATGCAGTGGAGTCCATTTTAGTACTGGTTGTGTTTTCAACATGCTCCTGTGCTTTAATTCCATGTATGCATGTGCATAACACATAATGTCATCTGCGTGCACACAGTTTTTTTTGCAATAAAGGACATCACATACCAGAGAAAACCTTCTGTATATTATCTAGTTTACCTAGATATCTGGCTCTTGTTATTCAGCTCTGCGCCAACATGGATCTCGTTAATCGCTTTGACAAACATCGCATCTCCAGTGTGCCACAAATCAAAGCAGGATACAGTCGTAGCTCCATCACTGGGGCCTAATCTGAATGTATCAGCTGGCGTTGACTCAGGGACAGAAAATCCATATGCCTTCTGTGTGTGTAGTTTGCTGTATTGCAAATAGCCAGATATTGTTATGTCCTGCGTTTGACACAGGGTAGTGTTGACCAATTTCCTAACAAAGCCAACTGCTCTGAGGTTAAAAAAATACAAAAAAAAACAAAAAAAAAACAAGCCTGGCAGATAATATTAGCTTCAAAGTAGAGCATATATTACAATGAATATGTAGCCCATCATTTAATACGCTTATAGGAATAAGCATCTTAACACTAGTGAGTGGAAATCCATTTAAACCAAGTCTGAAACAGACTGATTAGAAATCACAGTTTACAAGCATTTAATCCCCTCCAACTACTAAATTCAGGACAGATTCATTTTATGGAAAGACATCCCAAGAAGCACTCACTTTTCACCACACAGGGCTACGATTTCATGCATAATCTCATACATCAGATACAAGTACCTTCATGTTTGAATGGGAGTGGTGGACATGGGGTTTTCAATGGACCATTACTGCCACCTAGTGTATCTGTTGAGTAACTGCTTGCAGGCATGAGGAGGATACAGCACTGACAGTCACATCCACTCTGCCATTTTATATAGTTTCCTGATTGAAAGTTGAGGAAGGGAGGAAGATATGGGTCAATAAAATGTAGAAACAAAGTTGAAAATTGCTCTTGTCTTCCATAACAACAAGTCAAGGCACAATCCATCTGAGCTGCAAGTGGGCAAAGACCGCTTGGCAGATCTCAGTATAAATTTGAGGAGCACACTATAATGTAGGAGTGTCTGACGCTGACACACATCACATGCAGGTGGATCACGGTGAAGTTTGCTGTTTCAGCGCACCAAAGTTGATTCTTAAACTTAAAGAAAACACTTACATTTTCTGAAAAGTATGATTAAAAGGATCATTTTGAAATAACATTTCTGTTATTTAGCTTTTGGCAAATAGTGAAACAGTTGCACATGACATGATGAAATGAGTGTTTGTGTCACTTAAATTATGTTGTTTGAATAATCTAGGGAACAACTAAGATGTTCTCTGGCTTTTACTCAAGTTTGCGAGCGGATTTAGTTTGACTGACTGAATTAGATCATAACCGTACTTTTTCCCTGCAGTCTTTAGATTGATGCTTGAGCCAGTGTTTGTGCAGCGTGATGAAGTTTGCCTCCATGTTAGAAGCTCAGTGGATGAATTAATGGATGAACAAATGAATGAATGACCTCTACTAGCCAGCAGAGGGAGATGGTCATGTATACTGTGAGACATGTCATGGTATTCAAAGTTCCAGGGGACAATCTCCAGTGAGAGGCAGCTATGTGAAGTCCCTCCCAGCTCAACTTGTAAACTGTAGGCAACGAATGAATCCTCAACCATTATCAGCACAATGTACATATTTAGACATTTAGCCAGCGAATGGCCCAGTGGAGTGACGTGTTAGACAAAAATGTGACTCCAGCATCTTCGCTTTCATCAGTGGAAACCAGAACATTTTTTGTTTAAAGCTTGAGAAGTTAATTAAGGGTGATGATGTGAAGACTTTTAACATTTACATGAACTTTTTTCCTAATCTCACACCACACTGAGCTGTTTCTGTAGCAGCAGGGTGTTAACCAGCCGGCTCTCCGTCCCACAAGAAATGTAAAATTAATGATGCAGCATTCAATTCTTTCTCCAATGTGCTGAACTGATAACATCATTTTTACTCTTTAGTTGAGCCTGCTGAGCTTTGCACATGTATTTTTGCTATGGACATATTTCAGAGCTGTTGGTTGTTGTTGTTTTTATCTTGAGACTGAGATTCCACTTGAATTGAACTGAATATACGCCTTTCAACAAACTTCAGTGAGGTCTACACTCCTTAGTTTATCTCAGCCTTGTCATATTTTATTACAGGACAGTTGTACAGGAATCGGTGATGAAATGTAGTTAAAGTACATTTACTTTTTTACTTTAAGTACTGTGGTTAAAAAGTATTTTTGTACTTCCACTCCTACATTTTAGAGACAAATACTGTTCTACACTCTACACAATATTCATTTGATAACCTTAGTTTCTAGTTACTTGCACAGATTGCATGCTGCACCAACACCAGAGTGGGTTCAGTTAATTTATTTATCACAACTGGATTTTAAAAAAAACAAACAAAAACAAATCAAAAAGATGATGAAAATGGAATCTGTGTAATTTTGCTTTTATTTGTACTTTTCATACTAAAGTACATTTAACATCAGATGTTTACTAAAGTCCTACTCCTGTCTGTGAGTTTAACTTTTACCCAACTAATATTTTGACACAAAATCTTCCTACAAAGTCAATTTTAAAGTGTGACAACACTGACAGTAAATAAATAAGTCATCTTTTATTCATACAGACGGCTGCTACACAACTTTGTAAGTTATGAGGTTAAAAGTTCTAAAAGTGCTACACAGTTTACAAAAAGAAATGATAAAAAGCATTTGAATAAATTGTGATTAAAAGAAAGAAATGAGATTCAAAACACTGCCCAGTTTGTTGATTTGACACAGAGAGGAGGTTCAGGAGTTTCTGTCTTTATTTCTTCACTTATTTACATTTCTTGCGATTACATTCAAATCACTGAACGCCCAAACTGTATTTTAGAGACATGCACTGTCTTACATGCAGTGTTTTGCTTCAAATCCTCATGTATTTTTGATAATCACACCTAAACATCCACCTTTACAGTTAACACAGAAACACAGTTGTCACGGTAATAAAGACCAGCTTTATTTTGTCCTCTTACAATAGCTAGACACATAAAAGGCTTTTTCCAACAAAATGGATACAAGTGAAAATCATTTCTGAGCTGTAAAATGTTGTAAAACAAACACCGCATCACACATATTTGCATCATCATCATTTCAGCAAAATGAGTCTCCCCCTCAACATCTCCCCACAGAGCTGTTGCTAACAGGAATGAAAAAGTGCCTCGCTGAGATTGTTGCAGCATGTTTTTTGTTTTTTTGAAATGTCACACACAGTTCTACAGTATCATTTTCTAGTAATAAGTGATGTTTAGTGGACTAAAGCGAAAAGCATTTCTGCAACGTGTGTGTTTTCTTTTTGTAAAATATGAAAAGGATGGAATGAAATGTCTTTATTAGCAAATTAATAAGATACGTCCTAATGAGAAAAAGACTTGTGCAGTGGTGACAAAACTGAAAAATACCCAAAAGTCAGATGTCTTTTCATCCAGAACGTCAGTAGAAATTGCCTGAGATAAAGAACATCATATGAAACAGTTTCACATGAAACAGAAGAGTGTAGTAGATAAAACGATTTTGTTTAAAGGTACGTTATCCAGTTACTTGAAAAGCTTTGGATATCTTTTATCAAAGAAGAATTGTTTCTCGCAGGGGGGAAAGTGACAATGTTGTTAAGAGGGGATGAAACTAAATGTTTAAATTCAGTCACAATATTACTTCCACGACAGATAAACAAATATGAGACAGTAAAATCAAACTCAGACTCTTAAGACTAGTGTTAAACTTGTCACAGCAATTGTATCTGCAATGTACCAGCACTTCTAGCAATAATGTCTCATAGAGATGAATAATTAGCTCTGTTGTAACCACCACTTAAATCATAAGTGACCTGAGGTATGGAGCAGTCTGTGAAGAAGTTCGGGAAGGCCAAAGTGCACAGTGCGTGGTCCTCTACGGGCCCGGCGGCCTCAGAGGGACAGTAGACAGGAGGCTGGGCCGGGCCCGTACGCAGGCTCCCTCCGAGTTTCTTCGAGGCTCCTGAGCAGCTAGTCCAGGGCTCCGAGTAGAGGAGACCACTGACTAAATGAGGAGAGTCGTAGGAAGCAGGATCCAGGCCTCCCATCTCTGGCGGCATCCGGAGGGGCATGCTTTGACAAATGTCCTGGTCACTGACCATGTTGCTGTAATCAGGCCCCAGGAGCTCAAAGAACTCTGCAGCCTCAGGATTGCCCCGTTCCAAGTCCTTCAGCGTCATCCCAGATGTGGAGCTGACTTTGGAGCAGTTGGCAGGCTCAGTGAAAAAAGAGGGGGGCAGATTGCGATGCCTCAGGGGTGGTTTCTTGGCTTTTTCACCCCTTATATCCTTCACAGGGCTGAAGAGGGCTGCCAAGCTCTTGCTCTGTAAGTTGGCCTGGAACCCATCTCGTTTAGGTAGAGTTTTGCTCTGCAGAGGGCTGGGCTGAGCCAGGGGGGAACCCTGTCTTTTAACTGGGGCCTCTGCTACGTTCCCTGGTGTTATGATGCCAGTGCACCTCTTGATCTGCTTCTGTAGATACTTCCGGTGGTTGACTTTCCTCTTGGATTTCACTGGCTTGTCCAGAGCCAGCTTGATATTGCTGGAGGCCGAGTCTATGAAGCTCAGCAAGTCCCTAGTGGTCTCTTTGTAGTCGTCATCATTTTCTGCCTCACCGAGGAGACTCCCGTCCAGACTTTTCTCCACGTCGTACTCCATCACAGAGCCGGGGAAGCAGAAATTCATGAACTGAGGGTTCATGATTGCAGTCTGAACAGCCATAACTCTGTTGAGCCCAGCAGCTACACCTGTGGCATCCGCTGTGATCACTGAACCAAAAGTTTCTTCAGAGCTTCATGTCTTTTCCTTTTTTTCCTCTGACAAACACTTGGTCCTGATGCTGCTCATGAAGATCCTGTAAACATTCCAGAGTAGAAGTGAAAGGCTCTGAGGAAAGCAAGGAGATCTTTCAGGGGGCTGGACTAATGATGTCAGAACATCAAAGAGGAGGGGCGAAGAGACCGCAGGACTTAACTCTTTGCTTGTGCCTGACCACCTGCATCCAAGAGGGATTTGTCTGAAATTCCCTGCTGAGCTGAAGACAATAACCTCCGTCAGAACTCTCCCCCTCTAGTTTAACTGTTTGTGTGTGCTCTGAACCAAAAAACGCTCTGGTGAAAGTGGAGGTTATTACTGTAACAGTGAGCAGAAAGCCTTTACAATCCCGATGGATGGAGTGTTTTTTTTTCTGGGCTGAATCAAAATTGACTTCATTTAACTAAACACAAAATATCCTGTTTTTGATTATCTAAAAACCAAAAAAGTTTAATCAAACATCCCACAAAAATTCTCAACTAATCAATTCCATAATCAATGTTATCCCTGCAAAACATTTTAACCATTTCTTCAGTCATCATGCCTACTTATGGATTTCCTGTTCAAATTACCAAAGAGAAGCTAACTTGTAAACTTATGAGCGTTCATTTAGGCACTGAAACAAACCCGACTCTACAGTAGTGAGAAAGGCTTCTTTTCTGTGGGAAACTCTTTGTGCCCAAACAGATGCCACTATTTGGGAGAATCTTCCCAACTGCTTGCTTGTGTCTTAATCTGCTCATGGCAAAAGTTGATTTCTAGTGCATTCCCAGGCCAGTGGGAATTTCTGCCCTGGCCTGACAACTATTATGGGCTGCCTTTGACATAAAGCCCTACAGGGTCTAAATAGCCTCTATTCTTCGCCCGGCAGTGAAAGGGAGCTTTGTGCCAGAGATTCATTAAATTGCACCTCACAGCCCCTTCGTAAAATGGGTCTCAATAATGAACAGTCGATTTAACTAGAAAAGCTGCCGGAGCTGTTAAATTAAAGGGGAATAAAGTGCAGTTCAGGCTCAGTGTGCCAGAAGAAATGGTGACCTTAAGAAATCCTGGGTATGAAACTTCTGTTGTAAACAATAACGTATTTACAGGAAGTTTCTTGGCCAGCAGTGAATACAATGGAGGATGTGTCCAAGAGCCAGATTGCAATGTTGCCAGCACTTATCCCAATTTAAGTGGAATTTCAAGTGAATTCTGAGTGAATGGACTGTTAGACACAATTTAACTATACATTAAAAATGTGTTATTATGTATATATATATATATATATATATTATTTACTGCATCACATTAAACTTTATTTTTATAATTCTTATTCTAGGTTAAAAGATGCCACAGCTTAATAAGACTCTTATAAAAGTGGATGTTGAGGTGAGGCAGACTTATTTAAGAGCGAGACGGATGGAAAAACTCAGCAGCGAGGCAGTGAGGCCCTTAAAAAAAAAATCTTTCTTATGTTAATTCCTGGGGAGAAAAGGGGACAGTGAAACTGATAGCACTGATCTAATTATCTGCGGCCCGACACAAGTGTGACTGAAAAGAAAAGCAGAGGAACTCCAATCTATGAGCAGCAAATGGTTACAAAACAAAGAATAATCTTTCTGTTTATACAGCTGCCGATGACCTAGGAACAAGAATTCATGTGGGGGAACCGCACAGACTTTGAATATTAAGTTCAGCTCACCTGGCTTTAAAGCCGAGCATTTATTTGTAAATTCTAAATGTTTCGGTTCCTGAGAGTGAAGGAGGAAGACGGAGGTCAGCTGGAGCCGTATCACAACATCTCATGAATTCAGTGGAGGAGTGCTGAGCTTGTAACGCCTGCCCAAACTGATTTTGCTTCCCTCTCTTTGCTTGCAGCACAATTTTGGCAATGTGACATCATCGCAGTCGTGGCAGCCATATCCCCCCTCTTTTTTTTTCCAGTCAAGGAGCTTTGGTTTTTGTGCTGGTGGGTCATTCACATCACAGAGGCTGACGCACAGATCCCGGAAACAAGTTTCTATTGTTGCATAAAGGCTGTGAGGGCGAGAGGGGATGGGCTACGGAAGACCAGCTTGGAAAAAATATATGAACTGGGAGCAAAACTGAGGCGGTTTCGACTCATTTCCACTCTCAAGACATTAAAAGCCAGGTTAATTGTTTGTCGGAGTTGTTTTTTTTAAAATTCTTATAATGGACCAGTGTTTGTTTTAGCATTAATCACCGAGGTCAAACTATTGATTCAACCTTCAGATGCTCATTATGTTTGGACATTTGGGGAATTTCAATTTGGAGAAAATCATTAGCAATCTGCTGCGCCTCCTCCCCCACAACCAGTTAGTTGTTAAGTACACAGATCCATATTGTTAAGTTATTGTTAAACATCACCCGGAGAATTTACTTATTCAGCAGCACCCATCCCCAAAGGAGCAGGGTGCTCGGTGCAACGTGATGTGACACACACAGGCTTAATCTCTTCCTACTAGTGTGTGGTCCCTGTCTGAGCAGGGACATACTCAGAGTTTGGGGTCGAGCGAATACTAATAACACCTTTGATTGATGGCCAGTGTCAGAGACTTAGAAAAGGCTGGCGAAATTAATGACCTCTCAAAGTCCTGAGAAAAGTTTAAGGACGGCATTTAGTGGCTGGGACCCTGTCCTCCCCCATGTTTAGCTATGTTTCTTTCTACTAGGGGGGGTCTGAAATCCAGTCAAGCCTGTGACAAAATGTTGGGAAAGTCGGGCTTTGTGTCTCCTGGTAGAAAATCAACCCACAGTCGTGTCATGTCAGGAACTTTTGCTTTGGGAAAAAAAAAAAAAGGAGGTGGGAGAAAATGAAGTGTTTTCGTTGCCAGTCTAAGTGTTTCTGTCTTAGTATTTTCATGACATGTGGATTGTTTAGCAAATATTTCACAAAGAAAACAGCACAAAAAAAAATGAAAAAGAAAAGAAAAAAAACCTGTGACTTCATGGTGAACTACAAAAGACTCCTTGGTCCCTGCCGATTCCTGCGTCCAGTCACCGCTTCACTCTTAACCTTCCATCAACTCTTCTCAACCTCTCCGGCACCCCAGGAGTTGTATTAATAATATTACTGGCAGGGGGGAACAAACCAGGTCTACGGGCTGCTTTGGTGCTGCAATTTAGAGCTTTAATGGCAGCCAGTGAATGAATGCGTGCCAGGGGGAATCCCACAGGTTGGTCCACAGGGGTGAGGTCAGCAGGCGTAGCTGCAATAACCTCCCACCACTCACTTTATTGGCCTCCTCCGATTGGGTTTTTATTAAATCTCAAGCACATGCAATTGTTCCTGCTAGGTGGAAGCAACTTAAAAGCCTCTCTTAGACATGACAAAGAGCCTGTTCAGCAGAGCAGCAGTACACCCATGTATGATTAAAAGACAATTAGAAAGATTATATGATGATGTTATTTGTAGCTTTTTAATCAGTTTCACTGGAAGGACAGTTTCTTGGTCATTTAAAAACATGAATAGAAAACTTAAGAAGTGAGAAAGCCACTGTTCTTCTGGAACAAATCAAGTTTAATATCAAAGGCAGTGCAGAGGGCATTTTCAAAAAATTGGATATTTGGTGCCAAACTTTTCTCCTGAGTTATTCAAGTGCTAAGAAGGTTTTACAGCAACATGACAGTAATGGCTGATTAACAAGGCAAAAACCAAGAAAACTTGAGGGGTGTCAGTTTGTAATGATGAAACTAAATGACAGACATGATATTTAAAGATGAGATTAACTCTGAATGTGTCCCTGATTGTTACACTGACTGACATAAGAAAAACACAAGCCTGGAGAGAGCGAGGCCTTCGTGGTTTCTGGCAAACTTTACATAAGGGATTAAAACAAAGAGCTTTTGACAAACCCATCACACTTTTGCTCATAATACAGTACCATTCTGTCTCAAAGTCCTTGGAAACCCATAGTCTGGCTTCAAAGAATGGAGTGCTTGATTTTGTCAAAGAATTTGTAGTTTGATTCTCCAAAATGGAACACAGCAACACTCTGAAGTGAATACCCTCATTGTAATAATATCAAAAGCAAACTTGAACATTTTAAATAGAAATGTAGGAGTTTACAGCACTGAGCGGGGACAAACTTTGGCATATTGACGGAGAGAGCACCCTGTGAAAAACAATGTCATGCAAATTAAAGCTACGCAATCCTCAATAATGTGGATGTCCCGGCTGCATGACATTAGAGGGTTGGTGCAGTTTGAGGTGTCGTTTTTGCCTGATTGATCCACTGTCGAAAATACTTCACCTCTAACGCCCGGGCTGCGCGGACTGATGGTGTGTCGAGGTCGTTGCTGTAGCGCAGGTCCAAGTGATGAGCTCCGTCAGGAATCATGATGGAAACCAGGGAATCTGTTATATTGTACGTCACTCCACCAGCTGACCATGGATCCAGGCCTCCATTACTGAAATATAACAGCAGAGACAGTGAGCACTGAAAACATATGATAAGATCCTTAAATGTACGACATGTTAGTGTGTTCAATTAGGACGTGTTGAGTCACAAAAACATAATTGTTTGATCTTCTGCTCATACGTCAGAATTCAAAGATTGCTTTCTGTGAACTGTCACTGTTTTGTTATGTCTTTTTTGTCCAGTAATATTCATGCCCGGAACTTTACGATAAAAATACGGCAAATGACATCAAGTACAGACTTAATAGAAGTAAAGACACAAAATGTTTACAGATAATATGTGACTTAACGTTTAAGTAGTTTGCTGTTTCTATAATTTATAATACTAGTTATCTGTCAAAAAATGTAACAATAAAATAACTTTTCAGGCATTGCATTTGAGCTGCTTTAAAAGCTCACATATTGCATTTGGACATGTCAGAACTTTTCAAAGCTTGAGAAAAAGCTGCTAATTGGTGTTCAGCCTAATAGAATGGAACTTAATGTGTTTGCAATTGAGCTACATCAGAGTCGGTGATTTTTCATTAAAGTTTTACATAGCTGTTTACCTCCTGTGGCTATGCAGATGGGTAGTATTAATGTGTCTGCAATAAAAGAACTTGCACTGCTTTCACTGCACTAGACAAACCCGGAGAACGTAAGCGAATGTTCCAACCGGTTCTGGTGTTTTACAAGCAATGTTTACCTGAAGATGATGTTGCTGTGAGAGGCGATGTCCTTCCCCCCGTACACGGTGCCTGCCCACTCCGCTCGTGGCCTGACGCCAAACAAGGTGTTACATCCATCAGAGAAGGCCTGGAAGTTCCACTCCTCAGGTTCAAACATGTCCTGGACGCCATCTGTGCACATGGGCATCACCATCTCTGTGCAGGCCTGGAGATGAGGGATTGAACACGTATTCACTCTGACAGGCAAAGCTGCCCACTGACACATCTGTGCAGCGATTCATTCAGCATGACAAGACTGATCGCCCTGCGCGTTCTGTGTTACTGCACCTGGTAATACCAGCCGAGGAAACCGAGGCTGCCCGTCGCTGTCTGAGATGTGTTGAGACAGGAGGAGCTTCCCGTGTAGTTGTAGTAGACCTTCGCTGCTTGGGAGACGCCGTGCAGCAGCTGGTAGTCAGACACAGCGGAATCGAAAGCGAGATACTTGCACACCTCCTGGAAGACAGAACACAATAACGAGTGAAACGCAAACAAAGCTGACTTAAAGTCTGTGATGACATTAAAGTTTAGACAAACTGTTAAAGCTATTAACAGCTTCATGCAGTTTCAGCGTCACAATTTAAATTCGAAATTGAAAATGGATCGAAATGAGCATTTGATTTTAATAACTGGACTCAAAAGCAGGATCTGCGATTCTCCCAGTACTTTTTTTTAATTCTCCTTCCCTTGCCCAGATCCTCTGTGTGCATCTGCTGCAAACCAGACGAAAACTAAAATAAAACTTGATGCCATGTCATGTCTTTTTAAAGAGGAATTCGAATTGTGATGTTGAATCCAAAGTCAAATTAATTTGTGAATTTGAAGAGTGATGACATCCCTATTTAATAACATTAAAAAGTAAAATCAGAAACATCCAGCTCTCTTCTACCCATGTTGTTTACAAGACTGACGATTGCTTTCTTGTGGCCTGTAAAGTGTTTTTCCACATAAAAAGTGGTGGCGCCTGATTTGCATAAGAAATTCCCTGGACTGAACTAGAATTTATTGCTCTAATCTTGGCACGAGAGGGGGAAAAAAAAAACGTCCATTTACTTAAAGCCAGGGAACTAAGTGATTTAAATGCAAAGGTTCTGCTCTCCTTACGACTGTTTTGTTTGACAACGGTTGATTTCTCAGATTTAATAGCGTGGATGATAAATATTTGAGTTTCAGCTTTTGTTTAATTTCGCTGCGTGTTGTTATGGTTGCAGCGGCGGAGTTGGCTGTTGTTCTGTGCTCTTTGTGAGGCACAGAAACTGGGCTTTCTTGTTTAGAGGTTGGAGGGGAGCTGCGCCTAGTGTGGAGTCTGTTACTAAGGCTTTTGTCTGCAGGCCGGGGAGGAGTTGGTGGTCGATGGATGAGGAGGGCCACAGACATGTCCAACTAAAGATTTATACCGTGAAAAAAAACACTGCAATTGCTCCAAAGCATCTTCTCCTTACTTTTCAGATAGGATTAGGCTTATACATTCATCTCTGCCAACAGATTTCCCTCCTCTAAGCCCTCAATACCCCGTTCTCACACTCACTCAGATAATCACATTAGCTTTGTCATTAAAAAAGCTCCTCTTTGCACCCACTGCCTAAACCGCTTAAACCACCCATAGGGGTCGCATACATTAAAGGCAAAAACTCAAAGTGACCATTTAGTGTTTATTTCACCTTAGATGATGCTCCTGCGTCTATTCAGTGGCTAGAGGATAAACAATTATGCAAACAAAAAATGTATCACACTGGTAAAAGTTTTAGCGTGAGACTGCTGGATGGGGCGCTAACGGGGGAGTTGAAGCACCAAACAGAGAGTCGGGGGTCAATAGCAGAGCTTGGTTTATGCACGTGACATGCCAAGATGACTGCTGGAATACACCGCGCCTCAGTCAATCAGCCGCTGTACTGTCATAAGCTCTTTCACATAAAAACACAGGAGGTTTTGTTAGGTCAACAACAAGAGTGTTTTTTTGCATTAGCCATATAAAAATGATAGAAGTGTTTTGTTTTGTTTTTTTTAATTTGGGAAATTTATGCAATTTTTTTCCACGTCGAGTGTCTGCTGAAGTATTTGTAACAGTCCCATTCAAATGAGAGTAGTGGAGCTTTGTTTTAATGGCCCCATGAGCTGCTCTGGGCAAATGTCCTCTTTCTGCGGTGCCATGTGAGCGTCCTAAGAGGAACACCTCAGAGATCTGACGGAGTGTGCAAATGAATGGACCATTGGTACGAGGGAAGAAAAGAATGGTGGCTTACTTGTAGCTGCTCATCTAAAGAATACTTAAAAACTAAAAAGAAACCAGATCCTTATGAATATTAATGAAGTTAATTGACAGCTGTTGTAAACAAAAGCTTGGAAGACCACAACAAACACTTGGAACACAATCGGCTGAAGCCCACATTCATTTCAATTAAGGACAGACTGTCGGGCCAAATTAGGCGCTTAACCAAAGACAAACAAAATTTACAGTTGCAGTTTTGAAGCGAACCTCTGAAGTTTAACTAGAACTTAAAATGTATTTAAACTTTTTGGTCCATGCTATAAAGCAACTACTGTCACATCCAATTTTCTGAACACTGAATCTTAGTTTCTTTATGTACCTGGATCGGCCAGCGAGGAAGAGGCTGAAGAAAGTTTGCTTCGTAGGGATAGTCCACCATCGCCAGATTCACCCAAGTCTCCTGAAGCCAGTTCTTGAAGCTGATGACATCAATGCTGTTTTTAAGAGGAGTGCACAGACTGAATTCCTCTGAGAGCCACTGAAGACCAGATGCTTGTCGAAAGAGAGCAAAAAATTGATTGTCATCACATTGGTGGGTCTTTTTATCATGTGAAATGCACTGCTATAAACCCAAGGTTATTTTATTAGCATTGAGCAACTACAGCTCCCATGGGTTTTCACATGTGTGATAAAAAAAAAAAAAACCCTTATGAAAGCTTTTGCTGCTAAATGCTAATAAAATCACCCCTTAACGTTGAATTCTTATGAATAGCTTATATCTGTGATTTACAGCATTAGTGGATGATTTCATGACAATTACAGCTTCTAAACCATTATTAGAGGTGCCTATTACCACTGATGGTGCAATAGGAATAAAAATTACCAATGAGTTCAATAAGCTTATTCCTGCAGTTTAGGGCTGTGATAAAGGAAACGGTACCAAGGGATCCAGTGAAAGCACATTTTCTTATTCAGATCAGAGCAGAATACTAAATAATTGAGATAGTCTGAGACATGCAAGTTGTAAATTTTATGGATCCACATATTCTGTCACTATTGGAGAGGCTCCAGACTTTATATTGAAATGGTACTACAAGTTTAACAACAACGGTCTGGTTTCTGGCTTTAGAAGACAGTTAATCAAGTTCAGTTATGGACTATATGGACATGCATTACATAAAAATACATTCTTAAAGTGTTCCTCATAGAGAAGATCAAACATGCTTCATCTAATTTTTGCATCAATTCATAGTCATATCAGATGACTTGCAAAACCTATTACATACAGATAAATAGACTTTGGGAAGTGGAGTAAAAAAAAAATAAAAAATAGTGGCTGGATGTTCAAAAATGTCTCCAGTTAAATGAGACATATTCATCTGTGCTCGCCTTAAAAGCCTGTTCTTGAAGAGAAAAAATCAAGTCAGTCAGTTGCAACATTAATTAAGTGACAAAATTCGCCTTCTACTACTTTAGAAAATACAGAGACCTCTAAAAAAAAAAACTTTACTGGACTACTGCAATGTAATATTCACAGGTTTGTCTAAGACAGCAGTCACACAGGGCTATAACCAGGATCAAAAAATACATAACTCTTATCAGTTTCTTGCAGAGTCAAAATACAAATTACATTGTTTGTCCATAAATCACTGACCACTTTAGCTCTCAGATCTTCAGACCCAGTACAAACCTCCCGCACCTCTCAGGTTAGCTGCTTCTGAATAACTGGCTGCTCCCAGACTCAAAACTAATCATGGTGAAGCTGCCGTTAGCTCCCAGGCTGCTCAGATCTGGAGCAAAGTGCCAGAAGAGCCAAGGCAACGCTGACTTTCCTGTTTAAATTAGAAATTCATTTCAATCCAATTTGTTATTTGTATTGTTTTCATTCTGGGTGTTTTGTTTGTTTTATTGTGTTTGCTGCTTTTGCTTTTGCTTGCTTTCTTTTATTGTTTTCATCCTATGTGCTTTTGGGTGCTTGTTTTTTTGTTATCATTTGTTTCTGGTGTTTGTGCCTGTGTACTCTGTAGAGCATTTTGGTTGCCCTGGGAAATAAATGTGCTATATAAGTAAATCTGCCTTGCCTCGTCATTCTGAATAATTTAAAAAAGTCCTATAATATGACAGAGAAGATAAATAAACCCATCCTGACTGGATGACTTACCAGTAGAAGAGACATTTTTAATAGCATTCCATGACTTTCTGATGCTTGCATCACAGTTAAATCCACTTTTGGCAAAGTCCTGTGTTACTATTTTGTAGAAGTCTCCACATGGCACCATACCAGGGAACTGCCATATTGGTGCGGAGGCTGCCAGAGCTCTGAAATACAGTAAGAAGCAAACCCATTTATGTATTTTCCTCAACATGACACAAGCTGCACATCCATTTTCAAGGGCAATCTTAATACAATTTGTGTAACACATTTGCTGGGGCAGCGTAGTGATTACAAAGACGGTAGAGACACCAACAGTTCACTGATTAAAATTCTGAACGTCTCATTCTCCCCCGAGCGAATGTCCATAGCGAGTGTAAGTTTCATCCTGTTGGCTCCAATGAATGTTTCGTTTTTTATTATTTTTATCCGCTGACAGGAGGTACTTGAAGCCAAAACTTAGGGAACAAAAACACTGAGCAAGCACTCTGTCCAAAGAAAGCTGAATTTCAAAGCCTGGATAATTTCCTCGTTTGTCTCTTCAGTGTTCTTTGGTGTGAAGCGATCGCAGATCACGAAAATGTAAAGTTGCATAACACTGTACTCTTCTGTAATCTTTGGGGAAATTAAACCTGAAGTTCGCACACAGCTGCACTTATATCTTACCCAACAACTATATTGGGGTATTTCATCCTGAACCAGGCGGAGAGCATCCCTCCATAGGAACCTCCGATGGCGATAACAGGGCTGTGCTGAGCTCCAGGTACAGTGCTCTTCAGGTTCTGGATCAGCACTGCAAAATCTGCCAGGGCCTGCTCAGAGGTCAGGTAGTTCAGGTGTTTGCTGTCCTGCAAACAAATGACAAGTATTATTGTAAAACTAAATGTAGACTACCAGATAAAACATATAATCAAACACAATCAGACATAGACGAACTCTGAATCCTCACTTACACTGTAAGAGTCTGGTCCAAATGGCAGCGACTCTCCATAGTAACGATGTTCTGCAAAAACCAGCATGGCGCCCAACTCCTCCGCAATTTCCCACATGAAGCCCTGCAGTGAAAAACAATGACAGGTGTTGAATTAGACTGAGGATCATGTGCGGTGTAAATACATGGTAACAGCAGCTGGGATATTTACTGTATTGTTGCAGAACCAGGTGATGTCGCCTTCATTCCCAGTGTAGAACAGAACCGGTCCTCCAGGATGCTTCCAGTGTTTGTCAGCCACGAGGTATCGCTGTTTAAAGGTGCCATCTTCTAGGAATCCAAAGTGATCAATCTGAAACACATAAGAAGAAGGAGAAACACAATTAATGGTTCAGTTCGGGTTACATTTTTTGTACTCGTAGAAGCAGACAAGATGTTTCTATAGCATCTGGGTGAATATTGTTCAAACTTATTCATTTGAGTGATGGCTGATGGAACAAGCAGAGAGAAGAAGCTCCAAAATTCACTGTACAAACAGTAAAAAGAGTCAGCACAGTGCATATGTATCTTTGAAAAAGTATTTCACTGCTGGAGAAGACAGCGCTTGCATAAAACTGGACTGTCTGTGCAGTCAAAATATGCAAATATTCCCAAAATTGGTTCTGCATGACCAGGGAAAAGTTGTGTTATGTCTGTTTGCTCAAAAAGTAGAAGACCTACAACAACCAGAATGCACTGCACCATACCAGATGAATAACAGAACAGAATTACAGATGTTTAACTGATGCCACAGTTTAAATGGGTTCAAAGATTATTTGTGTTTCTCCATTAGGCACGACACGTATTTTTCCTGAAAGAAGGTGCCATGGTGGTCCACCGGAAGCACAGCGACTTCCCCTCTCTGTGGCGACTGGCTCGTAACTGACTTTTTCCGGCAAATGAGTGGATGAGAGGGTTTACCAGTTCATCTGCATGTGACGTCAACACTGTGCACATACAAAGCTGGTTGAAAATCGGCAACGTTTCCCTTTAAATGTGTTCAACAATAAAAGGTGCAAAATGTCTAAATGTTCCGACAATCTGCTGCACATTCGTCAGAGTCGTTGATGCAGAAACCTGAAGTGGAAGCAATTTATTAGTGTTCAAACTGTCTCGTTTGAGACGATGTGGTCCAGTCCTTCAGACTTTCCCCAAGCTGGGTGTGATCGGTGGATACCTGGCCTGGTGCCAACTATGGCGTTGTGAAATGACAGTCCCGAGGTTGGATTCAGGGTAATTAGCCCCAATTTGTATTAAAAAAAAGTCGGAGCCAGTTACAGGGATGCCACATTAGTTCCACTGTAGATGAGCTCTGATCCTTTCATTGAACCTCAGGGATTCTTCCCTCTTTCAACTATATTTCCTGTAGTCTTCATTAAACAAAAGGCAGAAAGAAACCGACAACTTCACAGAGAAGACTACCCCATGAGGCTTCTTCTGAGTTGTCCGACCCTTGAAACAGTCCCAACACTTGATACAAAATGTTTTTGTTTTGTTTCGTCCCCCTCCTCGCTCACTTCCCTCCTCAGCCGACACAAAGGAGGCAGCAATTTTATGAGCCAATGACAGCGAAAAGATTCTGGGGCCTCAATGTGTTCATTCAAGCTCCGACTCCTCAGAGCTTGGCAGGGCTTTTAAGTGTGAGGGGAACATGAGACAGTTTAAAGGAAAAGTTCAGCAGTTCGGCAACAGAAGGTTTCAGTGGTATCGGTCATCCAAAGTGTAATGATGTGAATTTGTGAGAAAAAGACATTAAAGTTGCTTTATGTCAAATAATTTGTTGTTTTTTCAGTCATTCTATATTTAAACTAGGAATTTCAAATGGAAGAAGTCTGATTTAGGGGATGAAATCTCAATTATTAAGAGTCAAACTCTCATCTTTTCTTCCTGTACTCTGTGATATAAAAGCCCGAACTTAAGAAGGAACATCTATAAAATTAAAAACATCAAGTGCTTCACTAAAAAGGAGCCCTGGTGAACACTGTATCACTTGCACCCACTCAGTATGCAAATCACAAAACCGATGAGACTGGTTTCGTAACTTATCCACACACTGATGCGTAGTGCCACCATGTGGTTACTGCAGGCAGCACCATGAGCGGCTTGCCTCAATTAAAATTCAATTCACATACTGTACAACTACTGAACCAGCACTTTAACTATTCTGCAGGAAAATAGACTGCATCTGCTGCGTTACAGTCCAGTAAATAGAGACATGAGGGAGGCAACCGAAGCACAAGCTCCAGTAAACTACAACAGATCATTCAGGAGGATGCTCAAGGACACTTCCCATTCATTGTCTGGAGGCAAACTGCAGTCAAGAGGATTTCCTGTGGACAACTGCTGGATCACTCTGGATCGCTTTCCTCACAGCAGCTCGTCCCACAGGGAGTGTGGAAAAGGCTGCGTGATTGATGCGTCTTTTGTTTTAAACAGCAGACTTGCTACTGGCACTGAGAAGTGGATCACAGGGACTTTACTTGTTGTATTTGTTGAGAAGAAGCACACATTTTCTCATTGATTGGCTCATAAAAAAAAACCAAAAAAAAACCACATCAGACAAGACAATGGGAGTCAGAAACAGAGGAAATGGTTTTTATCTTCTTGTCGGCGTGGCTGATTAGGCAGGATGGCGTGGGTTGGACCAGGTGTGGAGCATTGTCCCCTGATTCAAACACCCTTTACCGCACACACACTGTTCACCGGATGTAAAGATCATTAGACTAACAGTTATCTCTATGAATGTGAATGTGCAGATCATTTTCTTGATGAATCGATTTAATTTCGGGTCCATAAAACATCCTAAAATATGACTAACAGTCTGAAATACTAAAGACATAATACTGAATCTAAAGTAACAGAAGGAAATGAAGATAATGATCTAATTTTTTGACATTTTTGTTAAATAAATGACTTAAATTTTTATTATTCAATTATCAAAGCAGCCGTGATGATATGTAAGTGCAAAACTGTGGAAATATAGAGCAAAGAAAGAATCTGTTACAGTCTATTTAATTCAAGAGTTAAATTCTCATTATCAATTCAACATTATCTACTTATATAAATAAACCAGCTTATGGAGCACCTTAATGTCTGTAATTAACATCTGTCAAAGTTATTTCTTTTTGGGTTAAGTACATTCATTAAGTCCATGTTCTTCGATCCTGGTCCTAAGGATCCACTGCCCTGCATGTTTTAGATGCTTCACAGCCTAAACACATCTGATACAAGTCAACGGGTCGCGATCAGGATTCAGCAGAGCTCGATGACGAGCTGATCATTTGAATCAGGTGTGTTGGGGCTGGGAATCTACCTTGTCTCTTTTCTTTATAAAGATTGATATTGCAGGTAAGACTGGGAGCAACTTCAATTCATCTGACTTGATTTCACAAGAAAAACGACTCGGGACCAAGTGACTTGAGTCACATGTTTTTAAAATATGAACAATGCGGCTATGTTTACCTTCACATGATCCCCGATTGCAGCAATATGTGAATAGTCAGACTGAGGGTCAGTCTCGCATGAGTCACATACACAAGTCACTAAATGTGAAGCTGCGTTGTGCCCCGCTGCACACGCTTGGCATGCAATCCGATTCTCCGTGAAGTAACAGTAAATGGAAAATGTAAAGGCTGAATGAAGATCTCTTAAAAACACCCCTGAGGTAAAGCGTTTCACATCCACTGGGCCCCGGAGACCTTTTTAGGCAGCCAGCCAGCTCTGCTGGCAGGAACAGAGACACTTGTGCTGGTTTTCCCTTCACTACAGGAAGCGAGAGGGAAACACCTATTGTCTGCAGACACAACACATCAACAACTTATACTGAGCTAAGTGCATTTTATATCATAGAAAGAGCAAGTGGTGCAGATATGAGTAAACAGCAAACAATGAAGCCAAGTGATGTAGAGGTGAATAAAGAGGTGAGCAAATTATAATGAGCCACAAGGAATCACATAAAACATAAACATTGTTTATGTTGCTGTAATAACGACAGACTACGTTATTATACATTACAAGATGCTTCAGGAAAAGTTAAGTTGTCAACTTTATTATTTCAATCACGACTCTTCTACTGCGGATGCAATGATGAGTCATATAATGGATTAGTTGCGCAAAAGGAAATCAGTAGCCAACTATTCTGACAATAGATTAATAACTTCAGTCATTTTTAAAGGAGCACTACGTAGATTTCAAACTCAAAAATGTAAAACTTGTAACTTTAAATGAGGTAAAAATACAAAGTGAGAAATACTCTTTTTTTCCTTGTAACTGAATAAACAAACTGTTCTCAGAGGAAAAGAAGGTCCACAGAAGAGTTTGAAGCTAGAAAGGTGGCAGGGTCCACCACATATAAACAAAGTAAAACAGTATGAAACTGTATCGTCCTTCGTTTATTTAGTTCACTGGTCATGAATACAGAGAGAGTTTGTTTATTCAGCTTTGTTATGCGTGTTCTTGGATGTTTATTTTGCTTAGCCATGAAAAATCTGTTACTGAAGATCTTCATCTTCTGATAAAAATGCCCTCCACAAAACTACATAGTGCACATTTAAAGTATAAATGTAGAATATTTGTTGGCTGTAAGATGTAGATGTTAGATGTACTGATTTATTTTTATTCTTATTATTCATTATATCAAATGTCATGTTTTCATGTTTTGGGGTGTTGGTTGGACAAAAGACAAAATCTGAAGTCACTCTGGTGTGACATTTTATGACTGAACTATTTCTTATTAATCAAAATTCAAATCATTAGCTGCAGCCTTATCTTGTACAGCCACTGTCAGGACTAAATCAAATCAAACATATAAAAAGTGAACTGAAAGAGAAAGAAGCAAAAGAGGAAGGAACCATTATAAAACACAGATATTTTTTAAAAAAACAACTGAGGAGTTGAAATGTAGATATAAAGATTTTAAACTCACCTTCTGGTCAAAATAAAATGTTTCATAGGTGATGGGGGGGTCCCTGGAGGAAGGAAGTCCACCAAGTCTGGTGAAAAGTTGGGATTTGAGGGCGATCACGTGCAAACAGCCGAGACACAACATCAGGCTGCAGATAACTGCAGCTCTGCCCAGAACCTCCATCCTGACTCCAGCCTTCACTCCTGCTACTGTCAGACACACACACACGACTCACAACTAAGTGGTCCTCCTCAGCACATGACAGTCAGGTCGTCTGGTCCCTCTCTCTGCTGGCGGTGGGAGGAAGAGACCTGTCCCGTGAAAACAGAGGAAGTGAGACTCGCTTGTCAGCAGATCAGAGAGCTGTCGTCATCCAGCGTGTGACCTAAACGTGGCAGCAGAGTGCAGGCTGCTGCACAGGAAACATCAAGATCAGCGTCCACACAACATCTCAACAACTTTAACTTCAGGTTAGCCTAGCCGGCTAGCAGTGAGCAGCAGGCAGCAGATGGTTCGCACTATAAATAGAGTCGCAAGGGTTGATGGGAGTCTGAGGTGAAGGCTGTATGTGCATGCTTGTTGTTACGCTCGCAGCAGACAAACTGTCTCACAAAAGCAGACATGAACACATGTGTCGGTTAACTTCGGTCATTACGGCCGTGGTTCACGTTCGCTTGATTAAATCAGCCGCACCTTTTTGTCCGGTGCGCAAATGAACTAGTATTTACGGTAATCGTAATGAAGCCACTATGACTGTGTAGGTCAGACTGCAGTCTCACAGTCAGACACATGATACATAATGATACTTTTACAGCAATTACTCCAGGTAATAAACTGAAGGTAACATCCAGGTATCCTTCCGGATTTCAAAGTAAAGGACAATGCGAAAAAAAAGTAGTCCAACAGTCACATACTGCTGAACTTTGTACTTCCTAGACTACTTGCATGAATAATATGAAGTACTTTAGCATTACAACTACAGAGCAGGCTACTGTGGATGGGCTTGGCTAGCCGCCTCTCCTTGTCAACTCAACATAGTCTGGTATCAATTTGCATAAAAGCTAACAATATAACATCAATCTACAGATAAATTGTTGAAAATACACTTTTCATGATGTAGCAGAACACTTTTAAACTCACTCAAACATTTACAGTGCAGTGATTTGTGGTCACTGTGTGCAACCACATATCAATCCTGTCTAGTTAGCATTAGTGCCAGCATATAATGATATGATACTAATCATTCAAATCTGGTGGTGATAGGCAGGAAAATCAGTATCAGCACAAGCACTTGCAGTTAATGTTGATGAATTATCAAGACTGGAAAAGAGTAGCCAACTGAATGTGTTTAGCTAGTGGTAATCATTGTCGGACATCCATTAGCATTCATGCTACCAAAGCTATTTTCCAATAAAACAGCATAAAACAAAGTTTTCATAAAAGGTGGTTTTATAACTTGTGTCCTCTGGATGGTAGTATATACATTTATAAACACTGAATTTTGGTGTTTTACTACCGGTGACCACCAACTCCACTCCACAAGTTTCAAAGCAGACATTATACCAAACCTCCAGGAATACCTTCAAAATAAAACAACAACCAACTCTTACGGTACACTGATCAGCCAAAAGCAATAACAACATGACAAATACAAGACATTTAGTGTAATTATTTAATGTTATACAGGGTATTTTTTTTTTCTGGATTATTTTGTACACATAAAAGGAAAGGGGAAAAAAAGCACAACATCCCGATAGTGTTTTCCTTTGTATTTCCCATATTGTGTTGACAAGAAGATGCAAAGGATTAACAATAAGTAGCCTAACTGCTGTTAAATCTATAGGTAAAAGGCAAAACAACAGGCTCGCCAGTTGTACAAAGGATTACTGAAAATAATAAAAAGTATAAACGCAAAGTGCCAAGATGTACTACGGGTCTGTACAACAAAAGACAACATGTTACAATAAAAATAAGTGTGCAGTATATGGCATTGTGCAATACAGTACATTACAGTTATGGCAAATATATGAAAGATAAAGTTAGACACTACAAATTATGGCAAAAAACATGCTGGACAATTGAGAACTTTCACAATAAAAGCATATGAAGCACAACAAGTCATACGGAACTACATGAACATACCCCTTCGAACAAATAAAAAAGTGGTACAATTTCATGGCTAGGCAGCAACAACGAAGGCAGAAATATTCACGTCTATGGATAAAAGAAACTGCTGACAGTCAAAAAAAAAAAAAGTCAGTTGATTAGACTTCATAATTTCTACTTATGACAACATCTGAGGCCTTTCCAACTGCTTCATATTATATCAACCAACTAATCGCAAGCACAGCAGGTACGCTGAAAAAAAAAATGGCATCACACAATACTGCTTCAATGTAGTATTTATACTTGTTTATGGGACAAAAAAAACATATTTTAGCAGCAAGTAAAAATCATCTACTGGAAACAAATATTTCACAGTTTGTAACGACAGGTGCAAATGACTACTCAGACATGAGATTATGAGTGTTAGTAAAATTTTATGCAATTCTCAGAGCAGAAGAAATTATCGGGAAATGAATGATTGTGCAACAGATTGAAGTCTGCAAAACTTTTTCTTTTTTTTGCAACTTTATCAGACCCCCAGAAATGTACTATATGTAAACATATTGTTACCATTTACTGATAACTTTCAATGATAATGACACTTGTTGTCAGCTCTGCGAATTCTGTAACAAAATACCTGGCTGAACTTTTTACTCACGTAATACTGCTGGTGAATATTGATGCTGAATGAAAATGGACCCTAAAACCCATAAATTATCATTTTTGCCATTTCACCATGAAGAGGATAAAATGGAGCCCTACTCAGATTCCTGGATGCATCAGGCAGACATACTTCATGTCCTGTTCTCCATAATGGCAGCATCTTAAAATGCTTGATCCTGGAAGGCCAAACTAAAGTTGACTAACTCCCTTGTACAGCTTAAAAAAGGCATGGGACTAGAAATGACAGGACTAGGAAGTGGCTTCATGCCATCTTAGAGGGACGGAGGCGTTGGGGCTCGGCCATCTGCCCTCTACAGTCAATGGCTACTGAGTTACCGCAGCCACAAGGCTGAGCTCTCCCTAATTGAGGCTGCAGCAGCTCAAGTAACTAATGGTTTTACCCTCGCCGGGCATTGGGGCAGTGTCATTGTTATCCAGCTTGTTCTGCTTGGCCTCTCGAATGAGTTCACAAGCCAGGTCGAGGAAAAGTTTCTCAACATTGTCGGACTCTTTGGCTGAGGTCTCCAGATACAGCATGCTCTGAGCCTCGGCGAAGTCTTCAGCCCTCTGTCTGAGAACCTCTCTCTTCTCTGCCAGGTCTATTTTATTACCTGCGAAGACATACAGCACATTTAACGTGTAAGAAAGTGTAGCGTCTTACATCACATTCTGAACAGTGGTGGGTGTACATGAGACAGATGGAAGTGGAGGTGTATGTGTGTTCATGCATGTGTGGGATGGATGGAAGAAAAGACCTTGTGGAGGCTTTTTATTCCGGACAAAAATGATTTCTTTGCTGAGAAGTGACAGGATTTTCACAGCAAACGTACAATAAAATGTTGACGAAGACAGAACTTGTTTTGTCTTTTGTTGTTCAAATCTATTCAGAAACTGCTTTTTATGTCAGCTCGCTGATTCACACTCACATTTAAATGGGCTCAAAATACAGGACTGTTCCAGAAAAATCTAACCCTCACATCTAACAAATATCACAGAGTGTATTAACTTTAATCAGTCAGCATCTTTACTGAATGTATATGACCATTAGCAATAAGTCACATCTAATGCTAATGTTAAGAAGAAATTGTTTGAGATGTCTTTGTTATGACATGCTGACATTAACCATGACGGTCTATCCCATCCTATAAATGTTATAGCAGGTCTTTATATGTTAATATTACATTAAACTGTCATGTCTGATTGGTTTTGACATTGACTGTCATGAGACCATTAATAATTGCGTCATAAAAAAATTTCTAGACCTCAACTACAGAGGTACAATGTGGACCTGTCCTTAAAACGTCAGTGTTATTACCCTGTCAAATGCTTTAGTTACAGTGTCAAGAATGATTTACTTGACCTCAAGTAAAGTGGTGTAATTTAGATTGTCATTATGAGATGTAATTTAAAGCAGTACTACGAAGCAATTTACACATATTAAAATAGTTTTTATTGGCCATATCTGAGCAGGTAATATATAATATGAGTCCTTCTCTGTCTCTTAGTTGTCTATACAAGCCTGCAGACGATTTGTATAAGTTGTTTAATGCTGCTGGATGGTGGATTTCTTTGTGAGGGACTTGGAATTTTTTGCAACAGCCTTGTCTCAGTGCCTTTCTCTGCTCCGCTAGCAGAGTTTAGAAATGGTGTCCACTGACATAAAACTAAAAACCTGCTTCAGCACCACAAAGAAGTCCCACAGAGCCCATTTAATGTTATAAAGCCAGTTTGATGACAAGCTATAAGTACAAAGGTGATTTAAGTAGCTTTACTTGCCACTAGCAAACCCCCAAACTGCTGCTAGCTGCTGTTAGCTAGTTAACATGGTTAGCTGACTCAGCCCAGTGCTGCCAGGAGCCAAACCCAATTTCCTGCCATCAAACTGGCCTCTTTCCATCAGTGGTAATGACATAAGACATCCATTAGTTGACAAAGGAATGACGTAAAGCTTCTTACCGACTAATATAGTCACCACTTGGTTGTTGGCATACTGCTCAATCTCCCTCAGCCACTCTGGAAGGCACCTGAAGGAGTCCTCACAGGTAATGTCATACGTAAGAATGAGGGCATTGGCACTACGGTAATAACTCTGAGTAATGGAGCGAAATCTCTCCTGTCCAGCTGTGTCCCATATCTGCAGCTGGAAAACACAATATTCAAAATTAGCAACTGTCCATCCAAACTCCAATAAAACATTACTTATAATTTCAATCTTCTGTTTACCTTGACCTTCTCCCCTTTGATTTCCACGGTTTTAATCATGAAATCTACTCCAATAGTCGCCCCTTGTCCAGGTGGGAAAAGGCCCTAATATTAAAAAAATATATATAAAAAAGAATAATACAGTCTGATACTTTAATCCTTTGTTGTTCAATAATAATAATAACAAAATCCAAACTCATAAGCTCAGACAAACCTGAGTAAAGCGCCGGACGAGACATGTCTTCCCAACTCCAGCATTTCCTATCAGAACAATTTTGAACAGGTAGTCATAATCTTCCATGCTCATGCTAAACTGTGAGAAACAAAAGAACAAAAGAAACAGATGGTTAGTAAATGCATTAAAACAAGCTCACAGAATTTAACTAAAGCGATCACATTTGTTTTTCAGCTTGTGTTTATTTTACACTCAGGCTGCAGGACTTCATTACACTCACATGCACACACATTTTACCTTTATCAATAAAATTATGGCTTCTGTGATTTGGATTTTGCACTATTTTATTAACTGTGCAGCTCCAGTGGATGAAATATGGACACAGTTGTGGAAGGCCATGGACAGTGAGGACACTCAGTAAACCACCAAACTGTTGTGAAACTAGAGACCACGTCCTCAGGAGAGACCAGCTGACACTTGATCTGAGTAATCTTCATCGACGCAAATCAGAGGAATTGTTTGCTTTACGTGACTTGGTTCAGGTCTTCAGTTTGTACATTTGGTTTGAGATTTAGTTCAAAACTGTTTAAAAAAAAAGAAAAAAAAATGCCTATTTTACAGCGGACGTCTCAGTTTAACAGAATGGTTATTAATGCTGTACTTACACCTCTTTATCTCTTGTGCTAATATAAATGCTCAAATCACTTGTGCATTTTGTCTTCATTGCTCCATCATTAAGGCCTTAGCTGAGTTTGAACTTTAATAACAACAATATATACATGGGGGACATTTTTCCATTTCACTTTTTACCCCATTCTTACATCATGTGTCATGTGCACAGCGTGAGACTCCCATTTGTTCTCAGTGCAGTTTTTTGGGGGGGCTGTGCATCAGTTTTGGGGATAAGTTACTGGGGGGCACGGAGGATCCAGAAAAACACTGTTGGCAGTGACTAAATTCACAAAATGAAGCACTGGGTGTAGCCAACAGAGCTGTGGTCCACGCACCAGACAGTGGCCTGTGAAATGCATGTAAACAGAGATGATAACAGATTTTAGTATTTTTCTCTGCAGCACCAGCGCTGTGAATCGGGCCTGTACGTGCGCCTCACTGTAAAATATAACAACAATAATATTCAATTTAAGAAGGCAAACTGTTGATTACAAGACGACCCGAATCGCTGAACATCAACCTCGATCCTGTGAACCGTATTTGAGGGTTTAACTGGAATTGCATGCATATACATGAAATGTGCCCGTGTCGCATTTCCTTCTTCAATCGCTTCTCTTGTTTTTTTTTTTTGTTTGTTTGTTTTTTTGAATAAGATAAAACCGAACACTGTCGCGAATCCTGCACAGATTTGATGCGAGTTATCGTCACATTTCTTCCCGGTAATGTCTCGTGTTTTTCAGCCTGAGTTGATAGCCGTTAGGGGGGCGAAGCTAGCAACAGTAGCGACTAGCGGCTAACCGAGTGACTCTAGCCATTTTGACACTATGTTGCAGATGCAGGGGGAGAGAAATCACAAGCAGCCCTCCGCATCGAGCCTGGAAATAGTTTGCACTTACCAAAAAACACGGGGATATCCCCGGATTTACAGCCACTTGGTATGCATAGGTCACCTCATCAAACAGGCAAAGCCACTGCTGGGCAGGGCATAATTCCTCTGGCTGAGTATGTATGTGTGTGAGTGTATCCTCAGCAGCAGCAGCCTGTCTGATGGAGGAGGAGGAGGAGGAGGAGGAGGAGGAAGACTACACTCAATGATGTCATCAGTTCACATGCAGAGTGACCCAGTACTAATACTCATGTCATGTATTTTATTGTTTTGTTTTTTTTTTCTGGGGAGCTGTCCATGTCTTTAAAATGTCATGAATGCACGTTTTATTGTTTATGTTTATATTAATCCGTCGGCTATGTTGAATAGAAAAATAATAATAAGCTCATCATGAGTTGTTACAGAACTTATTCACCACATGTTATACAGAACAAAAAATAAAAGTAGTAGCAGATATGAGGCAACGATAATAACCACGATGTTTCCAATATTTTCTAGAAGAGTGTTAGCCATGCTAGCATCCCTGTGAGAACAGCTACATTGATAACTGTTAGCCTACAATATCAACTACGAGGATTTGACTTGAAAGTCCTGCTGTGTGTGTTGTGCGTATGTTCATTTATAACAAAATTAAATCAATGTAATGTAATCGAAAAGTAATCAGATGTGTTTCTAGACGTAAAGTTTAATCGTCTGGCGTTGGTTGCTAGGAGACAGAACAGGCGGAACTAAATGCGGCTCTCATTTATGTTTCCTGCACGGACGTTTCATTCGGTTGCACAACATGTCCTTGACTTCCTACGAGAGGTGATAGCCAGTAAGTATACGTCGGCACCTGGAAGGTCGCTAAAGATTTCTGACTAGAAGTGGACATTTGTCGCCATGGGGATTTTTCCAGATGATGGAAAGGGTCTCCCCCCTCCCGGAATCGTCAACAGAAACTCGTTGTGGCTGGGCACTACAGGCTGGTTGACAGCGATGCTTCAGAACGCCATCAACCACAGGCCGCCGCTAAAAGCAGGTTAGCATGTTTGTTAGCTGGCTTCCAGACTGACTTGTGGTGGACTTTCCTCTCAAGTGTATGCAATATTGAATCACAAAGCACCAAACAGCCTGCCCAGACATGGGGCATTTAGCAGAGAGCAAACATGTGGTGTCACTGCAGTACTGTATTTGTTATGAAATTTTTCGCTGGGCTAGCTTAAAATCTGTGGTACCTAGCTACTTTTGTTACCCCAGGTGTCAAATGAGTAACAAATTAACTCTTAGATAATTACATACTAGTTGTTAAATTACTGATTTGTACACATACTGTAAACGGACACAACCATATTGTAATGCTTCATTAAACATAAAATGGACGATAAATTCACCCAATAACTTTTCCCTTCAGAGCTGTGTTAACATCCAGTCTATATACCCAATGTGATATAGTTAACTCATGCTTTGTCTGTTTCTTTATCCAGTTTAGTATCGGACTTGATTTCAGTACCAGTTAGCATTAGTAAAAACAGACAAATTTGAATTTCTTAAACTTGTTTCTACTTATTTTGCAAGGCCTTTAGTTCTATATAAGCATAGTTCTCTTATATTATAGTTGGGGTCGACTGATATGGCTTTTTCAGGACTAATGCCGAATATTGGAAATTAAGGAGACTGAAACTGGTATTTGGGACTGATATTCATTTGCACTTGAATGATACTCGTTGTGTCAAAATTTTAAACAAGTGATGGAATGAACCAAAGTACAATTTACTCAAGTACTGTTCTTTCATACAATATTCACATTATTTACCTGAGTATTTCTATTTAATGCTTCTTTGCACTTTCTCTTCATTACATTTATTTGTTACATTTAGTTATTTTGCAGGTTGAGATTATTCAGTGTTTGTTATTCAGTGTTTGTAGGCTCTTAATTGGGACATTTTACCAAACACATAGTGTGACCTTGTGTGAGAAGATGCTGCTTCAGCATCAAAGTAGCACATTTTTAAATTGGTTTATTTCATCACCAGTCTGACAGAAAAATCACCTATACAAAGATCATACTAACTGAATATCAGCCACAATAATATGTCAACCCCTATTTTATAGTATAGTCATGTTGTGTGCCTAATACAAACTATGATCTGTCCTATGTTCCACTTTTAGGTGTTCATCGACAAGTCCTGTTGGCAACAGTTGGCTGGTTCCTCGGCTACCACCTTACAAAATATGAAAATTACTGTTACGCCAAACGTGATCGAGATATGTTCGAGTATATCAGACTCCACCCAGAGGACTTCCCAGAGAAGGGTAAGTGAATATTCAGTGTTTTTGCTCTAACAGAAGAAACAAGAACCCAACAAACAACAATGCTGCCTCATGTAAAATGTTTGATGCAGGTCTCTTAATATTTTTCCACTGCCATGTTACTCCACACTGGCAGTGCATGACTTATTAAGTCTGGGAAGGAAGAGACCTACTCATCCCAATACCTTTTTGAGTTAAACAAATTATTTTGGACATCACTGATGATTGATTGATGAAATATGTGGCTTGATAGTTTGCAGGTGAATTTTCATTAAACACATGGGAACAGTTGTTCAAAAAAATAACTGCACAGTGATGATGTTATGTGTTTATTTAATACATGTGTTCCTCTTTATAAATATATCTTTATTACTTTCTATCTCTATGCTCTGTTTTCCTACTGTATATTATCTTACATTCTTTGTATATTTCACCATCCCTCACTGCAGTCATGATATTAGACCTGCATCTTAAAATGTGGTCAGTATGAGGGTATGGTGCCCCATGCTGAGTAGTTTTTTTGTACAGTTTGAAATACACTAGGATATTTGTAAGTCTTCACTGAAAAAAAACATGGTGTTTCATGTATTTGTCTTATGAATTATTCCTGTTTGTTTTATCTCACCAGAAAAAAAGACCTTTGCAGAGATTGTGGAGCCTTTCCGTCCTGTGCGCTAAGTGTCTGCAGCTGTTGAAGATGAGAGAGGGAACATAGACTACATCCGCTCTGAGTGGTCTTTTTGTGAAATATTTCTGTCATTTTCTGGTGAAATATAACTATGTAAATAAAAAAAAGTATACCAAAATTCAACATTTTCTGACTAAAACTTTCCTTGTCAGTCAAAACAATGAGCATGGTTCTCTATAAGGTTGTGTGATTAGGCAAAAATCAAGCCTAGAACTCTGTGCTGATGTTTCATGATCATGTAATCATTCAGTATTTATGCCCTGTCTCCAAACCATAGTTTCAGTTATTAACGTCAGTAAAAGATGATACAGAATTGATCATTTTTTGTCACTGCATATATATTTAATATTTATCAGAGGCATCGGATGACTGAATGTGAAAAATTCAGTTCACGTTCATATGACTTTGTTACAAATAGCATTTTTACAGTTCCAGAAATTTACTTAATGTCCATATATTTTGCATGATTTCTAATTTGACACGCCAATTATGTCCATATATTTCTCAGTAAGGCTCCGAGTCTTCTTGGTGAGGTCAGTCATCACGGAAAACAGTCCCATCAGGTGGAACTGGAAGAGAGCTTCAGGATCTGTGTCCAAGAGAGGCTCCAGCGTCGTGTTGAGTGTAGCGTTGTTCTTGATCTTGTGGTCATCCAGGATAACGAGACTGCTCTCTGCTGTGTTTCTTATGGCCTTGAGCATCAGGTAGTTTGCATACAGATCGCTGCATGACTCCTCTGCTGATTCACACTCCCACAAATCATCGGAGGGTACATCTCGCAGCAGGCTCGGCATGAGAATTGTTTGCTCCATGTCAGTGACAGCTGAGCTGTATCGTCTCAGAGCCAAGAGCAGGCTGTTTCTGTTGAATTTGGCCTCGGCAGACTGCATGGTTCCAGTTGGATGTGGTTGACGGTTCCTCTGCTGTGGTGGATGATGGTAGGAAGCAGTGTGCAGTGCAAAGCAAGAGAGCAGATACTGGTGAATTTATAGGCTGAGCTGAGGTGGGTTGATCAGCGTTGTTATGTAACTGCATCATCCGATGCATTTAGGAACTTTCTTAGTGCTATGTGGAGTCAAATCCTTATCTGTATTTGATTAACACAACCTGCAATAGAGGTCATAATAAAGCCTGGCTGGTTTGCACCAAAATGAACCCCAGTCAAATCATTAACTAGACAGACCACTGTGTTTGACTGGCTTCTGCGTGATGGGATAACGTGGTTTGATATTGATTAAGTTTAGAAATGAGCTGAGGGATGTCAAATATTGACCAAAAGAAAAGAATCTTAGTGTTCGGCCAAGGTCACCTGTGTTTAGATTTGCAGGTTATCTCGCAGACTGTACTCCGGGTTCTCCTGTTGTTTGTTTGCACAGATATTGCAAAGTCAGGAGACCTTACATGGTTAGCTTACAAAAGAAAAGTATAAGCTTAATCATGATATTAATTTAAAATTCAAGGAAGCCGACAGTGGACTGACAGGGTCCAGATGGACCTACGTGCAAACATTTTTTTTTTTATCCCCACTAATTGAAGGCTGATCATAAGGTTCTTTCATGTGTGTGACGAGCTCTGGTATTTTCTGCAGAATTGGAAATCAAAGCTCTGCAGACATTCTGTCCCTTGGTTTGGCAGGCTAACTGAAGAGAGGTGCCAAGCGCCACCCTGAACACGAAATACCAGTTTGTGTCACTGAAAAGGACGAGAATGATTGTGTAACAATGAAAGCTGCTGTTGGGATTTCAACTATATTCCTGCAGTGACTTGGACGGTGTGTTTCCAGCAGTTTGAAACAGTCTGGGATCTTTCAAGTTTTAAATCAGTTTTTATATTAAAACAGAGTTCAGCTGCTTAAGTGAACAAGACAATTATGAATTTAACCATTCATAAACTCCAACAGATATAAATCCTGTATCCTGTTGAGAACACTTTCAGACAAAACCTCTTTAGACCACAAGTTGATTAAATCATGTACTTTAAAGACTCAATCTTGAAATATGATAGTTAGTTTCTCTGTGTGTCCTGCACATACTACACATATAACTGACCACAGAGTGGATCTTGTGCTCCTGTGCACAAAAGGTGTCCATGAGCATTTCTATTGGTCAGGAGTCTAAACCAGCAAATTAATGTAATATGTGAAAAACATTGTTTCGCTTTCTTTTTCTCGATCCTGATTTTTTTAAACATATAGCCTCCCCTATTTGCTGCTGCACTGTGCATAATCATGTGGTAAACTCCCAAGAAACAATAGGCCAGTTTGTGCAATGTGAATACACCTCATCTACAGTTGATACTCCGGCATCTTAATCTGGTGAAAATGAAATTATCATACAATCAGTGTGAAGATTTTTTTTCTTTAAAGGAAATGAAACCTTTTTAACAAAAAAACATTGTCATTTTTAAGGCAAAATAGTGTCCATAATTGTTGTAAAACATTACATTTCAATGTCAGATCATTTTACATTCAGTCACAACATGCACATTCAGTTACTAATCACCTTGAATACAAGCAACAGTACAACAACAACGACACAAAACAAAGAACAAAACAATCTCAGGGAGAGTTTTAGATGTTAATCAAACATAAAAAAATATATGTATTTTCATGATATGTACATTTTCAATCTAGTTGTATTACATATGTTTTATTACACTTAAACTGTCACATTTAGTGCAATTTTTTTCTATCATGTTGAGTCAGTGTGAAAATTAAATAAATGCAGTTAACCTATAAAGTTAAGGGAGAGTGCAATATATTTAAATTGGTTATTCTATCTCCAATAATAAATCAAATGTCTAGTTATTAAATGTATACACAGTGACTCAACTTGATAGAAAAAAAAACATTGAATGTAACTCTTTACGTTGAACTTATGTAATTGACTTAGACCTAGTCCATACGTACACAGGTATTTTTAAAAATGCATTTTTTTTCCGTCTCTGGAAAAAGTCTGAAAATTCAAATGCAGGCTGTCAAGCACACGCCAGAGCAACAGGTGGCGATATAACCTCTGCCATACGGCTGCGCTGGCCAATCAAGAAAAAAATTCTGTCTTCTCATAAACACTGAAAATGGTGTTTCTGAACATGTGCACCCAGGCAGGTGTTTTCCAGAAACTCAATTTTCAGTTACCTGAAATGACGTTCACGTGTGCACATAAGGCCAAAACGCGTAGAAAAAGCTTTGTTTTAAAAAACACCTATGAACTTGTGTACATGGCCTCAGGTGGAAAATGTACATGTAATCAAAATACTTACAGTCACTGTTTTAGGCAAATTCTTTCAACAGACTAACACCCAAATACTGTAATTAGGGCACAGATGGCACAGGAAGTGGCCATAGTGCTTTCAGTAATGAGGTTCTGTAAGAAAGAGTTTTGCACTTTAACTGACAGCAATTTAAATGTTAGTCAGATTCCAAATTATGAATTAATTATAAGAACAATTTATGCATTATAACTCTTAGTAAGAAACCAACTCTGCTTTTCACATTGTGCCTGAAAGTCAGACGGCCTCCGTTCACTGAGATTCTCCAAACTCATCACCTGTTCAAATGTTGTAAGCTTTAACAAAACAGGAGTGACACATGTGAGAGCGCAAGCAGAGGGAGGAGGACACGTTCTCCTCTTCCCTCGGGTGACACACACACACACACACACACCCACAGATCACATCTGTATGGGACAGCTCAGTCAGTTCATTCAGTTCATTCTGTGTGGTGCGAGATGGGACTTTGCTCTTCATCAGTCACTCTTTCTTTCCTCAACACCGCTGCTTTCTGAAAATCCACACAAAAATGATACCGACTCTCCACATAGTCCAGCTTGTTGATCACTGATTCATTCCACAGGTTTCTTCTGTAGACCTTTGATAATGATTTCCAGGACGTGGGTAAGATCCATCATCTTGGTGAGCATGTCCATGATGTCGGGATGCTCTTGAGATCCACTGATAAACTCCTCCAGCGTCAGCTCACCTGAGGACACAAGAAGCAAAGATGAAGCAAAGGTTTTATGACTAGCAGACTGTTTATTGATGCTTACATTGATGAGTAAGTTCTGGTAACATTATTTCTAACCAAGAACATTACATTAGTCTTAGATTGACTGATCTTCCTCACCTTCTCCGTGCACATCAATCTTCTCATATATGAGAGTCACAATCTCTTCCGGGGGTATGTCGTAAATTCTGGTGATATCTTGAATAGCCTGATAGGAGAGTTTACACAGTTAATTGTAAGTTAAAGGGGTCACAATAGTCTTGTCATATATTCATCAAATGCTCTACCTTTCCTCATTAACCTTGTGTTATTACTTTAATGCAGGTAATAACTGCAAGAAGTGTTTTAAAAATAAATGTATAGTGGTTCTACTACACCTACAACAAATTCTAACACAGCTACAACCACTACAACAATGACACGCATCACCCTGAACAGAAACAGTCAGTATGGTGTGACAAGGTGAAAAGGTACCATGTAATCTGTCGGGTTAAACGGGCAGGGCCATATTTAGATCCCAGGGTTAGGTAAGAAGTTGCTTGGATTAGATGTCATGTCTAGTTCATGGCCAGTTAAACCCAAATCTGCCCTCTCAGAGAAGAGGGGCTAATCTTCACGAAGCACGAAACTGAACTGCTCAGTTCCTCAGTTCTGGGAAACTCAGATTATGAAACACTGAAAGAAAATGCCTTGTACCTTAAATATAGTCTCAAGTTCCTCTTTGTCGATTTTCCCATTTCCATCTTGATCGAAGAGCTTAAAGTACCACTTTAGTTTCTGGTTGATTTCTCCTTTCAGTAGTAAACTGATAGCTGCGATGTATTCGACAAAGTCTATATAGCCGTCCTGCAAAAAGACACGTGAAAGATGAGGTCAGGGGAAGGCCACACAAAAAGGAATTATTTCAATTATGGTTTTGAAAAGACTTAATTGTGTCTTATGGCATTTTATAACTGTGTGCGTAGAGGCAAATATGAGGAAACAATGATAGATATTTACAGATATTGTAAATCCTGTAATTCTGATGTAGGTGTTGGTCTGGTGTAGGTGTAGCTGTCAGGTGTTTTCTTACCCCGTCCATGTCAAAGGTGAAGAAGACCTGGTCCACGTAGCTGCTGGCCTCATCTGTCATACCGTTCATTTCAAGCATAGTCTTGAGCTCAAAGAGCGTGATGAGCCCTGAAGGAGACTCCCTCATGAATTTAGTGTACCAGTGGTGCATGTCCTCCTCCATGATATCATCCAGGCTGGAGCAGTGGCTCCCCATTATTCCTCCTCAGGTGCGATTCCGTCCAGAAATACTGCAGAGAGCCAACAGTGAGGTTGACGGGAGCGAGGCAGGTGGGTGCACAGGGCAGTGGCGACAGTGAGGTCTGGCTGAATCCTCCTGCAATGATCGCATCTTAAGTCTCGGGACTTCCAAAAGGAGAGATAACCCTATAATGGGATAACAGCCAAAGTCTTCCAAGAACATCAAGACGCTGCAAGCTCTCTGACTGAAGTGGGGCTGGCCTACGATCAGTTGGCACTCAAATGTACAACAAGGGGAGCTCACTCAGGTTGGAGCTTTTTTTGAGACAAAGGTGAATTTCTTTGTTCTTTTTTTCTTCCACATTCTTTTTATTACAGTCTTTATTTACTTTTTTTTTTATTTGTTTCTCTTCTGCTCACACATTGTTGAACATTACCCTTTAGTAAGACCTTTCTATCACTACTCTCTATTAGTTTGTACTCTCATGTGCATACTTGAATATCTTATTGCATGCAATTATGTACTCTAAATTTGCCCACATAGCTGCACACACTCGCAAAGATTATAACACACCTGTGGGATTCCTCTGGGTATTAACTGAGGGAACTCCTCTTGGAAAAGACTTAACCTATTTCTATACATAAACTGGTGAGGGGATATTTCTGACCCACAAAACACACATTAAGCCTCTTATGAAATATTACATAAAAAATATTTTTCATGATGAATATAGTCATGGGTACATTGAATAAACAGGTGAAATGTGCAATGATACAACATGCAACAAACATTTTCAAAAAAAAAAAAGAAAAAGAAAGAAAATGTAGATTTTTAAAGAGAAATGTAAAATAAGTTAGAGACTTGGTGTGTTCAGGTTCTGCAGGCCTGTCATGTTTTACCCTGTTTTTATGCTTTTTAAACATAAGGAACATCTTTGCTATTTTGATTCATCAGTATATTTAACAGCTTGATTTTCAACAGCAAGGGTGCTCAGGGTTCAGGTTCTGCTTCCATCAGTGAAGGACTGAGGGGTGCTGCAGGGTCGAGCTTAATTATGTGCCGGCTTGCAACAATTTAACAAGCTACGTAACACAAAAAAACGTTTTCAGTGAAGTTAAAATTAGCATGTTTTCCTGGCATGTCAACCAATCAGTAACAGTTACAGTGCAGATATTCAGATAAGGTCAGATATACAGTACTTTTTTACTGTACATGTTTTACCTGCTCATTTCAACAATCAGGTCAATAGGTCATGGTGTTCTAGCTGTACCTACAATAAGACCAGACCTGAGGTGTGCACGTTTGTGAGAGGATCTGATCTGCAGATTAAGTCTTTTGCAGGGCTGGTGGTTGTCAAATTCCATAGCCCTGAACTGAAACCAGCCATAATTTAAGTTCGCCAAATCTAGGATCCACATCTCATAACACTCACTCATAGATATCAGCCACCAGAACCAGAACCATGCATTATTCCTTGAGAAATGAACAAAAATGTCACATAAAACACATCTCAAAATGTTTAAGAAAGCATGAAAAATATCCTGGATCCACTCCTGTAACTGGATCCACACCAGAAGATAATAGAGTCTTATTCTGGAGCAAGACCTATCCATCCATGTTTTATGGGACTAATGGGCGCAGGTGAAAACATAACTTCCTCAGCAGTAGGTAATTATAAATTCTAACAACAGCAGTTCAAGACTGAAAAGGCAGCTGCTTGTGCACAGGTCAGACAGGATGGGAGCTGTGGGAGAGTCCATGACACTGTGCAGCTTCACAGTAATTTAAAAATATATGAGGGACATGAGAGCTAATCACCTCAAAATCTCAAATTTTAATAATGTTAAGACTGTCTGATAAAAGTATTTTTAGTTTTCCTGGTGACAGAAAAACTGAAGGACTGAAAAATGTGCATTTCCTGTTACAGAACTACTCAGGACTCACTACTACAATCCAGTCAGACCTCTTAGGTCTACAGGTCACGGTGTTCTAACTATACCTAGAATAAGATCCAGATCTGGTGTGTGTGTGCGTGCGTGCGTGCGTGCGTGCGTGAGTGTGTGCGTGTGTGTGTGTGTGCGTGTGTGTGTATTTGGTTGTGTGGTCTCTTAATTCTTTGCAGGTCAAAATTCCCTCACCTGTCTGAAAATGTGCAAAGCATCAAATCATTTTCACCCTGTTCCAGCTTTATACGTTCTTCCATCAGGTAAACTTATGATATTTTTAAAGTATTCTGTGTGATTTTTCTTGCAGAGAAAAATAGTGACTATTAATTACACATACATTTTCCATCAAATCTTATTACAAGAGTTCAATATAAAGGGCAATGCCAAGTTGTTAATTATGTTTATTGATAAAAAAAACAACAACCTTTTTATCACATTACTTAATTCAGACCTATTAAAATACTTGTATTTATTCATTTAATACATATAAAGCTTTGGGAAACATAAACATGATGTGCTTTAAGGTGTTTTTTACTAAAGTGTTATGTATTACAGTGATGCATTTATCTGCCTCCTGAAATTAATATATAACAATTCCATAAGACATAATATTCAAATGACTCAAGTTTTAAGATGAGAATCATTTTACACTTGAGGCATTGAGGAGCAGACCTTAATTGAGTTGGTGTCAGTAAAGAAAAACGTAACATACAAATACGTGTTTAACCAGCACTGCTGACCCTTGGCAGACCTTTGAGAACTGTGGCTACGATGAAGCCTTGAGACTTGTGAAGTGCTGCTTAAACCAATCAGGCAATCAAAGCTCAGTGTTCTAATTAAAGTAAATCTGGCTTTAGACGATTGACAATTCTCAAAATAGGATTGAGGAAATGAACGGCCAGTGGCCACACACAACCCAGGCAGCTATCATGCATATACTACCAGGATCCACACTGCTGCCCTTTGCAATAACACATGAGCTCTCACTGCTGCCAGCAGGTTAAAAAAAAGTGTTTAGTTTAACAGAAAGAGTTTAATCACCTGCAGAAATACCCTCCCTATCTACAGAGCAGCTTAAGTCAACTAAAGTCATGCAGTCTGAATCAATAAATCCAGTGTTAACAGAGATGTGCTGCTTATTTATAGCAGTATTTACAATATTTTGCAATACTTGAAGGTTTCACAAGCACGTGGAGTGATTGGGTTTATAAGAAGCTTGTTCATCCAACTGATGTACAGCTGTTTCAGCTTGAACTCTTGACCAGCATGTGGCTGTCACGCAGTGTGGAAGTCTTCCCCTTCAAAAAGGGGGGGAGGGGGCTGAGGGATGACTATTTCCCTCCATATACGGTACGATTAAGAATTCTTTTCAGAGTACCCGATATTATATCTTCAATCAAACTCAGCTGTGTATTGGATTAAATCTTCTCAAATCGTGTTCACCAGTAAAAAAAAGATGTATGTAATTAGGAATACAATGTTCTTAATAAACACCACTACCATCTCCACACAGAGGTAGAAGAAGTACTCAGATCTTTAACTAATAGTGATAAGTGTAGAAATACTCTGTTGCAGGTCTAAGTCATGCATTCAGAATGTTACCTTTGTAAAAGTACAGAAGTATTAGCAAAAGTGAATTACTTTCTGCCGGGCAGGTTGTGCATTTAATCTTCGCTTCATCTATAATATTACAACATAACTTGATTGTCTGTTTTGGGTTCATTGATCAAACTCTGCAAAGTAATTAGTGAATAAATGTGTCAATTAAATGCACTACACTAAAATAAAAAACAACAACAAAAAAACAATATTTCCTTAGAACTGGAGTGGAGAATACAATGGAAAATACACTCAAGTAAAGTGCCAAAATATAGTACAGTACTATATTATAAGTAATTGTTATATAAAACCCCAATACTTGGCATAGTCACTATGTCAGCCTTGTTTACACGGTATCCTGGAATCAGAGTCCGAATTAACTGACTCTGAAGTTAAACTGTAACTGAATGACTGTAAAAACTTATTTCAAGCTTCACGTTAACTGCACAGTTTCAGCAGCGATACATACTGGACCTGTAAAAAACACTCTTTATCTGACAGAACATGATTATTTTAATCAAACCAGTACCATCAGATGTTTTCTTATCCCAAAAAATGAACTCGTGAAAGAAAAAAAAACCCTCAACCAGCTGCCATGAAGACTAATTAAAACCCATCTGCTGGAAAACTCACTGTCTGTGGGCAGGTGATCTGGCATAAACATTAATCACAGCTGTAATCTTATTAGAGAGACAGAAGTGTTGACATGATCACTGGCAGGAAACAGACTGCAGCCTGACACACTTACAGCTTTAGCTGCTAAACATATTACTTACAACTACTGATTTTATATAGTAACAATCTGCAACGAGCACAACTGTAGGGGAAAATATCAACCTAGTCCTGCCTGTAATTACTACATATAGTATGTCTGCCCTAATTTAATCTCTCAAGTATGATGGTGCCTCGACGTATCACATTAACTCCACCAAATGACAAAGTTCTTCTGGTCTCCTTCTCTTTTGTTTTCCTTTCAGTTTAGGTTTTGTGTATTTGGTTTTCCCCTTTTTTTCCCGTCTTCTTTTAGTCACTTCTCAAGCTGCGTCACAGCTCTAGCAAAGTACAATATGGTGACGTAAATGACATTGTTGTACCTGTGCTGCTTTCAACAGAATTATATAGATCAGTGTGGACAGAAAAGAGGGAGTACCTGCTCACCTGTATGTGGGACATGCACTCCCTCTACTGTTCAACCACAAAGGTGATTATAAAAAGGCCTGCAGCAGGTTGATGAAGGCTGAACCATGACACGTGTCAAATAATAAACACTCAAAGAAATGCAAAACAAATGTGACGCTTTCCGTGATGTACTGTACATGGATCATAAATATAATTTGTTACGGAAATTACAAAATTGTTGCTCCACCAGGCTGCACAGTTCTCTCAGGCTGATTTTCCTACTGTTTGTTGCTCTCCAGGCAAATTATCTATGAGCGTGCAACAGTTTTGTTTTGCAAAACGTGTTCGGTGAAGGAGAACAGTAATGACACTGATCTGCAAATATAAAACACTTGCATTTCCATTAAAAACACGTACTCAGCCACGGGTTTTGTACAAAAAGTCATGAATGAATCACAGTTAAAGTCAGCGAATATAAATAATTAAAGCGCTTACATTAATATCAATACTTACAATACACTTCATAAAAGTGTAGGCACATTACAGTAATACACAATAAAATCTCAAATACCATATGAAAAATACGTCATACATGCAGCTTTTTGTTAGCTTTTTCTTGTCAGTATGTAGAAGTCCATGTTACCTGAAACTTCCCCACACTACGGATGAATTTTTAATTAACAAACAAGATCTTCCATGTGACCTGCAGCCAATGTGGGTTTGTGTGACTTGTGGGAAAGGAGTACAGACTCATGGGAGAATCACACAGATGTCTGACAAGTCTTGTGTTTTAACCACACACCTTGCTGTAGGAAGTTTGGCGTTCATCTCAGTGTCTTGAAGTAAGATTTGCTCACTGATCTGTCAGCGTCACTGGTGTCTTACAGACATTTTTAGGGAAACAGGATCTATGTACATCGGCTCTGACTCATTTGGCTCCTGGTCATATAGGAACTGTCTGAACACGTTGTAAACCATCTCCCTGCTCAGAGTGAAGTTCCTCAGCTGATCCTGCCCTTCTTCAGGCATGAGAAACTCCAGCTGGTAGTCAGCCATGACTGAACCGTTTCTGTGGGGAGAGCAAAAAATAAACAAGTTGCTGAAACTCAGCGCATTTTCCAAGGGAAATGTGCTAAGGACAAAAGGTTAACCACCCCCCAAAATGTGGCCCAGAACCACTAAGTGTGTTTACCTGAAAGAATTTATCTCAGCTTTGGAGAAATAGCGTCCTAGAGCAGGGGAGGATCTGTAGAGGTCAGCGAGCTGGGTGGGGCAGGATGAGGCATGCAGAGAAAAACAATGAGAATGAAATGTTTTTGGTTGATACAATCTGTCTTTCACTTCACCGTTAGATCTATTACAGCTTTCTATTTCAGTGGTCTCTAAGAAAAGACCAGCTACAGATGGCTTTCAGCAGCAGCTTTTATGAAGAGGTTTCTGTTTTGTGAGGCTTTGCTGTGTGGAAGTAATGGATGTTACATGGACGTAATAACACAGTTGTCAGACTGAAGTGTGAAATGAGATCATGGAAGTTAGAGTTACGAATTAGAAGCAAGTCTTCATACACTTTTTCTTGCGTTTTATTTATCACATCTATCTGTAAACATGTTGCTTGGTAATGTATGTGTTCAATGTAAAGAACACTGAGGTTACTTGCAATGAAATGTGTTTAATACCATAAAACAAACTACCTTAGTAACATAACTACTACATAACCACTGAGTCACTGCCAGTGATGCGATGTAACTAAGTACATTTACTCAAGTGCTGCCATAAGTACCATTTTGAGGTACTTCTACCGCCTCTGCTACTTTATACTTCCACTCCACGACATTTTGGGGGAAATATTGTACTTTTTACTTCCTTATATTTACTTGATAACTTACGTTGCGTGCATTCTTTAATTGATCTATTTTACTGGCTTCCTCACCTGCACACGTATTTTATATATATATTAACATTTTAGTTTGACTTTTCTTCTTTTATGAAAAAAAGAAAGAAGAAAAGGGGGCAAGTTGGCTAAAAAACTCAGTCAGTTTTCTATTCATCATGATAATATGGGTGTGGTTACAGGAAACAACTGATGCAACAGCAAAAGAATAAACAGTGTATACAAAAGTTAAATATTTGATTGCAGGCACATTCTACTATGACAAACCTTTTCTTGAAAGCCTGCGGCGAGTGCTTGGCTTTTATTGGAAGAAATGGTGAGAAGTTCATCTGTGAACACAAGATTGGGAAGTTGGAAACTCCCACTGAAGTACACTGGAACTTTAAACAACGAAGGGTCAAAGTCCTCATCCGGGTCCTTGTGGATCGCTGCTCAAAGAGAAAACTGGGTCAAAACTGGAGAAGTAACAGCTGTTTGAAATCGGAGCATTGTGTGATCGTTAGCTTTCCATTGTTGTACACAAAGTGTTAGATGTCATAAATGAAACCTGACCTCTCTCTCATGGTGAAACCTTACCTGAGCACACGGCCATAGAAATTATAATCACAACAACGATGAGCGAAATGATGAGGGCGATGATCATCCATACTGTGATTTTGCACTTCGCATTCTCGGACTCATAGACGACCTCATTCAGCTCTCTTTTTACCCTGAACACAAAGCTCTAAAAACAAAACAAAAAATAGCCTTGTCAAGACATGTCTACAGCCCATACAGGTTCAAATTTGATATCTAGATAGATTTTATGTGGCGTATTAATTGAATGGGACATGATTCATAACGAACAGAGCATAAAAGAAGTTATCCAGAGTTACGAGAAGAGTAACCAGGGGCTGAATGTGGAAAAAAAAAAAAAAAAGTTCAGTGAGTTTTTACATGGTGCCACAAAGTTACACTTCCTTTATCCTATGTGGAAGAAGGAAATGCCCAAGACGCAACACATTTATAACATTTATTAATAACCGTCTTCATACCTCTTGAGTATTGTTTAGCACTTCCGGAGCACATTGATGTTCTGCTGCATGGTTGTTGGGCACCGCTCCCCTATTGCATCCGTTAGTCTGTTGAAAAGACGGAGCAGACACACCGTACGTCACTTTCCTTCCTTTAAAAAGGGAATACGTCAGCTAGACGACAGCATGTTGATTCACTCACTGTCATGATTCATTTCAGAAAAGAACGTTTCCACAGAGACAAGAGCCCTCTTTTGCCTTTCACACAGAAATGTGAAATTCATGCCAACAGAATGTGTGATTCTTATCTTTTAAACAGCCGATGAACCTGAACAAAACCAACGCAAGATACTCACTCACCTGCACTGGAAGGAACAAGTCTGTCTCTGCTTCTGCTGCTGCATCAGGGATGTCGCAGACCACACTGTCTCCATTACCTGCTGTCACCTGGTGGGGTGGAAATGTTACTGTGAGCACCACAAAGGAAATGTGTGCAGTTTGTGCAAACTGATGTCACACAGAGCCGTAACTACAGATTACTGTCATTATCCAGACATCTCTGGATTTTTTATTCTTTATTTTAAAAAAAATATGTATATTTATTTCCAAGTTGCTTAATTTCAACTGTATGAGAATGAGACGAGTCACGGTACAATAATAATAATAAAATATCAGGGTATCACGGTATTACAAAATTATCACAATTATCATTATTAGTTACATTCAAATGATTTTTTTTGGTTAAACACACACTTTATTACAAATCCCCCCAAAAATATTATATCCTGACAGACATAATATAAGCTTTTAATATCTTATTTTCTAAATAACACTTCAACGGTGCATTTCAATACTGTATGCGGACAGTATGTATGAATATCATTAGTTCAGTTTAATATCACGGTTTTCCTCAAAACCTGGTATATCGCTGCAACCCTACAACTGTCTAAATCCAAAGTTTTATACATATAACGTTTACAATCACATAAAAAAATGCAAAGAGAGACTGTATGGGATTTTTCCATGAACAATTATTCAAACCAACAACTGATTATCAAAGTAACTGCCTCTGTCAGTAAACTTATTGATTAATCGACTAATGCTTTCAGCTCTAATGATAATTGTGATATTAAAAAAACACTAATGTATCAGCCAACATTCAATAGCATATATAACCTAGTATACTTGTTATTATTACAAGTGTTTTCTATGTCATTTTCATGAGCCTTTTACAGTGTAACTCTTATTATAACCTGGCAGGACACCAAACAAACTCTCATTTATCTGGTGAACTCACCCGTTCTTCGTTCCCATTCGTCGATATCGGCTGCAGCTGGATGGACATGCTGGTCAACTCCATGCGACAAGTGGGACTGAATCCTGTCAGCCTGGCTGAGCTCCCAACCCGGAAGTACCTGCTACTATTGTAACTTTTAATGATGAAACACTCGGCGGGACCGTAAACGTCGCAGATTGCAGTTGTTTTTTTTTTTTTTGTGGTTTTTTTTTTGTTTTTTTGAAACAAACCTACTTCCTCAAAAACAGCACGTCACACAGCGGGTTCAGACTTTACAGACCGTGGGAAACGTTTTGATTCCCGGACGAGGACAGAGACTTCTTCCTACGTCGGTCGTCCCGCAGCAGCCAGGTGAGTTTCTTCAAGTTTCGACACAGCTGACGTGGGAAGGCGTTGTCAAGACGTACAGAGAGATAGAAACTGTGTTGGGAGGGGACGTGACCCGGACCATGAACAGGACATGTATCTTCTGTAGATCGACTTAAGCTTCTTACGGTCGAGATAGATTTAGTAGAAACTGCGTGTAAACACATACTTTTATTTAAGTGTCACTGTCAGGTGACACCTTATCCAGCTTTTCTCCCTGCTGGTGAAGGTCTGGAAGATTTTACGACTGATTAATATTTACTTAAGCAAAGCATGTGGTCTGTGTGTGAGGGGTCACATGGCTGTTGCTCTCTTGCTTGTGTTTAGTTTAGATCTTCCTTCACAGTGAGAAACACACAACTCATATTATGTCACCTGTTGCTGCACCTGCTTTTAACTTCATTCTGTATAAAAAACAGTTCTAAAAAGACAATGAACATGTTTTTAAACATGGGGATTTTACACACAAATTAAGTCACACAAGCCTAATTCAAGATGCAGTTTGCAGATAAAGTAGCCTCCAAATTTCAGGGAGACTGGAATACATTTTTACCATTATGAATTACTGCAGTTCTACATGGAGCCCAGCAGAGGGCGACATATCACAGGTGTACACATGTATGGATTAGAAAACCATGCTGGTAATACCCTGAGGAAAAGGTGCAGTGTCCTTAAAGATCAGGTCGTACAAGTACACAGCGATATCAAAGCAATTCTCTGATTCATTTAAAAATATTTTTGAAAAGGTTCAAGGATTGTTAGAATATCCTCTGGCCCTGCAGGCACACAGCTGTTTTGAGTTATTGCAATTAGACCTCTGCTCAGGCTGAAAACTGAAAAAGCTACAGCGGGGGGAGGAAAAAAAAACATGATTCCATGTAGTTGTAAAAATCTTCAAGCTGTAACTTGTCCTACACTAACAGGTGCAGTCATGCTGCTAATCAGTTTTAGGCTCAGTGGAGGTCCAGGGCTTGTGGTCCATTCTGGAAAAACCAGCACGGACCGGAACCAAAACCAAAACTGGTCTGTGATGTTTTTTTTTCCCAGCAGGGGTGCGTTCCTCTGTACTCAGGGAAAAAAAAACCTCAGAAAGTGCAAGTTACATAAACAATTACTATTTCTATTACTGTTTTTAACTACAACAAGCACAGTTAAGCTGTAAAAAAAAAACAAAAAACAAAACTCTTTCGCCCCAAAAATCAAAGCATTGCCACGATTAAGACAATATTTAAGATTCTAGTCTGCTGACTGGACTGAATTACCATTTTATTTCACTCCATTCATTTAAGGTGGCGTACTTCATGGAAATGAAAAGCAGTAAGCAAAAATCAACATAATCAAAAAAAACAAAACAAAAAAACACCAAGGTGCACGTAATTAAAATTAGCATCTGACAATTTTTTATGTCAAACACAACAAAATACTTGATTCTGTTCTGAACAAATATTCCAGCCTCTCAGTAATTTAAGATAAGAAATGAATGTTTTATCAGCTGCCACTGAATTAACAAACCGAGTAACATTAACCTCTCTTTCATCCAGCGGGAGAAGGGGGAAGTTTGGCTGTCTACAGGAGAACTGTGATCAGCAGAGACTTCAACACGTAGGCATCATCATCATCATCATTGATATTACTGGACAACATCTGTTTAGTCTTGAGATGTTTAAAGTGAAAAACAAATATTTATGTGGAATATTTGCAATGTTTGATTTGAAACAAATCCAAAAAATGATCAAATAAATCTTCAGATCAGATTATGTGGGTTTTTTGTTTTGTTTTGTTTTGATTTGTAATCTGATGGATAAAGTTAAAATAATTGCCATGTCAAGCTATTTCTATACCTGACTACATTTCAAAGTAATGTGAACCACATGTGTTCGACCAAACACATGTAACCTCAGCCTGTTTTTCTTACTTGAGAAGGAGGCTGTTTTATTTTCTTAACATTTCTGTGCATTTATAACATCAGAGGACCTGAGCCTCCACAGTAGCTCTGTGATTTAGATATTTTATAGAATACAAAATAGAAGACAAGCAGAGAAGTAGACAGACATACACCCAAATAAAACTAAATAAGCAATTTACATAAATTTCGACCTAAAGTGATTTGTTATGATGTCAGAACATTATATATCTGCTACGTGAATCTAATAATATATTTCTAATATATTTTTGTTTGCCTTCGCCAGCCCAGCATTCAGTATTTCCAAAAGTCCTGTGCATGTGATGGAGACTTCTGACATGGAAGTGCACTCTTAACAATGTCTTTGACTCGTGTCGAATCTTGGAAAAGAAAAAAAAAATGATCGTGGAAAAAGAGGAGTCTGGTCAACGTGACACAAATGTCCTCTGCCTGATAATGGAGACAGTATCGACTGTGACGCTCGTGTCCGTGTGTGGACATCAGCTGCTTCTCGTGAGCCTCCAGTGTTTGTAGACCTGTTCTATCGATGGCCGGGAGATGGTAGCAGAGGGACTTCAAACAGGGCCAAGACATTTGAGACAGGAGTAGCTTTCAAAAGAGTTCTCTGATCAAAAGCATAGAATAACTTATCCATATGTATATTCTTTCTCTTACACAAACATTCACAGCTCATGTCTTGCTTTGTGTTCCTCCTGACCCATCACCTCCTGCCCGTCCTCTGTCTCAGCATCACCCTCTATCTGCTTGGCAGGGCATGGCTCTGAAGGCTGCTGTTTCTCCCCCACAGTCTCTGAACTGTGGGGCTGTTCCGCTTCCTGCTCCTCCTCTGGATCTCTCCTTTGGCCTCGGTCACTCTGAAGTGCTTCATCCTCTGTGTTTTCACAGTCCCTGTCCCTCTCTTCAGCTTCTTTCTGTCCATATTCGGCTTCCTCTGCTGGGCTGTCCAAAACCTGGTCCGTGTCCCCATTTCCGTTGGGGCTGTACAGTTCGCATGGGGACAGAGACTCCTCTCCAGCCGACCTCCGGTGCTGTCTCGTGGGCGGGCGCCTCTTGAAGGAAAGCCGTGCACGAGTCTGTTTCGGTGAGAACCAGAAGAGATCATGTTTTCAAACAAAATCAAGTCAACTTATATTTATTAAACTGCAAAGAATCTATATTCGGCATCAGTTAATTTGTTTTTCCTGAATGATTTTTGGCCACTGTCCAAGTTTAATTAGCATATGCGTGAGAGCACTGCACAAAATGGTACCTAGAGACTCTAACTAGGCTAAGGGGATTACATCTTCAATCCCCCTTGCAGCAGCTCTCATGCACTACAGGGGCATCTTGCTGCAGCTTATCCAAGGCCTGCTTAAAGACAAGATGCAGAACACCCACTGAGAAAACGCGTCAACGGGGACGGGGACCATGTGCCTGCTCTGACGTCACGGCTCACTCAGCGAATAGCGTGAGAAACGCTTCAATGTGACAGCAGCTCATGCGTATCACTGAATGACTCAGAACTCAGTGATTTTGGGGAGACTGTGTCACCGTGAAAGTCACGATCTTCAACATGATCACATAAGTAGTCCAACACCAAAATAGCCCGGATCCATTTGTCCTTGAGATCGTGATGCTAATGAGCAGCATTCCGTATGTTTACCTTGTTGAAGCTCGGCAGTGGTGTGCCCTCAGGAGGGTTGCTGAAGCTGACGGCATCCTCCTCCTCACTGGACTGACGCGAGGGCCGCAGCGTGGGGCTCAGCGGGCTGCAGGGTGTGGTGGGGGACAACGGTGCCGGCTGTAGCTTCACCTCGGGACTCTTGGGTGAAGGCAGCAGAGCGGTGGGTGACAGGGCAAGATTGGCCTGCAGGGTGGGGGAAGGAAGATCCTGAAGCCTGGACACTATAATCTCTTCAGCACACTGTGTTCTCATGAAAAATTAACTGTAAAACAATGGGGCTGAATTTATTTAAACAGCTATGTTCAGCATTAATATACTTCAAAGTTAAACCGAGAGTAAAACCTGAGATTGTTTCAGAGAGGGAGCCAGGCTAATTCAACAAAAACGTCAGTCTATTAGGAAATATAATAGATTTGTGAAGGAAAGATTAAACATCGTCATGCGACTTTAATCATGGATGTTTCACTTAAAAACCTATTTCAATAACAAAACTTATTTTAAATTTAGAAAATTAAGAACTGATAGTATATCTAGTCACAGCATGGTATATTATTACTTAAAATGTGTATCTAAGTTTGAAATCTATACATTTAAAGAATATAATCATAAGTATTATACAGGTTAAACACACTGGAGACTAATCTGCTGGCACCTGCCACCCTCCTGCTTTGAATGCACACCTGTTGGCAGTACATCCTGGCATTACCTTTTAACAGTCAACATCATGCTGTATTCACTCATTCAGATCTAAAGATCTAAAAGAAAAGTTCGTTCCCCCGACCACTGCTCAGGTTCAGAGGATGGTACCCTACCTGCACCGGGGAGAAGAGGAAGAGGGAGAAGCGGCAGCCCTTTTGTCCCATGGCTGCCAACCGTGTGAACTGCTAACTAAACGAACGACGGTGTGGAGTTAAAGCCTTACCAGAGGCTGTGTGGCCCATTATCCACTTAGCTCATTAATCTGAGCAGATTGTGGCATCAGGGACAAGTCCTTCCCCTTTTTCTCAGCATGCAAGCAGCTCTGGCACCAGTGTCAACTGAACAGTGGGTGGCAGTAATGGCTCAAATATCTCTCAGTCTCCTCACTTCTGCCTGTGTACTACATCCAGTTTTGGGTGGTAGCACATGCAATCTGAATGGCATGCTCAGATTGCAAAATAAAAAATAACTACAGTCAGTCCAGATTACATTTGTATAAATAAATTATAGTTACACTGACGAAGATTAATTGAATTGTGATGAAAGGTTTTGTTATATGAATATGCTGGACATGTTCTACTATATTCTACATAAATTGCTCCTATAAAGTTGCCAGTTTTGTTATTTGTGATTCAACCACTATATTTGTGTGATTTGTCTTGAGAGTGGAGTTTTTATTAGTTTTTATTTACACTGAAGATTGAAGATGTTACAAGAGCAAAACCCTTCATGTGACCTCTGATTCAAAAAGAGCAGCAACAACGAGTTACTCGAAGGAAACAGCACATGATGCTGAATACGCTCAGTACAAACGTACTTTGTGCAACTGCTGGTTCTAAAGTGATTTGACCAACTGTAAATGCCGGATATGCAAAACTCACAATTTGCATGAAATAGTTTTGGGATGTTTACAGCCATGTTACTGTGGCAGTGTTTGTGTGTACAGTTTATTTCTTGAGCATAATTTAACCTTTTCTATTTTACGGCCTTTTTAATAAACAACAAACAAAACAACAGTTTGACTTCTACTTTTGTTCCCTGTTTTTGGTACATAACAATAACAACAGAACTCAAGCTTGAGTCGTATTCAGACTAATTTACATTTTTTGTAATCTAATGGATTATGTCACAAATCATAAAATGGTTATGTTGTTTGCATTCAGTTACTAACTACATTTCATGGTCACATGACCTGACCCTGACTACATCCTCCAACAGCATTTCATTGGTGATGCTGGTACTTGTTTCCCCATTTCCTGCGCAAAACCTTTAAGTGTTGGGAAGTTCACCTACCTGAAGTTTCTCGATGATGGGCGAGTTCTTCATCTTGATTTTAAAGGGATTTGGGGAGACGATAGTTTTCTGCAAAAGAACAAAGTCAGGGTGGAGTTCATGAAAAGACACATCACAGCCTCCACTTTGACACATGGAAAGTTAACACTAACTTTATTTTTGCATAATACAAATATCTGTTTGTGCACTTTGTTTGATCAGTTAGCTGAAAAACAAAAACAGCATCACAAACACATCTTTCCCAGATTAAAGACAGCACACTGTCTGCTGTGTTGATATTGTGATGCTGCAGTGTTCAGTCGGCCCGAACAAATCCCAGCCTGTTCTCTGGTCGAAGACCTCCTTTGTACGTCAAGAAAACAGATTTGTAGCACATGGGTTAGTAAGGGAACAAATCTACTTACGTCTGATTCCTCATTGTCCTCTTTTTGATTTTTCAACTTCAGGGAACACGGAGGTCGTCTTCGAAATGGCAGCTAGAAAGAGAAAGGTCTGTGATCACAAGCAGTCCATACACAAGTACCTCATCTGGATTTGCGTAATTCTGTGCAGATACTCTAACATACGGTATAATATATAAAAATAAAGTACCTCATCATTTGAGGTGGGCATTGGTAGAATGTGACCTTTGAACCTTCCAGCCAGCTCAGCCACAGATGGCTTGGATGGAGAATTCTCCTGGAAAAGAGAGACATTAAATGAAACGGCTGACAAATACTTTGTTATCAACAGTCTTTATATTTTGTTTGTTACAAACTTCTGTGTTGCCTCTCAAGAGTTGATGGCATCACTGCTAAAGGCAATATCTGTGATATATGAGAGGAGATCAGGTAAAAACACTTCATTTGAAGGATTCTTTGCATGACATTTTCTTTCACTTCCTTCTGACAAACTGCTTAAGTGCATACATTCAGAGTGGCGCTACTGGGAAACAGCTTCAGCTGAGCACTATCATAACCTCTTCTCGTACGGGTTATCAAATGTTAATGCACTGATGGAGGATGATTTATTTATCATCAAACACTGAATTATCAGACAAAACAGACATCAAAGATTAGGTAATCATTCCACAGTTATACAAAATAGCAGTCAACAAACACATGCACACATGCATCTTACGTGTACTTTAACATTTTGTACCTTAAACTCTTTGTTTAGATGATGAGAGATGAGATAACAGATAGCATTCTTAGAAAAAATGCTGTGATAACATGAATTTACAGCAAAGTGTCTCAAGATTGTACAAACTATATTTTAATTTGTATTGGGTTGAGCTAGGACTATTTTGATAATCGATTCATTGTTTCAGTCATTTTCCGAGCAATGACAAGCAGATGTTCTAATTCCAGCTACCTAAATGTAAGCTTATGTTGCTTTTCTATGTCATCTATGATAGTATATTTAGAGTCTCTGGGTTCTGGATGGTCAGCTGGACTAAAGAAGCAATCTGAAGACATGAATTGGGCTCTGGAAAATTGAGGCAACATGGCAATGAAGCACAACAAGTGAATGATATTTAGGGCAGTGACTTGCTGAGCGAGGCAAGCTAAAAAGAACAATGCATTCTCATTAAGCATGGGATCTGCAGAGAGCTATTTTGCAGCGGAGCCGGGAGATGTTCTCAGATAAAGAACGCATTTTACTTCCTCGTAGACAGGTTGAGAAACACAGCGGGGAGAGTGAGCGTGCAGACTACAAAACCACTTCACCAGTGTGATGTTCAGTGCCGTCCTTGGAGGAGCTCATCTCTCCTGATACAGAGCGTATTTTGAGGGTTAGAAGACCGGAAGTGACCCCCCTCCCTTCTCTCTACAGCTGTTCAGCATCACGCTGCAGCCTGTGACAGGAGGGACCTGTCCTTGCAGCCTCACACTGTTATCAGTTCTTGGCCTCTTTACTTTGAGTCTCTCCCACTAGTCCCAAGCTGATTGCTAAACTCCCCTCCTCCACGCCGCCTTTTGATGACCATTAACTCACTCCACATATCTGTGGCCTAAGTGATAAGTTGGCTGATGACTGCAGGCTGGAATGCGCACGAATGTAAGCCTTGAAAACAACACGCTTTGTTTTCCCAGTTCTCGTTATTTTTGTGCCAAGTATTTGGACTGTGAATGGGTCGAGGTGTTTGTTCACAACATGAGCTCCGCCAGCAGATTCTCATGCGTCACGTCGCCTTTTAATTATTTTCATTGTACGGTCACTGCTTGTGGTACTCCTCCCTTTCGCTCTCTAGCCGTAATACTACATCTCATTTCCATCCTACTTTTATTGACCACTAAAAAGCTCATGCCTCTCCTCCTCACAGCTGCCAATTCTGTCACATTTCCTGGGTGTGTGCACTCTCAGTTCCCTCCCTCTCTGCACAGTTTCAGCCATGGAAACATGAATCTCCCAAGCTTCACAGACACACACATTCCAAACTTTAATCACAAGCTTTATTTTTCTTTTCCCCCTTGTTCTCAACATGACCTCACCACCTTGTTCCCTCCACCCAATCGTATTACAGCATCAGCTGGCCCCGCAGTGCCTCTGTTAGCGCTTCTCCGCGCCGCCTCCGTGTCCTAATCCACATCCCAGCCCTTTTCCTGAGTTCTCTTTTCTCATCCGTGATAAATAGTAATCATCGGGGACCACCCACTCTCCACACCATTATTTTGTAACCTATAATTGTTTAACTCTTTCCTGTCCTTCCAAAAAAACAAATGCCTCCTTCAGAGGGAGCACAAGCTCTAGTCACAACAGCGCTGGCAAAGGAAGCAGGGCTTTGTCTGATTAAACTGCTGCTCAGATGTTTTGGGTGGAGAAAATCAGAGTTTCAGTTTTTTTATAGTCTAATTTTATTTACATGACACACAGGGGGGATCTCTAAACATGCAATCAACCTTTTCTTTGTTTTTCTTCCAGTAAGTCACCTCTATTCCTGACACCTGGTTTAATAATTTTTAAGTAATTTCGCAGTAAAAACATCTTATGTCTAGATATAGATTGAGGCTGACCAAAACATTTTGGTCATGTGTAACAAAGATCATATTTTCCATGTTCTGGGAATATTGCTAAAGTGACTAACAAAAATGTCAGAGCTGTATGAAGTTTTAAAAAGCTTCAGCTGAATTAATTATTCAACAACCTTCTGGTTTTAACAGAAGTCATTTCAGATCCATTAACATCCTTCTCTGCGTCCTTTCATAGCGGGTTCTTATCTTTAATGAGCTCCTTCATGTAGACGGAATATAACGTCGGACTCGATGCAAATACCTCCCCTGACTTCAACTACATTTACCTCGAGGACAGTATATAAGCTGATAAATGCAGTTTTATTCATGTTAAAAGTAAAAATGTCATAGGAGTGTATTACAAGCATTAAAACTTCCACGTTTGAGAATACATATTTTGTTATAAGCTTTTTATCCGCCATGATTTGAACAAGAACCTTCCTCTGAGGCACTGTCCTCAGCCTTAAACAAAAATCTATAATATAAAAAAGGAATACTAATCTTTTATTTGCCTGCTGGAAGTAAATTGAAAGTAACAACACAAACGGACTCAAATGATTTCACTACTTCATTCAGATAACAAGGGTCATGTTATTTCAGTGAGCGAAGCCGAGCCAAGGCCTTCAGTGGGTTATCAGTTCTGCACATGGTTAACTCAGCTGGGACCCTGATCTCTGTGGAAGAGTGGGAAACTTTGGTTCACTGCAGGAGAGAGCAGGCAAACTATTTCTGGGGCTGTAGGCCTGGGAAAAAGCCCCAGAGCTGTGTAGGCAGCCTGGATCAGAGCTCTGCTCTGTAACCCCTCGGCTCCTAAGAGAGACTGTCCCTGGATATGTAAGACCACATCTGAAACATACTGTGAACTAGCATACAGAGCGATTGAGCATGCCTAAACAAGGAAGCGATGAAAAAAAAGAGCTACTTAAAGCACCCATGTGATTGAGGTTTTTCCAGAAACGAGCCATACAAGCTATTTCTGAACCACCCCGGAAACTCCTTTAGATGTTGCTTACTTAACAATTACACATACAGAAGAGACTTGACGGCGTCTCTATTAAAATATATATGTCTTTTGAAAAGCTTTTCCATTAGTTAATAGCATGAAAAGTCAATTATTTCTTCTGAAAAGGAGAACAGGAGAACAGTTCCCTGAAGTTGCACAATGAGACCTTATGACAACATAAATCATATAATTTGTTAGTTTGAATCTCCAGGCCAGTTGGGAATACATGATGTGGTTAAATTCTCAGATGACACTTAATTTGCAGAACAGATCACTACAGTGTCAATGCCTATAAAACAAATCATTTCTTCGGCTGTTTTTCCTCAATAAATCCTCTGTTCACAAGGTGCCATGAGCAGCCTGCAGTCTGCAGTCACTGTTACCAGTTGATTAAACCAAATGTATTGTATCATATTGCAATAATCCATCTTCATCTGTGAATGTTTCAAGCTCTGGATTGTGACTAAACTAGGTCTACAGGCTCCACACGACACCAGGAATGAACACAACATCCGACACTGACAGCAGTTAGTTTGATGACAGTGACATTTAATGGCATCTTAGCAACGGGCCAAAATTGTACCGCAGATGTTTTGTATAACAGAATAACAAAGAAATCTTAAACACTGTCAGCTAGGGCTGCATGATATTGGAAAAAACTGACATTGTGATTTTTTTTAACCCTGTGATATATATTGCGATATGAAAAAATACAGGAATTTTCATCAGATGAACTGAGTAGCACTTTATGTTATGCTGCACTGCTGCTATCTTGTGGACCATTAACATGTCATACTGAGCTGTGTGTTACTGGCGTAAATGGTCAAACAAATTAGTTGTGTTACCTCTTGTTGTGGCAACGGATGCAACGCGCTGTCAACACAGAACACGTGTTTGGTCGGTGTCATCCTTCTTGTAGCTGAAAATAATTCCAGATAACTGATGTTGCTTTACTTTTTGGCACCAAGTCTTCCTTTTCAGCGATTTTCTATTACCATTATCTATATTATCTATTACCACCATTTATTACCAGCTACTCACTGCATGTGCAGGGTCTGCATGCACAGTGTGTGTCAGGTACGCTTAAAGTTAGATGAGTTCATTTGCTTGTGGGTGCAAAAAGTGAAAAGGTGCGTGCGTCCTCAATGAGCTGTGTTCGGATAAATGAAGGTTAATATCGACCAGCGCCTTAATTTCCAGTCTGAGGACAGAGACACGTGGTTTACTGTATGACCAGCAAATGTGGAAACAGAACACAGAGAGAAACCGATCTGACAAAGCCTGCTTTTGTCTGTTCCTGTGATTTCAATTTCCAGAGGCAGGGGAGAAAAAGCACATGATATTGGTCTCAGTAAATCCTCCCATATCTGCCTGATATAAGAGCGGCGGTCAGAGAGCAGCAGGCCATGTAATCTACCGTGGAGCTGATGAAGATCATGTCTGGCTCAGGATCTTTAACCCTTCTCTAGGAACGCGTTCACTCACAATCTTCGTAAGCTCTCGCTGGTGAGCCCCACACAGTGCAAATCTGTGAAAGTGAAGATAAATACAGCACACCAAAGCACAGCTGTTCAGCAAGATCTTGTTCAATAAGCCCTCCAAGCGTAATGGCTTCAGGTTGAGTGTGCAGACTCTGTTTTCACAAGTCAGCATGTTCTGCACGGGGAAAACCACCACAGTGAGCAGATCCCCTCTGCTGCCTACACTTGTTAAGTGGTGAGAGCGCAGACAGGCACCTTCTCGCTTGCTGCCTTTCCAGGAAAACATGATGTGTTTTTGGACCAGACCTCATCTGAATATCTCACTTTTCCACTGCCCTCGCTGGCACCGTGTTTGGGTGTTTTCACATACGTTATATGTGTGGAAGTAGGCCTTCAAACGGAGCAATGAGGTAAACAGACACACTCATCCAAGAGTCATTGCTGCCTCTGTCTAAAGGGAAATGGGAGGTGCTGCAGACACAGACCAGTACTGTAGGGTGGGGGAACTAGTATGAAGAACAACAATAAGCATCCAGACAGAAAGAAAATAAATCCAGGTGACCTGAGAACTGAAAACTGCTGATAAAGTTTTACCAAGAAATACAACACGACCGAAATATCTCTTTCTCTAAATGCAACAACAAGCCCAGACCTTTTTCATGCCTTTGAGGTATGCTGCTTAACTGTAATTTGACAAGCAAATTATGACGGTATGAGCACAGATGACAGAGCCAGGCCTGCTCATGGAACGCACTGTGATATTTCAATATGATAACCACAGTGGACTGATTAAGATAATCTGAACTGTTGTGCAATGAGAAAGGGTGTTAAAACGGAGAGTAAATGATGAGTGAGAAATGATATCAAAAAAATGTAAACATCGCACAGCAGACAGCACTTTCTTCCAAATGTTTGAGCCCAAGCAAGAAAACTTGGATGCAGGCTTCTGTCAGGGATCCTAAGCGGTGTTCTGGTATTCTCATCCACTCGGATCCACTAATCACGGCGACGAAAACCATCTGGACGGTAGATCAGATGGTTAACGTGGAGGCTGAGCCACACAGACGTTGAGATGACTTCATTCAGCGAAGGGCGGCACCTTCCCTTCACTACGACGTTGTTAAGTTCCAGCAGGGAACCAGCGTCGCAGGGTTTGGCATCCGTGGCAGATGTGGGACATGCATACTTCAAGATCAGATATTTTATTCCATCATGGGAATAAATGGGGCAACATATGTGGCAGGTCAAATGAGTAGATTCACCGCTAGAAAGTGACGGTTATTCAATTTAATATCTCAAACGCACAGTATGTAACTCCTGCTGCTTATTGTCTCTCAATCCAAACAAAAGAAGTCAGCAGCCTGGGTTCATCGGAGTTGTTAAACAACCACACATCCACTACAACAGGTTGTAGTGTTTTACAGTTTTATTCACATTACATTTGCTCTCCGTCTTCCTTCCTCACTCTCTTGACTTTTTTCCCAGAAAGTTATAGCGACAGGCGACCAAATGAAAAATTAGCGTTGGTGTTTAAAGCATGGGACTATATGAAAATCTTATTTCATGTTTACTCTGTCCGACAGAATTGTGATTCACGATATCACCAACTTGCTGTGAGTGTTTTTAATCATGCTCTGCAATAAAATCCTTTATTGTCCCATCACTACTTTGGACTCGTCTCAGTTGTCTCTTTTGTGATACTGAGTTTAATTAGATTTTTCTCATCTATCGTACACCTGATCCTTCCAAAAGATTAATGGTTTGATAACACGCTCAAACTTGCATCGTGCACATGTCTTAAAATTAAGGTACGACAACATAAATTCTCAATATTTTCCCCATTTTTCCTCAAATTGTCAATGTAATAGCACACTCATTAGTGCAACATTAAGTAGAAATTGTCATTTTGTGCTATTTGGCCCCCCCCCAACAGTTCCTGAGTGTAACACCACTGTCATCAGTACGAATCCCCGGTCTGTAACAATTTGTCAGGTGCTAACTACAAACAAAAACTCATTACAGCATAACAATGTTACGTGTTAAAAACAGGCTTTTATGTAACGCTGTGATCCGACCCGCTCACTGAAGTTACGTAGTGCAGAAACAAGCGATTGTGGGGCGGAGTGGCTGAGACAGAGACACCATTCACCCTGTTACAAGACACTGTGCCACCAAAATCATTCTAAAGCTGGTATTTTAAGGTTAAAAATAAAGCTACATAATGTTGCTTTAAATGATCATGCACATATAAGTGAATCGGAATTATTCATAATCTAGCTGCCTTAAGTAATAACACCAACGTGACTTTGAAAAAAGGGCACAAGCAGCTTGAAGCACTTATTGTGTTTGCAGTCCTTTCTGCCAAAAAAGGAATTAAAGAGCACGGCGGGGCGCCAAATGCAGAAAAGGATGGTTGAGGTGCCGGCAGTATGGGTTAACTGTTCAACAGGGAGACTTGGAAGTAAGTTATAAAGTCATGACGATGTTTCCACGTCCTCTGCCTGCTCACTGTTCTCAAAGCCCATCTGCCTGTGTTTTACGTTTGTATACTGACTAAATTCAATGTGTTTGACAATCTGCAGATGTCAGACACAGCGTAAAGCCGACTCAGGCGGCCAGCTTCGGTGACACTATCATGTCCTGCTTCAAGTTTGTTCTGAGAGGTCTCAAAAAAAACTTGGTCTGGAAGAGCGAAACTGGGAAAGCGGTTGTGCGGTGTGGATTGCTCTCTAGACAGTGGATCCATGCAACCGTCCATGGCATCCTTCAAAGCCAACAGCATGTGTGTTTTTCTTCTGCAGATTACAGTGTCCTCCTCTCTATCTTTTCTGTGGTTCCCACCCCTGCTATCTCTCCGTCCCACACACAGCTCCAGACTGAAACTTAGAGAGCCGAGCCCGACAGCCTCATCCCTGATAGTGCGACTCAGAGAAAAACACACGTCATCTGTAGTTTCTGGGTGGCAAATAATGACATTGGTTGAGAAAAGAAGTAACAAGCGCTCTAAAAAAAAAAAAACGAAAAGCAGCTTAAGCATCTACGGAATTATGAGGCTTTATGAACCATTTGATTGGTCGTAAAGGTGCACATATCCTTAAACGAGCCAGGCTTCCACACAATTAAGAGAATGAGATGTAGAGATATTAAAAAAAAAAAAAGGCACCAAACCAGAGAGTAAAACATTCCCACATGACAAAAACATTATGGTTGACTCGAGGCGATCACACATGTTCTGAAAACAATCTAAATGATTGGGTTGTTAAGTTTGTGTTCACTCTCCAAAGAGCGTGAGCTGCTGATTATCTGAGCGACTACCTCTTCTGTTTGTAAGAGCATGTTCCATCTGATACCATCACTACCTTCAATGTCAACAGTGCTGCGGTTTGAATTGTCATAGTTCTCCTTCCCCTCAGCTTTCGTTGGTGCATTTGAACTTTTGGGACACATCACAGCTGCTAAACGTTGATATGCAACAGAGATTAATATCACCTCACTCTTTCTTCACTCTTACTGTGCATTTTGCATAGCTCATCGAGGCATTTCTACACAAAACTCCACTTTAAGTTTAAGTTACTTTTATGATGAGCCCCAAACTAGTTTTAGTTTTTACACTGTCACTGTTTTCACTGGGGAAACTAAATATGTTGCGAAACACTTAAGGAAAATTGCAGCAACTACAGTGAGAATATGTAGATTCTGCAAAAATCAAGCACTTCCTGCTGTTTGCTTCTTTTTTTTTTTTTCCGGCTGATTTTGCAATAGCAACAATTTTTTTTTGTCAGCGTAGACTTTCAAAAGACATTGTAAGTGCCAGAGAAAGCTGATGTGGTTTGTAGGATGTTACTGAATAAGCACAACAGTAAGCATCAGTGGGATCTAATGCAAAGTCACATGAGATGCTGGTGGTTTGTCCTATCATCGCTGTGTGCTCTTCATCCAGCTCGTCTTATCACGGCTCAGAAGCCCTTTAATCACAGGACTTAATCTTTTAAATAAGATGTAAAATCAGAAAGCATTTAACCTTTTTTTTTTGTTTTTTTGCATACACTCCGCTGTGTAGCAAGACCTGAACAGGAATCCAACCATAACTTCACCATGACTTGCAGAACGGGCTAGAGTTTCGTGGGCTTTCCAAGGCTGATGCTTCACATTCCTCCGAGCTTCACAGTCAGTTGGGTGTCTGTTTAATGTTCGTACTGAACCATTAATCCTGCACTGACACACTTACAGCTTAATGTACAGCACAACACTTCAGACCGCATCTGTCACTGATAATGTCCAGTTCTGACAGGTTCTGAACATAATACCAGCAGAGGCTTTAGTCTGCGTTATAATCACACGAGGCTTGAAAGGACGCTACAGCAGCAGAGTTTTGTTACCATGACACTGGTGGTGGAACAAGTTTAATTCAATTCAATTACCTGAATCATAGGGATTGTTTGTCCTGTTCTGAATAAATAAATGAATTTTTAAAAATATGCTACTTTGGCTGTGATTTTGCCTCTCTCTGTAGTCACCACTCAACGTCCCGTCCACAACACTATCCGACTGGTTACGTGTCATGAGCCCTTTAACACTGAATACTCTGAGTAACTATAAACTAAAGTTATCATAAAAATACAGTGGAGTAAAAAGTAGAAGTGCCAGCAAAATGCAGTATGATGGAAGAATGAAGTAGCTGAAAATGGAAATACTCAAGTAAAGTACAAGTACCTCAGAATTTGTTTTATGTACAGTAATTATGTGAGTTATACTTTGTTAGATTCCACCACTGGTTGTGATATTCAGCTCAAAAATAGAGTTGGAACGATGAACCGATTAGTTTTAAACCACTAAATTGATCAACAGCTAGTTTGATAATCGCTTAATGGGTCAGAGTCATTTTTTTAAAGAACAACAGTAGAAACGCTGCTTCTTACATGCGAATATTTTCAGGTTTCTTCACTCTATCTACAGGCCTTGTTCTAAATATCTGCACTCAGTCTTATTGATTACCATTAACCGCCTTTGAAAAACACCTTATTGATTCCTTCATGATAATAATAATGATAATAATGTGACACTACTTTAATGACATAATGCTGTAAAGGAAAAGGGGGAAACTGACTCGTTAGAGAACGTCTGGCTGTTACAGACTGAGTGGCTGTGTTATTGGTCTCTTAACTTTACTATGGATTACATAATAAATCTGCAGACCATATGGTTGGCAAGGCAATCCCAAATACTCACTCCTCTCACGGTGGTGTTGTTTTTCCATCAAAGGAAAACCACCACCTCCACCCCTTAGCCCAACACACACACAGTACAAATCCTCAGGTGCATGCACACACACACACACACACACACATAAAATTTCCAGTTTGTGTACTTCATAGCTTCTCTTTCCAACACGGGAAACACAAAACTTAAGAATTTCCATGCGTTACTCTCCCCTTCAGGCTGGCTGGAGGCAGCTGATGTAAATCAATGTTTGCGAACATGAAGAGCCCGTTTCTCAAAGATGGAAACACACGGCGGCATTTAAACAATGAATGTGTGTTCAAATATGTGACATCATCGAAGCTGAAACGCTCTAAGTGACAGTGAGTGGGAGACTGACTTTACGGGCTAGTTCAACACTTGTTTACAGGTGCTTTAGGCAAATCGCAGCACACTAAAATAGCAACTCAGGCGACCGCAGTGGAAAGCGACACTATTCCAGACAGCGAACATCTGGGAGAACTGATCCATTTAGCTTAAATTCATTTCAGGTGTCAGATTGTAAAAAATTCTAAGTAAACAGGAAGCGACAGATCATAAATCTAAAGCAAAACAAAGATTATATTGTCAACAGCGACAACACTAAATCACACAACCAGCTCAAAAATCGCTGTAGTTATTGTTTTGTTGTGGCAAAACTCAATTTAAGCATTGCTTGGCTGTCGTCAATGGTAGCAGACCAAAATGAATTTGCAGGACACCGCTGACAGATGGCAGATGTCTGAAACGTCCCACACCTGATCCTGACTGGACTGTGTGGGCTGTTTATGGGTTTAACTTCAAGTTTTAAGACTCTAAACTCATGGTGACTGACCCAAGGCAAGGGCTTCAATTCTAGTGTCTTAGTTAAGTAGTTGTTTATCAAGATCAGCTAGTTAAGAAGCAGCAAGTTAGCATCTGTTTCAAATTAAACTGCACCGCTGCTAACTGTCATCAGCCTCTAAATCGCTTGACTAATAGCTTCTACCGAAAACTGAGCCTGTTTGGTTTGTGAGGTTTCGTCAAGAAGCTGAACTCCTCAATAACACCCGAACTTGCTTTCATCACCTCAGTGATCAGCTAGTACTGAAACTGTAACTATTGGGAGCCGGAAAACAATGTTTACCCAAGAAAAACCCATTTTGTTTAACCATTCATTTATCATTTCCAGATTTGGTGGCGGTCCAAAACAGAGACAGAAGACTAAGTTCTTAGATCCAATATGAACGAGCCTAAAGCGCGTCTAAGTGCTGTGGCTGAGTGGTGTAAGGATATGAGAGTGGTTCTGTGGTAGATTGCTAATGTGCTCCCTCGCGTGCTGTGGGGAAAGAAAATGGGCGTTTCTCTTCCTATTCGCCACATGACATTAAATACTAGAGAATTATGTTAAAAGTCTGCTTGTTTTGCAGGGAGGAGGCCACAAACCTGCGAGCAAACCCTGCAGGAAAAAACACGTGTGGAAGGACTTGTATTCTTTTTTTTAGCTTCAGGATGAGTGTGTAAGGGCTAGTTGGGAGAAAAAGCTGGCGAAATTGCTGATAATCAGATAATTCAGAGTTAAAAGCAACGCTGACAGTGAAAAGAAAAGAGGCTGATGTTTCTAACTCAACGCGTTTATCAAGAGCGCACAAACTGCGGCTCCTGACAGATGTTCTGGCAGCTGCATTTCCTTCCTCTCACTCTGTGGTTGCTTGTTATGAAGTCGTCACCACAATCTACTCTCACACCGTATCGGCCTGAAGCTCAAAGATACTGAGTCAAAGAGGTACCAGAGGCAACATCCTGCTGGGTTTGGTGAATCAACATGTTGAGCTGTGTGTGTGTGTGTGTGTGTGTGTGTGTGTGTGTGTGTGTGTGTGTGTGAACCCTCAGGAAAGACATGTACAGTCATCATTTCACGTGCAACTTGTCTATTATATAATACACATACTATAAATATATATTGTTCGTCATAAGTCATTTTGAGTAATATATCAGATATCATATCAAAGTTAAGAGCTTAATACTGTAGAGATCATTAAGATTTGTTATAGTAATGAGTAGCCAACACATCTGCTTCATACTGGTACAAATGCAACATCATTATTTTTTAAATGTCTGCACAGGCAGGCCCGTGTCCCTCCACAAACATCACAGTAATAACACACGGACCATTACAAATACTATGAAGTCTCTCCCTGAGCTCCTGTGATGTAATGTTTTAATTTCAACCACGCATGTCTCCACAACACCGCATGAAATGTCAAAAACATCTGCTCAAGTGGCCTTAAAACAAAACAAAACAAAACAAAAGTACATGCTGCAGCAGAAAACTACGCCTGAGTGTCGTACTGTTACCTCCATCCTGGGGAATGTGCCACAGATCGTCGCCTCCTGCGCTTCTTTCTCGGTTTTTCGGCCTCTTGGAGACAAAGTGCCCGCTGGTTGTGAGGAGACGGAGGAGCGCAGCGCGGACAGAGCGCAGCACTGTGTTTATATCTGGAGCCAAATCAGCCTCATGGACCGAGAGGGAGGAGTGGACAACTTTTACGCGCAGTTGGCTCCCTCAGCTGCTGTCAATGCAGTCAGGTTGGAAAACACTACTTCTGCTGAGGACTTTCAAAATAAAACTCAGTGTTGGAGGCTACGAATGTTCCACTATGATTATAAATTGGAACCACACAGGATACTGTAGGGAGGTTACATTATCACATGAGCACAGCAGGAACAACCAGACTGGATCCAAGCACCAGGGGCCTCTTTGCGGAACTGCCTACATCAAATACTGCTTAACATACATTTAAATTATTTCAAAATGAAAAAAAAAAAATCTAATAAAAATCTCTGATCTAAAACTGCTTTTCTATGTTTATGTATCAATTAATCTATATTATATTTTATCTTTCACAGTGTAAGTTTCTAAAATGTTTTCAGTGGATTCACCTCATCAGGAGAAATAATCTGTAAATGTAAATGTTCCTTTTAGATGTTTAAACCTGATTAAGTAAACACAGATTCAAATGAAATGAAGACCCATATAAAGGAAATGTATAATGTATACTTCTCCTATAATTATTATAAAAAAAAATGTAGAAACTAAAGTCATGAGCATAATAACAATAACAATAATAAATAATCACAGTGGCAGTTAAACCATCTGATCTGTTTAACAACAAGTGCCACATGTCTCCTTCTGGGCAGCTTTCCCCTCCTTGCCACAGCTGAATGAGTTAAGTCACCATGACTTTTGGTTTTCTGCGTTGATGGAAAACACCTGCCGTGACATCAGTGTTGGAATGTGTCCAGATGAGAAACACAGACTGCGGTGTTGCTGCAGTTTTCAATCTGATTTAATTCATGAATAACAAACGAACTTCTCTTTTTACCTTGTTAAACCTTGAATGTACTTTCACCTGGAAAGTGTATGATTCCTATTTTACGGCTCAGATTCCCCTGCATGCTGACGCTTTATTTTGAAGGCAGTGTTTTCCCACATCTGTCTTTCTTGACTCAGCTGTGTGAGGTGGGGCAACAGCAACTACAACACTGTGTGTAACTGTGCTTGCATAAGAACCCTGTTGGGGCTGAGGTTAGCTTTTTAACTGGACCTCCACCCACACTATGTTCATCCTGTGGTACCTGATGTGTAGTTTCTAGCACTCTATTCACCCTGTTCTGTGGTATCATTATAAGCACCCCACTGCTTCTGCAGGGTCTCTAAAACTCACTTACGTAAAAAGACTTAAAAACATAACAGCATCTACATCAAGGATCATTTAATGAAACTAACCAGAATTTCTTTCAGAGGAGTGCGTGCCTCCGCCAAGGTCCAACAGTCCCCTTGAATTCAATCAAGCCTAATTCAATATCAAATAAAACATACTGAAATCCACTCTGGCTTTTCTTTGGATCTGCAGCAGATTGTACTCAGTAATAGTTCCCAGCCACCTGAATAAGCCTGATTTTTCATGCATTTGTCCCTGTGAAATTAACAAAAACGTCTAAAAAAATCTCACAATGTCAAAGAAAGTTAGAAAGAATTTGCGGGTCTGTCTCTTTATCCAGATCCCCACCAAGTTCTCTGGGTCTTTTCTGGGCCGGGAACAATCCTTTATTCAAGTTTTCATGGAAATCTGTTCTGTAGCTGTTTTGTAATAGTGCTGACGAACCAACCCACCAACAAACGTACGCGGAGGAAAACTTAACCTCCGAGGTGTAGGTTAAAAAGCAAACGTGGAAAACAGCTGATGATAAGAGAGAGAGCTGGATAATGAATTGCACCTCCTGCATGGACCATATGCTGCAGGTCCTTATTAGGTCCAGACCTGAATGTGCTCTGTCTGAGATGCCTGCACTCCTGCAACCAGTTCAACATGTGCTGGAGAACTGCAGGAATCTGTTTTCATGGTCCCACATCCTCGATGCCGCCCGTTCTCTTCTGAGCGTGCTGCATTTTGCACGTCCCTTGTGGTTTTCTTATGATGCAAGCGCAGGACACCCACATCTGGAAAGCATGTTCATATTACTATAATTGTTTTTTGGCCATTTTTTTTCAGTAAGGATGACGTATCTGGGAGTAACTCTGCTGTCATGCTAGTTGGCGGGAGGGAGGAGCATCAGTCACTCAAGTGGTTTGTGGTGTTGGAATGCAGAGAAGCCAGATTGGTTAAAAGCTTACCAACAAAACACCACGCAACTACAGGAGCAGCTGTTCCTCCTGCTGGCATACGGACCGCACGTTATTCCTGACATTATCTTTATCTGCAGTCATGGAGGAGATAAACAACATTACTGTCTCATTCCTTCACGTTATCGTCAAATCATGTATTTGATATCACTTACACTTTTTTTTGTTTACTTGTAAAACAGCCAAACGAGATCTTGTTTCACAGATTTGAAGGAGTTGTCTGGATAGTTTACATTTTTCTCTCAGCATAGGCTGCATGTCAAACAGTGTTTATGAGCACTTCACAGATAACAAGGAGACATAAATAAGCCTCCAAATTGCAGGGAACTCTACCGATTTGGAAAGAGAACGGGGCATTGAGTGTAACACGGTTCATTAAACAATGGAAACTAACTAAAAGCTTTAGCAGACGAGGAGATTAGAGCTTTATAAATGAAGCTTTTTATCATCATTACTGCCATTAAAGCCATTTAAAGGCACTGTGGGGTTGCCTGGTTTAAACTTTTACTGTCACGGGGAAAGAGAGTTGGCAGATGTCTGACTCTTCGTGGCAGCGAGACGTGATTGCCAACGGGTGAACTTGATTGAACCGATTTCGGGCCTTCATGTTCGCACAAGATAAAACAGGTCACACTTCTGAATCTCTGGTCACCAGAATTCCCCGGGCTCCCCATTATGGCAGCTTTCACAATAAACACCTGATCTCACAGTCGAGCTCGAGGTAAGAAAAACTTTGGGTCTGGGTAGGAGGATGGAGAATGAGATGACACCAGAGGCCACGAGGAGAGCAGCCAGGCATCTACAGCAGGAGAACAGCGGGGAAGATAGTGAACCCCTGCAGACTTTCTAATAGGAGCTGTTCTGCCAGACCTCCCTGCCAAATAACATCCATTTTAGTGCAGCTTCCTGTGGCCACTCGCATGGATCAGGGAGCCAAACAGGAAGTGAATATGTGTTGCTGATAATTTGTGGAAATGGGCTGAAAGGGGAAGCTGATAAAGACTCCTCAGAGGGGGGAGGAGGCTTTTAACTAAAGGAGCAGTGTTTGTGTAGTTCACAAGCAAATGTCTGACCGACATTAATCCCAGGAAGTGTTTGATATTGCTCTAATTTCTCTGCGCTAATGCCTACATACATACTCTCCTGGCAGCACTATTCTGTGGCTCCCCCCTCTGGTGGAAAAGACTACTACGCTGAAATGATGATGGCCTGTTCAGAAAACATTCATTTGTCAAAAGAGATGCACTTACATTGCAGCAGGTTTCATTAGTAGATGAGATGATGGGCAAATGAAAAAGCATATTGCAAATCATAATGGCATGGCTTTACAAGGCAATATATATGTAAATCCACGTCCTTTCTGCTCATTGAGTACACTTCACACACCACTGTTTTCTTTGCAGTTAATAACCTACTAGATTAAGTTTGTTGTTTTTAGATCTTACACACTGAACACTGAATAACAGGCCTCAGGAGTGATATGTACCTCTGTGGGAAGAGCCTTGAGATGAGGGAAACATTGATTATACTGCAAACAGCAGCAGTAATCATTTTGTATCACTTTAGAACTTGTTTGATTACCTGACACAGTTGAAATAATACTATTTTTGCTCGGGGATTTTAGTCCTCATAATCTCATCAAAGTGACCCCTTCAATCCAACAGAGCTGTGCGTGGTATGTAAGAGGTTTGCCGATGGAGTAGAAGTCATGGCCTGAAAAGCGGAGTCAAAACAAACAAACTGTGTATTTCTAAAGCTGAACGATTTGAGACGGTGCGATGGAGGCCTGAGGGAGGTGTTGACAGCTCTGGACGAGCCGCTCTCTTCATTATCAGTAAGGAAAATAACCAACAGAGGAGTCGTGCTGCTTGCTGATCTTTCCCCAGGTGATGGCAGGATGGTCTGTGAGATATAAGCTTTTACCCACTCCTTCAGATCCTCTGGCAGAGATGAATGGCTCGGCGAAAAAAAAAAAAAAAAAAAAGTGTCAAGAGGATGAGTCAGCTCGCAGCGACTTTGTCTCTTTGTATTTGTGCAAAACCAAGGCCTGATGAATCATGGGCAAAATCACGACATTGCTTTTTGAAGAAGAAGAGAAAAAAATGTGTGACAGACAGAACCTGGAAAAAACTATTGAGTTTATTTCGGGATGAGACATTGTTCAGGTTAAAAATACATAACTTCACCTTTCTTGCCGGAGTGTGAGAGGTACAAAAGTGCACAATTTCTAATCTGAAACTCAAACATCAAAGAAGAATCGCACAAAGCTGCGGAGATTATGCAAGTGGAAGCGATAAAAGCAATAAGCTCCATCGCTGCTGACAACCTAATATCTTTCTTTCCTCTTTGAAATGCACTTAGAGCAGCCATTACTTTGAATAAGATGATGCAGGGACGCCGGCTGCCTGCGTAAATCTAACACAGAGCCCAGGTAATATAATAGCTGTGTCAGATTACATGTGATGGCCCACACGTACGCAGCCGCAACACCTCAAGGCTCAGGTGGCCTCGGTATCGCACACGCAGACAACAGCTACCCCCCATTTTCATAGTAATTTGCTTTTATCAAGTTTATGTTCCATCTATCCACTGGAGAGATGGTAAACAGCCCTGCAAACACACAAACACACACACACACACACACAGTTTCAGATCTGCACAAACTAATGGCCCACAGCTAATAGGTTTACTTGCTTTGTTTTCCTTGATGTACGAGAAGAACGGACAAACAGGGTGATAAGAAGTGTTCACCATACATTAAACAAATTCAATCCCACAGCAGAATGGAGCTGAGGGGGCAATTAAACATTGTAAATGAACAGTCGTTTCAAATGTGGCAAACATCATCTGTCATTTATTAATCGGCGCAGCGGATTGATGGTTACTGTGAGCTGAAGTGGCGCATGTGTTCGGTAAGCACTGACGCCAAGCAACAAAAACATTTAGCAGCAAACAGTGTGGAGGTAAATACTTATGCATGAGGTGGAACACTGGAACAGGACAATTTAACTGAGGACTTTTTCTCTCGTAGTTCACTACATTTTCATAAAAACTTTAAACCTGACGTGTTTGTAGATCCTTATCCAGTCTCTGTGAACAAACCGAGTAGTATTAAATCTGGGGTCTCAGCCTGGTTTCCCCCCTCAAAGACAAACAGAACGAACATTCCTCCTCTACATGTCTTCAACAAAGTTCCCTCTTTAGCTGCAGTTCCTGAACTTTAAAGACCCCTGAAAACTCTCTCGTGGCGATGAAGTCAAACAAAAACGCTGCTCAGACCCCCGTCAGGCTCTCGTTCAGGGTGGAGATGTGGTCGATCACGGAGAGCTGTCTCTGGCCGCGGTGGGCTTGTCTGGGCCTCTGGTGCAGCAGGAAGAGGCGTTTGGCTGCGGCCCTGTACTTCCGCGACATGAGGTTGTAGACGACGGGGTTGATGGAAGCACTGAGGTAGCAGAGCACCATGGACGCCATGTTGAAGTTCTGGCTCAGCATGGCCGTGTCGTAGTCGTCCACCTGGGCGAAGAGGTTCCTGCCGATGTGGTAGGGCAGCCAGCAGATGATGAAGGCCAGCACCACCACCACTGAGGGGGGAGGTGAAACAAGACGGGGGAGGTTAGTTTCATGTAGAAGGGAATTTAAGAAATGGCTTGATAGTACTCTCACGTTTAAACAAAAGAGATGTAAACTGTTAAGTGTCCAGGCTTTATGCATGGCTGCTGGTGGTGGGTTTTATTTACCATACAAATGAAAGAGTGGTATCAATATTCTCATTAAATAAGCGTACTTCCCAAAATGCACCTGCAGTTCTATCTACTTAGCTGGAGATATAAATTGTTACATATCCAGGTTTTATTGTGCTTTAGGTGAACAGACCTTTTGCACATCTGTGACTGATTAGGCAACAAATTAATGTTAGGCAGGAAAAACATCTTTGGGTCTGAAATTGATAAGAGTTTAATACACACTGATAAACTGTGTGTGGGTGGTTTGATCAGATTCGACTGACAGCAGAAGGATCACTTCTGTTTCTCACATTTGTGAATTCAGATTTTCCCAACTGATGTATGGACAAAACTGACCTAACAGTGCAATAATCTAACTGTGCAATCCGATCATAACAGCACAGATGCACATTACTTTGTTTTATTGCTATTTATCTGCACAAAACAACAAATACGTCCCTGTTGCTTGAGTACTAGACTTCTATTAGAAGACAGATGTATAAATATGCACATGACTTTTTTTTATACTCTTATGTCTAAGTATTTACTCTCTATGTTATAATTTCTCTGTAGATATTTCTTTTCTAAAAGGAACAACTGCAACATAAGCAGATTTCCACCTTAGGGATAAATAATATATTTCTGATTCTGATTCTGATTCTGATGGACAGACAATAGTTGGACTGGAAAAAAAAAAAAAAAACCTGATTAAGAAAATTGGTTTTCAGAATCTTTAAGTAGCCCATGATCTATAGTCTGCAGCCAGCTTTGACATTTATTAATGACCTGCAGCAATAAATATCCATAGAACTTCTCCACAAGCCCACGCTCATGTTCACTTAAAGCTATATGCAACAGAAACACTGCTGAGGGTAAAACATGTCACAAATCCTAAACAGAACAAATCTTTACTGAACCAAACATTTCATTGCTTGGTAAGGTAATCACAGAGTCACTGATATTGATCGTGAAGCCCCTCCAGATAAAATTAACATCAGTTTGTCTCATGGGGGCAGTAATTTCTGTGAGGACAGTAAATATCCATTCAGTAATTAGAAGAGAAGTGTTTGTGGCCTGCATAAGTCTAATCATTTGTAAATTTTAGCGGCTATCGATAAGTTGGAGGCCTGCAGTGGGAACAGATGCCACAGTTTTGTCTAGAACTGATCACGTCTGCGTCACATGGGAAGAGTGATCATCGAAGGACTCCTGAGATGACTGACAGATTAGAAATGAGCCTGTGGGAGCACGTGAATTTCCATTAAGGGTTGATGTACGAGGCCTCTGATGACAATCCAATTTGGGATTCAGCAAACGTGGATACAAATGGATGCAGGTCAGACAACATGAGCTCTGCGCAGTGTGTGCTCAGATAATGAACGGCATTAATATCCTAATGGATGCATCGTGATTAAATATTTGGCCAATGCAGATCGGCCTGGCCGCGGCCTTTTACTGTAAAATGAGGGTTTCCTGCACAATTTGCCAGAGCTCCAGATTAGGACAATCAGCGTTTGCAGAGGCAGGATACAATTTAGCTTCAGACAGAACGGAGTAATGAACCAGCTGAACAATCACACACACACACACACACACACACTGGAGCTGGATTAGACAGAGTAGGTGGAACTACTTTAAGTTTCAAATTAGTTCGTTAAATATGTGAAAGCAAAAGTGTGATTTTGCAGACGCACTCGACAGAGCCAGTGTTAGAAAACCAACATTCAACAGGCAGCTTCAGTGATGATGGAGGGCAGAGTAACTGTGTAAACAGATGGATTTCTGGTTGAAGCTTTTTACCTACAAAGAGAGTTTTATAAGCTGTCACTCCTGGATCTGAGTTGTCTGCCTCGGAAGGTTGTGGCAATGAAAAGCAGAGGACGTTTTACGAAAGCGGAATCAGAGGGGTGTCGTTTGGGATAATGTGAAATGTCTTTGAGCTTTTGGGCTTCATCGGTTACTCGTAAGATGCAAATGGGAGAAGAAAATTGAGTTTTTACTGGAGAAAAATGCTTCCCGGTAGGTATCTTTGTGATAAAATACTCAAGGAAAGCACAAGTACCTCAAATGTGCTGTAGCACTCCCCTTCACAACTGATCTAGCTGGGAATAAACCAGAAATTAAAGACATAGATTCACTCTGGAAAGCTTGCCTGGGTAAGTCTCCAGACGCCCCGAGAGCCCAAACTGATTTAAAAAAAAGACGCTACATGCTTATATTTTATCTTAGCAGCTACAGCGGCTTTATAAAACATGTAATTAACATCTTTCAAATCAGTTTGGGGTCCTAGCGCCTCTGGAGACGAGCTTGTATGGGGCCATTATATGTTTTCCGTCTGTTGTTTTATTTACATTATAAAACAAGTCCCCATCCGCTTCAACTGTTTAAGAGAACGTTGCAACACGTTGCTGTGAATCTCCAGAAATGTTTTTATGGACTCTGAAACATCACTCGACTTTCTGTCCACGTGGAAATGAGCAGATGATGATTGATTTTTCCCTTTTTGGGTGAACTTAGGCTTTAAATGCAATACCTGAGTAAGTGTACACCTCTGCACACACACACAGTGGGAGTAGTTTAAGTGTGTTCTTTCTGTTTTGTTTTTTTTCTGTTACGATGTGCCCTGACATCAGCCTTAACAACACAACATTTGTCTGCCGAGATGGAAAAAAAAAAAAGAAAGAGAAAAAGAAACACCCACTCACCCAGGATCTTGACTGTTTGCCTGTGTGACCGTTCCCGGGCCAAAGCACAGGGACCTTGCAGATCATTTTTGCTTTTCCACAACTTGCACCCGATGGAGCCGTAAAGGAAGATGAGGCAGAGCATCGGGAAGAAAAAGTAGGTGGTGGACATCCAGAGCATGATGTGCAGCTGCCCGGAGCTGATGGCATAGTTGGTGTGCTTGCACTGCCCGGTGTTGTAGTCCGGGCGTGTGTCGTTATCGTACTCCACGCCGACCAGAAAGAGTGTGGGAGCTGCAGAAACCAGGGCGAAACCCCAGAGGGCGAGGATGATGTACTGGACCCTTCGTCTGGTCACCATCACTTTGCTCCTGAGAGGGAAGCTGATGGCCAGGTAGCGCTCGATGCTCAGCGCCGTGATGTGAAGGATGGTGGCCGAGGTGCAGCCCTCAAAGATGTAGTGATAGAAGCGGCACACCGCCTCCCCAAACAGCCAGGGCACATACTTCCACAGGCGGTAGAGGTCAAAGGGCAGGCAGAGGAAGATGATGAGGTCAGACACGGCCATGCTGGACAGGTAGAGGTTGGTGGTTGTCTTCATGTCCTTGAAGTGCTGGATGATGAGGATGGTCATGGTGTTGCCCGTCACCCCGATGATGAAGATGAGGATGCAGATGACAGTGACGGGGATGAGGGTGGAGGTGGGGAACAGGGAGCCCTCGTAGTGGTGGTCGTCTATTTTGGGGTCCATGCTCTCTACTACAGCAGCATGAAGCTCCACCTGAGGTCTGTTCCAGGGCATGCCAACCTCCACTGAGTGCTGGTGCAGTAATGTGTGAATATACAAGCTGCTGAGGAGAGAAAAACGAGACCATTAAAGGACCAACACTGTGTTTTTTTTCTCTGTTTGTTTTAATCTCTCTCAACAGAAGAATTTCCCCCCGAATCATACACACACATTTTCCCTTTTGAATCCATCCATCTGGGCTGTTTCTGTGTGAGTTTCAGAGCTTCTGCCTTCTCTCAAATATAATGGAGCTAGATGGCACTTGGCTTGTGACGCTCAAACTGGCAAAAAAAATAAAAAATAAAAATATCAACAGCAATGTCTGTTTCCACATTAAGGCGTTGTGATTTAGTGGTTTACAGCTCAGACATAAAGCCCCGCCCTTTGGTACTTTACTTTTTTTTCAAATCTGGTCCCTTCTAAAAAAAGTAGTTGAATAATTCTAGACTAGAGGCTCATGCGCAGGATGAAAACTTGATGGTGTCCGACGGAAAGGAGTTCCTGCATGAAACTGATTACTGTGAGTAGCTGGGTCATTATTTCTGATTTCATGACTTTTTCAGTGCCATCTAGCGCTACAATCCAGAGATCCAGCTGTTGGTTTCTATTATCTTTAACATTATATATTAACATTATGAACGCCTGTTAGCTGTGTTTTTAAACTTGCCTGGAAAAGTCTATTATTTCTGGTCCGTTTCATTATTGTTACAAGGTGATGTTTCAGAGGAATTGACATTATTGTGCTGCATTTCCCTGTAGCAATAATGTAAACTGTGATGAAGATAAAGACACATTTTATTATTACACAACTGGCCTGCTAATTTATTTTCATTCCAACAAGAAATTGTTGGAAACCAGTGGATTCCTTCAAACATATATTTGGCAAAGTAAAACATATGAATAATAACCTCAATATAAAAGATTAAAAAAAATAAATAAAAAAAATCAATGATATGATCCTTTCACTTCAACTCTAAGAGCAGAAACAACATCCTGCTGTAAAAGAAATCTTTGCTGATGACTTTACCTTTGAAGTGGAGTTGAACCTGTGGACCTTTTAACTTTTTCTTTGCCTCGGTTGTGTGAACGTGGGTCGATGGAGGGCAGCAGCAGAAGGAGATTCTCATGAAGTGGCAGAGCCGGTCCCTGATGCTCAGTAACCAGTCGAGCTCTGCTGAGAGTCGTAGAAAGAAAGGAGCACCTCCTCCACAGTACCCCGAGGAGTCAGGGAGCAACAGGGAGGTTGTCTGCTGTGCATGTGTGTCAAAGTTATCTTCATAATCGAATGATGACGGGACTGATGACGGTAAAAGGCAGAAGAAGGAGGGAATAAGATTTGAGGGAACCCCCCACCACCACCTCCACCACCACCGCCTCCACCACTGCTGCTGCTCCTTCTGAGAGAACAAATACAGATTGAGGATCAAATTAATCTGGACTGAGAACAAACACATTAGAGATATACATATAAAGAGGGCTATAACTTTATTAATAAATGCATCAATCACCGAAATCCCAGCGTGTTTGCCAAGCTGTCTGGAAGTAGACACTGAAAAATGAGTTCTGTGTTTGCCTAATTGTCCAGCAGCCCCATCTGTCTCCGCCTGGCTTCATCACTCCGCGCACTCACCAGCGCATCTCTTCCTCCTCATCCTCAAGTTACCAATCAGGCTTGTTACAATAAACCTAACTTCAACAGCGCTGGTTAAAGAGGAATGCCGTTTCAAGACGTGAACTCTGCTCAGTAGATAGCAGAGTAACCACAGCCTGAACTCTGTATCACTTTCTGTGAGGACCACAGCTATAGAGCATTAAAGGGGCATTTATTACAAATACATTAATAATTCTTTACGGCTGAATTCATGAAAAAAACATGAAGCTTTCTGATGCATTATATCAACAGTCGTAACATATTATAGATGTGACTTAAAATTAATTATATGTCAAAGCACCTTATTGAGGATTTGGACTAGTTACAAACAAGATGTTGAAGTTCATCATATCTTATGACTATCTAGCATTAATTATCAACAACTAACAAAATCAGTATATCCCTGGTAGAAAGAGTGTTGCAAGCTCTGCAGATCAATATGACATTAGGTCGACTGCTGCCTCTGTATGTTAACTGAATTGAATTTCTAAGTGTCGACATCGTGAGCATGCACAGAGGTGTATTCTCACTTCCTGATCTGCAGGTTTTTCCTATTCTGTGTCCAACATCAGTCACCGAAAAACCAGGATGACCTGCTGGGTGAGCAGCGCTGTGCTCTGTTGGTTCAGAGCCACCACATCCATTAGATCTAAATGACCCATAACAGGAGACACACTGACATCAGTGTGTATGTGTGTGTTTACACAGAGCTGACCCACAGCCAGATGCACCAGTCAGACCTCAGAGGAGCAGCAGGGACGCGCCTCCTCTGTCACTGTTTACTCCTGTCAGAGCAGCACGACAGGGGAGGCCTGTTTTTTTTTTGCAGTCTGTCTCTCAACAAGAGCGAATGTTGTACACAGGATGGTGACTGAGACGAGTAAGGCCACTCTCACCCTCATTAATCATGTCTGTCTTTCTTCTTACACACCTTCGCTGTGTTTGTGCAGTCAACGGGAACTCTTATATCTTACTCCTGAAGCTTCTCACGCACACACACAGCGCCGTGACATTTAGCAGCAGTGTCGAACTCTGAAGTCACTGAAGAAATAAAGACCAGACAGAATAAGTGTCCCTGTGACATCCAGATCTGAACTATTGCATGATTGCGTTTTGATAATTGTCTCCTAAATGCTTTGGAGATATGTTTCCTCATCTTGTGAGACATCACTGAATGGAAAAGGAGAAAGGAGGTAAACGAGGAGAAGACCTGAGGAAATAAAAAATGATAGATTCATTCTTCTTTCCAGTTTTGCACAGGTTTCTGTTGGCTGACAGAACAAGCAGAACAGAACATCCCTCATTCCTTAACTGGACAAAAAGCTGTCAAAACTGTCTCACCATCACAGACTCAGAGAACCTGAGAAATCTTTTTTTTCCCCAGACCAATAATAATAATAATTCTTTTAAAAATGAATGGCTTATCACAGTAACTCAATATTTCTGTGCAGAAAGGTGACTGGAACTCAGTTTTTCATTTCTTGGTGTTCAGTTTCCACCGACACCCGGCAGTATTTTCATTGCCAGTAACTGAAAGACAAAAATAAGACCCGACTACAGACGTGATTAAGAATTATAAATCTTTTATTGTGCATGGATCCTTTGTAGATATCATGGCTATACAGATACACTTTAGATACATATCTATGATTATACATTTTCCCATAACGAACATTTTAAAGTGATATGTCTGGTAGTATGTATAGTATAACAAATTGTCATTTTGGAATGTACGGTGTATGAGGTAACTGCAAACATTAAAATTACATAAAAATGGTCTCTATTTTTGTGCATATTTTACTCATTTTTGTAGCATTTTGTTAATCTCCCCAACCAAAGGTGGTGAGCCCAGGGTGAAGAGGTGTTAAAATGGCACACGTTGCAATTGCTATCAAAAATAGGAATTTGAATTCTTTAAATGACAAAGAGAAGACATTTGCAGAATGTCCGAAAGACCAAATCATGTAATTATCCAAGACGTTTTGCAAGGTACCTGTATTTCATTTTTATGGTTGCAACAGCAATTATCTGCCCAAAACCAAACAACACTAGACCCTACAGCCAGATCACCACTGAAAAAATCAGCATTAGCAATCTGTTACAAATACTAAACACACAGAGAAAAGGCAAATTTAGATTCACAGGAAGTACATGATATAACACATTTTGTATCTGCCATTTGCGTTCCATGATTCATGACTACTCAGGATTTATTATTTTCTCTGGAGAGTATTAACTTATATTACTTCAATATTATAAAAAAATATACTTCACACATGTATAACTTGACAAAAGAAATCAAAGGAAATCATAAGTAATACACAGAACTACTTTCCATTTCTCTCCTGATTACGTATGATTACTAACATCAAATAAATGTTGCAAAAAATAAAAGTAAATAAAACACCTTTTAGTGTTTTCTAACACTAAAAGAAAAACATCAAAACTTGAGAAATTAAGAAAATTCTCCCGAGATTTTTTTCCTCTCCAATTAAGGCCTCTGAAACAACTGGTACATACTTTTTTTTTTTTCTCTATTTTTCTTTTACCATTTTTTTTGCTGAGATAGATCAGCTGTTTCAGTGACACGTCATGTGGTACTACAACTTTTAAAACACCCAAAACACAAGTAGGGCTTGCACAATCTCAAAGTGTGTTCTATAAAATGCATCACAAGACCAAGACGCAGTTAGTCAAGGTTTTCTTTCACTAAGGTGCAAAATCAATTACTGGGGAAATAAACAAGAACAAAAACAAAATATAACATACAGATAAGCATACATTTTTTGTGCTGAACAACAATATTTCGGAGTAAAGCAGCAGTATAACTATATGATAGTAAAAATAATTAGAATTCACTGTTAGTTTGGTTTTTGTTTGTTTTCTAACTTTCTACTGAGCATTTTTTTTTTCCCCTCAAACTTACAGGTCCTTGTGTCTTCACTGTACAAAAATATACTAACATTTCTCCAGTCATTTTTGCATCCTTAAACATTCTGAACATCAAAAAGGTTGGAAAGTGCTAAATGAACGCTCTATAATGTGAACAGGATTTTTCTTTTTCCATTTCCTCTCTCACAAGACCCTTTAAACTCAAGCAGGGGGGGTTAAATCCCTTCATCTGGCCCTGAAGCCCTCCCAGCCGTGTACCTCTGTGGCACTAACTACATACAGTATACACATCTGGACACACACCCCACTGTGCAAACACTGGCCCAACCAGGTCCCAGGATCAAATAGCACATAGGCTAATGACACACCTACATACTATTTTTTGGAACACATCTATCAAAAACAGTTTCATACTGGACACACCAATGGAAATATAAATAATGACTATTTCTATACACATATATATATATATTTATATACTGTAATCAACAAGTACATGAGTCGAAGCGCCCCTTCCCCCCCCAGACCCTCTCCCCAAAATAAACCACATCCCTGCTCATTCTGAGTCCGGTTTGCACAGGAAGCTGATCATGATGGAACAGAAATCTGAACTGAACCACAGATACCACAAAGTTGGGACAGGGTGACAAAGGCAGGAGAGTCAGGAAGGTATCACAGGTGCCAAAGAAGGTTTTCAATTTCTAACTTCTATTCAGCTTTCAATCACCAGCCCTTCCTCCCACTGCACCTCAGCGTGCCTAATGCGATTACTCTGTTGACAACGGAAAACAATAAAGTACAAAACGAAGAATACAAAACAACAGAGAGAGGAGGGGGGAAGAATAAAGCTATAACCCTGCAGCTGGGTGGCGCAAACTGCTCATTTAATGACAAAGTACTGGATGACGAAAGCGATGAGAATGGCGATGATGGCGAAAACCATGAGGAGGAGGAAAGCACACTGCTCGTCTGTCAGGCTTCTTCTGGCTCGGTTGGACTCGGTGCCGGCCCTCGACCCCGAGCCGGTCGCGCCGCCGCTCACCGCCACTTCATTCCGCTGCGGGGAGAGGGTCACCGTGGGGCTATAGGGGCCGCTCAGCTCGGGGGCGTCCTGGCACTGCCTGATAGCACACACCCGGAAACGGTAGTCACTGCTGGGCTGCAGGTTCTGGACGTGGAAGGATGTGGCAGAGCCTTTGTAAGCCTGTGAACAGGAGGGAAGAAGTGTGATCAAAAAAACTGAAAATAATAAAATAACATCGGTGTCTCTTTGCAGAACCCATGACCTGATGACACAAGATGATGCACATGGCTTGTTGTGAGTAGTTTCATGTAGGAGCCATTTTTTTTCTACTTAATTACACCTAATTAAACTGATCACTGTGCAGATTGAAGCATGCGTCAGCTCATGGTGGAGATGCTCATGATGGGGCGCCTGTATAATGGCAGACTGGCTGGACAATAAATATAGCTAGTCTAGGCAGTTGACTTCACCAGTAGTGTTGTCAAGATACTGGAATTTTTTAAGTTGGATTTCACAAGTACAACTGGGAAACTGACGTTAAAGCTGACGAAATCCTTCTCATCTTTCAGCTTCTGACCAACTGCCTTTCATCGTCGGGCATGAAGGGAAAAAACTGCTTAGTGTCACATTTTTTTCTCTCTGTCTCTCTTTCTTTTTTTCAGTTTGTTAGATATGTTATTTGTTGCCTTCGATGCGGGGGGAAGCCATCTGCCCATCTGCTGTCTGCTCAGCCAACATAACCGCAAGTTTCTAGAAAGCTTTGTAAACATGGCTGCCAAAACGCATTCCCAGTTATTCTTGTTTATAAATTTGGAACGTCAACTATTGTATGAGGGTGTAAACAGTTTTTTTTTATACTGGGTTTCAAACTAGCAAACATTTAGAAATTATTGAATTATTATTATTAAACACCAGCCAAACTACACAACCAGTTTGGTGCAAAGACTGAAGTAAACCCCCATCCTCAGCAAATGAATAATTCCCCTTTCTTAGACATGAGCTTTTCAGTCTAGGCTACTGAGATGGACAGCGAGGATGGAAACCAACTGATGAGGGATGGCAGCCACATATTTCACCTCGCTGATTCAATTGCCATGTACGATGTGACGAGATTAGCATAAAACTGCAGTGGCCATTACTCCACGTTAACATGGCTGGAGGCCACTGGGAGGAATGAATGTGTTGGCAGGGGCCAGACACCTGGGATACCACATGGATCAATGACCTTTGCATAATGGGCAATTTAAAGCCAGCGGTGACTAATACAGAACGCTGTGACAACATTAAGGCTCCGGATCCATCTGGATGCTCATCTGCATAAGAAGGTCACTGTGATGAATGGTAGGTCAGCCGCAGGTGAGGACACCACATGCGAAGAGGGAGAACCAAACCTTCAATGTCAGTACCTGTTTAAACTCAGAGTTTCCCATCATGCACTGCAAGGTGTAGAGGACTGGGTCCCCCTTCATGGGCGACAGGGCCTCCCACGTGACTTCGCAGGAGTTGTCATCTAGACGCTCCACTTTAGGGGCTGAAAGGAGGAAGACAGAGTGCAGATTTAATGACAGTAATAGGTTACTGTAGATTTATTGTATGTATCACGATATTGGAAACTGTATTGACCCTTTTAAAAAAATGTTTACCCTTGTAGACTAAACAATGAGTGGCTTCATTGTGAAATAATCAGCAGATTAATTGATTATGAAAAATCCTTTGTTGCAGCCCTGCATGTAAGAACGACCTTCAATGCTAAATGCAAGGAAACTGAAATTCCATTTATTTGAGCTTCTCTGTGACGGGTAGTTCCATATAACAGCCACTGACGAGCGTGAAAGATTACTTTAGGTAAAAAATACAACATTACTTGGTTTGAACCGGTGTCCAAAATTCACCCAATATGAGTTCAAATTAACCTTGGAAATAAAATATATGAGGTCGGCCGTCACTGGTGGGTGGATGAAACGCTTCCTACTTCACTACAAACTCTTTTCACTTCAACATATAAGCTGATTGACCAGATTTTGTTTTGCACTGGCTCTGCATACTAGTATGACTGACAGTAACTGTATAGCAGTTCTTTCACTGACCCCTTGCTGTTCCTGGTGACTGCAGTTACATTAAGAAAGCGAGTAAATGTTGTACTCTGCAGAGATGATCAAATATGTGGCAGAACAATACATAAGTAGATCATCCTTAAACTAAAAATAGACAAGAGTACTGCGGAAATTTTCCCTGAAGTTGTGCTTTACAGATAAGGAAAGTTTTGAATGAGATTGTATCTTAAGAAGTTTTACGGCCGGTTGAAAAATAGTTCAGGTTACCAGCTGTTTGCATGAGTTTCAAACCATAAAAAAAAACCTGCAGTGTAATCTACAACACCTCAGGATAAGAATTTAGAACAAGCCTCTTTGCTAAAGATAACTAAAAAAAAGCAACTACAAGACCAAATACACATCAAATTTCCAATAAAGTCTTCATGTGTCGTGATCTTTCTGTCTGAATCAGAGGTGCGGAGGATTTATCAAAGTTGGGCTGTTACAGAAACCACTTACTTTAATGCAAGATAACTTGCTTTCAATGCACAGTGACTCAGCTGATGAATTTAGAGTGAATTACAGACAACTGCATGTAACTTTCCCCCTTTAGTTGAGAGAGTGCAATAACTATGAGTCATGCTCTTCTTTTTTAGGTGGGTGGCATTTTAAGCAAAAACAATAAAAATAAGTGGCTCTTTTGAACTGGTTAAGTGTTAATCATCACAAAGTACAATGGCAGGGAGGATTTTAATCCCCTGCGGCATTCTGATATTAAGCTTGAAACTTTAGGTTGAAATGGTTATTCTAAATTTACACAGTTAATGGTGAGACTGTCCACTTCACTGTGTAGGGAGACAAACTGGCACATGACTGCCTGATTCTAAAGAGGTGCCGCACTGAGAATAAATCCCACGTCCTCATTACTGACTTCAACATGTAGGATCAAAAGAGGCTTTGCAGAGGCTGGCTGAGAGCGGAGCGCAGCGCTGAACAACCCAACTCATGATGACAGCCGACAAGTGAAGCTCGCGCCGCTGGGTCTTGATCAAATGCAAGTCAAACTTGGGTCAACTGAGGTTAAAAGCTGAGCACACTGGCTGTCTGTGTGTCAGCAGTGAGTGTTTGTAAAGAGAGCTGATCCACACCGGGAAAACAGAGATAGAGAAAGATATATAGGGAGAGTGTGTGTGTGTGAGATAGAAGGAAAGAAAGAGAGAATGCAAGAAGGAGAAAGAAAACGAGCAAAAAAGAAAGAGAAAAAGTGCTGCCACTGTACCTTTCACAGGAGCTGGAGGAGAGCGTGGGGTGGTGAATGTGTAAACATTGGAGAAGGGCCCTTCGCCCGCCTCATTAAAGGCCTGGATGCGGAACGTATAAGAGGTAGACTCATTAAGCCTCTGGACTTTGTGTGTGTGGCATGGTCCTTTATACAAGGATATAAATCTGCAATGACAGGAACATGAAAAGAAAGAGAGAGAGAGAAAGGATTTAATGAGTAAAAGGGTAAAGATGACAAAAAGCAAATGAGATGAGTGACTCCTCTGTCAGGAAATATACGGTGACCTAAAGCACATCATCAGTTCCTTTCTCCTTATAAAAAGGCACTCTGTCTGGTACGTTATTTTCTGTGCCTTCCTCGATACAGTTATCTAAAGCTCTTCCTCAAACACCACTCTCCTCTCTTATCAGGTCACTTCCCCTCGCCTGACTAATGGGCCACCGACCTGCCGCTCTTGTCCCCCATCTGCAGCTGATACTGGAGGGCGTCTGAGGTGGCGGCCTTGGCTGGGCCGTCACCCCACTTGAGCCTGAGGGTCTGGTGGCTGAAGGCGGTGCACTCCAGGCGGGGTGGCTGTGGGGGTAGGGGCTTCGTCTTCAGCTTAAAGGTGTGACTAAAGGGGCCTGCGCCCAGGCTGTTCAGGGCTTGGATACGGAGCCTAAAGGAAGAAGAGAAATGTCAACATCAGAGAGCTGCAAGGACTGAGCTGACCTGAGCAGAGATGACGCAGTGGCTGTCAAAGGGGCATTAACAGTATTTCATCTCCTCAGCAGACAGTGATGCTCAGCCTCTGTTGATGTACAGTATATCTGGCTCTGAACACACTCAATACGATGAAATACATCACTGTCCAACCACACTGCACTGAATAACCAACACAATTCTTCAAAATGAGCATAAAATAAAAACAGTTTTATCTACATGCCTGTTCGGATGTCGTTTCAGATACACACATCAAATTCAGGGAAATTTCTTTGACAAATTCCCTCAAAATCAGGGGCCCAGTTACTGTTAACTAGTGTTGCAATACTGACAATTTTAATAGGACAACTATCAGGATTTATAGAAGCTCAGACAAAAATTAAAAAAAGAGAGCAAGGCTTGCAATGTGTGAACACTTTTGTGCTGTGTTACTGTGATAGCAGTACTATGTGATCTTTTGCCTTCTCTAACACAGCACAGCAAGGCTTTATCCTGCCATTTTGAGCGATAAAGAAAGACTTTTTTATGAGCTGAAGAGCCAAGTAACTCCTCCTTTATATCCTTAGTGCCATCTTAACAAAAAACATCTTGCATCTTGAGGCAGGTGGCGCATTTAAGTCCAATGTCTATATTCATTTTCAAACCCTTTCAAGGCTTTAACATTTCCCCCTCAAATTTGCAAAATTTCAAGAATTAAAAAGACCTGAAGAAAAGCAGAAAATAAATGATAAGGCTTTAGAATATCTATCGACGAAGGTCATTTTATTCCATTGAATTTCATCAAAGACACACTTGTTTTAAAATCATGTTACAAAACGAAATATAAACCAGTGACAGCGTGATGCCAGTTGAGCCATGGTATGCTGTCGAGTCTGAACACCTGATTCCTTAAAAGGTGCAAGCCCCATTAAGAATATCTTGGATTTAGAATGATAATCATTACATTTTGTTTCAGTTGTCCCCTTTGGCATCGTCTGGTACAAAGCATCGCAGCCAGAGTTAATCTACAAGTGTTGTCGGTGTTTGTACTTGTTTTGTATCGCATTCTCTGACTTGTGAGCGCTGAGATCTAACAAGAACTGTAAGATCTCGTTGACGTTGAAAGGTGCAAAGTTGTGTAGCACAATTGAAATCTCGGTGTTCTGACAAGGAGACACCAACCTGTAGCTGGTGTCAGGCTGCAAGTGCTGGATGATGTGTTTGGTGACGGGACCGACAACAATGGGCTGGCGCTCTCCGAGGTCAATCAGGTAGGACGTGATCTCAGAGCCGTGATCGCATGGGGGGTCCCAGCAAATGCCCAGGCAGGTGGATGGAGAGTAGAACAGTGGCGGGTGGGGAGCGCTGTCCTCATCCTCCTCGTCTTCATCTGCATCCACCGGAGTCTCGTACCTCTGAAGCTCGGACTCCTTCAGCGCATAGATGTTGCTGACGGCTGCCGGCACAGAGCAGGGCGTCTGGCACAACACTGCCTCGCTGAAGGGCCCCACGCCAGCCACATTCACAGCCTGCATGACAGCAACACACAAATGTCAGCTCGTCAACATCAAGTCTTGCTTGTGACGTTAAAGGACACGTGTAACAGCCTTGAATGACCACAAGGTGGAGTTCCAATGTAAACATGGTTGGTCTGAGTTTCAGCAAGTCCTAACAAGCGTGTGGTTTTATTTTCTAGCAGAGCCATGAAAATAAAATTACATATATGAAAAATGAGGACCGTATGGGTTAGGATTTCAATCAACTGCAGCAATCTGGTTTTATAGCCTGACAAGAATGTAATAGTTAGGGATGGTCTACTTGGCCTGGACCAATAATAGTGACAGTGGAGAAAATAAACGCTGCATGTGCGATAACCCATATGCAACAGCCGCCCCTCCCTCTCTCTCCCCTGTTGGACCACAGAAAAGGCTGCAAGAGAACAGCATGTCCTGAAATTTCCGCCTGAACCAAACCCAAAGGACAGAACCACAATTTTAAAGACAGAATCTGTCTCTTCTGTTACACAAACACTGTGTTCATTGGTCACAGTGGAGAAACGCATTCAGTGAAACAGCACAAGAGAGATGAAGCCTGACGTGCTGCTATTTCAAGTTAACTATTAAACCAACTGTATACAATGTATAGACAGTTTAGCATTGGTCATCATCCTCGGCAAGCAAGTATAAAACCAACAATCTCCTGGTATGCAGCTGCTTGATAAATAAAAAAAAAAAAAATCAGAGATGTTCTCCAAATCCTCACCAATCAGATGCTGAAGACCTGGAGACTTAAAAGTTGTTAGTTTCTTACTTTTGGTAAAATACTTTGCAAAATTATCATCCAAAACTCAGCCACAGCCTGTCTGGCTTGGGTGGGTTTTAAAGCAATTAGGATGACAATTACAAGTACTGAGGTGTGACATACGGATTTATGAATAATGTATTTTCTACTCAGGCTGAAGAAATGTCTGTGATTCAGCATACCGACTGCTCCAGATCTCTTCTTCCCAGGTGTTTTCTACTCAGCAGGAGTATCAAGAATTAGGTTTGCAGCAATTAACTGATTTCACTATTATCCAGTTTAAAATGTCACGGTTTTGTAACAGTTATTGTAAAGGCTCAGTTACACCGAGCGTTTCTGCTCTTGCTCTCGAAAAGGCATATAATGGCTCATTATAGGATGTCATTATAGGATACAAATGGAAGGTATAGGTCTATTATGTTTCATATGAATAAGCCTACAATTACAAATATTTATTCCTGTCTCATAATATATCAGACTTTGATCCTTTGTCTGCCTGCTCATCCCTGTGTCCAAGGCCATTGTTTTGTTTTTTTTTGCTCTATATATGTTATTTGGGCATTTTGTTGAAAGCAACTAAAATTAGTGTAATAAGTGATATATTACTGAGGTATTTTGTACCTTTTACTGCATTATTTATGCTCCAAAAGGCAGCAACTTTTGCGACACATAAATGTTGTGGTAACAAAATACACAAAAACCTTTAAAATAAAAATAAAAAACACTCAAGTGACTGTATACATCCATAATAAATTAAGGAATTAATGAATGCATTATAATCATGAGACTTTTAAACTCGCATTTATCCTCAGACCATAATTGTACCGTAAAAGCCTATAATCATTGCATTAACAGGAACAATCTGTTCAATGTATTTCAAACGAGGGCTTCTCATTCATTATCAGGCCTCAGAGGGATTGGACTCCTTACCCTGACAGTGTAACAGCCACAGTGGCACACAGATAGAGATGGTGGCAGGAAATAAATCAAATGTTTGAGTAAAAGAATACAGTGAATAACTCTATATCCTTCAAATGATGATGAGAAAAAGGCTGGAGAGATTTGCACATTCTTAAAAACACTCAGAGCTGATCTTTGTTGTTCTTTTCAACTACTTGTCGAGACAACCTGCACTAATCATATTATTTATTTCAAAAAGGCTGCACCCCTGGACTCTCCTTGAAGTCTTTATAAAAACTTATCATAGTACGTTACCAGTGTTTTAAACAGTGGAAACAAATGAAAATTAGACAGGGCTTTATAAAATAAATTAAGCGTTTAATAGTGCTCACCTGTGTCCGGCAGAAGTAGTTGGTTGCAGGCAGCAGCCCCTTCATTTCATGGCTGAGTGCTGGTCCGCTGTAACACACCTGCATGCTGCCCTCAGCAGCTCCCCACTCCAGACGAAACTCTGTCACTGGAGCTCCATTACAAGGAGGGGCCTAGAAGACGCACACAACGAAAAAGCCCATCAGCATCTAAAGCGATGACACGGTTTAATGATAATAAAATAGAAGTAGAGCTAGTCTTACCTCCCAGCTAACAACAACACAGCTGGGGGATTTGCATGTGGTGTTGGGAGGCTTGCACTGCTCCGGGGCCCCGGGGCCAGTTGTGACCTCACAACGCTCCGAAAGAGGTCCAAACTATCCACACAAAAGAGCAAAAACAATTTAACACAACCAAAATATATTATATTCAGAGTTTTTCCCAATCATATTTACTGAGAGAGGGCAGAATAAAACAATCTCTTCTTTTATTGAAAGATCAGTCTTGACGGCCTTTCTCACCCCAGCCTTGTTCGCTGCCTTGAGCCGGAAACCGTAGGTTTTGCCAGGCATTAAGCCTCCCACAGAGCAGTCAAGCTCTGGACCCTGGTAAACCTCCCTGCTCTCCTCAGACTGCGGCCCACTCACTTCTACACTGTAGCAGGATACCGGGCTGCCTCCGTCTACCTGAGGGGGACCTAGGAAATTTGGGCAACCAGTGTTTACACATCAATACACTTCAAAAATGTTTTCTTTTTCAATGAAAAAATGATACAGTAAATACACAAAGATTAATGTACAAACAGCAGAATACAGAAGCTCAACGCTTTGAGGTAGTTCACTAGACAAATAATTGCATCAACAGAAGCGAGAATACATCCCACACAGATCTGAGTTGGAGAGGAATGACTCACCCCAGCGCAGTTGCACCTCCCTGGCTTTGGGCTTGCCCACCAGCCGAGGGGGCTGGCAGGGCCCTGGGGGCACTGCGGGAGTCTGGACCTGCAGGGTCTCCGACAGCTTGCAAGGGAAGACAACACACCAATTAAGCCCCAGAGAAGGGAAAAAAAACCCAAAACAAATTGACAATCTCATCCCCCTCCACTCTATCTCTTACACAACACAGACATGCTGGTTACGGATCGTCACTTTCACCCGCTTATCAGGTTGATTCAGGCTACAACAGACCAGAAAGGAGCCAAACGTGAATGCATCGTTCAAAGGTACACCTGCATTCCAAGAAATGTTCTGAACTTCTTACAAAGCCGTGGAATGAGTTTGACAGATATTCTGTCGAGTGACAAAATAGGTCCTTTTCGGACTCTCAGCTTCTGTGACAAAAAGCGAACATGTGAGTGTTATGTCACATTGTGCTGCGCCAAAAGGCAGGATCTCGCCACCATGAGTCATGGTTCTTTACAAGCCCCATCATGAATAAATGCATGCACTAACAGCTGATGAAGAAATTAATGAAGAGAGTGTCTGTGAACTGAACTAATTAAGAAAAACATCCTCTGACACATGCAGGGAGGGTTAATCGATTAGCGAGCCTTGTCTTGTACTTACACACTGGGAAGCATAGTCTAATCTTCTAACATAGGACACTGGCTGAATGACAACTTCCTATTAAAACTCACTATAAATAGAGTGCATACCTAGAATTATTCATGTAAAATTTATCAGATCAACCAGGGATGTGGTGAGATTCATGGCTGCCTGCCCTAACAATTACAGTATATGTAACAGCCGAGAAATTAATCAATAATCAGACAGTCAACAGGAAAACAGTGAATAATAATCAGGTTTTATACAGTGTAACTGCACTCTGAGAGACAAGGTGACATATTGGAGAAGAGTGATATCTCTAGAGTGATGCCGATTTAAATTTCAAGTCCAATAAAATAAGTGTAGGTAAATAAAATCTGCACCACAGATTCTAATTTTGATAATTCTCTTGGTACTTGTGAATGTTTAGGGTATCTATGTGTGCATGTGTGCTGATGCTGCGTGACTCACCGGGCTCTGTCCCCCCTCGCTCATGCAGTAAACTCGCGTCTGGTAGGAGCAGCCAGGCTTCAAGCCTTCACAGACGTGCTCCATAGCCGGCCCTGAGTAAACCAGGTCCCATGACAAGCCTAAAGCAAACACATTGCAAATAAAGATTATCTATTTCAATAAACTACTGTTTTAATAACCCAGAAATAATATTCAACAATATATAATACAAATTATTAAAGATTTTTATTATCACGATTCGCAACTCACCGCTTAAGCCCTCAGACAGCTCCACAACATACTTTGTGACTTCTGCTCCACCATTTTCTTTCGGGGGCTCTGGATTACAAAAGATATCGAATCAAAATAATCATCATCAATGCATGCAAGCTGAGTTTTCGAGATGCCATGTCTGTAAATCTACTCTAGAACTGATTCATCTCAGTAAGTATGAGATTTGGTGTGTGAGTTGGTAACAGAGGAACTTACTGCCTCTAAACGCTCCATAAAACTCACTTCCAGTAAGCAAAGTAAATGTAGATTAAGCCTGATTTACTATTTCACACCCAAATTAGTGGAGAAATGCAGATTGAGATGAGTTTGCTTTTTTTTTCTCCTTTTTCTGGCGCGTCATGTTTGATGTCACAAATGCGTCAGAAAACAGTAGAAAGTAGGAGGTTTTGTACATCAACAAACTGCTTCTAGACGATGTCTGGATCATTAAAATTCTGAATTAGACATACTGTTTTTTTCCAGAGCTGATAATGAAATTAGCTAATGAGTGAGACATCTCACTTCTTTCTCATCTCTATCTCATCAGTTCGTGTCATGAAAGAAGTTGTTCGCACACTTGCCTATGTAATCTGCGTGTTACTGGAGGATACCACTAGATGGCATACATTAGCTTGTTGTTCCATTGATGTCACTACTGCTGCTGATGTGCTTACTGACCCTAACAAATCCCCATAATGGCCGTACACTGCCCCTATCGTTCAGGTGTGTATTGCATCTTGTGGACACGTAGCGTTAATGTCCCATGTCGTGCACAAGCGACGCAGGATAAGCAGGGCAGTCGTCATGCATTGAGAACACGTTGTTAAAGTGTATCTTTCGCCGTATACTTCCATCTGTCTTTCAAACTCAGTGCTGACTGAATGGTGGTTGTCTGCTGATTGAAACTTCAATATCCGTATTGGCATCGTGTCTGTCGTGTTTTTCCATCACTGTTGTCATGTTTTACATCACTGCTGAGTAAAGATGGAACTGAAAACTGCTGTCATTTGATGTGGGCATGTATGCTGATTGTAGCCTTCCCCACTGAAGACAAAAGCCAGATGTTAGTGCATTTTTTGTCCAGTGTGAAAGGGTTATTGGAGAATAGAGAGACAACTAACATTGTTTTCAGGGCTGCAGACAGGTTTTTTTGAAAACTGGAAGCAGAAACCAAGTGCAGCAGTGGGTGAGGAGTTTGTCCTGTGAGGTTTAGGAAGGATTTGAGCTGAATGAGGGCGAGAACTGTCATTCATCTAGTGTACTGACTGCTTGGAATGGTCAGACAAAGCTCAAAGAGCGTGGTGAGATTATAAACTAGCCTTTGTGGCCTGGCAGCTACATGTAACAGTGAAGCATTTTGATAATGAAAAGGGCATTGACAGGAAATGCTCACCCCAGGCCATCTTGAAGCTGTTGGGAAGGACTCGTCCTCTGATTACAGGCCTGCAGGGACAGCTGGGTCTGTCTGGGTTTGTGATGAACTCCACCACCTGGCTGGGGTTACTCTTCCCCTCTGAGTTGTATGCTGCCACCTGGAGGAAGTGCATGAATACAGGCGGTGAGGCGTCAGATAATTTCTGTCAGAATTTTGCCTGTGTTTGCATAGATAGTCAATGAGGGCAAGTGTATAAAGGTCATTGTGTTTCCTGATAACAAGCACTGACTCAACTCGGAGAAGGATAATGAAGGGATCTGAGAGAGAGTGAGCGTAACACTCTCTGTCCACAACTGAAATGGCTTCAGACAAATACCACATTATCACAAAGATTCAGCTGTACATGTAAGGCATCTACAGATACATTTCAACAAAACTGTTTCAACGGCACAAGCATTGCTATCAAAAAACCGAGGCAGTGAGCTTTAGCGGCATTTGCATTCCGGTTTGCGATAATATGGAAATCTGTGTGAGCGTGCTGCGGAGTGCAGCTCATCCACATACTGTACAAAGACAAAGCTGCACAGCAACCAGACTCCACTCACACTGCACAGCTGGGTAATTGGAAATGAGGGAGGGAGGCAGTTTTTAGAACGACTAATTTCTATCGTTTGGACATAATGGGGGTTTGTTTGGGAATTATAGCACCTTTTCTTGCAGTGTTCATCGTGTTAAGACAAGATTTGGTGCCGATTTCTCTGACTATGTGAGTGAAGCTTTCCAATTCTTCAATTCTTCTCAAAGCATTAATATGATTTAATGTTCTTAAGAGCTGGAGAGATAGAAAGACCACTTGTTGTCACTAGCTGCAGGAAAAAAACAAGTGTTAAGGGGTAATTTGAATAACAGTGGAGCAGCTCCCAGCTTCAGCAGATAACTGAGTTCCATTTCAGAATGTAATCACAGCTTTCAAGTCAAACTAAAAATCCATTTATGAAATAGAATTTAGTAACACATAACCTGTAAAATGAAATAAGACTGCTCGGGATTTAAAGGAGACTGGTGTTATTCTATGTTTTTGTTATAAGGATCCAAACCAACAGTGCATTAGATCGTCACTCGGTTCCTTTTTCTCTCCTGTCTCTTTCCTTCAGCCTCAGGCCCATTGCCTCCTACTGAAGACATAAATCTTAAAAACAGCAGGAAATACAGTTTCTATTGTTACCCAGTAGCATGCAATAATGCTCAGAAAATAGTCTGCAACAAATACACAATTCACTGAGTATTTAAAGCAGCAGGACGGGATATATGTGGAATCATCTCAAAATTCAGTGGCAGTGGTCATTTTAACAAAAGTTGTTGAAATGAGCCGTTAACACTGGCAGTGTCAGAATCATATTTCTAAGAGCGGGTATGCAAGCTGGGTTTTTCCCTTTAGTTCTCACCAAATCCAACTCTGACTGCAGACACATTACACAGAGGCTATCTGCAGCCAAAGGGAATTTTTTAGACATTCAACACATTTAGAGATCTAGCTGGAAGGGATCCTTTTAATCCTCCGTTTAATCCAGTTAATTTTAGTGTGAACATTGCTTTTGATTTTTTTGAAAATATTTGATTGACCACTCCTGTCATGATTCACATGCAGATGCGGCGCAGGCTTTTCATTCACCCCCTATAAATCCATGCCAACTTTTCCTCGCTGGGTTGCCTGCCTCAGATTATCAGGAGCATCACGTGTCTCTTTCAATGGTCTCTGTCTATTGAGTCCTGATTATGAAATTCTGGGCTGGTACCAATGTTTTGATGTTGTGTTTTTTTTACTCCCCGTTTTGTGCCAACCAGGTCCTTCACTACACTATCTTTCAAAGAGAACAAATTGATCATTCACTTTAATGAAACACCATTTAATATAACCTGTTCACTAAGAAAAATATTATTTTGCTCAAAAGGCCTTTTTAACCTGCTGTACAACTGCCTACTCAATGATAAGAATTTGTCAGTGCTTACATAGCCTTACAAACTGATGGCAGGAATGTCATGAAGCAGCAGCTCACAGATTAACGTCTGCCACTTCCATCAGTGAATTTCATCTTAAAAGCTGACAGCAGTCAACAAGGTGACTTTGGTGCATCCCTGCCATGTATGCCAGGTGAAGGATGGTCAGCTCTGATTCAGCTGAGCCATTTAGTGTACAACAATTTAGGAGAAAACAGCAGGGTGAGCGACAAAGAGGGAAATACAGTCACATGGAGAGAAAGTCACTTTTTTGTCCCTAAACTTTGCTTCATTTTACTGCCGGCCAAAAAGCCAGTTTGGCTCAAACGCTTTGCTTGACTAGCTTCTCACTGGGGCCCTACATGTGACGAGCATCGAAGTCCTCCTGTTTATGCTGTCGGATGCCCACCGCCCTGCTGGCAGAATCCTGCAAACGGATGAGTCATAGGGCCACTGTGGACCTCAGCACCCTCCCTGCCTGAAGCGTGTCCCCTCCACACATACACACTCCACTGCATCCTAAATTAAAGCTGTGGATACGCAGCTCTGAGTGCAAACATCACCAGGCTCCCTTACCCTAAACTTGTACTTGGTACTCCTGTGGAGATTCCTGATGGTGCAGGACAGTTCTTCGCCATCGTAGCTTGGCTGGAAGCCATATCCCTGGGACAAGACAAATGACAAACGGAGAAAAAAACAACCAGGTGAGCAATGACTTACCAGACGACCATTGTTGCAGAAAACAAAGTGGTCTGCAGAAGACAAACAGCTTCAGGGAATAGACAAATGTTTTTTGTGTTTTTCCTCACTGGCACAATGTCTGCAGGCAGTTGCTTGCAGTGCAGGTGACAGTGGCTATAAAATGTCATGTAACTTTTAGAGAAGACGGATGTGGCAAAGGAAAGAGATGTCAGTTTGATTTTTTCCTTTTGGCTGGGTTGAATTATGTATGTGAGTGTATTTTATTAATGCTGTCCATATTTCATGCTGTCTGAAGATCAACTTAAGTCAAAAAGATGCACTTGGAAATACTGCCCTCTAAGACATAATGAGACTCCAACTGCAGCAAGAACCTCACAAAGAAGGGAAACTACACGTATAATAAAGCCTGCAGATCCTGCTGTTTCATTTATGGGTGCTGAGGTCAAAAAGACTGAGAAACTTACGGAGCCTTCCTCCTCCATCTCTAAAACATAGTAGATGTCATCCTCCTTTGGAGAGCTAGTGGGCCTCTGCCACTTCAGACACAGCCAGGTCACGCCCGCCATCTCCAGCTCTGGAGGGAAGGGTGGCAATGGCACACTGCATGAGGTGAACAGGTCCACCACTTCACTGAACTCGCTGGGGAGGGCAGAGAGAGACAGAGGATGGGAGAGAATGGGAGAGAGAGAGAGACAGGAGAGACAGAGTGAGAGACACACATGCGCACACAGATGGAGACAGTGAATGGAAGAAACAGCAACATAAAAATGGACAACAGAGAGGGTGCTATCCAGGAAATAATCAAGCAAGTCAGGGATCCTACCTTACGCCCATGTCATTTTTGGCTGCAAGGCGGAAGGAGTATCTTGAAGCTGGTGAAAGCTTTGTCACTCTATACTGCTTCTGAGCTCCACAGTAGCACTGCTCATAGATCCCAGTGCCTTTCCCCTTCACAGAACATAGCGTTTAGTTTGAAGAGCAAGTAACAACATAATCTCAGTTCGTTGTGCAATGTTTAACATTTTTGTCATGATAAATAAATAACTACCTCATCCCACTGAAGAATGTAGTTTTGGATTTTGGAACCGTTGTCACATGGAGCCTGTGGATAAACCATGGTAGTTTATTATATGTAAATCAGAAAAACATAACAAACATTCAGAGTGAAAATTTCAAATATTTTAGATGGCTTAAGCACCACCATCCTTCTTTACTGATGCCAAAAAAGCAACCTGCATCACTAACAATAACGAATAAGGTGCATCCAGGTGTGCACACTTTTCTATGCTTTAATTAACTCAGTGATGTTTGCTGAACATGCATGGTTGCTATTGAAGTGCCTCTCAATCACACATTTACACACACACACACACACCTGGAAGGTGTGCCTGTGATGCCACACAGGAGGAGATAAGATTACTTTGGAATCACTTTTTCTCTTTCACCCAGCCAGTTTGGAGATCTTAACCAGGTGATCTGCTTAAATGCACAATATGACATTTCTGCCGCAGGGGGACTTTTTAATCAAAAAAAGGACAAAGTTTGAGGACGTTGTGAAGTAGCAATGGATCATTGGAGTTTGTTTTCTTCACTGTTAAATAACCACCACTACAGGTGAAAATCTTTCTGACATGACGTGAGTTGAGTTTGCGGAGGAAGAAATATTTCAACATTTTATTCATGTTATATTTTGCCACATTCGCCAACTTCCTTCCTCACTCTCTGACTTAGTTTTAGCTGCAGGCAAAGCATAACATGGTCTTGAAGTGAGGTGTGCTAACCAAGAAGCTGGTCTAGAGTCAAAAGCGTAGTCTGTTTCCTGCTATTTAAAGGACGCATTAGATGCGCCTACACAGGCGGGTTCACACTATCCATACACTCTGATTTTATGATTTGAGAGGCTGCTTTTCCACAGAAATGTAGTGATATACTCTCCAACGGCAACAAATAAGGAGTTTTAAATAATGAATGAAGGTTATCAGCTGTTCTTCCAATTTTCCTCAATAAAGATGTATTTCTCCCCTCTCATCCCACTTGTTATTGATCAGAATGAAACTTTTTATGAACGATCACTCCTGATCCACAGACTGAGATGCACACACACAAAGAGGTACAAGCAGCAGCGCTCCTCCTCAGTTAAATATCAGAGTATTTCTTCACATGCAGTCAAACAGATTTGTTGATGGGACAGATGATTGTGAAATGGTGGGGCAGAGGGCCCAGCAGCCGAGGATCACAGCCCTTTCTCTCAGCAATGGTAAGTGCTGGTGCACCTGGCTTTTAAAAAGGGAACGGGAGACGACTCTCAGATTGTTTTGATTTAAGTTCCACCCAAAAAACACTCATACCACCACTTTACACCGCACTTTGCATCCAGATTATCCGCCGTTTAACTCACAAAATGGTCTTGAAATGCGCTTTAATGCATGTGCTGTAGATCATCAAAATAGGGTCCTATATCTTTCAGAGGACAAACATGTCTGTTAAATATTAAAAGGTGCTATGGCTTACAAATTATACCATTGTCTAAATACTTGGTTGATCTACAGTGCACATTTTTTACAGACCTTTCCTTTCAAATGCCGTTCCTATTTGCCCTCCACCCTTAAAAACTGTGGTTTTTAATCCCAACTCCATCAATCATCCTCCTGTTTTTACCTTCCACTGGAGTACAAGTGTGTTCTTGGTCCCACTGGCCTTCCTGGGGGGATTGGGAGGCTCCGGCTCACAGCTTAAGGTGGTGAAGCTCACAGACTCCGACGGGCTTCCCTGTAAACAGTTACACATGGCCTGGACCCTGAAATGAGAAGAGCGAAGTGTTTACAAAATGTTCCTCTGTGCAATAACACTGTTAGTTCAAACAAAAGCATGTGGGGGGTTGTGCCAACCTGACGTAGTAATCCGTTGCTGGTCGAAGGTCTTCTAAAGTAGCACTTAGTTCTTCCCCGCTTCATCAGAGGAAAACAGAAAAATAGTGTTGTTTCAAATTACTGTATCCTTTTCATACCTTTAACAACAGTTGTTGTTCAGTCTCGTGGCAGCTTGCTGCTAGTACTCACCAGTACATGCTCTTGTATTTCCCATCTTTGCCGCTAAGTGAGATTGAGACCTCGTAGCTGAGGGGCTCCTGGGGGCCGCAGTCATCCTCCACACTGCCGTTCTCACTCTCTGGCCTGGCGGGTGCACTCCAGCTCACAACTGCTCCCCTTGCCTGAATGTCTGACACCTACCATATGACAGATGTATGTGTCACTATCAAGTCTACTCCATCAAACCTGGACGTGATGCAGAAAACTGCAGCACATGCCAAATCCAACCTGTCAAATACATTTACAATCCTAAACCCAACTGATGTCTGGTAATTAATCCCGTACAATTCTTCCAAGTCTCTTACATTTATCATGAAGACAAGCTCTTATTCTTATGCATTTTATTGTTGCTTAAGCATTTCATTGTATACAGTGTATAGTGTTTGCATATTGTGTATAGTACTTTTTTATAACTATAATTGCCCTTAAATTTTTATTGTATTTGTATCGTTGCTAATGACCTAATTTCCCCTCTGAGTTAAATAAAACTAGCTCTATCTGTCTCTACCTACCTACCTACCTACCATCTATCTATCAATTTCAAAACCAACACAAAAATCACATTGCTTGGCAGACGAAAACAGACAGGGATCAAAATACTCATGCTGATGCCACCCTGGGAAAAGGTTTTCAGCACTTTGCAGAGATGTGCTGTGCAACCCTGAGATTTTTCATTCTGTTTTGAGGAGGTTTAAAAATAGCCTGAGACACACTGCAGGGGGGATTCATATGTGGAAGAATTCAATCAGGTCAAGTCTGTACCTCCTCCTCCTCTCTGCCCTCAGGGGCCCACCTTACTCCTTTACTTCCCACAGTTAGATTCTCAGTCCTTTAACAAACCAGAGTGGCAGCAAAGACGAAGAAAATCCACTTTGCGTTCAAGCTGAACCTTCCCGCATTAGACGTCATCCCTTAACTTTATCAATCATCTTTCCAACAGACTCTTTTTGCTACTTTTACAGGGAGCTCAGACCTTAACGACAGTGTATGACGAATCCCATCTTTATGAGGTCAAGGAAATTCTAGTTCTACTGATTCCCATCCAGCTGCTGTTAAAACAGCTATTAGCCTCCGTTTTTATCTACGTTGCTGATGTGAACCTGGCACCAGTAAACCAGGGTTTTTCAAGGTTCATTTCAAAGAACAAAAAAGCTGAGCTTTTGCATTTGAAGTCTAATACGTAATCTTCTAATTTGGGACAAAATAAACTACCATGAGGATGTGGGAGATTGGTAATTTATTCAAAAATCTGCACTTCTTTTAAATTAAAGTTCAAACCTTTAAGTAAGTGCTAACATCGTTGTTTGGTGGCACATTTGGGAATAGAAACCCCCACATGGATGCTACTCAGCAGGTCTGACTCGATTAGTAAGATGTCAGCAAGAATTCATCACGGATGTTAATAGAATGTTTAATGACGCAACACATTGGCACCATTACGAGTTTTCACGAACACAGCACTAACAGGCACAGGAAATCTTGCAAATTGTACTGATTAGATAAAGAAAAACTAATGATAGCAGAAGATAGATAGTAGACGGAATACTAACCACTGGTTTACCGATGGTACTCAGGAGTGCTTGCAGGGCCTGAGCTTCTTTGTCCAACTCTGAGGAGAGAAATAAAGGTTGATGTGGATAGAAAAACAACACCTGATTTATTCTCTGTCTGCAATTGTTTGTTTGATCTGGGGTGCTATGTTATCTCTATCTTACTTTTTTAACATTTCTAAACATTATGTCAATGTTTGGACAGTGCAGTAATATTTTGGTACATCTGCAGTTAAAAAAAAAATCCTTTCTAAAGGAAGCATAAGGCTTTAACGGCGGCCGGTCAAATGTAAAGATGTGACATTTCTTAATAAATGTACCATCACAGATCAACAATTAAAATCAGCAGTAAGGCTGCAACAAACGATTATTTTCATGGAACAAGAAAATGTTTGACATTTGTGCTTGAAAAATTACTAAAAATTATTAAACGACTGTCAAGGCAACACATTTTCTTTGAATTGACCAATCACTGCTGCTCTAATCAGCAGGATTAATGATGATTTTATGGCAGAAAAAAGTAACGGTGCAGGAAAGTAATTTGTTAAAAGCAGATGCAAAACTTAACACTAAGTCAAGTTTAATTTTTTTTAACATGTCACTGTATTTTATTGGTCGACTGCTCATATTTCAGTGTTCCAGGATTTCAGCAATCTTCACGAGGTCATAAGGTGAAATTATTTTTCCCTCCACTTTCAAAACTGACAGTAATTCCTTAATTATGCACTGGTGTCGCCAAGTAGCAGTGTTAAACTCCATGATTAATGAGCAGTCAGAGTTCATGTAATCAAGAATAACGTTGGCCGTGTTGCTGATCCCTCACTGCCACCAGCTGCTGCAGCTAATGAGGCACTATTCTGAGCGCCTAAACACAACACACTCCTAAGATCCAGAGGTTACTGCTTGCCAGCCCAATTGTAAACCTCAATGAACCTCTACCCTTTAGCCTCCTTACCTCCTGACTCTCCGTTTTTGCCCCTGCCTGTCTGCTTGTCAGGGCCGGCCACCGCGTGGCTGAGCTGTCCCTGCTCCGCCTCTAGCCCTTTCCCTCCGACACCATTTTGAATGTCCACTGTCGGGGGGCTGCTGCAAGTCTTCTGTGGCGAAGGTGGAGGGCTGTCTTTCACCTGTCCCCCTCCTCCTCCTCCGCCTCCCTGACGGTCCTTCAGTTTCTTTTGCAGACGCTCGTATGTTTTGCTAGTTCTGTCGTCTCTGTGAACAAACGGGGGGCGTCCGTGTTGGGGGTGAGAATCTGTAGAGACTGGAAGAAGAAAAAGGCAACAGTTAAAAGTTGGAACGAGGACAAAAACTGGCAAACTCACTGGTTAATATAAAGGGGCATACAAACAAACGGGGCGGTAGTGAAGTAAACTCCCAAAGATTAAACTGAAAGACTAAACAGTTTGACTCGGGCCTTGGTTGTATCACTGGACTGTGCAAATAATGTGTACGGGACAAATAAATAACATCCTAATATAACAACAGAACCCAGACACTGCTGGCTCCTACTCACCCTGCTCTGAGTAGATATGAGCTGGATGGTACTGGGAGATGTACTGAGAGCTCATGTCGCCCACGCCCCCCGCCATGCCTGTGTACAGGTGGGGTGGTGGGGGCATCATGGCAGGGTGTGGGATGAAGGCAGGCAGGTGGGCATGGGGTGGAGGTGGAGGGTGGTGGAGAGGTGAGTGGCCCCCGGGATGGAACTCTGGCTGCTGAGGTAAAACCAGAACCCGTCGCACTCCGTTCTCCTCTATGATCTAAGAGAAAACAAACAGAACGTACATTTCAAAGCTGTCCTGACTTTGACAAGACGCTGATCAGTAACACTGCACTGGAAATCATACAGGATTAATACCTGTGAAACGTATCCAGGAGGCACATAGATTGGAGGCACTGAACCATTTGGAGACATCATGGGAACCTGAGCAGGACCTGTGAAGGAAGCGGGAGCTAGATCAAACACTTTCCTCCAGGGCAAACAGCTGTTTCATCTTTGGTAAATGTATTTAGAGTATTAAGAGTTTTGCACAGGGCTGATGTTTCAGCACAACCAAACCCCATTTTTAATGTCTAACAATCTCTCACACACCAACATTTTTGAAACCTCAATGTGGCTCAACATCACGGTAGCCTGAATAATAACCATATTATAGGTTTACGTGAAAGCTAACAGCTTTTTTTTTCCATCAGAAAATCACTTTAAATGGTTGGTTGGCTGGTTAGTTAATGTCCAACTAGGAATGATTTGGATTTAATGATGATTTACAACGAATGAATGCAGACACATTTTGAAAAAGCTAATAAGAAGCTAATCAGTGTCAGTCGATACACACAAGCATTGGCCGAAATGCCATCTCTGATCCCAATGGCTTATTTTGCCCATCCATTGGCAGGCAACTCAGCCGGGTGAGACATGATTGGTCAATTCTACTCAGACTACCGACATAAACCAGAACACCGACACCAAAATCCTGTCCCTTACCTAAATATGAATGCAAAATCTGTTGACATCTATTAACCTTCTACATAGATAATATGTGGACTTACTTCTGTAACCCTGGACAATCATATTGAGTCCTTCTATATTGCCACCTATGGTGTATGACACTTGGCAGGCGTTCCTTCAAGCCAACCTCAAAAGTTGCCTCTGTTGGGGGAAAATCCCAACATAGTCGATCACTCTAACCCAGCTGCATTTTCAATGACTATTTCATTTTTTTTTTAAATACCTATGAGTAAGAGAAAGCGAGGAAATGCATTTCTTAAAATACTGGCAAACACAAGAAGACCACTTTAAAAAAGTGCTGAGAAACAACAAAGTTTCCTGCGTGGCTCTGTTGTAGAGGCCAGTGCAGCGGCTTAGCTCAGCTCAGAGAAGTGACAGCTCAGCAGAAAGCTTGGGAGAGTGAAAGGGAGAGGGACCTCGGTGCCAAGTTTGCACATTCGCACATTTCTCTTCTTACAGACCTAAGACATAAACAGTAGGGCCCCAGCGCCAGATGTCATGCAGCAGAGCAAAAAGATCCACAACACACACACTGACCTCCCAGCGGCCTGCTTGAGGAAGAGCTTTCCTTCATTTTGTCAAAGCTGTCAGCAGAGAAAAGACAATTCTAAATGAGCAGCCATAATGGGCCGACGACTACAGAGGCTGGCCTGTGTAATGATACACTGAAACCTCCCACTTCTAACCTCTAGCACCACCCTGTCAGGTGCTGAAGTCCAGGCTCCACCTATCATAACAGCAAGTCAGTGCGGATATACAGACAGTTGTTTGTTGTTAGGTAAACTTATTCAAAACTGATATTGTCTGACACAGCAGCCTGCAATGAATCCTCCCTTACTGCTGAAACTGTTTTAAAGATGCTGTTGGGTTGTTTTGTGTTGCACTGACATTTATTTTGTTCATTCTTTTCTTTGATAACAAAGGTAGACAAAATATAGCAACATCTCTCAGTATAATGCAGTACCATTAAGGGTGTCTGTATTTTCAGATCTTCATCACTCTTTCAGTCCTGTTGCAGCCAGACATTTTCTATTGAAGCTGTATAAGCTGTGTTAATGTCCGTCTCCAAGGACAGGATGAAATGCTGTTATTCAATAAAAAGAAGAATCCATGTAACAGGATGTGGATAAGTCTCTGCCCTTCTTTATCAGAAGAGCACTTTTAAATATTTTAAAAGGAGCGGAAGTAGCCAGAGGGAAGTGGTAGGTGATGAGCAGCATATGACGGGTGAACCGGAAAACCTTGAACACATCATCAAGGTAAGTAACAACTCAATATTTTGGATCTCCACAGACGGGTTTCATCTTTACTCAGATTCAAAATCAAATATTACAATAGTTTTGACCAACTCAGCATTATTGACATTGGTATTGGTATATTAGCATGTAGATATAATGACTAATTGGATAATGACAAGCAACTGATAGAAGAATATAGAACATTCACACACAGATCATAGTGCAGAAGAAGATGCTTGAGATAATCTATAATTCTTAAATTTCCAGTTTACTCTTTCAGCGCAGTGATGTCGTTTTAGATTGGCATCAAATGTGGATGCTTTGGGTCCAATACGGTTGATTTGGGTCAACCCAAAAGCATCCATATTTGACAACATGGGAATGAAATTCATCAATCCACCACCAACCATCTTTCTCCAGAATCACCGACTGCACTTTCATGTTAGTCCAAATAACATTTATAATCTAAGCAAACAAATCTTCACAGAAACTCAAACATGAACAGGGTTCAGCTTGGCACAAGCCTGGGCGAGACATTAAAACTGGACTTTGTTTCAAAATAAATTACCAAAATACATATTTCCCAAAACTGTCATTGTAGCATTTTTAGTCACTGTGTACTGTGGGCTGTTCAAACTGTAAGAGTCTATTGCCAGACAGTCTAAGAATGTATTACTTTTTTTTTTTGGTAGAAAAATCATTGGGTAAAAAAACAGTCAACCTACTAATAAACTTAATTGGACAAGACAGATAGTAGGTAGGCCTCTTATAGTGAAATCAAAAGGGCAGAGAGCTTTGAAGCCCCTCTTAGTACAACAAGCCAGCAGACTGACAGGCAGTGAGTCATTTCTCTACCTCAGAACACCGGGTCCACGAGGACAAAATTCTTAATTCAGGAAGCATGGGAGAGCTCAGCCTGAATGAAGGCAGTCACACTGCCTCAGCCCTCATTGATTTCAGATTACGATATCATTTGAGTGGGAGTTCAAAGTATGCACTGTTGACTCCACTCACTTTTAAGGCTAATAAATGATATGGTGCTTATGCCAGGTGCTGCTGCGCACCTGTGCGATCACTGATTACGGCAACTCCAGTTAGTGCCGCGATGCTGACTAACAGGAAATCTGATGAATCACATTAGTATTCAATATGCCGTTGTTTGTCCGTTTAGAATGAAAGGCTTTGTGTGTAGCGACTTGCAGAGCGTAGAGAGACGAGGACTAGCATAGGGTGAGAGAGGGAGGACAAGGGAGCCACACACATCCAAGAGAGAGGAGAGGTAGGGTGGAGAATGGGGGGAAAAAACACCCACTCTTTTACATCAGACTGACGCACGAGTGCTGACAGAGATCAGATAGAAAAGGCCACATCCCCCTCCCCCTCCCCTCCCCTCCCCCTGAGTCAACTGGAGCATTGGTTGTGCTGACGTGGCCGTGGAGTGCCAGCCTTCCAGAGGAAGCAGCCACGGGAAAAACATCAGTCCTCCTCCACAAAACGGCAGGCTGCCACTGAGCCAAGAATAGCCACAAACAAGCTGCCCATTCTGGCAGTGTAAACAGAGGCTAGGCAACACTTTGGGAGCACCATCATCTCCCGTCAACATCACATAACCCATCTTCACCTCCCCGCCTCCTGGGGCAGGCCAACAGGATCAACTGTTGCAGTGTGTCTGAGTCGAGAGGGGGCAAGAGGTTACCGCTGGGAGATGGGGATAATTGTTCATGTTGGCCGAAAAAGCCAAGGGAGAGAATTATCACAGGCCAGACACATGTCCACACACATACACAGATATGCAACGGTGGTGAGTCCACTCTGAGCACCCTCCTGTTTCCTCCTCTCCGAAAATGGACAGCGATCACAACAAACAAGCTCAAGCAGGACTTCACGCAGGTCCTCTAAGACACACTGCTAAAACAGAGGAAACTTGGCAAACGTGGCTCTGAAATAACGGCAACAATCCAAGCAAACTGTCAGGATGTACAAATGAACCTTCAATAAGATATGGAGAATAAAAAGAAGCATAGAAGACAAGTTGGATGTGGGCAGCTGGCTAGGTTGTAAAAAGGTTGTAAAAATAAACGACGGCACTCAGACATGGGAGGACAAGAGAGAGGGAGAAAGACAGTGAGACAAAGCAGTCTCATATGGGATCACTCAATAAGCTCTCAATGCCAACATGATGAACTGTGAGCCTATGAAGATGGAGCAGGTTTGATTATTAATTAGAGCTAATAAATTGTCTCCATCCACAAATTAAAAGGAGAGAGAGGGATGGCGAACCGACTGACAGAGGTTAACAATTACAACCAAGCAAGCCAATGAGGCTAAGAACTGAACTGTCAGTAAAACAAAAAAGTACTAATTACATGGTAAATTACATTATGGTATATTAATACCATGGCACATTGTCCTTTCAGACAGGAAATATCTTCCATCAATTGAGATGGTAGTAATTTGCACTAAGTGTGACATTCTTAGCAGATTACGAAGCCACAGATATGTACGTTCGTCCTGGCTGCGCTCAGTTTCTACAACATGCCAGTAAGCATCCAACCGCTACTGTCCATCCAGACTCACAGAGTATGGGAGCGAGTGGGGAAAGAGGAAAAAGGCCATTCTGTGTTGATATGATTGCAAAAACAGAGCCAGAGGGAGGAAGCTGTACAGTAAACAACGGAACAGTTTAATAAGAATATCCATTTTGTTTAGCCGTCAGTAAACTTCGTCTGAATCCCTGATATTTTGAGGCATCCGCATGGTATTTGCAGCCCAACCGGCATGAATGACGTTTACAGGAGGGGAGGGAATCAGTAACCTTCATGCTTGTGCTTATTACAGAACATCACGCTGCTGCTGCTGCTGCTGCTGCGGCTGCTGCTGCCCTCAGTCAGACAAACGGAAAAAAAAGAATATTTCTTTTTGACAATTAATGATTTGACTCCATTCAGGGTGTGAATAATTCTCTCTAAAACCACTGTCTCCTCCTGCATCAAGGAGCAAACCTCACTAACCCACCGAGATTGATAATTTAGTACAAAACCGGCTGAGTGGACGCGGAACTGCCTTGCACCGGACATCCCACCCCAGACTAAACTTAGCAGACAACAAAAGTTTTTCCTCTCAGACACCCCTCCCTGTCATCATCTTCTATCATCCTCTTTACACTTTCTCCTTTCTCCCGCCCCATTGGTATCAACGCAGCAATGGGAGAATGAGTCACAAGCTCAGTCATTCTTAGAGCTACTCACTGCAGAAGCTGTGAATGAACCGTACCTGTGTGTGTGCACCCGCACACATGTTTGTGTACATGGACTTGGAGTTAGGTGGGGGAGGTGGTGAGTATAAAAATAATGCCCTGCTGAGGCTAATGTGTCTGATGTTTGTGCTCCAATTATGTGAACCATATGTGACGAGTTTTTTTGTTTTTTTTCGTGAGATTGCTGGAGGTGAGGAAACATGCAATCACCCTACAACTGTGCGCACGGATACACCCTCAACACGCAGTGTCAGATGTTCAACAGTGCACGTCCTGGCTGCTCAGTTTCAGGCACAGGGGACTTGACAGCCTCAAGTCCCTCTGATAGAAAATAGACTAAGCACATCTGCAGCACCATCAGGAATGAGATGAGGTGTTTCACAGCTATGGCATCAGAGATAAGGGACAAGATGACAGATGGGCCGACTGTCCAACCAGTATCTAACAGAGAAAAGAGGCAGAGGACACTGGCAACATGTCTACAAACTGACACGTGCACGTGTGCGCGCGCACACACACACACACACACACACACACTCTTTAGCTCCCTGTCAAGATGCCAAAATGACTGTCTTGGCTTTTGTGGGAGAAGGCACATCTCTTTCAGGCTCAATAAGCCCAGTGGACCTAGACAGTGCTTTCAGCCACCAACCAGAGACTGAATCATCCAAAGTGATGTGAATCAGCGTCAGGCAAAGTCAGATAAAGTAGTGGATCTAATCAACACAATGGTCCTGATGCTGACTTGCCTCATCACAAAGCTTATCAGGTGGTCCACTCTTAGTGGCAGTGATACAGCCGTCAGATCTACAGTGGTAGATGCTGACAAAAGGCCAAACCAGGGAGTGCTGGGGGTCTGGATTCTTTCTATGAGGGCATGTCCGGTCACAAACAGAACTCCCCTTATGGCAGGGAGCGAAGCGAGCAGGGAGATGCTAAATGGCCACTCTAATTAGCCTCCCTCGCTAAAGGCCCCTCCTCTAAGGCAGATCTCAGAAAAGACAAATGGCTCCTATAAACTGCATTTTACAAGATTGTCTGTTCATATTAAGCAGGCTGTCATGCACTAAGACGCAGCAATTACGCATATCCAGCTGCTAAAAATACATGACTGAATTCACAAATTGGAGTGGGGTGGAGCAAATCCTGAGAAATACGTGTAAACCAGATCATGCTGACACTGTAACGGCCGCGCTGTGCCTGTATGTACATATTGGGGTTAAAGGTGAAAGCATGCATATGCACAACAGACACTTAAGTCATCACTGATAGTCTGTTGTTGTGAACACACAACAAACCAAACCAACACACGACATGCGCATACATGCATTCATGCCCGCACGCACACACTCTTCTTCCTCCCTCCTTGCACTGCTAGCGGTGAGTCATCCCTCTATTCACGTCACCAAGAGATGAGTGCACCCAGTGACAGGCCAGTTAGTAGCAGTCACACTGATCTATGTGGCGCTTCTCAGCTCTTTGTTTCTCCTCTGATGGAGAGACTATGTATGCTCGCTCCCTATTAGGAAGGTTTACTCGGCTCGTAATGGGGGCCAGTGTGAGCTCAGTCAGGCAGGAGTAGGGAGAAGAGCCCCTGTGTGAGAAAGCTGTATGATGGCTTCTTCCTGGCCAGCATCATTTCATATCACAGCTTTAGTTCCTTTGTCATCGAAACCTGGACGCCTGAGGCCTATTGTCCTGTTGGTATTCATATACGTCAAAGGATACAGTCAAGAAACACCTGTGTCTTTTCAAGAGCAAGGTAGCACAGGTCCATACATTATGGATACATGATCTATATTGGGAATACATAAGGGGGAAATTTATATCAAGGTTATTCATCACTGTCCTGATAAATAGAGCTGATTATACAAAGCAAAACTGCTTTCAATGACTTACCAAATACAGTTAGAAGGAGGAGAAGGAGAAAAAAAGCATGCTATAGCTGGGTAGGGTCTTGTAGCGAAGAATTAAGGACCAAATACGCTGTTGCCAGTGCTAATCTTTTTTTTTTTTTTTTTTACAGAGTTCAGAGGAAGACAACATGATTGCAATTTGCAAAACATGCTCCACAATGGTTCCAGGAGGAGGGAAGAAGGCCACGAGTTTTTTTTAAACGAAAAGTTCATCCAAACCTGAAAGTAAAGGCGTGATCTAGTCACCTCCACGCTAATGGAAAGTCAGGTGAAATTTTGTGGTGCACAAAACATTTCTGGAGCTTCAGCTTGATTTGAAAATGTTATTTAAACACTCGATGCACGGTAGAGGTTGGGCATCCACTTCTGACAGGACGTGCATCACCATTTTTAGCTTAGCAACTACAGTGACAATTTTGGATTTAAAAAGGGTGTAAATAACTTATTTTCAAATGATTTCGGGACTGGGGGCTTCCGCAGACTTGGAATGTGCTGGCTGAGCTGTATGTAGACGTTTTATTTTTATTTTACAGTTGTTTATTTACATTTTACTACTTCAGTTGTTTAGGAGAATGCTGCAACACTGTCTTGCTGTGAAGTGCCAGAAATATTCTGTGGATATCAAACTTTACCTCATTTTCCATCGGCATAGGGGTGACTAGTTAATGACTGAACTTAAATTTATGGGTAAGCTTTTCCTTTGACACGATCCATCCATCTTTGCTTGCTACATCTTGGCATTTAGCCACCCTCTGGTGTACATAAACCTCAGATTATACGATACAAAAATGTGAAATAACGGGTTATCTCATCAGTATCAACAACGAGAAGCAGGTCATTACTGGCTAGTGGTAGCGACTGAAGAAAATCCATCCCTTCTAGACATGGGTTATTAAATTCATGCTAAAATGTCAACCAACTGCGAGCTATGGTCACCAAGGATAGAAAACATTATTCACTCGTTTATCATGCTGTCATTCTTTATGAAATCAAATTGAACATTTAGGAGAAAGAAAGAGTGGCCTCTTAGCTCACAGAAATGTCAATAAATGGAGGGATGTCCACAGAGTGAGCGATAAATAAAAGCAAATCATTTTCAGATCCATGTTTTCCCGGGCAACTTCATTTTGCAATAATCATTTGCAATTATGGCCCCACAGCTCTACCTCCTACAACTACTCCAGCTGTCTTCCGTTCACAATGTCAGCAACGTGTTGGAGCCAGACTTCATTGTTGCTGTCACAAAGCCAGCGCAATCACCAACAATTGAGGAAAAGGAAATGACTGCCATCAGGAAAAATAAGAATGTGTAAGACATCTTACTCAAAACACCGCCTATCTCCCCTAACTCCTCTTCCAACAAACTGTAATTATAATATGCCTATTTTACATTATGAACATCTATCTGTGCACGGTTCATTCCATCATCTGGCAAATTAAATAGGAAGAGTAGCTTGCCAAATGACATTCAGGTAGCAAAGCAGCTGAGTGGAAAAAAAATACTGGGTCTTTTGGACAGGAAAGTATAACGGTTCAGAAAAAAAGATTTCTGGGGTGACACATTCAGTTCTACAGGAAGTGTTTGAATAAAGAGCAACAATAAAAAAAAACAAAACAGATTGTTTATGTGCACACAACATCACAAAACTGAATTCAAGCCTGAAGGTTATGGTACAGCATTTTGTCAGTCTGTTTATTCCGATCTGTTATCTTCTACATGCATTTTCTATTATTTAACATGTTAGGACACATATTTTATTCAACTCGCTTTCGTCAATTTACTACGCTTGTTAAGTATGTCTAGTGTGAAGTAATGTGATCAAGCTCAGTCAGTGTCTCTTAAAACTGATGCACTTCCATGACACATTCTGTCAAGCTGTACATTTCTCTATACTGGCTAGAACCATAAGAAGCAATCATCCCACTGAGCAGTCTGAGAGCTGTGAGACACAACCGTAATCCTGTTATAATTTCTGTACAAATACGTCAACGCATCCTGGCTAACCCCCTCCCTCTTCCACTGCACAGGCTGTGAAAAGCTGAATGAATTCAGGTGCAGCAGCTTTTTGCTGGAAATAAAGAAGTTATGCAAAAATCCAGCTCTGCTAATCAGATTAGGCTTTCACCTAGAATAACAATCTTACACTTGGCATTAACTGCATGTACCTGGAGCATTCTTATGATTAGATGACAATTTTTTCGGTACCAATATTGGATTTCGAGAAAAAAAAAAAAGGTGCTTTTTTGGGGGGGGGAGTCAATTTCAGATGTTCTTCTGCATTTTATTAATCAACGAACACAAACGTACAGTGAAAATCTTTTCTCTAATGACAACTGCAGCCTGTATTTGTGTTCTCAACACAGAACGTTTTCTGACACAAGAGGAACAATTTATTGAACTGAACCTTATCATATGTATATATCATGATAAATGCCAATATTATGAAACTGTTGTTATTGTTTTTTTAGATATTCACTTCAACTATATTACCCAGTCGGAAATATTTTATGTATTTGCTGTAGTAATTCATCAAGACAAGTCTCTTAGCTTTCCAAAGATGTCAAGGCATAAGCAGAATAAGTTACCAGAATATGGTTAAATCATTTTAAATAAGCAATACATTTGCTGAAGCTTTTCAGCAGTCCTGTCAAGAGTGCAGCCAAGAAGGTTATTTGCCCTGAAACTGACACAGTGACGAAATGTTATTTGCTCTCACTGGAGCACTCTCTGCTGGAGCAGTAGTGCTCTGCCCAGTGAATATACTGTATCTCTTAAAGCATTTTGCAGGAAAGTCTTCGCAGGACTTCATATTTGGGAGGTACTGCTAGAACTTGATTTTACTCATCTTGCAACTATTATACGTATCATAAAATATTTTGTGATTAAAATATATTTCAACAATATGCATTCAAATTCAGAATGACTTTGAGAATATACATGAGATCAAAGAACGGTTGTCTTACCTGTGATACACTGAAACTGACCATCCTCTCGTTGAATAGTGAAGGCCTCACCTGGGTTTACCTGCACCAGGATTACCTGTGGAGAAACAAAACACAAAATTGTATTCTTCTAATTTCTTCTAAACAAACATCTAAATTAAATTTGAAGCATGAACAATTTAAAATGTCAGCACATGTTCAAGATCTACAAATTCAAGATCTCTTAAGATTTCTGCCACCTTTCCTCCACAGCTCCAGTGTGAACAAAAGCAGCAGCATTTGTGTGAAAAGCAGCAAACAGTCTTGACGGTCTGATGTGACATTGACTATATATTGTACTGAAAATCATCCTGTGTCTTCATTTAGAGCATTTCTGTGATGCTCCAATATGTAGGCGACATGTTCAGATGCAGATGCAAGCAACTAGGCGTGACAAGATTCTCACAATCCACGATTCTGCTCGATTTTCACATTCCAACTTTTTTTTCAGCACTGATGGCTATGCCAGTATCTGACAATCACATCTTGAAGCTATAAATAAACAGATTATGGTCTTAGGCCCCGACAACTGTAATTAACATTTTCAAATTCCTAATATTCCTAATAGGGATTCCAGAGTTCAATACAAAATACACACTCTTCAGGGATTTAACAAAAGAGAAAGATTCAGTTTTTTACTAAACTTCAGTTTCACAAAGCTGTCCTGAGTAAACACTTCTTCTCAAACAACTCAATTAAAGAACTCTTGCAATGTTATGAGTTCTGTTCTATTCAGTTCTTCCCCCACGAGCAAACACTCTTCCAAAACAAATCAATAAAGGATCTTTGAAAATGAAAATTCATCAAATCCAACAATGCCCGGGTTACCTCTAGTACCAGTCAGCAGTATCTGGAGGTATAACTGCAGGCTACCAGTAAGCTTGCGGCGTCGTCTTTTAAGTGTTTTTTGTTTCATATGGATGCAAGTAGGCGGGGATGGAGAGAAAAAAAATGATGATAATGATAATGATTGAGATTGAAAGCTCCTTTTGATCGATTTTCGCTTAACACTCCAAACCACGATGGCCCTCGAAGCAACCGAAATAGTGTTAGGGGCATAAGGCATCAATAAGACCCAAAACACACAAAGCTGTCTCCCGTGGGAGGAGTGCTACAGTCAGAGTGAAATACCTGCAGTAGACAAAAGAAATTAGACGGCTCAAATTTAACTTTCAATCGCACAAACCGTTACATGGACAACAGTCCATCAACATAGGAATTAGCTACAAAATCCACAGGAGAAATTAACTGAGAGCAAGACTGACAGACTGTGGGGGCTGAGGTGGTGACAAGCCTTTCTCCTGTCTTGACTGTGGCCCTAAATGCAGCTGAGGGGATAAACAATCGTTAACTGCAAAAAGGAACAGAATATTGTTTTATACAGGAGACTTAAGCATGAAGACTGGAAAGCTATGGCTGAGATTACTGCACTGCCACAGCTTTACAACTTAATCCATGACCAGGACACTTTATATGTGTGAAAGGGTCAGTTGAATGAAACACAAAGATTTCATCCTTCAAGTCCAAGGAATGTTTCTAAGAACTGCAGGTTACCATAAAAAATTTCTAAAAAATCCCAGATTCTTTCACAAGACACTTAATCATCAGCTCTTTCTGTAAATCAATGAGATGAAATGGTTGAACTTCTCACTTGAGCTTGATTATTTTCAAAGTCTGTGTTCAGCAATGTAAATTCACTTTTATGTTTTACAAGCAATTATTTACAAGGTTAAAAAATCAAACTATATATCAAACATACAGACAAGAGCAACATGTACATTTTAGGTACACTCAACGGATGTTGCATTCAGATAAAACAGATGATAAAAAAGAAGGCAAATTAACAGATCATTCTTTTGACTCATGTAGCAAAAAATAATTTGCCTCCTGGTCTAAAAATATTTAACATTTTTAAAATTTCAATCAAATTCCGATTCATGACCAAAGTGTTTTTTACCCGTTTTAAATTTTAAAAACATAACTGTCCTCTTCTTGAGTTCAGGCTTTACATGTATTTCATTGAGCTTTAGCCATCAGCCTAACAGATATGAACTGCTTTCATCGTAACTGATGGAAATATCAGGTACACACTGTGACCATACTCTGAGTCATGCTGCTTCTGTCTTTACAAAAGACTTCGGCATCAGAACTGAACAAAAAAGGGGAGAAAAAAAAAAGGTACATTTCAACTAAGAAAAACTTTTCAAACCATTTCTGACAATGTCACACTCTTTTCACTACAGTTGAAAGAAACTAAAATCACTAACAGAACAGACGGCATCAATCATATTTTCATTCACTTAATCAACAAGTCAGATTATGTTACTAAACCAAGATACCCTGAAACTTCTCCCTCCAAACCATCTCAAGCTCATCATTTTCTTAAACTTGTTCCAATAAACTCCCAAAGAAAAAAGAAAACAGGTTTTTGTTGCCCGGCAATGTGTGTGGGTGCTAGTTACCTCACTCTTGTGGAAGTCGCTGTCATAGAATCTACACTCCCCTGGAAGAGGGCTCTGGCTACGGTTCTGTTCAAGCACAGAAATCATCAGCACCTCCATCTCTGACACTGCTCCCATTCATGTGCTCAGCAGGGACGGGAAAGAGCCCTTTGACTGCCACACACAGAAGCTCATATGTTCATACACACCCACACAGGCAGCGTCAGCAGCAAGTGTAGATGTTGGTGGTGGTCGGGAGGAGGGGGGGGTGAGGGTGGGAGGTTGGGGAGGGGGGGATGCAGGGGCAAGGGAGGTCTAATTGAATCAAAGTCTAGGCACTTCGCAGTCGGGTGCATGTGTATGTTTGTTGTTCACCACGTTCTATGTGAAGCAAACATCTCTCCGAGCACAATCGCTCCCTTTTTCAGTTTAATCTCAACACTGGAAGTAACCTTTAAAATCAATAGGAGGCATTCACTGCATGTTTACAACACAGAAAGGAAGGACATTTTGCTTGCAAAGGATCTGACTGCTACTTACTGTTGCCCGCATTGCTTTTTCTCATTCAGGCGTCGCTATTCACGCAGTCACTGATGCTCCAGGGTCTAACAGACCCTCCACCACTTCACCCAGCCCTCATGAGAAATCACATGACCGGCGATGCTAACACATCTGGCTGTGCTGATCCTTTACACCCTCCACTTCCATCAGCTCCCGCACAAAATCCAGGAGGAAACTGGCGAGAGACGAGGAGTGCAGCGGGAGCGATGTAGGCGGATGGGGCTTAGTCTCTTCCGCTAGATGTAGCCTTCACAGAAAGTGTGGCGTGGATCTCATGTTTGCTTAGCCTAGTTCAGCCTCATCTGCTCCATAGCGGCACTCTCTGCAGCAGGCGGCTTGTTCACTCTTGCCTCTGGCTTCAGTGCAGCCTCCCTACCGTCAGTATCCACAGCAACCCCTTCAACAAATAAGCCACAGCAATGTCCGTGCCAAACCTTCAGAGAAGGGATTGAAACCTTATCAGCAGTGGCCACTCTCCAGGAAAGGAAGGCGGATGAACCCAAGAAAACAGGACCAAAAATATGAGGAGGACTGGATGATGCCTCAGTTTGCTTTTCAGTTTCCTTCTTGCCTCTTGTCACTGACTGTCTGCCAGCTCAGTTAACGCCTGCTCTGCTCCTTAATATGGTTAATTTCAATAGCATTCCATCAGGGTGTGATCATAGCACAGCTGAGCCGGCAAAGGTATAAGGGTTCCATAGCGTGGGGAGTCCTTTGTTCTGCCTTTTTTCACAACAACAACAATGGCGTGAGGGAGCTGAGCGACCCACGCAGCTTCTGAGGCTGACATATACGACTACGCTACAGTCACTTCTCCCTCCCTCCCTCCCTCACTCCCTTCTCTCCCTCCCCCTCATACGCTCTATGGCTCTCTCTCCCATTCACAGAGCGACATGCCATACACCCTCTCTTAATACTCCGATCGATGTGAGAGGAGATGAGGTGGTGGGAGTTCAATTGCAGAGCTCCAGCGCCGGCGACAATTGTACCCTCGAGTTCTCTACTGTCTTCAAAGATCACAAAGCAGCCCACTGACAGTCAAAACAGAGACACTATTTGTACAGCGACACAATAAACAGAGCTTGCAAGTATTCACACGGCTTCTGTAACATCTGTCCTCATTCATTCTAAATGGATCGTTCCTTAAAGCGACAGTGCTGATCACTTGATCAGCATGTGCCAAGTTAACAGATACTCTGCGTCACTGATACTGCTGTGTGAGAACTGCACCTATGGTACGTCCTCCACAAAATTAAATCCTACGTTTTTTTTTTTCCTCCCTGTTTTTTTTTCCTTTTACTCTCGTGAAATGAGAAAAGCTGGATTTAAGGAATTAGATAAATAAAGCCTCTAGCAGCAATGATCAGGGTCCAAGTACAAAAGGCTTATGAAGTAAGATGACTTGAGGGAAATATAAAGTGAAAATTAATTTCGGAAGAGGAAGAATGGTAAGAGGAAAAAAAAGGAAACACCTTACACAGGATGCACACATTAATAAAGGGTTTCAGTTGAGCAGATCAATCCTCTGTTATAGGGAATTGTTTTAGAATCAAAGAGTTATGGACCATATTACTAAGTGAAATCATGATATTGCCCCATTTAAATTGATTTAAGTTTTTTATTCTAGAATGAAATACACGTTGCTATAGACCAAACATGTGATTCTGAAACATTTTGCTTTTCTGTCTGGCTGTCTTCGCTGGCAAGAAAGCCACAGCAAATCCTTGGTGAATCGACTCCCGAGATTCTAACTGCGCTCAGCAACTACATACAATTAAAATAAATCTGTGCCACTAAAACAAACAACCTGATGCAGAAAGCACCTGCTTTGTTCCTTGCTGCCCTTGCCTGAGTATTCACTGCAAAAATGGAGGGTGATGCTGTAGAGGAACATGTGTATGAAGACATGGAAATTGTAAGGTCTTGGCTAAATTATTATTAGGATTTTTGTCTTTCAAGTTACAATGTTTTTTTTTTACATTTATTATGTGATGTGAATAGTGTTTTGGGTTTATAATATGGGCAGGCTACTAAGATTTTTTCAAGCATTTCCATTAATTTCTGCATAGACTGTTAGTCGCTAACTAACTTTGGATTTGGTGTCTTGAGCCCCTTTTAAAAAGCCTGTTCAAGGAGTAACCATTGTTTCTTTATTGCTGTTACTGTTCACGTGCTATGTTTGTGACCCAGCTAACTCAAGAAGTACAGCAACTAAACATGGCTGGGAATCAGGGGTGCCATGTCAAAACAACTGCAGAATGGCTTCATTTGGAAGTGGATAGACTCAGAAACAGTGCTAGGATACTGCAAAGGTTACTTTTCTCACAGATGACTAAACACTGCAATGTGCATTGTGGTCACATTCACAATGGGGGAACATCTTTTTTGTATCAATAGAATACATCATAACTTCAAGCGATACATCTTGTTCCCACGACCGTAAAGATTTGCGTCAATGTACGTAAGGCTGTGTAAAGAGACTGCATATCAATTAGCACACACTGTCACACAGGTGGTCACTGCTGTGTTTTATTACCCCGGAGAATGGGCCGGCTCTGTGTGTTCATGGCTGTTAACTCTGACGTTTCTCTGCCGTTGGTGACTCAGAGTTCAGGTTTCTCACTATTTGTTCCTCTTAATTGTTTACTGTGTGTTGATGTGACATAGCAGCTGGGTGGACAGGAAACGGGAGCCAAATGACACAGGGAAAATCCTGCCAGTGTCGGAACTAGCCAGGAACTAACGCAGTCTCCCTGCAGCTGATGGCATACGCTTACGTGTGCAATGATAATTCAAGGCAATTTGATGATCCTCCACCCTCCAGGGTCCCCTGGAAACGTTGCATGACGAGATAGCGGGATAGAAACAGACGGGGGCTTCAGCATTACCACTTCTTTCCAAGAAGTGGTAATGCTGTAGCCTGTCCTTGTAAATCTTAGTTATCTTCTATTGTCTTTATCAGGGGAAACGCAAAACGTTATCAAAACACAAAGTCAACTGTATACATACATACATAATCTCAAACCTCAGTCGCACAGTAATTTCCACCAGCTTTCTATTCACTATGTTAATTAGCTTCCACGTTCCCACTCAATGTTTCAGAACATTTCCATAAACTCAACAGTCACAAACCACCTTTGACTGATGATGACTAAAAGTTTGGCCTTAATGAATGTTACTGTGTTTAAAAGGGGGCAATATAATGTCGATGATAATGATGACATCTTTTACAGGTACATAAATGAATAATACCAAGAACAAAACACAAATTTCTGGCCAAATGTGTCCATTTTTATCTGCAAACTATTCAACCACTGACATCAGGGTCTAGATGAGCACCTAATTATACATTCGGCTGTAGGCAGACCAAATCAGGCGTTTCAGCATTTAGTGCAGGGTTGTGCCGTGGTGTGGGAATGTCATTACATGGCCCATTTGTGTGAACACATCCACTGCAGTTAAAAGGCTTAGTACGCTAAGTAATGATTATTTTGCATGTTTCTGAGGTTTGCAACTAATGGCACCATTTTGCTGCTGCTTATTTAAATCTTGTGAGTCCTCGTTTGTCTGGGGGAGAAATTATTATTCCAGGAAAATCAGTGGTTCTTCTCCTAGATCCTACTGCCAGAGCAGTTTAATACTGGACCAATTATTACTTACAGTATTTTTGTTGTTGTGGCAAATTAACATACAGTATATAATAGGATTATCATCAATACTGCTGACCAGCTGCTCTGATCGCCGGCTTATGTGATTGGCCACCGCAATAGACGTTGGGTTGCATTTCTCTAAAAGTTGATTCTGTTGTAGCCTGAACACACTGCCCCCACTCGAATGAATGGTAGGACTGGAGTTTTTTTCCCCTCCAATGCCTGATTTGGTCAGAATACATTCTTAGTTTGGTACACCTGGACTTCATCATGTCTCCATTTCTTTCAAAATTTGTAGAAAAAACCTTTAAATTGACTTTAAACGTGATTTATTGTAGAGTAAATGAAGGACTGAAGCCATTCCAGTATTGATCCAGGTGCATGGTAAGGATCAGTGTTCTGCTAAATGTCAAATCAACACGCAAATAAATAAAGGATGTTACATGATGAAGAGGATTTCACTCATGAACTGACTCTGGTCTTTGTTCAAACAAAGATTTCACAACCTGGTGCTGCTTCACCGTGGAGCTGGTGTTAGACAGGTAAAAGGCTGTGGCAGTCCTGATATAGAAATCTCTGCTACAGCTCAACTATTCATTTTTGTTCAGTCAGACCACATTATCTTTTGGCTCATGCCCTCTGAAAATTTCAGATGAATTTCTGCAAACTCCAGGCATGCTGTCATGTGCTTTTTTCCCTCCTCAGGAGCGTCTTCCATCTGGCTCCTCTACCACGCAGGCCAGACTTGTGAAAGGCTCTACTGAGTGTAGTCCTTCCAGAGGAATCTCATCATAGCATGGGCACTTTGTACTTCTATCAGAAGACTTTGTCCTTGGGTTCCAGGTAAGCTTCCTCACAAAAGGTCCTTCTTGGTTGGTCAGTCTAATGTCCACTGATCTCTGTTTTCTGCTAGGTTGGTCAACCTTTGTTTGGCCAACATGTTAGCAGTAAAATACATACATGGAAATTTAGATTTCATTTTTTTTTTAATTATTCATTAATGTGATATTTCTACTTTAAAATACCAGTTTATTAATTTAGCTCCTTTGTATAATTATCCATACAATTATTACATTTAATGGCATTTTAAGATACAAAAACATTTTGCTAATTTTATTTATTATGTAAGGGAACTTGTGCTAATACAGCAAGTGAAATACTGACATTCAATATATTGTACCAGAGTTTTCAGCGCATTAAAACTGCAATGATTAGTCGCCTCAACAATTAGTCAACTGAAAGAAAAACTGTCAACTATTTTGATATTATTTAATCATTTCAGTCATTTCTCGAGCAAAAAGGTCCAATATATTCTGGTAAAATATAAGGAATGTTGATTTTGTTTGTCATTTGTGATAGTTAGTGAAGAGGGGAGAGGAAGAAATTTGAAGATATGACTTTGGGCTCTGTGATGAGCATTTTTAAAATTTGTTTGATGTTTTATAGACTAAATTATTGCTTGTATAAACAATAAGCAGATCATGGAGAATGAAAATATTTGTTAGTTGCAGTCCTAAAGTGCGTATCTTGATCAACTGCAGTACTTGATTGATTTACTTTATCTGTGTTGGTTCTGAAAGTTGGTGCAGTAATAACGTTATAGTTTGTCTCACTGTTTTAGAAGAAAAGTGCTCTAAATACTGCTGAGTCACGCACTGTCCACCTCCTCACAATAGTTGACAAATAGTGGGCTCACCCCATCTTCACAGATGATTCAGTGGCTGACCAGGAGATGAGCAGAGTGGGTTGCATTTTTTGTCACAACATCTCAGGCCCTCTGGCAGCCTGTTAGGGGCACATTTCCAAGGCTCTGTCTCCTGTGTCTGGCTATAGCATACAAGGCCGGCACCGAAGACGGCTGAGTCGGGAGTGAGGTCTCACTATCCCACAGTAACATAAGCCCACGCATGGCACATAGCCACAAGCAGACCACACACTCATGTCTGTGTGCTCCCTATTCAACTGGTGTAGTTACTACTCAATGCTGAGTGTTCTCTCACACAACTACAGTAACAACAGTGTTTTTTTTGACTATTAAAATCTCAACCCATGTCACAGAAGGCCGCATTATCGACTCATTGTACAAATGTTATTTAATTGCACTTGTAGTATTGATATGTTAATGTAGGTACATGGTGCTCATGTTTGATGGCCTCAACTTTAACGTTGTCTTTACATACATCTCGTTTACATGAGAAAGTTACCAACATTTTAGCAAAGATGATGCAAGAATAACTAGCAGGGTTTTCTTCATGTGGTGTTCATTCACATTTTATTTCCTTAGGGCCACAACTTATGGTTGTTTATACTGTTGATTAATCCCACTGACACATTTCTGGATTGATCGATAACTTGTTTGGTCTGCAAAATGTCAGAAAATGGTTTAAAAATATTTATCAGTGTTTTCCACAGCCCACGGAGATGTCATACATCTAGTTTACTGTCACAGCAACAATAGAAACCAGTACTTTCACATTTAAGAGGCTGGAATCACTTGATATTTATTTCAGTTTTTTTCCCAAACCAATTAATTGATTATTGAAATAACTGGCAAATAACGTGCAAGTCCACAACTACTCAATTAACCAGTGCAGATCTTATTTATGGCTTGGGTCGAGTGGGTTTATTTTTAATCTTTTTTAATGTATTGAGGATAATTTAATAGGTCTGCATTTCCTTAAAGAGTGCAATATTCCTCATAAGTAACAATCACATCAAGAAGTTACACAAGGGATTGAGAAAAAAACTGCTGCCAAATCATTACCCAAACAGGCCATAAAAAAAAAATCTCAAAAGGTGATTTTATCATTTACAGTGTGTTGGGTTACAATCACAGACCTGAAAACCATCAATAGAAAAAAACACAAGCAGGGAGAACACAAAAACACTAAATGGCAGCGCCAATGAAAAGAGTAATGAACAAAATGGAAGAAAATATACCAAACCATCGGCACAGACAACAGCTAAGTACATAAGCCATTAGCGGGGCTTAAACATTGACAGAAACAGACTGATTCATCCGTTACCAATTTAGCTACAAACCAAAAGGCAAGAGCAGGAAAAACTTGTGGGGGGGGGCTTAAATGGATGGAAGAAGTGAATCATACTGTAGCCAAAGTCATCTCTAAAAAGGAATCATCTCAGGTAATGACCCCAAGACAACAACTTCCTCTCTGACTCACAGTAATTGGCCCAACAGAGCGTTAATACCAAGCCAAGACCGGGATAAAGAAACCAAGAAGAAAGAATGAGGTGTCCTTGCAGCTTCTCCAACTAAAGGTCAGAAATGGAGGGGTCAGCCATCGCTGTGAATCCTCTTCACTGTCACCGCAGTCCTGCCTCGCTCTGTCAGGGCCCAGACCCCTCCAGTGGTTCCTGCTCCTCACTCTGCAGCTGTCATGATATTTACACACCTCCTCAGACACACAACACACATAAGCTACATCTGATTCACAGCAGCACTCAAACAACAATCCTCGATAAAGCCCCACATCGAATAATGTGAGATGGCTCTTTTTTTTTTTTGCATCAGGATCAGGAGAGCTGCTGCAATGATTAGGCATTGGTTTAGTCAGCTTTTTTAAAGATTAAGGATTTGCTGCTATTCTTTGTCACTTGTGACAGTAAATGAGGAGTCTTTGGGTGTGGGACTGTGTTGGTTGGAAAAACAGCAATTTGAAGATGTCACTTTGAGCTCTGAGAAATTTGATGAGCCTTTTTTCTTCCCCAGTTCTTTAAGTTTTTTTTTTTTTACAGACTAAATGATCGATCGATTAATCATGAAATAATTGGCAGATTAATTGATGATGAAAGAAACAAGATATGACTACTGCAATTCAGTACCAGAAATAATCCAATACAGATATTAAAACACCCAGTTAGGACAAATTATAATCATTTCTGTGCTCCTGAGCCTCAAGTACTTGTGCGCATGACCCACCACTCGTCTGCTAAAAAAATTAAACAATCCCACGCAGATGAAAACAACAGTGTGCGCAGTATACAACGACCAGCCAGCTGTGGGTACAAAGTTTCACAGCTCTCTGGATTCTCTGGAAAGCAGTGAGGCGTTTTGCGACAACACGAAAGAACGCAGAACATGCAACAACCATAAAATAGCTGTATACAAATCATACTCCATAAACCTTTGTGCTCTACTCTCCATTATACTGCCTTGAATATCAATTAAAAACAGCCAAGTCACATGAGGCAGGCTAACCATACTGGCATTAATAACTGCCCAGTCACACCCAGTTTCTCGCAGTCAAAAAGGCAATAACTGAAGTAATAAGCCATTTTATTTGCAAGGACATGCCCTCATATAGCATTGTTGAAAATGATGGCTAAAGATGGATGGCTCTGACCCTGAAACCACTGTGCAAAATATCCACTTCTGGAAGCATTTCAGAGAAAATACATACGTAATGAGCACTGCCTTGTCTTTCACCGCCTATTGTTTTTCATTACATTCATTTTGGCCATAGGTCCTTGATAATTGAAATATTCTTTGCTATTCATTAATACCGTTTGTCCATTCAAAGCTTTAATAAATAATAAACATAAAATCAAATCATATCAAGTCTTCGCTCAATAGCAAAATGCTTCTGTATCAATTTGATGACCATGTATCCGAGTACTGATGTTTCTGAGACGGATACATGAACACGTCTAATGCAAAAGAAAGTCATTACGCTGTGTATCAAAAAACACAGTAACTGCTCTGTGTTATCTGATACTTGTTATTCCTCCTCATAGGAACCCATTTCAGTACATTTCAGCGATCATGAACATGCAGTGTCTCAAATTGGTGTGAGCAGCAGGGCGGTAATGATGTAAGCCACGAAGGAACAGCCGCATTTTACTCCTCTAGCTCTCATAAAACACTGCAAACACTGACAGGGGACATGTACAGGTAATCAGGTAACCTTTGTGGGAGGTGGTAAGGTAACTGAATTCCATGAGAACAGCACCCTCGCAGCCCGACACAAGCAGCAAAATTTGATCTCGACGTGAACAAAGCCTGATTCAGGTGAGGGTTTTTCCACTGTGGAAAATGACAAGATGGCTGGAAAGGCATGTCTATAGGCCAGTGCTAATATTAGTAGGTCTTATCTAGACAGACTGCATAAGACTGAGGAAATGACGGAAAAGATATCACTTTGGGTTCCATGCAGTCCCCCAAGAAGTCATGGAAACTTAAGCAAATCGAACTGATGACCATCAAAATGACAGGGAATTCACCCGGGCTTGTCAGGGTCACTCAATCTCACTCTCATACTGACAAGTGATGGTGAGGGGAGGGGGTTTATCCCCTCGTCCTGTAACATACAGCAAAGGCTGCTGTCAAAACCGAGAGAGATGTGGTTCACAAATAAGCACCTGTTGCCTGTGAAATACATTCAGTGTACAGCTGAAGAGAGGACAGCAAATCCGTTAGGGCTGTTTCAATACTTATCGGAGTAAGAAACACAACTGCAGATTTTGTTTACCAACTGAAAAAAGCAACGAAACACATCAGGTTTCACAAGAGGCAGATAGTGGATGCTGCTGTCTGTGTAATTTTTATCAGGAAACAGTTATGACACTTGTATGTACTGAAAATACAGCTGCTGTGGTAAGTTAAGTCAAGAGGTATACACTGGATAAATTAATGAATATAAAATTAAACCAATTCAAACCGGGACATCTCATTTATCCATAATCCGTCATTCAAACAATTGTTATTATTGCACAACACTCACAGTCCTGGCTCTGGCCTCTGTTAGACTACATACCAGGCCGACATATCAAACCACACACTGTCACTGCCTCTGTGTTACTACATAAAGGGGACTCCTTCTTTAACATTGCTGGACTCAATATGGAAAGTTTAAAAATAAATCATCAAAATCCATACAGCAGAACCAGCGATTTTGCCCATTTTATTCCACACTTTGTTCTTTCTTTTCAAAGCCTGTGCCTGTATTACCCACAATGCAACAAAACCAATGAGTGACATTACTGCGGGCAATTTATCAGATTACATGCAGCTTGCCACAAAAGGCTTTATGCTATTTTTTCCACACATGCAGCAGCACTTCACAAGAGCTGTAAACACACTTGAACAACTGTGGAATATTAAAGTGCTAAAATATCTTAAATTTCACAAAGTCCAAGAATGGAGTGCTACTTAAGGCATAAATATTCTCTTTTTGCAAAACAGTCCAGAGTTATCATATTATTATTTCTGACGAGCACAAAACAACTAACATATGCTGGTAGTATGACTTTGTTCTCCTCATCTGGCTCAGCTGCACTGAACAGACAACGGCTCAACAACTGAAGAGTGAAAGCCAACAACAGACAAAACAAGCCAGAGGCACTCTTTCTGACAAATCCCTTCAACTGTAATTGCAGGGCAGACTGCTAAAAGTCAATTTGGGCATAACAGACTTGATGCAGCAAGTGTGACTAATAGCACAGAGACATGAGGGCAGAGGGGTCCAAGTGTACCTGCTGGGGGCCCTCCCCGTTGACCATGGCTGGGGGTGGCGGTGAGGCCAGGATTGGGAGTTCAGAGCTGAGAAGCTGGCCGGACTCCAGAGGTGGGGTGTGGTCTGCCATGTCTCCCTCATTCACACCACTGAAGAGGTACTCCTGCAACAAAGACACAGCAATCAATGGAAATGTACAAAGTACAGTATACAACGAAGATTTGTGGTATCATTGTCCTAAGTCTTCCAACCAGCCATTAGACCTGTGCTGAAAACCACATTCACAAAGAATCTCCACAGGATGCAGCTTCGCTCTACCCTCTCCTAGTACTTAGTGCGAGCACATCATCACCCTAAATTAAATTAGTTTTTTAAAATGAAGTAAACAATGATAAAGTATAGAGTAGAATACAATAGCCTCATATTGACCACTGTGAAATATCTTTATCAGTTTCTACAGATGTTGGAAATATTTTTTTGTCCATAAAATAATACTACAGGATAAGATCATGGCAATTAGACAAATCTGCTGTCCTTTACAACGGTGTCATTTTCTTTCCATTTTATGATGACACTGAGGTCTATATTTGGCTATTTAAAATGTTACACGACATCAGGGGTGAGTCAAAAACCACTAAATGCACTAACTATTTCCAGTAAAAGACATAGTGACAAGCTGAATGGCACTGAGTGGAAATTTGACACACATCATAATTAATTTTTCAAACACATTCATCATTTTCCGCTGCCAATCATGTGCTGGCAGCGTACTCTAGCACAGCAGCTCAGTCGGTGACTCTGAAAGATATTTTCTGATGGTATCAGTGAGTGGCCAGGTTAGACCAGCTGTCTCATCCAAACCAAACAGGCATGACCAGAGATGGTTGATCAGATGCATGTTCTTACACTGGATATATAAAAAAGCCTTTGGAAACTCCCATTTGTGCCGCTGAGAGTTTATGCTGTCCATTGTAGAGCTGCGATTGCAATTAGTTGATAAATCAAAATAAATCCATTGTTTTAGTCATTTTTCATACAATGATTATGAGGGTGGGGCACATGAGAAGAGAATAGGAATTAAGTAACTGTTGTCTTGAAAAAATGTTAACCCCTTTATTTGAAAAATTAGGTTTCTTAGGGCACATGACAAGTTCAAGTAGCCACTGATGTTCCTTTTAAGGACAGTACAATGAAGTACAACTGAAAAGTCAAATTACACCACTGAGGACTGACTACATGTTAAAAAAAAACAACAACTGTAAAATATCACATGGCTGACAAAAATTCTGCCAAAAACAACAGAACACCATGAGAGAAATGTAACATGTGTCCTTGAACCTAATTACAATCCGGCGCATGCGCCCCTAAAGCTAACAGTGATCTGGCTTATCTGTTAGCTTTAGCCCCTCCCTTCCTTAAGCTTAAACAACAAAGTCAGTTTACAGAGTGATGGTCAATGAACTGGATTTGAGGGAACTACAGCTACAGTGGAGGACCGGCATGAGATTAGCCTAGAGTCACAAGCAGGGTTTAGATGATGGCCGGCTCCTTCATTAGGCCTCCAAGTCAATCACTGCTATTTTTTTTTTTTTTTTTCAAATAATCCCATCACATATTACTCTGTAACACAAAACATTTTCAGTAAATCCTTGATCAAAATTAAAAGTATTTCCCAACAGCTACCTGGGGGTCAGTAAGAGGAGGACAAAGGAGAGATCCCTGATCACAGGCCTTCTCTTCTTTGCATCTGACCACGTTTCACACACTTGATGAATCCCCAAGTGATGTCTCATACAGGAAATCACGATTTAAGAGTTAAGTAGTCATTTTCCATGTCATTTGATGAGGGCAAATATGTCATTGTAATTCAATTTGGTATATATGGAGTTTCCTGTGGAGGCTGCATGCTAAAATATTAGCTGAACACATTGTGTTGATACTTCCCCCTCTTTATTTCTAGCCTTCTTTAAGAAAAGAGGTCTTGTATCAGCCTCTTTTTTTTATATATGTATAAAATACTACACCAGCTGACCCTGTAGCAGCGCAATAAACATCTCATATGTTGAAACAGTGGTAACATCTGCTGTTGCCCTGACTGTACTTCATATTTGACTGTGGCTAGTCGAGCAGTCGACAAGGAAACAACAGCTGTTTCTCAGTTACAGTTTTGGTGAGAAGGGGGAAAACACCCTGGATGGCGAGAATAACATGATGTTCTGTCAAGCAAATACTTCTGCTTATTCTTCATTGTTAAAACATCAGACAAAAGGCATCTAAAGTCACAACAATGATGAGGAAGCAATAAGGCCTCGCTTGTAAAAGTGACTTGGAACATTTTGGTCGCTTGTTTACTCGCAAATGACGACTGCAACGTAACCTTATACATTTATTAGGTTTTTAACACAATCTGCTAATTAAGATGAAGCACCAGCAGAAATATTTCCAGGGCCTGTGGCAGTCAGCTTCACTCGGTGTAACAGCTGGTCATCCATTTAGTGCATACACTGCCTTCACCTTACCGCCACCCAACTAGCTAACCTTATTTCTGCCTTTAACACTACCTAATATTATTTAACATGTAACATTATAAATACCAAAACATTTAAAAATACCAGAGCCAGTGTTATGAGGCCATATTCCGTATTCCCCATGTTACCTAAGCTAGCTTCCCTGCAGCTAAGACAATTGTTTACTCTGGCTACAGGTGTGTGTGTGTGTGTGTGTGTGTGTGCGCGCGTGTGTGTCTGTGCTTGGCGTTGTCATAGATATTCGTCATCCTACTGCAATATAACTTCTTATAACCTTTAATTTCAAGTGCTCCGAAGAGACAAAGTTAACATAAGGTAACGTTAGACTTGTCAGCAACACGAGTGAGTTATTATCAATAGCGCAGCTTACGATACTCACTCAGTCAGTCAGTCGACACAGCAGCAGCAGTCTTGGTGCACAGTGATGATTCTTCTTATGCAGCTCTTCCCGAAATGTTTAACGTCAGCAAGCTCCGACGACCAGCTACTTTCTGCAGCACCTGAGACGGCTAACTTGCTAGCTACCAAGATAAACACAAGACACAGCAAAATGTGACATGCTAGCGTCAGCTACCTAATGCTACCTAGCTAATAGTTAGCAAGATGAAGATGTGCTTTGCTCGTTATAAGAACGACGATCGCTCGTTGCTGACTACACCTAAAACAAGCCGAAGTTTAGGGAGCGACAGTGACGATGCCAAGTATCGATAATGTTAGCCTAACTGCCAATTTTATCGAGATAACTTTCCATCCAACCCTGCTCCTTGCATAAAAGTCAGGAATTTCGCCATCGCTTACAGGGCTCTGTGCGCAATGCGCATGCGTGTTCTAGCAAATCATGACGAATCCCAAATTCCAAGATAGCTTAGTGAGACATTTAAAATACTGTCACATTGTTTGAATTTTGGGAGTATCACTGACGTGGCCCACATCGAGCGCAGTTACACTGAATTTTATGTGTCTACCTACAGTTTCATTATTTTAAGGAAGACCTTAAGGTTGACGTGTCTGTGATCGGTTTGTCGCTCCAGTCAGTTGCAGATAATCGTGTGTTTGTGATGAAACGAGCATTCAGCGGTTGTTTCACGTGTCTGAGACTTTGACAGGCTCAGTCCTGCTCTGCCAAGTCACAGATACCCCGGGCAAGGCTGAGCCGTGACCGGCCTCTTTTTGGACATTTCCGGTCCACCTTAACAGTGTCATATGGCCTTTAAAGGGTACTGAAATTGTTCATTCATGTATTTCCTGCACGGAAACTATATTTAGGTCTATCTGTCTAGGACTTATGAAATTATAATGTATCTTCTGTGTGACATTGTGTTATGAAAGGTAGAAAGATTGTATGCACGTGGTGTGGCTCTACCTCCTTATTATTACAGAGTGATCAGCAACTTTAGTATTGAGGTTGGACAGGTAACAACACAGAAGATCCATCTGTCACAACACTGTAGATCCACAACAAAAGCAACACACACATTCAATACAGCATGTCTTTGTTGTGTGTGTTCGACAGAACATTTCTTAAAACACAACCTTTAGTCAAAGATACTCCATATGTGCACAATTTCTTGGTTGACAGCAGTGGGTGAATTTATATTATTATAATGAGTAACATTAAAATAACACACTTCTTATTTCAATTAGATGCTTTAACTTTGCCCAAGAAAAAAAGACCTAGTCTGCAGTATATTGAACTGCCATCTTTTCATCCAAAGGTGCCTTTGAAAATGTAAATGCCTTTACGTTTGAAAACCTCACACTCTATATTAAGTCATGTGTCATACTTATCAAACACATGTGATTTTTATCTTCAGAAAAAAAATGAGCATGTGAAATGAGGGCCTGCAAAGCTTTGGCATAAACAGGTGCAATGTGTCATGCACTGATATGCACTAAGTCTAGGATGCCATGGCTCCACCTGCTGGACTTAATGAAGGCTTACCGACGAACTGATCATGAAAGTAGTCATAAGGTGTATAGTGGACGGATATGGGGGAAATACTCAGTGGTATTCAAATCCAAATATAACATAAATTGTAATTAAGGTAACCACCTACATCTAATGCATCCGAGGATACATAAACAGAGTGTATTAGTAAATGTGTGTGTATTTTTTATTTTTATTTTTTTTTTTCATGTTGACAATGTTTTATATGATTATTTTGTTTAGATTTTATACAAGTAGTTAAACCTAACATTTTAGGTGTAACGATGCTAGAATCTATACAATTATTCAAAAATCAACTCATATATGTATATTTGTCTATTCAACCAGGCAATCAGTAATGTGACTTTACAAATATTGTCACTTAATGGTGTCAATTAATTGTAATTCTGTACTTCAATATTTTTGTTTTATGAACTGTAAAGCCTATGTTTTATAACCAAATTTAACAGTGATATATAATTGGATTGCTGCTTCGAAAAACACAATGTCTGTTACTTATAGCTAGTTATGGTAAACGTAATAGTAATGACTTTTTCTGGGAAAGCCTTTAATCAATATTTGTATTGAATTTAGTTGTTTCTTTGTTTGTTTTGCCAATAATAATATTAGAAGTCCCCCAGCTCCGACACTCAGTGAACGCACCATCTTACTACAGGAAGTAAGGCGCGTTGACTTGGTGTGTTTTCCTCCGTTGGCAGTTTAGCGATCGAAGCTAACTAACAACAAGGTGCAACCACAGCAACCGATGTGAAGCTAGACCTCATTCCAAACTTCAGAGATGAACCCGTCAGCGGCTTGATTCCCCAAATATGTTGGCTGACATTGTTTTAATGTCTCGCTATTCACTGATAAGAAAACGTCACCGCGGACGACACACTAGCTAGAAACAACAGCAAGGTAACGTCAACAGTTTGAACCAGCAGAGAGTCTCAGCAGCAGCAGCACTTCTTAACTTCATGATCATTAGCTTGCTAATGCAGCTCCTTGTCGTATAGTTTGGTAGTGAAGCTGCTAGGATGCTACATTAGCAAATTTGGTGTCGCTAGCTCTTAAACCCAGACTGTCAGTCCGCAGCTGCAGCGCAGTGGAACAGTTTACTTTTGCACTGTTCATTTGTATTTTTGTAGAGTTGAAGTGTCCAGAAACCGGTTGCAAATTAAGTGCAACTTCATCTTGCTCACTGGGAGAACCTGGGGTGTAGGCTAGTCTTTCCAGATATAACAGTAACTTATGAAACATTAATATAACAGGTAATTTCAGCTGAGAATTGCCACATAATGTCAAAAAGTCATACTGCGTCCTACTTCGCCTATTATGCGTTTGGAGGAAGACAGCTTTAACACGAGGAGACAAGTAGGTTTTATTAGCATATATAGTGATCTGAAAACCCCAGCTGATAATTCATCCCCATTAAATACAGAGGACCCAAGCAGTTCATTTTACAGTATTCATGCGGACTGGTATCACCCCTCTGAGACCATGATGATGTAACTTAGAAGGAAAAGTACTTATGTTGAGTCATGGTTTTGGTCATTGAGCTTGAGATATTGTATCAGGATTAATAGAGTAAAGACACATGTGGAGGTGACGTAATCCGGAACTCACTCATTCTGCAGGTAAACAACACACTTAATGGGTTTACCTCAGGCGACAGGTATACCGTTTTAATCTCTTTACCAAACTGTGCCCAGTTGCTATCCGTGCTGGGCGATTTTGAGACATGCAAAGCCTTCTGGGTAATCTAGCTTTAGTTTGTACTATAATGTATTTGTTGCTTCAGACTTGACAATGCAGTTTTCCTTTTTGGCTTACTCATTAGTTCTCTAAGAAAGAACAACAGCAATAATGCTTTGTTTGCAATCAGGAATTGTTAACCTGGCGACATTCCTGCTTTAGCGTTACAACTTCATCATCTTCCTGCCTGACTGTGACTCAGAATTGTACTTTGTGAATATCTTCCTTTCAAAGAATATTCAAAGCACAATAAGGGGAACATACAAAATGCCAGTAAAAGCCTTTTTGATTTGTATCTTTCCATCGAAGCCTTCTCCCACATTTTCCCATTCTGAAAACAATATTTGTTTTGAATCATAATCTCTGTATGACTCATATTCACAGCTGTTTGTGTTCTGTCCTCATTTCACAGCTGAGTAGTATGCTGGACGTGGGGAAGTGGCCAGTGTTTGCACTCCTTCCTCCTGAGGAACTGCGGCTTATCCGGCAGGCGTGTGTCTTTGGCAGCGCTGCAAATGAAGCCCTCTATGTCACAGTTAATGATGAGGTAACCCTTAGGCTTTTAATCCTTTTGTTTACATCAAGATGCATTGCAAGGCTTGATAGACTCCCCTTTATGGTATTGGTTTGATTATCTTGCATTTGGAAGTGGATATGAAAATGCTGCGGGCCTCTCAGTCTCTGGTGGATGTAGAGTGCAGTTCCAGACGAGGGGATAAGCAGATAGAATGAGGCTATCTTTAGCTAATACCCGAGCAAGCTCCATTTTTATCCTGTTGAAAGGTGTAGAGCATGCTTCCTCTGGCCTCCTTTGCTCATGTGTTTGTCCCGGTGGCCCAAACAGTTTATGTTTTGAAGCAGTCAATTGTGGTGTTTATAAAAAAGATTTTTGGGGAGAGATTTCTTTTAAATGGCAGGGTACATTACTTTCCATCTTGCCTGCATGCATATTTGTTTGTTTAGTGGGTATGACTTTACAGCTCAAAGACATTCTGGGAAATTAAATTAGATACAGAAATATGTATTTGAACATAAACTCACAAAAGTTTACAATCTGGTTGCAGGAGAGGTTATATTTGGGCGGGAAAATTTGTGAGAATTTTTAATGTGGCATTTTATGTATCATTTATTTATACCGGTCCCATTTCATCAGTGATGTTTGGTCTCCACAGGTCTTTGCTCTGGGCACCAACTGCAGCGGCTGTTTAGGGCTCGGAGACCTTCAAAGCACGATTGAGCCGCGCCGGATTGATGTCTTGTGTGGAAAGAAGATTGTGTCCCTAAGCTATGGAACTGGACCGCATGTGGTTGTCGCTACCTCAGGTAAACCTGTTATGAAAACTTAGATTTTTCCCTAAAGGGAAAATTTCCTCAGGAGACATATGGATGACTTCACAAACAACAGCATGATACATGCAAATGTATACAGTCTGGTTTTATGATGATGCTGTGTCCTCCATCAACACATTATTAAAAATCACCTAATCCAAAATAAAACATTGCAAAATTTAAAAATATTTATATATTTATTTGAATCCAATAACTTCATACTAGTATGATCTTAACAAATGAAAGTTATGAGAGTTAATAAGGATTTTAGCCTTGTGATAGTTTATGGTGTCATTTAAGGGCCTTTTTGTTATTTGTGGGTAAACTACATTTTGAATCCAGCAGAAGACAGTTATTGTCACCTTTGCTGGTCCTATCTGTGTTAGTGAAGTCAACCCTCTCTTATCTACTGATAAAACATTAACCACTGAGACAACCGGAATGAAAGTTTGCCTGCTGCTGTCTAGACGGAGAGGTTTTTGCTTGGGGCCACAATGGCTACAGCCAACTGGGCAATGGGACCACCAACCACGGACTGACTCCTGCCCTCGTGTCTACTAACCTCCTTAGCAAGAGAGTGACAGAAGTGGCCTGTGGCTCCCACCACACTATTGCCCTCACAACTGATGGAGAGGTAACCTATCATCTGGAATTTCTTTCTGTTTAATCTCTGTATTTATTTGGACATTGGAACATTATGTCTGTGTTCAGGTGTACGCATGGGGTTATAACAACTCAGGCCAAGTAGGGTCTGGGTCTACTGCCAACCAGCCAACACCACGCCGGGTCAGCAGCTGCCTGCAGAACAAAGTGGTGGTTAACATAGCCTGTGGTCAGCTCTGCTCGATGGCTGTACTGGACAATGGAGAGGTAATGGGTCACAACAATCTGCTAATGTTTAACACCCGCAAGTGAATCAATGCTCTCAGTAGGTCAACTCTTTGTCAGTTTGTACATTAGAGGCATAGCTCATCATTTTTGTTTCTTCAGAGGGTGCAGATAATTTGATTTAAATCTACCCATGCAACCAAAATTTGAGGTGTTTTCTCTTCCAAGAAGACGGTGTTCATCGCAGTTTACATGTAATCAGTGTATTGCAATAGGGATATCTCAGAATATGCATATATCTACTAAAAGACTAAATGAGTCTGCTGCTTTCTCTGATATTTTACAGGATTTAAAAGGACATTTCACCCCAAAATCAAGATTAATATTTCTCTCTTGGCTGTTCATGCTATTTATCCATCTAGATTGTTATGTGTGAGTTGCCAAGTTTTGAGGATGTCAGCTGTAGTAATGTCTACCTTCTCTTTAATTTAGTGGAAGTTCTCGTGTGGCTTTGGCACTAAAAGTGCCAAAAATAAATTTGAAAAAAATCAGCAGTCGTGACTGTTTCCAGAAACATGACCAGGTTTACTCAAGACAATCCACAGACCTTGTTATAAGCAGTTTCATGTAGAAACTCTTTTCCCACTTCTGAATTACACTTAAAATATATGCTGACAAAAGGTAGTAGAACTGAAAACTGTTCTGCCTAAACATACAGAAAAGCATCTCTCAGTACTGCCTTCATATATTGTTAACATCATCTGAATTTGTCCTCTGTTTATAGATCTATGGTTGGGGCTACAATTGCAATGGACAGCTTGGTTTGGGCAACAATGGAAACCAGCAGACGCCTTGCAGAATTGCTGCTCTCCAAGGTGTCAACATCATCCAGGTAAGGGCCTAGAGTAAGATGAATCTCATAATGCATTTAATTCTTCTTTGAGTCATCACTTTCAGCTTGATTATACTCTTCCTTCCATATGCAGGTGGCCTGTGGATACGCACATACATTGGCACTTACAGATGAGGGGTTTGTTTACGCCTGGGGAGCCAACTCATATGGGCAGTTGGGAACAGGCAATAAGAGTAACCAAGCTCTCCCCACTCTAATAAACACAGACAAGGAGAGGTTGGTACTTTGTTTTAATGCTGGTGACAATTAGCAGTGAACCCTATCTGCCGCCACAGGACAAGATCCTGACAGATCTGTGATAGAATGCTACCATTTTAGACATATTTCAACATGCAGTCTGCATAAGAGGGCATTATATTAGTCGTACTCTGAGGTTCTGTTTTTGTCTCCAGGATGGTGGAGGTGGCTGCATGTCACACCAGCCACACGTCAGCAGCCAAGACCCAGAGCGGGCAGGTTCTGATGTGGGGTCAGTGTCGAGGTCAGGCTGTTGCCAGCCCCCACCTCACCCATTTCAGCGGCACGGATGATGTGTTTGCATGCTTCGCAACACCAGCAGTCACGTGGCACCTTCTGTCAGTCGGTAAGAGGGTTCCAGGAAATCGAAAGATTTCTAAAACTGTATAGGAGATATCCTAGACTTCATACACAGTCTTTTGTGAACCATTTGACACCCCATTTAGTCTATACTCAGAACTAATCATACACATAATGCAGTAGGAACATAGAGTGTCATAGGTACAAATTCCTGGAAATGCTCTAAGAAATAAACTGGAAACACTGTTTCCTGTCCTCGTCAAACATAATTTATTTGCATACTCCATTTTGTAGATCTGTTTAAATGTATTTTAACAATATACAGTATTTATTAGTTTTTACTTTTGTAGAAGTAGAAGATGGATACATTATTGACTCCAAAGGAGAAGGGAAAAAAGTACAAAAGGCCAGCAGTTGTAATGATAATGTGCAGTTAGAACAGTCAACCTGTGTAGTTAGAGGAACAAATATTGACTACAATTAAACTTGCAGTCCCCTATAATTTTCATCTTACAATGTGTAATACAGAGTCAAAAGGCATAATTTTTAACTGTAATTTGGGAGTTTTGATAAAAGAATGTATTAGCATTCCCTGAGCATAAGTGTTGCTACATATTTTCCATGAAGAATGGAAAATGTTACAGGACTGTAAAATAGGACGAACATATAATTTATCCAGTTTCAAGGAATCATACAGCATCATCAGCATCATGTCACAGAACATTTTGGGTTGTTTATTCCTCATTTTCTCTGAACACAACTTGTTTTTTCTTTATCTTTGCTAGATGGCGACGACTACCTAACTGTTGCCCAGTCTTTGAAGAAGGAGTTTGACAGCCCAGAGATCTCAGACCTGAAGTTCTTGGTTGATGGGAAGTGTATCCATGTTCACAAAGCTCTGCTGAAAATCAGGTACAGAGACCAGGACACTCAAAGTCCAATGTAAAAATGTGAACTAGTGCGAGAAAAAAATCACAAATGTTTAGTTGACTAATGTGATGATTTAGTTTTGCGAATTTATATTAGCTGTATTCTATATTAACTAAAAAATATTTTAGTGCAATATAGACTTCTTGAAAATGAAATGGGGAGCGTAGGAAAACTAACCAAAGCAACAGAGTTCCCAAACAATCACACATCACTTTGAGAAGCTGGTGTATGTCTGATGAGGTGCAGAGTATGTGGTTCTTATTTACACAGACCGAAGTAAGAATTCCTTTTGGAACACATGATGCACATGATCCTTAAATAGGAACTGAAACAGTGTCTCCAGGTGTCTCTCTCTGCTGTGGAGCCACTGTACTCTAATCTTCTTTACTTGATTCTGTTGATGATTTCCTTTTCTTCCTCTCCAGAGCTGCCTGCTTCTCCATCCTGACTTTCATTTTGGTCACATGAGTGTATTTATGTTGTACTTGGTCATGAGCCATGAAGGCGCCTGGTAGACAACATTAGGATTTTTAGGGGAACAGAAACTAAAATTTGATGTTGCAGAATTGTTTGTTAATTATAGAAACATAAAATCAAGACAAACATAATTTTGATAATTACGCTGCTGTCATGGCAGCAAACGCACTGAGCCATCTCTCTGTGGTAATTCATTTAACATATACCTACTGAATGCTGTGCTGCCTATATTTAAACGCCATCTGTTAGACAGCATTTCCTCGTCTTTCCTGTTAATGTCATGAGGAAGCAAAGGCAGACCTATTGTTTTCCGCTTTTCTTTTTATAACCACACTTGGATTCAAAGTATCTGCATTCCTGTCCCTTGCTCTTTCACACTGTCAGTAGGAAGGAGCCAGGCTGTCTGCGATGTCAACCTTAGTGCACATGCTCACACGAATATGCAACGGTGCAAAACGCCTGCTTTGGCAAGATCACATGCAAATGATACGTCTGAGGTGCACTTAGAAGAAATGATAGAGGGGCAGTGTTTTGAGCCAGCAGTTTGGGCAATTTGGGGAAAAATGGTAATCAGTATTTAAAATGCAGAGGGCCATAAGGAAAAAACACGTAAAAATACTGCGGGGTGTAGCTGTTGGCAGAGTGACTCTGAGGAAGTGTATTATGGCAATAAGACTGAATCTTAAGTTGGATCACAAGAATAAATGAATATCTTTCTTTTTAACTTTTATGCAATACAACCGAAACAGTTTCAGTGTATTTGTTCAGGGATATAGACTTATGTAGTCGTGGGATTCAGATATGGGGAAGCGTGCAGGAAAGAAAACATGATTTAAATCACTGTCAAATATTTAGTGAACAGCATCGATTACAAACCCAGTCAGCTGCAAAAAAAAAAAAAAAACCTACCACACTAATGTTACGCTTTATCTAATGGAAAAGAATCAGTTTGCATGATAAAAAAGAGTTGTCAAACTCTTGTGTAAAAGTCCACATTTGCAATGTTTTACTTTGTACTTGCACTTACCTGTTGGCAAAATGTAGATGAACGTAGCTCACTCTAGTAACCAGATTCCTACCTTCTCCTGCACAAGATGACACATTAACTACGTAGCTTTAGACTTACCTGCAATGCTTGAATGAGAAAAAGGATATATTTGTCAAAAAATCTGACATTGGTTAAAGAATATGTTTAAAAATATTACATTTACTGATACCTGTAAACACTCTGCTGTAGTGTTTCATATTGTTGCAGATGTTGGTCCTTCTTTAAGGGCAGTCACTGTTTCCATTGATTTCCATCCAGTATGAAAATGGATTACCAGGCTTTTGAAACCTGCTCATGTTGTGTGATCGATCACAGTGAACATGATGTCTCATTATTCCTTTTTTGCAAATTCAATTTTTACTGGGTGGTAATGCAATTTTCCTGGAAGTGCAGACTGCACTGCGTTACATCACAGCTATAATAAAACTCTGACAACAAATTACTTAGAGGCCTTGGTTGGATTTCTTGGTAAGCAGGTTAGAACACATCTGAACTCACTGGTGAGTTGTCTTTCACCGTGTCACGCTGATAGTATGCTCCTTTTGTTTCCTCTCCAGGTGTGAGCATTTTCGGGCACTGCTGAATGAAACGGACGAGGACAACATTGAAATTCACCAGTTCTCATACCTGGTGTACAGAGCCTTCCTGGAGTACCTCTACACAGACACTATTAACCTGCCACCAGAGGATGCTATTGGTAAGCTTACCACAGCGCCACGCTTCTTTTACAAACTGAGAGTACATGTTGACATAAGCAGGAGCAGAAGTCCTAAACACACTCATCTGTGTTTTGTTCTTGTGTGTTCAGGGCTGTTAGACTTGGCTACGTTCTACCGAGAGACGAGGCTGAAGAGGTTGTGCCAGGAAACAATCAAGAGAGGCATCTCTGAGGAGAACGCCATCACTTTGCTCTCTGCTGCTGTCAAGTATGAGGCGCGGGTAAGCTTATGACCCCTGACACACAGTCAGGCACCGTGGTGGTGGGGACCCTTTCAGTAGCTAGTCAGTTGTACTCCTCAGCACTGACCAGACAGCCCTCTTCATTTTTAGGATCTGGAGGAGTTCTGCTTCAAGTTTTGCGTCAACCACCTCACAGCTGTCACGCAGACCCAGGCCTTTGCAGACATGGACCACGAGCTGCTCAAGAACTTCATTAGTAAAGCCAGCCGCTACGGGGCCTTCAAAAACTGACTAGAGCGCCCCTGTAGTGATGGATTCAACACGACGGGGTCCTGAGAGTCGACCCTAGACCAAAGTAAACAGCGAGCTGATCAGCACTTCAAAGCCTTGTTCGCTGGGGATGTTAACACTGGAGAGGCAGACAGTTTAAGGTTTCACCCTCTAACTCATGCAAACACCGTGGTCCCACGAGGCGGAAATATCGGGTCAGTCACAAGCAGACAGTGCTATATAGAAAGATGTGCCTCAGTGGTCGTCTTCATGTTACTGGCAGTATGTCTGGTTAATTTGGCCTCTGATTTGTTTAAGCTCGTCAGCAGATGGATGAGGTTCAGGGCTTTCCACGCAGTTTTTTTTTTTCACACTACCCTTTATTAGTTAGAGAAACAAAGTGGTACATTATGTCTGATCACTTGTGAGAAGCCGCAATCAGCAAAAAACCAATCAGCTCTGAATAGACCCCTTCACAATGTGCTGCTTTGCGGGACTCACTAAAAACCTGGTATTTCACCAGGGGTCTGACTTCCTGCTTCAGTGTTGAGTGCCTGATGTGCATGTTCTTGGCTCGCATCCGGTGTCTTGTCCCGTATAACTTTAGATGGAGATGATATTTTTAATTGTTCACGTCCTGTGTGAAACCAAAACTGAGTGTTGACTTATTATCTTAATCACACACCATGGGCTTTTCATAACCCATCCGCTTAGTTTTGTTGTCTAGAACTACCTTATAGCAACTGAAGCAAGAATTATGTTTTAAGTATCTAAAAAAGAAAGGAAACTCAACAAGATGTTCTGATTACAGACTGGACATGAACATAAAAAGTCCTGAGAAAGATCCTTTCATCAAACACAGGTTGTTACCTACAGTAAATGTAAGACCACCTACACAACTTATAAGATAACAACGTGCATGCAGAGCAAGGGCTGAAAGTATCCCCGAGCTTGCTGAATTGTGCACTGCTACATCTTGCAAACCCACACCCTTACAAGTGAAATACCAAGTTGTTAGTGAGACCCGCTGCTTTTCTTTAACGCCTTGATTCTCAAACTTTCTGGTTTGAGATGTAGTATTAAATGAGGAAAAACACGCAAAATGTTCTTGTGTTTTAGAAACCTCTGTCTTACTCTTTTTTTTTTCTGAGCAGTTATAGTTTGTATCTGATCAGTAAGAATATCAGTTCTCTTGCATAAGTTAGTGTAAAATTTTGCCACTCTGCTTCATGTTATAGTTCTTCACCTTTGCCATCCAGACTTGTCGTTACGGATTGACGTTTGTATTGACTAACATCCGCACTGTTTTGCTGTTGACACTTGCTTTTGCCACCATCAGCAGACTGCAGTGAGTTACACTCTGAGCTGCTGGACACAGTGTCTGACACAGACACGCATATCGATTCCTATTGCAGCTAATTTTACTGTCATGTTTCTTGCAATTTTGTATGTTTACAGAAGTTTTGTTGACTATTGTGGGTTTTTTTTTTTTTTGAAATTGTTGGCAGCATTTATGGCTCTTTTTGTGTGTTTCTTTATATCTCTCCCCTGGTAGCACCTTGCGTTAATGAAGTAATGCTGGCTTGGTGTAATTGCCAACTGACTGTGTTGAAGAAAGCCCAAGTCTATAGGACCACAAGGTCTTTAAATGTAGTTACCAGATAATTCCACATTAAGCTGAATGTAACAAACTGCTTTTACTTTAACAAGCCAATTATTGTATTTTTTGGAAAGTTTTGATAATTACTTAAATGCCTGTCTTCTCATTTTGTATGGAAAACACTGTAAACTGCTGACAGTGGCACTAACTGTAACATTTGATAATCTAAAGTGTATTAAAATGAATGACTGCATAATTTGTTGAATGTGTTATTTATTGCTTTGATTGGTGCTCTGTGGAATACAGCCGCGACAAACGTGTATACACGGTGTGAATTACTGAGGGAATTATTCAAAATGTTCAGTTTTCTACAAGCAGTAAACACAAACTGTGAGACCAACAGCAGCTCCAGTGGGGGAGGGTGCATTTTACTTGAAAAACTTTTCTCACTCGTGCAAATCCACACTGAAAGCCGCTAAATGAGTGAGTCCATGTTGAGGTTTTCACACCTTTCTCACTCTGCCACCAAATGTTTTACCTAAAGTGATCGTCACCTAGCTGCACACGACAGTTGCTCTAATACAGGTGCTCTTTTTTTTTTTTAAAATAACCCAAATAACACATATATGATATGGAATTTGTGCCTCCCTGTCCAGTGAATGAAATGCAAGTAAATTAAAAGCGAAATGCTTCTTACGCAAGTTGTTCTGTGCCATTGTTGTGTCATCCATGCAGGAAGTGGAGGCAATGATTTGAACATATGTGTGATGTAACCTAGTGTGACTCACCGTTCGCACATTAAGATGCAACACTCGCACTTTCAAAGTCATCCAGCGAAAGGCAGCTCCTGCTATTCTACTTGTATGTGTGTTTGTTTCCCGAGGTAAAACTTCACAGTGTCATATCTCTCAGTCAGAACAACAGGGGCACCACACAAAATAATCCATTTTAATCATGGTGGAGCAAACATCATATTTGTGAAGTTTAAAGTGTGGGGTTTTTTTGGGGCTCTGAGGGAATTGTGGGTTGATTTCACTTTCATACATACTCAGCTGAAATGTAACTTAGTCAAGGGTTACTCCCAAAACAAATGATGTTAATTTATGTGTGCCCATATTTGCTTAAAGCATAACACCCACTGTGATAGACAGTTTGATAAACTGTAACGGTTTCTGACTGAGCTGCCAGAGTTGGGGAAACTGCAACTTGTTTAACACTGTTAAATGCAAAGAAGAATCAAAACATGAAATTAGTGAAATGAAATCTAAAGCTAAACATACAGTGTGTATGTACATAGTGACACACAAGTTTAATGGTTTGGAACTCGAATAGGAGGAAGTGCACACAGCTGCCAACCGTACCTGGCACTCCGCCACGGACAAACCGTCCTACACTGTGATAAAACATGTGATCTAAATTATGGATTCATTCGGTCACAATAAAGCCCTTTAATTTTCCTAAAAAAAGACGTGGTAAAGGATGTTTTTCATCCTTTGCTCAATTAAGAACAGCAGTACGACGATTAAAAAAAACAAAAAAAAAACTTAATTACAAGTAGAGGTTCTGGATTCAAAATTCAACTTTAGTTTCGTCTTCACGTGAGAAACATTCAAATGTTGATCCTGCTGTGCATTATGTTGACTAACTTTAACTTTTCATCCTGTTTGGCAGTTCATAAAAAGGTATAAGCCTATAATTCATTACTTAATGTAAAAATAACTTACTAATAACTAATAATAAGTGATGTAAAAATGATGTAAGTAGAAGACCCTGCTGGAGAAGTCTGATATTTCCCTCTGCAAATACAGAAATGAATAGGATCAAATGCACATGTAAAGTGTGCATTTTCCAAGTTTTTTCTTCAATATTTCAAGGTATAAAATCGCCCACAGAGTTGTAGTTTAATCAGGGCTGTGTTGATGATTTAATATGCAGAAAGCTGCACTTTTTCCAGATTACAATTAGGTCATCCTGCCTTTACACAGTACAAACTTGTGGCTCCAGTGTGGTTGGTCTCATCGTCTCACTCTTTTTAGATCAGTCCAGCGTGATACAAACCGCATCCTGTTTGCACATCATTTTCTGGCTCCAGTGTGCTACTTCACTTTTTTCAGCTTTCTTGTTGTATGTTTGAAACCTGTGAACAAACATAAACTGGCTCGTCTTTCCCTCACAGATAACTTGAATACCACTCTGCGTAGCTATTCAGGCATGCAGCGTAGCTTGTTTCACCCCTGCAGCAAAAAATGGAAATCAGTGGTCAAACAGTCAGCTCAGTCAGGATAAATGTATGCTGTGAAACATGTAAATAAATGGTGAAACAGGAAAATGAAACCATGTGTGTAGCTATTCCTGGTTAGCGAAGAATTTCTCAAGCCATGTAAACCACAAGTTATCCAGAAAAACTAAGTGACAGCCAAGGTTTTTCAATTCCAAACATGAAGTTAAAGCCGGTGGTGTCAGGAAACTGCACGAACCTCAGTAAAGCTTCTGACTTCAGACTTTTGGCTTTAGGTGCATGTACTGACATGCAGCACTGTCGGTAACAATCTGATCTCAAATACTTTATCTAATGTGTAGTCCTTGATACTTAATAATAGTTATTCACTGTTTGTGAAGTAATTAGTGGTACAGATATGTTCACCAGTCATTCATTGAAAAAGTACTGAGATCACTGAAGTGAAAGTATGTCATTGCAGTGAGGAAATACTCTGTCACAAGCGAAAGGCACGCAAACATATTTCTAACCAAGTAAAAGTACAATTGTATTCACATAAAATTTTACGTCAGGTCTTAAAGTGAAAGTAGTCATTATGCCTTTCTCGGCTTTCTTTCTGATCTCAACTACACACCTGTAAAGTTTGGTGACTGCATCTTGCGTGGTTTTGAGGCAGAAACAAATCGATTACATATAAACTTCTGGCAAAATACCCAAAACGGCTCCCATGATATTTCGTTTGACAGTGGGTGTCGACAGGACCACATTCTGCCATGATGACACACTCAGTAAGAAGGTGGAAACTATAACAGTCACACTTTCACAGCTGGTGGATACCACTTGACAATCTAACCTTTCACAGAATGGTTTAGTTGTGCAACAGAAACTGAAGGCTAAAAAACTGTGTGAAAGCTGGTCATGCTAAGTTGGTAAAACATGCTGTGAACGATCTTTTTATAATATTGCAGTCGGCAGTTGCAGTGGGGGAGGGTGAAGTATTTGTAGGTGGGGAGTATTTGTCTTGATAAGGCCGTGTGGGGGAGCACGCCGATGCTGAGGAAACCCACAGCAGATTCTTGTCTTTTTAAAATGCCAGGGCGCTGGTTTGGTTTCCATTTAGTAATAAATGGCCACACAACATGTTTTCCCAGAGAAGATGATGCTTAAGATAATAAAGTTATATCTTTGTATTACTCATAGATCGTGCCAGGCTCACCCCCGCTCACATTAAAACTGTCACACAGTGTCGATGATGGAACGATCTCTTCTCGAAGCCCTTTCAGTCCCAGTGAAGCCGTCTGTGGTCCAGAATGTCCTTTTGCCAAGTTAGACATTCGTTCAGCAGTTTTCATTTGGGCTGTTCATTTTTCATGTCGCAGTGACCGAACACAAAGAGGGTCGCTGCAGGAAGATGTGTCATTATGGACTCCTTCTTCAATTCAAGTCATTGCTTTGAAAGTCAGCTCGGCTGTGCCCAAAGAAAACAGAATCCACCTAAGAGCGAAATGACTCATTTCACTATCATGATGTGAGCCATTTTGTCTAGCACCATTTGGAAAGTCTAGAAGATAAATGATAAAATTATTTTATCCCCGTTCAAGTTAGCCGGGCGCTAAATCGGAAGTTAGCTGGCTTTTTCGGAAGATCAACGTGTTTTCAACTGAGCAGCTTTTATAGGACTGAATGGGTCTCTGCCTGGAAGGCTGTGACCTGATATAATAAAACATCCTTGACTTGGAAGGAGTAAGGTGTAATAGGTAAGCTGTAATATAAAATTGCTAAATTAGCTGGTCTCTCATCCATCAGTAGGTGCACTCTTCCCTTTGAGTTTTTCAATTGTATATTTTGTTTTGATTGTATAGATCTCCAAAACTACAACTAATACCAAAACATTTCTTGATTATAGCATGAATTGTCCCTTAAGTTAGTTGTAACTCTATTTTTATTTTTTTTTTATCATTACACAACAATATTATGTCACCTACTGTCTTTCTCAGGCGCTTTTTTCTTGTGCTTGAAAGCCTTCAGTCTTGGCCTTGGGGTGCCAGACAGCTTCCTGGCATTGTGAGAAATTTAACAGTCCAGGGATTTCAGGCACATGTTTTTGTTTAGCGACCACATACTTGCATGTGAAGGGCTTGTTTTTATGTGCTGGATGGAACTATTTTGTGAGCCAAAAGACAATAGTACAGGTTTTTCTATTTTCTCGAGCATTTCACTCTAGCCTTGATGATGTTTGTTTTGCGGTGGGCTGACAAAGAGAGGCACCCTGGCCATAAAACGCTGTCTCTTTGATTCTCTGCTCGATTTTCCTTCATTTGTTTGACTACTGTCGGTGATTCTGTGAAGTCAAAATTAACAATCTCTGGATTAGTGGCATGTTTCTGCGCCTGAGCTCATATGTTGTTCTCATAAACGCTCACATAATGCCGGAGTCAGTTCCAAATGGGGAAATATTATTGTAACCAATATGCAGCAGCAGAAGAAGTTCTCTTATTTTATTTTTAGTTAGTCAGATGTGAACTTGAAAAGGCGGATTTAGTGCGTCACACAGGCCTTCGTTCACTGATGGGAAACCCAACCAGGTAATACACTTCCTATTTGACACAGTACCAGCCTACAGCACAAAAAAAAAGATTCAAACAATTTACAGTATTCTCTCGCCAAACTGACCATCAAGAAGCCGAAAGCACTTTCAAGTTGTCTGAGACTAATTATTTATAAACTTCACATTCCTCCGTGCTAAGCTACTTCACTCACAACAGAGGCCCCAGTGTTTTTACTGACTGCCAAGTGGGGAGTTTCTACTACGGGACAAGTTGAATGCTATTTCACAGAGCACTGAGAGGAGAAAGCTGTGGGCATGGACGGACATGGGCTGAATAGAGAAAGCTTTCTGTTCGCTCTCACATCCAATGTCCCTCACAGAATAAAACTCTGTTCTTCTTTAGTAGAGCTGCTGCCCACACAGGCTGTCAAAAACTACAAGGAGACGGTTCAATGTTCTTGGACCCCCCCTGAGACATGTGGAGGCAACAACCTCAGGCACCTGCAGGATTTTACCTCTGAGACACTTTTGTCCTCTTGTCTCTATTAACAGCTTGACTGATGGACAAAACAACAAATCAAACAGCAGCTAATTTAAGGAATAATATTACATTCATTGTTTCATTTTTTTAATGATATATTATGCCATGGTGTATAGTGGTGGAAGAGTCTTGACTTAGTAATATATGAAAATGAATAGATAAATATATATATTATATTCATATTTGAGGCCTGCATTCAAAATGTAACTTAAAGCAGCTACAAGCTACAAGCTACACCGCTGTTTACATACACTGTCAAATCTGACAAAGTGACTTAACTTTAAAGTACTTTTTAGGTCTTTTAGAAGTCTACTTAACTTTTTCCCCCCATAAAATATATTTAAAGTTTGAAAATTAAAAGGAATTGTTACGCAGAAGAATGTCTCTTGTCACTTTCATATTATCACCACGTATCACATTATTGGACAAATATTTCTTGTAGATGAATATGTGACCAGCATTTTTGTGATGCATCCGGTTGAGGTGGGGTAGATTTTCTTTTTACAGGTTCACATATAGGTCTGATAAGTCAATCAGCCAAGTTACAAAGCTGTTAATTTAATGTGAGAAAGTAGCAGAAGTACAACACTTGAGTAAATTTACTCTGTATATACTTTTCTGGGAGTTGTACTGGGTTTGAGATGTACTGAAAACAAAAAACAAATAAAACAAAAACATCTCGAGGGCTTTAACTTCACTCATCACACGATCACATCATGAAAGCTAAAAGTTATTTTTGTGTTCTAAAGTGTTTTTATAGTAAATAAATCATATAAACAAATATTCTTGGCCTCGTTAGAGCACATTCTTATGGAAAGTTGCGCTAAGATAAGCTGAATATTGGTGGTGTAACACTTGTTTATAACACTCATTTTTAACTTTCTCTCTCTCACCAGTAAGAGCGATAATAGCTCAAAACATTTATTTTAAATATCCTCGCATCAAGATGTGTTTATGCAGTACTGGCATTACTCCAGCAGATTATGAGCGCTTACTGTAAAACTGTGCTGAGTTTCCTCACAGTGCTGCTGCTGCTGGTGGTGGTTTGTGTTGATTCCTCCTTTAACTGTAACATCAGACAAAGGAGTGGGAGGAGTCAGAGGGAGTCCAGTGGGAGGAGTTTACTACAGCTGCTCTGCCTTCCACTCAAAGTACAGAAACTGTCTGTGATACCGGCACAAAGGAGAAGTGGAACTGTCTGAGCAGGATGAGTGCTGAGTCAAAGCGTGCGAGGCTGTCAGAGGGAGAAGCAAAGTGAGGAAAGACAGGGAGAAGTAGAGACTGAGTGACTCATTCAGCTGGTGAAGAGAAGGAGAAAGAGAGTGTGGTGGTGGTGGTGGGGGGGTTGTGGGCAGGAAACAGACCCTCAGGACAAACTGTGAGACACACTCACATTGTGACACACAGACAGACGAAGAGCAGGAGGCTCAACTCAAGCCGCAGCTCCGTCCCTGGGAAGAAAGACGCCTGGTGATTTGTGGTCAGGATCCTGTGAGAGGTGGAAGGCTAATGACAAGTTTGTTGCTTTGGAGCTGAAGAGGACAAAAACCACAGGACTGACTTGTGACAAAGAGGAGGGAATCTGCCATGAGGGCATCTTTCTAATGGACATGAATGTGGATATGCCATCTTTCCTTTTTTTGCACTCAGCAGCTCGTGGTGGTTGAGGACTTCATCAGAGAAAAGGAGACACATTTGTGTGACTGATTTATCTGAGTGAGTAACTTGCGGGGTGCAGCCTGGTTGGGAGACGGGGCAGGGGGAGGGGAGGACACTCCAGCCTGAATCTCTCTGTCCCCTGGGAGGGGTCTTTTCAACATGAGGTAACCCCCAAAATAACTACATCAAGACAGGGGAGGGAACCATGTTGACCATGTGCAGCACTGCTCTCTAACAGGGACACATGTGTTGGAAAGAAAACTTTGTGCAAATGGCCTGATCCATCAAGGACTGTTCTGCGCTTTACTCTCCATTCATGGTGAGTTCATTGTTCAAGGAAGCCCTTTCATTAAATAGCTATTACATAACAGACACCCCTCATCCATCCACTCTTTGTCTGTCAGAATGTATAACAGTACCCCCTCCAGTTTCACTCAAGGGGCTGAAAATAGCTCAAACAGCTCTGACTGCATCAAGAACGATGGCTTCAAATACCCGCTGTACAGTACTATCTTCAGCATTGTGTTTGTGGTGGGACTGATCACCAATGTTGTGGCCATTTACATATTCACCTGCTCTCTAAAGCTGAGAAATGAGACCACGACCTACATGATGAACTTGGTGGTGTCTGACCTGCTGTTCGTCTGCACGCTGCCTCTGAGGGTCTTCTACTTCATCAACCAGAACTGGCCTTTTGGAAGCACGCTGTGCAAGTTCTCCGTCTCGCTGTTCTACACCAACATGTACGGCAGCATCCTCTTCCTCACCTGCATCAGCGTGGATCGCTTTTTGGCCATCGTACACCCTTTTCGCTCAAGGGCGCTGAGGACCAAGCGCAACGCTCGGATAGTGTGCATTTGTGTGTGGGTGCTGGTGCTGTCGGGGAGCCTCCCCACGGGGTTCCTGTTGGACACGACCTCACGCGAGAAGAACAACGCCACTTACTGCTTCGAGAACTTCTCGTCCAAGCAGTGGAAATCTCACCTGTCCAAGGTGGTGATCTTCATAGAGACAGTGGGCTTCGTCATCCCTCTTATGCTCAACTTGTGTTGCTCCATCATGGTGTTGCAGACGCTGCGTCGCCCCCAAACCATCAGTCGCGGGGGGAAGCTGAACAAAACAAAGATCCTCCGCATGATAATCGTGCATCTCTTTATTTTTTGTTTCTGCTTCATCCCCTACAACGTAAACTTGGTTTTCTACGCTCTGGTCCGCACAAAAACTTTAGAGGGCTGCTTCGTGGAATCGGTGGTCCGAACCATCTACCCGATAGCCCTCTGCATCGCTGTGTCCAACTGCTGCTTCGATCCCATCGTTTACTACTTCACCTCAGAGACCATCCAGAACTCCATCAAGAGGAAATCTCAGATCGACCGTTCGATTGACGTCAAGTTCTCCGAGGCCCTTCAGTCCGAAACCAGCTCCACCCTGCAGTGCAGCCTGAGGACCCTCAAAGCTAAAGTCTTTCACAATGAGTCGTCAGTGTAACAGAGGGAATATTATTGAAGTCCATCCTCCAACAGAAAAAAAACAAACCTCCTTGAGACTATGGGAATGGATTTGTTGGAGTGCTTTATGAAGCACCTGCCAAAGAAAGTGTTGTCTGATCTCAGTCTTCATCTCAGGGCAAATGTCTGGACCTGTTGTCGACAGCCTCAGCTCCACAGTGTTACTGCTACATGACCCTTTGTTCACATCTGTGGATTTGTTATTACTACTTACTAATTTCCTTTTCCTGCGGAATATACTGTAATTGTGTTATGCACAATTACTCTGCGAGTGACCTGGAAGGGAATGTGATTACTGAACAGCAGGACAGTTACGATATTGAATGCTACTTGTGCCTGTATATGTGTACATTTCCATGGTAAACTGTGGTGCTAACTTTAGAGTAGTATCTATTAAATTAACATAAAGTTATATCAAGCTATAGATTGTACAGAGCTTTGTTTTTGTGTTTGTGTGTGAATTAAAAATAGGTCACAGAAGGGCCTTTTTTGGTTCTGGCAGCATTTCATTATAGACTCTTTATAGACCATTCAATGCACTGACAGGCTTCCAGAAGTTGCACTCCTGCCACAGTTATGAATAAAAGTCATGTACTGTTAAAAACAAACGATTGCACCTGAAACCTTTTTGTTATTTAAATGAAGACAACGGAGTTTAGATCATTATTAAATGCTGAACACAGATGACAATGACACATCAGTGACATAATAAACCGCAAGAGACCACTAGACTGTTATACCTCTCATGTTTGTCCTGTATGCAAATGAGGAGGTAAATAGGTGGAAGTAGAAACTCTGATGACATTTCTCAAACTCCCACTGAGGAGTGCCAGCTTCCTGTGTCTTAACCACTGGTGGAGGAGAGGAAGTCTTTCAATTTTTAAGCAAACATTAGATAAGTAGTCATGGAAATGTGGTGTCAAGAACGGCACCGTTCTGCTTTCTACCGTAATGACGGCCGTTTGAACATGAAGAGGATCAGTCGGTATCATAGTGAGGAAATGAAGCCTTGCAGTGCCTTTTATGTTTAACTTAACCTAGATAGGAATTCAATTTTATCATCCAGTAACATCTTGTTTCCCTCCTCCACAAGGACAGTGTGTTTTTAATATCGCCGTGCACTGACAAGGCTGGACCTCCGCGGCACCACAACAGTACAGTCAGCACAGCCACACAATAATTCAGGATGCTTTTACTCAACTGAAAAAAAAAACCTATCAAAAAATAAGTCCCTGTAGTTTACTAGAAAGAAAAAAAAGATAGGTGAAATATTTATCATGCTGTGGACACATTCACAAGTGATATGGCATCAGTGAGGCGTCAACACAGCGTGAGAGTGAATAACAGAAAGCACATGGCGCTCTATTGACATAGCCCGAAGGTCAGTCAGCGGCACTTTATTCGTACCCCACCTATAACTCTACTTCTGAGGCTACGTGAGCGAGTCAAGGACAGGGTTAAAGACCTGAGCTGTTATGAAAACAAACAAGCATAATTTGACACTGCAGCAGTTCACGTCATCCGTGCAGGAGGTCACTTAGCCACATGCTTACCGAGCATCACGAGCTAAAAATGTGTTCAGGACTGCACCAGACATCATGATGACACATTTGGAGAAGACATCGTTGCATTATCATTATGTTAATCTGTATAAAGGAGTCAGACGGTGTGTATTCAGCACAAACAAACCGTTATCTGACCACCAGCTGTTTGGGGCCGTTTTCTTCTGGGCTAAAGGTCACGGCAGAGGCAGAGAGGAACTAACAAAGGAAATCACACTTTGAATGCATGTAAGGTATGTAAATACAGAGAATACTGATATTTGTCAATACAGTTTGGCACCAAGGGCTTTGTGTCTTTTCAGAACACAAAGCTTTTTCTCATAAACAATGATGGTGCAAGTTAAGCATTTCCTGCTCACGATGACCATGTTGCTGTAAGAGACAGGTCGAACCAACAACAAACATTTTTTTCTTCTTACCTATAGTGCTTTTTACCTGTAAAGACTGCTTTTGGTATTGTGTTTTTTGCTGTAGTAAACTGGATGGTGGCCCTTAAATACTCATAAAAACTCAACAGCAATGTCTCTTATCCAGAAAATCAAGTACTCCTGATAATCCACAGACCTTCTTGAGAGCAGTTTTGTGTATTTTCTCTTTGTTTCACTGAGCAGAATCTGCATCTGCTCGTGGGCGAGACGCTAGCCGAGGAAGCTAACTAAGTATGTCAAGGTTGCAGCTCAGCCGAGGAGGATGCCATTAAAGTCTACATCCTGTACTGTCACAAACACAACCCTCTCCTTCAGGTAGATTCACACTTCCCTCTGCACGGTGATACGAGTGGTATCATCACACTGCTCATAACAAAGTCTGTGAATTATCTTGAGTAGCCAGACATTCCTGCTGAATTTTTAAATTACATTAGGAGGAAGAATCTCAAAAACTCGCTTGACTTACACAGATAAAGAGCATGACAGGTCATTTTTTATTTATTTATTTTGCTTTTTGGGGGAACTGTCTCTTTAATGTGAGTAATATGCAGTTGTGTATACACTCAAGTTTCATGGTTGTATAAGCTCTCTGTATCAGCGATCGGACCCCTCACGTGAGCCCAGCAGGCTTCTCTTTATACACAACAGTTATCTAATCAGCCTGACCTCTCCTTCCCAGCAGGCCGCAGGGTGAGAAAGCACAGACGCCACACTGCTTGTCATCACATACATTCTGTTCTACATCGCTTCGGTAGATTCAGACGGGATCATGCATCAAATTGTTCCAGTACAGTACAAGACGGGCTGATAATCTTTGAAACTTGTTTGTTCTTGTGCAAGTGAGGCGAAGGAAATACGGGAAGTTTGCACTAGTAAACGCTTCTTTTTCTAATATTCTAGAAATTAAAAAAAAAAAAAGATAAAGGTTTGACATCTTCAGATAAATAAGTCATTTTTTTTTTCAGTGACTGCTGGAATCCTCCAAGGTCACACAAAACAAAAACAAAGTTTTGGCTGCTTATGTGTCTACATCAGGGTCAGAACAGTCAGTACCATCCCTCAAGTCTAAGCAAAGACAAAAACAACTCTAACTTAAAGCTTTAGGATCTTATTCCCCTGTGGTACATCCAGCATGTTTTCTCCAATGAACCTTTTAATGGACGCTTTGAAGTTCTGTCAGTCCCAACTGACTGGACATCCTCTGGTGTGTTGAGAACTCGTGTCAGGAGGCATTAAAAGGAACCTCAGTATGTGTGTGTTTTCGGGTAAGACGAATTTAGACTGTGTGGGGTGAGATCGGGGTGAGGTCTTCTTCTTCTTCACTCCGCAGCTCAGGATCACATGACAAGGGAAGTGCCTGTCCCACTGAAATGGATGTCGGTGGGGCGGTGGAGAAGGGGTCACTGCAGAGGATAATCAACCGTTCTCCCTGTATGGCTCACAGGATGATTTTCAGAGGAAGTTATTACCCTGATATGGCCAGTGCCCATTTAAATCTGCACCACTTTCCCACAGTTACACCAGAATCACATTCCACATCTCTGCTATTTACAGTCCCACCTTGGTTTGCGGGGTAAACAGGTATTATTATCGCTCTATAAAAAGTTTGTCACCCTCTCGGGGGGTACGTAACTTGCTTGCAAGACAACTTTCCTGACTGGGAAGTAGAAGGCAATTAAAAAAAAAAAAAAACACGCACAATGCGGGAGACAGAACATTGCGTTAGGTAATCATTTGTCAGGATGTGGTTTGACAAAAAAAAAAACAAAAAAACAAAAAGAAGGGTCTTGCTTGTGCTTACACAACAGCCTCACTCAATCTGAAATCAGAGGCAGCACTGAACTAATAACCAGGGAGGAATGGACTCAGTGTCTGCAGGGAGGGAGGTAGGCTGAATAGCTGCACCAACCAGTCACATGTAATCCTCCTCTACTCCCTGTCGCCTCGGAACATAAACAGGCCTTATCAATCCCTGGAGGAGTTATTTGACTAGATCAGCTCGTGGCTACACAACATCTCAGGAATGACAGAGGAAGCTTAAGCAGAATGTTGAGAAAACACTCCCTTCAACAGGGCACTGTGATGTATACAAAAATCACGCACGCCTGGTAAGAACAGGAAAGCTCAGACTCGTCTCATATGTGTCTCAGCAGTGCAGCCAGGAAATGGAATCGGGACATTCTAACTACATTTGACAATGAGCGTGTGCACAGTGCCTGTCATTGTGCTTGTCAACAACCGGATGAGTTTTTACCTTCAGGCAGAATTCAGTGGCGGTTGGAGCTTGAGTGACATTAATAAAGGAGCCAAGAAGTTCCTGTGAATCGGCTTAGATGTGACACAAGATAAATCTGTCAGAAAGAAGAGTCCTCTGTGGCTCATACTGAGAAAAAGTCATGCCTAGAGTGTTTTCATGTTAATCAGTGAGAAACAGTGGGAACATGTAGTGATTTACATCTTTCACTTTGTGTGTAAGTGTGTGTTTTTTTTTTTGTGCATGGACGCGTGTGTGGGTGCGCACTAAATGTTGAAATTACTCATAAATTATTGTGCATCTGCAAGTCACGGCATGCAATCGGACTTGTTGCAAAAGTTCTGACTAAATCCAGCCAACCGGGTTGGGATTTCCCGTACACTCTAAGTGAATACACACACTGTCACACGGGAGCACCCATACTTTTAGGCTGACGTATTCTATTCCTTGGAGACACCCTGATTTATAACAGTGCTGTACTCTACAGGTTGTCTCAAACCATAATAATCAAATCTTTCAGTTAAGATCCAACATGGTATCAGTCAGCTGGAGGAAGGAGGAAAAAAACAAAACAACATTTTGATTAGGTGTGTTCTGCTTGATGGGACAGGTTGGGAGTCCTTCCTCTGGAAACTCTTGAGGATTTAAACAATGCCTGACCAGCCAATGTGAAGACATTAATCCTCTCCTGTAGCTGCAGCTTCTGAGCAGAGAGGACGGCCCACTGGTGCGACTGACAGTCTCATGACAGAGAGGAAAGGTCACCGGGTCGAACCCCCCCACAGCAGCCACATCTACGGTCAAAGCACCCTTGCTGGAAATGATGATTTAAAAATACTCACAAAAAAGTAAAATGTTATATCTTTATGCATGTTATGATGTAACTTTAGTCCAACAATGTGCCGTCTTACTGGAATTAGATTCTAGTATGTTGAGTTGTTCTTTATTTGATAATGTTACATTTTTTGTTGATTCAAATAACTATAATATGAGGATGGTTCAAATTAAGTAAACTTTGATTTAGTGCCGTTAAAGTTTATACATGTAAGCCTACGGCATGTAGATTCAATTGCTCTCCAAGAGTGATTTTGTTGAGCTAAAGATATCAACATTCCCTGCCAGGTTTGTCTTTCCAATGAAAAGCCAACCAGACTTACAGTAGAGATCCTACGATACGATCACATCACCCACGACACCCTACTAACAAGTCAAAACTACATTCTTATTACATGAGTACTCGACTATTAGTCATGAGTCTGACCACACCCATCTCCAACCTCGCCTTTATGTTGATCTCAACCACACACCTGTGAAGTTTTCTGACTTTCACGCATTGCAAATGACTCAAAACTGGTTCTGTGTTAGTACCCACTACAAACATTTTGCCATTATGACACACACACAGACTGACAAGATGAAAATATTACTAGCAGCTGTTAGACTATAACCCACTTGTTCTGCTGCCATCTGGCAATTCAGATGTATCCGATACTGTACCACCAGACTACAGAGCAGCTTCTTACCTCCGGCTGTGAGACTCATTAACTCAGCCTCAACATGCCACCTTAAAAAAAAAAAGTTTGCATTATATGACTTCAACTATTATTTTGAGGGGAATTCTGCCTGGTGACAGTGAATATAGCCATACTTCTAATTGCTGGTGTTGTTTGCTTACATACTGTAGGTCTTATAGGGTCATCGGTATTAAACTGAGACTGTTTCATGACCTGTTAACAGATCCTCGTAATAAGTTTGGACTAATTACCAGGGGCACATTGTCACATCTTTAACACTTACTACCTTTTTATCACCTGCTGGCTGTTATTGCAGCTCTTGCGCAACATCCTTATCTGCCTGTTTATTGTAGCTGTACGTCTTAAAGTGTTAGACTGAACTGTACATCAACTAAAGAGCCGATCAGCTTGTACAACTCGTACTGAGTCCACCTATCGGGTTTTACACAGGGGCTCCACTGAGCACATGGCAGGATTAGTGATACCCGGGCCCCGCTAATACTACAGCACAGACTCATAAACAAATGCCCGTAGCACACTCCACAGCACAACCACACATAAAAGCTGACGCTTACAGGTCGGCCCTGAGGTCAGCGTGTTCACCATGAGGAATTTCCACCCAGCCTCTCAGACCACACAATACTTTCCCTCTCCTCCTCAGCAGAATTCTGTCTCCTTTAACCGCAGAAAATCACTTTATTTTTTTTTTTAAGTAAGGTGATGTCCTCCTCTGCTCAACCCACTCTTGGCCACAAACCACAGCTCTTAGTAAGATTGAATCAAACTTAATGCATACCCTATAGGTTCTATAGGATTACATTGCCCAGAAAGAGCATGAAAGTTAAACATGGCCTGCTTAAAAAATACGACCTCCACATCCTTTTGAACCAGAGACACCTAATTTATTGACACTCTGGCTTCAGGGTGGGAAGGACGCGGCTCGTTGATACCCCCGAGGTTATCTGCACCCGAAAAGAAAACATGCAATTAGCCTCACGTAACAGACAGATAAGGCCAAGATAATTCGACTGGACACGGAGGTACCATCAAGCACGAGAGGCGAGATAATCCATAAGAGACGTCTGATCATTGTGAATTGATTGTGTTGTTGAAATTGTTTTCCAATTGTACAGCATTAAGAGAACATTTAGCAATGATTAGATCCTTAGCAGAAATCCTATACATACTTTATAACTTTGCAAACCATTCTCTTGCGTTTCAGATTTTTGATACATCTTCTCCACCATCCATCCATTTTTCATTTCTGCGTATTTAAAAACTCTCTTGCTTGAGACGTGTAATGCATTGCGGTGAACATGCAGAATTTCTTTATTGTTACCTCACAATGATGATGTAAGTTTGAAGTTCGGACCCTGCCACTGCTGACTTGATGTTCACTGTGACTTTAAGGTCAACTTTAAAGCTTGAAGAGTGTAAAAAATCATCCCCATGCCTCATGGCGTCAGAGAGTCGGTTTATCTGCCATTTGCAGTAAAAAAAAAAAAAAAAAAAAAAAAAAAAAAACTACATTGGAATTGGGATACGGGAGCTCAAATAACACATAAACAATCACCCAGACACCATATGGGATAAAAACAAAATAGGAAAAAAGAGAACAGACAATTTCCCACACAAGGATTAGTCCGACAATCTCCAAACTGTTGACAACAATACCGTCCACATGTCATCAAACATCATTAGTATTTTCCTTCTATGAATTTCAAACGCCTACTCCAGCACAGAACAGTCTTAGTCTCTGGTCTTCACCGTGTCTAACATTTCCGGTTGTGGAAAAACTGTTACGTGTCCTCGGAAAGTTGAGGTGGCATGACTGATAAAGACATTAACCATTAACTAGTCACTGATCACTGTGTGTTTGAACTTGTGCAGTGCGGATACACTGTTTTAGATCAATAAGATGTACATACAGAATCACAAGACTTGACTCAAAAGATTTGATTCATGCTGGGATTACTGCATTCTTTCTCATGTAATGTGTGTCCGACAGATTTGAGCTTGATTCATTGTGTCAAACTCAACACTGTGCTGTGAGTTTCTCTGCACCACATTCGTGCTGCCATCAGTCTAATTTCAAACCGAAATTCATCTTATCGCAAGAAGCACAGCAAGTGTTAGTTGTGCTTTAGCCAGGCGGTGATTGTGTGAGATATGTTTAGATCAGTGTGTAGATCAGGAGAGTGATAAGGAGGTGGAGCATGCTCTACTCTTACACGCAAAGATGCAAAAATGAAACTGCAAGTCCAAGAGTTCTAGCTGCAAAATGTACCTCTGACGAACGGGCTGGAATTTTCCACCTTGAGCTTATCACAATCTGCTAAATGAAACTGAAGTTCAGTCCTCGTCTGTGAGAGCTACACAAGTTTTTACAGCTTTTCTTGGATTAGTGCAGGCACATTAGTGGGGGTATGATCTAAGATCAAAAACAAAAAAAGATAAAGACAACATACCACATTTAAAGCTGCTGTAAGGATCTTTGATTTGCTGTTGATTCTGGCACTTCCTGTGGACAAGAGCGGCACCATCACCTGATCTGTTGTTAACAAATCATTTAATCTCATCACAACAAACAAGGGTGATCTGGCATAATGTTTCTAAACGGCAAAAGGAGTAATTTACTGTATCACATATGCAGAATTTACGAGATGGGACAAATACTTTAAGAATTTGTCATAGACATCTTCACACAGTTTATGAAGTTTCTCAGACCTCAAAGGGCCTCAAAACCCCATGATTTGTTAAAGGAGTTTGGTGCTAATTTGTAGCCACCCAGTGATTGACCTCAGTGAGGATAGCAGGATTATACTGAAAATAGCAGGTGTAAACGCAAAACAAAATTCAGATTTTTTTTTTTTTTAAATCTGGATGAAGTATTCATTTCATAACCAGTTAAATGTTCCTTGTAGTTCATTTAAATACACTTAGGAAGAACAATGTACTTCTTACTTGTTACTACACCTCTAGAGGAAAGCTGCAAACCACTCTGTCGAAACTCTTGTCTGCTATTGATCTATTATTGGCGCAGAGGAAGGATGGTAAAGGGACAGACCAGCTTGTGACCCTGCCTAAAGGTGGATCGGGACCCATCAGGCGCGTGAGCCACACACAATAGCAGCCTTTAAAACTGCAAATGGCCCGACAACCTTCACAGAGCTGGTACTGTTCTACTTCACACGGCCCAGGATCCAAATTTAACTGTTCCTGACCTTTTTACTTTGAGTGGCTGATGAATTGTGGAGCACCACGACAAACCCCGCTTGGCCAAGCCGGTCCCTCTATTGTCTGATACTGAGCAACAAAACAGTGGCAGGAGACAATGGAGGGTCACTGCAGAGGGCTAGAAATAATCATAACAATGACAGCTCCCATATTTATAGTTGCAAAGGGACTCCCGACTGCAGCTCCTAAGTGCTTTGTTATTAACAGGAAGAGCTGCTCCCCGTGAAGGATAAACAGCACTTCTCTTCACTGAGTGAGTCATGGTAGCAGGTTTCATTGTTTCCTTTACTGTGTGGTTGATACCAGTGAGGCTATAATTGTCTACAAAAACCTCAAATACAGTCTACAACCCAACATAGCTGAACATGTAAAAAAAAAAAAAAATCCCCCAGAAAGCTGAAAGAGTTTGGTAGAAAATGCGTTTCTAAGCATCAGTAGCCAGACAGAGGTCGCTGGGTCATCTTGCATCTGCAGAGCTTTTCCTGAGTGAAGCTGGGGGCGATCAGAAAGCAGGCCACATAAACAGGCGACCGTGACAGGCAGACAAAAGGGGAGCAGAGATTGTAACAGATAACGAGCGTCAATATTTCATCAAGGGTGATGACAGAAACTGAAGGTCGAGGTGTGCAGACAACCTCCCAAAAAGTCGAAATGAAAGGTCTTTTGTGCATCTTTTGATAAGAGGGGAAGGAGGTTGACTGTTTGCTATCAGGTCACCAGGACGAGCAGGAAGAAAATCAATGAAGCACTTCAGATTAGATGTCCGAGCAGCAGCGAGAGATGCAACCTCACCGTGACTCCAAGTAGATACCGAAACACAAGATGCAACGTGTTTTAAAATGAGTAAGGCGTCAATGCACAATGAACAGTGAAAGAGGAAGCGCTGCATTACTAATGCGTGCCTCAGTTCCACTGATTTCTTTGCTTAGCTCACGCACGAGGCCCGGCACGAGAGCGCTGTGGTTTTACTTGTACTTGTTGACAAAAACACAGAAACGAGTTCATGGTGCAGAGACATCCACACTCGAGAATGTGAAACACCGGTTGTTCATTTCACAATTTTAGTCAGCGTGCAGTGAGCTGCATCATCAAACTTCAAAATGAAAGTAACACGTTAAATTTGACCTCACAGGCCAACTCAGTGCAGGAGTGCTGCACACATGAGCAGCTCCTAAAAGAGAAATTTAGGTTTTGACCCACTTGAAGCCAATGAGATTCAACAGACACGACTTCACATCCTTCCTGCAAGAGGAACCCCCCCCTCCCCTTTCGTCTGCCTGTTTGGCTCTATAATTTCTAAAGCACAACTTCATAAAAAGTGTTCCATCAGGGGTTTTTTCAAGCGGGGTCTTGAAAAACATTTGACCTGGTTACTGGAGAGGTGGATGAAATAACAGGAACACCTGCACAATTTCATGTACACCAATAGTCCTACAATGAAATCCTGAGTTCAGATAATTTACCTTGTTGAATTTTTGCATAGACTTTGTCAGAGACGCTCATTTTTTAAGATTTTATGGTGTTGATGTGTGAAAATACAATGTAGAGTGAAAGCCTGTCACATGAACATACCCGCATCTGTGGTTTCCACTGACGATTACATATTAACCATTAATTGGCTGCTTATCAGTGGCATATTATTATTTTTTTTTTATTTTATTAATCATTATGCAAAACATATTAATGGATTTTTACTGCTGATAAGACAGTACTCCTACCAGGCCGTTAACTAAGAGTTCCCCATAACAACCTCCTCATTACAGCTTACTGATGGTGAGGAAGTTGTACTTGAATCATGATCATTAATACACTTTGCTCAGTACGGGCCTTAAAAGGTGGAAGTACTACAAGAAGAGTCATTCTACCTTAATAAAACTCTGTAAAAACTGTGTATCTTATGCAACAAAACTACAAGTGCTGTGTAATGACTAATAAAGAGCTGATATGCTATTAATATGCTTGCAGATAATAACTAGTTGATTGTTAATGTGTGTACAATAAATTAAAGCGTTTCTGATGAGAGAACAAATAAAGGAACCAAAGAGTCCAACACAGGATGTGATGAGGCACATGAAACTGTGACTGATATCCTGATACTGTCCTGATGCTCAAGGCTAAACCCGCCAACCTCAAACCCTCCAACACACTATAGTAGCCCTTAATACTGTATGAAAAGCAGCAAGCAGACCCCTCAGTAGACATTAGATGTCTGAGCTGTAAAGAGTCACTCTGGTTCATCATGCGTGCTGATGAGAGACCCTCCTATCTGCAGGACACACAGCATGCTGGTGCTGCAGCTTAGCAATGTTACACCACTTTATCTGTATCTTTGCTAAACATGAACATCTTTGGAGGTACGAGGGGAAACACAGTTAGAACAAAAAAGCAGGGGGCTGGAGTGTGAGCTGCGGAGGGGGATTCAGTGTGTCTTCAAGATAAGGGGCGAGCCGCAGCTCCGGGCTTCCTCAATAAAACACATCATGGCCAGATATCTGGCACACGACTCCCATATAGCAGAGTCTTACTGTCAGCCAATGGGAGGCCTCAGTCACCAGAGGCACTTTGGCAGCAGGATAATCCATCCCTGGTGTGACTGTTGGTGAATCAGCATCATTATGGTCTTGTTGACTCAAGGGTCTGTAGTATCTATATCCTGCTGAGCCCAAACCGTTACGGGCGAGGCTTGGCTTTTGTCTCACTGCAGCCAAACATGTGGTTCAGCCGTTTGTCTGCCTATTATTTCATGTACTGTTGAGCTTTTAATTTGGCAAACCAAACAGAGTGACATGCTCTACTTGTTCCCTCCCTTAAAAGTCTTTACGCTCTTCAGGATGCCAAAAATACCCAGAATATAGTCCTTTAAATTCACATATAAACAGGGAGAGCAGTCACAGATTTTAACAGAGGTTTAATTTCTGAAGCAGGAACTTCTTTTCTCACTCCTACCAGTCCTTTCAACTCCACCTAGTGGTTCATACTCAGCATTTACTGCAGGAAAAGCCCGGCACCGTCTCCCCTCTGTGTCTGCACTGTAGTGGCCGGGGCAAATTAAAAAATAACACAGCAGCTACAGGCTCCAGATGTATGCTTGGTTAGTGTCTCGCCAAGAGAATAAAAGACCAAGAATACCAATGACTGAACGTGTTTAGTCTACTTTTGACATTGCAGAGGAAATAAGACATCAAAAGGCGCGGGCGGGCATGAAAACGGTGTGACCCCACAGAGACCCAGCTGCTCCGAATCCAATATTTCCTGCTTCCTCCGACAAGACAAACAGAAGCTTCCAGACGGCTTCAATCTACTGGGAATGTTATCATTGGTAACCTGATGTACACAGCAGATGTTTGAATCAAATGACAGACAGACACACAAACAAACTGTGTGAAAAAAGGCTTTACGACAACAAGCTGAACCACATTCAATTTAAATTTCGATGTTTTGCTGCAGAACGTTTGTGTAAAGCTTCAAATAACAGCAAAGATAAAAAAAAAACAACAACTTTGAGCTCAGCTGGGTTTTGTAAACTTGTATTAAACCTGCTATAAAAAATTGCTCCTCATTTATAATACCGGGACTTAAAAACATCAAGTGAAATGATTTTGGCACATGCGAACTGTTTTTTATCAAATGTAAACATTAATAACGACAGCAAAGGAGGCTTTAGTGTTCTGAAAACATTTTCTCAGCTTCATCCATCCAGTCGCACGGAGATTCTTCCTCAAAGTCTCTGTGAAGACAGAACAAGCAGAACAAACATGTTTTTAACTTTGTTTTCTAACAAAGAGCGCACGTTGAAAGAATTCTTCATTTTCAAAGGATTCTGTTATTCTACAATGATGCTGTGTGTCGTTATTTGCTGCTGAAGTGCAGTTTGTGTATATTGATAGCCTACAAAAAAAGAGTATCCAAGAGTATCCAAATCTAACCAACAGATACCTGAAGAGTTTAATATTTGAGTCCAGCCCTATTTTAATGTGCCAGGGTTACTTACGTGTCCTCGTCATCAGAGCGAGGCTGAAGCCGGTCCTCATCTATGGCCACTGCTGCCTCAGGACCGTCGGTGTCGTCACCCTGCGGCTGAGACAAGGGTCCCACCAGAGGGTCTTCACCTGAGACCACAGGGGACCATTAATATCATCCACTACACTGATCGATTCATATCACCAGGGCAATAACTCTGATGAGTATTACTGTGTGTTACAGGAAAGCTGCTTCTCTCAAAACAACATGTATTCAGATATCAACACACCTCCTCTGTTGATTAAGAAGGTGCTGGAGGCTCTGCTCAGCCGGGCCTTCTCCAGCAGACTCAGAAGCCTCTCAGGAGGATCTTTGTCCCATCGTCTCCTCTGCCTGCTGCCCTCTGGCTCCTCTGACACACCTGGGAAAACAGGACGCATCTCACGTCTTCTGATACCGCATCAAACTTCCTAAACTTAAATTTGCAAATGAGGAAGAGAAATTTCTGCTACTGCTGTCACACTTCTATGAGAACAACCTGCGAGAGTCTGGCTGGTTGACGTCATGCTTTCAGATGAGATGAGGCTGGCATTGGCCAACATCTGCACCACGGAGTCTGACGGATCAGCACGCCACTGTTTTCTAGGAGCCGGCTCTCTGCTTTCACAGTGGGCTCCAGGTAACTCCACACCTGGGGACAAATCCGACAATAGATTATTTCTAATACTGTTATTTGTAATCTATTTGCTGTTTTCAAAAGGGTCCTGACAAGGAAAACACTGGAATAAATCCTGCAATACATAACTGACAGTGCTTATGTTTTCACTGACAGACACATGGATTTTCCTCTAAGTCTTCATAAAAATGTCAGTTATGTAATCCTCCAAGAACTGACAACTTTTTTCTACTACTACATTGTTAACTTTGACTTAGACTCTACCTTCAGACGTTGATGTTTTTATTAAACTCTTCTCTCCCAGAAGGTTAGCCACCTTCACTCCCTCTTCTCTGTCCCACCGACCCGTCCGCCTCCCCTGCTCCTCCGCCTCTATCGCCTGTAAAAGATACAAAGCAGTGCAGTAAATCAAACACATAACATGAGCTCGGCGGCCATCTGAACCAACAGCGGCTTGTCAAAGGTCGGATTCCACACATAGGGTCGCCACAGCTGGGGAAGAGTGTGTAAGAGTTTAAATTCTCACTTCAACACCATGTGGTGACAGAATGTCATTTTGATGGATGGACGGCCATAAACTCACTTCAGGTTCAACTGTTTGAGAGGCCGTCATCAGGCAGGAAGCTCCCCCGCAGCGAGCTGCACGTTTAAGTGCACAGGTGGGAGAGATGTTTCAGTGTCATTTGTTTTTTTCCTTCCTGGTGCTGATTTTGTTACCTGACCTTTTGTGTATACCACAAGTGTTGCCACACATAAACTGATATTTGTTGAAAAAAAAAAGGATTATGTAATTTTAATCAATTCTTAAGCAAATACTTTTATTGGAGCCATTACTTTCCTTTCAATTATATTTTAATTTCATCCTGAATTGCAGGAATCACTGATGACTGAGATATTACCGCAAAAGAGGGTTTAGAGGTAAAAAGCGCTAAAAAATGGGTCCTGTCTGAGAACCTAATTTTTGAAAACTGCACTCTCTGTTTCTTCTAGTCTCATGAGCAGTGGAGTGGACAATCGTCCAGTCGATGTACAATCAGATGTTTTAGGGCATACATACATACATACATACATACATACATTTATGGACAGTTGTGAGAGTGGAAATGATACTTGTGCACCTGTTGCCACAATGATTGAGATTTTAAAAGGAATCTGGTGCACACAGCATTATAAATCTATCAGAAACAAGACATATGGGTGTTTCTGTCTTTGCGTTTTAGCCATGAACCTAAACTGAGTAAGATGCATATGGCCATTGTTTTCGTTATGGGAACAACCCTAACCCTGTGTTTTTACCTGGGAGGACAAATGTTTACGCAGGAGTCTGGCCACCCGGTGAGAGGTGAGGATGGTGTGCAGGGACGGCCTGTCCTTTGGGTTTGTCTTAAACATCTGCTTGATCAAATACTGCAGCTCGTAGGGTAGGTGACTGGGGAGGGGAGGGTACGCACCCCGACACACCTTTAGAATCAGGTTCTTCCAGCTGGGCGCCTGGAACTGGACACAAGAATTAGGCGTGAGCAGCGGTGAAACAACAAACCAGGCCGCAACATCTGAGCCACAAAAAACACACAGCGGATAATCAAACTCAGCTGAAGATACAGGGCCTCCACCAGTCCACCACAATGCCTCGCAGTATCTCATGGTGTTGTAAGATGACAGCTGAGCTATTTTATATAATGATTCATTGAGAATATTTGGAGAGAGGCCCACAGTCAAACCCGTGGTGCATGCAGAGTGAAGGGAGGAGATATACCGGGTGTCGCAGGGTGCAGAGCTCGTAGAGAACGCAGCCCAGAGACCACACATCACTGCAGAACACATAAACATACAGACGGTTATTCACTCACAGCAGACATTCGTCATGTACTGGCACAGTCGCAGAGATACAAGAATGGTTAACCCACACAGGAGTTACATAATCACTGCTGAGCTGAGAACTCAGCAGAGAACACAGACTGTTTTGTAAACTCTTCATTGTTGGTGCACATCAAGCCCGACTAATGAAAAGCTTTGTGTTCCCAAGCGATGTTGATGAAAAATCAATATCTGGAGGAGAACCGTGAAAGCCACAACAAAGACGGTGTGATTTATTTTTTTCTACGTTATCTAATTAAAGTCTGAGATGTCAGAGTTTTCAATTAAAGTAGCAATGAGTGGATCTTTAAAAAAAAAACATTTTTATTTTTGTTTGTGCTCATAACTACTTCCCCTGCAAAGCAATGTTCAAAATAGACAAACTGCATGTTGTACTCACTATGCCACATCTGGAATATTGTAAAACTGCACTCTTGATTTTGTACAAACATTATATTTATGCACACTGTATCATCACCTACAGTACCACCCATCTGGAATGTTAAATTATAGGAATTAAAGTTCTCTAAAATGATAGTGTCACTACGAGAAGGCCAATAATGTTTGCATCCTGCATCACAAGCACGAATATCTTGTCAAGATAAAGCCACCACTTTTGAGTTTTTCTAATGTTTGGCATTTTGAGCATTTTTCATGTTCTCTTTTGTTGTTCTTTTATATTTGGGGGAATTAATTTCCCCACATGACGCTGAGCGTGTACCATATAAAATAGAGAGCCAGTCGAACATGCATGGAAACATGTACCTCTTATTGTTGTACGGCTTGTTGTCCCAGATTTCTGGAGCCACATAGTATGGTGTCCCAACATATGTATGAGCGTAGGCCTTGGAGCTGCAGCACATTTACAAAATATGGTCAAAGTTGAATGTAACAGCAGCAAATAGAGCACTGAGCGTTAGCTTCATAATGGCAAAATACAAACCGCTGTCTTTCTCCTCATGTACCTGTTCAGAATACACGCTGATCCAAAGTCCCCGAGCTTGATTGTCCCATTATCTGTCAGGAAAATGTTCTGGGGTAAGGAAATGAGAGAGAAGTCACGACTTAACGTGAAGCAAAAAAAAAAAAAACCAAGAGCAGTCAACCATGGCAAAATGAAGCATTAGTGGGAGTGGGGCATTAGTCGCTCATCATCGTTCGTTTCATTTCACTCCACACGGACGAGATTCTATCAACACACAATCGACCAATGAACTAAATCAGTGGCTTCTTGTTCTGTACATAAAAAAAAACCGTCTGAGCCTCATGAGCTCATGTCTGCTCTCCCTATAATAATACATTTAACTGTTTTTTGACATAAAATCAAAATCTATCAACACAATAATGATTCTAAACTTTAAAGTCTGACGAATCATGTACCTTGGACTTCAAATCTCTGTGCAAAACCCGTTTATCATGGACATGCTTTGTCGCAGCACACATCTGAGCAAACCACCTCAAGATCTGGAGACAAAAAGGGGATTAAAAAGGAGAACAAATCAATCATAATATTGTTAAATGTGCGAGTAGTTGCAGATAGTCCAGGCCTACATCATCAACAGGGAACTGCGCTGTCTTCTGCTGGCGGATCCTCTGGAGCAGGTCTCCTCCTCTGCAGTACTCCATAACAATACACAGGAGGTCATCAGCTGAACAAACACAATCACATTGCCTATTTTGCAATCCAAACAATAATGAGTGCATGTCACCAGAGTCCACCGCAACTTGTAATAAGTTTTAAAAGGGAGTGCTGGGTGTGTGAATACCTTCGAATGCCTCCCTGAAGGCCACAATATTAGGATGTTTCATTCTGGACAGCAGGACGGCTTCTCGCCTCGATTTTTCCAATTTGGACTGATTCTATAAAAATGCAAATACAGGCGTGAATGCATTCTGTCTAATGCAAAACAAACAGCCTCCACGTCTGTGTGCAGGCAGCAATCTGGTGGGTTATGAGCACAGAACAAATAACATTTCCATATCCGACTCCAGGCTATCACACAATGGTCTGAATTCAAATATAATGTGCAGCAGTGTAGGAAATCCTACATGTATTCATGTTTTATTCACCATGTTTTTACTCAAATGATTTTACAAAATATACCTGCGGCACTGGGTGGGGGTGTTGAGGGTGTTGGGGATGTTGGGGGGTGGGGTCTAAGTCCAGTTACCTGTTCTACCGCTCAGGTGAGGATGAACCTACCAGCATGCACAGTACATCACTATCTATGTTTGTAAAGTACCTTTGGCAGCTGGACTTCCTTCACCACATACTCCTCCTGACTGCATTTACAGCGGACCAACAAAGCCCGACCGAAGGAGCCTTCACCGATGACTCTGTGGAGTATGTACCGCTCCATGGTTCAGAGGATAAACACACGTAGAAGAAATCTCGTTACAGCGGACCGAGGCGGTGGAGGCGGCACTTCACATGAATACTGTCTTGTTTTATTCTTCAGTGCTCACATAGAGACCATAAAAAAGTGGTAACAAACGAGTAAATCACCTAAACACCTGGTTGGACTCGGGCCGTTTGTTCTTTGACCGCAACTTCCTTGTTATTGTATGACGTAGACGGAGGCACACATGTGCTGCGCACTGTGGCCGCCAGATGGCAGTAGACCACAGTCCGCTCACTAAATCTACATGATGATGTTTAAAAGGTCCTAAATACAGTTCTCTTTACTTGTAGAAAAATCGTGTCATATTGAAGGATATTATACTTTTTCTTGACCATTTCATCTGCAAATGTGTTCACGTTTTTAATCAGTTTTGAAGAGTTGCACACTAGACTCTGTTCGTGTTGCTCCTTTTCCACCTTTGTCTTGACATATTGTCCATGATGTAAAATTCATGAATGGAGCAGTGACACAAGTCTGCTGATAAACATTTTTTTCCTTCGTACTTTTACAGAACAAGTACGTTTTAAAAATACCACGTGACACAGGGTAGTACGTCACGCAAGTTACGCTCAGAGCCCGGATAGCTCAGTCGGTAGAGCATCAGACTTTTAATCTGAGGGTCCAGGGTTCAAGTCCCTGTTCGGGCGATAGAAATTTTGATTCACATGTCACACAGTGTATGTAGTATGTAAGTATAGAGCTATCTGGTGAGACATCCTACACTTCTTTCACAAGTCAGTAATGTTTGCATCCTGTATCGTGAGCAAGAATTCCTGGTCCAGAAAAACACACCACTGTTGAGATCATCTCTTTTTTATTTTGGCATTTTGAGCATCACAAGCCATGTTGCCATGATGTTCCATTACAATGAGGGAACACCAAAATTTACAAAATCTTTGTAAAGAAAAGGAGAATTCTCTGTAAAGACATAAGGAATTTTAGAGTACTCTTTTTATCCCTGTATAAATCAGAAAATAGTGTAAAGTTTTGTTTAAGTGAGACTTGACGGAGAAAAAATCTGAAATGCAATATCCTCTACATTTTTAGATAAAACTGGTGAATAAGGGTAAAAAAACAAAAAAACAAAAAACAATTACCATGAAAATTATCATATTGATTACTTTAATTTCAGACAATGATTTTTGTATATCACAATTTATTATCTAATGTTATGTTAAAATATGCAAATGAGAACCTTTCTAATTAAAAACGCACATATTTTACAGAACATAAATCTAAACTTAAAGGTTTTGAGCAGAGGGATCTCTCCTCTCCCTCCTAAGGCATTATCCCAGGTAACAGTCACTCAGGTGTAGTCTCACTCATTTGGCCTATAAAATAAGTCCCGCCCACAGACGCGGTGACGACAGCAGGTAGTGCGCGCCAAAAGGTTGGCTCATTTCATGCGCGAAAATAAGATCCAGAGGCCGCGGTTCGGCAAGACTAAATGTTGCTGTCTGATCCTTACTCGGATCGGAACAGGGCTTCTCAGAGGACGCCAACAAGGTGTGTAAACCATTCTGTGTAAATCTGCTTTATTTGTACAGTTACCTGCTCAGTAAAGGTATGTTTATTTATGTGTGGGAACATTATCAAATTAAAGCTGCGAGCAGCGTTGGTCGGGCCCTCGCAGTCCACGCACCTCGGGGCATGCTGCCGTCAGGGCTTCCGCACGCAACGCCTCGAAGAAGCCGTTTCTTTATAATTTGGTGGCCTGCTCCCGCTGGCATTAAGTAATGCACGCTGAAGACAGAAAAAAGAGCGTGTACTGCTGCACGATTCCCCAGACAAAGACTGAGATGACGGTCCGCTTCTGGAGCTGGCTGACGAAAATGTCCACATGAGGCATGATGCAATGAAATAGTTTCGGGAAGAAGCTGAAAGTATCATCGTCCAGTAGCTGAAGAGAATTTTTTCTCCAGTTCTTCCAGCTGCTCTACACTCTGGCGATGATGTCACGCACTCTAGCTCACGCAATACACACCCATTATAAAATCAGAAGAAGGCCTAAAAATCCGTAAAACTAAAACTGTGATGATTTGGAAATCGTAAGAGATTTTTAAAAACTGAATACATGCCCAACAGTTCAAGGTCTTCTCACTCTTTAAAAGGTGGAATGGTATCTGTAGCTCAAAGCATGAAGCACAAGAAGAGGTTGAAAGTCGATGAGTTTTGAAGAGGATTTTAAGATTTTCCCATTTACTTTCCATTCAAACTAATCAGACTGCGACCAGATCGCCATCTATTGGCCGATTTGCACCAAATTTTACACAGAGCCTCATCAGTCCATGGAACACAATTATGAACATTTACGTGATAATCAGACCGTATTTTGTTTAGATGTGCAAGATTGTCTGCTTTCAACACAATATGCAGGAATTTTGTTGCAGGTTCCCTGCTCGGGCCCTAATAAAGAATCGCTTCAAAAACAATAGGGTCCTCACAGGTTCCCTGCTCGGGCCCTAATTAAGGATCCATGGCGGGACTCAAACCCAGAGCAGAAGCAAAGCCTCCATTCACATCCTGCTCTACCACCTGAGCTAAACACCATTATGAGTTCACACTGGATGAATAAACACAATGAGTCCCGCCCACAGACTTTCTGACGAATGCAGGTGGAGCGCGCCGAAAAGGGGCGGTCTCGCTCGTTTCCCGCGTGAAATTAGTGGATTTCCCTCCAAAACTGTAGATGTGTATTTAAATAGCTGTTGGATCGTCACTCTGGTTCCAGCGGCTCTACTCTGAGGACACGAATACGGTCAGTAAACTCTTCTGTACGAATCTGCTTTATGTGTGTGCTTACCTGCTCAGTTCAGGTGTGTTCATGTCTGTGTGGGAGTTGTATAGATCTCATGTGATTAGCCCAGGTGATGTTCCTTTATATCAAAGAGCTCCACATTGCAAAGTAACCTCCATGTTGTCTCAGCCTAGTGCCGGTTAAAATGGAGCCAGCCTCCCTCTCATGTCGGTCAGATTTGTTTTTGCCTCAAATGTTTCTGAAATAACTCTGAACACGAAACTGTAGACGTCTCGTATAACTGTTTAGTGTTGAGATAAATTCGGCTGGAACATAATTCTGTAATTACATCCATTTAAACGCTCCGCGGACTGTATGTTTTGCCCAATGCACCAAACTCCATTGTGATTTTGGCCGTTTTATATCTGCGGTGTTTATTACATGAACACTGCACAGTTAAGTAAATTTGGGTCACTGTCTCAGAACAAGTCGCTAGTTTCGTTAAATTCGGCTTGAAGTATTATTTATTTATTTATTATTTTAAACGGCATGAAAGCTGGTTAGCTAACGTTTACTGGTCAGTTTAAGTCAGTGGTTATGTTAGCTAGCTGAGTTTAAATTTGTTGGAGATGCAATGCAAGGTTTGGAAACATGTTACCGGCGGCTCAGCTGCTTTATTAACGGGCTACTGACACTATAATGAGCTTATAAAGACGTCTGGGTCATTTCATCGTTGTGTTTTTACAGACGGGTTTGCATGTTAGCTAAGGTGTGTGTCTGTTGGAGAGTGTTAGCATGACGCCATTATCGTGCTGTGTAATGTTAGCTTGTTAATACTATCATCTTTACAGCTGAATATCTGAGTACAGCACAGTTAGCTAACAGGCTCCAGGTGCTCAATAATGTCTCAGTATGTTAGTATGTCAGCATCTAGAAGGTCATTTTGAGCAGCTAAAGTAGTTTATACACAAAATAAGCAGCCTCATTGTAGCTGCACAGCATGTATTCAGTGTGTTTGTCTCAGTTTTGGTTTAATGTGTTACTGCAATCACTGCACTGTGTGTCAAAAGATAGACTCATATTACTTGTGTATAAAGCTCTTAATGTTCTCAGAACTTATTACATTTGGTTTACATTTGTTTTACCTTTAAAAAACACATTTATTAAATCAGATGAAAGTAGATTTTATAGTGCAGAGTGATGTGAGACTCCTGAGGTGATGTCATGCACGTGGTCACAGACCGCTATATCATTCTTTATTATGAAATGATAATCCTGTAAGAAATCCCATTTTGCCAGATGTGTCTATACTCTGTCCATACATCTTTTTTCTGCTTACAATCAGAATATGTGTATACACACAGACATGTATGCATGTAGTCATCATGTTATACTAAAGTGCCTCCTCCTCTCTCCAGGTGAACAGTGGGACTTGTCTTCAGCTTCAGGTGGAACAGCTCTGACCTGTATGGTGATCAGACCCGGAGAGGAGACACACCTGGTCCAACCAGGTCAGTGCAATATAGGTGCAAAAATTAGAGGCAGAAAGTGTGAGTTTTGTCAATTTCTGCTCATTAATACTCTATGATCAGTAAATGATTTTAGAGGATAGTCGAGTCTCATTCACAGGTCGTTGAATACCGACAGTTTGGGTTGGCAGAAGCCATGACAGTGTCACTGTTGGGACACTAGTCTCTCTCCCTCTTTTTCTGTTTGTCTTTAAAAAAGCTAATTAAAAAGGCAAACAAATTTGCAAGCAAGCAATGTACAGGTTAGTTCAATGGGGAATAAAAGAAGGAAGTCATAGTATTTTAATATTTACTAAGTGCGATATTGTAGCCAGCTGGCATTGTTTAAGTTTAACGAACACCTGCATTTATATATATTATGAATTATATAATTATATTTTATTTAACATGTATATCTCCACTGTTCAGCCACAACATTAAAACAACTGACAAGTGAAGTGAGCATTGATCATCTTGTTACAATCAAATGTTCTGCTGGGAAACTTTGAGTTCTGTCATTTCTGTGGATTCTCTTTGACAAACACAGCCACCCAAACACCGTTCAAACCAACTGCACCCCCTCATGGCAAAGAACCCAAGGCCTCAAACTGGTCTTCTCATTGTCCAGATCCCACTTCAGCTGAGCATCTGCTGGATGCGCCAGAACCAACTCCAATCCATGTTGGGGCCCCCATGGATCGGTCTTGGCTCTGACTGCATCCAGTGGAAGCTCAGCTGGATTGAGATCTGGGGAATCTGGAGGTCATATTGACACCTTGAGCTCTTTCCCACGTTCCTCGGGTCGTTCCTGAGCAGTTTTTGCAGCGTTGCAGGCGTGTTGTCCTGCAGGGGGCGCACTGCCACCAAGGAGTGCTGCTGCCATGAGGGCGTGTACTTGGTCTGCAGCTGTGTTTGGGTGACTGGTGTTTGTCAAAGAGACATCCACACGAATGCTGGGACCCATGGCTTCACAGCCGAACATGGCATTGGAACAAAATCATCCATGTTATTTATTTCACCTGTCACTGTTATAATGATATGACTCTCAGTGTATACACATGTTAAATACTCTATATATGTCTAAAATATCTATATGTCTATATTTCCTCTCAGTAAATCAAAATCTGATTGACCTGATTTGATTTGATAAAGCAAAACCTGTTTGAAATACTTGTACTTCCTTTGAACCCTGTTGGGTTTGAGCTGGGACTTTTACATTTAAATGGACAGCTTCATTTATGTAGATTCAACACTAACATTAGCCTCGGCGTATTCCCCTAGCAGGCCACTAATAAGGATCCTATTCAGTTTCTGACGTGCAGCTGTGTGGTGGTGAAGTTTTTGGTTTAGAAGCGGTTCTTGTGGTCACATTCATGGTAGAGGTGCAGCAAACTGAGCTGTAAACACCAGCAGAATGACCGGAGACATGTTAATTTTTGGTGGCTTGTGTAAGGTTTGTTAGCAGTAGCATTCTTATTCATGGTAGAAGTGCAGCGGATTGAGAGCTACGACACCAGCAGAACTGAGCTGAGACGTGTTGTTTTGGAGGCCTTGTGGTGTAGAGCTTTCTGGGGACAAAAGTTCAGTAAGAGCAGTCCCGTTGTTAGTGGTCTGCCAGGCTTACCTGGTGTTATTGTAATTTATAGTTTAACTTGGCCAGACTTCAGCTATCTTCAATGGCAAATGCCCGAGTGCAGTCCATCGGAGCTGTAAGCAGTGTTTTCCATGAATGGCAGTAGTCAGGCCTTTGATCAGTTGCTGGTATTGGTAATAGCGTATCTTACGAGCCCTCGTGCGATCCCGCCAACTTACAGGTCCCTCATGTTCAGACACCTATGGTTGGTAGAAGCGTGCACAAAGTGTGCGTGTTTAGCTTGGGCTTCGGCCTGGCTAGGGACATGCTCAGGGCCACGGTAGAAGCTAGCCTGACGCCACTAAAGCGGCTTGGATCTCTGCCCTCAACTGTCCATGACGATTTCCCTCGCGAGTTCAGTGTGTATGGGCGCGATGCCTTTGCTTGAAGATAATGTTGAACTCTGTGATAAAACAAAATGTTAAAAAAAAAAAAAGAATTGCAGGAATTCAATTTCTTGCAAGTGTGTGCAACAGCATCCTGCTTGATAACACCAAGCAGAGATCATTACAAAGCTGTTACAGGGCCCTCGGCCTTAATGCCCAGCAGACCACTGATAACGATCTGAATGTGTTGTGGTGACATTTTTTCTTTGGAAGCAGTTGTTGTTGTTGTTGTCATGTTAATGGTAGAGATGTAGTGAAATGATAGCTACAGATACTTTGAGTGGTTGTTAATTTGTCTGAGTACTTCTGAGTGTATTGAAGGTTTGTTTTTAGTTCTTGTACATGTGCACTTGAGCGCGCAACTGTGTGCTCAGAGAGTGCTTGATAAGCTTTATGAAGCCTTTGGAGTTGTTGTCTTGTGAACTGATAGCTAGGAACAGCTTGAGCGGTTGTTAGTTATTTTGCACCCTTCGGAGTGTATTGAAGGTTTGTTTTTAGTTCTTGTACATGTGCACTTGAGCGCGCAACTGTGTGCTCAGAGAGTGCTTGATAAGCTTTATGAAGCCTTTGGAGTTGTTGTCTTGTGAACTGATAGCTACAAACAGCTTGAGTGGTTGTTAGTTATTTTGCACCCTTCTTAGTGTATTGAAGGTTTGTTTTTAGTTCTTGCACATGTGCACTTGAGCGCGCAACTGTGTGCTCAGAGAGTGCTTGATAAGCTTTATGAAACCTTTGGAGTTGTCTTGTGAACTGATAGCTACAAACAGCTTGAGCGGTTGTTAGTTATTTTGCACCCTTCGGAGTGTATTGAAGGTTTGTTTTTAGTTCTTGTACATGTGCACTTGAGTGCGCAACTGTGTGCTCAGAGAGTGCTTGATGAGCTTTATGAACCCTCGGAAGTTGTTGTTCTGCTGGCGAAAACGTCGTGGTATGAAGCTTTTCAGGCTAACATTGTTAGCTAAACAATGTTGAGTGCCGTAAGCTACAATAGCCAGTTCGCCACTGTAGAGTTCCAGGCACCAAAGTTCAGTAATAGCAATCCAGTTGTTTGTGGTCAGGCTTGTGTGAACTGACCAACCAGACCAGACTTAAGTCCCACCTCAAAACCCATAGGATTCAAGGAGAGTTTTTACAACCACTGGATAATCACAAAAAATGTATATAAAAATGTATCTTGAAATAAAATGTAATTGAAAATACATGTCTTCTCACTGTTAACAACTTGACTCTCTATGAGTCCTGTTAATAGCTCACAAAGTGCGTTATTTGACAACCTGAGAATGAGACTCAAAAAGCAGCTGTCTTTGTACAGAATTGCTTTATAAGTATGCCGGCATCATGCAATATATCAATTAATTAATAATTGTTCTCCATAATGCAGAACACTGGCTTGTCTCACATGGCCTCTCTAAGATCTCAACTTTCTGCTTTTAATGCTGATTAACTTAATCTATAATAATATATCATGTTTCATCAGCAAATGTTTAATATTGATATGAATCGACAAAGTAACTAGTAACTAAAGCTGTCAGACAAAGTACTGTGAAAGTATGAATAATATAGTTAAAACTAAATTTATGCAAAATATGAAAATTATTTAACATATATATCTATATATATATATATATATATATATATATATATATATATATATATATATATATATATGTGTGTGTCTATATATATATATATATGTATATATATATATATATATATATATATATATATACATATATATATATATATATGTATATACACTGTTCAGCCACAACATTAAAACAACTGACAAGTGAAGTGAGCATTGATCATCTTGTTACAATCAAATGTTCTGCTGGGAAACTTTGAGTTCTGTCATTTCTGTGGATTCTCTTTGACAAACACAGCCACCCAAACACCGTTCAAACCAACTGCACCCCCTCATGGCAAAGAACCCAAGGCCTCAAACTGGTCTCCTCATTGTCCAGATCCCACTTCAGCTGAGCATCTGCTGGATGCGCCAGAACCAACTGCCATCCATGTTGGGGCCCCCATGGATTGTTCTTGGCTCTGACTGCATCCAGTGGAAGCTCAGCTGGATTGAGATCTGGGGAATCTGGAGGTCATGTTGACACCTTGAGCTCTTTCCCACGTTCCTCGGGTCGTTCCTGAGCAGTTTTTGCAGCGTTGCAGGCGCGTTGTCCTGCAGGGGGCGCACTGCCACCAAGGAGTGCTGCTGCCATGAGAGGGTGTACTTGGTCTGCAGCTGTGTTTGGGTGACTGGTGTTTGTCAAAGAGACATCCACACGAATGCTGGGACCCATAGTTTCACAGCCGAACATGACATTGGAACAAAATCATCCATGTTATTTATTTCACCTGTCACTGGTTCTAATGTTGTGGCTCTCAGTGTTTACACGTGTTAACTGCTTTTTACAGACACACTCAAAACCTCCCAAAAAAGGCTAAAAACTTCCACAAATACAAACAAAACCTCCACAAATACACAAAACATTCTCAAATATACTCAAACCTCCACAAAAAACTTTAACAAATTCACTAAAAATTTCCATAAATTCACTAAAAACTTCCACAAATATACACAATACCTCCACAAATACAGTCAAACCTCCACAAATCCACAAAACGTCCATAAATTCACTAAAACTTCCACAAATATACACAAAACCTCCACAAATACACTCAAACCTCCACAAATCCAGAAAAAACTTAAACAAATTCACTAAAAATGTCCATAAATTCACAAAAAACTTCTACAAATAGACACAAAACCTCCACAAATACACTCAATCCTCCACAAATACACAAAAAGTCCATAAATTCACTAAAACTTCCACAAATATACACAAAACCTCCACAAATACACTCAAACCTCCACAAATCCAGAAAAAACTTAAACAAATTCACAAAAAATTTCCATAAATTCACTAAAAACTTCCACAAAAATACACAAAACCTCCACAAATACACAAAACGTCCATAAATTCACAAAAAATTTCCATAAATTCACTAAAACTTCCACAAATATACACAAAACCTCCACAAATACACAAAAAGTCCATAAATTCACTAAAACTTCCACAAACATACACAAAACCTCCACAAATACACTCAAACCTCCACAAATCCAGAAAAACTTGAACAAATTCACTAAAAATTTCCATAAATTCACTAAAAACTTCCACAAATATACACAAAACCTCCACAAATACACTCAAACCTCCACAAATCCACAAAAAACTTATACAAATTCATTCAAAATTTCCATTAATTCACTAAAAACTTCCACAAATAGACACAAAACCTCCGCAAATACACAAACCTCCACAAATTCACTAAAAACTTCCACAAATAGACACAAAACCTGCACAAGAGACGTGAAACTACCACTGCTCTTCTTTCTCATCTTGCAGGTGATGGACAGTTGAAAGGACGAATCACCAAGATGAGCCAATCAATGGAGACGAGCCGCCACAGGAGCCTGAACCTGTACTTCACGAGGGGGATCAAACATGGCTGATATATCTGCAGTTCACTGCGCGTTTCTCCAGAACGAGAGCAGCCAGGAGCTGAAAGTTGTGGGCAGAGGAACAGGCTGCTGAGGACGAGTTGGACGACGGTTTCCTGAAATGAATCCTGATTTCCTGTAAATCAAGTTTTTTGGACTGACATGTTGTTCTCAGACTGTGAGACTCCAGAACATCCTCATCAAAATAGACTCTTTGGTTTCTGTCCGTCTGTGATGAAGCATCAAATGAGTCTCTTGTGAAACAGACCTGGTTCAGTTTGTTCACTTAATTCACATCATCTTTCTACAAACTCCCCTGTTTTTTATTGGCATTTTGCTTTTATTAAAGCAGAGAAGATGGAAACAATTAGGCAGCTACCGACCTACTCATCCTGTACGAGAAGCTTGGTTTTTTAAACTGAGTACTTACTAATAACAAATAGAAGATGAGACCTGGTGAGCAGAAATGTACTAATTTGAAACAAAATCAAATGAGAAAACATTTAAAAATATGTAATGAAGAATATTTTCCATATTTTTTTCTTTGTAACCAAATGGAATCAAAATAAAGACATTTTCTTTGTAACTGTGTGACTGAAATGACTTATGTGACTGGTGCTTCTTGTCAACACCGTTTAGCTCTTGTGTGGGACATTTAATGTCTTAAATGTAGGCCACATGTTCACACCTTCACATCTAAATGTTGTTTAAAGTCTTATTTCACCTCTCAACTTTTATTCCAACTGTGTTATGTTATTGTATACAGAATCGCATCCTCGCCCATGGAGAAAGTGTTGCAGAATAACTGCAGACAAAGTGAACCAGAACATACAGTTCACATTTCCATTCACTTTCAGAGAGCTGAATGTGCTGAAAGGGAAACAGTACAGCTTGTTGGAACTTGTTCATCACTTCTTTTATTGAAACTTAAGCAGGAATGTGCAGGTTGTGTTCATCTTTGACATTCTGGACGAGTGTCGACTTCCTCTGGACTTTAGTCATCATCAGATCCTGTCTGATGTTACAGAGTCGACGTGCTGCTGACAAGCCTCATCAACTGCTTCCCTCTGCCTGTGACAGTTTCACTTGTGTGGGTCTGACTTAAGTGTGGGCCACATGTTAAAGTCTTCAAGTCTTATTTTACCTCTAAACGTTGTTTTTGTTCCCAACATGTGATGTCATTACTGTACAGAACTGCAGCCCCACCCACCGAGAAAGAATTGCAAAATAACGGCAATGACTGGAGACAGTCACAGGAAGTTACGTCATATCATTCTCAATTATTAAGTGATTATTATTATTATTATTTAGCTGTTTTATTAAACTTTACAAGGGGGACAAACGTACAACATCTAAACTGCTCTCACAGTTAACATATAAACCTTGACAGTGGTTTACTTTTAATTTATTATGTTAATATTTATTTTTGTAAGGAGCAATATTTTAAATAATCTAGTGTGTGGTCCTTTGACCTTAAATGTTCAGCTGCTAGGACAGGATTTAAGTGACAGAGCTGACATGATGTCACGCACTCTAGCTCACGCAATACACACCCATTATAAAATCAGAAGACGGCCTAAAAATCTGTAAAACTAAAACTGTGATGGTTTGGAAACCGTAAGAGATTTTTAAAAACTGAATACATGCCCAACAGTTCAAGGTCTTCTGACTCTTTAAAAGGTGGAGTGGTATCTGTAGCTCAAAGCATGAAGCACAAGAAGAGGTTGAAAGTCGATGAGTTTTGAAGAGGATTTTAAGATTTTCCCATTTACTTTCCATTCAAACTAATCAGACTGCGACCAGATCGCCATCTATTGGCCGATTTGCACCAAATTTTACACAGAGCCTCATCAGTCCATGGAACACAATTATGAACATTTACGTGATAATCAGACCGTATTTTGTTTAGATGTGCAAGATTGTCTGCTTTCAACACAATATGCAGGAATTTGTTGTTTTATATTTCGGCCGTTTTAAGGACTATCAAAATTCTTTTGATAACTTTTTGTCAGGGGGGTCCATAGATGCTTCACGCAAAATTTAATGCCAATTGGTCAAATTGCCTAGGAGGAGTTCGAAAAAGTAGCTTTTTCATTTGTCGCAATTTTGCGAATGGAAAGTTAATGTAAACGTGGGCGTGGCCTACACCAAATAATTCAGCTGCATGCAGGGAACATGTAGATAAAAGGTTTACCAATGTGTGACACAATATGTGTGAGTTATGGGCCAAAAACGCCTTCAAGTGGAAAACAGCGCCACCTGCTGGTCATTTTTGGTGTGTAAGTTGCAGGGGCTAGTCTATACCACGCCTATGAATTTCATTCCCATAAGTGTTATGGTTTGGGTACAGGGCCAAATATAATTTTAAACTGGCATCAGGGCGCTACCTAGTGGCCAATTGATAAGTCCTTTGTCAGATATCCTCAAGAGCGCAGTGGCAATGACTATACCAAGTTTGGTGTCAATCCGCCCAACCGATGTGGAGATATAAACTATTTGAATTTAAAGAGCGCCACCTTGTGGTCATCGCCTAACCTTTTGGACACATCATCAGGAATTCATGTCAAAGTATTATCTCAAGTTTCATGTCATTTGGACACACCGTTGTGGAGATATCCAGCACTTCCTGTTTGGCAGGAAATCTGCAGGAAGTTGTTATTTAATAATGTGAGTATTGTTTGGCCTATCAAAATTCTTTTAATAACTTTTTGTCATGAGGGTCCACAGATGCTGTGTGCCAAGTTTCGTGCAAATCGGTGAAATCGCCTGGGAGGAGTTCGAAAAAGTAGGTTTTCGACATTTTGCGACGTAGCGAAAAAAAAAACGGTAGGCGGAAATGGGCGTGGCCTATACCACGAGACTCAGCCCACTTCACTGAACGCGTGGATATAAGGTTTTTGAATGTGCGACAAAGTATATGGGAGTTATAAGCCAAAACGCGCTGTGCTTAATAACAGCGCCACCTAGTGGTGGAAATTCAGGACGACAATAGATTATAAAATTTTTCGCCAGGTGTGACTTATATTCCAAGTTTGGTGAGCTTTTGGGTATGTCCAGGCAGTGAAAAATGCAATCATTTCGTCCGAAGAAAAAAAAAAAAAAGAATCGCTTCAAAAACAATAGGGTCCTCGCAGGTTCCCTGCTCGGGCCCTAATAACCACATTGAATTAAATGCATTGTCAATGCTATGTTTACATTGGTGCACCAAACCTCATTGTGATTTTGAAGGCTTTTTCTCTGCCGTGTTCATAACCAGAATAACGCCACAGTAAATTCAATTTGGGACGCTATTTCAAAACAAGTGAATACTTTCGGTAAGGTCGGCATGAAAGTTTTTGTAATTAATTGACACAATCATCGTATTACATCAAAATAAATCCACTATGAACGTTGTGTTTTGTTCGGCGTACAAAACCTCATTGGGATTTTGAAGGTTTTTTTTCTGCCGTGTTCATAACCAGAATAATGCACAGTAAATTCAATTTGGGACGCTATCCCAAAACAAGTGAATAGTTTCAGTAAAGTCGGCATGGAAGTTTTTGTTATTAATTGACACAACCATCGTATTACATCGAAGTAAATCCACTATGAACGTTATGTTTTGTTCGGTGCACCAAACCTCATTGGGATTTTTAGGGTTTTTTCTCTGTCGTGTTCATAACCAGAATAATGCCGCAGAAAATTCAATTTGGGACGCTTTGCCAAAACAAGTGAATACTTTCGGTGAAGTCGGCATGAAACATTGATTAATTTATCGTTTTTTTTAAAGACAGCATCCAACGTTGTCTGCCTACCATTAACTTACTGTAGAGTCAGATGTTTATGATTGCTGTTAGCTAGCTGACTTTAAAGTTGTCACATGTGCGCTGCAGTTTTCGGGAAACCAGTGGCTCAGTTTCCTTTATTAACTGGGAACGACACATAATCCAGGTATTGACAGTATAACGGGCTTTTAAAGACGTCTGAGTCACTTTCTCTCGTGTTTTTACAGACATGTTTACATGTTAGCTAACTGCGTGTCTGTGAAGAGCGTGTTAGCATGTAGCCCTAATATCCTGATGTAAGACCTTAACATGTTCATACTACCTCTGCAGAGCTGAAAATGTGAAAAAGCTCTGAATACCGCACAGTTAGTTAGCAGGGCCCATGTGTTGTTTAATAATATCTGAGTAGGTTAGTCTCTCTCCATCTCTTATCACGTTAATGAAGCTAACAGCAGTTCAGTGTGAGGTTATAACATTTTACCTGCAGCTGATATGAAATATACCTGAAGTGCTGCCTGTAATATCACCAAGCAGACAGATAAAAGGTCATTTCGAGCAGCTAAAGTAGTTCATGTGCTCATCACGCAGCCTCATTGTAGTCTGCACATAATAGTTTCTGTGTGTTTGTCTCAGTTCTGGTTTAATGTGTCATTTAAGTCGCTGCACTGTCTCCCTGTGTGTCAAAAGATAGACTTTAAAATCCTATTACTGGTCTATAAAGAACTAAATGTTGTCAGGACTGAACACATTTGGTTTACTTGTATGGGGAATTGGGAGGGTAATTTAAAATGTTTGTTCTGATACAGTTACTTATTAAAAAAAGTTGGAGTGTTATCGAGGTAAAACTGTCAGCTCATCTAAATAAGGAAATAAAACAAAACTGTTCACTGTGGCTTTCAAATGAGTACTTTCATTTAATGCATTTCTTTATCTATAGATAATTAAATCAGCTGGTTTCCAACTTTTGTATTTCAGATGCTGTTTTAATGTCTTAATGTTTTAGTTTTGATTAATTTGTATGTCCCTGAATGCTTCTCTATAAATAAACTTGCTTAAGTGAAGTTTTGTTTGAGATCTCAACCTTCAGATCTCTAGACCTTGTTTTATACTGAGTACTTACTAATAGAAAATGCTTTTTTCCACTCTCACTTCACTTATTTTGGTTTCAGTTAATTCAATCCAAGCCTAAATAGGCTCTCTGAACTTTTAATGTTCATGTTTTATGTGTATCACAGCAAAGGAATGTGTTTTTCTTTTTAAAATGTATTGAATATGATTTTAACATGGATGTGTTTTGTCTGATAGTCTGGCCAACACACTGAGGGTCCATAAGAGACCTGATGACTTTCACCATGGCCTGGTGGAGCTGAGCTTCACCCCTGAACAGAACAGTCCTGAACAGTCTCACTGCCTCTCATACCCCAAGGTAAAAAGCATCTTAAGTACTGGACTAGTCAATTATACTTAGGCTTTCTGTTGTAAACAACAAAGGAGATCGTGCTAACAAAAAAATCCTCAAAATTAATTCCTAACTATATCGATGAGACCTATGAGACCTGCACATTTCATGAAGATCAAAGAAAGTTTTTCTTTTTTTTGGTGACACGACCTGGCGTTAGATGGTGCTATGGAGTCCCTTGGCCACACCCACACCCAGTCATGTTGAATCATAACATTTTTCACCAGATGTGACATGTGTGCAGAGTTTGGTGAGTTTTGGGGAATGTTTAAGCAGCCAAACTTGCGCTTCTTTCAGCAAACAAACATTTTGAACTTACAGAAACAATGGGGTCCTCGCACTGATAGAGCTCGAGCACTTGTTAGGCTAATGAGGCACTAACGCCCATCTGGAGATGAACTGTTTCCTGTCATACCTCTGCAGAGTGAAACATCAAGAATAAGGGATCACAGAAAGTTGTGTTTGCTCCCATGAAGCAATGCATTCAGAGCCCGGATAGCTCAGTCGGTAGAGCATCAGACTTTTAATCTGAGGGTCCAGGGTTCAAGTCCCTGTTCGGGCGACGGAAGTTTTAAATATCAATACAGAAATAAGTAGCTATTGTGGATGTCAAGAGGTAAAGTTAATGCTGTAACAGAACTATCGCTCACTTGATGGTGAAGTTGATAAGTTGACTTACCTGTAGTGTGGCACACCTGGAGTTGCTGCCATGAATAGATTAATACAGGTGTTGTATAAAGACACTGGAGTTCTCTGACAGTTGTATTGAAGTCTACTTAGTAGTTTAGCACAGTTGTAGAAATGACAAAGTCTGAAAGCTGAGTCTCAGCCAGGACACACACGTGAGTCCCCACTCCATATCAGACAAAGTTCTGCCTCTAAATGCAACAGAACCAATTGTCTGTCCCACTTTCCTGCTCAAACCTATTCATATGTGTTTGCCTGCCGGGGTTAGTCATGGTGACAAAAGTAAAATCTGCCAACATGTGAAAGTAGTGGAGCACTGGGATGAAGTGTTTCTGTTCATGTTCATATGCAGAGGGAAAAAGTATGCTGAGATTTCAAAGTAGGGTTTGCAAGAGCCCGGATAGCTCAGTCGGTAGAGCATCAGACTTTTAATCTGAGGGTCCAGGGTTCAAGTCCCTGTTCGGGCGAAAGAAGTTTTAAACAAGTCCCAGCACTCTTCACAGAGAAAGACTCTGCAAGTAAAATTGCGGACAACTCAATCATCAGTGAAACTGAAGAAATATCTCATACAATGTAACATACTAATTCCTACACTTCTACAAGAACTGAAGCCTCCATTATAAGCTCCAGAAACATCTGAATTTGAAATACATTTCACTGATTGTAGGCTGAAGTATACTTAACATCACAACTGAACAATTTGCAAACCGTCTTTAAAGTCTGATCTTTAGAATGTTCTTTTAAATAGTCTTTCGTCCAATCGATGCACTTATATTAATTTAATGAATGACTGAATTAATTTTGTGCGATTGTTTAATTTGTGTGTACCAGAGCATGACTTCCTCCTGAGGTGATTAAAGTCCCCTCATTCACAGAAACAGTACAGACAGCACTGCTCTGTTTGAACGCCTGTTCCGTACATCAGATGGTTTACGTGCATAAAAATCAAAATCTGCCGTTCACACTTGTAAAACCAAATAGCCCATGCACAAAAACTGGAATGTTAATACTGACTTAAAAGCAATGCAGACTTGGGCATTCATTGATGGATTACACAATTTAAGCAACTTTCAAGAGCCTACTAATAGATAGTAAATGGAGACGACTGGCTGTGGATCAGCAGGAAAAATACATCCCAAAAATGTATAGCGTACACTTGCAAACCGTCAGCACAAATGTAAATTGGTGTTGTTGGGGGTTTTTTTTGCAGTTAAGGAGCTGTAAACACATTGGCATGGTCCTTCAACGTTCAGCAGAATCCCCCAAGCATCTTGTGCAACATAAACCAACAGCCTCATTGCCAAATGATTGCACAGCAGGTCCAAATGTCTAATATTTGCCTCATTACCTCCTGTTTGTTACTCTCTGGCAGTGCTCTGGTTGCACCTAACAGCAAACAGCCGTCCACAGGAGGGAAATAAAGGCAATAATGAGGTAAATATTGGGCATGAGGCCACACTTTGTATACAGCTTCAGGATTCTGCTGCACAGGCTGTGTGGGGAAATGTGGTGGACGTTTTCTCCCTTTCCTGGAGCTAAAATGATGTCAAAGTAAACATAGTTTAGACTCAAGTCCATTATAGAATTAAATACCTATGTAGAAGCAAACCAGAAAGTTTAAAGAGAATTTCATCAGGTAAAAATTATAAGAACACTGACAAATGTCTATATTTTCAGTCAGAAATTCCAAACCAATATTATGATTGATTTGACCCTTTCCAGTGTTTGAGAATCGGGAAACCCTGTTCTACAGATAGAACCTGAATAAACTCAGAGAAAAGACATTTTCTGTGTCTTTACATCCCTGTTATCAAAACTAGTCTTTGTTATGTTATTTGTTAGGTGACAGGACTGAGATGGAGATGATGTTTCTCCGAGATCTGGCACCGCTGCAGGTGTTTGTGCTGCTGAGAGAGCATTTAAATGCAGAATCACAACATATGGCAGCAGTCAGATGCTGTGACACTTCTCATCTAGTTTGCGGTGCTTCAGAAATGACAGATGACTGACATGAAGCAGCTGTGGGGTAATAAAAATTCAAACTAAGAGACATTTCTCATTCCTGGGGCCTGGAATCCCCATGTGGGCCTGCTTCAAATACAAACTGTGTCATTAGACTTTTTTAGTGCGAAAGAAAGTTGAATCGACTTGAGTCCTTGTTTTAATGACTTAACAGAAGATTTAGCAAATTGCAACTTGATTTGAGACATGGTGACTCGAACGACTCGTCTCTGTTCATTGTATGTTTTGATCTTAGTTGATTTTAGTCTGACTGTCAGTATTTAACTGTTTCAAAGTTAAAGGGAGTGATCATTTTTTTATACAGAAGCGATTAAGATATAAATTAGTTTTTGTTTTTTTGTTTGATGACATTTATTTCACTAAATAGCGACAATTATAGCACAAATCCAATTCATTGTCATATTCTGAACCTTAACTAAGGACTCAGCCTGTTGACTTGACGAGCGAGTTGCTTGAGACTTGGACCGAATGACTTAAATCAGAAGTTTGCTTCCTCATAATAAATTCAGGACTTCATTCATGTTTCTTGAAAGAGACTACAGAAGCATGCCTAATTCACATTCTCTGCCTGATATCTCTCAAACTCCTGGGGCCGGGAGTTTGAGAGAGTTTGACACCAAATAATATGGCCAGGGGGCAAAAAAAACTGTACAAGTGACTTTCTGTGATGTCAAAAATGTTTTCAGAGTTTCTCGTGTCATGAAACCTGTTATTTCGAAGCTTCATTTATACTTTAAGTTTAACAGTAATATAGCTTTATTCACATAAAACATCTTGATGTCTTGCAGATATAATTTGTAATAGAAGCTAACGTTATATTAAAAGACATCAAATGGTCTGTCACAGGGTCGGTTGGAAGTCCACTGCCTGGGAAGGCAAATATCTAAAGGGGACCCATTAAAAGCAGGGAAAGATATAATATTTAATGGTCAAACATAAAAAAATAATACAACAGTCTATGAGATATTGTTGCAATATCCTGTTGCTTTAATATCTTATTGCCCTGATGAGACGTTTTAGTGTCAAAGACAAATGAAGACGGCCAAGTTGAACCTTTAAACAAATGCCTTATGAGAAATTAGATCATGAAAACAGAAAATTGTGACGATCAGAATCAGAGTTCTACCTCTGATATATTAATGCAGCTCACAGAGGGAAAGTTAAGGATGTAGCCCGACTTCCTGCCCTCATCTTAAAACTGCTCACACTGGATGACTAAATGAAGTGAAATGAAAAGGTGCTTCAGTCTGATTATCAGGCTATTAAACACGGCCATCAAAGAAACACAACTGTGCTCTGTTGTGTTGTGTCAGTGAAGCTGCTTTGTGGACGGTGAAGGTCACTTTGTTGGAAGTTTGTCTAAACTTTAGGGCCCGTTTGTGCAGCATATAAAAGAGGTTTTATCACCGTTCTTAACCTGAGAGCATATGTTGATCCCCAGATAATTATCTTGGACACAGCCGCCTTAGCTCTCCCGTTCAGTTCATTGTCCTCAGCGCTATTTATCTGTTCATCCTTCACAGGCTGTGGAGATGGATCAGGCTGCCTTTACTCCTCTTTCAGAGACAACAGAGCAAAACCTGCCAGACTTACGTGCATCACAAACGTGGATGTCAGTGGTTTAGAGCTTCTGCAGTTGAAGAGAGCTCGACAGCACATATCAGACCTACAGCAAGTGAAAAAACACCCAACAATATGATTATCAGTTACCTAATAAAGTGCTGGTCAGGCAGCTTCAATCCCTATTGGAATGCACCAAAGTCTTGAAATGTGTGTAGCTTGGTGTTGGATGGCAGTTCGAGAAAGAAAGCGTCGGATTATTTGAGCGATCAGGTAGAACGCCATTTGAGCTGTTTCTGTAAAAGCTTAGTATCTAAAATGTAATTAAAAGAATACGCATAATTTGAAGAAATCCTCAACAAAAGCAAAAATCAGGATCTTCACACACGCTGTCAGCGTTTGACAGTGTGTAAAGAAAGTCACAACAAGATTATATGAAACCATGAAGGACTGTCTGTGATTTAGAAGATAATAATAATAATAATAATAAAAAAAATTATCATTCTCAAGTGAGAAGTACCTTAAAGTTGCAGTAATCAAATGTGTCCACTAGAAGGCAGAAGAACACAAAAACAAGTGGATGGATACCCAACCTGACATAACCTTGTAAAGATGGAATTGGAAACACCCCATTACAGTCATGTTTGTGGTCATCTGACGACTGTACCTTTGTACAATAATCCCAGTTATTTAAGCTCATCCCTTACTAAAAAAAATCACAGTGATAAAAAAACAACAACCCTGTTTGCCATAGATCCTAAAATACTGTTTTCATCTGATAATTTCCACCTACTATTCCAGTACTCAGAGCCTCGTACGGTATTTTGGGACACTGACCACAGGATTGTACCACGGGTCCAGTGGTAAATTACCACATGTTTTGTATGTGGTGCAGTCCTGTGGTGGCTATTCCAAGATTCCACGCAAGCCTCAGTGAACCACAGAAATACCGAGGGGAAATGTCACCATAACACAAATAGAACTACAGGAAGTTACCTTAGAAAATCAGGGCCCTGGTGACACGGAACATTGAGAATTTAATATAAAAGACAGTCTCGAATGTTCAGATGTTCAAACAAACAGAGAGATCCAACACACTCTTCTGGCAGAAAGTTTTGAAAAGCCGTTACTCAGTTGGTGAAATTCTTAAACACATTGATAATGGATGTAAAAATCAAGCTGAGTAGTAGCAATGTCTAACAGTGCAAAAAGCCTAGCCTTGGATTTTTCTCTGTCTTGCACTTTCAGTGGTTGATTTTCACCGTCTTGTTAACACTAGCTGTGTTTTCGACTGTAGAGTGCAGAGACGCGCTTGTTTGCAGAGTTAGTGACAATTCCCTGTGAGTTTGTCATGAGCAGTCTCTTTAACATTTTGCATTTGAGTCGTATTCATTATGAACACAATCCTATTTGTGTTGCAGATATCTAGTGCCGTTGCCCTCTCGCCTGGCGTCGTCCCGCCTCGTCTTCCAAGCCTAAAAAATTAACAAACACACAGCCGTGAACAGAAACACCCCCCTGGTGCTCCAAGCTACTAGTCCAGGCAGACTCAGCTAACAGGACCATTAGCTGCATGGCTCACAAAGCTACAGTTAGCAGCAGTTAGTGGTTCCCTCCGGCGATGTGCTGCCCCCTATTTGTTTCGAGTATGAATTTGACAGGTGGCCAGTTGGTAAAAATTGAACTTTTTCTAATTATTATCATTTGCGAGAAAAGTCTCGGAGGGATGTTTATCTGCAGCCAGACAAAGGCCATCACATACTTTGTGATGGGCTGTCTTAGTTTAATTGGTGTCTAAAACACAGAGTTTCTCAGTATCAGTGTCAGTTGGCTCAAACTAACGTGACAAAAACAGCAGTTTAAAGTCAGGTCTGTAGTTACTGGGGATTAAAGGATCAAGGCTGGATTCTCCAAAAAAACGGAGCTGAACGACTGTTTGCTTGAAACTGGATAAATACTAGTGGCCAGAGAGCTGTTTACGACTGATAAGACGCTGGGATTAACTTTATCAAAGACCTCCTGGAAGAGCTCAGCTGGGGCAACCTTCTGGGGGACAGGTGATGCACTTCATATGACTAACACCTCTTTAAAACCATGACAGTAAAACAGGGTCCAAACAGTTGAAAACAGCACGAAAACAGCAGCCGGTTTGGAATCCATCGCCCCTGAACTTTTAGTGAAGGATAAAAGAATCAGCAGGTTTCTCTAGGGCGGCTTCTATTCCACAGAGGGATGATAGCAGAGTTGATTACACTGAACAGCACCTCAGTGTTGTGACATTTTCGTAGATAGGAGCTCAGAGAGTGCTGCTCTTGCATCTTCTCTGCATATATCTCACAGTACAGTCGTCCTCCATAGGGCCGTGAAATATGTGCAGTCTGGTGGTTGTCTCGTACGTTTAGTCTCTATAGGGGCTTATGTTTCCTGAGCAAGGAGAAGGTGGTGAAGATGGATTTTTTTTTTTTTTTTTTTTTACTTTAAATACAGCAACAGAACTCCATTCAGTGCTGAGAGGAGAGTGTGCCATCTCTGCAACCTTTGAGGAGCTCAAACTGTTTTTTTTTTCTTTCAGACTGTGCCTTGAGGTACAGTTTCAGTCCTTCTGGAAATTTGTGAGTTGGTACTTTTGGTCTTTAGAAAACTACAAAGTTGCTGTAGCCTGGCATCACCCAGACAGGGATATAATACTCCATGAGTTTGAACTTTCACTGAAGTAGCTTGAAAGGCGATGCCAGCCTGCATCCTTTCCATTGATGCTAACTGCACACAAGGAATGCATCTGTGGGAGGATGGCAGAGCTTTTTCACTCCTGATTCTTTCTTCCCATCCCTCAGAGAGCCACTCTTCTCCTACCAGTAAATAACTCTGAGGAGACGACGGAACTAAGTGGTAAAGAGGAGAAGTGAGAAAACGAGGATGCCGTTTGGGATTTGGATGCTTATTACTTCTCTTTCGTGGAAAATCTGTCATTGATGAAGTAGTCCAGACACACAGCCCTTCAAGTTTACTTCATCGCTGGTGTCAGAGAAGGAAGGTCGAATTTGCTTTTCAAAGTTAATAACATGCTCAACACAGAAGTAGAGATTTTGTGCCCGATTTAAATAAATAGATGAATGAAATAGAAAAAAAATCATCCTGCGGGCTGATGGCTGATTGCTTTAGGCTACATCCCTTAATATGTCCTCGTTTGACTCGTTCAGGCCGTGCACACCCATGTTAAACACACTCAGGCGATTTTAATTATTCTGGTTTAATTAGACCTCTTCTCAGGACTGTGTAAGTATTTACAGACGATGCTTGATGGACTTCTCTATAACTCTCCTGTTAGCTTTGTAGAAAAATAAACCTTTATCATGGACGTTTTTCATGAAAGACATTTTGATTTTGACAAGTCCAAACAGGAGATGTCAGCTCAGAATAAAATGTTGGCATTTTATGTTCTGCCAGTCATTGATACGTAGTAATCTATACCTGTCATTTAAATCATAAAAAACATGTCTACTGTGTGTGTCACATCACACATACATGAGCCAACTTCGATGTCTGGAGGTGGATGAGATGCTGGCGGCGTGACGGCTGCCAAGAGACAAACTACTTTTGGAGACGTGGTTTTCAACGAAACCGGTGGATATTTTTAACGTGCATCGGGACGGTTTCCAGTCATGTTTGTGGCAACAAAACAGCATATTTTTGATGAGACATCGAAACAGTTTCCAGTCATGCTTGCAGCAAAAGGATCCAATCACCCGAGACATGACCTTGTCCGCAACCCTAACAAAGTGGTTTTTTGAGCCCGAACCCTAACCAGAGCATAAGCTCATCTTTCTGTCAAAACATTTGTAAAGTGTCAACATACCCTTGGTTTGTATAAATGCACACTGCCATGAGTCATTACTAACTGGGAAACATGATTAGAACTGAACCACTGTCAGTGTTACTGCTATAACCTTTGAAATCCAAATGTCTCCTGTGAGAAGGACTTATTCTAGAGTCCAGCGACCTCATGTAATTCCTGGCATACCTCCACATACTTTGAACTTGAGCACAGGCGGAACGAGCCAGAATTGCGGGTGCGCGTGGCCTTTAAAAAGTAAGCAGGGGAACTATTAATATTGAGGAGACTCAGTTTTTCTTCTTAATCAATTCTCTCCGTCCAATGTGGGGATTACCTTTCCGAGTTTCAAACATACTGCTAATTTAGAAGCCCCGCTTGCTGCAGAGCTCTCTATCCCTGTCGGTGAACCAGTGAACCTTGAGTTGTAATCCGTGTGAGCTCTGACGAGCAGCCGCTGATCCTCTTTGCAGATGCAGTTTATGTATGTTGTCATGAACACCCTTCATTTTCTGTCCATATAAACACGATAATTGTCAGATCCCTAAAAAACAGGCATATATAGCTAATTAGAAGCTCCCGTAAGTACAGTGGGGACCCATAAAGCACAGGCGGAAGAAAAGAAAGTAATGTGTATGTGGATGGGAGTTTAGTTAAAATCAATAAGATTGAGTGGCTTCAAAGATTTTGGGCTAAACCACTCCACTGTCTGATCACACGGATTCTTTGCATTGTAGTTAATGTGAAACTCCTGCGACTGTCTCCATGTGCTGCACATACTTGATTACCTTAACTTTCATATTATTTATTCCATTCACCTATAGTCCATATACAGTCCGCTGCAGAGGGGATGATGAGGATAACAAACCACTATTTCACGATACGGGCTCTATATGATTACAGTCTCATTATCTCGCTTTCCTGCAGGAATATCAATTATGCAATATCTTTATGGAGATTGGTGTTATAGTAGCACAAAACCTTTTTTTTTTAAGACGAGTTGCTCTTAAGGGCAGTAATTATCTCGCCAGAGTACTGTCGGAGAAAAAAATTAATTAGAAAGAATTAATTGAAGTATCTCAGAGGCTGCCAAGGTTGAACTCTCTAAAGGCGATTCAGTGCTTTCTCCTTCAACAGTCCCCACTCCAACAATATAACAAAAAAAAAAAAGACTGCATAATTGAGGTGTTCTCAAATGATGTCACATTATTGTGTTGCCTGTTACTTCAGTGGCAGTCACTCAGTGGTATGAGTATGAGTTTGTTAATTTCTCCTTACGTTTTCCTTTCATGCCATTTTCGTTCATGGTAAAATTAATTTATTAGGAAATAAGAAAAGAACATTTTTGTGTAGTGTACTTTTTAGACCAAGAACACTTACTAATGAGTTTCAGTGAGCCTGATTTTGTTGATCAAATAATACAATGTTGAAGATTTGAGGAGCTAATATAATGTAAAATACATTTTAATCACTATGGCTAAAAGAGGACATCCATCTTATAACAGATACGTAGTTTGTCATGTTGGCTCCTACCATTTAAGTTATACTCAATACTATTGAGAGACTGTAAGAAACATGGACTGAATCTCTGTGACGTCACCCACATGTGTGTGAAGAGCCACTGTGAAGCTCGGGTTTATGTAAAACAAGATATTTGATGCAAAGTTGTCGCTTATTCAGCCCAATGAGATCTGCTCACCTAGCACATACACTAAAGTTTTCCAGCTTCCTGTTTACTTCCCGGTTATGCGGTCGACTGAATATGCACAGTCGAGTTTAGCTCCGGGCTTCATCATTTTGGCAACTAATCTAAAAATCGTCAAAGAGATGGAGTGTGGTGATTGCCGACAGTGACATGGCTAGACAGCTCACAGCTGGCTCTCACTCAAAGCGCCCAACACTCTTAATTATACATAACTTTAAGCCTTAATATGATTCAAATGAGTGAGTTGTGTAAGCACCTCCACCCATACTGTTGTCACAAGCAAGGAAATGAGCTTTTGGGACCAAAACCGCTTTATGTACCAGGATGTAACCATGTCTGTTTTTGGGCTCTTTAGGGATCAACTCGCTTTGGATCCAGACTCAAGTGGCCATTCGAGGAACTGCAGTTTTTGGTACTTAAGTGTTAGCCTCACTTTTTAGGTTGCCAATTGGACACTCCAACCAAAATGTGTCAAATGCTCCTTCCCTGTACTTTTTAATGGGGCTCTTACAGGTTCAGTTCACTCAAATGACAAACAAACAAAACAAAAAAAACTTTCTTTCTCTTCTGTTCTGATCCAACCACATAAAAGTTTCATTTTCATTTTGACAGGCTTTGAACTATCCGTGAGAGATTGCAGCATCTACCCCAATAAAATGGAAGTATACATCACTGTGTGGTGCTCACAGTATTGACAGATGATCCATATCAGTTCTAACAGTTGTAATATCCTTTTATACTCACCCGTTGATGAAAGCAACTGTGTTTCCAAGTTACCACACATGTATAGAGACAATGAACCGCCCACGAGTAACAAGACATCAGATTGCATGGTACACTCTGTCAGTCTGAGGTACGAGACTGATGTAAAAAAAAAAAAAAAAAAGGAGGGAATGCTCTGACTTGACCCCAATGTGTCAGCCTCTGCTGATGAGGCATGTGGTTGATGCTCTGTAACAATCGGTGGTGATATCAATCAGCAGAGCAGATCAGAGAGAGCAGAATGCAGAGGAGCCGTGGTAACATATTAAACAGAGCAAGTACTGAGAGAAAGATTTCTCAAGTGAGGATGAAGAGGAGGAGGAGGAGGAGAGGGGGTTGCCATTATCTGGGGGGGATACTGAGCATTGTGAGAAAATGGGCATGCTAATGAGGGCCAAATACATCGAGCACAGCTGCATTGTAAATGAGCTGACTTTGTACACTTGGGCTCGGATGAATCTCTCAAGTGTTGTTTGTTAATCAAAGGAGGGAAAAGCGAGAAGAAAATGACTAAAAATAGTGAAGCTCGGTACAGCTCGCACCTTTGATGGCACACATACAGCTGTGGTAATTGCTAGGAAAAGGTTGGCATTGTTGTTGTTAGTCTCACTCTGAAGGCACACTGGGGAACTCTGAGATACCCCTTGACATTAAGCTGACGGATGCACAGCGACTCGGTGTTTCAGGGTATGATTGCATCTCGAGCGTTGTCTGGAGGACTCAGGAGCTTTGAAGTTGGGTAACCTGATCAAAAGGAAAATAATCTGACTCCGGGTCACGGGATTTACCTCATCAATAACAGGGGGGAAGCTAAATTCACAGCACTGCCTGTCCGTATCCTCTTTATCGATTGGGGTAAAAAGAAAGGAAAAAAAAAAAAAAAGACTCCCACATGTAGTGAGCACCAGAGATCAGGAGGTCATGGGAAAGACTTTTGAGGAATGTGAGCGCGGGCCCGTTCAGTTTACCTCGGGGCGTATTCTGTGACTGAAATAACACTGTAACTCCAGAATTTCAATAAACATTTATTTACAAAAACGAAAAATAATGACAAAGAATAATTCAAAGAGTGAATACAAAACATGTGCTAATATGATAAAATGCATTATCATACACAATGTATATCTTATGAATGTGTTAAATAAACTATGCTTATAGATTTTTTTTTTGGGGGGGGGGATCTGAACAGGCTGAGTTGAGGAAGCAGGCAGCCAGTGTTGGATTGCTTTACATTATAGGGATTATTGCATTTTCAGTTTGTGTTTAAGGCAAGGATGAGACATGAAGAGGAGACAAACACTTCACGTAACAATGAAGCAATATTACTTTTGTCTTCATCACAGGGCACACTATCACAGAAACATCAATGACTTAAAGAGGAGGAAGACGACAAGGAAACAAAAAAAGAAGAGAGTACTCTTTCCGTTAAAAAGGAAAAGTTAGGTAACAACTTTACAAACAGGATTGGTCCATACATTTTTCATTTAAGAACAGCTTTTGAGAGAAGAACCAGTTTTCAAAGCCATGTGTGTGTGCTGCATAATGAAACAGTCCCTGCAGTTGTCAGATGAGTAGTGTCCCATGATGCACCAGAGTGACTCGCTGTCTTTGGCGCCTGATGTGCTGTACTGGTGTCAGTCCACAGATTCTGAGTCCTCTCCCTGTGGCCGTACAGCCGGATGCCTCCGTCCGCCCGTCTCCGTCTCTCTGATGATCTCCTTAGTCAGTACGGATACTGTTTCTGCTTCTTCCCGGCGAAACAGGACAGCCAGGTGCACAGCAGCATGGCGCCCGCTGCCCCCGCTCCTGTGCAGTAATACGCCCAGCCGATCTGGCAGGAACCTGCAGAGGAGAGCAGAGGATTCAGACGGATATCTCCTCACCCTTTTATTTTATCTGGCAGCAGGATATCTCCAAAAACCCATGAACAGACTTCAATGAAATTTGAGCAGATAAGCTTTTGGCCAGGGAACAACTGATTCCATTCCGGATGAATCGGAATGTCTAAGTGTTAGAAGAGTGCTGCAATGTTTGCTCTACATTTACACCGACCTTCCTACCAAAAACTGCTGACAACTCTCACGTCGCTTTGAGAATGAGATTAAATACACAGCGGGAGGATGTAAAATTGTCTCAAGTCCTGTTTCTGTTATGTTAATGTCTCAGAGGTTAGAGACATTTTAGTTCTAACAAGGCTTTATACTTTTTTCTGAAGTCTGTTAAGTCTTCTGTGACAGCCATGGTTTTTCTTACTTTGTTTGATTCTGGATATTGTTATATGGAATATGTGTCTCTTCTGGGTTTTAAAGGCTGCATTGCAGTAAAGGGATGTAACTCTGAATTTATGAGACTTGTCTTTACTCACTTAGTCATTATATCCACAGTACTGGTTATCATTAAAAATCTTATTGTATTATGATTTGTGAAAGTAACAATAGAAATGAACTAAAATCTCACATCATTCAAATTAAGCGGGGAAAATACTGTGTTCATCCTTTCATCCAGACCCTGGACCAATAGTTAATGGGGTCTATTTTGGGCAGCGACCCGACGGCAGCCCCTCCTTTACCGAGGTAGTTACAGTACAAATTAAGTTACTGTACTGTGTAAAGTTCAAATGCACTATCATACAGCACAGTACTGCATCACTTACTGCAGTTCTTCCCCTGTGAGCATTTGTTTTCTCTCTCCATCTACATCAGCAGCAGCCTGTTTGTGTTTGTATGAGCACTTCACAAGGTAGCCCGGAGAAGTCTCGCTGCTGCACCACGTTGGCCTGATTTTGGCAGTTTGTCACGAGCTTTGAGGAGACAGTGTTTCGCATTGAGAGGAATTAACTTTATTTGTCCCACCAGGACTTTAACGTGCAGGCAGCATCAGCCTCGAGATGGCCCGGAGCAGACAGGTCACCGCGAGGGAAATTATCACCGAAGAAAACTAAGAAAAATTAGGATTCCTGTCATTTTAATATGTCTCTCAATATGTTTTCTTGTATAAAAAGCCCCAAATAAACACTGTATACAGTCACTTGATTACTTTGAAAGAGCACGTGTATAGGAAATCACTATAAGTGGTTTCCAAATGAGTTAACAACTCTTGCTGGACCATGGTACACTCATACATACATTCATACACACACCATGTTGCATGAGCGAATAATCAATGATGTTCCCAGTGTACAGTTTCCACTAGTATACATGTTGTGGTCATAAGAAGCCTCCTAACTTGATTTCAAGATCTTTATGGTACGTTCGCAGAATCAACTAAATCAATTAATTCAGAAACCAGGGGTTCTAGAACAATGTTTCTGGCAGTATGTAGCAAAGCAGTATTATAATCAGTATTCGTAGATGTTTCTAGCTGAGTGCGTGCTGTGTATTAGTGAGCATGAATGGAATGTAATCAGGATCGTGATGGTGACAGCATACTGATAACGTAATTGTTATGGCAGCTGCAGTTTATTCAAAATCTGTGTGTTTGCTTGTGTGTACTGTAACATCAGAATGCTTCTCTCTACCTCTGTCCCGTGACCCGACACCAACATGTGAGCGTTAGGAGCAGACAATGCTGTGAACTGCTTGACATTTTTGTACAGGTCCCAACATTTCTCCCCCTCTTGTGAGAAAAAAAAAAAGAGTGAGCAATTGTTGAGACATTAATTAACTGAACATTGTTTAACTTCATTTGCAAGCAGACAGTCTGGTATGTGACAAATGTGCTCTCGCAGTACAGACTTTTGGAGCGAGCAGCCGCTGTGATGAAAAATGCTGAAACTGAGCCAAAAACCCAAAAGCGACCATAAATGAAGACATTAAGTGCCTCTTTTAAGATGCATCTATAATCCTCAGAGCCAATTATGTGCATTATTACACAAGGATTTGCTCTACGTCTGATTTTAAATTTGGGAAAATGTTGTGTTGACCATCAAGACCGTCTCGCCATAAACATCACATTTTCTGGAGAATATCTGATTGAATAAAGTTATCTAATTACCAGCCTGTGGTGGGAGGAGGAGGAGGAGGAGGAGGAGGAGGAAGCGTCTCATTAACAGATCATATCAAATCATCTTCACACTCTGGAAATCTCATTCAACAGCCACAGCTGAGAAGACTTATATCTCCGAGTTTCATTTCCAGCTGCTAATTTTCTCTCTGTGTCGGAGTCGCACTTAATGAAAATGAGCTTTCCGTCTTTTTAAAATGTCTCCGAAACTACAGATTCATTTCTCAAAACGGAGACCGGTTAACCATCCTGTCAGAACTCCACATATCTCTGGCAAAATGAAACACTGTTTTTAAGTTGGTGGCAAGAGTCGGTTTTGACAAGCGTGAACATTGTTTTAAATGCAACAGTGCCGATATGAGTATCTCTCACAGAGCATCATTTAAACACTGGTGTGCTAAATCTACAACGCCTCCATCATAACACATTTGGCTTCGTGAGGCTATGCGACATATTCAACTCTATAAAACTTGATGACATGGGCTCGGTTTTCTACTTTTTTATTGTAACATTTGTTTGAGTTTTGTCAGCCATTTTCTTCTGCTGTTTTTCTAGGTCCAAGTTGTATAAATGCAGTAAATCTGACAAACTGTTTTCATTTCAAAGCTTCCCAATTGACCAGCAACTGAAAAGATGACGGGCGGTGAACACTTGGGAGGGACACGGAGCCATCTTTCAAGGTAGAACACCACATTTGATGACCCGTTAGCTAACAAACTACAGTTTAATTACATCCAGTGTGTTTCACTCAAGGACGTTTAATCATAATCAGTTACACTACCAGGCAAATATTGTTGTTTAGAATTATTTTACACGTTTCCTATTGTGTTATGTAGCAGGTATCAAACTGTCCTCTTCGGTCAAACAGCAACTAACGAAAGTACTCAACCACTTCCTAGCTAACGGCTGATCAAAAAATGCAGTTTCTTCTTTAATATGACTCGATGTCCCTCCGGGTTGTCAAAATCTATTGTTTTTTTCATCCCCATTCAGTCAGGAAGCAGTGACATGATAACAATTTGTCAGATACTCCATGTCTACAGCACTTGCATCCTGGAACAAAGCATTAGAGCTTCCAACCAATGTGCGTGATGTCAGAGGAAAATGTCTGCCATGTGAATAAGGCCCGTGCATATCTGTCTATCCAGTGAGCTCCAATTGGGTTAAATTCACAACCCAGCTACTGAGAGTCAGACTGGAAACTTGCAGCCGATGCGGTAAGATTGAACCTTGGTTGCAAAGATTTCATTAGGAATACTCCGTCACCTTGCTCTCCATCCTCCTTCTCTCCCTCCCTGTTATCTGTGCTGCTCCATTTTTTTTTTCACCTGAGTGTTTAGAGTTCAGCAAAAATGTGATTAAGAAAGTCTATTTGAGAGAAAACAGCAGAATATTGCTTCGGGTTAGGAAGACTGAAGGCTTTTTTTTTTCTGGATTAATTAGGTTCGAGTGGTCGGGCTTGTGTGCACGTATACAGTGTGTGTGTGCAAATTTAATATTCCACTTGAAAAACATGTGAGGTCAAAGCTATGCGTCGGAGTTTCCAGTCATTAATTCTATAGACTTTCGTATGATTATTTTACCAACTCGCTCACGGTGAACATGCATGCAATTAATGTGTCCTGCAGCTACATCCGGCTGCAGGACTATCTTTGAATAGCTAAAGCACCGACTGCTCTCGTCATGACTAATGAATGAGTCGGTGTTGGTGAAATTCAAAGTACTTGTTGTGGCATCTTTTGTGCGGGGAATCCACTGTTCTCACGGGAAAACATCACAGTGTTTCTGACACCGAGAAGGACGTGAAAACTGAAATAACTACGGTGCAGTCGTCTTAAACGCCAGAGGCAGCCAACGGCACACTGATGCAAACACACTCGCTGACAATAATTCATGTGTGCTTACCAGCCTGCGCTCTCTGACAGAAACATCACAAAATTAGAACTTATCGAACATAATTACTTCTGATGACATGCTTGGAAATGTCTGTAATTAAGATGATATGTTTAGGAATTTAAACCCGTCAGAATTATACGAGTCTAATTTATGTGGTCACGCGTTAGATTTAAAGGCTGCCAGAGGAGTCTATCTGCTGACACAGTGGCAGCAGTAAGCTGATCATAATTCACATGAATGAAAATCTATTAAAACACGGCGTTATGACCTTTTTTTGGAGAGAAATCTTGTTGTTCTTTGATGTCAGTGTGTTTAGCATGGTTCTAATTTATCTGCTTGTATTTTTTTCTATTAATAAAAACAGATGGAACATTATTATCTCTCTATAGTTGGTGATGTGATGTTGGTGAGTTTGATCTTCCATCTGTCCAGAGGCATATATCTCTGCAGCTACTGACCCGATTGTCATGAAATGTGATAAATATTCATTTTTAGTGGTGCCACTGTCAGGCCCCTCGTGACTGGATTTTCCTGTGAACTGACTGTGGATCTTCATGTTCTGCGGTAGATGAATCCAGTGTTTTTGGTGGATAGCGCCACCATCAAAGTCACTGTGGCAGATTTCAATGACATTCACTGACAAGTCTGAATACTGAATGAGTTTTCCATTTTAAAATGTCAACTTTCATGCAACACGTCTCATAATTAGAGAGACTGACAGGAAATCTGAGAATGAACGCAGCAGATTTTAATGACTGCTCTGCATTCTGCCGAGGTCCTCCCTTGGGATGCTTTCATTGTTTTTTTAGATGTTGCACTGGTGAAGTCATGAGGAAAGGAAAAATGTCATTATGTTATTTATTTCATCCAATACTGTTGAATCATGAGGTGTAATAAAAGTCGAGCTCTCCGGGGGGACTCTTGCTGGAACTAGTTGTTTTGTAATAAGACATACCTTTTCACTCTGTAGGTAGCAGATATCATAGTAATCAGAGATGGAAAGTGACTAAATACATTTTCCTCCAGTGCTGCAGTTTTAAAGTAATTCCATTTTATAGAAGACTGAAATAATTGCTTACTTTGTAGATTTATTTTACTAATATTAAATACAATCAACAAATGAAATATGATTATTACTGCTTGAAATAAAACATTATTAGTCCCCATGAGGGCCAGATTCATGAGCTACCCAGCAGTATATTAAGTAATTAAAAATGAGTCCCACCTTAGCCAGCAGCGTCATTAAAGTGATGACCAGTGTATAATGTTGACTGGCTAAATCAATATTGGGACTTAAGTGCTCGTTTTCTAGTTTTTGACTGTCAGTTGCCTCCAGTGACAATTCACAATCTTGAAATGAAATTGAAGTATCTTCATTCAAACACCTGGGAGACATGATAGATAACAACCTCTCACAGACGCCTCATGCAGAGTTTATTTGTAAAATAAAAATGCAGCAGCACATTTACTTTCTCCACAGACTCAGATCTTTTTGGAGCAAATAGCCAGATTATCTCTCTGTTTTTCAAATCAGTGATTCAGAGTGTCGGCGTGTGTGCTGCAGCACAGCCTGGCTCTGCAGCCCGTCTGTGAAACTCGAAACTAAAATTATATAATCCACTCCGAATTTGTGTGAAGGTAATTGGTCATCCTGTAGCACACTCCTTTCATGGTCCTGACTGTTTGATGTGCGTTTCTGAATGTGAGCGGTATGTGTAACAGTATGTCGAATCTGCAGGAGAACTTTTTGAGTGGAGACGTCTGAGGATGCAAAATGAATTGCGGTCAACACCGAACTAAAGTTTTATCGTATCGTAACAAGACTACTTTTACTTTTGGTACTTTGAACTTAGTGTGATGCTGATACTTGTGTACTTTTACTTAAGGAAGATTTTGAATGCCAGACTTTTACAGGTGACAGTATTTCAAAACCAGTGTTTCTACTTTTGCTCAAAGATCTGATTGTAATCCAGTTGAATGAACGTACAAAAGCTCTGCATATCTTCATGTGAGAGGAAGGAAATATAAAAAACTAACATCTTTTCTAAAAGAAAATGAGAAGTGGCAGACACTCTGGCACTGATGGAAATTGAAACCGAGAGCCAATCTCAGTGTACACAGTGCCACCTGATCACATAAGTTCCGAGCGCAGCAGCTTTACCAAAAAATGTACCTTTGACATTTAATTAAAATATTACGATCACAGCAAATTAATTTATTCGGGTACATTAAGTAATAAATCAAACTCTATTTGATTCACATCAAATAACAGAGCAGCTGCACTATGAAGAGCTCTTCCACCTGCCTAGTGTCTGATACAGTACCACATTACTGTCTGTGAGATAGTCCTGAGGATGCCGGCTGAATACTGAGCGCAGATCGGGGCTGCTGCTTATTCTCAGCACATATTTATAGCCATAAAACACTTGTGAAATCGACAGCTACTGGAGATTCTGTTGACTTTTTATCATACATTTTAAATACCATGGGATCGTGTCTCCTCGGTATGTGACAGTACCAGAGAGTTGTGTCGTCTTGGTTTCCAAAAAAAAAAAAAAAAAGCAGAATGTCAAGGGCCGGGCATAAAAGTCTACTCTCAGTTTTCAGCCTCTTTTTTAGATTTATCTGTCCTGGGAGAAGAACATTCAGCAAACACAAGGCACGTTTACAGAGTTGAGGTTGAACATCAGCCTTTAATTTCGACTGTAGGTGCGTGTGCGTGTTGAATCTGCCTGAAGGACGTCTCACCTAGTTGAAACTGGTCTGAGCTGTTGTTGCAGGTCTGCTGTACTTCCTCACTGTCCCATCCCAGTGGATAGAGTGCACAGCCAGATCCTATGAGCAGACCTGAGAACAAGAGAAAGAGCGTCTGTCAGCAGTGAAGCATCGCAGAAACTTCACTGATCACCAGGGGTTCAGAAAAACATCATAAAACATGGCTGGAGGCTGACAAGACCCAGCTTGTGAGGGAGAAAACTGCAGCAAGGACAAACTCTCAGCGTCAAGGTGTTCACGCAGCTCCTCGAGGAAGGTCTGCAGTGTTTTCGTGAGACCTCGGCTAACTGGGTGTACATATTTTAAACATCTTCTCGTTAGTGAGGAAGAAAAACGCAACGGGATGGTTTTTTTTTTGGTCTTTGCTACATCCAGACATCAAGCAAGGTGAATTTAAACACAGGTTTTGTGTGGATTCTCATTCTTTGCTTTAAAATGATCAGAGAGACAATGAGCTGCTGCTCTCCAGCAGACCGATGCACGTGACCTCACCTCTCTGATTATTTTTTCCACCTTATCAGCCGTTTCCAGCAGATACTGACGGGGAGGGCGGCTCTGACCTGTCCCAGCAGTTTTACCTCTCACATCCCTTTGTGCAATGACACGGATTGTGATTTTAAACACTTCATCACTTTTTTTTTTTTTTCACTGCAACAAACAAAGCGCTCCTCTCCCAGCAGCTCATAAAATCGCTGCAAATGAACAACGAACGTATGCAAATAGCTCGGCAATTTCTCACAGCGAAAAACAAGCATTTTTTGGTATGCAATAATTACTGTAAAACTCTGGAAAATCCTTGAGGGACTGCTTTATGTCAGTGATTAAAGAGACTTATGACTGTGCTTAAAGCTGCACACAGAGACAAGAGTAAAATCTAGTCAGGGCCATTACATTAAGGATTAATATCCTCAATATTAGCCTGAAACCAGGTCTTGACAAGTTATTCCTTGGATGCCAAGGCCTGTCTCTTGAAATTACCCCATGGGGGCCCCTGGTAGGTGGCTCTGCCATCACATTAGCTTAATCCCCTCCGATGTGTCTGCCCCGCTATCAGTTTTGGGATGCGAGGATGGCAGCAGAGGACGGGAATGCAAGAAAGCTCTGCCTTCCAACCTGATTACCCATGCCATCCAGGACTGCCGTACGACATCGAGGCCCGATAACAAGGAGGAATTAATCCACATGCTAATGCAGATGGGCTAGACAAACATCAGAGGTGGAGAAAGAAGAGTGAGCCAGACATCTGTGTTCTCCAAGCCAAAAGGACGGTGAATGTCATCGCCTCAGTTCTGGGAGAAAAACAGACTGGATGATTATTGGCACCTGTGGTAGAAAATCAATTGAGTGAAACTCTGGAATGTTGATGAGAATGACGGGATATAAAACGGCTCTAACCAAGTCTGTGTCATTACAGCTCAGGATCAGAGGGGAGCGAGGGATTGCCGAATGTATCAAGACAGCCCCCCCTTTTTTTTAACACTTCTTCAGACCCTTAAGAGAACTTCAGACGAGTTTCTGCTTCAGACCTAAATTTACTACCTTTAGCTGAGCGGTTGCAAAAGTCGCACATGATGTAAATCCCTGTATGAGCAGCAGCCACTGTGGACCTGATGAACACAAACACTCACTTTTCTACAAGGTACCAAAACGAGTACTCACAGTCATTTCGCTCTCAGTTATATAATCTTATCGAATGCGTTTTGATTAGAATCTGTAACAGTAAAGACTGTAAAGCATGAGAGTGTGCTAATGTATGCAAGATTAATATTTAACAAAATCAAAAATTCCCTTTCAAGTGTTGTGTAATGCTGAGAGATACAGCAGCATGTAATCAAGCTGAATTTCCTTGCAGCACAAGGGAAGAAAATAAAATAACACAGAGTGAAATGTGTCCTTGTTTCGCAGAGACATTGTTCTTATTCCCACACATCCCATAAACAGTAATATTTCCATTTGATAACAATTTATGAGGCTTCTCAGTCATTCTCTGATAAACACATTTGATAAAACCCATGAAGAGCTTCTCCTGTGTTGCAGGCCCCTCGCAGAGAAGAATGGGGAAAGAAAGACTTCAGTGCATAGTTTCCACATCAGGTCAGATGATGACATGGAATGCAGAAAGGAAAAAGAGACTACAGGGGAGGGAAATTATTGCCACAACAAAGACAAGAGCTCAGTTCCATTGTGCAACCACACAAAAAAAAAAAAAACGAATCAAAGCTTTCTGGGCGAACCGTTGGTGTTTTCTGTTGTTTTTGGGGATAAACTCACTGAGCCTGAAACACTGCAGTGTGTGAAATCAATGTGAGCACTCACATGTTACCATGACACTATAGAGACAGATACCACAAAAACACAGAGCGCTGTGGGAGCAGATGAACAGAAATACAAACGCATCGCGAAGGTGTAATTCAATTCTGCGTCGTATGCGATCCTACACTTCTCTTTTTTGGCTTTTACTTTTTTGATATATTTATTTTTCCCCACTATAGTTAATTCCAGCAAATCCCATCCTCCACACTCCGTATGTGGGTTATTAAGGAGTGGCGGTCGGGGCGGATGGTGACTGGGATGTGGGAGAAAGATTACAAAGAATGAAAGATGTTCTTTCACACAATGTTCACGAGGCAAGCTGCTGGAAAGACTTGTGATGGGCAACTACCTCAGGCTCTGATTCTCCATGCGTGCTGTTGTAGACCGATACTTCCTGCCCTTCTTATTCCCTAAGCTGACACCGATGCGCCCCAATCTGCACAAACAGACAGTCGAGGATTTGTGTCATTTAGCATGTGGCTGTCGGCTGCAGCAGCTTGTGACCTCTTTAACAGAGGCAGTTCCTTCTCCTGACCTCTCATTACAGACTGCCTGTGGTAACACTTTGAATTATGTAATATGTTTTTTTTTTTCCCCCCCGTCAAAAAAATCATTTTGTGAATTCCCCCAATTTTGTTGACTTAAATCTGGTGTCCTGGCCTCCGGCTGGAGAACTATTGAGCTAGCAGATGCGCTACAATCACAAGCTAAACCACATGCTCGACTTCATAAGATGAGATAAACTTAATGATCCCCTCTGGGAAAAAATCAGTTTTCTGTGGCAGATAAACAGAGAGAAATAAACAGCATAACACTGCATGCAAACGGGGCGACGCATTTACACTTCATGTCCATTGTGTCACAAAGTAAGGAAACCTTCAGAGTCTCTTAAATGGAAACTTTAAGAGACTCTGGTTAAAACTAAACTTTGGAGCTTACTCCTGTTTGACTTAAGAAATTGGTCTTGAGCTGATTTTTAAGTGTCCACAGATCAGAACACATGCCTTTGGGTAATTATTTCAATTGACCGTTTTGTTTTTCTCTGTTTTATTTATTATTTTATTTGTGATGTCTCTGCTCTCAAAAGCTGCCGTGTTAACAAAGTTACTTACTTGCAGTAAAGCCATGCTGCTGCCCTCGGGACTGTGAGCCTGGAGTTGGCAAATGCCCAGATAATAACGGCAAAATGAAAACACAGGTGTTGGCTCCAACAAAAGGTCTTTTGTGAATTTCATTGCTTACACAGAAGCCTTGAAAGGCAAGTGAGAAAAATGATCCTGGCAAACCTCCCCCTCCCCCCAATGTCTTTCACAGAAAGTCATGAAAAAAACAAACAAACTTGGGAACATTATCCTTTCAGAGCATATTTTCACCTGTTCTTAACTCATAAACATGGTGGAGATCAGACTTGACGGAATGGATCACCAGAATTTGTTCGTCTCACTTGCCTCTCATGGCTTCAGTGCTTTTCCCCGAGAAGCCTGAGAAAGGTTCTCTTCTTTTAGGTAAACATGAACTTCAAAAAGCCGCTCCTATCCCTGTGAGCAGATGGCTGTCTCATGATGAAATCATTGCAGATCTCCACTGAGCTGCTATGAGGATAGTACTGAAAGTCACCAGACGGTTGGCTGATAACTGCAGCTACATCGCAACTGCACGACACTGTAGAACAGACGGAAAGAAATGATCATAAATGTGAGAAATCTGGCGTGAGCAGCATCCGCAGACACTGTTTGCCTCGCTCAAAAATAACTACTTTCCCTTCAGCGGCAACGCTCGTTCCCTCGGGTCAAACTTTTAGATGCCCTCATCTTTCTGGGAGACCCGGAGAGGTTCAAGTGTCGCTCTATCAACACACTCCAGGGAGATCTGTTTGTTTACTTTCCTGCTTTTTTCGCAGCAACCGCTGTTTGTTAAACCTTAGCCCATTTCGGAGTCTTGTTTCAGTTGCTATGGCAGCCAGCCGATGCCTGATAGTCTTCTCCGGCAGAGGAGGTGAAGAGGAGGAGGGTCAGAGAGAGCGCCCGGCACGATCTGAGAGGCCAGACAACTTATTCACAGATTGAGTTTCAATTGATCTCCATGCAATCGTTATCCGAATGACTATCTCACAGGCCTAATGGCTTCTCTGAAAAGCTATTCTATGAACTGGGAAAGAGTTCACTCGAATCAAATGGACTTATCCAAATACAATCAGTCCCACATATCCATAAAATCTGCTCTAATATAGTCAACTTTCCTCTGTGTTTCCTTGCCGCAGATTTCATCATCGTAGTTGAGCTCACTTTTGAAATCACATTTCGGTGCTTTAAAGAAGCACACAGAGAAGTGCTTTATTCCGTCAGAGCTGTGCTATTGTTCACCATCTTTTTTTCACTCCGACGCTTTTTACCTTTTTTCATATCCACCACATTCTCTGATTTAGGGAGTGCTGATGCCTTTTGTCAAGCCTTCTTGCTCTCTGTCAGGAACCAAGGAATTTCTTTACCCTCCTCCATGCCCCGAGACAATACCATTCAAGGTTATCATTCAAAAGGCCAAAGAGGACAGGGAGAAAAGGCTGCCGCTAAGCTGGGGAGAAATTTGGTGGCCAGGGAATTGGAGTGGGGATGTGCCTGAATGGGCCGGCTTAATGTAAGACATTCCCGTTTGGGCCTGGAGGATCATCTGAAAGAGCGTGGTTGCTCTGAAAATGTTCGAGCAGCCACACCTGGGAAGGCAAGGCCAAACAAAAACTGCACCTTTTGGTCTTTTAGAGTTCAGAAATCTTATTTCAAAACATTTACCAACAGAGTCAGATTAAACCAGCTGTTTTAAACAAATGCTCTTCATTTGTTTAAACATATGAGTATCGTGACGGATGAGGCCGGCTGCTAGGATTAATAAAGCATCTCATCACATTAATGAAACAGGCTGCAAAGAGGGCAGCTATCTCAGCACAACAGCACTCGGAAAAATACGATTTTGAAGAGTAGCTCAAGTTATAATCCTTAAGATTTTCACGGAATCAAACCCTGTTTTTGACGCCACTTATCGTCGGCATTTCTCTGCAGTGGCCGTTCAGTGTATTTACATTCTTTAATTAACTCTCTACATAGTAATTTTCATTGTGAGCGTTGGTTTCTGCCATTCCCCCCACTGGATACAAATTGCCTATGCATGAGCGATTAACAGGAAGCAATGCAGCATGTAATTCAGCGTTACTGTTTTTAATTTGATCTCATTGTTAACTGTTCACTCTCCTTCAGTGTCGAGTTACTGCTGATGCAAAGCCCAACATTTCCTCCTGCTGCTGCCTCACTTTTTAAAAGTGCAGAAGTTTGCTTTGATTGAGAAGCAATAAAAGTAACTCTCAGGAAAGTTACCAACTTTACTGTGCACTACCTGCTCTGCTGCAACTTTTTAACGCTGACTTCTATTACCATGAGTTTGGTGGCTGCACTGTAAAAAGAGATACCTGTGTTTTCCCATGAAACGGCTACTGCCAGTTGTTTTGTTGTAGTTATGTGGCGGCTAGGAAGGGTCCTCTCACCGTTGTTGATTGCATTTTTCAGCCAACAGTGCTTGTGTTAAGTCCCCCGCCATGAATGGAACAACAATGAGTCGTCAACATTTTTTTAAAATTGTTTTCCAGGAAATAACTGTAAAACACCATTAAAATACTGACATATACGTAAAATATAGAGCGAGACGTGTAGTAAAAAACTTAAACCTCAAGTTTGACTTCTTGGGAGCTTTAAGGCTTATAAATTAAAAAAATAAATGGCCTTTTGATACCTTCATCTAGAACACAGTATTTTATTGACTTGAGCACTGTGCGCACATTTTACGGATTATCTCTCGCATGTTATGAGTAAATACATGCATATTAATATGATACTATGAACATGTTTGCGTGGGTTTTCTGTGCTAAACAACAAGAGAAAGTAACTGGCTCAGACTCCCACAGTGTTAGTCTAAACAGCCCATATGACTCATCTGTCGACAGACCAAACCCTGCATGTCCGGACATGTTTTGTTCCTTCGCTTGAAACGCAAAGACACACAGCAACATGTCAAACTTGCATGTCTGCTTCTCTCATAAAGTTTTGATTCTCTGTCATTCAAGCCAGATAAACAGCCATTTTCAGGCGGGTTTACTCCTGTGTGAGCATTTCTGCAGGCAAAGCTGGCATTTTATCTGGAGATTGAGTTGAAACGCTGTGGAGCTGCGAGAGATGGAGGATGAGGGGGATGCAGAGAGAGGAGGGATTTAAAGAGAGTATGTGAAGTACATGTGATATGTGATGTGCAGAGTGAAGCAAATACTTGCTGCTGCCAATGGCTGGCATTCAAGTGTTACTTAGCCAATAGCCCACTCATTGGTTTTTCGACTCCTTTAGGAGGCGACATCAGGCTCGTTAAGTGGCCGCCTAAATTATCTTTTTTATAATTATGTGGTTTTCTGCACAGCACTTCCTCCTGAAGATTACACCTCAATTATCCTTTTGGACACAAAGCGTGTTCTCGGTGAAGATGTTTTCATAGCCTCTTCCCTACTGTTTATAATATTTTTATCCAACTGTGAGATAAATCACAGCACAGCGCTACACATCTTTCAGTCTGCGTTCTTTTGTCGAGTCCATTTTATGCTTCTCTGTGTTTTGTTGGCTTTACAACGTGAATATCAAACACAGGAAACCGTATTACCGGCCAGGCCGAGAACAGAGCTCTGTGACAAACAAGCTCCTCGTCAGCCTCTGACTTTTCACTGAGAGTGTGACCATCCTCTCCATGACAAATTTCTCCCTCTTCCCTTTGGTATTTGCTCCCGCTGGCCAAAGAAAAGGTCAAACAGTTACAAACCTCCCTTTATCCCTTCAGCCATCAAAGGACTTAACAACCTCATTGTGAGACTGTGTTCATGTGAGGTCTAATTTAAATGTCGCCCTGTTAACTGACGGGTCTTCATATATTTTAAACGTCACTCGCTGTTTTGTCATATCGCTACAGTTGCTCGTCTCCTTTTATTTGTTGTTTATCCAACATGACCGGATCTTTGTTGCTGCATGGTTACGGTTTAGGAAAACACTACGGTTTGGGTCTATGTTGAACACAACAGCCGTCTCCGTGCTCGACCCATTCATCCACCTTGACTTCCTCACAAAGCAGCCTTTTCAAGAGGCCTTACTTCCTTCTTTGCTCCTGTGATAACTACTATAGACACTAGAGGTCAGCACCTAATAATCCATGTAACTTTTCGTCGTCATATAGTCATACAGCCATGTTTGTGGCTACAGTGAATGCAGAAAGGTGTATAATTGGGTGGGGGTGTTCCACACAGGAAAAAAAGTATGGAGGAAGGGTGAAGCATGCAGTCGTCTGACTCACTGGCTCTGGACTGTGTGTACAAGACTGCCATTGGTGCCTATTTCAAGTGGCTTTCTTCTTGCTTTAAGTATCTGCATGTTATCAAAATCCCTGTGTCAATGGGAAACAAAAAGAGCCTCAGAGCTCGCTACCTACTCACTGAAAATGGAAATTTACCTTGCCTTTGTTTTGGATGGATTTTGCCATTTTAACGCCTGGGCTCACATCCTCCACATGCAAAACAAGTTCCCCCAACACTATTTAGCAGGGGCACCGCCGCTTCATCTTAGGTTTACCACCGCCCAAGACAGCTGAGCTTGGTTTAAATAAATACAAACAAGCCAGAGCATTTTCCCCCTTTGCTAGAATGAGAACTGGTGCAGCAGAACCTTCCTCCAGCGCTGACACAGCGCTGTGGAGATCAGTCTGACTAGGCGACATTAAGCATGCAGAGTAGAATGAATGGAAATGCAAAGAAGATGCCTAACAAGTACTTAAATGCACAGCATGTAATGTCTGCCATTAGGGGTCTCACAATCAAAACAATGAAAATAAAAGAGGTAGGCTGATGATGTTAGGAAGTAGCACGGGCTCGCGGGAGTCATCTTCATTTTTGAACAATTACCGTCGGCAATGAAAATCCATCTACAGGACTCGCGCTGAACTGTTCAGGGACGAGGTAATGATTTAAAGTTTTATTCACATTACGTTTAGTCATGTTTGCCGACTTCCTTCCTATCCCTCTTCTGGGATTAATGACAACAGGCAACCAAATAAAACACACTGTTACCTTGAAAAAAGATGTACAGACGAGTACATGACTCAACATAATGTACGACCAAGGTCTATTCATTTCTAGACATTTTAATGTGGAAATGTTCCGTATTATATCTTTAATGAGTACTTCAGACCACTTCAAATGCTTCAGTGTCGGTTTTATTCTATATTCCTGAGGATCAGGCAAAAAATAAGCCCAAAGCAAAGTCTAATTTCTTTCCCTGCCCACCCATCAGTCACCATCACTGGCCCTGAGCGGAAAGAGCAGCTTGTTATATTGATCTGTTTCAGTGCTTTTGCCAAAGGCATTCTGTCAAGGGCTGGTCTTATCTAATCACACCACTCATTTGTCACACAGTATCCGACTACAACCGGTAATTAATAAACAAACCAATTACAAGTGCAAAATGAACTCCTGGCTCATTAAGCAGTGGATATGTAAAAATAAAAAAAAAAGGGGGGGGGATTAGCTCTACAGCTCAGCAGCACAACACAGTGCATGAAAATGAAACTGGGGCGTGCTAAATACGTATCAAAAAACTTTCAAAGGAGAACATCTTCTGCATGTGTGGGGAGAATGAGCTTTTCACATGAGGGCACAGATATTTTCTGTACATCTCAGTCTTTCCAGTCACACACCCACGCCTCCCTGCGACCTCAACCATGTCTCCACTGATCTCATATTGCAAATTGGACATTCTTCCCCCTCCTCCCTGTTCGAGAGGGGAAGTCAAATAAGAGGCGGGTGAAAAAACAAGGGAAAGAATTCAGCAGCATCCGAGAGAAATTCCTGCACGAGCTTTTCTAAATTTCTTGCTTTCCCTTGAAAACTTAGTCACTCCCATGTTGAACTGATGTTGGAATTCGAAGCATGTAGAGCTGCAGGTCGGTTAATATCGCCATGCCGGGATCACCTGACTGCCACCATGCTGCTGGTTTTAATTTGCCGCCTTGGCTTTTTCACCAAAGTCAAAGGGAAGATTAGCGTTTGCAATATCTTGCTATATTTTAATGGCTTATTATCATTGTGAGGCACGGTGGTGGGGTGGTGACGATAAGCTTCTTTACTCGCACATGACAAAGATAGTCAAAGCCAATTCACAGTAAATTCTGGGGAAACGGCTTTCCAGCTTCATTTAAATAAAATTTAAGGAAATTTTCAAATCGAGAAATTAATGCTAAAAAAATAAAAGAGAGCATCTTCTACGACAAGTGTATATCGGCACACTAGTCTAGAATTTCAATTTCAAAAGTGATGGCTGTTCCTAACATCTGAGAGTCGAGTGAAGAGGAACAACAAAGCCAAAGGGTATGGAAATCCTCCTCAGGGTAGGATCCACTTTATAGGGTCCTACAAGTGTAGCTCCCTAACTGGGTCATGTCTGATGTGTGTAGCAGCAACCCTCCTCCCACTGACGGAGCCCGACAGAAAAGCATTGACAGTAGGCCACTAGTCCATAAGTCGGCATTTACCTTCAGCGATGCCTTCCTGTCTTAATTACCTCTTTGCAATGAGCAGCAAACATGCTAACGCAAGGCCTTCTGGGGAGAAGGAAATCAAAGACACGGCAATCTACACTTTAATGTTCATGTTAATAGCATCCAAATATGCAATGAATGTTTTAGTATCCTCCACACAGACGCTGCCAAACATCAAACCGCCTCTCTGACAGTACTGGGGCTCATGATGTGAGCAACTCCGCACTGCAAACACAAAGAGCCTCTTTTGAAAAGACAATGCAACGCTTCAGGGATCGAGGAAAAAAATGACTCTTACTGCCAAGTGTACAAAGTACTCCATAGCATGTGTTTAGAGTGTCGGCCCACTGCATTCAGACCAGGCTAGCTTCTCACCCTCAGGGACTGAGTAAAAGCACCCTTACTCAACTCGTCCAAAAATCAAATATAAATTAAACTTACTGGTCAGTTTTGCTTTAATTCCACTGCACGTGTGTAAAGTGAAAACTATTACGTAAGAGTGCAAATATCAGTAAGACAAGAGGCTCATTCTAATGCCCAAGAGGGGTTGTGTAACTTGATATATTGTGATGTATATATTCAAAATAAAGACTACAACTGAAGCAGCAATATTTTAGAAGCAAGGATTTTACTTTGATCAAAATGTGCTTATTTGATTTCTTGCTGAGATTTAATATGAAGCAACAGCAGCCAGTACCCTCGCTGAGCACAAAGACTGAGAAAAAGCCTGGCTTTGTACAAAACACATCTACCAGCACCTCTGAAACTTACTAATTGAGACCGTCTTTGTTTAATTTAGCCTATAAATAAAACAACAATGCGTATTGACTCATTGTGGATTTTGTTATTTGGACACAGTTGGGCTACATTCCATCTGTGTTGAGTCTTAATGCTAAGCTAAGCCAACTGGTTGTTGGCGGCAGCTTTATACTGACTGTGCAAACAAAGCGGCATCAGTCCTCTCATCTGTCTCTCTGCAGGATATGAGAATGAGCGCGCCGTTCAAAGTTTTCCTCTAAGTGAAAACGTTCCGTCTCGAGTCGACTGAAGTCACCGTTTCGACGAATTGCTACTCGACTTGACAGAAATCAATGACTTGAGACACATTTGGACCTGAAAGGTGCATTACGTAAGTTTACTGGCCAAGAGCCGTCTCCAGCAGCGGAGACGGTGTGTTGCTTCAGTGGCTTCCCGCCCTTGAGGAGCGACTACTACGTCCGCTCATGCTGGACTGAGGGCAGACTGGACGCTACAGTTACTCACTATCACACTGAGGTACAAAGTGGTATGACAAGACAGGATGGGCAGAGGCTAACTGGTTAGCATCCAAACATGCTACACATTCTGTTGATGATTTTAGTTAATTTTTTAATGTTTATACTAAATTTCTTACATATAAAGTTTTGTGTCTTGTATTGAGTAATAAGAGACACAATGACTGGAATTACCTGTGTGGATTTTAAGTCTGACTGTCAGTGATGTGGATAGAACATGTTCACGATTGACTGTCAGACGATTACACAATTACGAAGTTATTTGTTATTTTGTTAAAATGATCAAAATTCCATTAAGTCATACTCTTTGAACAGGTACCTTGTCTTTCCCCTGCAGGTGGGACTGCAGTTTCTTGGGGGGCGGGGGGGACTTGACCTTGGACTCGACTGTATCCAGGCTGGAAGTGACCTTGTTTGAAACTTTTTCTTACTTTTGTATGGCAGACAGATAAAGGTTATATGATGAAGCCCAAGAGGCTCCTCTTACATCACATGCTGCTGTCGTGACATTTGAGAGCCCTTGAGACAAAAAGGAGAATGGCCCCGAAATGAGAACACATTATGTAACATGTCAAGTTATCTGTGAGCAACACAATAGGGCAATACAATGGAGAGGCAGAGATCAGGTTGTGCGAGACTTTGTGTGTGCTCTTGACATTTTGTATGATATTGAATTGGTATTGTGATCCGACATAATCGTATAATATCTGGTTTATCCTGTCCGCTCAAGGATGAAAAGCTATTTCTGCCCCGATGATTCCACAGATTGAAACCAAACAGATGTCAAGAAAAGGCTACCAATTCCATTTCATATGAAGATTTACCATTATCTTGTTATTGTTTTTTTTTTTTATGTGTCCGTGCCAGCTCTGAGAGAGGGTAGTAAAAAAGTGCCGGGGTAAACTGAAGCGGATGCTGTTATGCTGAGATAAATGTTGGCGATGAAACTGCAGCCTCCTGGTGGAGTCTTCTCAACACTGTGGTTAGTGAGTCATTTGAAACCACGGGTAATAAAACAAGATCGGAAATAAACTATGGTTTCCTAACGCTGATTGTGTGGAAAAGAGACATGACAGTGACATTTGGTTATTTCAATTTGGCGGTAAAAATGTCGGCAGCAGCAGCAGCAAAACGCCTTTTTCCCCAAACTGACGATTAGTTTTGCTCCTTGGTCAGAGCCCCGGCTAAATGCGATGACTTTGTTTATGTTTGACAGGCACACTCATTAATCTACCTCCTTATAAACTGCTTATATTTTGTCAGTTAAGCCCCGAAGCAATCTAATTCACAAACACGCAAGGTAAAGAAATAAAACCGTCTGGATGAGAATGAACCCAGACAAATTAAAACCCAAAAGGGTTGAGCATTAGCAGGTGGGCTGAAAATGAAGCAGTTCATATGAGTAATTATACAGAACAGAGAAACTGCCATAATTATCTTTAATAAATCCGTGGCTCCTCTTTATTTACTCCTGCTTCCATGTACAGAAACCATGATGCAACGCAGAGTGAACAATGGAGCGCTTATTCAGCGTGATGTGTTTTCAATAAGATCCGAACTTTGAACAGGAAGGTGCCCCGGCCCAGTTTTCTTTTAACTACACTTCAGATAATATGGACTTAACACCTCTATTACAGCACTGCCTCCCACAAACACATGGCCTCGATCAAGCTGCAGGCATTCCTGCTATATGAAGCAGTGGATGGCACGAGTCCACAGATTACAGCACGGGAGCAAGGGCAAATGAAAATCAATAGTTCCCAGAGTCCTTGCAAAACTCGCTCTTGCCGCACGCTGAGATGTTTCAAAGAGAGGGGGGGAAAAATCTGAAGAAAAACAGATGCAATGAGATGTGCGAGCAATGCTCTTTAAGCACCAGTGGTTTCCCCCAACAGTCAGGGCGGTTACACTGACTCTCCACTTATTGCCTTATTTCCAGTTTGCACATGACTAATAGCACAGTGTGTTCAGACCTCGTGTAATTCATCAGTTTGCTCATTACCTCTGTGTTTTCTGACAAACATTACAAGCAGAAAATGAAATTCAGCATGTTGGATACAAAGCTAAGCTAAGCAAATTGGCTCCAAAAAGCATTCACAAGCTTCCTCTACAGTTTCCGCTAACATGGTCTCCAGTTTCACAGCAAAGAGCTAAATTATGCATTTAAAGAGAAGAGGGCACTGTAGCTGAACCATGAATCAAAAATATTAACGAAATCCCGCATATATCCGTATCACTGAAGCTGCAATATTTTTAAATAAAGGGAAAAATGTGAAGCATTATAGAGACGCGCTGGCCTACAAATCACGATCTTAGAAAGAACATATTCATGATTTTTTTAAGATCCCATCAAACGTCATAATCATTGTTCACTGTGAATCATTTCGCAACCATGAATGATACTAGTAGCCAAAGTTATCAAATCAGTTTAGTAAAAAGATACTTGCATTCAGCATGTAGTGGCATGGAAGTATAATGCAGTAAGCAAAGTACAAGCACTTCAAATGTGTACTTGATGAATTATTACCGTGTCGTGCAGCCCTACAGGACACCACTGGATGCCCCTTGACAAATTGAACTTTCATCGGATTAGTAAATATTACCTGGGGACCTCTGACTTCACCAACATGCAGCAGTTAATTTGCACTGGATTTTCACTTAAATTACAACCATGACAGACGCGCGTCGGGATTAAAATCATTAACTATCTCCCTCAATTATACAAATCACTTCCCAACCTCAGGTTACATTAGTTCCGTGCAAATAGAGCTTCCATCAGTATTCATGAACATGAACGAGTCTCTTCAGAAGCTTCAAATGGGAGATAAAAACCCCGCTGCATTGACGATGAATTAAACAGCTCTGTAGGATGAAACTGTGAAACTTCACAGCCAAATTAACTTTGTGTCATTATGGCGCTCTCAGAGAAGTTTCGCCTCTGTAATGTCATGTGCCCACAAAGGCTCTCATTCACGGTCAGAGGAGCTCGTCCACAATACGCCTCCTGATTGAATCAATCGGAGTGCCCGCGGCTCTGAGAGGGTCTTGTTCCTGCTCACAAATTACAGCTGGATTGTGCCAGATCATAGGTCACTGCATGTGCAAACTCCTTTTTCAGGGATGAATCTATTTTTTCTTGAATGTTGATTACTGTAGCACTGTTATGGTCGCCTCACCGTGGCTGAATAGCCTGCCAAGGGCTGTTGAGAATGTACCACGAGACATTTCAGAGCTAGTCAGTCTGATTGATTGAGCCATAAAGAGTTTGTCCGTGGGGCTAACAGGATTCGGATAAAAGATTAGGAGTCTGTTGAGTCTTGATTAATGTTAGAGAATATAACCTCTGGCCAGTGGTGCTGAAAGATTTATATAAACAGGGTCTCAGCAGCGAAATATACACACGTTGAATTGGAGCGATTTGAAGTCAGTGAGGACGAAACAATCGCAGGGTATCCCCCAGGACACGCGCTAAATCAAAACAGAACTGTCACAACTCTGTAATGAGACAAACAAGCACATTAACCGACAGATGAAGCAGGAGAGCAACACAGTCCAGAGCAGAAACAGATATCTCAGAGGCAGCAACCCCAATTTCATTTTCTGCTGTTTTCTCAATCAGAAGGAATGTGATGACGGCGGGGGAAAAAATTCCTCTGCATATTTATACAGGACCTTGTCTGTGTCAAGCCCTGCCCCACCCCCTGGACCTAGGCTGCCTGATTAGTATTCAGTGAATTCATTAAGACACAATCGCTGGTGTCTGGGAACATGGGAACTCTTGATGGAGGAGAGGTTGAGTTAAGCCCACTGGGTGTGTCCCCACGGAAAAAAAGGAAAACGCCCCCTCCCCCAAACCTGAAGGTCACCGCGTCCTCACTCTGCTACAGATCTGATGATCACAGGCTAACAGCAGTTGGGTGGGTTCAGTGTTAAGATCTTTATTTGCACACGCTGTGCTGCTGGCTGCATGCAAAGATCTGCACTGTGACGGAGAAAAAAGGCAAACGCGAGAGTCCGACTTTTGGCTTGATTGTCCCTAAAGGCAATCGGCCGCAATCCATCACCCAGTGGGGAGTATTGTTGTTCTGCGTTATAATGTAGTGTTTCTCCTTGTAAGCTATATATATATATTATAGCTATATATATATATATATTGTAGCCCACAGACCATCCATCCCTCAGAAGTTGCACCCCCACCTCCCCAACTATTAAAATCAGTGCTGAGATGAATGAACTGCAGACACCAGGGGGGACACCAGGTAGAAAAACTCTTCCAGCTGCTCCGATGGTTCATACGTTAGCGAGGCGAGCTTTTTGGTTGCATCCGGGCAAACCGGCGATGAATCATTCCTTGGGGAAGCACTTACACACTTCAGCCAGTTTAATGAAAAACACCAAAAAAACCCTGTCCTGCATGAGAGCTTCACAATAATAAATCACAGGCGAGGAGGAAATATTGCATACAGCCACAGCGCACCAATGGAGTTTAGCTGAACTTTCCCCTCATCGCTGGACTGCAAGTTTGTTTCCTCCACTCTGCTGTTATCGCTTCGACTCCGAATACAGATTTCATCGTCGTCATCACCTCCTACCTCTGAAAATGATCTCAAATTATGAGAGAATTTTCAAGCAGAGGCTAAAACACTTCCCCTGGGTTTAATATCGTAATTTATGCTTCTCTGCCTCGCTTCAAGTGGTCTCTTGATGGCGGAGGAAAGATCTTTCGCCCACACCGACTTTAAGGTGTTTGCAGTAAAACTAATTACCATTAAAAAAAAAAAAAAAAAAAAAAAGCAAAACAAAGCGGAATCGTGTGAAGAGCTGTTCTAGCAGTCCACTGCACATAATCTGTGCCATATCCTGAAGCTTCTTTGCCGTTTTCCTCCGACACAATGAGGAGCAAAGACTTTGATCATCCACTGTATCTCACTCACCAAGTGAAGAGGAAAAACAGAGTCCGGGCATGAGAGTTGGGTTTCCACACGAGGGAATACAAAGGCAGAAGTAAAATGAGGTGAACAGTGGCGAAAAAGAAAAGCAAGTGGCAACACACTTGACAGGAAACTAAGCTGCTGAAGCAAGTGTCAAACAAAACAAATAGCTGAACCTTTCCTGTCGCACAGCACGGTCCCCGCATTGTCACGACAAGAGTGGAAATTAAGTTGCCGGAGACGGAGAACGCCAAGGATAGATCACCAATATCAGGAATAATGCTGACTTTGACAGTACTGGAGGCGTGTGCATGGGCGTACTTATGTAGTATCAGTTCACATCTGAGAATTAATTCATAAATCTTTGGTTATTTGTGGTTTCCCACATTCGATGCAGGACTGGAATTACTTCTTTTTTTTCGCGCCATGTTCAGTTTTTTGTCAAGGTGCCAAGGCTAAAATAGGCTTTCTCTCAGCAGGGACCGGAGGATTCTGTCTCAAAAGATGCTCTTTTTTTTTTCTTTTTCCTTTTCGCCACGGCAGGCACATCAGCATGAGCGTGACAGCACAAGTGAGTCAATAAACACACCCAGGCAGCGCACTTTCATTTAGGAGGGAGGGAGCACTTCAAAGTTCAGCTGACAGGGTTAAGAGAGAATAGTAAATAATAAAGAGGAGTGCGCACTGGCTGAAAATGCATTTTAGATGCAACAATGGCTGAATTGAATACATCCGTGGCACGTTCAGGTTCAGGCCCAAATGAGGAAAGGCCTATTTGATGTCTCTGAAATCTAAATGGTAATTAGGCTTTACAGAGCACCAAAGTGATGTGGGGTTTATTATCTCTTGCAAATCTCCTCACTCTGTTTTGACGAAACGTTGGCGGAAAAGCGTAGAGTAAGCATCAACTATAAATCACACTCAAAACACGATGACACTAATGAAAGAATCAGTAAAAATGCAAAAGGAGATATATGAGATGTATTCCAGTGGAAACACCCACAAACAAAGGAGTGTGTGTATGTGTGTGTGTGCATGCGTTCGACTAAGATCAGGGGTATGTTGCACAGGTTTAAGGTACCCATTACTGCTGAGTGTAGCAGCGATGGGATTAGTGGTACCCGGAGGGCCCAGATGGCACCGAAATCCTCCGAGTCGTTCTGAAAAAGGTCACACAAAATACAGGAGAGCCACCCCCACCTAACTCGCCCGTCCATTCAGCGCTGCTAACAGATTCCCCGGGCTGGTTTCTGCCCCGGCTTTTAGTCCCCTCATCAATCCTCTGCAAGCTCCACAATCATTTTTTGTCCGTGTGTAACAGAGAGGAGAACAGAAACGCCTTTAAAATGTCAAACAGCAGCAGACCTGGCCTCGCGGTGTCATTGATGAGATCGTGGCAAAGGCTGAATTCAATAAGGAGCTTGTGGCACTTTGGAGGAGAACGGATTTTATCAGAGCTCTTTTGTTACGACGTCTAATGGGACAGGGAGCAGGGAGAGAAAGATGCAGATGCAGAGTGATGCATCAAACGACAGTGGTCTTTATCGGTGCAGAGAACAAATGAATCTTTGTAATTTAGTCTGAAGGTCATTTTTGACCCTTTCCATTGTCATTCTCTCACTCATTTGTCTCTGTCAGACGGCATGTACCCGTGTGAAGTCTCTTGTTTTTGCATTGCAACAGGGAGACTTGCATTCCTCTCTTGTATTGTTTTGCCACACTGCTGTGTCTGTGTATTTCCTGCCACCATACGGCTGCGTCCTCCCCAGGCGCTGCTGGCTCTTACACCAACACCATATGGCGAGGCCAACTAGGCAGGCAGCGCACTGCAAGACTCCCAGCGCCACCGCTCTCTGCTGGATCTCCAAAAGATCCGCTAAACCGGCCATATAGGGTCTTATTGCTGAATGTAGAGAATTCAGATACATACAAACCCGTATACAATCTGAGAGTGGCAAGGCAGCCGAGCGATTAGCAGAAGATACAAGAATGAGTACAGACTCACTGGAGAACAGGTGGTACATTCATCTGCTGCTGGCTCTGGTCTCTAGGACCGCAGGAAGGTTTTCGACCTTCTTTGTAAATCACAGGGATGAGCGAGTTCACTGCTTTCTGTATCTGTATCTGTCAGACCAACTAAATTATCTGTACTTGCAGTCAGTGGGGCTTAAACTGGAACCAGAAGCTGCTAATTTAAACCTGAATATTGGTTGATCAGAAGCTCACATATTTATTTTGTATCAGAACACTATTTCCAACACAGTCTTACACATGTCAGATCAATGTTTTAGTTCATTAACTATTTGCAGAACAGGTTTCTACCCCATCATTTAATGTGTTAAGTAGCGGTCAGAAGAGCGGCTGTAAATCCTCCTACTCTATCAGAGAATTGCTGCTAACAAAGATCCACTAATTTGATGACAGACACATTTATTTCCTATAAATTCTTCTGTGACTGTAAAACAGCAAAATCGGGAAATGTTTTTCACCGGCAGCAGCTTCACTCGTCTTCTGTAGAACTGAAAGCGAACACAACGAACGGTAAAAAAAACAGCATCTATCTCGAAGTACCAGCAGGGACACTGGAGAGAAACTCAACTTCAAAACCACAGACGATCAGTCAGAAACTACAACGCTGAGACACAACGAGTTGAGTCTTGTGACACTCGCTCGTTCGAGGGAGAGCCGGGGCTGCAACGGGTCGGCCGCGGTCACTAGACGTCACTGCAGCCCGCTTTGGAGGCAGGGTGGGCGCACTTTGGCCCCGATCCAGAGAGGGTCCATCTCAGGCACGGCTCAGTCAAACTGACACCGACTCTGACTGACTGAAATTGTGATGGAAATGCAAAATGAGCACTCGGCCAAAAGTGGCGCCGGAAAAACCCTGAGTGTGTCATTGGTCCAGGATACTCACTCAACCCTTTTAAAACTCTGCAGCTTGTTTGACACAACTATCTATTACTATACTATTTAACATTTAAAATCCATTAAGACATCCTCATTTGTCTAAAAGTATGCAATGTTAAGTGTCAGACTTATGGCCTCATGAAATTGTGCCCTAACTTACTTAATAATTATTTTCTATTGAATAATGGAGTGGGACATGAACTGTAAACCACCAGGATATCATTTAAGGAGAGAAAGTCCCCAAGAAAGTGCAGCTCTACTTCGTCTGTTAAGACGGCCAGAGGAAGAATATTTCAGTCCTTACTTGCACCAATTTCTGCATCACGAGGCAGTCATTAAAAATCTTTTGTTTTTTCGGGAGGTGAGGTTTTCAGAGCCTGAAATCCTCTGCCTCACTGCAGCATACAGCTTGTAAACTCCTCCACTGAGAATAGACTGAGCCTGACAGCTGGCAAACCAATCACTGAAGTATGGGGAGCAGTTTAGATGATGACATGAGTCAAAACTCTCTACACTCCGGAAAAACCTGGTGAATAACTGCTTTAACTAGGTGTTGCGGCTATGAAACGGCGGTGCAGAGGGGACAGATTTTTTTCTGGACAATTTATGAGAAAGTTGGCCGCGTTAATAACAACTGTGTCTGTTTTTCATCATATCTTAAAGAACCAATGACAACCAAGAGAATGATGTGTTCATCCCATCAGGTGCAGGACGGGTTTATATAACGACGCACTGTCAGTCAACTGCTGTACAGCATGGTGGAAATTCTTGCCAGACCACAATGGGTGAAATTTGCGGGCTGGCTGTGTGAGCGAACCATTTCATTCCAAACACAGAAATTACAAGGTGCAGAGCAGCAGATATTTTGGTCAGTACACACTGAACCGCTGGGCTCAAACAGTCGCTGCACTTCACCTTGGCAACACAAATTGTTAACTCGCCCATCAGCTCCTCAGCTTGGGAGCTGGGCTGTATGGTGATTGGCTGGGAGGAATACAAACATCCAGCACCTTCACTAATGTTTTTGCCCTTTTGTTTATTCTGACAAATTGCTTTTTCCCCGTTTTGGCACCAGGTGTTAGAATGAAACCAACTTGAGGGAGGAAGTGTGAAACCTCGTCTGGAGAGAGGGAGCTGCAAATAGATTCACCAACTCCGGTGGCAGACAGGCGTGCGGAGTACGTGTTGTTCTGTGAAGATGAAACGTTCACATGCCCTGGCATCACACTTCAGCTGCTCTCAACTGGGAGCTTTTTGCAAATGGGAAGGTGTTACCCACTGTATCTTTCCTCTGCACAGGCGTCATGTTAAGAGGAAACTGCACAGAGTTTTCACACATTTTGGGATGAAAACCTTCCCACTGTCAATCAAAGATGCAAGAACATTTCACGTTGCAACATTAAAAATCATGCCAGTCGCCAAGATAAGAGGTTGAAATTTTACATTTCTGCAAACCACGGTTGGATTCAAACAAATCTATGTCATCTTATGTTCGCATTACATATAGATGAACTGACTTACATTGTGGGAGGTGTAGGTGGCATTACATATGGGTGAGATTGTCACCATGCCAGAGACCTGCGTTCAAGACCATGTTTCAACATTTGTAAGCGTGACATCGCTGGATATTTTTAACGAGTCGTTGAAGCAATTTGCAGTCGTGTTTGAGCCGTAGAAACATGATCTTTTTCGAACCCTGACCAATTGGTTATTGTGCCTAAACCTTATCAGAAGTACAGTAATGTCACGACATAAATGTTAAATTTAAAATTAGGATTATCTCATTAATTTAATCTGCCTACACGAGATCCTGACATCGAGCTCTGCAGTTTGCAGGAACACACATTAAATACATTATTCAGTAACTGATACCAGTGTCAGGACGTGAGGACTGACAGCGAGCCGGCACCACCCCTGACATCTGTGACTGATTACAACTTGTAATGTGCAAGTGATAAATGTGTGAACACGAGGCGGTGATGAATTCAACACTGCTCCCAAAGGAACAGGGACCTTCCATTACATGTCTTATTACCGTCTCTCCCTCCTGATGGCTTAATTGATCCTTGTGGGCCAACAAAGGAAACCCTTCTCCACCCATCCACAGATTATGATACCCAATCCGAGAAGGGGGAAAAAAAAAAAAACCACAGCAGCTTTTAACCCAGCTAGCCCCTCGTTCGACATTTAATTACAAAGCTATAAGGCTCGACTCTTTTGTAATATTGAGCAGTTGCTGGACCATAAAGGTGAATGCGGCGTTTTATCACACAACTTAATTTTCATTGGATACAAGTTGTTTTTCCTCAGCGGAGAAAATATCAAAATAGGGCCACTGGTCTGATTGGCAGGTCCTGCTGCCAGGGCTTCCTCTGCTGTGGTGCCTGCTAAACTGAGCGCCTTCATGGATGAATTCAGAGCAGAAATGCAAAGCATGGAGGAACAGCACTCCTTTCTCCCCACAGAGGTTGACCACAGCATATGCTGCCGCTTATTATTCCCTGTGTCTGCCTGTTTTCCATTGTATTTATAGCAGGGGGAACTTGATTTAGATCTGCTCCATCTGGTGATTCGCTGTAGGGATGGGTGCCACATCTTCCGCTCTTCTGTGTAATCCTCCCACCACTCTGCTTACTGGCCTTTATTTAAAAAAGATGGTAAGTGAGATAGCAGAGCGGCGCTCCACTCTCTCCGTCTTTCTCCCCGACACCAGCTGCCGCTGCACAGTTTATGATGCTGGCTGGGAGGCACTGAGAGGAGGAGGGGGGGGACTCTGGAGCCTGTGGAGGTGTAAAAATCCCTCCCACTTTCTCTGGTGGTATGCAAAGATTCCACGGGCGGCCTCCAGAGCCCCCTTTCCTTCCACAACCCTCCCCCAGCCTCAGCTCCCATCAACCTTCAGCAGCCCCCTCAGAGGGAGGGGAGAGGAGTGGAGGTAACAGAGCTGGGGTTTGGGGCACAGGGGAGGAAGAGGCTGATTAAAAACCATCTTTAAACTCTGACTTCCACATCAGAATCTCCTTTTACCTCACTATAAAGATGCGCTTGGTTTTCAAGGATTTGTACCTACAAATGGAGCGAGTGAGTGTAGGTGGCAATTCCTTTCATTTCATGTAAATGCACTCCACAGGAAATGTAGGGCAGGAGAGCCGAGCTGCCAAAAAGATAATTTTTGATCTAATGAAGCCTCCAAAAAACCGAAATACAGGCACAGACAAGACGGAAATTTAATATAAACTGCCACATATATATAGCGAAATCAAATTCTCTGCATATTCCTGGACATTTCAGCTGCACAGACGAGTCCATTTCCACTATAATTACATTTTAGAAGAGATCATAATACCTCTTAATGGGAAGGAAAGTCATTGCCACGGACAACTGGTAATGTGATCCTCTACCCATGACTGACACTCAATTCAAATCTTTCTTTAAACGCCCTTATTTCATTACCCTTTAATGTATTCTTTACTCAGTGTGCTGGTGCAGAGAGAAGTGGGGAGAGATGAGGGAAGGGACGGGTAAAGATGAGCTGCCATCTCAAATGCCTCATTTCATGGCTTATTTTTTCCGCTGAAGAAAAACGAGAAAAAGGTTCAAATTGTTAAAACTTCTAATCTGATGATTAATCAGCATCTGGCCTCGGCTGAAGAGGCCATTTGTCTCCTTCACCGCCGTGTTAAAGTTGAAGTTTGTTGAAGCTGTGTTTGACTTCCTCTCGAAGGGAACAAACATGGAGCTCGCCCTCCTGCAGCTTTGTCAGGGGCAACATGTCAGTCACTTTGTCACAATTGCAAGACTTTCTTAGCGTACTTGCCAGAGTAAATAGGTCACCATGAGGCTGGCTGTCCATCTGCAGCAGTGTTGTGGAGCTGAAATGTTATATGTTGAACGCAGACAGCGTGTGCAAAACATACAGCGAGATGCTACGGTTGTGTCTCATTTATTGAAATTCCTGTAAAAGCTAAGTGTGCATCAAAGTCTCAGTTTGATAAAAAGAAAAACAAATGAAGTTTAAAGTTTAAAAATGAACCGTTCAGTTTGAATGTGGGTAGACTCTGTGCAAAACTGTTCAAATAGTGACTTCTAAAGTTTCACGCAGTGCTGCTCAAACAGGCTGTAAAGCCTCTGAACTACAGTAGGATGAAAAAAACACAGCAAAGCAGCACACAAATGACTCGCAAACACTTCTTTGTCTTCCTAAAATCTTAGCGTAATGGAGAACAAACACAGCGAGGGGGAGCATCGCTGGCTGCCTCTGCATCATGTGCATGTGTTTGCATAACGGAGAGACTGATTGTTTGCTCTAATGTGGCGGCGTGACAAAGCCATGACTGAAATCTACCACAGGAGGAAAACATAAATATCGGATGTTGTTTCAGCAAACATTTACGTGAAATGAAAACAGGAAACTGCACAAACAGCACAGCAGCGGATCTAACTTCCCATGCTATTTGCTCAGCGTCACCTCTGAGTGCAGCACGGTCACGCCTGCTTGTTGCCTCGGAGGATGCTGCAGGTGCCCCGTGGGGAAAAATGGCCGTCTCCACTGATTTTCATTTCCACGCTCGGCAACAGAGCGTCGGGGGAAGAGACAGGCCACTGCTCCACTGCCCACCTGGTGACCAGATGAAGGCTTCAGGGTTCAGAATCCCCTTGTAGCTCTGCATATGCAAGCACGACAGGATGGGAGTGAGGCTGGCCCCTGCCTGGAGCCTGTCTTGAAGACGGATGAGGCAATGGTGCTGGGTCTGGGGCCCTCAGGCTCCCTACAGGGACCTCTCTATTGGGCTGGTAGATTAGGTTTGGATCACAGTTGACGTGCTGCAGCAGAAAGCAACGGGATGGTGGAGAGAGCTCGAGGGTTTCTTTCTACTTCAGAAGCAGCCAGTGTGTGACCCAGTGTTGGAGAGGTTTTTAACCTTTCTATGAAGTAATATGAAGGATCTGAACATCTGTTTCCGAAAGTATTAGTTAAATGTTCAATCACTTGTTCAGTAGTTGATCAACAGTTAATTGGAATAGAAAGCAGTCAGCTAGTCTTTACAGCCAAAACTACTATATTTTTCGAGTCACAGTACCTTTGAATTCTGGCCATGTCTGATCATTTACACCTTTAAGCTAAAATACCAGACATTCACTGCTTCCAGCTTTTCTAAATTTGAGCATTTGCCACCACTCGGTATTTTATATCATTTTAAACTGAATATCTTTGGGTACTGGACTGTTAGTTGGACAAAACAAGCGTTCTGAAGGCGTCACCTTGGGCCCTTGGAAATGAGCCGCATATCAATATTGATTATGAAAAATCCATGTACAGCTTTAGGCTTTTCATCTGTATTGTTCAGGCCATTAGAACATAATAATAACATATCGTCTTTCCAGTTGCTTCATATTACCACTGGAAGGATCACATTAGCAGCCACTCAAGCGACAGCAGCCCATTTCCCCCCCATGTTCACCTCACCACCCCCACCTATTACTGCTTCCTGAAGATATATAGCCATCCATATACATGCCAATGAATCACAGTCCCGCTCTGCACGCGACACATTGCCCTTGGTTGGGTGTTACTTCCCAAGCTCAAGGTCTAGCAGCGAGGTAATTATCACAAAGCGGTGAGATAGAGGAGGATGTTAGAGGGTTATGTGTTTAGCCGAGGTGCGAGGAGGGGGGGGGGGGGGGGCGCCTTAATTGCTGGACGCGTGGTGTAGGATCAATCATTTGGTGGGTTTTTAAGACAGAAGACAAAAGGTCAATGGCTGGTTGTCAGCGAGAGAACAACAAAGAGCTGAATGTGAAGAATGTAGATCAAGACTTTGAGGGAAAAACGCGAGGAAGAACGGAATAAAACACATCCAGAGTTCACAGAGAGGCAGCAGAAGGTTGCTCATCATCGCGGGTGACAAATAGAAGTCCGACGTGAGCTCAGGAGAGGATGTATATCTCCTTTCACAGATCAATAAGTCCTGCAGACGCTGCTGTCACAGGCCTGGGACTGGTGCCCGCTCGTGTCTCCACCCGGCACCGTCCCTGCGACTCCCTCACCTCCTGCGTGACTGCCTGCAGGGCTTGCCAATGGGAGAGGAGCACGCTCAGAACAACAAAGCTTAGAGAAGGACACTACCGGGCTCCCGGCTGACGGAGCTGAGCTTTGATCATGATTACAGATCGCTGTGGCTCAGGGCAGGTGTCTTCCAGACTCAGCAACACCCTGCTGAGAGCCCATCAATAAGCAGTGGGAAGGATGACTGCTTGAATACTTTAAAACCTTAAAATCCCTGTGATCGCTCCGTACACGCCTGCTTTGTATTGTTAGTTGTTTCATTGCCTTCTGAGAGAGAGAGGGTGTTTACTGAAATTCAGGGGAGCTTCTGACTAGATTTCAGAAGCCCTTTTTTTCTATGAAGCAAAATCACAAACTCTTGCCCAAAGATGTTTTTGAGAACCACAGCACAGTTGCTTCATCCCGCTTATGTGTCTGACGTTCTTATCAGAACGCAACGTGTTTTTTTTTCCGTTGGGCTTTATTGACTGTGAGCTGTTATCGCTCAATCACACACCTCAGCAGTGAAAACTATTTCACAGCAACTATGCTGAAAGTAATTGTAAAACACCAATGCCTTTTTCCCTTGAAGTGCCGCATGTCTTGTATAAACGCTTCTTTTCAAACTGAACGTTTGCCGCCGGGGAAATCTCCACGCGCCAGTTGCCAGAAGCTGGCCAACAACCGCTTCAGGAAAAAGTGCTCAGCTTTTCTCAAGTCTTTCACTGTCGGTGTCTCTCTGGAGAATAAAGAACAAAGCTGTGGATTGACCAGTAGCCATATTTTATTTTTCTTTAGTTCACGCTTTTTTCCTTCAGGTTGAGGGCACAAAGACGAGGCTGAGAAAGTGAGATTCACACCAGCAGATGAAAGCTCCAAACCCTCGGGAACGCAGTCCTTTAAAATAATAAGATGTCAGATTTTCTTTGAAACCTTTGACATTTCATTTGAGACTGTTTGTCTCTACTGTTAAAGACCAACTGTCTTGTTAAAGCATACATTTTCGTAAATGGGCTATGAATACAGTCATCTTAATACTGTGCAGTTATATGACTGCTGGCAGCTGTGGAGGGAAACTTCACCCAGAAATAATCCATGCTAATTCAGAAATTGATATTTTCAGTGGTGTCATTTTTCTTCTAACAGATAACTGGCTAAAAACATGTCAATGGGTAGTCTATAAGTCAACAGAAAGAAAATGAAATCCCACTTTTCTGATATCAGAGACGGATATAAATATTCTAGTCACTTTTCCTGCCAAAAGGTCAAACATTTGCTGGTTCCAGCTTCGTAAATGTGAGGACAGTAAATAAAGAGTCTTTGCTTTTGGACTGTTGGTTGGACAAAATGAGCAGTTTAAAGATGCCTCTCTAAGCCGGCTCTGGAACATTTCTGATGAGCATCTTATATATATATATAAATATATATAAATATATATATATATATATATATAAATATATATATATATATATATATATATATATAAATATATATAAATATATATATATATATATATATAAATATATATATATATATACCTTTTACTTGTGATTAATCATTATCATAAATTATCATAAATTGGAGCCCTACTGTCAAGCTGTATTTAGTGCATATAGGCAGATGGATAGTGAAAAAGTCTACAGTAATGTAAACGTTCACAGTAAAAATCAGGTTTTGGTTCCAGGCCAAAAATAAAGAAAGATCAGAAAAAAAGAAGGAGCTCCTCCCTGGACAACCATACTGACTGGAATCCCTTGTAGAAAAGAGAGATACAGCCATTTGATTTTCATTATGAGGTAGAGCTCTCGCTTTGCAGCCTGATCCAAAAGTTGGACTAATCATGCAGGATGCATCTGCCAAGATACATAATAAAACCCTGCTCATATCCTAGAGGACATTTCCAGCACAGATCAACACGCAGCGAGTCCACATGCTTGTCAGGCGTTCTTCAGCTTTTTTTGACAGGAAAAATAATAGATAACTCATTTTCAACTGCATTGCCTGAGGAAGTGGATCTCAGAGCTGCAGACACAGTGGAGGCTGGAGGATGGATGCTGAGATAATAATGGACATTTAGTGGCCAAAACCCAGCAGGGTATTGCAGGGTCTCTGTCACCACACAGCTGTCTCTGCCTTTATTGACATTTTGTGCATGCAGCCCGGCTCAGTTTACCAGATGGTTTACAGACTCACCTTGATGTCACTGTTGTTCATGCAGTGTAACCGCTGAATGACGGATGTCAAACTAACCTGCCTCTATAATAACCACCTCTGCCACCTCACACCAGAGACCTGAAAGAGTTATGGAGGCGGAAAAAAAACAATATTGGGCAGAATTTCATTTCTGGGCCAGTCGACTGTGAGAGAAAGATGTCGGTGTAACATCAAATCAAATATCAGATACGGAGCGGGCAATCAAACTGGTACAACCTACGCTTTGTCCACTCAGCTGTGTGACTGACAGGCTGCCCCGTGTTATCAGCAGGCCTGAGTGGCTGCGACTTCTTGGCTTCTATTATCTCCCTCTTTGCACATGACGAGCCGTTGGACATCCATCATGAGTGAGGCTGAGAGCTCTCTGTTTGAAGAGACAGGGGGAAAAAAAACCCACACTGGCCAGCCACTTACTCTGTGGTTATCTTCAGACGTCAGATGGTGGAGCGCATCACGGTCAGCCTGAAACATGTTGAGCAGAACAGCTTTGGAGGACCTCACTTCCCTGATCCCAGCAGCTCTCACAGAGATCCAGCGATGTTAGGAAAAATAACATCGACTCCTAACCTGCCGTCACTTCATCAGAACGGCTCAGCCAGCCACTGGCACTGTGTTGTTTTGACAAGCAATCAGCTGAATCTCCTTTTATTTGTGTAATTTCACCCTGAAATAATCGCATCAAGTGCGCGCCTTGTGAAGGAGCCAAATTCAATTTGAGAAGCCTTTCTGACAATTTTCTAATAAAAGCCATATCTTCAATTTTGCTGCATTTTATGTGGTTTAACAGAGCCAGGAGGCACGAGGAGGCAGGAGAAGGAAGTGGCCCTGAGGAGAATGCCAACAAAGTAGCAGCGTTAGAGTAGCACTATCAGGACAGTCATGATAGCGACACATTCACTAATGATCAAGTCTGAGCTGGCGGCGCACGAGATAAGTAGATGTGAGTGATATCAGTGGCAGCGGAGAAACACGCTCCACCTCCCAAGGGCTTGGCTCCACATATAATCACAGTGTAATTACAAATCCTCCATTCTGCTTCACCTTAACAGGTGACACCCTTCTCTTTAGTTGTGTCTGTTAAAAGCCTTCTGGTTTCCTTCCAATTCGCCCATGTAATGGTGCTTATATACAGGCAGTCAGGACTATAACACCAGGGTGTGGAGACTGTAATGAGGTCCATGTATTTCATAAAAAAAAAAAAAAAAATCAATGCTTTGTTCTAGAAGCGTTCAGACGCTGCCAAGAAAAAAAATAATTTGATCCCATTTTCACTTTTGAATGGATTTAGATTACTTTGTCCCGCAATGATTTATTCAAAATGAAAGCCACAACACAAAGCAGACAAATAATGGTGGTCAGATGGTGGCCATTATCTTGGAGCTATACGCTGAAGATTGGTGTTTTCATTACGTTGGTGAGTTTGTAAAGCCTGAGAATAACTCATATTTAATCATTTCGATTCATCCACACCATGTCCCGCTAGAGACATCAACTTGTGAACCAGCTCAAGCAATAGCTTGAATATTTGATTAAAAAGCCCTGGGTTCAGTCACAGTGTGACTCTAAATCACTCCCAGGAAAACTTTCCGTATTATTCTGGTGTAACTGTAACTTCAGCCATGTTGCTGTTGCCACGAAGACCCCGGGCGAGCCCAGGGGACAATAATAACTGGGTTTAGCTGGCTTGTCAGGCCCGAGAGAACAACGTGCTGAGGGGGTCTCAGACTGGTCCAGACCTAGCATTAGTGCAGAGAGCAAAGTCACCCCGCCGGATCAAAGAGTACCTTTGTTCCAATGCTCCCTTTGGGAAGGAGCCGAACTCTCGGCTTTCGCTTTTCATTTCAGTTTTCTGTGACATTTTGGTTCTGTTCATGAAAAAGAAAACTACGAGTCGAGCAAGAAGCGAGCGAAAAAGAGAAAAGGGAATATGTGACGAATGATAATAAAGGGCATGAAAGAGGCAGAGGAAGAGGCGGAGCGGGCACAGAGGGCAGATTGTCTTGCTAATGTTCTCTGCTCTCACAACAGGTGAGGAAAGAGATGAGGTATCAGTCTGCTGATATCATTATCCCCTCCTATCACACAGCTATTTGTAAACTGCATCTGACCCAACAGGTCACAGCATGATCCTCATCTGGACTCCAACAATTGTCATGTCCAATTTATTTATTATAGCAATTCTCTCTGTGTGGAAATTAAAGGTGCACTATTGTGAAAGATATGGCCAGAATTTGATGAAGGTAGTATATCAACACAGTAACCAATGACTGTTGCTCACTATGCACTTTGCTGTATTTATCATTGGCTGGAGCTAGCAGCCATTAGCCAATTAGCTCTGTTAGCCATGAAGCTAGCAGCCTTATTTACTGACTCCACAGAGGTAGAAAAAAGAAGACTGTTTTGGTGGGTTTACTTTTAGACAGCTTGTATTAGTTCAGAAAAAGAGAGAAACCTCAATTCAGATGCTGTATGGTTGTATTTTTCTGCTTAGTGAGGAAAAGAAAAGTTAAAATATTTCCTTTCTTGACATTTTGTGAGTCAATTTGTTTACTTATTAGTCTCAATGGCAACATCAGATGGCATATCTGTCTGATGGCCCCTTTAATGAAAGTTTCCAAACCTCAGGCAGCTCCCTGGAGCTCTTCTACTGAGCAGTTTTTCAAACAATCCTATATATGGCCATCAGCCCATTCTGATCTTCATAAACAGATACAAATATGGGAAGAGCAGAGAGTCTTCTGTCCTGTTTATAGCCTCCTCTAGCTCTCTCAGAGATGAAGCCCACTTTGTGCATTCCTCAGACTTTGTGTTATGCTTTCACAGGGCAGCATTTTGGAAGGAGTGGCTCAAAATACATCCAGACATTCGGTCTTATGGTGAGCTGCATGGGCGTCCCATCTCGGGGCCTCTTATTCCAAAGCACTTTCACAGCTTTTGTCTGCTGGCGATCGTGTAAATGCTCGACTTCGAGCTCTTTCTTGCCGGGTTTTGTTTATGTCTTGCTGTTACAGCTGAATTTCTTCCCTTTTGGGTTCATGGGAAGGCCAGACAACAACTGTTGAGGCTTGACTACAATCTGCTCATGGAGGGTAAAAATAGACTTTGGGAGCTGGACTGACTATCGGCAGCCTGGCTGCGTGCTGCCTCATGAATCTACAGGCAACTTGTAGCTGAACTTTTTTTATCTTGATGAACAGAACGCAGACTGCTAAAAGTCTGCAGGGATTTCTCCAAATGCCGACCCTCCCTCCTCTCTCCCTCTTTCTCCCTCCTGGTCTCCCTCTCCTTCGGGCCTGCGCCTCCTGCTGCTGTAGAAACCAGATCCTATCACGGGAGAGCCCACCCAACTGCTGCTGACCAGCTGGAATGAGAGTCTGGGAAGCAAAGCAAAACTGGAGTCACACTGCGTCGCCTTGCACACAAACACCAAACCCTCCCCAGTCTCCACAAGTACAGCCGAGGGCCACAAAATGGAGCTTGTGTCAGCTGTATAAAAACTGAGGCATGCACACTTTTCTTCCAGAGACATAATTTCAAGCGTCACAATTACAGGGTTGTCATTTTATGATAATGACAGGAGTGACATTTTTGCTTATTACTCCGCCAAGGTGCCTTTGATGGCGGCGTTTCTGCAAGGCTTCAAGAAAAAGAGTCCACAATGCATCAAACTGAAGTCTTATTTGTATTGATCACCAACACACAAACACTCACATTCTCCCAAGGGTCTTGCCGCCTCCAATTTATATACGCTGAATTCATAATGGAGAAATCCTCGACTCCCTTAGTATTCACCATCACAAGCTAAATATAGATTTTAGCCCACTGCTGTAAAGACAAAAGAAGAGCTGTGAAATGTATTCAAATCAAACATTTACTCATGTGCAACACATGCAAGCGCACTCATTAAAAGCCTCAGATTAAACTTGTAGTGGTGCTAAGGATAGGGAAGTTGGGGATTGGATTGGGGGGGGGGGGGGGGGGACAGAATATATTTACCCTGAATTCCCAGCATTACTTAAGGCAGACAGCAAATGCAGGGCCAGGCCTCAGCTCGCAGGACATTAACACAGTGAGCCACATGCTGGCTAAACTAACAGCCACTCTCAAATACCAGTCCAAAAAGTGTGAAGGTAAACCAGCTAAAAATGTGTGAATGACTAATTTCTCCTTGCTGGTAGATGAGTTTGTCTGCTTTTTTTAAATCTCACATCGAATGTCAGGAATACGCAAGAAAGCAGGAAACAGCAGAAGGCAGAAGATCGTGAAACTCATCTCAGACGCTGTTAAAAATTCAATAACATTCTAACTTGGATGCATCGTTTTTTCAATAACATTGAAAGAAATATCAGGAAAAAGTCAGGATTTGCCGCTTTTCTTTGTCATTTATGACATTGAATGGAGAGCCTTTGGGTTTTGGACTGTTGGTTGGACAAAAAAAGGAATCTGAGGACGTCACTGCGGGCTCTGGAAAATTGTGATGAATGAATGCATTTTTATTTTACAGACTAAAAGATTGATCGGTCAATTGTGAAAACAAGCGGCAGATTAATTGATAATGAAAACATTCATTAGTAGGTTCATTAATCGGTTTGACTGAACAATGTTTGAGCGCTGTTTGAACGGCACCGGCGTTGTTAACTTCTACACTCGTCAGAGCTGGAAAAGGGGCAAAGTTCTGTGTTTCCACATGGGCGTCATGTCTCCATCACTGCCGATCAGAGCTAGAGCCGAGATAAACACATCGTTACTACTGCTGAGTCATTTGACCCAGGAGTAAATGCCAATTGGACCCTTTCCCACTGAAGGCAAAAGTCAGATGTTAGTGAGTTTGTAAACGGAGTAAAAGCTTTGAACTTTACAGGCGGCATCTGTCCTTTTCATGTATGCAAATACTGTCACCAAGTCACTTACAGGCTGCGGGCTGCTTGCGACAGACGAATGCCTGTGCACAGGTGACCCTGTCCTCCTCTGATCTGATCTTCAGCTGCTTTTTACACCACCTTCACCTGTCCTCACTGTCTAGCAGCATGTTTGAGTGACTCGCTGAGCGACAAAGTTCCTCTCCCAGAGCTGCACACTGACCCTGATCTAATTCTCCCGGGCACAGAGGCGACTCTTTTCCACACATTACCTACCCTGAGAGCTCCCTTCATGCAGCCCTTAATGCTATTCCCGGCCTTTCAGGGCTAAGATACAGGAGATACTCGGACACAGCGAGGCAAATTAAATGAGGCATCCACGAGTCGGAGTGGCAAAAAGGAGAGAAATGACTCGGATTCTTAGCCTTCTATTCGCTTTGCCTCTGTGGGACATTTAAGTTTACAACTGTGTAATGTATCCATGGTTTGAGGGGAAAGAAACTGAAGACAGGCAATTACTGCGGATTCCTTTCACCTAAAATAGTCTCCTCTCTCGGCTATTCTGCGCTGCCATCTTATTTGCAGATCTGTCTCCATACATCCAGCCCATATTCTATTTCCTTGCTGGCCTGCTACTTGACCTACGAGGAGGCAGCACAAAAGGAGTACTGACCCCACATTCCCCCCTCACTAGGAAGAACAGGGTATAATTATCTGTAGTGTTAAAAGCACGGGGCCTCCGAGACTGTAAAACAAGGCAGGAATACTGAGCAAACCACTTCATCCCACGGGGCTCAGACCCAATCCATCCAATCCATACTTATTCATTTATTCAGCCGACTCATGGCCTCTGACTCCCTCAGACAAGTCTAACAGGTCAAATGTGGGCTTTCCATCTTCCTCATCCCTAATTAGACAAAACATGTGGTGAGGTAAACAGGTATTCTATTTCGTTTCTTTGTTCTGTCCTCGTGTTTTCCGCTCACACAATAGCGTGCATCTGCCACACAAACAAGGACTGAGGCGCCTCAAACTGCATGAAAGGGGTTCATTGTTGCATCCCTACCTGTGACTAAAGCGTTGCTCACTGTAAGTACAGGCGAGGGCAGTGACATCCAACATGCCCTCCGCAATGGATGTCGCCAGTGATACAGAGATGCGGAGCCTCCACCATCTGTTAAACATCTGTCTGAGCGGTGATTCATCTGCTCACACATAGTCCCAGTTTTACGTGTCAGCGGCAAAGACGTGATGTGTGTTAACAATCACTTCCCTGCCTGCTTCCCCCCCCTCTCTGTTGACGCAGACGGGAACACGGGTAATCATCTCAGAAAACAAACTACACAAAGAATTTAATTAGGTTCAGAGTGCTGGGGCTACATCTAACAATGTCAGTCGCCTTGTTAGCAACGCAATCTGATTCAGACCCTCCATCAGGATGAATAACTTTTGATGAGCCCCCATGGTGACTTTTAATCTATCAGCATCATCGTGTCCGGATTTTTATTTCTACAGTAGCTCCAAATCTTATTCCCATCAGCCTCAGTTGCACTACGTATTTGGCGCTATTAAGCAAATGTTAGCATACCGGCGCACTAGACTAAACTTGATAAATGCGGTATTAAAATGCGTGAACAGGCAGACTGGCATTATGGAAGCGTGTTGTTAGTTCATGTCATCAGACTCCATTTCTGAACTATTGTTAGCTACTGTTCTCTGTTAGCAGAGCGCTGAGAGACACTGTCACTTCACATGACAGTCTGCTCAGACATGGCCAATAAAAAAGTGATAAATATGTGGAGATTCCAACATATTGTCATGTAGAGTCCCTTTAAAGTATGCATTTTTGTGTTAAATCAACCGCATGGACTGGTCTCTAGACGATTTGTAGAAAGAACTTGGCTCCATTTAATTTAACAATATGATAACGGAGGTTTTGTCCATGACAGTCGGACCTGCCATGACATTGTTATCGCCACTAAAATACAAAACTGCACACCTTTTCCATCTCTTTAGTTTGCACGTACAGTAAATGCCTGCCGGCCAAAACACATGGCACATGGGGAACAGGGTAACCGCTGGCGTCGTAGCACTGCAGCTGACGTTAGCATTTGGCTCAAACCACCAAAGTTGCTCACTCCAGCCTCACAGAGCTGCTAGCATGGCTGATTCTTGTTAATTAATGGTTTATTCAGTCTATAAAATGTCAGAAGTAGGTTAAAAAACAAAACGCATATCCTAATTTCCCAGAGGCTGCAGTTAAATTGCTTGTTTTATCTAACCAACAGCCCAAGACCAGAATGATAAAACACAACTGAGAATTGTCACTCGCTGGAACCGGCAAACGTTTGACATTTTTGCTTGGTAAATTACGTACAAATTAACAATTAGCACTATCGAAATTATATCCCAAATTCATTCATTCCCCACAACTGTCAGGCTCCCTTGCTCTCTGTTTTTCCGGCTGCATTAATGCTAGACACGAATCCAGACACACCAGACACATTTTCTGGAACAGTTCTGTTCCGAGTGACAAAACCAGCCCGATATGCAGCACGCCTGCTACTACGGCAGTGAAAACAATGACTTAACAGAGGAACAGACTGAAATAACCCTCCTGTCTGTCCTTTGGTCCCCCAGACTTCCTGTTTGACAAAACTAAATCCCTGTTGATGCTGGGCTTTCCGCCCTGCTTCTCTCTGTTTCTGTCCCTCGGTTTATTTCATCCGTTCTCTCTTTCTGTCTTTCTAGCTGAGCCCAGGTCCACACTTCGGGTCAGTGGGTACTGGCCCAATGTATTTGTTTTTCTGCTTGCAGACAGAAATGTGCGCAGCCACTGCGAGGAGGAGGAGGAATGAGGGAACGAGCTGGAGAAGGAGAGAGGAAGGACACAGAGGGGTGGACAGAAAGCAGAATTAGGGGAAAGGTGAAACAAGCCTGAAATAGAGAGTTTAAGACCACGAGCTGTGGAAATAATACTGTAGTAACCAGAAAGGTCAGAAAGGGGGGGGCAGGGAAAGATGTGTGCGAAAGTGAAGGGTGAAGGAGACAGACAGACCAGAGGGATGGAGAATATAGATTCCCTGCGCTGCACAGGCCACGTTTTGTTGACTACAAACACCCTTGCGGTGATGTCGGCGGGGGTCTGAGGGAACTGTACGCGGAGCGAAAATAGCTGCCGGCTGAATGAGCGCGTTACAGTGTTGCAAGAGTGGTTTGCACTTTAGGTGATCAATCAACCCAGAGGAAGAGACGTCCACTTTATAACCATCAGTGGCCGGAAACGTAAGCAATGAAGAGCGAGACAAAAACCATTACATTTGAGTCTTGTCTGTTGTGGAAAAGACCCGGCTTTCTCCTCCCAAACATATGGGCCAGAGTTAACTCATTAGTTTTATGCAATGCCGACATGGCGGATGAGACAGTGTAGTCCATCATCATCACATCAAAGTGGCAGGCTGACAAAGAGGAAGGAATACAGATCAGGTTCTAGGAAGTAAAAGGATAACACGGCGTGTCAGGGAGTGTTTACCCATCGCCTCGGAAATGTCTCGTGATCCGACACCATTAAACAATGACTGTCAAGAGACACTGAACTTCCAGACAGACTACTCCCCCGGCAAAAATGAGATCTTCATCCCCCCCCCACCCCACCCCAAAGCCTTTCTCATATGGATGCGATTTCCATTTTGTTGTACCTCTTGAAAATGAGTGCTGGTGCTGAGAGGGGAGTGGAAGCACACATTCTGGGACTGGGCGGGTTCCAGCTGGCAAGAACTCACAAAGCCGACACAAGGACAAAGCTCCTGGCTGTGCTGGTATGGCTCTTGAACAGGACAACACACTCCTGTGCCAAATAGCCCTTGGCAACATTATGGAAGCCACAATGGCGGCCCATCTGTAATTTATTTACATGTCTTTAAATTTATCGCTCGTGCACATGCCCTTGACACGAACTCTGAGCTACAGAGGTGGTGCGGACAGATGTGGTATATCTAATTTCATCAGCATGGCCGAGATACTTTATTACATGTGGTGCGCTCACCTCCGGGGGAACAAGAGATCTATTCCAGAAAGTGATACACTTCGAACTGCGGCAAACTTTATTGAAACAGACCCGGAGTTGTGTGTATCCTCGTTGCAGCTTCATATTGTTCATTTACTGATATTCCACACCGGTGTGGGCACACAAGATGCTGGCACAGAGGTGTAAACAGAGCCAATCAACCAGAAAACGAAATGGAGAGGCTTTTCCCAGAAGGCAATACAGCCAATTATTTGATAGTTCAGATCAACTGCAGCTTCAGCGGAGGCTGGCGTGGGAAGTATTCAACCACTGCAGCCAACAAGCCTCCGCACAACGCGGGGGCTAGACCCTGTGCATCGCATTGTTTCGGCCGCAAATAAACCAGCTCAATATGTTTTCATCTTCCCTTATTAAATTCTATTTCTCCTTTCTTTGAAGTTTGAGCAACTCGGCTTTGAAGAAATAGAAAAAAAAAAAAGAAATCCACACCAAAAGCCTTGCAACTGGTCAAAAGATTCTTGTGTGTCAAATAAATGACAAGGCATCTTTCTCTGAAACACCTCACATGGGAGCATCTGAAGGCAGAATGTGAAGACCCACAATTTCTGATCTCACTTCATCAAAGGACCGCTGTAACCCAGGGGTAATATTTAATGTAAAAGACATTTAATTTCTCTAATTCATAATAAATGCTTTTAGCCACAGCATTGAATATTCCTCCCCAAAACTGCGAGGAGCCCTGAGTACTTCTCCCAACAATGACAGACAAAATTAGACTCAATAGCTTCCCTGCTGACCAACCCTCCCATATGGCAGTGAAATATGCTGCATCGGGCTGTTTCATGCGTGTTTTTGTCCATCCCTTGGGGATATTACACCTATATACTGTACATCCGCACCTCCTCTGAGGCTGCAGCAGCTCATGTGGAGTCCTCTACTTGTACCCTCCACACAGCTCCAACAAACTCCCTGAAAAAAGAGGCGAAGCTCAGCCCATCATGGATCATATTGTTTGTCTGGCTATTTCAGTTTCAAGGACACAGCCGTTCAACACCTTCTCAATAAAATACAGCCTATATCCTTTGGCCTTGAGCAGCTACGTCTCCTGACATTTTTATCAAGTGTTAAAATGATTTCAACCCGGCTGACATTCTCCGTGGGTCAGGCCAATATTTTTGAGAGATTTCCAACATGTTTTGGAACACTTTATCACAGCCTCTCTTCGTGTGACTGGTGATGATCCTCCGGCTTCAGACGCCGCAGATCAACCTGTGGGACCTGTGGCAGCGTTATTTGATTGATCGTCTTAAAAGGGCAATGAGGTTTACTTGTCAGTGAAATAAGATGGAACTAATTTGCAATTCATGTTGCTAAATGGATATCACAAAACTCCACAGTTGACAATGAGCTGCAAAAGTTAAGCAGAGAAGGAAAAAATGAAATACTTTGAAGTTGGCAACACAATGAAATCTGTACAATAAGAACATCAGACAGTGCAGTAGGAGTCTTTTTTTCCCAGGCTTTTATTATTTACCTCTGGCTCCAGAACAGACATTTCGACTTGCTTCACTTAATCACTCTGTTTTCCAGCTCGTCCTTATTGTCTCTACTCTAACTGCTGTGTAGTTTTACATTTCTTTCTATAACTTGTCCATCTGTGTCTCCTGTGCTTATGGACCTAGTATTTGTGGTGTCCTGCATCACTGGCACTAGCACAGCCCTGTCTGATTGGTTCTCCAGCTAAGCGAATCAGTACACAGAATTAAAAACGTAATACCGTTGGATAAACCCCTTGAGCTTGACGCTGTATCCGTGATTTCACCTGCAGTTTCTCCTTATTTTTCCGCTTCTGCCTCCTGCAGCTTCTTTATAATGTTCTGCACTAGAGGTGACAATATTAGTGAAGTGGTATGAAAATGATTTCCAATTAGTCTTATCTATCTTAACAACGGTTTGTATATCCGCAGCACTTCTCCTATCTTGAATGGCGCATACGGCGTGCTGCCACCTGGTGGTATGGAGAGTTATTTCCTCTCACGCAGGCGCAGAACATAAAAGATTCTTGACCACCATCTGAAGTCTTAATGGTGAGTTCGAGTGAAGCCTGTTGGCCAGGACACAGGCGACATGAGACGAGCAACAGTCAGCCTTTGCAAGTTCTTTAATGTTGGTTTGGTGTATCTGGGCCCATTCCGGAACCATCCCACATTCAAATCAGTCATTTCCCTCTTATACGCCCTCACCAAACCACTGTCCCAGATACCTTTATTGGGACTTTGAAGCTTGAGAGAGAATTAGGCACCAATATTTGATGACACATGCCATCGAAGTTATTATTGAACAGTCTGTAATTTATTGCAACTGTGAGTCAAATGAGAGACGAGGACAAGAGGGGACACGTCAGCTACTGTCGCTGCCTCCAAAGTTTCAAAAGTCAACTTGACAAGCGAGCGAGTGCTGACGAGTTTGAAGAGGAGAAACGCTCCCTGGCTGGTTTATATTTGCACGCGGCTGAGAGCGCTTAAATCCCATAGAGGAGATCAATTTCTCGCTCGTTATCAGTCTTTTTTCAGCGCAGCCGATGGAACATCTCCTTCCTTCGAATACTGATTTGGACAAGAATTACCATGGCAACGGTAGAAGCTTCGAAGCATTCTTATCGGCTCTCCGTCAATCACCAATATCATAATGTGAAAGCAGTACATCAGTATCAAAAATGGCCATTGGAAAGTGACTTGGTAATGCCCCAAGGCTCCCATCACTATCCTTAATACTTAACTGGTGATGGAGCAGACCAGTCATCCAATCTGCTGAACTGTCAGTCACCTTCAGGCAATCAAACAGCAAAACTGTCAAAATAAAAGCTACCTGTCAGCTGCAAAGAGGACAGAAATAAAAAGTGTATACGAAAGCATAAACTGAAGGGTGGTTACGGTGCTGAGGGGAAGCATGTAAAAAACGTACACAGAGGTCTTAAACAGTGCCCATTGAAAACAAACGTTAAATAGCTTTCCTCCTGCTGTGCTCAGCTCTGCTCTGGGCACCCAGAAGACAAGGCGATGCTCTGCAGGGGGGGGGGATCAAAATCCCTAACAACCAAATCCAAGCCAAGACGAGAATGTTTTTAATGTCTGAACCTCCTGTCTGTGCCCCGGCAGCTCAGAGCCCGCACCGCTGCATAACTAAGAAACTACAGTGAAGGCAGTTGTTTAATGTAAGCAGCAGCACAGACTTCTCAGGCCTTTGATTTATGAGCCAGAACAGTCTCATAGTCTCATACTCAGACTTTAGCTCTGTGGCCGGCAGAGGAGATCTGGGCCTTTGCCATAACCAATTAACCAGCTCTGAAACAACTTGCCCATAGTGTCCTGGGAGAAAACAGCATCATGAGAGGGGAACAACAACAGTAGCAACAATAATAGTTATTGTTAAAGTTATCCTTTCAGTCGAGGCTGCAGCTAATGAGATAAAGCACTGATAAATCCCTTCAGCTGTAATCTGTTTTGTGGGATTGAGATAAATTACAGGGAGATATAAAGTGGATGTTTTACTCGTGGCAGCCCAGAGGCCCTCACTGGTAAGACACTCTTCATTAGTGGCCAACAATACAGAACAGAGGAAACACAAAAAGACACCGGCATCAGACGGTGAACCGTGAGGCTCCTCTGGATCTGCTGAAATCCTCATGCGTTACCTCGCCGACTGCTCGCCTCATTTACTCCCGCTCCCTGTTCCTGCTAATTGCTGAGATTTGATCATATCTCTCGGCACACACTTCTGTTTTCCCCCTGCGGATCTTTACTTCTCGGCGAGGCTCTTGCTTAATAATAAGTGAATGCTGAATGTTTCAATCATCAGGTATTTTCCCACCCTCTCCGAGCCCGCCTTGACATTTCTACACCCTTAGATAGAGGACAATACACAGAGCAGCCCACTGAGCTTCCCAATTGTGTCACTTCCAATTAGCCCTTCTGAGACATTTCTGCCCTTTGGCTCACCAGCGTTCAAGTTTAAAAGTACTGAGCAACGGCCCTTGTGTTTGCACGCCGCCTCCCCGCGCTCTCCCTCCATCTAAATCCATGCGTGTCTGGATTTGTGACTCCACGAAAGAGGGAAATCTCAAGAAAGACAGACAGGGATTTTTTAATCCTATAACCCAAAATAGCAACTTGCTGTAATGCTGCATGTATGGGGCTGCTGTGAGCTTAAAAAGGAAGCTCTCTTTACATAAAAGTGCATATTTTTTGAATAAACCGGCCAGACTTCACCTTAATCATCCTCCATATTATACATCATTAATACTGATGTTCCTAAGTAGCTAAGCCTTTTGGAAGTAGGACATGGCGCGTTGTGGTGGTCCTCTGTAGATTTATCCCTCTGAAAAACCTGGCAGCTCTGTCAAATCTGCCTGCAACCTGCTTTTCTGTCACATCACTTTTCTTAAAGCCAAACTGAAGTGAGGGGGGATTGTACACAGCAGAGTGGTGAGCCACAGTATGTGAGCAGGACTTCTGGAGTTAATGAGAGGGCTGCAGCGCCGCAGCTTCTTAAACTGGGGCAGCGAAAACTTGCAGCTCCAATGGAAGCCTTCCCTCAGACCTCACGTCCCCGGAGAACACATGTGAAAAACCAACAGCGCACATAAAACAAAAGCCGGTGGCGTGCGGAGCCGTGTCCGCTCACTCAGAGAAATCAAACAAACAAACAAACAAAAAGACATCTCTATAGGCAGAGCTGCAGCGTGGACAGGGCTCTGTTTTTCCCCAAAGAGAATGATAAAGGGCGTGGGTTTCTTTTCAACTTTCAGAGGGCGGATTCTGGATCAAACCCAGAGCGCAAACGAAGCTCGGTTTCAACAGTCAAACTCAAAACAAAAAGCTACGGCTTGATGCTCAAAGTCTGCTGTCAAATGATATGTTCCACCTTATTTACAATACGTGAGCCGGGTCCAAGCTTTCTTAAACAGGACCAGAGCCAAACGGGACTAAAAGCCATTCACAGAATGTTGGCAAACACTTTTGGCACAAACACCCTCAATATGAAATCAGAGCGAGACGAAAAAAGAAGTCCAATAAAAGCATTGTGCAAAACTGGGTGTGCATGTTGCTTTTAAACTGCAGTCATGAGTTAAGAAATGAAAACTGACCCAACATCATTAACTGAGTAACATGACCAACCTCTCGCTGGAGCACTTTTCATTTCTGACTGTGGAAACAACAGCTTCTCTGGGCCGACGGCAGGTTTGCTGGCCAAGAAAAGTTGGCCAGAGGTAACATTTCTATGGTTATTAAGATTTCTATGCCTCCTTGTTTCCTCACCAATGTGATTTTGTTTCATTACAAAACACTTCTCTCAGAGAGATTAAACCAAATTAGGAGTTAATTACAGCCCTTAAAACCTGCCAATTCTCCACATCTATACCTGTAGAGTTCTCACAGTGTAAAGCGAAACACTGAAAAAAAAAAAGTGATGTGCCAAAACATGATATCCTCACTGACCACGAAGTGAAGGTACAGTCCGGGTTGACTGCAGGTGCGAACACGAACAAAACAGCACAGCAACTCACCTCCAACAAACTGGATGCCGCCGGCCACACGTCCAATCGTACGTGAGATGAGGTCGGAGATGCAGCAGCCCATGAGAGCTGTGAGCGCCACCAGCAGGAGGAGGCCGCACCCCACACCCGTCACCACCGTGCAGATCCTCCACTCCAGGCTCGGGATGCCGTGGAAGGAGGCGTAGCGCCCGCACTGCTCCAGCATCACCGTGGCCTGCCTCTCCTCGTCCCTCACCGGGTAGGAGCAGCGGCGGAAGGTGCCAAAGGACACGGGCTTGTCCATCTGCGTCCCCAGCAGCCAGTAGGGCATGAAGAAGCCGACGCAGGAGGCAGCAGCACACAGCAGGGACAGCAGCGCCCAGATAACACCCGTACATGTCAGACTGGAGCCCATGGTAAACAGTGTGCAGGAGGTTCACACAGTCACTGAACTATAACAGCAGTTCTAGGAGCAGTCGCCGTGTTGAGGGAAGCCTTGCAGTGAGCATTTAACACCAGCAGTCTTCACCTGGTCAGTGACTCCGGGTCCCTGTCAGGACGGAGACAAACATCCAGAGTGAGGAATCATAGAAAGAAAATCACCTTTTGGAATAAACATGTCCCCCAGTTATTACATAGTAATACACGAAAGATAGTTAGACCAGCAAATTACTTTAAAACTTTTAATTAAATGATGAAAGACTAAACATAAGTGGACATAGTTTGATGAGAGCAGCCAGAGCTCCAGACTGACTGGGTGCACTGGTGTGCCCGACTTTCCCATCGAGGTGCACCAGCACATCATTTAGGTGCAACCAACTGAACACATTATTAATAATCGTAAAGAAAGATAAAAGATCCAAATCATGGTTTTCTGCATTTGAATCCAGGCTAGCACAACAAGAACCTGCAACAAACTCAACCGTATATAAACTGAACTAAATGAATAATCAAATTTCAGGTCACATCCTGGAGCCCTGGAGAGGAATGTCATTCAAAACAGATTCAATTAAACCATGTTTTGATTCATATGTAACAGAAATCCAATAATTAGGAAATCACAGGCCAATAAAAAAATCATCCATTTCTCTTAAGAGCACCAACAATTAATTAGCTACATTAAATTAATCACCAACTATTCGGATAATCAATTAACTAATTTGAGGGTTTTTTTAAGCAGAAAAAAAAATCTGATTTCTCAGATTCCAGCTGCTTAAATGTGATCTTAAACGTGTCATTTCTCCTCTGTGACAGAAAACTGAACATCTGTGGGTTGTAGACAAAACAAGTCATCTGTGAGCCTCTTCGTCACTGATTCACCATTTTTCAGACCAAACAACTAATCGATTAATCTAGAAAACAATCTACAGATCGTTAGCTGCAGCCCTGTTTCCCTGTACTGTCACAAAGGAAATAATAAAACACTTTAACAACATGCAAAACAACTCGTGTAGATCCAAAGAGGTCGTCTACAACCAGAACAACTGTGAATATTTCATCTGCTGCTGTGAATTTAGTTCCTCTTCTAGAAAGAGGCCACAGCGTCTCTGTTATAAACTTCAAAGTCACATCAAAACTACTATAAAATCATATGAAGTGCCACAAAACACACATGTGATCCAGGAGCCACACCAGGAGCAGCGGCAGTGGCTCTCGTCAGGGGTGACCTCCCGGAGCACGCTGCATTATCGCAGTGCTCACACTGTCGGAATGTGAATAATGAAAACAAGGCGAAGAGAGGGGAAAAGAGGGAGAGAGAGAGGGGGGAGAGAGCTTACATGTTGGGAGAGCTCCGGAATAAGGTGCGCTCGGTGTCCGCTCGGAGGTTATTTCCATCTGCTGACTCCAGCTGTGCCGCGTCTCCGAGCAAACTTTTCTCCAGTCGAGGGGACAAGAGGGGAGAAACGCGTTCGACCTGAGAAGGTTAAATCCCCCCCCCACTACCAAAAGAGAAAAAAGTGCGAGCGGGATCCGATCACAAATCACTTCCTCTTCATCAATGTATCCAACCGAGGCGCGGATCAATTATTCACTCCTGCGCGGTGCAGAAACGTGCGGAGCTGACTGACTGAATGACTGACTGAGTGACTGGACCCGATTCTACATTCCTGCTCTGAGAGAGGGGAGGGGAGGGGAGGGAGGGGAGGGAGGGGAGAGAGCGAGAGCCAGGGAGAGAGAGAGAGAGAGGAGGGGAGGGGAGAGGAGGGCAGGAGAGGGGGCGAGTCCATGAAACACTCTCGGGAGGTGACCATCAATCACGCAGATCCCCACCCAGGGGCTGGACTCACCACTACTATCATTCCCGACATGCTGCTGACGCATTCACTGACGCCTCGTAAAACTCAACTGATGACTTGGAGATAAACAGTGCTGAAAAGTCCCGGACCCTCATTTGGGTTTTTGAGGCGATGGAAGTTTGGAGAGTGAGGGGGAAAACTCGTGTAAATAACAAAATGTATAACTGATATGTCACCTACATGTCACATATTTTTTTTTTTATCATGAAATAATACTTAATATATTTCTAATGTGGAGATATCAACTTAATTTATAGAAATCCATCTAAAACATTGATGTACAAATCATGAGAGACTGTTTATCTGGGAAAGTAGTATACATCATCAAGGAGGCTGCAGGTAATCTGAATAAATTGCCTCCAGTGATGTCACTCGGTTGCATTGTGGGTAATGTAGTACCCACAATGCAATGCAATGCTACGTTCCTAGGTAGTCCACTAGACTACCATTACCCTAATTTCACTGTTGGACTCATAGTCAGTTTAAAAAAACAAATCAAAATCAATCCAGCTGAACCAGAAATATCACCCTTTTATATTCGACACATTCTTCTTCTTTTTCAAAACCTGGTGCCTACATTACCCAGAATGCAACATAGCCACTGGGTGATGTCACTGGAGGCAATTTATCAGATTACATTCATTGAACTCCTCAAGACCTGTAAACATGCTGAAATGTGTAAAATTGGTGGAGTTTCACTTGAATTACTTGTTATTTTGAAACACACGACGGAGAAAATTAATATAAATGACTTCATGTGAGTCATCAAGTGAAAAGGTTTCTTGCATCAAGATGGTTGTTTTGTTTCCACATATTCGTAAGGATATTTATTTTTGAACAAGTTTGTAGTTATTATTGTTAGAAATGTTGATGGAAATAAGTTTTCTCACAGTTTGGAGTGAATGTGGTCAGTATGTAGTTAATAGAAATAAGCAGATATTTTTGGAAGAATTTTTTTTACTAATGTGTTACAATGTCAGAGGTGTAAGTATCGCTTTACACTTGACTTATGTCAAATGATCCTAAAAACATAATGTGGTGCCAGTGTCTTTGGCTTATGTGTCATACTTTCAAGTTAGATAGATAGATAGATAGATAGATAGATAGATAGATAGATAGATAGATAGATAGATAGATAGATAGATAGATAGATAGATAGATACTTTATTGATCCCGGAGGAAATTCAAGATCACACATGAGGGTTGGGTCAAAAAATAGAAGCTAAATCTGCATATTTATGGAAGTTCAAGTTTCATTCAGTCAGATCACTGACTGTCAGTGATTCTTAAATTACGCTTTGGGAAATCACCTCACAAACCACAATGCCATACATCCACTATGGTACATCCCCAGTAACACAATTCTATTAATCGACAGGATGAAATAAATGGATTCATGCTGTTTTATTCTTCCCATTACACATTTAAACAAACAATTTTATTATGTGAAATTTGGATGTTAAAAACAGATGCACTCACAAGCAGCTCTACTGGGGGGAAAGGGGCTATAGTAAGTGACCTAATAAAGTATTGCTTTTCCATTTAGTAGAGTAAGCTTCTTATTGAATTTCCAAGATATTAATTATTTATTGCTGGAAATATTTCCAAGTGGAATATTCCCAAAAGCATTTGAACGCAACATTGCTCTCTGCTCTCACTCGGGGTTAAACATTTCCATTTATGTGTGTGTGTGTGTGTGCGTGTATGTGTTGGCAGAGGAAGGTTTACCTCCCCTGGACAAACTTTAATTTGAATATCTCTATAAGTTATGGTCCCGTCTCTCTTATCTTTTATGGTTAACCTGAATCAGAGACCGACCCAATAAACCCGCCACACGGGCCACTTGAGCCCACTGAGCTGCCTTTTAAAGCACATGACTTGGAAACTTGTTACAGGACATGTGGTAATTTAATAACACAACGAGCTTTATGAGCTTAACGATTGAGGAAATAGTTTTATTTGTTTGATATCGTTACCACTGTGATCATAAACAGTCTTCTATCTCCTACAGCGATGGATTTTCAACCGAACTTAATGACAGCACAGCGGAACGTTTCATCGTTCGCCTCCAGAAATCTACGAGCTGACCGGACGTTAATTGCAGACGGACCAAAACATTTTCTGAAAGTTGACGTGGAGCTGTCTGTGTACAATGGCTGATACCAAAGTAGAAATCTCAAATGATGGCTCCGCTGGGATACAGAATCCAAATGCGTCCCCTCAAACCAATAACCCGCTGTCGAGGAAGCTCAACAAAATACTGGAGACGAGGCTCGACAATGACAAGGTGGGTTGCAAGAGTTTAGCCTCTTGCTAGCTAGCTAACGTTAGCTGCGAGCTAGTCGCGTCAAATCTGGAGGTATTTCGGTTCTCGGGCTGTACGGTTTCCCTCCCAACAGGCAACTGTCTGGGGAAAACGACATTGCCTCTCACTGGTTTTTAGCTAAACATAGAAACGACATTTAAAAAAGTGTTTTCTTTTAATAGGTATGTTAGCTGTCATTCAGTATGTACTGGGTGTCGGGGTTACTCCCCATCAGGAACAGGTTCTCATGCCGAGATAATGAGCTGTTCGACCAGAACTGACGAGGGGGAATTGCTTATTTCATGCCGTTGTGGCTGCGATGGCTTGTTGACAAGGGGAGCAGATTGTCAGAGATAAAACATTAGTCGCAACACGCCGACTTAACAACTAGTAAATGAAGTAATGCCCTCTCTGTGCTTTCAGGAGATGCTGGAGGCTCTGAAGGCGCTCTCTGTGTTCTTCACTGAGAACAGTTTGCGCACCAGGAGAAATCTTCGTGGTGACATCGAGAGACGGAGCCTGGCCATCAATGAGGAGTTCGCACAAATATTTAAGGAAGTAAAAGAGGTAAAAGTTTTACAAAAACACTTGTATTATCCTCAGACAGCACTGGAGTGTAATACTTAAACCAGTCAAAGCATCTGTGGCAGTGGTTCTTTTTCAACCGAGGCGGATGGAAAATATTCACATGAGGACAAAGGTTTATAGTCTCACCTTTAAAATGCCAAACTATATTTTATAGTCACATTATATTCCATTAATGCAACTCTGGTGATTTGCCACTGCATCGATAGAAACATGTTCAACTCCCAGTGACACAGCTGTAGTAGTGATGTATAGCAGCAGATCGGATTTTAAAGTTCAGCTCATAAAATGGAGATTTAATTTCAAGGAGATTTTTTAGCAGCAATATTTACATCCCTAGGTGACAGGATGCAAATTAAGGTTCCAGTCTCCATGATGGCAGCCTGTTTGTGCCTTCTAGTTTCTGAGATTATGTGTATTGATGGGAGTATTTTTCCCTCAGCACTGTTGTAACTGTGACTTCACGTTCTCCACAGGAGCTTGAGAGTGTTCACGAGGATGTCCAGGCCATGAGCACGTGTTGTGAAGAAATGACTAATAGGTTAAAGGTATGTTTTATTATCTCCTAATTTCTCCTGCATATGTAATGATTTCCTAAACATAAACTATTAGCTGGTATTAGTTTGGTGGTACTAGATCTAATGTGTAATGTTAAACACTTCATATTTAAGATTTATGAAACATTTTTATGTTTTCAAGCCATCTTTTAGACACAATACCTTTTCCTCAACAGGCTGCGAAGGAGCAAACTCAAGACCTCATAGTGAAAACTAACAAGCTACAAGGAGAAAAGTGAGTTAATTCTAAATCAGTACGAACATATGTGTGTGTCTACATGTGTGTTACTGCACAAAGTTAACCTCGTAACTTGACTTAAACATGTTTGCTGGATTTGAAAAAAAAAAAATAGACATAAGCTATCAGTAAATGATACCAGTAATTCAGCTAGTTGTGGTAAACATACTATCGTAATTATTTGGTTGTGGTATTGGAAAGGACTTGATTCAGCTACTTTAACTTTTAAGCCAGGTGTTGACGTACCCCAATGTAAGCATCACGTTAAAATCCAATGTCAGTCATTTAAAATGGGGAAAAAAATAATAATTCAGTGAGCACAAAGTCTCAACAACAACTGAACCTTTTTAATGTAAGTTAGTGTTTGGCTGTCATAATAGATTACATGGGACAAGTTTTGCACTCAGCATTGTTTACTCTTGTACAAATGTTGATGTGGGAATTAACAGAGTGACTCAACCTTATTCTATCAAGTTAATTCTCAATCTGCTTGTAACTTAATTATTATAGAAATTTAAGATAAGACCATAAGATGAGGCTGTTGCCCTGGAGACTAAAAGTTTTTTCAGACTCTCAGGGAGGTCATGGAAAGAAAATGGAAAATGTATTCTAAATTATCTGCAGAAACTTCAGAGAAATCTCACACGGCCCGTTCTCCCCTCATCTTCTCTGAGGCTACAAATCATTTTGGAAACCTATTGCATACTGATAAGTATCTTCATCAGTCCAAAGCCAGATATCATCATTTCACCCTCTTTGGTGACTCATTTCCACAGAGGAATTACTCCTTTTTCTTTTTCAGACAAATATCACTTTAATCAAAGCAGACGGCAGGAACAATATGCTCCAATCTGCAAGTGATAAGCTTTTATTGCACGCGTGTTGTTTGGATAGTGAGACATTGTTTGACTTGCTACTCCTTCATTTTGTTTTCTAGGAGTTCCTGCTGTTAGTTTCAAGTAGATTTAAACATCTAATTAGAACCAGCTCCTGACATTGAAAAGTATATTCTGTTAATTTAGAATATTTACACCAATCAAGATACGACCAACCAAGTTACAGCACAAATAAGTTGAGGAGTACATTTCTACTCTGTGCAACTTCTCTTTAGTGTCAAAAGTTAGATAGATGTGGTGCAGGGCAGGAAGAGCTGGCAAGCACATCTTTATTTTTGATGAGGAGGGATGAATGATTCATGAGGTAGATGAATATTTCTCCCACAGTTGTCTATTTGCATAAGGAGGGCAGCAGTCATCATTAATGGAGCTTAATTTGTTTTATTCGTCATGTCCTGTGATGTTTGGCCCTGAGATACACATCAAAGTAGCCTCTGTTTACACTGCGTCGCTGTCTGATCTTATTGAAGCGAGCCTATTACAACCAGAGCGCTGCTCATCAGTGCATTCTCGCATTTGAGCGTGTGCATTGAGATCTGCTGACAACACATACTAGGAGCCATCAGATATGCAGATCTAATATATACAGCTCACCATGACGTAGAACCAGAGTGTGTATCTTGGGTGCTCACCCAGCCGCAACTCCTGGAATACTGATGGATCTTTTTTGGTTGAACGCCTGCCAATAAAATTAATGTAGGTATCATTAATCTATGAATTGGGTGAGGTGTTGACAGGGATGTGAAAATAAAATACCCGTTCCCATTCGCTGATGGCTGATGAGTGGGGGCTGTGCAGGGTTTCATTAGCATTTGTGGTGGCTGTGACCTCAGTGCTCAGTGACCTTGTGAGTTGACATAGAGGCAGGGGCACGGGCAATGATAATGTAGATTCCCGGCAAAAGACACTGCTGCCAGCTGTGATGTACAGCCGCAATTCCATGCTCCGCTGGCACAGATTCAAGACCGCCTTGACGAAAAGGTGACAGATGAGGGGAGTGAGATTGAAGAGGAAGGAGATGAGCTCAGAGTGTGAGAGCAGTGAAAGATTCCAGTTGGGATAAAGCCACTAGTGAATACGTGCAGACAATGAATTAATACAAGTCATGTGGCTTTGTGCAGGAAGTCTTGTTGAAGGTAAGTGGTCAGAGGTTTTACATGAATGCCCTTCTGAGTGCCCCCCTGCTTTGTGTCTTTCTTTGCATAGTGGTCCCATTGGGACTTGCTGTCCGTCCGCATGACATTTTCATTCGCAGAACCACAATGACCCCACAGCCAGATGGGAAAGTGTCTGCACGCTGGGCTTTGACCTTGTCTTTAGCAATTTTGTCTCAGAAGAGCTGCCAGGGGGAAGTGTGCAGTCAAGCTGTCCTCCTTCAGCTACCCGACAGTCAGCCCTCTGCACCAGACCACTCTGGTCGTCTTGGACAGATCTATTTCAGGTCACACAGTCCTCTGCAGTCCCAAGACACTCTTTTTTTTATGATTTTCTTCTGTTGACACTTGTAGCTGGGCTGCATTTGCAGTATAATCTTGTGCTTATAGGGCAGCTCTGCTGAGCCTGGACAGCCGTTTTCAGAGCTCTGCGGTTGCTCCTGATGTGTATTTACTGGGCAGAGAAGGCCTCCCCTGAACTGTTTGCTATCTTATCTGCCAGCGGCACTGTGTCATTTGTCAGCTCTAATGAAATAGAAAGGAGCCGCGGCTTGCTTACAATGTTTAGAAACAAAGGTGGAAGCAGCGAGCCAATGAGAGCAGACGACCTGTGTTTGTCTGCCGCCGTTCAGACGTGCTACTCTTTTGTTTTGGGCTGGTCCTGTTCATAGAGGCTGTCAGCAGGCGCTCTAAATAGGTGTTGTGTGTTGTTCCATAATGAAACCTAACGCTACCCACCTGCCCTGCACTGTGTGATCTTGGCATTAGCTTGACATGTTACCTGTAGAACAAGTCGAGACGTCTCACTAACGGATGTTTCTGTGCACTGTGTGACCTCACCAGCAGTCGCAGCAGAAGGTGTTGGACTCTTGGTTAACTTCTCCAGCTATTACTGCACCGCTCAGGCAGCTACAGGAGGCCTACCTGGCTGTATGCCAAAGAGCAATGTAGATAGATGTAGTAACCACACCTAAGATTTACCTGCATTTGGCTTGTATCAGCGACTTATTTCCCACCGTAATTCTTACAGCATATGATGAATTATTAGACGTGGAACCCTGCGGCACACTGAGAAGAAAAAAAAGAAAGAGTAAATGGTGCCAGTGTGACTCCTGTGTAGGTCATTAATAAATCAAGAGCTTGGAACCCCTCGAGAGAACAATCTGGGACATCTGAGTGTAAATGACAACCTGCGTAAAAATGACACTTGAGCCTTATTAAGCCTCAGCTGGCTGTTAATGATGGTATGGCTGTGAGTGTGCCTTTGTGTCGTCTGATGTGACTGACTGCGACTGCACTCTGTGATCATTGGCGCATGGCTAACTAACAGCTAACAGCTTTGTGAATGCCAGATTTCCACACTAGCCTTTGAAATGGCCCTTAATAGATTTTAATGGATATTCGACCCACATGGTTTACAGCCTCTGAGATGGATGGACATTCCCCTGCAACGGAGAACACTCGATCTCCTAAATATTCATTCTATATGATTATCAGCCAGTTCTCAAAGTAAGAAATGAAAAGTTTCCTGTTTGATAAGCAGTGAGCTTGGTGGATGTTATTCACTGATCAGGCTCTCAGCTTTTATGAGCCGATCAAGCTGTTGATGAGATTGTGCTGTGTTCTACTGCTTGAACGATTTCTGTGCTTGAACAGACAAAATCAATTGACCTAGATGGGAAATCTGAGCACATTCACAAACAGACACAAACAAAGAGACTAGATTGGCAGTGATGAGTCGATTAATCAGTAAGTCAATCAGAAGAAAATTACTTGCCACTTATTTTTATAATCCATTAATCGTTTCAGTGATTTTTCAAGCAGTAACGTCACATTTGTTGGTTTAGGCTTCTTAATGTGAGGAATTGCTACTTTCCTATGTCATTTATGGTATGATAAATGAGGAGTCTTTAGGTTTTAGGGCCCTGACACTCCAGGCTGACGTCCGCAGTCGTCCAGTGTTATGGCTGTCAGTGAGCGTCTGTGGCCCTGGATGTTGCGGTGAGTCCCACATCACTGGCTTTACTCCGCTCGAGTCAGCGACTTTTTGGCTGATCGAGTGTGTAGAATCAGCAGCGGAGCCCGTAGATATAAGAAATCTCTCTGATTGGCCGTCCAGCTAAGTGACACAGTGCGTGAGAAGAGAAATGGAAATAGTAAAAGGAAAACCCCTTGAGCCTGATACTGTAGAATCCATGATTTCAGCCACTGTTCTTATTTTGCACCTTTCTCTCTTCACTGGTTCCAGTGCAGCTTCTTGTCTTGTATTCTGATATATTCTTGATTAGAAGCGGCTATATAAGTGAGAGCGGTGTTAAGAAAATGCCACTCTATCATAGCAATGGTTTATAAATCTACAGTTTAAGGACTTCTGGTTGCATTGTGTATATTGTAGTTTTTTGGCCAAGGCTTTTTACATTTACATTTTATTGACTAAATGGTTATTGGGGAAATAATCACTGAGTTAATCGATAATGAAAATCAGTGTTAGTTGCAGCTTTAACGAAAAAGAGGCATGCTCTTTTTTTTTTTTTTTTTTTGACTTGATTTTAACCCATCATGTCATATTATGCAACCTGGATCTAACTTAACTTTAACTTGGTGGGAGTTCTCGGTGAAAAGCTGACATCTTTGAGTTCATTTTCGTTGAAGTCGCTCACTTAGAGTCTATACATACTTTACAGAGTGACGTTTCACTCAAGTTTGTTACCTCTCTCTGGTATTCAGTAATTGCAGTCTGCAGAAGAATGTGTCATGTCCTGACAGCACTGTAGAAAATGATCCTGCTCCTCCAACATTCCCTTGGCCTCTGCTGCTCTGCTGCTAATGTTCCCACAATCCACCTCTCTTCACCTTGTACAGGCGTGTGCAGCCTGTCTCTTTGTTGTGATTTACATCCTGGCGGAACGGGTCTGTCATTCTTGGCCTGGACATGAGAAATTGGGGGCATTTGTTATCTTCTAGAGGTGAATCTGTTGCAAAGTGTGACATGTTAGAAACATTTTTTCACTGCTGGTGCTCCCAAAATGAAAGCCATATTTCTGACATAGGAGTTTGAGTACATTTATATAACTGCCTGTCAAGTGGTTTTACCCTGAGAATACGCTACTATTAGTAACAGAAAAAGATGCTGCTTCGTCAAAAAATGGAAAAGATTTTGTGTTTTCTGCATTTCAGTAAATGATGAAGGAACTTCATTGCACTTTATATAAAACATGAAATCCATCAATGGGTAATTCAAGTCAGTCAACTCTTCACATGAACTCGGTGAACACACACTTTAATGCCACCAGCAGTTGGCAGAAATGCAGTCTGTGGGTAAAATGCTTCATGAATGAAATTCCAAACTGTGGCATGCTGAATGTGATGGATAAGGCTTCTAAAGCCTTTATGACCAGTGGGAGAATCAGATGGGCAATTTATTTTATGTCCCAATAAAACTGGCTCAGAGAACATTTTTTCCCCCAAATTCAGTGTAATGTATGTGTGGTGTTTATGTCTGTTCTTCACTCTTGTGAAGATAACAGTGACTGGGCGATATGGCCTTAAAATAATATAGCAATATGTGAAGGCTGTGTTGTAATACACAATATACACACTATCTGTATAGACAGATTTTTTTAAATCTCCTCAAAAGCGATTCTTGAATGCTTAGACTGGAGGACAAGATCGATTGTTGGGAGTTTCACAGAATATTAGAATATATCATCAGTAATGTGAATATAGTGAGGAAAAGACAAGTATTAGAACAACAGTTTAGAAAATGACATCACTTTACTGTAAACAGCCTTCAAAACCAGGAAAAAGACAACACATGATATAACATGATATACAGTAACAGTGTCCAAGAATCAATCAAAGACAATATATAGCCTCATATCACAATATTGATTTATTGCCCAGCCCTAATAATAATTCAGCATCCTTTAATGATAGAAATGCCATGTTTGCACCGCAGTGTCTCACTGTGAAACAGATGATCCAATTAGATTTTTGTAAAAGCTTCCTGCACACATTTGCATATCAGTGATAAATTCTCCTTTCTTGAGACAACTGTTGCTCCTCGCTCTACAAGAGGTTACAGATTTCATATTAATATTGATCATGTGTATGTGAAGATGAGCATGTTCATGTGGAAAGACTTCCTCTATTTATACATCGCTCAGTTTAATTAATGGCCTCATTTGCATTACTTTTTAATTTTTTATGTTTCACTGTAATTGTGGGGGGATAACAGGTAGCTGGAGTGTCTCCTGTTTTAATTTGTTATGTCTCTGTGGCATCAGTTCTCTTTCAATTCACTTCTCTTTTTGCTGTGTTTTTGTAAACGTGGGCATTTTTGTGACAGGTTCCTTTTTAATCCCCCCAAAAAGGTATTTTATTAATAAATGATGTGCTGTTATTACAAGTGTTTGTGGCAGACTTCAAGATTGCTTTTGACAGTCTGACAGTGAAAGCATTTTTAAGCAGAGGCACAGCTGTTGTATCTCTATAAAATGAAATATTCATCATTGTCACTGCTTTCAACCGCTTATAACCAGGTTGTTTTAAAGTAAAAATTTAAAATATGCTACTCAAGCCTCCCTGTGAACGGAAAATTAAGTCCCCGCCAAGCTGTCGTCTTTCTCTCCTGCGACAAAACCTCAACACACGAAACGCGTAAAGGGCAAAGACTCCTCGAGGTTCCGCATGTGAGGCTTGGCGAGCTGTACAGAGAAACAATAAATCATAGAATCCTCTAGCAGATTTACAACCCTTTACTTTCAGCTGGCTGAGCACGGGTAATAGCAGTGTGAGAGACAATGGTCAGATAATGTTGGGTTCTTCTCCTCCACCAAAACCAGCCGGTGATTTACTGATCCAGCCTCGCTTTCACAGTCGGGTGGAGAGAATATAGACGAGGTGGTTTGGATGGAAAGACAGGCGCAGAGGGAGGACTCGCTCTTGTCCTGCTATCCCGTGACAGAGTTCCCTGTTTGACTGCGGCTGTTGCCATGGGTGACTATTGTGTTGAGACACTTATAGTGACACTGATAGTGATCCCCCTGCTGTTATTGATAGCGACAAAACCTGGCGAGTATCCGGCTCCGTATTCATGTTGTTTCTCTTGTCTGCCTCTGTTATTCACTTTCTCGCTGCTGCACATGATATCCTCACTCAGTGTCCCACCCTGCCTCTCCGTCCCACTCAGCTCACTGTGTGCGAGGAGCGTGACTGCCATCTGCTGTACGATGTCAAACACTACACCTTGTTGACAACACGCACCATTTTATTCTGTTAAATAAAAGTATACACTTATCACTTTTTATTCCCCTCTGACAGGATCTCTTATTTTTCGCAGACAGAAAAACATAAACGTGATGGCAACAACACTGATAAAACTCAATGATGAAAGACTGAAGGAAAAGTCTGAATGCTTCCTGAGATAAAAATCCTCAGGGACCTTGAGAAGAAATAAAAGCAATCATAATGACAAGAAAGGGTCCGACTGAGCTGAACAGACTCTAGATGCCAAAACATTACAAGAAACAAATAATCCTTTATAGATATTAGACTGCAAAAATGGCAAAGGAAGCAGATTACAACATGCGTCTCTTTTCCCTCAGTCACCGCCTGGAGGTGAGAGCTCAGGTTGCTCAGGCTTTCCTTGACAAGTTCCAGCTGTCTAATGAAGAGATGGCCACTTTGCGAGGGGCTCGGGATGCAGCTATTACTGAGGTAATCTCCATTAATATATATTCTAATGAACTGACTCATCCGAAGAATCCTATCCTCTGCATCCACAGGTAGGATTCAGTATCAGGGCTCCAAGTAAAGGAGTATTTTCATTATTTTTTGATTAATCGTTTAGTCTGTTTAATGTCAAAAAATGTGAATGAAAACTCTGAATGGACTTGACTGTCTGATCCACAAGATGATGAATCAGAGATATCAAATAGCCTCAATGGGCTTTACAATCTGTACAGTGAACTAAACTCTTTTAACAGGCAAAAAAAAAAAAAGATGGAAATAGTCAAAGTGAACTTAAGTGTCTATCAGACCATGCAATTAGTGCAAGTAATTACACAGAGGATTGAAATTGCGTCTCACCATACATCAAATGTGCAAGTGATATTTTAACACACAGCATAAACATAATATTGCACAGATATAAACAAATAAACACAACATATACAGACAGAAAGTGGGCGTATACATTATACAGAAATATCCACAGTGTGAAACCTCAGGATGAGCCACAGTGGAGGGATCCCTCTCCCGGGACAGACAGACAGACATGCAATAGATGTCACATGTACTGACCAGTGCAACAAAATCACAATTTACAAAGTAAAATATACACAAATATTTTTTTTATATGATTATAATATGCACATTCATAAATTAGCGTGTGAAATACCACCACGTATAAAACATGAGTTGTAATATGTTAGTGTTTTGACAATAAAAGTTTTTGTTTTTTTGCAAATCTGCATCCCACATTGGCCCTTTTTACATTCATTAATGTGTTGTTCACTTTCCCAGGACTTCTTCAAAGCTCTCAGCCGAGTGAAGCACATCCACGAGGACGTGAAGATCCTCCTGCGAACCAACCAGCAAACTGCAGGGTGAGGTGCCAGTTCACTCCAGAGAGTCACTCCGCGCTCCACTTCCTCTGACAGAATGAAATAACAGTGTCTTTTACAGTAATTCTGTTCTTGATGTTAAATTCATGGCATTTATTTTTAACCACAGTGGTGGAACAGACAAGCGGAAAAAAACTTGAAGGTCTTGTATTTATGTCACTGTCAGGGATCTGACACTGGGGTTATGGGTATGTAATGTGTGGTCTTGGTTTGCGTGCCTGTTCCAGGTTAGAGATCATGGAGCAGATGGCCGTGTTACAGGAGACATCGTATGAGCAGCTCTACCGCTGGGCTCAGAGTGAGTGCAGTAACAGAATTAATACCACAATCACACTATGTATACATTGTACAAGGTCTCCACACTGAACTACATGGGGAGAAATACAAAGCTTTGCTCTTTTAAGTGAGAGTAATGGCGTGTATGGGACACATTTGAGGACACATGTGACTCATAACCTTCTGACTGAGTTTTGCCAAAAGAATGTCTCAAACCCAAATTTTTTTCCTCAGCGCAGCCATGTGCTTTGTCATTGAAATTAAAATGGAAATAAACCGTTAAGATCACAGAGACCTCATTTGTGACAAATAGAAAGCGTTTACTAAATTACAGTATGAGTTGCTCTGCAGATGCTTATTTTGCTTTTGAGGTTAAGATTTGCTCAAAGAACCAGATCCAGAAATTTGGCAAGTGAAAATTTGGTGATGGTCAAATGAAAGAGCATGTTGGTTTGAATTTTCTCTGCATGTAGAAGAAGTTAGTTTATGTTGTGAGGGGTCTGCACAAGAGGGCATTAACTTGTGTTTCCAGCATTAGGTAAGATCTGACAAGAGTGCAGTGCACTGACCCATTTTCTCCATAGACTGGAAGACTGGGTACTGCCTGTTCATTGTTTGTATTGTCTGAAGCATAAGTAAACTGACTTCTTGGAAAGTGCTCATGGAAAAATATGATTTAAAAAATGTTTTTGGTGCTTTGGTTTGTTTCTTGTCAGAAGGGTTGCCATGATTCAAAACATTTAGAAACAATGATTTGAGCACAACACTAACAAAGTTACTCGAAGGAGAGCGTTTAGTGACACTTACTGCCTTCTTATCCTCAGATGAATGCAGAGGACTGACCCAAGAGGCCTGTGATATCAGCCCTGTGTTGACTCAAGCCATGGAAGCTTTGCAGGACCGACCCATCCTTTACAAGTAATAGACACACTCTTACATACAGCGACAATTTCAATATATGTATCTTCATCTCCATGCAGATCAGTGTTTACATGTCTTCTTCAAGCCCTAACAGTGTGTAGAAGTAGACCTATCAGGGATAGATACTGATTCTATTATAAAAATGTACGTGTGGATCTCAGGTCCTGAAAACATTTTTGTTGACTACATCTTTGCCAGATGGCTACAGGTTGTGTATTTCCCTCTGCTGCTATCTTCTGTGGGTGATTGCAGGTGAATTGTGGCCAAGGTGAGGTGGCAAAACAAAGAATTAGAAAAAGACAGAGCAAACAGCCCGAGGCGACTGATAAATGTCCCCACCATCCAGCCAGCAGAAGAAGAAAGTGTGCATAAAGCAAACATGATTGTGACAAACTGCCACTTTAAATACTCCACAGACAGCAGTGCAAATTTTAAGTGTTTGTTTTTCATAAATTAACCCAAATATATTGCCTCAGATTTTAATAATACAGTGCCGGTATTGAGTACAAACATTAAGTGATATGCAGTATTTGAACATCGTCATAGATTAGTTTCAATTGAAAACAATGTTCAAGGACTAAGTCTGTTGAGTAATAGATAAGTGGTCACAGAGGACATACCATAATGATGCAGTATTGGCTTGAAATGCCTGAAGTTAAAGAAAATGAATGCAAATGTTTTTAAAAGCATTCAGTGTCGACATCTGTGAAAGTAAATTGTATACTTTAGTCAGAGAAACGATTTGAGCTCATACAGAGCAAATCATTACATGGGATTCACACATTTTGTGATGCTTGCTGAGAATTTAACTTTGTCTCAAAAGCAAAACAACTCACAAGAAAGTTTCACACGTTACCCCAAGACATGTTTTCAAGTCAAACCCTCCATCTATCTGTCTGCATTCTCTGAAATGCACCTGTCTCTGGGCCACAGAGAGTCCAAGGTCATGCGCTGGCTGGGGATGTTGAGGCTGAGAGAAGGAGACCAGTGTTCCTGGAATCTTAATTCAGCACTATCTTGTGTTTAGTCTGTCACAGAGCCTGCCACCGCCAAGTAATCAAAACAGCCTCAAAGTCTTTCCTTTTGGAAAAGCTGCCTGCATTGTTGATGTATGTCAGTGGCTGACCTCCGGCACACAGTCTGCACAAAAACACGTCTTTTTCACATGAGGTTTGGGTGTTGAATGTTTCCCCCCCTCTTCTGTTTGATCAGGTACACTCTGGATGAGTTCGGGACTGCACGCAGGTGTGCGGTGGTACGAGGCTTCATCGACGCCCTCACCCGTGGTGGGCAGGGAGGAACGCCCCGCCCCATTGAGATGCATTCACATGACCCTATGAGGTACAACTCCAATCTTATTCATGAGCTGAGCATTTGAACCAAAAACACACGTCAGTTCTGATGAAAATGTAAGTATTTTCTAATGGAACTAGAGTTGGAGAAATGCTACAACTCTGCACTGATTTTGAAAACATTACATATGTTCAGTGTAGCTTAGCACAATTGAAATAATTTTTAAAAAATTGACGTTTATGCATTTCACAAAATGAAGGGCTAGCTGATTGTGGTTGTGGCTTACATATTTAGAGAGTCGATATTTCACTTTTAAAGGGGCTTTTCATCCCCAATACGAAATTACATATTTGTCCTCTTACCAGCAGTGAAGTTAGTTTATCCATCTTGGAGACAACTGTACTCTTGCTTTGGACAGCTTGGAATTTAAAAATGAACGGCATCCTCCTCAGCTGAGCTGTGACCTTAGATATACTATTTGCCTTGCCACATGTCTATGAGTAGATGCACATATCCTTCTGTGCGGTGATTGATACGTGTAATTTGAAGGAATTAAATTGCTCATAGCAAGGTCAGTGGATAGGTAACTGGGTCATGACTTCTGGACGGAGACATTGCTCTCGAGCTTTTCAAATTTATTTTTGGGGATTGTTGAGCACCACAAGCTACCACAGTGCCTCAAGTTCATTTATAATTCGAGACATCTGTTAAGCTGATATATCAATAACCTGGAAACTCGCACCCAAAAAATATAGATGAATAAATAGCCTTACAGGTGAGAGGAAAATCAATTATTTTTGCGAACAATTGCAAACTTAATAAATGTTTATTCTTTTGTGTGTTTACTGTATTATTGCAAATGTTGTGATCTTTCAACCATAAATCTCTTACTTTCCAAAACTGTTTCTTGACTTTTAAAGCCTCATTCAGGGGGATATTAAATGTCTATTTTATTAAGGTGTGTCTGAGTGTGTCTGTGCTTCATGTCTTAGTACGTCCTCTCCCCTTCTCCTCCTTCCTCATGTGCCCAGGAGCCAAAGGGGAGAATTTCTCAGAATACCAGCCATGTGTGGAACACGAAATCACCTCCATTTTATAGGAAGCATTGGCAGTTCTGAGAACATCAAGTTCTTTCTCACCTCCCTGTCCTCACACTCACTCACTCAGTCACCAACACACACACACACACACAGGCTTACACACAATAATTCAAGTTTAACCTTGCTGTTTTCCACTGTTATGTAACACCAAAAGCCAAGTGTGTGTGTGTGTGTTTGTTTGTGTGCGAGGGGACTGAAACACGATGACCCGTGCCTCGATGGAGCTGTGGTCGCGGCCTGGTAAGATTAGCCCTCGGGTTGGCCCCTCAATGACGTGCTTTTTAATACGGACTGTTTCGTTGCTCTTTCAGGTATGTCGGGGACATGCTGGCCTGGCTGCACCAAGCCACCGCCTCAGAGAAAGAGCATCTAGAAGCTCTGCTCAAACAAGTCACTCTCCAAGGTATGATGTCTAAATGCACGGTGGTCAGCTCTCTATCAACTCCGTCTTCCTTTTTAATTTGGATGACTTTACAATCTTCAGGGGTCCTTAAGAACTCTTAACATTTCTGTGTTTACATTTCATGATTCATTAGCACCATTACAGTCATTAAACAGTCTTAAATTTGAATTTTATCTGATTTAATTCATATATCTTACAAAATGTAGGCAAACATTCAACCTAATAGCCATATTCCCCACATATATACTACATAATGTGCAATGCCTGAATATGTAAAACAATATTTGTCTAATGGTCAGTCTTAATTTCAGGAAAGAAAAAAAAGGTCTTAGCATTACATTTTCTGATAGACACCCTAAAGAAATAAACAGTGGCTTGTAAAAAAATATCACACAGACTCACAAGTAGCTTTGGGTAAACAGTCGTTCAATGAGGTTAAAGATGTTGGCAACAGTTGGGGAGTGTGAACAAATCTAATTCCAGTACATTTAGTCCAGCCTGATGGACTAATCCTCTGCTTGTTTCCCTAATTTAACTTCTTCAGTTCTCCTTTCAGTTAGGAATGAAGACAGCTCAGTTGGGGGATCAGTTGAGACCGGGGGAGGGGTCCTTTGGTCCATTTTGTGAAACTGAGCTGTTACATCCAAGTTATCAAATTGCAACATTTATCTCCTTTCATGCTTTTTGTTGGCAGTGTATACGGGTCATTTTTCTGATGATCTCACTGGTAACAAATCTGACTTGGAAAAAGTTTGAACCCTGTGTTCTCAGGCAGGTGTCACTGTGGTTATATGGCAATGATGTCACTGCTGCCTCTTGCCTAACACATTGAACTCAAAATAGATGTAAATGTTGAATATGTGAACGCATCCTAAGACTATTATAAGAATGAATTAGGAATATTGTGACCCTGTGTTACACTTAGTGTGTTACTGCACATGAATATTCCCTTTGGATCTAAAAGAGGACCGATGCTCACTTTTGTATTTATTGATACTGTGCTGGTGTGCTTATATTCATGATATCCTCTGACATCAGGTGTGGAGGAGAACATGCAGGAGGTGGTTGGACACATCACTGAGGGAGTCTGCAGGCCGTTGAAAGTGAGCAATGGAATTATCTAAAGAAGCTATTAAAAGAACCACCAACCAGTTCTGGCTAATACGTGCAGTGTTCTGGCGTGTTCTGTTCCCATGCTTTGTGTTCTGGATGTGTCCTTCAGGTTCGGATAGAACAGGTCATCGTGGCCGAGCCAGGTGCTGTCCTTCTTTATAAGCTGTCCAACCTGCTTAAGTTCTACCACCACACCATCAGGTACTTAAACCCACTCAAGGCTGCAGCAAAATTACAACTCCAGAGTGAACAGCTGAAGTGATTAGTTGATTAATGGCTCAACAAGGTTTGAATATTCTATTAATCATTTAAAGTCTCCTCCAGTCAAGTTTTACTGCTTTATAATTAATGTGATTAAGACTTTTCCACACAAAACATAAATAATACTCACTACATCTATTAATGTAAGGCCCTGCGTCCCGTCCACCACCGCTGCATGTGTCAGGCTCATAGTTGAGAGAGCAGTGCACATCAAAATGATTGGTATTGAAGGAAATATGAGAGAGTATCAGCTTTGTTTTTAAGTCTCAACCAATATTTACAAAAGGAGTCTGTTGTGTACCAAATTCAAGCAGACATATCAGAATGTTAAGAGTAGTTAGTATCTTTTTGTTTATGTTGCTTGTGATGAGCGTTTTTACTACATTTGGATAATGTGTAAGTCGATGAGTTCAAGGGAAAAAAAAAAAAAGACAATAATGTGAATAATCACTTCATGCAGGCCAAGTTGACTTGTCCACCTGATTTGATTTGTACAGCTCCATCATCGGGACCAGTGTGGCCTCCTTGCTCATCAATATTGAGGAGATGCACATCCTCAGCAAAAAGATGTTCTTCAACAGCTTGAGCCTTCATGCAAGCCGACTCATGGACAAGGTACAGTTGGATGATTTTTATTTGTATACGCTACAATATTGTTTTCTTCCCTGAAGTTGAGAGAAAGCGTCTGCTAGGAAAACAATGCCATCACCCCAGGAAAGAAAGTGAAGAAGAAGAGGAAGCATGGTTTTTAAAATAGAGACGGCTCGCAATGTTCTTTCATGAAATCGTTTAAATGACAGTGCAGCAGAAGTTCAGTGTTGCACCCTGTGGACACACATTGTGTATTTCAGCTCTGCGTCTAAACCCTCAAAGACAACAAGGCTATTTCTGAAGCTCTTCTGCTTGTAAACAGTTTCGGCCTGTTGGCCACAGCATCAAAAAGGCGCTAACTGCCAAAAACACCAGACTTGTTACCATTTAGTTAAATTGGCATCCAAATATACCTCAGCACGGGCAGGAGCTCTTCCACATTATATGCTGGCTGTGCCCTAATCAATAGCAGTTACAAGAATTATCCCTGTAGCTCAGTGTTAATCAAATTGGAGGCCTTCAGGGTTTTGGTGTCAATTCCAGCTAATTCCAGGAACCCGGCTTTCTCATAATTTGCTCTATTAGGTGGACAAAGGTGGCAGGGCTCAGTTCTGTGTTGTCCATCCAGAGGCCAATGAAATCAAAACCCTCTTCATTAAAAAGCTCTTCTCACTCTGAACAAGCTGAGGCTCAGAGTAGCAGCAGGAAGCAGTTGTGTATTCGCTCGATCATAATGCTTTGATAATGTTCTCAGGGCCGCTTGTCTTGGTGAAGGCTGCAGCTCACGCACAGCTAAACCTCTGTCATCTCTAATACTCTACTCCTCTGTTTGCCTGAGCAGGTGGAGCTGCCACCTGCAGATCTGGGTCCTACAGCCTCTCTCACTCAGACCCTCTCCCTCCTCAGGGAGGTGCTGGCCTCCCACGACTCATCAGTTGTTCCTCTGGATGCTCGCCAGGCCGACTTTGCTCAGGTAAACTTACATTTATAACCAGGGCAGGGGCAGAATACTTTGAAATGTAGTCAATTAGTGAATCCAAATAACAGTACATGGCAATTTTGGAATTAGTAACGTTAATCCATTGATATCAAAACTATTGTAATGTAATCGCAAAAAATTTTGGATTACTTAGAAAGCAAACATTGAAAATCCTGCAGTTTGTAACACCAAAAATTGAGGCAGACATACAAATTTACAATCCACAAATATACTATTTTATTTTTACAGTCGGACAAATCAAATTATTGGTGTCACATACTGAAAAAAAACAGACATTGTGATATTTAGTTTTTATTGCAACATGTTAAAAATACAGTAAATTATTATCACATAACTTGAATAACTCAATAGAGGCTATGCACGTGATGTTGTAGAAGGCGGAAGTCACCATGGTAACCACTGAGAGGCAGAAAAACTACTGAGTTGCAACACTGTAAATATTTATCAAGTGCTGAAGTCTTAATGTCCACAAAAACACAAAAAACACACCTAAAATGTGAATGAGTGTGAAATTAGCCTACTTGACATTGCTCCTCCTGCGATGTGACATATGCGCACAGTGCAGTGTCGATCCTGAAACTATATATTATTTTAGCCCTAATTGAAATAACCCTCAACAAAAATAATACTGGCACAAACGCATTGTGTGTGTTCTACGACATGTAGGATGCTGTCTCATGTGCGGCTATCATTTGATCAAACGCAACACAGATGACTTTTCCTGCTTAAACTCAAAGTGCAGCAAAGTCAAAAAAATCCTCAATGACGACGAACTTTGCATGAATTAACGACATTTTCAAAATTGCCATATTTCAAAGATGTAATCAAAATTATATTTGAGTTATCCCAGAAGATGTAATTTGAGCAAATGGAATCAAAGTTGTCTCCATTTGTCGTATTTTAAAAAGTTTCTGTATCTTTTAAGTTAATGGTTTATTGATATCTTAATGTTTTTTTTAATCACCATTTATCAAAGTCAGTGATTTTCACTCCTCTGTCTTACTTTGTCTCTCCCAGGTTCTCTCTTGCATCTTGGATCCCCTCCTACAGTTGTGTACCGTGTCGGCCAGTAACCTCGGCACTGCTGACATGGCGAGCTACATGGTCAACTCGCTGTACGTCATGAAAACCACGCTGGCTGTCTTTGAGTTCACTGACAAGAGGCTGGAGATGCTTGAGTTCCAGGTCTGCCAGAATTATAAACAGTTATTAACAAAGTAGTAGTGAATCATACAATTACATCTTCTTAAGTGTCTATTTGCGTTCAATTACGATTAGTCAAGGGCATGAGTCGAATAATAACACACCACACCTTAGCAGGAAAAGACAAACTGAATCACGAGCTGTCATGCTATCCAACATAAACTGTCTGTGCATAAGGCTATTGTTCAAATCACGAATAATTATTAATTATTCTTATTCTTGTCATGAAAACCCATAGAGCCCAAATCTTTTATTAAAAAGATCTAATTTACAGTCTGATAGAAGAGTGTGCGTCATGTATTGTTGTTCATGTTCAAATGTGCCATCTATCCCGCTATTTTTAGCACAGCTTTTGTAATTGAGCACCACAAGCGCTCCCGTGGAAGTTTCATCATCAATAGCACTGTGGATTTCCATTAACCACAAGTACCACTAGTTCACAATGCAGGCTTGAACTGGATTTTAAGCCGCTCTCTCCCACATTTTCTAGATTGAGGCTCACCTTGACACGCTGATCAACGAGCAGGCATCCTACGTGCTGACCAGAGCTGGGCTGAGCTACATCTACAGCTGCGTCCAGCAGCACAGTGCTGAACAGGTGGAGCACTTTACTACACATCGACACACACTCACTCGGGAAGTTATAGAACTGTGGAGTTTTTTTTTTTTACTCACGTCTCTCCCATGTGTCTCCCTAATGGCTCGCTTTTATATCATACATATCCTATGTTTACAGTATGCTTCCTCTCTGGGCTTTACAAAGCTATCGCTATGGTTACAACATGACCGATGTCTTTATTAGGGCGTAATAGCATTTCTATCAGATTTTCAGATGAGAGAGAGGCGCAGGGAGGCAGATCATATTATGCTGTATTAAAATATATTAGCTTCTCCTGAAGTGTCCTGTGCAGATGAGAGCGCTGATGTCCTGGAGCCTTCCTCCTGCTTTGTAATACACTTTGCCACTGGGCTGACTGAGACCCATAGTTGTGGTTTAGCATGCGAGTCTTGAAACCCCAGGTCATGTCAGGACACACCACACCCTTCTGCTGCTGCAGCTCAACGCAAAGCTCAATCAAGAACTGTCATTCTTCTGCAGACTGCTTTTCTCCTCGGGTGGCCTGTCTTGGGTTTTCTTTAAATAGTCTTCTGTTTGAAAAGATTAAGTCTGGCTGTCTACACTTGACGGTATCCCAGATGTCAACGACTGAAAAGAATCCCCACGTTTATTTTAGACTTTTCAGGTTTACATTCGCTATCTGTTTAACATGTTATCCCTGTAATTTTCTCTGGTACATCATCTGAACATATCAGAAACAAGAAAACAGTGATTAGAACAATACTTTCCACTGGCTAGAAGCTGGCAGATGAGTTCGAAGGCTCCAAGTACGTTAATATGCCCATATCTCCATAAAATCACTCTGTCACTTTGACCCTTGCACTGCTGTGTATTTGCTGCTTTTAATGTCGGCAATTTAGGCGTTTAAGCTTGGCTTAATGTTGCCATTCTGGATAATCAGTGTCAGCTAATTGCCTGCAAGGTACCTGCTGATGTGTTCTCACAGTCAGTCATGTGTTAACCTTGCACAGTTTTGGTCTTGTTACCATCAAGATTTAGGGAGGGAATTTCTCTTGTTTTGTTTAATCAAGGTTAGTTAGGAGTAAAGCAGCAGTGCACAATGACGAAGTGTCGGTTAAACTTTTGATAAAACTTCTTAAAACAAAAAGAAAGAAATTATCCTTATTACACACTTAAGAGGCCAGGGCTAATGCCATTCATTCAGTTTGTGTCCCTGCCTAAGTCTATCTCCATGGATCCGTCTCAAGCAGCGGCTGAGGGCAGAGACAATAAATGATGAAGGATTTCTGTGCTCTCTGCTGATACAGATGAATATTTTGTTCAGTTCTGAGATTCATCAGCTCCACGAGTAGTGGGAACTTGTGTCGGATTCTGAGCTGATGTCCACTTTTCTGTCTCAGGGTCCTCTGTCCCTCCTCCCCAGCATGGACAGCGCTTCTGTGAAAGCGGCAATGGTGAGTTACACGGAGTTTTTATTCATTGAATTTTCCTGCAGGAATTAAAGTTGCAGTATGTAAGAATTTCAGTTTAAATAATCCAACAGAATGTGATCAAATTAGAGCTTTGTCGTTATGTCAAAGACGTGTCTGTATAGTGTTGCAGAGATATCTACCAAACTTACCATTGTAACAAGCTTGTCATGTCACACCACTGAACTGATCATCAGGTCGTTTAGCTCAGGCCTATACAAGACCATGCAAGCAGAGTTCTCTGTTTCACATGATCTTTTAACTTTTTGTGTCCAATCAGTGAACACATCTTTTTTTAAGTCAAGAAAGCAAATAATCTTACTGCTATTTAACTAGCTATATGTATATATACATTTCTCGCTTTTACTGAACCAAAAGGAGCTTAGTTGTCTTGTCAACACATTTGAAAACACACTTTCGTCAAACCTGATGGAAACAGTTATTTTTTGTGGCACCTTTAATAATTCTCACTGCTGTGTGATCCTTTGACTCATCACCTGCTGTTGACCCTCTCTTACAAACAACAGGTCCAGTTCGATCGGTACTTGTCGTCACCTGACACTCTTGTGATGCCACAGCTCAACTTTCTGCTCAGTGCAGCCATCAAGTGAGTTCCTTTCCTTGTTGTCGGTAGTAGCCGTGTCTCTTTAGGAGTAGAGTAGCATACATGCAATACTCAGGCTTTATTGTTGACAACATCACATGGTGTTTCAGCAGGGTAAAGAGCGCATTCAAAGAGATAAAAATAGAACAGGAGCGTCAACCTAATAATGTTCATCATTCATTAGTTTCCCTGATAATACGATCATTACTGCATTCCAAACAAAACACTCGACTAAATGCACTGCGATTTTGGATGCTAAATTGCTAAAGCCACTAACACATTGGGGGAGCGGTCTGCAGGACTGCCTGTATTTGTCTTACTGATCAGAAAATGCACATGCTTTTAGCTCAATACAGCTGCTACATTGGAGCGCTCTTTCTATGAGTCACGTTTACTGGGAAGTGCAGCAGGCTTGAGGAGCACTCTGTACCTCAGGTTAATGTTCTCTATTAATGGACATGGGAGGACTGATGGGCAGGACGCCATTAATTAGCTTCTGGTCCATTTCTCACTCACACTCGTTCCCTGAAATCATTCCTCCTCTTTGTCTTTCTCTCTCTCTCTCTCTCTCTCCCCCGCTATCGCTCAAGTCTGCCTCCCTGCTCACCTAAATACACAAAAACACCAGGCAGCACTCTGAAAACACTCCCGCAGAGCACAAATAATGGGAATGTACTTTTAGACTCCGTTCGTTTCACATTTCGCGTTTGGTGCACTTGGTGTGGAGTAAGGTGTTATACACAGCACTGTGGTTCCGTGTTCTCTGTGGGCCAATTAAAAATATGGATCTCAAGAGCCTAAGTGGGATACAATAGAGGCCTGCGCTCCCACTGTGTCCTTGAGTCCTCTCACCGGGCTCTTCAGTCCGACTGTTGCATCCTCCACTCGTACTCCACTGCGAGAAATAGTCGAATGATCCCCTTCGCTTAAGGGGAAATGTGGAGGTTTTTTACGGCAAATTAGTTTTTGAAGAATTTAAGATCAGAAAATGAAACGATGCTGAACAAGACACCAATGATCAGTTCATAGTTTTGTCTATATGTCACCAAGTTATTGCTTTAAATTCTGTGTTTTTTCTAACCTAAAAACTCTAAAATATTACATTTGCGATCTTTTAAGACCAAGGGAAGCAGTATTGCTTGAAAAAACTACAAGAGTCTGTAAAACATAACTGGATTTGATTTGAAACTTCATCAGAAATCATTGAAATAAAAATGATTCTGTACTTCACATGTTTCTGTACTCTCATTTGAGAACTTGGAACCATGGACTGTTTTACATTTTTGCTTCAGAAAGGATCAAAGTGATTTTTTTTTTTTTTGATCAGGGGGATTTTCTGTTGATCGACTGATTGTTGCAGCTCTCAAGGGAAATAACAGAAGTCTATGTGACATAGCTGAATTTGATTTAGAGAATGAAAAATAATACTGTACTTGATTTCCTTTTTTTATAAGATGGTTGCAGATGTGTGTTGTAATCGTTAGATGAGTAGTCTTTTATAAGTCAGTTACTGCGACTGACACCTGATGCTTGTGCATTGAGACTGTAATACGTATCCATAGATGGCAGTGTGCACCACTTACTGCCACTCATTGTTTTGACACAGTTTGGGCAACACAATGGTCACTGAACAAAAAAAAGTAATTAGGACAAATTCTTACTCATGGCTGACTTACTCCAGCTCTTTATCACTGAGTAAATTCAGGAGAGCTCTGCTTGTCTGATTTAGAGCAGAAATGTTAGAATTTATAAAGAATTTAAAAAACCCTTTTACTGCTGTTTCTTGTTTCTGTGAGTAGAAATCTGAAGAGTTTTATCTGTTTGTGCAGGGAGCAGATTTTCCGTCAGTCCACAGAGCTGGTGTGCAGAGCCTATGGGGACGTTTACACGGCGCTGACCAGCCCAGCTAACGCCTACAAAGACGCAGAGAACCTGTTGCCCAGATCACCTAAGCAGGTTCAGACCTTGCTGTCCTGAGAGACTCCTCTGTCCCCACCTGTGTGATGTCAAAAAACACTGGGTGAGCCCCAGCAAAGGACATACAGCTGGTTATTTAAAGAGCTATGTAATTTGAATGTATATAAAAGTAGTTGTTAAGGTTCTTTGTGGGAAATATGGGATGTGGGTCGCTGACCACAGAGAGAGACACTCCTGTGTACCAGGAGGAAAGAACATTATATGTATATGATCCATTTTCTTTGAGTGCTGCAGGCAGTCGACTTGTTTTTCACATGTCTCTTGTTTCTGTCTGTCTCCACTGTCTGTTCCCTGTTCGTGGTCATGATTGTACAAAACAATGTGTTTTTTTTATTGAAAATATTTAACACTGTATAAAACAAAAAGATACTAAATTTAAGAGATTTGTCGTTATTTTTCCACACTTCAGAGTGGTCAGGAAAAATTCAGCCCTAATGCCAAGAGGAACCTCAGAAGCTTCAGCAAAAACCTTGTGTTTATTTTAATCTCAACTGTTTTGAGTAGTAGGGATAAAATGGAAAAATCTGTCTGACCATCTCGTTTGGAGTTTCAGCAAGGTCTACTGTGCTGACTAAGATGTGAAAACAAGACTATAATGATACCGGATTCAGTCATTTACCATAAATTCTACCTTTTAACTGAATGATTCTTTGTCCATTTACATCACATTATGGTAGCCTGGGAGCCAGACCAGGCTGCAAGCTCATGTTTCATTTATGTAAAAAGAGGCGGGTTTAATGCTTTGACTTATATACAGTCTATAGTTTGATACCACGTCCTGTAAGCCAGTGGCTGTTGAGCTTGAGTAGGGTTCTGTTGTATGGTCGGTTTGAGAAAAAAAGATTAAGCAACCCAGTCTACAAGGCCAAGAGCTCTGTCACGTTAACTAGCTCAGCGCTATGTCACGTGTTTTGTTGTTCTGACTGGTTATAAGGCTTTAGGTTTTGTCATACTACTTTTAATTAAAGGCATGCATAAAATACTTCTTAAAGCTTTGGTTCTGCAAGGATAATCTTCTTTCTCCATAAGTTATAATATTCCAAGTGAAACATCAAAAAGAATTGGCCCACGAAGTACACGTCAAACGCCGTCTTCTAATTTCATTAGAAGAAGCCATGATCTGACTTACCTCTAAATCTCTAGAGGCACATGCAGCAGTGTGGCATTTTTCATAATCATTTCCAAAATAAACTCCACAGGATTGGACAGCTGTGACATAATGATGTATGGAATATCATATCAGTGCAGATCTGACACCACCCAGGTCACATAATCCCCAATAAAGCAGCAGTGAAACAGTAAAGATAAGTGAGTATTGACCCGGTCTGTCGTTCTGGTCTCTGGCCTGAGAGGCAGCATTTCATTTCTGCTGTCTGACATCAAGGTTCATGGCAGCAGGCGTGATCTTGGCAGGACTGCCAACACTGAGTCCCAGGATTTCCTCAGCTCACCGGATGTTACTCAGATATCATTGGCCAGGACATTGAGTACTGGGAATAAATGGAATACCACAAAGTTCAACATCTGGACGGAGCTCTTAAGTCCTTTAAATAGGCCGGCTCTCTCCACTTCTGCTTGGCTCTGGTCGGATACAAGCTGGAGTCTTGACTGCTTTTACCCAGCACTCCTTGGCAGAGAGTTAAATGATGTTTGAGAAGCAGGATTATTGAATAACAGCGTATTGTTCATGTGAAACAGTACACACGGTGCACGCCCTCACTTACTAGGCTTTACATCAGTTGTGTGTGACTACATGTGGACGTACACAGTTCAGCACGTCAGAGCTTTCTTCCTGCCGCTGTCTGTATTAATGAGTTAGCAGATGTGAAAGGTGATGGAGTCGTCACTTAGAGGCAGGTCGTGGTGAGCAGGGTGGCAAACATTCATCCCATCATCCGCTCCATATGACAACGGTCACCAGGCTTTTGCCTGCTGATGCATGAGACCAGCAGGAATCTGGGTTAAAGGATGAGACCAGCGAGGCAGCGTTTTGTTTTTCCCCCCTCTTACTCCAGTGACCGGTGATAAATGTCGATCCAGAGCTGACAACTTAAGTTCTATCTGTTGCCTCAGCAGAAAGGAAAATGACTCAAACGCACAGCCGCTGTTGAAATCGCTCTTAAGTGTCTTACTGCACACTTACTGAACCCATGCTGCTCTTTCTCCACGTTCATGTGAAAAAAAAAAGTCATGTTGCTTCCTCACTTTTAAATGAATCATCAGCCCCCTTAAAGCAGCATTTGGTAACTTGCGAAACAAGAGGAATGAGTGTTCTGTATCATGATTAATGACAGTGTGATGGTGTTATAATGTATTTTATGTCAGACAAAAAGAGCCCTAATTCTGGGTAAATTCATGATGAACGTGGGAAAGGCCACATTTTATTTTAGATCCAACGTGGAATCTAAAACACTCTTAAATACATTTGATCAATCATTGTATGAATCGAATGCTATCATAAGTTTGTTTCCTTAGAATGAACCTCTTTGTCTACAGAGGGAGCAACTCTTCTTTCATAGAGTCTGCCATGTCGCACCTGTATGTTTTACAATACCCCAGAGCAGACAAACTACAGACAAAACTCTAGAGCCCCTTTTTAGCCCATTGAGTTTGTTGCAATCTGTGACCTCACAACATGCCACTTAATCCACACTGGCCCTTGAGCCAAGTTTGTGTGTATTTAGGAACCTAAAATATCTGAAGCACCTACATTTGAAATGTCAGCATACATTTTATTTCATGAACTTCTTGCAAGTACCACCCCCCTGGATAAAAAGCACATTTTTGTTATGTTGTTTTTCAATTTACAGATTATAAATACAGATGAAAGTGAGGAAGCACAGTTTCTCAGATACACATTTAACAGTATCGTCCGCATACATCTGGATGCCTGTTTATGGCAAAACAAACGCAGCCATCATGTTGCTGCTACACCGTGGGAAGAGCAAGAACATAACAAATGAAAAGAAATTTCGCTTTTTTATGAAGATAAAGACCAAATAGGTCGGTAGTAACCTGAGGAATTTGGAACACGCTGAGCTTAGAAAAAAACTCTTTATCACTGCTGATATGTTTATTTATCAGGTTCACTAAGGTGTAGACAAAATACCATCTTCTACTTTCCAGCTCTAATCTTCCCACACAGATAACGTCCTGTCCAATAGGAAGTCGTTAGGGAATCAATGACGAAATAATGGACTTTGCGCCACAAAGTAAAAACACTGTAAGGTGCACAGTGTTGATGTGTTATCTGTTTTGATTGGGCTCGTCGTTTCACAAACTGTGCTGTACAGGCAGATAATGGACAGTTGCATCTCGTCCTGCCCTCTTGATAAACATTCAACACAAACTTTCCGCAGGAGGAGATCCCTGGAAATCTAATTTATCAGTCATAACGTGTAACGTGGTCTCAGTTAATCCTTGGAGAGAACACTTTGTTTCTTGATTTCATCACCTCACCCTAATTCTTGGCTTGACTTGAGCCACTCACCCCCCCTCACCTATCAAACCTTATTATTGAGCCTGTTAGAAGAAAGACAGTAGTTATATAACGTGCTCTGCATGCATTGAGCTGCTTCAAGCACACCGTGTGGTCATCTGTCTTATTATGAAGTTCAAATTATATCAATAGTGCTCATAATTATTTCTCCACATTGCTTTTATTATTTGCAAAGGTTACCTCCCGTCGAACCTCTCTCTCGCTCCCTCTGTCTCTCTGTCTTTAGAGGCTATTATGTAATTTGTCTATTAGCACAGGAAGGGGGACACTGTGAAGTACTGACCTGAAACATGAGTGCACAGTAATTAATTTTCTTTTCTGATTCTCTGCTGTTCCCTTCACCCCAATCAGCATTTCATTCAGTTCATCCAGCACAACACAAGCCCTCAGAAACTTCCAAATAAAACTGCCTCAGAAGTCGCCGTTTGCAGCTCGTGATTTTGACACATAAAACACGGTTATTAATGCACGTCCATCTGGCCCCTGCTATTGACAGGCATACTCCCTGGCTGACCAGATGCATGTCCAGGTGGCCTGATAAACAAAGCATATCAGAGACGCTAACAGCACAGTGTTTGGTTAGTTGTGGGATGAGAGGAAAGCGCAGAGATGACTGGCTCTCTCCGGCCAGAGATTAGCCAATGATGGAGCTGCCTTGCCCTCGCGCTGTTGGAAAAGGTTGGACCCCCTGATGGTGCCCCAGAATCCTTGTACAGTATTGCGTGTGGCTGTGATACTTCATTGTGTAAGATTTTTTCCTCCCAGCAGAAACATGTTTGCTTTTGCTGGTATGAACTCTTTGTACAGAGTCCAGAGCCGAGCACAAGCACGTTCAGTGATTTCCGAATTGTTTCACTAATGACCAGATTTGTCCTGTGTTGTTGTTGTTGGATTTAAGTCAGCCATTAAAAACCTCTTACTGCCTGTTTTTCTGCATGAACGTGATATCTCTTAGAAAGTAGTGTGCGTCACAAAAGGAAGATCTGTGAATATGATTTTTATTGAATATGATCATTTTTTTGAACCAAGCAGGGCCGTAACTATAATGTAATATTCAGAGGAGGACACAGTGTTCAGATATGCTCAAAATGTCTCCCCCTATATATTGATATTGAAAATATGAATGCAAAAATTGCTGTACAACAACAATTAACCATATAACATCTTGCAAAATAATCCACAGCAAATGTAATCATAAGCATAACTTCACAAACTGCCATTATTATTAGGCTGCAACCGGTTCTGGTATTACCGTGTTTTGCAGTTCTGCATGTGGTTTGTCCAGGTGTTGTTGTCCTCCGGCAGAAGCTGTTGCTCGACCGCTACAGAGAGGCAAAGTCCCTCCCCTTCTGCTGGACCACCATCAGACCTCACTTCAGAATGAATATGAATAGAAGTGAATGGCAAGAGACAAATAATCCCATTTGAATCGTACAACGAATTACCTTTTTCTCGTGACTGTGCAGGTGCAGTTTTACACAAAAGTATGTGGTTCTTTCTTTATTCATCTTTAACAACAAACTGCAGCTTTCATGACTTTCTAATGATAATATAAAGTGACAGACATCACATGTGCTACTGCTGGAACAATTCCAACAGCGTCAAGAACGCATTTTGTCTGCTGCCAGTGACGAGGGGACGGGACTTGTGTGACATTTTTGAAACACTGAGCCAACAATAAAACTATGCGTAGCTTGACTTCGACTCTGCTGCTACAGCCTTGGAAGCCAGTGTCAGTCAGAGATGTGTGTTTGCCTCACTTGTAGATTGTTTACCATCATAACCGATAAACTCGTTCAGCTGAAGAACATTTGAATGCTTTTCCTTGTCCAACTTTCTAAAGATCACAGATTTGCCATCAACACACAATCAAACCAATGAACCTGAGCGACAGACAGACCTATTCACACCAACTGAATAGAGAACAAGAACATGTAACAAATTCACCATGACTAATGCCTCTGAGTAATCCAACATGCTGTCAATCATTACTCACACAGGGAGCACTGTCTCCGCTCTCATTGGTCCGAATATGGCCGTGCTGCGCGCTTCTTCAAAGCACCCGTGACTCCCATCCTGAGGCAATAGAACAGGACAGAGCTCTGTGTGTGTGTGTGTGTGTGTGTGTGTGTGTGTGTGTGTGTGTGTGTGTGTGTGTATGCAGGAGAAGAAGAATGGCGGCAATTATATGGAGAGAGGTTCTCGTAGCCGGGGTCACGGCCATCAACCCGGGCGCCCCACTTTCATGTGTGCCTGCTCAGGGACAAACACGGATGTGAGCACAGGCTGAAGCTGCATCACACACGACTGTGTTTTGACGCCAGAGATTCTCGCAGGTGATGCAACTGCAGGAGGCTGCGATCCAGTCGGGGTTGAGGCAGCAGCATCCGAACTGGTTCTGTACTCCATCGCTGCGGTGCTGGTTAACGTTGGATATCCTCATATCGGCCGCACTACTTTTATCTTTTTGCGGTAAACACATGAGATCAGTGGTTTGTGTGTGTCGTATCTATCTAACAGCATCTGTGTTTTATCTTCCTTTAAGTCTCAGGATAAACCCTTCACACACAGAATGAAGGCGTTTCTGAGTAGCATAAACCAAATGTTTTCACAACAAGGACCCCAAAACTGACACTAATTAGACCCCATCTGATAAAAAATACACCATTTAATGTTTTATTACAGAAAGTTTATGCCATCAAAATAATCATCCATATGTACATTTACAACAACAGTGTTATTTATGGACGGAATTATTTGTAAATAAACTATAACCATTTTTGCACCCTGGAGCCAAGGACTCCTGGTGGCCCCTGGTGGCCCCTGGACCCCGCTTTGAGAACCACTGTAGCATAAGCTTTTCTGAAAATAAAAAGTATGTGGTATTTCTCATTCATGTGGTGATTATATCATAACTCTACAAATTGAGGTAAGGTAAATGATTTCCAAAGATTCAACAGGTAAAGGCTGCATCTCTGTGAAATCCATTTGGATCTTATCTTGGCTAAAGAGTTGCCAATTTATTCAGTAATGGGTAATTGGGGTTGAATTATTGAGGGACCATTTTATTCTGGGTTTTGGATATCTGAGGTTTTCCAGTGAGGAAACAAGTCTCAGAACTAGAGTATTGCTTCATTACATTTTCTAGAAAGAACGTGAGGAAAGATGAGCAAACACATTGATACGGCTACAAAGTGTGTTTATATGTGTGTGTGTGTGTGTGTGTGTGTGTCTGTGTGTGTGTGTGTTTGTGTGTGTGGGTGGGTGGTTGCACGGGAACAGCACCAGAGGCCTGAGAGGGGAAGGAGAGAGCCCCAGTTACTGAGTAACCCAGAGCAGCGGTCCCATACTCACCTTTCCCCTAATAGCCCTTCACCTTCCGAACCACGTGAAGTGGGCCTGTATGCTGACTCCCCATAGTGTGTACTCACACACACATACACACGCTCACACACACACACACATACAGGAAGCTGAGCCACTGACAGAGAAACATACACACTCACACAAGAGCATTAAGTGGACGTTTCCCTTGACAGCAGGGCAGCAAAATAAGCTTAAATGTGGACGATGTGTCATTCTCACTGTCCTGCAGCCCAGCGTGACCAGAGTGTGTCTGTTAGGATTGGACTTGGATGTTGGTCAGTAGTTCTGACTCAACACCGCGGTTTAAGACTCACTTTCACACCCTTTAGGGCCCTGACACAGCCAAACCATTGGACACACCGCTGGGCCATGTGTGGTCTACTGAAGTGTCTGCTGGTTGATCAGTGAGATTGAGTCAGAGCTCATCAGGTGATTTGGCATTTTGAATCCATTAGTTTCTCCACGTTAACACCTTCTGCACCTTTTACAAGACCGTGAGCCGACAAGTGCATTGCACAGCAAACTGTTGCCAGATGCATCAACGTATAAACTTTTGATGATTTCATGATTTGCAGTCTGAACACAGTCTTGTATCAGATTCACAGTGATGTAACTGTGGTTGGCTTTGTTTTGTTTATCTCTGCAATGTTTTTTTTTTGGTGGAAAAACGCAGACAAAGTGTAAGACCGCTGTGACGTCATCCACTGGTTTGTGGATTACCGTTTTGAAGCCTCAAGTTTGGCACTCTGGCCGGTCACAATCTTGTGTTGTTGTTTTTTTTGTTGTTTTTTTTGAGCCAGCGAGTTCAAGTGAGAGGCAGCGTCACTTTCTCACTAGAAAGAATACAGGTTCATGCACTTCTGCACTTTTTCAGACCCAGAAGTTCTGTCCATAGTTTATTCATTCAGTTCATGTAACGGTGGGTCAGAAGGTACATGTGCTTCAGCACTCCACTGGCCATCAGCTGTGGTGTTTTTAGGTGATGCGTCTGTCAGCCTTTTACAGCTGTAGTTCTCTCAATCAACCTCTTAGCTCTGTGAAACCAAAAGCCAACCTTCAGTTACGGCCATTAACAACTTTCAACAGAGGGATTTCAGCTGAAATCACTCAACATCGCAGCTATGAATGCTATCAAATCTGACAAAACTACATTTCTACATTGCTTCTTCTGTGCTCTCTATGATTTTTCTTTTTGTAAAGCTAGATAATCTGTATTTCGTACATGTAACTTCACAAGTCACTGGATGGGTTTTCATAAAGGTGTCTGACCTTTGTGGAGCATAAACTCCAGTTGAATCTGGCTGTATGGAAAAGTGTGTGGGAATGTGTGTAACAGAAGAGCCACTCCTTCCCATTGTAGCAGCTGAATGAGTAAGATGTCAATGGAAAGTATGAGTCACCAGACCTACAACTCACAACAATAATATTTAGCATGAGTAGGGAACTCTGCGCAGTCTGCTGAAGGTAGATTGGTGATTAGTGGCTTTATACGCAGACTGGGAGTGGCTGTGACAAAACTGCTGGCCTGACATCATTAATCCATTCCCAGCCCACACACTCTCTCCACGCCAGACTGGTAAGGGAGGTACCGGCTGAAAGACGGGCTGCTAATTCAGTCCGGGGTGAGGAGCAGAACCAGAGCGATCCAGATCAGCCGCACTCAAACCTTTGCCCGTTCCCTCATCGCATGGGTGTGACTGGGGAGCTTTTCTGGTAATGCCCCGTCTCAGAGAAAAAAAAAAAAGAAAAAGAAAGGAGTGTGCTCTCTCACACTGCAGAGCGCATTCCTCCGAGTTATTACGTACATTCTTTGTTGGTATTGAATGAGTAATGGCTGAAGGAAGTGTGTGTCCACAATACAGCCGAAATATTAGATAGTATGCATGTATTAACAGGTTCCTGCAGAAGTGCCTGTCACCCTTGATCAGACGAGTGCTGCTCTATTTTTATGGACATTTGGATGCAGTTTGAAATGTTGTTCAGCAGTATGAGAAGTCCAGAGGAGAAACTTTATTTTTACATGCCACTGCTGAAAGCTCTCAAAACATGTTATCTGTAGTTTAACAATAGTCCCCACATCAGTGGATAGACTCAGAAAGTACTGCCAAAAAAACCTTTCTGACACATTCATACAAGTTCTACTGTATGTAACTGGTGAAGAACTTTAAATTGCCCTAATTGCTGTATAACTTTTGAGAAACAGGATAGTGGCTTCAGTTATTACCCTGTATACAAGATGTAAGTCTTTTAAATATATCTCAAATATACTTAATTTGTGTTTTTAGGTCCCTTTAGACATTCAAATAGTAAAAAAAACAGCTTTACCGTATCGAGTAAATGTTGTTGCACCATATAGTGACTATAAAATAATGACCCAATCAGCATTTAGATTAGTTCTCTGTAAAACTTGCTTTCACTTTGCTACTTTTTTCTGTCAACAGGGACAAAATCTCATGGTAAGATCAAGACTAACTTGCCAGTCCAATCCAGCTGACAGCTTGGCCCCATTTCTTTCTGCCTTCACTTCTCCATTACGGACCAAATTAATGAGTGAACTCGTGTTTTGTCCTGTGTTGTCGATGGAAGCTACCCTGAGAAAAACAAACTAGTTGTCTTTGCGTCAGCAGCACCACCAATAATAAGACTTGGAAATGCTGGGTTGTCTGTCTCCAGTATAAAGATCGCCTCTACACACGTATTAAGGCATAAATAAAGATAATCTGATATGTGGCCGACATAGTTTTTGCTGAAAAAAAAAACAAAAACCTATTAAAATCCTTAAAATGGCACCTTTTTGTTTTCCCTCGTTAAGAAGCCAGAATACATGAATACACAAATATTCTTCTTTGACCCGCTGCCCACAAGCAATGACGTACTTCACTGTGACGTCTATTCTCAATGTGTGTGCACTTCAACTTCCCAACATGTTGTGTGCTGAGTAGGACCAGGACTGGCTTCCAAAGTATTTGGGATGACACAAATCCTGCTCATAGGCCCGCCTCCTCTAATCAGATTTTCATGGACAAAGAGACAATTTTGAAATGATAACTCATCATGTGCTATTTGGGCTGATTTTCACCAGCTTTGCTTGTCAGTTTGTAAGCAAAGTCAACAGTGAGAATAAGGTGTTTAGCTGTTTGGTGTTTTTGACACACTCTGTCCACAATTAATTTCACAGTTCGTCCAAGTATTTTTTAGCCTATTTTTTGCCAAAAGTGTCTAAGACACATGCATCATTCTCCAGTGAACTGTTGGAACAAGAAGAAAAGCCCAGTTTTGACAAGAGGTCGACTTTAAAGTAAGCAAGACCAAGCAAAGATACGAGTGAGCCAAAGAAGCGAGGCACATCTGAAGGCCAAGCAACAGAAATGACTATTAAATAAATAAATAAATAAATAAAAATACCAAACATGATCTGAATAAATAAAAAAAAAAAAAGAAATGTTTTCAGCGTTCAAAAGCATCACAGCAGCAGCTCTGTTTTCCTCTGACATGGCAACAGGAATGACACAAATTGCCAGTTTCTGGGTAATAGAACTCACATGCATCACTGTCAGCTGTAGCACTGTCACAGCAGTGTCACAAGAGAACAACCGTAACAATTATTCACCAGACACTGTAGAAAAGTCCTTATTATCTAAAAATCAGTTCTCTCATGACGGAAACTCATGACGGCGGACAAGACGCGAAAAAATGAGAGAGAGGCTTGTTTTTGTGTGCTTCCAAGCTGTGTTTTGGAAAGACGACACACAAAGTATTTATGTGCAAATCAAACTGAGTAATCATTCAAATTTACAAATCTTGCCCGTGAATCAGGACTGCGTTGAGGTTGAAGCTGAATATCGTGGTGTTGACTCAGAAAATGAATCATGAAACCTGCAGAGAGCCCAGATCATCCGAGCAGCTGTCCCAACAAGCCGGGGGCCAGATCAGGCCCTGTTTTCACTGAGGGGGGGAAAGAGACAGAGAGAGAGAGACATCTGAAAACTTCCCACCAAATGCTTTTTAAATGGTCACTTTCAAAATCATGGAAGCAAATCAATTCCATGCAGAGAAAACAAGCTTTGTTATTTAACACAGGGCTGTTATTATAAAAATGACTGGCACAGTGGGTAAACTCTCCAGCCATTTCCTCCCATTCATACGCCGAAAGGTCTTGACTTTCTCTTAAGTGATATCTTGGCTCCGGCATATGAAATGCTCCGGATTGATCAAGAAGTAGGAAGCTGTGTTTGACCTGAAATAGGAAATCACCGTAGGAAGTAAGATAAAATTCAAGAACGGGGGGGATCAGTCTCCACAGTTTTCCACTTGTCTTCAGGCTGATTTATGTCATTTTTGCTGTTTTTGCTATTGCCTGAACATACGTAGAGGCAAATTATCAACAAGATCTGTTCTTAAAGCTTTTGTCTCACAACCATGTATTTGCTTTGGAGTTTACCTGTGATGCAAAGTCTGCTCCTCCCCGAAAAAGGCAGCATGGTCTCGATGGTTGACTTATTTTTTGCTCAAACTTTGCAAAAGATGCAATATTTTATGACATTGTGCGTCCAGAAGCTACCTTCTAATTACATTTTGTGTGTGAGATGAAAGAAAAAGTTGTTTTGAAGGTTTAAATTATGGTTGTCGTGGAAACAGTGTGTGATTTTAGCTTGGCGCTCTCAAACGTGGGTGGTCCAAACATGTGAGTCAGCGAAACAGACCACTCGGATTGCATCTGCTGTCACGATATGAGAGAGATCGTGAACTCCATTTTCTATTCCCTGAAGAGCGGCCATATGGTCGAGCCTCCTTTCTGCTGGTGCAGTCCTCAAACTGGGTTGTCTGGTTTGGTTTTTCTGCAGATTTTTTTTGCTCACAGATGAAGAAACACTGAGTCAAATGAGTCAGGAGCGGGAATATGCTGTGTTACGCAACAAGAATGAACAATAGGTATATAGTGCGGCCATTTGAATCAGCAGAAGTGTTTGCATTTGCTGCAGCAGTCATGTCGAGTAGCCGTGAGTTAAACGTGAGGAGGTTTTCCTCTCGACCGAGACTCGATTCAGCACAGCAGGGAGCAGCTCGACAGCAACAGGCTTCACACGGTAGAACATTTCATACGGTACTAACGAAGCTGACTTCAGCGCAGGAATCTGAGCCGCTGCTGTGTACTTTTCATCTTGTATTTGCTGTCATTTTGTTTCAATATGTGAAGAACTTAACATAATCCAGCTGGCTCAACTTTCTTCAAAAGTAAATGCAGCATATTTCACTGATTGACTCACGATGCAATGTTGGTGACTCTCTTTTCAGGAAGCGGATGTTACATGTGGCAATCTTAGAGGAATGGTTCAGATTTTCTTTATTTGGAGAGGTTGTGGTTAAACTTGTTTGTTGCTTCGTGTTAGCATTCATCTAATGGCAGCATTGGCAAAAAATATGCAAGTGAGCGGTGGGGGGTCTAGATCTGTGGTGGCCATAGCTACTGCACAGTGACAAATTTCCTCGACAGAAGAGCTGGCGGAGGGTTGGTATGAGTCCGAGTCCGTTCCGTCTGTGCACAGCGGAAGATGTTGGAAAAACAAACTGGGAATGGTGCTGATGGTGTTTTTTGTTCACCAGCCAGACAACTGAGCTCGAAAAGCAATTGAATCGATCACCGGCCACTAAATCTCCAGCCGTAGATGAGAGGATTGACGCCGTTGTCATTCATATTATCAGCAGCCTGTTAGCTTAGCTTAGCCAAAACAGCTGGCAAATGCGTGATGATCAAATCCAAAAGTTTGGGTTAAAATACGGATTAGCCTGAAGTTTCTGCAGTCACTCAGTTTAACAGTCAGAGGCATGTGTTAAGTCATCAGAGGGTTTGATTACAACCTTGAAAATCGTTGTTTGTTGCTAAGGTGGTTGAGTTTCCTCATGTTATAGTTGTTACATGTAACAGTGAAAATGTGAATATAGCAAAACACTGAATCTATAGTTTTTTATTCAATCATTGCTCAAACTTGAGACTGGAATTCTCAGAAAGGAGTCTCCAAAGTGAGCTCCAAGGTGGCAATTATTACTTACTAAAAAAGGTAAATAAAAATTATGATGGCCTACGTTGTAGTTAAGTCACCTTTCCCCTGTTCTCTAGATGGTGAAAAGGCTAGGCCACTGATGAGCTCGGGGAGTCGAACAGGCAGCTGTAGTCTTCCACCTGCTCCCTGGCTCAGGCCCCCACTGGGAGCAGGTCTGGATGCAGCGCTCTGGTCCCTGGAGATGCCAGGCTACAGGAGGCTTTGTCCTGACTTGCCAGCTTACAGTCAAACTGACTCCCACCGTACAGGTCAGACCTGTTTTCTTCTGTCTCGCCTGGAGCCGTGTATGGGATAATTAGCTAACTTTGAAGGATGAGTATAACATTAGTTTAACTGTAATACCCGAGCCACCGAGATAGTGTTTGTGATCTTCTGTGAAGGTTTCTGCGAGACGTCAAGGGCCAGTTTTTCTACAAAGTTCAAGCTCCCTGTTTGATTTTTGCTATACAAATATTGTAATGTTTTTTAGCTGTGTAGTGAAATAACATGGCAAGAAGGTGAGAATGGTGAGAATTTGAGTATGAATGGTTGTTTGTGTATGTCGGCCCTGTGTTAACCTGGTGGGTGTACCACGCCACTCGCCCACTGTCGGCTGGGATCAGCTATCCTAACCCTACAAAGTGGTTAAAGATGATGATGAGTGAAGTAAAGATTTATATCAGATTAGATCATATGGTCTTCAGATCTTCTGCCTGCAGTTGTAAATGTTATTCCCAGCATTTCAAAAATCCACTTGATGCAGCTCCTGCTGGGAGGTTCGGGCCCTTTGGGGACCAATCATGTCTGTCATGTACACTGTAGTAGACCCACATACCCAAAGGTGAGAAGCATTAGCCAGCAGTCCTGACAGATCTTCACACAGCTCGTGCAGCGCGAGTGTGGCTGCGTTACACCAGCCTGTGGGCATCAGCTGGGAAAACAAGCTGAGACTGATAACAGATCAGGCCCACATTCCATCCTGGGCTGCGCTGAGGGACAAAGCAGACCACCACTTCTCACACACGGCGATAGCAGTTAGCGTGAGAGTAAGGGTGAGGCCTACTGAGGCGCTCGGCTGGCGGCGTTTCACAGAACTCTGCTTTGATACGTATCTCATGTCACGGCCAGGTTGCGCGCGGCCGTGTGAACGCCTCCGCGAGAGAAGAAAACAAAAACATACATCTCACTGGCTTTATTCAGTGTCAGTTTTAGGCTAGTCTGTTTTTAATAATGTGAGGAATGGTTTGGCACTGTAAGGCCCAGGTGCTGACAGACCTCCCGACGCGCTGAGCAGGCCCTCTGGGTCCATGCTGTGCAGGCCTGGCTGGGCCCGGCTGGATGGCTGAGTGCAGGTTGCCCAGCAGGCTGTGTTGTCTCAGCCTTCAGCCATGGATGATAGATAGAGCTGGAAATGCTCCCAGAGAGGGGGTGAGCACATGTGTGGCAAGACGTGGCAGGTGGTGAGCGCTGACTTGACAGCAATTAAATGTACAAATCTTTGATTAAGCTCATGGGAAGGCAGTCATTAGCAACAGTGAATCGGCTCTCCCCCAACACTCACACACACTCTATCTCTCTCACGAACACACACACACACACACACACACACACAGGCGCACATTTTTCATACACTAACAGTACAATATGAGTGGGTTTCATAGTGACTAATACAGTTATAATTTTTAAAGAGGCAGTTTTGGTCGATTCATTTGTCTCTCCAGTATTTTTATATCTCTGTTGTGCCTTTGAGCAAAGCACTCCTACTGTAATTTATAGAATGTTAAATGACTACCCGCTGTATTTGCCATTAAGATGTCATTTTTAATTAGCTGCATTAAAAATCATATTCTTATATCCCAATGGAACAAGGCACAACTGTCTGAACACACGTCCCCACAGTTTGTCTCACTGAAATGTTACTTTTGAGGTGAGTGTGTCTTTAGATAAGTGTCATGAGATGTTCTGACGACACATCAGACAAACGTACTTAGATTTTGAGTTTTTGCAGTGCATGCACATTAAGATAATAGCTTTCATGTGTCTTTTTCTTGCTGTGCATTGTTGCATGTCGGCGACAGAGCAAAACATTAACTGGAAAATCTTTTATCGAGCACCGTCCTTTAGAAAATCACACACCACAATTAAATGTTTCCCATTAAAGGATGTGGTGGCATCGCTGATGCGGCCTACAGCAGAGTTCACCACAGCAGCAAGAGTGTTACACTGCAACATTGAATCACAGAACAAAAGTTGGCATGTTTGTTTCTGCAACCCATGGATGTGTTGAAACTGAACATTTCTTTATGTTGCTGCTTGATGTTTCTTTAGGTTTAATTTTCACTCTAATCTTGAATCACTGAGTTTAAGTTAGACACAAAAACCACTTGCTTAGAGTCAGAAAATTATCAAGTTTTGGCGTAAGATACCTGTTTAGGTCACCACAAACATTTCTGGAGATGTCCCAACTTCCCACAAATTAGACAGTGTCCCAATGTCTGTTGAAAATATTTAGTAGTGTCATGCTTAAAAACCTTCCCAGTTATAAATCCATCAGCGTCCGCTCTGCCTCTTGATCTGATAGACCGGTCACAAACATGTAACATGAACGTGATATGACACGTGTATAAATATCAATATGATAAGTAGCCTATGACACATACAAATGTGAACGTAACCGTGGTTTGAGGAAACATTAGCTGCCAATATTTATCCTGGTGACAGACAAACACATATAAAGATATCCAGGCCATCTGCTTGATAGTTAAGCAAAAAGTGGACTGTTCATTTATTGCATTGTAAATGATGCACACGCAGCTTCTATATAGCAGGTCACTTATAATAAGTTTGGTCTCTGCCAAATCCCCACATCTCAGCAATTAACGCAGTGGATGAAATAATATCATAACTGATGGAAAAGATGCCCAAAAAAACCCCCAAAAAAACCAAAATCAGGCTGTGAAAAAGTAAATGGATCCAACAAGCTTGGGTAGAAAATGGATGTATAAAGCAGCACTCAGGCTGGATGTGTCCCAACTGAATCCCCATAAGGGGTTAAAATGTACTATTTGAACGTGGCCTGCCACAGGCATGCTGTAAATGCTGTGCCACTCAACCTGACTGCACACCATCTCAGCACATCACGTCTTGGAGTAATGTGTTTTGAAATGTTCCCGTGAAATATATGCGTGAGGTCAGCTGAGGTCTTTGCCATGTGCGTGAGCAGCATCCATAAAACTGCAAGTTTTATAATGTGGCTTTGGTCCAGTTTCATCATGACGTCACCATCCTCGTCCTTCGCTGCTGTTTGACTTAAAGTAAAAGCCCAGATTCTGTTGCCATGATTAATTGGTTTGTGTGTCAGCTGTCTGCAAGTCTTATGTTTTTCCAATCTATACACAGAGTGTTATGCAGTATGGAATCAGGGTTGTTTTTCAGTTCAGCTTGGGTAGAGTTGGTTGGACTGCTACATACCTGCTGAAAGACTGTGGATTCCAAGGCCTGAGTTAAGTTTTCATTCTGCATATACTAGAAGAAGAATGTTGTTTCTAGCAGGTAATAAGTGAGCCCGACCCCTGTCATGTTGTATTTGAGGAATATCAGCTGTTTCCATCAAACAGAAGATTTAGAGCTGCAGGCTCAGCTGAACAGATTGCAGAACTCATTTGTTCTCATTTGTTCCAGTGTCTTTTAAACTGTTGGTTTGGGTTTAATTTGCTCTCGGGTTTCCTGTGTGGACTCAGCAGAGACGGTTAAAGTGTAGTTTGTATGAAATATGGCCAGAATTCAAAGATGTCTCTAAAAAGGGGCAGCATGCCACCAGCGTTAACACTAGCATGCTGATCTTTGCTAGCCATCCCTTGGCTGTAGATAGTGACCTTTTGCTAATAAGCTAGAAGCAGCAGTTAGCAGTGGAGCTTTTGAAAGTGAAAGTAGTTTGCCTGAACTGAGGCCTGCAGCAGCAGATGAGCTGCAGAGAGTCGGACATCAGCAGCAGTCGAAAAATGTTGTGAAGGGTTTTTACACCATTTACCTCGACCAAACCAAGGCATGTCAGCCCATCTTGTGTTGTATTTTTCTGTTTTGTAAGGAAAATATGATGAGCATATCTCCTTTCTTGACATTTTCTTGGTTTCTTTTGTATGTTTATCACACTAAACGCAATGAGAGCTTGTTGAAATGTAGCTAACTTGCTGCTGCATACATCCCACTATGACAAACCGAGATTGGGAAATACATAAATAATTCTGGCTCTTCTAAGATATTATCATATGTGTATTATTAACAAGATATCGATATTTCTTTTTTCTTTACTTTTTTGTTTTTCATAACACATATGAACCTCGGCCTAATCGCAGGAGAGACAGTTAATCAGTCCTCAAACTAAGAACTCAAGAAACGTCACATTCAAGGTCTACGAAATACTAATCTCCTGAGTTATCTAGCAGTGCTCTTTAGCGGGAAGGATCCATAGAGCAGTCTGTCACATGAGGAAAGGGAGTCACCTTTACACACAGTGTATCACACACCTAACAAGTCCCTTTAGAGCTGCTACTGTCTTCCTGTGGGACCCCGAGTGGTAATTGCCATCCTCTCCCCACTTCGCTAATGAGAGCGAGGTCGTTCCCTATACTGGTGGTTTGGACATATCTCACTCTCTGTATCCCATAATCCCATTGTCTAGGAAACAGAGGAATGCTCACACCTGAAAAGCCTCCACTGAATTCAATCAACTCTCGATCGCCACACAGGATTACTGAACATAAATCACAGCGAGCAGCGAATGAAAGGCTTTCAAACGTCACTTTGCAGCTCAACTCAATTTATCTTCTGTATAACCAGATGTTTTAAGGCACATTTTCCCTAGTTTGGAGGCAAATCTATTATCTGATGCTTAATAGAATGTTTTTTTTTTTTTTTTTGTGAAACAAAATTACCCAATTTCATTACATCATTTGGTAGACAGAGCAAGGCCTTTCATCTCTTTTAAAACCTTCATGTCTCATTTTAGAAGAAAGCTCCTCATCTTCAGTGGCTGCTGAACGTGCTGCTCTGCTCCTTTCATGGGACTCTGTCACCGTGGAGATGAAGTGAAAGTGCTCCCTCCCTGTTGGAGCCGGGAGAGACTGCTGCACATCCCACCGGACCAAATTTATCCTCAGAATCACACCAGTCGACTCTTCATGATGAGATAATCAGAGACATGATGCTCAGTGTGACACTGTTACATGACAATTATACTGTACTTGCTTCACTGGTGATCCAGTAAAGATAAACTTTATATCGGCATTAAACCATAAAAGCACATTTTCTAGTGACTCTGAGAGGCATGTCCATAATTTGCTCTCCTCTGTTAATTAATAGGCTAATTTGCTGCAATAATGACACTATTATAAACACCTGTATGGGGCCCCTTTGTCCCAGGATAAATGTTTTCCTGCAGGATACAGAGTGGATTTTTTGTTTGCAGAAGCAACAACACATGGCAGACTGAATACGGCTGCACTGAATATCTTTTTTCCACATGTTGGTGCCGACGGCACACAGAGAGGAAGGATGCAAGTCACAACCCACGTAGCCTTTATTGCTGTTTATACTACGTCACCGGACATTTATTTACGCGTGGTATTTGGATGCAACTGCGCTGTCACAACAAAATAAGAATTAGTTATCACTTTAGAGCAGCAATCACAAGTTTAATGGGAGCATAATTTGCAGGGTTTACGACCACAGTAACAAGCAGACAGAGACTTCAGATGGCCGATGCGCTTCCCGGGTTTGAGCTCTTGTAACTTCACACGTAGTAATTTAATCCATTATTAATAAAGACATATTGACAAGTTACAATATTGCTTTACAATCTTGGTACGTTGGACATGAGACGAACTTTTGATGATACATTTCGGATCTGTGAGTTTTGTTTTGATAAAGTCGGTGTGTTCCTCACGTCACACCATTATATTAAGACAGTTCATGTGAGGTAATCAATAGCATTTCCTGGGTCTTGTTTTATTTCCCCATGTTTTCCTGCTCCTCCCCTCTTCTAAGAATACGCTGGCCGGCCTAATCACAGGAACCGACCCAGGCTGGAGGTGCATGCCTTTGCACATGGCAGCACAAATTAAAATGTCTCCCGCCGCCCGCCTCTCTAATTCCCTGGCACTATGCCCCAGCCTGTCCCACGAATTACAACCAGACCTCTCCATATGGTGCAGCCAGCATGGGGCAGGCCAGTTTATTGACATGAGCTCCTCCCTGAACTCTCTAAGTCAATAACTGAGTCGCTCAGAGAACACACATTTGGCCAGCAGACAGCTAACTCCTTCACATTAATAGGAGCAATAGTAGAGGGACATTTAGAGTATCAATAGGATTTTTGTCGTACCTTATCTGCCACTCGATACCACAACAAATCACATTATACATAGAGGGAATAAAGTTCTCATCCAATCCTGGGCCATTCAATCCCCCGTGAGCTGCTCTGTGTGATTCTCAGGCAAGGGTCTCTGGGTCACTCCCAAGTCTAGACTGAAAACAAAAAGAGATTGAAGCATTTCCAATGTGGTTCTTTAGTGTTTTTAATCTCACTTTTATTGTCTTGGTCACACTTAATGGTTTCAAAGAGTCGACCTCTGCCAGATTAAGATTTTTTTCTCCCTCTTATTTTCTGCAGTAATCTCTGTATGAAGTGTTATTATCCCTCAAGGTTTGTCTTTTGAAGCTTTAACACTTGAGAAAGAGGAAATGCCCATTTTGATTAAACACAGTATGTCGTTTCTGCTGCGAGGGTCCTTCAGTCAAAACAATAACAGAAGAGTCTCGATGAAGTAGGCTTGAGTAGTTTGAGGTCATGGGGGATTCATTGTTGAAAAACCACCGTTGCCCCTGAAAATGTCATGACTCTGACAATTTTGGTAACATCTGGGGAAATGTGAGTTCACAATTTAGCAAACCCATTTAAAAAATTGCTCCAGTCTGTGTTCAGTCTCAGTCTTATGTGTATCTGTATTCCCCCTCAGTCTGTCCAGACATCTGTGTAAAATTGAACAAGGAATTTTGAAAAAAAAAATCAAATTTAAATTTTGTGGGAAAGTGTTGTTTTTCTGAAAGAATGTGATTTAAATCACAAAATGATGGGGTAGCAGGTCATGTCTTCAGCATCTTATATGAGCAGAAATAATACTGCATTTATACAAGGTCATCCTGTCTGTCCTACTCTTTGTCACATTTCTGCCCGAAAGCAGAAAGCAGACCCAGAAAGCTCCCGCAGTTGAATAGCTGTTATTATGTGACGTGATTCAGAGCAAAAAACTGTAGCTCACCATGTCTTTGTCACCTTCCACTACTGTGTTGTAGTTACTGTCTCTGGCAACTTGAACAAACAAAGGTGGTGTAAAGGCGAACTTACTTCCCGCCAATTACGCAGAATCTCTGTTGTGTTTTCAGCTTCCAGTCACCTTCACTTGTACCACAAACATAATTTATGCAAATGTGTGACGTGGTGACATAGTGTGATGTCACAAAGTGACTGAATTAAAGGCGGGACCTTTGAGGAGGAATGTCAGGCTCTTTAGAAGCTACGTTGGCATCGATGGGCTTTTTAACTTTCAATACCTTTTTCATGGACAAGAAATAATATAGGACACTGAAGGGATGGAAAAAAATGACATCTTTAAAAACACAGAATAAAGTGATATTAACATTTCAACAGTACAGAGTATAGAACAAAACAAAGGGTGGGGCAATTAACAAAGGTCTTTAAAACTTAAGAAAAGTCCTGATTATGGCAGCATTAGAATCAGACAATAGTATGATGTGTTATGTGAAAAACTCGAAGACCAAACAATGATTAAATCAAACAAGTCTAATGATTATTTAAGACTCCAAAGTACATTTATATATTTGGAAGTTGTAAAAGGGCCATTTAGTCTTTGAACATTTTTAACTGAGAACATTGTGTTTCAGTGTTTATGTCTGTAGCGAAACATAAACAAATTTTACAGCCTCTTTATACATATAAAACCTTCAAAAATAAAAGTGTAGACAGTAAATTCCAGGATGAAAGAAGTGAGGGGAGGTTACAGACGGCGCATTTAAGCTTAAATAATTGATAACTTGAAATAAAATACAAGAGTGTTTACACCACAACAAAGCTCAGAAAACACAGAAAGTATTTAATTGGTCGAAAGATTAAAAAAGAATCTCTGCTATAAATTTGAAAAAGGGGGTTTTCCTTGCCACTTCCTTCGCTTTGTTCTCTGCTGGATCTATCTGGTTGATTCTTTCACTTCTGTCTCTCAGCTCTGTGCAGAAGAAGACATTTGCTATAGAGCTGACAGAATGCTCTGGCCGTGTCCCCCTCAGTTGGTTTGAAACACAGGCCTGTTGAAATATTTCTCTAAGCTTGTATTGAGAAAACAATAAGAGACATTCCCAATGAGCAGATTCAAACAGACCCTGCAGAGTCAATGGGCTGCAGTGAGGGACATCCTCACCAAGCCAGACAATGATGTTGTTGTCGACTCCGTTATCAGAAGACAAATCTTTGACCGCAACAGAGGTGGGACAAATCCTGCGGTTGGAACACGGAGACAGACCGCCTCCACCTGCAACCCAGCGAGTGCCAGACTTTTCCAAACACACATGCTGCTTTGTGAGGATCAGCGATCGGTGTTTGTCCGCCGCACTGAGTGTTGTTGATGGTGTTGTTTTCAAATGTCCTGCTGATACTTGGTTCTCGCCTACACGTACCCTGGATGCAGATTATTAGGCCGCGGCTCAGGTAACCGATATGTTCCTGGATAGAACGTAAACAAGCGTGAAACACATTATGACACGCATGAGTAGAGGGGACAGAGAAGCTAACACATCTATGAATAATTTCATCACCGGCTGAATGACCCACTGCTGCAGCAGGATACCTTTTCCCATTCCCTGCCATTGATAAGGAACACTTTAAAACTCATGACTTATGGCAAAGTGAAGCCAAGCGTGTGTCCTTAACATTAAATTGACGTTTCAATGAACACTAAAGAAGCCTATTCAGCAATCATTTGGATGAACCAGCTCTCTCTATGCAAAACCAGAGAACCACAACTCATAGTTGCCTGTCATGAAACCATCCCGGGGCAGCTCCATCCACGAGAGAGAGCAGACAATCTTTGTGGGCATACGAGTATTAAGTTAGGACTTCACATGCAAATGGAGCCATTGTTCCAAAACCACAAAATGTACTGTACCACAAGCCACAGAGTACAGTCATAGCATCCTATTGTTTCAAATTTGTAGTCTCTGTTGAAGTACAGCTGCAATCTGTTTAGATGGATTGTGAACTCACTGCTGGATTGGTATAATTAATGAAACATTTTATTTGTAGTGTGTGTGCGTTTGACTTGTGCCGTACCATCAGACTACAGAGCAGCTTGTTTCCTCTGGCTGCTAGACTCCCCGATTCATTCACTGTATTCTGCCATGAAAAATTGTTCTTTCAAATGTTTTTTTAGGACTCATCCGATCCTGATAAGTCAGAATTTGACCCAGTGATAAACAAAAAAAACTACAGAAATAGTCAGTCTTCTTGCTGATGGTTTCGTTCGCTCATGTCGGTCATATAGAGGCATCAGTACTAAGTGTTCGACTGTTTCATAACCAGTCAAAAACTCCCCGTAGTACATTTAATTCAAAGCCGTTACCTCTTTGTATGAAAGATACTACACAAATAAACCTGCCTCACCTAACTCTCTCTTTCTTCTTTCTGTTGATGTTTTACTTTGTCCAAGTCGTTCACTTCTTTCCCTCTTTTCTCTCCTTCTCTCCCTCTTTGTCCTCTTGTATATTTTACCATAGAAACTTCAGTGTTTACATCCTGTGTGCCTTTCAAGAAGACCTTGTTTATTCTTCAGAGTGCCGGTGTGTGACTCTCTTACTATCATTCTGGAGGAAATACCATGAGTCGCGTGCCAGGCTCAGCTAACCACAAACCCAAGCTGGGTGGAGAGGGGCATTTTTCATATAAATCATGGAATATGGCTGTGAGCAAGCCATCGGCCAGCCCGGCTGAGTGAGCTGCCATAAATAGACTCCCATTGCATGTAGTAACAGCTTTGAGCAACACAAAGGCAGACTGTAGTAACCATCGCCTGTGGTATAGACGGGGGAAAAAGGGCTCTTATTGTTTTGGTGCCGTTGCTGAGTTAGTCATGAGGTATTAGCAGGCTGTCAAGTTCAATCTACGAAGAATCAGATGTGAACTTTTGAGTCTGTTTCGAAGGCCTGAAATGCCCAGAATTTTCACTTAAGTCGTCTCCTCCCAGCATCAGAGGGCTTAACAGTGTGACAGAAAACTCCCTTTAATGAACCCCACTCGAGTTGTCAGGGACCGGCAGCTCTGACACACTTTGGTCTTCAACAGAACACTCACAGACTCGGCTCTGTCTAGCTCCATTTCCCAGGTTTGCTTACATCACATGACATAAATGGAGCTCTCGGGGATATATATCTAGCGCCGTAATGAAAGATACAAAAATACTGTCAGAGGTGGTTAATGAGGGCTCTTTGAGGAGAAAAGTGTGACAGTACAAAGGCTGCAAGGAGCAAAGACTGATGTGGAATGTAACTAACCTGGAAGCTAAAGTCATATGGGGCTAATCGGTTCCAGCAATGCACAAATTACAAAGGGAGGAGCGGTGATGGTCAGCAGCATGGTCATAATCAGGGAAGACAAAAAGAGAGAGGGAGAGAGTCAGATCAGTATGTGAGTGTGTCTCATGCCTGTTGGGTGTCTTATCGGTGCTGATGAAAAGGTCAAGTCAGGACACAAATCTCACCCCCAGACTCGGCTCTCTCCTCTCAACTTACCCAACAGTTGAGCTACATCTGTTTCTCTTTTACTCTGTCTGTTTCTCTGCATCTTTCTCTATTTGTCTCTCTTCTCACTCCTGGCCCAGAAGTGGAGTTGCACTGGTACAGGATGATAGGATGTCGTGCAAAGGAACACAGCTGATCAGGCTTTGTATGGGACAGCGTGGTGATGCCTCAATGGTCCACAGGGTTTATGGTTTGTTTGGCCCAAGGGTCGCATTAGATAGCACTTGAGACAACCACAGTAGCACTTCGGCTTACCAGAAGTGCAGTAAGGCTTTCCAAAAGAGAATTTTGCCAACCAGAGGGGTACTTAAGCTCACAAGAAGGGTACAGTGGCCAACCAGAGAGGAAAGTGGAAAAACGGTGGTCACTTGGGCCAATTATAAGCAGGTGGGCTTATTAGAGGGGCACGTTGGTCAACCAGAAGTGTCAACCAAAGGGTCAATGAAGCAACACTTGTGCTAACTAAGAAGCAGTTGAAGCAACCATACTAGCACTTGAGTTGGAGGAGCACTTGGGTTAACCTGAGGGGCACTTTAGCTGAGCAAAGGGGCGTAAGTACAAGCCAGGGGTGCTTGGACAAACTATAAGTCTACTTGGACCAATAAGAGATGTACTGAGGACAACTATACACATGACCCAACCAGTGGGGACCAACCAGCTTGAGCTGGAAGAGCACCTGGGTCACCTTTGGTCAGCCATAGGGGCATTTGGGTCAACAAGAAGGGCACTTCAGCCAACCAGAGGAGTATTAAGGCCACCCAGAAGGGCATTTGGGCCAACTAAAAAGGCTCCTTGGCCAACCAGAGGGGCATTTGAGGCCACCAGAAGAGCACTTGTGCCAACCAGAGAGGCATGTTGGTAAACCATAGGCACTCTGGCCTACAAGGGAGGCACTTTGACCAACAAAAAGGGCCCTAACCAAGAGGGACAGTTTGGTCAACCAGAAAGGCATTTGGTCTTACCAAAGTATCACTTACAACCAGAAGGCATTTGAAGTGACTGAATAGTCATTTTGGGCTCTTGGGGTGTGGATCTGGGCAAAAATGAAGCATGGAACAATATATCCCAATTAAACCCTTTTCATTTTATGAAGACATTGGCACACAGAGCTATGAATATCACTCTGTATGATGTTAGAAGACATTTTTCTTATTCTGTCTCCTGGATCCAATAGAATTGCTGTTTTGAATGCTGACTTTTCTGTTCTTAAGGCCTTCATGTGGAAAAAAAAAGCCTTGCCATCAAACAAGATTAAGAGTCTAGAAATAAGAAGCAGGCAGACGAATTAAAAAATGTACCAGATGAACAGAGGATGTTAAATTCTGCTGGGTGAATTAGCGATGAGCAGCAGGCAGGCTCAGCTGATGATGGTGGCCACCCATGGGCTCTGTCATCCATGTTGGCACTTCACTAGTTACAGGCCCCATTGCCTTGTGTCTTTTGGGCCCAAAGTCTCTCTGAGACTTATTTGTGTCACCCACAGAGCCCTGGAGACACACCTCAAACACCCACACACACGCACACATAACACGCACACATAATGGTACATGTTCAGGCTTGCATGCTAGCTGGAAAAGATAAGTACAGTAGATACAGTAAGTCACTAAGTGTTATTTTCTGTTTCCCTATTAACATTTTGAATTGGTTCAGCTGAGTCCCTTTGAAATAGGGTTTGTTATGTATTCAAATCCTAAAGAATGTGTAATGTTGATCTAGCCCAGTTACAGAGTCCAATCATATGCAGATTCAAAGATACTAATACCTACCTAATCTGGACGTATTACTGAGCGAGGACACTTTAAGGTTTTGGTCAGAAAGTGGCTGACCTACTTTGCAGAATCTAACCTTTCACTTTAAATGATTTAAAGATTTGCCAAAATAGAACAATTCTCCCATCACAGGTACCCCTTGATTTTTTCTTATTATTATTAAATACTCTTGATGTCCTGATGAGCCTGTACCTCACAAGTCCAGTTGTGTTTTTCCTTCAGTTGGTTTAAATCACTAAATAGTAGTTGATTAATGTGTTTTCCCAAAGAAACATCTATGCTGAAGTTCACTTGAAGACATTAACAAATACTTTTCTGATTATCAGGAATGTTGCTGGAGTGTAAAGGCCCAAACAAGCAAATGTTTAATGGACAAAAGTACCGGGAAGTGGATTTGATGACAAATTTGACTATTTGCCACAGTTTTCTTGTATGGAGAGTCTTGTAAATATTGACTCAACTATCCCACTGAGGGAATGACAAGAATTCAGATTTGGAGGAGCTCTCTTTTTAATCCTGCCCTCGTATCCAAATGATGCCCTTATTATTTTCTTTGACTCATTGTTTTCAATTCAAAAATGTGGGCACAAGGAAATACTGGGGAATAAGCGAGGAATGGGAAAACGAAAAATGCAGCAAAGTGTGTGAACTCAATGACATATTTCTACGTCCTCACACTGCATCTGTGTCCTGACATGGCCCCAACCGTCTAACCGCATTTGCCTTCTCACACTCAGGGGAACATAAGGATCGCATATGCCTTTGGCAAAAGTCCACACCCACATTCCTCAGCTATGTGCTCACAAGCGTCCTCTCTGCCCCCCTCTCCTGCTCCCTCCCACTTCGCTCTGACACCAAAACCTTGGCCCACATTGCCGAGCACTGTAAAGTAATGCAAACACTGACATGTTTTTCCTGGACACAGTGGGAGGTGAAACTCACAGACTGTTTGCCACTCGAAGTTTTAAGTTCTTCTAAACATGCTAAAGCGACTATTACGCAGGCAGGTCATGTAGGTTTGTCTAGTTTCAGGGATGGGACTCATTTCAGCTGCAGTAAATGCTGGTACTAATTTCACTGAAATGTTCTACAGTGTGAAATCCTGCCCTGTAGGAATGAGCAGGAGGAGGAAGAATAAGGTAAACGAGTCTAAACTGCAACTTCTGAAGGACACTCTTTAGCTCAGGCTTTTTTTTTTTTTTTTTTTTACGAGAGCAGTCCCCGGTGGCTTGTCTAGTTAAAGGTTATCTTTTACTTACAACTCAAAGTCAAAGACACTGGGGCCTGGGAGGCTGTGCAGCTTTTCTGTCTGGGGTGACTGGGTTCAGTGGTAGGGGGTGCATAGTGCGGAATGTGGCTGTAAGGAAAAGCCAGGAAGAATCATTATAGGGAAGAAATGAGACGCCAGAACCGGGAAGGCAGAACACAAGTAGAAAATGTTCAGTCTTTTATAAAACAAGCCTCTGCACATGGCTTAAATCTCCTGTTCTGGATCTTTATCCTCCTGTGACAATGTGCACGAATTTAAGTGTGAAATAGAAGACGAACACGGGGAAAATGGTTTTACTCTGCATGTACTTGACAATGTAAGAATAGCTGACAATTTATAATGACTAACTAGAACCCATCCAGGTCCTGACACTCACAGCCAATGCTTTATCATGTCAAAGTCAACTACACTTTGCTAATAGCTCTCTGCAACTTTACTTGATGTCTTGTCAAGTACGCAATGTCTTGTGACACTACATGAGTCACTTTGACCTGGAAATGTCAGCTGGCTTATTAGCTGGGATAACAATGTGACCTCAGGCCAAACGACTGTCTCCAGCAAAATCCAGTTTAGGTATTAGGGTACAATAGTCAGTGCTAAACGGCGCTCTGTGTAACTTCTGTGTTGTAAAAGCTGCTTGTTGGTTTATGTTAATGGATCCAATTTCTAAACTAATGTTAGCTAATGTTGCTCTTTGTTAGCGGAGCGGACTGTCGAGAAAAATCTGACCCAAGTCCTTCACAAAGAAAGTCCAGAAGCATTACACAGCTCGTATACTGATAAATATTTCATGACGTGTGGAGGGAGAATTCATTTCACTTCACCAATGAGAGAAAATTCCAACAAATTACTTTAAAGTTGTTGCTTGGCACTTGGTACTTCAGGACCATTATTGTTCATTATTATTCAAACTTCCTGACCTGTAGCTGTCACACTGCCCCCCTTGGTTTCGGGTGGTACTGCTCTGTTTTAGGACAAAGGGCTCAGTCTGCATCTGTATACTTATTTAAAGTTGATCATATATGGGCTTTTAACTAATTTTCTAAATTCAGATTACTCCAATAAGCACATTATCCCTCTGGTTACTTTACTGTCATGATTATAAATACATGTGTTGGAAAGAGTGATCATCATATCGACGTGGATGTCAGTCAGTTGTGTCCCATCTAGTATACTTTCAGTCTGAGAACCAGCCAGCTATATTACTTATTAATAATGCAAGCTCAATGATCCACTCACTAGTTTCCTGAGCTTTCAACCTAATCACTCACTCCTCTTCAGCAAATGGTGACAGATTATGTTGGCCTCGTATTGTTAAGTTCAGGTTTGTACAAAGACAGAGCTCCATGCTGCTGATGTGAACTTCTTATTGTTGAATGACAAATCTGACACATATGTAACACAGAAGTACATTTATTCAGGTCTTAATACATTAATATTAAACAAGTTACATATTCTTATTGATTGCAAATCACAAAGCACAAGTCCAATTTATTCCTGTATATAAGTTAAATGTAACAGATTTTTTTTTATTTTAAAATATGTAATGGGAACTCTTCCTCTTGTTAGGAGGAGCACTTTGCTATAAAATGTAAGTAAAAGTGCAATTTCTTTACACTCATAAAATTACAAAAAAATGGTCCAGAATCTGCGTCCAGAGCAGGACTGAATATTGTGTGTGTGTGTTTTTTTTTCATTTTAAAAATGCAACATCTCTTTACTTTTTTGTCAGTAATTTGCTTTTTGATGCTATTTTTCTAAAAACTGTAGCTAAATACAAGAAATACGACATTGTCAGTTTACAAAAGCTTAGCATATTAATCACTGCATCATCTATTTTCTAAATAAACTTCATTTTTTTTCCCCATATAACTATCTGGAACATAGAGTTTAGACACGAACGACACCATAATATCTCACAGCGCTATGTTACAATAAAATATCTCTGTCATAAGTTCAAAGGAAAAGGAAAATATAACAATAGCAACATAAAATTAAGGAATACAATGCATAGATTCAATCATTTAAAAATGTAGAGATATAATTTACTTAGTACAGCTCTTTTACTTTTTTAGAGTGAACCCTGTGACACTGACTACATGGATTCATTACAGTTTATCCTGACTTGAGTGACCGGCACGAATATATATATAATTCTGAACATATCACATGATAAAAATGCTAAATATATCACTTTAACTTCCAAGGCAAATTTGGCTATAGTACACTATGGCATGTTTGGGTAAGAAAAGGCAACACCTGGCACCAAAGCCAAACAGCAGCTTCTTTAATGGTTTCTCTGCACGGCCTTTCGAAACATTAAGAAAGTCATTTTACTCTTTAGAAAGGAAAGGTTCACCCAAAAATAACAATTTAGTCATTTCCCACTCACGCAAACATTCGTGGAGCTTCTCGACAGCTCGGTGTTGCTGAATTCTCCTCAACAGCTGAAGTAGACAGAGACTCGTTTAAAAAAACTACTGACAAAAATAAAAAAAAAACCTGAAAACCTTAGAATGGCTCCATATAGGCCTGCCTAGCATAATCCAAGTCTCTGGATGCCCCGAGATCCCAAATTGATCTGGAAAGACATTACTGAGTCACACATTTTTATGATGGAATCTTCACTGTAGCAGCTAAGCTAAGAGTGTTAGCACGGCTAACAGTGTGTAAATAATGTCTTCTTAAACTAATCCAGAAACTTGAAATACGCCAAACGAGTCGTACAGAGCCATTTTATGTTTTTGTTGTTGTTGTTGTTGTTTCTTCTGCATTTTAAAACTATTCCCCATCTACTTCAGTTGATCAGAAGATGCTGCAATGCTGTTTTGCTGTGAAGCGACTTTCCACCACTATGAAAGGGCGAGCACACGATGACTGAGATCTCATTTTTAGGTGAACGTTTCCTCTGATTTCAAATAGGCAGTTTTCAGTTTTAGTTTGTTATCTCTGACCCAGCGAACCAGTTGACTTCGTGTTTAAGGACACCATCTTCACAAAGGGAGCGACAACCTTGCACAAAACGTACACCGTTTGTGAGTCTGCACAATAAGTCACTGGGAGGCTGACAAAGCTCGTTGTTAGTACAGCAATAAGTGAGAAAAACAAGTCGGAAAATGCAAATATACAAGCGAAAAGATAAGATAGTTAACACTTAGTGGCGCTTTTCAGGGGCGACTTTAAAAAAAAATAAAAAACAATTAAAACAGACTTGTTATTTAAAAGATGATTGGAGTTATCAAGTCACCATTATATCAAACTGTTACAAAGACACAGAGATAGGTGGAGGTAGGAGGGGCAGAGTGGAGTCTCATCAAAAGCAGTGAAGCTGATCCTGTTGACAGCATCGAAGGGCTCGGTCGAATCACACTGTACTGATTTAAATCAGTCACACTAACCTTTCGGGACAGAGATAGTGAAGAAGAAAATATGTGGAATTGAACAGGGGACAGGCTGGCTACTCACAGTGAGTTTAATGACAACCTCTGACCGGTCTTGGATGGGGCCTTGTTGTGAAAACAACAGTAGCACTGAGGAAATCTTTTTCTCCACCAACCTGCCTCGACCTCGTAACATTCACAGCTCTGCGATGGGTTCAGGAAAACTTTAACATTAACTCGTCTCTTCTTGACTTGTAAAAGAAGTAAAAAGCAGGAAACTGAAAACAAAGAATTCTTCAAGACCGCAAGATTTGAGCATCTTCTGGACCGTAGACATTTACAATATAAAACCCTTCAAGCCTGCAGTCGATATCTACTATGTTAGGCACAATAAATAGGCCCCTGTGGTATTAAGGTTCAGAGTGACGAATGACTCAGAACAAACTGATGTCTGAGTGCAGGTTACGCACCAGCATAAATCTATATTAACCACAAATAATTTAGGTCTCAAATATATACTACATCTAGTAAACATCTACGTTAATATACATTCTTAACGTATGTACAAGAAAATCACAACGTGTGTTACCACTTTACAGGCTGACTGAAAAGAATCCTCCACTCAACACGTGTTTAAAAGAATCTGATCCAGTTTTCTCTGTGAGCTCATTTCTGCTGCCTTGATTTTTGCTTCCGCTCTGTAAACACTATTTACAGTCTTAGAAAATACACTATGAGACCTGATTTTACAAACTGTATGGTGACACTATGTACATTCAGGCAATAACAGAGTGAGTTATTATGTAACATCATCCGAGGATCCCTTGAGAAGTCACTCAATGTCATGTCAGTTCACAAACCCATGAGCCAGATTACCTTCATGCCGTCAGACGTAGTGGTGATCGATTATCACTACGCTGCACATACAAAAAGTTTGATTGTGGAGACACAGTAAACAGCTTGAGTGTGAGCACTTTGAGCACAGATTGTGCTGCTGCTATCTGTAACCTTGATGAGTAAACCAGAGAGGTGTGTTTCAGTTTGGCTCTTACGTTAAGGCAAAATGTTTGGCACTTAGTTTGTACAGAATATCTGATATTTCAAAAATAAGTCTGATTTCATCTTCACCAGTTCAGAGAAACTAATGGAGATGCTTTCTCAGCAGATCGTGACCAGTTTCAGTCTCCTGAAGTGACCAGAAAAGTATTTTTGAAACAGAAATGTTGACGGTATAGAAACTGTAGGTGAAGCTGAGGTTTAAACATCCTCAGATGCACTTTGTCTCAGATGAGTTCTGATTGTGTCTTTGACCAAACAGCAACAAGTCAGTTGAGCAGCCTGTTTCTACCCAGACACCCAGCTGTGTGTGGTGGTCTTCACTCCGTGGGGGAAACCTTGCTGGGTCACCATTGGCTCAAAGTTGAAGTCCAGGGAGTCGCCGTCCATCAGAGTGTCATGGAGGACCGTCTCCATGTCAAACTCAAACTTCTCGATAGACATGTCGTCCAGGTCGCTGGGCAGCTTCTCCTGATGCAAGGGCTGTGGCAGGCCTGGCCGGCCGTATCCGTTGGTGTTGATGGGGCAGAAGACACCAGGCATGCCTCCGCCACTGAGGTGGCTGGAGAGGCCATAAGGCATCTGCATGGGGCTTTTGGCTGTAGGTAAACGTGCGGCCCCCCCGCTGTGGCTCAGGGGCATAAGCAAGCGGCCGTTCATAGCTGGTGACGTGGCCGGGGCTTGGCTGTGCACATTGTGGGAGTGAGTGTGAGAGAGACTGTGTGGGTGACCGTTCCCTCCACCCATTAGTTTGGCTGCATGCTGGGTGCTGCTGTACGGTGGCAGCATGCAGCTTCCGCTGGACTGAGACACCACAGTGTCCACTGACGGCATCAGATCGCCGTGCTGGTCTGTATCTGTCGTCAGCAGCTCCTTCAGAAGCCCTGCTGGGCAGCTGTACTGGCCCATCGTGGGCCCGAAGCTGGGCTTACTCTCTGGCAGGCTCTGCAGCGGCATGGACGACAGCGTGTTCATTCCTGCTTGGCCGTACACGCACTTGCGGTACTCCTGCTGAGGCTGTGAGACCATGCTGGGGGAGCTGTAGGCCGGGTAGCCGGGGCTCGGCTGCATCATAGGAGAGGGGGAGGACTGGGAGGAGCCGGGGGTCGTGGCCCCTCCTCCGACCTGAGAGTTGTTGGGCGAGAGCAAGTTCAGGTTGTCCAGAAGGTTCTCCATGACGTTCTCAGAACTGTGTCCCAGAGAGCCCGTCATCTCTGTCAGACTGGGCAGCGTGGCTGTCATCTTGGCCCCAGGGGCTCCTGGGTAGCCCATATGCACGTCGGCCTCCCCGAGGTCGTCCTCGGGCATGAAGGGGGAGAGGCGGCCACTCAGAGTGCTGGCGTTGGAGCTGGTCCGTGGCCTGAAGCTGTTCCACGCATCAAAGTCATCGTTGCTGTGGGAGTTTGGGCTGCCAGGCCACTTGGAGTAGGAACCCGGGCTGTCTGCACCTCCGTCAGGGCCGCCCTGCAGGGACAGCTGCGGGGAGACAAGGAGACTCTCAGTGTACCAACATACTGTACGTGCCAGAGTCAGTCAGTGTAACATATGGTTTGGGTAGAAACCATTGGCAATAAATCACTTGGCTGGATGGTACAAAAAAATCTGATAACTTTTATTTTTCATTCTTTATTTATCACCCTTTTCCTACTTTTGATTCTTGAGCTGCTGCAGCACGAGGAAGTTTTCCCCATGTAACAAAATGATTCTTGCTAGATAATCGATAATGTGAGAATATCTTGAGAAAGGCTGTTCAAAGGATGTTTACAGACATGATGGCTTAAGAAACAATATGAGAATAAGCTATTAATGAGGATACTTTTGCACACACTCTGACTTAATTTCAGGTATTAAAAGGATATTAAGACCATAGAATTGTGTTTTGCTGATTGTAACATAGTTAGCGATGAAAATAAGTTTAGACTTAGAATATTTCCAAAATCCCATCTATTAATGTCTTGTTTACATTTTTTTAAAATAATTTTCATAAAACATGTATCAAATCTTTTCTTTTGGCCACTTATGAACTTTTTCTGATATTTTTATGTTTCAAAATTGTAAAATCTGTGAGCACAAAAAATTCAATGCACTTTATTTACCTTCTTCTTAGCCGCTCTCCCTCTGCTCTTGGTGAACTTGCTGTTGTTGTCCATGGAGGCTGCCCTGCGGCGTGGGGACTTGCCACTTTTCCCGCCCTCCGGGTTTAGCATCCACCACGAGCTCTTTCCCGTCCCCTCATTCTGGACACGAACAAAGCGGCTGTGCAGCGACAGATTGTGTCTAATGGAGTTCTGGAGGAGAAGGAGAAAGAGAGAAAAGCCTGGTGAGGGGCGGACAAACAGAGAGATTTGCGCTTGCCCTTTTACCAAAACATTACAGATCTGTTTTAGCATACAAGTGCAAATCCATCCGTACAGGTGGCTCTCTTTTATCAACATGCTCGGCTTGACAGCCGACTTACGGAGGAGAAAGGGGGAGATGTTAAGGTCACTCAACAGTCGAATGCCATTTGCAATTCAAAGAAACACATGTGCGCAAACACACACACACAATAGGTGTCAGTAAGTTAACTCCATGAGCAATACATCCTGAACAGAGCGAGGATTAGTCTGCAGGCTCTCCTTATCTCCAAACATACTGTACATGGGGGCTTTTATTTCCTTCACAAAAACACAGGGGCCCTTTGTAAAACAGCTTTATACCAACACTCACATTCCACCTGACTACGTGTCTAGTCTAAACCAGCACAGAATCAAAGGGAGGAAACAGACTAATCTTTCCTCCTTACAGACACATTAATAGTGTGCTCTAACGTTGCTTAGTGACACCCCCGGTGGAAAAACTCATTTTTGAGCAGGAAGCTAGTCAAGCATTGTTAAAACACTGCAAACAAGAGTGAGAATATTGAGCAAATGTCTGCTAAGCAAACCACAGAGAGGGAGATTTCTGTCCTACGTCAACTGCAGGACTGCTGAACTACTGTACAAAGTCTAAATATGCCCAAACTGTTGCTTTAGTGACCCTCAGAGAAGAACTTCAGACTCTGGCTCTGTGTCGTTTTGTGTCCGGGCCATAACATGAAGTAATGAGCCTTGGCCAGACATTACTGTGCATGCGTAAAGCTTGTTGTTTTGGAAGAAAAGACTGGAACTCCCGGGCGCACACACACACGCATGCAGAGCTTAGCGTGCATAGCGGCTAACGTCATCAGGCCTGTTCCTGCTGTGAGTCATTGCTTCACATCTGGTTCACAGTCTGCCCTCTGCTCTGCCTTCACCTCTGCTTCTCCTCATCGCAACCATCTCCTCTCACTCTTGACTCTGAAATGTCATCCCACTCTGACCGGCACCACAATTATTACCGTTCTCATTGATTTATTTCTCAACTAGGTGAACGGTCTCTGAAATGTCAGAGAAAGAGTGAACAGTGCTCATCAGCGTGCTCATATGTCAGACAGTCTGAACCCCCGGTGACACTTAGTATAAGATGATGTGAAACTGAGACAATGGGGCCAGTTGCTGCACTCTAAAATCAAAAATTTTCCGCAATGCAACTTCATAACATCTTTTATTAGACACACACTGCTGAATACCAACATCTTTCAAACTCTTAATCCCCAGTTTTTAACCAAGGCTTTCTAAAGGGCCAGTGTGTAGGATTTAATGGCATTTAGCCACCAGTGTGTATTGGAGACTACTGTGGCTGCTAAAAAGGCAAACTAAAAGCAAAAGGTCCTTTTTAGAGCCAATGTTTTCCTTTTTGTCTGTGCTGGGCTTCTGTGGAAACATGGAGCTGCCACATGGATTAAGAGGTCCCACTCCCTCTGTCGATGCAGGCTCACTCTAATGCAAAGAAAACACACTTTTTCTTAGTTTCAGGTGTTTACATACTGATGAAATATATAATACTGAAAACCTGACACTTATCATTTTCCATTGCTGCCACTTCATCCCTGCAGTTCTTACAAACTGGACGTTCCAGTCTCGTGCTCAGCCTCGCGACATCACTATGACATTCACAGTGACTTTGGAAAGCTTCCTCATCAACCACAGACATTATACTGTACTATAACTGTCTTCACGCGCTTACTCATGATCGTCAAACTGACCTCAGCGTGGCGGACATCCTCTTTAATCAATTACCAGATCAATTCATTAACTACTCTGCTCCCTAAAACACCAAACGTCCCCTTTCATCATCGTTCTCCTCCTCCTTCTTTTCTGTTAATACTTTTTCATCTCAGCACCCAGAAGCACCTCAGGCTCTTGGGCAAATGGGGCCCTCCTGAACACTGGCCCTTAGAAATGAATGAAATTCTGAATCAAATGACCCGACAGGCCCCGGCCAATAGTTTCGGGCTAGTTTGCATGATCTGAGGGACGTGACAGCCCTTCCCCGATTATCCTAGCAAATGCATCTCCCCCCCCCATCTCCTCCTTCTCCTCCTGAACATCGGTAGCTATGACAAAAGGCGAGGAGTAAAGTCTGGTCATGAGCCTCTCTTTCCCATGACCACTGAGAGTGCTGGTAATTTCAGCTGTGCTGCAACAAGGAATGACTGCAATGTGAGCGCAGACGCCGGGATGTCCTGTTACAGCCCTATATCATCCTGATGACAGGAAGGAGAAACGCACAGCTCAAGTCTCTCACTTCTGACACCCTCGTTTCTGCTTGTGTTGCAGTTAGAACGCTGTGTGTTGTGATGATGGAGAACGTTTAAAAAAAAAAAGAAAAAGAAGCAAAGTCCCGATGCAAGTGAAGGGTCATAAAATCTGCTCTGCTGGGAAATACCAGAACTCAGAGTGCCGTGTGGGGAGTGTGGCCGAGGGTGTCTGCTGGGGCCAATGGAAAAGCCTCGTCTCCTGCTGTTTGTGTGTGTGTGTGTGTATGTGTGTGTGTATGTGTGTGCGCCAGCTCGTGTTTTTAGTGGAATGGCAGCCCAACAAACAGCAGCGCGGTATGGTTTTGATTTTGTTGCTCGGTCCACTGCAGTCGGTGATACTGAGGTTTGAGAAAACACACGCGAATGGAGATGAACACACGCACAGGAGAGCAAAATCATACATTAAAAGACACACACACACACACACACACACACACACACAGACATGCATATATGAACGAAAAATCTTGAGATATTGCTCGCTGCATTTGTTCACATCCTTTTTGCTTTTATAACATATTTGATATTGTCGTATTCTTCTCCAGATCCCGCGACTGAATGTGACACTAATTTATCTCTGGCCGCAGTACACAGGAATCTGAACATTCCAGCTAATCACTGTGTGCAAAGTTCAATCGTAATCACAGCCAACGTGTTAGTATCTCTTAGGAAACAGTAAAGGCAGGATTCCCAGCCAGGCAGCCGTCACAATCAACATTCCTCAGCAAGGTTACAAAACCCACAAATTAACGGAACTGAACTCTGAATCACTGCCACCGCTTAAGGACGGTCATATCTTGCGTTGTAAAAAAAACCTGTGATAATACTGTCTCATCTCAAAATGTTTGGAAAGGAAACAGAAGATTGTGCAGTTAAAATGAAATGCTGCTTGCATTAATACAAAGTTCACGTGTGTTTTTGCACAGAGGAATGTAATCACACTAACTGTTGTGAAAACAGGCAGCGAGCTGATGTTTCTGTATCTCTGACGGCTCGTCCGTCCAGCCTGAGATAATAAAAAGACTTCTCTCTGTTCTGCCCGAGCCCACCGCGAGAAGCACCACCTCCGTCCTCTGAGTCAACAGAACAGAGCGGTGCAGGCAAAACACAAGGAAGTGACCACATGAAAGAGGACTGTGACAGGAAACAGAGCTGACTTCCTGCGAAGCAGGAAACACCACAGTCGTGAGGCAGAGAAGAAGGCATGGAATGCGAAGCCGCAGCGCCGCGAGCCAAGTGGACACCGCAAATTTAGCTTTCACCCCCTCCTGGAACACCCCCACCCACCCACCGCCACAGAGTTTATGTTTAGCAACAGGCGCTTATCCCTGATGTCACACTACATTTATTAAACGACAGCAATGTTCACTTCGGTGTGTGACTCTTGAAACTGGACTAGTGGAGACGTCATGACTCAACAAGTGGCTGCAGTATGGGTGTCTGGGTGGTGTGTGTGTGTGTGTGTGTGTGTGTGTGAGAGAGAGAGAGAGAGAAGGAGAATGTGTTTTGAGTGTAGGCTATTTAAGCAATAGAAAAAGAGGGGTTGTGTGTGACAGAGTGGGCACGGATCAGTAAAGAACACACTGTGCTGGTTTGAACTCCCTCACTGGCAGCATGACTGAAAGGCCACAGTGTTCAGTACGACTCTCCTCCTCTCCTCTCTCCTTCTCTCCTCCTTCTCTCCTCCACTTTATTTCACCTCCCTCTTCATCTCCTCTCCTGCTCTCCTTGTCTTGTCCTCTCTCACCTCTTTCCTTTTCCTCCCATCTCTTCTCTTCTATTCTATTCTCTCATTTAATTTCCTTCTGTCTCAACTTCTGTCACCTCCTTCCTACTCCTACATTGTCTTCTTCTCCCCTCATCCCTCATTGTGTTTCCTTGCCTATCCTCTTCTTTCTTCTCATTTCTCCTCTGTTTTCTTTCCTTCTGCTGCTCTTGTTTCCTTCCTTCTCTGCTTTTTTTCTGTTACTTCCTTCCTTCTCCGACACCATTGCTCTAGTCCTCTTGCCTGCGTCCTTCTCCTCAATCCTTTCATTTCCTTATCACCTCATTTCTTCTCCTCTTGATTCCATGATTCTCCTCTCTTGTCCTTCCTTCTCACCTCATCTTGTTTCCTTTCCTCTCCTCTCTTCTCATCTCCTCTCCTGTTTCTTCCTCCAACTGTCCTCTCCTTGTTTCCTTTTCTATTCTATTCTATTCTCTCCTCTCCTACCTGCAGCCAAATGCTCACGGTGTGCCAGACATATGCTGGCACACTGACCCTGGTGCTGATGCTCTCATGAGCTGCTCAAATGTCACCTCGTCTAATGAAAAATCCCCAGAGAGCGCAACACCACCTACTTGCAGGGCTGCTTTGAATCAAGTGAAGCCACAAGTGAAACCTCAGCTGCAAAACCTGAGCAGCTAAAGATGTACAGTGCAAAGAAAACGCTCCCTCCTCACTGACTGAAAGCATGCAGCAGGTTCAAACTCACACACCAGCAGTTCTCTGAACAGTTTCACATGCATTTACCAGAGGTATGGAACCCATGAAAGTGAAAAAATGTGGTTTCCCTGCACAGTTTCCACTGAGCTCATTAGAAAACGGTGCAGTCCTGAACAAGCTCTGTCACCTTTCGCTACCCGTGTTTCTGCCCTAACAGTAGGTGTGCTCCTGCAGTGTAACTATCTATTTTCTGTGTAATGTCTGCGGCTGCTGGGAGGACAACCTATAGAGTATTTAGCAGTAAGTCGCCCTTAAGCTGCAGCCTGGTCATGTCTGGAGCTTTGTGCTGAGTCTGGCTGAGTTACAGCAGTGTGGTTGAGACAGAAATCGTGCATACCTGTTATTAGCCTAACACCAGCTCAGCAGGTCTGCCCGCTTAACAACAGCACACAGCTCCAGGTGAGATGGCGTGGCGAAAAGTGACGGGGAACTACCACTTGGTTGTTACATGCAGTCATCAAAAAATACGGTCACGGCAGGTTTTTCCCCTTCGTGGCAGAGGCGTCAGTATTCTGTGATCCAGTGACCGATTACAATTGATTACATGAGGTTTTGAAAGCTAGTTCACTGAAGGTGGCACAATGTGGATAAATGGCAGCGGGGGCTGATCAGTGTGATAGGTGAGTGGCGCAGACGTGCAAGACGGGACAGTTTTATGACTTAAGCTACTATAAATTGACTAAATTTCACAGAAAATGTTGGTGCAGGGATTGCAGAGTACAAATGATTCAAACTCTTACTTGCTTGTCCTTGACTGATTTTTTTATTTAAATTGTAATTTGGCAAGTTTAGGAAATATATTTTTCTTGAACAGGTTATTGTTGAGGCAGTGTTTAAAAAGGTCCAGTGTGTAGGATGAGGCGGAAATGGAACATAATGTTTATAATTATGTTTTTATACGTATCAATATGATATATACATACAGTGTATGTCCTCCACAAAGTCCAACATGTTGCATCATCATGTTGCCCAAAAATGGACAAACCAAACTCTAGAGAAGGCCTTTCACATACCTGCCAACACTCTCGCCGATTTCTCCTGTTGATATCCGGATTTCATACAAATCAGAAAACCAGAAAACCTCCCTGTTTTTCCACACCCAAACCTTGGCAGGTATGCTTTCTTGTTATTTTTATTGTTGCCAGCCACCATAGGTGAGGGTGAGACGAGGGGTGTTCAGTTGGTTGCAGTCTGCAACCTCACTGCTAGGTGCTGCTAAATGCTACACACCGGACCTTTTGCTAAATAAAAAATAATTGGGTAAAGAACACATTTTTGTGTTAGGTTTCACAGGACGTCTCTCAGATGTTGGCACCACTTTAACAGAATTTCAGAGGCTTTGAATATCTTGAGACCAAATTACATCAAACAGCCGTTAAAGCCAATTAAATTAGATTTTTAGGGCATTTTTGTCTGGTCGGGTGGGATTTGGACGATAAAACAAGGTCAAATGATCCAAGTGTCTGCAGTTTAATGTGTTGAGAGTGATGTTCGCTCATTGTCGTGATACTTTACTGTAGCTTTCTCGGGTTTACATACAGTTTGATCACTTACGTGTTGCGTTTCATTGGAAATTGAAATAAATGCTAAAGTCGTTTTGATCTTTACACGTGCTCGGCCCCACACAAGGACTCCTTTTCTTTCTGTATCTCAGCACACGCACATAAAAAAATAGAGCAATACACCTTCACATTACCACATTCACAAAGCAATCTGAATAGACTGATGACTTCACGTGTTTGCACTTTGATAGGTTATCATCAGCACCAATATTGAACTGACCGGTGATAATCACTGACCTATTTACCAAAGTCAATACAGCAATGATCATAAAAGGTAGTGGATATAAAAAGCAGAGACCAGGAAATGTAAAGCCTCGGGCCTTTCTTTTTATTATTTATGCCCTCGGGTTCATTCAAATTGTCCGGAGAAAAGGAAATTGATTGTTGTCATTAACGTTGCGCAGCAGCGAGCAACACAAAGTACCGCCCCGGGTTTGTCTGGTCATGAGGGCCTAAACGTGTCACCGTTAGCGGCGGGGGAAAAAAAAGAAATCTACTTTTCGCCACAGTTTCTGTTTAAAAAAAAATCTCTACAAATGGAAACTGACCCTAGGATATGGTTCGATCCAGAAATAGGTCATCTCTGCCCTCCATCCCGCCCCCTTCCTCAACTTCTATTCCTCCCTTGTCCTTTTCACTCGCTCCTCTGGGACACAGTGCATCATGGGCACTACAGGCCACAGCTGATTGCACACTCGTGTTGCAGCAAAAAGGGTCCCTTTCTCACCCCCTGACGTCAACCTCCAATAATTCAATTTGGCAAAAAAAAAAAGGGGAGAGAGGAGGCCGGGACACAGAGCGCTCAGTGTGGAGCTCCTCAAATTCACTTTAGAGTTCTATGCATGAGCCCCAGCAGCAGTCTATGACTTCCAGGAAAGTACCTCTTCAAAATGGTCATTGTCAGATGCTGAGTTATATGACCACCGTAAAGCCCAGATGGAAAGGCAGAAAACACAAGTCATGCAGAAGCAAATCTGTCTGCAAATGTATTTACTGACGGCCGCTTGGCAGGATCTGCTTTTCACAATCCTCTGCAAGGAATCTGAGTGCAACCAACCGCCCTCCCCCCCCAAACACACACACGCGCGTGAACACACACACTCAGCTGAACTTGGAAGCCTGAGCGGATGGTGATTGGTTAAGCTTAAGATTGATCTGTCTCACAGATGCTGCAGACAAATGATAAATATTCTGTGAGTGGTTTGGTGTGCACGGTGAGAAGCAGCGAAGCCACTGACACTCCAGGATCTTTCATCGCCGTGTGATAGTGTGAGACGGGTGGCGGAGTGGAGAGGGGCTATTAGTGAACTTCCTGCTGCATTGTATCCACACAGGAAGTGCTGGCCAGTCCTGATACTGATCCCACTGATGCCTCTGGTTTTCTATGCAAAACACCGCAGAATGAAGACCTGGTAGGTGCAGGGCAAGCGACCATAGCGTAAGAAAACAGAGGGTTCAAGCGCCGGCACTTCCTAATCAAAACTCTGAAGTCTGACAGGGCAAAACAAGAGGAAAAAGGAAAGAGGGGGCCCTTGTCCAGGTAGGCTTACAGCAGGATTACAATGGGAGATAAAGCTCTTACTGTACATCTTAGAAACAGCTCCCCACTTATGATTAGACTCATTATGGATCCAAACAAAAAGAAGTTAATGGGAGGATAATAAATCATCTGTTATTTCCCCTGGTTGAGCCAGGTCTGACAAATGGCTCCAAGAGAAAAACTTGGCTGGATGAGCGGAGTGAGCGGCCACACATTTAAAACTTTAAACTACACACCATCGACACAGCCAAAAAAAGAAAAAAAGAAAAAAAAAAGCTTGCTGATTGAGAAAAGCAAGCTGAAAATCCGTCTGCTCTCCCTTGTTTTCTTTTCACCAGGCTAACGAGAAAAGGGTAAGAAGTCAAGAAGCCAAAACTGTGACAACTGAAGGAATGATGCAGGAGAATTGTTGGCATCAACGTCAAGTTATGAAGTAATTTCTAAGAAATTCTGCCTAATTCATGCTTGCTGATTGCTCCTCTTTTCGAACGGTTCCTGACTGTTCCAGCTCAGTGATGCTTAAAAAAAAAAGACATAAATCAAATATATTTGCACTAAATAAAAATGGTCAATTTAAACTTACATTCAGCTGCTATAAAGCATTGCTGTCTAAGGAATAGGAAATGTTGACTCAATGTTATCTTTTCTTGACTCTCGGGGTTATTGCATTATAACAATATCATCTTATCAAGCTATATGTTTACACACTTGTTAAAAAGTTAACTGAAATTAAAAACAAGTACAATTAGTTATTGACAGATTTTATCCAAGAACCAGAACCAGAACTCAGGTCTTTATAAACCCCAGGTCCCCTGACCTGGAAGACCCATAAATGCTGCTGAGAGAGTAACTGACTGAATGATTCACATGACATTTCTGACTATTCATACATGTCATTTTGAAATAATGTTCCAGCAGCCTGTTAGGAGCAATCAAGAGTTTGGTGTTTACATGCCGAGCTCTGTCTTGTGCTCGCTGATTTCCTGACTCAGACTTAAGCAACACGCAGCTCATGTGCACAGACAGGGACCGGGTTGTGCTGGCTAAGCTTACCATGCTAAAATATGTGCATGTGTTGCTACGTGCAACACAATGCGAGTCTGTAAATGCACAGAGCTGTGTCTGTGGAGCGGGGATATTTTCTGCCTCTGATCAGCAGAGTGGCTGGGCTGGGCCGCTGCCTGCTCGGCCTGGATAAAGATGCAGTGTGTGGACCACTGCTGGGTGCCTGTGTGGCGGCCTGCGTCCATAGGCCTGACCCACCACGGGAGGGAGGGAGGGGTGGTTGGGGGAGTGTTTGGGGGGGTTATATTCATACGCTCGTCACCCCAGTTCAACCTGGTAAACACGGGGATATCCCCGAGCTGTTTTCATGGCTGGTTGTAGATTCCATAATAAATCTCCATTTGGTTGAGAGGATTTCTCATTGGTGCACTTCTTTTCCTGTGTTGTTTTATTAGACTGTAAAGCATTGGCATAAATATATGGACTTCTAAAGTGTTTCCATGAAATAGGCTGCTTACCAACAGTGTTTGTGATGAGTTAAAACAGGAGAACGGAGAAAAACGACCACCCACGGTGTTTGAAAACTGACTGTTTTCTACAAAGTGCCACTCTTGATTCCTGTTGAGGACCAAAATGTCACCAAAATGAATCAAGGACATCGCCAGCAGGTAAGATACTAACATCAGGGAGAAAGAGAAAAGGAAAAATATGTCTTTAAAAACAGACTTCCTTTTCTCTGTGGAGGTTATTTGCTTCCATTGTACGAGACTGACAGCTAAGTGGCCATGAGTGTTTTTTGTTAAAGGGCTTGTTTGTTTTTGAAATAAAATGATTTAATATTATATTTGTGCTGCCAGTTCCTGCCCTGTTTTTAACTCCATTTTAGATTTGTACAACATCCATGGAGCTGTCTGTCTGCATGCTGGGCTGTAATATACTGACCTGTTTGCCTGCTCTGAAAATGAGCGACTCATGCTCTGCCACAACAAAAAAAGCTGCATTTATCACAAGTTCTTCTTTTCTTATTCCATGGGTTCATTTTGAAAGAAAAAAATAACAGTGACACATCACATTATAAATAAATTGTGTGTATATTGGCTGGTCTGTTATAATATTGGAATGTTTTTGCCCCAAAAATCAAATCAGGCCCTAAAATATAAATATACCTTCATGTGTTCTGAAAGGCAAGACACAGTTTGTTTAATATAAAATGATAATAACATTTGTGTGCAGTTGTTTGTCCTTGTTACAGTATGTGGCCTTGTCGCTCCAGCGCCATTTGCCAATTGCCGTCTTCTACTATGTGTCATCTTGCCGGTTTTGATGAAGTCCCACAATCATGGTATGGATGGAAAAATTATCTGAAAAGAGCTGTTAGTCTCTGGAACTTGTGGATCAATATGTATGACAACAAAAATGTCGGCCAACATTCAAAATTTCCTCCAATCAATGTTTTTTAAAACCCTGTCGGTCGTCTTGAAGGCTCATTTTTTATGTGGGGCAGTGGACAACATGTGTGACATTAAACCAGGGCACCAAGACCCGGGCTTGGCATTCCAGTCAGTAGAACCATTATCAAGCTGGCACCGGTGCAGGTCAGGACAGGAGCCTCATAAGACTAAACCAAAGGCTCACTCCAGAGTTTACTTTGGCTCCATTTAACTGAAGCCAGTACAGTATCTGTCCGCGTGAACCACAACATCTCGTCTCGAGGACAGTTCACAACAATCTTTCAGCTCACAGCTCCGAGTTAAGAGGAAGAATGAATAAAATGAAGGAAACACTGGAAGAGGAAGAAGCCACAGAATCTGGCGTCACGTTCAAGCGTTGCTTCCTCTCCTGATGACATCACTACCCCGATGATGCATACCTTGTACTGCTTTCAAATCACCCACTTCCTGTCAGCTACGGGCTGAAAAGTGCATCTCGTAAAACAGAGAGGGGTCGGTGGAGGAAGAGACAGGTAGTCGATTCAAGAAAAGCCGTGGAAACACTTCAGACAAATACACACTTTTACTAAACAAATAAACAGCAATTGTTATTACACTCACTATTAAATCTTTTTTAAAATGAGCTGTGTACACCACAAACACCAAAAATGTTTTCAGTCAGAGAATATCGTGCTTGATTTAGTTTAATTTCTTAATCTCTTTCATAAATGCTCTACATGCCCCTCTAGTGTCAGTTTTGCATGTGAAGGGCTTGCCCATTGAGTTTAACAATGATGCTATAAAACATTTGGTTAGGCTTTCAAAAAAAAACTTGCTAACAGTTCACATAGTAAGACTGCATATATTAAAAACAAATCACTCTTGACTCTTGGTCACCAATGGGACACAAACCCCGTTATCCGGAGGGAAAACCCACTGTATGATCAACCAACCCAGCCCGACCCAACCACACAGATCAACATGGCTCAGCTTTTCTGCCTTTCCATCTGGGCTTTACGGAGGCGCTTCAACAAGTAACGTAACGGTAAAAACTGTTGTTATTGTGTAGTATTGACTGAAAAAGAAAAAAAACAAAAATCCTTCCAATATAAGTGCAGAGCAGAAGATGTAGGATAATATGAAGATGCTAAGAAATAAAAACTATAAACTGTTTCCATCTTTTTTTAATTGTTCTCCCCTTCACGTGTCAAGATTAATCGGAATAAAATCCCACGCAGCGTCGTTAGACCGTGAAAATAATGAGTGTTGATTCTTCACGTGACGTCACAAAACTTCAATGTCGTCAACGGATCAAGATTCTTTTTTGTCTTTGGTATCTCTGTTGTCAATTACTCCAACCGGGGCATGAATGATTCATTGAGAGAAAAATGAGTCCACATGTGGTTACATGTCTAATCTTCCTGACTGGCACTGCTGCATTTCTTTGAAGCCAACACAGGCCACCCTCGAAAACATTACATCAGGCCTTACATCCAGTAATACCACAGATAAATCTTTAAATGGAAAACTACATTTTTGTCTGTCATGGTAATAAAATAATACCATCTCACTCCTGCTTGAGAGATCGCTAACAGAAGTCTATCCTGGAGTTTGAGTCTGTGCAGTGTGTGCTAACGTGGAGTGAAACCCGACTGCAGGTAACCTCCCCTCTCTCCCCGTCAGGTGTTTCCTTTACAAACACCACACACAGCCCAGAGCCTCGCTATACAACACTGACAATGGCGCCGCATTGTTGAAACACCAATGCAAACCTAAACTGAACACACCTGAGGGCGGTTTGGTTACACTGTTACACACTTTGACCTCCAAACAAACTCCCGCGATGACGCATGCACAGTCATGGCAGCCCTTCGGATTAAAGTGCACATTTAAATTTCCACCCATCTGCAGCGAGCGAGTCATGTATGTGGACACAATCACACATGCCCGAGTGCATGTGTGATTGTGCGATAATGCCGGGCCAGCCTGACAGGCACCGCGCATAATCGCTTTAGGGCGGGAATTGCACAACAATGTGGGTCTGGGTAATGCCTGTGGTTTGGGGCTCTCGGCGGTGAGCGGTCCCGTAAATGTTGCTCTCCTAGCTCCCTGTGTGTCTGCAGCCACACTCACGTAAACACACACACACACACACACACACACACACATTGACACACACATACGCTATGAGAAATCGATGGGACACCACAGTTTTCATGTGTGAAGAAGCGCTGCGGGCTTTCACTTCCCATCTGAATGGTGAAATTATTCAAAATCCATACAACAGGTTCCTCTTCTCACAGTGTAAAACAATGCTGAGGTCTTTCTGTGAACCCCCAACGGTGATTTTCCCAATTTTTTGGGGGGGCACTGTTGAGAAGTTGCGATGGCCAGCAGAGCAACAGCACGATCTGTGAAACAAACTGCCATGCCCGGGCAAACCCACTGCCAAAACAGACGATCACGTGCTCTCGGCCTGCTACTACTAAACCCGCGCTGAGGAAAACAAAACAATCTGACTCATCCTAAATGACTGTTTACCTGACCACGGCGCTGGATGTCAGCTTTCGACTCCAGAGTAAAGCAGCCTGCGTGGGCACCCGTGGGCTCTGGCCTGTTGAATGAGACTCTACTCTCTGCTTTTACCTTTTCATAGATCTCTTAAACTCTTCCACTGTCTGTCCTCTGGTCTGAAGCCAAAAAAGGAAACTGACAAAACAAAACTCTGGCGGGAGAGCTGCAGGGCTGTGTGATGCCAGTGTCTGAGGTGGGTGGAGACGCCCGTGTACACATTCGACATGATTTGTTTGAATTCGCTAAATGAAAAGGGGCACTTTACGGGGATTTTCCTGGGTCCTTTCCAGGGAGATAAATGCTCTGTAAGTGTGAAGTTTAGCAGCTGGAGCAACAACTGTATCACTAACTAAGGTTGAATATCACTTGTGATACAGTTACAGTCAGTATTCATATACAGTTTTAGCAGAGCGTGCTCCAATTGAGTCTGTCATATCTTATATCTGTGGGTCATGTGGCGTCACCCCCTGATCTGTGGACTAATTTGGCATCCCTTCCATCGACCTCTTGTTTTTTTGGAGCCAAAAGTGTCCATATTTGGACGAGGGTGGACCTGGGGATGATACTGATTGGATCTGACGGAGAACCTGAGGATCCTCCTCCCTGTGCCGACTTTGTCACTCTTTATGCTCTGCCACCTGACTGCCTTCTTTGCCACTGAAATAATTACTACGGGTCATAATAAGCAATAGGGAAATTTAACAGTTGCATAATGATGCCAATTTTTCTTTTTCTGCTATCGAAAGCACTAAAACTATTTGGGTAACATTTTTAACAATCACAAAAATGCAGAAAGTAGTCACAGGATGTTTTTTTTCTAGCTAACTAACTGAAGGCAGAAACTTATTTACATGTTACATCCGCTCTGCAAGTTCTGGGCACATTTGAGTGAAGACAGTCATTACATCTGTCTGACTGGCAATCAGAACCACGAGCCGACAGAGTCAGAACGGTTCGGAGACAGAACTTCACACTGCAAAGCCTCCCCAGGTCAGAGAGACAGCCAGACAGACGGACGCGGTCCTCTGTGTTATGTGTCTCACAGCTCCTGCCACTGCCTGCTGGCTTCCTCCCATGGCATTCTGGACACGCTGTTAAGGGTTTACTCCCGAACAATGACCCAGACAGCACCGGCACATGGAATCAATTGTCAATAGTGGTTTGAGGTTGTAGTGATGTGACTTCATAGCTACAGAACGGCCGGACACCATAAATAAACACACATGTTCCACACACAGACATAAACACCATTTGATATCCCTACTGTGCCACGCTGACCTGCTTTACTCCCCCTTTTTTTTTTATTTCAGTCACTGATTAATATCCTAAAATGTTTCTCTGAAGGGGGAATAACAGACAACAACACAGAGTACTAATGACGGGGCTGAGAGGTAAACAAACGTGGGGCAGGACAGGAGGAAAACACGAGGTTGTGAAATGATCTGTGGGACTCCTAGTTTCACACTGTTGCTCAATCAAACCAGTGTGGATGGCACAGTTACATCACACATAGCATGACAATGTTTTCCCCTCATACATCACATTTTCATACCCGGCTGCGCCAAAAACAGGCTGTTCATCTTGGAAACAGAACATTTAGATCTTTTAAGTCATTCAGTGCTTCTTTTTTTTTTCGTTTCATAAGAAATTAAAGATACAATATTTAACATTTCTGAATTAAAATGTTTAAAAAAATGATTTGACATTGACATGTCTTTTGTCCAGCTGTGTGCTTGTATTATCCCAAACATTCCCAACAGTGTTCAAAGCCAAAGAAATCCATCATTTGAGTCAAGGTGTGTTTAATTTGGTCGCCTGTCTCTGTAACTTCTGGCAGAGAGTCAGGCAGTCGGTCAGCAAATGAGACTAAATGGAATGTGAATAAAACTTTATTGGCAAATTTGGTTGTTTGGCAATGAAGACAACAACTCCCATGATTCCATGGTGCTTACGTCGTTTGTTTTGATTCAGAGACGTGCACTTGATCGGTCTTTGGGTTCTGAACTCAACAATTTGACAATTAACTACACCATCATTAAATACACCATCATTTAATTAAGTCATTATGAAAATACTCATTAGTATCTACCAGGACACCTCACACAGAGCGGATCAAAGACTGAGCAGGTAGCCATCATCAATACACACAGCTGCTTTTTAACACCCATGGTGTGCCAGCTACAGTGATTCAGCACATCAAAGCCCTATAAGTGGTATGAAAAGCGAAGGGGTGGGATAAAACGGCGGTGGGAAGGAGATGCTGGATTAAAATCAGCTGGGGAGAAAAGGAAAGTCAGAATATCACACCACAATATAAAAGATATAAAAGCCTGCGCTGGAATGTTCCCTGTGTCGACCCGTCTGTCTGTCTGCCATCGTGTCTGTGCATCTGCCAGGAGCAGGGCTTTAATTATGAGGCCCAGGTTATGTGCACACGCACACACACAGGAGACTAGCGTCCCACATATCTCTAACACAGTGCCTCACAGTTCCGCTGACTAACCAGTGGCACCAGACTTTGGCCTGCGGCTCCCTGATTCCAGTAAATGTCTTGTTATGCAACTCCTAACAAGTGTCACCCAGTCTGAACTTAAAGCATTCTGGGGCTCTGCCTCGCTCTCTTTCTTTCTCTTCATGCCTTAATTTTTCTCTGAAGACAGTAAGTGGTTAGCTCCATCGAGTTTGACTGAGGGGGGTCCAGTAACCCTTCAAAGCACTAAGTGTGCCCTGCTTTGTGCAGAGGCAGAAAACCAGGAATGGAGAGGCGGGCGGCGCAGGCAGGAAATGGGGAGGAGGGCGCGGAGAGCTCCTCCAGCTCTTTGCCTGAGAAACACAGCTGCCCCTCATGTCTTGGGGCAATGCCAAGGTTGGACTCCTCGACTGCCTCAGGGGGGTGAGAGGTGTGTGTGTGTGTGTGTGTGTGTGTGTGTGTGTGTGTGTGTGTGTGTGTGTGTGTGTGTGTGTGTGTGTGTGTGTGCTGAACCAGTAGAAACAGGAGGACTGCTGTTCTATCCAACTCCCTGTCCTACTAATACACATTCAGACTCAGAGAGACAAGCAGTTTGATATGAAGTGCAACCAGCTTTGTGCTCACTCAGGATCTGAATTCTTGGCATCTGGCCATGTTCCTCAGGTCCATGGGAATATATATCTTAAATAAGAACCATAAGAACAATCCGGAATACATCTACAATTAAAGTTAATGAAATAAAACCAGGTTACAGGGCATGCGACTCAAAGACACAATTAACAATCAGTGGTGTGATGTTTGAATAGAGCTGGGAAACATACTGCAAGACAATAGAAATCCATCAACCGGTGGGGAAAGCGAGACCTTGTGGTGGGATAAATACTCTGAGTCACACAGGATTCTGTTCTGACACAACCGTTAACTAATGGGAGGAGACCTCAGAGGTTACTTTTAAACTTCTGGGATGAAAATGTGGGTTTATCCTCACTCCTGTTTAGCAACCTGACTGCAGCAGGGATCCACAGAGGTGACCTCCACTGTCAGGTGTTTATGTTGACTGCCTGCTGGAGCTGCAGGGGCAATAAACTTTACTTCATGAACGTATCGTTACAGAGAGAGGAGCGGGTCTCTGGGGAGACCTGTGTTCATTCAGTGGTTGACCTGAATTTAACCACATACCCCTCAGTCTGTGCTCTTGCTTGCCATCTTATTGCTAATGTACAATAAATGTGCTGATGACGGGGCTGTAATCAGTCCATGGAATTACCTGCCCTTGGAACAAACCTATCCCGGTGACCACAGCAAATATGAGATGCCTCACATATTTAGATAGACTCTTTATATCATCACTGTGACTTATCAAGACAATCTGCATTCTTAATATCAATGAGTAGCTTGGCCCTATGACCCATGACATGGTCATACAATCAAGTCAGAGATGCAGAAATTCCACTTGTATCCCGACCTGCGACACCACCTCTCCTCTCCTCTCGTGATACCTACAGTGTTTACTGTAAGACTGAGAGGAATTGGAGTCAATGAGTGCATTTACGTGGTAATGACCCTGGTGTCACTTGCGTGTACAATGTGCTCTGACCTGCGTGTTTGTCTGCTCTGGCACAATTTGTTTTGAGATCCGTGGGAGTGTTTACCAGCGTAGGCTGAGGAATTTCGGGTCAAGAGAGCGCCGTGTACAGAGAAAACCTGCGACTGAATTGATCTCGATACTGACATCAAAGAGCACCTGAGCCATCCAGCTCCACCGGCTGAAACCAAATATTTATCTTGTGGTGACGTACGTATAGTAGAGAAATACAAGAAAGAACAGAATTTTGGCAGGCGTGCAAGGATGTGTGTACTGTATATATATTGTGACACACTTGAAATATATATATGATTATACCATTTGGAGAGAGAGAAAGAAAAAAACTGCAAGAAACTGAAAGAAATAACCAGCTCTGCAGAGAGGTTTGGTGATACATAATTCAGGCCATCTGTTCTTCTTCCTGTGTGATGGCGCCCTGTGCCAGGGCCAGTGTCCAGTCCACTCGGAGAGCTTCTCCAAGCTGGTCCCACCTGGCACAACTGTCCTCACACTCACACTGTCGCAGACGGCCTGAGAAGTGTGGGGGCCGTCGTGACTCAGTTTAGACACGACCGACTGTGGAGGATCGGCAGCGCTGAAACGAAAACGAGCTCGGCCTCAAACAATTACAGAGCAGACAGCCTTAATCACAGATTAATGAAAACTTCATGTGCTTGAACCCGTTCACTTCAGGTGAGCCTCGACTGCTCCGAGAGACAGAAATCATCCCCGGTTAATGAAAGTGAATCACAGCCGATGTTTCAGGGACCTGAACAGTCAATGGTGCCAAGAACTGAAGCATCTGTGTTGTGACTCCTGTCATCTCGAACACTCTCACACCACAAAACTCAAGCCTGTATACACACTAATCATCCATGGGCAGAAAAAAAATGTGTCTTTACAAACTCTGAAGAGGAATATTTGTTCTGAATCTGTATTTGATCCTCACTGAAAAGTCACTGTGAACACTTGTTTAAAGGGTTTTTCTTTTAATGTCTAGACATTTTGCAGAGCTGGTGTTTCTGAAAGGAGGTCTGCCACACAATTTACATATATTCATGTTTTCAATCAGCCATGTTGCCTCAGCCCAGACAGACTATAACAAGACAGTCGAGGGTCAGATAGCTCGCCTCGCAAAACAACAACCCTCATCCTCGCCGAAAAATGGCAAAGGAAAGAATCGCGGAGTTAAATAGATATTCTTTTAAATCCACTGAAGAACACAACACAACCCATATGGCTGCACACAGAATTCTACATTGTCATGTTTCCTCAGTTCCTCTCTGGCTCTCGCCCCGGCTCATAAGTAAGCTCGCTCTGAAGAGAGACAATGTGTGATAGCCCCCCTGTGTGGAACCGAGGGGAGCTCTATGAATAACTCCCCTCGCAGCAGTGAATGGCACTTTGCTTTCCCACAGTATTACTCAGTCTACACCCCCAACATGGCAGGATAAGCAGCAGGCCCGGGCGGTGCCTGAGCGCCCCTCTCCAAGCCGCCGATCGCACAATAAACTTCACAGTGATGAAGACTGAGACATGTTCAGCGTCTCAGTCCCTGGGACTCTGTTGCATGTTTTACAGACATGTGAATGATCTACGATTGTAGAGGTAAAGACGCTGGAGACAGCTGACTCACTTCACCCTCTTGTCTGAGCTGCACTCCTCTTTATGATAACTTCCTAATTACACTGTAACCATTCGGTGTCACCGAGAAACTGTTGACCGCAGCTGTGTGTTCTGGTAAGTGAGACGATGGCACTGCTGCTGACAATCCTGTGGTGAGCGAGATGTTGATTTCTTAACAAAAAACTGCTTACTGCAACATTTTACAGTAACAAACCATTAATGGGAAACACGGTCCTTTCTTAGAATTTCAACACCATCTCTGATTCTTTTCTCTGTTCATACTTTGAAATGTCAGACTCAACATGACTAACGCTCTCCTCAGTTTGTGTTCTGAGGCACCACTGTTATCACCGATCAGCTTTGATCATTAAAATCAAAACAAGGATTGTTGATTCTGCCTGTATATTTTTCTCTCCACCCAGGCCCCCCTTTTTTAGTTTTAGTCTATAGATCTTTTCTGTATTATTCCGATGTAATTGTATTTGCGATCATTCTCTGGCACAAGAAGTTTGATTTGTGTGCCACTCCAGTTAAAGGAGTGATCAAAAAATAACATTTTACATTCAAACCACTGAAGTTGTAGAATAAAATAGATGCCAAAGAGCCGATGCATGGGAAGAACACGGTGCTGCTTTTCCTCGAGGACCCAAACAAACACCACCACCCTCGCAACACACTGCCCAGCGCCCGCTCTGTTTACAGTGTGTATTTCACCACGCTGAGGGGGTTTTTCCACCCATATAATCGGACTGACGGGACGATGTTTGACAGCTCAACATGTGTGTTGTCAGTTTTTGTAAACACTGAGGTCAAACGGACGAATGTGAATGCTGCAAACTGCACTTGTCCTCGGTGAACTTGAGAAAATGGTTAAAGGGCAAAAAGCGGTGTGAGTTATGACCAATTTTTATTTATCTGCCTCTATGATTCACAACTAGAAAAGAAGAAATACTCGATGGCATTTGTCAGTGACATGAGTGTGTCATCTCTCAGCACATGACTCAAACATGGGAGCCTCCTCTGTTGGGGGAAGAAAAAAGAAGAAGAAAAAAAAAACACTCTACGACTGCTTTAAATTTCCCCGAGAGCCCAGACAGCCTATAACAGAGGGAAGCCGTAATAAATCTTTCACCGTGTGACTGCAGGCTCAATATGATTTCCCGCTGGGAGAGTAGACTGTCATCAATTTATTGTCAGACACCACTGAAACTATGTGTCTCCAAAGTGAGGTCTACGCCCTTCAATAGTGTTCAGTGGGAGGGCCTGTCACACCACATCTGAAATTTTAAGTCCCCTCTTGTGTAATGTGTTGGACGGTCTCCAGGACGCATGAATGCTTCTGGTATCTCCTTACGACACAGACCCGTCCCAGCTCCATTCAAAGCACACACTCAGATACGGGGAAAACAAACAAACAAAAAAAAAACACTGATTAAGCCTTAAAATCTATCATTAATTTTACAACAACAATCGAGGGAGGAAAGTGCCTCAAACATACCAGAGCCCGAACTCACAGCGTTTTGGAAAAAAAAAAAAAAAAAGGCACACTGAGGCTAAGAGAGAGAGAGAGAGAAGAAAAAAAAACCCTGTTGAGTCAGCAGACTCATATAAATCACATACTGCAGGGAGAAGTCAGATGACTGTCTAAGGTCATGGTAGCAATTGGTCAGTTTGCTGAAGTGCCATAACTGGACGGATGACAATGAAATGGGAGCAAATGACAAACAATTTCACAGCACATTGACTCTCAGTGCATCCTCCTTTGTCTAAACACTGTGGCGGTGGTAGTGGTGGGGGGTGGGGGGGGACACACCACAAGGATGGGATGCAAATACCTGCAGGAGTGATAACCATAGATGATGCAGAGGAAACATAAGCAAACCCTGACCAAGAAGCATGATGCAGTCACAACAAGATGACTGTCAAACGAGTCAGAAAAAGGCAGAAACCCCTGCAGGGGTCTGACAGAGATACCACAGGAGATTAAAAAGAAAAAAAGAAGGGGAAAAAAAGTAGCATAAAGCACAATAAAGTCCCTGTGAAGTGCCACAGACAGACAACACACACACACACACACACACACACACACACACACACACACACACACACACACACACACACACACACAGAGTATCTCCTGGATTAAAGTAGCAAAAAAAACTGTTCAAATCAAATAAAAATCGTACCTTCCAGCCTGCAGAGCTGTTGCTGTCCCCCTTGTCCTTGAAATAAGGCACACTCTTCACCATCCAGTCATAAATCTGAGACAGAGTGAGTCGGCTCTCAGGAGAACTTTCGATAGCTTTGGTTATGAGGTCTGCATATGACATATTCCCCCACGCGTTTCGCCGGGAGGAGCTGCTCTTTCTCTGGGCAGCGGCGGCAGCTGCGGCCGCCGAGGACGCAGTGCCCACCGGGGAGGAGAGCAGAGGCACCTGCTGCTGCTGCTGCTGCTGCTGCGGCTGCTGCTGATGGTGGTGATGCGGGAGTTGCGGGTTCTGGTGCTGCTGCTGCTGCTGATGTTGCTGCTGATGTTGCTGCTGTGGAGGTTGCTGGTGGACGCAGTTCTCCTGACACTGGAAATCAGTGCACAGGATGACAGGCTTCTGCTCCGTGAAGTCCTCGGTCTCCTCCAGCAGGCTGAGGTTGTTGATGAAGTCGCTGTTGCCGGCGGGCTCCTGCTTCACGGACGACACCGGCGAGGACGTGTTGGAGTCGCCCGGGTTGATGAACTCCGGCCGGGGCAGGGGCCAAGTGCACGACCGCGGCCGCGACAGGGGCTCAAAATCCGGGTCGATCTCCACCAGGTGTGGCTGCTGGGCCGCTTCCGCCATGGTCGAGAGGTGACGGAGCAAAGTGTTACAATGTCACGCAAAAGTGACGAGCCTGTCGCCCCTCTAAAGCGGCAACTTCGCCTCTCAAATGTGCGCGCACACGCGATAAATGTGTCCGGGAAAAACAGAGCTCCGCCTGGGCGCAAAGTCTGCACTGACAGTCACATCCCAAGCCGGTACGAATCTGTGTTAACAACAATAAAAAGTGTGTTCGTAAAAAGGCATGTCATGAGGAGAAGAAGTTGTCTGAGTGTCCACAGTGTGTCGAGCCGTCGGTGTGTTGTTGTTATCCAGTCGTAGTGATGTTCCGTCTGCGCCCCGGACAGCCTGTTGACTCTCTGAGCTGTTCAGCATGTGAGGACTTACTGGAACTATCATTTGTCGGATGACACCGCCCACATCTGACTGACAGCACGAGGGAGCCAATGAAAAGCGTCAAAATAGTTAGGTGAAAGGAAAAAAAAGACCTTGTTTTCATTCTTTCGTCTAGTAAACATCGTATCTGAGCACCAAAATGAACTTTTTTTCCTCCTCCTGTCAGCCGTGTTTCTATCCGAGGATCAGCTAACCAGGGTCTGACTTTGAATTAAACTGTGGCCATTAATTCACACATGACCTCCACACTCTCCCCTGAATCTCTCAAATTGGTGTTTGGATGTATATGAAATCCTAATGAAAATTCATTCATTTATCCGCTTGAACCATCAATTATACATGATTCAATGTGTATTCTGGGGTAAACCATCTGCCTTCTGATATATATGACAGATTAAAACAGTCAAATTATATCATCGTGTACTATTTACATTGATATTAGGACAAAAAACACCACAACTGCCTGCTGCAGCCAATAATCGTGGATGATTTAAGGTTTACAAAAGCTAAAAAACTGTCAAAATGAATTCAGTTTTTCACATCTAGCTTTACTACAGGAGCAAATAGGGCTGCACCCTTTAAAACATTGATACTTAATATAAACAATACCAATATGTGTGTAGTAACAGAGCTGCAATAATTAATCGATTGGTGGTCAACTCTTACATTAATCACCAAAAGAAGTTTTAAGTTTTTTAAGTCAAAGTCTGCATTAATCTGACTCCAGCTTCCTGATTGTGAATATTTCCCGGTTTCTTCGCTCCTCTACCACAGTAAACTGAATACTTGTGGGTTGTGGACAAAACAAAACATTTGAGAACGTCATCATGTGCTTTTAGAAACAATGACCGTGCATTTGAACCTTTTTACAATACAAGTAATCGGTTACTCGAGACAATAATTGACAGTTTATTTGATAATTAATCCAATCATCAGTTTGAACTCTTTTTTTTATTGTTATTATTTTTCATAAGAAGGCACACTGAAATGAAATAGACCGGTCGGTGTCCTCGGCTGCAGGGTAACAGCTCCTGTCGGTCCTGGAGCTGTTCGCTCTTGACATGGAGCGACATCTTGTGGTCATCCTCCGGTATTACAGCCAGACGCTCATCTCTTCCGTGTCCTGCTCCCTCTTCTTTCAGCGGGACAAAGACCTTTAGTCGCGCTTTTTGCCCCTTTTCAGGCTTTCTTTTCTAATCAGCTCCAGCTATCAGATAACATGTTGAGATAGGAGGAGGCTGCTCGGCAGTGTCAGGCCGATATGACATCAAATAAAACTTAATTTGAAAATAAAATAATCGTCCAACTTTTATTGATTAATACATCAAATCAGCAAAAGCAAAGTTAAACACAGAACGAGGTGAAAATAGAGTACATTTCTCAGCAGCAGGGTCACTATGATCAGTATGCTTGATTTTTGGGTATAAAATAAACAGCCTCTGTTCTTACTGTTGCTGCTTCCTTTTGATAACTTGAATCCATCTTACGTCTGCGCTTGGTGTGCGTAAAGTGCGTACCTTCACGCAAGACACAACTTGATGCAATCCGCCAAAAGATTGCTTCAGACGCCAAGAAAACGAAAGCACATGACGATGGTCACATCCATTAAACTCCTGCGGCTAAAACCAGGCTGAATGCAAAGGACAACCGCACCATGACCTCTGTTCCTGAAAATGCCGCTGCCATCATGCGGTGGAGATGCTCATACTGAAACTTAAAGGAAGCGATCTGGTGCAGGCGAGTCAAACTCATCTTGTGCTCACTTGGAGCAACGTGCTTGACAGCCTGAAGTGCAGTAAATACTGGTGCTGTGTGTGAACGACACAAACAAAGGTGAAGGTCAACAAGCCGCAGCAGCCAGAGGAGAGCACAGGTGAGATCAGGTGTGTCCTGACTTTATTCTCCTCTATTGTAGTTTCATAACTTTGCAGTTTATTACAAATTTTCCTTAATGTACAAGTTTCTTTCAGTTTAAACTTTCAGGTTCACAGCGTCTTTTGAATCATCATGGCTCCACATCCCACGATACAGGCGATCATCGACACCTCAGCTGGATCAATCGGTGGGTTATCTATCTATCTATCTATCTATCTATCTATCTATCTATCTATCTAGATGTCTGTCTGTCTGTCTGTCTGACTAAACAGGTCTGGGCTACTGCAGAAATAGGCAAATCTTTCAGAAATAATAGTAACTCTGTTTGTATAGAACCTTTAAAAAGAGTTACGAAGCACTTTACACACAGTATTTGTGTTGGTAATCGCAAATCTGAACAGCAGACAGTGTAACAATAAATGAAAGCTACTGTCATCTCAGTCAGGTGTTCGACATTTCAAATATGGTACGCTGAAGTTAACCACTGCAACACATACCAGTGAGATTATTTGTTGATGAATTGTTCGTGGAAGATCCTCAGTAGAAAGGAAACTGTTGTCTTTGGTCATGATGTGATGTGATGGGCAGCATTAGGCTGTGTAATGTACAGATTTGTATCTATAAGCTCATGTTCAACAACTGAAGTCTCCTTTGGCTGCATTTCTGAGGGAAAAACACAACCCACTGTGAGTCTGTGTACCATCATGTTTAAAAACCATCGTGACATCCCTTGTTATCATCTTTAATTGAATCTCAGTCGGACCTCTGCTGAAATCCTTTCTCAGGTGGCACGGCTTGTGTGCTGAGCGGTCAGCCGTTTGACACCACGAAGGTGAAGATGCAGACGTTCCCCAAACTGTACCGCGGCTTCTTCCACTGCTTCATGTCCACCTACAGGGAGGGGGGGCTGCGTGGGTTCTACAAAGGCACGACCCCGGCCATCGTGGCCAACGTCAGCGAGAACGCCGTGCTCTTCTTGAGCTATGGTCTCTGTCAGGATGTGGTCCGCTACGTGTCCAAGATGGATAAAGGGGCCCAACTCAGGTTTGACATCGACGTTTCTGCATTTATTCGCGTGTCCATAATAAGCTTACAGTATTACTTCTTGTAAGTGTTGGTCATGAGTTGCTGCTTCCTCTGTCCACACCCTGTAGAGGAAGGTCTGTCATGACTGGCTCCGGCCACACAGTTTTACATCATTATAAAGTGAATACTTTTGGGTCTTTCGGGGACACGCTACAGAATGTGAACAAGTTTCTCCTCGAGCTGAACAGCAGGGACAGACTGCAGCGATCATGTTGTTTGGAGACAAATTACTGCAGAGACGGTGAATCATTCAATTATTTCTGAGACATTATTACAGCCAAGGGCAGAGCTTTGTATCCTATTTACATCCTTCTCCAACATCCTGCCTCAGAGAACAGACTAACATGTTGAGCAGCTCACAGTTTTCCCGTCTGGACCGCAGCAGCTGGACTGTAAGAGTTCGCTGTGTACAGATGTTCTAGAGATTTCTTCTCCGTGAAAGAAACAGATGTTCTGCTTTGTTCCTGATTTCACTATTTTACCCTGACCATGACACTCGTTAATGAGGGAAAAAATTAGAAAATGTGATGAAGAACAACAAGTTTCTTTTTAATTGGATGTAACGCTATAAGATAGGAATGACTCAATCTTACAAACACTTAATTCTGAGAAGGTTCTGGTTCACCACACCTCATAGCAGTGTTCTTACTTGACACAAAAATATGACCGTGCACCGTCTGAATTCAAGTTACTCTCTTTTACCACTAATAAGTTGAGCTTATTTGCCTCGTTTACTCATTGTAAAACACACGTCATTCAAAATTCACAAATAAAACCGCCATATCTTCTCGTCCATGGTCCAGACTAACTGTGGTCAGCGAATAGAGAAACTTGTTCCACAGCTAACTTAGCTTATTAGTTAACAGCAGCGAGCTACAGCCACTCAGTTGTCAGTCACACTCTTGTGATATGTTGCCCACTGAGGTTTTGGTGCTACCTTTGAATTCTGGCCATATTTCGGGCCTGAGCACCTTTAATGAGAAGCTGACTTTGTGTACTTTTTTTTTAAGTCCTTTGAGATAGAAACAGTTCTATAAGACAATGGCCTCTTATTATAGGAATTATTATAGGAATATTTGGTTTTGTCTTCCTGTATGCACGCTAAAACCCTGTGTGTCGTTCTGCTATTGAATCTTCCCCACTGCTCATCAGTGACATTCAGAAGGCATCCGCAGGGTCTTTAGCCTCCATCTTCTCCGCCATGGTGACGTGCCCCACCGAGCTGGTGAAATGTCAGCTGCAGGCCATGCACGAAATGGAGGCGAGCGGCAAGATCGTGACCGGGCAGAGAAGGTTGGTGTGACTGAACCGAGACACGGGAACGAGCAGAACATTTAGTTTTAACACTTCTGACTGTGTTTTGTGCCGTGACTCCAGCACACCGTGGACGGTCATGAAGACTGTGTTGAAAACAAGTGGTCCCCTGGGTTTCTACCAAGGACTGACTTCCACCATCGTGCGGGAGATGCCGGGTTACTTCTGCTTTTTTGGCGCCTATGAACTGTGTCGCTCTAAATTTGCACAGTACATGGGCACGGACAAGGACGGCATAGGTGTGGTTATTATTTCCCATTGAACTTTAATCAGCCATCTTTGCAGTTTGCACTTGTTTCTGTGATCCGCTCCCACAAAATAATTCTGGTCTTCGTAGGTGTCCTCCCACTCATGTTCAGTGGTGGATTCGGAGGAGCTTGTCTGTGGCTGGTGGTCTTTCCCATAGACTGTACGAAGTCCAGGATCCAGGTGCACGCTTTAACTGGGAAGCAAGCGGGCTTCATAAAGACCTTCACGGGTATCATACGCACTGAGGGTAAGACATCGATTACAATTCAACTAGGAAACATCTTAGCAAACATTTAGAATGAGACTAGTCAAGTGGTGAATGTGCTTACAACATAAAACGTGCAAAAAAATTAAATAAAGACGGCAAAATTTCTCAAAGAAGTGTCTGCGTACCCACAGCTGTGAAACACTTGAGATAGTTGAAGTACCTGAAGAGGTTAAAATGACAGTGGGATGTCCTCCAAGAAGCTGAAGATTCAGGTTGAGCGTGAGCTCTGAAAAAAAAAAAGTTAAGTGTTTTACACGTTTCAGACCATAGAGGCCTCTAAAGGGTATTTTTATTCCACTGTTCTCTGTAAACCAGACGCTGCAGTGTGTGAAAAACCACAGTCTGACCCGATTTGCACATTTATTTGAATATGACTGTACATCTCATCTCTGTCTGAATGCTTAATGCACTGAGTCACAGCCACATGCCACACCATCCCGCACCATCTGTTGGCACCGAGGGCCTCAGAGTTCACAGAACGGGTCGGATACTTGTAGAATTTCTTCAGAAGAGCAGTAATTGATAAATTAAATGAGTTTTTTTTAAACGACTCCTGAAAGCCAAAGCTTGAGACTGTACATGTTTGTTGACATGACATATATAAAGCTCCACTCAGAGTCACGCTGGCTGAGCGCAGTATATTAGACTGTCAGAGTTTGAATGTTAACTTGTGTAATGTAAACTGAAATAGACTTGTGTACGTAAAAGCTGAGCTAAAACTGCAACACCAGCCCTGAGTTACAGAAGACCTAACAGGCAAAAAAGTTATAAAGAATTATGGTGATCCGTTTTTAAATGTTTTAATGTTTGTTTGTTTTTAAAAACATGTATTTCTTGTTTCTTTCTTAATTTTTTTTTCTTTAAATGAGAGACAAAAATTGAAAATGGATGATCGGATTACGTCTCAGGGCCTCTGCACTGAGTCCAAGCTGACTTTTTTTAGCCTTTGAAAGCTGTAATTGCGCCACCGCCGGTCTGACTTGGACGCAGTGTGTGAAGCATTTTGTTAGGAACTGGTTGGAGCTGGGTGTCTGACTCATCCGAGGGGAATGGCCTGTGTAGCTGTTTGACTCTGTCTTGTCCCACAGGGTTCACCGCTCTGTACTCTGGCCTCACTCCTACCTTGATACGCACCTTCCCTGCCAACGGAGCCCTCTTCCTGGCTTATGAGCTCAGTCGCAAGTTTATGATGGAGGCAGTTGGTGCCTGATGTGGAGGGTTGTTAGGTATTCTGCTGAAGCCCCGCCATGTCTTGTAGTATTTTTAAAATGAAATGACCAAATGTTTTATTGTGTCTCGATGTAAAATATACAAATACTGGCGTTTTGGTTATGGCTATATATTTTAATATATTGTGAACAAACAGTGATTAAGAAATAAAGTATGAATCTCCACATCCATAAGTCTTACTGTAAATCTGTTGTCTTGTTTTTTTTGTTTGTTTTAGTTTCTTTCTATTAGCTGAAGGATGTTCTGCTGACCTCACTACCTGACAATCCTGTTCACACTAAACTTAAGTTTCCTCTCGCAGCAGAAAAATTGTTCTTGTTCTTTGATGCATGAGAGTAAAGATTCGGTTAGAAACCATACTCTTTTTTTCTCATAATACTAACAAAAGGCATGATAAAAGTTGACTTTTAAAGGAACATTTCACCCAAAAATGCAAAATTCAGTCATCATCTACTCACCCTCATGCTGATGGAAACATTGGTGAAGTTTGGTAGTCCACAAACATTTCTGGAGCTTCACAGTAAAAGAGTGTTGCAGCATTCTCGAAACAACTGATGTAAATGGGCTCTTGAATTAAAAGGTTAAAAAAAGCAAACGAAAAACAAAAGAAACACTTAAGATTGTAATTATTTTACAAATAAATTTGGGATCTTGGGGCTCGCTTAAACTTGAATTACACCAGACACGCTTTTGTTTTGTTTTTATAAGTCCCCAGCTGTGTCATTTGCGTAGGAGAATGCTACAACGGTGTTCTGCTGTGAAGGTCTAGGCATGTCTGGTAGACTACCAAACTTTCACATTTTTGTAGGATTTAAGAAAAACATCATCTTGAGGGAGGATGCAGTCTGTAATATACTTACTGTGTCCAACACGCTGATTGTCAAAGCAAAACTTAAGATAGAGGAAGAAGTCAATCTTTTGCCTTTCTCGGAAACAATTTTGAAATTTAAAAAACAAAACAAAACGATGCTGCCAGTAATTGTGAGTAATCCAGCTGGACTGACTGTACAACAGATCTGACCTCCTGAAAAAACCAAGGAACACACACCCCGATGTTTTTGAAACATGTTTTTCCTTCCATTACAATAAACCACCAAGCCGTCCGCCCACGCCACCATCTTGCTTGGAATTTAAACTGTTGTAGCGTTGTTAACGAATCAGCCTGGACTCACAGGCGCTCATCGTGTACTGTAGTGAGCTGTCACATGCCCAGGATCATGTGACAGTTGATTAAACCTCACTGGAAAATGTCGGCAACAAGCAGCTCACATGTACACACACACACACACACACACACACACACACACACACACACACACACACACACACTGTGTTCTTCACTGCTTCACATGACAGAACTGACATGGTTTTTACAGTGTCGTCGAGCTGTTTTACATGCTGTGATCATGTATCTACATTACTCCCAGTTACACAACATTACCAGTCAATTTTGCAATCTATATAAAGTCTGTAAAGTTAATTTCCTTTGGTAAGTTTTGGTGTTTCCTCCTCTCCGCCTCACAAACACTTTGTCTATGTATTTGACACATTTTAAATATTGGTAGAACTTCCATTCTAAGGGAGGAGAGACACGATCACGTCTTCTTGTGCCTGCACCCGCTCTCGTGTTTCACGACTTGGATGCCACTTATTGTTTATTCATAACCTGCACCCAGCAGGTGTCAGACTACTGGATGTGAATGTATAATGGGGAAGCTCAACTCATAGCTCTCCATCACAGGGGCAACATAGAAACTGCCTCTGCAATATGGTTCATGTTACCTGCTGACACTTGCCAACCAGGTGAGGTGGGAGTTTATGTGTGTGTGTGTGTGTGTGTGTGTGTCGGGCTCATGAGATGCAGCGGGTGATGAGGGACGTGAACAGGCCACACCCCGCAGGGAGAGCGGACAGGTAAACAAGCGCAGCGCTGCATCTCTCGCCCCATTGCAGCAGCAACATTCTCACTAATGATCTCAACAACGTCCAGCACGGCCGAGATGGTGACACAAGGCAAGTTTCAGGTCAACGCTGTGGATACCGTCGAAGGTAAGGACTTTTTATGATCTTCTAAAAGTGTGTGTTTCACTTTTACTGTCATTATATATACTTTTTAAATTTTTTTTTTTATTTGTTGAACAAGTGGGAAAGTCTGTAAGCATGCCAAGGACAGTCAATACAGTTGAGGGCCCTGGGTTGCTGTTTTTAAGGGGCCCAGGAGTTCCATAATCTAGAGTTAATTTAATTGTCTTCAGAGCTTTCTTTTTACTTACAATGTTCATTATTATTGGGATTCAAAAGGCATTTTTTTTCACAATAATTGTTTACTACACTTTAACACAACAGATTCTACACAAGAAATACTTACTCAAAGACAAGAATCCAACTATAGTTACATACATTTAATATCTATATGTGATGGTTGAATACACGTCTAAAGCAAGTTCATCAAAAGTTGTTTGGTTCCACTTGATGACATCAGTTCCCAGAACTCCCACCTCTACAGAGAGCATTAGTCATGATCCATCTATGACACTGACTGGCTGCTGGTCTCGCTCGTCAGCCCACTCACTCCACAAATAAAACCTGATTCACAACTGGAAGTTTTCTTTTAAAGAGTTTTTGTTTTTTGACACTTAAAGATACAATATGTGACATTTCAACATTAAAATGTGTAAAAAAACAAAAAAACAAAAAAACCTGGACTTTTTTTTTAATTTTTTTTATAAAATATATATATTTTGTTGAGTTATTTTCTTATGTAATCCCGAATGTTTCTAACAATGTTCAAACCCAGAGTATCCTGTTATTTTTCTGGAGGCAACAGTCATTTTTTTTATTTAGTCGCCTGTCTCTGTAAGTTGATGGTGCAGAGTAGCAGAGTGAGGAAGGAAGTTGGTAAATGTGACTAAACCAAAGTCCTTTCAGCCATCTTGGCAGTTATTTCATGTGAACTAGACCAGGCCCATATCCAGATGAATGAGGAGAGAGCCAGAACTTTAATTTAAAAACTGCATATATGTAGAATCACCATTTAAATGTTTTTTTTTGTTTTTTTTTTTTAAATATATGTAAAAAGTTTTAAAACATGCTTCTTTAACAGCTTGAGTGACATACTTCTGGACACACACTGTTTTTTTGAAATAACATTAAAGCCCTTAACAAGGAGAAAATGATATAACTTATAACATATATACAATTTGTGATGTGTTGTGGAACGTGGTGCTGACAGTATAACATTGTATGAAGTCTAACGTTCCTATTAGTGTTTCTAAACCCATGAATATGGTTGTTTCTTGTCCACTAAAAGCTCCCTGAGGACTGAACAGGACTTAAGAATGTCAACCATCCACTGCCTCCAGCCTCTCAGATCCGAGCCTGATACGTCTGCTTTATCATTGCAGATCTAATATCTTTAGGTTTAAGACCCGAGGGGACATCTTCAAGTGCAGTTGCTTCATTTGTCCTTACAGCAGTCCAAAATCCAAAGATACTCAATATTACAATGAAAAACCAATACAAAAAAAAACAGACATGAGATGCTGGAAGCACTGAACGATGCTCTCTTGTTAGATGAGAAAATGAACAATAATAGATGAACCGACCTTCTTCATTTGCAGAGGTCACATCGGGCTCTCAGACATTGTGTTCTGCATTTTTTCTCCTTTTTTTATAGACTGCCGCTATTGACCGACTAATCAACAGAACAATCAACACATTGAAGATAACTAATATATTAATCAGCTGCAGCCCTATTAACTAGAAGCATTTTTTTTCTCTAATATCCCGTCTGTAGCTCCATCACAATCTAAACATTTTAGGAATGATGCATAAATAGTTGAGCAGTTTTACACAACATGCTGTGACTCAGGTGGATTTGAAGTTACGTGACCTCCCTCAGAGATTAATTACCTCATTAGTGACAAATGAGACGTCTCGCTGCCTGATTGCATCAATGTTTTGTGTCACCTTTAATAAAAAGTGCCGTCCCACTGGGTCGTATTGTATTCAAACTGTTTAACTGTGTCGCAAAATGAATACAAACAGTGTTCTCACAGAGGCTCACAGAGGTGCAAGACAGGTGCCCCCTGAAATATGCAATAACTAGTGTTTTCCATACATATACGGTAACATACATCCCGCTGTGTGCTCCAGGAGAAGCTTGTGAATTATTTTTTTACTCTCTCTGCAGATAAAAACTCAGGCAGACTGGGATGTTTCGGGTGGATACTCGTCCTCATATCCCTCCTCTTCATAGCAGTTACCTTCCCGCTCACATTATTTATGTGTGTCAAGGTGAAGTATATTCTCATTGTGGTACACTAGTGATTAGGATTTAGACCAGTATTTGATGGGTAAATATCACATATACTATGGCAGATAGAGAAATTGTAAGCCCTCCCTTGACTGGTTTGTAAATGATTTCAAACAGTTTTCCTCATCACTGAAAAAAATGTACTCTCACAGGACTGCAAGAAACATTATTGTCGACCGGTACAATAATACTTGCAATAATTCTATTTTCTGTCTTTCTAATGTTCTCTGTGTGTGGCCACCTTTCTACAGATAGTGAAGGAGTACGAGCGAGCTGTCATTTTTAGGCTGGGCCGGATCACAGACAGGAAACCTAAAGGACCAGGTTCGTCATTTAATCTGTTCCGTTGCTATTCACTAATACTTTTACAAGTGCAAGATCTGTGTACTCCTTCCACCACCATATAGTGATCTGAATAGACTGCCATAGTACCTGACTGATGGAAAACTTCAAAATAAAAGCAAGCTGTTTCTTCCAGGACTTTTTTTTGTTCTGCCCTGCACGGATAACTTTGTGAAAGTCGACCTGAGAACTGTGTCCTTTGACATCCCTCCACAAGAGGTACGTTTGTTTAGTTTTCTTTTTACTGAAATCAAAAGTGTGAATCTCATCTGTATCCCATCTGTCATTAGTAAAAAGCTGCTGGTCACCTTCCTCATAATTATAATTAGTCATAATTAGAGTTTTTTGTCATTGTTGCAGATTCTAACCAAAGACTCAGTGACGGTGTCTGTGGATGGCGTGGTGTATTTTCGCATACAGTGCCCCATCTCGTCTGTGGCCAATGTGTCCAACGCTCACTCATCTACACGACTGCTGGCTCAGACCACTCTGAGGAACGTTCTCGGTACTAAAAACCTGGCAGAGCTGCTGTCAGACAGAGAGGGAATATCTCTCAGTATGCAAGTGAGTCACCTGTGTGTTCATAAAGACCCCAGAGGGCTATGAAGAGATTTTTAAAGGAACTGTTGTATGTAAAATAAAAACTAATCTATATTCTGGTGACCCCTACATTAGTTAAATGTAGGCAACAACAAAACACATTCTTTATAATGATTTGTTTGTGTTTTGACCAGGTGCAGAATTTTCCTGTATTCTGACAAAAACAAATATTGCTCTTTTTTTTCACAGATGAAAAACAATATTTCAGGAACATGAACTATTATCCAGCTGAACTTTTTTGACCTGCTGTCAAGTCACAAACACAGGAGAGAAAACAAATAAGTTCAGACTTAGAAAATGAATCACTGAAAATACATTTTTTTCTCATTTGCCTCTCAGGGCTCCTGTACAGTTTGTACATTTGAGATGAAAGATGTTTCTTAATATTTTCCTGTTTACACATCCAACAGACATGGAACAACTTTATCACCATGTTTTTAACCAAGTCCAAAATTAATTCTGTTTATACATATATTTTGGTCTAGACCAACAGAAAAGATCTGAATCTTTAACTGGAACTTTTTATCCCGCTGTGGTTACATTTGCGTGTCTGCTGTTTGGCACTGTGCGTTCATCGGAGCCTGATTGCATAAAACTGCTTTCGCTTCTGCATAAACAGCAATAATGAAACAAATGAGGCTGAAAAAGAGAACAAACCTGCAATACCCAAATAATGAGTTAATATAAGCTAAAAGAAGATGTTGCATGAGAAGTTTCATAGTCATTAGATTGCTTGCTCGATAAAACACTACTTGAGCGAACACTGGTTTTATGTGATAGAGTATTTGTTGTTGAATTATCCTCTTCAGGAATCCCTGGATGAAGCCACTGATCCGTGGGGTATTAAGGTGGAGCGAGTGGAGATCAAGGACGTGAAGCTGCCGCAGCAGCTGCAGAGAGCCATGGCAGCAGAGGCAGAGGCCAGTCGGGAGGCCAGAGCAAAGGTGAAGAGGGAAGATGATGGAGGATTTAATTGGATTTCCTCTCGATACACTCCAACCACGAAAAAGAAGGGGAGGAGAGAATGACGATCGTGTGCGTCTGTGTTTCAGATCATTGCTGCGGAGGGAGAGATGAAGGCCTCCAGGGCTCTGAAAGAAGCCTCTCTGGTGATCGCTGAGTCACCCTCTGCTCTCCAGCTGCGTTACCTGCAGAGCCTCAACTCCATCGCAGCCGAGAAGAACTCCACCATCATCTTCCCTCTGCCCATAGACTTGTTGCAGGGATTTATGCAGAGGAAGTGACGAATCTCATACTCACTAAAACAAAAATGTAGGGTTAAAGTTGACCCAGCGTGGGGTCAAGATAGCACTGACGCATTACTAGTTTACCGCAAAACCCAAACAGTAATATTAAAAATAACACCATTACAGGGTCAAATTGGTTTAAATTGACCCCACACTGGCTCAATTTTTAAGCCAGTGTTATTTAATCTGTAGCCAGCAAACAAGATTCACTCAGCAGCCATTTTCCTCTGATGTCGTGCTCACAGTGGGAAGCTCCAGTGTGTTACAGCTTCTTGACTGATCAGCAACTGAAAAGACAACTGATAGTGAACATGTGGAGGGACATCTGGGCATTTTCCTAAGTTATATGAGATATTTGATACCCTGTTAGCTTCTGTAACACAATAGCTTACTTAAACATTCAACTGCTTTCTAGCTGTAATGACACAAGTACACACATGTATTCTCAAATATAAATGCGGCTCTTGGAAACACAATTTAAACCTGGAAGAGACGCACTAACTAACCTTGAAATATGGCCTAATGCCCCTCTGGATTTTAGCCATCCGACAACTTTTCAGTCTCTGATCAGTGGGGAAGCGGTGAAATGGAAACAATTTGTCACGTTCATGTGACCTGCAGCCTGGAGCCCAGCGGTATCTCAGAGGAAAATGGTCGCTGTATGAATACTGCAATTAAAACAGATTTGCTCTGGCGTTATTGTTACTGGTGTAAGCTTCAGTGGCAGCTCTTTAGACAATGCCTTGTGTTTTTTGAACTGCACTCTCATGCATAACAACTTATTATAGAAAGTTTTCTATTTTTACTAAAACAAAAGAAGAGCTTTGTTTCATTTTCCTACGTAAGAACGGGAAATACAGAACAGAATAATGATGCATTTAAAGGTATGAATCCACACCAAATCTCACTTATTTTGTTATTGTGATTTAATACTTAAATACAAAGTGCAACATAGACATTAATGTATCATCACTGACCACAATAATTTAACCAGTTAAGCTACAGATGGAGTTCTGGAGGAGGACAAATAAATAAATAAATAAATAAATACATATATGAAATGCACAAGAGATGTCAAACAGAAATAATGCACATTATTAAGACATGCTTTCATATAACTTACCCAGAGCATGAATTTCTGAAATACTGAATCTTTACAAGAGAAGTCCTGTAAACAATCAACTGAAGTGCCAGCATCCACCTCATACACCGACCTGCTCCGACACTGGATGTAAACTGTAAACAAAACTTCTAATTCTAGTGTCGAACAAACATTCAGTAAATGAGCACAAGGTCGTGTCCACGGGACACAGAGGCAATCAGAGTACCTGATGGAGGGAAAGATTGAAATACACATCATCAACTAATGCAACTCACCCACAACCAAATCCCTGTTTGAGCTAATTGTATGTGTCTGGGGGTGCTGATTATTATATCACAGCATTATTATAATAAAGCAATATTTCTTCAATCTACTTTCATATATGTGTTGACTGCACTATGCTCTTTAAAATAGTTCAACATATTCTGTACATCCAACTCATTTTTATAGAAAAGGCTATCTTACAGAACACAGTTGAGCTGATTGGTGAAGTAAACATGAGCAAAGTATAATCATGATTAAAAACAAAAAAAACAGTATCATTAATTGAGAAAAACAAAGCTATGGCAGTTGCTTCCCTTCTATTACTCATAATTCTCCTCAAGACCTGAGATTATTCTCTACACTGAGAAATGAGGTAACAGCTTGCAGGTTTTTTTTATGATTCTCTTTTCTTTCAAATTCAAAACAAAGGATTTTTACTGAGAGTCAATTGATGTTGAATGTTTAGAAGCCATATTCTTTTTTTTTGTTTTTGTCCATGAGGGTTTCTGATGTTTAATAAATCAGAAGACACATAAAACAATCAGAACGTTTGAGTCAGCTGCAAGAGTGATGATAAGGTTCACTTAAAGAAAGTATGTAAAACTGTGCGTCTGCAACAGAAGGAACAGAAACTGGATTTTAAATGCATTCAGGTCAAACCATGTTGACGAGAACGGCGACGTCTGCACCATTTATGTCAGATTCTGCAGCACTGAACTCCAGACATGTGACCGCTACAGTACACGATGAACTGCTGTGTTGAAAGATTTGCTCTTTGGTGGTTTCTACAGATCCTGCACTTTCGTATGGAGGGACATTTTTTTGTTTTCGTGATCCGACTGAAGGTAAGGGGCAACGTCTCACATAATAAAATGCGAAGTTAGTCTGAAACGTATAATACAGTGATCTGTTTCTTGGTTTCATTTGACTTAATCCTGCTCTGTTTCTATTAGAAAAGAGAGGTGACGTGTGTTTCCCCTTCCAGACCTTCCTCATCAGAAAAAAAACACCATACAGGATGACTGTGAAAGCAGCTTATTACCACCCATGGTTACATCTCTTGTGATAGGCAGCAACCTCTAGTGGCCATAGTAAATAATACAGCAGCAACGGCGGTGGTCAGGTCAAGTAATATGAAGAGAATTGTCCACAAAGGGAGGAGGACTGGATGGAGGGTTGGGGTAAAGTTTTAAACTTTCTACCGTACTTATTTTAACCCAAACCACAATGTTTTCCTAAACCTGACTGAGCAGTTTTCTTGCCTAAACCTGACCAAACTACGAGTGTACAACAGAGGCCCGGTACGCCTCCTGATGGTACGCTGTCACGGTGCTGTTGTTTAACGGTGATATTTGTCGTTTTCGGAGTCACTGGCAGTCGACATTTTCATTAGTTTAGGTATGAGGACGTGTTGCCCCTTCACCCCTCTGCTCCGCATCGTCACACTGTAATCCTAAAACTAAAATGCATATAACTGGAAGACAGAACATGCTTTAAAGAGAGCAATACATGTACATTTTTTTTTTACAAATTATAATCAGTATCATAGTTACACTGTGTTGGCAGTTTGATGGATTTATGAATTATGTTGTTGTCATCTTACATTTCAGGTCAAGGCTGAGATCTAAAGACGGATGGATCGGTTGAGGTTGGATGGCTAAGCAGTCATTCATACACTCCTGATGTATGAAATCTTTCAGCATGAAAAGGTAAACATGCCCCGGAGAAGAATCCACACAGTAGCTGACTGTTAGGTAGGTTTGTGACTGTACTCAAAGTATCGCCTGTGCCTTGACAAACGTTGCTGGTGGGAGAAAAATGGACGGCAAAGGCGCTTCTTGTGTTCGTTGTGTTGTACTTGATGTTTGCCATGTCTTGTACGTCCATCATCCTGAGCGCTGGATGAGAAGGTGGTGATGGAGGCAAAATCTTGGGAATGAGGCACCATGACTCTGATCCTGCTCTCTAGAGTCCGCAACGCCCACGTCTTTAATCTGCAGCGCGTCTTTCAGGTGGAATAGAAGAAAAGGAGGGCAGAGAATTTCCCTTTTGAACGATACGGGCCTCATCATTAATACAATTCTTTAGGTCAGAGATGAAAAATTCCTGGGGTTGGACTTTGGAAATGCGTCACATCTCCTAAGTAACAAACGTATATGTGTCTCTACACATGGTAAAATCTGACTCCTTTTCACTGAGAGGAACATTCAACCAAGAGTCTAAAAAAACAAACAAACTCAGGGCTTCCGATGCCAAATGAAACAAAGATACAACAGCTTCTGCTGACAGTGTCATTGATGGTACGAGTGTGGGCGAGCAGGGGAGCCCGGTCCAGAGGTGGGTCGATGGATGGGTGAGGAGGTGGGAGTCATACGAGGGCTCAGCTCGCCTGTCTGAAGACGCCACAGCAGCTCCTCGTTAGTGCGACTCAGCCGCTTCTTCTCGTTGCTCTCCTTCTCCACGTTCACTTGCAGGTTGGCGTTCTCCGCTGAGAGTTGCCTGAGACAGAAAAATCACAATTAACATGTGCTGCATTTCTTAAGTTTTTTTAAATTGCTAATTGTCAGTGATCAACTTCTCCGACCTTGACACAGCCACGTTCTTGTCTATTCTTTCCTTCAGGTCCTCGTTCTGCTGCTGCAACACCTGCACTCTCTCCTCCAGGTACACATTCTTTTCAGCCTGCTCAAAAACACAGGAGAAACAGTGCACAACTTTAAATTCTTCAAATGGTGTACGACAGCACATTACAGGTCAAAACAGGCGATATGTGAACTGATATTAGTCTCTAAACGAGATGTTCCGCTGATAAACTGAACAGGTCCCTCTTTGGGCATTTGATGTCATCATTAGCTTACCCTGGTCGTTAGCACAATTTCTGTGTTTGAGTTTAATATTTTTAACATCACAACAGCTTGAATCAAGCAGCGGTTTTCCGCAGCTGCTGAACTAAAGCAGAAATTTGAAGCCTACTATTTTCTCCAGTTCCGAGATCTTCAGGTCCTGTTGATGAATCTGCTGATTCTTCATCTCCAGAACTTCTTTCAGACTCTTCAGGTCCTCCTCGATGTGTTTATACGGTGCCAAAGCATCCTGGTGACAGCAGACAACAACATCAACAACACTTTTTAGTTGTATCCAGCTACCGTCACCAAAGCAGTCAGATGTGTCCTGTACTATCATGCAGCAGTTACCACTATCTGCTCATCCGTGCTCCTGCGCAGAGCTTCCTCGAAGCGCTTGGCTCGGTCTCTGAGGCTGCGATTCTGAAACGTCAGCGTGTCTACCTGATCCTGGTGACCACACACACATGAACCTGTTAATCACTGTCACTACCTACTAAATATGTCATACACTGTATCTGTTAAAAAAAAGAGAAGCGTTTACCTGCAGTGACAGTCTGATCTTTTCAAACTCTTCTTCCAGAGACTTTGTCTGCTGTTCATGGGCCATCTTCAGATCTGACACATAATAACATATTATTATTATTTCTCTTGACCTGCAGCAGAGTGTGTCAGTCAAAGACAGCAACACTGGCCAATGCTTACTCTTCACAGTCCTGGCATGCTCCTCCTGCAGAGTAGCCAGTGTGTCATTGTGAGCCATCTCTATCTCCATCAAGGAAGTCTCATGTTCGTCACGTATCTCCTCGATCTGGGGCCGAGATTCAAACAAGTAATGATCACAGAGATAACTTAATACTGTCCACAGTCACACATACACCAGCATGGATTGTTGCACTTGGTAAGGGCAGCTGCAGAACGTATCAAAAGTAAAAATTAAACGCAGAACCAGTCTTCATCCGGACACACACTTACCTGCTCCTGCTGTTCTAATCGCAGCTCCTCCAGCTCGCCTCTTTGTTGGGCCTGCAGGCTCTCGGTCTCGGCCCTGTGCTGCTCCTTCAGCCGCTCCTCCAGCGCTCCCAGCTCCCTCTGATGCTGAGCCCGCAAACCCTGCAGCTCAGCCTCGAAACGCCGCTCCAGTTCCTGCTTCTCCTTCTGCAGTTGCTCCCAGTGTGCAACACTGAAAGCTGGAACACAACGAAACGAAATGCTTCAGCTGGTTTCTCGAGGTCATGTGCTAACTACCGGAGAAGCAAACGTATTACTGTACTGTGAAGTCTGGATGTTAATTTGTTTTGATAAAGAAGCTTCAGGAACAAGAGCAGGATGAGCACCATCACATCCTGTAATAAAGAACCTATACTGGCCAGCTTACCTATTTCCAGGATGCATGACGATAAGGTAATCTATCTATTTGTGGCTGTAAGATTAATAACTATAGATGTGTCTGATTAATTTGAAAAATCTCGAGGTTTATGGTGTTCGATCTTTGACCAGTCTGTCCTCGGCAGAGTGGGTTCACTCCGTCCCCTGTGGGTTTATACTGTATAATACATGATGTGCAGTAAGCGGTGCGTGACTCACAGCCTTCTCTCCTCCCTGTGGTTCCATATCTGTCACACTGTATCCTACTTACCCACTTCATCCCTGATTCTGGCGAGCTCCAGGGACAGTTCCCTCTCCTTCACAATGGCACTCTCACTCTGAAATGCAAACACATGGAGCAGTGAACACCTCAGGGCTACACCAATGGATCTGAAATGCCTGCAGTGTAGTAACCCTGAGGTACAACTGACACACACACACACACACACACACACACACACACAGGACCGGGTGTTTGTAATAGTTTGTCCACCCAGTGTATGAGGGAAGCAGTCTTCTGGCTTCAAACCCAGCAGGACCTGTTCAGTGACACTGCTCGTCACTGAGCCACCGGGCTTCACTTCAGAGGAACCAGAGAAACACAAAGAGGAGGAAAGGACTGTTTAACCTGAAAAGTTGGCAGGTACACTTGCATTAAAGCATTGCTCACAACAAGGATGTCCCTACAGCATGTCTGTCTCAAGTGCAGCTTCAAGTGTAGCATCGCCAAACCTGATCTTTGATTATGGGTGTGTTTATACCTCGTACACCTCATAACAGCTCTGTTAGAACATGTTCAGCCAGATTGTTAGCCCTTTTTAGGTTGTTTATTTTGCAGGTCAGCCTGTTTAACATACACCCACCCATTAGAGCAACGTCAAAGTATTTACTTTTGAATATTTACAATGTTTCTGTTCATTATTAGCTTTTCTGCAGCACCACAGTTCAACATCAGCGTGTCCTCTGGTTCACAATGGATCACGACAGATAAAGTTTTTACAATAAATGCCTCACCTAAAAAAAACCCTACAAACTTTGTTGGAAATGAAAAACTAATCGTGTACAACATCTGCACTGGCCCTGGGGACCCCTCACGATGTGACACCCTCAGATCAGGTTTTACTCACAAACACCAGACAGTCAAATGAGTATCGATCTCAGCTCTGAACACGCGGTAAGACAGCGACACACACTGTTACTGCAGATAAATCAGAGATCACACAGCAGTGCTCACGAGAAACAAAGAAAGAGAGAGAGAGACAGAGAGCAGTGGGTGAAATATGTATGAGGTAGTATATAGTGTAGTGTGTTCGGCAGTGATGATGTCAGCCTCTGAGAGGTGGAACACACAGTCATCAGGGAGAGAGAGACTGCTGTGACCTCATGACGGATGAGGGATGCTCAGAGGCTACATTTCTTACTCCTCAGCTCCACCTCTGCTCCGGCTCATCATCTCCCCCCGTGCGGCCCAGACGCCCCCCACTTGAGTCGGACCTCCAGGGAGTTATGTGACATGCATTCTAATTCTCCCATCGGATATCACCAAGGCAACATCCTCACAGCTGCAACTGATTGTTTCCCTTATTGATGATGCTGCTGATTATCTTTGCGATTCTTTGGCCAGTTTTCACCTCTGTAATAAAGTAGTTAAAAAAAAATGCTGTTCACTATAAACTGTCCAGGGTTTGAATGTATCAAACAGTCCACAACCTGCTGATATTCTGCTTGCAGTGATATAAAACAGAGAAAAGACACAGATGCTCAAATGTTTTGCACTTCTCCTTGATACTTCGCAGACGAATGAGGACTCTCATTCTCCAGGAGAGACCACGAGTTAATTAACCTCTACAAAGTCTGCATCTGTGTAATCAGCCCAGTTTCAGAGGGACCATAAAACCCTTCCAGTGAGCAGCTGCGCCTCTTTGTTTGGACTTTTTCGGTCCTGAAGCAATTCCAGACCCCAATAAACATACAGGCTGCTACAACTTGATTTCTATAAGAGAAACCAAACATGTGATGTCTTGTGGGTGAGAAATTCAGCAGCATCAAGAGAATAAACATCCTATGTTAAACTTCTCCTTGCATGTAATCACCCAGAAACTACACATGCAGACACACTGTAATTACAGCAAACATGTGTAAGCATACAGCACAGCAGCTTTAGCATGTTATGTAATGTCCCTGCGAACTCTTAGAGAACACAAAGAGGGACAGTGCGACAGAGAAACCTGCTTTGACTCAGCACAATCATGCACAGCTTTAGACTCTCTCCACCAGCACTGTCTCTAGGAAACAAGTGAATATAATGCCCCCCCCCCCCAGACACACACATGCGCACAACCACACATATATAAAGAAATCCTCGGTGCTGAAACAAGGTTGCCGCCCGCAGAAGATGCTGCCTTTACCGTTCGGTCCAGACAGCGCAGAGGGAGGAAATGGAGCCCACAGCAGCAATGGCCCATACCAGGCTCGCAGACGGCAGCATCCCTGAGCCGAGTGGGGAGGCAGCAGTGACAGATGCGAGTGCAAGAAGGATACAGAGAGAGAGAGAGAGAAAGGCAGAGGGGGAGGGAAGCAGGCGATGGAAGGAGAGGGGAGGAGAGATGGGGATGGGAAAAACCGAAGCCTCACCTCGTTTCCTGGTTTGCGACCGGCGTTTAGCCCTTCTGGAACAAAGACTGCCTGCCCAGCTCTGTGCCTGCCCTCCCCTTAAACCCCCAGCAACACGCCCTGTATCACATTCACACGCATGGCAGGGAGCGATTCACACACACCCAGATACAGACACACATACACACACGTCTGTCTTTTGCATCTTCGAGAAAAAATAAAAAGAGTGGAGCGAGAGATGACGGGGGAGGGAGATGATCAATAAGTGGCCAATTATCTGCTCTGTTACTCAGCTCAGGAAAAATAGCTGCATGCAGGAATTTCACTGACAGTGCAAACACATTAATAGAAAATAACTTCCTCTATCTAGTTCTGAGTGAAGCAATGACCTCCAAATTACAGCTCTATGTCTCTCCTTCATACATTAAACCATCAAAAAGCTCATCAGCCATCCAGAGCAAGCACATGTATGAGCAGTAACGAGCAGAGCTAGATTACTAGATAACGACAGCCTCAGCTATCAGCACGTAGAAAATTCAGAATCATATCTTCGCCAGTATCAGGAAAGACAGTAGTTTGGATCTGGAAATCAATCTCACTGCATTTTGTTCATGATCACATTCAAAAAATCTAATTCAAGAATAATTTTTTTCAAATAACATATCCCCTCCAAAGTTTGCAGATACATCTCAGATGCACGTATTTCCAAAGACCTCGGTGGGTACTCTGCCAGCGTCTGACAATCACTCTCACTAAAAGCACAGCGAGGACCAGGCGGGCAGCTCTAATCTCATTAATCATCTCCCACTGTTGAGCAGAACCCGTGGGTGGGGCCGGGAAATGGATGAAACGCAAGCAGAGGACCAGGAAAGGGCGAGAGACGAATGCTTAATCCAGGTTTGAGAAGCAGAACACAGTCAGTCACAGTGTGCAGACAAGTCTGTACCATCAGGAGCTGTATGATGCCGACTCTGAAACCGTTTCAGTCATTATCTTACACAACGGGAGAATACTCGTGAGACATCTCAAACCACAGATTTGAAATGCATTTGAAAATCTGTTCATCCAGCGAGGGAACCAACATGAAATGCCACACATCTCTACGCTAATGCTAATAAAAGCTGCGGTGGAAAAAAAACCTTTGAGAATCCCCACCAACAGGTTCACTGACGGATCCCTGCTGCATAGTCAAGAAACCACAACAGAGGAGACTTTTCTTCTGCTTTGTGAACAAAGTCATGCCGACAACAGAAGCCAGGTGCTGCAGGTGTCATCTGAGCGATTGGACTCGTCACACTTTGTAGTTGCATTCTGAAGTCTGCAACAGCTCCGCCTTTGTATTTTCAAGCAGCAGGTTTGTGTTTGTCAGCGTGGAGGATGGCTGCCAAATGTATCATAGGAAGATTAACCATTATAGGGCGGAACCCAGTTTCCATGAAACAAAACCACCTTGTAAATCTTTCTCCAAAACATTCCTTTATGTTTTTGCATGTACGCCCCAATGTAAGCAATCCACTCTGTCTGTTTGTTTCAGTGTGGCATTAAAAAACAACTGGCGGAGATTTGAAACGTGAACATTTGTCACGATAAAGGGTTAATTTACTCCATTAAGTTACGTTATCGTTACACAATAATGCAGCTGCAAGCAAACTCAGTTCCCTGCTGAGCATCAAACTTAATAATGCAAGAAAAGCTCCAATTCATGACATCTGTCCAATAACTTATCTGATTATTTTTACAGTTACAGCCGAGGGCTAGTTTGAGATTGTTTTCTGAGAAGTGATCCTATGAATGCAAAATCCCAAATCTCTGACGTCAGAGCTGAACCTCCATAAACGCTCAGGGACGTGACACCACCTTGTTTTACAATTAAAGTTGACAGCATTTGGATTTTTAAGTTTTGCTTTTAGCAAGACATATTTATCTGCAGCAGAAAATTTTCGAACTACAGTTTAGAGTGTGTAGCATTAGAACATGCAACCACAGTGTGTTTGACATAAAAGTACAAAACATTTTGTGATTCCAGCTTCTAATTTTTAATGTTTTGCTGCTTTTCTTCGTCTTTTACGATTGTAAGCTGAATATATTTGTGGTTTTAGACCAGTTATACAACTAAGGTTCTGGGAAATACCTGTTGTGAAACATTGTGACTTTTCACTGTGTTTCTTTTTTTTTAAAAAAACATTGTACGTGACGCCTTAAGTGAAAGAAAGACCAAGGTCGCCTCACTTCGTGGTCCCAGATCTCTGCTGCTGCCTACCTTTTGACAGAAGTGCTGGGTGGTGATGCCGAAGACGTCCAGGCACAGCGAGGCCTTCTTTAACTGGGCCTGAAGGCTCTCCAGCTGCAGGGCCTGCTGCTCACAACGTTCTCTCAGCTGCTGGATCAGAGCCCGGTCCAGCTCCTGGGCCCTTTCAGTCCGAACCGCCCCAGGACCTCCTGTCGCTGCTGCTGTCCTCCCACGGACTACAGAAACAGACAGCAGGGGAATGCACAAAATGTGCAGATTAATGTTTTACTCACTGTGTACAATGTGTATGTAAGTAAAGAATCAAACACAAACATAACCAACAGGAAGATAATTATCAACACATCTGACAAAAGTGATTTATCAAGGAAAAGACTAATTATTAGCTGCTTCCAGCTTCTTATAATTCTCTTTTTTGTGTTTAATATCCCTTTAAATGAACTATTTTTGTGTTTTGGATTAGAACTGTACTCTGTGTTCTTCTGGGCTTGAAAAAACAACAGTTGGTCATTAGCTGGTCTGAAATAGAAATACCAAAAAGCTGATTTATGCTGCAGATAATATTAGCAGACGTGCGCACACACACACACACACACACACACACACACACACACACACACACACACACACACACACACACACACACACACACACACACACACACCTTGATACCATCACATTGAGCAGATATGAGTGTGTGTGGTTTCTGAGAAGTGGACAAAGTGCTGACTTGCTGTGGAAATCTGACCCAGCAGGACTGTTACCAAAGAAGCCATCCCAGCATTACAGCCACTGTGGCTTGTTGCTATGACAACAGCAGGCAGTGAGCGAGAGAGAGAGAGAGAGAGAGAGAGAGAGAGAGAGAGAGAGAGAGAGACTGTACATCTTAAAGAGACAGTCGAGGCTGAAGGACGAGAGTGCTGCTTTCTCTGTGTGCACCTCTTTGGAACAAGCCGCACACACACAATATCACACTTGTACTGTATGTGCATACAGTGCAAGTGTGTATGTGTAGACACACACACACACACACACACACACACACACACACACACACACACACACACACACACACACACACACACCCCCCCCCACACACACACAGGACTCACCAGGGGACTGTGGTTTGGGTGAAACCACTGCAAATCTTTTAGGAGACGACTTTGGTGGCAGCACAGCTTCCACGTCTCTCTGCATCTCCCTCCTCGAGGCTGCAGGGAAAGAAAACAAAGCTTCATATGTTTTATAACTTACAACTTTACTTTACAGACTAAATATAGAGTTTATAAATGACTACCTATTTATTATTATCATCATTATTTATTCATCATCAAGTATGATTAATCATTGATAAACCACGGTTAATTTATGTAATGGTGATCTTGATGTCATTTGCTACAAATGCTGCTTACACAGTAATGCACCAGTGATGATAATCCAGTTATACGTAAGAGATAACCTTTTCTGTATAATGAGTTATTTTGCTGACGATACTTCTACACTTTTAGGCATCATTTTTTTTAGCTTTGGCAGCAGGAGCTCAGTCAGCTCCTTACTGTCCTGTGAGAGAGTTTTTACCTATTTGTGCAATAAAAACAGTGTAAAAAAATAAAAATTAATGTCCCAAAAAGGTATTAATTATTGTGTTATCGTAAAAAAAAAAAGAAAAAAAAAAAGTTTTGCTTCTGGAAAAATCTACTGAAATAACCTGGAGTGAGAAAGCATATGAATGAAGCACAGTGTGGTTCAGTGGCCACCAGCTGGAGCTGCTGCCTCATTTGCTCACACAGGTTGTGTTGCAGGGAGCTGAGTCGGCTCCTGTCTGAAACAGAAATACACTCAGTGACCACTGGATGGTGTCGATACTCCACTGTCACTGCAAAGATGCCAACACAGGCCACAAGGTGCACGACTACCAACAAAGACGCCTACATCAGCAGAGAGGGAGTAGCGTGCAGGACTGTATCAGCGCTGTGATGCAACGCTGAGCAACAGTTCAGATTCACTGCAGCAGGAGTTTTCTAGGCTTATTATTTTTCATTCTGTTTTTCCTCTTTCCTCAAATGTTTTCTTAGACCCCCCACAGGGACTCTGAGATGAACAGCGGACGCCTATTGCCTGTCAACAGGGATATAATCAGTCAAACAGCTGCAGAATCACAGTTTTGTGCAGACTTTAGTTGCATCACTAAAAAAGAAAAAAAAAATTGGTAAATGAATCCTGTTTTCTTTTAATGAGTTATTTCACTGTGAAACACTGATGGCCATAACAATGTATTTTCCCCAAGAGGAATTTATAAAGTACTTGTACTAGGATTTTACAAAAGTGAAACAAAGCAACAACAAATGTTATATTCAAATGAAAGAACATGCAGATGGCCTTCAAAGGGGCTACAGTATGTTTGTCCCTGTTGTTTGAACACAGTGAACATTGAACACGCTGGTGAGGAAGGTGAGCTGTCGGCTGAGCCATTTAAACACACAGTAAATTCCCCACAGGCCTGAGGGCCTCATTATGTAAATGAACTGCCTGAAGCAGGTCAGGGAACTAACATCCATAAACTCTTTCATTCCTGCCTGGTTAGCGGTGTTAGGGTCCGTCTATTTTTGGAAAATGTAGCAAAATGAAATTAGTCTTAAACAGAATACAGATCCATTCACACACCAGCAAACCAGCATCTGTTAACACCCCGTCATCGAGAAGAATTAACTTTCTGTATCTTTCTGACAGTTAATAAAGAATGAATACTAATGTGTGAATGTGTCTTCATGAGCTGTTTGAGTGCTGACAGCTATTTCACCCCCACATCCCGCCTCCGTCTAACATCCCTGCCAGCACACGCTCACACATCCAATCTCAAGGGTCATAGGATCACCAGAGTGACCTTGAATTTGCGACATCACTACACAGACGTGTGCAGAAAAGCTGAGCACCAAGAAGCCTGTTTCTACGGAACGTACCGAGAGGGGAGCTGCGCTGCGGCGGCACGCTGCGGCGCTGCAGGCTGGGGGCGTTGGGGGGCTGAGACCGGCTCTGAGGATGGGAGGCTTCGGTGGGGGGCGGTGTCGCTTTGTGGAGAGGTGTGTCATCGCTGCCGCTGCTGGGATCTGCAGAGGAGGAGAGGACGTCAGAGAACAGAAAAAACACAGGCAGTGATTGTGTCAAAGTGTTGAAATGAGGTTACCGTTCACAGGTAGGTTAGAAACAGACTTACATACATTCACACTTCTTCCCTCCTTTTCCAACATTTAATTAATATTACCTGTTTCTTATGCATTATTCGTTTGTTGTTGTTTTTTTGGAAACACAGATTTTAATCAATCTGGCAATCAATCTACACACTTTCACAATTAAACCACAGTATTATAAAATGTCCCACATCAATGCTTCATGCTTTATATTTTCCTGGCTTTGATCCTATAACTGCTGCTGGACAGTGTGCAGCAGAGATGCACTCATCCACTTTTATTCAGTTCTGATTCCAATACCTGACTTTGGATATCTGCCGATACCCATAGTCATACCTTTCTGCCTAATGCATGCTGGCAGACGCTCCAGGCCCCTGTGAGTCTGAACAGGAAGGTGTGAGTGGGTTCAACACTGGCATCTGCTTTCAATCACTCCACGTTTTTACATTATTGTCTGTAAGTCGAGTGAGAACGGTGTAGTAATGTTCAGCACCTCTCAGCTTGTACTGCGTATTGAGACATATTGGACAATGAACTCCAAAGACATTTAATCCTTCTAATCTAAACAGTATTCATTATAAAAATAAATACGCAACTTTGTATAAAATGCTCTTGATATTGCATTTTTCATACTGGGTCTTGCTTGTACTGATCAAAGCCATGTGGGAAAATTATAGCTTTAATTAGTCAATGTATTACCCTTTTAATAATTCATAGGCTACAGTTATGGTGCCCGCAGTGGTTAAATACATTACTGTAAGTGTGGTTAGATCTGAAATTACCTGACTGACGTTTAGTTGGAAAACAGTAAACGGATCACGGGATCCCTCATTAGTCAGTGAGAAGCACTATGTTGTATTTCTTTTGTGTTTTTAGGATCAAGTACCAGCAGATCTCTGTCTTTCCATGGAGAGTATCTTTTCCTCTGAACTGGAGAAATTTACAGAGGGAAGCAGAATCCTGCAAACACCTTAATTATTCATAACAGCTGTTGTTGTGCCTCTAGCTTTCTGTGGATGTGAAAGGCTTTGATTCATAGACAAACTCATCGAGAAGCCCACCAGAAAAACATCACCAGGAACAAACGGAAGGAGGATCCTCGCGGTTGTTACACGTCGTCATTGATGTTTTGTTTTATATAATTCTATACAAACTCTGCACCATCTCTGGATTCCTGCACTATGTACAGAACTCAGCATTTAGGTTTACTTTGCCAGGGCAAGTGAAGCTCCAATAACTATCATGAAATATTCAGCTCCTCAGTCAATAACAGTGCTGACACATGCTGCACCTTCAGGTAACTCAGTACCCTCAAAGAGGCAGGAAAGACAGATCTGCAGCCTTGAATTGATTATTCTGAATAAGTCAGCGGATCGCTCATGAGCCCCAAATCAAAGCTGTTAGACAAGCTGCTGTAGTAGAATACACAAAAAAAGTGTCGATATCATAACAGATTCAGATTAGAAAGTCGTCGAGCGTGCCCGGGACCTGTGTGAAACCTCCGGCGGGATCACAGTAACTCTCCTCACCTGGGAGAGTCAGCAGATGCTTATTTTCCCAAAGGCATCTTGCTGAAATGGAGGCCGCTGAGCCAGGAAGCAGATTGTCTGAAGGAGACGGCTGGAGGCTGACTCACACTGCTAAATGTTTGTTTGGAGCCCGGGTGTACAGTAAGAATCCATCCCCTGCTGTATCAGCGTGAGGCCAGAAGGACTGCACTTCTCTGGTGACTGATTCATGAGCAGTGAGAACACACTGAATACAAGCACTGTGCTGCTTATCTGTCTGAGATCATATCTGCTACTCCTCAATAATTCCTCTTTATCTAAAACTGGCTTTTCTCATTAAGCTGTCTGACCAGTGGGATGCAAATACTGGAGCTACACACATCCAGACAGGTAAGATCTGAATAACATGAATTATTGTCATTTCTTTGACAGAAATACACAGGTGATACAAGATAAAAGTGCAGTCGGACACCAGCGTGAAGTCTGTTATGTTTTACATTTTTTTGGGGGGGATCACAGAGTAACTCATTACGATACTTTCATGAACAGAACTGGGTGTCGTCACTGATTTCCTGTATCGATTCCATTTCGATTCACAAGGTTTCAGTTCAATTTGAGTCCTAATATGATTCAACTCAATTTAGCATCACTTCTCATTGGGATGATTCAGCTATAAATACCTTTTCTTGGATGTGAAATAGATTAAGAACTAACACGTGAATTATAGGTCTACAAGGAATCCTCTAACCTTGTGCATTATTAAAAATATTGAAATTTAAATTAGGAAATGAGAAATTAATCAAAGATTGTTGTGATTTCAGCATCCCATTATTAAACATGCTTATGTCAAGGAACACATTCTTTTTTATAAAAAAAGGCTAAAAATGTTTCCACTTTCAACAATTTTTGTTAAAGAGTAAAAATTGACCAGAAAAGGGCAAAAAGCAGAAAGTGTGTTTCACAAAATTTGACAACTTAGATGAAAAAAAAAGCACAATAAAGTCTGAGCTTAGCTCCAAGTGCCATCAATTCAGTGTGAAATTACCATAAACTGGAAGAAGGCCAAACTGCCTGAAATCAGAACAGTTCTGGAGTTAAAGTCTTTAATAGGATACAACTGTGGCTCACTCAAAACATTTCAATCAGTGATCCAGACTCTCTGTAATTTACCCCGATGAGTTTTTTTTCTACTTCACTGCAAGTTAGTTGAGGAACTTTCAGTGGCACCAGAGCGACTCATGACATTGTGACCCTGGTGAGTCAACTCGTCAGAGGAAACAAATATTGGTATTTGGTGTATTCTTAAGAGGAAGCGATACTATACATTCTGAAATCCCTCCAGATACATTCTAGGCATAAAGAAGTGTTTAACTTGACTGAGACGAAGCTTATGAAGCCATCTGTTTAAGCTCTTTGTTTCATCTCACAGGTTTTGATCAGATCTTCTCTTGAGAAGACAAACTTGAAAGACAGCTTGGCCCCACAGTCACCAGAGGGTTGTAGAGACTCTCCTGTCAAAAACTGGTGATATTTACTTCCTGCGAGACGCGACGGGGAGGCGACTGATCCACAGGAACAGAGGGCTTAATATTCATGACATGCCACAGAGATTTGTGCCGCTTCAACTGCGGTGAAGGCTCACTTGGAGCTGGTGCCCAGAGCACAAAGTTGGATTATGAAGTATATCGTAACCAGCAGATACACCGTAAAACAGGGATCGAGCAGCATTTACACAGCTTGTTTTGTCTGAACATCGACAGACAGAATTACAGATATGTGGAGGATCGGGAAACAATAAATGTTTGACATTTCTGCTGGATAAACAACTTAAATGATTAATTTACTTAATATACATTGACTTCTCCATTAAAATAGCCTAGAGTATTTCAACAAAAGTAAAAACTAAAATCCGCCAAGTACAACACCATGAGCTCAGAACAGGCTCTGATGATCCAACTGAACAGACGAATCCGATATGTCACCAGCGTTCATTATTGAATCCTCTGCTCTGAGAGCATGTCCTCACTCCCGGCCACAGCGCTTTGCTGGAGTGAACGCTGCTGCGTCCGAGGCATACGGTGGCATACTAATAGAGCGGTGCTGTCTGAGCCAACCGCCTGGAGGGAAGCACTGATATGCAAGCTGCCAGTTCTGTATAATGCTCTCTGTGCTACTCCCAAGTGCCTTACTATCTGGTAGACACCCATCTATTCCCTTCAGCACAAACAGAGTTACGTTTTCTTTCAAGTTGCAGAAAGGAATCGAACAGCAGCTCCACAGAGAAGCTAACAAAGACTACAACAGAGGACAGATGACACCACACTTACATGACGGCAGGTCACCATCTTGACCTGTGCTTGTTTTCTGAGGAAGAAGTACAAAATAGCCCAGTAACGTGTACACTGGAGCCTTTTAAGAGAAACACCGAGGAGGAAGGAGAGGAAGACCATTATCTGTCTCGACTGTGGTGAAGGTCAGAGGAGATCCACAGAGGCTGGTCGGAGGTGTCGGGGTGAAGACAGGTCCACAGATCATCCTGTCTCGCTGCACCCTGACTCTTTCTTTTCGTCACACGCTGCAGCCACCGGCACCACTTCTCCATTTCAGAGATTTGAAATGGGGAAGACGAGACTGCTGCTGACATAAGAAGCAGTGACTGTGGTTGGTGCACAGCTTGCGTGAGACAACAGCTGCTTTCCATTTACTTTTTTTCCCAGAGCAGCCTGCCTGCACCAGCAGCTTAAGGAAGCGTCTGAATCCAGCAGGTCGGATAAAGAGGGTAAAAGTGGTGAGCAGGGAAAGGCAGGAGTCAGCCGTCTGAGGCTGGAGCAAATGTGGTGATGGCATTAACCCATCATCAGCACATCCAGTACAGATACACAGAGAAACTCATTAATAGTTTGATTAATAGTTTCAGTCATATTTCAAAAGAAATGTCAAACACTTGCTGGTTCCAGCATGTTCTTCATTTATCAAAATAAACGAGGAGTCTTCGGGTTTTGGTAATGAGCATTTTTCCTCATTTCTTGACATTTTTTAGACTTCAGTGGGGGTTCTGTGGCGCCGAGGGGGTCCCCAGAGATATTCATAAAAGTTTAAATGTGTCAGTTATCTGTATTTTTATCCCCAGTGTACCGCACTGAATTATCGGGCAAGAAAAACTGACATACCACCCAGAGGGGGCAGGCTAACATGGCCAACTTGTTTATACATGGACTTACAGGCCACCGTACATGTTATTGTAGCTCCAGTTAAATATGCAATATAATAATATGCAGGTCGAAGTTGTAGACTAAACAATTAAGCAGGACTCGGTGCAGCTGTTTGAGGTTTAATCCTTGAGAATCGTGAGACAAACAGGAAGGAAGAAGATCACTTTACTGTACTCCTCAGCATTTTTCAGACAATAGCTGGTTTGCGTCAGCACTACGAGTAGATAAATATGCAGTGGCTCCACTCTGTTCCGGAACATATACTGTACAGTTTAACCTGCTTTGATTCAGCAAATGCTTCCTCCCGTTATAAAAAATGACGTCTCTACTGACAACTACTCAGCTCCTTCTGACACATTTCTTAATCTCTCTTCCACACATAGATAATCAGCTTGAATTTTACCAGCACTGATTCCTCTGACTGAAGGCTTCAGGAAGTTTATGAGAGGTGGTGTCGGGCTGGGTACCAGGACCTGATCTAGATAAAATGCTGCAGTGAGCAGGCTGAGGAGAGGCAGCAGAGGGAGGAGAGGGACTTGAAGATTTCTTCATCAAAGCCCTTGTGCTGCAGCAGCTTTCAGCGCCTACTTGTGAAAAATGAACGAAAATTGAAAGGAAGTGAGTGGCTGTTACTATAGTAACTGAGGATAGCAGGGGCAGCAGCAACTACCGGTGAACAATAAGGAGATGCAGATATAATAAAACATGAATGTGGAACATCATTTTTAATCAGACAGCACTTCCTGATGTCTGGAACTGTCTGTACTAACTTAAGGTTAAGCAGTAACTTACGCTGAGAAGCTCGGCAGGGATCACTCTGACCACTTTCGTTCGACTGGTTGCTGGACACAGACGAGACGCTGGAGCTCCGGACAAAGCCGAAGGTGGCCAGACGGGCAGCTGGCAGGGCGGAGAAGCCCGGAGGACGGAGACCAGACTGGCCTGGTTTGAGCAGGAGGCTCTTGGGGGTGGTCTCTGGACCTCTGTCTCCTGATCTCTTTTGCTCTCCTGGAGATAGATATGTATAAGATAAATATGCAATATTATTGAAGCAGCAGGTGAATCTAAAAAAAAAAAAAAAAACTGCGACGTTACAGAGAATGGGGGGGCATATACAGGAAATGTGCTATTGATCACGACTACTGTCCTTCTGGGATCTGCAGGAAAAACAGACTCACATGTCTTCAGCAGCTTTAAGGCGACACACGTAGATGTAAACACACAACAACCTCCAATCAGTGAGGAAGCTGCACATAAATAAGACATCCCCATTTGCGGAAGCTGACTAGATTGAAACTTGTAATGTGAGCAAGTAGAAATATGCAGCGCGGGTTGGTAAGATATGAGGGTTACATTGCTATGAAATGTTTTGCACTTCAAAGACTTGAGGTGCCAAAAGCCGAGCCTCATCCATAAGCATGACTGCGAGGAGAAAAAAGTGTGGTAAATCATTCAGCAAGAAGACGACGATAAGTTCTCTGCAGCTCGACAACAAGCGGACGGGATGTTGCACAGAATAGCAAAGTGTGCAGAGAAGTGAGAAAACTCTCACAAAGTTATTTTCCCACAGTGGTCTTAATGTTTACAACATGAGCACCATAGATTATTTTCCTCTTCTTGTGAACAAATTATACAAGACGTATGCTGATGCCACATGAGCATGAACTCCACTTTGGACTGACTATGCAGATCACCGTCTCACCTGCAGAGTCCTGGTAGCCTTGTGTGGACGCTCCGGCTGCCTGGGTGGAATGGCTCGGGGTCGTGGTCGACCTCTGACCTGTCTGCTGAACTCTTGTCTTGGCGGCAGGCTGCCTGGTGACCGCCCCTAATCCCAGCTGAGGCCTCAGAGCTCTGGGTGAGCGATAGACACCGGCTCCTTCTTGGTTAACATGCTGCTGAGGGACATTACAACACAGTCAGTCACTGTCATCACATTAAGGACTTCAACTGACAGGCAATAAGGTGGGCATTGATATAATAAAGGTGCCATACATGTATAAAAAATGCATCTTGTTTGCATGATAAAAAAGTTTTGAGATGTTTAAAGAGGTACTGATTCTGAAGAAATTCAAAAATCATTCCAATTAGATTACATTTTTCTAATTTGATAGATTACACTTCGAATTTCCCAAACATCGGCAGGCGATTTGCCTTCAGTAACTGATTACATTTCAAATTAATCTGACCCAGCCCTGCCACCATGTTGGGGTGGGTTACGCTTCGCACAATAATGACATGAAGTCGTGTCGTGTGAGTTTGTCAGATCCATTCCTCACCTCTTGCAGATATTTCTCAGGCGCATCCTCGTGAAAACTGTCCGACTTCCCGCTCAGTCTCTGGAGGACGGAGCTGCTCGGAGGTTTCACCCCGGTCACAGCCATGCCTGGAGAATAGTACCCCGTCTTCTGCATCTCCTGCCGGTACTTGTCATACAGCAGGTTGGAGGAACAAAGCACCGCTGTGGATTTAGGCTGAGGACCGACCTTTTGGTCTTTTTGAGCTTGCGGGCTGGAGTAAGAGGACAGTCTTTGCGGGACTGTAGACGCCTCATATGGGGCATCTGCTGATTGTGGTTTTGCTTGAGGATTCTTTCGGACGTAGGTGATGATTTTCGGTCGGACATTTTTAGGCTTCTGTGGAGGAGAAGACCTCCTGGGTTCAGGCTCTTTCTGCTGAGACATGACTGGTTTGGGGATACCGCTGCTCAAACTTGTTTTACCCGGAGGTTTGACTGTTTGACTTAGACCTCTCTGAGGGGAGTCGCTGCGCTCCAGGCTCAGAGCCCTCATGCCCTGGACTTTGGCTGGGGAACCAGGCGGACGTCTCTTGGGGGACGAGGAGGTAGTTTTAGGGGAAGAAGGTCGGCTCGGGCTCCCCCATGGCTTCCTTCTCTCCAGACTGGAAGAGCTGGTGGTGACAGTGTTCTCAAAGGAGCCCTGCTTTTTTAAGCTGTTATCAAAGGAGAGCTGCTTCTTGAAGGAATTCTCAAATGACGGCTGCTTCTTAAAACTCCTGTCGAAGGAATTTTGTTTTCTCAGTGAGTTATCAAATGATCCTTGTTTCTTTATGGCTTTGGATTCTATCGATGATTGAGTCGCCTTTATACCTGTTTTGTGTGGGCTGTAGTTCACATCAGGAGCCTCGTCGGCTTGTGTGCTTTTATCCATTTTAGTGTTGCTTTCTTCGTGTGCTTTTTTTGCAGTGTGTAAACGCTTGTGCTCGGTGCTTCTCCCTCGATCACAATCGCCCTCTGAAATGGTGATCCCCGCTTTATTTCTCTGGTTATTGTTCTTCCTGCACTCATCAGTGACAACGCCATTGCTCACTTCTGACCGAACTGTTGAATTCAAATTCATGTCCACATCTTTCAGTGTTTTTGTGCTTTTGCAGGGGTGGTCATCTCTTCTAGAGGCCATGGTTGTTTCTGTGGCGGTGTTACACGTCTGTGAAATGAGTGTCAGGTCCTCTGAGATGGTTGAGGCGATGTGCCAGGAGTCTGTCGTCTGGGTCCGCCCGGCAGTGTCCATAGCGGTGTCCATGCTTGAAATGGTGGACAGACAGGTCACAAAGACATCAGCTTCAGAGCTTAACTCGGTTCTGGAGGCCTCTCTGCTCTCAGAGACATGAGAGGCACTGCATTCCTGCTCACTGGCACAATGCAGAACAGACCGTCTTTCTTCTCTGCTCTTATTATCTGTGTCCCGTTCTGCTGTGGCTTTGCTGCACGATGAAGGCTGCTCATGAAGGTCCTTCCGGTCTGCAAGCCCGACAAAGTCCTCTCCGTCGTCCACCAGGTAGGCCTCCAGCTCCTGGCACTCCAGCATCTCAAACTCAGCCAGCTCGGGGTCGTCACACTGGGAGTCTGTACCCCAGATGATGACTTTGTCCTGCTCCGTCTGCTCAGTGGTCACCGCCGACAGAGTGCCAGTATCACCCGTCCCCCTACCATCCTCTGGCCGGATCTCATTGGCGTTGGCGTCCCCGTCAGCCAGCAATCCGGCCTGCTGGTTGTTATTCCTCAGCTCCCCCTCGCCGAAGGGCTCTCCTCGATCACACATTTTGGAAACAGCTCTGACTTGACAGCGCCCTGAAGAGCACTTTAACGATCACTCATCCATGGCATCAATCAGGAAAAAGTCAGTCTACCCATCAAAGAGTCTTAGTGGCACAGCAGGGGGCCTAGCACTGATTTTCACATTTTCATTCCAGTGAGGCAATAATCAGAGTGTTGGGTATCATGTCTAATTTGGTCCTCATGACATCTGGTGTCCTTATCTGCATAGAAACAAAACATAATGAATTAGAAGATCAACAAAATCACAAACCAAACATTGAACAGTTTTCAACTCTTCTCAACATCAAAACAAAGAACACTTCAGGACGTCCATCTGTTCCACTGTATCACTAAGATTTTCTCCTCTATGGGCTCCCTTCTTTTTCCTTTTAAATTCATATAATATACATGGATGTGTATTTCCTGCATTATGCACATTTCTATGCCTCATTTCATGTTATTTCATTGTTTCCTTAATTTCTACTAGTCACCTGTTATTTTATAATCTGGGTCATGTGATGTTGTACAGGTGAGGCCACATCATGAGAGCTCGTTTGTTGAAGCCCTGCTGAGGACTTAGTGATGTAATCATGTCGGCTTTCTTAACAATCTGCTAAAAAAAAAAATTGATTGAAGTGATTTAACCACTATAATAAAAATGTTAAATAGACTTTAAATCCCTTAAATTTCCTTCATCTTTTGACACACACTTATATCTTAAGTGCTTGCAATTCCTTCATGTTTTTGAAGTACCACTTTGAGTTGAAAAGGCTTTTTTTCCAGGCATGAAACATGCAGTGATGCAGTTTCTGAAGCCAGAATGAACTGTTAAAGTGGCAGGATTGTTAGCAGCGCCTCATCACCTGACCTTCATCTTCTCAGTTGTGCCATACTCATCCAAAAGACAAGCTTCTGAAGCTCATTTAAAAAAGGATATTCCATTAGGAATAAGCGTTGTACCAGTCTGAAGTGTATTTTAAACAACTGAATTCTAAACTCAACTAGTACAGTAATGTACTCAATGGAGTATATTGATGCTGGGAAGAACATAACACATGCTCCCAGAATATGTCTCTGTCTAATCTATTTTCAGAAGCCATCCAGGAACGTATGATAACAAACAAGCAAACCGAAAACTAGGACAAACCTTTCTAATGGTTACATATTTACCAAAAACTATGTTCCTCGCTGACTGAAAGCTTAGGCTTCTATGACCATCACTTATCAGAGAGGAGAAAAGACTGCAAACAACAGACTGAAAGAAAGAAAGAAAGAAAGAAAGAAAGAAAGAAAGAAAGAAAGAAAGAAAGAAAGAAAGAAAGAAAGAAAGAAAGAAAGACATTCCACTTACAGTCCACAAATCTCTCATTAAAACTGCTGCACCAAGGAAGGCCTTATTATATTGCGGCAACACTGAACTAGCATCTTCAGGGAAATGGATGAGCATGACCATTTGAATTAAGTGTCCTAGAAAAGTCTTCTCTGAGCCCACAGCTAAGAGGAGCTTCTTTTAGCTCTAACAAGCCAAAATATATGTGGATGATACTGTCATCTGGGCAGTATACTGTCTCTACCTGTGTCTGTGACGGGCGTAGACAGAACCAGTGTGACAGAATCAAATAAGATTTATCAGCCTGGCATGTGTACATACACTGAGAATTTGACTTACAGTGTTCTCAGAAACAAACAGACACTGGGAACAAGGACATCAACAAACAAAGAATGAACAGTGGTATGGGACGGTACAGTGGTGCTGTCTCTACCTGTGTCTGCGTCTGGCATAGATGTAACCAGTGTAACACTGAAGATGTTACGATGCACCTCGAGGGACGGCCTGCTTTGTGAATGTTTCACACTGACGCAGTGAGTAGTCTCTCAGGACACAAGCGCCTTCACAAAAACAATTTGATTTTCATGTTGCTGGCAACTGTAATTTTCTGCATGCACTTACATTTTCATTTCAGTTCACTGCTGGTAAACTACTGTCTATACATGAAACGTTACCGATCCCTGGACATTATCAGTAATGTAACAGCACTTTGCTGGTTGTGGCAGAACGACAGCATGCTGTGCAAACAGGTGGCGGTTAGGTCAGTTTGCTCCTGCTTTAGCTATGAATGGGTTCACATTTAGAGTGTAAAAACACACGTGACAGGCCGCCTCTGAGCTCTCCCTGTGTATTTGCATTTTATATAGTCATCTGAAGACATGTCAGAACCTCTGGAAACTGCAAATTAGCTGTTAGCCCCAAATCAAGTGATCTCTGCTCATTGTAGGTCATGGGGAACAAAACTCAACTGACTCCAAGAGGGGAACGAATGTGTCAGGAGCATGTGGGACTGACTCGCCCTGCTGAGATCATTACAGGGGAACTTATCAAGCTTCAGACTGTCAAACTGAAAGCAAGGATTTTGTGCACATACCTGCTCGTTACTGATTAAAAGACCTGTATTATATAATTCTAATATAACCGAGCGATCATGAGCAGTCAGCAGACGGGTTCATTCTGATACTGAATGGGAAGAAACCAGTGCTTCTGTTTCCTTCATGTCCTCATGTCTGTCGTTGACCTACTTCCTGAGTGGACTCCTGTACAGTACAGAGAGCTTTAACAGCTCCTCAGATCTGAGGCAGATATTCCTTCGTACAAAAGCACCTGCACATTAAGTTCCCCCCTCTCTGCAGGTTTGCTAGTTTGTCAAATTATTCTGGTCACATAAATTAACCTCCATGTGGAACAAAAAAACTACACAGTATTTTTTTGTTGTTTCTTCCAAAGAAGAACGTTGATTTTCTTCTCTCCTATTCACTTCAAGTGGCCAAACAGAGGGAAATAAAATACATTTCACTTGTGGTATGCAGCGCTATCTTTCGAAAGTAAATTAAAAAAAAACAGTTTTAAAGAGCTTGAGGGAACAGAAGAGCTAATTCTCTCTTTGTCCTTGTTAGATTCATCAGCCCATTAGTGTAAAACCTGACTGACTGCTGCTCCACCTCGTCTCCGAGCTTCACATTTACGCTCTAAATTCACTTACACAGCAGAAAACATCATCTCATTTCCCTTCTTATGAAAATCATACTGTGCTGTTGTGTGTTAATAGATTTTACTGCATTTTTAGAACAAAGATGAGAAACACTGCTGGCCGCAAAACATACGAACTACATTATGTTTTCCTCCTTCTGTAATTCTGGAAACAGACTTAAAAAGAGAAAAGAGGGTCCAAAGACAGAATAGTTTGTTTGTGGTACAGACTCACACATACTACACTAAATGCTGTCTCAGCACCCACAGTGCAGAGCAGAAACCAATGAATCAGATTCCCTCACACCTGCTTCTCCCTTGCCAACCTATCAGGACTCTCATGGTGCTGAATGGTTACTGTTCAGACACAGAAACAACCGATGATTAGAAATTCTGTCATGTAGCATGTTACCTGAGGAGTAAGACCAGATGACAGAGTGGATAAATTAAGACTTTTATCGGGACAGAAACAGCAATCTGGTAACAGGATTGTTTCTGCCGCAGCCATGATTGCTTCTCCGTCCTTTAAATTGATTTATAACTACAAATCAATGTGGTGCAGGCCAGCGTACAGTAACAGCAGCACTGTACAATATATGAAAGTCATTAAAAAAGGGGTCACATGATGGATATGGCTCACTGGGTCTCCAGCGTTTGTACTTAAAAATATCAATAAACAGCTGCACTTCTGGCACCACTTCAATCTAAATAAACAGACAAATGAGAAAAAAAAACCCAAACTGATGCAAACATGCAGCTTAAGGGTGCAATATGTAAGAACCGACTCAAATTATCAAGAAGAAACATAATTTCTCCCTGTTGTCCGAAGTGCCTGTGCTCACACTGTAAACACTAACTCTGGTAGTTCAGCTAGCTGCACAGCTAACCAAGCTAACAGTAGCTATAGTAATGAATGTATAAACAGAATACAGTTAGCAGCAGTTAGCAGTCACTCTGGTGATGTGCTGCCTTCTGTTTGTTGGGAGCATAATTCATGCTGAACAAGTTTTCCCAACTGCACCTTTAACAAATCCCAGAGGCGCCAGAAAAAAAAGAAAAAAAAACCTTTATCGCTTTCAGAAGCCCAAAAATGATGACCCCTTCATCTTTTTCACCCCACCTGCCCTACTCTGATGAGTTAAACTCACAATGTCCTTTCCGTGGATGTAATAATTTTCTGCATCACAGTGTCCCCGGCTGGACGAAATAGAAAAGCATTATGGATTTAATTAAACATTTTAATTTATTTCATCCTCTCTGGGGAGCTGAGCGTCACAGTGCAGGCCAGAAACAGCTCGACGCTGCCGACTGAAAAAGTGCAGTGTAGGTGCCCTGAGGTGATGTTCCACACTTCCTTTAGCTTTACCTCCTCGTTCACCGTTTCCACCCACACTGCACATAATGATTTACTGTTATGCGAGCTGTCATCCCGACACTTCTATCCCTTTGTTCAATTTACGTCCCAAGCTTGTTTTCCTCTGCTGCTTTTCCTGCTGCTGCAACAGCTGATAATGTTCCTGCCGCGACACCATCATGGCGACGGGGAGATTGAGGAAATCATTCTGAACGCTCGCCCTGACAACATGCTTCCCTGAGCATGTTCCCCCATCCCCCCATTTGTTCAGCGTCTCACCCCGCCACCTGCCTCCTGATATGCAGCATGATGGCGGGACCTTCATCAGGGGGCCTCACATGAAATATGTGCATCCTTGCGCGAGTGCTTGAGTCTGTGTGTTCAAACAACATCATTTTTTTGTCAGTGAAGTAGGAGCTCCTCCAGGTCACACATCTGAAGCAGAGCACAGATTGAGGCGTTTACTTGCACACCGAGCTTCACTTGATGCTTAAACTGGAATCCTCATGAAATATTGAGGATGAATGAAAATGGAGGCATCGGTCTCACTCTGTATTTAATGCCTCAGTGGCCCTGGCTTCTTTGTGTAACCGACCGAAGCTCACAGAAGATCTTTGTTGTCGTAACTTAAGCAAATGAGAACAGTAGTAAAGGTGTGTGCCTCTATAGGTGAAGGCACAGCAGGTGCAGAAGCAACATCTGTGCTGGAAAAACATTAATGTGACATGAAAATATGGACATTTTACACACATGTGCACTAATAGTACATTTCCTTTCCTTTCATGTTTAATTAGTGAAATCAGTCAGATATCACAGATTGATAATTAAGGCCTCAATGGCCTTCCATAAATCTCTGTCACATCTCACATAATGTAACCAAATCAAAACTGTGGACACCCTGATGGCAGAAACCTGTCTCTCCATTATTACTGATGTTCATGCATTCAGGTCGTGTTCCTCATTTTAGGCCCACGGTGTCTAAAAATGAAGTGTAACTACACACACATTCCATAAACAGGAAGGAAAGAGGAAATTCTGCTGCTGCTTTTAGAAAAGACAGCAAGACACAAATAAGAGATAAAAGCTGAAAAGACATAATCCAGGGTCTGATCCCCCTACACACACACACACACACACACACACACACACACACACACACACACACACACACTGAGGTGAGTCCACCTACTGTCAGGTTACCTTTTATAAACCCCACAATGCAACAGCTCTATTAGGATTTGCTACACTGGACATAACGAGCCGCTGGCCTGAGAACAACATCGTTAACAGAAACACCTCCAGCTCCAGGCTCATCCGCAGTCCCTCCAGCAGATGCAGCAGTGTCAATAAATCCAATCAGCACCGCCGCTGATCCCAGACTGAGACTGAGAGGGACAGAAAACAGTCCCCGACCCCAGCTGAGAGACACACCGCTCCTTACCGTTTCAGTTTCAGGTGCGATCCGCCGGAAGAGGAGTTCCACGGTGAAGAGGAGAAGAGGAGGAGGCAGGAGGAGGTGAAGCATCCAGGCTGAGCCGTGATGAGGAGTATACAGTCTGCAGCATCGCTGGAAAACAGGGAGGAGGAGAGAAGAGAAGGAGAGGAGAGAGCAGAGGAGACTGACGCCCCTGTCCACACGGGCTCAGGTCGCCCCCTGCAGGACAAACCATGCATTTATTCTCTCTGCATCAATTATTTAGAGCTACATACAGTCACACACAGTGGCAGCAGACCGTGAACACAACACAGTGACGACACAAACAGCAGACGTCATGTGCATTAATATATTATGTATATTATCATTATTGTTCATGTAGCTGTAGGGTTGGGACAGACTGCTGTTAATAGTATAGAGAATACAACTGAAATGTTTCTAATTACTAACGCTGGATTACAGAGAAGTAATCTAGTACATAAGGATTACTTCAAAATAAAAAAAAAACAAAAAAAACTTTTGTTTCTCTTCAAACATTTCACATGTTAAAACAAATCTGAAATATTTTGCATTTCCAGATGACCAACAACATCAGCACTGGAACAAAGGACAGACGTACAGGACTTCTTCTTCTTCTTCTTTGCAGTGGGAGAGCAGCATTTCCTCAAAATGTTCATTTTTTACTTTCAGTGTAAATAAAAAGAATGAAATCTTACATTATCCATAAATCATTAAGAGAGCACTTATGTTACACCTCCAGTACGTCTGACTGTCTTTCCGTGGGATAAGTTTTGTAATTTTAAAATTGGAGTATTTAAATATGTAATCAAAAATATAATCAGGTAACACTAAAGCTAAACTGGTCTGGTTTTATATATGAAGAAAGATCAGTTCTCCAAAAACAGACAAACGCTGTGTCTTAAACTTTCAGCATCATTTATTTACAGCAGAAAAATATACAAACCACAACCAACATCCAGCTGATCCCTCTGATACACTGTAAATCTGTTTAGACCTCAGCAGTACTACAGAGTCCAAATCTTTTTCTTTTCAAGCTTTATAAAGTTTTAAAGTAATACAACTTTAAAAATAGTGCAGCATGCAAATGTTTACATAAAACAAACAGTGTATGGGACAAATCTTCAAACTGTTTGTGGATTCATTAGTGTGGACGAGGCCGAGTTTAAATGTAACTACAGCGTCAGTAACAAAAGGCTGAACCACCGTCGGCTCCATGAAACCTGCTGATGACTTTAAATATATTACATCTATTGACTGTTACGACACTACATGGCACAGTTTGTGTAGGTGTAATTTGTTTTACATAAACAAAAGACTTCACAGATTAAAGATGGTGGGCGGTGGGGTTACAGACAAGTTGTAACAAAAGGCAGCAACTTTAGAAAAATCACGACTATTTACAAAAGAAAAACAAAAGGACAGAAAATGCTTGAAACTTGTTTCTAAAACAAAAGATGGTGGGATTTTATGACAGAGAACAAAAGTCATGATGTCCCACTGATTCAAACATCGCCCAGGTTAAACAAACAGTAGTTGCTTTAATGCATCATATTTACAAAAGAAGTCACTGGGTGGAAAACAGTAACTTTCTGCAGCACAATCATGTGACAGTGTTGCCTCGATAGCTTAAAATTAACAATTCACCCGAGAACGTAATGGCTAAATTTGTATTTTTGGGTGAACTGCTCCTTTAAAATGCAACACTTTACACCCCGAAGGCATCTTTAATGCGACTTTGACAGCAACTCTGGCAGTAAAGCAACATCTCCCGACACACAATTCAATTAAAATCGCACAGAATTTGGCTTCAGGTTACATCAATAGATTCTCTCAAAGGAACATAAATAACAAAACATTTCATCATAGCGTTCGTTTAAAAAGGGACCTTGTGGCATTTTCCGTCTTTAGTGAACACACACACCTCGATGAGTCGCATTCAGATTTTAGCTGCCCTGGGAATCTGCACAACACTCACAATCAGTGTTAGTTTAAACAATCATTTAATAAAGTCTGACTGGCTGAGACACCGACGTGTGTCACTGCTCGAAGACGTTCACAGCGACTGTTTGTGTTCAGCATCACTGATCGTACTTCAGTCTCATTCAGATGTATCTGAACTAAAAAGTGAAAATGGTCCACTCAGGTAGAGTTTCTTTTACAGATTACACATCGAGCCTTTTCCAAAAGAATCCAAAATGTGCAATTATATACAGACAATATAGATATTTCACAAATCTCGCTGGTGATGAAGCAACATCATACCTTTAAGGTGTAACATTCATTTGGGACATAGGCACTTTAAAATACATCCTCTGACGCGATTAGCAGCTTTTTCTCTTTGGCTTGTCGTTCTCTGACAGAGACAACACTTGTCTCTTTTGATCGCAAACTAAATCTGCGCAGCATCATACCTTTCACACCCGTCTTCCTCATAACGTCATGTTTCCAGGTTATTCAGAGCACGGTGTTGCATTTCTCTGAGTCGCACTGTTCACGTAAAAAAAACAGCTAACAGAATTGTGCTTTCGACACAGTACAACTTCTCCGGAGCTGAACACCCAGAGACAAAGTTGTACCTTTGAGGTTAACTTGCAACACAAAAGGAGCACCGAGTGATACAGTGACATTCTCAGCTGGGTCTTAGAGGTATTATTTGCGGATTATTGATGAATGCAATTAGTTAAGGTGCGAAATAAAGAGACGTGGGTTTAAAAATAATCTCCTGTCGGATTTTGGACACAGCAGCCGGCGCTGTGTCTTCTAAGGCAGCGAGACAAGTGAGTAGCATTTGCCAGGACGTCTGCCAAACACATGCCAAAAGAAAAGAAAAGACGATCCTCAGGTATTTAGTAAAATGATTTCTGTAGTTCAAATATTTTCTGTAAACACCCAACATATAACAATGGGTAATTTCAAGCTATAAATGACTGTGTAGTAACAAAAGCTTAAAAAAGTTAAATTAAGTTACTACAGAGCAAAATGAATGGGGCTCATCTGTCTGATACTGAATACTGTGGATTTATAGAATTTAAATACATTTTAAAAACGCCCTATTATGTCTCGATAAAACTTTGTTAAAACAACTTGTGCTTTGCTTTGGCTGCCGTCCACAGAGTTCATTGTGTCGAGTGAAACTGACTGTATCAAAAATGCAAAAAAAAAACCAACAACACTTTTATACAAAATAAAGTCTTGGGTTTCAGAGTATTCATTTAGTCTTTTAAATATGTCAAAACAGACAGATTTAAGAAACTACTCATCACTCTGATTGGAGGAGTGCATTAATGTCTCCGTGCGTCTCCTAGATTTTAACACGTGTCATTGTTTACTACGCAGAAAAAAGATAAATAAACCTCCCGCTTCAGGAATCTTCATCGTCATCATCGTCATCGTCGTCGTCTCCGGTGGCGCGTTGTGCGTTGTGTAAGAAGGCTTTCTTCTCCGCCATGGGCTCTCCCTTTATTTCGCAGGCTGCCGTGTAGCTGCCAGACACGGCCTCTGAGCTGTTGCGAATGCCATAGCCGAAGTAGATAATGAAACCTACAAGTGGTGTAGACACATTGTGGCAAAAGACATGAATTCTTTTTCCAAAACACAAGTGCAGAAGAGATGATGTTTAATGTTGAGGGTCGAACGTACCTATAACCATCCAGATGCAGAAGCGCAACCACGTCCCTCTGTCGAGCTGCATCATCAGGTAGACGTTGATGAACAAACTCATGACTGGGAGGAAGGGCAGCAGGGGAACCTATGAGGAGATTTATGAAAATTAATGATTAATGAGTTAGGTCTGGAAAAACAAGTCCCCTATCCTCTGTTTGCTTGCTGATATTTGCGCTGTTTACTGTATTTTACTGCCCTCATATTACATCAGTCGCTCCACAATAAAACTGGGCTTAATATTAAACCTTCAAGTGCACAAACGAGATGTGGAGACACACTTGTCACACTCTGATGTCATACTGTACGGGAGGCTGAGAAAACCTGGTGGAGAAGGAACACACACTACCTTGAAGGCGAGCTTGGCCTTGCTCTGCGGCTGTCTCCACACGATGAAGGTGAGAATCAGACAAACCACCAAGATAACACCGAGGACGGACAGTGACCAGGGCGCCCATCCCCCTTGAACAGCGACAATACAGAAGACGCACACCAAAACACCTGCGACGGGAAGAAAGCAAGACCGTAAAGAGAGGTCAACCAGGTAAATCTTCTATTGAGTTTCGTCTGGACAGTGTGTGTGTGTGTTTGTGTGACTCACCAAGTACACTGGTGCAGATGTTGACGGCAAACCCAGACAGAGGGGACGGCTCTGTGTTTGAAGGGATCAGTAGGTTCCTGATGGTGAAGCGATCCTCTGGCTGCGGTAACATGTCGATGTTCCCCTCGTTGTAAGACTCACCCATTTCATTTTCATCCTGAGTGTTGGCCATCTCGTAGGCTGTGCTGGGGACTTCAGGCTGGTACCTTCAGACAGCAACACAAACCAGACTTGGAAAACTCCTATTCACTGCTTTTACTTTACATTTTGCTTTAACATATGTTAAATTAATATACTACACATGATTAGGATGATTCATCGCTGTAATCTAATAACATATTAAATGGACAGTAATTGCCATGAGGAGTCTCCGTTTCATAATAATGAAAACAAAACATGTAGTCTGATGAGGTCGTGAAGCAGCGTGGTGTCACAGAGAGATCAAGTATTTTTTCCACGTCACACCTTCCTTCCTCACATACTGATGCATCATCTGATCTTTTCCAGAAGTTACAGAGACGGCAGACCAAATGAAACGCACCCCTACCTTCAATAAAATGACAGATTTTGAGCTGACACAATTTCGAGTTTAGTGCGGCAGGAACTTTATCATCTCTTTTTAGCTTTGGCTAAACTCTCAGTGGCTAGTCTCGCCCCCCTTCGTGTTTGAACACTGCATGTTTGATATCATCGAGCACGAAATGAAAGTGAGGGTATGAGTGTCTGAAACAGTTGCTCAAAAATCTGGACTGACTAGTCACACCAGCATGTGACTCATCAATTGTGATCCCAGTGAGAGGTGTTAGTCTGGGAGTCCCCTCGTGTCCCGTCAGCCTCAGACTGGATGTATAAATAAAAAAATGCGAGTTAAGGACTACCTGAGGACCAACACACAGGCCGCTACCAGGGTGTAGGCCAGCAATGTGCCGATGGACATGAGGTCAACGAGGTCCTTCAGGTCAAACAGGAAAGCCATCACAGCTGCAGGACACACAGGAGAGGAAAACACAGAGTTAGTAAGATGACAGACTTCTTCAAACTGATCCAAAAGGTTCAAAAATGCACAAAGCACATTCACCACAGTATTGTACTTCAAGATAATTCATACTTTTGAAATCTATCATTTTCAAACTAGTACAGCTCCAATTATTTACAGCTTCAGGTTATTTTGCCACCGTCCTCCTTCCAACTAAAGGGCACTGTTTGCTCTGGGCTTCATCTCAGCTACCTACCAGACAAAAGCCCTGCCACAAAGGTGGAGATGATGGGCGTCTTCCTCTCGCTGACACGTGCCAGAAACGAGAAGAGCAGACCATCACGAGCCATAGCAAAGATAATGCGTGGAAGTGGAAACATGGAGCCGAGGAGACTAAGCCGAGGATGAAGGAAGAAGGAGGAGGAAAAGGAGGAGGTGGAGGTGGAGGTGGAAGAGGAGGAGGAGGCAGAGGCATTTTTAACTTGAAGACAAGTTTGAGAGTCCGGTTTAACACAAGGCCTCAACTGCAGCCATTCTCAGCCAGATATCCTGATAATAAACTCAAGATGCTCTGCTTAGGAAGTGTCAGCTTTGTCCCGGTCATTACAAATTAAAAACAAAATTTTCAGGACTATCTTCATACTGTATGTCCGGTCTGGCAGGTTCTGGCTGATGGCTCGTGTTGAGGCTGTGTGCACCAGGAGCATCTTGCAGGGTTCTGATAGGAACCCCCCGACCCGTTAGTAGGTTTAGACTGTGAGCTCACCTGCCACAACACCTGATGTTACTGTAGCTATTAGAGGGGTTTTGGTTCGTGGGCTGATTTTAGCCAAACATTTGAAGAGCAGGCCATCTTCTGCCATGGCCCAGATCACTCTGGGCATTGGGAACATGGAGCCTAGTAAACTAGTATGGGAGAGAGAAAACACAGCATGCCGTGCACGTGAATGCACACAGTTAGAAAATGCAATAAAAGGACTGTTGCCACAAAGCTGAAAGCACAAAACTATGTAAAATATTGTTGCATTAAGATTTTTGAGGAGCCAAAACTTCGAAAAAAGCCCAAAAGGAGCTGTCAAGAGGAAGAGATGGTCCAATTTCATTCATCCTATCTCACATTTATAAACCAAGAGGGCTCATACATTTGATGCATCCTGTTGAATGTTTGATGAAAGTCCTAATTTTATTTTAATTTTTGGAACAGGGTTTTTATTTCATTTTTTACTCTACAGGTTTTTAGAAAGCAGCAGGTTTTATCATTTAGGAATCATGACAGCCTCAAATTTAAACTGTCACATTAAAAATCCTTTATGACAGGTTCATGTCCGTTAGAAAGTTTTTTATTTTAGAATTTGTGAGAAGATTATGTGACATTTTGCTCAGATTAGATGATAGAAATGAGGTTAGATGAGGAACTGTACCACTCCTCGCAGAATAGGCTGTCGAGGTGAACTAATGATGAGCATCAGCAAATTTAAAATCCCACATGTAAACAGCACTTTTTTTTCTAGTTCAATTACTGCAAATTAGCATAGACTATAAAAAATGTGTAAATCGCTACACAACTATAAAAGAAAATTACCTTTTTTTGCTATTTTTTGCCATAAATGATATATTCAGAACACATTTGCTGGGTTTTTGACCACTAGTCTTCACATGTATGTGACATGATTTGTATTCCTGTTCCACTGACCTACATACAGCAGTAATGCTCAAGCAAAATCTGCTCTGCAAAAGTTTTGAAGGAAATTCATGAATTCAAAACTCACACACACACACAATGTGTTTCAGTGGGTCCGCTCCATCTTACAGCACTGGTGCACTGCCTTACTAGTAACAGTGAGGTTTGGGAAAAAGTGTTCAAATGTACATTGTCTGCCAGCTGGCAGCAACACCCATTTAACTGTCAGCTGACAAAACAAAAAACCTTGGCCTACGACACAAAAGCCATGGCATCTCTCTTAGCTGACATATAATAATTTCCAGCATGGACGGTAATGTTGAGCCTCAATAACACTAATCAGTTCTCTGTCTTAGCAATCTTGCTCTGCTTGTTTCGTTTGTTTGGATAATGTGGTTGAGTTCAGCTGAGTACAGTGAATTCAGCCTGGCATGAGCAGATTGAGACGCCTTTGGACTCCGCCTACATCAGCGTGGCAATGGTGCAAACTCACTGAGTAACACTGGATGTAGACACTAGTTCATCATAAATACTGAAGTAAACAGAAGAGAATGTGATAAAAAAAAAAAAAATCTATATTCAGTGTTCTGGACATAAAACAAGCATGCAAACTTTTAAAAGTCCTCTACGAGTCCTCTTCCTGAGAGGCAGCAGGAGAGCCTCTTACCTGGTCGACAGGGCACATAAAGAGCCAATGGCCACTGCATAAGTGGCTCCATCCCAGCCCACATATGTAAAGGCCACTGGCAGTGGGCTGTTCTTGTCCAGCAGGTAGTAGGGCATCATAACAGTGAGAGCCGCGGACACACCGAAGTACGCCACGAAACAGATGAGGAGCGAGGCCACGATCCCGACAGGAATGGCCCTCTGGGGGTTTTTCACTTCTTCTCCTGAGGAGGAAACATAACAGCTAAGGTGAGGGAGCAGTTGGAGGGTGGGGATCAGTGTCATGTGTGATGATCATCAGTCGAATGTATTCCCTCTAACCTGTAGTGGCAATGCAGTCAAACCCCACGAAGGCATAAAAGCAGGTGGCGGCACCAGACAGGACTCCAGTCCAGCCAAAGGGCATGAAGCCGCCCTCGCCAAGACTTTCTTCTGATGGTAGCAGATCAGACACACTGGGAGCAAAAGGAAGAGAAACCTGTGCTTATCTGAAACACAACTACATTTTAGGAAAAAAACCTCTTCATTTCACCCACTTCAGGCTTGAGTTGCTGGTGGTGGCGTTGAGGATCTCTTCAGGGTTCAAGCTCCAGTTTTTTCGGTCTCCTTTGACCAAGCCAGAGATGATCACAAACAGCAGCACCAGTACGTTGATGCAGGTGAATATTTTATTTACCAAGGCTGACTCCTTCACTCCGAACGCAAGCAGTCCTGCAAGCAGTTACAAAGATGGAAGCGTGTGAGTAATAGAAAAATAAAGGTGGCGGGGGGGGATAAAACACGAGGGAGAGGTGTCAGAGCTGCTCCTCACCTGTCAGAGTGAGTATGATGAAGACAGCAAATATGTCTGGGTACTCAGCCAGGACACCCGGAGCATTCATGCTCATGTATCGCCTGCAGAACTCCTCAATGTGCCGTCCAATCAGCTCATCGAAGGTCGCGCTCCATGCTCGGGCCACACTTGAAGTTCCTGTGCAGAGATAAGCATTACTGTAAAACTGAACGATATGTGGCGTACCACTCATTACCTTCCTTATTTAGAGTGTCTCACCAATAACGTAAGCGAGGATGAGGTTCCAGCCAGTGATGAAGGCCCAGAGTTCTCCAACCGTTACGTAGCTGTAGAGGTACGCTGAGCCAGTTTTAGGCACGCGGGCGCCGAACTCGGCGTAGCACAGACCAGCCAGGACTGAGGCGACGGCAGCGATGAGGAAGGAGAGGACGATGGCAGGTCCAGAGCTGTCCCGGGCAACGGCGCCGGCCAGCACGTACACCCCGGCACCCAGCGTGCTGCCGACGCCCAGCGCCACCAGGTCGAACGTGTTAAGGCATCGAGAGAAGTGCGAATCCTCGGCGTTACAGTTTACGACCTTCACCCGCAGGAGCTGCTTCCCAATGCCTTTTAACGTGGCCAGAATCATCCTGTCTGGCGCCGAATGATCTGCTGGAGATAATTTACCTGTTGACAAAACGAGACAGGGCAGCACGCTGAAGTGACATTTGTGAAAAAGACAAAGAAGAAGAACAAAAAAGTATGGTGCCATTGTAGTCTTCAGACCTCCAGATAAGGTATTAAAGTCAGTGGTAAAAGAGAAGTTTTCTTTTTTTATGTACTGCCAAAACAGGAAACAGGTAAGCAGAAACCATGATGCTGCCAGTCATTACATAACAGCCACACAGTTCAAATTTCCGGCCGGGTATCAATTTCTAACAATCCCAGATCCAATTTCAAAGCTTCTTCTTAAAACGGCACAGACGGGGCTGATATAGATCTGCCCAACAAAAGCAGACAAATACTCACTTTAACAACACAACAACCACCAACTGGATCTTCTGTCTTCACTGATACAGACAGCTGATAAATCCACTCGACCACTCCTCCAGACTGCAGCCGAACACTAATTTCCACTCAGCCTCAGATGAACAGAGCTGAGAGAGACGTTTACGAGCGCTGCTCTTGACACGTGACGCAGACGCCTCTTAGTGTAACAAACCATTCAGGTGTCAAGCTCACAAATAGAACAGTGACACATGACATGGTGTCCGGGCTCGACAAACTCAGAGCAGCTGTGATGACAGCCATATTCCCGCACGGCAGGCTCGATTCATTATAGTCAAGTCATTAATACAAGACGGCTAGAAAAGTATGACCCAAGAAAGAGACAAATAAAAAATGAACAAAACAAAAACAAATAATATGCTCTTAATAAATTAATCTGTCATCATTTATGAGTGTGACGGTGTATATATCTGCCCTCCGCCTCCATGTTCTTTTTTTTTTGCTGCGTTCAGGATATTTCTGGGTGTCAGCGACTGGCCAGTGGGTGTGTAGCCCCCAGCCAATAACAACGTGCACACTCAGATTGCTAGATCATAAACGGACATCCAAGGGTGAGCGATGGCAGGTGCTCTGGTCACTTTGAGCTGGGAGGGGGGGCGCGAGGTGCCAACCTTGACTGTTGTGTTTACAAACCGCAACTTACAAATCCTGATATCTATTATGGCCCCTTAAGTCCTTTTCAAGATTGCTATGATTTATTAGGACAAGTTATCAACCAAATATTATTAAATAATAGTTTTCATGTTACGTCAAAGCCAGCTATGAATTGTATTGTGGGGCAGAAAAGTTAGCATGCTAACCAGCTAGCCTCTTGCCACTTTTTACCTCAATACGTGATGGGGCAATAGTAAACAACACCAACACTGTTACACCATGGTCCCGGGAGTGCTAGCTGCGTGGCTAGCTTGGCTAATAAGCAAATGGCAGCTACAGATTTGCCTTTAGTTAAACTCAATAAATGTATTTGTAATGCCATGACAAAGAATAACAGAGGAAACTCAGGCTTTTATTAATGTTCTTAAAAACTCTGTAAGTATAAATATCTTAGAGTCTAACACATAATGTTGAAAAGCATCTTATAAAAGGATTTATTACTCTACCTAGAGGACCCTCATATGAAACATTACCAAGAATACAAGATTCAAGGGCAACAAAAGCCAGACGTTCGAGCTGACTGGTTTTATCTCGTTTGTCTAGGTCATGATGTCTCACTGGGCCAACAGTGTGATAAGCCGTTCAGCAGCCACAACAGTCCTGGTGAATGTACATTCAACTGAGAGGGAAAAGGTAAAAACTGCCTCTGTGAACCAATGCGCACCTCTCACAATATTTAAAAATGTGAAGAGAACAATATAACTTTGTGTGTTACGCAAGCTGGAACATTTGTGACATCACAGCCGAGGCAAAACGGGCGACAGCAGCCAGCAATCCAGAACTCAAGGCACGAGATGTGACGAGCAGCCGCTGAGCTAAAAACAGAGGGAGGGCAGGACAGGACCCTGCCCTCTCCTCAGCCAATCACCAGACTCAACACCTGCTGGTGACACACGGGGGACACGTGGGTGAATTTGGAATAGCAGTCAGTCACATGCTCTTCAGTATCTGGCCTCAGGGAAAATACTTCTTCTCCTTCAAACGCCTTTTATACTTTGACGCTGTGACATTGTTTATACTCGCGCAGAACCACATCTGGGTCACAACAGGACATCAATGAAAACTTAAATTAAGTATTAATGAAATGTATTTATAACCTCAAGTAAACCGGCTGAGATACGAGCTGCTAGTGGAGCTTAGACATAGTATGATGAGGGCTTCAAAAGGAAATCACATTTCCGTGTAAATCAATGTTTAAGACAACATTCCACCTTAAATACAGTTGATTAAAACTAAGTCAAGCTTTAATACTGCACCTGCATGCCTGTGCAAGCTGAATTCAAATGTTGCTGCAAATGTTAGATCTATAACCTACAGCTGACGGACACCTGCAGACCCACCTGTGTGTGGGAAAAACACATTATCTGAGGATTTGAGCGCGCAATTTGACATTTCTCTGACACGGCTTAGAGAAAAGCCACAGACTGCCTTTAATTACAATATTCCCTGCATGAATTTAAGAAGAAGACGACAGCAGAGAGCCAATTCAGGCACCACTCAGCTCCCACTCCACATGTGAAGCGTATTTAGCAGCATTACAAAAAGCCCACCTGCCCTTGTGGGGTAACATGGGACGGAGTAAACACAGTGCCATGTGAGGGCAATCGTAAAACAGGCGGCTTACACAAGCCAAAACTAACTATCCTTTACAGGGATTTAGGCCTTAGTGACACCTCCAGGGCCACATTGACCTTGTAGCACAAAAGCTACGAAGGACAGACCTGAACAACAACAACAACAACAACAACAATTTCACAGGCAACAACAGCTTTCACCATTTTCTGAGTGTTGCCCCTGCAGACAGCGGCCTGAAAATGGGCTACGAACAAACCCATCATGGTTCCTGCCCTCTTGAAAGAAAACAAGAAAACTAAATTGACACTCAGTAGAACGCATATTTCCACCCAGACCCATTTAATTTAATGTAGCCCAAGTCAATATAAAACATAATAATATAATACAAGTTGATGGGGTCGATCCATCCTGAAACTTAGATGTTATTTTTCATGTAATCCTGCTGACAAACCCACAAACAAGCTGACGGTTTAAAACATTACCTCCCTGGTGGACGTAATGAATGACCCAGTACCACTAGAAATTAAAACTAAAAGATTTATTTTTCAAGATGCAGGCAGATTATCACCAAGCCCTGAGTATGTGAGTATCCCAATGACTACATTACCCACAAGGCTTCTTCAAAATCAACCATAATCTAGAATCATCAGATCGCCGACCTCGACTCTGCAAGGACACATTTCAGCTTTTGCAGAATTACATTTGATGAAGAGTGTATGAGGAACACATTACATGTGTGCTGCATCATTGAGTCTCAGGATTCCTGCAACTGTTCATCATTATATTCATAATCACTGACAGATGAACTACAGATCGATGCTGCAGTGGCCGACCAGGAGAATCCTATCCTGCCCAGTTCTATCAATTTCAGCCCGTATAACAACTGTCACATTTGAGTTGTTACTCAGCATGTGTATCTACAGGGCTACACCCAGTGCCAGCCAATAATAGTATCATCCGTGATCTGAATTGTGAGATGTTGACACTCTAGTTTGAAGCCAGGTGCAGAGTCAAAAACAGTCCTCCGGTGTGTTAGAGCTCAGCTGACACGACCTTGCCAGCTTCTCCCTGATTCACTGTTTACTTTCTGCTCCTCCCTCATAGTTTGAAACAAATGTCACGGTCACACCCAATACTGCATCTACACCGTAACGATCAGCCCTCAAAAAAGCATTTGATAAACTTTATCTTCGAACACCTGTGTAAGAGTGCGCTTACAGTTATCTGTCTGAGATAAGTGTTACTGGCTGGCACTGTGTCTGTAACACAGCTCCAGAATATTATCTAAAAATGTAGAAGTTGACGTTTATTTATTGTTTATTTATTATTTGAAAAATGCATTAATGATTGTTTGAGTCAATCTGCATATTTTTGAAGCAATTTTCAGCTGGAGCAGCAGAGAACCAGCGACCATTACAGATTTCTAATACATCAACAAACTAACACAACGTTCACTCTGGACACTTAACAACTGTATACAAACATGACAGGATGGCTTTTCCTCTGGGTTTTATTTAAATACATGAAACATTTAACATACCCAGCCAGTATCGACCCGATGTGCTTCATTTCACCAACTTCAAACCACTTGCTTTAATCTCAAGAAGTTCAATGAGGAAGTTATTTAAGTGCAGAGGAGATAAAATAACAGAGCACACTGTGCGTCACTCTCAGACTGGATGCAGTAATGACCTCTGTGAAATCAAACCTGAGGTGTGAAACTTTTCTTCACACCTAAATATCAGCTGCTGGGGTAGCACAGTGGTTTTGTTCAGCTTTTAATTGTCGCACTAGTGCCTCAGATTAAATAGTGTTCTCAGTCTGTTCCAGGAAATGCTGTGTATTTAGGGAACTGTCTATTTCTTTCTCTCTTTCGATATAGTACTAAAAACACGATGACCTCTGGAGCTTGTTAATAGCTATGGATGAATTTGGATGCAATTTTGTGCATATCAAGGACTATCAACTGTGATCCATGCATTATTGCAAGAGAAATGAATGAAAATGTCCAAAAATCTCAGAAAGTGTTTCCTCTATCTGCACCAAAAGTTCATATGCGCTATTCTGGGCCAAGAGCCGTTCTCCATACAAGTTTTGTTGAAATCTGTTCAGTAGTTTTTGTGTAATCCTGCTGACAAACCAACACACTGACAAACTAACCCACCAGACACGGACATGAAAACATAACCTCCTTGGTGGACATAATAAAATGGGTCTCTTTAGTCTGAAATTATCCCCATGTCAACTTTGTTACTGATGTTCTGATATTGTTGCACATGAGGACAATGTGGCAATTTCTTTAATTTGAGTTGCTTTTTTCAAACTCTCCCTGAGGCTAAACTTCACAGATTGTTAGCAAACCCACCAAAATGCATTCACATCACATGAAAAATAGATTCTAAAAAGATATTTTGGGTAGGGATGCAAATTCCATGAAATTTCTTTAATCGACAGTAAGTTGCCTTAATTATCGCTTATCGATTATTAATCAATGACATGACATACACTAAACATTTTTACAAAAAAGTTTTAACAACTGACATGATCCACAGTTGACATGAAATAAGATCTGGCTGCATTAGGAGGTATAAAAGAACAGTTACAGTAAATATATAGGTACTTGATTTTTAAATGAAATAACACAATTCATCTTTATTTTAGACGTCTGTCACTTTTCAACAGCTGGCAACCAAATCCAACCAATACTGCAGCTAAAACGGCTCAAATGTGATATCACTGTCTGCAAAATGTCTTTTGTAAATGACAAACAACTTGCATTCTAATTGAATAAATTTAAATACATTTTCCCATACCAGTATTTTGTATTTTATTTGAATGTATCTGAAAACAAGTGTCAGTAATCTGTTACTGTAAAAAAAGAAAAAAAACCTCTTTGATGTATTCCTTCCTTCTCCGATTGTCGATGAAGACGTTTAAATCAGTCAACGGCGATTAATCGATTTATCATTAACATCCCTAATTTTGAGTAATTCAATGGCAGATGTAACTTAAGTAACACTAACAGCTTCACGTAGAAGCCTATGAAGAGAGTAAAACATGTTTTAATCAAATTCTTAATTATGTACAAACATTCTTCACAATCTAAAGCCACAGAAAACGTGACAATATTGATGAAACACGTGCAAGAATGTATGTGTTACGTTTATTTACGGCGCGGGTTCGTGTGAGTTCACACACACACACACACACACACACACACACACACACACACACACACACACACGGAGGAGTGACGCTCCGTAAATCATCGGGCGCTATAAAAGGGAATGTTTCTCCTCGTGCTCGCAGCTCGAGCCGTTCTCAAACTGAAGCAAATCCACAAAAAAAAAAAAAAAACTTTTAAATGATGTATCGAGACTAGTGAAAACTTCTGCGCCGCACACAGCTGCTCTGAAGCCTGCTGGTGTGAGGGGAGGCGGACAGTGGCCCTCAGGTTGCATTGCATCAGCCGGATGGCTCCCTCCTCCTCCTCCTCCTCCTCCTGCCCCCCACCATGTGGACTGCCCCTCACTCAGCTCGGCTCTAACGCAGCCACGCTGCTGCCCTTGTCCTCTTCCTCCTCCTCCCCCCTCTTTATCACAACTCCACAGTGTTACAAGTATCGACGTTTGCTTGGAAACAACTTAATTTGACGGGAAAAGTCAAACTATGAAACTTTCTTACCTTCTTTGAGAAGACGCCGCACACACACACACACACACACTCTAAAAGCCGCTGCCTCTCTTCGGTGGTGGGGCTCAGCTCCTGACTACAGTCGCATGGATCGCTTTCATCAGCCTGGAAATCCTCACATATGGTTTGTTGAGAAGGACACACACTCCCAAACGGACGGGGAGAGTGAAGCCCGCCCAGCTGTCTGTTGCTCCACCCGATTATTAGAGGGGAAAAAAAAAAAAAACGATTGTAAATGTTCGGCCTGTCTGCAGGGGTCACCCTCAACCACTAGATGGCGCTCTTTACAAGCAAAAGCCCCTCCAGCTCCCGGCGAGGACATCTGAGCCATACTGGATGGTGATGAGGAACACACTCAGAGCCTGTAGACCTTTGTAGACGAAATATGTAGGAATTCTGCATTAAAATGTATAAAAACAACTAGACCTTTGTCGTTGAAGGAGACTAAAAATAACATGACAAGGACATAAGATCTTCACCATCACTTGTCCGAGAACATGTGAGCCCACGTGTGTCTCATACGTTTTTATAGGCAATGCTGTGTTCACCAGTTTGACTAACGTTAGTGAGCAATGCACATACCATTGGTTTCTGTTTTTGTGTGTTTAAATTCAGGTCAACCCTCAGTGAATTCAGCACTCACCAGGGACACTGATTGTCTCTTCTCTCTGTCAGGTTCATAGATTTTAAATGCATAAAAATCCTTGATAGGACGGCGCTGCACAGACTTGCTCCTATTCTGGCCCAGTGGTCACTGGTGTGATTGCAGGGGGGAAAAAGTCCTCTCTGGCCCTAAAAAACATTTTTTCCCAAAGACTGCCATTATAAAAGACAGTTCAAACTGCAAACAGGGCTGATTATGACTCTTTCTATTAGGAAATTTTGATCCATGGATGTTTTCTATCACATTCCTCCAGCACATAATCAACGGGCAGAATCCTGTTTTGGTGTCTGCACAAGACGAGCTTTTCCCACTGGGTGTCACCTGGCTAATAACCCGCTAATGGAGGTCACCTCCATGTATCACTGCTGCAGTCAGGTTGATAAACAGGAGTGAAGATAGATCCAAAAGTGAGCTCTCCCCCCCCATCTGTAAACCGGATCAGAGCAGAATCTGACGTGACTCTGAGTGTTTATTCCTCCAGTAGGTCTGGCTCTACACCGACTCTCTCGCCGTCTTCGACGCTCAGCAGCCACCCGCGCAGCCGGCCCTCCGGAGACAACACTTGGCATCTGTTGTGTTTTGTGTTGATAGAGAGCCCTCCAGCAGCAGACGTTCCATATTGTACATTCAATATGTAATTTGGCTCAATATCACAATGTTTACGTAGGCATCTTCCCCTGCTGGTCTTCCTTCCTTTCATTGTTACGGTATAAACAATCTGTCATATCTTGCTTGTGAAGTTGCAAAAGTCTCAGGAGGGAAACAAAGCCGCTATGCTCCATTCTCCGGGTCTCCCGCTGTGGCTACGGAGCAGTACCATGTCGTGATCCTCTTATTGCTGCTTGAGTCTTGATACATAGGCCTCAAATCTACACCATGGATTTGGGATTACCAATGCACGGGGATCCTTACAGACTGCTCAGCATACAAAAAGGAAGTCACTCCAGTCATGACTAAGCTCCATCCAGCCCGGGATGGAAAGATTCCTCCCAACCAGATCAGTCATTTTTTAGGCCCTGCTGGGACGAGCTGCAGAGGTTGATGAGATAAGTTGGATATTCGGGCTGCTTCATGATTCTCTTCTTTGCTTTGACTATAACTAGTACATGTATCAAAGCTTACGAAGACATAATTGGTAAGAGAAGTGCCGTACATGCTGCCTTATCTGACATTTCTAGATTTATGGTTGACTGCCGCTCACCCTGCGGGCCAATTGTGGATCGCCTTGATAAATGGGAGTCAGCACTCTGAGGTGATTTTGAAAGTAATGCAGTTCCTGTAGGAAGTACTTCATAAGAAATATTAGCAACCTTCCTTTCACCACCTATCGCTGCATTTTGCTCCTTTTAGATACGGCATCTGTACACTTGGTGGATCATTTCCCTCTCCAGGAACTTATCTCAGCCACTGTCATGAATGCGAACGGCTGAATTATGTATTAATACAGTTTCTACTGGTGTTTCCCAGCTCTGGTTCTCGGGGGCTTGAGGAGTGATGGTTTTCATTCAAGCTGTTTAATGAGGACTGAATAGACACAAGATACCAGGAGAATGCATTTAATTACCTTGTACAATAGAAAACAAGTGGCTCTTTGGGTCCCAGCGATCTGCATTGGACCCAGTCACTGGAAGTGTTCTGCATAAAGATGAAAAACTGTCCTGACAAAGGGAATATCAACACACTCTGCTCTGTGCTGGGCCTAACAATAGTCCCTCCACACACACTGATCTTCCCGTCTTTCTTGCTGATGCCCAGTAGGTGATGTGAAGGAGAATGAAGGAGGGATGGCTTCCTCCTCGTTATCCAAATGACCAAAATGCATCCCCCCTTGTTAACCTGCCTAGTCTGCCTGCATTTACCCTCAAACTGGAACTACTTGGTGTGTGAATCCCTTTTTTTTTTTTTTTTAGCACAGCACCCGACCTATCGTGGCTCTGGGATGTTCGTGTAATTTTGTCATGTCTTATCAGTCCAGTTTGCCTGAATCATTGACCCTTTATCTGACTGAGGTTTGTGCACATTAGAATCCATGGCCCCCCGACCACAGCTCTGAATTATCAGTATCCTGACTGTGCCGTGTATTGACAAATCCACGGTGCTGAAGCAGCAGACGGATTTGTAAATTGCAAGTTTTTCCTCTCTGTCCTGCCCTTCCGTCTTGGATCTATAATATTCTCTAAACTACATGCGATAAATACTCAGTTCACATGAGAAGAAAAATGAGGTCTTGTTTTCGTGGTTTGAGTTTTTTTTAATTTTGTCAGTTCTCGCCTCATGCATCTTAATTTGCTCTTCACTTCCTCTCTTTGTCCTTTTCCTTGCCCTGTTTTCCACCCGTGTGTCACTTATTAATTAGTCCCTGTGTATTTGAGCCTGTGTTTTTCCCTCAGTCTTTGTCAGTCGGTCTCACTCGTCATTTCCCCATGTCAGTCCTGTATCTCCTGCTTTCTTTGTTCTCCAGTTGTGTTTTGCTCCTTGTGTTCCCTCCGTGTTCCCAGTGCTTCATTGGTTTATACTTTATTTAGTTTTTATATGTTTTGTACTCCTCTAATTCTTAGTTTCGCCCCCGACCAGCTTCTTCTGTTCTGCTGCCTTTGCTGTCAACAGCCTTTCCTAACTTTCTGGTTTGTGTATTTAGATCTCCGCCTCGTTATTAAAGCTGGCCTTTTGTTCTTTCACCTACCTGCCTCTGAGTGTCTTGGGTATTCGACGAACTTCAACACTTGTGCCGTGTTTTGATGTGCTCTTTAAATTGAATTATAACCATGAACTGTATTCATAAGCGAAGTCTTTTATGACATGTAGATCATTTACAAGCATCTCACTGAATAGAAACTCAATAAAATTACAACCCTCTGCATTCTTCTGTCACATGTTCAGCCCACTCTACTGCACCATCTGAGCCAAAGGGTAAGTTTTGATTATATTACTGGAATAATAGTTTGCATGACTTTTCAGCAGATAGTTGCCTAAAGCGAAGCACAGTTTATAACTTGTTAACACCTTCTGCTAGGTTTTTGCTCGACATCTCACTGTTACCATGTGGGATGCAGTTTGATTGAGAATGCTAACCAAGGACTTTTAATTCAACAATTTGTTATGATATGGTAGAATCTTTGTTTCTGTCGACATATATCCATTTTATTCCTGTTATTTCACATACGTGACAAATGTTGATGGCCAATTTCTGTGAAATTAAACAAAACGTTAAAGTTTTTGAATGTTTCTTACATCTTACATATTTATAGGATTTATTGCGGATTTCCAAACACTTTCTATGATAATTTGGGAGGAATTCAAATCCTGCTCCAATGCAAGATGTATGGGTTAGTATGCATGACAGGATGCATAGGTTAGCGATCTATACATAAGGGTCAGATGGCCTTGGAGGATGGTTGCCTTTATAAGGCCATTTAATTTGCATATGAAAGGAGCGTCTGACAGATCGCATCTTCAAAAGTGTGAGCACTGACCTTCGCTCTGACTCCACTTCATCCTACAGCCAGATATCCAACCAAAAGAATCCACTGTACGCAATTCTGTAGCCAATTCATCTATGTTAATCAAGGTAAGATCGAGGTTTAAAGTTCCTCTATACTTGCTATACAGTTTTGAATAAACTTCTCCAGAATTTATATTGGCTGCATCACACCAGTGTGACCCATTCTCACCCTGAACTGCTTGGGTACACTGTCTGTTCTCAGCCTGCTTTATCCTGCGTGCCAACATCTCGCCTGCCTTATCGCCCGTTCTAAAATGTTGTCTTCTGAGTCAGAAAGGAAGCAGTTTCCTCGAATACAAGCTTCTGAAGATCTGAGGGGCGAATTCTTTCAGGCAGTATCGGAGGCAACCGCCATGCGTGACTCCTGCAACCTCCAGCACTCTTAGAAATGAAGATGTTCACCATATTATATAGGGGATTGAAGTTATGGAGGATGGCATCAAACCATCCTAGGAAAAAAAAAAAGAGCAACTAGCTGGTCTGAGAAGTATCAGGCTGCATACCGAGTGCTCTGGGCTTTCAAACCTGCAGGAAATGACTGAAAAAAAAACAAACCACAGGCTACTTCAGAAACAATGAAGAGCACACATACTGTTTTTTTGAATTTGCAGAACAATGACTCAGCAAGGGGTTCAAGAAGCGTTATACATTCATACTCATGTTTCAAGGTGTAATTTGTAAGAAGTGGTCAGAAAAGGTAGCTCCAAAACCACATAATCGCTGGTGCTGCTCGGTATACAATTTGCTGTGGCGACCAGCTGCTGTTAGCTATTAGCAAGTATCACAGTTAGTAAAGGAGCCAAGTGCCCCTATAATTTGGAGGATGGGGGGAGTCACCGTGGGCAACAGGACTCAGATGCCACTTTGACGACAAGGGTAATGGAGGGGATTTACAGCAGCTCTGACCAGGACTGTGACTCCAGGGACAAGAAGACACGGCAGGTGAAGATGGATAGAGTCAAACATCACTGGTGGGCGAAAACTGCGTGTTGAGACAGAATATTTCCACATCGTACATCAGAGAACAGAGGATTTATTTCAACCAAACAGAGGTAATTGTGGAAGAAAAACCCAAGACTGTTGGTGAGTTTTATTGTGTTCATGTGGAGTTTGAATAAAAGGTATTTCACGCTGAGTTAATGAAACAATTAAGCTCATCTTAGCTTGGTAAAAGAGAGGAACTTGGATTCAGACGGTGTATTTTTGTTTGTTAAGAAAGAATATTTCCTTTCCTGACATTTGGTGAGTTTACTCTGTTTACTTAATAGACTGATTAGTTATCACCTCTTGCTGTATGAAATGGTATTATGGGGCAGGACTGGCTGGGATAGCTGGTTAGCATGCTAACTTTAGTAGACATGTCTACAACAGGGTACGCAGACATCTTTGACACAACATCATCTCTGGCAAACACAATTTTTCCGGCCATATCTTACATATTGTCCCTTTCATCAAACGTGTCAGAGCTGTCAAACATTTTCTGATTATTCTCTGTTTTAGTTTCGACATTCAAATGCTATTGCTTCATAGAAGATTCTGTGTTCTTCTAAACGGCCCTTTGAATTCACCCTTGAAATGAATCATTGGCTGTTTATCCTAACACGCCAGCAGACAAAATGCCACATGACCAAACACACACATCACAGTCATGAAGATCATTAACTTCACATTTCTAATTCCTTAAGTGCTCGTCCCGGCCTAAGCGAGCGCGTTTATCCGGAGAGCTCGAGTAACAGAATAGAAAATCATCGCAGGCGGTTTGTATCAGAGCTGCAGCAGCGTGAACGGTGAAATCCCTTCCCGCGTCGTGCAGTCTCATGGGTCACACTCTGCAAACATTCTCTTTGTGCATGTCATAGCCCCAATTCTGACTTTGACAATATTGCATTCTCTGGGAGCTTCCCTCCAGGCATTTCTATCCTTGTGAGCCCATAAGAAATACAAAAAGACAAACTGCTACAACACAGAATACACCCTGTGCTTTCAGGGCTACTAATGAAATCTTCTGATGCACAGCACAACATATACTGTGTCCTGCATATTTCATGGCTATCATATCCGCAGGGGTTGCACTCAACAACATAAACACCTCTAAAATTCAGTGCAACAACACATGAAATAGCCGTTCTCTAATAACTATTGTGGAGCTTGCAGTTCAGTTTGTTTGTTTTTTTTTTTTGGTGCGACTGTTTGAGAGAGGTGTTGATATAACTCAGGTCAGTTCTGAGGCCATAGTTTGCCGCGCTGTTGCTGCGAAGTGTTTTCTGCTCTTTTGTCCACCGTGTCGACTGTGTGGACTGGACTGCAGCCATCTCCTGTGGCAGTACATGAATATTACAAAGTAACTGAGGGCCACTTTTGGAAAAGGCCGCAGGGTTTTCTTTCTTGTTAGGGAGGTGGAAAAATGCTTTATTTTAAGCATTTGCCTTATTAGCTACTTGAGAGACTGTGACACCACAAAAGCCTGAAAAAAAAAGGAGCACAGAATTGAATCAGCACCTTTGTGAAACCACCTCGTCAAAAGCTCAACTTCCCAAACTGATTTTCACGGTGTTATACAGAAGCTGCTTGGATCGATGCCACAGACGGACACATAATCTGGTGTAAGTAGCACAAAAGTGTGGATGCCTAAGAAATGTAAAAGTATTGTGGTCTGATGAGTTGTCTTTCTTCCCTCTTACATCATGTTGTGGGAATCACTGAGGCGGTTGCTCTGTGTAGTCCTGTAACAACATTTCACAGCTTCCCTGGTAGCCAAATGGAAACTTTATGTTTCAGTGCAGAGAGCAAAGAGGATTCCTTCCCTTGGTCATCCCAAAGATTTCTGGCTTTTTCTTATTAAAGTCTGGCCCAGTGTTCTGCTACACACCACTGGACCTGTATCTAACGGCATTTCAAGGAGGTTTAAACCCACTTTTGAAGGAAGAAGTAGTGAAGAAGTTCATTTTTGGACACATTGTACTTTTTACCTTTGACCATCAACACGTGCACGTTTATACTCTCAGCACTGTGTTATTCATTTGTCCTGGTTAAAACCGATAGTAGGGTATCAAAGCTTAAATTGCACACACAGAGGGTCAACACTGAAATACATCAAAAAAAAAACCCCAAACAAAACAAAACGTTACACAATAATAATAATAATAATAAAAAAAACACTGTTTGTATCTGAAAATTGAGGAACTGACTTTCAAAATGACACCTTAAAGAAATGCAGTCATTATCTACTCATTGCTGAGGTCAGGACAATATTTCTGGAGTGTCACAGCAAAACACCATGGCAGCATTGTCCTTAACAACTGATGTTCATGGGGATTTATAAAACAAAAACCACCCCCCAGAGTTCGGCTCACAAGGATTAAGCCAAGTCTCTGGAAGCCCCACGATCCCAAACTGATTTGAAAAGATGTAATTTACACCCTTTTTAAGATGAAATCTTCCCTTTAACTGCTGAGCTAAAAGCATCTGAACCCCCGCTTGAAGAGGGTGCACGAGCTTGACCGCTTGATCCTTTCAAATCAATTTGAAACCTCTGGGCTTCTGGAAAATTGGACTATGGCAGATGAGCCGTATGGAACCATTTCATGTTTTTGAGGTTTTTTTTCTGCTGTTTTTCTAATACAAGACTTCATCTGCTTCAGTTGTTTAGGAGAATGCTGCAACTCGGTTTTGCTGTGACGTACCTGAAATGTTTTGTGGACTTCACCCAACTTTTTATCTGCATTGGGGTGAGTAGATAATTATATATTCTATTATTTGTAATTCCTCATCAGAACCACCGAGTATCCATGAATTTTTGAATATGTATAATATAAACCCCGCAGCATCTCTCATGACACTTAGATAAATAGATGAACCCGAGGCTACAATGTTAATGTAATATTTAAGGTAACGGAGAAATCTTTTTTTAGTTGTCTGTAAGCAGCCTCATAGGAAAGTAGGAATACTGCAGATGGATGAGACTGACGGACAGGCGACATCTGAAAACAACATCCACAAATACAATGAACCCTCCAACTAACAAGACCAAAAAGAATAGTTTTTGCCATCAAGTACTTGATGACAGAGTATCATCACGACGTACTCTACAGGATGCTGAAGGCCCTACATTTCCATAAGTGTGCGACGGGACAGAATCAGTAGTCAGACTGCGCATCCAGTTCATCCACATTTTTCTTGTGGCTCGACAGCCACTGATTTACTCTCATTGGGAATAATGAAAGAAGTATGCTGCAACAGTTACTGTGTATCACACATCAATTTTACTTTTTAGAACAAATGCAGACAATTCATTTTGGCAGTGGTAATATGACAATGACATTGGGTCAGATGAGGGATGATTAAACACTCCACTTCACAACCTTGTGGCTTGAAATGTATGCAGAGTGATCCTCTCCGCACTTTTTGGAGAGGTGGAGAGGAAGGCATTTTTGAGTGCTTTGGTGTTGCACAAAAAGAAACGACATGTTCCCGACAGTTTTGGCTAAACAAAGGAAGATGGTCGTGAATTTAAATATGTTTTTCTTGAGCTGCAGGGAAGGCAGATCAGAACCTGCCATATGATATAATACACTGCTTAAATGGCTGAGAATCTGTCCTAATGCAGTAGGTGTGGATCACAGAATTACAGTATCCATGGCAGTAAATCAAGGCATTAGCTTTTATCTGGGATGCCCAAAATCAGCTCTTGTTTCACTTACAACAGTATTGCTTTGATAAATCGTGCAGAGAATTCTGAAAACGATCCAAAAGACATCCATTCACGATGCAACGAGGGACTTTTAAAAGGATGATGGAAACCAAGAGAACATAAAGGCTGGAAACACATCAATTATCACAGTCATTTGTGAAATATATTCTCAAAAGAGGACACCTTGTTGTGCGAAATACCATTTTAATGACATGCTGCCTGAGTGAGCGAGTTCAGCAGCCACAAAAACCTGTTTTTACCTATCATCAGCGATGTTCATCGGTTCGTACACATTTTTAGTTCATCAATAATATTCTGACACAACAGCTACTGCATGGCGAAGACAGGATGAGCTTTGCAGCTGCTCGCTGAGATGTTCAATCATCAAGTGCGTTGAGACAATAGTCACAAGAGTCAGAGCTAATTGGAAGAGGCACATGTCGTTCTGTGTGTGAATTGAGGTTGCTTCAGTGTTTTTCTGGAACATCTGCAATGATCCCAGAGGAATGCTACAGAACCCGATGAACACGGTGCACATAAAACACGTAAAGCAGCCGGGTGTGTGAGTCACACTGCCTTGGAAATCTTCTGTTCCCACACGAGATGATGTGTTGATCATCTGTGTCAACTTATTGGATACAATTTAGCAAAGTTTAGATAGTTTAGTGAATTCACAACACAAACTATGTTAATGTGATCTACTGTAGGACCAGTGGACTAATCACAGTGTAATTCAGCTATAAATGTAACTGTGCATTATGCAACACGCTGTGAAACACCCAAATTAGGTGATTTTATCACTTTACTTTAGCTGCAAATTACTGGCTTAATAACGGGGCCATAAATAACCACCTAAATGCTCCCAGTAGCTGCATAAATTCAAACATTACAACACAACTGCTTTAGATACCCATTAAAAGTATAATAATTCAAAGCAGCTTATTACTTTGTGCAAATTACAATATTTTTAGATGAACAATGTCTCACATTGCAGATTAACAAAGATGAATCACCAGTGATTAAATACCTGGACGGGTCGATGAACAAGTAATACTGTAAATTTCTTTGTAACATTATTTGTATTTAAATACAAAATAGTTAAACCAGGTGAAATGTATTTCAATATACACAAAACTCATAAAAATATTCTCATTTTCTCTGAGCTTTGATCATGTTTGAACGCTTTCAGTCTTGCTTCGCTCTGCCACAGTCGCTGGTCATGTGTTTCAGATGACACGCCAAATTCAACAGAGCCTATAAATGGCTGCTGGCTACTGGTGGATGGACTCGGCAGGGTTTTAAGTTTTAGCATCTAGCTGCTGGTTAGGTTGGACGCTTCCCAAATGGAGCAATCTGTAGTAAATTGGGTTACACAGCATCTAAGGTTGCAGATGGTGTTTGAAAGCACGCAAGCTCACAATGCTATTTTTCTTTTTTTTCTTTTACCCCGATTTAGAAAAAGACTCAGACACAAAAAGTGGGTTTGGGTGGTGTGCAAGGTTGACACTTTAAGATGAAGGTGATTGTTAACACTCAGTTTGAGGTTGGAATCCATTCTCGATCCTGGTCTCTGTGGAGACAATCATCCTCTAATAACAGTAATCTATCTCCTCGTTGGCCAGGACAATAGCTGTTCTGCAGGGGATGTAAACCTGAGAAAGAAAGAGAGAGAGAGAGAGAGAGAGAGAGAGAGAAAGAGACAAAGGCAGTGAAGAACATAGGGAGAAAAGTGAGATGACAATTTAAGATTAATGATGTTAACAAGATCACTGATTTGGGAGATTACTGAATCTGCAGGGTTTTTAGAAGTCAGACTTCTCACAATCAAGCACGACATAATGGCTAAACAAAGAGGAGGGTGTTCTCCAGAGAGATATTCAGATCCGAGCAGAAAAGTAACTCTTCAGAGGGGACAGTACACAAACACCTGACAACAGCCTTGAGCGAAGAGGGACGTCAAGGTTAGAGAGGTATAATCAAAGTGTGACAGTTGCAGCAGCATTAAGACCTCTGGGTGGCAGTGGAGTCAGTGGAGTCAGCAGATCAGCGTGAGGAGAGGAGTCACACCTGCTTAAAAGTTGGGCCACTGAACCGCCGCTGTGGCATCTCATTTCAGACTCTGAGCTGCAGAGGATATGCATCCTGGCGTAGCTGGTGCTGCAAAATTTCTTGATCAGTGACTTTATCTGTTTCATTAGGGTGCATTCAAAGCTTGTGAATTCAAGTGAAAGATCCCCAAATGAGCAACATATTTTAAAAAAAAGGAAGGCAATAAAAAGAATCTTAATTTTCAATTCCGTACTCTCCAATTAATGCAATAACTGTGTGTTTCATCAGCTTTATATATTGGCGGTGCGTCAGCTATAAATTTGGGATTCTGCACAGATGAAATCTGCATGTGGGCTTAAACTGAGCTGAAATAATCTCCTGAGTTTTGGTAGACTAGAGAAAAAAAAAATATGTCAGCAAAAATAAGCATACCATGAGGGAAAAAAAGCCTGGAAATGTCAGATTCCTTATATATCCGCTACAAAGGAATCTTCGCGAGGGTGTTAGTTTGGAGCGGTGAAGCTAATAAAGTCTTTGATCAATCCTTTTGATATTCACACTGTCATTTGGAGGCAAGAAGCCACCGTGTACCATTAGTCATTTCAGATTTATGCCAAAGGAAACGCCGAGCAGACATAAATGATGCTATATTTCCCAACAGAAAACTGAAAAAGAGAGCAGAGCTGTAAACAATTCAATCACCCCCTGAACTCTTCAAGCCGCCCCTCGGCATCAGTGGATCTCAGCTCGCTGTGGATGTGTTTCTTTGGCAACAGTTTGTCACCAAGGGAGTCGAGCAGCCCGGCGCTGTAACACTGACACAGACATTGGTGACTAATTAAACAGTCACAGTGGGAGAGTCTCCATGCAGAAGCACCGCCGAGAGAAGGGAAGACAGAATGAATCACTGCACCTGTTTAGACAAAAGCTACCACTGTGCCTAACCTGGAATATGTCAACAGCTTTTATTTCCAGCAAATAGATAGCAATGGTGACAAATTCTAAATTAATCTGTGAACAAAGTGCAGCATTAAGTCCCTCGTGTTGGCACAACAATTAGTGGGAGACATGCTAATTAACATATTACTCCTTAAAAACCATAAAGGTGTTATGAATAAGATATCCTGTATTCCCCATTAACACGTATAACCCAGACTAGGCACAATCAAAAATGGGAGAAAATATTTCACATTACAATTTTTTCCACTCAGTGTTGAACTGACAAAAGTGTGAAGGATTACACAACTCCAGCAGGTCTCAAAAGTCTTCTAGTAGATCTGAATCGTGCAATGTCATGGTTATGTATGGAGGTCAATGGCTCCTCTAGTGAAAAGAACCAAACATTTCATCTCATTTGAAGTGCACATAGATTTAGTTAAGGAGCTAAAACACACTCGTATGGTCCTTTAAGCATCTAAATCCTTTATTCAGCTTAAATCTAAACACACAGGTTCAGCTTGGGCTTGGAGGTGCCTTGTTTTATTATGTAGATGTACAATATGGAGCCAGTTTGCGTTAATTTTGCTTCACTATTGGGAAGATCATCTCTCTTCAACCTGCCAAGGGTGGGGCCAGAGGGTGGTGTTGACCCCCTACAAGAAGGTACAGTAGTTGGATTCCAAGTGTCATGGGTGGATTATTGAATGTGCATATCAGGAATGTTTCCTTCTCTGAACCTCTGGTAACTGTTAATGTCTATTTTTTTTAAGTCAAACATCCAAAAGAGATGCAAAGCGACCACAGGGACACAAAACAACCACAAAGAGATGTAAGACTGCTTCAGAAAGACGGAGAATGGCCACAAAGAGAAGCAAAACAAAAACAAAGAGAAAACAGTAACAAGAAAGAGTTGCAGAACAACCACAGAGGGACATTAAACAACTACAAAAAGATGACATGTCTGCGTTGTTTGTATGTTTTATTGTATTGTATGTTCTGATCTTATACAGATCACATTATCCGTTGGGCACATCACGTCAGAAACAAGGCTGCCCATGTTTTGTGAGTGCAGTGTTCAACAGGCCGCCCAGGTCTTCGAGCATTTGACTGGATTTGTCTGTATACGTCTATAAAGCCTCTGCTGTTTTTTGGTGAGTCATTTGGAGTAGGTGAGTCACTTTTCAGGTCCATGCAACAGTATTTACAACCAGCACCAGCAGTTGCTGTACTGCGCATTTGTATTTGTGTGAATATCAGAACAAAAACAAACTGAGATGAAGAGTAATCAGTTTGCTTTTGCAGTACATGTACTGCATTAGAAGAAAAGTTAGCCACTTGCCCCTTTTTCAACTTCTTTTGTCTCATGGATGCTTTTGCATCGCCCCCAATAGATTTTTTTTTTTTTTGCTCACTCAAGTCCAGCCTTCAGGCTAATACTCAATCTGATCAATGTTCAAACGCACTGATGAAGGATTCATGAGGTGCTTCACAGAAATATATCATCCACTCAGTTTCTGTCTCCTGACCCGGACTACTGGCGAGAGCACAGCCTGACTATCTGTGCACTTAAAGTCTCCAGACATGTCTCTGCTCGGCTCCATTACTCACTTAACAAGGATCAACTCCCTTTAAGCACTTCTGTACATGCAGGTTGTACTTGAAGCAGACCAAGGATGACTGGCTAATAAAACCTAACTGGGATGGTTAACTGAGTCAAGAAGACTCAATTAAACGATAACGTCTGATTCTCTACACAACTGGCGTCTTATTGATTGTATTAACTTTTTGTAAAACTTTACAGTGCTGCCCACAATTTAAAGTGTAATTTCCTGACATTTACTTTGTAATTCCTCTGATCTTAATTTCATATAACTTCATAAGTAAAATATTGACCTGTTCCTTCAGGTTCTTAAAAGTAGGTAAAGGGAAAAAGGGAGTAACAATTGGGAAAAAAGAAATAAATTATACTGTTCTCGCAAACTTTCATTTTATCTTATATAATACATTTGATGAGTGATTTGCATAATGCAAATGTATACTGTGCATGTTTTACATGCAGGATTTTGGATTTGGGCTGTATTTGTATGTATCTAAGGCGTGAAGTAGGTCCTCAACGTCCTGTCACAGCTTTACTCCGTTAACTCAGACTTCAACACCAGGCCTCAGATGTTTCTGAAGGAAATGTACGTTGTTTGATCATTTCCCACACTTCTATTTCTTCCTCACGTCAGCTTAATTTCTTTTTGTGAGACTGTCAAAGGAGACAACCTCTTTGATGCATGCAAAGTTTAGCTATCAAACGGTTCTGAGGCGGCTAATTATTCATCAGTGTTTCTCAGCGTTGTGTCTTTGACATTATAAGGCTCAAACAAAACTGTAAATGTGACGAATTCCAGAAGAAGTTAAACTAAAATCCATTATTTTTCTCTTTGGAATTGAAGTCCCGGACTATTTAAGATTTTTGTCTTGCTAAATGAATAAATTGTAATCGCTAAATTGCAGTAGTCCTCCTTCTTGGTGTGGAATATTCTCATGAATTGCTCAGCTGAGCATATCAAGTTGTCAGTTCTTTCAGATGAAGGTTTGGCTGCAGCAGTTTTTATTTGCATAAAAAGAAGAGTGCATTTTTCATCTGTTTTATTCAGCTTAATGGCTTCTAAGCTGATGAAACATTCATTTTCTTCGTATTACCAGGGGTAAATAGATAAAAGCCTGAGTGCTGTCTCTTTTGTTACTGATAACATACCCTACATTTATTGTGTATAATGTAATATATTAAGGATATTGTAATTGGGGCAAATTGTATTTTATATTATGTATCTTTTCAGAATTGTCTATTACTTTTGCTGATATTTTTGTCTTTAAATCTCAATATACGCCCATGTTACACTGTTAAATACCTTATTTTGGATTTAATGAAGTAACATCACTTTAAATGACATTAGTCTTCATTATATCAATATTACACTAACATCTACTGTTTTTTGGCCACTGGGGGCTGAGGAAACAAGTTGTGAAGACAGCCTTGGCATATCATCACATTTTTAAGTCGATATTGTGAACTGGTTTATTTACACTACCAGCAGTTGGGAAGCCACATTAGCGTTAGTTTTCAGCATCTTTGGTCTCTGCTGTGGTCTCAACCAGCTCCACAGAAAATCATCGAGCTCTTTGGCAGCTAAACGCTTCACTATGTTCACCAACTAGTCGCTAACTGTGTCTGTCTGTTCGGGCCTGGCGAGAAATGTGCGGTGGGTGTTTTTTCCTAGAGCTTTTTCACTGAGAAAACAGCTGCCTTGTGCAGCTGAAAATTATGACAGTGGTGAGAATGAATCAAAACAGTAAATCTACCGACCAGACAGCTGAACAATGAGCTAAAACTCAGTATAAAGCCCTGGAAAGCTGAGGAGAGCTCCAGATTTGGGTGATAATTCTTTGAAGGTTTATGACTTGAAGCGTCTCCTTTCACATTGATTTCACATTGTCTTTTGATATACTGTTATTGCCAAAAATCGGTTCTAACCATGTAAGTTAAATAATACAGGCCCTTCCTCAATCACTCAGAAAAAAAGCGACCTGCGATCTGCAGGTATAGAATAATATTTAACGTAAAATAAACAATGAATACAGTTAAACACACTAATATGAGCATATATTTAAAGTGCACTTGGACACGGGACATGTGAGCCGGCTGTTGATGCTGGAGAGACTCCACTGACAGGCAGTTTCTTGTTTTCATGTGAACCAGGTCGGACAAAGCGACATCAAACATTCAGAATCTGATGTATACGGCTCACAGATGTATCGGTGTTTCTTTGAGCTCTGTTGACCGTGTCAAACCTCTCAAACCTTTCTCGGCTGCTCTGACAGGCACCATTTTTGTGACTACTGAGCTTCTGAAAAACTCCTGAGCAGGAAATATGTTGTGTTGCCATGACAACAGGCACGCCGTTTTAATTCGTGCGAGAACACGACATAAAACACAGTTACTGTTAAAGTTGCCGATTTGTTAAAAACACGGAATAAATAAAACAATGATATGATAAATGTTGCGGCATCCTTCGCCTGACCTCAGGACACCCCGGGGTGCTGTTACACCCACTTTGGGAATCACTGGTCTATTTAATAGTTATTGTTAAAACTAAATATCCTTTCACAGTGTGCTTTGTCACAACCCCAAACTGTTATTTGCATTTAAATTAGAATTAGTCACTGACATGGATCTGAACAATTAGTAAGACAAAATAAATGCAGCTTGTTTTATTTCAGGCACAGATACTTTACTCTTAAATCACCTACTTGGCAGCAACAATTACAAGTTGTGAAATGTAAATAACTTGGAACATGATCTTTTGGTAACATCTCCTACTAAGCTTTTATATATATATAAAAAAAAAGGTTTGAATAAAGCGGTGAATAAATGGTAAATAAATTATTTAAAGCAGCTACATGGAACTTGTATTTTTTTTGACGATAATGGCGGCTCCTGTGGACAAAAGCGGTGTGAGCCCCAGCGTCTCGCATAATAATGATCTTTATATGCTAGAACGGCATTTGTTACGAAAGGACTTGAAAGAGAGACAATTTTAATACCACTTCTCTTTTTATTAAAACACAGCTCTTTGCAGGGTGCATAGTGATGAGGATTTTATCTATTTGTGGTTATGTAAGATTAATGATGATGGTGAAACAAAACTTTGTTTTACTGCGGTACTGTACCACCAGACTACAGCAGCTGTTTTCCTCAGACTGTGACACTTATTCCTCAGGACTCCACCATTATAGTTTTTATTATATGACTTATCCAACCTAAATAAGTCTGAATCTGATCTAGTACAGGCATTAAGAATAACTGTAACCACTATTTAGAAATACTACATTTTCTCTCTGGTGGCCTACTGCTTATGTAAGTCCTAGCATCTGGACTGGAAATAATGAAACATTTACAGCTGCAGACCTGCTTATTAGAAAAAGAGAAACTTTTCAACCTTCACTTATTACCCTGTGAACATTTGTACCGACATTACTGATGACTTATTACAATGTTGGTCCAATTAATTCTTTTATCAATAAGGATAAAAGACAAACATCAGCAAAAGTATTTTTTTTTCACAACCTGGCAACCCAAATGTTATTCTTCTAAGTTGGTCTTATTAGCTTACGAGCTTATTAGTTCTTGACTTTGGATTGCTGGCGTCATCCAGTTCTATTTTCAGTCTGTGTGATACATTCATGGAGGATATGAGAGTTTATTATGGACCCGTAACAAGGAAGCTGGAGTCCCATTAAAAAGACAGGAGAGAAGAAGTTTGCGCAGACTTTGAAAGCAACAGTTGTTAAATAAAACATGGATGGTGTGGGCACCTTTTTGCAGCCCCCGCAGAGGCTCTTGTCTGAATATTCTTGTCAAAACCAGGTAGGTGTGAGGAGGAGGAGGAGGAGGAGGAGGAGAAGCTGCATCTCTATGCAAGACTACAGTCCCACCGTGCAATCTCTTCGCCTATAAAGGGGGGATACAGTGTGTGCAGAAGGGTCCACACCCTGCCTCCTCCACCCATCAGCTCTATTCCCTTCACTCCCTTTCATTCCCCATTAATCCACGCCGGTGCCAACATTAGCAGATGACTTGTTAACTAAACTTCACATTTTGGCCAAGAGGGACATGGGTGAAGCCGTGATGTTTGAATTAATAAGAGTGAGAAAAGATTTAAGAGAATGTGGAATCTGAGTCCTGAACTGACGAAACCTAAGCTAATACGACGGAGGATGACTGTGTGCGAGAAAGAGGAAGAGACTCTTTAACCGGGGTTAAATAATGTTCGACTGATGCTCCAAGTTGCAGCTTGAGCTTTGCCAAACACATTTTTTGATAAATAAAAGTGCTCCATCCAACTCTTAATATAGAGCAATATCCCCCACCCATTAGTCGCAACACTTTTAGTATTGATCTGAGGTGGTTCAAGATGAGTTCAGATAAACAAACACATCATCAGGTGCTATGTCAATGCTGGCACTAACTAAAACAGCTTCAGTGCTCTGCATGGAGATACCTATCATTTTGCTAAACAAACTGAAAAAAAAGGCACAGGAGGAGATGAAGGATGACTGTGCAGACCACTTCGCAGACATCACTGTCCTCGTGCATTAATTGGATTCATTAACATAAGATCTAACACATGCAATCAGCTGGGTTACAGTTGGAGTGCTTGGGTATCGGTGCTGATCCTCACTAATTCATCCCTGACCTTATTCATAAACATCTTATTGCCTTTCAGCATTTTAATCAAGAAAAAAAAATTATCAGGGAAAAGAAAAAAAAAGGGGAGGCAAACACGAGGAAGATCCTCGAGCACGCTGCTTAAAATGCATATCGATGTTTCTTTCTATATTTCAAGGACCGACCCAGTTCATTCTATTAGCCTAAAGCAGTCTCCATGATGGAAGCCCACTGGTTCACTCTTCAAGATATTTTTCTCCCCCTACGTGACGCTGTGCGAGTTTAAGAGGCGTTCACATGAAAAGGTAAGTTCTAACACCATGAATAATGCACATTGTTTGCCAGAGAGTCTGAAAGCTCTGTAGGTTTTCTGATTCGCATAACGCTCAATGACTCCAGGATAACTGCCAGCATGAGCGGAATGAAAGGCATAGAAGCCAGATATGATATCCACAAACAAAGACTAATGTTGTGGAGGAACTACAAACAGCGAAAACCGTCCCCTGATAGACAGATCCAGCCGCTTTTTCTTTTTGTTGAGTGCAGTCATATTTGATCATTTTCTGGACTTGGCGTTAAAAGCTAATCATATTAATGAGGAAGATAATGAATTATAGAGCAGTGGTTAAGCTAAGAGGCCTAGACCAGGGAGATGATGGCTTTGTGCCAGAACAGGCAACCCTTTCTCAAGACTACACACTTAAAGCTCATTAAAAAGGCTCTAAAGGATCCTCTCACTAAAACTTCATTTCAGGCTGAGTAAATTGATTTGAATGAAACATTAAAGGACAAAACAATCACACACTCTCGGCTATTTCATCATACCAGCCAGAGTGCATGCAAACCTCCTTTTTCTGCATGAAGGACGAGACTAAACTACTGTAAAACCATCAGCATCCACATGATGAATGCACAGAAATGGGTAAATATGCGAACATCACGTGTGTTGGCAGTGCAGCAAGACAAATATACAAGAATGTGAACCAATTAGACATTTCTTTTTTCACCGGTAGGAGAAAGTCCAGCCAGCAGACTAAGAACTCATAGTAAACAATCACAAAAACACAGATGTAGCAAAATATTAATAATATACTTCAGCAGGTATTCAGTTTATCTTTGTAAAGCTGAGCCCTATAATTGGTGGGTAAATTACTAACAGGTACAGTTTTGGAATCGGTCAATAGATGGGCTCAGCTGGCTGTTTCTCTGATGTCTGACCGCCCTCTCACTCTTCTGCACATTTTTTTTATTTTAACACAACCAAACCAGAGTTGGTGCTTGTTGGAACAATGGAAAGATTTTTATTTTGTTTCTTTTGAGTTTGAATGAACGCTGTTTTTAACAATGCTAATATGACTGTTTTGTAAATAGAGTCTAGTGGATTTGGCGAGAGCAATGCAGGGCCTATTTCTCATCAAACCAACAAGATTTTGTTCTTAAACTCTCTCCGTATGAATCCATAACGTCGCCAGACACTTAGAAAAACAGCCTCAGCCTGTCAGTGGCAAAAACAAGCACTTTCAGTGGATTTACTTTGACGGTCGAAGTTACCCTCAAAGATTAAGTGTCAGCCATTGCAACATGTGCCGTGGCTGTCGGCTGAGGCAATCTACTGGACCAGCTCCAAAACTCGTCTACACACCAGAACATATAAACATAAGGCCCGGGTTTGGAATTCCACTGAACCTCGTGCAGCTAAAAACGATAATCATGGCTGCATTTTGTTTCAGTGTGCCAGTGTCTGGATCCAGGTACTGGGATTTGGGTTACAGTCAAGTGAGGTTAACTGGGACATGTAACAGAATGGAAATCTTTGTTAATGTTTTTCTATACGGAAACTGCTTTTCCTGCTATGACAAGTCCAAATCCTGTCCAGTCTTCTTTCTGAAAAGTCTACACCTGGATCATGACACCAGCAAACCTTAAAAGATTTGTAAGTCCAAAGCTGTGCCATAAATCTACACATATAAAAGGTATTTTGTTGTCAGTGCACAAGAAATGAATGTCCCTTTTGCATAATTAAAGTTGTAATAATGGGAGATTATGCGAGTCATAAGTTTGCAACGCTACTGGCAAAAGAAATCAGTCACACAACAATGGGAAAGAGAAAGTGTTTGTCCAAACTTTTAATCCTTCATTTTTTCAGGAGATATTTCTGGAGCTGTCTCATCACCGCCCACAAGTGCTTTTGATGTTTTGCAGCCGTGAGCATCTCCTCCATTACATATGTGCACTGCATTGCGGGACAATGGTGTCCATCAACAGCACACTCAAAAATCATTTAGTATGCATGCTGACATTTTTGAGCATACTTAATTTTGTCACTTTGCCTGTGTGAACGTACAGCACCCTCCAACCGTGTTAGAATTAGTATGCAGAGTGGGATGGTGATACAGCATAGGCTATTGGAAAAGTGATGTAGAGACTGGACTTGACTACAATGGCCCTGGACTTATAATTGGAGTGCACTTCATATTTAGGACTTGATGACGTTCAGCAAAAGTTCAACAACAATGACCTTTGATGAGTCAAAAGAAATATTTACCTGCATGGAGTTGGCGCGTCCGTTGAAAGGCTGGGCCTCTGTGAAGAACTCTGTGCTGTGGTCCAGCCGTCCGTGACCGCCATACTGAACCATATCTGAATCCAGCTTGATTTTGTATCTGACGAAGATTGAGGTTAAGGCGCAATAGCAGTGGGAAACTAGATTATAAGATCTAAGACATAAGAAGCACAAGAGAAGGTTTTATCACCAGTGCTTTTGGTGGGCAGACTCGGTTTAGCAGTGCTCAGCTGGTTTATATTCATTGGAATCCTCACATCCATCAGCATTCATCTCCCCTCCGCAGCACTACAAAGTGACAGTGCGGAGCCCTAACAGACAAAGAGAACGCTGCCTGAAATGAACATAAATACAAAAGTGATTCAGCCGAGGCTCCGCCATCCATCCAGCCCGCCTGTCTAATTCATCTAATTCACTGCATAAATAATGAATCAGACCAAAAAGTGATCCGAATGAGTGACAACAAATACACAAAAATAGTGTCTATAAAAAGTACCCACTCATCTGGGACTTTTTCATGTTTTGTGGTTTTACAACATTGAATCCCAGCAGAATAATTAAACTATTTTTGACAAAGATTAGAGAGAGGGACCTTTTTTATGAAGGTAGAGCAAATCACATTAAATGAACCTAAATTACGCAGAAGATTACACATAAATTACAAATGCCACAGTATTCCTCCCACTCAGGTTAATATTTAGTAGAGGCACTAGACGGTTTCTCTGCATTTAGGTCTGATATTGACCTAACACTGAATCCAGAACTGCACGTCTGGGAAAACTGAATACTCTGCGTCAAAAACAGGTTTGTAAAAAGTATCTAGAAGATGTACGGGAGTAAAAGTCTTATACCAAAATAAGATTACTAGATAAAAGAGAAAGTCATCCATATTATTAGTACTTGAGCAAAAAAGACTTTAAGTATCTGATATGAACTTTACTTAAACAGGCACTGTACTATATATTTTTTAGATCTACTGTATCTGCTAATCTATTGATTACCTTACTGATTCCTGATCAGCTTCAGTTGAGCTGCTGTAACCTGGAACCTACCTGCAGCCACAGTCTGAAAAATATTTGAACAGTATTTGTTTTCATTTAGGTTTTAGTTTTTCTTCATCAAAGAGAAATTCTGTAAAGCCTGCCCACGTGACACCTCTGTTATTTGAACAGAAGAAGTTATCCTTCGTAATAAACATGCCACTTGATTGGGAAGCAGTGGCAACCATGCCTTAAGTCTCAATTTAAGCCCATGTTATATTATAATGTTGTGTCAAAAATGTTTCTATATATTGCTAATGTTTCCACTCTCATTTTTCATTGGAAAATGATGCCATGCTTTAGACTGTTTCATCCTCTCTGCCTTTACTCCTCTGTAAAAACGCTCCAGCGGGGGGAGATACAGTACATGAGTTTGACGTAAATTGTTTCGCAATGTGAAACTCAAAGAAGAATGCTGACACGAATGGAAATAATGAGTTCAAAGGCATATGTTTTTTAATGAATCCGACAATTTGCAACCGGTTCTTAATGGTTCCCATTCTGCAGTCCCATCCCTACATCAATAGATAGTTTTTACTTTGCCATTGAAGAGTCTTTATCAGGTGCTCATTATAAAAAAAAGGGAAAAAAATAAATAAATAAAAATCAGAGTTGTAAAACAACATGACATATCTTGGAGTAAGATGGCGTGGTGGTGGTTCTTTGCTGCACTGAGACGGTTCAATAGTCAAAAAAAAAAAAATTCTGATCATGTATAGTCGAGGTGTGTGTGTGTGTGTGTGTGTGTGTGTGTGTGTGTCTGTGTGTGTCTGTGTGTGTGTGTGATGCGTTTTACACAACCTCTCTGCTGTGCTTCTGAAAAAGCTGAATGATGGCAGCTTCCATAATAATGTTACCACAGTTTCATGAAATATGTGTGTTCTTGAAGAGGAAGAGAGACAGAGAGACACTGCATGAGATATAATATGTAAATGATACAATATGCTCCAGTGAGGGCTTTAGAATATATCCCCCTTTTTAACGAAAATGCGGGTTCAAATCGATTACGTGATGAATTATGCCCTTCAGCTGGGGGAGATGGAGAATAATGACGAACGTGATATCTGAATTGTTCGGATAGAGCTTCGAAACTGTGTTAAGAAACTATGACTTTCAGAAAACTCCTCCTCCCTTTGACATTAGCATGGTCCCCATCTCCTTGCTTGACAAAAAAAAAACAAGGAAAAAAACAGGATGGATGTCGGAATCGGTTACAAGGCCGTTATTAATGTCAGAGGAAATACTTAAGACGTTTTAAAAGCCGGATTCAAAATGCAAGAAAGTGCACTTTGACAAGTATGTACATAAATATACACTTAAGATTTGAAAACTTTTCTGCAGCCTCCTCCTCGCGTCTTTTCAGAAATGCTTGGTAGCCTACACGTGTACCTGATGTCCATGCATAGAGTAAAAACCTATAAACATCTGTGCGGTGCATTATTTACTCCTGTCTCTCAGGGACAGGAGCTGTAAGGAGCAGCACTACAACAAACACCAGGAGAGAGGAGCAGACATGCAAACAGGCCCCTAATTGGCTGGCTGAATAATCACCTTATCTCCCCATAGGCAATATTCTGGAGTTGGAGTGTGATCCTTAAACACTGGCTCATTCTGCCCCGCAGCCGGGAAAATTCCGCTTTTGCTGCTTGCTTGTCTGCTTTGATAGCGATGATTAAAAAGAAGTGCTGCTCTGTGCATTGTTTCTACTGGGGAGGAAGACCCCTCCTCCACACCTCCTCTGCTCTATGAAGACTCTCTGGTGTTTTATTGACAGAGCAAACTCGTTCTGCTGTGACGGTTTCCAGAGAATATGGAAATGCTCTTATAATGCTTCAGGGAAACTGAGGAGATACAGTATGTGATTTCAAAGGTTAATCCTCCTTATACAAACAATAAAAACCTCAACATTAAGTGATTCCAACACTGTATTGACTATGTTTGTGCACTGAATTTGGAGTGTTAGTGTTACTACAGTGCTTCTTCGCGCCGCTTGTTGTGCATTCCCAGTCTTGTGGATTGCATGTGTGCACGTCTGCGACACAGCTAGAAATGAGACTTAGTTACAGTAATTCAGAGTTCCCTGGCAAACTTCTCTGCAAGGAAGCGAGCACAAGCGCAAATTGGTAGTTGGAAGGTTTGAGCGATTACGTCTTTGTTAGTGGCTACAGACGGCCGTAACAACCGCTTGCAGTTCAGCTGTAAAGTATTGTAATCAATACAGCCTTTGCGAATGAAGGGGAAGATTTAAGAACACAATCAATTTTGCCCAATGAAGTGAAAGAAAAGAAGGCAGTCCGAAGCTCGGTGATTAGAGCCATTGATGACCTGAAAACAATCTGGCCATGACCATGATTGCAGACCAAGCCACCACTTAGTTGCTCCATCAGCTTGTCGTTTTTTTTTCTGCCTTTATGAAAGTAATAGCACCCTGGCGTGGGTGAACAAGAGCTGAGCGAGATGTGTGTGCACATCTGAAGAATGTGGCTTGGCCTCGTAAGCTTTCTAAATACCGTATCTTGCCTTTTCAGAGGAGACCGTTCCCTGCCTTCTGCTCAGCTGGTGCGAGTTACATCAGAGTGGAAGAAATGGTAGAAACAGTTTTCTGTCACAGAGGAATAAAAAGACCAGTCTAGCCAAGCAGCAGCTATATCTAAAAAAGCTGAAGTAAAGTGAGACCCAAGAAGACGTTTAATACCAAAATAAATGGACGTCTGTCACATTATATGAAGAGCATGACACCTTAAAGCACTGTTTAAACAGCTGTTGTTCTATTGTTACAAGTTTGAAGACATCTAGAGTGTCCTTTGTCATACTTGCATGCTTTTGTTTTGAAATAATGATTCCATATGACCGTTACATGAATCTATGCAGATAAAAATAATTACTGCTCCAGAGGGCTCGACTGCCATGTACTGCTGAACTCAATGCCAGGTGTGAAACTGTAAGAACGAAATTAATAATTTACTGCAACAATTAATTAAATATTTTATCGAAATTATTAATTGCAGAGGGACTTCCTGGATCATCTTTCACCTATCACACTCGCTGTAAATTTGTGCAAACAGTCCCCGTCTTGCTTTTCTAGTGATTAGTTTTGTGAGAGGGGTTTTATTGATGCGAGGCGGGGTGCCAGTGGATTTTGGATGACTAATTAAGAACGTAGGTTTGACTGTGTGAATCAGGCTGTTAGATGCTGCGAGAACACTTTCAATTATTGCAGTTTAGAAACAGTCCATGATGAAATGAGTCCATGTCATAACCATATTAGTTTGAATCTTAACAGTCAGAATGTATCATGTTTTGTTTTGACAGTGTAATATTGGAGAAAATTACATATTGTACATTTAAAGTGCGTGAGTGATATGATATATATAATGCCTTAAAACTAATGTCACAGAATGTTGTCTTCACTCTGTAATTTGTTTGAACTATTTCCTTGCGCCACGCTGATGCAAACATGTATTAGCTGCAAATCGCTCCAGAGCGTGATTTGTTGTCTTCCTCTGAATTTATTGAGCTGTTGGAGAAAGACGAGACTTGGCCGAGCTTTTTTTGACAGTGTGTTTGTGTTTTGATGTTCCATCTGTGGCGTTGGGGGCCAATAGTTGAGCCAGAGATTGATGTGATCTTACTGTTGATAGATATGGGGTATTGTGTTGCGATTTATGGGCTAATGTCAATAATAAGTTTAGAAGTTTGTCCTTTATCAGCAATTAGAATTTGGCTTGGTGCCTTTAAATGAAACATCAGGACTTCCCTACACGTGTGATATCACAACTATACAGTCACAGTCTCCAGCATGGCCATGGTTGCAAAAACACCTGCATACCTGGTATAGAAACATTGTGGGTGTGGCCTGCTCAGGCTTAAAGAGACAGGCACAACAACAGAGTGTTCAGACTCTGTTTTTTGAACATATAACATATTCTAATGAAAGTATGAACCTGAAAACAAGCATAATCTTGATTACATTAACATAATCGAGAGAACTGAACTTCAACAAACTACAAAACTAAGACTCAAGTTACAATAAACTGGATTGCTCCTTGAATGCCTGAAATAAAAGCAGCTCTTCTATTTGTCACAACAAAATGTCTAATCATAGATCAAGCCTCTGGATTGATGAGGATGCTTGTGGGTGATATCTGGCAGAGTTACAACTCGCACAGAAAAGTAATGCAGTTTTGTTTATGTAATCCGTCTTGATGTATCTTACAGCGCACTGTGGTAAAATAAGAAAAATTAGATGAATATTCTCCTTTTTTCAGAAACCTCATGTGGTAGATTTGAGATAATATCAGGGTAAATTACTGCTAGATTGCACAACGGTGTGTATTTCACTCTAAATTGTGGTTAGTTAGTGTCACAGCACCTGCAGTTGAATTATTCCAAACGGCACTCAAGGAACGGCTCAGACAGAAAAGGAGAATGATGACCTGACACAATCTCCACTGAATACTGGCACAGTGTAAATCAAAGACCAATCTGCTCCGACAGGTACAGCTTTCATGACAGGATCCAACTGGGATTTCAAATACTCTAACCAACCAGATAAAGGCCGGTGCCTAAAGAATGTGTCCACCCCGAGTCGGAGGAAAATAATAAAAAAAATATTAAAAAAAACACTGATGGTTTGAGTGCCTGTCGAAAAGCTGACGTTAACTGCATTTTAATGGCCAACATTTTGGGAGAGGTGCTTTGCTTCACTTTCCCTCCTGTTCCTCATGGAGAGGAAAGAAAAAAAACACATTCAAAAAAGGACAAGGAGAGGCAAAAGAAACGCTTGTCTGAAAAAGAGGCCAAACTAAGGACTGGTATTGAAAGATGATGGCTACATAGAGTTGAGTTGTTATTTATCTTTGTAAAGACAGCGGACTTTTATATTCTACCCCAGATAATAAAAACCACAGTGGTGGTTTAGCTGCAACACATCTGAACAGCATTGCCGAAAAAACTTTTTTTGTTCTGGTTTGTATTTATTTTAAGTTTGTATAAATAATGACACACACTGAAACATCACGCAGAACTCTAAGCATTCTCACTAAGTGCTGACTATCAACATCTTGCTTATGTTTCCAGTTTCGTAGGAGCAGGCTTTTAGAAATACCTCCCCAAAAGCCACATCTGTAATGATTTATGAGGGCATTCATAATAATTCATATTCATAAACACAGATCAACTATTACAGGTTGTAAGTACATTAAAATACCAGTGTGTCAACAGAAGAACTGAAACTGATTGTTTCACTATGCAAGGAGATGTTAAAGTGCCATTTGTCAGTCAGCGGTGAGATACACTTCACATTAGATGACTAAACATTTAGTAACCAATTAAAACAATGGCTGATTAATAAACTGACACATGCTCCATGAAAGTCAACACTAAACATGCTTGCTATGTAATTGTTCTGTCTGTGTGCAATGTCATATTGTATGTGTTGTTTATTCATCAGTACTGGTTTGACTACTCACAACAACTGTCTGTCATCTTAAAACTGCACTGTGTTATTCTGTATTATGTGCTGTTTGGTTTTGTGCCCAGTGTTGTCATGAGCCCTATTTTTTACTGCTTTTTTTTTTCTTTATGTCTTTTGCTATGTCGGATTCCAGGAAGCTTCTTGGCCAACACCTTGGTCGGCAGACCACAGATTAAAAAACAAAAACAAAAACGCAGCCTTTTGGCTGATTCTCGCATCATCCCTTATGTATAACCATGAGTTTTATTAATTTGCACTGTCGCCTCTTAAAGAAACTAACACGATGCTTTCTGATGCACTGTATCATCAGTCAGAAACCATTACAGATGTGACTCATGGATGCCCTTGACTATTTATAAAACAGAGGTCGACTTATGCGGCTAATAATACTTTAGACTGCCTGTTCTCATCTAAACTGTACACAGACAAAACTCAACAACCAGCTGTATTCAGGACCATTAGTTTGCTATAATAGTACAATGCATGAGCGATGACAGCATACTTTGAGTCCTGAATACAGTTGATATTCAAGCTGTGTATAGGTCGTCATGATGTATTATCAGACTAATCATTCAACCTAAAGCAATGGCACTGAATGTAAAAAATTCAAGTCCCATCTATTGTATATTATGATTGTTGATACAGTGCATCAGAAAGCATCAAGTCTTGTTCATGCCTGTAGTCAAAAATGATAAATGCATCATTATAATACACAACAAATGTCCCTACTCTGCACTGTAGATGTGGCCTTCATAGAAAGTGTTACCAGTTTTATTTTAACAAGCAAACTAAAAATCCACCTGAAGATCCATCGAGACCAACACGCACCCATCCAGCATGTGACAGAGGGCAGCGGGAGGTAGCTTCATGGTTTTTTCGTTAGAGAGGGACACCCTTTTGATATAATATGGCACTTGCCGTATTGCCGAAGGAAATAACAGCCTGTGTTGGATCCATTTTCTGTGGTGAGCTGTATGGCCGGCTATTATTCCAGATACAGCGTTGGTGTGGGGCTCCGCTGTGACATGGCTGACCCTCACACAGGTGGAAGAAAGTTTAAGTATATGACAGCTGAGTGTAATGAAAAAGCACTTTTGGACTCTTTGAGCTTGTCTTGTTTACCTCCTCTGCCTCTGAGTGGCACTTTCATCTGTCTTCTCCCCTAATTGGATCCTCTGCACACATTCCCATCGGAGGATCTGCATCTCCTCGTACACACGACGCATTTACCTTCCTCACACACACAGCACATTTGCCTTTATGTGTTTACTGCTTCTCTGTATAATGACAGCCAGAGCTTTGCCCTCACATTTATTTGCATTTTCTCTCAACCCACCCGGTATCTGAGGCCTCTCCTTAAACATCAAAAGAAGCACCAGGAGGAAGAGATGTGGTTCCATCTAAATGAAAATAAACCCTCAAAAACGGTGTTACAGACACTGCGGCAAGGCTATTAGTGGTGCGCCCAGGATTCACCCCATCAAGGCAGAGCCGAAAACACGAGGCAGAGCGCACAATTACTGCACATCAAACAAGCTTACAATTAACGCATGATATTAGGAGATTAGGGGTTACTTGCGTGGTTTTTTAATCATCAAATAAACTTGATTATCATTTTGTCTCAATGTTCACATACTGTTTAATGACATGTTCGGTTTTCTGTTTTTTGACGATCATTAACATTTGCAGTAAAGATCTGAAATGTTCTTATTGTATTGTTTTATATCCAGTGTCATAAGTTATATTATGACCTCAACATTTATGCAACAATATACAATATAACAACTGTCCTTAATAATTATTAATAATAACAACAACAACAGGGCAAAATACAATACAATCGATGCAGTAAAACATATTGCTTGTTAATATAATGGCATTATAAGGAGGATCCCTATTAAAAACGTTGTTGTATTGTACCATTTCAATTCAAAAGAAGCATGAGCACATTGATCTAAATGAGACAAAAGAAATAATGTCAAAATCAAAGCAACAACTGCTGTTTCACAGCCTCATTGTCAGCCAATCCAATCATCATGATTTAAGATGGAACTGCTCATGGATAGTGATCTGAACTGCTGCCATCCAGACAAAACTAACAAACTCTGTCTGCGTCTCGACTCACCATCAAATTATTTAAGTCATAGCTGAAAAAGCAACACAGCTTCGTATCCATCCGGGAAGCTGCTGGCATGAGCTTCACTGGGCTCCAGAAGAGAGTGATGTCCATTATAATAAATACAAATCTGTCAGCTTTCTGTCCCCCTTCACATCCCTGATCATTAAGCCTGCTGTAATCACAACTGTGGGACTCATTAAATTCCTCTGCACTGCTTGCTGGGAAGACAGACAGCCAATGCCGCTAAAGAGAGAGCTTTCTGAATCACTGGGCTCTGCTATTATTTCTCTCTAATAGCATAACAACACCACTATAAACAACTGACTCATATTCCTCTCAGCAGTGACTGCTGAAGTTACATCACGAAAGTCTTAGCCTCGGTGAGATCGCTGCCAATAAAACTGGGGGTCTGACAAATCAAATTTACTTTAAACAAGTCTGACACAAAGATTAGATCCCTGATCCACCGCTCAGTCCAGAGGAATAGATCACCTCAAAGGTGATTTTTCAGCCTCTTTAGTAACAAATATATTGGTACAATCATTTTGAACCATGTTCCCCTCTCAAATTCATATCAGCAGTTATGTATTAGCAGTTAGGATGACGGCTGAATTTGCTCGATGATATCAAATCTTCACATAATTAATACGGGTCCCAGTTGAAGTAACTCTGTGCAGTACGGACTACCAGGATATGCAGCCTATTGAATTATTGTTCATACTATAGTACCCACTGTCTGATATTACATTTCAGATAAAAGCATATTATGCATTCAGTACTCATTACTGAGAAGTATACAGCAGATGCAACTTACTGGGGGTGGAGGGCGGCCTCGCGAAGGGGGCAGGACAGTATCGGGGGGGGTCTGAACTGAACTAGACAGACTGAGCTGTGAACAGCATGTAGGTTCATATAAGTCATCAGTCGAGTCTTGTGATTGGTGTGCTGGCTGCGCCTCAAAGTGCCTTTAGTCTGATGGAGGTGACCTTTTACATGCTTGCAAAGTTGCTGCTTTCATTCACAACATAGCCATGCTGGCATTTTCCCTGAAATGTTACTAGGTCTTGAAATGGGAAATTGGCTGTATAGATTTCCCTGAATATCAGTCCCTGCTCTCATTCACTCAGACGCCCATGTAGGAAATGTTCCTGAACATTTCGGGGATAGACTGCATGTGTGAAAGGGGCTTAGGATGCAGCTGATCTGACGGGAATGTGGTCATTCATTCTAGTGAATCCTGTAATGAAGTGTTGGATGAGTGGAAATTTGGACTTTAGCGGTGCTTGATGAAAAGTTACAGAAGCACAGATGATAAGATTTATCCACTGGGGACCATTAATGTCTGTACTAAAAAGTTGGTCACATACTTTATGTCAATTTGGACCAAAGTGTTCCCCAAACGGTTCATATTCTCTCTGTGAGCTTTAAGAGTATTAATGTTCATACAGGTCATGCAGTTCCAATTTTTATATTTCTGTCTCCCTTCAACCCCGGCTTGGTTAAAATATCATCATTTAGTGATTAAAATAAATAAAATGAGTCATGTTGTTGCATAAAAGAAGTAACTAACAAAGACATCATCACTCTGAGAGACACTGTTGGTGCCCACTGTGGTGTGTCAGAAGAAAGCCCAAGTCTGAAGACTTACCGGAATCGAGACAGATGAAGAGCAAAAAGGATACTTTCCTGGAACGTCTACAGCCACCCTGTAGCCCTGGAAGCTCTTAGTTGGGTGGAAGTTGAAGATAAAGAGCACATTTGCCCTGTCAAACACAATGACCTTGTCCCCTTCATGCTTGGCACTGACAAAGGCCTGGAGGGGAAGAAGAGGGAGGAAAAAAAACCTAATAAAATATATCTTCATGAATAGTCATTACCTTTCTCATCTTGGATTTAGAGACTTATAATGAGGCACATTATATCAGTGGACTCCACATTTCCAAATAGGCTGAGAAACATTCCCACACCAAAATTTCAGGTAGCACTCATCAGCAGAAAGCAGCGGCCCAGGGTAGTGCGATGCACACACTGTCAGCTTTAGACAGCTGCACATGATAAAGCCGCCACTCTCCTGTGGAGCGAGCTACTGTTAACGTGTCATTAGCAGAGATTATCAATGTCACCCAACCCCCTATTTTTAGTGCCTTGTTCCCCAAGCCAATTTCAGGGCAGCATATTCACGGCTGAATGAGAAGATAAGCACCCCTGCAACTGGACTGGCAGAGAGGATGGAGGTTAAGGAATGAGCTGACAGTCTGGAGTCTTTTAACAAGTCCATTTCTACATGAGAAGTCCACAAAGTTGGAGTAATGGAAAGCCCCTCTCGCTGGCTGTAACTGCTTCAGCATTGGAAAACAAATATATCCTGCAGCTGTGACCCCAACAAGCATATATATTGCAAATTTATAAATAAATAATTTAAATGTGGCCAGTAGATTTGGTGATTATCGTAAAATTGTTGTGATTATATTCAGAGTGGTTTTCTAAATCATCATCTAACTATGATTTTAAACGGTAAACTGTAAAATGCAAACATCGGATCGCCTGATCTCAAAGCAGCTTCTACTAGTCGGACATTAGGTCTTAGAGCTTGTTAGGTTTCTGTTTCTGTTACAGCCTGCAGCATCATTCTGACCTGAAACAACAGTTTTGTGGGTGAAACTTAGCCTTGAGTGCATGAGTAAATCTCTATAGTAGCTCCATTTGTGACCTCAGCGCACTGAATGAAAATATTTTTGTCAAACCACTGCTAAAATCCAATATTTCCACAAACTGCGACCCTCCTCTCCGCTCCCTCTCTTCACTGGAAGGTAAGTTAAGTCGGCTGCAGTGCAGCCAGCACGGTTTGAGGAAAAATTGGATTTAAACGTTAGTTTTGCCCCCGAAGCAAACATTAATGTTTCTGGGGAGACAGAAGACATTGAAAATACATTTGATGATGTAACCCACGGCTGGATGTGAGGTCAAAAATAACATTTTGACTTTTCCCCTGAGGTTTGATGAGGGACTGCTATTGTATGTGACCAAACTGTTAATTTAAATCCAATGACTGCTTTAGTAGAAAGTTTATTGTATCATGCTAACAAAAATCGAAAAATTGATTCACACACAGCTTTTACTGTCACAAAGAAAGCTAGATTTAATTTCTTCTTGTTCCTACAGCTGAAAGTTTGAGCCTGACTGTGTAGAAGGATGTATGTGCAGAGTGTGACACCATTTTCACATTGACTGGGAAAGTGGACACTCTCTGTGCTCATTGAAAAGAATATTCAATTTACACAAGTGTGATGTGGAGACGTGAAGCCTCCTCTAAACAAACTCTAGACTTCACAGTGAAGTAAGAGACATCTCCTGTGAAGTAGCTGAATGTTTTACCTGACACATATCTGCATATTCATTGACTTAATTTGAAAGCTTTTAACAAGATATTAGAACTTCTATTGTTGTAAAACCATATCAGAAACACACTCGTAATCAAACGACAGTGTTTCATATCCATCTTAAAACACGTCTGGAGGGAAGTTATATTTCCAGCTAGTGAAAGTATCTCCTACTGTTGAATGGAAGGATGGAAGATTTTATGCCGGACTGCGATTACGACACTCAGGATAATTTCATCACGGTGAAATTCCATTATCGGGGGAATGCTGAAAATACTCACACGAGTGATTTACTTTGAACTTTATGTTGAAGTCCACATCTTTCCAGTCAATCCAAAAGCTGTAGCCTGTCATCATGGCTTAAGGTTTGACTTACCCTGTGGAAATACTTCGGTTCCAAAACTAAAAAACGACTGAGAGATGAGCTACGCACCATTTATTCATTACCTTATTTAAGATTCACTGTATCCTATCTGTGATGCAATAAAAACTATTTGTTTCTGCACAAAGTGTAAGCTAAATTGATTGTATGTTTAGAACTGTTTTAAGGGTTTTAAGCATCATTAAAGAATGTCAGGATAATTGTGGCATGACATGTTCACACTGGCCCGTGCCTCCTTATGGGGAACTGTAATTTCCCCAGTAAAAGTAAGTCTGGTGTAAGTAGGACTCAGAGTACTCTGGACGCCATAGCGTGTTTCCTAGCATCTACTGGTTTATTTACATTTCATCACAGAGGGGGCATGCAAGTGATGCTATCCCTGCACGAACAGGAGCTGCGGTTCAGGTCCAGAGTTTGGTCTTTTGAAGCTCACAGCTGCGCATCTTCAAAGAGGCGGGCACAAACCACACTTTCAAGCAACGTCCCTGCGTGTTTCCATTTCCGCTTAGTTCAGTTACACCTGGGACAACAGAGAGCGCTGCCGACAGATCCTCTCCTGCCTCTCATTTTAACTACAAAACACGCTTGGATCCTCCCACCACACTGAAATATTGAACCAAGCCATAGAATATTCCCACTAAGCAAGATTACCTTGGCGATGTCATTGATAATCTGCCCAGAGGATTCAGACTCAACTGGCTATTACAGCAGAGTCTGGGAGCAGATATTGGCATTATCTGTGAGTGATGTTCGACAAAGTCTTCTTGTCAAATTGTATCAATCCCTGAATGATACATTTGTCTCAGCGGCTTCTGAGGACACTGTCTGAGACCTGAGAGCAGGGTCAGCAACAGAGACCCCCTGGAACTGATATGTTATCTATGACTTCACTCTGGTCTTCAGACCACTGTCCAAATGTGATCTGGAGACCAGGAAGCTGCCTGTCTGTGGTGTGTGGGGTTGAACATTAATCCAAATATCATCAAATTTGCAATATGGCCGAATGGATAGCCCAAATCGTCGCTGTACTGTGCAGTTCCTGCAGTGAGAAATTTTTGCACCACTGGAGTATTTCAAGCCTGAAATAAGACCTGAACGCAGAGCACTTAGCAGAAAGCCCTGAGATCAGACCGAACACAGCCCCTGATGCTACCGTGAGCAACGAGTCTCGACGACCCGCCCTCCAAACAGGCGTTTAAATGCACACTAACTGTGACAGATCATAAATGCAATTAATTTAGACTACTTAATCACAGAGCATGTAATTAATTACTTAACAGCCCTGGTTTTTACATCATTAAAAAAAAAGCACCCGCCGTGGATACAGATGCTCTGAGCTTGGTTGATATGTGATTTCTCTTGATAGTGAACGCAGCTCCGCCTCCTGACGCCCCTCAGCACCATGTGTGGAAAGAAGCAGTTGCGAAGTATTGTGTGAATGTACAATAATACATATGTGTCTATGTGTACTTACAATGTCGGCAGTAGTGACAGACTGATTATCTGCCTCGCCAATTCACTTATAAGTCACCACAGGTGCTAAAAAAATAGCGCAATTGGGCTCCGCTCGGACTTACAGGTGAGGTAAGTTGTAGTTAGTTACTTTCCATCACTGTTTGTTTAAATTTATGATATCAAGATTTTTTTTCACTGAAAATGTATATATCGGTTCCAAATATTGGTAGTTATTCTCCTCCAAAACGCCACATCAGTCGGACCCTAGTTGGCAGTGCATACTGTGTCATACTCTGGTTGGTCTGTGTATTTACCTACAGTGCAGCAGCAGTTACATTGGGAGAGTTCGGACCTGTCAGACTTTTAAAGCTGACTGTCTTTGGTCATTAAATCTAGAATCAGATGTTTTTGATTCACCTTGTTTCTCAAAATATCTGCACAGTGTCCAGCGGCCTTCATAAGAGCTGTTCAGTTTTTTGTTTTTTTTTCCTGTGATTATAGCATTCTTTATTTTTATTTCAAGGCAAGACCCTTGTTGCAAGGATAAACAAAATATCATTTTTCTGTCTAATCATTATTATCCAAATAAATATGTTCCCCTGAAATTCTGACAACAATCTGTCAAAACCTTTCTATTACCACAGAACTATTCGGTAGCTTACATTTATAAAATAACTCTTTCTCATGTGTGAAAAAGAAGAAGAAGAACCAACCAACCAACCAAAAGGACACATAAAACTACACACATGCACATCCTGTCTGTCCTTCCCAATGATGAACCTACTGATGAAACCTTCAACAAAGAAAACCCTTGTTTAGAGGTAAAAAAGCCCAATATTTAGAAATCATTCTTGTGGTGGATTGTCTTACTATTCCCTACACATGCAAGCTGCCTTGAGATTTATATATAACAGTAACTTCAAGGAAACGACAAATACCAAACTGCCACTGTATAATCCAACAGCATCCTTTTAAACACGATTTGCGGTAACAAATCAAAGAAACGACACAATCATGATGTCTTGAGTATACAATGTAGAGCTGTCATCTACCAGAGAAACAGCACCCAGTGTGTAGCGGGTCAGCGCTGGTGCCAAATGTATGCGTCTTCCCTGCCAGTAACATCCTCTGGGATCAGCATTTCCTCCCGTTCCCCCAAAAGGGAGCTCAGAAAGCAGCCAGGCTGCGCTTTCCCTTTGCAATACCTCCAAAGCTCCATTTCATCCAGTTGTCAAGGGTGTAAGAGGTTCCAGTTAGTCAGAATATGCTTTTGGTTGAAAGACCAATATACAGAAATTATCCTTGAACCAGACGTGTCACTAATTACACTCTGTAGTACAGTACATTTCCCTCTCTGCCCTGAGATGCAGGTCAGTAACGCAGCAGTGTGAAGTAGCTGTAATCTGAAGACTGATTCCTGAGGATGTGAAGGAGGGTATTAGAGACTCACTTCTAATTCCCGTCATTTAGCCACACTTTCCATTTGTATTATCCCAATTCTTTCTGTCAGCCCCTCCAGAAAAAAAAAACATTTTTTTTTTTCTCCCATAGGCTTCAAATGCAGGCGAAGGCAAAAAAATTGCATTAAAGTCAAATATGATTTTTACTGTTGACCTTGACGGCAGCCACAGAAACAGGACATGGTTATGGTGTATTCATCTCCACCCACCTAACAACTACAGGACTTCCACAGCCCAGTCACCACAAATAAATCTTAGCATCTGTAAGCCATTGTAGTGGCAACAACACTGCATTTACTGGACGAGACCTGAGGACAGTTTCCAGCTGTCTTTGTGGCGACTTGGTATATTTTTGATGAGGCATCAGGACAATTTCTTGCCATTTAATCTGAAATGTTGTGTTTTTGGTGCCTAAACTTAACCAGACCATAAGCATTAAGATAAAACTGAACTTTTGGCAAAGTAAAGTTGTTCCATGAGAGAAAAATAAAGTGTCACCATATCCTTGGAGCCGAAACGTACATTGCCAACATTAATCTGCTGACTGGGCTGCTCCCCAATGTTCAAACAGTCTAAACTCTAAAGGTGAGTAAAAATGGTGGCTCTTGAATACATTTAGAATACAAAATCTTATATGAGCTAAAAAATGTACAAACACTTATAAAGTTGTAAAATGTTCTGCATGCGACTAAAACACGGTGCAGCGACATCATGTTTTCATGTGATTTTGTCATTGAGAGTGTCTGCACAAAGCCTACTGTACAGTGAGTGTGTGATGTCCTTACAGGTGGGGCAGCCAGCCAGCCGTACTTGTCTTCGGTACGGTTCATGTCCCGGTCAAAGGCGTAGAGCTGACAGTAGCGGAGGTGATCCATATCCACTAGGTTAAACTGCCGCCGGGCATAGTGGTAACTCTGATTGTTCCCCTCTCTGGGGAAATCCAGCCACTCAGGATGGCCAAACTCATTCCCTGCAACACAGAGAGTGTTATTAAAGAATGTACATAATGAAGGGGAAGGAGCACAGTATCTGTGAATTAGCATACTCTATCGTGCTGCGTTGTATGAGCTTCTTTTTGGGTTTGGTGCAATTTTAACAAGATAGAAAATAGCGGAGATCAAAGGGACCAGAGCCCGCGACCATCGGCGACCTCATCATGACCCCGCAGAAGATAGTGCTTCTCAAATTAAAACACACGCACACACACACACACACACACACACACACACACACCACTTTCCACAAACATTTCACCAACTATCTTGTGCCAATCTTCCCTTCACCCAGGAACCTTAAAGCTTGAAAAAAGCCAACACACGTGAAAACAGTGCGCAAATAAATCCCACAGGTTTCACTTGAGTGCTTGATTTTCATCAAAAATATGCAATTAATTCACCAGGATATATTCATATACGATTCCTCCGTAACAGAGAGAAAACTGCAAGTGAATGATGGAAACAAAAAGAAAATGCAAAAATCCGTTCACAAGTCTGACACAGATATGCACAAATAACAGAAATAATAATAACATAGAAAAAAAAAACACTGTCTACATTTCTGAAATATTCTACCATTTCACAGTCACTAGTACAGCTGCACTTTTAATGCGCGGTCGTGTCCGATGTTGTTACAAATTCTGGAATCTGTAATAACACCTAGAAATGTAATAAAATGCACACTTGACCTGAGTGAAATGTAATAAAACCTAATAATGTAATAAAATGTCATGACATTTGCCTGCATTTGAGGGTAACATTTGCCAATAATAATTTAAAAAGAAAGACTAATAATGTAATACTACAACCTGATGTAACGATACACCCTCAAAGATTTTTCGTTTTTGTTGACGTCTTATAATTGAGAGGAGAAATCCAACTAGGGATGGTGTAAAACCTCCAGACTGGCCGCAGTCTGATCAGATGGAGAGAGGATTACAGTCCAGATGTAAATCTGGATGCATATGCACGCATGCAGGAAACAGCAGTCCTGCTGCTACTACACTGTCAGGCCAGGAGATGAGATAATGAATCCGTCATCGGATGTCACGACAACATCATAAAACAACAGCCATGATAATTGAATTCCCGGCAGAGGAAGAAACCCGCAGACAAGAGACAGAGGAAGATGCATGACAACAGAATACAGGCTAGTTGTTTATTTGGTGTTAAGAGCCCCCCCACCTACTTAAAAAAAAAGGAACCATGTCGTGATGGGATGAAGTGGAACGGACAGGGACTGACAGCAGATTCTAATGAAATACATTATGTAGGTGTTAAAGAAGTAGCAAACAATAAGGCACGGACTGCCAACAGAACGAGCCCACTGCAGCACTTGCCTCAGAATTAGGGCAGCAAAGACATGCGGAGAGAGGGAGGAAGAGAGAGGTAAAGAGGGAGGAGGAGAGAGAGAGCCTTTTCTTGTGACATCTGCATGAATAACAAGCCTCCCACACAGCTGAACTTGAAATGTAAAGGAGGAAATTACACCTCAGACTCGCAACACTGGCAGTCAAAGGCAGACTTTTCCCCCCTGCACTCCACCGAGAGGGATGTGTACACCACACGTTCATTGTGCATCTGAGACTCCCGTATTAATATTTCACATGCAAATAGTCTCATCGAGACTGTGTTGAGTTAGGGATTTGGGGAGAAAAAAAGTCAGAAGTCGTACACTGCGTGAGCGTGTCTTCGGTTATTCCTCATGAAACAGAAAAAGCGAGTCAAAGTTCAACATATAACACTCCATTTTAATAAGTACTCTTAAATATGAATTCTTAATAAAGTTTTCATGACATTTCCTTTTTATTGTTTGTTTTTTTATTAAAAAAAAAACTCCACATGTGGCCAGAGATGTTTAAAACAGTGCAACTTTAGCCACTGAGGCACTGGATTTAATTTAATCTACAACACGCAGCTTCGACTGGAGTTTCAAAGTGCTTTATACTACTTTCTTTCCACATATGCAGTAGTGGCGTTACCCTTTAAATAAGGAAATCATATTGCAATTTAAAGAAGTAAAGGATCCCTTACTGCTAAATCTTCTTACTTTTTTTTGGCTCTGCAGCATTTATAACTGTGATCACAGAGGCCATGCATCAGCACATCACCCTCTTACAAACTTTCCGCCTCTCCTGATAAATTAATAATGTCTTATCTGAGTTTATCAAGACATGAGGTTGCGATTTGGTTTTTCAACTGAAGTCTAGAGAGAATTAATTATTAAGTGTTTTTTTCCGTAGCAAGGTTTGCGACTGTGTTAGCAACAGGCCGCGAGATGCACTCATTTAAAATTAGCAGCTTTTCTGTAATGACGGTGTGTCAGTGCAGGTCAGGAGGTCAGCAAAATAAATTCTTCCGAGTAAAATTTGAATTTTTTTTTTTTCCCAGATACATTGACAATTAAAAGTTTGGCCTGAATGTGCTGGAGGGAAGGTCAGAGGATCACCCAAATCATTAGGGTTTCATCCCTGTTGGAATGTGAACCAACACATTCGATTTCATGTTAATGTGGCTTTTCATTCTTGAGATAAATTCATGCTAAATTACAATGAAAGGAAGATACACAAGACATTCTTTGAGGGAGGAGTACCACATTGGTGAAATAGCACATTTTCTGGCAAATACAGTATAGTGTGCTTTGAATATAAATTCTGCTTTGAAAGACTGTGGATCCATGCGGTGTGATCATCCTGATCAATTTTCATCCAATAAGATCAGCCGTAGTTCTGCTTCAGATGTGCTTCATTTTGGGAAATAACCACTCTGCGTTTTGACTGACGTAAATTGGCTACTAAGCCAATCAGAATCAGTCTATCCAACCTGATTGGAGCTTGTGTAAGGGCAGCAGTGACGCTGGTCCTCAACTACTTTTCTTCTCTCCTGCCCAGGTTTGCTTGTCAGTGTCACCTTAGTGCTGAGACTGCTGTCACTGACTCGGCTCAACACCCAGCCAGAATCTGTGGACCACATGGCTTTCTCATCAGATGACAAGAAGACAGCAGCGCTATAATTGCTTCTCACATTCACTATGGATGATACTCCAGTGTAATCACAGCGAGGCTGGCTGTGCTGTAGTGTGGCAGCAGTTATGCAAGGCCGCCCTCTGTGCCTTCCCAGATCCGTGCTGCTGCGCTCTCCCAAAGCAGATGAGGACAACTCGTCTTGGCAGGACGCAAGACGATGCAGTCGCATCCTTCCCAATCTGGGATACTGGCTCATCAGATGAGTAGTTTGGTGAGACTTCACCAGTGCATTTGAGTTCACATCTAAGACCAGCAGCAGTAAACTTCCCCCCTTGTGGCCCCGCTCACTTTTTCTAGAGGGCACCTCCAAGTCAGTTTCCATCAATCCAGGGCCGAAAGACATGGGAGTGTGTGAAGGCTTCATAGCAGGAATTTCTTAAAGGTTAGCGCTCCCATGAGTTGTTTTTTGTCCACCTTAGAGAGGCAAATGAGCAATTTCACCATGGTTGTTGCAGCAGCTGTGGGCTATGTCACGGGCATGGCCACAAGGCCGGTGGATGATGTGTCTGGTAGGCATGATTGCCCTCAAGCAGAGGGATGATGAAGTTCTTGTGAGTGCTCTGCTGCCACTAGAGGGACTGTCTAATGTGTACATCTCCTCACCTATATGGTGACTTCAAAACCTCAAGGAAGAAATAGTCAACTTCCTGCACTGTACAAATCATCCTCCCTCTCTGCTCGATAACCACACGCTGCACTGTTTGACATATTTTGAAGAAAACACACAGTGAAATATTTGGTTACTTACATTGACTGACCTGAAAGTCTTGCATTGAGTCAGTGCAATGTCAGGTTACACATTAACTCCTGCTTGACAAACAACCTTTTTGACAATACAGGTGTAAGTGGAAATGACTCAGGTGCAGGCAGCACCGTGACGACAACCCGAGGAACTGGGGAATATTGTTGCAGGCCAGTGGTGCCTGGGCTTGCCTCTCAAAGGCTGGATGTTGGCAGGGACAAACGGGTGTGTAAAAAAATGATAACAGCTATTGTGCAGAGCCAACATGTTCTCGAGCTGCAACATGTTCTCACCCCCTACGATGTCGACTTACCCCTCTTTATATATTTCACATATCCTAAGTTTTGGACTGTCAATGTTGTGCAACAGTTGCAGTTTGTTTATGTTTAGGCATGGTTACGTAACTTGTGTAACAAGTCACACCAAATTTGAAGCCGTCTCTGGGTCAAAGTCATGTGTTCGACTGATCCAACTACCCAAGAGGGACACGTCAAGAATTAATGCTAGAGGGGAACATACAGCATTATTTGAGGCGCAGGGCTGCTGACCAAGCTGCTGCAGATGCACAGTCCACCACTTCCACTATGTATGGACATATTATGTAACACTTCTGCATTGAAAGGTCTAAAAAAAAAAAAAAAAAAATTAAAAACTTTTGTTGAGGTGTGTACTTGAATTAATCCTAATATTTCCTACAATGTTCAAATCCATAAAAATATGTATTATTACAGTACATTTCATTTGGTGGCTGGTGAAGTTGGTAAGGGTAAACATAATGTGAGTAATACATTTTGTTGTTCGTGAATATTTCCTACTGATTCTTAGATTTTAATCAGCAGTGGTGGCTGTTTACAAATTAACATTCCTCGGACGTGTATCATGTCTGTTTTTACCTCTTGATACCAGGAGTTTGGAGACATAATACCTGCAACTTTTACAGTAATGATACACTATATGTGCTATATGACCTTGCCGGTGCAGGGGCACCGCTTCCTGAGTGATATACTCTGTAACACTCTACAGTCAGAATTGAATGCAGACTGTGAGGTCTGGTTTTTACTGCATAAACAGGTGCAGGGGGACAGATTGTCCACGGTTGCTCTTCTCTGCATAAGCTCGTGAAGTGAGTGCAGTTAAAGGGCAACGCTTGCTTGAAATATATAAAAAAAGACACTGTAAGTAGTTGTTAGAATTGAGTTGACCTCCATCAACATGTATTTGATGAGGATCAGTGCTACACTAGGTGTTGAATAAGCTCACTGTGATTAGCTTAGCACAAAAATGCACATTTTAGTGCAAATAACGCTGGGAAAACAAAAAAAAACCTGTTCTGAGGGCTCCACTCTGAAACTACAAAGAAAACGGTACAGTACACTGTCTATTCTCAACCCACTTGAAAACCCAAGTATGACACATAGGATTGTGCTGAATGAAAGATGTCAAGGACATGCTACAATCTGACAACCTTTCTTCAATAAAAGAAATATGATGTCTTTTTTTTTCCCCTCTTTTCTTTTTTTCCACTTTACAAAGGCAGTCACAGCCAGCATAACAATCTCTGGATTCAGGTAGAATTCAGGAGATATCAAGACATGTCAAGAGGGAGCAATGGCATCAAAGAATGCTCTCAAACACTGTGCTAGAGGCTCCTCCCTTTAAGTAGCACCTCAGGAATAAGCCCCATGATTACCTCAGGGAGCTCATTCTCAAGGAGAAAAAAAAAAATCCACATTCACGTACTCACTTTCACCGTCAGACATCAATATGTGATGTTCAATGAATAATTTACTATTTTGGTGTATCCACCCTCAGTCTGGTTCCAACATACTACATTTGAGTTCCTACATTTCCCAGAATGACTTTAGACACGCCCTGGGGATATGGGCTCTCAGTGTTGCACTGTGTTGCATGGAGTACTTGTAGGTGGTTGGAGTAAGAGCAACCACAGCAGCGCGATACATTTTCTGTTGAAGAAAAAGTGAGAAATGGATCATTGCAGCGGTGTGTCACGCACAGTTGGGATCACAAAAAAAGACTTCAAAGTGGTTGTTGTACTTTACGTGCCACTGACAACAGACCCATGACGGTGCCATCTTCAAATGCATTACACAGGTATTCAAACTATGTGTAATGAGTCCTTCCAGAGCCGTGGCCCAATTCCAGGCTACAGTCTAAATAAAAGCAGGTTTAGAGGACGCAGTGTATTGGTATTGGAATACTAAATCTGGTGATTTGATAGCATGCTGTTCATGGACTCTGTTGCAATGCACAGAAGGGTTGGTGGAGCAACTCACAGCTGAAGAAAAATCAACAAATTGTGGATAGTGTTAAAAATACTCTCTCTGTGAAAATCTGTTAAAACAAAATGGAAAATCTGTTGGAGTCCTCTTGAAGTTTAATTAGCAGCAGTTCCCCAAAGCTGAAGTTTGATTGACATCTGTCAGCCCGCATCTTGGATCACTTTGTAGTGCAAACTGGAGATGTACTTTGATTTCTCCTTGACTGAACAGAACATATAACATTTGGATAAACTCCAGGCTGTATGCTATTAGCATGTAAATCGTTTTTTTGTTGGCTTCTGGGAGCTCCGTTTTTCCAACCAAGGAGTGCAGCAGGTGATTTCCCTGATTAGTTTCTACGCCCCGTTTGAAGATGTGCTCAGATAAAATGTGTCACGGGGATCAAAACCCCTCTATGACACATGACACCCCTGCAGGCCAGTGTGGGGACGGCCGTATCCCCGCACTACAACGGACTGTTTTGCTGTGCTTTGAACGAACTCTGATGCCTGTGCCTCAGAACACTGATCAAACCATTGCAATGAGACCGGCTGAAAAGGTTTGTTTCAACTGCTCTGTGTCTGTAGCCTTGGCTGATCGTGGATATGTGACAGTTACACATAATTTGTCTGCCGATTACTGAAACAACTTCCCCCAATCACATTGCAACACCAGGCAGCTCGTTTCTGTGAGCTGTCACCACTCCTCCGTTATTATTTGTGACACATGAAGTCGTGTCACAATCTGAACTGCTGCTCATGACCTGCCATTTCATTTGGTGCCAGTGTTTTGTGACCACCGGGGAAAGTCTGTACAGACTCTAAGCAATGGTAAGCACAGCCTCTCTTGCTGTTGGTCACCAAAAATAAATTTGGTTTTGATTTTCCCGGCGGGCCAGCACAGCTGACGATGCAGAATAGCTCGCCAAAACTAAAACCTAAAAATGAGCTACCTGTAAATCCATGTGACTTCCTGTTTACAACTCTTGGTTTATTTGTAATAAGTCAGCATGACCTCTATATAGACTAGAACCAAAACGAAACAGTACATCGTGTGTTTTCCCTTTGGTTTAGCCTGCAGGAACTGAACTACAAGCATGAACACGGTGAGGGCGAAATAATGAGCTGCACTCCAAGTATTTCACCACGATGTGACTTCATCTGTTGGCCCTCTCTTGAACTGAACAAATAAGAGTCCCACCACACAACAAAATCTACCCAGAAATGCAAAAGCATTACGGCTACTTAACAGTGTGAAAATGTTAAAGTGTGTATTTTCCCCATTAATGAGCAGGCAGCATCAAGATATTCCTTATTATCACGTGGAGGCATGTCCATGCACACACACACACACACACACACACACACACACACACACACACACACACACACACACACACACACACACACACACACACACACACACACACACACACACACACACACACACACACACACACACACACACACACACACACACACACAGAGGAGTTTGCCTAGCCTGTATCTGGTGCTTTGATAAAAGTTTTTTAAAAGAGCTACACTTCATTAACAGTGAAGTGCACCTGCCTTTTTTGCCTCTATTTACTCTCAATTTCCTAATGTTATTATTCTATAAAGTGCAGTGGAGATGATTGATTTCCGGTGCAGGTTGATTTAGTGGCCCGTGGAAGCCTTTGACTCTTCTTTTCATTTCTACTTTAAAGAAACACATTGGACACACCTCCATTAGGTAATCATCCCCCTCTCCTCGACGATAACACAGCAGTGTGCCTCCCATATGCCTGCATTAATCACCATGTTAATAACCTTCCTCTGCCTCTTCACAGCTGAAGTAAACCAGATAGCTCTTTGAGTACAAGGATAAAATATGATGGATTCTCACCACAATGCACACATAAATAAAAACACAATTTGTGTCTCCTAATATATCTGGGGTGCCACTATCTGAGATAATTTTGGCTAAATGTAGGCAAGATAGTTTTTTAACAACCATTAATGGATTATTACAGTTTTTCTTTTTTTTTTTTTTACAAGGTCCGACTTCAATGAAGGATTGAAATTGATTAATACCTGTATGACCTGACAACTCATGTTTCTTGACCCACTTAAGTTATTAATATTACTGATGGGGCTGTTGGCCAGAACTAGAAAAGTGAAAACCCCAAATTGCAAGGTTCACTGTGGCTCAAACTTTTTGGTAAATGCAATTACATTTTATCAAGACATTATTGGTCCCAAAAGGATGAATGAATCCTAATGTTTGGTGATTTTTCTCTATTGACATTTGTAGTATCAGTGAAAATGTCCTGACAACTATAAGATGGACTGCCACACATTCATGCCTCCTACAAGATGAATTCAATCCAGCACCACCGCCTGTCAGACATGTCCACTATTTTTGTGTATGATCAAAAAAATCTGTAAAACAAATTACATTGCCTACAGCCTCAAACCAACTTTGTGTTTAGTGCTTAAACTGAGCAATCATCTTGCTAATGTGCTATACTAAGACAGTGAACATGGTAAACATTATACCATATTATGCTAATGTTCAGGTTCATATCAGAAATCAGAAATTTTGCAGCAATGCAAAAAAACAAAAACAAAACAAAAAACACGTTTGTTAGGTAATGTTGATACCTAGTTATGGTTATGTTGGGTCTAATAACGATATGATTAATGGGGGGCAACCATGTTTACACAAGGTTGTGTCAGACAGCTTTGCAGCTGGCACATCCCATTACTCCTGTACACAACCCTGCATCAGATAAGGGCCTGACAGTGACACAGTCCCCTCTGTAATTAGCAGCACAAGAAGGAGCCAAGGATCAATGTGTTTTCCATTGGAGGGATTCTGGCACAGGGAGATCAATGAGGGAATCAGAGGGGATGGGAAGGCAAGAGTCACCGAAGGTTTCAGATACAGTGAAGAAAAAAAAAAAACTTCAGACGGGATGCAATGATTATTTGCACTTGCTAGATTGATTTCTTGTTACTGTGTTAATGTACACTCCTACTCCCAGTTTGCACATTAAATAAGCATCACTGGTTCAACAGCAGTGCATGGATTGCCTCATTCATCCAAGAAAACCACAAGCCTGAAAGCACAGCCAGCTCTCAGTGAGATTATCTATTTGAAATGTATGAGGAGGAAGCACTAGTTTTCAATTCATCGTCCAAGGCCGCAGTATAATGGTTGCCTGTTGCGCTGGAGCACTCTGTGAATACGTAGTGCTGGGAGAAGTTTTTACCTCAATAATTTAGACTGTAAATCTGCAAGGTTATCTTAAGTCTCTCTGAGCCCTGAAAGTCAGGAAGTGCGAGCGCTTCCATTCTGTCCCTGCTGATATAATGATAAAACCACTGAGGCGTTTCATTACTGCCACGCCACTTGGTGCTTTAATGTCATTGACACTCCAACATCCTTTACTGTATCCATCTCTCAGCATCTCAAATACGGATGTTCCCTCTGTCCTCTTGCTGTGTGGTGTTTGCTATTGGTCACGAGTAAATAAATGGGTTTTTCTAGGCTAGGCACTTCAAATTGATTTGCTTGCTCAAACAATTTGCTCTTGCTCGGCGCTGAATAATGACTCTCCCTTCATTGATCCATTGACACGGCATGTCATCTTAGATCTACTTGATTTTCTTTTTTTCCATTTTCTTCAGCATATCCCCAATGCTTGTCTGACTGCTTGAACTTTGGAAAGTTCTCAGTAATGAACTTAAGTGTGGTGGGTCTTTGTAGACTTTTAAACTTATTTTCTCGATCTTGTCTACATGAAACACTTCTAACTCTCATTCATTGTTACTGTTATAAAGAGATGATGCCACCATTGTTTTAGTCAGCCAGACATCAGCTCTCAGAAGAGAACAATATTCCTTTCTCTGCTTAATACCGCTCTTCTATCCACATCTTCTTCAATCCACTGATCATTACTTAACAGAGAAGGATAAAAAAACATTTGCATCATTTGTTCTACAGACCACAATTGGTGGTAATTGTTGAATAATCATTTTGATCAAGGAGATTTTATTTACTTTGAGTGGTTTTCATGTTTTTTAGAAGAGCTCAGCTAAAACTTCAGAGGACTTTGTCCTTTTTTCACCGAAACACAACTCTAGGACACAAAACCCAAGTTAACTGATGCATAAAAGGTTTATACTGAGGGAGTGGAGGACAGTCACATATGTGATAAAGTATCCAGAAGCTCTGGCAGTAAAACTGGTAATAAAAGGCTTCCAGTCCAGGCCGGGCCAGACTGCATCAGCAAGAGGAGTTATCTTTGATCCGGAGGTTAAAAACGGCTCACAGCCAGCAGGACGAGAAGCAGGATCAACATTAGGGGCAGGTTTTACAAGGCGATGAGAGACATTTTTTCCACTTAGACTGTATCAAGAAAGGATGGAAGGGAGTTACAGTCAAACTCTCTGGTTGAAACGTTAAGTGAAAACATAGAGGTTGAATACCAGAATCTATAGTTGAAAGATGAATCTCAATAAATCTGTCTAACACTTAAGCATCTGTAATTTTAAATGACTCTGAGTATGAACAGAAAAAAAAATATGTAAGGATTTATAATGCACAGTACAGGTGAGAGGCAAGAAAACATACATATATAAATAAACACTTCAGCCACAACGTTAGAAACACTGACAGGCAATGTGAATTACATCGATCATCGTGTTTGCAATTGCAATGGCACTCACTGATGGCAGTGACCCAAACACCTCTCAGTATAATGCAGTCCAGTACAACACCGGCTTTAGCCATGACCCCAATATTACACATATCATTGAACGGCAGAGCTGGTTTAAATTTCATCAGATTGTACACTTCAGCTGGCAAAACGTTTTTAAGCCCTAACTGATACAGTGAGTAGCTACTCATTCTCATTACAACCATGTCGGAAGACATTTTGTGTGGTCCTGGAAAAGATGTTACTCTGTTTCAGAAGGGTCGAATTACTGGCCTGCATCAAGCAGGAAACAACTACGGAGATTGCTGAAACTACTCAAATTGGGTCAAGAACTGTCCAACGCATGAACCATGAACCGTGCATCAACTGTCATCTTCGAGGAAGAACTGTGGTCAGAAAATGGTCCTGAATGGTCATGATTTTAAAAAAAGTGTTTCCAGGAGCATAATGTGAAGAGAACTCAAGGGGATTGGGACTATACAGCTGTTTAGGCTTAAGAACACATATCAGTGAAGCTAATCGAAAAAAAAAAAGGCTTCAATTTGCAAGGGAGCATAAAGATTGGACTCTTTGAAAAAGGTGATGTGGTCTGATGAGTACGGATTTACCCTGTTCCTGAGCGATGCACCCATCATGCCTGGTGTCTACCGAACGGGGCAGCGTTATGATCTGGGGTTGCTTCAGTTGGTCAGGTCTTGGTTCGGCTCAAATTGTGAGACATTAGTTCAGGGAGCATGGGACGTCATTTTCATACATTGATTGGCCACCACAGAGTTCAGACCTTAACCCCATTGAGAATCTTTGGGATGCGCTGGGAAAGACTTTACGCAGCAGCCCGACTCTCCCATCATCAGTACAAGATCTTGGCAAAAAATCATTGCAACTGTGGACGGAACTGAATGTTGTGACATTGGGTAAGCTTATCAAAAACAATGCATGCCGTGATCAAGGCTTAAGGTGGAAGGCCAGGCAGTGTAGCTAATGAAGTGGCCACCAAGTGTACATTACGACTTAACAGTTTGCTACTGCTGGCCTCTACTTAGACAATGCAGTCATCTACATTATTATAAAAAATAATAATTAGACGAATACAAGCCCTATGCTTTGATTCTGCTCTTTCTATGTTTGCTATAGAACAGCTACTTCTCATCATGAGGTGACTGAATAAATACAGTAATTTATAATCTTGAGAGGAACGTGCAACTCGTTACACTTGGAAATTATTTCCCTATTTAGTCAGAAAGAGGCACTATTTTTCTGCCAGAAAGCATTGCTAGTTCAAGGCCCCTGATTAATGGTTAAAAGATTTTCAAAAAAAACATGTATGGGTTAAGGCTACAGGAGGGCAAATGAGAATCTTCCTTTCACAAAAGATAACTGACAGACTTAATCAAATCGCTGCCATATTGACATTGCAAATATAGTTTTTCATTCATGTGAACTCATCATGATTCTAATGATGCACTGATTGGTTGAGAGTAAAGGTGACACCAAACATCCGTGAGAGACAAAGCACAGAGAGAGCAGCAGAGTGAGCCTTTTAGCTTCAGTCCAGCCAGAGAATCAGATATAATTACTATCAACCATCCTTCAACTGCCCACGTTGGATCAGCTCTCTGACATCCTGTTCATCATGAGCTGCCCTGTTATGACTGTCCATCGAGAACAGCTGCTTTGATTGTGCTTCTTTTCCCCCCACAAATCAATCCACTTAGCAGAAATTCATTTCCTCGTGGAGGGATGAACAACATCGTGAATACTGAGTTTACAGTGAATCTGAAGAGGCAGCAGAGGCATTGTAAACAGACTTCGTTTGGACCCAGAGCTTGACCGGATCACCTAGTCACCAGGTGGAGCTAAAATGCTGTGGAAACACGAGGGTTGGCTGGCTCCACATTGAGCCAGGAGAGCCGCAAGGAAATACATTCCCTTCAGCCAAGGTCAACCTCCAACATCATTAATTATCACTTTATTATCTTAACCAGCAGGCCTCGATAAAACCATGTCATAGCTAAGATGATGTGTTGAAAATGAGGAGCATCTCACCAGTGACTGAGAATTAGATCTGTTTGGAAAAAAAGGAACCTATCTAATCTTAGACAGCTTTTGTCCTGCATTTCACCATCACCTCTGGAAAGTGAGTATTAATGTCAACCCCACTTGAAAAGGTTCCTTTGATGCTTATCATCAGCCGTGATTCGTTGGTGGCAAGCTACTCCAGAGATAAATCCATGAAAGGAATGTAACAAATCCAATAACTGAGAACTTTACCCCAAATAGAAAACAAGTAACATAAGGATTACTGCGGGCCATTTCACACCTTTATGAATCATCTTTACCTAAAATCTGTTTGTGAGACCCTGCAGCTGAAACACGCACAATGATAAATGATATGCGGAAAAATAAATGACACCGCAGCACAGAATACCCTTAACAGTAGTGCAAGTGAACACAGTCAAGTTAGCACATCAATTAAATATTTATAGTAAAGGCTGTTTCTGCTTTCTGCCTGCGGAGGACTTGGATGGACGTGAGAATAAATGTGTATTTTATCTGTTTGTTGAACACTCTGGGATTGTTGTGTCAGCCTGAGGAGAGAAGGTTCGAATTTGGGAAGAAGACAGCACGAGATGGATCTGGACTGACTACCTCGCTGCTTTTGATAAAAAAATGAACAAAAAAAAAACAGACCAACGCTGCCTCAAAATCATGACCTTGATTCAATGTCATCTGGTGTGATTATATATCAATATGACCTGGTAATATGATTTTAATACATATGGTTTGGTTATATGACAAGGAATGTGATGCACGATGATGAGCCAGAATAGAATGCTGGCATTTTACGCTTCTGACTGACGTCGGGAAGTGGAGAAGGTGGCGACATGACTACTGTTCAAAATGGCGTTCCAACATCAGTAAGCACCAAACCACTGGATATCTTTACAGAGACATTGGGACATTTCCTAGCCATGTCTGTTGTGAAAGAACCAGGAAAGCCAAAACATGACCTTGATCCAAACTCTAACTAAGTGGACCATAAGCACAGTGTTGTAAAATTGAAAACTGAACAAAAAGACATAATCAAATCGCACATGTTCAGAAAATGTTCATATCACCTCTGTGGTCGGATCACTACATATCACTTGTGGTTTGCAAAAACTTGCATTGCCATCAGTTATTCCGACACTTGGGTTTGGTTTATGATGTGAGAGCTGATGTCAGACATGATTATACTATATATACATAGCGTACATGGAAATGCAATTAATCATTTAGATCTTTATACTACAAAATGTTAGAATTTCTTACAGCCAAAGACGATGTCAAATTGCTTGTTTTGTCTGACCAGCAGTTTAGAAAACATATATTTAGCCTAATTTAGAGTCATATAAAACAGAGAGAATTAGTAAATCCTCACACTGAGGGAAACAAAGAAATGTTTGGAGTTTTTTGCCTGCTAGGTGATTTTAATTAGCAATGAATTATCATAATTGTGCAGACTCATTTTCAGTCAATAGATTCATTGTTCCAGCACCCAAACATACAATATGACTTGTTGAACTGCACTTAACAGGGGTAAAGCAATACTTCTTAATGACTGCTCAATATAATGTATTCTAAGATACAATATACAGCAGGTTTTGGCAATAAAAATCCAATTAATATTCTGAATCGAGGACGTTGATTATGAACCACAATGTTGAAACCATCCACTAGCAATGAGATTGTGAAATGACGATACAGTATGTGCTCTCGTAGAAGCTGATATGATGTGAAACTTGTTCAAAGAAAAACACGTTTTATTTGCGATGTCATAGAGAGGAACTCCTCCACAGAAAATACTGAAGTGTAACAGCGATGTCTATGATTGGCGGAGCTGTTTAGCTAGTCATGTCAGTTCTGCTACCACTGGAATATTTTCGGGATGAGTGGCCCTTTTCTCCTTAAATAATTACATACACACTCTTGTATCTTTGCTTTTTTTCCCTGCTCTCCATTTTTTTTCGGTTCCAAATCATATTTTTTACAGTCATGACTCATCTTGTAGTCGGTCAGGTTGGTTCAAGCATAAAAACTCTTTGTATGAGGTTTTTATCAAATGTCAATGGATGAATGGGGAATTCACTTCCTACAGAGCAATTCAAAAATACAGTGTTCACCGCTGAGTTCTATAATTTCCATATGGCTAGATGCTCATTGTGTTGCCATGATGACTCACCCATGAAGTTGAGGTAGCCTTCTCCACCAATAGAGTGAGTGATGAGACGGATCATCTTATGCAGCTGCAAGCCACGGTCAATGATTGGTGTCATGGGGATCAAGGAGCTCATGTTGGTGTACATCTCCTTGTCCATCAACCAGAAGGCCAGGCTTTTATCTCCCACCAGAGCCTGGAAGGATGGGTTACGTTTTATCACCAGCACAGAGATAATGGAGACTCTACTGACACAAAGTGTGAAGTGGGATCTTGTAGAAAATAGCCCACCTGATCGTGACTTTCTGCATAAGCTATGCACTTCTCGCCATAGCGCCTGTTGGTCAGCGTGTGGATGATATTGCCCATGTCCCAGTCCTCATCCTTTAACTCCTTCAGGATCTACAAAGTGACAGAGAGGGGTTATTGAAAAAGGGCATGATAGATGTGTAACTGAGAGATCCATCCAGCTTCTGACTGATGTCTAAAGCCCAGTATTTCAGCTCCGGCAGTCTTTCTACCTTTCTTAAGTTTTCTCTGGGTTACACTTCCTTCTCAGATCAATCTCTGTTTTGACATCTCTATATCCGCATGGTGAGTTATGTCTGCCTTTGAATGGCGGTAATGGAGTTTTTAATAACTTCACTACAGCCCATGGGTAGTAAGGCATCAGCTCTCCCCACCTGAGATGGGCAAGGTCAGAGCACTCTCATCCAAACGGTGGGATTCAACAATAAATCCAACCCTGGAATCAATGCCCTGCCACTGGCCTGCCTACATGCACACTTTCTGCCAAAGGAGTCATTTTCCGAGGTCAGAAGGAAAGCAGGGGGTCACCAACACATGCATCTCGAGCACATCTTCCCACACAGCGCTTCTATACGGTCATCAGAACTGGTCGTAATCAGCCAAAGTTATACAAGCGTACGAAAGCAAAGGGCAGACTAAAGATAACCATGGCGATGTTTGTGGGCACGGAGATGATTTAATAAACACGAGAGATGTTAGAAAGCCACGGTATCAATATCATTCGTAAGTGGAAAAAAAAGAGAGTTTACGCCCTCCACAAACCCTTGGTGATGGACATGCAGTCTGTCTGATTGCAGGGGGAGTTGGCGTGCCCATCTCAGTGACAGGCTGCACTCTGCTCGCTGGAATTGGCTGTGACAGCTGATTGACATGTCAGGAAACCTTTATATTACTCTACAGAGCCATAATCCTCTGAGTAAAGAGAGTAAATTGTGCCGATCAATACGTCTGAGATGAACTGGCTGGTCCACCTAAATACAGGCTATCCCGTTCTATATATCACCATGTGTTCACATTCGCTCCGTCTCACCTTAGCCTTGTGTGGCCATATTAGTCACTGATGCCAACTCCACCAGAAAACCTCAGCGAGTGCCTTATCATCTACATGTACGACAAATTCTCGAAACCCTTTAACTTCCTCTGAGCTCAGCGTGATGCCTCAGATCCTGAGAACCATGCTGGCTTATTCTTTGTTTTTTAACTCGACATCAACAAAACTCATCAACATTAGTATCATTTCTTAAATCAAATTTTTTAATCACTAGTCAACAAGAAAGCTTTGACATGGATTATTTTTTGCCACCCCCAGCTGGCAGGTTCTAATCTCACGTCCACCTGTTTTTGTTCCGTGTAAATGGATTTTAACAGTCTTAACATAATTGTGTTTTTGTAAGCACCATGTCACATTGTTTGAAAGAAAACACTGATATTAATTAGTTTGTTTGCTTGTGTTTTTTGAGTTGTGTTTCCTCTGTACCCTTTAGAGAACCTCCTATCTTGTACTGTGTTTAAACATAGCGGTATAAGGAAGTATAACAAAAAGGACATGTCAAGACTTGTGGGAGCAAAGGAGACCTTACATAAGGTCCTCCCTAATATATTAACATATAATAATGCATACAAGTTTATAAGTTGTATACATGAGTTTCAAACCTTGAACACATATATATTTGTTGTATATTTAATGGTGCCGTACACTGGTAATGAGAAGTACATCAGTAGAAAGAGTCGCTCGAAGAGCTGCTGGAACATGAGACAAGGTTGGAAAATTGATTGAACAAAATTGATCGAAAATTAGACAAACATCAGGGAGATACACAAACACACAAAGTCCAGAGTGTGAAAAATATTGACACCACAACTAGTTAATAATTTAAATTTCCATATAATCAAGGCAGATGGGTCATAATTACCAGGCTACTATTTCAAAGACCTTCAGGATGAAAAGTATTTTGTTGATGTAGGAAAACTGTATACACCAACACAACATTTAAAAATGAATTTCAGTCCTGCAGCTAAAGTTAGACAAGCTGAAAATAAATAAATCCTCCAAATGCCGCCTTCTGTCATCCCCTACCAGCTCCGACGCAAAAGCCAAACAAGTGAATCTGCAGGATATACCCCGGAGATCATCCCTTCCGCCTCCACATCCACGTACAATCAGACACTTTACACTTCCTTATGAATCATTACAATTCAATTCAACCGCAAAAGTGGTCTGGGAGCAATTAATCTGGGAGTGTGACTGTCGGAGCGCAGACAGGAGTGACTGGGTTGACGACTTCTCTACCACCAGCTCACCCACATCAGCCCCGACCAGCCGAGCTTCCTGGCACCACTGACACTCCACTTCATCAATGATAATGAGCAGTGCACAAATCTTACTTTACAAGCCTGCTGTCAGGAGCCAACCAGAGTGCCCAGATTAATTAGGCAGAGCCAGAAATAAAATAATAAAAAAAAAAATAATAAAATAGAAAAAAAATCTTGCAGCGCTGGATGAGGTCATCTCGCTGTCACTGACATGCTGTGACTGATTCAAGAGCCTCTCACATGGTGCTGGGAAGGACTCGGAGGCAGCGATATGTTCGGCGTAAAGCTTGTGTTTTTACATTCGCTGGCTGGCCCGAGCATCCTGCTTCTCCTGTCTTTGCAAACACAACTCCTGGAACTGTGTTTGAGTTTGCGTTGCTATGGGGACATCCTCTCCTCACACATGCAGCGCCGCCCCCGGAGATGAGCAGAGAAAACGAAGGTGTGCAACACTCAATCCCATGGATCAGGCTAATGCCTATACTTTCACAGTTTTGGGAAATTAATGAATTTTTTTGCCCACGCAGATGTCTGTCTCTGCCAGAGGCTTCGCTCAGCGGAAAGACACTCCCCACCCTGCTTCACAGTTTTCATGTAAAGACGCCTTTATGAAGAAACCTGCAGCTTCTCGGTCAGTTAACACCACACAAGGGAGGCCTTTGAGTGCAATTAGCAAACAAAATAAAGCAGGATGAAGCTGAAACGCTGCAGTTAAAAAAAAGGCAAGAACTAGCGACACTGGCCAGGGGGGTCAAACAGAGTGGGCGGCCTTTAAATGCTGGCGAAGGAGTCGCTGACATGTTTACATAAACAAGCTGCAGTCCATTACTGCTGGCCGGCAGCCTAAGTCGTATTAAGTCATGCTAATTGAAAGTGTTTCCAGTTATGATGGACGGTGCAAAGTATGAGGACCAGAAATGGATTTTTCCCCCCTGAAATTAATGAGGAGAGAGCTGTGCAGACTGATATTTTCATTCAATTAAAATAAAATGGAGGAACGGAAACAAAAAAAAAAATCGGCACAATTGACTCAGAGGTCATTCACGTTGAAGAGCTGAGAGAAGCAGAGGGATGCCGGAGAATTCTCTGCATCGCCTTCTCTTATCCTAGCCTCGACCACTGAGCCCTCTACCTCCTCCGCCTCTAATTGTTTCAATTACATCTCAATCTATTGTAGCTGGAGGGAAGGGTGCTTGTTAAATTAGAGGGCTTTTGTAACATTATCCATTAGGAGTGACAGCATTTTATGGTTATAATCGGATCGAATCATCCAAACTTGTGCTTTGCGCCTTATCTGGTCCTCTCATTAGGATATCTTAATTTTTCACAGCCTGTTGGTCCTAACAGCCTTCTGCAGCCAGTAAATGAGTCATATCAATCAGTCATGCTGAGGACGAAACACAGTGTGAGTCCCCGCTGGAGGAACCGAGAGAGACTCATTGGTGCACACGTGTGAATCTATAAATAAGCTCAGAGCCCCGTTGTTCCGTCTCTTTGTCTATCCTTCCTTCTGTTTCTTCCTGTCTGTCTGTGTGTCCGTCTGTCTGTGTGTCTGTCTGTCTGCCCTCCCTACTCCACGTCTCCCTCTCTGCAACACACACCTCACTGGAGGCTCCACTTCAGTCCATTCAAATCCCTCCCTAATTGACACTCTGTGAGAAGAGGCAAGGCTAGCCCTGAGTGCACTTCACTGACTATACCAAGGCATGTTCATATGAATGCTGCCCTGCACAGAAATACATGAAATTCACTGCTCAACTTGCTCCTCTCCAGCTTTTACGATTCACATGCCGTCGCTCCTCCACAGGAAAGCAACAATACCTAAACGAATATTGCATCGCAAGCAATATTGTTCGAAAAGTGAAAGGCAGCAACAACCTCTCCAGAGGCGTCCCGAGGATAATCCTGTGAAAACTCTGGTAACTGCGGAGCAGGCTGCGTCTCAGCGGTGCAGCGCTGCCTGTCGCACAGCTATTGCAAGCATCAACGAGGAAGGTCAAGTCTGGGACTATCTCTCTCCCCCTCCTCTCCTCGCTCTGCTCCTTGCCTCTCCTCCCTCCATCCTCGCTACTGAGTAAAACCCACCGCTGTGAGAGACAGACTTGATTAACGATGCATAGACTTCCCCCATCGAGAAACACAAGAAACCGTAGCGCAAGAGGACGCATGCGGCGCCGAGGTCACACACTCTGCCTCGCTTTTTCGCCAAAATATGAGTAAATATACAGTAAGTCTGAGTGTAGGCTGGTGGATAAAAAGCCACAGCGTTTCATGAATCTTACAACAGTTAACCTCTTTAGGCATTCCACAAACAGCATTTTCCCTCAAATATCAAACAAGAAAAGGCCTCTACTCACTCTAAACATGCACACACACACACACACACACACACACACACACACACACACACACACACACACACACACACACACACACACACACACACACACACACACACACACACACACACACACACACAGAGGACAGCAAACAATCCACATTCATCCACCAGCCAACCCAAACAGACTGACACATCCCCTGAGATAACCTGCTGCCTGTCTGCTTCCCTACAAATGTACTTTCTGAAGTAATATTTGCTAGCTTCAGTCGCATGCTGACAATGAATGGTGGCATTTTTATTAATATGGGCTTTGAGGAAACACCGCAGACACCAAGACAATAAATTATGACTCAAGCACGTTATGTCTATTCTCATGAAGAGGCAAAGCTCGCTCCAAAACGAGGCTGAAAAAGGGCTTCATGAGAGATGATGTCTGCTCATGGACGGAGAGATGTCGATGCCATCAGAACAGACGGACAGACAGAAAAACACATTCCAGATAAAGAAATATATAATAACCTTTATTTATCTTCGGATTGGATGGCTCGCCATGCATGCACTTTCCCTGTGCTGCTCAGCTTCAACATCACACACTTGTGGACTTTGAAACCTGATGGCTGCACAGTTATAAACAATGTTTTCCCATTGTGAGCCATTAAGTACTCTGTCAGTGGCAGTTTGGGCTGAAGTGGCGAGCTAAAGGGTGCTTCAATAGTTGTTGTGGAAGGACGGGGAATATTTGGCACCCAGAATTTCCCATCCAGTCTGAAGCAGAACTGGGTGGTAACACATCACAGAATGATGGTGTTATTCTGTTTGCCAGTGATGTGATGGGAAGAACTCAGTCACTTTCAGTGGAAACATTAAATGTGTACTGTGTGGTTTCTGGGAAGAGATTATAATCATCAAAAGATTTGTCTTTTTTTACACCTCAACAAACTGACGTTAAAGGACTTTCTGGCTTCAAACAGGACCTTATTTTCCTCTGAGAACAGCTTGTTTAATAGTTAAGGAATAAATACAGATTTCTGAGTTTGTATTTGAACCTTACTGATATTGTAAATCCTAAAATTCTGAGTTCTCCAAAACTACACGGTGTACCTTTAAATAGTTTTTGTAAAGTTACCCTTTTAGGTCGACCATCACTGTCGCCATCTTCATTTTTTCACAACTTGCTGGCCCAGGTAATGACACATTAAAATGATCTATTACTCTTTTTGCTTTGTTGATCCTTGACCCTTCCGTGTTATATAGGTTCTTGTGCAACTAAAAGCTCTTGCCAAAGCCCAAAGTCCCCAAGTCTTTTACTTCAGAGGGAGTCTTCTATGTGTGTGTGTTACCAGTTTGCATACATCCAGTATATTTTGTCGGGAAGATAAAAGCAGTATGGCATGACTAAAGGTAACCTTCAGGAAACACTGAATAAGCTCAAAAATTCAATAGTCAGGACATTTACCCACGAAACTTCACTCTTACACCAGGTGTTCCCCAGGATAACCAAAAGTGAAGTGAACACATTAAACAATTCTTACTTTTCCATTGTTACTCACTGAATATAAATGAAATCAAAAATACCTGTGTTGAGATGGTGGCAAGGCAATTCAAATTCAAAATAACGAAAGAAATTCAACCCTAGAATGGAAATGTTTAAAGTCATAACTTGCAGTTGGTTGACAGCAACCTCCCTACCCTCTATTTAAATTTTTATTTTCATTTTCATATTCTGTTTTCAGTGAACGCTCACCTACTTTGGTTTCCAAAGTCACATTTCATCTTTAAGTAGAGCGATGATGTCGTTTTGAAGGACAAGAGGACAAAACTCCCCTCAGAGTTTTAACCAGTTTCCACCGAACTTTGTAGAAATTCACACACTGAACAAAGACCACACACGCGCACACACACACACGCACACACACACACTCTTTAGTTTGTTTCGTATGATAATCTCCACAACTGAACCTATGAATCTGAATCTCTACCACATTAAACCTCACACAAAAAGTACACTGTAAAATGTTAAAATTCATTGGAGCTTAAAGAAACATCAGAGATCTGGTGAAGTGACTCATGAATGTCTGAATTTTAGGACTATAAACGGTCAAGCTCCGTCGAGGTTTCCTGAAATTTATTCATGGGAATTCCATCGTTTCAATTGAAAAAAAATGATATTTTCTATTTCTTCACAGCTTACTGTCCCTAGTGTTGAGAGAGAAAATAATTGACCTTCCTTTTTCTTGTAATTCATTATGGGTGAAATTAACCTCTGCGCTTGTGTATGAGTACGGGGCGATGACCCTGCTGGGGAGAGAATTTATGTTTGTGTTTCAGATCTTCAACCGTTCAGACTGTCTAGCTGGTTAGGAAAATTCAACAGAGCACTGAGTTCAAGCAGGAAAAAAATAACCTTTGCTTTGATATCATAAAAAGCTGCCCCAAGGACAGACATTTCACAGTGAATAATGAATCAGAGTGAAATGTAAAGGTGACTGTTGGCCTATTCAAACACTCCATTTAAGAAAGAAAAAAAAAAAAACACCACAAAAGAAATTTCTGCTTGGATTAGTGACTAGATGACCTTCACGTTAGAATTATTAAAGCCGGTCTTTCTTTTGCTTTTATTGCTTTTTATTTTCAATAACAATTATGTCTCTTCCATCATTTATTCATAACTGCGTTTGAAGGGATAAATAATGACCTTCCCGTTTGTGCAGAAGGTAGGATTAAGGAGGAAAAAAAAAGAAAAATAAATTAGCACTGCTTTAGAAAAAGCACAAAGAACTTCTTGAGATGGATAAAGAAAAGAAACCTGCTTGCAGCTCTGGTTGAAAAAACACGACTCAAGTGCACTCTTAACACTTTAGACCACATTCACCAGAGCAAATAGAAATGTATGTGACCTTTTGTGTCTCACTGTGAATGTGACTTTATGACTGTACAAACATGTTCACAGCTACACGCTTCATGGAGCGAGAATACTGTTAATTTGACAACACATTTTATCATCCTCTATCATCCTTCTATCCATTCGGCGTATTGTTTTTATTTGTCTCAGTACAACGCTTGATATAATTCCACTCTGTTTTATTGGACTTTAACTTGTTTGTGTATAATTCCGTTTAAAACAAAACAAGCTGCTGTTTTAGGTGTAAAGGCTGCAAAAAAATTAATGTTTCCGGTTATAAAACAGCAGATTGTGGAAAAACTCTGTTACAGACACAATAAACTCTTCTAATTTAGTGTTGTGGTAAAACAAAAGAACAAAAAAAAAAACCAAAAGATCAGCTGGCAACCAATGTGGATGACTTTAAAATGACCAGAAAAGTAATATAATGTATTCTTATACAAAACACAACTAATCAACTTACTAAAGACTAAGTCAGAGAACTGCAGAATATCCATTTAATACTTCTAATTCATAATTCAACATGTCATTTTATATCGCCAGGTTTAAACTAGACAAACAGCTTCACAAAAAAATTGCTTAATCACCATCGTCAGCTGAAAGAGCCGCGTCACCGTGGCTTCAGATTAGCTGTTAGACACCAAGATAGATCCTGATTGGCTGCTTTAAGTCAATGACGTGGGAAATCAGCAGAACCAGTCTTCTCAATGTAGAGGGATAAGGTCAGACCTGTATTAGTAATAGTCTGTATGGAATGCACTTTTGTATTTTGAAGTATCATATTTTTTGCATTCATCTACCAGCACTTATTATACATTTGATGAGCAAATGTTTGTAACGTATAATAAGATAATTTGTGATGTATTTGTGCTGATCTCTAGATTCTTTAAGTTTCCTGAAGATGAGCTTTACCCAAGACTATTCTAATGAATAGCAATTAAATACACTGTGCAGGCCACTGTAGCTTATCTTGTCACTGAGTGTATTGTACAAGAGTGAATAAGAACTCCTCTAACGATAAGCCTCTATGGTTAACTTTCAGGATCAGTCTGATTAAGGAGAAGAAGATGAATCAAAATATTATTTTATATATATATATATATATATATATATATATATATATATATATATATATATATATATATATATATATAAAAAATATAATATAAAAAAAGCTTGATGGCTAAACATAATATCCAAATTGAAGAAGCTGCAGTTTTTTAGTCGAGGAAAGTAAAGGTAAAGTGCTGTAGTGCTGAAGAGATGCTGCGATTGTAATATCTGTCAAAATAACTGCAATATGATTTTTTCTGCATATCCTGCAGTCCTCTTCCAATTTCCTGTTATAGAAAAATACAGCAGCGTGCAGGTTCCTCCAGGAAAACACAGGGCATGATCCTTGTGTCACTATGTAGCTACACAAGTTTTACACTTGAAAGCCTCTTAAAAGGCTCAACGGCTTAGCAACAGGCTCAGCTGTAATATAGCACAAGAGTGTTTAATGCCTCCTAACATGCCCTGTCACTGCCTTTGTCTTTCATCCTTGTTTTGAAAGCAAACGCTCTCGTTTTTCTCGTGTGGCTTGTGCAGAAGTTTCTGCGTGAGTGTCAGGCCCACAGTGTGAGCGTGAAAAGTTTCTGGGGAAAAGAAGGGCGCAATAAAAAAAAAGAAAAAAGAAGAAGAAGTAGATTTAAAAGTACTTTATCGTCTTACCTGAATCCACTTGTCAGGAATGGCCATAGCCAGACGGTAATCAAAACCAAGTCCTCCCTCCTGCACTCCTCGGCAGAGAGCAGGCATCCCTGACACATCCTGCAGAGAAGTCACATTGTTTCATATCATGTGTGCGCAGGTTTATTTCCCAGAACGCCGCTGAGATCACATCAATACCACTCCACAACTCGCATATCAAGGCCTGAAAATCCTATACCACGGGCCAAAAAAGAGTGACATCCCATTTCCTTTTGCATTACTTCTTAATTACACCAATGAATAACTAAGTAAGCTATGCCTAACGAATAAGTGCTTTTAATTAATAATAGCTGTGGGCAGTGTCATTGCAAAGTAAGTGGATGCCAAAGGTGTGTGTGCGTGGTAGAGTGTGTTTTTACCTCTGCAACAGTGATGCAGCTGGGATAAAGGGTATGAAGGATGTGATTGGCAAGCATCAGGTAAACCAAAGAGTCCTCGTCCACCTGTAGGCCAAAGTACTCGCTGTAGTCCCCTGAGAAGCCGACGCCTGAGGAGTAAACACCCACACAGTCAACACTCATCATGTTTTCCACCCAAACATCCAAAATCCTTCATTTCTCACTTTTTTTTTTTCCATGTGAGTCCTGCAAATGTTTTTACTTTATTTCTTTGACATATTTCCCAACAGTCCTGGAGCAGTAAATGTGATTGTTTTTTGGAGCTCATGTTTCAGATGAGAAACTAATGCCCAAAACAAGTAACCGACTCATTATCAACTTGTAATGTCACTCCATAGAACTTTTAAGATTCTTATGAGATATTCATAATAACTTAATACACATACTAAAGACTGGTAGTGGCTACTGCAAATCCTTTCTTCTCTATTCTCTTGTTAGGTTCAGAGTTTTTGTTTTTTGATTCTGACCCAGTTTTAGAAGTCGGTTTGTCAGCCCTGTCTCATGGAAAACACATCTGATTTACACATTTTTCATTTTAAACATTTCAAGTTAGAACTGAGTACAGAGTAAATAACAAAATAGAATAAAATAAGAACTATAATGGCAATGACATACTGTAGCGATATCATAATACAATTTTAGAAATTAATAAAAATACAAGCATATACTTGTAAAATATCAATAAAAAAAGATTTGGATCATTTTTGACAGATAATCAGTTGATAGATATGAAGATATATTTATATATGTTATATATGTTTTACCACATCAAAAAAGTGGCATCCTTGAAAGGCTTATGTTGTTCACAAGCAAGGACAGGGAAACACATGACGGTGTAAATAATATTACCACATGGGATCGGGAAGGCGTCGTTATCAATAAACACAGTTTGTTTGCAGATGATCACATTTATGTTTTCATGTTTGACACAGCGTCCTAACTAACTAGTGGTGGCCTATACAAACTTTCTTTCTAGGAGACAGGGTTGTTTTTTTGTAAATATTCTGTGATCTCATTCTTTGATGTGCAGCGTTTCAAAATTCTATTGTGTTTTTGTAATTAGATCTGAAGTATTTTTCAGAGACACCCCTCTAAAATGCATCCTGTGTATCCAGCTGAGCTGAGTGCATTTCCTTGCAATGCCAAATTGTTTTTTTTTTCTATGTAAACATATTAAAAATGTGGCTTTGCTGATGTATTATGAGCAAGAAAAAGCCCTCAGCTCAGGCCTCCTGGATACACACAATGGATCTTAGTGAGGAAAAAATATGTTAACATCCAAGTTCACATTGACTATCCCACCATTTACTGGTGCATTATTGTATCTTTTTAACAACGTTTGATCCGCTGAAAAGCGTGAAATCGTTTCTTAATTTAATTGGCTCTCCTCACTGAATAATAATAGGTTTTGTCAGCCAATCGGGCTCAAGTATAGTGACTGATAGGCCATAATTTTTAATTCAAGCAAAGCATGGATTTTTCACTCATCTCCATCGATTCATAAAACATAATCGGGAAAATGTGAGACTTTTAAAAACTTTCAAGTTACATTAGTCTGGCCTTGCATTTTTTTTTTTAAAAATTAATCATGCTTTGACTGATTCCAGCCATCATGCGGTTTAATTTCTCATCTACAGACCTATAAACAAAACTCCTATTGGCTGTAGATGCACGCTGCTGAGGATGACATGCTTTACACACACTACCCAGTCTTTAAATAGGAGGCGCACTGAAGGCAGCCTTACCGACGCCATGGTGATGGTACAGCATCGAGGTAACACCATCAAATCTGAAGCCGTCAAAGCGGTACTCCTCCATCCACCAGCGCAGGTTCGACAGAAGGAACCGCAACACTTCCCAGCTAGCAAAACACACAACAGGCACAGAGAGAGAGACACACACACACACACACACACACACACACACACTCAAGGTCAGATAAACAAGAAGCTGTGAATTATTCACACATCTCATCATGCACTTTAGGCACCAGAGATTAATTTTCACCGCTACAGGACATTCACATATTGATAACCAAAGCTCCATTATGCTGGAGATGGAGTGTCAGTGACAGGAGATGGTGTTTTCATTAACTACACCGTAGAGGGGATGCTGCCTTTCATGTATCCAGTTGTCAGGATGAGAAATCAGTGGCTCACAGTACACGGGGAAGTTTTCCGATTTCCATCAGACCACTTGCATGACCACTGGGCAAGCGTTTAGTACAGCCAGGCCCATCCCTGCACATTTGAAGTGATAGGATTTCATGCTACACTTCGGTAAACAAACACCATGCAGGGGAATTGAATCTCCTCTCTTCAAAGTGAGATAAACCATACGCTTCTACTCGCTCTGGCTTCCATCCTCAACATATGACCGGTTCTTCTGTACCACAACACAGGTGGGAACAGAAATAACAGGTGAAATGTACAAACTATCTGAATATGGAAGCCTAACTTATGTCTGTGTTTTGTTGGTGTCCTACACAGCATACAAATGCTCTGTGTGCCTGTTGGCTGGACTGTGTTGGCGGAGGCTGGAAGAGGCAGACTCCATAAATGGCCCCAGTCCCCCGTACCTGACTGAGCAATGGGACAGTCATCTGGATCTGAACAGCCACTCAAGGCAAAGTACACTACGCACCTCACCTCTTCTCATTCAGCGGCGCGTTGCCATGGAAACGTCAGTTAAAAAACTCAAGATTTGGTTGTCCTTATGAGGTGTGTGTAATGAGCACCAAAAAGAACATTGTACACACGGATGCCATGGTGGAAAGCAGCAGCAAAGTGCAGCTGACGTGAGGCGATTGACGTGTTCGGCACAGAGATTAGATGTGAATTGCTGCCTCTAATGAGGCTGAATCTGTATATAACGATACCCGTTAATCTAATCTATTTTCTATTTTTTTTGTTGCAAATTAGTATCTATGGTACATCCATGAACTATACAGGTCACGTTTTTTCCACCAACAGCTTCATGAAATATAATTTGACCTCCAGAGTTTCACACCCACCTCTACTGAAATAGGCCGTTTGAGGCTTATTAACATTTGAATTATTAAAAAACGTTAGATGTGATATTGAATGAGGTTTTCTTCCTTCTGGAACGTGACTGGGAAGTAATACTTTCCTTCGGTTCTCGTCATCTACAGCAGCAGTTTACAAACCTCATCCAGACGCTGAATTAGAAAAGTGGGATTCTGAATTTCCATTTGTTTTTCAGTTGCAACACAACACCGAGGGGAAGTTCGACATTTTGGTCTTGAATGATGCAATTTCGTCTTGTCAGAAAGCTGGTGAAGCAGTGAGGAGTCTCAGATTCATGCTTCAGCAGAACTTCAATAACATCTCAAAGTTAAAAAAAATCTATCCAAACAGTAAACAAGTCTTGTTCTCAATCGTGTCATTGATTATCCCCCAGAGAGCCCCAACAGGATTACATCCTCTGAGGCAAAAAAACAAAATCCCAGATTTTTGGGTAGCCGACTAAGCCACGACACATGATGCATTTAAATGCATTGCCTTCTGTGCTCCATTCCTCGGGGATGACCAACCTCAGCACTGTTTGACAGGTGTGAAGCTGCATGTTACATCGGTGCTTCCTCGTTCCCTTGAGGAGGAGCACAAGGGAGCCTGGTATGATCCGATATAGCAGCCTGGCTGGGTGGTCACGCAGACCCTGTGATAAATAGATTAGGTCCTCCACTCCACCGCGCAGAGCCAACAAAGGCTCAGACACAATGTATCCTCACGGGATGGAGATAATAGCCAGTGAGAGCCAGAGGCCCAAGATGAAACCATACTGCCACATTAGGACCCACAATGCCATTCATCATCAAGTCCAATTACAGTGGGAAAGTAGATCTCTATACCCGATGCAATACGCCGCTTATCTATGCAGTTCAATGAAGTTATCACTCGGCCTGTGGTGCTAATACAAAAGCAAATTGCATATTACACTGTCCTCATGCTAAAGCTCAGCAATGACAGTGAAACCTGGTTAGAGAGCACTAATAGAGTAACGCTCTAATACTGCAGCTTGTAGAGTCAGATAAAGGTAATCTATCATATGTTGTTGTTCTACCTCCGAGCACACACTGCAACAAAAGTCACTACAAGTCAATTCAAACAACAGACTTTTCCCACATCGGCTTCATGCTTAGCGGCTCCTTATCAGAGCTTATTTACTCCTCCAGCTGACTGTGACCCACATTATGGTCTTTATGTTGTGTTGCAGGCGGAGCAGATATTCAAACATTCTGTGTTTCTCCGAGTCAGTTTTGCATAAAGGGGTCAAGGCAACTTGTCATGATGGCAGAGAGAAAGATTTAAGTCCCCGTTCTCACAACATCACAGGTAAGCTGCAGATAAGACCAAATAAATTTAAGAAGCTGACAGGTCATTCCACCAGAAGTGTGATGCTCAAACAACGATGCTCGACAGCCTGATGGATGGCGTGCGTTTGTTGGACCAAAAAGGACAAATAAGGTGGCTCATTTAACGCGTTTCAAACTTTTCTCCAATCCCTGCAGCCGTTAATGCGTCGAGGACACAGACACTGATGGGAGTGCCACTCGCAATAAATTCACTATTTCTTGGTTGAATCTATTCATTCATTCAGAGATGGAATAATTCATTTAGCTTGTGGATACTTTAAATACACAGTTGCACCACAGATTCTTGAAGGATATGACTAGCTGATGCCGTATAATTTTAAATCTCACGATAGACATTTTAATCATGTTTAGCTGTCATCACTCCTTTCATCAGATCAGCCTCTGTCCGGTAAGAGACAACAGATGTGTGCTCTGTGCCAGACATGTGGACAAAATACATGTTTATACTTCACACCACATTGTTAAGCAGCCCTCCAGGCAGGCTGGCGATGCTGGCTACCACGCAGGGTAAACTCTCATCTAGCTGTCTGACAGACTGTCCCTGGATTGCTGTGCTTTGTGTCAGATATCTGCCATTTGTCTGGCATTCTTTAGGCCGCCTGGCACCTAGCTGCGTTTGCTTGTCATCCTGTGAGGGATATTCCGCTCCCTTTGAGACTGTTTGTATGTTTAGCAACCTGTAATTAGTATCACCTAGTACTCGCTGCCTTTCAGGATTCAATAGTTTGTCTGGCAGTCCAATTCTGATCCATCTGAGTTTTCTCCAATTTTATCAGTGGCAGGATATCTCTGAAAGCGTCTCTTCCAATGAAAGATCACTGATATTATTTGGTAGATTTTTGGGGGTTTATGCTATCACCATTCTGACAGACAAAAAAAACATCATGTCATATATATGAATGTCAACTAGCTGGCTGGCTAACACCAGCATCCCGTTGCAACGTGCTGACCACTTGGGATTAACCAATTACAAAGAATGGGTGGGCCAAAACTTGGCAGCCAGTCTTGAGGGAGGGTGCAGCCTTACAAGCTTTACTGAGGGGATAACAGTCTCCTGGGCTCGGAGAGTAGATGAGCCACAGCAGGCACCATTTCATTAGAACTGGTTTGGATGCATGCTCGTATTCCAGGCCAGTTCTAAAACTGTTTGCTAGCTCAGAGTGGTTGTAAATTAAACGCTGACTGGCAAAATACTGCAAAGCTTAGCAATCTTTTAATACCGAGGAAGGAATTATGAGTCAGTATCTTCAGGAAGAGCAACACTGACTCTGAGTAAATACATAAAATCTGCTGATTATTGACTTGTAATTCAATTTACTGTCGCTATCACAAGCACACGCCGCTCGTCTGCACATGATTTGGTGTGGTTCGGTGGAAAGAAAATAGTTCCTACATGAAACTGCTCACAACAAGGTCCATGTATTATCTTGTGTGTTTGGGTCTTGATTTATGGAAAAAGACTTTGCTGCTGAGTTTTTCTTGTATTCTTTGGCGCTGTAAACACCAGAAGCTCAGTGCCATCTAGCGCAATTATAATCGTGAGAAGGCAGACATCTCTCCAGCCGATATCTCCAAACACATCTACATCTCTGCAACTCACACCAAAACAATGTAGATGGATAAATAGTGCTCCAAGTAAGAGGAAAAGGACTCAAAGTGTATTTTCTCTGTGATCTTTTTTCTATTAAATTGCCTTTTAAGAAGAATATTATTCATTTGTATCAATAGAAAACAACAGAAAGCTCTTTGCATGTGCGTATTACTGCCATGGCACTTTTTTTGCTATTCGTCAGATAGTTTTAAGGGGCTGAGGGGCATGAAGGTGCAGAGCTGCTGCGTTCCTTCCCACTGGCTCCATCCAGCACCTACTGCAAGCTCTACAGGCAGCTCCAACCAGCCGCCATGCACACCTACAGCTAAGTTGAACTCATTAGCCGAAGCTCACCAGAGGGGAAAAACAGCTTTTCCCCTCGCTGTGTGACTTGATGGGACAGCGGAAAATAACTCATGGGTACTAAATACTGAAATTACTGAATTTGGACCGAGTTGCCATTTCAAGCGTGAGTTTATTGACTGATCAGACAGCAGCCAGGCCCCAGCGATGGTCCAGTGTTGGTCCAAGAAGTATGTAAAAACATAAACGCTCAGAAGGGGCATAGAGATAGATTTTTCCCTTTGTGATGGTTTCTGCTCTGTTTCTTTAAAATAAAAACCTGTCATTGATCAGCAGGAAGATTCTTTGCTTCCCTGCATGGCATCCCTTGTGTTCAGTTCTGTTATTTGAGAATTTCACAACAATGGACGCACACTGTAGACACAACAGCTGGAAACCTACAGTGATGCAAACAGATCTCACATTATAAAAAGTTTCTTCATGGCATGTGTAATATTACTGTAATGCTAAAATATTATACATAGCAGGAGCGTGTAGTGACGAAACCTACGTGTAATAAGCTGATTTTTATGGGAGTGACAGCAGGTTTGCATGGATTAAAAAAAAACATACCTTCATCAACACATTCAGAGCTATACGTCAGCGATCCTAAATGATTTGATTCTGCCTTGTTTGAGCTTTCATACTGTAAAACAAAGAAACACTCCAAGCAGTGCTAATCTCATTTACTGAATGCCTAGAAGCTATTTTTTTGTCCTCAATGGCAATTCATATTGGCCCATACACATCATTAACACACGTTTGACCACAATAAAAATCACCTGCACAGAATAATCTTGTCAAAGAGAGAAGTAATGCTCCTTGGTACTCAAACATGGGGCCAATCTCTCAGCAAGAGAGCACGCAGAAGAGTCAAAAAGACTGTTCAAAAGACTGGCCCTGGGCCTATTTTTTCATATCTTAAGAATTCACACAAAGATTGATGAAAAGTGGATGCAAATGATCCTGGGAGAGGTGGGGGGATTACAGAACAAGCCCACATCAAGCTTCTCAGGGCTCTCACATCTGAAGGCCCTGATCTGCAAAAAAGGCCCGACTTCTCTGGCTGCCAGCCCTCTACACACTGAATCGTGAGCTCCATTCACTCGGTCACCGTCTCAAGGTGACCTTAGCGTCTTTGAAAAGGTTTGTTAAGGAAACAGCACTGGACGAATAATGCGGTTATTCCCATAGTCAGCCTCTGCCCATCGCATCAAAAGCAACTGGCCACTGGGTGCATCACATTGTACATGCACGTCCTGATTAGTGCTGAAAGAGTCTGACATTCCAACAAAACCTGCTTTGATTTTTCAAGGCATCTGAAACATTTCAGCCCAAAAGCAAATAATGTATAATCCTTATATATCAACTAAGTAATAAGCATACACATTATAAGTTCCAACAAGAGTGTCAGCTTTTAAAAGCAACTTTGATTTGTGTCCTCAAATGCACACACTTTGACTCAAAGGGCATTCAAGGTTAGAAATGGATAGCAAGCACTCATCTAAACAACATTTTTCTCCAGAGCGAGTTGAATGTTTTATGAGGAAAAACTGAGGAGAAACACAGGCACACAAAAAAGGTGCTCTTTGATAAAGATGCACGAGTGGAAGCGGAGCAGAAGAGGCAGCAACAAGGAAAATATATCTTTGCTCTGATAGCCAGTATCAGTCAGCCTCTGTCAACCTAATAAGAACATCATGGTCAGACTGTGATGGCTGATAGCAGGGCTGCTTGATTAAAAACAGGCTGTGTTTCACACTAGCATCGCGGCTAGCCTCTGAGGTTCATTTCCTTCCGTGGGGAGTAGGAGAAAAGCTTGACACGAACGACACGTCCAAACAACCTGTGAGAGGCAGAGAAGACAAATGAACTGGCAGTGACATTGCAGAGCTCCTTTGGGCTTTTACAAATGACTCCTCATATGCCTCCCAGTCGTGGCATATGTCTGCACCGTGTTTAATGAGTGCTTCGGATATGAGCAGAGTTCAATAACTAATGAAAGAAGAACCTTGTTCTCTTATTATAGCCCCCATGCCTGACACTAAACATTGTATAATGCATTGGAAATGGCTGCACACTGACACACACACAAAAACGAGTTCAAAAAATTCATTTCAGCGACCCAACGGTGCCTATTCCTCTTTAATGTGCGCTGGGATCATTTTCTGGGTACAGAGGCAAAAGGAGACACTTAATTAACACAGCCTACAACAACACCAATCAATAGTTTGGGTGTACGCTGAGCACCAGCAGAGTCAGGAAGCTGCCTGCCGACTGAAGGCCTTTTATGTTTTCCCCCACACTTTTGTAATTAGCTTAAAATATGAACATGAGCAAAGCCTGCCAACACGGCAACATCAAATCATTACTCACAATGCATTAAAATTCAACACCTGTCTGCCAAATGTGTGAAAGGTAAAATCAAGAGCATTTGAGGAAACTTAAATTCACCATTCAAAGCCCATTTTACGCTTTAGGAATATCAGATTAACGGTGAGCCCGACTGAATGACCATTTTGGTGAGAGATGTAATCTGTCACTTTGAGATCATGTCTTGCTTTTGACCTTCAACACATCATGCTGCTTCATATAGTCTGGGAAAATAGAAAGAGTGGTGTGTCAGCTCCCATTGGGACTCATTTATCAACCTGTTCATATGTTGCACATAGATTTGTGTTTTGAATTCAGACTCATTTATTAACCTTGTTTTTCCAAAGGTAAACGTTCATTTATCCGATGCAGCCATGGCCGGATGTAAATCAGCTTAGTGTCATATGTAACATTCAAAAGCATCTTTAAATATCCAGAGCATAATGTGGAGTGGTGCTGAAATCTACAGATCTACTGCTAATAACACAAACTGCAGAGCCTTCTCACCACTACAGCACATCAGTAAGTAATAACATTCTGATTTAACTACATTGCACAGCTCTTTGTTTAAAATATGTTCTTTACAGCTCTCAAAACTTCCAGTTGTTAGTGTTCCCTACAGTAGGAGTCTTATTTTCCACCTTGTTAAAACTGAAAATGTAAATTGCAGTTTGCAATACTAATGAATCAAGCCGACTTAAAAATCCTTCTTCAACACATACGCAATCAGCGCACATCTAAAAATATGTCATTGCACAACATATTTTGATGCCAATAAACTTAAATGAATAAATATATGAAAAAAAAATGAAACAGCTTGTGATGCTTGAGTCTTGATGTGAGGTAGTGTAGGTGGGATGATTCAATCTCGATAAACATACAGTTTGTCAAATACAAAGAAGATTATTACTTTCTTTAGAAAATACACCCTTAATGGATTTTGAATGTACCTCATATGTCTGCACCCTCTGTCCATGTGGGGGGGGGACGGTACAGTAATCAACAGGGGTGTCAGACCAGAAAGAATACCTGGAGTAGTTGAAGAGTCGGCTGTCCCACAGGCTGTGATCCCCTCTGGGTGGAGAGTGAAAGAAACACGAGTCGGAGCCGTCGAATTTGTTCAGGCCGTCCTCGACGTTCTTGGAGGCGTGGCTGTGAACGACGTCCAGCAGCACCATGATGCCCATCGAATGAGCCGTGTCGATCAGCTGCTTCAGCTCATCTGGGGTACCGTACCGACTACAGACACAAGTACAGATTAATATCAGTTCACCACAAACCAACCCCGCCCTACACTAATAATTGTAAACTCAAACATAAACCTGATCCTGTTCTCAAAATGACCCTTAAAGGAAGATTGGACCACATAACTTCTTTGTATTTCTCTTTCTGTATTAGAAAGAAACATTCAAACAAAAAACAGCGAGGGGCTAAAAACAAACCAACCTAATAGGTATGCATCACCATGAAAAGCTTGAAGTTGATTACTTATGTCAACGCAATTATTTTTCATATTAACTTTTTTTTCCATATTTCATGTTAAATGTGCAAATGGGACTATGTAATAACATCTGCACCAATTTGCATAACTGTTCAGAACGGAAATCTCAATTAAAAGAAACACAGGAAGGGAACATTTTCTTTCCAGTAGTCTGAAAGACGACCTGTAGCGTGTCCCCTTAAGAACACATTCAAGAGCGCGCGCTGAATTTATATTTTTTTAATCAGAGCCTGTGATTCAAATAACCGCAAGAATATTGAGTAGTATTTGATTTCATTCTCTCATAATCTTCATCATAGATCATTCGTCTAAAGATCAACCAGTTCAACCACGCTGTCAAGAAGACTTCCTTTTATTTGATATATTTTATATGACACCTTAACTCTTCAACAGTCCTTTACTGCTGTTTAAAAGGGTCATAAAGAAGACACTGTGGGACTCTCAGGGCTCTCCACAGAGTGACTCTATGTATGCATACAAACACATACTCCTCATATTGTTCAATAACATCCCTTCTGTCCTTCCAGCTATCATTAGATCATCTTCCTTGCAGAACAGGACACAAAGTGACAGTCCTACCCCGCTTCCCGCTACTCAATCGCTCAGGTTTTAAATGACACCGAGAGATCAATCATGGGTGAAATTACACTGTATACATTACACTTTGGATTTATACTCATAGAAGGAGGACTCTGAAAGAAGATAAATACTGAGACTGGTCCACCTTTATCTACGACTCTCCTCCACTCTCTGGATTAACAGCAAATGCATTTACAGAGAGATTATTGCCGGTGTCAGACTTCCTAACCTTTGATTTGAGGTGACGATTTATAAAAACTGTGAAGTTGCTCACTGAGTTTCATCTTCCTGATCAACCCTCCCAGTAAACACCATTTCTCCAGTCTATTTACAGTTGTATTGAAGGGCAGATGCTGCAAATCAAAGGAAAAATCATGTGAAAGACAAAGAATAACATTTATGTGGTTTGAAAGAAAAACACTAAGAGACTGCAGCTCAGCTTTTAACCAAGACCAAGAGGAGAGAGCACACTGGACCAGTTTGAGCTGGCCTGCACTGCCTTCTTATAACATTTAGAATTGATTTATTATATAAAAAGCCTTTAATGTGCTCGAAGCAAGCCACATTGCTATCTCCCTTGTATACAACTTGTCTTCAAGAACACTGTGATCATCTGCTGCTGGTTTATTGGAGGCTCCCAGCAGCAGCTAAAAGAAAACGAGGATGCAGCCCTTGTCAGTTATGCCCCAAAGCTATAGTACAGAGCACGACGTACAGTATACATATATATATATATATAAAGTCAGGATGGACAGCTCACTTAATATTTCATCCCTATCTATATCTTATAGTTCTTTAAAATTTTAAGACATTATTTACACCCTTGACACAAGGTTGAGCCTGAGCACCAAGATCGGATGCAGGCTAACACTTGTAGCTGAGCAGTAAATATTTCAACTTAGGAAAGGGTTTAAATAACGGGTTTTCAAATCAATTCAGGATCTAAGGGCTTCTGGAAACTTTGATTATGACAGACGAGCTGCACGGAGCCACATCACGTTTTTTTGGTCGTCCCCAGCTACTTCAGTTCTTTAGGAAACTGCAGCAATGCAGTTTTGCTGCAAAGTTCGCTGTGAAGCCTCAGATATGTTTTGTGGACTACCAAACTTCACATGACTGTTCCATCAGCACGGGGGTGAGTATATAATGGATTTTTATGTTCGGTCTTGAAAAACACAGGTCGAGGAGCTCAATTAGAAATGTGTATCGTGTATTGACCACTGGGAGCAACAGACGTGGGCTGAGAGGATTTACTGCATCACTTTTGTTGGCAATAAAGACAACTAAAATAAACAGTCGGCAATATCTTTCAGCGCGGTAATACGGAAGTCACGATGATTGAATATTCCCTCCCACATTATGCGACATGCACTCCGGCTCGTTTTAATCAGGCGTCTTCTTGAAATCGCTTGATTAACGCAGAGGAGTGGCAGACACTTCCACTAACAATGACAACTACAACACAGGCAGGTAATTATAGTATGCAAATACATTGAATGGCTAATGCAAACGTTTGTTCGGGGGATTATAAATAGTATTGAATGTTTGAAATTTTTCACACACATTATTATTATTTTTTGCAATTTCTTTGAAACAACAACAGCAAGTAAGTTTCAAGTTAGCTTGTTCAAAACACATACATTTCACTCTGAGATTAATAAACATTTACCTCGAAGCAGCAAAGAAACTTGTGACCTGATATCCAAAGCTTGCATAGTAGGCATGCTCCATGATAGCCATCAGCTGAATACAGTTGTAACCTGAATACAGAGGGCAGAGAGGAGAGGTGAGGAGAGGAGAGGAGAGGAGAGGAGAGGAGAGGAGAGGAGAGGAGAGGAGAGGAGAGGAGAGGAGAGGAGAGGAGAGGAGAGGAGAGGAGAGGAGAGGAGAGGAGACATTATTACATTTTAAAAAAAAAAAAAAACTTCTTCTCAGTTTCATGTGTTCAGAGATCAGATATCTGAACCAACTACATGTAACTGATGTAAGTATTTCACAGGGATTATTCTCACCGTCTTCTCATTTCTTATGATTTTTCTTACAACAACACCAGCTGCGTAGATGATTTCCCAAGCAGCTAAAAAGAAAAAGCTAATAATAATTCTTATGACGTTATCCACACGGGAAATGCAAGTTGTTTCAGAATTCTTATAAACACTGACAGCATTATCTGAGAAGTCTCTGCTGTTCCGGATTAATTTAGCTCAACAAACATCTGGAAACATTACGTCTGAATAGTATTTGACCCGTGTCAGTCATGCTGCATATATGAGCTCCAGGCATTTCCTTTCTGACACAAGCCTGGGTATCATAAAGACAAGTTGTGGCTACAGGGAAACACCAGCTATCAGAGTCAGGAGGTCATGTACAACATTTCAAAACGACCTACGAGAACTGCTTCTATGAATAAGAGAACAACAGGCTTTTAAACTGCCACTGAGCACTCCAGAGGGAGGCCCTGCGGTTTTTCACTGTTGTGTGGAGGAGAGTTATTTATTTATATCGCAGCTTCTTTTCAGGCTGGAGTGAGAGAAAAAAAAAGTTGGCTTCTGAAGGATTGTGACAAAGCACTGGGGTGAGAGGAAGTCTCTCTTTTTATATATATATATTTTTATATATATATTTTTATATATATATATATATATATATATATATATATATATATATATATATATATATATATATATATATATATATATATATATATATATATATATATATATATATATATATATATATATATATATATATATATATATATATATATATATATATATGTGTGTGTGTGTGTGTGTGTGTGTGTGTGTGTGTGTGTGTGTGTGTGTGTGTGTGTGTACTCTCTCCACAGTCAAGAAAATGAAATGGCAGGCAAAGGCAGCTGTCACTAGAGACGGTGGAGTTTAGCCTCCCGGAGAATCCTATTGTGCAGATTCCCTCAGCTGCTGCAGGTAGATTCTTTGACAGCATTTACTCTGGCAGTTTCCTTTCCCACTAAGCAGGATGACACAACCAAGGAAACAGCATTTATCAGATTGCTCCTGGTTTGCTGTGCCAGTCATATCTGTACCTTTTTCATAATGTCAGTGCAGCAGTGTGTATTTGAATGCAAAATAATGCCACGTCTCATATGAAGGGATTTACAAACCAACGCGGGGATCTGTTCTGTGAGGTTCAAGACACAACTTGAAGCTAGCTCTTTATCGTAGGGTATAATGAAAATTAACAAATCATCAGAGCTAATGAGTCTCATGTGTAATCAGAAGATGTAAAACACTGTTCACAGGTGAAAGCATAGTGATGATTCTTTGAGTCTAATCATAATTACAGTTTCAATCAAGCAGCAACGTGGACGCCATCCAGCAGCAGCGAAATTAAGGAGTGATGGGAAAAAAGGGTTGTCTTTCTCGATTTTGTCCACAAAATAAAGTTTTTTACAAAAATAAAAACGTGATCAATAGCGAGTTAAGAGCACAAAAACATCTGACAGCACCACCATCTGGAAATGGGTTCTTACGATTTAAGCTGTTTCAGATGATCATTTTCCATCATGGCAACAGACCATTTAGAAATATGAAATAATGATAATCTAAGGCAAACAAAAATTTAAAAATACAATTTGTGGTTTACCGACAGTCAGGCTGACATTTGCCATCAATAAAGTTGTGCTGCTAATATAGCTAAAAGATACGCCTCCACTGTTATCCACAAGTTTCCCTTTATGTGATAATTAATTCATATTATGAATTGTTTTTTTCTTTTCTGTGCAAACCATTTCTAAAGCATTAATTTACTGCTTTTTACTGACAAATACTGTCTTAGATATGAAGGAAAATGTTTATTTCATACAGAAGTCAAATATAGAAAAATCACAGCTCTGTTTATAAATACTGAAATACAACTAAGGCTGTGCAGTGAGAATAACTTATCGGCCCACAGATATCATAAATCTTTTACCAATACAAGTTGACACCTGTCACGATGTTAAATAAATAAATTGCCTGAATCCTCCGTAATTAAACTGAGAATAGCTGCAACAGCCAGTGACATATAACCAGAGGTTCAACCAATCAATCAGCCCGCAGTCAAGTCAAGACGCCTAAAATCTCTAAGGGTTAGACTGAATTAATCAGAACAAACAAGTCAGAGGTGAGTCAGGATAGATGGTGAGTGAAATATAATGCTGTATAAAGATACCCACTGTTAAATGTTATTTGTTTCACTGAGTGATACGATGTGCAGGACGACTTGCTCATGATTGGCCGCCTGAGTCAAGATCATGGAAACGGAAACAAGTAGTCAGTTTTGGAGCCATAACTGCTGTGTGGTGTGTGAACTGTGCTGCGGAGCCTGCTCTACAAGACACTGCCCAACGGTCAGTGATCCCTTCAGGTCATGCCAGTAAACAGGATGTTGACTTGCTGATTTGGTTTTGTGCAGAGGGAGTGAGACCGGGTCCGTAACTGAAAACGCAGCTACTGGGGGAGCAGCCGCACTGGAAGCAGCGTTGCATGTCTGCCGGGTCACGGACCGGTGTAGACAGAGATGGCACACGACATTGGCAGGTATCAAACGATGGCTGACGAACCCCTTAATTATTGTTTTTCCATCCCACTTTGTTGGCTCTGCTTTGGTGTGTAGAGAGGCATGTACAAACATAAACTTAATGCTTCATTTCCTCGCTGCTCTTGGCTGGAGAAGATACAAAATGTTCTCGAGTTGAGTCAACAAAAGCCCTGACTGACACTCGGATGAAGAGGATCACAGCCGGATGATTGCTGCGCACCACTTAAAGACCTGAGGAGCTGACAAAATAAGATCGAGGCCAGAAGGGAAGAGAATAATCTGATGGAGATAATGCGGTCTCATGTCTTACCCAGGTCTTTGATACGAGGCAGCACATTGGTTGTGAAGTTGGTGTACGAGGCGATGGTACTCTCAGGTGAAGCAATGCCCACGTGGGCCTCGTATATTCTCAGACTCGTGGGCTTCTTTGGCCGAGGATGGATTTGCTGGAGAGGAAACCAGAATTGGACAGAAAATCATCATCTTTCCCTCAAAACTGCTAAAAATACAGTAGGTGAGTAATTATGAGGACACAGTGTGGGTTTTCTGGGTCTCTGCGCACCGATATCTTACCACAGAGGCTGATAATGGTTCTGCACATGTTAAATATTAAACGATCTATGATTCACAGTGTCTGTGTTACACAACGGGAGAGAGGGATTTGCTATATACATAGAACCAATTTCCTGATGGCTGCCCACCAGGCTCTGTGAACCCACTATTTGAAGTACATGATTGAGCCACTTGTAAATAAAGCGAATATACTGCCAGTAAAGAGGGCTCCGCTAATTAAAATGGTGCCAAATAACAAGCGATAAAGAAAAGCAAGGTGGTCTTTAATAGCCTCTTATTGTTTTGCTTGTGCACACTCGTGGCCAAGGACATCAAGTGGCATTGAGACACATTCAGACCCTCTCAAATCAGCTGCGCCAAGCACCCACATTAAGAGAGGCCAGAAACACCTGTGGATATGAGATTTCAGGCCGAATTTAAATGGATGTACTCTGTTTCTCACTACAAGAAATCAAAGCAGGGCCAGAACGTGAGAGGCTGCTGACACTGAGCAAACCCAACATAGTCATTCTAGTGGCACAGCACAAGAGATTAGCTAGATTTTTATAAATAAACAATGTTTTCTTTTTTATATATATATATATATAAATATAAACACACGGATGTTTTGTTTTGTTTTCTTAAATGGATCACATCTGCTCAAACTGTTTTTCACTTCAAATTATACCTTCCCAGGCATCCTGCTGCAAAAAGACAAAGATCACCTCCATTTGCAGTAAATAAGTTCCTGCGGCAGTATTGAAAACTCAGAATAGGAAGAAAAGTTCGAAAAATAAAGTGTCTCTGAATGCTTACGCTGCTCTGATGTTTACCAAATCCAGTTTTCAGACAGGTTTGAGCGAACAGACTTCCACCTGTTGTTTAGCGCACAGTATGTCATTTCTGGAACATGTTATGTTGAGTTATGTTCAAACAGTCTCGTTTGCCAAATTCTTTCCTGACACTCTGACTCTATCCCAGAAGTTAGCGCGACCAAATGCAGCACACGGTTACGTTGAACAAAATTAAAGACCTTCGTTTGAACATTGTTGGAAACTCTCAGGATGCTGCAAGAATGCAACTCGACAAAACATACAACACATGTCTATTCGTCTTTAGACATGGTAATGCAGAGCTGTTATATATTACATTCTTAAAGTGAAACTCTCGCTGAAATGCAACCTAGGGACTTTTTGTGAATGTACATGAGTCAAACGTTGGTTTAGAAGCATAATTACAGCGAAAGCGCCACTTTTAAGATTGACTGATTCAATGGAATGCTATAGATATTTCTGTGATAGCAACAAAATCACTATTTTTAAGAAGGCTCGACACAACATGAAACTTTGCTTGTAGTATCACCAGGGTCTCTACACATGAACACGAGCATTGAGAACATTGTTTGTGTACACAGAGTTTACCAGAAAAAAAAGGTTTTGAACAACTCAATTTAGCAGTTGCTTTTCTGCTCGCCGCCATCCCACCAGTTGAGAAGTATCGATTTCCGAATGCAACGTAGCACGCAGGACAGTTAAGGTGGAACGCTCCTAAAGCTTAGTTCCATATAAATGCACGGATAATTTGCTGTTTTGTCGTTAGCGGAAAAAAACAACATTGAAGTTGAAGATGAAGTTGAAAAAGGAGCCTCATACAAGAAACACTACTAAAATCAACAGCCAAAAAAAAGTCACGTGAGATCTTGCGCGGATAGTTGTTGCTGGAAGACAGTAGCATTCCACCTTAACTCTCCAAGCAGAAAAACAACTGCTAACGTGAGTTGTTCAAAAACTGTACACAAACAATGTTCTCAATGCTGGTGTTCATGTGTAGAGACCCTGGTGATACTACGAGCAAAGTTTCATGTTGTGTCGAGCCTTCTTAGTGTTTTAAAAATAGCGATGTTGAGGCTTTCATAGAAATGCCCCTAGCACTCCACTGAAAATGAGTTTGACCCGAAAATAAAAATACGGTCAATTTTAAAAGTGGCACATTCTTTGTAATTATGCTTTTAAACGAACGTTTGACTCGGGTACATTCACAAAAAGACCCTAGGTTGCATTTTGGCAAGAGTTTCCCTTTAAATAAATCCACAAATAAAAACACTCAAAAGCTCAAATAAAAACCCATTACAATAACAACTCACAATGTACGGCAGAGGGGGATCCCAGTGAACCCACTCGTAGATGACAGATTTCTCCTCCCTGGTCACATATTTGGCCCAGGGCGAGATCCGGTACAGCCGCTCACCCTCTTTGGTGTGAACAACCACCTGGGAAAATGAGACAAATTACTGTTATGTTATAGCAAGGGCACTTAAACAATGACATACAGAGGGGACATTCACGAGACACGAGAGGCATTTTACATAAGCTGAGAGGACGTGCCCTCCACATCTAATAAAGGGACAAAGGATACGGACCACACGATTCACATTGTAGCATTTATGAAAATATTGACTAAAAAGGAAGGTGTAATAAAGGAGAGTAGTAAATGAACAAAAGTAAAAATGGAAAAGTGCTACAAAAGTGAAAACATAATTGCAAAATAGGAGAAAGAAAAATCTGCCAGAAAAACAATCCTCTTGTTTATGAGGTCTGTTCACAAATCATCGGAGGCTTCACGGTCCTCTGTGACTCCTGCAGGTTTCTGTCCGTGGATGTATGCCATTTTAAAGTCAGCATTTATTTACATCTTCCAGCCATGAAATGCTAACATCATAAAACAGTGCTGTTACTCCTCGTCCATTACACAAAAAAGATGGTGCAGATTGTTCGACCAATAAACCAAACATTTTTCAATGTGTCAACAGGAAAGCCGCCCGTCTCACAGAAGCAGCTCCCTGCGCTCCAATGTAAATCTCTCAGCTTTGAGACGATAATAGCGGGACGCCGGACGCACTAAAGACGTAATATGGTGTGGAGGACAAAAAGCTCCAGTATTGACCAGAATATGTGTTGTGGTGAATCTGGGTTCAATGGTAATTATCCTGTGTTTTATTTCTGCGACTCCTCTGTTGGTTTTAACACAGCCGCTCACTGGCCCGTCTTGAGAGGAGAGCAATTTAGAAAAATAGGAAATCTAAATCATTATCCTTGGCCTCTCTTCTATTATGTCTGCAAATGGGGACTGGAAGGGGGTCAAATAAGTATAGTTTGGAAATCTAACTAACAAGTTACTTTGCCTCCATCAGTCAAATAAGAAAGGAGAAAGCCAGCGTGAGAGTTGGACAAACCCACTAAGAAATCGATCCTGTAGTGTTACCCGCAGTATGTGTTCACCCTGTTTTGCTCCCTGCAGAAACAGGCATTAGAACCCAACTAATTCTGGCTACTGTTGCGAAGTAATGACTGTTCCAATGCCACCTGCCTGCATGCCGTTGGCCAGACCCCCCTCTGGGGTTTTTTCATTATGGCCAGGCCACCTGGGGGTTAGCTGCCTGGCTCCCCTTATGACATGCTTCACAGTTTATGGGATTAGGAAAAGATAGTTGGATAAATGGACTGGCATAAAGCCTGACAGAGCGGTGGTCCTTCAGACAAATTGGCCAGCATTAGGCACATTAAAGAAAAATCAGACTGCTGGGCAGGCTTAGGGGGTGCATGGACAGGAAAAACAACTAAGAGCCAAGCAATATGCGAGAAGTTAGGTGTGGATGAAAAAGTGGGTGTTTGATCGCACTTTGGTTCACTTCTATAAAGTCTTACATATTCTCCACACTAAAAGCATACACTGTAGCCACAAAAGGACACTGCTTGTTTATGGAGACAAATTGGGCCTTGAACAAAGGGGATGGAAGGGCAAGCTGCTCTACACGAGAGTGATTGGAGCTAGGCTTGAGCTTCCACGAGGGAGTGCTGTGGAACTAATTCTAAAGTGGAGCTCACAGCAAGACAGCCATTCACAGGCAGCGGGGGTGCACAAGGAAAGGCCAGGTGCCAGCGTTTCCATCTGCTTCTTATCGTCCTTAGACTGACCTCCACTGACAATGGGAGCTGGGCAGCCTGTCCAGGGCGCAGGAGTGTGCCAGCGATGACCCGGTCCCAAGGAGAGTGGCTCCACGATGCCATCCATTCCACGTCTGGCATCTCATTTCAGGATTATTTCTCATCCACGCCGTTTGCTTGGGAGACAATGCATAATGGCGGGTGCGTCTTTTGCATTTAACCCTGATGAATTATTTACTAGAGCTAAAAACCAATCATCTACACCCACCGCAAGCTGTGTTATGCACAGACAAACGCGGCACATGTCCTGAGGGATACCTACCTGCAGACGGGAGCCCGAATAAAAGCCATCAGTCGGCGCTCTTCAGGTGTATCTACTCTACCCACAGTCCAGATTGTGTACATACAGTAATCTCCCGTCTGCGCGCTGTGAGCATGGCATGTTGTTGATGGCAACATGCCAGCTTTTCACTTGGTTCATAAGACACCACACATGACAGGGGATCTCCCCGGTACATTACAGCGACAAGTCCTCGCACCACCGTGGCAAGACGACACCTACAGAGGGCGTGAAAATAGGTATGAAGATGTTCTGTTGTCTACCTTGAGTTTGGTGTTATGATCCACAGCTGGAGACTTGTCATGCCTGGGCGGGAGAATCAGTTCCCACTTGCCAAAGTCTTTCTTGGTGTAGGGGTGGGAGAATTTGTCCCAGCTATCTATAGGAGAAGCAAACACATCAAATTAATTGGTTTACAACACAAAGCCAAACATCAATTCTGATTAGCCGTATCCAATGTCAGTAGCTTCCTGTCTTGCTGGGAGGGTTGGGCTTTAGCCTTGATGTTTAAATATAATTTAAGTGGAGCACATCTTAACACTCCTCCTAATGCACATGTGCTGCTTTTCAGTTTTGTGGCTGATGGTGACCAAATACCTTTTTTTTTTTTAAATATAAGCCATACATAAAAATATGATCTATTCAAGAGTGGACTCTGTTTACTGCTTAATACACTACAGGAGGCTGTACTGGACCAACCACCTCAGGGGGGAACTAAATCCTGCTAGGTGGAACAAACTGTAATCTGCACTACTGTCTGTTCAAAAATAAATGAAAAGAATCCTCGCATTTGGCATTTGTTGCTTTTGTTTCCCATTGCACCAAACTCATATCCAACCGTGACCTCAAAGCCAAGGCACGTACTGAGCTGAAGCTTCTGCGTACCGCTGCACCCCGAGGTATGACGTATAGCTTGCGTTTGTAGTTAGCACCTACATTACTGTACACCTGACAAACTGTGACAGACCTGGGATTTGTACAAAAGGACTGTGTCACTTTGACTCTGGGTAATTTGTGACATCATTTCTGACACATTCAGCAGGCTGATGCAGAATTAAAATCAGCATTAGTTGCAGTCCTGTTTAAGATTGTTCACAATGAGCTCCCACTTAACTAAAATAGTAAAATCCTGCTTTTACATTAAACGCTTGACTTTGAAGTCAAAGCTGGTATCTGACAACCTGCGAATAAGACTCATTCTTTTTTTGAACCTTTAAAGCCTGTATAAGTGAAATTCAAATGTGATAATTGCTTCTTATAATTCATCTTGATGTATTTATTTATTGTTTTTAGTGTTAAGTTGCCAAAGTCCGAAATGTTTAACTCCAACCACAGGGGCTTTAATTAGTTTGGATTGCATATCAAACACTTAACAGTTTCATTCTTCCTTGTTACAGCAGTGTGTTGCCACTTTGCTCTGCACCAACAGCAGTCTGAGCTCATTTTCACCACTGTGGATTTACTCTATTTCAATATCCTCCTTGTGGTCACAGGGCCTCTTTATTTGTCTAATTTCTGCTCTCCATCTTCACACAATTTGTCCCCCTCTCTTTCTCATCTGAAACCTCTTACGTAATTGTTTCTTGTTGTTTTTCGAGTCTGCCCTGTTCCATCCTGTGACTTTCACAACAGTGAGTGAAGCAGCAGTGCTCAGTCATCTAACAGAAAAACTGATAAAATACCACTTCAGTGCCCATTGAATTATATCTGTGAGGGTGCACCAGAGAGACATTACATTCATAACCTGCTGATACCACATTACCAGTTGTCATTGAGTGACAGGAATATATTAGGACACAAAACATTTATTACAAAGCAGCCACCTTGGCATGTCAATTTAGGATGTTGTTTTTATTCAGTAATCCATATCTGCTTGCTATTCATGAGCAAAAACAACGGCAGGATAGAAAATGAATCACAGGAGATGCTCCAGAAGTGACCGGGCACAACACCAGCACTTTTCACAGGCAGGCCAAGTCCATTTTTTTTTCTCTACAATTTATTTATCTCCCTTTGCTTAAACTCCTTGGAAAAAAATAAAAATAACAGTGCATTATGCATCCAACCTGCACCATATTCATGACTAGGGCTGCTGGGCTGTTTCCACATTTACTATGAAATTGAAATCAAATAATATGACTGAGCCGTGTCAAAATGTAATCTCTCACAGAATTGAATGTTGGAATTGAGCTGCTGCCCAAGGTCCTGGGAAGATAATTAAAAAAGGAAGAGGAACAGGGGGAATATGGAAAGAGGGGACGGCAGCCACAGAACTAACGAGCACAAAAAAACATGTAGGGACAATAAACAAATTGACAAATCTCCGGTTTGGCACACAGTATCAATCTGAGGGTATTACTATTAGCATTTGCTTTTCTTTATCAACACCTGCAGGGCGTCGCTTCAGAATGGCTGTGGCACAGAGGCAAGTGTTTGTGCTTTAGGGTGGCTCGGCAAATGGTATTTGAATTACGTGCACAGGTCTGAGTTCTTTCACCATCCCTCTTGTTAGTCTTGTTGTTTCTCGATTATTAAATATTTTGTTTGTCCATGGAAAGAAATATGTTACTAGTGGCATGTGTATTGGAGCTCAGTGCATTAATATAGTTGATAAAGGGAAGAAAAAAGGTAGTAAAAAAAGACAGAAAATGACACTGAGAGCTGGTATTACCTCGCATATCTATTTGATAGATGAAAGCAGGTCTCATTTAATCATGTTAATGATGACAAAAATAAATAATTTTGCTGCACTTTCACAGCCCACATTAGTGGAGAATAATGCTCAAAAGACTATTAACCTGAAATTACTTTCAAAGTTGCGTCCGCAGGGAACAGAGATTTCAGTGCAAACACAGAGGTTGCACTCACTCAACAACTTTGCAGGCGATGATGAAATAACCAGCTACTAAAATATTAACAAACACTCCCACATTCAAAAGAAGCCCCCTCAGTATGCAAGTTTATCCTGTGTAATCAATATTTTCCACATTTCCTACTCCCAGGTCGGTTGATCAAAAGGGCTCATACCCTTGTTACCACAGTTCACTCTGCTTTTTTCTTAATTTTTGCCCCTTTTGTGTTCACGAGTGCAGAAATGTCAAATGTCTTATTTAATGCACCGTGAAGATATGCAACCTTTCTGTTTGCACTGAAATCTCTTCTTCCTTTTTGGTTCCAACAGTGTATGTAATTTCATATTAAAGCAGCATTTTCCTTTTTTAGTAATCTGATTTGTAATTGCAAATTGATTGTTATTACTATACAACAAGTATTTAGCTTTCTTTCATCGGTCTGCTTAATGCAAGGGCACCTGTAGCTCTAAAACAAAGGGGGATTTCTAATCACAAAGGCTCTCTATGGTGTACCAATTAATTGATAGCGAAAAAAAAAACCTAACAATGAGGTCAGAGCACTGCCAACAAACAAACTTTCAGCTTTAATTTCAGGGTGTTCACATCCCTACTGGTGTCATGCATGCTGGGGATAATAACTGAGCTGCGAAAGAACTGAGTGGAAGCTTTGCGGGAAACAACCTGGACTGCTGACATGTTGTTCAGGAGCTGACACTTCTCTTCCTCGGGCTACTTACTGAAGTCACCGGTCAGGAAGAGGGCCTCTGCAGCCGGAGCCCACTCCTTAAAAAACAGGCTGTTGTCAGGCTGTCGCTGCACGCCGAAGGTCCTGTAGCTGCGTGTGAACTGGTCAAAGCCTCCTTCTGCCTCTTCCAGCTGGAAAAGCTTCTTCTGCAGCAGCTCATGCCTTCAATACACAGGGAACACACAGAGCTGTATGAATTCAGTGGAAAAACAACTTGATACACAAACATTCGGATACATACAATGTATTTACAAGTGACTGTTTTTTTGTTTGCATCAATCTGTTCCGACTTCAGTGGGCATGTTCCTCCATTTCCGAGAATGCTTTTTGACAATCCTCCTGAGAGCATCAGCTGCAGGACTGTTAGCATGGACAGCGAAACCAAAATAGAAACCGAGACAACTGTGTGAAGGTTTCTCCAGCTTTCCGTCCGCATGACTGCTGAATGTCAGCGTAAATATAGAGTCTAGATACAGAGTCCAGGGCTTGATTCAGACTTATTAGCTGTTGTTTAACAGTTGATTAACTGTTACTGTGAACTATTCATGTAAATAAATAAAGTATGAAAAGATGGTACACCATGGCTTCACTTCCGACAATATAGTGGAAATAATAATCATAATAATCATATTCTTGTTTTTTTGTGCTGGTAAGTGCTTACAATCACAACACAAGATGCACACACATGTCCAAACACAACAAATTAAAATGAGTGGGGAAGAAGATATAAATCAGTAATTACAACTAATGCTACCATTACCGGAGAAAGCAGCCGCTCTATTGTATCCTGTCACTGTTATTACTTATTGTTATAGTATAGTTTCGAAAAGCAATTTTCAAGATAATTGGTCTCAGTGGAATGTCACTGCAACACAACAACAAAACTATTTTTAAGTAACTAAGTACATGTATTCATTTCTGTGTAACTGACAGACATAAATTTAATGGACTGCCCAGTTTGTTGAATAGTTTGGAAACCTAACGTGAAGTCCTTTTAGACTGGCATTATGAATCATGATGAATGGAGACAGGTATTCAGGTAATGAACTGAGATGTAATACAAACATAAAAATCACTTTCAAAGGGCCCTGTGGAGTCTCCTGTAGACAAACACTGCAGTAACTGCAGCTTCTCAAGAAAATGAGTTAAGTGTTTCCTCGAGTTTTAACGAGGATCCACAAGGGCTTCCTCAAACGATATTTGCTTTCTGTTTTAATAATCTGAATTGTGTATTGTTTGCTAGCTTGCAGTATGCGACACACGTGCGGCGTCACACGGGTCTCACGCACGGCTGCAGTGGTGCGTCTTCCAGACATTCAGAGTCTTGCCTATGCATGTCTGTGTGTGCATCTCTGCAAAACAATCGGTGAACACTCATATTGACATCATAGCAGCGTTTGACGACAGCTTCAAAATCTGTCTGTAGAATATGTCGCAGACATGAAAAGAAAATATACGACAGGTGAAGAGCTGCATTTTTTGGGTTTCTGTCTATTTTTCTTTCCCTCCCTCTCTCTCTCTTTTAATAAGGGAAAGGAAAATTCATGTCATCATCTTTATTAATAATTATCAAAAGCAAACTCTTCACAGAAACACTGGGGTGGCAGTAGCAGCGCTGAAGCAGCAGAGCTGTCTGTGTGGACAAACACACACAGGTGAGCCACAGCAGTTCAGCAGCCTTCACACACTGCACACACAGGATATGTGTACCTGCTTTTACAAACTGTCACACTGCCTGTCAGCAGAATAGCTCAAATCTGGGGGCAGGCATGTGTGGGTCCTTGTGTACATCATGCACATTACAGAGAAAAAAACCCACCCATAAAAACATTGTTTTGAAGCACTTTCAGTGGTGAGAACACATTCAACAGGGTACCGTTAATGACAATGTTTAATACGTTTCCAAGAAATTTAACCTGTTGTTCCAAAGAAGAATCTGTTAAATAACATTTAATGTCTCAGATTCAATAGGTGAACTCCTGCTGGAGGATTTGACACAAATTTAACTGTTTTTAAATGTGTGAAAGTGTGAAAATGTTCCTTTGTTTGCAAATATCATGAGCTTTTTCGAAAATACTGCACCACATTCTGTGTCTCACTGCACGGTGCCACATCTGAATGTTTCCATGCTAACGTTATCTTTGAGGACCTACCCCAGGATGCAAACCTGCCTCGCCCCCTCAGGAATGTGTGACTAAAGGCATATCCTGAGAGATAAACCTCTGTCTGTTACCTTCAACTGGGAAGGATAGACTAACTACTTTGCAATTTATCTCACTTAAGTTCCTGCAGCCAGCTGGTGTCCATATCAGATTCCCCCCGGTACAGGAAGCCTCTTTCAGCCAGCTGAGTTAAGTGCACTCTCCCCTATAGCCCTGAAGCCAAGCTCAGACTGGCCTGTGAATGCCCTGGGGCTAGTCATGATGGGCTGAAGTAACAGCGCGATTTCTCAGCAGCTGCTCCCTGTGTTGAGCAGAGTGGATACAGGCAGTTCTTGCCAAATGTAAACCTTTAAAGTCCGACCAATGCTGCCACATGCCTCCTTTGCCACTTTGTCACCATTTCAAGAATATGCTGAAAGGAAGGACAAAGGGAGAATTCACATAAGGGCAAAGCTCCACTGCCACAGTATTAATAGGCATGAAAGTCATGCCTATGATTATAACAAATGAGTTCCAGAAGGTTGGACCTCTGGGAAAAGGGAGCCAAAATCCTGTATTGATGCAGTATTCACTGCACATCCCTCGTGTCTGTTTCCACTTGAGATTGCAGCAAGGAGGCGAGATCAGACCACACATCACAAATGAATTGTGCCACAATTCATTTCAGGGAGTCATTAAGAGGGTTGAAGCTATAGGCAAAATCAAAACTCTGATTTATTTTCCTATTATTAATAATCAGACTGAAGCTGTCTGCGAGCACCCTCGCTGTCCTCTCTGCCCTTATCAACAAATTTTTGTTTGATGAAGTTGTCACTCTCCCTCTCCTTCATCCTGGTGCTGTCACCACATCTCTACAGCTCACCTCCGTTTTTCTAAGTTACAGTTCTACAGTTTACTACAGTATCTAGCACGACACCGCACGCGGTATCCATAGGCAACAGGCAGAAACACGCTCTCCCATCAAGCAGCACAGAGCAGAGCCTCAGAGTGTGACCATTCCATCACATATGGCAAGTCTTTTTTCTCCAACACTGGTCCTGAATTCCTAATAAACCCGAGTCAATGATAGAATAGATAGAACTGGAGCACAATGCCTCACTGTTGTGTTCCTCTCTTTAGTTTAAGCCGTCACATTTCTTATGGAAGCTACGACTGCTATTTTGCAAGTAACTGTCGAGTAAAGACAAAATTTCAGCTGACGCATACGATAATTTGATGTAAACAATAAAATGTGTTTGTAACTTACGCTGAACGCCATCCATTTTGAAGAAGCAAAATCAGTTTTAGTCACATACAATCATCCTCTGCACAAGGTAGTGAAACCCAGCCCAGAGAAGCAGTGGGCAGCCATCACACAACACCTGGGGACCAACGCCAGCCCGAGACCTGAGGTTAATCCTACTGCCAGTGCCCTTGACTGCTTTATAAGAATTTGATCGCTGGGGAGTCGGAGAAAACTTACTTTCAGTAAAATATGAAAATGTAACATATTAATGTGAAATTCAGTCCTGGTTGATAGTTAACAACCAACATAAGACAAAAAATAATGACGTCCTTAAATGTTTTGTTTTGCCCCCAACCCTCTTTTAACAAATTACTCAACTGACCATCAAAATAGTTGCCGATGAATTGAATAGCTGACAACTAATTAATTAATCCTCACAAATCTGAACTTGTTAGCACACATTATTCTTACTACCATTCCCAGCGGACACGGCGCTCCAGTACCATTTATTTTGAGTCTTATTCCTCTCCACCTGACTAATATAAATCCAATATCCACTTTTATTTTAGCTCTTTTTAACTCTCTACCAACTCCTGACGGGAACATCCGGCCCTTTAGCTATATCGCATTGGGCGAGAAGCCTACAGGGGGTTAATCAGAGTTTTTGACTGAAAATAGCTGCCTGCTGTGGCTATAATCGACACTGATGAGAGCAGTGAGACTAAACCAAAAATACAAAGGCTGAGCACCGTGAAGCCAAAATAATACGCTGTGACACTTGCTGCATAAAACGCTGCATAGATCAGAGGGAAATGGACAATTGGACAAAAAAAATTAGCTCCGGCTTCGTCACTATGAGCAACTTCTATTAAATCTGGTCATGTGATCTATTGTTAATATAAAAATGTTGATTATGAAATACAAAAAATGACAAGATCAGGCTAATACATGCCTGAATTTTATGAAAGAGGGGACTGATTACCACTTCTGAATAGAACAAAGCATCATTACAGTTCCTCTAAGAAACACTGCGGCTCATTGTCAGGTAGTGCCCAGCGAGAGACACGACTAATCCCTGTAGCCAGAAATTACAAAAGAGTTTTGTCCTGTCGCCTATTTGGTGGTAATGGAGCGGCAGGAGATTATAGATGTGAGTCAAAGATTACAGTCCTGGCTCTCTTATCTCGTGGTTTGGGGAACTGTTCTTTATCTACAACGATGCTAGAAAAAATATCATATGCCACAATGGAGAGATTACTCTTGAAGATATTATTGCTCACAACAACATTGTAAGTGAAAGACATCAACCACTTTTCCAATCACTGAATTGGACAAATGTTCAATGTCGGACAAAATATTCTCAAGCTATCAAGTCAAACCAACAATTCTCAGAACTCGTCGGGTGTTAAAGTTTAGTAAGACTGAAGTAAGAGGACGGCAAATGTGGGAAATGAGTAGAAAGCTCTCCTGCAAGAGAAGATCAAGGCTCAGAAGGCACAAGAGAAAGCTAATCAGTTGGCAAATGCTCTCCTGGAAATCAAAGCTAGAGTTCAGGAGGTGCTGGAGAAGGTGTGCCAGCAAAGATCTCATTGATGAGACAGCTGAGGCTCAAAGGGTGCTCGAGATAGCAGAGCAGCTGGGGGTCACTCTCTTGAAGAAGAGAAATGAGGCTCACAAACAGCTGGAATAACTTGACTTCAGAACTGAAGCACTGTGAGGAGCAGCAGAAGAACGATCATCTGCAGATACAAGAGGAGACGAACTTCCTCCTCAGGGGCCAAAGAAGAGGTCAAACAAACCCTGCAGGACACAGAGCTGGAGTGGACAAAAAAAGCAGCACAGCATGTTGTGAGGATGATCCGAGCTCCAAGAAGAAAAGTGGGATAGCCAAGCTCTTTCTGTGAAGTGGCTCCAACAAAGAAATACCAATAGCACCATTTCACCTGCAACACTCTATGGCAGGAGGATTTGTATTGTTTTTAGAGGGTTTGTCTCATTTACGAAATGTGTTATGGTTTGTTGGTGAGATCTATCAGAAAACTTGGGCTGGGTTGAGATCCTTTACTTAAAAGTTGAATGTAGGGTTGGGCATCGCCAAATGTTATAATCAGCAACAATATCATCGGCCATCACAATACTACACTTTGGACATCGTCATATGCCAATTTGGTAAACATAACTCAGCCCTGGCTTTATTTGAAACACACAAAAATAAAAAATACTGACTTTGATTTGATATTCCACAAACCTTCTCTTATCTTAAAGTTCAATACTTTCGAAAAACCCAGAATATCTGCAGTGTTTCTCTGCAGTTAACATAATGAGTCTAAAATAAACTGGCTTTAAGGAGAAACTTGTTCAGACATTAAAAACAAACAAACTTTATGTATCAACAAACTTTTCCTGAATATAGTCTGGTTAGTTTCAGCCAATTAATTTGGCTGTCAATCTGCCTTTAGCCAAAAATACATTTTTCACTTTCTTTTCTACAAAGTTGATCAAATCTTCATCTCTGAACTCTTAACTGACGTTTTGGATATAACTGTTTGGATTCTCCCCGAACCATTTGATTGTGATGTGCAAATGACTGAGTGGCTGGGAAACAGACAAAGAAAGTGAGTCTTACAACACTTTCAAGAACACGGTCAACACTCCAGAGTAGAGAAATAATATCTGGATGCTTCTCATCTGGCCAAAGCTAAATCCGGTTTTGAAAACGTAGTTGGAGTTTTAAAGTGACTCAATCAATCAGCTGGAAGGATTTGAACAACAGACAAATTACTCAGAGAAATCAAGTTGGTTAAAAGATGTGTTCTGACCCCCTCAAAACACAGCTATGTGTTCTACATTGGACAGACTGGATGGGAGGAGGAGAAAACCCTGATTATCTAGTTCGGGTGGGGACTCAGAGTTTGGAACTTGTTATTATACAGTCAGGGTCAGAGAAAAGCCTGCACTCATACTTTTAAAACACAGGTATTAGATATGGTAATACCATGTAAAGTGTTACCATGACGCAACATGGAGCTTTCGGATCAACTTCACCTACATGTGATGTGTGATTCGTATTTTGATGTCATATCTCGACTAAATTACAGTCACAGTTGAGTCATGACTATAATCCATTTTTAAAATTCTCCCCACGGAGCAGCTGAACTCTGTAACCTGTTCATACACTCGCTGTTAGACAATCGGGCATCTAAATTTAGAGTGAGTGTTCAGGTCTGTTGCTTTGTATATGACTGATGGTGACAGCTGAAGCACAGAGGTGTCAGGACAGTCTACAACGGCCCGGAGAAACACAAGTAGGGAAAGCTTTTTTTTTCTCCATCTGATCTCAGCTCACCTAAAGAGCTTCCATACTGCCCGGCGGCAAGGTGACTTTCAAATAATGTCATTAAAAGTGCGCATTTGACTAAGTGCATTAATGAGGCTAAAGAGGCACCTGAACATTTGGAGAGGTTGATTGATGAAAGCTAAAATTCCCTGCTAACACCGTACCTTGGTTGACACACACGCATGGTGACGGGAAAACAAACGCTGCCCAGGCAACTTTTAAAGAAGGCAGATAATTATAATACAACAGGTAGGCCTAACAGGTATCCACTGACCTTGTTGTGAGTGGTTTAGTGTAAGATATGTATCGTTTCATGCATTTTTCTTCCATATCACCAAGAAGAGGGAAGTGTGTATTCATGCATGGAGGAGAGGCTAGCTAATAAGCCAACTAACTAGCAGGCGCTGCAGCTGTACCAACGAGGACAACCAGGAGCCTCTTGTCTATGAGTAGATGCCGATTCCTTCTGCGCAGTGATATGTAAAGAAAATAGTTTCAACATAAAATGTTCAAAACAAGGATTGTGAATAACCAGGTCATGATTTCTGTAAAGAGACAGTCCTTTCGAGTTTATAAAATTAATTTTTCAGCGCCATCTAGTTCCATTACATTTCGAAAGAAGGCCGACATCTCTGGAAGGAACTGTAAGTGGTCTGTTTCCCACTTGACTTAAATCCCGTATTTCAGCTCATTACTTTTCAGTCGGTCAGAGCACAACCATTGGTAGTCATCACTTCAAAGCCAATAATCACTTTTGCCTTAAATATATTGCATCACCATCAGAAGCTTAAGACTCATTGCTGTATTTTCACTTTGAAATGAGTTGTGATGACATACTCAAATCTTTGCAAAAACTCTTTGCCGTAATAAGCAGCGGTCCCAATACTCCCCACTTTCATTTGGTCCAATTTAGGAGATTCATGGTGCCACAAGCGGCAAAATCCTAGCAGCACTTCCTGCAGATTTGCGCAACAGGAAGGGTAAATAATGAAGCATGTCAACAGAGCACTGCTCACTGGGGCTGTAACCTGCGTGCAGCATCAACGGTTGTTTTCAAAATCCATCTGAAACTCGCATCCTGATAAAATAAAATGAGAACTGCCTGCAACCACAGAATAACTAATTAGAACGGGGGCTTGAAAATCTGCTGGAGTCATTTCAACTGTCTGTGCATACAGCGGCTGTATCTGGTGTGAACCAAAGTTCAACAAAGCCGAGATGTGGGCAGCCTTGAGCCATGACGTGGTGCTGAAATCTAAAGAATCAGTCAGTGTGGTCATAGGTCTCTTTCTGATAAGCCATCTGAATTCTTAGCACTGTGCGGCTCGGCGAGCCCTCAGTGGACTCTGTGTGACACCGAAGCCCGAGAAAGCTCTTGATTTCTATGCCTGTGTTCGTGATGCTGTGTTTGGACTGTGGGCCTAGAACACCAGGGGGTTTATCAAAAATTAACCTTCACACAGCAGCGATTCTATATGTAAAATAATTTATGTGAATCTTTCATCAGCGAGACAGGTGTTTGAGACTGGTGTAGGGCTTGGTGAAGCCTAACAATCCCAAGCTGTGTCTGAGATTGCTCTGACACACTCATCTCTCTGCAAGGCTCGAGCACTGCTCACATGCCTCAAATACAAAGCAGGGGGTCCTTTACCTGCCACATTAGAGACAAGATCTGACACGGTAATGAAAATGGATTAAACTATATGGCCCCTAAGCAGAGTTT